>NC_058100.1:7517500-10157500 GCF_020171115.1 Neogale vison
AGGATCTTTTATTTTTTATAAAGATTTATTTATTTACTTGAGAAAGAGAAAGAGAGAGAGAGTCAGGGAATGAGCAGAGAATCTGCTTCTTCAAGTAGACTCCCTGCTAAGCATGGAGGCTGACGCAGGGCTCAATTCCACAACCCCTGAGATCATGAGATCTTGACCTGAGCCGAAATCAAGACCCAGACACTCAACCCACAGAGCTACCCACATGCCCCTTAGAGGAGGAGGACATTAGCTGCTCTTGACGATCAGCCTGATTTTTCTTTCCAGAATGACTTCAGGGTCCCTTTGAGGACTTCCTCATTCGAATGGACCCTTTCCACGTGGGTTCTCTTCTATTAGACTGTAAGTGACCTGGGGATAGGGGCTGTGTCATATTCACAACATGTCTCCAGAGCTTATCATGTTCAGTGAATAAATTTCTTGAATGTTGTTGAATGTTCATGAAAGTAGAATGACTTAGGAG
This sequence comes from Neogale vison, assembly GCF_020171115.1. Lineage (NCBI taxonomy): Eukaryota > Metazoa > Chordata > Mammalia > Carnivora > Mustelidae > Neogale > Neogale vison. The sequence goes on from NC_058100.1 coordinate 7,517,973, forward strand.
GCTGTAGCAACGGTCCAGATCAGAGTGCTGAGTGCTGACCATTACAATAGTCCAGATCAGAGAAACGGAAGTGTAAAATATGAAATAGCTCAGTGTTTACGAGGCAGAAAGGAAAGAACATATGCAACAATATAGGATCAGGTGACAGACCTCAGTTCCCGTCTGAGTGACTGAGGATGTGGCTGGGAGAATGGCAATGACGTTGAGGGATGCTGTGAAAGGTAACACATTTTCAGTTCACTTGGTTGTACCCATGAGACTGTTAGGTGAGGGAGGGTCTAGACCTCCCTAGCAGGCATGAGCTCACTACTGAAGACTGATCAATTGCTAGAAAGTCTAGAAATGGAAAACACTGTGGAAATACAAGTGTATAGTTCATAAGAGAGAGTGGATCTTGCCGTTCTCTACCGATGCAATGGATGTCATTAAAGAAACCAGAAAAGTCAGAGAGATAACTTAGCAGAAAGTCTTGTCAGGTTTAGGGTAAAAGGGTTTAGTGCACTGCCTGCTGTCAACTCCTTCGAGCCCCAGATGAGCTGTTCCTGAGGACCCAAAGCAAATTTCCGTCCTCAGAGCCGGGGGGGCGGGGGGGGCGGAATCAATGGAGATGCTCCTATCCGATTATGGAAATGGACGGTTCCTCTAATATATGGAATGTCTTCACAATTTACTCATGCGAGCTAGAGCAGCATCAAGCACTATTTTTCAATCCCTTTTATTAGATGTGCTGGGTCTGACTCAGCACACTGCACAGCCTTGCTGGCCGCTGGACCTGGCTGATGAGGATAACTGCATTTATTAAGTTGATTGGCACAATGGGACAGTGTCTCCATCCCAAAACCCATCAGTTTTGAATCTTATCTAGTCACTTCAAGTACATGGCTTAAACTCTGATTAAACAAGCTGGAGGAGATGGTCATTTTAAAGAGGTTCTGAAAATAAAAGCATCGTAAAGTTAACTAATATATTTTTCTGCTCCGGTCATTTCCGTCCTTATAGAAGACAAGGTGAATTATTTGGTATTGGGGAGAGGAAGCAGTTCAATAGAGTAGAACAAACTCAAGGTGTAAAGTCAATGGTCTGTGTTTAAGTCCCAGTTCTAGTATCAGGCTGCATGTACAAATCATCTATGTAACCAACTGACTGAGGTGTTTTGACCCATGGCTGGTACAAACATCAAACTCTTTTTATCATTTTTATCATGTTATGCCATTGTCATCTCAGGGGGAATCCTACTGGTTTTTTTTTTTTATCTCTTTCAAGATTTTTTTTTTAAGTTCTATATGGTCAATTTAAAAAGTTATTTTTCAAAAAACAAAACAAAACAAAACCACAACTTATTTTTCACAATAAATTAAATCCCTTCTCCTCCCCTCCCTGGACCCCTGGAACAAGTCAGGTTTGGACTTGCAGGGCCTGAGGAGGCAGGAAATGCTGTTGGCTCTGTCACTTCTTCTCTCCTTCTGGGGTGTGGTCTGGTTCTGGAAGCAAGAATGCTTGCTTGTCCTCCATACGGCTTCCTTTTTCTGCTATGGGGACCCAGAGGAGGAATAGTGTGGGAAGGGCAAATGTATTCTTTTTAAATCTCTTAATTGGTTGTCAACAACCCCCTGGATGATGGATTGGCAGACGTGGAGTCTCTGTGTAGCTGGTGCCCGATTGCTGGAGTACTAGTACCTGTGGGAGCTTGTGGGTGGGAACCGTGGGGGGAGCTCCCCCATCTCCACCCCATGGAGTACCCTGAGATGAGACGAGTCTTTGGTTTGAGTCTTTGGTTTGACTTCTTCCAAACCATCCGCTCTCACGCACAGGGACATGCTTCATAGCTCTGGGCTGCCCTCCACTGGTGGCCAGGGGGTATTGTTGGCAAAGGAACTCAAGGAGGTTCTTTCTACGGAGTCCATTTGGTCAGGGGAAAGATGAAAATGGCTGCTCCCTGATGCCTTCTCCCCTCAATTCCTTGTCTCTCTGTTCAAGTAGGTGCAGGTCACACTTCCCAATTCTGATGCCTGTGTGGCCATCCGTCCAGTCACTGACATACCTGATTCTCTTTCTTATAGACGTGGCTATATTTGGAGTTTGCTTCACTTGGCTTTTGGTAGGCAAAGAAACTGCTTCCTGCCCCTCTGCAAGGAAAGGGCACAAAAAAGCCAGACTGACACATTTTGATTGAATTAATTGTTGGCTCTTTTTTATTTTTCCTTTAAGATTTTATTTATTTATTTGAGAGAGAGCAAGAGTGGACAAACACTTAAGTGGGGTGGGGAGGTCAAAAGGGGAGGGAGAAGCAGACTCCTGGCTGAGTGGGAAGCCCAACGCAGGGGTGGATCACAGGACCCCAAGACCATGATCTGAGTTGAATTGGACACTTAACTGACTGAGCCACCAAGCTGTCCCTGACTGTTGACAATTAAGAAGCCCTGTGAGTAGTATTTATAGCAGTTACTGGCAGATTTATTTAGAATATGGATTATCACCTCTGTCCCTTCATTTAAAGCCTATTCTGTAATTCCAGGGCAAAAAGAAATATTTTACTTAATATTCTTTTACATTTAACTGCCACATGCTCAGAGGTGTTTTGTGTGTGTGTGTGTGTGTGTGTGTGTGTGTGTTTTAAGTTCCCTGAGAACAAAAAAACAAAAACAAAAACAAAACACGTCTCTTCCTTGAGTGCTGGGAAGGACTGTAACTAAAGGACTAAAACATCATGGCCACTCTTCAGACTGTCTTCTTGGGGCATCATCACTCTGCGGCAGATACAAGGTGTCTTTTAGGTAGCCTGGACCCTCTGGCTTGGTCCCTTAATCCTCATGGCCTCTGAGTCGGGGCCTGACCTCTAAAGATTACCCCGTTGGTGCAGAACCCTAAATCTACCACTGGCTTCCTTCGTCCCTCAGTTTCTCATTATATACCATCATGTCCTTTCTTCAGACGGGATTTCGATGAGATCACTGTTAGGCACAAGGTGAAGTAATGATATTAATTCATTTTGTTTGTTTCCTCACACTATGATATTAATACTAAGACTATGTGCTTTGATATTTGCAACCTTAGCGAATTAAGACCATATGCAAAAAGAAGACCAGTCGTGTATACAAAGTGTTATTAGTGGTACTTATTTAGGGCACAAAGCCAGTAATAAATACTGAGGGTCAAGTAATAGACTCTAATTTATTTTTATCTTGGGTGTTCTAAGAATCTGCATACATTTTTACGGAGTTGCAAAGGTACATGGTAGGTAGGCTATGTTCAGTCCTCACGCAGCATTCCTTTTTTTGGGATGAGAATGCAGTTATGCCCACCACCAACGCTCATTTTAACTCAACTTTCTGAGTAACTTGAGTTTGTGCTCCATTGTCAGAAAGGATAATTAATGAACCACAAAGAAACAAAGGTTGTGTAGATTCCCCTTCCTTTTTCACAAGCCAACCCATTTTTCTTAATGGCAGAGTCCAGAGCAGAGTACACATGCAGGCTAAAAGGAGCTCCTGGGAGGTGGATGTTTTTATCTTTCCTGTGGGGTGCTGTTTTGAACTTCCCGTGTTTGTGTCCTGACTCTGTTTTCATTTCCTAGTCAGTGCTATTCCACATCTATCCTTCAAATGGATTCCCTGCTTTGAGAGCTGAACAAGCCCCAAGGATACCTTGTCTTGGGACAGGACAAAGACGGAGGTATTAGTTCTTGAGCATCCTTATTAACACCATAGGGCTGCAGAGCCCCCTCCCACTTTGGTGATCGCTCTTGGGCTTGCCCATGAAATAAATAAATTAACACAAGTGTCACTTGGTTTTTGCCTGGAAGGTTTTGTTTGTGATGAGGGGTAAAAGGGGCCATGGACAAATAGAAAATACAGAGAAAATTTTGAAAAAGAATAGTAAATATAATCCTACTGCTCATGTTTGAACACACTGCTAACAATTCCTTGTGCTATAACTTTATTCCTTAGAATTAAGTTTATGTGTGCATTAGTTCTCCCCAATTCAATGAAAAGCCCCTGACTTGGAGGGCTGGGACTACAGTGTTTTTCTTTGTAGACTTTTAGCAATTATAGCTGACTTGACTGTGCATTTGCTGTATGACAGACCTTATTCTGGGGACCTAACAACTATGAGCTCATTTAATTCTGACACCACAACTATGAGGTGAGCATTAATATCATGTCCATCTATAGATGAGAAAACAGGGCTCAAAGAAGCCAAGTAACTTTTCCACATCTCCTAGTTACTCAGTGATAGGGGTAGGACTGTGAATCCATGACCTTCAGAGCCCATGAGCCTGACCATTACACTTTACTGCCTTTTCTTGTAGGGACATAGTGAAAATTCTCAATGATCATCTGATTCTATAAAGACACGGAGGCAGGAAAAACTGGAACTATGAACTAAGTTTTCTTTTCCCTATGGGACTCTGTAGACCACAAGAGTCTTCATTCTCATTTCTTTTTCTTTCTTTCTTTTTTTTTTTAAAGATTTATTTTTTGAGCAAGAGTGGGGGGAGGAGCAGAAGGAGAGAGAGAATCTCCAACAGATTCCCCACTGAGTGTGAAGCCTGACCGGACTCACCACACTGAGACCACACCTGAGCTGAAGCAAGAGTCTGAGTCTTAATGGGCTGAGCCACCCAGGAATCCCAATTCTCATTTCTTTGGTCTAAGCTCTACCCAAATTCCTTCCCTTTCCCAGGATAAGAGATGGCTCCATCAGCAGTGAGGTAAGCTTTAGGTCCAGCTGCCCTGGTCATGCAGAGGACAGAAGATTCAGCCTTGCCTGCTGGGAACTTTGCAAACAGTACTCTATTGATTTTGGCCCTAGCAGTGAGAACACGAGAAGCCACACATTATGTGCTCTTTTTGCTCAAGTGAGAGCAAAGTCTTAATCAGGCCCAGACATTTAGAATCCTATATTAAAGAGAGATATATAGATATGAATCCAATAGATGCTTGCTTCTGTCATTTTACTTTAATTGTAATTTTGCAAGTTCAACAACAGAAGATCCATTAGGCTTTCCCCCTCAATCAATACACAATATATTATCAGTCTAGACGACCAAAAACGACTTGTATAAAATATCAGCGCGTCGCATTTTCATTATGTAAATGGAACTCTGCAGGAGAATTAATTGATTATTCAGTTACTATGGATCAGTCTCCAATGTCTTAGTGAGATAAGAGAGAAACTTATCAAGCCTCTCCATGACTATAACTTAAAAAGGAACAAGGTAAAAAAAAAAAAAAAAAAAAAAGAGAGAGAGAGACTGAGAGAGACAGAGAGAAAGAGAAAGACAGAACACATTTTGCAGTCATTGGCAGCCTGGGCCACACCTGTGAAACGCTGAGAACAGAAGAAATCCATTACCCAGTTTATCAGTGATGGAACGTGAGAATTATTAGGGCTGGGTACTGTTTGGGGATCAACATTTTAAAACCACACAAACAAAACTGTGATAGAGGCAGTGAGAGTCTCCCCAGACTGTCTGTGCCCCAAGTAATTCACACCTAGACTGTCTATAATTACAGAGGGATTGTTTAAGTAATATATTGACCCATTTCTTTTTTCTTGCATGGGTGGAGGCTGGGGAATGAGGGAGAGATTTTATCGTTAGCTTCATGACAGGATCAAAAAGAGATATGAGAAGGCAAGTTGCTTCTTCTGTTTCCCTCCCCTTTTAAGTATTGAAGAAAAACAAATGTTCCCATTGCTACTACAGAAATATATGGGTTTGGCTCTAAATTGATGTGTTTTGTTTTTAAGAAACATGCAACAGCTATATACATTACATTCTCCCTCTCATAAAGGAGTCCGTACTATCCACACTTGTTCAGATACTATCCTTGCCCAAAAATGTTTTGAGACCTTTTTTGGGGAAAGTGACCACAGGACATTTGGAGCATGTTGCATGGAGCAGTCTTGGTGGCCAGCCTGTTGAGGAGTGTATTTAATTTTTGCAAATAGTCAGAATTCTTTACATACTGAGAGAGGTGAATAAGAAGTTTGTTAAGATTGAGCAATATTTCTCTGTTTCACAATGAGCTTTTAAAAAGCAGCAAAATAGCCTGGCTATAACACAAAACCTTTTCTTCTCTTATTTATTTTTCGCAATACTCTGAAGGAGAGTTACAAAATATTGGAAACAATGACAGCTTTGAGGAGGACAATATCATGATTCCTGAAGTGGCCATTCTGTAAGGGACTTATCCTGGAGAGTTCAAGTATGGCATTTAATAGCAACCAAACCAAATCGAGCTAAATGACCTTATTTACTTACTTTGTGTGTAAGCCAGACGTAACTGGTAGGAGCTGGGGACGGGAGGCCGTGCCAATAGACATTTCAAGCCCTGCCTGAAATGGGAAGTACCTCTTCAACTTATCCACGTTGTTTCCCAGTAGGAAATTGGTGCGGGTACTGCAAACTGTTTGATTCTTGAAGAAAAGCAGGATACCTAAATCTAATGGGAAACCCCTTGTATTTAAATGTAGATAAATTATTTCTAAGATTACAAACCATGATGCACACCAAATGAAATAATTTTGAGGACTTTGTATTGCATAAATTATTTCTAAGATTACAAACCATGATGCACACCAAATGAAATAATTTTGAGGACTTTGTATTGCCGTGGGCCACCTGGCAGGTTCTGGGTTTGTTGCTGATTTCAATCATAAAGGTCCTTAAAGGAAGGGGGACAGTGATGGTTCTGAATGTGAAAGGGACAGCACGGTCGATAAGGCCACTTTTTGCTTCTTCGCTTCCAGTTCAGTGTTCTCTGTCTGCTTCCAGAAGCTCTCCTGCTCAATGAACACAGTCACTGAGCAGATGCCATATTTCAGTCATCTTATGGGGAACAACACAGCCGGTCGAGACACAGTCCTTCCTCTCAAGAAACCCATAATGTGATTAAGGAGACAGAAAATAAGCTAAGGATAATATTCAGGAGAAAGCCACTGCTTCTAAAGTGGATACTTATTCAAATACTAGATCTAAGTCCTGGGAGCTCTGAAAGGAATCCATTGCCAGCAGGGACAGGGGGTAGGTGGGGGAGAGCTGAGGGGCCAGTGGATTCTACAAAGGAGGTGATAGACCTTCCAAGAATATGCAAGATATGGAGACGTGGGAATGACCAGGCATATCCTCTCTCCTAGAAATTCCTCAATAACCTTTAGAAAATGGTCGAGGCTTTCCCATCTACACACATAAAGCGAAAACAGGGTCTCTTTTGACCAAACGTCTCTGTTCAATTATTGTCCATTTTCTATCCCCTCTTCTAAACCAAACTTTTCCAAAAAGCTGTTACACTGTGTCCATGGTCTGTCTGTCTGTCTGTCTCTCTCTCTCAGTTATCTCTTTATTCAATCCAATCCAGCTTCTTCCCCTTAATCTTTTCTTGGCAAGTTTACCTCTGCTCTTTGCTTGAAGATTTCTTTCCCCGAGATGCCGTGTCATGTCCAGACTGGCTGGTTCTGTGTATGTGTGAGAACTCTGCATACACTATCTCCACCGACTGCTCTTTATCACCTCCTAACACGCTGAGGAAGTACTCAGTAAGCGCCGGATGAATAAATGCATGCACATCTTTCACTCTGTAAAATTCTTCCCACTGTTCATCCACTGCTGTGGCCAATACACAAAGCTGTTGCCTCAAGAGTTTAAATTTTTTTTTTTTTTTGCATTTCAGAAGGTAAAAAATAATGATGATGAAGTAATCTAGGGGAGTAGAGGAGGTTATATATTGAAATGTTAAGTCAAGGTGTGGACTTATATAATTGACTGTATATCATCCTGACTGACACCTTCTTGGACCAATTGAGACAATTCTATGCCTTGTGAAATTGGCTGAGGCAGTAAGCTTGATTGATCCAGCATAGTCAGGAGGTTTACTGGAAGCAACAGCCCACTGCAGGGCTGCTACAGGGCTGGTACAGCATAATGTATGGCTATGATTCTTCTGGTGGCATACAGCTGTGTTTTCCAACTTTTTTTTTTTTTTTAAACCATCACTCAGAGGAAGAAACACACTTTCTGTTGCAACATACACCCTTGTACACACATCATTGAAGAGAGAAAGCCATCAGTAATATTTACCCTTATGATATGAAATACACTCTGGTATTTGCTATTGAATTCTATTTTACTCTTAAAAATATTCATTGTCAGCCACTGATAGGATTTCATTACCCATTAATGGGTCTTGACGGGCAGGTTGAAAAACACTAGCTTCAAAGTCCATTTAAAACATTGCCAGTACTCACCTGTGAAGTATGTCCAGGTTCACAAACTCTGGTAAGAAAATCTTCTCACCTTTTAGATATCTCCCTTTTCTTTCTCCTGTCTTAAATCTGGACTCCCTGATATTTTCAACCTCCACTCCTTTCATGTATACCATGTTTATTCACTAATTCTTGATAAAAGGAAAAGGAAAAAAGTCTTGGATTCTGGTCCTGATAATATCACATAGGAATTTCTTCATTCATAAAATGAATACAGATCAATGAGATTATGAGTGTATACAATGTTACAAGCTGCAAGAATGTGAGAATCTTCTTATTATTTTAGTTGTCGGAGTGGGCACATGACAGACTCAGATATGGAGCATCAGAAATGGGTTCAAGGCAGACAAAGCACTGGAATTGCATTGTCAGAGACCGAGGCAACATAAGTATAAGGAAAATTTGGGATGTGGAGTAAATCACACTTGCATGAATTCAGATCCAACTCTGTCACTTATTATGAAGTATAACTATGTGAATTTGAGAAATTTATGTACATTTTCTGAGCTTCTTTCTGATTCGTGGAAGGAGGACAACATCTACTTTATATATAGTTGTTGTGAGAATTACATGAAATAATGTATCCAGGATACTTAGCCTGTCGAGGAATGCAAATTAAAAATAAGTTTCAGAAAACCAGAGAGGCTTTGTCTAGAGCAGCTTTGTCTGTATATATGACATAAGAATCAAATATATGATCTTAACTTTCTTAGTAACTATATTTAAAAAGTTAAAAGAAATATGTACAATTAATTTCAATAATATGTTATTTAACCCAATATTTTCACAATAGGATTATTTCAACATGTAATACATATAAGCAATTATTAATGAGATATTTTATTTTTATTTATACAAAGTCTTTGGAACCCTATGCATACTTTACTATAGAGCATCTAATTTCTGGGCACCTGGGTGGCTCAGTCTGTTCAGCGGCTGCCTTTGGCTCAGGTCATGATCTCAGGGTCCTGGGATCGAGTCCTACACTGGGCTCCCTGCTCGGCGGGGAGTCTGTTTCTCCCTTTCCTCCTCTCTCTGTATACTATCTCTCTCTCTCTTAAATAAATAATTTTTTTTAAAAGAACACCTCACTTCCAATGGTAAATTTTTAACAGAAGTATTCGATTTCTATTTAGATTTCATAAAATTTACAGATGAAAATGTAGATTCACATACCCGGATGGTTACAAACATTCTTGAACATTTTGCAATAACTGAGCTGTCGGTTTTTAAATGTACATTAATTAAAATTAAGTAAAATTAATTAAAATTAAGAATTCATTTCCTCTGTCCCATTAGCCACATTTCAAGTGCTCAGAAGCCAGCTGTAGCTGTTGGCCACCATATTGTATAGCACAGGTCTCAAAGGCCATCTTCCTCCAGCTCCACATGACCAGGATCTGGGAGACCTCCCTTAAATCTTGATGCAACACGAAATCAGAGGAGGTGTCCTCCAGAGGACGGTGGGATTGAGGAAGGCAGAGTATAAAAGAGGATCCAGAAACATTGCAATTTTCCACGGATGGCCTGGGAACAGAAGGCAGGGATAAACAACAGCCCACATCCCCTCTCCTCCACTGTTCAACAAGCTGTCTTCTCCCTGCAAGAATAAAATAAGGGAGGTTGGGTGAGAAGGGGGTTACATTCTAGTCCAAACTTCAGGGCTTCTTCCTTTGAACAGGGACACAAAGGAAGCCATGAAATATGAGTCAGGACCTGGCTGTTGAGGGGCGCTGACAGGAAACAAGTGTTTATTGAGAACAGGGCTGGGGAACGTTGAAGAGAGAGTGACATATTCATTGCCTACAGATCATCAAAGAAGGAAAGAAAATGTTCAGAGAAGTCCAAGGGACCATGAGGAGGAGGCCAGGGATTAAATGAAGGAAAGAAAACATCAATTAAGTACAGTAGAGGGAAAAGTTCCTGCATATAGTAGCCATCAATCTGAGAAACAGAATCTCCAAGGAAGAAGTGAGGAAGCCAATACTTAAAACATTAAAACTCAGACAGTCATAACAGTGGGGGTAAGGGATCATTCTGTTCTTCTTCTGAAACATAAGATAGACTCATAATTCAAAAACCGAAACATAATTTTACATTTGGAAGGGAGCTAGTAAGTTATCTAGACTCGGGACCTCATTTTGTAAATGAAAAAATTGAATGACAGAGCACCCCAAAATAGTATGAGAACCTATTACAGGAGTGGTCGGTCCCAAGCTCAGAGTCCATAGATCTGTTATTGTTTTTATTTCCAAAATTTTTCCTGATTCTTACTAGTAAATCATAAAGTGTCAATCGACTTTAGTAGTCTTTTGTCCTCTTCTAAAAGAGAAAATCGTAGCCTTGTGTGAGTGTAAGTCAGGGGACCTACATACATAGGTAGGTCCCCTGACTTACACTCTATCTAGATAGATACACTCTATCTATCTAGAGCCCTGATGTCCAATATGGTGACCACTGGCCACATGTGGCTATGGAGCTCTTGAAATATGACTGGTCTGACTTGAGCTTTGATGTTAAGTATAAAACACACACCAGATTTATTAGACTCAGTACAAAAAAAAGTAATCTCATTGCAGTGATATGCATTAAAACGCATTTTAGTATTGACCACATGTTGAAACAAATTTTTTTCTCTATTTACTTAAATAAAGTATGTTATTAATTTCATCTTTTAAAAATATTTTTCATGTGGTTCCCAGAAAATTATAAATTATGTGTATGCCTCTGTTATGTTTTTATTGGCCTGGGCTGATATGGAAGATACTATGATTAAAAAAAAAAAAAAAAAAAAAAAAAAAAGGAGACCGATGTTTTATTTCCAGCCTACTTCCTAAAGCACAAATTAAATTCTTTGGCCTTCATAAGGTTTGAGCATGTCTTTAAGAGCCCAAATTCAGATTAATAAATAGCTCATGAAAATTAGCATCTCTTCAAAAACCATTAAAGAGAAAAAATAAACCTTTCCATTTGCATTGTTCTTTATTCTCATGATTGCTTCATGAATTAAGATGCCTGAAAACCCCACTGTGCAGAGCCGTGGCCACCCTCCATTTCTCCTCTACAACAGCATTGTGTTGTAATGAAGACCATGAAAAAGCATTTCAGAAAATAGCTTCCAATACGAAGCAGCAATCAATATGCATGGTATATACGATCAAGTTAGAGAGATGTGGAGGAGAGGCCCAAATATGTTTGGCCTGCTTAAACACATGCTTTCTGCTTGCCAGCCAACAAATCGCTTCTATATATTACATAAGACTAAATTAATCCCTACACGAAGACAGTTTATTGTGGATGATGGATCATGGGTTTGTTACTCATACATCCAGAGCAGGGCCCTGGAAATCACATCATCATTGCATTCCCAGGGAAAGAAATGATTGTCACATCCAGACATGTTTATCATGGGGAGAGAGGCTGATCCGGGCCCATCTACTTGCCGAGGGAACGCTGCCAGCCTCACATGATGAGAGCTCGACGGCAGACTCGTTGGTGACTGCCAGGTGCCAGCAAGAAAGCGATTTCACTGGAAGTCCCTCGGGGGGTGATAAGGAGTGATCTGGCTATACCCTATGGTCTGGACTGTGAGGTTTTGGGGGACCCCAAATATGAGCGTCCTTTAACTTCAACAAAACCAACCTACGGAGCATCGACTCTACTTTGGAGGGCAACAATCACCCGCGTTCCCCATATTGCCAACAATGATCTCATATGAACGGACGGAAACCCAAAGGAGCAAGTCCTTGCACGAATGTAGGAGGTGAATGAAGGACAGATTAAACTAGAGGGATGGGTCTTTTTGGCCTATCTCCTGACAAACTGTCTGGCTGCATCAGCAAAAGTCGAGAGCAATCAATACTTATGAAACAACGACACGGCCACGATCAGAGGCAGAGCAGGGCTGGAGGGCTATTACCATAAGTGGCTGAGTCGTTGATGCGAATGTGTATGTCATTTTGCATATCATTTGCATGTTATTTGGTACAGCCTTGCCAATAAATAAACACAATTTATCAACTTGCACGACCTACCCTGACCCTTGTAAGTACGCATGGAGGAAAATAAACTAGACCTGCAATGAATTACTATTTGTTCAGCATTAAAAAAAAAAAAAAAAAGAGGGAGTAGGTCAGGTCCAAAGGAGTAAGTTTCTAACTTTAATGCTATCATCTAGGTAACGTGCTTCCTGTGGGCAAGTCTATGTTTCAGATGTCCTTGTTTTCAGTCCTGCCTAAGGGCTTCGTAGAGTAGGTACTTTCTGTGTATTTGTTAATGCTGATCCAAGAAATATGTGTATGCATGTTGTATACCTGTGTGTCTATCTCTCACTCACATTTATTGAGTGCATTCCAAATACTAGGTCGAGTAGTAAGTGCTTTACTAGACTCTAATCTTCAACAAAAATGGTGGATGTAGGAAGATGGCTGTGGCCATTTGGGCACTCTTTGGGACACAGAGGTGGTAAGCTGTAGAACCTGGATTTGAACTCAAGTCTACCTGATGTTAGAGCATGAGTTCTTAGAGTAGTCTAAACTATACTAACCCAAACAATGTTTGATAACTTGATGAAGTTACCCAGGATTTATACCAAAAGACACAAGTGAGCAAACTTTCCTTTCTCCAGAGGTGGAACCTGAGGCCTATAAAATTCAGGGGACTCTTTTGAAGAAAAACAATGAAGAGTTATGAATACAACTATAGACATAAAGGTGAATATTTCTTTAGAATGAGAAAAATGATAACAAAATATCACAAACATAACAAGATGCAGAAAATGACATATTTTTATAAACTAACCGAGTTAATCTCTGTACATCTCTGTAATAATTTTTCCTTAAATATTTTGGTTGTCAACTCTTGGATCATCTCCTAATATGAAAGTAATTTTTGTAATATTTTCTACCTAGAAAATAAAAGGACAATTCTTTATCTCTTCCGGTACGGTTGACTTAAATTTTATTTTTATTATTAGAGGTAAAATATGCAACCTCACCCATGGAGATATAGATGGGTGGGTGGGTGGATGGGTGGACAGATATTGTTTGTGGTATTGCTACAGGCTGTATCCCACAAAAACATAAATTCTATGGTATTTTATAATAGTATATTCTGCATAAAAATCAAGTATATTCTTGACAAGAGTAGATTTTCATCTTGACCGGCGTTGATGAGGATTGGATCCTTTACTTATAATTTTAGATATCTGATTATCAGGAAAATTTTTACATAGATTGACTTCTGATATTGTACATTTCAGACCCACCTGTTCCTGGTACAAAGCCAGATGTTTATTTCATCTTAAGACCTCTGGTCTGCATCTTCATTTCATTAAGAGGCGGGTCCACACAGAGAGCGGTAGGGGTCGTCCTGGAAACCTCTCTTATACTGTGCTGGGTAGCAATATGCCTAACTACATGCAAAAGTGATTGCAGGCTACACAAACTGACCCACTCGATCTAAACACACCCCCAGCTCAGTCCCACAAATGACTACAACTAAATCATTGATAACAGACTTAACTGACTAATGTTAACTGGTGGACATTTTGCTTTTGAAAATTCTGTAAAATCTTATCATCCAGCAAACATACTTTTAGAGTACTTCCCAGAACTTTGGGAGAGGCATTGCAATGGAGGGGCCCTGAAGCTTAATTCTCATTAGCTTCTTGGTCTATCTGACTCTGTATCTATATCTGCACAGCATCATGGGTGGCAAGGATCTGTTCATCTTGTTCCTTACCGTTCAGAGTTGACTGGATCTATGACCATGTATGAGCCACATGGCCACACCCCAACCCTTACTCTGAATTGTCACATGGCACAGTCTTTGTTTAGAGCTTATTTCCTTTCAATGGCTCCATAGCATTCAACGCCCCCCCCCCCATTCTCAATTTATTCACTCTATGTCAATGGTTCTAAAACGTTCGGAGTATGATGACCTATCGACAGACCTAACAGATCACGTTCACCCTTACTTGTTAGAGCGACTGCTTGAGTAAACATGTAAAAGTCACTTTCAGTTCAGTACTACTTTATTTTTGTTATGTTTAGTATAATTAATAGTATGAATTATTCCCACTTATATCATATTTCTATGTCTTATTTATTGTATTACTATAGAATATCTATTATATTTATTATGAACTGCATTATTTGTTTATTATATTTATTTAGCCTTATATTATTTTATAATAGCATCTAAATACATTTGAAATGTAAGAATATATGTGTGGGGAACCTGCTTTTTATTCATTCAGCATATAGTGCTTGGGTATATCTCTGAGTACTTTGAAATCATTCTCTAAGACCTTGGAAACCACTACTCTATGCCTAACAACATATGAAAATACTGCTTGTTGGGCATCTCCAAACACCCCCAGTGTTAAGTGCAGCAAAACAACCAAATTGTTGTAGTAGTTACTGTAAAAGAGAATACTTCCTAGTGTATGGGACCCTCTAAATTGAACTATGTGGGATCATAAATATCTGCATGAAAAAAATTGTGGATTTTTCTGTGATTTGGGACAGTTGGTTGAGAGGAAGGCACTGACCAATGTGAATTTAAGTGTGTGCTTCAGGCTTTGGAAAAAATGGGTTTGCACTCTTGTGGGGAGGAAATTTGTGGCCATCTTTCTTCTCCTGGCTGGCACTGCAAGTTGGCTTCATTTTAAAAATAGTGCTAGGGAGGGAGAAAAAAAATGTAATGTATTCTTAAAATGTTTATATGTCAGCAAAATCTCGAAAACCATTCAATAGATTAATCCTCCTGCTGACTTAAAAAGGATGGATTTCCAGCTATAACTGAGATTGGGAAAAATTGATTTCCATGTTCCTTGTGACTGAATAAGATAAAAGCCAGTGCCCTGGCAAGCTTCTCTCAGCCTGGATCCAGACTTCTCGAGGGCTGGCTAATTGAAAAGTCACTCCAAATACCAGCCCTGACCCTTCCAGGAGATCTGGAGAAAGAATCAAGGGCAGGCTGTCCATTTTTCAAGAATGATTTCCAGAATGTTGTTTATACTCCCCATCACTGAACAACAGCAGTCAAAGGTGAAAATACTTTCTCTCCTTTACTCAAACCGTTGTCCAGTTTCCCTTAACCTTCTCCTCTTTCTCTCCACGCCTCAATGTTCTCCTCCTTCCCATGAGTCTGCTTGTATGTAAAGATGGTTTCAAAACGATTACGCCCCCTGGATTAAAGCTCTCTTATTAATGTTTTAAGAAATGCTAAGTTTCTCTCTCTAGCAAGTGGCCAAAGTTTATCCTGTTCGAAAGAAGACATCGCATCTGCCCATGGATTTATGGTTAACAAAGCATTTCATCTACCTTTCCTCGCGTCATCTGCACATGATACCTGTGAGGGGCTAGTTACTATTGTCACTGCTCTTAAACCACCTCAAATGATTGCAAATGTCATAAAGCCAGTACTGCCAAGGCTGGGACCAGATACCACATCTGATTCTTGGTCTGATGGGTTTCCACTGAGTCACAGCCGAATCTGACATAATTAACACGGCATTCCATCATGAGCGTGTAGAGTGAGAGGACTTACTCAACCATTCGTTCTTCCATTTCATAAAAATGGATCAAACACCTACTATGTCCTGGACGCTGTGACAAATGAGACAAATTAACTAGACAGGCACGATGTCCACTAGCAAGGAGCTGATCTGCTAGGGACACAGATCAGGTGATTTGAATACGCCGCTGAAACGCTATGGTGAGCTTTAAATCCTTCAGAACATAAAGGAGTCCAACTTTTCTACCATCTACACAACATTCAAAGGACAGTTCCATTTTAACAGAAAACATGGCAAATTAAGTTATAAAAAAGAGTCCAGCTTTGACAGTCAGTCTTAAGGTTTTATGGCCTTTAGGTGCTATTGAAAAGTGTGTTTTTCTGATTGCTTTAACTTTGCCCTTTCTCTGTCAGTTCTTTCTTTCATACTATTTCTTCTCCTTTTACTTTTAAATTTCACCTCCTTCTTGTTTCTTGCTTCATCACATACCCTCTATTTCAAGTCATTTCTGTACGGAAGCAATTGGTCCTGTCATTTTGAATCAATCATATGACACCACTTTCCCGGCCAAAAGGATAGTTGCTGAACCATTTCTTTGTATTTCCTAAAGAATTCCATAAAGTTTTCCAAAGCACATGGCTCTGAATATTTATGGCCCTATCAAAACAGGATATGAAATCCGCAACCAGTACAATCACTCCTCTGAATCGTGACATACAAACAGCACAAGGACACTAGAAAACATGACTAAGTAGCATTTTCTTCTGAGATTTTTACACATATTCTCTAACTGAACCCGCAGGACAGTGTTTTAAGACATGTACTATGTAAGGTCCTACTTATAGTTCAGAGAACTGACACATAGGGAGGAGTAACTTATCTGAGGTTATTGACAAGTAAATGGAAGAGCCTGGATTCAAAGCTGCCTCTCCCCCAAAATCATCTGTTCACAGGGTTTATTTTAGTCTCTTAACCTTGTACTGGAAGGCTCTCACAAACTCAGATAGACACCACTCCTCAGCTGGCAACATTAGCAAATGGTATTTAAATTCTCAGGCCGGCCTCCTCATCACCTGGGCTATGGCCAATGGGTACTTTTGTCCAATTATTTGATCACTTGTTACCCCCTTTCCTGACTTTATCAGACTCTTACGGCTTCCACTGGCCAATAGCTGGGAAAGGGAGTGGCAACCTGCATGGGCACAGCCTAGAAACTTCCACCGTGGAGGATCCTTCCGCGGAGGACTGTCACCTATACATGCACTTTACATCCGTGTGGCGGAAAAGTGCACAAGAGTAAGTATTGCGTGTGAAGGGGGAAATGGGGTAACGTAGGGAACTTAGGGCAGTAGTTATTTGTGAGTGGGTAGCTGTGATGACAAGGATGGCTTTTATGGCTTCTTGGTGGGTGTGATCGGTGGGGAGATGTTCCCATAATGATAGGGGTGCGGTGTGTGGGGGGTGTCTGTGGGTGGATACGTTGGGGATAAGCATGTGGCAGAGAGAAAAATCCCAGCAATACATTTTCTCCTTCTTCTCTTCCTTACCTTCTCTTACCTCTCCTCCAAATATCCATGAAGCTGTCGCAGAAATTAAAATGGCTAAAGTTGTGGAGAGGATTTTTTTTCTTTTGAAACAGAGTGTAAAACCACACTCATAATAACCAGGTTCCCTATATAAATCTATTTTTAAGATGATTACAGGGTTTCCATAGTCATTCTAGCATCAACTGCTGGTTTTGTTTCCTCGTCGTCGGTAAACTGTTGGCAGGATAGTGCGCCAGAGGTATACTTTTTAAAGGGTATAATTGCATGGCACAGAAATTATCACTTTCTCGACGATGGGTTTCATTGGCCTCTCCCTTTGAGAATCCGGTTTGGAAGCTGGGCTTGTCAGCCCCTCCAAGCACACATTGCATTGTGTATGCTGGCCTCACAGCACATCATGCTGGCAACCATGGGCAGAGGGTAGCAATTAAACCACACAATAGGCATCAAGGGATGAGGAGAAGACACTGTGTTTAAAATAAACGAATACAAGAAGCACAGCCAGATTCCCTAGGAAGACTATCTGAGCAGTGTGGCAAGCCAAGAATGAGCGGACTTTGCAAAGCAAGCTGGGAAATTCCCAATGGTGCCAGGTCATTAGCCAGTCACCGAGGCTGCCTCCATCCAAGGATCTACCACAGGACCCCTTCTCCAGGACTGACCTCTGGGGTATAGAAACCTAGGAAAGAGGCTTGGTAGAACGGTACACTTTCTTTGGCCAGAGCCCAGAGGCTATGCAAATGTAGACTGGTTTGGCAACTTTTTTAAAAGGCGCGTTTCATAACCAGGCATAGGGACTTTGGTTCTCCCTCAGAAATAGGGTAAGATCAGGAGAAGTCAGACTCGGAAATGAAAGCTAATAAGCATGAACATATAGTAGGTGAAATTACCCACTGGCAGCAGTAACTTGACTCTGAGGAGAGGATAATGATGTCAGGATGAGTCAACGTATTTCCCCCCTCTCCCACCCTTTTCCACCTGGGGGAATAAAGAAAACCATCTAGACAAAAGACCACAGTGTCATTCTAATCAAGATAATCAGCATGGTGCCTCCATAGCTGGTACTGAAAAACAAAAGCTGATAAAATGATAATGATATTAACTGTAGGTCTGAGATTATTATCTGTAGAGACTAGAATAAAGGGGGTTGCAGAGCAAGAGTGGACAATAGTTTAAGTTGTGTCCTCTGGGGGAAAGAGCATTGGGATGCTAACAAAAATAGTCAGAGAAGAGGGATGCCTGGCTGGCTTAGTAGGTTAAAGGTCTGACTCTTGGTTTCAGCTCAGGTCATGATCTCATGGGTTGTGGGATCAAGCCCAGCACTGAGATCTGTACTCCATGAGGAATCTGCTTGGGATTCTCTCTCTCAGATAAATAAATCTTGAAAAAGTTATTCAGCAAAGAGAAGAGCACTTCAACTAGTTATCCTAACCAACTAGTTATCCTAACTAGTTATCCTAACCTATCCTAACCTATTCTAAAATAGGTGTTACAAACATTAACAACTCTTATCCTAGATCTGTGTCACCAGGCAAGGTTTCTGGTCCATAACTTGGACTCTGAGTGGGATGACCCACCAAAAGGGAGTCCCGAGGATATTTGTTCATTCGTTGACTTAACCAACATTTTTGAGTACCCCTGCTATCCCAGGTGCTCCAGCACAAAGGTTAGAGGGTTAAAATGGATGGTTAACATTTTCAAGGGGTTCACAGTCCAGCTGGACAGAGAAGTCAGCATATAACCCCAACGTAAAGAGATAGATTCCCTTACAGAGATATGCAGAGCTTGCACTGGGAGTACAGAGAGGAGGCACTTTACCCACTCAATAGTGGGGAGGAGTCGATGAGGCCATATCAGATTAGATCTGAATTCACCTTGAAAATATGAAGATTAGATAGAAGATTGAGATGGTAAATCAAGGCTGGCATTATGTTTACAAAAGACCAGGGAATGTATTCAAAGCAGGAGTTAAAACCAGAGGCATTATAAAGAAGACATTGGAAAGCATTATGGGTTTGGGAAAAATTGGAACATTTTGGATGTGAGGAGAGGTATATAAGGAGATGAGATGGAAAAAGGTTATATCAGGAATTGCCTTATTAGCAATTTGTAGGCAGAAATGAGCTATTGAAAATGTTAGGCAGGGGAGTAATATGGTTGAATTTGCAATTTAGATGATATTTCCATACAGATCTCCCACTCCAAATGAATTGATATTCTGATGTGTGGATTTGGTAAATGCAGATTTCTTACTTTGATTGAGTCCAAGAGCTTGATGACCTTTCGCTGGATTGGTAAAATTGAGTTTTCAGACTTCAAACTTGAGGGCTGGACCCTGGACCTATGGGAATCCCCACTGAGTTTTCACTTGTGAAGCCAGGCTAAAAGCTGTCATCTGATCTCTCTTTGATATCTCTCTATCTGCAGAGTCTGGGGTGGAAAAGGGAAATATGCAGTTAACATTCAAAACATCGTGACATGTCAGTAAGAGATTTCAGGGTGGAAATTATCCATGGGAAAGGAAGACTCTTACCAACTTGACTTTCTGCATGTGAAAACCCTTTCTATCTTAGGAGTTTTTAGATGGCTTCTCTGAGAATATAAAAATGTTATTCCCTTAAAAAGAACGCTATTATTGGTGGTCAAGACTTCCACTCTAAATCTTTGTCAAGACCTTTTAACAGATGGATGTATCCCCTGTTCTGAAATGGTCTGACCTATTTTATTTTTTAATAAACTTACAAATTGTCTTTCTACTTAGCGTGAATAGCATGTGATATAAAATCAAACTGAACTTTCTGGAGTGATGGTAAACAAGATCAAACACACCCAAAGTGGGGACTATTCAAGGGAAGACTGAAATTCAAGTCAATCCTATTCAATTAAAATGGAATTTATGAGACACTATATGTTCATATAAAAATAGTATAAGACACAGTACAGGAGCTAAACGCTTGAAGACAGAAGAAATCCAGAGAACAAGGTGAATGGTGTGTGGTCTGGGAACACAGAGGTAGCAAACGGAAGTTACAGCAAGAGGAATGGAATGTTCCAAGTGTGGTGGGCAAGCAACAGAAGCCAACAGCCAGCAGAGATATGTTTTCTGAGAATGCGGATGACAGCAAGGACAGTGGCCCAGGTGGAGCAAGGATTCCTGATGAGATGGCCACCAGAGCAGAGCCCTCAGTGTGCCACTTCACTGAACTGGCATGAGAGCAGCTAGTTATGGTTATAGAACACAGTTCTGTGCCATGTATTATTATTTTTTTTTTTAACCTTTCCACCTGGTTTCCTAGCCCCGTCTCCCTAGGTTCATCCTCGCAGGGCTCTGAGCTCTTGTCTCTGAGCCATATAGGCACAGAGAGCAACGCTCACGTGATGGTAAGGATAGAAGGCCCAGGTTACATTGGTCTAGTCTTTGACCAGCACTTTGGGCGTTAATGCTCATAACTGATCAAGAGCCTCATCCTCACCATGCATTTGACTAAACCGTGTCAGAGTCAACCTGATGGAGTGGCCAAGTGGAGATTCAGAACTACAGAAAATCTTAGAGCCAGCAGCAACCTCAGTGGCCACTAAGTCCAGCCCACTCATTTTAGAGTTGAGGAAATGAAGGCCCCAGAGAAGTTCAGTGATTTGCTTGAAGTCATGCAGCTAGTAGCAGAACTGGAACTAAGGCTCAGGTCACCCATGTCTCAGAATAGCATGCTTTCCACTAGACTATCCATTCATTTTTTTTTTTTTTAAGGAAAGTTCTAAATACTTAAGATACACTCCCTCCTTCCCTTCATTGAAGCCACTCTTGAATGTCTGCGACTTTCTCTAAATGTCAGTACTTTACCTGTGATGCTCATTTAATTATCATGATTTTAGGCCTATATGGAACACACCATTAGGTTGTTTATTTTAAACAATTAAATTAATTAAACAATTATAAAAGGGTTGTTATTACCCTTTTACTTGTGTACAGGGTTTTGGCTCTTTCGAATGTTTTCATACACATTTATCCACTGGATTTTACCTTGAAGAATTCTACTAGGTAAGCTGGGCAGTCCTGTTCTCTTCCACTCACCACTGGATGAAATGAGGCACAGAGAGATTTAACGACTTTCCCTTAGTGACGCACTGATGCAATGATGAAGTTGGGACTAGAAACCCACAACTCCTTAAACTAATGGAAGAGAACCAGTGAGAAAGACCCATAGTTGCTTGTGGGCTGAAAGATGCTCACTGCCTCAGAAAGTTCACATTTTGTCAAGCTTTGTTGTTATTTATATGGGAACTTCACCCAAGTTTCAAAGCTGTAACCATGGAGAGGTTCACAAGCCACAGAAGTCGTATTTGAATTCCCAGAACGTGCTGCACTGACTTACACTATGCCCAAAAAGGAAAGCTTGAAGCCTGATGGAAAAGGACAGGATCCGTCAGGGCATTGATGTGACCGGCCTGAAAAAGATTCAAATAGACGTGCTCTGTCTCTGGAGACAATTAGAAAACAGAGTGGGGGGCCATTTGCTAGTCTCTCTCTTTGTTTCAAATGTGGCTGTTCAAATTTGAATTGAATGTGTTTGGGGATTTTCTACAAAGGGAGCCACTTGGAAGGCTGCTGTTGCTTGTTATCAGTCATGTTTTATTATGAAGAGAAGGAACGCCCAGGGGAACTTCAGAGTGTACACACACAGGCAAAAAAATAGGAGGGACTGATGCACAATACTTCTTTGGTCCCATGGTGTTCAAACACAAAGACGTGGTGCTCATGGATCCATTAAAGATTCAGTACAGAAGGAGAATGTTCCAAAGTACTTTGGATGGGTGTCATCTTAAAGATGGAGCAAGAGTGTCAGTAAAGGGAATTAATCTACCCATAGTTTTTAAGCACTCACCTTTGACTATTACTTCCTGAGTCAGACAGAAATCAGGAGATTCGGGATCTATTGGTGTTCCTCGGAAAGTGTACCGTTAAGTCGTACTGGTGGAAACATGCTTAGAGCAACAAAAACCCACATAGATACCTCAGGCCCAAGAATTGATAAGTAAGTGGGACAGACTGGTGTTATGAAAATATGGAGAAGATACTTAAGAGCCACTTTAAGTTATAGACAGAAAGGAACAGTCAGTAGAAGCATTAAAGGAATGATGGGGAGGTAACAGCCAAAGTGCTGGAGAAGGGAGGATTACAGAAGTAGAAAAGGCAATATAAGTTGGTCATAGGCACCTGCTCCTTCCGTGTTGCTCATACCTTTTGTCTTTCCAAAATAAAATATTTACATTGTCTCCATTTGTCATTCTATCATCTAAGTCAGCTCCAAATGAAACAGGTAGGTCACTTGGACTTGTCATGCCCGACATACACCCAACTGTTATAAAGGGAGTTGTATTTCATATATACATAGTATTTCATGGTCAAGAACATATAAATATATCATTATATATATATATATATATATATATATATATATATTGGGGTTACCAGAAGTTTAGAAGCAATGATGTTTAGTGGAAGTCGTTTAAAATACACTAAGTGCTCTAAAATTTTGAGGAGTTATTATTAATTTTCTCTGCATAACTCTGCAAGAGGTATCCACTTTAGAGTGGGATTTGCGGTTTCAATTTGATTGGACTACGTGGTAAGAGGTAGGCTTTATCACTTCTTTATTGCAGGCTGTGTCTTTTCACCAAGACAAGCAGAGATTGGGCAAGGTTTAGCCAAATCTATCTAGTGATAGGTGTTAACCCTTGGAATGTGATTTTAATAGCCAATAGGTATTTATAATTAATGTGCAATAACTCAATTATGCACATCTCTTTAAATTTAATAGGCCCAGATAAGGTAAGATCATTAAGCACCCAATTGAATGTTAAACACATATATTTGAGGTTTAACGACTGTGCAGCAGATGCAGGATGGATTATGGGATTGTTAAAGGGCATTAAGAAAGTTGTTAATATTGTGGGGGTATTTAATTGATGTTTAAAACAATTTATCCTTTGAAATCTGCCCAAAATGTTGTGTGAAATCTGCTCGGGGAACAGGAACATACTTGACAGCAACACGGTTTAAACCCAACCACACTGAAGGAGACACAACAAAACAGCCCCTAATTAGTGTGAGAAATGACAACAACACAACAAAAGCCACAGAGTGTCTCCAATGACAGGTGCAGCAAATAACAAGGCTGATGAAAGATTTTGCAATTAAAGATTCTGCTATGAAGATTAATGGAGTATTATCTTAAATTAATGTAAGGCGGGTTATCAGAGATGAGATTCTGCCTTACAAGTTTCCCTCCTTTCCTACTTCTCTTCCCCTAATTCATTTCTAGGCCTGAGAGTTCTCTTTACATTACCCAATAGTCAAATGATTTTTTACTTTACAGCTTCTGTATTCTTTTTTTGCCTGTCCATGATCTTCCTTTCTTTGGGGGTCTCTCTTTCTCTCTCACTGGAAAGGTCAAAAAGAGGGTTCCAAACAGCATCAGTGTTCTGTCTCCTACACCCAACATCTCACTGAGTTCTCTTTCTCTACATCAAGGTGGTTGTGTAAATTTCAGATTAGACTTGGTCACATAAATCTGCAATATTCAAGGTCCTCTTTTTTTTTTTTAAGATTTTTAAAATTTTTATTTATTTGACAGACAAAGATCACAAGTAGGCAGAGAGGCAGGCAGAGAGAGAAAGGGAAGCAGGCTCCCTGCTGAGCAGAGAGCCTGATGTGGTGTTTGATCCCAGGACCCTGGCATCATGGCCCGGCCTAAGGCAGAGGCTTTAACTCACTGAGCCACTCAGGCGCCCCTCAAGGTTCCCTTTTTGTTGAATTTCATTTTTTATTAGAATATTTATCTTTGTGGTCATAATTTCAACATTTGTCATTCATTCTACCCATAAATACTTACTGAGTGTCTACTGTATACCAGACTCTATTCTAGACATTGGAAATATAGCAGTCAGTAAAACAGGCAACATCTCTGTATTCATGAAGTTTACGTTTTAGTTGAGGAAAGAGAAAATAAACACAAAAGTGAGAGTATGACAGATGGTGATAGATTCAGTAGAAGGAAAGCAGATAAGTGAGAAAGGGAATGCCAGGGATGGAGTTTGTTATTTTGGAGTGATCTTACTACAAGTGACATTTAAGCAGATATCTGAGAGAGATGAGGTGAGGAATGGTAAAGAGGTATTCTGTTTGGCTGGAACAGAGTAAGAGAGGCAGGAGATAAAATCCGAGATGTGGTAAAGGGTTAAATTACATAGGAATTAATGGAGAACTTAAGGACTTTAGCTTTTACTCTGGATAATATAGAAACTCACTAAAGAGTCTGGCCGTAGGAAAGACATGAGCAAATTACATTTTAAAATCACTACACTAGCTGCTATGGAGTAGGCCAGTGTAGTGGTCCTGGAGAGGAAGAAGTAATAGATAATAGAGATGAGAAATGATAGCGGTTGTGGTCTAGGTGGTTGTTTCACAGGAGGAAGACAAGTGTCAGGTTCTAGATATACTCTAGAGATAAAACCAGTCACATCAATTTGCTGACAGATTGAATGACTCTAAGCTTTTGGGATTACACAATTAGAAGACCAAAACTGTCTTTACTGAGGATGCAAGTTTGGTAGGGATAAACAAATTTCCTTGTAGACATGTTAAATGGAGCAATCAAGTAAGCAACTGTATCTTAGAGTCTGGATTTCAGGGATATTTTCTAGGACAAAGATATACACTTAGAAATTTTTGGCATATGGATAATACTGGAAGCCATGAGTCTGGATTAAATTACCTAGAAAGTGAGTGTAGATGGAGAAGAAGGGCGGTCTGAGACCTGAGCCATAATGGTTGGAGAACTAAGGTTCACAGTTTATTAGGAAGGAAGCAAAGAAGGCAGATAATGGTCAGGCAAAGAGGTAAGAGGCTAAGGGAAAAATGAAGAAAATGTTTAAGTAAGGGGAAATGATTGATTATGTAAATGCTGCTGGTGGGATGAGTAAGATGAAAATTGAGACATGCAGGTGGATTTTTAGCACCATCATTGGTAACCTGGTCAGGAACTACTTCAGTGAAGTTCTAGTTAGAAGGCTGGTTGACATGTAGTAAAGAGACAATGGAAGATAATAACTGGAGATAGTGAGAATATAAATATATAAATAGGAAATATAAATATAAATAAATAGGAAAGCATTGTATAAAAAAGAGAAAATAAATGAAATAGTACCTGGAGAGGGATATGAGATCAAGAACAAATATACTTCTGAATTTGAGAGAAATTGTAACATGTTTATTGTAACATGTTTAGGAATGATCCAGAATAGAGGAGACTTTTCTGATACAGTAGAAAGAAGGAACATTACTAGAGCATCATCTTTAGGTAGGCAAGAAAGTAAGGGACCTGCTGAACAAGCCATGAGGTTAGGTGTTGATGGGACCATGGTCATCTCATTCATAGTAACAGACAGAAAGCAGAAGTATGGATGTAGATAAAGGTAGTTTTGTAAGTATGATGGTAGAGAAGTCTGAACATTCCCTTCTAACTGCTTTTACTTTTAAAATGTATAATATATGTTAAATCAAAAATATATAGAAAATGATATGAGAATTCACCATTTACATGAATTTTAAATATATAGTTAAAAAATAAAATAAAATGTATACTTAAATAGGAGATGAGGCCACTAGCTAAGAATGAGGAAGGAGAAGTTGGAAGTGTGAGGACGGAGCAGAAGGCAGGAAACAGTCATGAGGAACGAGGGGAAGGAAATAGACTAGGGAAATAGAGTAGGGTTGCTGAATGATGTTAACAGCTTTCTTGAAGCCAGTGGTCATGAATTGTAAAAGGATCAAAGAGGTCAGATGTGGGTATTTTCCCAGTAAGTGTGGGTGCAGAGAAGGTAAAGCTGTATATAACTAGGTTTGGGATTTTTGCAAGGTGAAAAGAATAAAGAGAGAGGAACCATGGAAAGGATGTCTACAATGGTGTGGTTAAAAATAGTGGGTGATAGAATTTAAGCTAGATGTTAGGGGGGATGCAAGAACATGAAGGGAGGAAAGGACAATTAAAAGGGGGTACGACCTTTGGATTTTATGTCCCAGTGGGATGATTGATTGCTCAATTTAGGTGCATGGGGAAGTGAGATGGAAAATAATAGGTGGTGGTTACATAATATGCAAGGCGTCTGAAGATGACCATAGCAAGGATATAGAGCTAATGGTGTGTGCTGACAGGGTACGTCTCCTCACTGACTGGTGTGGAGGGAAGAAGGACATAGTATTGTTCTGAACTAGAAGATGTTCTCATCTTTCCAATCTAGTTGTACTTTCCAATCTAGTGTACTGAAGGAGGGAGCCACCAAGGAAACAATATCCTCAGGGGAGAACAAGATTTGAGGTAGAAAGCAAGAAAAGGAGGATAATTTGAGAAGAAATCTTGTGATGAGGGATCATAAGTTCCAGAGGGTATAAAAGCAAGGTATTGGGAAATAGGCAGTGTTTGGAATGGAGTGCTCCTAGGGGTATCCAGAACAGTATGGACTGACAGGTAATGAATGATAGAAGGGTCTTCT
Organism: Neogale vison; assembly: GCF_020171115.1. Lineage (NCBI taxonomy): Eukaryota > Metazoa > Chordata > Mammalia > Carnivora > Mustelidae > Neogale > Neogale vison. Next base: position 7,544,859 of record NC_058100.1, read on the forward strand.
AGTGACTTCTGGGAACAGTAATTAAAGACTTATCCTGATAGCCTACAAGGGAGATGGTGTTGAGATTTTAGGGATTATTTTTGGAGTGGGGGACAGAAAGGAAGGTAAAATCTTGTCGAATATTGTGAGCTCTTGTCTTCATTTCATTCCTGTTCTCCATAACCTAAGCTAGAAGAACCTCCTGTTGTGCTGAGAACCTCTGCTGTCAGCATCAGTGGTCCTTCATCCCAAGATGTTCTAATATCTTGCTCATGACTGCTTACAGGTAAGAGCCAATATTGCCCCTACAGTGTCTGGGACATGAAGGAGATGCAGCAGCAGGAAACAAACAAAAATTGAGTCAATGACCAGAGCAGCCCCTAAAGGGGCTTTGTGGGTGGCACTGGGCCCTGTTGGGGGGCAGCAGGAGCAAGAGTAGCTCTTCAGTAGGGAATAGCACTCACAGGTGCCACCAAGGAGTGCGAGCTACCCAAGACCAGGTGGTCACGATGATGAAGTAGCATGGTTCCTTGGAGGTAAATATCATTGCCATAGTTTGACACACAGTCCTGGTTATCTCCAAGGTTGAAGTGACCTGTAGAAAAATGGTTTATATATAAGAAATATAATGCAGGGCGCCTGTGTGTCTCAGTCCAGGTAAGTATCCAACTCTTGGTTTCAGTTCAGGACATGATCTCAGGGTCATGGGATTGAGCCCCACATCATGCTCTGTGCTGGGTATGGAGCCTCTTTGAGATTCTCTGATCTCCTCTGCCCCTTCCCCCCCTCTTAAAAAATGTAATTCCTACATAATTTACATTCATATTCACATATATGTGACTACCTCATGAGAGAATAATCACTGTTCATAAAGTTACAGAGAGATGAATTCTGTGACTAGGCAAAAATTGCATGTGTTTGTCTCTGTGTGTATGAGTGTGTGTCATTGTGAACTCGCACCTTACCCATATCTAGCTCTTATCATAGGGCAAGACATTTCTGTGATTTGTGTTTTCTTTCTGCCTTTTCCAAGATACATAGCTGGCCACCAGGATAGAGGTCAAAGTCCCAGAGTGCCCTTTAGCCTGAGTTGAGCTGTCTCTACCAAGCTGTCATATTCATTCATCTTCAGACTTCCCCACACTGTGCTGCACTCAGCCCCAATCCAGGTTGCTAAAATGGCAGGATAGCATGGTCATGGAACTCTACTATTTCACCAGCAACACAGGGAACATTTTTTTCCCCCCGATCAAATGAGATTCAGTTACATGTCAAGGAAAACCAGCATCAGCAACCTGTGTCATTTAATAAAACCTAAAGTTACAAGTGTCCTGAATAGTTCCCTTAGAAGCTATTTTAAGTGGACAGCCCTTCCCCAGAAGCCCCGGGAGTGCAAAATAACAGAAGTTAATTTTAGCAAGCACTTTTTAACCTACATTTGGGGACAAAAATGCCAGGAAACCTATTATATAATTGAAGTAAAAAGAAACCCTCTGGGTGTGACAAAAAGTTGTCTGTCTCAAGTTACTGCAAATGGAAAAATGATATACTGAGGAGCTTGCTATTTGAGAAGTCCAATAGTGAGAAACTTTATTTGCTGAGAAGGCAAATGAGGTACCCAGATGTGAAAGAAAACTTTATGTACTGGGTAGCAAGGGTGATAGGTATTTATGCTGCTATTGGGTAATTATGGGTAGGCCCTTCAAGATTTGATTGGGTAATCAAATCTTCCTTTAGAAACAGGATTTCCACCCTGAAATATGAAGATCAAATGTCAATTTTTTCATCTGTCAGAAACCCTGAGAGACCTAAATCTATATTAGCCCTGAGCTCTTTACAAAATCAAAGAGGGACAGCAAATAGGGATCAGAGTTATCCTATCCCTTCCGTACCCCATTTAGTGTTCAAGCTGATTATCTTCATGGGTATCTGACCCATTCTCACACTGACACTCTGTGTGGCCTACCCCTGTTCCTGGCCTCTTGTCTCCTCAACCCTCAAGTGGCTTCTTTAGTACAGAAATGTCCGCTTGCTCTCACACTAGCTGGGTAACCTTAGCCAGGTCACTGGATCTCTCTGAAACTCTTTCTCATCTCTAAATGAGTTGAAAATAAAATTCCCATTATTGTTGAGTAAATTACATAAGAAAAGGGTAAAATTATTTTGTAAATTATGTTATACAACTATAAATCAATCTGACTTCTTTGAAAACCAAACAGACAACCAGATTCTGACCTTTGTCTACTCTCTGCTTGAAATTAGTAGCCAGTTTCTTCCCTGACAGAAGTGACTTTCCTGGCAGATACTTGTTCAATTGTCCATTCATTGTAGCTGTGATGGACACAGCTTCCATTCCTCTGCTGCCATAACTCCTTCCATCAGTCCCCTCATGGTTCCTTGAAGTGCCCTGTAAAGGGCACTAGCATTCTCTTTCTTTCTAAGAAGATTTCACAATTCTAGATACCATACGATTTCTTTCTCAAGTAACTTACTATTTTTAAAAAATTCTATTTTTTTTCATTTTAATTCCAATATAGTTAACATACAGTGTCATATTAGTTCTAGGTGTACAATATAGTGATTCAACAATTCCATAAGTTACCCAGCACTCCTTAATCCCTATCACTTATTTCACCCATCCCCCACCAATCTTCCTTCTGGTAACCATCAGTTTGTTTTCTCTAGTCAATTAACTTTTATTTTAGAATAGTTTTAGATTTACAGAAAAAGGGCAAGGATAGTACAAAGAGTTCCCATACACTTAACTTTTGTTTCCTCTAGTATTTATTATCTTATGTTAGTAAGATACATTTGTCACAGTGAATGAACCGGTACCGGTACATCATTATTAACTAAGGTTCACAGTTTATTTAATTTCCTTGTTTTTTTATCCAATGTCCTTTTTCTGGTCTAGTATCTCATCCAGGATCCTACATTACATTTAGTAGTCAAGCCTTCTAAGATTTTTCTTGCCTATGCCCATTTCCCTTGCACAATCCTTAATCCCACCACTTGACACCCATTTACTTAATCATTTAATTCCAGTATACATGCATAGTGGTCTCAGAATTTTAGCCCATACTCTCATGGGAGACTTTTCAACTAAAGTACAATACTTCTGTAGAGATTTTTTTGCCTTTATTATTACAGATACCACTTATTTTCAAAATTACTTAGGTCAAAACATTTTTTTTCCCTCCAAACCCAGAATAGCCAAATTCATAGAAATAATGAACTAGAATAGTAGTTATCAGGGACTAGGAAGAGGAGAGAATGGGGAGTTATTGTTTAATAGGTACAGACTTCTTGGGGCACCTGGGTAGCTCAGTCAGTTAAGTGTTTGTCTTTGGCTCAGATCATGATCCCAGGGTCCTTGGATCAAGCCCCATATTGGGCTTCCTGCTTAGCAGGGAGTCTGCTTCTCCCTCTGCCTTTGACCTTCCCCGCTGGGTTGTGTTCTTTCTCTGTCTCACTCACTCTCTCTCTTTCAGTAAATAAATAAAATTTTTAAAACATAAATAGATACAGACTTCCAGTCTGGAAGATGAAGAAGTTCCAGAGGTAGATGGAGATAATGGTTGCACAAAAATGTGAGTGTAATTAATGCCAGCTTACAAACTATTAAAATAATAATTTTATATTATGAATACTTTACTACAATTAAAAAAAAGAAATTAGTTGACTCTATCTTGTAGGGGTTTATTCTCTATTTTCTTCCACTGAATTATGTCTATTCTTTCACCAACAAACACACTGTCTTATTACTGGAGTTTCATAATAAGTCTTGAAATCAGGTTGTGCTAGTCCTCCAGCTTTGTTCTTCAGGATTGTGTTAATTATTCAAGGCCTTTTCCCATTCCATACAAACTTCACAATCAGTTTGTTGCTATCTGCAGAAGAGTTTGCAGAGATTTTTATTTGGATGGCATTGAATTTCTAGATCAAGACACAAATAAATGGAAAGACATATCGTGTTCATGGATTAGAAGAAAATACTACAAGATGTCAATATTACCCAAAGCAATCTATAAACTCAATGAAATCCTTATCCAATTGAGGATGTGTCCCTCTATTTTTAGTTTGCTGAATGTTTTTATCAGGGATGGGTTTTGAGTTTTGTCACATGCTTTTTCTGTACCAATTGATAACATCATAAAATATTTGTTTTTTAAGCCTGTTGATATGATTGACTCCATTGATTGATTCTTGAATATAGAAGCAGTCTGGCAGAGCTAGAAAAAAATTCTTTTGGGTGTAGTAGATGATTTTTCTTTTTTGTACATTGTGGTATTCAGTTTATTAATATTTTGATGGATATTTATCTAGGTTCATGAGAGATATTCACCTGAAATTTTCCTTTTTCCCAACATTTTTAATCTGGTATTGATATAGGGTAATGCTTACCTCGTAGAATGAGTTAAGGAATGTTACCTCTGCTTCTGTTTTCTGGAAGAGATTATGAAAAAAAAATTTTTTTTTAATACTTAGTACATTTCACATTCTAACCATTAGGGCTTGGTACTTGTACCTTTTTTGGGGGAAGGTTATTAACAATTAAAGTTACTTAATTCATATAGAGCCATTCAGTTATCTATTTCTCCTTTTTATGCATTTTGATAGTTTTTATGGAATTAGTCCATTTGATCTAAAATTTTGAGGGCTTTTTTTTTTGCATAATCTTGTTTGAAGTCTATTATCCCTTAAATGTCCATGAGATAAGTAGTGATAATCTTTCTTTAATTTATAACATTGATAATTTTTGTTTATTGGTTAGCTTGGCTAAGAATTTATATTGATATTTTCAAAGAATTGACTTTTTAAAAATATTTTTATTTATTTATTTATTTTTATTTATTTGACAGACAGAGATCACAAGTAGGCAGAGAGGCAGGCAGAGAGAGGGGAGGGGGAGAAGCAGACTCTCTGCTGAGCAGAGAGCCCGATGTGGGGCTCGATCCCAGGACCCTGGGATCATGACCTGAGCCGAAGGCAGAGGCTTTAACCCACTGCGCCACCCAGGCGCCCCAAGGATTGACTTTTGATCTCATTAATGTTCTCTATTTTCCTATTTTCAAGATCTTGTGTTCTAACTTTTTATCATCTATTTTATTCTGCTTCCTTTAAATTCAAATTGCTATTCTTCCTCTAATTTTCTAAATTGGAAACTTTTTAATCATCTATTTTATTCTGCTTCCTTTAAATTCAAATTGCTATTCTTCCTCTAATTTTCTAAATTGGAAAATTAGGTTATTGATTTTGGATTTTCTTCTTTTCTAAGACATTTATTTTAATACTATGAATTTCCCTCTAAGTACTGCATTTGCTGCAACTCACAAATTTTGATAAGTTATATTTTCATTTTAATTTAGTTTAATGTATTTTAAGTTTCTCTTGAGACCTCTTTGATGTATGCATTATCTAGAATTGTGCTGTTTAATTTCCAGATATTTTCAGCTGTCTTTCTGTTATTGATTTCTAGTTTAATATGTTTGTTCTAAGATATAGCTCATATGATTTCTATTTTTTTACATTTGTAAGGTATATTTTATGTTCCAGAATATGGTTTATCTTGGTGACTACTCCATGTCAACTTGAGAAGAATATATATTCTGCTGTTATTGGGTAGAATTTTGTACGAATGTCAATTAAATCTAATTGATAATGTTATTCAGGTCATTTATATCCTTACTGGCTCTCTGACTTTTTGATATATCAATTACTGACAGGGTTGTTGAAATCTCCAACTATAATTGAGGGTTTTTCTCTCTCTCCTTTCAAATTATTTTACCTCCTGTATTTTGGTGCTCTGTAGTATTGCATAGAGTGGTGCATACAAATTAGGATGGTATGTCTTCTTCAATAATTACACTCATCATGATTTTGTAATGTCTCTTTTGATCCCTGATAATATTCCTTTTTCTGTAGTTAATTTTGTCTACCATTAATATATTACTTTGTATTTTTATTAGTGTTAATGTGGTATGTCTTTTCTATCCCTTTGTTTTTTTGTGTATGCATTTTTTATTGTTGTAAAATACATATAACATAAAATTTACCACTTTAAACATACAGTTCTGTAACATTAAGTATGTTCATTGTTCTGTAACTATCACCACCATTTGTTCTTAGAACTATTTCGTCTTCCCCAACTGAAATTCTATATTAAGTACTAAGACTCTATTCCTTCTCCTGCCTAGTCCTGGAAACCATCTTTCTGATTTCTGTCTCTATGAATCTGACTACACTAGGTACCTCATATAGGTGGAATCACACAGTATTTGTTCTTTTGTATCTGGTTTATTTCATGTCAAGTTTCACCCATGTTATGGCATGTGTCAGAATTTCCTTCCTCCTTAAGGCTAAAAAAATTCTACTGTATGTATATGTCACTTCTTTTTAGTCATTTATTTACTGATAGACTTTTGGGTTTTTCCATCCCTTTACTTTTAGCTAATCTGAATATTTTTACTTAATGTGAGTTTCAGGTTAACAACTTATAATAAGGTCTTGTTTTTGTGTTTTTTTTTTAAACCACTTTGACAATCTTTGCCTGGTAACTGGTGTACTTAAATGATTCACACTTAAATGATTATTAATATATTGGATTAATATCTACCAAGTTGTGACTTTTCTATTCAGTACATTTGCTCTTTATTTCTTGTTTCTTCCTTTTTTCCTGCTTTCTCTAAACTTGAGTATTTGATATAATTCTGTTTTATCTCTTCCCTAACATAAGAGTTCTACATCTTAAAAAAAAAAAAAAGTGGGTTTTCCATAGTTTATAATGTACACTTAAAACAAATTTAAGCTCATTTTAAAATAACACTATATCATTTCATATGTAATGTGGTACCTTACAACATAGTGTTCCTCCTTCTCACCCCTTCTCACCACTATGACGTTGTCATAATTACTATTACTGTTTTAAACAAAGTTATCTACATCAATTTTATAGTTTTAAAAAAAAAGTGTATGTAGTTGAATTCCTACAACCCATCAGCTTTGTGATATAATACATATCTCAATTTTTAGAAATTGATCACTATAAGGTTAGTGAACCATATCCCATTCTAAATTGAAACCATGTCATTTTTCACTAAAAACAAAGATGACTGATAAAATAATTTGCTTGCCAATGTTATTTTTTCAGACAACTGGGCTGGTTGATTTTCCACAACTGTCCAGAGTGACCATTGCAGATCAATGGTCAAGGTCTATTGATCCAATTTCTTCAATCCATTTCAGACATTATGTTGACTGGAATAAATGAACCATGTCTGGATAGTTTAGCAGTTATGACAAGCATATCAAGTTGATCATTCAGCAGTAAGTCCCTTGCTATGTTAGCAGTTCCCAGCTTAGAAATGGGTGTGGTTCCAAAAGTTCATTCTAAACTAGTTGTTTGAAACTCAGAATGTATAACCAAGAAAATATTAACTTAGAGGGGGTTTAAAACATGAATTTAATTCCTAACCAAGCTACTACACACAAACATGGTTAACCTATGTCTTGTGGTCCTAGTACTGGAAAATACATATATAATTTGAGTTACAATCTGACAATTAAGGATGGCACACGTTCTTCCATGTATCAATTACAATAATGCTATCTGCTTCTACAATTGATATTTCTAACTGGCCCTTTTCCAAGCAGTGATTTAGAGTTCTAAGTTTCTTTCCTTTTACACTTTTCAATTTTCAACACTTGACTTCCAAGGTCATTAAGCTACTCTACCTAAAATGGCAGTGGGGAAAGTGCATGATAATGATCCAAATTGAGGCAAGAGGACAAAAGGAAACTACGCAAAACAATTGGCAGTCAACTCTAGTGGTAAGCCAGGAGAAGCAGCTGAAGAGAAAACAAACAACCAGAACATCTTATTTTTAATATTCTTTTATCTGCCAGCAGCATTCAACTCTTGATCTCTCTATGCTTCTTGAAATACCTTCTCCATCTCTATCACACAAGACTATTAAGGTTTTCTTCTACTTTGACTTCATTTTGCCTTCCTGTGTTGTTACTTCTCAAGATTTGGTTCTAGGGCCTCATTGCTGTTTACTCTTATTTGCTCATTAAGAGATGACATCTGCATCTTCAGATATATGCAATTATTATAGTTTGAGCTATATGCAACTGATTCACAAATTTATGTCTCCAGCCCAGAACTTCCCTTTGTATGGACAGTATTCATAGAGCTTCCTACTTAGCATCTCCTCTTGGAAGTCAAATCCCTTTAAACTCAGTGTTCCCCTAGAAACCTTAGTCTTCCTCACTCTCTTCCTTGTATCATATTGCCAAGTCCAGCAGATTCTAAGGACCAGAACCTTGCTGCTTAAAGTGTGGTCTGAGGACCAGAGTCACTTTTGTGTGAGTCTTGTTAGAATAAAAGAATTCTAGGGCGCCTGGGTGGCTCAGTGGGTTAAGCCGCTGCCTTCAGCTCGGGTCATGATCTCAGGGTCCTGGGATCGAGTCCCACATCGGGCTCTCTGCTCAGCGGGGAGCCTGCTTCCTCCTCTCTCTCTCTGCCTGCCTCTCTGCCTACTTGTGATCTCTCTCTGTCAAATAAATAAATAAAATCTTAAAAAAAAAAAAAAAAGAATTCTAGGCCTGCTGCTGACCCACTGAATCAGAATCTACATTTGGCAAGATTTCCAGATGATTTTTATGTACATTAAAGTATGAGAAGCCCTGTAGTAAAAGACTGAAATCTATCCATCTGTCTTCATCCCTAATCCCAGTCCCTTAACTACCATTTTCTCTCCCCTGATTACTGCACTAGTTTCCTATATCAAATACCTTCATATACTCTTCGTCCCTTTGAATTAATTTTCTATCCAGAAGCCAAAATGTTTATTTGAAAATGCAAGTAAAATCAAATAACGCCCTCTTTAAAATGCTATATCTTAAGACAAAGACCAAAATCCCCAACTGGCTTACTAGAACTTTCAAAGTCTGTACCCTGGAGACTACTCTGTCTTCATTTCACATCATGTTTCTTTCCATCACAGGACTTTTGCACATAATGCTCTCTATGATCCCTTGTTTCCTTTCACTACAGTTCAGTTCCCTCAAACTTCTCTTCAGGTCTCTGTTCAGAATTCCCTGACAATCCACGTTAGGTCATGTTCCTTTGTTACACATTCTTATATATGCTTTCTCCATAGTTATTTCTCCCTCAACCCTATTCCAAGACACAAGGTTGGTTTCTTCTGAAAGTCTCTCCCTTTAGATTATAGATGGCCATTTTCTCCACATGTTTCTACATTGTCTTTCCTTTGTGTATGTCTGTGGCCTAATCTCTTTTATAAGGACATCAGTCATATTGGATTAGGACCACCTCAATGATCTCATTTAATTTTAATTACCTCTTTAAAAACCTTATCTCCAAACATAGTCACATTCTCACATATTGTAGTTTAGGACTTCAAAATATGAATTGGGGTGGGGACACAATTTAGCACATAATAGTGCTTCACTAGAAAAATATTATCCAGTGAAAATATGTAATCTGAATTTATAATTTAAAAGTTTCCTGTAGCTATATTTTAAAAAAGTAAAAAAAAAATCAAGCAAAATTACTTTGAATAATATAATTTGTTTAACATAGTATATCCAGAATAATGTTTCAATGTTTAATCAATATAAACAATTAGTGAGACATTTTACTTTTTTTTTTTTTTTGACTAAGTCTTCGAAATCTGGTGTGTATTTTATACTTACAGCACATTTGAATCCAGGCACTGCATTTTTATCAGAAATACTTGATTAAAATTCAGGATTAATAAAATTTACAGTTGAAGAAGTAGATTTAGATAGCTATGTAGATACAAATTTTTAGATATGAATTTTTAGATTTTTAGACATAAATTGATTTGCATTAAATAATATTAAGAATTTACTTCTGCATTTCATGGTCAATACCCATATTTGTTAATAGCTATCCAACTGGACAGCACAGATCTAGAAGCTGCAAGTCACATCATGTGAAACAGTAATGTTCTGAATGTCTCAACCTCTCTCAATGACCATGTGCTGTAATATTAACTACGCTTTTTATGGTAAAGACCCATGAACAAGAAATCCACCCCCCTTGGTAAATCAAATGGATTAAAAAAATTATTTAATACTCTCCAACTGCTTCTGATTTGAAGTAGTCAAACTACCTTTTTACATCCTAATTAACTTCCCCAGCCCTTCCCAGGAGGTTTATTAAGGACCATCTCAGGGGACTTCTTAGGCTGGGCTGTGAGCCAAAGTCTTCCAAATGCTTGCTGCCTGCCCCCCACCATCCCCCACTGGGTGCTAATGAGGATTGGCACAGCTGGAGATCTCACATCCTCTCAGCAGGAGGCTGAGGCCTCTTCTCTTCCCAGTCCCCCAATCCCATTCAAGAAGAATCATAGGAAGGGTATTTTTGTCACAGGTCAGAAAATGACCCAGAGTCCCAGGCTTTTCGGTGAGGGCGGTGAAGTTCTCAGATTCACTTGATTGTGCTTTTGCTCTCTGAGGCTGAGTCTAAATCCCCAGGAAGGCATTTCTGGGGTATGAAAACTATTTTCCTGTTTTTCCCTGGGGTATGAAAACTATTTTCCTGATTTTCTCTAAGACAGGAGATCATTGGAAATCACACCATGGAGAAAGGGACAACATTATAGGTAGTTATAGACACTATTTTCTCTCCGAGCTGTCCTAGCACCCTTGGGAAGAAACTCCCAAATCAGAAATTTTTGTTTCGATGAATGAGGTTTCTTCTCTCTATAGACAGGAAAAGCAAGGCTTCCAAATATGCTCAGATTATGGCTTTCAAAAATCAGGGAAGCCAAAAATGTGAAATTCAGGCTTAGACACTTCTGGCTAACAAAGCCAACAAAAAAATGATATGATTACATTAAATTTCTCCCCACCCCCCGACCCCTCGCCAGTAGTCACCCTACCTACTTTCTGCTAGACCCCGTACTGTGTTAGGTGCTGCGGAAGCATAGAATGATGAAACTGGAGATAGTTCCTACACTCAAGGATTAGGTTTTTGTCTAATGTTAACATCAGCGTCAGTTTTTGCCTAATGTTAACATTAGATGTGCTCAAAAATTTTGTGGAATTCCACCTTGTATTATTTTCATTTTCTTCAAGAATATTTAGCAAGTATTATGTACATATTGTCGTTTACTAAACCTTTATGTTGAAAAAAAAATGAATGAACAAATGAATAATATGAATGTGGGATTAAAAAGTGTGTTCTGCACCTAGGGTGACAGCATGAACCGTAGTACTCTTTTCTTGGGATAGTAGGAAAGAAGCAATGGATGAATAACTATGGAATCTGGAGACTTTATCCTCTCCACTTCTTATGTGCCCTTGGTTGTACTTTTATTATCTTTGAACTCAAATTTCTCCATCTGTAAATTGGGGCTTGTAATTGTAGCTAAATACGACAATTATGTGTGTGAGGAGCAAATGTGAAAGTGCTTCGTAAACTCTAAAGCTCTGTACAAAGTTAAGAGATTATTATGTGTGCTAATACATCCCTTCATTGGTGTGGCTAATTGAATATCAACTCTGCTAAAGGAAATTAAAATTAAACAGGCTGTATTGGACAATCCAATGTAGAAACTCAGCATGGCAGGCGTTTGCATTAAGCCAAACATAGGGAGAGAAGACCCTGCTGGAGAAAAGCAGTTAGATTTTGCTGCTAATTAGTACTTCTCCTTCAGGAGGTGGAATCTTCTCTCCCTTTTACAGATCAAATTACTCATGTACCCCTATAAAAAGCATGTCAAAGTCAAAAGTGCAAGCAATCCCAGGGCAATTTGCAGTGGGAATGGCTGCAGTGAGCCGTTAGCACACCATTAATTCTCAATTAAGTGCCAATTTGCACATTGCTGGGAAACAATTGCAAATTCTTTGTTTCTCCCCTTAAAGATGTCATTTGAATCCAAGAGAGCCAAAATCTAATGGCGGAGGATAAATAAAGACAACTAGAGATAAAATCAGATTGTGCCAAATATCAGGAAGGGATCTCCCACATTACCAACTTGCTGAGTCTTTTCCTGTCAGCAGGCAGTCTAACAAGACACGGAGGTAGGGTAGATATCTATCATAATCCAGACTGGCAAGAGGAAAACTCATTTCTAAGCTAGGAGTTTGCAGTGGAGAAATTCTCTGTTCAACCCGAAGCAAGAGGAGAATACATTCTTTTCAGACGTGGAGCAATCTTGTGTATAAATCCCAGTGCTTCAGCTGTGCCATAGTCCAGTGTTGGAGCCTGTCTAAAGTCAGTCAAATTATTTGCTTTTTGTGGCAAAGCCCCTAGGAGCAAACAACACCCCCCAATTATATTGCCAATAGGATCTGTGTTTCTGCCCACATTCAGGAAAGCTGAACATGATGGGTCCCCAAATTAGTGTAACTCATCAGTACCCCAAATACATTAGAACTGAGGCTTTCTCATAATTTTTCATTTGTTTGTAGTTTATGTAATAAATATCAAATTTCTGGCTTGGACATAGAAGGGAAGGGTAGAAAAGAAATACAAGTCTGCTTTCCAATAACTTACAATTTCAATGGACAGAAAACACACAACGGCATGATGCACTTGGGTCCCTGGCAAGGTGACATATCGCTCAGTTGGGTGTTGGGTGGTGCCAATAAGATGTGCATGAGCAGACGCAGTCGGCGAGTGCTAAGCCTCATGTAAACAACCCTGAAACGGAGGATGGAAGTCATGCGGAATTTTCTGATGGCCTAGTGCCTGACTCCCTCCTACTCTCTCCTGTCACTTCACCTACTTTCCTGGGCACTCATCCTTGATTTGGTTTTGTCAGCTATGGATTTGGGAACTCTCACCTTCTTCTCTTGTCGTATTCTAGTGAACATCTGATATGGGACATTTGTTTTCTAGATTGAATACCTTTCCAATATTGCTGACCAATTCTCTTCCTTTTCAATTGAATTCCTGATTTGATCTTCTATGGTGCTGGACGCCACATTCTGGAAATATTTTTGTTCCCTAAAAACAGGGTTGTTAGTAGTAGCAGGCAGGACCAGGATTAGCACAAGGGGGCCAAGCTCCCCTAAAAGTCATTTGAGACATTTTAAGATAGCCCTTGTGTTTTTTTCAGGATGAAAACAGGAATAGTATCTACTCCATTCTGGTTATTCTGGGACCACATTGCTTTCCCCCACATTTTATTGGGAAGTCATGCAAAGAATACCATGATTCCTTTGCAGTCCCAACCAGCAGGATATTTATACCCCAAGCACAGTACTCTTCCTCTTTGGACAGGTCTAACCTGCCTGTAGGGAAAAGAAAAAACACAGTGAAAGGACTCAGATACAGTGGAGCAGTGAACAGATGAGAATTTTTGCTCAGCTATTCATCTTAGTTTTGCTGAAGATATGGGGTCTGGACAAGTCAGGAAGCATATGTAAAAGACAAAAACACATATCCAGGTTGCTGGGGGATGGGGGTTGGGGATAAGGTGGTTAGATTATGGACATTGGGGACGGTATATGCTGTGGTGAGTGCTGTGAAATGTATAAGCCTTATGATTCACAGACCTGTACCCCTGGCGCAAATAATACATTATATGTTAATAGAAGTAATTTTTAAAAAACACATATGCAATTTTTCCATAATACTGGATAATTGATTAAAACGAAGTGACCTGCTTAAGTCAGTGGGTTCTAATTGTGATGTGTGCGTTGTGAAGTGTGTGATGTGTCCTGTGCACTCATGAGGACCTGCCTGCTCAAGTGACAGAATAAGCACGTGACCCGCTGGTATGATTTGATAGGCCCAGGGAAAGTCTCTTTGCCTAAAATTATCTCTTGTGATGGCCTGCTAAATTCACCTGTATTAGTGAGTTATTCTCACTTTAAGGCTTTATCACACTTTACACCTTTCAATTTTCACAACCACCATAAGAAGTAGGTATTGTTCTAATTCCCATTTTGTGGATGGAAAATTAAGCATCAGAAATATTTGATAACTAGTAAATGTCAGGGCCTCCACATATACTCATGTTCTTTGATGTCAAATCTCATGTTACATGTCTTGCCCCATTTTCCCGTTTTGATGGAGTACCATTTAGCATAGCATTTGGAATGATGATATAATAGTGATTAAGTAACATTTAGACTTTCTTGTACTCAACTTTCATAGATTAAGGCTATCTCTAAGGTGCCAAGGTAAAGGGTAAAGCTGGAGAGAAAAAAGTGAAGCTTGAGGATAAGGAAGGTGAGATACACAGAGGGAAACTTATTCTCCGTCTAGGGCATTTTTTAAAAAGTCACGGAGAGAATAGTAAAGAGGGGTTAACACTTTGAGAAGCATGAGAAGGATGGGTACCATTTCTCCATTATCAAACCTCCTTTCTTATGGTTGGACCAGTGCGTCCCCGTTTGAGGTTCAGAAAATGTGGTTACCATATGTGTGCTTGATAATGACCATGCTAAGGCACTGCCAGGATCAAAAGTGCTCTGGGAAGTTTCATGAGCAGTGGCCATGGTTTGGGTGAACTGTGCATCAATCTTGCCCAGTTTCCTTGAAGCCAAATACTCTTTACAAAAAATGCTGGTTGTTGTCAGAAGAGTTAAATTATTAGAAATAAGAATTATCTGCATCTCGAGCAACTCAAAGGCCTGGGGTGATTACTAATTAGAAGCTTGTAAGTTATGAGCTTGGGCAGGGGTTAGAGCAAGTTACTTCTTAAATGCATGTGGGCCTAGAGGGATGTCAAGGAACCCAGTCTGGACTGTGGCTGCCTCTGGTTATTTTGGTTCATCAAGAAGGGTGGGCTCTTCCCAAAGAGGCTATGCCTGATGGAGGAGATGAAAATGAAACGAAAACGTTCGCTTACCTCTCAGCCCTGACACTCGCAAGTTGTTGCACCCAGGTGGACACCCGAGGCTGGACCAAGGAGTCCAGATGTGAGGCTACCTGGTTCATTACACTGATGACCCACTTCTGGCCACTGGAGGGCATTTCCAGCAGGGACTGGCAACTGTGCACACCACCAACTTCTTCCGAATTACTCACTGCTTGCTTCAGCCTTTTTTTTTTTTTTTAAAGTTCATCTCATACGTTCTTTTTTTCTTTGTGCTCTTCGTCCCTTCCCAACCCAGGGTCTTTTTTCTATTGGAGGCCTCCACCAGCACAGTTTCTGCTGTGACAGCAACTCACATCACTCACTACCCTGGTGCCGCCTCATCTTTGCTCTCTGGGGTTGATAAATATGTAGTTCTAGCATGAAAGAGACTGGGTGTAATCACTGGAGGCTTCTAGAGTGGAAACATCAGCGCTCTTTGCACACACTGCCTAACTGAGAACAGCTTGAGAAAATAAGTTCTTTGAAAAGAAGAAGGGAGGGGAAGGCAATTGGCAAAATGGGAGGAATAAGAGAAATAAGGAGGAAGATCTATTTTATGGAAAGTGGGACAAGCCCACCAGCATTCATTGTTTCAAAAAACCCTCCTGGAACAGAGAAACATTTTTCCATGCTCAGTACATGAGTTGAGGAATAGAGGCATCCTAAAAACTGGTTCTGTAGAGGTTTATTTTCTCTATATTTATGGGGGGAATGGGGCTTTATAAAGCTGAGAACATTAAGAGGATTATCTGGGGGCTTTTACAGCCTATTTAGGAGACTAATCCTTATTTTTCAGACAGATATAGTGTTTAATCATAGTCTTACTTAATTATAATTGAATCTTGTCTTTTAACAAAAATCTAAGAAAGAATGTATTTTTAGGAATAAAACACCCCAACAGTCTATTAGCAAGCTATCCTAATAGTACATGCATTCAAATGTGGTAAGATTCAGTTTTCCATAAAATATACTATTATACAGAATTTTCTATAATTTATCCCTTATTAGAGTTGGTCTGACTCAGTGATCTTTCATTTTTCCAGAAACTGAGTAGTAACTCACATATTACAGTTGAAATTAGTTAATCCCTTGAGGGCTATAGGGTGGAAGCTGGTATAGTATCTAATCCAAAGGATTTTGGGTATGCAGGTTCACTGTCTTCTTCTTACAAGCGGGTTTCTGAGTAGTGATTTGATATCCATGAGTTTTCCGCTCCTGAATAGTGTCCCCTTATCTACACATCCTCTCATTCCCTCACCATCACCACTAAGGCTCACTTTGTCATAAGGCACCCACACATTCCTAGGGCAGAATGCTCTGAGATCACCTGGTCCTAGTCTTTTGCAACACTGGTTGACCAGTAAGCTTATCAGAAAAGTAGTTAGTTGAACAAAGTCCATGAATAAGAGATTTTTTTTTTAAGATTTTATCTATTTGTTTGTCAGAGAAAGAGAGAGAGAAAGCACAATCAGGGGGCAGTGGCAGGCAGAGGGAGAACCAGGCTCCCTGCTGAGCAAGGAGTCCCATGCGGGACTCAATCCCAGGACTCTGGTGAGCCGAAGGCCAATGCTTAATTGGCTGAGTCAACCAGGTATCTCCACAAATAAGAGACTGAAAAAAAAAACTAAAATTCAATCAATATGTAAATCTTTTGAGGAGAGAATTTAAAATTTAGAATTCTGCTACACTGCTTGATTTTCCATCAGCTTCCATGTCCTTTCTTCTTCAATCCCCTAATGAAGTACTGATCAAAGGTTTTCGCACTTCCACGTCTTTTTGCAAGTTGGAAATTTTTCAGTTCCCTTTTTCTGCTGAAAGCTTTCATGCTTTGTAATCCTTTTTACTCTAAAGACCTCTGACTTTTCGGTGGAAGGACATTTGCCCATGAATCCCTGGGAGGCTGAGATTCATGGCCAGCAGGAAGAAGCAACCACTGCTCGTGCTCACGCATCAGTAGGCACATCGGTGCTCATTCTTGCAAAGAAGATGAAGACTCCTAATGTTTTTTGTGGTGGGATCTCCTAGACTCAGAGGGCAGAGTTCTAATGTACTGGCAAAGCAAGGGAGCCTCCTTTTTCTTTCAAACTGGAGTTATGGGAATGTGAGTTCTCCATCATTGGAGCTACCCACTAAGAAGCTATATGCTCCCTTCTCAGGGCTTTTTAGTACACACATGCTTTCACAGAACACCTCTAAATCCATCGACAACTCCAAGATGTTGAGTTCTTTTGGTAAGGTATGGTACCAAGTGTTGTTGGAACCTTCTTAGGACTCTTCAGTTCTCACCCCAAACATTATTATTATTATTTTATTTGCTAGTTCCAATTCTCTCAAACTCAATTCAGTGAGTGTTTTTGAGCATCTACTTGGTACTGGGTGCTGTCCTGGCATCTGTAATTATTTTCATAAGTACTTTTTTTTGGGGGGGGTGAGGTTAATGGTAAATAGGATTTTATAAATATGGTGGCAAACCTTGAATCAAAACCTAAAAGGGTTAAACATGACCCCAAATGACAGTAAAGACAAATTAGAAATTCTTAAATAACAGGATGCCATTCTTAACACTAATGAGAGTTGTTTCCTATAAGGAATTTTAGAGTCAGACAGACATCTTGATGAACCTACATCTGCAACTAGTACTGTGGTTTCAGTCAAGTTAATTCATATTTTTTGTTTGTTTGTTTAGGTAGGCTTTATGCCCAGCATGGAGCTCAAAGCTGGGCTCAAGCTCACGACCCTAAGATCAAGACCTGAGCTGAGATCAAGAGTCAGTTGCTTCACTGACAGAGTCACTCAGTTACCCTAAGTTACTTCATGTCCTTAAAACTCAATACCCCTATCTATAAAATCGAGACAAAATATTAAGGTTAAATAACAAATTCATATCATTTAGTGCCCAGATTATATAAAGTTTCAGATATATACATTAATTGTCTTCCCTTCACTTGTGGTAGCCCAGTTGAAAGTCGGGAAAAAGAAAGCTTTTCCTGTCCTTGTTGGAGCATTTATAGTCTTTGTTACTGACTTTGGTGGTCTCTGGTTGAGTGAACAAAGAGTGAGAAGACCCTCAAACATCCAAGACTTACTGGGATGAGAAGGAGAAGCATTTCCCCTTCAGGTCCACAATCACTGCACCTGCTAAAGCTGTTACTGGCATAGCTGTCATGCCACAGCCCTTCAACCTGTTTCAGCTCCCACCTCCACCATCTCAATGCTAGGGCCAAAGCTAGATGTTCTGATCCCAGGGCAGGAGATAATTTTTGAAGACAGAGCTGGAGTGAGTGCTTCTCTGGGCTACCTTTCTACAAATCCCAAGCACCAAGTCCCAATCCTGGGTCTCCCAGGGCATAGTGAATTCCCAGAAAGTGAGAGGTAGATAGCTCTACCCAGGACTCTGCCTGCCTTTCTAAGTTAAGCCTTCCTGCATCCTCAGTCAGTCTTTCCATCTGTAGTCTATATAGCCTGTTCTACCCAAAATTCTTGCACTAGATTTTCAATGATGGCTTTTTGTTTTCTTTTATCTTTTTATAAGTCAATGCCTTTTCTTTAATGCTTCTGTCCTGGAACAACAAATACAAAACACTTGTGGGTTTGATATTATTAGCTTGGGTAACACCCCATTATAGAAGTAAAGTTTCGGAAAGAAAGAAACGATTTAAACTACAAATACAATTAGAGGTACCTGAGAAAGTACATCAAACGGTGTTTAATATGTATTAGGGCTTAGTAAGTATTAGCTGTTAACTTTCTATAAACCAGCCACCGTGTAAGTATTCTGAAAATATATTTTCATATGATCCTCAGACCAATCCTCTAAGTTACACATTATCAAACCCATTTTGCAGATGAGGAAACAAGAATGAGGTATAAAATGACATGCTCAAAATCACAAAGCCGGGAAGTTACAGAGTCAGAATTTGAACTCAGGATAATCTGGTCTCACAGATGGCTAGCTCCCTCAATCAGATTTACAAGACACACAAAACTGCAAGTCTCATACGGCATATCCAGTAAGAACCACACGATGAATTACTGATGCGTGTATTCACTTCTTCCCCTCCCTGCCAGGAGAACCACTGCCTGCCAGGTTTGGTGTCTCTTGTCTGGGGGATGAAGTGTGGTCTTCTTGCATGCGATGCATTCCCAGGTGCTTTGAGACTGGTGAGCCACGTGGCTTTTCAGTAGATGAGGCCTGACCCCTCACTGCTCTTGGTGGTATGTCTCAGCTCAGCCTCTGGAGGGAGAGTGACTAAAGAGGCAGGGCTATGGCCTCAGGTTGCTCACATAAAGTATAAAACCCTGGGGTCACCTTGCCTGAGGTGGGAGCCTTAGCCCTGTGTTCTAACCGAAGTTCTAATCACCGAGTCTAAGGTATTTCCTTGCACTTTCCCAGCGCTCTCTGTCAAGTGCTAGAATATACTTTGGTTCTCATCTCGGAGGGTCTGGAATCATCTTTGCGGAGATCCTTGAATACTGAGAGCATTTCAAGAAAGCATAGCAATGGAAACCCTGTAGCTTTGCAGTGTAAGTGCTGAGCATAGATTGTTGTTCAGAACATACACACTTGGGCACCTGGGTGGCTCAGCTGGTTAAGCAACTGCCTTCGGCTCAGGTCATGGTCCTGGAGTCCCAGGATCAGGTCCCACATCGGGGCCTCTGCTCATCAGGGAGCCGGCTTCTCCCTCGGCCCCTCGCCCCTTTCATGCTCTCTCTCTCTCTCAAATAAATAAAATCTTAAAAAAATGTATACACACTTATTCTAATGAAAATTAAGAATCATGTGCTGGAATCTTTTTTTTTTTTTTTTTTCCCAACCAAAATATTGACAGGTGGTGAGCGGGTGGAGCCGCACGGCGCTTGTCAGGGATGTGTCTGAGGAGTCGGCGGAAGACGGGTGAAGATCTGAGTGAGCGATAGTGGCACAGCCGCTCCTTTCCTGTTGTTGTTGAGTGACACTTGGATGTATCACTAAACATATAAAAATAGAAGCTCTGTGTCAGCCTTCTCGTACAGGGTGCTGTGCTGCAACGTTTAAATCTGGATGTCAGTATGCCACTATCGTTATTTATAGAGGGGACCCGTATTAACATTTGGAGAGCGACAGAGGAGGAGGGAGAAAGAGGAAAAGCACATGTTGGAGGGAAAGCGCTCTGAATATCGCCTTGCGTTAGTTGAACATTTAACTTTATCCCATTTGAATTGTAATTCTTATCTGTTTAGGAATGCACGTTTGGCAGGGCACTTTCACACACCTCGCCCTATGGGTGTCTCATAGAGACTCTGTGGTACCAAGGAGCGTTTCTCTTCCTACAGAAGTCAGGGAGACCAAGTGACCCCATCCCCTCCTGCTAGATTGTTCCGCTGATTGATGGTAGAAAGGGATCTCAATTTTGCGTTTTCTTTACAGTATTAATGTCTCCCATCCAACAGATGAGTAAATTGAGCCACAGAGCGCTTAACTAAAGAAAAAAACTAAAACATGATATAAGTCGGTGCATGATATAAGAGGAATTCTTCTGGGGACTGGGACATAGCAGTGGGAAACACTCACACACACACACACACACACATAAAAATCCTTGCGTTTGTGAAGCCAATATCTCAGGGGTTGGACTAGATAACTTTTATAACCCCATCGTGTAATTTAAGGTACAGAGCTAGCTCATCGCATTTTAATTATCATTTGGAAATAATAAAGAGCTTAAAAAGTCATCAAATGATGAAACACTTGGTACTTTAAAATATAAAATATTTAGCTAACTGAATATTCAGAAATATTTAATTTTCTCTCAGATTTTGACTATTGTGCAGGTTCTGTAGTGCTATGATGCTATATTTCATGTTCCATTCAAGTCAACACTATGCCGTAGGATATTGTTATATACACTCAGTGAAACTGAATGGGAACTACAGGATCACTATGGACCAGTAGGGAAATATCTCAATAGAGCTCTCCTAACATGGCTCACATTGAACTAATAGCTAGCGCAGTCACCTCCAAACTTCTCTGCACCTCAGAATCACCTGAGGAGCTTAAAAAAAATTACTGATTTCTGGATCGTATCCCCCTGATTGTGATATACATAATCTAGCATGTGACCAGAATGTTTGAAAGGTGATTCTGATACGGTGACAGCTTTAGAAATCGCTGAGCTAAGGTGTGGCTAAGGGGATAATAACAGACAGTTGCTTGCCTCCCCAACAGCCATTCCTACTCACATTCTTCCTAACAAACAGAACCTCTGTTTTGAATGACCATGGGCATAAAAAGGCAAGGACTCCCCAAGTTCAAGGAGGTGAATCATAATTGTTCTAAGCCAACCATGATAATTGCATTCTCTCCAGCAATAATTAGTTTGGGAGTAGTTATAGAGCCTAGATCTAGCCAATGGGATAAGAAAAATATGTATGGGGGGTGGTTATGGGGAGAGTTTATTTGCTATTAACAAAAGAGGCCTAAGAAGAAACAGTCCCTTTCTCCTCTACCTTGGGACATAACAATGTTGAGGAGATGCCATAGCCTTTTGGGAGGACCAAGGTGATACCCCAACAAAATAGCAAACGAAAGATGAAAAAACCCGAGTCTTGCTGACAGTCATTGCACTACCAAGTTAATAAATTCCAATACCAACATATCTCCTGACTTTGTGTTATTTCTCATTGATGTTACTTTAGCTGGTGTTTCTGAAATTTATAGCCAAAAGCATCCTAGATGATACACAAACTCCTAATTTTGGAAGTTCATGAGGAATATTGTATACATTCTCTTAGGACAAAATAAGGACAGTTTCTGAATTTGTCCAATGTCCCTGAAGAGAGATCTTTAAACATTCTGAGGAAAAGTTATGAAGTTTTCTTACATAGCCACAATCCAAAGATTCAAGATTTATTTAAAATGTCCTTTTTAAAATTAATCTGTTTCAAAATTATCACATAAAATTTACTTAAATTTTCCTTGAACCTCTATGTGTTTTTTTATGTGCCATTTAAATTATTAGTGAGATTTATCAGAGTAGGAGAACTAAACTAAAAATCACTTACATATTAATTAGATTATCACTGACCCAGTGATGTCATAATATGGAACTTCTCAGGAAGAGCCGGGGGGTGGGGGGGGCAGTTTTGGTGTCAGGTTGCAGGATGGAGTCACTGAAGAGCAGGTGACAAGTTGTCTCTTACTCTGTGTCCTAACAACCAGATAGAAGAGCCAAGGAGAACGTGCAGGCGAATTAAGGCTCAGTCAATGGTTAAAGACGTTAGTCAGGGAGGCCCCTGTGATTTCAAATCCTGCTTTTTCCCATAAGGATTCTGTGATGCAGTTTCCTATTCCCTCATAGGATATTTGTATGAAGATGTTAATAATCATAAATAACATTTGTTGGGCACGTACACGTCCCATCCATCATGGCAAGCTTTCCACATGCCTCATCTCAAACGGTCCTCGCCACCGACCTATGAGGACCCCGGAGCTTGGGGAGTTTAAGTGCCTTGTGAACGGGAACATTAACTGAATAGAAGTGACGAGATGGAAGCCAAGCCTGCGCTGTTAGCAAAAGAACAATCGTCCTGTATCCACTGCGGAAAGTTGTGGAAATAACACAAACTTGGAGTCTAGCTCTACCATTGACTGTGCTGGGCCTTCTTCACCAGGGCCCTGTGAAGACTGAATTATGTTCTTTGTAAGCTGGAAGCCCTGTCCAGATGTAACAGATTATTCCAATACCTTGAACTTTGAGACTTGTTCAATGAACACTGCTAGAATCACTATTATGGGCCAGATACTCTGCCAGGCGCGGGGAGTACATCATATACAAGGAAGAGAAATCTTTCTCCGTCCCTCCTGGACCTGGCAGTCAGGGAGAGGCTACACCGCCTTTCCCAGACAGGCCTGGGGCTGCCCCAGCTCTGGCCGTGTGTCGCTGAGCCACGCTAGTAAAAGCCTGTCGAGACTTGATGCCAACAGCTCCCCAGCTGCCTCATGTTAATGTAATCAGCAAGAAGCCTGCACACCTGACGGTAGTTCAGAATATGAGGTGAATGATTAAAGTTTAAAAGGTCGTATACCATTGTAATACTGAAAAGAAACTTTATGATTCATCATTCCTGATGTAATGTCATCTGTTTAATAAAGCCGTATTTCACTCACAGTTCATTTTTAATGGGCCTATTTAAGTAATGGCATTGGGGTTGGGTTTTTTCCCTTCCTTTTCAAGCTAAGAGTGGTTTGTATGGCGTATACTTGGAAAAAACCACAGTAGCTTAGGACTTGGATATTTGCAATACCGTTCAGCCTTCAGCTGACTGAGTGTTATTTATGCCAAACTGCTATACTTGGACTGAAGTACCAAGCAAAGGCAAACAAGCAGCTGGATATGCTAATACACAAATAAACCATGTCTCCCTTAATTGTATGGATGGGGATTTATATCACTGCAAGAATTGTTATCTATAAACTACTTTGATGAGCAGTGGTCAGAGAGCATGACGCCCAGGGTGACATTTCATTCAAGCAAGGAAGTGGAATCCATTGGACCTGCTCGTCTTAGATCAGTGGTTCTCCACTGGAGATAGTTCTGCCTCCCCAGGGGACATTTGACCATGTTTCTGAGTTGTCACAACTGGAGAAGATGGAAAGGGTGTTTCTACTGGAATCCAGTGGGTAAAAGCTAGAGATGCTTCCAAACATTCCACAAAACATAGGACAGCTCACCACTCTCCCCACAACAGAGAATTATTTGGCTCAAAATGTCAATAATAGTGAGGTTGAGAAAACTTGTCTTTAGTGGTTGAATGTGGGGTGGAAGGTTGAGGGTTGGAACCAATCAGATCTTACAGTATATGGCTGATGTCTCATATTGGGAATGTAAGGAAAAAACCTTGGGGGAAAGCAGTATATGAGTTTTGAATTCTTAGGTTGAGAGGACTCTAAGGTTGAAAGAAAAGAGTTTTTGTGACCTCTTATGGAAGGGAGGGTGGTTCTGATCTCATTCACCTGGACCTAATTTTTGTTGCTGTCACCCCTTCTTCCTATCTGAATTTTTTTTTTTTTTTAAAGATTTTATTTATTTACTTGACAGAGAGAGATCACAAGTAGGCAGAGAGGCAGGCAGAGAGAGGAGGAAGCAGGCTCCCCGCTGAGCAGAGAGCCCGATGCAGGACTCGATCCCAGGACCCTGAGATCATGACCTGAGCCGAAGGCAGCGGCTTAACCCACTGAGCCACCCAGGCGCCCCTATCTGAATGTTTTGAAGCAGTTCCTCTTCCTCTGTGAACCTGCATCTTGCTGAGGGAGGGATTCTTTCTGTGAAGACAGGATGTTAGTATGGGAGTGGTTGTAATCCAGAATTTACAAAAATGTTGAAGGCGGAAACTTTGTCAAAGGTTATGTAGTCCAGACCTTATATTTGGAAATTAAAAAAAAACAAAGGTTTTGAAGGTAACCAACTAATCGTGATATATACAGTTGAACATTGTTTATTTTACTATCTTTGCTCTGAATGTGAGAACAATAGGTTCTCACTAACAGGTCAGCCTACTTTCTAAATACAGCATGTAAATTAACATCTTTTCCTCTAATCCTTGTTTTGGATTTCTTTATCCAGCCCTCAATTTGCCCACACCAAGATCCGTTTTCAAGTATAGTACCACTAAAACAAAATTATTCTTTGTGATTTTTCACTAATTTTTTAAACACATTTTTAACTTTGGGCTTTTTATTGCTAGAGGCGATTTTATTTCTGGTCTGTGGCTTTCTGATTTTCTCTTTGCATTTTTAAATATTTCTCTTCCTGAACATGATAATTGTTCCCTAAAGTTGGTAACCATGGCATGACCTTCAATTCATGAGGACCTCTTAGGGTCCTGAGAGGGATCAGGTAGGAAGAAGGGTGATGTGTGCGGTCCTGGGACTTACTGAGTTTGCAGAACCTGAACTCTTGATTCTGGCCCCTTCAAACGTCCCTTTTCCCAGTCTTCCCCTGTGGCTATTTGACCCACCCAGATGATCGGGCCCAAATCCTAGAAGGCATTTGTAATTCTTTGTCTTCTCTTACTTCCCACATCCATAAATCCTATTGGATCTACTTTCAAAAGAAATCCATAGACCAACCACAAGTCAACCGATTTTTATCACCTCTACTGTGTGTCCAGCCAAGTCTAAACCACCAGTGGCTCTCGTTTGGAACATTGCAGTGACCTCTCAGCTGGTCTTCTTCCTTCTACTGGCATCCTTGCAGTCGACTCGACCGGAGTCATCTTTTCAAGATGTTAGTACCTCACTTAAAATGTCTCCTCTGAAAAAAAAAAAACAAAATACAAGTCCTTGCCCAAACCTATAAGACAGTATTTACTTTACCCTGTCTGCCTCTCTGAACTGAACTCCCTGGAATTTTCCTTTTGATCTCCCTACTTTGCTTTCTGTTCCCCCAAGGTCAAGTATATTCTCATCCCAGGAACACTGCTTCTTCTGTTTCTGTTTCTTCTGCATGGAACATCCTTCCACTACTCAAACGCCATGTCGTTTTGATGAGGGAGCTGGAGGCTGGCTGAGGAGGGAGCAGGGGCTGGCGCCTTGCACCCCCTCTCCACCCACTCCCCTTAATAATATGTGTGACATTCCTCAGGCACCCCTGACTGCCCTGAAAGAAGAACAAATGGTTATATTGCAGAGATCACAATCCTGTAAGGCAGGAGTCTCCCTTGGTTTGCAAATGTCCTTGAGATTTATAAACAAAGAAGTTACCTTATCAATAGCCCAATTTCCAAGGACACATAACCCAGTTCCTCAAGCCCTAATGCCACCCTCCCCTCCATAAGAAGTCAAAGGAGGCGGAGGTAAAAAGAAAAGTAAATAAAGTTAAATTTCTTCTAAACCTAAATCTCACTCACAAGGACTCTTGATAGCAGGAATGTAACATTCCACCAGGAAATTCCGAATTGTCTTTATGTTAATGCCTCATTAGAGGGGAAATGCCTTGACTTGATAGTAACCAGGCCTTCAATATCCTGATAGTATTCTTTGCCCCAATAGCTCTTCTGAACACCCCTTTGTCCTCACCTACCCAACTCCTGTGTATAGAACCAGACACTCCTCACAGGCTCGGGGCGGCTGCATCTCTGCCTGCCCACGGGTCCTGTCCCCGTGCTTTAATAAACCACCATTTTGCACCAAAGATGTCTCAAGAATTCTTTCTTGGTCATCGGCTCCGGACCTCAGCCCACCGAACCTCACCTAGGTTCTAGAACTTCATCAATTTGAAGGTCTTCCCTCATCCTTCTGTCTAAAGTAATTCTGTTCCCCACTCCTCCATTATTCGGTATCACATTACCTCACTTTGCCTCTTGGTGCCTATGGTCTCCTGACAAATGTGAGTGTGTGTGTGTGTGTGAGAGAGAGAGAGAGAGACAGAGAGAAGTGTATGTGTGTGTGTGTGAGAGAGAGAGACACACAGAGAGAGAGAGAGAGAGGTATGTGCATGTGGAGAGAGAGGGAGAGAGAGCGAGCTCTGAGGCCATGAGCCCAGGATCGGTGCCTGCTTGTTTGCTGCTGTAACCTCGGTACGTATAATGGTGACAAGCACATGGCAGGTATCCAGTTAATCCTTTTTGAATGAATGAATGAATAAGCACATGAATACATGAATAACGGAATCAGCGACCCTCTTATTCTTTAGCTGCCAACCTGCCATGTTCCAGTTCTTCAGCTTCCACCCCGGCAGAGAGAAGCGCTGCAATCCAAGTTTTATATTCGATAGTAGGAACTTTAACTTCCAATTTAAGATTTTCGGTGTTCAGTTCTTTCCTGGGACTCCGGAACTTGGAAGAACTGCTTCAGTGATAAACCTTTGGCCTATTTCTATATTTCATGGGTTGTCATTTGGCTTTCCCTTATCTCTTTTCCTTATTATCTTGAACTTCCTTGAGATTTTATTATAGATTTGAGTTCCACCCACATATGTGCTTTCATCTGGTGACCATAGTGCCATCAGTTCAAGGTCAATTATGACATTACTTTGTTAAACTCGGAGGTGCCTCATCCTCACTCCGACTCCTCGCCTTGCCGTTTATCATCGCTCTTTCTACGTGGAAACATTCAAGCCCATTTGAATTGGCAAAGGCTGATATAAAATAGCTCTGCCGCTCGCATTTTGTGAGAGATCCTGTAGCAAGTGTTTTGCTAAAAGGCAGAGCTATGCGATCTCTTGCCTCTCTTTCATCTGCTAATTTGAAATTTACATTGTAAAACGCTATGAAGTTTGTCGGGTAGGATTTGTTCTTTAAATGCCCTTGCTGCTTAATCTTCATGAAATCCTTATTAGGATGCTGAATGAACCTTACTCAGGGATTTTTTTTTCTTTTTAAAGGCACAGAAAGAGGACTCGTGACAAGAGCATGTCTAATGAGAAGATTGACAAGGGTCCGGGATAGGCGGTCATTCAGGCTGTGGAGGACCCCAGTGAACCACTGAAGTTCACCTCCAATTGTTGATGTCAGTTAAAGTCCAGACGAAGACAGGCGGATTTAGAAGGGTCTCCTGATATTGATTAGGGAGGCAGCAAAAATAATAGAAATAACTCAGAGTCAGTCATTTTTCTTACTTGGAGCTCCTAAGTATTTACATGGGTAAATACTTTTTTGTCCTTACAATATGTCTGTCTCTTCTGGTGTGAGGCAAGAGATTGGCCATTGGATCAAACTTCAGACTTTTATTCTAATCCCGGCTCTGCTACCAGTTAATTGTGTGGTTTTAGATTAGGGATCAGCACGCTTCTTCTGTCAAGGACCAGAAAGTACATGTTTAGGTTTTGAGGTTCATACGACATCTGTTGCAACTACTCTGTTTTGCTCCTCTAGAAGAAAGCAACCAGAGACAACACGTAAATGAATGAGTATGGCTCTTTTCCAAGAAAACCTTCTTTAGGAAAAAGAGCTTTCAGGCCAGATTTAGCCCATGAGCTGTAGTTTGCAACTCCTACTGCAGGTGATCCATTCCACTTCTTTGGGCCTCGTTTTCCTTGCTCACCAAATGTGGATGGGGAGCTAAAACGTGTTCAGGTTACAAGGTTATTTGATTCTACATCTATCAGGAATTATTGCAGCGTTTGAGAATGCAACATGCTGTCAGTGCAATTAACATTGTCCGGTGTTTCTCCTCTTGGTTCAAACCCAACCAGGAATACATCTTGAGCAAGACCCTTTTTTTGAAGTCCAAAGACACAGTGGATTTGATCCCCAGATGAGTGCGCCACAAGTTTTAAGAAGCCAAACAAGCTACCTCACCATAAGATGAAGACTTTCAGGAATTCTCAAGGATTAAGGCAAAAGGAAAATATAAGAAGAGCTCCTGTACCCCTTTTCTCACCCAACATCTCTTCTGTCCCTGATCCTGCATGACCCCCCACCACCAGTGGGCCAAGCTTCATCATTCTCGGGTCAAACTGATCACCTTGAGCTGAGTCTCTCCATGTTCAAAGAAGAAATCCTTTGGAGACTTCTCTAAAGGCATTATGAGTACAAAGCCATCACTCAAACTTTTCTCTTTGTGAAGATGGTGGGAGAGTATGGCAGGAGATTTTGTCACCTGTCATTCACTTGGAACATAAATATCTCTGAAAACCAAAAGCCCATAATGAGTTCAAACCTCTAAAAATGATACATTTGTTATTCTTCTCTAATATGTTGTTTTAGTCAAGTGGCCACCTGGGGAACAGTCCTACTGGGGACACTTTGAGAAAATGTATTTATTACAGTCAAAACCATGTGAAGCAACCAAATGCTACTTCCATTCAAATTATGTTACAGTTTTCAGTTTTCCAGACTCCTTCAACTAGAAAAAAAAAAAAAAAAACTGTTTATGAAAACTTTCCATGGCTGAAGTAGTTACAACCTCTAGAGTAAGCCTGTGTTTTGATCATATAGGACTTTAGTGGAGAGGTAACAGGTTAAGGGAGGTACCTGAATATATAACATAAATTGCCATTACTTAAGCATTTACCATGTGCTAGATGCATTACATGCACCCTTATTTAATCTTATGCTGATGAAGTTGTTGTTATTTTTCCATTTTACAGATTGGGAAACTAAGCTTTGGTGATTCAATGTCACAAAGATTTTAAATGGTAGTACAAGTTTTTAATCCCAAATCTGTCTAAACCCAATGCCACTTAAATAATTGTTTAGGCTGCTAATGTTTCTAAAATGATGTTAAGGGGACTAATCAGATTTGTAAGAATCTGGTTTTCCAATGGATGCCTTTTACTTGATGGATGGCATTTTTGGTGGGAGGGGTCACAGTGACAGAAATGTCATCAGTTTAGTTAGTATAGACAGTGACTTTAATCTTCTCATAAACAGTATTCTAGAATGGGCTCACTGAACAAGTATTTGAACATCAATTTTAAAAATTTTGAATGCCATTAAAATATTAAACTGAATGTGTTAAGTGAGCAATCTCCAGTATCCACTAATGAGTAAACTTGTGAAAATCAGAGAGCTGGTCCACATTGATCTGCTACTATGGGATAGAACCAGGATTGGATCCAAGTCCTTTGATTTGAAGTCCAGTGTTCTTTTTACTGAACCCTAAAATACCCACTGCTAGCATAAGGGATGGGGGAGAAGAGTGTCAGGAAAGAAGAGAAACCAGGATGGAGAAATGCAAGTTTGCAAAATCAGAAGAGAACACAACCAAGAATGGAAGAACAGCCTTGCCCTGAGAGGCAGAAAGCCAGACAGTTATTCTGGTTCACTTTCACCTATGAATTGGTTCTATGAATTGGACCTCTCTATGCCTCGGTTCTTTACTTAGTTTTAGTTCACTTACATCTTCAGGAAATTTTAAGAGTTAGATTAGGGACTGTAGACTGGTTACCGACAAACCAAATCAGCTTCACAAATGAATTTTATTTAGGACACACAGTGTTTTCCTTTTTTTGATCCCCCCCCTTTTTTTTTGGAGATATAATAGACATGTAACATTTTGTAAGTTTCAGGAGTATAACATGATTTGGTACACATGTATGCTGTGAAGTGATTACCATAATAGGATTCGTTAACACCTTCATCACCTCACATAATCACCTTTATTTTTTGGGGTGATGAAAACATTTAAGATCTATTCCCTTAGTGACTTTGAAGTGTATAATACAGTATTGTTAACTATGGTTACCATCCTGTACATTCGATTCCCAGAATTTATTTATCTTGTAACTGGAAGTTTATACCCTTTGACCTGTATCTCCCCATTTCCCCACCCCCTCAAGCCAGTGACCACTGTTCTGCTCTTTGTTTCTATGAGTTTGGTCTTTTCGGATTTCATATGCGAGATCATACAGTATTTGTCTTTGATTTATTTCACTTAACATGATGCCCTCAAGGTCCATCCATGTTGTCACAAATGGCAAGATTTCCTTCTTTCTTGTGGCTAAATGATATTCCAATCACACACACACACACACACACACTTATACACAGCACATCTTCTTTATCCATTCATCTACAGATAGATGCTTTATTTTTTCCATATCTTGGTTATTGTGAGTTGAATAATGTTGCAATAAACACAGGAGTGCAGATATTTCCTTGAGATCATGATTTCATTTCCTTTGAATATACACTCAGAAGTAGGATTGTTGGATCTTATGGTGGTTCTGTTTATAAATTTTTGAGGAAACTCCAGCATAGCAAAAGAAAAAAAAAATCCCCAAATGAAAAGGCAATATGCAGAATGGGAGGAAAGATTTGCAAATCATCTATATGATAAGGAGGTAACATCCAAAATGTAGAAAAAACACATGTAACTCAGTAACAAAAGAAAAAAAAAATCTGATTAAAAAAAATGAGGACCTGAATAGATATCTTTCCAAAGAGTATATACAGATCGCCAAAGGTACATGAAAACATGCTTACCACCATTAATCACCTGGGTAATGCAAATCAAAACCCACAATAAGATATCATCTCATGCCTGTTAGAATGTCCAGGTAGCATGACGTGTATCATCAAAAAGACAAGAGGTAACAGGTGCTGGCAGGGGTGTGGAGGATAAGGAACTCTTGGAGCAATGTTTCACCTTCTAGAAAGATGAGTGAGTTTAGATGTGGAATATACACTCCAGCCTTTATCCTTCTCACTTGTCTTAAACCCACTGGCCACTTAACACATGTTTATTATCTCCCTGGCCACTAGTGATCCTTTCACAGTGATCTTGGCTTTCCAAACAGCTACTATGGTCGATCATGCTCTAATTTACCTGGTTAGTGAGAAAAGGTCTTGGGGCTAGCTTCTAAGAATAAGCTACTTGGAAATTGGTCTCACAAGAAGAATTTCCTCATTATAAAACAGGGAAAATCCACTCTGCACACACAAAAATGTAGTCAGGTATTTGCCTACTGGTGGCAATTTCCAAGACAGGAAGGAGAGGACAAGGCTCCCAACGTAGCAACAGCTAGGATGATGAGGAGCTGAATGGAATTGTCCCAAATGAACTTCGGCCAAGATTAAAGGCTACCACCTGCACACGTTAGGGTCACTAGACAAAGAAAATGGTTGCAGTTTTCCTCTGATAAATGAGCCTCCCCAAAACTCTGTAATGTGAGCCCTTGCTGGGCAGATTGGATGGAACATTTTCCTTTGAACAGAACCACTTGGCAAATATCTTCTTGAGAGAAGTTTCATCTTCATGAGTCAGGTCTGCTAACTTCGAGGCAGTGGGCGATTTTAATTTTCATTAGCTTTCTGTCACTGCCCCCAAATCTGATATCCTTCCAAATTCTTGGGTCAGAGGGCTATCTATGGGATCTGTCATATCTCCCTTCTTATGTTGTGTGGCTTTGAGATGCATCATCTCATTCAACACTCCCAGCTAGCTAATGAGGTAGGCAGGGAGTACATTTCATCTCCAGTGTAAAAGAGTGTAAATTGGGACTCAGACAGTTTCAGAGCCAAGACTCAATCCAGGTTTCCAAACTCCCCATCTATGATGTTTCCATTGTACTTTGGCACAGGTAAGTGGTGTTGTTCCAAGGTTTGTGGCAACAAGACAAGCTGTATGTACTGGAAGGCAAGGCAACTGAGATAGTCCAAGCAAATAAACATTGTTCAGTTGGTTACTGGGATGAGTAAACACTGCCCTGATATTATGGCCTCTAGGTGACCGGTATCATGACCTCCTTCTTTTCCCTCCTTTGCCCTGGGTGAGTGAACTGTGCTATTAATTACACAGCCATTAGTGCCAGAGACCTGGAGATCATCATCCACTTTCTTTCTGGCCCTGCATCTCGGTGGTCGCTGAGTTCTGGGGCGTGTCCTTCCTCTCACACTTTAATGCCGCTGCCTCCTCTCCACTCCAGACCCTTGTATTTCTCCCAAAGGCCACTGAGATCGTCTCTCAATGGGCCTGTGTGGCTCTTGGCTTATATCTCCTCTGCAAATATTTAATCCGTGACTTCTTTCTTGATCCTTTCTGTCCCTCCCCAGTACCCTAGGAGAGCAGACCCCTCCTTAATTCCCTCGTGGAATCCTGAAAATCCAGACAACATCTGTAATATTTTAATATACATGTTATTTTTTACATCTGTCTCTCCATAAGACTATAAGCAACTTGTGAAAAGGAACCCTAACTAGTTCTCCATTGTATCCTCACTGGCTGACTCTTGACCTGATGACAGTAGATGCTCAGACAACATCTGATAAATAAACAAGCCAATATTTAACACCCTCCCCCTCAATATTTCAGGCACTTTGAGAGATATGAAGGATAAAGTCACTGCTTCTGTGGAGTTTACAGTCTACTGCTGACATTTAAGTTGATAACCGTGATAAAGTTCGATAAGTGCTTTACCAGTAGTATGGTGAGCATTCTGGGGGAACACAGGGTTGGGGGCTGGAGCCTTTCTCTCTTCCGACCCTTTGTCCAGACGGAAGAAACCCGAAGGACCTTCTTGGCCATCCCTTGGCTGCCTTTTGTCTCGCCACTTCCCTGCTTTATCAAGCATGATCTGAGACATATCTCTAACAAGTTAAGCAGAAGCATTTCTCTGGAATGCTGGCATCTACTTTGCTGAAACCCATTAATTCTAAGCTTTAACACCCTTGGTCAGAAATAGCTCAGAACCTTATGGGGAAGTAAGAAAAGCAGACTGTCTGGCCGCAGTCACGGGACAGATATTAATATCTCCCTTCATGGATAGCCCTCTGTCTCTACATCCTTTCTCCCACAGCTTGCACCCCACCCCCACCACCAAAATAAATGTTTTCCAAGAATCTACGACAAGAGATTTGAAAGTAAATCAAAACCTGAACAGAGGGTCAACGAAAAAGGATAAAACTGCCACTTACATGTGTCTAAGGTGGTAAAAGGGGCAGCTTGTTATGTTATTTACAGTCTCCATAAAGACGAGGCCCTGCTTGTTCACACAAAGCCCTGAGCTTATTAATTGCCAGCAAGGTCTGTCCCCTTCTTAGATTTTCTACTGCAGGAGGCGAAGGCAGGGAGAGGGTTAACACTCTCTTTCCTTTCACTTTCTCCCTCACTCTGTTTTTGTTTTTTGTTTTGTTTTGTTTTCTCCCTAAGAGAGCTTTTTGGGGCAAGAGGAAAGGTTTGTTAAACCTCCAGATTTCTCTGCATTATGTCCAGGTGGCATGACGTGTTAACAGACGAAAGATTAAAATCACTGAGGAAATCACTCTGTCTGAGCCCAGATCACGACGCCTTCCAGTGACCCAGAGACCCGAATGCTATCTGTCAACTTGTCCTTACAACGACTTTTCACCCCATGCTCTGTGGCTGCTACTCCGGGAAAAAAAAAAAAGAAGGAAGGAAGAAAGAAAGAAATCAGGATTTGGAAGGGAGAGAGAGGGAGGGAAAGAGGAAGCTG
Source organism: Neogale vison (assembly GCF_020171115.1). Taxonomy (NCBI): domain Eukaryota; kingdom Metazoa; phylum Chordata; class Mammalia; order Carnivora; family Mustelidae; genus Neogale; species Neogale vison. The sequence goes on from NC_058100.1 coordinate 7,578,580, forward strand.
GGATAAAATACTGCCTTATTACTAAGGACGCTGCAATGTAGGTCAACTGCGGGGCGCGGGAGCCTTTTAACAATCCAAATACTTTTTCCAGACCCTCATGCGCTCTGTTCTCTTTCTACTGAAACTCTCGGCACCCTCAGGAAATGTCACACCAAGTCTCAGAACCTGGTCCTTCAACAGCAGCTGGGTCCTAGAAAGGCCACCGATTTAGAGATTTTCTTAATTTTCAAAAATTTTTCCATAAAAATCCTGTTTTGCCTTGACTTAGATTCTTGATGAGTTAGATGACATCACCAAGCTCCTTTTGGTTCCCAGGCACGGCCAGAGTCAGGTGCTGATTTGGGGGTGGGAGTGGAGTTGTGTGGGATGTAAGAAGGAGCCGAGTGGGCCGCTCACATCGAGAGCATCACTGGGCTCACCAGGCGCCTCTGGGTTGGCCCCAAAGCCAGAGGTCCCAGACAACACACAGATCAGACTTCCCTGTCCTCGAAAGCACTGGAATGAACCATATGAAATTATAGTTGTCTTTTTCAGGTCAAAAAGAGTCAAATATTGGAAGTTCCCTGTGGTTCAAATTAACTCTGGATCTAAATGGCACCTAACCATAAGTTAGAGCAATAGCAAATATCCTCTTCTTTCAAAGAAATAGTTTTGTGTCCTGTGTTATGAGTGTTCCCAGCAAGTGTCTGTCCACCCATGGTGTACAGCACTGGGGGGCCTGGTTCTACATTAAAATACAAAAGGAAATCGAAGCCATTTAACACATCCTTTTTCACAGACCTCTTGTTTTTTTCTGAAAGACTTTGACAAGAGGTACTTCAAAAACATAGCATTTTAAGTAGGGATTGTATGAAAATTCACAGCTTTCAGATGCTGGGGAGTTTGCAGAGAAGTAATTGCATGTTCTTTTCGTTGATGCCTTTTTCTGTCCCCATGTCATCCAGGACCCCACAATACATCTACTTGTCATGTCCCCTTTGGCGCCTCTTAACTGTGACATTTTCTCAGGCTTCTCCTGTTTTTGATGACCTTGACAGTTTGGAAGAGGAGTGTTGGTCTGGCACTCTGTAGACTCTACGTACCATTCTGTATATTTTACATTTACATAATGTAAGAGACATTTCTTTAAGTCATTGCTTGCTTTTTTCAGAAGCGTTATTTTCAATGATGGCGTGCTATAACTCTGATAACTGTGACATTTAGATTTTTTTTTTTTCCCTCAAGAAAAGAAAATAGGTTTCTGGCTGTGGTTCTTTGATGCTGACCGGAGATTAACATGGAGGGGACAGTATTCACCAGTGAAATATATGCACCTATTCAGTGTACTCTGGTGCGGATAATTCTGACAGTGTTTGACTTCTGTCGCAGGTTAGAGTGTAAGTGTAGGCATATGTGGACTCAGAACAAGACACAATATGTGGTGAACACACGCACACACACACAAACACACACACAGCTGGCTCTTCTACCACCTCGCGGAAGCACCTTCTGTGTGCTTCTCATTGTCCGATGCAGCTCCGATTCTGAACTTGCTCGTTATGTGACCTTGGACAAATAACCTTACCTTTCTGTGTCTCAGTTTTCTCTTCGGTAACCGTGAGGACCAGAGTATCTACATGACAATGTTCTGGCAAGGATTAAATGTGACAATCAATGTAAGATTCTTAGAACAGTGCCCTGTCTATAATATGCCCTCAGTCCACGCTGCCAATTACGACAGCTACCACTACCAGATAAAGTCTAATCTTACTCTGGCACAAAAATCTCAACCACGGGGTCCTATGGTCTCTCTAGGCCTTGTATTTTCTTGGTCCTGACTTTGCTTCTGCATTTCCTCTGCCTGAAATGTCTATTTTCTACAGCTCCCCTTTCTCAATGCCTCAACCAGTCTTTGATGAACAGATTGAAATACGCTTTTTCTGTAGCTTCCTCTAGAAAGAGCTAATAACTCCTGCTTAGCTTTTTCTACAAGGTAAGGATTACTATCGAGATCTTATGGATGAAAACACTGAAGACCAAGGTAGATAACAGATTCTCCCGTGGCTGTCCAGCTTAAAATAGCTAACAAAGGTGAGATTCAAATGCAGGTCCTTCTGGTACTTTGTGCTTTTCCTCTCCATCACCCACCTTCCACTTTGGGATCATCCACAAAGAGCTGCCCTGGAAAGAACAGCCTTTAATAGCTTTGGAAACTGGCTTCAATTCTGGTCACTGGGCCAGCTGTTTCCATTTATTTGGGGAGAGTGGGGCCAGGTTTGAACAGGGACAATCCTGCTTCCTTGTCTACAAAATGAAAATGATCGCCATTTTCCCGAGGTCTTTCTGCTCTAATATTCCGTGATACTGTTTTATACCTGGATATAGTGATGGAGATTACTTAGATCTGCTTGGGCTTTGGGCTGACCACTTTTTATTTATCATTTCTCGGTTCTATTCTCTTATTCTCAATCTTAAATAAGGAGCTTAATAGAAATATCTCTGGGGTGCTGAAAAGACACTTCCAGAGCCAGGTCCTGTCAATAACATCTCCAATTCCATTAGAACCCTTTCCCTACCCTGTTGCTCTGATACTTAAAAACCCCTCTGTTCTCAAAAAAAGATATAGGCTTGTAGATCATTCCAAGACCACTTCACACCTTGCTGGTGCTTATGTGACCAATGCATAGACCTCTGTTCTTCCAGATGAATTCACACACTTGCCGTCCTGATCGCATAACAGGAAATCTGTATCTTGTCAACCCCACCCCTGCATTCTCAGTGCAGCTCCCTCCCAGGACCCAGGATCGTATTAATTACAACCTCTGCTTAAAAAGAGGCTCCTGCCTGAAGGTCTGTGTGCAAAATCAAGGTTTCTTTTTTTTAAGAAGGAAGAGCTGCTTCCAGATGAGTCACAGAGTAGGTGGTCTGGCCAGACAATAATGGGGTACACAGAAATTACAGACACAGATGCCATTCTGCATGGAGGGGAAGCTACAAAAAAATCCAACGTTTTCTGAAATACCATCCCAGACCATTCTGACCACAAGTAACTACCTCGTTCTCTAGGCATTTAGAACAACTCTGTTTGGACACTCCTCTTGTCCTTTTTCATCTTAACTTATAGTGGGTGGGATTTGAACAAAGGAATCTTTAAATCAAGTCACCTCTGTGTCCCTCCTTCAACCATTCTCTCAACCTCTCTGAATCTGAATCTTGGTTTTTTTTTTCTCACGTTTAAAATAAAGATAATGAGAACACCTGTGTGGCTCAGTTGGCTAAGTGTCTGCCTTTGATTCAGGCCAGGATCCCAGGGTCCTTGGAACAAGCCCCACATCCAGCTTCCTGCTCAGCCTGCTTTTCCTTCACCCTCTGCTGTTCCCCCTGCTTGTACACACACACACACACACTCTCTCTCTCTGTGCCAAAAAAATAAATAAAATCTTTTAAAAAATAAAATAAAATAAAACAAAGACAATAAAAATACAAGGTTTTGGGCTTTTTGTGAACATAGCGTTAAACCAGTACTTATTGTCTTAAATATTTTCAGGTTCAGTGAGGTCTTTAACTAGATGTCATGTATATTGTTCCCTCATGTCCAAGTGCAATGTCTTCTTCAAAGAAAAAGTTGCCTAACTATAGCTATTATTCCAAATAATTTCTGATGTTCTCATTTTTAACCTGGGCCAGTTGGTGCATTGAACACCATTGGACTACCCAGCCTTGTCTATAGTCCAGGAAAAACCCAAGTAGAATGTGAGAGAACTAACAATTTATTTCCTCCCTATATCTTTCTCATCATCTTCTCCTCCTATTTGGTGTTTTCTCTTCCAGTTCTGTCATTTCTTCCTGGTCTCCCCAGGGAAGGCCACTGAGATATTATCTGCCCACAACCTCACGTACCTTCCTATGGGATCAGAAGGTTTTATGTATCAATGCAGAAGGCATGTTAGAAAGCCAAAGGTGGCAAGATACTTCACATAAAAGGGTTAATGGACAATAGTTAGAAAAAAAATGTGTTCTCTCTAAATGCAAGAAAACAAATTACTGAAGTATTTCCACCAAAGGGTAATCAGCCATCTTTGCTTTCACATAGATTAGCTCATTTAATTCTCATAAAAATCTATGAGAAGCTTCCAGGTCCATAGGATAATGGCAACAGCCTAAATTGGAATCCCTCCATGCAGCCTCAAAAACAAAAACACAGATGAACAAGAGAGCAAATAAAATTGCCCATATCTTGCCTTGCAACATAACATAAAGACAATGAACTTTACAAACTTTAATTTACAACTAATTGGGAAAATCAGTGGGGAAAGCAAAGCAGAAAAGAGTAGGAGGCTGGGAAAATCAAGGAATATCATTTAAGGCTGCCAGGCAGAGTAGTCTAAGCAAGGAAAAAGAGACTCTGGCCATTACATAAAAGCATTAGTAGGAGGTGAATACAAGCCTTCCTAAATAACAAGACAAACACAGAATGGCACAATGTAATAGAAGGAAAGAGAGAGACAGAAGAGATCACATGGTGCAAGTCGCTTTAGTGGGAAATGATATAATGAACACAGTAAAATAATTATAGAACTGAAATAAAATATATCAATTATATAGTAAATGCACAAAAACTGAATTTGTGTCTTAAAAACATATTTTCAAGTTGGTTTCAACACAAAACCGACCCTGTTCCATATACACATGATACAACTAAAACAAGGTGGTGCAGAAAGCTTATAGATAAAGAATTGAGCCACGTGTACCAAGCAAATGCAAAGAAAGCGAGAGCTGGGCTTTGATTCTGCTACCTGTTAAGACAGAATTCAGGACAAAAGGAGGTAAGACAAAGAAGAAAACGTTATGAAGGCAAAGGCCACAATTCACACTCAACATGAGACAGGAATTTTTGCACATCAGCCACCTTCCTAAAACAGAAACCAAAGGAAAAGCAGAGACAGAAGCAAACTTTAAGAGACTTTGGCATGCCGTACTCAGACTGAGACAGGCCAAGTGAATAAAAAATAAAGAAGGATAAAAGGGACAAAACAGCATAATAAATAAGATGGATCTATTTGCACCCTGATAATAGAGAATAAATCTTACGTCTGAATGCACATTGGATATTTGTGAAATTCACCAATGAATCACATATTGGATTACAATAAAAAGTTCAATAGATTACACAAAGTAGTCATCATACAAAAAAAATCTCTGATTATTATGCAAAAATCCCAGATTCAAATGAAGGAGTACATATTAATACAACATTATAAAAAAATCATTAAAGTATTATGTGTAAGAATCTATGTATCCTTATACAGTTAAAGCTGTAACCAGAGGAAATTGTATAGTCTTAGAGAGATATGTCAATAAAAGTGAACAAGGAAAACGTGAATTAAACATGTCACTCCAATATTTGAAAAACAGAATAATTCAGTTAATAAAGGAGCATGAAAGAAGAAATAAGAATAAAAACAGAAATTAATGAAGTAGAGGGGCACCTAGATGGCACAGTCAGTTAAGCGTCTGCTTTCGGCTGAGGTTGTGATCCTGGGGTTTTGGATCCAGCCCAGTATCAGGCTCCCTGCTCAGTGGGGAATCTGCTTCTCTTTCTTTCTCTACCCTTCCCCCTAACTCTTGTTCATTCTTTCTCTCTTGCTCTTGCTCTTGCTCTCACTCTTTCTCAAATAAATAAATAATATCTTTTTAGGAAAGAAATTAATGAAGTAGAAAAGAGGGAAATAGCCGTATCAATAAGTAAACATTTGATTATAAAAAAATAAGCAATCACAAGCTAATATAATTAAGAAAGGTAACACTGTTTATGGGAAAGGCATGGCAGAGAAAAAAAACAACCAAACAAAAAAACCTACAAATACACAAGATAAAAAATGACAAAGGGAAAAAGCCCATTGAGACAGATGAGAGTTAAATAATGCAAAAGTGGATAATTTTCTGGGAAAGCATACTTTGCCAAAATTGACTGTAGTGAAGCAAACAGTCCAATTTTTATAGAACGCATGGAGAAAGTTACCAAAGAGTTACTTCTCACTCTCCACATCTCAGAAAAACAGCAGGTCGAGATGATTTCACGGGGGAATTCTATGGAAATGTCAATGTCCAGGCCATCCTACTTGTATGAAAGCACAGAAAAAGAAGGAAATGTCCAAATTCTTCTGACAAAAAGAATAGACCATTAATAACAAAACTTGATTAAAAAAATACTTTCCTCAAGTCCACCAACAAATCTTGCTTATAAATATTAACACAATGTTCCAAAATAAATAGCAACACAGTGCCCAATATCACATTAAGAAAACAATGTATCAGGACAAAATAGACCTTCTACCAGAAATATAAGATACATTAATATGGGGAAGTTAATTAACATATTTCACCTTATTATTAGTTCTAGTGAGAAAAGTCCTATGTTCTTTTTCATATATGTTGGAAAAACATTTGCAAAATTTAACTCACATTTCCAATAAAAATACATGGTAAAAATAACCAATGAATGTTTTCTCAACATTAAAAAAAATATATATATATATATATATATATATATATATATATTCCTTACTCAAAAACTGAGATCTACTTAATGGGAAAAGACTGAACTCTTTTCTCTGAAGTCTGGCATCAGGCTAGGATGGCCATTTCATGATCATTCACCATAGAACTGGAGCTTTTAGGTTATATATTGAGACGAAAGGACAAAATCAGAAGGATAAGGATTTGAAAGGATTAATTAAAATACCTGTATTTGCAGATGGTTAAGATATGGCTCTGTATCCTGAAAACCCATGACAATTCATAGAAGGGTAGCATAAATAATTTTAAAATTAAAAGAATTGTAAAATCTTGCATTAACATATAAAAAGCAACAGTTTTTTTTTTTTTTGTTTTTTTTTTTTTAAAGTAAGCTCCATGCCCAACGGGGGTCTTGAACTCACAACTCCAAGACCAAGAGTCTCATGCTCCACCAACAGAGCCAGCTAGGCGCCCCAAAATCAATTGTCTTGATACATCACATTAACAGACTGAAGGACAAAAACCACATGATCATTTTAATTGATGCAGAAGGAGCACTTGGCAACATTCAACATCACTTCATGACAAAAATAATCAACAAACTAGAAACAGAAGGAAACCACCTCAACATAATAAAAGCTAAATATGAAAGTCTTACAGCTAACATTATACTTAATCATGGAAGACTGAAAGCTTTTCCTTTCAGATCAGCAACAAGACAAGGAAGCTCACGCTTACCACTTCCATTCAACGCATCATGAGAGGTTCTAGTCAGAGTAATTAGTCAAGAAAAAGAAACAAAAGCCACCCAAATTGCTGAGGAAGATATAAAATTATCTCTGTTTGCAGATGGCTTGACTTTATCTATAGAAACACACACACACACACACACACACACACACACACACACAGAGCCCTGTCAGAGCTAATAAGCTCAATAGAGTTGCAGGACATAAAATCATTACACATAAATCAGTTGCATTTCTATACACCAAGAATGAATAGTCAGGAAAAAAAAATTATGAAAGCAAAATTTATGATAGCATCAAAAAGAATCAAATACTTGGGAATAAACTTAACCTAGGAAGTGAAAGACTTCTACACCAAAAACTTTAAAACATGGCGGAAAGAAATTAAAGAAATCACAAATAAATGGAAAGACACGTCATGTTCATAGACGAGAAGACAGTATTGTTAAGATGTTAATAGGCTCAAACCAATCTGCATATTCAATTCAATCTCTATCAAAACCTATCAGAATTTTTTTTTTTTTTTTTGTAGAAATAGAAAGATGTTATCCTGAAATTCATGTGGAATCTGAAAGGACCCTAAATAACTAAAACAATTTTGGGGAAAAAAAAAAAAGAACAAATTTGGAAGACTTATGCTTCCTGATTTCAAAAAATATTACAAAGCTATAGTAATCAAAACAGTGCGGTATTTCATGAGGACAGCTAGTAGACCAATAGAATGCACAATAGAAGGGGAAAAAAAACACCTTTGATAAAGGTGCTTTGCTTACCTAATCAGGGAAGGATATTCTCTTCAATAAGTCTTTAGAAAAGTAGATACCCACACGTAAAGTGAAGTCAGACCCTTATTTTACACCATGTTAAAAAAAAATAATAAACTCCTACACATAAGACCCAAAACTAAAACTTTAGAATAAAACAGGGAAATGTCTCATGATGTTGGATTTGGCAATTATTTATTGTAAATGACACCAAAAATATAGACAGCAAAAGCAAAAATAGACAAAATGGACTACAGCAAACTTAAAAATTTCTGTTCCTCAAAGGACACAATCAGCAGAGTGAAAAAGCAATCTACAGATTGGGGTAAAATATTCACAAATCACATATGTGATAAAGGGTTCATATCCAGAATATACAAAGAACTCCTACAACTTAACAACAGGTAGAGCACTTGAATATATATATATTTTTCCAAAGATGATATACAAAAGGCCAAGAAGCACATGAAAAGCTGCTCAGCAGTAGCAGTCAGCAGTAAAATACAAATCAACACCGCAATGAGATTTTCACTTTACCCCATTAGTACGGCTGTTCTCAAATACACACACACACACACACACACACACAGAGTGGTGGTGGAGATGTGAAGAAGCTGGAACCCTTGGACACTACTGATGGAATATTGAAATAGTGCTAAAATCATAGAAGTCACCTTTAAGTTTCCTCCCACCTACTTTCTACCCAGGGCAAATTTGGGAAAATCGAAACATAAAAAAATAATGATTCTAATTGGCCATAAATGGTTGTAAAATAGTACATAAAGATCTACAAGTCCATCACTAATTCACTCCACTCTATCCAACACCCTCCTCTCCTTTCTATACAATATCCAGAAAGATTGATGTAAACTTTGCCGCTTATCTCCTTAAAACTCTTCAATGATTCAATTTCCCATTGCTCTTTTTTTTTTTTTTTTTTGCCCATTGCTCTTTTTAAAAAGATTTTATTATTTATTTATTTGAGTGAGAGAGAGAGAGAGAGTGCAGGGAAGGGCAGGAGGAGTGGGAAAGGGAGAGAATCTCAAGCAGACACTGCTGAGCCTGAGCCCGATGTGGGGCTCAGTTTCTGGATCCTGAGACCATCACCTGAGCTGAAGTCAAGAGACAGATGCTCAACCGACTGAGTCACTCAGGTTCCCTTTCCCCTTTACTCTTAAAATCTAAAATTCTTGCTATGATCGCTAAGGCTTTGTGAGACTTGTCTTGTTTAACTACAGTGTATCTCCTGGATGTTTTTCCTTGCTCAGTGCATTCTAACCACACTTGCTTCTTTGCTCTTCCTTGAACACAGAGCCCCCTTGCTACTTGGGAATTCTGTGACTCTTTCATTTGTTCTGTGACACTTACACTGATCTTCAGTTATCATTTCTTTCTTTCTTTCTTTCTTTCTTTCTTTCTTTCTTTCTTTCTTTCTTTCTTTTCTTTCTTTCTTTATGTTACCCAACTGTCCTGGAGAATAACAATTCCAAAAGGGCAGAAGAGTTTGTTTTTTCCAGACCTTAGTCTAGTGACTGGTAAATGACGGACTTTCAATGAATATTTCTGAATAAATGAATGGTATATGAATGAACAGTAAAAATGAATGAAGTAATTCCTCTGATGACATGGATGGAGCTAGAGAGCAAAATGTTAAGAAATAAGTCGCTCAGAGAAAGGCAAGTACCACAACTTCACTCATATGAGGAAGTCAAGAAACAAAACAAATGAGCAAGGGGTAAAAAAAGAGAGAGAGAGAGAGAGAGAGAGAAACAGAGAAATAGATTCTTAACTAGGGAGAACAAACTGGGGGTGACCAGAGGGGAGAGGATGGGGAGATGGGGAACCGTTGCTGGGGATTAAGGAGGGCACTTGTGATGAGTTTCTCGTAATGCATAGAACTGCTGAATCGCTCTTACTGTACAGCTGGAACCAATACACTGTATGTCACCTGTATGTTAACTAACTGGAATTTAAATAAAAACTTAAAAAAAGAGAGGAAAAGGAATAGTTTGTCTGACTTCTAGTCCCAATCTCTTTCCATGACAGTTTCCTGTTTTTCCTTCTTTTTTGTTTAGCTCATCTCTATATGCATAGGGGCTGCATACATTATGCAGTCCATATGCTTACATATTAAAGCCACCAGGTGGCTATCAATGAAAGTATCTTGTATTGTAAACTGCTTTCCCTTTGAGAAGGCTAACCTGGAAAGGTCCTTAGAATCTTACACATCCTTTTGTTTCATGGGTAAGGAAAGAGAGGACTGTCCTCTTAAGTCATTTCCTCAAGGTCACACAGCTAATTATTGTTAAATCTGAAATTATCACCCAGAGCTACACATTTTCTAGTTCAGTGGCCTTTTTCATACCTTTCCTTTCCCTATATTGGTTTATCCCTAGCTCTCACCGACACACAACTGGGAATAGGAGGAAATGTTATGAGAGGAAAATGAAGGGCTGGTGGTGTCTTACAATCATCAGTGCCCCAGGAGAGAGAGTTTCACTGAGTTAGGAAGCATCACTGCAGCATTTTTGAAATCACTAGTGTACCCTCCAAGTGAGATTGGCCTCAAATGACATTATGTCTTAGGAGGCTAGATGCCAAGACATCCCCAGTGTGTGCATTTATGTCGTCTACGGTTCCCTTAGAACCACTTTGCCAACTGTGGAGATGGAAAAAATTATTCCCGGAATTCCATGGCAACTATTTCTGAATTTCCCATGTTTGTTCAAATGATAAATGTAAAACCATCATCTATTTTTAAGTTCTTTGAGCCTTATTGACTCAAAAGAACAGGAAAGCCCTTGTCAGGACAATTCTGTTTTATGAAAAAAGTAAGGGTGGGGACTTTTGCTTTTCTTTAAATAGTCTAAAATTTTAAGGTTGTTTTTTACACAAGAACTGTGCAGTTAATTGGAATTGAATGGTCTTGCCTTCCTCGTAAATGAAGCCCATTCCTAAGATTGAGATGATCAATCTTAATCACGGGAAGTCCCTGAGGCAAGGATGTGCGTTGAAGTATAAGTAAAGGGTTAGCAAAAACCATCCCATCCCAGGGGCAGGGGCCCATAAAGGGAACAAGGCCTTCTCTTCTGGAGGGATGTTTACTGTAATATTCATAAAGGCTCCTGCATCCTATTCTGCAAGGCACCCCTCCCTCTCTGCCTCAGCTCAGCATTTGTGGATCCCGCTAATGAGGATTATCAGTTATCCGGATGTTGGTTATGAGGACACAGAGATGGGTAACACCCTGCCCCTTCCATTAAGAAACAATGTTATAAAAGTGTAAGCACCCTAGATCATGGACAATTTGTATGGACCTTTATTCAAGTCATGTGGGCGTGGAAAACGAATTGAAAGGACTTCAGAGAACACCAAGCTTTGAAAGATGTTCAGGAGAGACCTTGTCAATTGCTACGCCACGTGTGGTCCCTGGGGTGGCAGCTGGTATCACCTGGAAGCTTGTTAGAAAGTGTAGAATACTTGGCTTCCCCCTCTATCTCCTCAACCAGAACCTGTGTAATAAGATCCCCAGGCAATTCCTATAAACATTCAGCATAAACATTGAGAGTCCTGATCAATCCACTGATGCCTTGAATTTGTCCTGTGTTTATGAACAGAAAGGACTGCAATTCTGTGACCAAAGTATATTCCACTGATGACCTCCTCCTGTCTCTCACTCATTACGATGGCTACTCAGGGAGACACAGCCTTGCCTGGATTTTAGAACAAAGGATGAATCCTTTGGAGCAATTCCTGAGTATTTAGACATTTAGGATGAAAGGAAAAAAGAGGGCAGAAGGGAGGGAGGGAACAAAGAAAGAAATCTGTTATAATTGACTGCCCACTATTTCATAGATTTTTATGAAACACAGACAGTTATGATTCCTCCCATATCAACAGATAGCTTTCTAAACAAGTGTGAGAGCTGGTATGGTGATTGTATTATTGTTCTTATTATTCCCTCCCCACTTCCTCTAGGAGGCTTTTAAAGGACTTAGTGCCTTCCGGGAGGAGAAGTTCACCCCACCATAGATGTCAGGCTTGACCACATGATGTGGGTTAAAGTCAGGTTTGAGCCGAGGAGACATGCTTCAAGCAGGCGTTACTGAGTTTTGGCCCATCTTCTTAATCCTTCCTTCTGCCTTGAGCAGAGAGGGGCTCTCTCTTACCCCAGATTCTGGAATAAAACACATGGAAGAAAACTGTGCTGCCACCAATATGTAATGTGAGTGAGAAATAAACCTTTGTTGTTAAGCAACTAAATTTGGGGGGCTGTTTAACCTAGGGAAAGCTGAATCATGCAATGGTCATCAGTATCTTCTGTCATCAAAGATTATCTTAACCCTATACAGAAAGCAAACCTGGAAACGTCCTTAGACATCTAGATGAAGAAATGGTTTTCAATGTAAAATGTTTACTGCACTATCAACATTAATCATGTAAATAAATTATGAGAAAAACAAAGTGCATATAATTTTATTTTGAGGTTCCTTATAATTTAATGAAGGCACCATGCATCCACCCAACCCTGGACATCAAGATAATAATTAAAATTTAGAATGTAGATGTTCCCATGCTGGAGACGCTCCTCAGGTGGCTGAAATAGTCTCAATTTTTCAGGCTATTAAGTACGTCAGTCATTAAGTGCCTTTTTGCTCCCCCCACCCTGAATTATTATGCTTTTACATTTAACACATTTCCTCTCATTTTAATATGTCAAGATTACCCTGGAAATAGCTAAAAATTTTCTTTCACTTGGTATAGGAACATAATCAGAATATTAAGATAAAGTGGCTATTTTTTAAGTTGAATCAATCATTTGTAATTTCTTGAATAAAAATTAAATGAGTAGCATCAGCTTTTACATTTGGTAGATGTTTTTAAGGTTAACCTTATACACAAATTGATGCTTAGTAGGATGGCAAATTCGAGTGCTGACAGAGACAATTGGCTCGTATTTTTATGCACTTTTACTGAATTAAGAGAGTGGAACATAAATAATATTTGGGTACTTTCAGTAACCCTTCATAGAGCTAGGAGACTATTTATTAGCCTCTGTACCCAGAGGTGAACTCAGAGAAGGAGAGCTCAGAGACTCCTAGTGTCCATGGCATAACCATGGCCGCACAGCCGGTGCAATAAACAGACCAGTAACTCATGAGTTCATTCTGGAAGCCTTTCCATACACAAGAGTCTGGAAGACTTTCCATACACAAAAGCTGCCAATAATTTATTTCACATGTTGAAACACACCAGTAAGCTTAAAGAAATTTTGTACTCCTTGTAATCTGTTGATTTGTTTTTGTTTTTCCTCTACTCCTTCCATCTCTCCCTACCACTGCATTTTATAATTCACAATTATCTAAAGGCTTGGGTATATTAGCCACTCTTATAAAATAAGCCCCCTGGACAACTTAATTAACCATCCACAGAAGAAAGTTCCTTGACACAGCACATCTCTTAGTGGTACTGTTCTCTCAGGTCTTGTCTTGACTATCAGAATCTTTCCTCCCCCAAAGAGAAATTACAAATACATACTCAGACATCTGGAATTCATTGACTGAGGCTGACCTCATGACCTCACAAAACCTCATTTGTAGAGGCTGGTGGTTTTCATTTTTCACATGTACATACATGGCTTAAACACAAAAAGCCCTGAGTTTTATTCTTTTCAGTCAGAAAAGAATGAACAAATGAATGAGTTGAACGAATAAATAGAATTATTGGCAGCTTGGTCCTGGTGCAATCCCAGAGTGGACCATAGTTGACTCTTCTGTTTATGTGTACAGCATTGTTTTCAACATTTCATTCTCTACTAGTCTCTATTAAAGACAAGCTATTATGCCCAATTAAGATATTTTATTAATTTGGTGATGGTTGGGTTTTTTGGAGTCCTAACTCCAAGAGGGTAGAAGGGAGCCCTATCTCCTTTTATTGGAGTCCTAGCTCATGCAAACTAATGATCTTTGAATATAGGTAGACACAAGATTTTATCTTGTTTTTGCCTTCTTCCAAGTTGGAGATAGAACATAAAATAAGTACATAAAATTTTTAGATGGTAGAGGTGAGTTCTTTCGCAAACATCCAAAGTGATTTCATAGCCATAGAATGTTTGCCCTTCATACCAGATATTTTACAAAAGAACCTGGAAAAAGAAAGAATGAAAGAAAGAAACCCAAGAAATAAGTTCCTCTGAGAACAATAACTACCATAGATATCCTGAAATCTCATCTACTCTACTTTGTTCCTGCATGTTCTGGTTACAAAAATAGTCTTGGTTATAATCGAATTACTTTCTAGGTTATTAACTTTTTGGTTAGTCAAAAGAAAATTGTGAGTACCTACTATGTACAGAACATATGTCCACATGTATTGTGAATAGTTTGAGGATGTATTCCTTCCTCAAAGAAGCTTATTAGTAAGTTAGGGAGGCTGTACCAGGCATGGAAAGTAAAGTAATGATGGGAGGCATAATCCATGAGTGCTAATTAGTTTACAGACAATGAGCCACATGTGCTCAGAGGGGTAAGACTCATGCGTGCTGGAATGGTCAGGGCAAGTTCCAAAGAAAGATTGCTTTGGCTCTAATAAGAAAAAAAACAACCCAATTAAAAAAAAAAAAAAGCCACAATTTTGGCTATTGTGGACAAGCAATGTCCACAATAGCCAAACTATGGAAAGAACCTAGATGTCCATCAATAGATGAATGGATTAAGAAGATGTGGTATATATATACAATGGAATACTATGCAGCTATCAAAAGAAATGAAATCTTGCCATTTGCAACGATGTGGATGGAACTAGAAGGTAATATGCTGAATGAAATAAGTCAATCAAAGAAAGACAATTATCATATGATCTCCCTGATATGAGGGATTTGAGAGGCAGAAAGGGGCTTTGGGGGGTAGGGAAGGACAAAATGAAACAAGATGGGATCGGGAGGGAGACAAACCATAAGAGACTCTTAATTTCACAAAACTAACTGAGGGTTGCTGGGGGTAGGGTGGTAGGGAGAGGATGGTTGGTTTATGGACACTGGGGAGGGTATGTGCTGTAGTGAGTGCTGTAAAGACTGTAAGCCTGGTGATTCACAGACCTGCTCCTCTGGGGCAAATAATACATTATATGTTAATTAAAAAAAAAGAAAAATTAAAAAAAATAAGTAAAATGGGCACAGGATCTGAATAGACACCTCACCAAAGATACACAGGTGGCAAATAAGCAAATGAAAAAATGTTTGAGATGATACATCATTATGGAAAGGCACATGAAAACAATGCTATACTACTTCACGTCTCTTTGGTGGCCAAACTGAAATCATCAATGCTGATGAGGGTGAAACAACAGAAATTCTCATTCATGTCTGGTGGGGATGTAAAATGGTACAGTTGCTTCGGAAGACACCTTGGCAGTTTCTTACAAAACGAAATATACTTTTACTATACAATCCAATGTGCACACTCCTTTCAACTCAAATGGGTTGAAAACTTATGTACACGCATGCTTGTTTTGCAGCAACTTTATTCAGCGTTGCCAAACTTGAAAGCATTAAAGATGTCCCTCAATAGGTAAATAGATACGCGAACTCGGATACACTCATATGGTATTTGATGCTAAAAGGAAGTGGGCTATCAAAACATGGAAAAATGGAGAGGAACCTTCAGCCTTTATTTCTAAGTGGAAGAAGCCAATCTGAAAAGGCAGCTCACTGTATGCCTCCAATTCTATGACATTGTGGAAAAGGCACAAGGATGGAGACTCTACAGAGGAGGCAGTAAAGATCAGTGGCTACCAAGGGAGTGCGCAAGGGAGGGAGGGACACACAGCTGTGGCGATGGGACTTTCTCAGGCAGTGAAACTATTCTCTGTGACCCAGTAATGATGGACAAATATCTATCTATACATTTGTCAAGACCTAGAGAATGAGCAGCACAGTCAATACTATTATAAACCATGGATTTTAGTTAATAGTAATGCATCAATATTGATTCATCAATTACTAAAATGTCCTACACGATTAAAGGTGTAAATGGTATGGGGAACTGGATGCAGGGAGAGGTCTTTGTGCTTTCTGATTAATTTTTCCATAAAGCTAAACTTCTCTAAAGAAATAAAGTCTATTCATTTTTAAGAATCATGTATTTATTTTAAAGTGGGCTTGGCCTAGTTAGGATTCATACAGGCTTGAGGGCCCAGGTCAGGAGGTTTAGGCAATGGAAAGAGCAAGACACAAGCACATAAAGAGAAAAGGATAAGTCCACAATGGGTCAGAGACCAAGAAACTTCAGTGGACTGTCTGGTCTGCTGTCCCCCGACTCTGCAGCTCTGGGTTTAAAGCCTCAATTTTGGCATCAAAAATAGCTTCATTTGAATCCTGGTTCTGCCGATTAAGGGCTATGTGACCTCCATTAAATAAATCCCCTAAGCTTTCTGAACTTCCCTTGCATCAGCTACAACATGGAGAGAATAATACATAGAGGATTGTGGAAAGGCTCAAAAGAAATAATGTACATGAAATTTTTTGTGTGAATTCTGAAGTGCTATAGAAACATGTGTTGTCACTATCACAGAAAAGAAAATGTCCCACTGCCTTTATTACCTTTAAGGTGACCCACTCTTGACAACTAACTGACAGGAGAGCGCAGATCTGTCTTGTTGAAATAGAGTCACCTCAGTCTACACTGAAGCTTCTCTTAAGCACCATCTTCACTGCTTATTTATATATTTGGCCAGCCTCTTGATGACACACCACGTCCTGGGTGGAATCAGCTGTTAGGAGCAGCCATATTAAGTCCCAGAAATCTGGGATGGTGTGAACAGTGTCTGGGGAGGTCAAGTCTGGGAAAACAGTCTTTGAACTTGATGATTATCCTCGACTTAGGTCTCACTTCTTTTTCCAAAATACTATGTCTCTATCCCAATCTCCCCTCCAGTAGTGATTTTGTGACCTCTTCTGCTCAAAATCTCTATGAAAGAGAAAACCAAGTTACAAGGCAGCTGGAGACTAGTCTGGGAATAGTTTTCACTGGTCACCTGCTCACCTGCTCTTGTGGCTGAGGAATATCACATCAGGCAAAGGAGTTCAAACTTCATCTCAAACACTTTGACTCAAAAAATGTAGCATGCTCATTATGTGAAAAACTAGACAGTATACACCATTCTGAAGGAGGACATAAAGTTGTAGGGCTTGCCTTTATAGATTATCTCATTTAATCTACACTTTTTGTGAAGACTTTTTGTGAAGTGTCCTTAATTACCAACCACATTTTCCAGAAAATGACATAGGCTCTGGGATTTTAAGTGACTTGTCCCAAGCTCAGACTCATTCTGAGAAGAGGCAAAGCTCCATTCCATTTCTGCTGGCTTTGAGCCCAATGTCATATCTGGTGTAGTCATTCTCTGTGACTTCCCTCCCAATAGACACTACGAAGTTATGGTTATGATAACCACTTAAGAATAAAAGTCCAGCCAACTGAATGGGAATGGGATATGCTTGTGCCTTGGAGTCAGGAGTTCTTGAAGGTTTTCATTCAATAGACTATAGACATTTAAGGAGATCTAGTGTATACCAAACATGTGGTAGCCACCAGCATTTTAATGACAAATCAAACATGTTCCCTGCTATCAAGAGATTTCCAGTCTCAAGGGAGAGGTAAACATGTCTCTCATAGACCACTAAAGAGCACAGCTTTTATGACTGACATATCTAAAGACCAGGGGGCAAGGATAAACCAGAGAGGGGTGGAAATTATGATCTATAGGAGATAGCGGTGGTGGGGGGTAAAATGTGTTTGAGGAGACAAAGGTAGATAGGAGAGTTTTCTGAGCATATGCTTATGTGGTGTTGACTTTTAAACAATATGAGTGGTTTACATATTACAGAATTAAATTGAATGAAGACAAGAGTGTAGTGGGGGCACATAGGAGTAAGATACTTATATCTCCTGGGAGTTGGGAAGAGGTCATAAAAAATTTCACAGAAGAAGTTAACTTTGAAGGGAACTCTTTGTTGTCCACCATATTTTATTTGTTTGCATATAACTTAGCTTAGTCTAAAAAGCAGAGTAAATGAACGAATGTTCAACTATGATCATCATGAGTTTTTGGTCCCCAATTGCAGAGAATGGCACTAGCTATACTACCGATCCAGTGGGGGACTACATGAGAAAGGGCAGGCATGGGGAAAAGTGGAAGGACATGAGTGGCTTTGGAGGTGATTAATAGAGTAGCTCCTGGGAATTCGACTTCTCTGAGCATCATTTATAAACTAAGGAAGAATTAGTGGCTGACTTCACAGTCATCCTCTCTCTAGGATTCCGCACAGAATTGCGATGGCCTATTGCCCACGGTATGGGTTTATTTTCTTGGGCCATCATTTTAAAGAGTCTCTTAAGTCAACAAATGGCTACCCTTCACAATTAGAATGTAAACCTTGATCGTGGAACTTACTAATTGTTCTTCACTGTTGTGGTCATTTAAACATAAAATATTCACAACCCAAATCTTGTAACCCCTGGCTTTTCTTTCTCATGGGAAGGGGAGAGAATTGCTCAGAAGGATGACCTTCCCACTTGGGTCAACAAGAGCTGCAACTGGTTCTAAGGAGGGTGTCTTATTGCTGTCAAATTGACCAGAGTTGTCACACGTGAAGCCTGCTGTCACTGCATCTTGCTCAGAACCAGCCCCTTAGCTTGCTGAGTCAAGCTGTGCTGACTCCTGGTGATAGAATTTTAATGTGAGGGATGACAGAGGCCTTGGAGTTAATGTGTGCACGGAGGTGACAGTTTTGAATGTCAGCCAAAGCACAAAGGCCTGTCTGACATTAATTTTGGGGGGTGGCAGGAAGTCACAGGAAGAAGGAGAGAAATAATATGATGGAGAATTGAGATTGGCTGAGTCAAAACTACTACCATCTGCTGCAATGAAAACATCATTCTGTACAGACATAGACTATCTGTGCTTGGGGGGTAGGAACATTGGCCTTGTCAGATAATTTTGTTGTTTTAATTTTTGACCAACCTCATATACAATTTGCTACTTTTAGATCTCTATGATCCCATTTCCCTTGGTAAAATGGACTTGCAAAATTGGACATGGATCTCCTGATAATATGATCTAGAATTTAATCATTTAAGGGAGGAAATACTTAATTTTCTGGTGATAAATGAGCCAAACTATATTTATGCATCTTAATTTTCCTTTTACATTGTCATTTATTAAGAACTATCAACACTTTTTCCATTATCTAGAGGACTATATTCAAATATTTAATCTCTCTGTAGTAGACAGAATAATGCTCTCTTGGAGACGTCTGCATCCTACTGCCCATAACCTGTGAATGTGGTATGTAATATGGCAGAGGAAAATTAGAGTAACAGTTGGAATTTAGGTTGTTAGAATCTGCTGACTTTATGGTAAAGAGATTATCCAGGATCATCTGCGGGGTCAGTGACATCACAAGTGTCCTTGAAAGTGGAAAAAGAGGTAGAAGTCAGAGTCAGAGTGACATATAGGCTTTGAGGGCTTTAAAGATGGGAAGGGACTATGAGTCAAGGAAGGTAGGCTTTGTCTAGGACCTGGAAAGGCAAACAGATTCTTCTTTGTTCCTTCCAAAAGAAACACACAATTTTGCCAACCTTGATGTTAGCCCACCCATATCAGACTTTTGATGTACAGAAGAGTAAAATAATCTATTTGGGTTATTTGAAGCCATTATGTTTATGACCATTTGTAACAGCAATAGGAAACTAGTATCTTTAAGGTCTTTGGCAGTGTCATCCTGCTTTGTCCTCAATTTCCCTGGATGAATCCTGCCTTTGAACACTGAACACTGACTTCTGAACACACTTTGTGTAGCACAAACTTTGTTATTTCATTTCCTGTATCTGGAGTTAAATACAGTCTCCTGGAGGGTGGATGAGATAAGGCAGACACCACTGTGAGGCTAGCTAGTGTCAGGACAGATGGATGGGTCCAGGAGCTGGTTACAGTGAGGCCTACTCCTTAATGTGGGTTAAAAGGAAAAAGTAAGAGGGAAACATCTGGGTCAGTGTCCTTGAAAAAAGGCATAAGTCAAGAATGAAAAACCACTTTGAAGGCCAAATCCAAAGACCAGTCATAGAATCACAAGCATGGGTCAAGACCACGATTCTGAGGCCAGGTGGCAGGATAAAAAAAAGGAAGGGATAAATGAGATGTGTCTTAGGAAATTAGTGTCAACAGTTCTTGAGAACCCTATGACTCACTTTGGTGGTGGACCAATTACATGGAGTTACTTTGTGTTGACTTAAAGGTAATGTCCATGCATAGCTATGAGTGGTCCCTGGTCTCTGTATCTTCAACCAACTCAGTTTTATCCATCATTCAAAGCCTAGCTCACGCCCAGCCTCTTCAACAATGCTGTTCTTGAATATTTCAGCTCCACTTATATTCTCTTCCTCTGAAGTTTTAGCATTTACCCTGGATATCCTCCCTCATTTGGTCATGACAATTCACAACCTCATATTTTTATTAATTATTTTTATTAACATATAATGTATTATTTGCTCCAGGGGTACAAGTCTGTGAATTGTCAGGCTTACACATTTCATAGCACTGACCATACCACATACCCTCCCCAATGTTCATAACTCAACCAGTCTCTCCATACTCCCCTTCCCCCCAGCAACCCTTAGTTTGTTTTGTGAGATTAAGAGTCTCTTATGGTTTGTCTCCCTCCTGATCCCATCTTGTTTTATTTTTTCCTTCCCTTCCCCTGAAACTCCCCACCCTGCCTATCAAATTCCTCATATCAGGGAGATCATATGATAATTGTCTTTCTCTGATTGACTTATTTCACTCAGCATATTACCCCCTAGTTCCATCCACGTCATTGCAAATGGGAAGATTTCATTTCTTTTGAGGGCTGCATAGTATTCCATTGTGTATAAATACCACATCTTCTTTACCCATTCATCTGTTGATGGACATCTAGGTTCTTTCCAAGTTTGGCTATTGTGGACATTGCTGCTATAAACATTCAGGTACACATGCCCCTTCAGATCACTACGTCTGTATCTTTACGGTTAATACCCAGTAGTGCGATTGCTGGGTTATAGGGCAGTTCTATTTTCAACTTTTTGAGAAATCTCCATGCTGATTTCCAGAATGCAGAGCCTCATATTTTTAACTAAATGCATTTACTTTATGTATAATTGTAAAAATTCACATCATACAGTGAGGTATAAAGCAGATATTTTGAATATTCAGAACTGTACCACCCAAAGATAACCACCATTACAGTTTGGTATTTATCTTTCCAGACTGATACTCTGTGTTTCCTGCAATATTCTTCAAATACACACACACTTATATTTCATCTACATTCTCTAAAATGAAGCATGTTGCAGGAAATTCTACATGATATAAATTATTATATCAAGCTTCTTACATATTAACTTACATATAAGTCATTTGACATTCACAATACCCATTCTGTTATTCTGGCATTTAAGTTTTTAATCCATACACATCTTTGCAACACAGTCAAGTTGGAAGTATTCTGAGGTAAGGGAGCAAAATTTAGGTTTTCTGTTGCCTAACATACTGATGCCTAACATAGCACGCTGTATATTTTAGGGGCTACATAAATCTATTATCAGTTGATGGATGAAAAAGTTGTGACCTGAAAAGCCTGGAAAAAGTTCCTACCTTCAGACAGATAGTATTTGTTATTGATAGGCTTTCAAATTCTACCATGGAATTCCAGTAATTATTTCTGTATAGAGAATTTTTTAAAAGTTGCCCCAGGCTGCTGTTTCCACACGGGCCAAATTATTATAAACCTGGAGATTTGTCAATTAGCATCAGAATTACTTGTTCAAATGGGGAAGGAGATAAACAGAGATAGGGTCCTTGTTAACTCATTAATATTCCCTATAATGAAAAACGTTGCAGGGAAGAAATAGCCACGGTAATACGTGTCATCAATCTAGCTGAGGGAAAGTGATGCCGTTTATTATCTTTACAGAGTTGCTCTGTTCGCTAGTCAGTAGTTGGCATATTTATCAAATGCCCGGTTGGGGCATCACAGTGACTGTTTCTCTGCTCCACAGGAGACTAGTGTTTCTTTCATTCATGCATCCATTCATTTGTTAACTATTCATTCTTTAACATGCATTTTTGGCACACTTGTGATGGGCAAGTGTCCTACAATAGGGGCTGGAATACTGAAGATGAGCAAGACAGTGTTATCCTCAGGACATTGTCAATGGAAGGGAAAACAGACAGTTATAAAATGAATTTTGATGAGAGATGCATAAGCAGAGGGCTAATCTCTACCAGCAAAGAATTTAAGGTTGCATAGCAAAGAGAACACTGCAAGGTATAGGGCAGTCTTCCCTTCCGACTACAGTGTTATGCCCATAAATGGCTGGTTCCGGCAGAAACAAAATCCCAAAATGGGCTGGGTCGCCAGCAAGAGGGGAATGTTAAGGTGCAGGCTTTCAGAGCGGCAGCAAGGTAAGTTGCAAACATTCAAGGGGAAAAGGCATGGCTTTCTTTGGAGAGGGCAGCCATAACAAAGTGCCACACACTGGCTGACTTAAACAATAGAAATTAATTTTATTTATTTATTTATTTTTATAGTCTGGAGACTGAAAGTCCAGAACCAAGGCATAGCCAGGGTTGTTTTCTTCCGAAAGCTTCTCTCCTTGGCTTGTGGATGGCTGTCTCCTCCTGTGGCTTCACATGGTGACTACTCTGTGTGTGTCTGGGTTGTAATCTCTTCTTAAAAGGGCACAGTCATATGGGATTGGGGCCCAGACACATGACCCTTCTTTAATTTAATTACCTCTTTGAAGACACTATCTTCAAGTTCTGAGGTACTGGGGATTAGGGTTTCAACATATAAATTTTGGGAGGTCACAAAACTCAGCCCATAAGTGGTACCAAGGGTGGGTCTAGCAGAGTCAGAAATCCTAAATCCTAAAATAAAAGCAAATTGGATCCAGACAGGGTAGCTATCTGGGTTCCATTATGGGCCTAACTGAGGTATGCCTTGGTTAAGCCGATTCTACTTTATAATTCGCTTTCATGAGTGTCTATTAGTGTAACACAGTGTACTGTTGACTTGACTTCTAAAGTTATTTTAAAAATTCCTTGATGTTTCTGCCCACTGTAGGCAACCATGTGTTCTAGGAGTTGGGGAGTTTGGGAAGGGGCCAGAGAGAGACACACATCTTACCACAGTCCCTGTAACTGGAATGTGACGGATTAGTTAAGCCATTTCCAACTCCAGAGAGATAGTCTTACTGAAATTTTATAATATTCCTGTATCAGTACCCTAAAGCATTTGGAAATTATTAAATCAGGTAGGATATTTCAGGTGAAATAATAGGAAACCAAGTTAAAAATGGATTAAAGTAGGGTTTCCAGATTTTTCTGATAATAAGATTCATTGCTTAAAAATCAGTTATCCAGCCCCTTCTCTTGGATGTTCTGATTCTGGGGCTTGGGTTAGGACCTGAGAATTTATACTTTTAAAAATGGTACCATAGATTTTTTTTTTATATTTATAGAAGTTTGGCAAACAAATGGAATCAACAATATCACTTTGAATCCAAACTCTTCTATCTACTTTGCCATCATTACTGTGTCTATCATCAGTGTAGCCAGTGACACTCATGGTCACAAAACACCTGCTGTGCTCCTGGGGCTCATATTTAACAGCAGCAGAAGAACAGTCTTTTCTGGTATGTTGCTTCAACAGAAGGAAATAAGGAGGAAGGAAGGAAGTGAGGGAGGGAAAAAAGGGGGAAACTAATTGAGAAGCTTCTCAGAGTATCTACCCTATTGTCTTACCGTATACTTACCTTTAAATTATGGAGGATGGAATTGCCACGTTTGGCTTAGGTTATTCAGAATCACCAGTGAGCAGATGAGTTCACTTTGCCTAAGCATGTGTGTTCCTAGAGGTGGATGGACATCCCAATAACAAGAAAGAATGATAAGGGATTTCATGAGCAAACAACGGTGTCTGCTACAAGTATACAGGAAAATACGGTAATTTTACCAATCAAGGTGGAATTAGAATTGGATCATTAGGCTTGCAAAGTAACAAGTGATATTTACTATGTTTTTATGGGACAGACACTGTGTTCTAAGGCTTTATGTAGATTAAGATTTTTAAGCCTGACAATATATTGATGTAAGTACTGTTATTATTCCTGCTTTACAGAAGAAGAAACTAAAGCATAGAGACTTTAATTAGCTTATCTAAGGTCACACAACTATTATGATTTGAACACTGGGATTCAGGGCTCCAGGACTACACTCTAAATAATAGTCAATTATGCATTAACAGATAATAAAGCTGTGCCCCACAAATAGTTACAGTGTTTACACGGAGATTGGTGGAGGGAGCTTGGTGTCTGTTTGCATGGTTGATTTGGCTCTCTATTCAACAAGCACAAGTGAAGCGCCTTCTATCTGCAAAGGATTATACCAGAAACTAAGAAATTTCAAAAATGAGTGAGCAATGATACAACTCTACTCGAGCTTACAATTGAATGGAGGAAATAGACATGTAATTAATTAATGTTAGTATAATACAGTGTAAAAGTAGAAGGTAGGAAATACTAAACAAAACCTGAGGAACATGTTGGATTAAAGATAAAGGGCAGCTAATTCTGAAGGATCAGAGAGAATCCATGGAGAAGAAAGATTTTGCTAGGTCTGTATTTGGGGGGGAGAGGAAGACATTGCAGACTGAAAAGAGGTAAGGAATTGCAGAACTGAGGGCAGGTCATGTTGAGCAGACGGTTCTGTGAGTGGCCTGGTGTGGCAAAAATATAGGGGACTTAGAGATACCCTGGAAAATGGGAATATGAAAATATTAAATTTAAAGGAGATGCCATGTCAAATGTGAAATTCTCTATACCTGGAGAACCAAAAAATTAGCAGGCAGGGTAGTTATGCTGATGGGTGATTTATTTTGACTCTCAATTCCAATCTTTTGATAGAAAGAAAAAGTGTTCTGTTCCCTCATCTACTTAAATAATAAGTCCCCCACCCAACAGAGTCCATTTTAATCCCTTCCTTGCTTATTTGGCCTTTGTCAAAATCCGTCTTTCACTCTTCTTATACTACTGAGTGACTGTTTCACCTTTTCCACTAGATTGGAATCTCATGGAAGACAGATGACATTTTCAAATATTTTAGGAATCACCCATAATGCCTGATGCAGTTTTGTTTTAGTATCCAATCAATCCCTGTGAATAATGACTCAATAGAGCATTCCCCAGCAGGAGCTCTTAGATGTTGAGTTATCTTCTCTACAGGTAGTTGGAGAGTGTTTCTTAGCTTTCACCTGGAAAGCTACTTATGGGGGAGTCTCGCTTCCAAAGAATGAAGTATCTGCTGACTTTCCCTTTTACCCCTAAAGTCTAGCTAAGAGGGCTAGAAAGACTCTTCAGCCCCTTGCTGACAATCTAGGGCCCTGGTCAATACTTCAGATCTCTTGCTCCTTGACTCTCTCAAGGGTTTACTTGATCAGTTACCATTCTGATATCTATTGCTTAAAAAGCTTTCCTTCAGGGGATCTATTCCATGAGCAGGCCTGACTGTGCATCTTTTCCCAAAGCAGTTGCTTCTTTGTTGGCCTTTCTGCTGGCCTTTATGTCGGGGAGCTCCGGCCCCCTAATCCAGATACCCGCATTCAGCTGTTATTTTCTCATCAACACTTTTTCTTATCAGTGTTGAAATTAATGAGGAATCTTTTCTCTCAGATACTTCATACAATTATCCCATGACCTTGGTTTGTAGTTTTTCCTTTCTGAAAACCAAAAATAAAACCAAAAAGCTTCCCTGAGATGGCTGTTTATGACCTACTGGTTACAGAATAGAAAACATACTCTAGGACCTATGGGTTCCCTCTCTGGAGGCTCCTTATCTGTTAAGCATGAACCAACAAGGTCTTAAACAACATGTAAGAAGTAAGTAATGTAACAAAGCTCTTGACGACCCTACAGGAAATTTCTGTATTTATAGTAAACATTCTTGCTCACTTATCTCATACCTGAAAACTTTTTTTCAGGTAGCACCAACAGTAAGCTTAATGGAAGGGGATTAGGATAAAACTTTTCTGTTTTTTTTTTTTTTGTTTTGTTTTGTTTTTCCCCTAGAAAGCCAATTGGTAGACATTCACAGAGGTCTATATATTTTCTTGTATGCTTCATGAAAGCAAGGACTATCCCTTTGCTGTAAATTAGCTATTGTATTCTCAGTATCTAGCAGGGCTTGGAACAGGAGTATAACAACCTAGAATTTAATTTATTTCTTCCCACTCTTGCTTCTGTTGATAGGTATTACCAATCTATTAGAGCGGTCTTTGCTATAGAGTTGGCGCCTCTCAACATTATCCCAGGAAACTTCTGCAAATTGATTGGAGTTGGCATGCAACCAGAAGCCTATTTACCACTCTCATATTTAGCTCTCAATAAATATTTCTCAATGATTGAGAGAATACTCTCCCCTATGCATGACCCATTCGGCGTCATCTCTGATAAATTACCATCCTGCTTCTATTTAAACACCTCCACATGATGGCAAATATGTTATTTCTTAAGACAGGTTTTCCCACTGTGAAATAAATTAAACAGAAAATTCTTTGTATTTTGAAAAATCCCGCCTTTGCTAATTTATTAATCCTTTTTTTTTTTTTTTTGTAACATAAGGAAAAATTGTCATAATTGTTCAATGCCTTTGTAAAGACTGGTCCCTGTTGAGATACCATTCTACCAGGGCAGCCTTCTCTGGTCTTCTCCATTAGTCCTTCAACAGTGATCATGACGAGTTCCAATCAATGTGAGTTCTTCTCTTTAACGATGTCTCAATTGAAACTTCTTAATGACAACCCCAACACACACACACATAGCAAAAAGTGAAAAATAATATGAAGTAAAATATAAGACACTCAAAAATAACATACATACACAAATGTCATGAAGATCTAGTGTTAGGTGCTTAAGATCTCCGCACTCAGTTTTGGTGTAGGACTCTGCCGTGGTGTGTTGTGCATGGTGCCATGTCTCTGTACAGGCTCTGGTCTTGATTGTCTTCATTTGTCACCCTTGTGGTTAGTGTCACCTGGAGTTGGCATTATTAATTCCCTTCCCACCTCAGAGATGCTAAGCATCATACACATTCAGTCTCTGTGTCAGTGATTGCCTCAGGTTCTGTCCTCATGGACCATGTGTCCTGATTACATGGAAGGTATCTACAGTATTTCCATAGAGAAGGCCTGCTCCATTTCCATGCCCAATTCCTGTTGGACAGTTCTGCAAGTTTTCTTTGGGCCATGAGAATATTGTTGCAATGACAAGAGTTTTTAGAATGCCCTGTCTTCGTGTGGAGAAAATACATAATTCTGTGCTAAAATCTGCCTGGAAGACTCCTCTGTTAATCAAAAAAGGATTTTTCTTTGTTTTCTCTCTTTTTAGCAAAAATGACCCCTGTGAAAATAATTACTGCTCTTTGGGAATGGGAGTAATGAGATGAGCTGCCGCTTTGCATTTTGAAACTATTTTGTGCCTATGCAAATGGGTTATATACTCTTCCTTTTGTCAAAGTGCTTTTATTGACCTTATCCCTCTTTACCTATGTGACGTAGCCAGTGGAGAAGGGCAGGGTTTTAGCTATCCATTCACTGTTACTGAATAGAGATAAAAATAGATTTTTGTGCATTGATCTTGTAGCCTGAAATCATGCTAACTCATTAATTATTTCTACTAATTTTTATTGTAGTCCTTAGCAATCTCTCTGTATTAGGTTATGTCGTATGTAAACAGATAGTCCAAAGTTTTTCTCTTCAACCTGGATGATTTCCATTTCCTTTTCTTGCCTAATCACCCTGATTAGAACCTAGAACTTAGTACAGTGTTGAACAGAAGTGACAAGAATACACATCCTTGTCCCTTCCTCTTCTTGGGGGAAAGCATTCAGTCTTTCACAGCTAAGACTGTAGTGGAGATGGTAGCTGTGGGTTTTGTCGATGTTCTTTATCTGGTTCAAGAAGTTTTCTTCTACTACTAGTTTGTTAAGAGTTTTTTTGTTTTGTTTTGTTTTGTTTTTGTTTGTTTTATTTGTTTTTTTCTTATCATGAAAGGGTGATGCATTTTGTCAAATGCTCTTTTTGTATGACTTCTAAGGTGATCATGAGGTTTTTGTTTTTAATGCTATTGGTAAGGTGCATTAAGGTAATTGATTTTCAGATATTAAACCAACTTTATATTTGTGGGATAGACCCCACCAGGTCATTATGTATGATTTTTTTTTTTTTAATAAATGTGTTGCTAGATTCAGTTTGGCTCTGGGATTTTCTTCACGAGAGCTCTTAAAAATTACTAATGGAAACTCTGACATATGGTATGAAGAATACTCAATGTGCACTTTAGAAAAATGTATACTCTGTGGTTATTGGTTAGAGGAATCTATAGATGTCTGTTAGATCTAGTTGGTTTATAACATTGTTCAAGTCTTCAATTTCCATATTTATCTTACACTTACTATTCTTTTCAGTACTGAAAATAAGGTATTGATGTCCCCACGTTTATTGTTGAATTGTCTTTTTCTCCCTTCAGTTCTGTCAGTGTTTGCTTCATATATTTTGAATTTCTGTTAAGTGCTTATCTGTTTATAACTTCGTAATGGATTAAGCCTTTTCTCATTATAAGATATTCTTTTTTTTAATCCCAGTAATATCTAGTAATATTGTTTTAAAGTCTATTTTGTTAAAAAAAAAGTAATAAAGTCTATTATGTGAAATATTGGTCTGGCCACGTCAGGTCTCTTAAGGGCACTATATATGTGTTACGTGTTTTCCTACCCTTTTACTTTCCAACAATTTGTGTCTCCAAGTCTAAAGTGTGTCTCTTGTAAATAACCCAATATTGAGTCTTGTTTTCCATATCAAATCTGATAATCTGCCTATTGATTGGACTGTTAAAGTTTAGTATCAGGATAGTTTGATTTACATCTACCACTTTGCTTTATGTCTCATGTATTTTTCTCTCTTTCTTTAATCTAGCGCATCCTTTGGCATTAATTAAATAATATTTTCTAGTGTGACATTATAATTCCTTTAATAATTTTAAATTTTTAAACATTTTTAAATGGTTACTCTAGAGCTTATAACATATCTCATTAAGTTACCAGTATCTGCTTCACACTTAACTAACTTAATCCTTGTGTGATATAGAAACTTTATTCTTACATAGCTCCATTATCTCCTTTTCTGTGCCATTATTATTACATGCTATATCTGTGTATGTTACAAACCCAATTACACAGCGTTGTGACTTTCACTGTATTTATTTTATTTTCATTCAAGGAAGCTGAGAGTAGAAAGGCAAGAAAGCATGTATTGGTAGAGGGCTGTATTAACCTTCATATTTAGAACTTCTTATTCCTTCATTTCTCACTTCATTTCTTACTTACCTCCCTATGAATTTTAGTGATAATTGTCATTTTCTTACTTCAATTCAATTTGGTTCCCACCTATCTCCTTGCTGCTGTTTTTGCTAAGTATATTACATTTCTATATATTATAGGCCCAACAATACAAGTATAGGTCTTGTTGTTTTGTGTGCTTGTTTGCTTCTTTTTCTTTTTTAGTGACTCAGCTGGACTAGGAAGTGCCATCTATTTGCCCTGCAATTTGCAGCCTCTGTTGCTTGCCCTCAGAATTTATAGCCTTGGTCATGAACAAAATATTCCTGACTACCAACAATGACTGTGGTTTTAGCTGTGTTCTCTTTGACTTTTTCTTTCTCTTATATCCCTGTGAAATGTGGTTGTTCTTCTAGTGCATTCACCCTCAGCTATTACTCTCCATTAATTGCTTAATTGATAGCTCTGTTGTTTTCAACAATGCCCTAGAGCATAATCTTTTTCACAGTCAGATCCAAATGAAGCCTGGTCCCATGGCAAGGGCAGACTTTGGGGCTTGCTCTGATGTCTGCATGAGTACAACCTCTGCACTATGGAGAAGGAAATGGGGGAGTTGGGGAACATTACTGTTGGCCCCACTTGGACCCTCCCTGTAGGAGGTGTGTGTGTGTGTATGTGTATTTGGGGCTACTAGTGCTGCCGTCATATCTTGGGCATTTCCTATTAAGAGTTTTCCACATCCTAGAGCCAGAAGATGGAATTTGCTCATGTTCATCAGCTGCCAAATCTAACCAATAGGTCTTCCAACCTAGGCTAATCAGGGAAACTGGGAGCTACCACTAAGCTGCTGAGCCACTGGAACAGCTCTTTGACCACACAGAACTGTGCAGTCAAGGGGGACTTCTTTCTTTATAGCTGGCCATGCTGGGATCCTCCCTATTCAATGTGAGTTTGGGGTGGGGGAATGATCGCAATATGTTTGCTCTTCAGCTTCCTGATATAAACCTTCTAGAGCATAGACCTATAGAAAATGGGATCTACTAATGTTCACTGGTTGCCAAAAGCATCCAGATTAATTTTTCAACCCAGGAGATGGGAAATACCACTCAGCTTCTAAACGTGCTCAAATATTTCTGCAAGGCTTAGCCAAAATGGTGTCACCTCCTGCTGTTCTTACCATGTTCCCATAGATTTTTTTTTTTTAATAAATGCTTCTCAATTTGTTGTAAATCCTTTGTTCAGTTCTCAGAGATCATTCTGCTCTGATTGATTGTCTTTGCTAATCTCGACCAGTTTAGCAGATTCTTGTTTAGGGAGAGGTTTCCTTAAACAATACCACTGTTCTGGAAATCTTATATCCCATTTCTTTTCTCTTTAATGCTTTCCTGAATCCTTTCTCATTCCATATCTTGTGAAAACTGATCAAATTTATTTTAAACTCTTACCCTTTCAATGAAATTCTACCTTATTAAATCACTTATTATTTAGCAATTTGATTAATTTTCAAAAATCTCCTTTTTCCTGATGCTTTATAAATTGTCAAATTAAAGAAAAAGAATCTAAAAAATCTCCTTCTAAATTTACAAAATGGGAACTATAATATTGGTGCCTCAAAGGTTTGTGGTGAGGATTAGCAAAATAATTCCTATAAAGCAGTTAGCATGTTGCAGTTACACTGGATGGGTTTGCACTTGTTAAGATTTCATAAACATTAACTATTAATAAGAGCATTAATATTAATAATAAAGAAGTAAGTAAAAAGAAAGAAAAAATAAAATTCTACATGTATTCAAAGGTAAAAAAGGATTTCACCAGTTGAGAAATGATCATATATCACACCTCCGCTTTTTAAAGGCAAGGTCTATGTTTAATTGCATCACAACAGATACTCAATAAATGGTTATTGAATTAAATTTAAAACAGTTGGCATTATTGATTCATTATATCGTTCAGCCTGTCCCAATCTTTCTTGTGAGCACTGAGTGAGGTTCATGGAGAGGAGTCTGTGAGTGGCAGAACAATCTTTCTTCAGCCCATACCTGACTGTAAACAGTTGGGTAAAAAATTTAAGTTGATTTCTTCTGAGCAGTTCATGTGGTGGCTAAGGTTCTTTTGCCTCTGCTCTGCTAGTGGGAAGCAAGTACTGAGGTCCTGACTTTCCTCCAGGTATCTACCTGTCTTTCAATGTCAAGCAAGTTAATTATCCTGTGACCTCAGCAATCTGGTGGACTCAAGAAAAGTTAGGATTTTATCTGGGTATTTCTTATTGTTAAGATGGAAGCAATATTAATTACCTTTTTTCTACATCCCAAGTGGAACCTGGAAGTCCCTCATGTGGCTTTATTTCAAGTCTGGAATAAATTGAGAATCAGTGTCAGGGAACTTTATAACAACAATGAGTAGAGAAATGAAAGGCTCATGAATTAAGGGAAATCAGAAGACTTCTGGGCATTCTATTCTTATATATATAATTTTCCAAGTTGCTATAATATAAACATATAGATTTCCTATGTTTACTCTATAACCCTTAATCTTCATAACAATTTCAATAAAAAAACATGATAATATTAATATACAGATGTGAAAGTTCTAATTGCTTTTAAATGATTTTTCTAAGATTAATTATAAAACAATTAGGAAGCCCAGTATAGTACCTGCAGTAAAAGATGTTAAGTAATAAACAACAGAATAGATGAATGAATGACAAGTTAAATGAGAACTCACTTCTTTTGCCTTATCTGAAGGAAATGTTTTCTTAGTAAGTTTAATACATCTATAAGATTTATAATAGAAAGTTAGTACTATGTAATGAGTAATTGTTGTGAAGTATCTTTTTAATTTACAAAAAAAGTATTATTTACATTTAAAAGGTATTTACATCATAATTTTTAAAATTATATTTTTCTTTATTTTTTCTTTCAACTGGCACTCAATTTTCCACTCGATGGCAATGTGGGTAATTCTCTTTCACAGCCCTGACTCAATTATAGGATATCTGCTTACATGGCTCTCTCACTAAGCTACATACTATCTAAGGGGAGAAGCAATACTTGATTTATCTTTATAACATCAGCTTCTAGAATGTGCCTGACACAGAGTAGATGCTTCATAAATGTTGTTGAAATAACATATGAATGGATATACTGTTCATACGTATTAAGTACATTGTAGGGATGATAAATAAAACATGTTTTCTCTATGAGTGGGATCTAATATTCCAACCAGAAGAATCTTCCTTGTTGGTCTTCACAGTGTAACATCGCATTGATGGTAGCTTTGAACTAGAGATGGACGTGAGTTGACTAGAGGTGACACCAAGGAGAGAAATCCTAGGAGAGATATTGGCTTCCCACAGTCTTCCTCAGTCTTATAAAAACATGTTTGTAAATGTTATTTTATATTCCCTATCAGCCAACTCTTTCTCTCCTCCACTTCCACTTTTAAGTCTCTCATATATAAAAATTCCCAAATCAGTACTGATTGGAGCAGCTAATAAATTCCTCCAGTGCTTAAATTACTCCAGTGTCTTATTGCTATCAACTGGAAGTGATAATATCTTATTCCTCAGTCTCTTGTTTCTTGGTTTAAAACGTTGAGTTATGTGTTATTAGGTGATGAAAAGGGTTGGTACTTTCCTATTTAAGAGTTTTCATTTGACCTCCAACATCTGACACTGAAAGTTGACCTTTTTCAATTTAGTTAATAATTGAAGCATGTATTTTTATTTTCTCTATATTTTCAGCAGGATTCTGGATCTCACCTATGCTCGCTATATAAATAGTAACTATACATATATATATACATATACATATATACTCATCATAATTTGGGTATATTTAGTTATTGGACAACTGGTCTGGAAATTTCATTATTATGTGTTAGAATTCACCAGTGATATTTCTACAATAAGCTGTATATTCAGTTGGCAGGTGAGGGGGAACCAGGTAACTGGAGCAATTGATTAAGTCAAATCTCAACTACATCTCTTAACGAAATGTGGTATGCAGAGGCTCCTACAGAATTGATAAAGTGCTTAGCTACCAACTTGAGATGGTGAGTAAGATTTTTGTACATAAGCTAATAACTTAGACACTGAGGAGCTGTAAACACAGGACTTTGAAATAACCCTTATATCTCTCTCCATTAACAAATTTGTTAACAACAGTTACTCCATCTTGGAGCACCTTTTGTGTGTGTGTCCACAAATCAGTGGGTCAAGATTATGTTATGAAATAGTCCATCCTGAATATCCACACAGTGACCCAATGTCATAATGGCTTATGACATTACTGTCCTCATGTTATTTACAGAGAAATCAAGTCTCTGAGAGCTTAAGCATCATGGAGAGGGCTACAAAGAGCTGATGCTTGGATTTGAATAGAAGTGTGATGAACTCACCCAAAGTGGTATAGCCAGTAAGCAGCAAAGGTAGGGCTGGAACACAGATCTGAGTCCAAAAACATACCCATTCACTTATGTTATAAGGCAGTACTAAAAGTTGAAATCTAGTTCTCTTCTATCTTAGGTAAGAAATTCATCACCCCGGAACTGATTGGAATAAGAATATATAGTTTTAATTTGTAGAATTTTGAAGAAAAAAAAATTATACAAGCCGCTTTAAAATGTAGGAAGTCCATTGAAATTTCTTCCCTAGCCCTCCTCTCATTTCTAAAGAAACAAACAGAAAAAATAAATAAAGCTTCATGATGGTTAAATTTCCACACTAAAAGTCATCTTTCAGAAATTTGAAAGCTTAACTTCCTTTGGATGCTATTAGAAGAGCAACATTCCCTAGAGACCAGATTGTGACAGCTGGCTGGGGAGAAGATCTGCTAGGAATGAGAAGGTGTGTGATATACAGCCTGTGGGGCTCCTCCAAGTTGGTGAGAGACAGCCAGCCAAACTTCTTTACTTCTGCCCAGTGCTGCCTACGACCACCTCTAACTCAAGTGGAGGCTTAATGAAGCAAAGATGTGTAATCTCCAGTCTTCAAAAGAGCTTTTGGCGGGGGTATGTGTGTCAAGATTTCTTGTTGATTAGGTCGTCAGGTAGGTCCAACACTAGCCCCTGTCTGGCACTTTTGTACAGTATAGGGATGGAAAGACACATATGTGGCAATGCTTCCAGCAGGTGATAAATGAATAATTTGTTAAGGATAGAGCTACTGCCCCTTAATCGATACTGGAGCAATTATGTAAACAGAAGTGAAGGTGCATCAAGTTTACAGAAAGAGAATCTTGCAAAGATATTTTACATCATTATGATCTTTACCTTGTTTTTTGTTTTTTGGGTTTTTTTTCTGATCTTGTCCTTTTCATCTTGCCACAGTTCAGCAAACCCAGTCAGGACCACCGTGAGTTCAGACTATGAAGACTCTGAAGTATGACATATAATTCTAACTCTTGTCTTGATCCTTTGAGAAAAAACGCTTTTATCTCTCCAAGTCTCAGGATGCTCACTGAGGAACGGGCCCTGGAGAAGAGGATCACTGGCCCCCCCCAAAAAAATACAGACATGACTCTAAATTAGTTTCAAATCTAAATTTTGGGTAGAAAAAAGGACATTTGATCATACCATGTCATTTTACTGTTAAGAAAACTAAAATTCAGGAGACCTGGGTGGCTCAGTTGGTTAAGCAATTGCTTTCATCTCAGGTCATGATCCTGGAATCCCAGGATCAAGTCCCACATTGGGCTCCCAGCTCCATGGGGTGTCTGCTTCTCCCTCTGACCTTCTCCCCTCTCATGCCCTCTCACTCTCTCTCTCTCTCAAATAAATAAATAAAATCTTTAAGAAAAAAAAAGAAAGAAAACTAAATTTCAGAGAGATGAAATTGCTTACCCAAGTTAAGAAGTATCTTTAAATTCCTACTCAGTGGGCATCGCCTTCATCATACTGATTTTTGTTAGAAGTTGGACTCATAATACTAATCAGCGTAAAACACCTACAACTCTTACTCTTCTCTCTCTCTTTCCTTTTTTTTTTTTTTTGCTTTTGTTATCCTTTTCCTGCCTTTCTTCCTTCATTCCTTCTCTCTGACCCCATCATTATTGCTGTGTATGACTACAAAAGTAAGATGAAAAAACTGCATAGTAGGAAGAAGCCCTAAGGATCCATTGTTTCCTTACTTTGGAATTTTTTCCTAATGTTCAAAAATAATCTTAATACTAAATGATACATTCTTTAGGATCTGCAGTAGTCTGGCTAAAGTTGGCTTCAGTAAATTTTGCAGAATTAAACAGAATCGAAATAAACTAAGTAAAGGTCAGACTTGACACTTAAATAGGAATTCAGAGTCAGAAGTGCCAGCCAGCCTGAACATTCTAGCAGAGACAAGCTGGCCCCAGCTTTTGCTAGTTTGAAGAGTATTTTAATCTAATCTTGCATATGTTTTCAAAATTCAGCAAAACTGCCAAAATTCTGTTGGCATTGTCCTTACCCAATTCACCAATGCCAGTCCCTCCCTCTTGACATTCCCAAGCCTCTCCATCCCATCAGTTTCTTAGCCTAAATGGACCAACAATTGCCTGCATGGAAAACCAATGCCATCTGTCTCATACCAAATCCTGTAAAATTCAATAGAAAAAGTAGGAAAAAGAGAGGCCAAGAGGACTTACTTTAGTTTATGTCTGTAGCTCTAATGAGTTCATGCTGAAAACCTGCTGCTTTGTGCACATGGTATATGAGAAGGATAGGGGAAGGGAATCAATGATGTTGAGAGGAGTCAGGGAGGGACTGGAGGGGAAAAGAGTCTTTTCATCTGAGAGATTCTTATAATACCACCCCTATTATCTGATTTAATATTAGGATGCATTTTAGATCTTTGAAATAAGTTTCATAAGCTGTATTTTTTTTTTAAACTCATTGAGTCTGTTTTCCATTTTACATGTTGACTCTATTATCTGGTTTTTGACCTCATTTGGACTATGGTGTTGCGCTGAACTAAGCTAAAGATGGAGAAGGAATTGGAAGAACCATAAGCAGTTTTTGTACACTCTTCCATTACATGCAGATGTTACAGAAAGCAGCCATGATCTTATTGAGCCGGTAGCTACCTAAGATCTTTCACGGCTTTCACAGGAAGATACGAGTTTCAAGGTTAGGCCCCAAAGTTGGGTGGCATGTCCTGGGTATCTGGGCCAGATAGTAGGAAGACAGGACTAGCCCCAGATCCACAGAGCATAATGTTGAGGGTGATGTGTGTATCACTGTCTGGGGCCAAGGTCAGGCAGAAAATGCAATAGAATCAATAGTCCAAAGGTGGTGGAGAGAGTACAAAAATCTAATCATTAAGTAAAAATGAATAAACCATGTCCACATATGCAACAACAGAAATAATTATCACCATAAACATTGTAAGAAAAAAATTCACAGAATAATATGTATAATTCCATTCATATAAACTCCAAAACCATGAAAGCTAAAACCATATAAAGTTTAGGAATATGTAAAGATAAATCAAAACTATAAATAAAAACAACAAACAGGCAGTGATTTTAAGTTGCAATTAACTGTAGGGCAGATGAGATTGGAAAGACTCATAAGG
Source organism: Neogale vison (assembly GCF_020171115.1). NCBI lineage: Eukaryota > Metazoa > Chordata > Mammalia > Carnivora > Mustelidae > Neogale > Neogale vison. Next base: position 7,615,563 of record NC_058100.1, read on the forward strand.
AAGTTTTTAATACATCGATAATATTCTATTTTAAAGCTAGATTTGGGGTACATAAGTCTTGTTATTATTTAGAACATATATATGCATATTAAGGTGCCATTTTGTATGTAATTCGTATGTGTGCATATTTGTATGTACATGTGTGTGTATATGTGTGTATCCAAATGACTGAGGGATGAAAGCCCGTGAGCCATCCTTTAAATAAAGTGTTTCAATGGGGAAGGCAGAAGGAAGCTGCAGGCTGGGAAATGCCCTGAGCCGTAGAATATAGTTATGACTCCTTTCATAGGGTGGTTAGAGTTTTGTGCATGAGCAGGAAGAGGGCTATTATGATCAATGACCCATTCAGATTATAAAAATGAAGAGAGGAGGAGGAGAACCTGGAGATAAACAGAAAAAAAAAAAAAACTAGAAAGGAGAGAAAGTAGAACTTGAGTTTAGAAAATAATCTGTGAAAAAAAATGCCCGCTAGCCTCTCCATCCTAATGCATAATTACCTGCTCCCTAAAAAAGAAGAAAATAGATATTTAATTTATAGTAAGGCCTTTAATTCTATGATATTTAGTAAGTATGAAAAAATATATATGTATAGTTACTATTTATACAGTTAATATTAATTGAGACTTCTCAAAATGCAGGCTGGCTGAGGTATTTCATTCTAGAACCTCAGCATGAAGGTCTTAAGAGGACAAGAAGCACGAGGTTTGGGGTATGGATCTGTGGGAGTCTGGTTCTGACCCTTAAAGAGTCTGTTGGCTGATCCCATACTGAGTGTGTAAGAAATTTAGCAAAGTCAGACTTGTTTGGGATAAATATTGCTATTGGATTGAGGGCTGTTCCATCCAGCACGCAGGGCACAGGAGTGCAAAGAATTGTACAGGTCCTATGATTATATCCTACTTGCCAAAATTTCAGGGATACTTGCAGAAGACACAAGATGCTTGGGTCAGAGATAAAAGACTACTATTTAGTGCAATAGTAGTAGCCAGAATGCAAGGATTTGTGCTGAGTTCCCTGATGCTCAGTTTCCACAGTGTAATGCAAAGAGGAACAACTGTTACTTCCACATACAGAGGAGAGTAACAGGAGAGAAATTCTGAGCGTAGGGACCTAAGCATGCCCTTCCATTACTCCAGAGAAAAGCAGTTTCTCTCTTATAAGTTTGTAAGGGAACTTGCCCTTTATTGCAGAAAGAGACATTGTCTTTACAATACTGTATAGTACATAAACCTGTTATTTAATTCCAAAGGGAGATACTATCTTGATCTTCCAAGACTGTTCTCTGTACAAACATCCTTGAAAAGACAGTCCAGAAAGAAGATAATTAGTATCTCTGCTTAAATGATGTGCAGAAATATAAGACATAGAGAACTGTTTCCCCAAGGAGTATGTTGGCAATACTCAACTTGGAGGGTGAGGTCATGCCCTGAGTGACTGGTTCATGCATGGCAATCTAGGATTATAAGATTGAAATTCAATTTAGACTAAATAAGCTTGATAGAAAAGATAGGAGGGTAGGTCCTCATTAGTAAATTGGGGATGAGAGCAGACTCTAGTAGAATAGGGTCCCAGAGAATGATATAGAATTAGAGGAATAATTTTTTTAATTTAAAATTTTATATTTTATTTCCTCTATTTTCTTCTTCCCCCTAGTTCTAGAAGATTTTTAGGATTTTTATTTTCCTTTAGTTAGGGACATTTATATGGCAAGCCAAGAGTAAAAGTTGCCTGTAATAATCACTCTTCTCATGTTCTTTTGTTTTTAATTGGACCCCTTAGAGAGATAGACAAGAATCGGCAGAGGAAATGGAGGATAAAGAGGTAAGGATGAGGAGTGTCTTAGTTCTTATAACAGGAAACCACAGACTAAGGGGCTTATAAACAATAGAAATTTATTTTTCACATTTCTGGAGTCTGCAAAGCCACATTAAAGGGGCCAGCAGGTTTATATTAGAAAGGACCTACCCCTACTTCATAGCTAGCCATCTTTTTGCTGTGTCCTCACATGGCAGAAGGGGCAAGAGAATTTTACCCCTCCCTTGACACTATTCTCATTTATGAGAACTCTGCTCTCAATACCATCATCTTGCTTGTTAGTATAGCACATGAATTTTGAGGAGACACAAACATTCAGACAAAGGTAAAGAGTAATGGAAAGAAAAGGGAAATTAAAATTCTTGGACCCAGAAAGGGGCCAAAGAGTGGTCTGGAGTCTTAAAAATCATGATAACCTTTGCCTGTAACATTTGAGGTACCATAAGGAGGTAACAGTACCTTTAGGTTTCACATGATTCATGAGAAGAAGATGGCTCTACAACACCAGGGTTCTCAGCTTCAGAAAGTGTCCTGTCCCCAAACAAGGCATGGAAGTAGCTCAAGTACTGAACTCAGTAAGACCATGCATCTGGGCCAATGAATATCTTAAGGCTAACTGGTTAATCTAATAAGTGGAGGACTCTTGACTAATGTAGTCTTCTGGGTAAGATATCCTGGGATCTTTGTATAGTCTTGGATATTTGAACAAATGCAACAATGGCTAAATTTGATTTCTATCTCAGAGGGCTAAGAGCTTGGAGCACAGATTTAATTTAAAGAAAATTAAGCAACTGAACATTTATCGTTAGCTGATTTTGTGGTATAAGGATTATATTTCTTGTATAGTAAAATGCCCATATAGAAGTAGAAAAAAAGATAAGTAGAAAATGTAACTTTGATTTTTACAAAGGTACATATTGCTCAAATCTGATTCCTAAGATAATAGGTCATTTGGTGGCAAAACTTATTCCAGGTGCATCTAGATGAAATTCTGGAACTTCTTGTATATTGTCTATTCTTGGAAGGATGGTTCAGACTTAGATGGGAGTTGAGCCTGGGAACATCTACTTATCCAACTATACAAGGCAAAAGAAGAAAGATTAAGGAAGAAAATGATTAAGTTAAGGACTGAAGAGTTTTTCCCTGTGGCTTTCATACACATTGAACATTTTAGATCTGGATTATCTGAAAATTGGTTCATGGTTATCTTTTAATTCTATAGGGAAAGGTTATAGTTGGCATGTACGTGAGTGAACAAAACCAGATTATTCTTCAGAAGATGGTATAATCTGATAGTTTATAACATTTGGGGGCTATTGAAGGCACCCTTGAAAACTGTCAATGAACATCATTCAGTAAGGCATTTCAGACTTTAACAAGCCCTTGAAACACTTTAGAGTGCTTATTAAAATGAAGAATCTGGGGCACCTGGGTGGCTCAGTGGGTTAAAGCCTCTGCCTTCGACTCAGATCATGATCCCAGGGTCCTGGGATCGAGCCCTGCATCGGGCTCTCTGCTCAGCAGGGAGCCTGCTTCCTTCTCTCTCTCTTTGCCTGCCTCTCTGCCTACTTGTGACCTCTGTCTGTCAAATAAATAAATAAAAATTTTAAAATAAATAAAATAAAATGAAGAATCACATGCCCTACAACCTGAAATCAGAGTTCATTGGGCCTAAAAGGAATCCAAATCTAAACATTCTAGAAATTGTAGATAATTCTGAAACAGGTGAGCCATGGACTACACTTTGAGGAAGAATATTCTCAAAATTAATGGGCCCCAAGATGAAGAATTGATGTCTAAATGCTAAAGTGCTATAGAAGAACGCTTCCAAGGCATTTATTCCTCCCAAGCCTAGTCCCCTCTACCCACACACCTTTTTTTTTTTTTTTTTTTAATTACCCCAGTATATTAATAGGTTAGAGATCGGTTCCAGCGTAAGCTGCAGATACTAAGGTTTGATGCAGGGTCAGATGTTCTGTTACTGGGGGATTCTTTACTTCAGATTCTAGGTGCAGGCCACCCCATTTCTCCCACAAGGTATAGTTGAACTGGAAGGCACATGGGAACCAGAGGTCTGAACTTTCATCCAAAGTGTGTAATTCTCAGCCTCAGCAATAGAAATGTGGTTAGTCTGCTTACATGAGAGTCTAAACAGAGAATAAATCTATTCTTTCTGTTCTCATTTACCTTGGACCTAAAATCTGGCAGTGGTTCACTAATTTTCTGCAAAGAATTCCACTCTATTGTGAGTCCAGCTGCATAGACTTTGCTGTGCTATAATCACGTCTTCATAGTCAGCCACACCAACAATTGTGTGGAGCAGCCCCTGAGCCATGATTACCCTGCAATGATCATTTGTGGTTTTGTCAGTCATTTCCTAAAACTGGGTCCCCCTGGCACTTCCCCACCCCATGTTGTTCTCTGTGAGTTGCAGCTGCTCTGCTAGGGCTTACATCTGTCTCTAGCACATATTCATCGTGTTTATATTAGGGACAATCCTGTGATTTTCTTTATTTATTCAGTGGACAATTACAATAATAGGATAAAATAGGCTATAATGTGAGGGAGTTGAAATGTCTAAGGGAAAAGGTTAATAATAAATAAAAACCCTGATAAAGATATCTTATCTCTGGATGGCAATGTGTAAGTCTTGCTTTTGCTCGTTGTTATATTTTTAAGTTATCCTAGAAAGAATAAAGTGCGAGGAAATTCGACATAAGAAAGGTCCAGAACCAGAAATCTGGCTGTGTAAGATGGTTCTGATAGATATCTTCTATTTATCAAGCAAGAAGTTAAGATGAGACAGGGTGGAATGGATCAGGGAGGAAACAGATTTCTGCTCCAAATACAGTATTTCAGGAAGTTGGCTGAGGCAGAAGATGTGAACTAAGTACATCATAGGAAAGACTGATCCAGAATATCAGAAAATGTGCAAGAACGGAACAAGCTGTGGGAGGCCACAGAGTTGAATTCTGATCCTAAGATAATGTTGACTTTCCTCATTTAGTCATTCATTCATTTATTCATGCTGTACGGATTTACTAAGCACCCAGTACCTACCAGGTCCTGTGATAAGCACTGTATATATATTGGTGAAAAAGACAGACAATATTCCTCCCTTTGTAAACTCTAGAATAAAGCATGGGAAAAAAGAGAACTAAAAAATATATTTAGGAGAAAGTATGAGAATAAAGAAAGTCAATAACTCATTTATCTATTCAGCAATTACAAATTTCACAACAAGAATATCTATTTTAATTTAGGGTTTGGAGGAAGTGTAGACCAAAGTTTAATAATCTGAAGGATAAATAGGAGTTTCTGAATTTCAAGTCCAGTATGGTAGAAGGAAAGAATAGGATGATAGAAGCATGATTTGAAAAGCCAAGGAAGTGAAGAAAGTGTGTTCCCAGGACAATGACTAATACTGCCCAGTAGCTGAGAGAGTTGGAGTTTTTAAGGACTAAAAAATTACATACATAGATTGTATCCAAGACTGTTGGAAATGATGAGATTAGGGAAGGTAAAATTCAAATAATAGATTTACTTTGAATCTACTCATGGATCTTCTTATTCAGTAAATACCTCCAGAAAAATTTTTAGAAAAAGAAATTAAGTGCAAGAATGATGATGAATTTTATTTAAATACCACTTTATAATTGTTTACTTACTTCACTTGAACCTCACCATGAGACTATTGTTGGGTAAGGTAGATATTATTTTACTCCTCTCTTTTTTTTTTTTCTTAACATACTACAAATAAGGTTGAAGGAATATTACAGTGGACACTGACATGATAGGAAAAAAAGTTCTCCCCCAAAGATGTCCATCTTTTGTTGGAACCTGTGAATATATGCTATGTTATATTACAAAAGTTTTACAAATAGAATTAACAGATTTAATTACCCTTATAGGAAGAGTATCTTGGATAATCCAATGTAATCATATGGACCCTTAAAAGTGGAAGAGGAAGAAAGGCAGAGGAATTCATCAGGGAGATAAGATGGAAGAAGAGGTAGGATAAACTTGAAACATGAGAGGGACTTAACCCACCTTTGTTGACTTTGAAGATGGAGAAAGAGGTCTGTTATGGGTTGAATTTTTTCACTCAAAACTCCATATGTTGAAATCCTAGTACCTCAAAATATGACCATATTTGGAAATTGGACTATTGCAGATGTAATTAGTTAAGATGAGGTCATGTTGGAGTAGATTCATCATGACTAGTGTCATGACTAAGGCCATGTGAGGAGACATACATGCACACAGTGAGAAGTCAGGAGTTAATGCTGGCACAAGCCAAGAAGCTACTAGAAGTGAGGAAGGAGACCCACAAGAGATTCTTCCTGTGCCTTCACAGGGAGCACAGCCCTGACAACACCTTGATTTTGGACTTCTGGTCTCCAGAACAGTGAGACAATAAATTCCTGTTGTTCTGACCCATCTGTTTCTGGTATTTCTTTTCCCTTTTTTTTTTTTAACATCAACTCTAGCAAACTAATACAGGGACCGTGAGCCAAGTTACATGGGTGGTCCCTAGAAACTGCCAAAGACCCTCAGCTGATAGCCAGCAAAAACACTGGGACCTCAGTCCTACAACTGCAAGGAAATGAATTCTGCCAACAAATAGAGTGATTAATAAAATGGATTCTTCCCTAGAGTCTCTAGAAAGAAACATAGTCCTGCTGACACCTGGATTTTAGCTGAGCAAAACCCTTTCTGAAACTCTGACCTAAAGAACTATATGGGAATAAATTTGTATTGCTTTAAACTGCTAGGTCTGTGGTCATTTTTATGGTACTAATAGAAAACAAATAGAATTGTGTGTATCAGAATTTCTTGATTTTTATTGCTGAGTAATATTATATTGTATTAATATTTCAGTTATTTATCAATTCTATTTTTGAGCATCTGAACTGTTTCTACTTGTTTAACTATTAGAAATAAAGCTATGGTGAATATTCATTACAAGGCTTTTGTCATCATATTCTCCCATGTTTACTGTATAAATACAGAGGAATAACATTGCTGGGTCATAAAATAAGATATTTTCACTTTGATAAGAAACTGTCAGTATTTTTCCAACTTGGTTGAACCATTTTACATCTCCACCAGCAGTGAATGAAGTTGGAGATATTCTACATCTGTGCCAACATTTGGTCTTAACATTGTTGTTTTTTTATTTAAGACTTCCAGGTCAGCATGTCTTTTTATATACTCTGGATACAATGCTTCATCAGATTGTTTTATTGTAAATATTTATCCCCAACTATTGTTGTCTGTTCCTTTTCTTTAATGGTAACTTTAGATGATGAAAAATTTCAGTTTTGAAGTCTAACTCATCAGACCACTGTGACTGTCTTAACAAACCTTTGTCAAAACCCAAGTTTTTAGGGGCACCTGAGTGGCTCAGTGGGTTAAAACTTCTGACTTCAGCTCGGGTCATGATCCCAGGGTCCTGGGATCGAGCCCCACGTCAGGTTCTCTGCTCAGTGGGGACCCTGCTTCCTCCTCTCTCTCTCTCTACCTGCTTCCCTGCCTACTTGTGATCCCTGTCTATCAAATAAATAAATAAAATCTTAAAAAAAAACAAGTTTTACCTAAAAGCCTTAAGATTCTACATTTGTATTAAAATCTATAATGTATTTATTTTTGTGTACATTGTGAGATTCATTTTTTCATATAGATATTCTGTTATTCTAGCATCATTTATTAAAAAGACTTTTCTTTCCCCACCATCCTGGTGCATTATCAAAAATCATATGCCACATAACTATAAGTCTATTTCTGGGCCAGCTATTTTACTCCATTAATTCATTTTTCAAACTTTATGCCAATACCACACTATCATGATTATGTTGGCTTTGTAGAAATCTTGAAGTCAGGTAGTATTTATCCTCCAATTTTGTTCTTATTTTTCAAATATTTTCTTGTAAGCAGTGCATTTGCTTTTGTACTTTGACATATGGCATTTGTATTATTATTCAGTTGGAAACTTTTATAATATTTCATTTTATTTCTTTTGTCCATGAGTTACTTAGGAGTGTGTTGTTTAATATCCAAATGCTCTGGGATTTTACAGATATTTTTCTTTATTAATTTTTAGATTAATTTCACTGTGGTCAGAAAATATTCTCTATATTATTTCAAATTTTTAATTTAACTTTGTTATCTATCTATCTATTTAAGATTTTATTTATTTATTTGACAGAGAGAGAATGCACAGAGAGCAGAATGGGAGAGGCAGAAGAAGCAGGCTCCTCACCGAGCAGGGAGCCTGAGGTGGGGCTCTATCCTAGGACCCTAGGATCATGATCTGAGCTAAAGGCAGATGCTTAACTGACTGAGCCATCAAGGCACCCTATTTCAAACTTTTTAGATCAAAGAGACTGTTTTATGGTACAGTGTACAGTCTATCTTGTTGTGTGTATCATGCGCACTTGAAAAGAATGTGTGTTTTACAGTTGTAGGGGTGTAAAGTTCTATTAATACCAAAGAAGTAGTTGATATTTCTTTCTTGGATCACTATTTTTATCCAGTCTGAAGAATGCTCTAAGTATTCCTTGTAGTGCAGGTTCTAAAATGTCTTTATTTTTCCTTCTTTTTTCAAGGAATATTTTTGCTACATGAGGAATTTTGGGTTGATGTTTTTTTTTTTTTTTCAGCATTTTGAAAACATTATTTCATTATCTTCTGGCCTACATAAGTTCTGATCAAAAGTTAGCCATTAATTGATTTGTTGTCTTTCTTCATACTTAATTTTTCTTGTGATACTTTCAAGATTTGCTCTTCTTTGTTTTTTAGTGGTTGACTACGATGTACATACTCATGACCTTTTTCATATGTATTTTGCTTTATAGTCATTATATATCTTGAATTAGTAAATTTTAGTCCCTGAGTCAAATTTTGGAAACATTTAGCTATTATTTTCCAAAATAGCTTTCTGGCCCTATTCTATTTTTTCTCTCTTTCTGGGACTCATTATACATATGTTAGACCACATGAAATTATCTAAAAATTCCTTGAAGTTCTGTTTTTTATGTATATTTATTCTCAATGTTCTTCATATTGCATGATTTCTATTAATCTGGTTTGACATTAACTGAAATTTCCCCTGTCATCTCTATTCAGTGAATTAAAAATATGTATATATAATATAATATATAATAAATATGTTATATATTTATTATATGTTACATTTATAATATATATATTTCTCATTCTAGAATTTTCATTTGGTTCTATTTTATTGCTTCATTTTTATCTGCTGACATTTCTTCTATTTTTCACATACACAAACTTATTTTCTTTTACTTCATTGAAAATTATTATAGTAACTATGTGGAATCTTTGCTAATTTTAACATCTGGATCATTTAAGCATTAGTCTCAGTTTTTTTGTTTTTTTCTCCTGCAGATAGGTTCCAGTGCATATATAAGGTAATGAATAATAAGTTGTTGAAAATCTAGATTCTATTATTTTTCTCCAATGAGACTTGATTATTTTAATAGGCACATAACTTGGTTGGACACAAACTGCTGTTCCTGAAATGATAGTTTCAATTTCAATTCAAATATTCTCTCTTTAGCTGAATTTCTTTGTCTATGATTCATGCATGTATTGTTCAAGGGTAAGCAGAAGGTTGTTCAGATAGAATCCAGAAATCCCTCTGTGCTTTTTCTTTGAAGGATTTCCCACTCCACTTACATTGCTGTAGTTTTCCAGATTTGATACTCTAGTTACCCAAAGAATTCTTCCAATTATTTTTCCATTGGTACCTAGGATGAGATCACGACCTGAGCCGAAGACAGCGGCTTAACCCACTGAGCCACTTAGGCGCCAATGTCCTTTTTTTTCTCTGGCTGCTAACAAGCTTTTCTCTGTATCTATGGCTTTATTCAGTCTGACTATGATGTTACTAGGCAAGATTTTTTATATGCATATATAAAATACATATAAAATACATATATATAAATATTTATATATGTATATATAAAATACATTGGGATTTGTTGCACTTTGAATTTGAGAATATAATGGCTTTCATCAAAATAGGAAGTTTTCTACATGTATTCTCTAAAATATTTTCTGCTTCCTTCTTTGTCTCCTTTCCTTCTGGAATGACAAGTAAAAATATATTAGATCTTTTGACATTTTCCTACAGGTCTCTACTAAGGTTCTACTCCCTTCTACATCCCAATAATCCTCCACTTTCTTCTTGAGATTTAATAATTTCTTTTTTTCTCTCTTCATTTCAATGAACTTGCTCTTCTTTCATCCTCATTCCAGTGATAAGTCTATCCAGTGAACGTTTGATTTTAGATATTCTACTTTCTAATTTTGGAATTTCTATCCAGTTTCTATTTGTTTTCAAAGATTTTCTTTCAAATGAATCATTGTTAGTGTATTTTTTCTTTACATTATTGAGCATAGTTGCAATAGCTACTTAAAAAACTATTTCCTAATTCAAATATATGCATGACCTCATAGTCAGTTTTAGTTATTTGTATTTTTACCTGAGACTTGGTCACATTTTCCTAGTCCTGTGTATAACAATTAACTTGAATTGTACCCCAGACTTTGTGAATGTTATGTTGTATAGACTCTAGTTTCTGTTACATTCCTTTTAAAAGTGTTAATGTTTTTGCTTTAGCAGGCATTTAAATTGGTTGGGCTCAGATTCAAATTTTGTGTTTTGAATAGCTGTTCCCATCTGAATTCTGCCTTGGCCAAGCTGCTTTGAGTCAGTTTCCTGCACAAATCTCAGAGAATAGCCAGACATTTGAGAAAACCTTGCATGCAGAATTTGGGGGTTTTCCTCTCTGGGTATCTCTTTTCTGAATTGCCCTCTCACTTTCAGGTGCTTGTCCTAAACTCTGGTCTCTGGTTCTTTAGCTCAGAAAGACTGCTGAATTTCTATTAAGGTTCTAGCTGCCTATCACAGCACTGACTCTGGCCAGTCATAAGGCTATAGCTTATAAAAACAGCAAAATCACTCCGACAGCTCCTTTCAAAATGTCTTCTCTTCAGAATCTGTTTGCTTTTGTTCACTCAATATATCTCCATTTCATTATTTTATATCTTTTTGCCCCTATAACTTGTAGTTGTTTCTATGTGAAACGAGGGTCTAGTAGGTATACACAGTTGTATTGAAAACTTACCTCCTCCTTTTTTGATAAAGTAGGAAATGTACACCCAGAGAGGTTAAGCAACTTGCTCAAGTTATTGGGTTTATATGTGGTGGAATAGAACTTGAACCCAAAGCGTCTGACCTCAAAACATATAAGGCCTTCCCATTGTATCAAACTATACTCTGCTTTTGCTCTCCTGACACAAGTGAGTGGCAATGCATGAGTGGATGCTAGAATGTCACAGGGGAACTTCCTCCTGAACTTAATAAGGGGGGAAGGTATAGGCTAGATATTACTGATGCCAAATTAAGCCATCCAGAATACCAGAAGGTATGGAGAGATGGGCAAGTATGCACACTGTGCTTGGCACTTCTAGGGATTTCCCATCTGCTCCTTTCCTTCCACATAGCTAGATATGGACATACACTCTGCCTACCAGTATTTGAACTGGAGTTTATGGGTTTGGCAGTCACAATCATTCTTGAATGCTGAACTATAATATATAAAATATATCTATCAGGACTTGTGTTTATCGTTGGTGGGAGAAGAAAGCACAAGTTTGCTTGTAAGGAACAAAGAGGAGAGACAAAAGAAAAGGAACAAAAGAAAGGGAAGATTCTGACAGAGTTGGAGCCCCTAGTTGCATTATTTTCTTTAATGCCTCATTATATTTCTACAATTGAGTTTTCCTCAAAACACATTTTTATGCACATAATACATTCTCCTTTTAACTAAGCTGGTTTACTCTGGATTTACTTGCAACCGGGATTTCTTTTTTTTTTTTTTTTTAAAGATTTTATTTATTTATTTGACAGAGACAGATCACAAGTAGGCAGAGAGGCAGGCAGAGAGAGAGAGAGAGGAGGAAGCAGGCTCCCTGCTGAGCAGAGAGCCCGATGTGGGACTCGATCCCAGGACCCTGAGATCATGACCTGAGCCGAAGGCAGCGGCTTAACCCACTGAGCCACCCAGGCACCCCCACAACCGGGATTTCTTAAATAAATAAATAAGTAAACAAACACACACACATATATGTATCATATATATATGATGATTGTTGCTGTTTTCCCTACTAAGCTGTTAGTATCAGTGCAATTAAACATGATACTTTAGTTTCTTAAGAGTGTCTTACAGGGTTGCCTTGGTAGCTCATTCAGTTAAATGTCTGACTTTGCTTCAGGTCATGATCTCAGGGTCCTGGAATCGAGCCCCATGTTAAGCCCCATATAGGGCTTGTCACTCAGCAGGGAGTCTGTTGGGGGTCCTCTCCCTCCCTCTCCCTTTGCTTTTCCCCCTGCTCGTGTTGTCTCAAATAAATAAATAAATAAAATATTTTAAAAAAGTGTCTGACATATAGTAATTACTTACTCAATGAATCAGTACTGGATAAAACTAAATTGTGAATTGATCAAATTTCTTTTTCTTTTAAAGATTTTATTTATTTATCTAAGAGAGAGAGAGCACGCACAAGCAACAGGAAGGACAGAGGGAAAGGGAGAAGCAGGGAACCTGATGTAAGGTTCAATCCCAGGACCCTGAGATCAGTGGCCCCTCAAATTTCTTTTTATAACACCTATTGAATTTAGTAGGAAAGCTCCAAGATAGCAAATTTTTAAAAATTTAGTATTTTTATTGCTCTATTTCCAACTTTTAGGAAAGTATCTGATATGTAATAATCTCATTTCCAATTTGTTAATGAATGAATATTTGAGAGAGGCTTGGAAAAATGAAAAATAAAGCAAGTTTCAACTTTAATTCTTGGGCTTTAATGAAATGAGGCTATAGAATTTATCCTAAAGAAATCTGCATGGGATGTCTGGGTGGCTCAGTTGGTTAAGCAACTGCCTTCAGCTCAGTTCATGATGTTGGAGTCCTAGGATCGAGTCCTACATTGGGATCCCTGCTTGGCGGGGAGTCTGCTTCTGCCTCTGACCTCTCCCCTCTCATGCTCTCTCTCTCATTCTGTCTCACTTTCTATCTCAAATAAATAAATAAAATCTTTAAAAAAAGAAATCTGCAGGATTATAAATATATATGTATTTACAGTGGTTTCCATCATGAACTTTTTAATATACTACAATAAAGACATACTTCATTGAATTATGGTATGAAATAACAGATGAGCAAAATGATGGTACAGAAGAATATTTATCAACATGAAAAAAATGCTCTATCAAAACAAAATTACAAATGTTACAAATAGTATATTCTCATACGTTGAAATGCAATTATATAGCATGGATGAAAGAAAATCATCAGAATTTCTTTCATAGTATGCATGGTGATGAGCTTATAAGTATGGTTTTCTTTGTGTTTTCTAAGAGTTCCATATTATACTGAATTAGTTTTGTAATTAGCAGAATTAAATAGTTCAAATTCTAGTGAAGTTTTTAAACATAGATTGGGTTCATGTTGCTAATGAGATCTCTGTTCAATGTCAACACATCTATTATCTAATATAAATGGAGCTTCTTCCTAATGATGAGCTATTACCAATGATGTGCTGGTAAGTGTTTTAACAACCAGCTTTTTGCAGAAAAAAATCATTTTGGTAGTACTTGGTGGTTTCGGTGGAGTAAACAATCTGGCCATGGTTAATTTCCAGGAGCCAACATGACATCACTGAATACATAGGTGAGAAGAGATGTGTAAAATCAGCTCTCATGAGCTAAGCAAGCTTTGGCACATGATTGCTTATTACACAGATCATGTTAAGAATGCTAATTTCCAAATTAATATGGGCCAGGGCTTGGCAAACTTTTGGGAAATGTCCACATAGTTAATATTTTAGGCTTTGTATCGCACATGGTCTCTAACACCACTCACTTCTACCACTGTAGTGCAAAAGCAGCCATATAGACACACATAAGTGAATGGGTATAGATGTATTTCAATAAGATATTATTTACAAAAACAGATGGCAGGCCAGATTTGGCCAATAAGCTATAGTTTGCTCACCCTTATAAACCATAAAATATGTAAAATCAAGAATGAATCTAACACAAGATAATCTTTCTTTAGAAATTCAAAAGATCCTTTAAGATATTGCTATACCTCAGATGTAGGGCTAGGAACATCTGTTATTGCTGTGCTTTTCATGCATGGACAATGCATGGGTTGGGATGGGGAGGAGATTAAGCCAATAAAATGCAGACAATAAACATTTACTCAGTTACATTGTTTAAGGAACCAGAGTATGTTTCTATCAGATATGTCAATTCCATCCCACTATGAGATATAAGAAGATTGGGGGAAATGTGGAAGCCTGATAATGTCTCTATGGGCCTGGGTCATGTGAAACCTATCTGCAAGCTTATTTACAGGATACAGTAATCCCGTAATATGTAATTTTTAGTTCTTAGTAAATACATGCATGGGTCTGTCTTGCCAAATTCTCCCCCCACCCCCCACCACCAGAAAAGCTAACTTTAGTACTAAGTGATTAGTAAGCCTCACTGGGGGCCATCTCTATGGTCAATTGTTGCGGTAGCTCAGGGTCAGAGGAGTGTGATGTTCTAAGTGCTTTGAAGAGTCTGGTCCCAGCAAAGCAGCTCTGAAAAAAACAAGTTCATGAGCAGTTGAGCAAGGGCCTGGCCATTTCAACTTACCTTTCTTCCCCAAAGGATCAGTTTTCTTGTGGTTTCATCCTAAAGCTCCTAGGTGGAGAAGGGAAATTTGAGTTCAATAGTTTTCTGCATCTAACTTCAATGCCATCCTTATTTACTAGGGACTTGGTAATAGACAAAAGGACCATGATATAAAAGCTCTCATGTGCTTAGCAACTATTAAAAAGCACTTAACATTCCACTCTCACCATGTAAGTATCAGAGGAATGACTTGGTCATCAATTCGGGGAAGGTTGCCCTGCCCCTTTATTCTGTGAAATGTTGACTTGATAACAGTGGAATCTTATATATCAACCAGAAGGCTTGGCCCTTACCCTCCTTCAGTATACACCACTAAGCCTTCACAAGTCCCCAGGAACCTTTGTTTGGGGCAAATTCCTCTGCGAATCATGATAGAACTTGATATTTCTGTAATACTCCTTTATTAAGGAACTTGCACTTTACTTGTGTTTATCTTCTTAATCTCTGGAGCCTGTCAGTGTAGCCCGTAGGGAGCCAATCTCCTTCACATGTGGGAAAGCTGAGCCTCCAGAAAGAGGAAAAAGACTTGCCAAGAGTTGTTATGTCATTCATTAGGAACAATGAGATTTGAATTTAGGTTGCTGTTGTAGTGATAGTCATAGCCACAGCTAGAAGCATTTTCCCTGAGAAATAACCTGAAGTCTTCAAAGGCATTTAACCTCAGGGCCAACATCCTGATTGTCTCATTAAATTGTTAGCAGTTCCCCTAGGGAAACTTCTTTTTCATTTTGTACATTGACCTGCAGGCCTGAGAGTTGGTGGTCATAAATCCTGTGAGGAAAAGTTTATCTAGCAGAGAGAGATACCTTTCTTCCCTGAGATAGAACAGAGTTGGGTCATGGAAAGGACTGAGTGCCCTTAAAGCCCTCCCTAAGGAAAGGATAAAATGCCGAATTCAGCACATGGGTTTTGGAAATCTTTGAGTTGGGTTTGGGAAGGGCACCATGTTCTGTCTTGTGAAAAACATTTTTCAGGAGATTTGCACTGAACTCAGGTGTGTCTCATTGTACATAATAAATTATGGCTGACCAACACCATATGCAAATCAGCTTGATGATGGTGAAATAATACACTGTTTACTCTGAGCCATTTAGCAGCTCTGTTTCGGAGAGTGGATTCATGGAGCTTCGAGTTTGTAAACCCCACTTTTACCATACCAGCTTTACTTTTAAGATTTTAAGTATTGAGAATACATACAAGAGTTTTTTAGAATGAAAAAGGTTTTAACTAGAAAACCACCCTTCTAAGAAAAATAAGAAACAGAAGCACAGACATGTGAGGTGACTTACTCAAAGACCACCCAGTTATCTGCAGAAGAATTCTGTTCTATTGAGAGGTCCTTCTATGGCATTATTCTGGAAGGATGTCACCGCCATTTCAGAGGTGCTTTATAAATCCACAGCTCCTAAAACTGAAAGAGAGCTCAAAAGATTGTGATCTTCATCCAGGAAGATATTTTCTTCTAACCTTACTGTAGGGATTAAAGCCTTAAAACCTAAGTTGTCTGTTCACATTCATACAAATAATTAGTAAGAGAGAGGGTGACAAAGTTTAGTTATGGTGTTTCCACTGGCCTTTTCTTGTCATATTCTCCATTGGTTAGTGGCCCCTGATCTTTAGCCTCCAGTTTCTCTGATCTTTGATTTAGAGAAAAAACTCTGGAAATCTAATATATGAGACTTGCTAAAAGCAAGATATGCCTCACTGAAGAGAGTCCAAAGAAATGTCTTTTCACTGCACTTTGCATGCAGGTAGAATCAGACACAAAATTTTGGTTTAGATCCTTGATCTGTGTCAGATGTATTTGATCTCTCAAGAACCCTCTATTGTTAAATAAGAGAACACAGGGTTAACTATTTGGAAAATCAACTTTAAGAATGATATAAGAACTATATATATATTATTTTCATTGGATCGTATTGGACTCATATCAGAGTTCCATTTATATTTTGTAAACACATCTCCATCATTCCAAGCTGCTCCCTGCCTGACCTTTAATAAACCCATCTGATAATTTTAACTAGCTATCTTTAAGCTGTCCCATTATCTCAAGCACAATGGCACTGAACAGTATACATGAGGAAATGATGAGGTCACTTATTTCTTAAATGATGGTGATTATTTATATGGGCACACTAACAATAAGCATAGGTACAAACTATGTAGGTAAAAGATGGTGTCCGTTAAGGTGAGAACAACATTCTACCTGCTCCCCACCCTGGTCTATCCAAGGAGTCTTTCCTGGTGCTAAGGAAATGGCAACAAGAGGAGATAACTGTTGTCCATGGTGCACTTGGCACTGCAACTTGAAAATATCCTTATGGCTAGGTGCAGTGCTCTATTTTGGCAGGGGCAAGACACGAACACCAAGATGAGAAGTACAGTGTGGTTTATGATGATTAAAAATACCTTTCCCTTGTGATACATGCGCCTGATGTTTGTAGAATTGTTTGCTGTAGTTCTATGAAAAATGCTATTGGTATTTTGATAAGAATTGCATTAAATCTGTAGATTGCTTTGGGTATTATGGGGTATTATGGACATTTTAATGGTATTTGTTCTCTTAATCCTTGAGCATTGGTTATCTTTCTATTTGTTTGTATCATTTTTAATTTCTTTTATAAATGTTCTATGGTTTTCAGAGTATATGTCTTTCACCTCCTCGGTTAAGTTTATTCTAAAGTATTTTATTATTTTTCATGTGATTGTAAATTGGATTGTTTTCTTAATTTCTCATTCTGCTATTTCCTTATTAGTATATAGCAATGCAATGGATTTCTGTATATTGATTTTGTATTCTGTGACCTTACTGAATTCATTTATCAATTCTAGTAGTTTTTTGGTGAAGTCCTTAGAGTTTTCTATATACAGTATCATATCATCTGAAAATAGTGACAGTTTTACTTCTTGTTAACCAATTTAGGTGCATTTTATTTCTCTTTCTTATCTGATTACTATAGCTAGGACTCCCAGTATTATGTTGAATAAAAGTGGTGAGTGTAAATATCCTTGTCTTGTTCTTGAACTTAGGGTGAAATCTCTCAGTTTTTTTCCCTAGAATAGATGTTAGCTGTGGGGTTTTCTTGCATGGCCTTTATTATGGTTGAAGTATGTTCCCTATAAACCTATTAGGGTTTTCTTGCATGGCCTTTATTATGGTTGAAGTATGTTCCCTGTAAACCTAGTAGGGTAGCTCTACTTTTGTTTCTGGTTCTTATCATGAATGGACGTTGTAGTTTATCAAATTTTTTTCTGCAGTATTGAAATTATCATGTGATTTTTTTACCCTTTTGTTGATGTGATTTGTGAATATGAAACTATGAAAATATGTGATTTTATGAATATGAAATCTCACATCATCTTGGTGAATGATTTTTTTAATGGATTGTTGGATTTTGTTTGCTAATTTTTTGTTGAGGATTTTGTGTCTATGTTCATCAGAAATATTGGCCTATAATTTTCTTTTTTTTGTAGTGTCTTTATCTGGTTTTGTAATCAAGATAATGCTGGCCTCATATAATGAATTCAGAAGCTTTAGTTCCTCTTTAATTTTTTGGAATAGTTTGAGAATAATTAACATTAACTCTTCTTTTTTTAAATAATTTTATTTTTCAGTGTTCCAAGATTCATTGTTTATGCACCACACCCAGTGCTCCATGCAATACGTGCCCTCGTTGCATACCCACAATACGTACTCATCACCAAGGTCACCTATCCCCCATCCCCCTACTCTCCCAAACCCTCAGTTTGTTTCTCAGAGTCTACAGCCTCTTATGCTTTGTCCCCACCTCCAATTTCCCCCCAAATCACTTTCCCTTTCTTTCTCCTAATGTCTCCATGTTATTCCTTATACTCCATAAGTAAGCGAAACCATATGATAATTGACTCTTTCTGTTTGACTTTTTTCTCTCAGCATAATCTTCTCCAGTCCCATCCATGTTGATACAAAAGTTGGGTGTTCATCCTTTTGGAAGGAGGTGTAATATTCCATTGTGTATATGGACCATATCTTCTATATCCATTCATCTGTTGAAGGGCAACTTGGCTCTTTCCACAGTACGGTGATTGCAGCCATTGCCACTATGAATACTGGGGTACATATGGCCTTTCAAAACACACCTGTATCTTTGGGGTAAATACCCAGTAGTGCAATTGCAGGGTCATAGGGTAGCTCTACTTTTTTTTTTTTTTTTAAAATCCTTAAGGAATCTCCACACTGTTTTCCAAACTGGCTGCACCAATTTGCATTTCCACCAATAGTGTAAGAGGGTTCCCTTTTCTCTGCATCCTCTCCCACACTTGTTTACTGTCTTGTTAATTTTGGCCATTCTAACTCATGTAAGTAGGTATCTCAATGTGGTTTTGATTCGAATCTCCCTGATGGCTAATGAGGACAAACATTTTTTCATGTGTCTTTTAGCCATTTGTATGTCTTCTTTGGAGACGTGTCTGTTCATATCTTCTGCTCATTTTTTGATGTGATTATCTGTTTTTTGAGTGTTGAGTTTGAGGAGTTCTTTAAAGATCTTGGATATCAGCCCTTTGTCTGTAGTGTCATTTGGGAATATCTTCTCCCATTCCGTGGGTCTCCTCTTGGTTTTGTTAACTAGTTCCTTTGCTGTGCGGAAGCTTTTTATCTTGATGAAGTCCCAAAAGTTCATTTTCGCTTTTGTTTCCTTTGTCTTTGGAGACATGTCTTGAAAGAAGTTGCTGTGCCTGATGTCAAAGAGGTTACTTCCTATGTTCTCCTCTAGGATTTTGATAGACTCCTGCCTCATGTTGAGGTATTTTATCCATTTCAAGTTTATCTTTGTGTGTGGTGTAAGAGAATAGCCAGGTTTCATTCTTCTATAGTCTTGCAATTTTCCCAACATCATTTATTGAAGAGACTGTCCTTTTTCCACTGGATATTTTTCCTGCTTTGTCGAAGATTATTTGATCTTAGAATTGCAGGTCCATATTTGGACTCTCTACTCTGTTCCACTGCTCTATGTGTCTCTTTCTGTGCCAGTACCATGCAGTCTTGGTGATCACTGCTTTGTAGTAAAGCTTAAAATCAGGCAATGTGATGCCCCGTTTTGAATTTCTTTTTCAACATTTCCTTTGGAATTTGGGATCTGTTCTGGTTCCATACAAGTTTTAGGATTGTTTGTTCCAGCGTTTTGAAAAATGCTGGTGGAATTTTGATCAGGATGGCATTGAAAGTATAGGTTGCTCTGGGCAGTATAGACATTTTAACAATGTTTATTCTTCTGACCCATGAGCATGGAGTGCTTTTCCATCTTTTTATGTCTTCTTCAATTTCTTTCATGAGTGTTCTCTAATTCCTCAAGTACAGATCCTTTACCTCTTTGGTTAGGTTTATTCCAAGGTCCCTCATGGTTCTTGATGCTATAGTAAATGGAATCAGTTCTCTAATTTCCCTTTCTATATTTTCATTGTTAGTGTAAAAGAAAGCAACTGATTTCTATACATTGGTTTTTGTATCCTGCCACATTACTGAATTGCTGTATGAGTTCTAGTAGTTTGGGGGTGGAGTTTTTTGGATTTTCCATATAAAGTATCATGTCATCTGTGAAGAGAGAGAGTTTGACTTCTTCTTTGCTGGTTTCTTTTTGTTGTCTGATTGCTGTTGCTAGGACTTCTAGTACTATGTTGAACAACAGTGGCAAGAGTGGGCATTCTGTCGTGTTCCTGATCTCAAAGGAAGACTGTCAGTTTTTCCCCATTGAGAATGATATTCACTGTAGGTTTTTCATAGATAGATTTTATGAAGTTGAGGAATGTTCCCTCTATCCCTCTACTTTGAAGAGTTTTAATCAGGAACGTTGCTGTATTTTGTCAAATACTTTTTCTGCATCATTTGAGAGGACCATGTGGTTCTTCTCTCTTCTCTTATTGATTTGTTCTATCACATTGATTGATTTGTGAATGTTGAACCACCGTTGCATCCCAGGGATAAAACCCACCTGGTCATGATGGATACTTTTTTTCAATGTACTCTTGGATTTTAATAGCTAGGATCTTGTTGAGAATCTTGACATCCATATTCATCAGGGATATTGGTCTGAATTTTCCTTTTTGACAGGGTCTTTGCCTGGTTTGGGGATCAGGGTAATGCTGGCTTCATAGAAAGAGTCTGGAAGTTTTATTTTTTGAATCAGCTTCAGGAGAATAGGTACTATTTATTCTTTGAATGTTTGGTAGAATTCCATGGGGAATCTGTCAGGTCCTGGGCTCTTGTTTTTTGAAAGGTTTTTGATCACTTCTTCAATCTCACTACTAGATATTAGTCTATTCAGGCTCCCAATTTCTTCCTATTTCAGTATTGGAAGTTTAGAGGTTTCCAGGAAGGCATCCATTTCTTTTAGGCTGCTTAACATATTGGCATATAACAGTTGATAATAATTTCTGATGATTGTTTCTATTTCCTTGGTGTTAATTGTGATCTCTCCCCTTTCATTCATGATTTTATTAATTTGGATCCTCTTTTCTTTTGGATTAGTTTGACCAGTGGTTTATTGATCTTATTGATACTTTCAAAGAACCAGCTTCTAGTTTTGTTGATGTGTTCTACTGTATCTCTGGTTTCTAATTCATTGATCTCTGCTCTAATCTTGATTGTTTCCCTTCTTGTGAGTGGGGTTGGCTTAATTTGTTGTTGATTTTCCAGTTCTTTAAGGTGCAAAGAGAGCTTGTGTATTTGGGATTTTTCAATTTTTTTGAGTGAAGCTTGGAAGGCTATGCATTTTCCCCTTAGAACTACCTTTGCTGTATCCCATAGGTTTTAGACCAATGTGTCTTCATTTTCTTTGGTATCCATGAATAGTTTAAGTTCTTTGATTTTCTGGTTTATTCAAACATTCTTGAGCAGTTTGGTCTTTAACTTCCAAGTGTTTGAATTCTTTCCAAACTTTTTCTTGTGGTTGAGTTCCAGTTTCAAAGCATTGTGGTCTGAGAATATGCAGGGAATAATCTCATTCTTTTGATATCAGTTGAACCCTGATTTGTGAACCAGTATGTGGTCTATTCTGGAGAAATTTCCATATGTGCTCAAGAAGAATGAGTGTTCTGTTGCTTTAGGGTGGAATGTTCTATATATATCTATGAGGTTCATCTGGTCTAATGTGTCATTCAAAGCTCTTGTTTCTTTATTGATTTTCTGCTTGGATGATCTGTCTGTTACTGAGAGTGGCATGTTAAGATCCCCTGCAATTAATGTATTCATATCAATATGACTCTTTATTTTGACTAACAGTTGTCTTATGTAGTTGGCTGCTCCCATATTGGGGGCATAAATATTTACAATTGTTAGATCTTCTCGGTGGATAGATCCTTTAGGAATGATGCAGTGTCCTTCTATATCTCTGACTACAGTCTTTAGCTTAAAATATGATTTATCTGATATGAGAATTGCTACCCCAGATTTCTTTTGAGGCCTGTTGGCATGAAAGATGGTTCTCCATCCCTTCACTTTCAGTCTGGATGTATCTTTAGATTCCAAATATGTCTCTTATAGACAGCATATGGATGGTTCCTGTAATTTTTATCCAGTCTCCAACCCTGTGACATTTTATGGGAGCATTTAGACTATTCTTGTTGAGAGTGATTATTGAAAGATAAGCCTTTATTGATACCATGTTGCCTGTGAAGTCCTTGTTTCTCTAGATTGCCTCTGTAAATTTCTGTTCTATGTCACTCTTGAGTTCTTTCTTCTTTTATAGAAACCCCTCCCCTTAATATTTCTCGTGGTGCCAGCTTGGTGGTCACATACCCTTTTAAGCTTTGCAGGTCTTGGAAGCTCTTTATCTCTCCATCTATTTTGAATGTCTGCCTGGTTGGATAAAGTATTCTTGGCTGCATGTTCTTATTTAGTGCCCTGAATATGTCTTGCCAACCCTTTCTAGCTTGCCAGGTTTCTGTGAACAGGTCTGACATTATTCTGATGGTTCTTCCTCTGTATGTAAGGAATTGCTTCCCCCTAGCTAGTCCTTAAGATCTCGTCTGAAATTATGATTCATGAATTTCACAATTAAGTGTCTGGATGTCTTTCTAGACTCATTGATCTTAGGGGGTGTCCTTTCTACCTCTAGCATCCCCAGACTGGGGAAATTTTCATCCAGGATTTGTTCAACTGTATCTTCTAGTCTTCTTTTTTTCTCCACCTTCTCAGGGATCCCAATAATTCTGATGTTGGAACACTTCATGGCATCATTTATTTATTTTCATGGTTTCTAAGATATTTGTTCCAAGCTTCCTCCCGGTCCTTCTTTTCTATCAGTTTGTCTTCTAGATCACTAATTCTATCTTCTGCCGTGGCTACCCTAGTTGTTAGAGTATTTAGATTAGATTGGATCTCACTGACAGCATTTTTAACTTCTACCAGATTGGCTCTCACTTCTATCCTTAGAGAGTCTATGTTGTCACTAATGGTCTTCTCCAACCTAGCCATTGCCTGGATAATTGTTACCCTCAATTCCCTTTCTGACATACTGTTTTATGACCATATCCAATAGTTCTGTTGCAGAGAGCACAGTCTGAATTTTTCCTTTTGGGTGTTCTGCCTCCTAGTTATTTTAGTGAAAGGTGGTTGAGGGGATGTATAGCTGAATATATCAACCACAATTCAGGCAAGATACACCCTCTCCACTACTGTCTTCTGCCCCCATAGAGATCCAGAATTATATAATCTTACATCTCAGGCTGATTTCATGGGGGTTCAGAGTGTTCTGGTAGATATTTAGGTTACGTTAGGGAACTGGTTGAAACAGCATATCCTCCTTCTCTGCCATCTTGGCCCACCTCAATGACATTAACTCTTCTTTAAATGTTTGGTAGGGTTCATCTGTGAAACTCTCTGGTCCTGGACATTTGTTTATGGGGAGGTTTTTGACTTTTGATTTGTTTCAATTGCTGGTAATCAGTCTGCTCAAATTTTCTGTTTCTTTCTGATTCATTTTTGGGAGGTTATATGTTTCTAGAAGTTTATCCATTTCTTCTAGATTGTCCAATTTGTTGGCATACAGGTTTTCATAATATTCTTTTATAATTCTTTGCATTTCTGTGGTGTCAATTGTTATTTCTCTTCTTTCATTTCTGATTTTGTTTGAGTCTCACTCTCTCTTTCTCTTTCTCTGAGTCTGGCTAAAGGCTTATCAATTTTGTTGATATTTTCCAAGAACCACCTCCTGGTTTCATTGCTCTATTTTACTGTTTTTTAGTTTCCATTTCATTTATTTCTCCTCTACTATCAATTATTTCCTTTCTTCTTCCTTCTACTGGTTTTGGATTTTATTTGTTTTTCTTTTTCTAGCTCCTTTAGATGTAAGGATAGGTTGTTTATTTGAGATTTTTCTTGCTTCTTGAGGCAGACTATAAACTTCCCTCTTAGAACAGCTTTTGCTGCATCCCCAAAATTTTGGACCACTGTGTTTTCATTTTCATTTGTTTCCATATATTTTTAAAAGTTTCTCTTTGATTTCTTGGTTGACCCATTCATTGTTTAGTAGCATGTTATTTAACTTCCACATATTTGTATTCTTTTCAGATTTTTTCTTGTGGTTGATTTCTAGTTTCATAGTATTGTGCTTAGAAAAGATGCATGATATGACTTCAACATTTTTGAATTTGTTGAGATTTGTTTTGTGGCCTAATATGTGATTTTTCTGGAGAATGTTCTGTGTGCACTTGGAAAGAAGTCTGCTGCTCTGGGATGGATGTTTTGAGTGTATCTGTCAGATCCACCTGGTCCAATGTGTCTTTCAAAGTCATTGCTTTTTAATGATTTTTTATTCGGATGATCTATCCATTGACATAAATGAGGTGTTAAAGTACCCTAATATTACTATCAATTAGTTCTTTTATGTTTGTTATTAGGTCCTATGTTGGATGCATAAATATTTATAATTATTATAGCTTCTTATAGGATTGCCCCTTTTATGAGTACATAGTGTCCTTTTTTGTCACTTGTTATAGTCTTTGTTTTAAAGTCTATTTTGTCTGATATAAATATTGCTACCCTGGTTTTCTTTTCACTTCCATTTGCATGACAAATATTACTCCAACTCTTCAAGTTCAATTTGCATGTGTCTTTAGAACTGAAATGAGTCTCTTATAAGCTGGAATGTTGCTTCACATTTTTATCATTCAGTTTCCTCACCTGTACAATGAGGTTTAAATCTTGTCCAGTCATAGTAACTAAATAAACTAAAGCTTTGTAAATAGTGCTGGACACAGCAAGTTTCCTATCAATGTTAGCTATTCTTACTTACAGACCAGCTTTTCTAAGTACAATATGGTAATCATGGTAGTTTTATACTCTTCCTACATCAATTTTATCATCTTACTTAACAGATAAATTTTTGAGCTCCTAAGACTGTACCAGGCATGGATTCTACAAACAAACAAACAAACAAAAAAACAAAAAAAACAAAACAACAACAACAAAAACAAAACAAAACAACCCCCCCCCCAAAAAAAAACCTCACTGCATGCTGACTGAAATTTAAAAATTGGTTTTCCTGTGAGGTTCTGTATTTTGAGCTTTCGTGCATTCATTCTGGGCTCATTAGAACCAAAAGATGTTGCTGCTAAAGGAACACAACACTATAATTCTGGTTTTGTCCCCACCACTAATTGGCCATACCGTTTTAGCTTATTGCTTCTCCTCTCTGACCCTTATATTTCTTCTTTGTAAAGTTAGGGGTTATAGCAGCTGGACTGGGTAACTTTAAGTTCTCCCCAACTCTGAAGTTCCAATGTTATATGAGCAGTGTTCTCCATTTCTGTTTCCTTGTGCATGCCTGGAGGATGTGTCAGGAAATGTTCAGACAGTGGGACCATAATATTATGGACTGGAGCAGTGTGTAAGTCCACTTCACAATGTACAACTTTCATAAAATCTGAGTAGCTAAAGTAAGACTACTTCTCAAATTCACAGGGTAGTCATTTCCATAGTTGACAATAAGGAAAAGAATTAAAAAGGACCAGAAGAATGAATTAGTGTATTTTCAGAAGTGAGAGTACATTCTCAAACATAGTTTGGTGCCCAAAAGTAAAGGTGAACTTCTGTCTCCTGAGATTTTCTTTTTAGAGTATGGGAAAGCAGTCTTAAAAATCTGCCCTGAGTAACCCTTCCCATTGGCCTGCTATCCTAAATATTGTCCTGCCTCCTTGATGAAGTGGTCTGACCCCTTTGACAAGAGTTCCCACAACCATCTCTTCACGCCTTGTTGGTTTAGTTTCTCATGATGGATGGTATGACACACAGTCAGCAGGGCTGTTGGTACCTGCTCTGTAAATGACTCTGGTATCATGCTGCCAAAGGCAAAGTGACCATCTCTCAATTCTGGCTGAGCATTTTGACTTCAGGTTTTCAAGTATGGAAGCAAGTGATTTATGAGACACAAAAAGGCATAAATGGCCTTCCATTCTTTTTGACAAGGAAAGACTCCCTGTATAACCTCCAACCTATGCTTCCTTTGCAGGAGAATACTGCCTTAGAAGGAAGAGTATAGCACCCCTCACCCATCACTAAACCTGAAAACATCTACTCCAACCATTTTGTGTGCATTTGGACCTGGTCATTTGATGGAGCATGGGAGTGTTTGGATGCACCCTGTTGGTCTAAGGTGAGTCATTCTCACTTATCCCATTTCAGCATTAGTGATGCAGACAATAATCTTGTCATCAAAAGAACTGGTTTTAAGACTGAAAAGAAGCCATAATTTACATAAAAAGATAGTGCTACGAGATTAAAAAAAAGATAATCCTGTGTTCATTGGCCAGTGCTTATAGCTATCTCGTCCTTCCCTAGATTCCCCATTGGTGCCTTAAAGACTAAGTGCCCTTCTGAACCTTCTGAGCTACAAAGTTTCACTTCCAATGTGAGGTTCAAAGATAGGATAAGATTTGGGAATGTGTTGAGGGTAGGGTGACAAACCATTCTAGTTTGTCCAGCGTGGAAGAATTTCCTGGGACATAGTACTTTTTAGTACTAAAACCTATCTGGACAGTCCAAGGAAACACAATACTTCACTACTAAATCCTGGACAGTCATAAGAAAAGTGTGACCAACTGTCTACATTACTTGGAAATGATAACCTGGAAGGATTGTGGAATGGAGTGGAGAGCAGCATGACTCGGGAGTGAGGATGCCACAAATCTTTTTTTTTTTTTTCTAACTGAAGTGAATTTGTAAATGAATAGCAAGTAAAAACTGAACAGACTGACCATTGTACCATAAGCCCAGTAGCCCTTTATATGAGCCCGCTTCAGGTAGGAAATGTTCCCAGAGGCTAGAAAGGAACTCCCCCTAGAAGTGCAAAGTGAGCTATACCAACAGATCATGTCAGAACTCTGTCTTATGGGCAACCTCATGGGATCTGGTGCCAAGTCAGGCACACTGTAGCCACTAACTACATCATTGGCAATTGTCAAAAGCTTTGGTTCTGTTTAAATCTGTTTCTTCTTGCTCTGACTCTTCCATAAAGAGATGGGAGTGGTTTGTATTTTCTTGGGTGACATTATCTTATGGGGAAAAATGAAAAGGTGACTTAGATTCTTATAGTCATTCATTATTGTTATTAGTGAATGAGTACAAAACCAGTTAGGGTTTGAAAAACACTTCAGACATCTTTTTAGACATGCAAGGCTTGCAAAGCAAAGCAAATTCCAGAGACTATTTCTTTCCATTCTGAAGGGAGGGGGCATTCTTCTGAAGGTTATGCAATTGATACTTTAGTGATTTATTCGGCCTGGACTCATCTTAATGTTCCTTTATAAGACATACTAACTGCTTGAGAAGCAACTTGAGATTTAAAATAAGCTTTTAAAAGGTCTCCTGGCCTTAAGAGCAGGAAGTGACATATCACTGAAAACAAATCTGCTTTAACTTCACAAGTTTGCTTTTCATTTAGGAAAAAAAAAAAAAAAAGGCACTGGGGCTGCATAAATAGATTCTAAACTTCAAAAAAAAAAAAAAAATCTCTTCCCTGAGACTCTGAGACTGAGTCCAGACAAAGGGGAATCTATTCTAATACTTTTCACTGGTCTCTTTGCATCCAAGTCAATAGAAATCCCCCAGAATGGAAATACATAGATCCAAGAGACAGAGTCCCCCAATGCTCTTTAAGAGGCTTGAAATTAAAATATCTAAATGGGTGGCCCCATACTCCATGGAAGTATTATGTTGTAACAACTTAGAGCGGGTCTCTGATACCCTGAGTTTGAATCCCTGTTTTGTTACTAACGAGGTCTCTGACTCAGGCTTAAGTGACCTTATGCTTTTGTATCTCAGTTTCTTTGTCTATAAAATGGGAATAATAGAAGTACTTTTCTCATAGAATTATCAGGAGGAATAAATGAGTTAACGTACGTGAAGCACTTCAAACAGTGTCTGGCAATTATGTGCCATGGAAGTACTTCTTCCTGGCTTGCACAAAAGTCTTTTGAGGAGGGACGCCTGGGTGGCTCAGTTGGTTAAGCGGCTGCCTTCCGCTCAGGTCACGATCCCAGCGTCCTGGAATTGAGTCCTGCATCAGGCTCCTTGCTCCGCAGGGAGCCTGCTTCTCCCTCTGCCACTCTGTCTGCCTGTGCTCACTCTCTCTCTCGCTGACAAATAAATAAATAAAATCTTAAAAAAAAAAAAAAAGTCTTTTGAGGAGCTTGAGTTCTTGAACCTACCAGATCAGAATCTCTAAACATGTTTCTTCTTAATCCTAGATATTAAATCATCATATTAAAATCATCTGGGGGCACTTAAAAAAATTCTGCTGCCCAGGCTTTACCCCACATAAGTTCAATCATAAAGTCTGGGGTTAGAGCCCAGAAATCTGTATTTTAAAAAATGCCCAAGGTGTAATCATCATGCACAGAATGTTGAAAACTGCTGTTCTAAGCTAAAGCTTGAGAATCAGTGCTTTTAAGGGACTTTGCATGCCATATGTCAAGATGTTTGTGAGTGTGTTTAATTGTTTGAACTCATAACATTTTCATGATTTATTCATTATCCAGAAGTTTCAAGTAGGCCTGTATTATTTTGTCTATAGCTATAATTTTCCTGATGTGAGGGTGCCCTTCTGTTTCCATTCACATTTGAGTATCTAACCCAGGGCCGATATATTATAGTGGCGATAATAAGGAATTGAGGAATTGTTGAATTTCACCATCTCCAAGATCACAATAGTATTTGTAAAGTAAAGAAAGCGGGGTGAGGAGTGGTAAAACTGGAATGCGTACTGCACGGGTTCTCCATCCACCTGATGTGTACTATAATAGGTTTTGTTTCTTTGTAAGACTTTGCTTTTTCCAGTTTCTGCTTTGTTGTCTTTGTGAAGGTGTCCAAACAAGGTCACTCAGGGGTCTTCTGTGAGTGAGGACCCTCCGCTATCAACAACATTGAAGTGTTGTTCTGGATAAGCATCTAAAATCCCTAATGTGACTATGTGACCCTTAGCTGACAGCTAAATAGCAGTCTCCTAATCCAAAATAGGGGCAGAACAATCTCCACCTCACATGCCTGTTGTAAAGCTTCAATAAGACCATATATGTGAGAGGGTCACATAATGGATACATGGCCAAGTTTTGTTTTATAGGACCACTGGACATTCCCATTTAATACATTCTAGGGTGGTTGAGAACAAAGAAGATAGGTTTATTATTTGATGGGCAAAAATACTATTCACAGAGGGAACAAAAAAGCCAAGGGACTTCAGGAGCAATCATCTGGTGACCTGGATAATATACATTCTTTCTGTAAATGTTGAAAGTCTGAATAATCCAGCATGGTGGGTTCTTACATGGATTGTCAAAAATAGAACATTTTAGCAATAGATGCTGGGGAGACCAAACATTCCCAGCATTGCTGGCCTGGCCTGATTTTCCTGGGGAGTTTCCTCAACCAGCTCACAGAAGCTTGGCATGGCTGTCCATAGTCACTAGGGAGAGGTGGTGTGGAAAGAGAGATGCATAGAGAAAGGGAGGGAAGGAGGGAGAGATAGAGGCAGAAAAGAAAAAGAAAGCCCCAAAGCAAGAAATCCGCACACCAGTCCTGCAGCAACCTAGCAATCAAGGCATTAGCAGCCAAAAAGCTTTTCTCATGGAGGGGGAGTTAATGGATTTATATTAGTTGTGGTTATCTGGATTTCAGATTGACACCATAAATATTCAAACTCTGAACTCAGCTGGAAGCAGCCGCCACTGACTTTTCTGTGACCTAGCTGGAAACTTTAAATCAGCTGTCTCCTTGACTTTCAAGGGAATGACATGCTCCAAATCCATGAGATAGCATCTCCTTAGTGTTTTATTACCTCCAGAGGACCTCGGTTCAGTATGGTCTGTAGCTGCAGCCTCTCTCCTTCGAACGCTGTCTGGTTAAAATTGTTAAGTCATAAAGTACTCTGTCCTGGAGTAGAGATGGCCTAAGTGCGGGCACAGACAGGGCTTGTTCTACACAATACTCTTGGTGAACTTGCAAACCCTGTCATACGGTGTTCATGGACTGACATGGATTTCCACCCATGGCTTCCTCTATTCAGGAGGTTTTGCCCGGGTATTTATCCCTCTCATTTTCCTCTTGTGTTTATTTGTCCCTGGAAGATAGATTTATAGAGCTTCAACACAGGTACAGGGGACATTGTCTTCTCAATGTATTGTGAGCTGCTTCCAGTTCCTCTGCTCAACAGCTGGTAAAGGTGAGATACTCGTGCAGAAATGGAGTCTGCGTCTCTCTCTGGTTCAAGTAATGGGGGACAGGAGGACTTTGATGGCAGGAGGAAGGGCACAGCCCTCCCCCCACACCATATTTCAGGGATTGGGAACCTTCCACCAGCAACAGGCTTCCTTTTGCTCCATGACAAATTGTGCTGAAGGTTTGACAACACCAAATCCATCATAAGGATTGGGCCAGTTCCTTCTCTCTGTCAGCGTAACAGATGTGGCAGCAGCCACAATGTCAATAAAGGTTATGTCCTGCTTCAGAGAAAAAGAGGCCAAAACACCATTTAAGTAATTGCTTGGGGGAAAAAAAAAATCAAGCTATCCTTCTAGGCAGGCAATGGCATTATCAGGAAGCCTTCACACATAGGCTGCTTCTACCCTCCTTTACCAAGTGAACTGAAAGTTATTTTCAGGGGAAGACATGAGGGTCTATTACTAAGAGAAAGGGCAAGGCATGCAAGCTGTGACTTGAGAGGTCCCATCTACTCAGTGTTTGAAAACCCACCAGGAGCTCCTATTCTACCATGTAATCCGGACTATAATATACCCCAGATGTTACAAAACTCTCTTTGGATATTTGATATAATGGGAGAGGGGGAGGAATCATTAGAGTGAAATCAGCACAACATTAACATATTTTATATTTTAATATTACTAAATTCTGAATTTAGTAATATTAAATTGAATTTAGTAATATTAAATATTAAATGGCCTCTGAATATCTTAACCCTAGCCTGAGCAGAGAGTATTCAAGGAGAAAGAATAACGTGAGAAGGAAATGGTAGAAGACCAGCACAGATGGAGTGGGATCTTAGGGCAGAGAGTGGCAGGGTATGGAGGCAGAAAGGTAGGCAGAAGCAGACCACGGAGCAAACACTCTTAAGAGAGAACTGGCCAACTCACCACTAGGTCTCCTAAGGTGATAGGACTCTCCTGCACAATTATTGACAGGAAAGTAACAGGATCGTATCTGCATTTCAGACAAATCACTCTGACAGCTATGTGAGAGAGTGGGCAGAGAAGGACAAAACAACAACAACAACAACA
Source organism: Neogale vison (assembly GCF_020171115.1). Classification (NCBI taxonomy): domain Eukaryota; kingdom Metazoa; phylum Chordata; class Mammalia; order Carnivora; family Mustelidae; genus Neogale; species Neogale vison. The sequence continues at coordinate 7,646,917 of NC_058100.1, forward strand.
ACAAAAAATAGAAGCAAGTAAATCAGTTAAAAGAATGTCGAACTCAACTTGGTAAAATATAATGTGTATCGAAACCAGGGCCTTTGTACTAAAGACGGAAAAAGCAATACTTGAGGGGTAAAATTAATAGGGATGTTGAGTAGTTAGAAGGGCTGAGGAAGAAAACTTCACCTGTGAAAAAGTCCTCATTTCTTAGTTTGTGTGACTGAGGGTATTGTGGTGCCACCACCTGAAATGAAAACTACTAGAAGAGGAGCCATTTGAGGAGAGTGAATGATGAGCTTAGCCCTGGGCAGGTTTGCTTGAACCTCTGGTGAATAAAACCAGCCCCAATTTCCCAACCTTTTTTCACTTAGTTGCCTCCGCTACCTGTCTACTGTCATTGCTAGAGAGAAAGTTCCATTTCTATGGTAGAGCCACAAATTTGGAGTAGGGTGTTACATTCAATCTCTGGTCCACATTTCAGAGGAGGGTACATGTGTTTACAGTTCTTGAGATAGTACATTCCCATCAGTTCCTAATGAACTCTAAAGCATTCTCAGCCCAGGACTTGGTTGTGATCGGCTGTATCTTAATACAGCCTGGAGTAGAGGCATCCTGGGAGTCCTGGACTACTCTGGAACATAAGACTTTACCCCAGGTAACTGAAGTCTGCAGAAACAGATTTCACTTGTAGAATAAGTGGTTTGATAGTATACAAAGCCTTAATAGATTCTGGAGAAATTCTACTGTTTATTCCCCTGGTCATCTAAATTATTGTTGAATGCAAAAGGTGAACATCTACTTAACTTAAGGCAAAACGTATAGTGATTCAGCTCCAACATCATACAGCAGGGAGAGTAGAGAGCAGTGGGCCCTCAGGAGTAATAAGAGCCTGGGCTGTAGACTCCTTTAGCTTCTTTCTCTTGTCTTCTTTCTCATTTGTTTCTTTTTGTTCCTGTTCCATTCTCTTAGACTGACTTTCTCCAAAAGTTGAAAACATATCCATTGGCTTGAATTTAAAGTTCTTCCACTCAAGAAGGGCTGCTTAACTTCCCCTGGTTTCAACCTGAGGAGCCATGGGACTCAGTAAGTAGAGTGTTCTGATGGACTACCCTTAGTAGAAACACACATTCGAAGAGTAGGGAATCAGTATTTCCCTGTCCAAAGCAGGTACTTTCTCAAAAGAAAAGGATACACCTGCCAGATAAAGCAATAGATGCATGCTGTGACATTGTTGTAAAGAATATGCAAAGTCTTGTTCATGCCATGACATCCCAAAGTTTTACAGAAGGTCAGTGAGAGTTTATTATGCAAGCACTCAGCTAAACCTCACTCTGAGGTTTATAGAACTGGGCAGGAACTATTACTGTACCCCCTACTCTGATTCATGACTCATTCCCCTGTGCTCCTATAGCATCAAATGTGTGCATCTGGTAAACCACTTAGTACACTGCCTTGTAATTATTATTTATGTGCCTGTCTTCATCTCTAGACTGTGAGCTCTTTGAGATCAGTGACTGTGTCTTCATCACTTTTATGTGCCCGGTTCCTGGGACAGATTTTGGCACATTATTTCAGTGGTATTCTCTCTCCTGCTAAAGAGGAAAAAAACCCTAACTATTTCTTAGTTTGAAAGTCTGTTCCCAAGTCATGGAAGCAGCAAGTCTTTCAAATAACAGTACAAAAAAAAAAAGTTTTCCATTGCATTCAGACAAATATTGCCATTGAAAAGTAAGACTACTCCTGAAACTCACAGCACTCCTTCCAAAGTGACCCTCAAGAGATGTTTGCTGATGGATTGGAAAGATGGAGTGGGAGAAAAAGAGATAAGTGGTAGTCTTCTTACATATTTCACTCATGGTTAATAATATTGTGTGTATATAAGGATATTATAAATTACTCTTTACACAGTATTGTGTTTGGAGTTGTGCAGTGGTCACTGGAGTCATAAAGAATTTCTGTGTTGTGCCATTTACACTCACCCCACTCCCTCCACTGAATAGCAGTGAGATTGTGAATCTGTTGACCAGTGCAGTTCAGGGTGCAGCTGGTGAATGTGGCACAAAGCAAAGCAAAAACACGAGTTTTTCTCCCCAGCAAAATCTCATAATCAACAGCTAATCAGCCACCAGAGCCTGAAAGAAACTGCTACCTTTCAGCAATTTTACTTGATTTTTAGCTGTTTTCTGCCATTACTGGTCCTTGCATATCTATCCTGGGAAGAGGATCTGGGGAGAAAATTATGGAACCTTCTGGGACGTTTGCAGTATCACGGTCCTTTTAAAAGGATAGCGTACCTCCTTCTATTTACCTCCAGAGCATCAGATGCTAGGAAATTGATTTTAATTGATCAATGGACTGGCTTCCACCCCACCAAGGAGCTTGTCATATGCAAGAGCAACATTTAGGAATGAAAAATCTAGCCATATGCAGATTCCTAGTTTTGTTCCCAAAATAACTCGTGGTGTTGTTGGCTCCTTTTCCTCATCTAGTTACCATCTGGGGTTTGTGTATGTCTGTGTGTGCATGTGCGCGGGCAATAATACCTCCTTCCCACAATCTGCCAGGCACAGACACCCTCCACCGACCTCTCCCACGCTCATCTACTCACTGAACCAAGGATGTGGAAAGGAAAGGATTTCAGATAAGATGAAAAGGCCCAGTGTCTCCCTTCCTGCCCAATATTCTACATGCACTTCATGCTTGCCTAAAAGAGAGGGGGAAGTGTGGAAATACAAGCAGAGATCAAGAAGACTGGTAGCAATAAGAATTAATTTGTGAATATCTAGGTTTAGGTGGCTCCTGTTAAACCAATGTGTGGCAGGGCTTAAGGACTTGGGGGCTGCAGAGATTTTTGCATAAATGGAATAACTTACTCAAACTACAGTCTGTTTCCTTTTTAGTTCAGAAACTTATTTATTTCACATTTCTTTGGTTTAGAAATGACCGGGGCATTGAACTAATTAAAAAAATAATTTAATATGGAGGAATAAATCCTACCAAAGTTGAGACCTTGTCAGCCAATTTCAACCTGGAGTGCAACCTTAGAACAGACTAGTAAATCTCCCTATAATAAGGGCTTCCAGATCCAGTATATCATGGAATGCTTTGCATACTTGTCAGGAAGCACAATTCACCTCTCCAACTGCTCTCACAAACTTCCTGAAACATGAGGGACTCCCTGTGTTAATGGGGAGCTGAAGGGCCGGGGAAGGGAGGTTAGTTCAGGTACCAACCATGGATGGAAAGCAGGGCTTACTTACCCTTGGGAAGCCAGAGGCAGCTAAGGGTTCAATGCTAGTGAAAAATGAAGGTAGAGAAGGATTCAACCAGACACAGCTCTGCCTTCTCCTCTTTCCCCTGTGAAGCAGATTAACTCACACAGGAAGCAGCTATCCTAGTCTGTTGTCATTTATCCCAGAGAACAGGTCAAGGAAAGGACAAAGGAGCCATCATGCAAACGAAGACGTGGAGGAGGACACCAGGATAGGCTTTATTATAAAGACTGCTACTTTGAGTGAAAAATGTGGAATAGCAGGCTCCCTCCTGGCTGTGTTGGTGTGAAATGAACCATTTCTGCTTGGTTTTCCTTGCCTCCTGAAAGAGAACTCTGGCGGCCAATGCTCATGGAACACCCTGATGGATCGCCCTCAAGAGAAGTGGGAGTGAGCAGTGGCTGTAGAGACTTAGGGTTATAAACTAGGAAAAATCCTCTGTGACCCTAAATTTTTATTTGTAATGTTAAAAGAACTCCATTCTAGACTCTAGGCATTTGTCAAGGTTTTTGTCCATATTAAGGAAGGGGTAAGGAGGAAAGCTGAATAATTGGTGAATTAATTCTTTTTTTAAATGTTTCCTGATTTACAGATTTTATTATTTTATTTTTGAGAGAGAGAGAGAGAAAGAGAGAGAGTGTGTGTGAGTGCATGGGGAGGAGGTGGGGCAGAGGAAGAAGCAGAGTCCCTGGCAAGCTGGGAGCCCAGTGTGGAACTCTATCCCGGGACCTTCGGATCATGGCCTGAGCCAAAGGTAGATGCTTGAATGATGGAGCCACCCAGGCACCTAAAACTTTCCCTCATTAGATACTAAGTCATGGACAAGAAGGGGAAAAGCCATATGGTCTGGAGTATCTGAGACAGAAGAAAAGGACATTCTTGATTGACCAGGTGAATCAGGGTACTTGATAGTTTTCCTTAGCAGAAGATTATGTAGATCTGGTGAGACAATGAGACAGGAATAAACGTTTCCTTTTTTCATTCTCATTCTGCTGATGATTCACGGTGCTCAGATTTCTTTTCCATATAATGCCTCAGGTTCCAAGCAGCAAAAAAACCCCATCACTCTCACTTTTGTTTACTTCAAAGGAAGAGAATTGAACCAGCCTTAAAGTTTAGAACAATGGATTTCCATTCCTTAAACTTCACTAATCTCCTATATAATTGTAACCAGATTATGATTATATGTACCTGGATTTTGCAACAGGGCCATAAGAATGAAGAAGTATTTCAGATTTGAGCAAGTGTGCAAGAGTTTTCAGTCATACTAGCCATCATGTGACTAGCAAACATCTAATTTCTGAAGTAGTCACTGAGATGAAATAGCTTTCCAAATCCACATAAAGAAAGCAAAATCAGATAACAATTGTTCCTCCAAAGTATGTTGTGGATGACTTCTGAAGTATTTGGCTTACTATTAGGGTTTCAAGTTTATGGGATAATGATGGGTTTTGGGGGAGGAAAAAAGGCTTTCTTTAATATTAATAGAGTTTGACACAATAAATCCTACAACCCACACTGAGCACATGATTTAGCTTTGACCATAACCAAGAAATCGTAAACATAGATGTTTATCTCCCTGATGTTTGGCGTCTTGATTTGGGAGTCTCATATTGTATGAATGGAAATGCCAGACCCTGTGCTCCATGCAAAGTACAGAGTCAAGCTAGATATGACTCTTCATTCGTGAGAACTTGTAGGTCCTTTAAGTGGCGTATGTGTTCTCATATATTCTTCTCCTGTGTTCTATGTTCTTTGCATTATCCATTATTTTCTTCGAAGAATGCCAAAGAATGGGGCTTAGAAAGAAAAGATAAAAAGTTGATCATTTAGTGTAATTTAAAGAGGGAATGGGGAGTCTTTCCCATGAGCTATGTGTAAATTTCATGTTATTAGCATGATGCTTCTTTTAGGGTAAAATTTTAAGTTCTTAAAGATGACATAGGGAAAAGTTAAAGGGGTGGGGGAAAAATCAGGGAAAAAATAGCTACCTTGACCATGTATTATTAAAACTAAATTAATAATTTTACTCCTACTGTGTTCTAGGCACTAATTCAGGAGCTATAGTGAATATTAATAAATTTATGATGAGTCACATGTCCTCACAGAAGCATATGTCTTGTTGGGTAGAGACACTTGTAAGCATTAGATAATATCCAACAATAAAGAATTTAAATAGCATTTCAAGATAACAGAAGCTGTGTTATTAAAGGGTATCTATGATTAATTACTGAACAAATTGTACTGACAATAACTGCTGAAATATTTAAAAAAAAAGAGAGAAATCCCTTTAGGTGAGGCTTGGAAGGGCCATTGTTAAGGAAGGAAAAAAAATATGCTTTTATTGACTCTACCCAGAATAGGATGTGATTTGGATAAGTAAAGAGGAGGGCTGTATCTCTTGATTATCAAAAGAAAGAGAAATACATGATTACTTATCTCATAGCTGCATATTATTTACAATAATCCTATTAAATATTATTCCCAATTTATAAAAGAGGGAACCAAGGCTCATAAAGGTGGATTACTTTGCCTAAGGTATTTATATCAGAAATAAAAATATGGAAATTCACATCCAGCTATGATATAGTAATAGAGAATGTATTTACCTTTCCAACTTAGAAAAGCAGAAAACTAGAAAAAAATATACGAAACAAGTTTTTTAGCCATTGGACAATAGACAGTGCAGGACTGTGATCCCTGATATATGAAAAACAAATAACAGAAGCTCTATGTTGCCCCACCTTACTACCTGGAGTTTCCAGGACATAGGATAGAGTAGAAGAACCCAAATAGAACCTGGTAGTCTTTCAGGGAAGCTCAAGTGGCTAGAACTTTTGGAACAGAGTATCATAGAAGAAGGAATTTTACAGGAACAGCTCTGGAAATCTGCAGAGAGGTCTCTTCAAGTCATTGAGTATTAATTGGTGGATACATGAGGGAAAAAAAAGAACCAAAGAACCATGGGCAAATAGCTGAACAATTCCTAGAGCACACAGAGAGTAGAGAAGAGCTTGTATTTTTAAGAGCCAGAGTGGAAAGACCTCAAAAAACATGGATCGTTTGACAGAGTACTCACAAAGGTATTGCCTTGTTAGTGGGAATAAATTAGCTCTAAACTAAAGAATGCCGTTGGCTTGCCTTAACAAAGTGTAAAAGTAAGACTCAAAAGGATCAAACTAATATTAGGTAATTTAACTGCCTTCTAGGACAAAGTCTTAAACTATTTAAAGGAAGAGCAACAACAACAAAATCCAGCACTAACAACCTAAAATTCACAATGTCTGGCATCCAAACAAGAAGACAAGGCATGCATATAAGCAGAACAATATGATCATACAAGGAAATAATCAATAGAAACAGATTCAGAAAAAAAAATAATGGGAGTAAGCAATACAAGATATTAAAATGGGTATCATAAATAACCTTCATCTATTAAAGTAAAATATGACCATGATAGGAAGAAAGTGGAAATGTACAAGAATGGCTCAAATAAAAATCCTAGAGGTAAAAAATATAATTTAGAAATTAAAAGTGCATTAAATGTAATGGATTAACATCATAGGAGGCATTGCAGAAGGAAATGTTAGTTGAGGTAAATGCATAGTGAAAGAAACTAACGTGAAGCCCAGAGAGGAAAAGAAACAAAAAAGATAAAAGAAACAGGGCCCAGTAACTGTGTGACAGTATCAAATTATTCAAAATATATGCAAGTGTATTCCTAAAAGCAGAAGAGAGAGGGGACAGAAAGATATGTGAAAAAATAATGGCTAGAACCTTTACAAACTTGATGAAAACTATAAACGCAAATCTGTAAAACCTTGACAAAGCTCAGACGGTATCAACTTTTTAAAAATTCACATCGAACAAGTAAGTGGTTAAAAACCAAGGAGAAAGAGAAAAATAAAATGAATTAAATGTCAAAATAATATCAAAAACAGCCAGAGGAGAAAAGATACATATGTACAAAGTGGACAGAGTAACAGTGATAAGAATGATAGCTAACTTCTTGTAAGAAATTATGCAAGCCAGGAGAAAAGGAGGTTTGATTTTTAGGAATTGTAAGATTTTTTAAAAAATCAATTTATTTATTTATTTTTAATTTAAATTTTCTTAGTAACTCTACAGTGCAGTATTGGTTTCTGGAATAGAATTCAGTGATTGATCACTTACAAATAACACCCAGTGCTCACCACAACAAGTGTCCTCCTTAACACTCTTCACTCAGCTAGCCCATCTCCCACCAATCTCCCCTCCATCAACCCTCAGTTTGTTCTCTATCACTGAGAGTCACTTATGGCTTGTTTTCCTCTCCTTTTTTTCTTTTCCCCCTTCCCATATGCTCATCTGTGAAAAAGGTCAGTCAGAGAAAGAACAGTCTTTATCTTTCTCTGACTGACCTTTTTCACTTAGCTTAATACACTCTAGCTCTGTCCATATCATTGCAAATGATAAGATTTCATTCTTTTTGATGGCTGAGTAATATTCCATTATATATTCCATTATAATATATATGCATTCCATTACACACACACACACACACACACACACATATACATATATACCACCAGCATATATATACCACCACAAGACTAGAACAAACAATCCTAAAATTTGTATGAAACCACAAAAGACTCCAAACAGTCAAAACAATTCTGAAAAAAGAAAAACAAAACTGGAGACATCATGATTCTGAATTTCAAGCTAAATTACAAAGCTGTAGTCATCAAGACAGTATGATACTGGCACACACACACAAAAAAATCAATTCTGAATTCTCTACTGAGTAAAAATATCTTTCAATAAAGATAGAAAAATAAAGATGTTGTAAGATAAATAAAAGAGAACCCATCATCAATCAATCTGTACATCAAGAAAGGTTAAAAAAAACTTCTTTAAGCAGAAGGAAAATATCAGAAGCACTCATCTTAATCACTTCAAAAGATAATTGACTACATAAACTAAAAATAATAATGAATTTTGAGGTTTATAATTCACATCAGAGTAAGCTCTATTAAAGTTAAGGGCTGGAAGAGGGTAAATTAAAATATACTATTGTAAGGTTCTTATGATAGACACAAAGTGGTATAATATAATTTGATAAGCTACAACTATATATTATAAACCCTGGAGCAACCACAAGAAAAAACAAAAGAAGTGTAACCAGTAAGCCAATATAGGAGAGAAAAATTCCCATAATATACCCAATTTTTTCAAAGAAGATAAGAACACAGGAAAAGAGGAACAAATAACAGATTAGGAAAATAGAAAACAAACTGAAAAATAGAAATTAGGAAAACAGAAAACCAACTATATTCCTAATTACATTAGATGTGAATGACTTAAACAATGCAATTAAAAGAGATCATCAGAATGGATCAAAAAAACAAAACAAGCCTGGGTGGCTCAGTGGGTTAAGCCACTGCCTTCGGCTCAGGTCATGATCTCAGGGTCCTGGGATCGAGTCCCGCATCGGGCTCTCTGCTCAGCAGGGAGCCTGCTTCCTCCTCTCTCTCTCTGCCTGCCTCTCTGCCTGCTTGTGATTTCTCTCTGTCAAATAAATAAATAAAATTAAAAAAAAAATGCAAGACCCAGGTAATTGCTATCTATGAGAAAGTATAGGATGACAGAAAAAAAAAAGTTTAAAGAATCATTAAGGGAATTAGGATATTATACTAGAAAATATTTATTAATGCAAAATAAAGAAGGAAGAACATAGGAGACAAAAAACCAAAAACATGAGATTTGTAGAAACCAGTAAGTCACCTGACAGACTTGCATCCAACTGTATTTATTATATTACATGTGAATGGAATAAATAATCCAATCAAAAGATAAGATAAGTGGGAGTAAAAGAATGACAAAATATTAGACTAAATAGGCTTTGAAACAAAAAAGTTGCTAAAGAGAGAACTTTTTTTTTTAAATTTTTTTTATTTTTTATTTTTTATTTTTTTAAAGATTTTATTTATTTATTTGACAGAGAGAAATCACAAGTAGATGGAGAGGCAGGCAGAGAGAGAGAGGGAAGCAGGCTCCCTGCTGAGCAGAGAGCCCGATGCGGGACTCGATCCCAGGACCCTGAGATCATGACCCGAGCCGAAGGCAGCGGCTCAACCACTGAGCCACCCAGGTGCCCAAGAGAGAACTTTTAATGATAAAATGAGGGAGTTAGAACTATTATAAGCACATTCACACCTAACAACAGTACCCCCAATACATGAAGCAAAAATTGACAGAATCCAAAGCAGAAACAATTTTAACAGTAATGATTGGGGACTTCATTAATAGTTGTAGACCTCACTTTCAATGACAGATGGAACTAAACATTGGATGAATAAGAAAACAGAAGACGCGGACAAAACTATCAACATATGAGAACCATCAAATGTTCATAGAACACTCTAACCAACAGAAGCAGATTACACATTTTTTTCTCAAGTGCACATGAAATATTCCCCAGGATAAGACTGTACGCTAGGACACAAAACAAGTCTCTTGCACACACATTATCTCATTTTTAATTTTAGTCCTCTTGAAAATTCTGTGAGGTAAGCCTGGCAATCACTAATTTCCTCACATCACAGAAAAGCAAACCGAGGCTCTGAGAAGCCACAGTGTGATTTCTCATGCCACTAAGAAGAGAGAGCACAGACGCTTGCTCTTGCCTCTTCTAATGCACTTCCCTAGACAGCCTTGACTAATCCCCAGGATGTGGAGGTGAGAAAAACATGGAGGTCCCAGCTTCCCATCTTCTCCACTGTCCCAAGAACCCTAGAAGAACAGTGGGCTGAGAGGAGCCCTTTCTTCTCTTACTGTTTTCTTGGCAATAATGATAACAATAATGCTTTAAGTGTGTTGAAAACCCTGCCTTTTACAAAACTCTTTCATTTCCAGTTCTCATCATAACTAAAACTGAGTGACAGAGAGGCAGTGAAGCAATTGTATTCCTGTAGAAGATGATGCATACCGAGATTAACTGACTAATAACAATCCCTACACTATTTCAAGCAAAAATAACTGAAAGTATTGTGACCACTGGTCCTCCAGAAGTTCCTATTTGTTTATTTTGAGCTCCTGGTCATGACACAACTACCATTCAAGGAAGCGCCTGCGGGATTTGGCTCAAGGACTGAGAAGACCCAGAAGGTGTAGAGCAAGAAGAAGTCCAGAAAGGTAGAGCCTCAGGGGTCAGAGAGGGAGAGGAAATTTGGCTTGCTTTTACTTGCACGCAATAGGATTGGGTTGAATGTCTAATCCTTTTTCTGCCTCTTGGATAACTGTGTCATTGATTTACATCCATAATTATATACGAACAGAGTTTAAAGCAGGGTCGGGCCTGGTTAGTACTTGGATGGGAGACGAACAGAGTTTAAAGGGATGTGAAGAGCTGTGTGTGTGTGTGTGTGTGTGTGTGTGTGTGTGTGTTTACTTAAAGCATTCCATGGCCAAATAAGTCCAGAAAAACACTTGGCTGCTGAGGACTATTAAGGGGGGTCTTAGGGCACCAAGTACTTGTTCCTAGTGCAATACCTACTAATCTCATTGAATCACACATGCTTAGTGATTGGCCTGTGTCCATTTTAAGCTCCTAGAATCTCATTTTGGGCCATTTCTTCTTAGTGTCTATTCATCTAGTAAAGAGAAGGCATTAAGTAAATAAATACTTGATGGTGATAAATAATGGTCTTCACTGAAACAGGAAGTAATGTCTTGGTCCCAGCACTGCCATCAAGATATTCACATTCTGCAGCCGTCCGTCCATGCTCTGAACACTCGGGTGCTTAAGAACGCAGTTCCCACATCCCCACTCCACAGGCTCCCATTCCAAACCCCCACACTCCCAGTGGGTCTTGGGGCACTGCTGTGGGTATGCTACATGCTTGAATATTAAAGGCCTCTGCTCTCTCTCTAGCTTAACCCTGGCTTCTGAGAGCTAGCCCTCTGGGACCTCTCCAGCCTTTCAAATGACATCCAGGCAAACCAGGCTGAATTATGAAATCACACCATTACTAATATCAAATCCCAGACCTCATATTTTAATATCATCTATGAAGTTCTGTCTAAAGAACAAGATTAATTTAATATGTAAAACAATAGATACCTCAAATTAATACAAAACATTGTAATACAAATGACTTTTATTCAGATTTGAATACTGCACACAAAGGCTATAAGTAAATTAGTTTTATTGATCTATATTCATAGAATTATTTAAATGTACCCTCTGGTACTGAGAGCCAGGGGTTTTTCTGATGCTTGCCATTAATGCATTTTTCATTAGTGGCTAGTGCTGGGAAGCCCAAATTTCATTTGGCTGCAAAAGATTAATTTCCTCTTGACAACCATGGCCAGATTTAAAAAAAAAAAAAAAAGAAAGAAAGAAAAGAAATGAACCAGTTGAAACAGTGAGTGACCTACAGGACAGTTCTCAGAACTATGAATTAGAAGGCCAGGGAAACACAGATTAAAATACACACACACACACTATATATATATGTGTGTGTGTGTGTTTCTTGACTCTGTGTCTATTGGAAAAAAAACAGCATTTTGAAGAGAAAAACTCAGAATTTATGGTTCTTGGCCCTATCTCAGAATCTGCATATATGCCACAATCATTTATAATAGACAATTGCCCTATTTTTAATCTCAGCAATACAAATAAAAAGAAATATAGACAATTCACTTCCAAATATTTCAGACCTATCATATCCCTCTTTTGCCCGTTGCTTTCTCTAAAAGTATTTTGTCATCAACCTCATAAAAGGAGCATATACATTAATAGCAATGATACAATTAAGGCTAAGGAAAGCCATTAAAATTAATTTCATTTGGAGATTTATTAGAAAATTTGGAACTCCCATCAGGATAATTTCTATCCGCTGGGGAGTCACAAAACTGAGCCTCTGAATTTGACTGCCGCTTGGGTGTTAAAACAGCTGAATGGTTCACAGCATTTCCTCCCTCCCCAGGGCAGTATAGTCTCTGGTTTCTCATCTAACTAACTCATCACTGGAGCCCACCACTAACCTCTTCAGACTATGACAGTACATTAATACTGGTGAGGACCATGAAGACCTCAATGCGAAATATTTTACAAGAAGGCAGGGTAAGCAGTCATTTTTATGATGTGATTTGTGAACCATTAAATGCCCTCTTGCTTAAAATATATCTCTCACAAACTTGCCCCAGTGCCAGAAGATTCCCCCTGTAGGAGACATTCCTTAGATACTAAAGTTCTGTGATTTTGAAGAAGTCTCCTTAGGGCATAAATTCCCCTGGGAAGGTTAGCCCACAATCAATTATTAGCACTAGGTCTTCAGTGAGTCCTACAGATTTTTTTTTTTCAAAATTTACAGTTTTCACAAAGTGGGGGGGGGCAGAAAAATAACCCCCATCCCCACAATAATGTTCACATCCTGAATCCCAGATCTTATATGGCTACCTGGCAAAGGGGAGGAAAGGTTTCAGATAGAATTATGATTGTTCATCAGCTGACTTTGAGATAAAGAGATTATCCTGAATACCCCAAGTGGGTTCAATAAAATCACAATGGCCCTTGTAATTGGAAGAGGGAGACAGAAGAAAAATAGCAATGTGAGGAGGAACCAGGCCAATAATGCAGGAGGAATGGGGTCATACGCCAAGAAACATGGGTGCCCCATAGAAGCTGGAAAAGGCAAGGCAGTAGATTCTCCCCTAAAGCTTCTGGAAAGGAATATAGCCCTGACAAAACCTTAGTTTTAGCCCAGTAAAACCCATTTTTATTTCTTACCTATAGAACTATACAATAATAAATTATGTTGTTTTAAGCCAGTAAATGTGTGGTAATTTGTTACAGAAATAATAAAAAGTACTATACCAAAGAGTGGGGACAGGTGCATTTTGGTAAATGTATAAGCATGTAGAGATTAAATGGAAAGGGGGAAGGGTTGAGGCAGCACTTCAAACAATAAAGTATATTGAAGAATACATTGTGTGGTGACATTGTAAGGGACAGAGATGGGGTTACTGGGAAGATGAGTAATTCATGTAGATGCTAGACAGATGCAGGAGGAGCCATGGCAAAAGAGAGAGTAAATGGAAGGCAGAAGGCACTGTATTCATTTTCTGATGCTGGATGTTAAAATGACCTTAAACTTAGTGGTGATAAACACATATCTCCCTTAGTAAATCTGGGAACAGCTGTGAGTCAGAAATGGAACAACTTAGCTGAATCCTCTGTTTATGCTCTGACAAAGCTGGAAGCAAAGTATCAGCCAGGCTGTTCTCATCTGGAGGTTCAAGTGGGGAAGAAGTCACTTCCTTGTTCATTCACATTGTTGGCAGGATTTATTTCCTTGTGACTCTATGACTGAAGGCCCAAGTTTTTTGCTGGCTGTTGCTTGGAGACTATTCTCAGAGGCCAGAGGCCAACCACAGATTCTTGTACTTGGGCTCCTCTGACGTGATAGTTTACTTTATCAAGTTCACAAGGAGTTTCATTAGCTCCAATTTGCTAAGACCAAGTCTTATGTATCATAATGCAATCATAGGATTGATGTACCCACACTTTGTCCATGTTCTCTTTGTTAAGAGCAAGTCACAGCTCTCTCTCACAGTCCAGGGAAAGGGATTACACAAAGTAGTTAACACCAGGAAATCAGGAAATTCTGTCCACCACTAGCTCAAGTCAAATTTGACCTATATCACAACTTTGCCTGGATCATACATCTTGAGAAAACCATTACTGCCTCCAGTGGTTTGTCTCACAGTGAGATGATGGAATTGACTCTTCCATGGTCCCAAGTGGCTGTTATTAGATCTCCAAGTGAAGTCTTTGAGGACAAGACATCTCCTTGCTTGGAGTTTGCTGGAGGTGTTAACCTCATACAATAATGAATAGGGTGGACTGTGACCCTGTACTTCTCCCTGGTTAACTATTTCTCTTGCCCCCTTTTTTTTTTCTTTCATTTCCTTTATTCCTTCTGGTTTCCCTACATTTCCTGCCTCTTCTTCACAGGCAGGAATTTCTTGGATGAAATGAGCAAGTATCATAAACTCAAATGCTTTAGGCAGTCTCTTGACAGTTGACCAACCACTGTGGCGGATGGGAGAGCAAGGGATCCACCTCATGGAGGCCATCGGTGGGAGACTCTAACCACCACTGCCATAGGGAGACATGTCCAGCATTTCTGGAGGTTTTAGTTTTTCAATGGAACATGAAAACACAGATATTTTTGTTGTTGTTGTTCATGTAAAATGGCCCAAGTCTAGTGTTTTAGAAACAGATTCGATTGAAAGAAATTTAAGTGAGCGAAACAAAACTAATCTCTGAGTCAGATAATTCAATGAGGTGTCTGTTTTGCAATTTCTCCTCTGAAGGGGCCCTCTGATTGTTGATGGGAAGGCCATAATGTGGCAAACCAGTAGAAAAGGGAATTATTGGTACATCTGGGTGGCTCAGTGGGTTAAAGCCTCTGCCTTTGACTCGGGTCATGAACCCAGAGTCCTGGGATCGAGCCCCGAGTTGGGCTCTCTGCTCAGCAGGGAGCCTGCTTCCCTTCCTCTCTCTCTGCCTGTCTCTCTGCCTACTTGTGATCTCTGTCTGTCATATAAATAAATAAAATCTTTTACAAAGGGAAGGGAATGATTAAAGTCAGAAAGACACTCCTTAGTGAATACAAAAAGTGGTCAATAACATTTGTTGAATGACTGATTGAAGAATGGTCCCCAATTTGTTTTAATAGAGAGGAGTTCTTAGGTTTTAGCAAGGAAACTAGCTTGGTCTCTTAGTTTCTCCAAACAGCCTCTGTTATTGATGTATTTTATGTAATTTTATATTAGGCAAGACTTCAGTTCACCTGCAGAAACCAAGATAATTGTGTGGGAGATTTTGGGGAAAGAAGAAAAATATAGGTAGGTTGAGCCAAGTTTATCCAGATTCTAGACAATTCTGCCTTGTTTTGAGGCAGTGGCAGCTATGTAACTCCTTCACTTTGGGAATGGGAACCTTGGTTTTCAACATATTACTCTATTTTCTGGTGGTGCCAACTCGGCTGTGCCTTCCTCTAAGCATCAAAGGAATAAAATCACTCTTCCAGAAACTTGAATTAACTTGGACAATTGCTGAGTCCTGGAAACCAGTAAGAGAACAAATCTAACCCAAGCCATTCTGCAAGTAAATTAGATGGTGTGTGTGTGTGTGTGTGTGTGTGTGTGTGTGTGTGGTCTTGTTTTGCTAGAAACATGACAAAGAATCCTAGGAAGTCCATGAATGAACCTTAAGTGAACAGAGTGAAGAGGTTCCTCCCAACCTGTGCTAGAGTTAAATCTTCTTCTTCCAAGGCTAGAATGGGTGATTTAGGATGGCAAGTACCTGGGCAGGTGGTAAAGGGACGGAAGATTTTGCGTATTAAGACAAGCCAAGAAAACTAAGCAGTAAGACAATGCAAGAATGATCACATAAGCACAATTTTTGCATAGTATTTGTAAACACTTCTGCATTTTATTAAAAGAAAATCCCACATCGAAACTCCCGTACTGAGAAGCAAGTAGCTTCGGAAAGGCAAAATTTATAAAGATGTGCATATTTTTATATTTCTACCTGAGTATTTTTTCATTTAAAATAAATTGGGCAACAGTTACTTCAGAACCAAGGGAGAAATAGAATCCTGCTGATCAAGGTTGTAGGGAGTTTTCTATCCAAAACTCTGAGGAAGCGAATCAGAGCCCTCCTGGTCAGACCTCTCTGCCTCTCACTGGGTTTTTGTACTAGGTCTAGAGCAAAGGCACATAGCATGACCCAGTCTGATCTGAATGTGGCCTCCAGGGGGAGCAGCCAGGATGGTTTAATAGATCTTTGTTCCTCTCCCACTTCCACAGAGCTCAGCACGTCTCAGGCAATCATTGATTGGTTTAAGAAAATAATGTCTGGCTGGATCGTGGTGATGATTACAATTAGCCCACTGCTTTCTAGCCGTGCCTTGCCAGCAAGGATTGAACACGACCAGCAGGTGCGTGTGTTATCCCAGAATTCTAGAAGTTTGTACAGTTGTCTCCATCACACTTCCCGTTATCTTTTACATGTGACAAACCTTATTGTAAAGCATTTCACTAAGCCACAGATTTATTTTCACGACAGATTAAATAATCTGCCTTGAGGACATAGTGAATGGGAAAACCCTCTTTATCCTTTATAAACCAGATTAAGTGTTCTCTCGTTTGGGATGCCTTTTCTGAGCACCTTTATGTGAATTGAATGTCTCCTTCTTTAGCAACTGTTTGCTTTTTCCTTATAACATGCTGCCTTCTGTTGATCATGATATTGGTGCCTTATTTTATCTTTTTGCCTCTGAGCAATTTGTAGACAGAGATCTCTACATTCCTAGTGCCTAGCAGTGGGATATTGTAGTAGTTCACTAAATATTTCTTCAAAGAATTAGAAAGCAAATGGCTCATTTGTTCTAAAAGACACATAAATGGAAAAAAATACAAAATAAAAGGCGTGGAAATGTAGTGAAATATATAGATTGGGTTTTTTAAAATTCAGTTGATTTTTTTTTTTTTTTTTACACTATGAGAAAATTTAAAAAGAGTTCTACACTGTGTCCCAGAGCTGTCACCTAGGGCTCCTTTTTAGTCTTTCTTTTGACATGTGTATCCTGGGCCCCCTACTTTCTTAGAAGTATAGTCATGGGCACTAAAGTCCAAGGTGACTAAAACACGTACAGGGCTACATTCATAAAGCTTACATTAAAATCATAGATTTGCTGAGCATAGTTTTTTTTCCCCCAAAATGGCTTTTAATGAGAAGTCTGTGTGCATAGCATGTCACCATTCCTCTACCCCACCTGCCCCCAGACTGTTCCTGCAGATCCTCCTCACAGAAATGCAGGGTCCAAGAAGGTGTGGTTTCAAAACAGCCACCTTACTGGATTCAAGGCAATACCAGAAGGAATTTAAACAATTTCTTTTTAACAAAACACTGATTTTTGAAAATGATGTATCTATATGAGTCACTTTATATGGTCTATCTCATTTAAGATTTGACAACTATCCCAGGAGGTGGATAATAAATGTTATCCCCTTACCAGCTTGCATTAGGCTTGCCACAGAGGAAGGGGAGATGGTATGCAACAGCAAGAGAGAACGGAAGGACAGAACCCTTGCTAATTTTATCCCTACGAACTGTCTTTATAACTGCTTCTCTTGAGGAGATTGAAATGAGTCAAGTAGTCCATAAGAAGGTTTTCACACAGACTGCAGATCCTCTTAATCTCACACTGCAAGGGTTTTCTGATTTTGTTTTTCCCAGATCCAATGTTTCTATCTGTATCACTGGGGGAGTGTTTGATGACAGAAGCCATCTGTATACATCGTTGCATTTGTAGTTTCTTCTTTTTCCTCTGCACAGTAACATGCAAGGACTGAACAAATATTATCCTGAGTAAATAACACTTCGCCTCTTCTCATTCATAGCTAACGTTGTTCAAGCATTTTTGTTTAAAAAAAAAAAGGTGAAAGTTGCCTAGATTCATAAGACTGTCCCTTTAGTGAGAAAGTACCAGGATATGAAGTCATTTGGAAATGAATCATTTTGCATTGTTAGTGGTTACTTCTCTGTAGAAGGGTTGGATTTAGGAGGTCTTGTTTATGAGATAGGCATGACTTAAAACTTTGCCAGGAAATTGGGCTCTGTTTTATTCCCCACTATCCACATTCCCCATATTTGCCCTCTGACACTGTGGAAACAAAAGGGACTACCTTTTGTTTCTTCCAGAGTTGCCTCTCCCTGGACAGAAGGAACAGCTGGAAGCAGCCAGCCCTCTGGCAGGTAATGCAGAAGCACAAACTTCTCTGTCCTGTCCGAGATTTCCGTGCAGATGGGCTTGACATGGGGATGCTAACCCGGAGTGGTAAGAAGGCTGGTAGAGATATCTGTGGGTGAGGATAGTCTATTTCACTCTGTTCTGGATTTACTTATTTGTTTATTTAAAGATTTTTTGTATGTATTTATTTGAGAGAGAGAGAAAGTGAGAAAGAGCACAGTGGAGGGGGTGGAGGTTGGCAGGGAAAGAGAGAAGCAGGGAACCTGCCCCAGGGCTCTCATAGCATCCTGGGATCATGACCTGAGCCAACGACAGACTCTTCACCAACTGAGTCACCTCAGCACCTCTGTCCTGGCTTTAAACTGATACCTGGAGAGTAAATCTGCCTTTTACCACATCTTACATGCAAGGTGCAGATCTCACAGGAGTGGGGGAAAAAGCCACAGGCTGTAAAGGGTTCCTCTCACTGGAAATTTGGATTTTGTAGATTACAGAGGGCTTGGACGGAGATGCATAAAGAAATATAAAGTAGGGAAACATTTTTGTGTGAAAATCTCCAACATTATTTGCCTGCAGCCCTGTTTTGCTTGACCAGGCTGCGTCTGCATGGTGCCTCTAAAAATCTTGGGTTGTAACATCTGCAGAATGGGGATAATGTGAAAGTTGCCTTACAAGAATGCTGTGCAATTTAATAAAGAGAACATTATTAAATTGTCTGGGACAGTGTACAACGCATGGTGAGTGCCCATCAAATGAGAGCCGTGGTGATAGAGTCTGCCTGTTTCCTACAGAACAATCACTCTTCCTTCCATTCCGAGTAACAGAACTCCCACTTAGCAAGAACAGCAGTGCCTTCAGAAAAATCAAAGAATAAATAAATAGGTAAATAAATAATCAGCAAGCTTATCTTTCCTATCCACCAGCACAGATAATGATCGCTAGTGAGGTGTAGGAAGTCATTTGCTAGGTCTTCCGATGAATCTCTCTACAAGGGGACTAAAGCAGCTGAGTCAACTGGTCAGTGCCCCCTTCCCCTTCCTCCTTCCTACGTCTCAAATTCTGTCAAGATGGCTGGAGCTGTAGTAGTCAGCTGGACCGCGCATTGGCTTTGAGGATGAAAGGCACGTGGTAAGGAAGTGAGAACCAACTGGTAGAAGGATTCTTGTCCCTGGCTGCTTTGAAGCTGTCATCCCAGCCTTGGATCATCTATCTTTAGAATTCTTTTATGTGAGAGAAAAATAAGCCTCTATCTCACGTACATCGCTATTATTTAGATGTTCTAGATGACGCACACCAACTTTCATTCTAATTGATGTCGTTCATGGAATTATTAACAAATACACACACATGTGCGCACACACACACTCAACATGGGGGAACAGAAGGTCATCTTAACGTCCTCACTGAATTGTTGTATAACACGTGCCAGGCACACAGTGAGCAGAAAAGGCAGCAGGAGCTACAAGAAATAAATGAAAGGAGAGGTTATGGTAAATCACTGTCAATCTGTGAACCCATACGAAAAATCAGATAGATCAAATCCATTCCAGCTAAATTTAAAAATTCTGGGTATTTTCATATTTTATATTTAATCTACATATTCTATTTTTAAAAAGCAAACAAAACTTATAACTTACAACTTTGTAGCTATTTTAATATAGCAATTTGATAATATTTGGGGCATGCCTGACACTAGGGAGTGGACCTATACCTATTGCTCCCCTATAGTTTTCCCTATCCTAATAAATGGCTTCACTATCACCCTACATCTTCTCCATTTCACTACACCTCCTTATCCTTTAGATCTCAATGTAAAATGTCCTTTCTGGAGGAGGTCTTCCCTCATCTTCTCATCCAACATCAAACACCATTGTTGTGTTTTTGAGAAAATTTCTGCCTTTTCCTAGGTTGTTGCTTCTTTGGTAGTTAGAACCATGCTTGACCTTTCCACAATCAAGTCCCCAGCACCCAGCACTGTTCATGGCACTGGAAGAGTTCTTAGAAATAAGTGACCGAGTGAAGAATGGTCTTCCCTTGGCTTTCCAACAGTCGAATACTAAGACTGGTCAGCTGGTGTGAGCAGTCAAAGGTTCAGCCTAACTTATAGCATGACCAAGAAGCCAGTAAGTGATGCTATGATTGTGTTTGATGGATTTTTGTGTCAACAGGACCCACTCTTGACTTTTCTGCTCAAAGAAATAATGACCCCCTTAATCTATTTTCTTAGATGAGACAAAAGGAGATTTCTATGAACACTATCACCTAGCGGGTAGAGAATTTCCTGCTTGCCCATAAAGCAGACAGGTATCGCAAACCATTGATAAGGAGAGAGAAGCAATTCGTGCCTTGTGGCTGAATTTTTTCAGCCACATTTTTTCAATAGCCCCATTTTTTCAATAACCCCAGCCAGATGAGCAGCCAGCAAAAAGGCGGTTGATTAGGATCGGCTATGCCTGTGAGATGTGATCATCTGATGAAAGAAAAAAAAAAAAAGTGTTCAAATTGGCACCAGTTGGAGTAAGGGCTGGACAATGAGAGTCAATTTACTATGGCCATTAGGATGCCCCAGTGCTCACCTCCATTTCAATGGCTTGTCCCTTCTTATGTCCATGGCACTGCATGGTAGGGTTCCAAAGAACAAAATGAAGCCACAAAAAACAAATGGCTTTAAGATAATGTTCTCATTTCCTGTTAATCTCCTGTTCATTTTGCTTTCTTTTTTCTTCTATTTTTAAAATTTTCATTCCTAAACTGGTGTGATTGAATGATAACATCCTTTTATTAGGAGAGATTAAGCTACTCCAGGCAAGAGGTGGGAATAGGAACAAAAGCATCCCTATAATGACAGCTGGGACTCCTCCTCTCCGGAAAAATCAGCATGCCTTCTAATAAACGAGTTTTCAATTTTCTCAACTTACAATAGAAAAAAATTCTCACTGTATCCCATAAGCCAAACAGCCATCATCACTGGTCACTCAAAATGCACTCAGAATGTTTTTAATGTCACTGCTCAATCACTTTGCTAAGTGTCACTGGCTTAAACTATGCCATATTCAGTCATAAAAAGTCTCCTTTTTGCCACCTTGATTTTTTGTTAAGTTTCATTGTAAAAATAACTATAGTTAGAGAGGAAGCAGAGCCTGCAATCCTCCAGCTTCAATAAGTGTCACCATTTTTGTTTCATTTGTCTTTCCTATCCTTCTACCTTTATTTCTTTATCTTTTGTTAGAACAATTTGAATCAAATGCTAAACTTCATTTTTTTCCTAAATGTTATAGTTTGCATTTCAAAGGTAATATTGTTTTACATAATCCAAATATTATTACATCTAACAAAATTAACAAAGTTATTCCCAAGTACCATTTAAAATCCATTTCATATTTAAATGTTCCATTTGTCTAAAATATGATTTTTTATAGTTGGCTTGTTCAGTCAGATGAGAACAAGATCCCTTGTTTTATTTATTATATTCATGAATATCTTTTAAATTTCTTTCAGTCCAGAACTACCTAGTGTCCTCCCTTTTTTATTTATGTTTTCCTGTTATTAACATACAGATTGACTTGTCGAAGAAATTCGGCCAGAATGTTCCACATTCTGGATTTGTCTGTTTCTAGTGTCACTGACTTCGTTTCTCTATTCCTTATAGTTCCTGTGGACTGAAAGTTAGATGTAAAACTTTGCATTCTGTTTTGATTTTTTTTTTTTTTTAAGATTTTATTTATGTTTTTGGAATGCTTCAAAGTTGGTATTGTGGCCTCCGTAATATCTCACACGAGGAAATAAATAATGTTTGGTTAACTAAGTTTTAGTGAGGATAAAATCAATCAGGGGTCCAGTCACCCTGATATCTGGACTCAACCAGTCCTTCTCACAGTGTGAGACCTTGTCTAACTCAGCGCCTCCCATCCTGCTGACTCAGTGCTTGTAGTGAATCAATAACGGGTTCCTAAAAGCAATTTGAAAAACACTACCACAAGCCCCGCATCTAACCAGGCACATATAATGGCTTCCTGGCTGGCATATCATAGGCCTCTGAATGGATCTCCAGGGGGCTTTATTGGACAAAATACTCTGATCACTGCAGTCTAAAAATGGAGCCCAACTTTAGGAAGCATTAGAGATATTTGACGGGGATTGATAAACCCACATGAAGCATATTCTCTACAGTTTCTAGGACAAAACACTGGATATATTACTCTCCATATCTATAAATAAAGGAGACGAGTTGGGTCAAGTGATGTCTTCAGATCTTTCTAGTTACCAGGTCTGGCATCAACCTTGCTCTGTGTGCAATGATCCTGGACAAGTTGTGTCTGTGCATGAGTGCTGAATATGGCTCTGAGTGTCAGGAATCAAAGGCTTACATCTGGAAGTGTATATTCAATGTTAAAGGCACTTCTGCACCCTCAAAACAGAAGGATACATTCCAGATTCTGCTGTCAGCGTCCCATACATGAGTTATTTATTTACTCAGGTCAACCCTTTCAACCTCTGGTTAACCTATCAAAAGAGAATATAAGAATCACAGAAAAGGTAGGCACAGGGAAACCCCACAACTGGATCGTATGAAAGCAGCAAGCTAAAACTGAGAGACATCTATCTACCCCCTGGGCCCTCAGAATATTCCTCACTAATACCTGGCCTCTTCCAGAGCTCCATCCCAGGGAAGAGGCTGCCAGCTGACTAAGAAAGTCCATATCTCTCAGTCCTCCTCTTCTCCAACCCACCTCAAAGATTCAGAATTAACTGGCAGAACAACTTGGGTTGTTCCGATTGGAAAAAGGAGGAGGCTTGGGGGTCTTCAAATGCTTGAAAGTTTCTTCTGCAGAAGACAAACTAGGATCTTTCCATGTGGCTCCAGAACCAGAGAGCACAGTCAGATCCCAAAATTGAGAGAAAGAAGGAGGTGGAATTCAGCCAAAATTAAGGAGGTACTTTCTAAAAGGAAGTTTATGAGATAGTCCTAAGACACAGTCTGATGTTTCTCCTAGAAGCAAGAATCTGTATCTGGAAATGATCAAGTTGACTAGAGGCCTGGCTGTCTAAAACTTTGTAGAGGATTCTGGTTTGGGGGACCAAGCTGGACCCAGTCATCTGTATTACCTGCCAGTTTTAACTCAATGCTTCCATACTTTTTTGTTTAATTCGGCTCCATTTTCTCCATCAAGCCTTTCCTTAAAAATTCCGTGAATACCAATCTCTCCTTTTTCTGATTCCCCAGCATGTCCTTGCTTGTCCCATACATTTGGAGGCTTTGGATTAACTCTTTGTTTTACATCATATTTAGATTTTCCTCCAATTGCTTCATATATATTGCCACCATCTCCCCTCCTCTCTGCAAGATTGCATGCTCCTTTATATTGTGGAGACTGTGTAATATGTTCTTCTTTTATGTCCCCCATGGTGCCATGTTCATGACTGAACACATGGTTTGTATTCAATAAATACATGTTGAAATGGATTGAATTGATGCTCAGGGACTTCCATCCAAGAAAGCAAAGCTGCACTGCAAAGTCTCACTCTGAAGGGAAAAAAAAAAAAAAAAATTCGAGTATATTCTCCATCGTGTCTCCCCTTAATTCTTCCATAGCTGCTCAATACTTTCCTCCTTCCCCCCACCCTCCTTCCCCTGCTCTGCACCTCTCCTAGTTCTCTCCTTCCCATAACTCACTTCCGCCTAAGCAAAAAGCTGTCTTTGGCTTTAATGTTCTTTCTGGTGAGTCTGTCCATTGTTTTTTAGAAGGCAAAGAAGGGAATCTTGTATCAGAAGCCTTTCCTGGGGTAGCTGAAATAAACAAAAAAATTATTTCCCTCTCATTTCCTGTTGGGTTCTGAGGGATAAAGGGAAATAGACACACACACACACACACACACACACACACACACAGCATTCCAAAGGTCTTGATTCTAGTTTTACCTCTGTGTATGTGCCAGCAGTGCAAATTTGTGCATGGTTTGTACCTCTTTGTGTTTCAATTAATGCAGGTATAAAATAGTGATGCTCATTCTTGCCCTACTGACCTCACAGGGATTTTGTGGCAATGAAATGAGCAACTGGATATGAAAACACCATGTAAATTATAAAGACCACATCGATATCAAGGATGGTTGTTGTTTTTATTAATATATGGGAAACAAGCCAGCTTTGCCCTATCTCTTTAAGATTTGTCATGTACCCGTGGAAAGTAGATAATCCTTTGTAGGTGATTGAGATGTGTGTGTTTCTTTCTCAGTGTCTTGTGGGAAGAGAGGAGTCCCAGAGCAAAACTAAAATCAAATGATCTTCTTATATATTTCAAACTTACAGAAGGCAGGGGCCACTGCGTTGTTCAACATGTGGAATTAAGCACAAGGAAACTAGAATATCAATTAGTTTCTGTGTGCTTGTTTCTGAAGAGCAGAGATCTCATTCAAAATTTAAGTGTGCATGCTCTCATTCTCTGTTCTTATTCCGATGCTTTCAAATTATAATGCAAACTCCCAGAGCTGATAAAGTGATTTTTTTAAGACTGTTCTTTCTTCCACAACAATGTAGAATTGTTTTTCAAAAGATGAAGAATAGTGGTTGAAATATTTAATGTTCCTGTGTAATTTGCTAATGCTTTCAGAAATAAGAATGTAAGATCAGTGGCAGATGCGTCACACAAATGAAAAAAAAATTAAATTATTTAAATGTATATCCTCTTGTTAAGAGAGAAACATATGAGATAATGCTTAATTTAGAGTTTCACTCCCTTTGGATTTATTATAATGTGTACAATAAACATTTCACTGATTTGAGAATTTTTATTTTTTCTAATTCATAGAACCACATATGAAATCATTAGCATTTCTATTTGTCAGGCGTGGTGTTCCCAGGCTCTCCCAAGGACAGCCACTGATGTCGTTTCCAGACTAGCTCAGGTTGGGAGGTGATCATGACCAGAGCTGGAGGTACATTACCCGTCTACACCCATCAGCTAGTAGAATTTGATCTTAGCTGATGGTTATAGAATAAGATTCTGGAACCTGATTAATAATTTCTAATAAATGGTCGGTGTCCCTTGACTTTTAGCTATTTATATACCTCCTCAGTTGTGACCTCATTTCTGTCCGAACAGTTTGCGTGACCTGCCTTCTGCCTTGGTCTCCCTACTTAGCATTTTTGTATCCTACAAGACTAGAGTTTAAAAATAAATCCTTTACTGCTTGGATAAATCCCTGGCAAACTGCTGTATCCTTGAGACAGACCTTTCCTGGAATCTTGGATAGCATCCTTCTTTCCCTCATAAGCTATCTAAAGGGCATGGGCTCTGCTACCATATCAAACACCGAGAGCTACAGAACACACCACCCAACTCTATCCCTCTTACTACAATGGGCCTCTCCTAACCTGACATTCCTATATACCAGAGTGAAAAATGTGTAAATATGGGTTAAGTTTTATGCCAAGCCCCACTGCCCATAGTGAGAGATCTTTCTCTTTACAGGATATTTGATGCAACTCATGTAATACCTCCTAATGTTGAGGGAAACTGTGCCTAGATTCCTGTGGTCATATTCCACCTGGGGGCTTAGATGGCTATCCTCAGCTGGAAACACTTCCCTTCTCTCCTCGTGCTTGCTTTAGCATGCATAATGCTGTTCTCTTTGCTCTTGGATTCTACTTCTTTCCCTCCCCAACTATATTTTGATAATCCCTTATACTCTACCTTACAACCTTCAAAAAGAAGGGGAAAAAAAGTGAAAACTTTATGCAGCTGAATCTGCATGGATTTCAGTTAAGGACTTTTTCTAATATCCCCCATAGTATAATATAGATCTTTTATACAATAGGCAGAACAAAATACAGTCCTGTGTTGCCTTCTTCAATGAGTTTTATTTTGAAACTCCATAGAGAAGGGTTCGACTCTTTAAGGGTAGGTAAGAACCATTGTAACTTTTTTTTTTTTATATCTCCTACATTAAGTCCTTCTCAAGTAATAAATATAACACAGTAAAGACAAAGAAGAATGTTTTAGAACTGAAAGACCTGTGTTCCATACCAACTCTGGCACTGTCTATATGACCATAGATAAGCCAGTCCTTCCTTTGAATTTTAGTTCTATAATCCATAAAACAAAGGAGGTAGGTAGGCTAAGTCATACACAAAGTTCCTTATAGCTCTAACTCTTACTGGTAGATTTTAATTTAAAATGTAATTATTGCAGTGAAAAATATTTTCACTTAGAAAATTCAGTTTACTCTGAATTAAAGGCTAATATCGGTATTTCAGTGTAGCTGAAATTACTGTGATTGTATATTATCGGGCTTGCTTCAACAGCAGCATGGTAATGTGGAAACCAAAAGACAAGTGCGTACTTATTTCTCGCTCCTAAAGTTTTAGCATTCCTCACCATAGTTGTCGAGTGGAGAAGTCCTGTAAAAAGCCTTGGACTGGGTAATTTAAGGACACCTATAAAACTAAATATTGACATAAACTAGTGAGGTGGGTGGGTGATAAATGGTATCCTGCACGGGGCCCCTGCTTTGCAAGTGATGGGGTCTCTGGCAAGCTAGAAACTACATCCTCTGTCTAAAGAAGTGGTGGCTACTAGAAATCATTGCCATGTGGAAAGGTAGACCTCATATGGGCAGGATTTCTAGTTTTTTTGTGAAGTCTGGAAACCCAAAGTAGTAGACACAATTTCCCAGTAGTTATATGTTGGCAACTAGTTCAAATTTCAAAAACGGTAGAAGTCCACGTTAGCTATGTCAAACAAAATATACCTTCAGGCCAATTACCAACTCCCGACCTAAGCTTTACTTAACCCTGTCCTCAAATCCTTGCTGAACCCATATATAAAAGATCCCACTTAATATGAGTACAGCATCTCCCACTTATCAATGATGATCACAAGGGATTTTATTTGAGATTTGGGTGAGTGAAGCCAGAGGCCCTTGGAGAAATATGGGATGACAGTTCTAAGGAAAGGAAAATGTGAGACTGGTGAAGAAATGTGCATTTTGCTAACAACCCAGAAAGGAGATTCCATGGATGCGTATAAGGAGGGTTACCGAAAGGATAGCTGGCAATGCACACTCAGATCCTATCATAGCACACAACAGAGGGTTCAGTTTCCAGGTCCCCAAGAAACCTTTCCTTTTATTTGTTCTACACTATAGACCATTTCTGAAACTATTGTATTATCTTTTTAGAGAGTAGACTATATGTTTCATGAAGAGTGAGGTCCAGGTCATCCTTGAATCCTCCATGATGTTGAACATAATGTCTTACACATAGTACTCAAATAGTTTTGTTGAATATTGAACAGATTTGTAAGTTCCATACAGGTCAGAACATAATAAATTTTTGGTCACCATGTGGTATAGTTCAAAACAAAACAAAACAAAACAAAGAAGGGGGAAGAATCTATGAAACTTTTTCTATTATAGGTTCTACAATCATGTAGTTGAATGATCTTGATCAAGTCACTTAAAATCTCCTGGATTCAATTTCAACAACTGTAACCTAAAAAGGTGAATTAGATACCAAGTTTCCATCTCCTTTAGCAGTCTATGATTGTCTCCTATCCCTGATATCAACAGGATGCTTAAAGAAATGAAAATCTTTCCGGAAAAGCCAGGATTCTTCTTTGCTTTTGCCTCTAAGAGAGTATGAGCCAGACCCCTTAGCCATTTCTTAGCCTGCAAGTTCATTTTCTGATATTGGCTTGAAATGGAAAATACCCGTTCTGCCCTACAAAACATACTTTTTAAAAGCTCCAAGCATATTTCCCTCCATTACACCTATGAACCTGTTAATGATCTGGTCAAACAACACTCCAAACCAATTCCAGCTACTCTAGAGGTCAAAGGAAGGGCAATGAAACAAACCTCTAATGGAAAATTCCAAGAAATAAAACCAGTTTCTGGAGCTGCTGAGATAAAGTTGAGGTTGAAATGCATTTCCTCACTTCTGCTCAGAGATACAAGGGAAGAGCTACCCTGGAAGCCAGGAGATAGGTGCTCCAGGAATTTCGATAGATGCCTGACAGGCCTACATTCATCATTCAGTCCACCATGAGAAATGGTGATTAGACACTGATGTTATCAAACTGCTTAATCTCACTCTCATCACATTGCCTTTTCCTGAACCCTGCTACACAATGTTCCGGAAGAGAGACAGTTATACATTTGCCTCTGATGGCAGTTTCTGATTATCAGCAACCAGGACCAGCCTGGATCTCCTTGCCAAGTAGACATTTGTCTTTGGTGTTGCAGCCACTTTATTTTTGTAATTCATTTACTTATTTACTTCAACATTTATTTATTCATTCGTTCAACAAACATTCACCAGCCACGTTCTGTGGCCAAGCATGGTTCTGTTCCCTGCGATCTAAATATGAACCACACAGTTGATGAGGGAATGAATGAATAAGATACATAGTTCTTGTTTCCAAGGCACTCCCAGTCCAGTGGAGAAGAAAGACCAGTAAAGAGACCATTATAATTCATCATGGTTAGTGCTATAGCAGAGATGGGCAATGTGTCATAGGACCCATAAAGGAGATATTGATGCTTCCTGAGAGGCTCATGGAAGACTATTCCAAGTGAAGAGATCTTGTAGGCAGTTATGCAGAGCAGCCAGCCTCTCAGAATGGTTATTTACCCTGGAAAAGTTGACATTCTTAGCTGGTAGGCAGCTAGTTCAACCCTGAAGTCTACGATATCACCAGTAATGAAGGAACAGAGTGGGGGACAGATATAGCATGAACCCTCTCTCTGAGTCAGTATGGTCTAAATGTTCAACTTTCATTGTACTAGATACCCTGTGTCTTTAGTCTTTGTGCCTGCAACCCTGATGGAATCTCTTTGGATGTTTTTCATGTTCAGGTGAGAAAGACCGTTACAGCTTACATTACTTATCTTAGGTGGCAGAGCCAAAGGAAGCTATAGATAGCTATGATATTAAATATGCAATCAAGCCTGAAATTATAATGGTGGAATTTCAAAAAATATGAAGCAAACATGAAAGGAGGATTTTTAAGGGAAAGAGTTTTCCATGCTGGCCATGAGATTGTACCTCTTGTCTCTTCTGTCCATGGGTCAAGTCTAGCTCATCCATTGTATCTATAAACATTTTTGGTGCATGTATTAAAAAAATCTGTTGTTGTTACAGTAAACATATCATGGGAATAGTAATACTAGTTAATTGTTGGTACTATTATTAATAAGGCTCCTTTTAAATCAAGCATTATGATAGGTGGTTTACATACCTTGTGTCACTCAATTCTCAAAAGAAAGATTTAAGATAAAGGAGCAAGAAGCATGCCTGAAACTTTTGGCTTGGTTTAGATAAGAAAACATTTGAAAAATTGAAACCCAGAAATTAGAGCCTGTATTAGAACTATTAGGTAAAAAAATGTTTAATGTTATATGAAAACCATAACTTTATTCATTAATAAAACTAAAGAGACATGGACTAATCTTTTTTTAAATGAACAGACTTGTCACTGGAGAAATTCAAGTAAACAGCAAACAGTTGATATTCTCCTATCATGTCATGGTAATAATTCCAATGAATTTCTTATTATATTGCAATGGTGGCTCTTTGCCCTTAGAAAAAAAATATTCTACTCTAATGTCTGTCCAAGATAATTTTTGTCATCTCAAAAGGATGTGTGCTTCATTGAATAAATCAAATAAATGAGTTTTCATTTTTAAGTCCGTCTGGTGTGCAGAAGAAACCATGCAAGAATGAGGAGGTTCCTTGTCTTTCTGTGGGCATTCCTCATGTGACCTTGTGCACATCACTTACTTTGCTTACACAGCAACACCCGATGCAGATATTTATTAGAGTAATGGATACTTCATAGAGAAAAATCCCACACATCTGAGTCTCCCTGAGAATGTTGGATGATTGAGCGCCAGTAGACCCTCAGCGTCTCAGAGCTCCTCAGGACCAGGAAGAGTGCATGAAGTTTGCTGCTTCTCACTCCACTCCTTCTCCTGCCTCCCCCACCTTAGGCACTTCCTCTCTTTCCCTCACGTAGGGGGGCTTTTCCAACTGAGTATACCCTTCCCAATGAGGATAATAATTATAATTTATAATCTTAACTTAATAGTTTTAATTTCTGGAGTCCACACTCAAGGTTCAGGGACTGTTATAAATGATTTACATACATCAAGCCATTTAATCCTCACAAGACACTTATGAATCACACAAACGATCACCTGCAATGTACTGAAGAACTTGGGGGGAAAAGCACTTAAATTATTGCACAAAATCAGATTAGTTTTAAAAGACCAAGGCGGGATTCAATCCCAGCCAGTCTGACTCCATATTCTACCTTGTAATATTACACAATATAGTTTCTTCTTGGTGCACTGCTGTCATAGTATCTAGAACATCTCATTGCACTCTGCTCATTTTAGTCTACCCATACCACTTTGTACATGCTCTTAGTGGAAAAAATGCACCTTATTTATCTATTTCCCCAAGACTTGGCATAGAATCTGACCCATGGAAACCATGATGGCTGAGCAAATGCAGCCATGTTCCCTAAGAGCATGATATAACTTTGAAGACCTCACTTAAGGTAGAGGTTTGAAATCCAAGACCCCACCCAAGGGTTGATGGATGAGTTTTAGGGGGTCCATGGCCCCTCCCTTCCAAAAATTGTAAGCAATATATTATGGATAAACTTTGTTCTTCCCCTAGGGAGGAACTCCATATCCTTTGACAGAACCTAAGAGGGTCTCAAAAATGTTTGAAGAAACATTCAATTGGAAGCCTCATCAGCTACTGGGAGCAAGTTTTCCTACCTGACCTGATGACAAGTAGAATTGTGGAGACCATTATTACAGGAATTCAATGGCTAAATTATCTTGCCCTTAACAGTACTGAACTATAAAAAAAAAATGCCACCTTTAATTGCACATGAGAAAGTCATTTGTTTTATAATCTTTATTATTAGAATAGGGATGTTTAAAAATATTACAACAAAAAGTTAGAGTAAGTAAAAATCAGTTAATGGTATATAATTAAATGATTTTTTTTTCCAGGTATATTGTGTTGTAACTTTCAGCAGACCAATTTCCATGGATTTTATTTTGGTCAATGTTAGTGATTAATTACAAAGGAATTAATGAAATTGATTAGGTAACAATGTACATTAGTCTTTTAGTTGAGCAAAAAGTCAAGAATAACTCTGAGATTACCTTTTCCGTGGACATATCCTCTGTTAATAAACAATCTAATTCTCTCTCAGTCTTCTAAAAAAAATTTTATACATCCTTTATATGTCACTTGGATTGATTTCTTACTTAGAAAATATTTGTTTTCTCAGACTGGAGTATTCCTTAAGTGTCTAAGAAGATTATAGAAGAAGATAGAAGAATCATAAGAATGATTCAGAAATATCTGCTAAATTAAAGTCAATGTATTTAGTGAACACTTCTTGTTTGTGTAGGACTTGTTTGAGACTTTGGGAGGTATTTAAAAGAACAGAAGATATAGACTTGCCCTAAAAAAGCTTGTATTCCAAGGGCACCTGTGTAGCTTGGTCAGTTAAGAAACCAACTGACTCTTGGTTTTGGCTCAGGTCATGATTTCCATGATGTGATCTCGGGGCTGTGGGGCTCTGTGTTCAGTGGGGAGTCTGCTTGAAATTCTCTCCTTCTGTCTCTGCCCACCCCCTGCTGGCACACTCTCTCTAAGGAAAAAAAGAAAAGAAAAGAAAAAGAAAAAGAAAAAAAAAGAAACTTGTATTCCAGTAAGTTAATTTATAGGTGTCTTTAAATATTAGACTTAGTGGTTTAGAGTTGACGTAAAGGCAAGAAATGTCTACAGTAAGTACTTAAACAATACTTAAGTAAGTACTTAAGTACTAATATACTTAAGTAAGTACTTAAGTACTAATGTACTTAAGTAAGTACTTAAACAATACTTAAGTAAGTACTTAAGTACTAATGTACTTAAGTAAGTACTTAAGTACTAATGTACTTAAGTAAGTACTTAAACAGGGGAGAATGATCAAAATGGAAAGCTTAATATGGCACAGTTCTAAAAACTGAATAAAACCATAATGAAGCTGGATGAAAAGAAGCTATTGTAGAAGTTTTTTGTAGTATTTACCAAAAATTAATAAATATGGGGTGGTGTTGTGGTCATAGAAATGAAGATGAAGGGATTGGAATAAGAGCTGCTTGGGGAAGATTTGGAGCCTTGGAGGACTATGTTGCCTCCGTCAGTCCTGAGGCTGACCAGGTTCCCAGCTCCTTCTAAGGGAAACTGCCTCATTAAAGATCTTGAGTGAAGGAATAGCCTTGTGTTTCTCACCACATGCCAACTCTCACTTCTGGAAGTAGTTAATTTACCCAATAATATCCTTCCTCCACAAGATCTGTCAATCTATATCCAGATTATGGATTGACCTGGTATGAAAGGATGAGCTAAATCAATCAAAGTCTTTCTGGAATTTAAACTAAAAAATGCCAGAAGAGAACAGTTAGATGCATGAATTGAAACTGAAAAGATATGCCAAGACAGAAAGAACTATGGGGTACTTGGGGGGCTCAGTCGGTCAAATGTCTGCCTTAGGCTCAGGTCATGATCTCAGGGTCCTGGGATTGAACCCTGTATTGGGCTCCCTGCTCAGCAGTGAGTCTGCTTCTCCCTCTCCCTCTTTCCTGCCACCTTCTCCCTGCTAATGTTCTGTCTCTCAAATAAATAAATAAAATCTTAAAAAAGAAAGAAATAACTAGAATGGAAGTCATAGTAGAATATTAGTTATATACATAAAGATGTATTAGTTTGACATATTTTGGCCAAGATGATGAGGGCATAAATAAACATTTCTTTCTTTCATGTCAAACCAGGAGTTAACAACTCAAGTTCGTGTTTCTACCTATGTTCTCCCAAATACATACCCATGACCAAGTTTATTTTTAGGGAGTTTACTTAGGCTATGATTACAAAGAATAAGATGAGGGACAGGGAAAGTGAGACATGGAAGGACACAAGCTATCTTAAGGACACATTTTTTAGGGCACCATTGTGAGCAGTGAGGCCTTAATTCCACCGGGACCACATGAGAAACTTACAAATGCCTTCCAGAATTATCTAGCTGAAGAAAGGAAGGTGGAATTATTTATCTACCAGTGCCCATTCCTCATCATTTCAGGATTTCCCTTGGGGGCATTAACTTCCCAGATTCCTAGAAGGGATGCATGCTGGCAAAGCAAGTTCCTGCCAGTGTCCTAGGTGTTGGGGAAACTAGAAGAATGCAGTGCATTCTTGAAGGGAAGCACTGTCAGTAGGAATTTAGTTGAAGTCTCTGTGGAACTGCCCAGTGACAGTAGTGTGGCTGCAATCACACATGTGCTGAGATGATGTGAGCTGGAGCCCAGAAGCATCTGACACAGTCCTCCTGTCACATTGTCCAGATATGCTCATGCCTACATAAAACCCAATCTATCAAGGCATCTTCAGGGTAATGGCTGGCTGCAACCTTTGCAAGAGATTGAATACGCAAAATTTCGATGAAACAAGCTATAATTTCATTGCTGGTCCAATGTTATTGGTGGTCCAGGGAGTTTAATTGATGGATAAAATGTCTTCCTTCCACCACACATTTTAGATTCCCCTCACTC
This sequence comes from Neogale vison, assembly GCF_020171115.1. Classification (NCBI taxonomy): domain Eukaryota; kingdom Metazoa; phylum Chordata; class Mammalia; order Carnivora; family Mustelidae; genus Neogale; species Neogale vison. Next base: position 7,680,602 of record NC_058100.1, read on the forward strand.
TTGCCTGACACTTCAGTTGCTACAAGTTTCTTGCTTGGTGGGATGACCCAGGTCTTCATTTTCGAGTAGTCTTGGTTCACAGTTTGCCTTGCCCTCATTAGATCACGGCTGCTGAAATTGTCCATTCACCACTGTGATCGAGCATGTGAACAGCGATTCTTGGCTACAGAAGTCATGGCCCTGCTCCAGAACCCTGAGGATGTGGGATGCTTCCCTCACAACTGACAGCTTCATGAACCACTCAATAATTAGGTCAAAGCAATATTCGCAGGCATGGCATATGCTACTCCTGACTCCAAAGAGGCCCAAAGTGCAAAGTACATGGAAAAGATGCTCATTCATATTTTAGGCATTTAGATCCCTGACATTTTTACTGATGTGACAAGCCCTTAAACTTTCTGGAACTTACCTCTCACACTTGTGGCACACGTGTGTCTGGCATGTATATCTATGGATACTAGAATATTTGTCACTTTTTGTCCACAAGGTCCAATGAACATCATCATAGCAGACTAGCCCAATGCTCTGAGGAATGTCAAGATGGTTAAGGTCACTGCATATTACATTGTGGTAGAGAGCAGGAGGGTTAACCTAGTGCTTGCACATGACAAAAAATGTGTATATATGTTGTCTCTATGCAAATTCAAACAGCTTTTGGTAGATAGAGGAGAACCCATTTGTGAGATTCATGGGACTGCATCAAGTTTCCACTGGAGTAAAAATACCACATTTGGCATAGCAGTTGCTCCTGGGGCTACCAAATGATGAAACTTATGGCAATGTTCATACTTCTTTGCTTCTGATTACAATTCCTCTAGTTTTTGCAGGGATCCAACCAGAGCACTAAATGGGGATATGATGAGGACTATACTCTGCAAACTTTAAGTCCTTGAGAATAGCACTTACGTTTCCAATTCTTGCAAGGATGCGCTATTATGTCTGTTTTACTCCATTTCAGGAGTTTCCCTTAGCCCTTTTTACCATAATGGCTTCTGAACTCCACAGGCCAGAAAAACAGTGTGAACATTTAGCTAGCTGCTAAGTATATATATTTTAATTATGCATTTGGAAAATAACTACAGGGCTTATGTAGCTATATTTTTTGCTCTTTCCCCAAGTCTAACTCCTTTAAAATCAACTTTCTGCTTATATTCACTGATTTAAGGACTTCCATTCTTACGGTCAAGTAAGCTATTTCCTCCTGGAACATGGGCTCTACCTTCTCATTTGGAGTATACTAAGCTCTGATCCTAGTTTTGGATTTAAGGGCAATGAGACTATGTAAGGACAGATTTTAAGATGGTCACCCACATCTTTTGCAGCATTTTGCCTTAATGTATTGCATGGTTCCTTCACAAAGGAAGGGTGATCTCCAGGTAGAATCAGGGAACTTTTGCTGTTTCAGAGGTTTCAAATAAAAATAGGGTACATAACGTTTCAAGACTCTCAGATTCATTCTTTCATCCAGATGTCCCCATTTCAAGTCTTAGGTGCCCCCTTCTTTCCTATAACCTTTCGCCTCTGATGAAAGAGACCTGTTGTCGCTGCACATTCTGTACCCTTCGTATTCCTTACAATCACATCCTTACAATAAAATTCCGATCATGATTTTGGGTGCTCAGTCCTATGGATGCAGGAGATGAGGGTTGCTTTAATTATCACTTCTTGTTTTAACCCTAGTCTCTAACTAGGTTGCTTTCTTCCTCTAAAGTATCCACAGGAATTAATAAAACCCAAGGGCTCTAAAGCTGGTTTCTGGAGGACTTCATGAGAATGGTTCAGATTGTCTTCCAGAATTGTCTCCCCCAAAGGGAGAAGCAGGAAAATTTGTCCAGTGTTCTCCACTTGCAACAGGTTGACAGTTTACTCAGAAGATAGAAACACCCCTGCACTTCCCGGTTGTGCATGTGTGCTGGCTGAACAAGATTTTTCTGGCATTCACTTCATAGGAGAAGCCACGTGGCAGAAAGTAAGGACATGTGGAATGTGCCTCATCAGGATGCTGTTGGCCTAAAGTGAGGCAAGGTTCTTGTGGCACTCTCTGTAGCAGCTGCAGCTGAATTCAGAGATAAATAGGGGTGACGACTAGCTGTGGCTCAGTTGGTTAAGCGTTGGACTCTTGATTTCAGCTCAGGTCCTGATCTCAGGGTCTGGAGATGGAGCCCCATGTCAGGCTCTGTGTTGAACAGGGACTATGTCTGAGATTATCTCTCCCTTTTCCCCTGCCCCTCACCCCTGCACTCTCTTTCTCAAATCAATAGATAAATCTAAAAAAAAAAAAAAAGAAAGAAAAAGCAAAGAAAAAAAAAAAGGAGTTGTCTCATATTCTTCCCAACTTTTGGAAATCCTGAAGGACATCCAGGTAGGTAGGAAAACATTTTTATAATATTCTATGGCTAGAGTTTAACTCCATTTTCCATATAAATGTGCAATGGTAATACACAATGTGTTTTCTAGGAGTATACCTGCTGGTTCAATCAAAGAAATACTGTACTTTATTATATTTATATCTTTACCCACAATTGTTTACTGTATCAGAAAAAAATAAGCACATCATCTACAATAATGTTGCTCACATTTAAGTCATCAGTATGAGACAATTTGCATAAGTCCCATTTGTAAGTACTACTTTTATTCTGGTTCATGCTTAGATATAATCATCTCACTACTTCATTTTCTGGTATAGTTATATCTGAATGTTTACTCATTAAATTGTATATCATTTTAAATTAATTAATTTGATTTAAATAAAATTATAATTTTAACTATGTAATATAAAAATTTAAAAAAGTTTTATTTTATCTTTTCTTTTTTTAGAGAGAGAGAGAGAGAGCATGTGTGTGAGTGACGGGCCAAAGGAGAGGGAGAGAAAGAATCTTAAACAGGCCCCATGTTGGGCATGGAGCCCATGTAGGGCACCACATCACGACCCTGAGATCATGACTTGAGCTGAAATCAAGAGCTGGAGACTTAACCGACTGAGCCACCAGGCGCCCCTCAAAAATGATTTTATTTTAAATCACTTTATTTTCTGCAGTTTTTTGCATTATACTTAAGGCAATATTACTTCTTTTTTTTTTTTTTTTTTTTGGCAATATTACTTCTGTTAGAGTCTTTAAATAAGAAAAAACTTGCTTACACATTTCAGGTTAGCAAACTATGGATTATAAAATATTCAGGGTGAAAATTTGGTATTTAGTTTGATGGAGTTAAAGCCACTACTTTGGGAGGAGAGAGTAGAAACTGGGGGACATGAAGGAACACAGCATGACAAACTAGGCAAACAGCAAGTCTGAGTAAAATGGATACATCCGAAAATATGTATATAAGTAGAAGATCTGAGACAAAAAGAAAAGTGTACGGTAAGCATACAAGAAGTCAGGGACTGCTACAAAGATAATGGTGTTTACAAAGAACATGCTGAGGGCGCCTGGGTGGCTCAGTGGGTTAAGCCGCTGCCTTCGGCTCAGGTCATGATCTCAGGGTCCTGGGATCGAGTCCCGCATCGAGCTCTCTGCTCAGCAGGGAGCCTGCTTCCTCCTCTCTCTCTCTGCTTGCCTCTCTGCCTACTTGTATCTCTCTCTGTAAATAAATAAATAAAATCTTTAAAAAAAAAATAAAAAAAAAAAAACAAAGAACATGCTGAAAGCTGAAGACCATAAAGTCCTTGAACTCCTCTGTTGACTTGACAGGTGCCTGGGTGAGGACCTACCCCCAGGTTCTACTTCCCTGTGCCCCAGCTCTGTTCTCACCCTACTTGCACTTGACCTGAACTGGTTTCCTACTTTTGCTCGCGCTATTCCGCTTTTCCTGGCTGTCTCTGCACCTGAGCCTCTGTGAAGGTGTCTGAATGCAGGGGAAACAACACACCTACGAAGACAAAGACAGGGAAGGAAAAGGGAAGATCCCCGGGTCCCCTGGTTGGAGGGCAGGTCACAGAGAGGGGCGAAGAGAATAGTGTTGTCCTGCTGGAAACAAAGAGTGGTTTGGATCAGCGGGGAAGAAGGTGAGATTCTCATCTTTTGGGCCGATCTCCTTCTCACTGAAGCTTTAATTATTTGTCCTGACTGATGTCTTAGTTCCTCACTCACCCCTCTATTTCTCCCTCTCTTCTCAGAGCTTACTTATGAAACCCCCTTTTGCATTCTCCTGGTATTACTAGGCAATATGGAGTGGCATTAATTTTTGAAGTTTTTTCCCCTTCCTGATGGGACATCTGGGTGAAATTAAATTAGTTAGTTCTATTGCTCTAAACACTGTCTATACCAGAATATGCCAAAGATAGAGGTTATGGATCATTTACTCTTTCAACATACCTGTGTGTACAAAGGAACTCTGATAATAAAAGTGAGAAGAAGTGTAAATCTTGGTTCTCTTCAAATGGCTCATAAGGTTGAGGACAGATACTCTGATCAATTTCTGCATTAAAATACAAATTCCATATTAACAACAAGTACAAGGCACTACAGGATCACAGATAAAAGTACTATTCACTTTTCCTGGAAGACCTGGGCAAAAAGAAAACATATGGAATGAATTTTATAAGTTAAGTCAAAGTTCACAAGATAAAGAGAAAATGAACAAAACAGTATGCATTGAAACAGGCATGGAATCAAAATCTTATCTACCCTTAGGTGTGGAAGATTAAAGAACAAACTTCAGGTATCTGAGGGTAGAGGGGAATGGTGTCAGAACGGAAGAAATTGAAGGTAGAAAAAAAGACGGAAAAAAATGTCGGGGACCGCCTCCGGCCGGGAAAGTCCCCGCCATTACAAGATGGCGCTTGGCTCACTGCCAGCAAAATATGCTGCAAGTAAACACCGAACTTTCTGGTGAAGCCCACCTGAAGGAGGACATAGTCATTGGCTGTTTCAAATTTAATCAGTATAATAACAGGACTCTCATTGGCTCTCCCCATTGTTTGGCCCCTTATTGGTCACCCTGACACATATAAGCTAAGAAAGTTGTCGAAATAAAGAGACGAAGCATTAACACCATGCCAGGCTGGTTGTCGTTCTTGCGGGCCGAGGGCGACAAATGGTGCCGAGACCCGGGAATAGTTAAAGAGTAAGTAAACCTTGCAAGGAGAAAAACCGCAGGTAAGCGGGGAAGGAACCACGATTAAAGTGGTGGGAATCTTGTACAAGACCGCAACAAGAAGCGGGCGGCCGTAGAGCCGGGATTTTCTTCCGCGGTAAAGCGGGGAGTAAAGGTCGACTGAAGTATATGCGCGTAAAAAGTCAATGTGTTGGTTAGTGTCTTTAACGTCTGCGTCTGTTGTCTTTGTGTTCATAATGGGATCTGAAGTATCTAAAGAGTGTTCCTCTTGTGCCTCAGAGGGGGGTAGTTCTCGTGAAGAGGAAGAAGAAATGTCAGGGGAAAAGTTAGACCGTAAAATGCACTGCAAGTTTGAACAGTTGAAACTGTCGACTCCAGCAACGCCTAGTGCCCCTCCGCCGTATAATCCTATGGCGTGCCAAGGAGCTTGTAGCTGCTGCACCACATGCGGTAGTGGCAGGGCTTCGAGCTGGAGAGATCATGACCTGACCTCTGCCTTTCCGGTTTTAGAGGACCAAAACAACCAGCGGTATCATCAGCCTCTTGATTTTAAACTAGTTAAGCAATTAAAGGAAGCAGTCATGCAGTATGGCCCTCAGGCAGCCTTTACAGTATCTTTGTTGGAGACCATAGCGGGAATGAACTTAGTCCCTGAAGACTGGGGCAATCTAGCCCGCGCAACCTTGTCAGGAGGGCAATATCTAGTATGGAAAACAGCCTGGCAAGAATACTCACAGGACACTGCCCGCCGTAATGCAGCGGCTGGAAATCCTCAGTGGGACCTAGAAATGTTAATGGGAATGGGACCGTACATGGGAAAGCAGGCCCAAATACAATACAACCCTGCAGTGTATCTGCAAATAGCCGCGGCGGCCACTAAAGCATGGAAAACCATTCAAGGCAGTGGGGATTTACAGGGTCAGCTGTCTAAGGTAATACAAGGACCAAATGAGGCATATGCTGATTTTGTAGCGAGGCTGATGCAAACAGCTGGTCGAATATTTGGGGAGGTAGAGGCAGCCATGCCTTTGATAAGACAGTTGGCTTATGAGCAAGCTAATAAGTGGTGTAAAGAAGCCATCAGACCTTGGAAAAGCAAAGACTTGAGTACATATATTAAAGTTTGCAGGGATATCAATGACAGTGTTATTCAAGGGCAGATTATGGCTGCAGCTATCACTCAAGGTTTACAAGGATTACAGGGAGCTCAACAATATAAACATAGGGATATTCCTGGAGTTTGTTATTACTGCAAGGAGCCAGGACACCTTAAGCGTGAGTGCCCAGAGATAAAGGTGTCTTATCAAGAGCCTAAAAAACCAGGTATCTGCCCAAGATGTGGGAGAGGTGCCCACTGGGCAAATAAATGTCGCTCAATAAGGGATATACGAGGAAACTCTCTGCTTCCAAGAGGGTCAAAAAACGGGAAAGGGGGCCCCACACCCCAGGGCCCTCAAATGTATGGGGTGCTCCAACAGGTGGCTCGCTCGCATTATCCGCCGACGAGCCAAGGCGAGCCACAACAGGGAGTGCAGGATTGGACATCCGTGCCACCACCAGACTCATATTGACTCCAGAGATGGGGACCCAGGTAGTCGAATCAGATTTTAAGGGTCCATTACCTGAGGACACCGTGGGCCTCTTGCTAGGACGGAGCCCCACGGCGTTATCAGGACTCATTGTTCACCCCGGAGTTATAGATGCTGATTATAAAGGAACGGTGAAAATCCTGGTATCTTCCCCACGTGGAATTACAGCTATTAGTCCAGGTGATAAGATAGCTCAAATCCTGGTATTGCCTAGTTGTCACAAGCTTTTTGGAAGCCATGAGGTTACGCGGGAACAAAAGGGGCTCGGTTCATCTGGAGCTCCTCTAGCATGCATCACGCTAGGCATGGAAAATAGACCCCTTTACTCTCTTTGGATAAGAGGCAAGAAATTCATAGGCTTATTGGACACTGGAGCGGATCGCAGTATCATCAATGAAGCTGATTGGCCTAAGGATTGGCCTGTGCAAAAGGCTGATCAAACACTTCGAGGATTAGGGATTGCTCATAGCCCCAGTGCAGCTACACTGCCATGGAAGGATGATGAAGGCCACCATGGACTTGTGCAGCCATTATGTCCTTAAAATTCCCATTTCATTGTGGGGACGGGATGTTTTGGCCCAAATGAACCTGAAGTTGACTACAGAATTATTCTATAGTGAGGAAGCTCAAGCCTTAGTGACTAAGTCTGGTTATCCTGGAACGGGAGGCCTAGGGAAACAGCTGCAGGGCACTCCTGAACCTATAAGAATAGGTGGGCCGGGGCTGGGTTTTTCTTAGGGGCCACTGAACCTCTAAAAATTCAATGGAAAAACAGTAAACCCGTGTGGGTTTCTCAGTGGCCCCTGCCTAAAGAAAAATGTGAAGCTGCCCACACGTTGGTAAAAGAGCAACTTGCCGCCGGGCATATTCAGCCCTCCACATCACCATGGAATACGCCTATTTTTGTGATTAAAAAGAAGTCCGGGAAGTGGCGATTGTTACATGACTTACGAGCCGTTAATGAAAGGATGGTGGCCATGGGAGCAGTACAGCTGGGGCTGCCTTTAGTCTCAGCCCTGCCCTCTGGTTGGCCCTCTGTGCTAATCGATGTTAAAGATTGTTTCTTTTCCATCCCATTGCACCCCGAGGACACCCAATGTTTTGCTTTCACAGTACCTACCATTAATCATTCTAGTCCGGATCAACGCTATGAATGGGTGGTATTGCCTCAGGGCATGGCCAACAGCCCTACAATGTGCCAATTATATGTAGATCAAGCCCTAAAGGAGGTGAGAACACAATTTCCCCCACTCATTGTGTATCATTATATGGATGATATTTTGCTGTGCCATAAAGAAGAACAGTATATTGAGAAGGCCCTTTCCTTTCTTTTCAAACATTTTGAGAGATTCGGATTACACATAGCACCAGAAAAGGTCCAAATGACGCCCATTAAAGAGTATTTGGGAACTAGGTTAGAGAATACTAAAGTCAGACCTTTAAAGATAACCCTGCGGACAGATCACCTAAACACATTAAATGATTTTCAAAAATTGTTAGGAGATATCAATTGGATCAGGCCCTACCTAAAACTCACTGATCAGGAATTGTCACCCTTATTTGAGACACTTAAAGGAGACCCTAACCTCACCTCTCCTTGTCAGTTGACTGAGGGGGCAAAAGCAGCCATCAGTCTGATCCAGAAAAGGCTGGAAGCTGCTCAGATAGACAGAATTGACTATTCCAAACCTTTGCTATTTTGTGTCCTTGCCGAAAAACGAGCTCCCACTGCAGTTTTTTGGCAATCTGGCCCCATATCATGGGTTAGTTTGGCCCACTCTCCAAGGAAGGTCTTGCCTTGGTACCCAAGCGCCGTTGCGCAAATTATACTTAAAGGGATTAAACTTAGTATAGCAGCGTTTGGTAAACAACCAGATACTATAATAACACCATACACGCAGGAACAAATAAAGTGCCTAGCAGCCTGTGATGATGACTGGGCCATTTTGATAACTATAACGTGCGCTCAATTTGATAACCACTACCCATCACATCCATGGCTACAGTTCAGTTTATCCAATCCAATCATATATCCTAGGATCACTCACCATAAACCCCTCAGTAATGTAAGGCTTATATTCACTGATGGATCTAAGCAAGGAGTAGGAGCTATAGTTACCAAAGAAGAGAGTTGGACTTCCCTATTTCAAAGCTCCTCTCCCCAGGAAACCGAGCTGCTCACAGTGATAAAAGCATTTCAAATGTTTCATCAAGAACCCTTCAACCTTTTATCAGATAGTAGATATGTGGTGCAAGCTGTCTCTATCATTGAAAATGTGGGTTCTATTAATGCCAGGTCTACTATCTCTAAGGCATTACAAGAAATCCAAACATTAGTTTGGGACAGGAAGGTTCCATTTTATGTTGGCCACATAAGAGCTCATACAACCTTACCAGGCCCCCTGACACAAGGTAATCGGTTAGCAGACTCCTTAACCAGAGGAGAATTTGTCTTTGCCATTGAGGACCCGGTGCAACAGGCGAGACATTATCATAAGCTGTTCCATGTGAATGCTTTAACTCTTCGCCTCAAATTTAACATAACAAAAGCACAGGCACGGGACATAGTAGTCTCCTGCAGAAACTGCGTGACTTTACTACCTACACCGTCTTTGGGGGTTAATCCTAAGGGTCTGTTACCTAATCATATATGGCAAATGGATGTCACACATGTTTCAGAATTTGGAAAGTTAAGATATGTTCATGTCTCTGTAGATACCTGCTCTGGAATAATTTTTGCCTCAGTGCATACGGGGGAAAAATCCAGAGATGTTATAGCCCATTGCCTACAGGCTTTCGCGGCATGGGGAAAGCCACGCCAGTTAAAGACAGATAATGGTCCAGCCTACACCTCACAACCCTTTAAAGCCTTCCTACAACAACTTGGCATTCACTTGATACATGGAATACCCTATAACCCACAAGGACAGAGTGTTGTGGAGCGCGCGCATCTTACAATAAAAAATGCGCTTTATAAACAAAAAGGGGGAATAGGGGACACCTTCAGGTCCCCTAAAGATAAGCTCAACACCATTCTCTTTATTTTGAATTTTTTAACGTTGGACAAAACAGGTAAATCAGCTGCAGACAGACATGCAAGTGCTGCTGCTGCTCCCCCTAAGCCTTTAGTACTTTGGAAGGACATCCTCACAGGAAAGTGGAATGGACCAGATCCAGTGTTAGTATGGAGTAGGGGGTCTGTATGTGTTTTTCCACAGGAAAAAGAGGCTCCAATTTGGATCCCAGAGCGGCTGGTGCGTGCAGCCTTGCCTCCAAACACCAGTCATGATGCTGAAGATGCTGATGATAACGCTGGGGATGCTACACCTCCTGCGGCAGACTCAAGCCAGAGAGCTGTGAGCAGTGGTTAAAGCATGGCTATATCCTTTACCAGTGACTAACTCTTCTCTCATATTCCCTCCTCTCCCTTTGATGCATGGCAGGTCTGTAACTTGTTAGGAGCATGTACTGATATCTCAGCAGTGTCCATGTTAAATGGTGGCAAATTCCTCAACTGCTCTTATAAACAAAATGACTCTGGTACCTTTGAGACAACAGTTAATGTGTCTTGTCCCAATAATATTACTTACCAGCCCACTCCCATATGCGTCTCGCCACCTTTCCTTTTCCTCGTAACAAATGCTAGCAGGCTGAATGATATGTTGAATTGCACTAAGAATTGCTATCTTTCCCAGTGCTGGAATGTCACGGCCTTCAAGCTGGCTGTGATTATGCATATCCCTACTCCTATCCCAGTTTTCATTCCAGAGGACAAGTTACCGGTGGTGCTATCCAGAAAGAAGAGAGACTTTGGTATCACAGCCGCCATTGTGACAGCATTGGCTATATCTACAGCAGCTGCCACGGCAGCAGCAGTCTCGCTTGCTGCAACTAGACCCACTGCGGAAGCTGTGAACACCCTTGCAGCAGGAACGGCGGCTGCCCTTCGAACACAGACTCAGATCAATGCACATCTGCAAGCAGGAATCCTGATAGTCAACCAGAGAGTGGATTTGGTTCAAGAACAAGTGGACATATTGGGGCCCTATTGGGACTGGGATGTGTAGCACCCTTCCCGGCAATTTGTGTAACTCCCATAGCCTATGCTAATATGAGTCACTTACAGAATGTCTCCCGACAGCTCTCCCAGTATTTGCAGGGTGCTTGGTCTGACGATTTTCTGACGATTTTCAAAATTTCACACGAGTACGTGTGTGCAACCAACTTCCCTCCCAGAGCTATTTCAAACATTCAGCAATATGTTCCAGTTTACCAAACAATGGGCTGGCACAATTGGTCTTCTTGTCCTCCTTCTTATTGGCATTCTGCTTCTATTCAGAAAAGTTCGCCAATGGAGAACACAGCAGCGAGAGCAGAGCTGAGCTATAGTACAAGCCCTTATGTCAATAGAGGCTGGGGCATCTCCCCAGATGTGGCTAAGCATGCTAGATCGGTAGTCAAAGACGGGTAAGATCAGTAGAGAAACATACCAACCTAAGACAGGACAGAGATCATCGATATCTTGTGTCTGATGACGGGTAAGGATGTTTTCTGCTACTGACAACCTAAGACAGGCACGATCTCCGCCATAAAACAAAAAAGGGGGAGATGTCGGGGACCGCCTCCGGCCGGGAAAGTCCCCGCCATTACAAGATGGCGCTTGGCTCACTGCCAGCAAAATATGCTGCAAGTAAACACCGAACTTTCTGGTGAAGCCCACCTGAAGGAGGACATAGTCATTGGCTGTTTCAAATTTAATCAGTATAATAACAGGACTCTCATTGGCTCTCCCCATTGTTTGGCCCCTTATTGGTCACCCTGACACATATAAGCTAAGAAAGTTGTCGAAATAAAGAGATGAAGCATTAACACCATGCCAGGCTGGTTGTCGTTCTTGCAGGCCGAGGGCGACAAAAAAACTAGATCAGGCAATCACTGCACTCTTGGCTAAGAAGTTTGAGCTTTTTACTTTTTTTCATCTATCACTTATTTGCTTATTCATGCTGATGCTAATAGTAATGCAAATCACATAGAAAAGCACTTTGCTAAGTAATAATATAATTTTCTTACCAGTGTAAAGAATATACTCAAAATTGTTTGAGTTTGAGATGCCCATAGGATATTCAAATGGAAATAACTTGTTGGCAGTTGGAAATATGGAGCTTGGGAGTGGGATCAGGGCTGAATATTAAGCCTAGCAAACTATTGCCATCTGGGTCCTGGTTGAGAGGACAGCAGGAACACTCAAAGCAAGCCAAGAAGAGGGCAAAGGGAAACACCATTGAGAACACCACTATTTAAGGGATGAGCACAGGAAGAGACCACAATGAAAGAAATTGGAATCAGGTTTAAAGAAGAACCAGGGTTGAATGAGGTACCAAACCTGAAATAAGAAAGATTTTCAAGAAGAGGGTGATAACTAAGCCAGATTCTACAGAGAATCTCAGTAAGATAAAGATGAAAATGTATCCATTACATGTGGATACATTTCTTTCATCCTGATGTTAATTAGATTTTAAGGAATAACTCAAATTCAGAAAGTCTATGAATAATAATTTCTATCTTGGAAGTAGTCCTTTATGAAGGGCAGAACTAAGCTCTGAATCCATTTTCAAAATCCCACGTTTTCAGAGTATTTACCCCAAGCATGGGTTGGTCCATTATGGTATTTGCAGGTGAGATGACAAAATGGCTGCGTAGATGGGCTTTGCTTAATGAAAACCTTGGTTTAAGAAACAGCTTCACTGGGGTGCCTGGGTGGCTCAGTGGGTTAAGGCCTCTGCTTTCGGCTCAGGTCATGATCCTAGGGTCCTGGGAGGGAGCCCCGCATCGGGCTCTCTGCTCAGCTGGGAGCCTGCTTCCTCCTCTCTCTCTGCCTGCCTTTCTACCTACTTGTGATCTCTGTCTGTCACATAAATAAATAAAATCTTAATAAAAAAAAAAAAAGAAACAGCTTCACCACTTAAATGGGTAGAATGACCATTGGAAGTTACTTGACCCTCTGAGACTCCATTTCCTCGTCCATAAAAAAGAAAATATACCAATTTCATAGGGTTGTAGGTGAGGATTAAAATAAGATAATTGGATGTAAAGCACTTAATTTGGCACATAGTGAGGGTTCAATAAATAATAGCTGTTATTATTATACAGGGCTCCTATGTGATGAGAACGCTGCCATTGCTTGACTTTTCATTAACCATGCAACACTGGGGAGTTTTTGGCAGCAACCACAAAGCAGTTTGTTGGCACACAACCTTTCAATTATCTGCACTACTGATCCCCTCCATTAGCATGGATAAGAGAAACTGTACAGCATAGATAAACCAGAGTTGGGGGGGAACAGTCCAGCCATATATCTATATAAATCCCTATTAGGAATCTAGGAACAGTTCCTCACACTACAGATTTATATCTTTAAAGAGAAGAGTCCAGGTTCCTCTGAACATAAGTTGTTTAACTGGACCATGATGAATGATAACTCTTCTCTGTTGTTGCTTTATTTTTACATAACAAATCTCCATTTAAGGAAATATACCAAGAGGCTTTTTTTCTTGTGTATTATAAGGTTTCACCACTGATTCTGTTTCCAATGCTATGCCTCTTTCTGGCTATTATAAGAATTACTCAAGTTATTTGAGAGTCAATGGAATGATAATAAAAGTTCCACCTTATCTGACACTGAATTCTCTGCTTTTGAAATACAGAGACAACTTATTTTTTTATTTTTTTTTTCTACAAGGCTAAAGAGGCTTTACTTAGAGGTGGTATAAATTTATAGGTTTTATTTTTGGCCACTGGAGGGCTCTCATATTTTTCCACTAATGAAATAGAAACCTTGAGCCTGACTAAAAACTGGAAATCAAAGATGAAAGTTTATAGCTAGTGAGTTTGTGGTTTGTGTCCAAATCTAGGTGCAGACAGAATCTGAGGACAGGTGAATCTAATGTTTTAGAACAGTGATTTGGCTGCTTGGAACAGATGCTGAGTCACAGGGTGTGACTCAGGTCTTTGACTTCAGGAAAAGTTAGACCGTCCTCTTCACTTCTTCCAAGCCAGTGATTGTTCTGTGTCTCTTTTACTCTCTGTCTGATAATCTCCCAGGAATCGGGGAGGGGCATGGGGAGGGGCTTGAGATTATGCTGACACTGGTTCTTTTGGACTGTGTTCTTTCTCTTCTCCCTAAACTCTCTCTATCGCCTCACAGTCTCTCCCCATTGATGACCTTCCCTAACCAAATAATAAAGCATTTCTTGAGGGCTTTTTATGTACTCCAGGAAGAAACGCCTGCCCATTCACACCACACACACACACACACACACACACGTGCGTATGCTGCCCATGGGGCTTTCAAATCTACTCAGGTCAACCCCATGGTGCTAGATACTTGTGTTGAGACAGTAGACTTTCCAACAATAGTCAGTTTGGTACACATGGGAAGGCTGTCAGCAACTTAGATGATAGCACCGAAATGGATATAGTGACCTTAGGTCTGAGCTCAGCTGTTGTGGCTATCCAAGGAATAGGTAAGATACCGCAGTAGGTATATTTGGAACTAATAATATCCATAGTCAGGAAAATAATAGAATTGCCCCTCTGGCTTGAAATAGTATACTACTGCTAAGGTGTACTATTTCAAGGTCGGAACAAAGTCTGACTCTTTGGTGAGACATCTGGAAAAGCCCATTACATCATAAGTCAAGCAGAGTGAGGTTTCAGGGGAGAGCCAATGAAGTAAATCAGCAGGGCAAGGTCTTGGCTATTTGTGAAGAAAGCTAAAGCCTAGAAGATCCACATGTGCCCAGAGAGTCTCCTGAGACTATCAGGTACATGAGTCATTGGAAATGCCACCTTCAGGAACAAGCTAGTGAATTCATGGCTAAGCTCATGAAAGGCCAAGGAACTATAGGCTGAAGTTTTCCAGAACCAGCAGCTGAGAAGAGAGGAGACAGTCTGACATAGTCCTTCTGACATAGTCCTTGATGGTGACTAGGTTCACTCCTTCCTTCCTTCCTTCCTTCCACCTTCTCTCATTCCCTCTTTTCCCTGTCTCCCTCTCTCCCTTCCTTCCCTTTTCCCCACCCTCCTTCCCTCCTTCTTTCCTTCCTTTCTTCCTTGTGATATCATAGACTCAGTCTTCTGATTGTCTTCTTAGTGTCATCCCACCTCCCTGAGCTTGATCTTTACTGCATGATTGAAATAATACCCACTCTGGCCCCAGAGACCCTTTCTGTAAGTGATTTTGTTGTTGTTTGTCTACCAAAGATAAGGTTGCTGAAATGCCCTATTTATATGCAAAACGGAACTGATTCATAACCCCTTGTATGCACTTACAAATATATACAGTGCCCATATCCAATTTCTAAATCATACACAGATTCTGTTTTTTAAAACTGTCATCCATTAGTTAACAGTCATGTAATTAGTGGATGATTCATTAATTGAGGCAAATGCATTGCACTATTGTAAGATGAAAATGATAGGGAAACTGTGAGTGGGGTATACTCTTCTCAAGTTTTCTGTGGATCTAAAACTTTCCTGAAATAAAAAGTTAAGACAAAAGAGTGGCCACTGTGCATCTACTCTCATCTCACTATCCATTGTTGCTGGAAGATGAATGATGGTGGGCGGCACATCAGCGAGGCAGAGACCAGCCTCCAGAGCGCCCTCAGGGTTCAGGTACAGAGTGGAGCTGCAGCCCTGAGATGAGGGGCATGACCATCTCCCATAGTCAGGATATTTCTATTACAAGCATGGTAGATCCCCACTAGGACTGTTAGGCTCTTCCTTGATGCTATATCCCCAAAGAGAATTTTTTATTTCCCCTGAGAAGCATCAGCCCGCCCTCTTTCACCTCAGAACTCCAAACTAAAATCAGTTCAAAGCAGTTTCCAATTATCCCTGCTTTTTCAGTTTCTCATTATGTTGTCTCCTGATACTCAGACGTGACCTTCTGTCTCTTTTTTCAACCTCCCAACTCTGGCCCACTTTCTGCTATTTCATTTCTGTTCCTTTGTTGGCTGACACTGAATGTCTTCTCCATTTGTTAACCATTGGTGGAGGATTACCATTCGATATTGGCTTTCTGAGGATGTTGAACATCACCACTTAGTGTTGACAAATGACTTGATGTTTAAATGTAGGGGGGCCAAGACTTGTGCTGAGGCATGTGCTCCTCTTCCTCCTTTATGGGAAACTCTCTCTCTATTTTTGATGCCTTGTCTTCTTCTGGGAGCTTAGTGCCACCCTGTGTACTTACATAGCCTAGAACCTATGGTGATGACTCATCACACCTGCCTCCTACTCTGCACCTAGGAGTTCCACTCCATTTCACTACCCAAATCTTTTCATTGATGCCTAATTTCTTTCTTCCCTGAATTTCCTTTTTGATCAGTGCTCCATGCATATTACACTTAACTGATACCCTGTTCCTCTTCTGGGAATATGAGTGGTTATCGTTTCCTCCTCCATTGACGCTAGTTGTGGCCATGAGATTTGCTTTGGCTAGTGCAGTGGGAATAGCTGTGATGCATGCAATCACCAATGCATGACTCTCCTCTCTTCTCCTGCCGTGGCGTTCACAGGGTACAAGTAGATATGGAGGTGCCATAAGACCCACACAGCCAGTAGTGTGAGCCAACACATGGAGGACAGCTGCCCTGGACAGTTGCCTGGACATGTTGAGGACTTTGTGTGAGTAAGTTTAGCTGTACTAAAAGGAACTAAGATTGTGGGAATATTTTTAGCACTGCGTAACCTAGAATATTTTGACTATTAAGGTTGAAAAGTAATCTCAAGGGTATAACACATTGTTAGTAATTGATGATATCTTAATGTATTACCTCTTCCAGAGTATTTCCATTGTGATAGGAGATCCCAGGGGACAAGATATCTTAAATGAGAAGAATGATGATGGAGTAGAAGACTCTTGGGCATATTAGAAAAGATGACATTTTGGAACAAGAGAGTCTTTCTTTGCTCTCTAATCATACCATGGTGGGATCTGGCCAGATTATTATCCACATATACATTTCAGGCAGTACGACTTGTGACAAATGCAAAACATGTGAAACCTGGGCTCTTGCTATAAATTTTCCCCTCTAATTCATTCTAAATATCATTACCATAATGTCGTAGGTCACTCATTCTGTTCTTGGCATTCCTGGTGTCTTTCATTTTTACCTGGTCTCGAATACCCTCTCTTATGATGAAAAATAATAACTCTCTTAAAAATAGGTTCTGGCTAGGGTACAGGCTTTTGGGGGGGGGCACATTATGAATATTCTCTGCAACTACTGTGTGAGAATTGCCCCCAGAGATGCATGGTTGATAGAAACAAGATTCAAATGCAGTTCCTCTTCAGAATATATGCTCATTTTACCATGCAGCCTCTCTCTATCCTTAGGTGGAACCCACAGTTTCTCCATGGCCCAACTTAAGTTTCACAGTGAAGTATCTTCTCTAGAGTCTTCGCACAACAACCATCCCCTCCCTTGTAATCCTTCCTGTATTTGGAGCCATGATAGCTTGCCTCCAAAGACGGGATTCCAGTGTCCAATGCCTGTTAGGTTCAGGCCCTGAACAGTGAACCCAGGACTTGCATTTTGACCCATAGTATGTGTTGAAAGTGATACTGCATGACTCCCAAGGTTGGGTCTTGAGAAGCCTGGCAGCTTCTCCCTTAGCCTCTGGAAACATTCTGGGAGCACATGTTCTGGGGACAACAAATACCGTGTGAGATGTCTGAGACTACTGTTAAGAGGAAGTGCAAATGGACATGTGGAGATGCCATGTGGAGAGAGACAGAGGCCTGGGTAACACCTACCAGTGCCAGCCACCTAGACAGAGGCACCACACCTGGAAATAAAGGAGCATTCTGGATGTCTAGCCCAGCTGAGCCTGCAGATAATTCCAGCTCCAGTGCCACCTACCAGCAACTACACACGAGAACCGCCCAGCTGAACCCAGTCAAACCAAGAATCATGAGTTATCATGATAAACTCTGGTGTTATTTTTAACAACTATAATTCAGGGAGGTTTGATTTTACCCTGATAGATACTTGGAAAAAAAAACTTACCCTATACCTTCCTCCCTCCCCACTACTGCCATGTTGTAGTTCTGTGGGCTGCTACTCTATGCATCTAAAAATTTTTAATAATTTATATAATTATCCACTGCCATCATCTCAATTGAAAGGTTTTTGGAGGCTTGTCTTGTTTGAGACAAATCCCCAGCTGAGCACCTAGGACATGTTAAGATTTCAACAAGTGGCTGCCTGGGTTAAGTTTCTGCCTTTGGCTCAGGTCATGATCTCAGGGTCCTGGGATTGAGCCCCACTTTGGGCTTTCTGCTCAGTGGGGAGCCTGCTTCCCCCACTCTCTCTCTGCCTGCCTCTCTGCCTACTTGTGATCTCTGTCAAATAAATAAATAAAATTAAAAAAAAAAAGACTTCAACAAGTGTTTATTGATTGATTGATAGGCTCCTTCAGGTCAGAGACTACATTATGCCCACCTTTATATTTCTGACCATGTCGAGCACAGAGCTTTACTGTGACCTTCAAGGATATTTATTGGTGAGGCTCATGTCAAGCAGCATTTTCCAACATACTGTAATGTGACGCCTTCCTTTTGTGATCTGTTTTCTACAACTCCCTTCTCTGTTCTGTCCACACGCTCCGGACCTTAGTGTCATGGGACCATGCTCCCTAATCAGTGTATTTAATCACTCTGTTTCCTCTACTTGGAATGTACTCCCATCCCCACCCATTCCACTTCAAGGAAACCTATTCATTCTGCAACATCCAGCTAAAAGACTGCCTATTCTTTAAGATTTTGCTGCTCTGTTGTAGCACAGAAATCATTTTCTTTGAGTTAATGGTATCTGTTGAGTACTTACCCTATGGCATTCCTCTTCCTGCTTGTCCTTGTCTCTGTTGGCCAGTGAGTTTTTCAAGGATGGAGGCAGTAGCTTATTTAACTTTGACTCACCAGCACAATAAGTGGTGCAAAGCAGGTGGTCAATAAATGACGGTTGGATGAATGAACACATTTTACAAGTAGAGAACAACTGTGTGAGAGATAAGAAATAAACATGGTGTTGAGTGTGTTTGTCACCACAAAGTGCTATTAATATACAACTGGCACCAGGCTCCCTGGCTACTCCTGCCTACCTCATGCCTTTAATCTCTCACCACAAAGCCAACAGCCATCTTTTTAATCAACGCATTGCCTTTCTCTGAACCCTCTCTAGTTTGTACATATTTTTTTTGTCCTGAGATGCCTGAAGCCTCTTCATATTCAGCCCAAAATAGCACTGACCTTTCAGCTGCTGTATCACCTGGCAGCTCATATCTAATTTCCTTCTGCAAGAGTCTTGTTCACTCGCATTTAGCATTTCTGCTTTCCAGGTTTCTCTAGCTGTGTCACTGATTCTGTTTTTCCCTCAAAGAATCTGGTTTCCATTTTTTTTCTGATTTGAACTCTACCTGGCTTTTTATTTCTTTTCCTGCAGGCATTCAGGGGTCTGGGAATGCGGAGGATTTGGGATACAGAGGAGGCTGTGTGGTATGATTTCCCTTCTTGGGGGAGAACACCTACAACCTGGGAGACAGCCCTGCCCCCAGCTCATTCTGCCTTTCACCTGATTATTGTTCCCAGAGGACTTCCCACTTTTTCCATGGGGACAGAAGAAGCATTTCATTGGATTGAGATTTTGTTTTTCCCCTTCCTTACCTTTCCTTTCTTCCTTTTTTTTTTTTTTTTTAAATTTTTGTTTGCTTGGTATCTATCCCAGCTTACATGCTAAGGAATCTCAGTGATATGTTAATAAAATTTTTTCTCTGCAATTTTGTAAAGCCATCTTTCTCAAGGGCCAGTCCCAAATTCCAGCTGAGATTTTTCCTCTACAAAATGGCTTCCTGTAGAGAATCAGAAGAATATCTCTATCATCATACCTCCCATGACCTGAAAAGATTTTTTTACATCTTGGATCTCTTCGTGAGTCCCAGGAACTGACACTGTAACTCATATTCAAGCCAACAAAGAAACTGCAAAAGTGAACAACTAACATGATTATAAAAATCACTTAATAAAAATTACTAACATAGCATTTCTAGAATATTCCCCCATGTCCTTATGCCTTTATGCTTATATAGGCACTGTTTCTTCAGTACTATTACCTCACCCCCCTTCCCACTTGGCTGAAATCTGACTTATCCTTCAAAGCATCCCTTAGCTGCCACTTCCTCCTTAGAGATTCACCTTATCACCCAGAGGTAGGTTCTCCCCCTCTCTTCCAAACTCCTGCTGCTGTTTGCTTATACCAATGTTCTAACTTCTAAAACCATCAGCCTGATATTTGAGTTACTTAGCAAGGCATCACTTCTCATCTAAACTATAAACTCCTTGGAGACAGGCAAGCTGTCTTGGTCATCTAGAACCTCTATCAAAAAAAGCTAAACCATTTGAAACCATGTCCTCAGAGGGCTCATTGTAATTCTGCTTCCAGAGTAATGACAGCATGCACAGAGGCCAGTTGTGCTGTGATTCTGAGGGCTAGCACCTTCCTAGACCACTGCGGCTTGGAAGTGAGAAAAAAGCCTCTCTCGATGCTCTAGTGCTCACCCCAGCATAATAAATAGAAGTGTGTGGTGAGGGTACGTGCAAGTACCCTCAGTAAGTACCCACTTCTCAGTAAGAAGTGGGAGTGAATGATGGAGGGAGAGAGAAGGAGAGAATTTTTCCGTTGGCTAATATAGTTACTTTGTCCCAGTGGGACTCAGTTGTGATCCTCTCTGATAACGATCTTCTGAAGTTATTTTCACACTTAACATTTGAGATTTAGCAATGCCAGACACTGTGCTTTACAGGCAAAATCATAGGTCGTCCTCACCGCAGCCCTCAGAGATAGGCGTTATCATTACCCTCATTGAACAGATACGGAAACTGCGGGTTTGTCCAGGAAGGTTAAGTAATCTGCCTGAAATCACACAGCCAGTCAACGGCACTATCGAGTTCAAGCCCACACTGGCCGAAGGCAGGCCCCCTGCTCTGAAGCAAGACATCTGTCAGTGTCTCTGTAGGTACAGACACCTCTGTCCCCCTCATGTCGTGGATCCCTTCTGGAGGTCAGAAATGAATATCGCAGGGTTTTGAGCAGGGAAGTTACATGTTGAAAGGATTGCGATTTGTGCTGCCAAACAGAATAATGACTTGAATTTCTACTAGTTATGAATGATTCCTATATTATTTATAAATGACTCCTACAAGTCCAGGGTCTCTATACCTTCAACACAATCATGTCCACTCTTTACGACGACCCTAGAAGGAGCATGTAGTTTTCTTCATGAGACAGACGAGGAAACCAAAGGCCATCAACCGGGCAGTTTGCATCAAGGCCAACAGCCGGCAGACCGTAAAGCCAGCACGATGCAAGAGAAAAGGAGGAGACTGCATTCACAAGTAATTCACTTGTTCCCCCCGAACTCAAGGAAGGTACTGATCTAATATTATTATTACAACTTCTGGCCTCTTTAAACTTAATGGTACACATGCTAAATTCAGGTTATTGCTTGGTACCCTCTGCTCCTATCCTACCTTTCTAGAATTTCCCAGGCAATGCTGAGTATAAATACATTGGACATCGATTTGAAATCTTCCATTTTTCTAGTAACTGTGAATGATGGAAAGGCAGGACTGTTTCTTATTCATCTTTGACACCTCAATTCCTGGCAAGTAGTAGGTGGTAAATAAATGTTGAGCTGAATTGCTGTTTCTCTGGTTATTTTCCCACTTACTCTCTGGCTCTTCCTCCTCCACTCTCCTAGATGACTGCACCCAGTCTTGGCCCCCGGGAATCACTGTCCACCCCAGCAGGAGCACCTACAACAAGGCTCTTCTGGCCCCCCCTCAGGCAGCAGTCCACTCCCTGAGCAGTCATCCCTGCCTTGGGGACACAGTGAGACCTCCCCTCTCTTCTCTCGTGGAACACTGGCTCTTCATTTTCCTGTTTAGTAGCACTCATGTTCAGATTCATTAATTAATGAAGATTAATCAATAATTAAGTGTTCTATAGCCACCCAGAGGCCATTTCGTGGTGCAGCGATGTATTTATTGCCTCATTCTGTGGAAGGATCCTGGAGCTGTCTGGGACGGCTCACAGGTCGGTTTATTATAGGACGCCTGATCGACAACCTCAGCCTGGAAACACCTCCCTCCTGGACCCTTTCCCACATAGGGACCTTAATCCTTCCCTCCCGGCACAGCTGCTGTCTGCAGCAGCCCAGACCTCTCAGTCTGTCCCCAGTAGACAGCCGCTCGGCTCAGGTGCCTGGAGCTGATCTGTGTTGGGCTGCAACTGGGGCAGGGCCAGGCGGCTTGGGAACAGTGCCGTCGGTGGCTTTGAATCCCACAGATTCACCCTGGAGGCGGCAGCTGGTCCGTGTTACTCCTGGGGGGCACTGCCATGGAGTTCAGCACTCTTTGCCCTGTTAATAGGAGAAGGTATCCCTATGACCTTGAAAAGATGCAAATGGAAGTTCACTGAGAGTGCTGCCATTGACACAAAGGCACGGTGCCCTGCTCCCAACCGCACTTTTAGGACTCCGGGTAGGTGAATGTTCCCATCAAGTCGGGTGAAGAGGACAAGTGAACATCCACACTCCAGTCTTGGTGAGACTCTGCTAAGAGACTGGCATGTGAGGCTTGGATTCAGACACCAATTAACGTGAGGCCTAATGTGTCCCCAAACCCCTACTTTCCGCTTCTGGCTAAATGTTACCCTTAGGGAAGAAGCATTAACCCCCAGGGTTTTACCCCTCTGGGGTAAAACTGTGTGTAAATAAGACACATTCAGGGGCACCTGGGGAGATTAGTTGGTTAAGCGTCTGCCTTCAGCTGAGGTCATGATCCCAGGGTCCTGGGATCGAGCCCCACATTGGGCTCCCACATTGAGCCTGCTTCTCCCTCCACCTGCTGTTCCCCAGGCTTGTGTGCTCGCTCTCTCTCAAATAAATAGATAAATAAAATCTTTAAGAAAAAGAAGATACGTTCAGCCTCCAGATTCCAAGACTCTCCTTTTTATATATATGTGGGGGAAGGGGAGGCTGCTCAGAACCCAGTCCTCTCAAACTGTCTCCATCTAGCAACACCAGCGCTCAGATCATCCATTCATATTGTTTAAGAGATCAATGACAGCTTAACCAAAGCCAGGTGGAACTTCCAAGCCCCTTCTGTATAAAGAAAAATGCCTGTGGTCTGGCATGTTGGGCTTTTAGTCGAGAAGGACCTATTTACTAGAGTTCCCATTGTCCGTGACCCAGTTAATAAATATTAATAGCAGTGACATAAATATAGCCACTGTTGATTGAGTAGCTACTTAGTTCCAGACTCTGTATGCCAAACATTTCCCGTTGCACAACCAGAGGAGCTGCAGTCTGAGACCTAGAAATCATAGCGGAAGGAATCGGGATTATAAGTGGAACTGAGCCGGAGCAAACACTCTCTATTGATTTTCCCCTTTTTTCTCTTTTCTTCTCTCACAGCAGATTTGGTAAGGTGGCTATGAAGAGCTACCTAGTTGGCGCTACCCTGCGGCACTGGGAAGAGCAGAGGGAACAGAGCAAACTGGTCAGGTCTTCCTATGACTTTCATTATTAGGAGAGCAGGAAAACAAGTTTCCAGACTGGTTATCCATGAATTTGATGCTAAAATATTAGTCAGCCATGAAGAACGCTATTAAGCTAGACAAAACTCTCTAGTTCAAATCTCGTTGATGATATATAGAACAAGATTTAGGAATTCAGAATCCTGATCATAACTCATTCTAAGAGAGAAATGACAAACTTGGATATGATCATTCCCATTTAATGAAAAAAACTGAAGATCAGCTTAGAAGGAAATGAGCAGCTCATTGTGACTCCAAAGCTGTAAGTAGGGAACAGCTATGTAAATATATATTCTTCCCATTATTGAATGAGGTACCCTTTTCTATGAACTGTATCCTAATTTTATCCTTATTTTATAAAAGTTCAGGTCCTAAAAGGTTTCACACGATGCTTATTGTTTGTACATAAATGAATGAAACAATGATTTGGAATCTCACTTTTGATTAATAAGTACCTAAATTGTCTAGGTGAGAAAATTGTGACTCCAAATATGCACCTCATTCATTTATGTACAATCAGCAGGCATCCTATGAAACTGCCATAGATTTTAATCTATAATCCAGACAAAGCAGCTACTCTTGCTATGAAATTAAACACTGATGGGATTCAGAGTCTCCACCTTTGTGAAGAAAAATGGACCTTTCCTGCTCATGGGATTCAGTGACTTGTCAAGCATTTGGTACTGTCCTCTTTCTTTAAAGGACACAGCTCCTACAAGAGAAGAAGGCAAATAGTAGCATCTCTTGGTTCTAGGGAAGGAAATAAGGTGCCACAAGCTCAATCTTAGATTTCTTATTTTTAAATAATTTTCTAAATATTTTGCTTGCCCAAGAAAGTTCCAAAATGGTCAACTGTGAGTAGTATGAACTTTCATGATAAAAAAAGAGAGAGAGAGAGAAGAGAGGAAGGGAAAAAGGTACATGAGTTTTTAAAAAAATTAGCAGCAAGAAGAATAATATGGAGGGCATTGGGAGGTGGAGCAGAGAAGTGAGACGGGGGAAACTGGAGGGGGAGTCTCTTTCCACTTTCTTTTATTCTTTTCACCATAATCATCATGGCATTAGGGAAAGGGCATCTGATTTTCAGGGTCTCAGTGTCTGTCCTCATTGCAACCTGATGAACTTCCTGCGTTTCCAAAATGGCCAAGAGCCAAGTTTCCCGGGTCTTTTTGTCTACACTGGGAGGCCCTCGCAGAGCCATCAGATCTTCTGTGGCTGCCTAAGTGACACTTTTCTCTGCTTCACCAACCCCATGTCAGTGTCCCAAGCATCTTGAAGGCTGTCCTTACTCCCAACTGGGTATTAGCCCACTCATATCACTCATGCTCACTAGAATCAGAGCTGCTTTGAGAGGCTTGGCACCTCTACAGCTACAATACTGCATTTATTCCACTGCTAACATCTGAAGAAGATGGAGTAGCACATGATATGACCTCAGAAAACCCCACACCAGAGCGTGCCTACTCCTGTTTGTGGGGCCCTTGGTTCTTGCTTTATTTCATTAAGTGCTTGGTCATTCGGCTTTGGTCTTTCTCCACAGCAATGCTAAAAGCAATTAAAGTAACAGAGCTGAAGGTATGATCCATAATTCCTCAATTTATCACCCTTTGCTTGACCTCCATCCCACATTCCATCTCTCTTGGGATAAGTGCCAAACCGAGGTTGTTTTCAGGATTAAGGCTCAATTAGATTTATCACTAAAAAGAACAAAGTAATTCAGGCTCTTTAGTGCCGGTTATATCAAAGAAAAGGAGATTAACTCTTCACTGAAAGAAGAAAACTAACATTCAGACCAAATGGCATGTCTCAGGTAGGCTTGAGCCATGATGTGGTCTCAAGCAGATGATGCAGAAACTCCTTATTTTCACTGGTTCGGGCTCAAGTATAGGCCTGAGTAACAACTATGTATTCGTAGTAAGGATATATGGCAGTTCCAGCTCAGAAAAAGCTACATTCTTCTTTGAGTGTAAACATGTGTAACCCTTGCCTCACATAAAAAAAATCCAGAGAGCAGAAACTGATAGGTTCTCACAGGTATTTACACAAGCTAAGAAAGACAGTCACGCTCTTCTTTTTATCAAACATGCTATTATCTGTATACACCTGGCAGTGCCCCAAATTCTTCTCTCTTAGAAGTAAAATCAGGCCTTTGTCTAGTAAATTCAGACATTCCTGAAGAAAAGCATAATGTCTATCTCCTATCAAGTCATGTCACAATTTGGAGAACTGTGCTCCTTACACTTTGTTATTTCTGTGCCTGACTGATCCCATGGTCTAATCAGGGAAATGTCCTGAGATGACACCATAAATCAAAGAGTCATCCTTGAGAAGCTGGATAACTACCCCGAGGTGCTGAATCACCTGATCTCCACCAATAGAAACAGCCCAGGTCTTGGCTCCTCAACCTCTGTCCTATTTGAGTCAGAAGTTAAAAATACAAAGGGGTGAGAGAAAAATGGATCAGGATGCCTCACCTTCAGCATCAAGGCTGTTGCAAATGTGCGTTGATTTTGTAACCCCAGCATGTTCCATGCTGTCAAGCCTTTGGCCCACGTAGGTCAGCTCCTAAGGCCCTGAAAAAGATCAGAATGGGCCATCCCCAAATATGCCACTTTGGCATAAGGATTATTTTGAGCCAAAGACAATTGAGAAGCAGCAAATGCAGAAAGAGCTCTTGCCCCCCCCTCCACCTACATGCCTAAAAGCAAGACATTAATTTCCTTCTGTGGAGGTGTTCTCCTCCCCATTCCTGGAGCAGGAGAACATAATTTCCCAAGAAAGAATAGAACCAAAATGGGTCTGCACAAATCTTGCCGAACTGACCTCACCTTCCATTAGTTTCCCCCTCATATCTACAGTCCCACAGCCACTGGTCCTATAAGCCCAATCCCCCTTTTCAGTGCCTGTCATTTCTCCACACATTTATTGTCCTTTCTTAAGATGGTATGTAGGCCCCAAAGGCTAACCTTCCCTCTGAGTTACTCATCACTGAGCTCTCCTGCATGTGTGCACATTGCAAGTCCATGCAATCTATTTTTTTTTCCTCCTGTTGACCAGTGTTTTGTCAGTCTCATTTGCAGCTCTCAGCCTCTGAATGTAAGAGAGTAGCACCAAAGGGAGGACCACATTGAGAGCATGGTTGCCAATACAAAATGAGATAGTGAAGCCTAGATCTCTGGTAAAGCTAAAATTCATTAAAAGCTGGGCAGGACCTTGCCATTTTTGGTAGCCTTCATCATTTCTGAGTGATTGGCTGAAAGAATGCAGGTGGCTGGATGATGGCATTAGAAGTTCAGAAGTATCAGGTGAAGTCATAATTTAGCCTCAGCTGTGGCAGGAAATGCAATGAATCCTTGGCTCCCTGGGTGGATGCCAGCTTCCTCCAAGTCCAACCCCAAGTTTTTCCATGAAGCCATGGATCACTGTTGACCTACAAAGTAAGTTATTTGCTTAGTTTTGAGCTGCAAAGTACAGCCAACATTTGGGTTTTCCATGACTACACTAGATAGCTCTGTCCTTTGAAGGTTTCAATATAATTTAAAGAATGCTTTTATTTTTGCCAATTACAAATTTATTCAGATATGCTTTATTTTAAGTAGATTTCTTTTGCAGAACTTGGAACACATACTGATATAGCTTCTTCTTCTTCTTCTTCTTATTATTATTATTTTCAGAATATAAGTCTAAAGCCTGAATCTAAAGACAATGTTAGATAGTAATACAGCTTGTGGTGGAAAATAAAGGTACCCGACAAAATACAGGGCTGAACCATGTCCATGACCATATATAAAGAAGTGAGGGAATGCCCATCACCCAATTACCCCCTCTAGCAACCCTCAGTTTGTCTCTATCTGAAACAAATGATGTCCTGTATGTTGGCTAATTAAATTTAAATTAAAAGAAAAAGTGAGGGAAAAGAAGGTCCAGGGATTTGTACTGTACTGACTGGAGCACATCAGGCTGTGTCAGTTCCTCCGGTTAGTAGATGGAGCATCAGGAACAGAGGGGGAAAAGCCAGTAAACAAAGACATGGCCTGGCAGAAGGCCGAGAATGAAGTTGGAAATTGTTGGGAAAGTTAAATCAGGAATATTGACCCAAGCCACCATACCAGTGCCTCTACCTCCGAGTTTTAATTAAATCTACTATAGAATTTTATATTTTCTGTGATTGCCTAATGAAACATGATGCAGAACAAAATAACCTTGGTATGACTTACTTAATTTGCTTAAAATAATCTTATAGAACAGAGACCACGAGACGTACCAGCATAGAATTTCTCTAGGACCCACAATCCCAGAGCATAAATCTTAGGACACATTGCCCTTATTACAAAAGGTCAAATGCCCCGCCACTTTCTCTTGTTTGACAGTAGGGAAAAAAAAAAAGATTATGGTGTGGATGGGTTGGCCCATGGTTATTCCAGTGCTCACTCTTTCAAAAGCTAGCAGACGCTCACCGCCACTGGAAGAGGAGGGCTCAGCTCCCAGCCCTTCCCCACCTCCATGCAGGGTGTTTGTGTGGAATAATGAGTCCCATAAGCTGGGGCCTGATAATGCTTTTATAATGTAAAGGAGGAAAGCCAAGTAAAGTGGATTTGTGCATCCCTCTAATGAAAAGTTGGCCTGTCTGTTTTTATCAGACTAATGAAGCCCCTACCCCATTCTCTGGGCCAGTGTAAGCCTGACAATGGGGACAGTGAGCTCTCTCCAACACAGCTCCCGCACAGATGCTATCTGCCAGCTCTCTTCTGTAGAAGAGTTCATTTTAAAGGGATCCTGGCTTGATTAAGGCTTTGTGAGCCTCCCAGCCTCATTACAAATCAATGGAGATGAACTGAGTGCTTAATACTCAAACGCCAAGCTAACAAAAGCTGACTTATTACAAGCTAAGGGGCTGGGACTCTCCTGGGTGTTTGGGCTTTGTTTTATTTTGTATATCAGCCCCCTCTCCCCTCCCCTTCTCTTCCTGGCCACCCCAACCCAATGCCCAACCCGTTTTCAGTGGAGAAGTTCAAGTGGCCCTTAAGATCTTATTCTTCCTTCCTTCCTTCCCTCTATCTAAAATTGCAGTCTCTACTAGAGGACTATTTCTTACTGGATATTAAGCCCCGCTGTGACCAGATGAGTTTTCTGAATGATAGGGAAAAGGTGCCCCTTCGCCGTGTGTTAACTTTTCTTTTTCATACAGGAATGCACGGTTCCACTCTCCTTTGGAAACCCTCCTGCTTACTGTTTCCCCATTTACTGACTCCCCATCCATACCCTTAACAGACACACCAGTGTAGGATGGTGGAAGGAAATGGGGAGAACTTGACCATCCTTGAAGAAAAGGCATGAGCTGGCATAAAGCTCCTTCCAGATCCTCGAGCGATTTCAGACACTTCTTTGCCTGTCTCCCTCTGTCTCTCTTTTCTGAAAAAATTGCACTTCAAGTGTTTTTCTCCTCCATATTCAGAGATAGGAAGGTGTCAGAACAGTAATGAGATGATGAGAGCCCCATATGGGAAGAGAAAAACCACCAAAAACAAAGGAGGTTTCAAATATCACTGTAAAATCAAGCCTCATTGTCGTAGAGTCCAGAGTGTGGAAATGCTCCTGTTTGATTACGACTGGAATGATCTAGCCTTACGGGATACCACCCCCCTTGTCTTCTGCGGCAGAGATCGTTAACAGGGAACATGGTGCATTTATTCTGCCTCCGTCTTGGTGTAAAGCACTTTATTTGCGGTATTTCACTTAATCATCACAAGAATTCCATGAAGAAGGTTTGGTTAATGCTTGCACTTTACAAATATGGGAACAAGAAAACAAGAAGTGTGTTTTCCAGGTCACGTACTTAGCAAGCAGGGACTGCCCTGAAATCCAGATGTTGTGCTGAGTCCAGAACCATGAGCTAAATCACTGCACTAATCTGCCACTGTCTAGGGTTGAGGGACAAAAAAAAAAAAAAAAAAAAAAAGATTTTCCTGGACTGAACCCAGTCAGGGTCTGAGATCCAGCAGCCACAGTTAACAAACAGCTTGCTCGTCCCCATTGCCAGGGCCGTGGCCCTCTGCTCTCTCCATCTCTGACTGTCCCTCTGTGTCTCTCAGCTCCTTCCGAAGGGAAGAGCCTGTACTTGGGAGTCAGATGCCCCAGATTGAAACACCAGATGCTTCAGTTACCAGTTGCTTGTCCTTGGGCAATTTGCCTCATGTCCGTGGGTTCCCTTTTCCGCGTCTGAGACCGGAAGCGAGAGTCCTGTGAGGGTGAAGTCTGAATACATGAGAGATGCATTTAAGAAGCGCTTCTTCCTTTCCTCTTCTTCCTCAAGATCTATTCTCTTTTTCCCAAACCCTCCAGAAAAGGTCTGCTAGACTAGTCTGCTGTCATTGCCTTCTAAAGCTTAAGGCGCTGCTTCTCCCAAGGTAATTGCATTTTCACAGACTAGAATTCCTTAGGACGAAAGGAATGGGTTTCTAATTATGGAATTAGATTTATTGGGGTGTGGGGTGAGTCTATACCTTTGAACTATTTCCAAGCAATAGATGCCCTTCTTCACTAGGGTGGCTGGGGATGGAGAATAGACCCACAGCGAATCAGAAAACTTTAAAGTATTTGTGTTTTCAATAAAGATAATGTAGCAACAGCTGTCACCTACATAGGCCAACCAGAAAAGCAGAGATATTTAGCTAATGCCCAACTGTGATTTCTTTATCTGAGAATCTCACCTCCATCCCATACCCTCAATCACTTTGTTTTTCCCGTTTTCTCCCTTGCATCAAGAGTCAGAGATTCCTCCTGTTGGCCACACAAAAGAAGGGTAGCTTTCAAAGTACAAGTTGCTTAGAAACAATTGGCAGTGGCAGAAATGATAATAAATTGTCACATAATTATTTTCTCCGATGGCTCCTTTAACTGAAAAGATGTCAAGGAACAAGCCTATACAGCTCATTGACAGCTGTGGGTTCCAAAAGAATTTCCTCCTGGAATTATGGCCCTTTGTCACTACCCTTCAGGGCAGACATGCATGTATAAAGCCGTGTTTAGGCCACATCAAGCCATTTAATACTGTGTTTCATGCGAAATCAACTTTCATCAGCCAGTTGAGTTTCTGCAATTCAAGGTAAGAACAAAGCTCTTTGAGAAATTCTTCCATTCTGACCCCAGAGTCTGATTATTCCCCCCAGACAACATTTGCCTCTTGGGAAGTTCACGGGCAAAGCACATTCCTTTCCTAGACCAGGACAATACCCAGCGGGGAGTTATGGTCCCGCAAGCAAGCATCGGGGAGACGTTGTTCAGGGATTAAGCCTGGGTCAGGAACCGTGCATCTGGCAGACCGGAGCAGGAGAGCCCTTTGGTCTCTGCCTCCACTCCCAGCTCTCTGCTCAATCTAATGTATTCATTCAGCTACATTTGTGGAGCAACCACCAGTTTCCAGGTCTTCGAGGTGGGGTCAAATTAGAATTCCACCATGGCTTGTTCTGACCAAGGGGTCTGCAGCTGTCAGGAGAACGGGGTGTGCAGACCAAGACCCAAATAGCATCTCCAGCTGCTGCAGGAAGAAAAACGTGTGGGGGATTCTGAGTCAAGCACAGTGGGATCCTGACAAAAGAATCCTGTTCCCACCCCAGAACCAAAGTTCTCATCTTTTTAGGAAACTTGGTCCAGATAAAAAGGAGGAAGGAAAGCAAATCTTACTTTTTTTAGCTTGTTTCTGCTGCTTTTGTGTCTTTGTTTTGTTTGCTTTTTGTTTAAATATAAATGTCTCCTATAGATAGATTAATGATAGCCACAGAACGGACAGTCTAATTTTTTGATCATTAATTTGAACCTTTGGGAAAGAGGAGGATCAAATTAAACCACTGAAATAAAGGGGTTGAATGTTGTCAAAGAGAAAAAACAAGGCAGTGACGCTAACAATCATGTTATGTTCTCTGCTTTGCATCATTTAAAAAAATAAACATCTTATTTTTGAATAATTTCAGGTTTACATAAAAGTTGCAGTGATAGCATAAAACTTCACCCAGTTTCTCTTAACATTATAATCATGGTGCACATCTCAAAGCTAAAAAATTAACAAAGATGCATTACTATTTCCTAAACTACAGGCTTTTTTTGGGTTTTGTTGCTGTTTTCACAAATATCCTTTTTTAAATTAAATTAAATTTTTTTTTTAATTTTCCAGGATCCAATCCTGCATAGCAGATTGCATTTAGGATTTCACTTGCTTTTAAAATTATTTTTAATATTATTAAACATTAATTTAGTTTTCAAACATCCCCATGAGCTCAAAAACATAAGCAACTCACTGTTAACTTCTATAGAATCTTTCTAACAAAGAATCAACAAAGTAATTATTTAATTTTTTATCAGTTAATAGTGGACAGGCTTATTAGATTATTGCTAATGTATCTCTTAATGGAGGAAGGGATAGAAGACATTTCATGTAACAGGGAACACTTTGAGTCATTTACAAACTATGGCATGCAAGAAATCAGGTTAGGGTTAAAGGCCACCTTGTAAACTCTTGGTTCTACTTCCAGGATAAAGTCTTTATCCCCTTTCTCTAAACTGCATGTTGCTATTTTGAACTGAACTGCATGTTGGTATTTTGTCTTCCCAGTTTGATTCTCAAATTTCACTTAAGGACTTGGTTCAGAATCTGTCAATTATTAGTATTAACTATTATTATTATTATTATTATGCCTTTGGGAATATTAATACTAATATTAAGCCACTTTGGGCTACTCAGTGTAGGAAACCTAGCATTACTGGGCTCTCAAGTCACATATTCCAAGTTTTTCCTCTTTTCACACTCACCCTGTACAATGCTCCATGTTGGTACTCGATAACCTCTCGTACAGCACTCTTCAGAATAATGTGTCAATGCTCGATTACGGCCGAGTGTAATGATCAGAACTGGCCACATTTCCTGCTACAAAGGAAAAGCCAACCTCACCACACAGTGTTTGTCAATCTTACTATTATGGCACTGCCATTACAGATGGGAAAAGGATATTCAAACGTTCATCTGTTTGTGAATCTGAAGGAATATTCAAATGGCATCAGTGAAGAAGAGAAAAATAAAATGGAAAATAACAGTAAAACAGTAGAGAGAACACATAAGGAATCGACAATTTCCCCAGGAGGGGACTCTGTTAATTTTAGCCATTGCCATCTTGAAAATATAGTTTTTAAAAACTAGTATGGTTATTTTTTCTTTTTGGCTGTTGTGAACCAAATTCCTCAGCTAAATAAGTCAGCTAGTCATAAGTCTTGTGGGCCACATCCCTTAGCCCGTAGTCACATTTCAGGCAGTCACAAGGATCAGACAACTTCCCACCCCACAGGTAGACTGAGTGGGCTGCTAACCAGACACCATAAGCTTCTGGAAACTGGTGGTGGGATATCCTCTCTAGGTCTTTGAGCAGAGGGGTTACAATGCAAATTCTGTTTATGAAGCCAGTGCTTTGATCCCAGGTCACAGCCACTAGGACAGATCCAGAAATGGGAGTAGTGATGGACAAATCTTGCAAATAGTGCTATTATAGATGCATATAGCAAAGTACAAACCAGGAGTCCATTGTGGCAGGAATCTAAAGGACTGTGAATCCACTTTGGGGCTAAAGTGGAGGAGATGGTTACAAATGGTTTGGTAGCATAAACACAGCTGGAGACATTTTATTTAAATGAACTGAAAGGGCGGCTTTTAAAAGCAAACTCATCTTGAGATTCATAAAACTGCACCCATTGCAAAAGCCTTGGCCAGCGAGAACAGTAAAACATTCAGGACAGCTGGGGTCAAAGAGTGTTTCACAAATATATTAAGGAAGAAAGGCATACTAGAGAGAGAGCAGTCTGCTAATAAATCAGAAAAGGGATGAAAATCATGATGACTCAAAAATGACTGAGTTACTGGACTGACGTAGGATCAAAAAAATAGATGTTAGCAACCAAGCTATGGAAAAAGCAGTCCAGGTTATTAGAAGGCAATGAATACTTTGTACATATAAAGTGGCTATTGATGGAAAGCACTATTAGGGAATATTTGGAAAATCTGAGACATAAATCAGTAGTCTGGGAGGAAATATTCTCCAGCTCAAGCCAAAGATGATGTGGTCCTCTACCATGCACGTGGCGTGAGCTGCTGTTTTCACTAAAATGAGGAGGTGGGGGATGGGTACCTGTCACTGTCATAAAATGAGCTATGGAACCCAAACAAGAACAACAACAAAAACCAATCTGGAAGTAAAGAGAGTAGGAGGGGGAACATGGAAAACAATTCTTTTAAATAAAATTGTAGAAGGTCGATGTCGTAGAAATATGGTATACAGGTTTCCCTCACTATCTGACAGTAGAGCATTCCTGTGACACCTTTTGTAAGCTGAAATAGTAAAGTGAAGAAGGAAACTATTCATAAAATTTCCATTTTGTAGAAGGGAATATCCTCTTCAGATTTCTTTCGGTTAGAGAACACAGGTGCTAACGAAGATCATTCATAGAAGTGCAACGATTCAGATAGGAGATGGGAACTGCCTCTGATACGGCAGTGGAATAATTTCAAAGTGAGCTGGATGGTTGACAGAGGGGAAAGAATGACCAATGATTTTGGAGTAAGTCCTTGAACACAAAAGTTCCTTTTTGCCTGAAGTCCCGTCTGAGTGGATTGGAGTTGGCTAAACAAAAGACCATTTCCACTGGACTAGAGTCAAATTGCAGGATTTATACCAGGGAAAACTGGAAGAGGAAATAAATTTAAGAATTTGACCAGAGTCATGCCAAAGATCTTCTACAGAAGTTAGGGGTCAACGATGAGAAGATCTAGTCTGAACAAGAAGCTCTTGGTATCAAAAGCAACATTGACATCAAAGTCCAAACATGGAGTCTGATGTTCTGAGCTGGGCAGAGATGGTCCAACTAATCCACGCACACACCGTGAGCTCATTCATCCACACAGACAAACTATAAAATGTCAGAGTGTCGAGATCAGCCCCCTTGGATCCTTTCTTATTCACATCTGTCATGCTTTCACATTGATCCTGTTTCCACTGAACAGTGGCCATCTTCCAAGAACCGTGAAAGTCATTTCAGTGTTTGGCTATATCCTAGGTTCTTAAGGCAAAGGTCACCCGAGGATCACAGTGCTATGGCTGATAGAAGAGCAGGTTTCTGGCAAAAGCTGTGGAAGGATCTTACAGACATCATCACATGGCCAGCAAGAGTGCTCTATATCTTAGTGTTGTTTCTTGATCAGTGTATCAAGAGAGGAGAACCCAGGGGTGCCTGGGTGGTTAAATTTCTGACTCTTGATTTCGGCTCACGTCTTAATCTCATAAATATCTGACTCTTGATTTTGGCTCACGTCTTAATCTCAGCATCATGAGGTCGAGCCCCCACGTTGGGCTCTGCACTAAGTGTGGAACCTGCTTAAGATTCACTCTTTCTCTGCCCTTCGTGCACTGCCCCCCAGGCTTGCTCTCTCACTGTAAAGAGAGAAATAGGAGAACCCAGCAAATATTTTCTCCTGAAAGCTACTTCCTGTTAAATGTGAGAGGATCACAGTTAACAGCTGAAAGATGGGCTAAAGAAGCAGATAAAAAACTCAGTTATAAATTTATTGATTATTTATGCTCTCTCCCATCCCTTGGATTAATTTGGCTTTGAATTTATCACAATAGAGAGAAAAGGACCCTAATAGTAGCCCGCCTGGAGATGTCATTTGTATTTACAATTCTCAGAGTGAGGCCCTGTTATTCTACAGTTCCTGTATACATTTTTTTTCCTTTTGAGGTTATGTTAAATTTTCACTATATGCAAATGCATGGGTGTGTATGATGCATTTGTTATTTTAAATCCCACTAGGAGTCTGCTGATTATCTGTCCATCCCTTTTCTCTTCCTTCACCTTTCTTTCATCTGTTGCGTGTTTTTTTTTTTTTTTCTTCCTCCCTCCAGTATGTTTATGCATTCAGAGAAGAGTCTTCTGGGAAAATAATGGAAGGGAAAAGCTTGTGATTTATCATTACACTGTAATGGGTGCCCTGCTTCCGCTGAAGGAGGTCAACCTCTCTTAGAGATACCACAGTCCCTCCTTATTAACGTTCTGTTCCCACTAATGGCTCAGGGTAGGGCAGCCAGGTCTTACAAGGAAGGCATTTAAGAAGAGCACTTTGTTTAATGGAAGCTGGGGTGTTTTACGGGGACACACATAGCACCAAGCTCTCTGGTGAGAGTGACACATTCACAGATAAAGTACACCCTCCCCCAACCCACAAGAGGAAAAAAAAAAAATCAGCTTTTAAAAAATCTTGTGTGCCCTCTTTCCCTCACGCCAGCACCCAGATGTCCCTCCGTCTTCCCCGTTCTTGTTCTGGAACAGCTCTGCAATTACTTCTCCTTTCTACTTTGGCTGGTCTTCATCATAGAGGGCTCTCCACCCTCCGACTTTCATTCTTCACTTTTTAATAAAATTCTTTCTTCAGTCTACCCTGTTGCCAGGAATCTTCCGAAGTCCCTGGTTGCATCACGTCACTCACGGACGCAACAAACCCATTTGCACTTACAAACTAAGAGTTCGGGTTCTATCCGCTGAGCTTCTCTCCAGCCTCCACCCCAAGTTCCCTGAGCGGCGGCTGCATGAGCTCCCTGCTGCTTCTGAGAGCCAGAGCCCGGAGAGGGAAAAGGGTTAGAAAGCATGAAGTAGGAGCATGAGAAAGAATTCAGATGTAATGATACAAAATGGCAGAGGGAACAACGGCTTGCCCTTTTTGAGAGTTCTTTAAGTGACATGGAGGCACACACCACTTTACAGCATACCCATCATCTTTGTATTTCTACCCTGGCCCAGTGCTTGGCCCATGAAGAGTTTTCAAAAAATATGCAATGACCAACTGAATTAGAGTCTGTGAAATTCTAAGGTAAATAAACAAATATTACATTTGGAACCTTCATTTCAAAGTAGGGAACCAAGGGAGAAGTAGTCATGTTTGAACGGATCCCCTTTGTAATGTGTTTTTTGAGCTTCAGCGAATGGGACCAAGGTCATTGTCCATTTCATATCACGTAAGTTCATCATAGTTCTTCCCTTTAATAAAGGATGCATTATGACTGCAAATGCGTGTAGGGATGTTTGTGAGATGATGAGATTTATTATCACTTTCCAGAAGAGGGGAAAGAGCCAGAGGCTTGCCAAGGTCACAGAGTAACAGTGACACTGTTTATAGATAGAAAGGCGGGTCTCCATTTTTGCACTTTTTTTTTTCCCAATTATCCACTTTTTTTTTTTTAAGATTTTATTTATTTATTGGACAGACACAGAGAGAGGTCACAAGTAAGCAGAGAGGCGGGAAGAAAGAGAGAGAGGAGGAAGCAGGCTCACCACCGAGCAGAGAGCCTGATGCGGGGCTCAATCCCAGGACTCCGAGATCATGACCCAGGCCGAAGGCAGAGGCTTTAACTCACTGAGCCATTCAGGCACCCCCTAATTATACACTTTAAATGTTGGAATCAATTGAATCACCTCTGCTGCTGTCTTAGTAGACTGCTAAGCAGAGAGAGAGAACATGGACAGACTTGTGTTTGCTATTGCTTGTGTCTGGCTTATTATTTAGTGAACAGTTTCTGCACGGGTTGCCTCTCAATCCCATGTCCTGAATGTTTTTAAAATTCAGCAAGCCTGTACTGCTAAAAGACTGAATATACTCTAGACATCCCTCATGAGCAGATCAGCTAAATAAGTGGCACAAATACACAATAGAATATTATGCAGGTAAAAAGAATAAGGAGTTAAGAAGGCGAACTATATTTTAAGGTTAAAAAAAAGCACACTGCAGAATATTATTTATTGATGATTCTTTTGTGTTAGTTTGTTACAACTGCTTTTATAGCTGCCTCCACCCACGTCCCCTCAAGAAATTCTAGAAAGCTAGAGAAAAGTTGTTATTCTGTACCTTTGGGGAACAGGATTTAGTGTAGATGCACTGCCTGGTTTCAGAAGATTATTTGTGTTTTGATTTCTTACCATAAATAAATTTTATAATGAAAATATTAATGAAAATTCAGAAGTCCAACAGCATGTTTTATTTTAACTCTAAAAAATGTGAAATTTTCTTTGCCTGCATTTGGCCACCTTAGCAATGGTGGGCATGGGCAAGGAGTTTTTTCCTGGGGAGCCTGGGTGGCTCAGTTGGTTAAGTATCTGACTTCAGCTCGGATTATTGGAGCCCAGCATCAGGCTCAACAGGGAGCCTGCTTTTCCCTCCTCCTCTGTCTGCTGTACCCTCTGCTTGTGTGTTCTGTCTGTTTCTGTCAAATGGTTAAATAAAATCTTAAAAGAAAAATAAAAAAGGAGTTTTGTCCTATAATCAATCACATCATCCTAATGAAGATCAATCGATTGATCCCTCCATCCAGACACCCACTCACCCATCTATATCTATCTACCTCTCTGTCTGTGTCTTATCGAAATGCGCATGTGGCTAATCCTCGCCATATGGTTGAATGCTCTGCACCAGCTCTGTGTTGCTGTTCGTCCTCCTCTCTCCCATTTCTAACATCACTGGCTTGGTTCTATTGCTGCCTTCTTCTTCCTTTTCGTTTTGTTGTTGCTGTTGTTTTTCCTACTCTCTCCTCTGGGACATTTTCTTTTCTTTTCTTTTTTTAAGATTTTATTTATGTATTTGACAGAGAGAAAGCAAGAGAACACAGCAAGCAGGGGGAGCTGCAGAGGGAGAAGCAGACTCCCTACTTCTCAGGGATTCCAATGCAGGGCTCGATCCCAGGACCCTGGGATCAGGACCTAAGCAAAGGCAGTCCCTTAGCTGATTGAGCCAACCAGGCACCCAGACACTGTCATCAGTTACACATGGAAGCTGTACTTGCCGCACGGGGTGGAGAAGCTTCTGCCGTCACCCTCGCTGCAGGGAGAGTGCCTGGAGCATCCAGCCCTGGCTGAGGCCCCTGGCCCCACGCAGATGCTCTGCTGCAGGAGCCCGTGCTCTGCACTGACAGTGCCAGAAGGGATGCATCCCCGCAGCTAGGGAACAAGGCCACTGGAAGAACTTCAGCTCCATTCCAGCTCCGGTCGTTCTGTGGGCTCTGAGTACTACTGTGATCAAAGGTGCAATTGTTGGTGAAGGAAAGATGGATGTTTTTGCCAACATGGACGAAAAGAGAATTTTCCCCTATGAATATCTCCTGTGACTGCAAGTAGTTAAGGCAATAAGGTCATAGCCTCTCAGATTCATCAGTAATAATTTATTATGAGTCCTATTATTTATAAGCCTCCCCCAGCCTCATGAAGGATTTCGGGTTATATGTCATCCTCTTTACTTCAGTCACACATGATAGGAAGGGTCCCTGCGTCCCTGCATAGAAAGGAGCCAGGCTGGGGTGCCTGGGTAGCTCAGGTGGTTAAGCATCTGACTCTTGATCTCCGGTCAGGTCATGATCCCAGGGTCATAAGATCAAATCCTGTGTCAGGCTCCAATCTGGGCATGGTCTTACTCTCTAACAATAAAAAAAAAAAAAAAAAAAAAAAGAGTCAGGCTGTTTATGTAAAATATCTCAACTTCTTCTTTCAGGGAAAAAAAAAAGATTATAGACACAAAGTTATATTCTAAATCACTTAAAAAAAGAGAGAAATTAATTTTAATAGAATCTATTGATAAAGAAGGATGAATATATGATTCATTCCTTTTCTTGATTTAATATGGATTTTTATTCCATGCAGTATTACTTACTGAGACTGAAGACTAAATTCATCTTTTACTTTTCAATCAGTTATCATCTTATCATTGAATGGAACACAATTAATTGGACACTTAGTTTATTCAATCATTGTAGTTGCCAAAAAAACAATAAACTGCTCAATTCTTCTTTGTATGTAATTAACAATTGTATACAGCAGAAAATAATTTGACATTATTAGGCAATTACCATTTAATTATTTCAGTTAGCAAAATCCATTAAATGCCATTCAATCAGCTTTCTTTCTTACAATTATGTTATTTAGTAAATTATATTTAATTCATCCTTAAAATCAAGATAAATTTGAAAAATTAAAGTTTTTCCAGCATAATTTTAAGTAAATTAAACATGGTAAAGATATTTTTTTAAAGATGGAAGCTTCCAATCAGGCAACATTGGTCAGATTTTACAAAATCTATAATTTCTTTTCTTTTTTTATTTTATTTTATTTATTTATTTGACAGACAGATCACAAGTAGGCAGAGAGGCAGGCAGAGAGAGAGAGAGGAGGAAGCAGGCTCCCCGTTGAGCAGGGAGCCTGATGCGGGACTCGATCCCAGGACCCTGGGATCATGACCTGAGCCGAAGGCAGAGGCTTTAACCCGCTGAGCCATCCAGGTGCCCCCAAAATCTACAATTTCTGATAGATCCACACCATCTTCACTTTTCATCTCAAACTACCTGCAGTGATAAAATGATTAAATCTTCTTTATGATGGTCCTGTTGATACATTCAGAAGATTATTAACTTCAGCCAATTTTAATTAAGCTATTCCAGCTTTCCTTTCTTCCATCTCAGCTACCCACAGAACGTGTCCTCTACTCTAGATTTTGGCACTGAATTGTATTCAATCTAGTGGTTTACCATGGACTGTATTATTGCCTTACAGGTTTTTCATGTTCACAACCCCTTTCTTCCCTGAGAACGTTAACTTTCATTAAGAGCAGAAACAGCGTGTGTGTGCGCACGTGTACGTATGTGCATTCGTATGTGTTTGTGTTCTCCATTTATTTAACAGATTCCTGCACATATGGTGGGAACTGATTTTAATGGAAACAAAATAAATTGGGTTGACTATTGGCATGGAGCTTTAACCAAGGCTTATGGGTTTTTCTTCTGAAGAGGTTACAGGATTTAAACAATTTTAATGATCCAATGACAAGGTTTATAAAACCAACTCTGCCAATTTTCTGGATTACTTGTTCCATCAGATTCCTGCCTCCCAAGTCTGTTCATATATTAAGAAAAAATTGAATTAAAAACTCAAAAGTCAGTGCTGCCACACCAGTCTCTTGAAAGGCCACAGAAATAGTTCAGAGTCAGCTATCCTCAGATTGACAACTCGGAAAACAAAGTGACCACATCGTGATTCTTTTGGTTGAGTTGAATAGAGGTGACCTGTCTTTTATGTTATCCCTTTTAATTATTTCTGTGATTTTACTTTTAAACATTGTTTTCAAAGTATGCCAGTCTGTATCTTAGTCCTTCCAATCCAATAGTCCATATTTGACTTTTAAGGTAGCTCAGCTCAAATATTTCATCATTCTACCGAAGTATCTATCTCTTAGAAGGAAGCTGGCAAGGTAGACGTCTCTATCTTCTTCGACTTCTCAAACGCACACTCTTTCAGGAGAACAAACACTTTGTATATGTGTTTGTTTTCTCAGAGCATGAGCTTAGTAAAGACTTGGTATTTGCAGGATGAGGACAAATAACATTTCAAAGAAAAGCAGGAAGGGAAGGCAGAACTAGTAAACTGGAGAAGCAACTATGCCTCGGTGTACATGGATGGACTCTCACCTCCACTTCTCATTGGCTACCGTCCCTTTTATACATAATTGACGGCAATGGGAGTAAGGGTGGAAGTGGGGTCCTTAGTTGTCCTTACTGCTTTACTAGCAGAGCACAGGGCCCCAAATCTCTCCGGCTCTTGTGTCATTGTTTCCTGTGACCCACTCTGCTCCCTGCTCTGCTGAAACTCAGATGGTTACAGCCAATACGCTCAGCTCCGTCCCTCGCTCTGCAGCTCTGGAGTCCATCACCTTGGATTTCAGGACCTCTCTGGCTATCCCCAGCCACCCCGCCTGCCCTAACCTGATAGAGTCAGGTATAGAACTTTCCAGCAGCTGTGCAGAGCTGAAAAGTACCAGTGGTCCTATGTGTTTCAATATGAAAACTTGTTTTCTTTTTCAATCCATCTGTTGACTTGTCAACATTGATGGGGTTGGTTTGCTTCCTGCTTTTCATGCAGCTAGTGAGGAGCCCGAAGTGAGTTGTTAGTTGTGGGCTAGCTCCTCTTGCCATTTCCAACACTGTTATACTATACCGTGGTTGCAGCTGAAGTCAAACCTCAGTGCTTAGTGAAAATGAAATAAAACTCGCTCTGCCCCACTTAATTTTCCTTTCCAGTTTGAGAGGAAACAAGGCTTCCATCCATTTGCATTTTAAATTCAAAATTTGTATTTACAGCTCTTAACAGGTCTTTTGCATGTTGACAGCTCCCTTTTTAACTCATCCTATACTGGGCTCTGTGATGTGCTATGTCTTAATTTGTAGAATATGTGCACCAGCATAATATTTAATTAGGCTTCAGTGTCAACTTTGAATCAAACACCCTCAGCATCTAATGAAATACCATAAGCATGTGGCTTCTGCATGACAGATCTCTCCCAAGCAATCTACTTCCTCTGACGGAATCACTTAAGAAAGGGGGGACAGCCAATGAGAAGCAGGGGAACCCAGTTTCATAGACGGGATGTTCCTGTGGCTGTAACCACAAGACAGGAGAAAATGCAGTGGTGATAACTGCAAAGGGAGCTCAAATGCATCTTCTGTTATGTAATTAGCAGACTTCTCAGCAGATGGGTGAAGATCAAATTCACGCATATACATTACTTTCTCGTTGGCTGACGTCATG
This sequence comes from Neogale vison, assembly GCF_020171115.1. Taxonomy (NCBI): domain Eukaryota; kingdom Metazoa; phylum Chordata; class Mammalia; order Carnivora; family Mustelidae; genus Neogale; species Neogale vison. The sequence goes on from NC_058100.1 coordinate 7,722,558, forward strand.
GTTTCAGGTGGGTTTCATGTTCATTTTTATCTTAATCTGAATTCAATGATATGATGAGAACTGATTTGGAACACAGAAGGCTAAGTTACAATCTTTGACTTTAAAAAGGCTGCCACCAAGTAACTGGGGTAAGACAAGTCCAAAACAATAAAGTCAGCCAGGTTATTAGCTGGTGTCCCTGGAAAAGTTACTGAACCTTTATGCACCTCCTTTTCCTTTTCAATGACATAGTAATAATATTAATATTGACCTCAAAAGTTTGCCAGGAGATAAAATAAGTAAGGCATGTAAAATTAAATCAGTGCCTAGTAAAGAGCAGATGCTTAATACATTTTAGATATTTATGCATTTAGATATTATGAATTACCTGTTTTTAGGAAGGCATGATGAAACCAGTTTATTTTAGTTTTCTATGGATGCTAAGCAAATGACCCCATATGTGGTAGTTTACAACCCACAACCATAAGTTTTGTTATGGTTCTGGAGAGTGCAAGTTCAAAATTAGTTTCACAGGGCTAGGTCAAGTCATAGCAGGTCTTGCTCCTTCTTGAGACACTGGGGGTTTCTGTTTCCTTGTCCTGTCTAGGGACACCTGTATTCCTTGGGCCCCAATCTCCCCCCTTACCACTCCAACCTTTCTCTTCTATTATTATATGTCCTACATCCTTCCAAGGACACTTACCTTTCTCATTGAGAGACCATCCACATAATCCAGGATAAGCTGTGCATCTCAAGGATCCTTAATTTTGTCACATCTGAAAGTTCCTTGGTCCATGGAAGGTAACATTCACTGGCCCCAGGGATTAGTCCCTGCATCTCTTGGACGGTCATTAATCAGCCTACTATGTGAGATGTTGAGGAAGGTGATGAGCAGCATGATCTCAACGTCACTTCACATAGAGAGTTTACCCATGTCCTATCATTTCTTAGGAGGCTCCTAGGTGCACTGGTCTCTTTAGAGTGTTTAAATTTTTAACAGTAAAGCGCACTCACATCTTAGGAAAACTACTGAAACAAACAGAAGATAATAGGTCTTATGTAAAAGCAATGAGCAGGAATGCCTTGGCACAGGATGATTTGGTTTTCTGTCATCCAAATGACATCATCAGCATCCTTTGGAAAGAACAGCGATGGTTCACAAGACTCTTGGTGGTATTCCAGTAATTCAATATCCACTGATACAACCCATATCTCTAAATCCTAGATCTTTGAACTTTAGGAAACCTACAGGCCTAGGGATTAAGATGTTCACTTTTCTTCCTTATCTTTGGGCTCCATCCAAAGCAGTCAGTATTCTTTCCTCTAAAGCTGTTCCACTTTAGGTAAATTACATACTTTTATACAAGAGTAATTTATTTGGATAGGAGTAGCTTTTCTTACTTTAATTCATGAGAGAGTCTCTCCTTATTCCACCACAGAGGGTCACTGCTGGATTTCACACCTAAAGTAGCATTTACCAATCTGTGTTCTGAGTTACTGAATTATAAATGCCCTCAAAGCTCTAGGTGAACTGGAGGGACAATTATTTCATCTGACCCGTGCAACAACCCAACTATGTAGCTATCAGTATGATCCCATTTTACAGATAAGGACATAGAGGCTCAGGGAATTTAAGTGATCTATGAAAGCCTGTGTCATACAAGTAGAATAGGAACTTCAATCTAAGCCTTTCAGTTTTTTGCTATACCTCATAGATCTTATATTTAGGCACTTAAGGATCACTTTGCCAGGCCATAAAGACTTCAGATTTCTTTTTCTGAGAACCTGAGATTCAGGATACGATCCTTCAGGTCAGATGTATGTCTGTATGTAAACATGCTGGCAGAAAGCTAACACAGTAATTTAAATTGGAGAAGGAATTGCATAATATACTACTTCCATCAGTTCTTGTTCAGCTCGGGTAATATTCAGAAATTAAAGGGAACAATGTTCAGCTGCTAAATTTATAACTCCCCAGTCCCTTGGGAGTTTCTGCAGCAACAGTCAGGACTGGGCCACCTTTGCCAGCTGTTTTTGGGTGAACCCTATTTTTGGAGAGCATGCACATACACACACGTGAGTGCGTACACACACACACACACACACACAATCTTTGTCCAGTTTCTGCCAGGTTCTTAGCTCTCTCATTCACCATGCTACAGGGCTCACCTTAAACGTTCAGCCCATCTGCTCAGGGAATGATGCCTTCACCACAATTATCTAATCATATTACAGCAAATATCAAATACAGCATGAATGACAAGGGTGAGGTTGCTCAAAGTAAAAGGAAACAGGAGGAGTCTGCACAAGGCCCAGTGCCAAATAGGTGTCTGAGCTGTAAAATATACATTTATACCTTTGGGAGACAATGGAGAAATAATAAGGAATCAATGTATGAACTGATCTGACATCCTAGTTCGACTGAGAAAAATCATATTTCTGGGGCGGAGAAAAAACTGTGCAAAATAAGCAAGTGTCATGGGGAATCATTGTGGATATGCAATGGCCTCCTGGATTATGTCAAAGCACAACTCACAAATTGGTGACCCACTTGTATATTCTGTCCAATAGCCCAGGGTCTTAAAATTGAATTTGAATGTCTTTATACAGAACATGCTCTTTCTGTTTGCCAATAGCTAGCCTCTCCCTGGTATACCACCCTTTTCCCACATTTAGATTGCCTGCCTGGAACCTGAATCCACGTGTTTGCAACTATAGATTCGATATATCCTGTGTCTTCTGTTTTCCCATTTTTTTATGATTTCTTAACTCAGCTAGCTCCTATGATCATTCCCAACTGTTTCCTCACAATGGGGAGGCCAGACTGTTAAATTCACCCTCCACTCTCTCAGCTGCAAGGGATTCATGCATTATGTCAGAACGGCATTGACTTTGTAGGACTCTGCACAAAATGAAAACACAGGATTCCTTGTTCAAAAGTATTAAGCATTTCAAGATGGTGACAACAGAGCATGAAACAAAGGACTGGCTCCTTCTGGAGGTGGGATGTGAGGCAACAGTCCAGAGGGAACACAGAGCTGAGAGACCATTCCTAGTTAAATTTCCCAGCTCAGCAATACTTCTCAACCACCTAGTCATCCTGGCTCAAATGCAGTATCTATAGAACGGAAGAAAGTGGAGGGAGGCTCTTCTCTATATATATTTTAGCCGCTTGAAAGGCTGGACAATTTCATGAATTGAGGTTTCACTTAGTTGGAAAAATAAGGAGCAGCAGTCTTGATTTTCAATCATTTCTAACAAACTTCCTGACTTACTGACACCAAAAACTTAAGCAGATTGTCATCATCAGCAAGACAAGGCCCATATATCATTTTTTAAGTGGACTCCACACTAGGTTTTGAGCCCAACCCGGTGTTTGAACTCATGACTCTGAAATCAAGAGGTGGACACTTAACCCATTTTCTCCCCATCCTGGCTTGAGGCAAGAGGCTTTATTTACTCTCTGAAGAAAATGAATGAGATCGATTCCAGGCAAGGGAACACCAGGCATATAAAGTAGATCAGGTGCCATAAAGGGCCAGGGGGTTAGTGAAACTTTTCATTCTGAACCACAAGACACTCCAGGGTCCACACACTCTTACCATCTAGAATGCAGACAACTTAAATTCTCCACACAGAGCCTAGAAGCTACCACTCAAGGGAAACCGAATGTCAAGGAGAAATGACTTACAGAAACTGGCAGTTGGAGATCTTCCAGTAAAAATACATGGTTCCTGTCCAAACACCAAACAGTGAACCCCAACAGCAAAGAAGCCTTTCCCAGGCATATGGACCTTCTGTCTTTTGACTACCTCACTCTTAAAAGTGGACCATCAAAAGTCAGCCTATAACTTGTAAAAGGCACCTCACATTAAAGACAGGACCAAAATCAAGAGAAGAAAATTGCAAAGAGAAGAAATCTTTAACAACCCAAATGTAATTAATAACCTCAGAGAGATCAACGACTTTATTACATTAGTAAATTTCAAAGAGGATGATATAAAAAATTAAGATTCAGGGAATAAGGAAAAAACTCTTGAAAATTAAGAGTATAATCACAGAAGCAGAAATTTAATGGAAGACTTGGAAGATGAAATTGAGGGAATTTTCAATAAACTACACTTTTAAGGATTTATGCCAGCTTCTCACTGATGACCTCATAGAAGCCTAGATTTGTTGTTGTTGTTTCCAGGATTCTCTTTTAATCAAATATCAGAGAATTCTCACTTGTGCTTACTGGATTAGCCCATATCTAACTCTGTCACTTGCCAGTGTTTTCTTAGGTCCTCAGAGTAACTGCCAGGATTCCATCCTTTTTGTTTGCCTTCAAAGAACGTCAAGTGCTATGGAAGGAGTTAAGGAACACAACTCACACTTAGTGAGTGCTTGTGGATCAGTGGTTCCTCTGAAGGGGCGTTGTTCCTCACTCTCTCTCTAAAGGGTTATTGGTGTCATTCCCCTTCTGTGGCCCACTTGACAGAGTCTGTGCTTGCCCAGGGCTAGGACACACTGCATATCCTTCATAAATGTAAATATATACAATGAACTGTGAAGGGCTCTCAATCAGAATGTGATCTTAGTCACTGTCGATGACTGTAGGTCCCCTGAGAACTAAGACTTCTGTTCACATTGCATTCCCAATATCTGAAGACATATGTGACATATAGTAGGTGCTCATGAAATGTTTATTAAGCAAAAGAATGAGTACTATGTGGAAAAAGAGCCTCATTAGATGGAGAAATCATCTTCTAAAGGCAGATATTGGTCCTTTCCTCCCTGGACATGTAGACATACAAACAGCAAAGAAGCGTGAAATGTTAAAAATGGAAAAGTAAACACAACTGCTAACATTATATAGGCAACAGTTACATATAAGGTAGCCATCCATGTGATAGTTTATGAGGATTATCATAATTTAGGATCCAAACTGGCTCATGTTTGTGAGTGAAAGGCAAGTGAGAAAAATAACTGTCAGGCATTAACTGAGATACGATATTAGACATAAACCATGAATGTTCCAGGCAAACCGGGATAGATGGTCATCCTAGTTTGGATCTCCTTATATTGGTTGTTTTTAGTTTAATATCAAAATGATAACATAAAACAACGAAGAAGTCCTTGTAGACTATTTCTTGTGGATAGCCCACATCCGGCAAACAGAATTACACAGACTATTCCAGGATTAAAAGGAAGAATGGATGAGAAGGCCTCTCAGAGGTTTCATTATCCTGTGAGTGGGAAATAGGGAAAAAGTGTAAGTTTGGGAGCCAATTTTCAGGGGCGAAAACACTCAGTGATGAAATGGTGCTCACAGGGACATTTTTCCGATGCGCCTAGTGATTTGTATAAAAAATTCCATGTTTGCATCTGTGTATCGGTCTTAGGTCAAGACCTTTCCCCTTTCCTGTGGCCCATGATTCTCCATTATATATTTTTCCTTTCTCGTGATCTTTCACCTTTTATTAAAGGATGAGCTTTCTCCCCACCATCAAGCACATGTCCTGCATAAAGCTGGGCCCAAGGGGCCGCAGAAGGGCCAGCACTTCCGAACAGGCTTGGTGAGGGGCTGCCAGGTGATGAATGGAGGCATGTGGAGCAAGGTAATAAACCAGCACCCCAGTCATGTAATCTTCCATTAAAATGAAATGCATACCAGGCACGCGGCGTTTCTGCGGCTTGTACCCTCTCCCATAGAAGATCATGAATAAAAGAGGGACGCTTTCTGCTGACAGATGCCAGCATGCATAAAGGACACTTCCTATAAAGGCAAAGCTCCGGCTAACAGATGGACTAAAGATGTGAGATGCAGAAAGATTTACCAATCTAAATAATTCAAGGGAATGTCGTATGGCAAGCTCGCGCTTTTCGGAGGGAGCCAGCAGAAGGTACAGATGGAAAGGCAGGCCAAGCCTTTCCCATAAACCCATTAAGAACAGTACTTGTCTGAGCGACAGTATGCTGCAGAAGGCCCACGGAGAGGCCAGCAAATGAGAAATTTGCTTCTAGAGTTTGTCCCACAAGGTCAAGAGCATATTTACACAGTGAAGGTTGTGGCATTTAATGAGGATGGAAAAGGCTGTTCTGCGTTTCATTGTTCATCTTTCTGCCCTCTTCCAAACCCTTTGTCTTGTGAGAAGGGAAATGACAGAAGGTGGAGATGTCCAAAGCCCTTGTGAGAGTCTAGCAAGACTGTCTCTGAGCTCAGAGTCACAGGCGAGTTCTGGGTCCGTGAGCCAAATTACATGTGGCAACACTGCTTCTTATAAACGTTCCCCAGAAGCATGTGACTACTCAACCTCCCAGGCCCTGCTGATCCTTGCTATTTGCCTACTCGTGAAATATTCAGTCCCGTGTCACCGTACATGGGTAGGTTTTCTCTCACTCACTTGACCTGCCTTCACTGCAATATACTCAACTTGAGAAAAAAGGCTTTTTCTCTCCACCAGGATATTTTCTCAATAGGTACCCAGTAAATATATCTCTTGATAAAAACCTCTCCAACTTCCGGAAGACCTCCCTTAAGAGCCTCCTCATCCTGCACAGCTGGAATATTAGCATCTCAGGCAAGAGGAGGAAGGCAACACTGTCAGGTGCATCGGGCAGGTGAGCTGGCCCAAATCCCATCCAGGCCCTGGTTAGCAGGGCTTCCCTAGACAAGAGAGAGCCTTCCTTCTTTAACTGAAAAACAAGTGATTTTACAAAGCCATTTCTAAGTCCATTTCCAGCTTTGGAACTTAGCTTCACTGGAATTAAATAGAAACCTTTCAGGGTCTGGTGAGGTCTGGATCAGTAGCTTATAGCTTTTCTCTAATAACCATCACTGCCCCATGCAAAAGTGTTCATCAGCATGTTCCAAGATGGAAAACTGCAAGACCGTGGAGTTAAGGGGGGAGGGGGGAAAAGAGCTTTAATTTATTTTAAGCTAATAAAACCTTTTATTGTGAGACTGTGCTTATTTTTTAAGGATTTTATTTTGTCTTTGAATGAAATGAAAGAAATGGTAAGATAGATTTTGCTTTGTTTAAATCTCTATTCCAAAAAAAAATTGCTGAGCCTGTCTGTGTCTGCTCCCCCTACCCACCTGCACACAAATCTTTTCTTCCTAGTTGTTTTAATTTTATTGATTATGAAATTTGAGAGTCTGGGAACTGCTGATATAAACCAAGAAGAAAGACTGGGGTTCCTCTTCTAACAAACTATCACTGATGCTCACTGTAAGCTTACTATAAGGAGACTTCAAGAAATAAATATTAATTTTATTGGGTTTTGTGGATGTAGTTTGCCAATTACCCAAAGATATGTTTCTAAAAAGCCATGCAAATATCAAATTGTTGGGAGTGAGTTCTTAGTTTTCCAGTTCCCTTAAATTATCAATTCAAAGACTCTATTTTCTTTTTCTAATTAATTTCCACCTGGAAGAGCTGCCCACACTCCTCTCCCATTAAGCCTAACTCTCTGACAATTGCATCAGTTGGTAATCTGAAACCCATCAAAAACCTCCAAGAAAGCAGCTCGGGAAAGAAGTTCTCAGGTAGATCCTCCTGCAAAGCAAAGAATCTTTGTCAGTTGTCTGTCATTTGTCCAGTTTGTTTATAAACATCAACTATCTTGTAGAAAGCTCCATTATCTTGGATTACATTAGAAGTCAGTTGTTAGTGTACCTGTTAACGTCTGAGCTACTTACCTTGAATTCCACTTTGTTACCACTCAGGGGCGTGTGTGTGTGTGTGTGTGTGTGTGTGTCCAGCAATGATCTGGGAAGTCTGGTTTTTGTTTTGTTTTGTTTTTCAGTTTCTTTGAGGTTTTCTTGAATCCTTTCTGCTCTTGACCAATTTAGAGTATATTCCGTTGGGAGCAAAGATGCAAGGTTTACGGGCTTGAAGTAATGGCCATAGGCACCCTCTCTGTTTCCAAGGCATTGAAAATGGCACAAATAACCTCATCCATCTCTTGTATGACGCATCACCTCTTTGGTGACCAACAATGTATTGTTTCATGGTGTTGATATGAGTTGATATCCACTTGCTTATCACATCCCACAAAAAGTTCTTGCTGGGAACAATGTCCCATGGTCAATTTTTTAAACACTCTGACAGTTGTTAGTATTATAAAAGGCTTTCACTCCAATGTCACCAAATCCTTTACCAGTTCTCATTACCTGATACCCTAGTGAAGGAGGAAATGGCAGATATCAATCTCAGGCCAGCTGTTAAGGGTGAGAAGCTAGTGCACCGCTCATTGTTTTCTATCAGAGCACTCCCTGTGTGAGGTCAGGAGGGCAGTCCCATTTAATAAATAACCAGAATTTGAACTCTGAGTGGTCTTGACTTCTAGGTTCTGAAGAGTCCCTTGTTCTGAGGAAGGTGCTGGATTTTTGTGTCTTCATTTGCTTTCCTCCTGCCAGCAATGCTCAGTGTCAAGGCACTAGGAGAGAGGTGTATGTACAACTACAAGTGAGTATTCCCTGAGTGAAGCCTGGCCCTGCTGTATGGTGGTCCCACACATTTTGGTTATTTTATGAATCTCCCCAGTATTGCTTCATATTAGCCCCCATGAATCACATGACAAAACCATGAGGAACAAAACCAACTAGTCATCTCATGTAGAAATTTAGCTATTACTGCCTTATAAGCAGTACTTTTTTTGTTAAAAGTTTTTGTTATTCTTAATCTCACAAAACAAACTGAGGGTTTCTGGGGGCAGGGGGGTAGGGAGAGGGTGGTGGGGTTATGGACATTGGGGAGGGTATGTGCTATGGTGAGTGCTGTGAAGTGTGTAAACCTGGTGATTCACAGATCTGTACCCCTGGGGCTAATAATACATTATGTATTTATTTAAATAGTTTCTGTCACAGAAGTTATGATAAATTATAAATTTTCTCTTCTAGTTGCATGTTTAGGATATTATCCCATCAAGATTTCAAAACTAAATTTGTAAAGACCCATTACTTTAAAATATGATGGTGAAATTATAGATGTGTATAAATGCCAGGAAAAGGGGAGTCTAAGATGGGGCAAGAGCAACCCTCTCAGAACAATGCCAATATGGTAGACTGCGAGGATGATCCTTTGATACGAGCTAGTATGCGGTTGAACACACAGGCAAGACAAAACAAACCAGACTAAGAGGTTACTTCTGTGTTTGGCCATTTTGCAGGTAGCTTTAGCCATTTGCCAGAAATTTTACTCTAAATTCATCACAAGGTCACACATGTAAACCATGGCAATGATTCTTAACAAACAAAATATTATACAGAGTGGAAGGGTAATCACAATGCAATCAGTGGCCAAGCAGTAATTTTACAGTTTTCATAACTTAAACATTGCCTATAGTTTACACGAAAATGTGTGAAGTTGATCACAGTGAGAAAGATGGAGAGTGGTGGGTGTGTGTATGAATGTGCCGGCACAAGAGAAGAGACTCTGTCTTCACTGCACAGAAAGTCAAAAGACAATGTCTACAAATGCAGAATTAAGAAATACCAGAGGAAGCAGATTATTAAACAGCAGGGAAATCCGTTCCAAAAGAAATTGCTAAAATGTTGAAGGTCATTACTTCCTGGAATTGGGCCTTAGACAGGGATGAGGATGGTTATTCCTGGATATTGTTGTCTTTTGTCAGATCTTACAGAAATATTCATCTGTTTAAAACATCCGTACCTTTTTTATGTAGAATGAGTGTGTATTTCGGCACATATACTATAATCTTTCATAATACCAAGTGTCAATCAACAAATGTTGTGCTGAAAAACAAACGAAAAAAAAAAAAGAAAAGGAGTAAGACAAGCTTACTTTTCAAATCTGTTGGAATAAAAACAGAATGGCTCACTTTCAATTTTTAAAGGGCTATGATGAGTAATGTGTATATGACCATGTAAACGTCATTTTCCTGACAAACATTAAGATGCCTTAATTTGTCCATTAGACACAACAACCCCCTTTCCACAAACGCCCATAATTATATATATGTAAGTAAAATGAGGTAGAGAGCTGAGATCATTAAGTGACTCAGGAGTCACCTTATTTATAAAAACAAATATTATCAAGCAAATACTCTGTGCTTGACACTGTGCTACCCGCTACAGATTCTGAAATTAAATAAAAAAATACTTCCCACAATGTCTTCACATCAAGAAAAAATAAGATGAGAGGGAGAGTCTTTGATTCTCTGTGCTTCCAATTTGTTGCTCAACCTGCTGGAAGAGGGGAAATCTTCAGTTGGTTCTCCAGAGCATATACTGCAAATGAATGTTGTCTCTGGAAAAAAAAAAAAAAAAAATCTTTTTGTCTCTTTGTCTGTGGTCAGGGAGGAGGATTTGAGAAGCTTAAATTAATGTTTACTTTGAAAATTAGAATTAATTATTTTTTCATAATTTAATTTAACTCATCTCCTTCACCCCACCCCCACCCCACTCTGATTTGTTTGTGTGGGAGGGAGCACAGAGAGAATCCTGAGCTGCTAATGTGGGAAGCTGGGCCTCCCAGGTAATTAACATAATTAGCACTGTCCCTGTAAGGTCATATCCCACAGCCTCCTAAATTTTATTTAAGCCATTGTCCCATCTTCCCTAAACCGCATGCCCACATTTGGCCTGGCAGAGGACAAGCAGGTTTTCTGACAGCATTTCTCTTGGAGTCCTCAGTTGTCAGGCCACCTGAGCACAAACCTGCCCTCAGTGGGGCATAAGGTGCCCTTCCCAAGCTCCAGGGATCCTCAGTCTGCGGTCAGGTTTTGACTGTATGTGTTCAGGGTCTCAGATTCCTTTGCTCTCATGACTGCAGATGAGAGGTTTTCAAGCCTCTCCTTCCCAAGAGAGATTCTACTCAATTGCACCGAACCCTCCATCACTCTGTGCAAGTAAATTTGTGTTGCTGGGTTGAATTTTAACTTTTTACCAGAATTGTTAAAATTTGCTGGATCCCAATATGGTTGGAATGGTGTTGGGAGGACCCAGACAGTCCTGTGTAACAAGAGTCACCTGTGCCCCACACATCATGAACAAAAGTCATCTTTTAGAACCGTGCTCATACTGAGATTCTCTGGAACCTCCTGACGTGTGGGGACAGAGGAGTGATCGCATGGGAAACAAAGCAAAACGATGTCATAGGCACTTTCATGTCATTGTAAGTCAATTTCACTTGTTCAACACAATCCTACGACTTCAAGGCTATGTTCCCATTGTAGACATAAGGACATTAACGTTTAAGAGAGTCTTAGCCAAACAGTCACATTCCAGCAATATTCTATAGCCCCGTTCCCACCCACTCTCAGGTTAACCCAGTGATCCACTACAGCCATGGGGCAGAGAACAGGACATCTGTGCTAAGAGTTGTGACAGGACGAGGCTCTGCAGAAGAAAGTGTGGCTGTGCAGTCTCAGATCTCCTCTGAGGACCCCAAGGTCTAAGGACTTCACCTAGGGAAGCTTCCAGGTAAAATACTAACAGTGTATAAGAAGGGAGATCTTGGTGGTGGGTGAGAAGGGCAAGAGGGAAGCTGTCTCTTGCTAGAAGCTTTATTCTCCAACAGTTCAGGGTTGCCTGGTTAAAAAGAAGCCTGCAAATGCATAGCAGGAGCAGTGGTGAAGTTGACTTTCCCCTCGCAAGGCACCCCATCGTTGTGCTAAACTTAAAATCCATGTAGAATATTTGAATGCAAACATTATTAAATGGTGGCAGTTCCTTTGTTCCAGTCATACTTTCTCTTAAAACAAAAAACCACCAGGGAAATTATATGCAAAAAGCTATGTTAATAAAGCACTCAGGTACAGATTTATACTTAAAAAAAAAGTTAGGAGATACAAAGCCTGACAGACTCTCAGTCACGTACAAGCAAGCATATTTCTCATATTCTATATAAAGAGATTTAACAGTTTAATGAGTAATCTGAAAAAATTATGTACAGTGTAAGTGAATTAATGTTACTGGAAAAATGTTAAGCTTTGATATTTCCAAAGTTTTTCATGCTTCCATCCATTAGCTAAATGTGACAGCTCAGCTTTATGGGACTGAGTGTATTCCAGCAATCACCTATCCACGGGCTTTAAGATCACATTTCCTCACCAAACACAAATGGCCTTCGTTCTCTCTCCCAGACTTCCACTTGAGGTAGATTCTCAAATACGCTGAGACAATTCCTCCCACAGGATTAGCTTTATAGTAGGTTGGGTCAGCAGTATAGACAGGGTTGTTTGATGTGAGTCTGTAAGAAGCCAATACCTTCAACAGCCTTTTCCCTGTTGGACTAGTCTCTGAAAAGCCAGCCTTGGATCTGGAGCCCTTCTGTTCAAGGAGCTAACGCCATTTATAAACCCAGTACCCCAGAGAGGGTGACACGTGAAGTTGTTTCACTTTTTTGCAAATCAGATCGTTCAAAACTTTTTTTTTTTTTTAAAGATTTTATTTATTTATTTGACAGAGAGAAATCACAAGTAGGCAGAGAGGCAGGCAGGGAGAGAGAGAGGGAAGCAGGCTCCCTGCTGAGCAGAGAGCCCGATGCGGGGCTCGATCCCAGGACCTTGAGATCATGACCCAAGCCGAAGGCAGCGGCTTAACCCACTGAGCCACCCAGGCGCCCCAGATCGTTCAAAACTTTTACACTTGTCGCCAAATGCACAGAAAACCCCATCTGGATGAAAAAAGAAATGAATAATAGGAGGAAGTAGGGGGGACCTACCTTACGCATTATCACTGAGTCAAGTGTTTATGCATTGCTTGTTCATTCCTTTCTCTTTTCGTCAGCAACTCTATGTAATGTCCCCAGTGCCATGGTGTAATTTTAGTGAAACCAAGTTTGAATAGCCCAAAGTTATGTAATTAACAACATATAGTTTCAATTCCAATCACTAATTGATCCCAGCCTGCTAAGAGGACGCCTGGTGGCAGGTGGTCACACTGCAGTGTGGGCAAGTGTGGGCAGGTGGGGGTTTCTGCTAGCTTGCTAATTCGTTTGGCCTGGCTAGTTAAACTTAAAAAAAAAAAAAAATATATATATATATATATATATGTATATATGTATATATATGTATGTATATATATGTATATGTATGTATATGTATATATACTCACACACATATACACACATATATAAATATATTTTATCATTTTTAAAATATATATTTATATCACTTTAAAATATATATAAAATGTATGTATCACTTTAAAATCTTAGGCAGGTGATAAGTTCAAACATACCACTTGAAATACTATGTGTATATGTAAAGTATATATCAATATAATACAGTGTAATTATATGTTATATATAATTAGTGTTATTATTACATTTATATATTTATATATGATATATTCATATTCATGTAATGTAATATATATTTATTTTATTATATATAATAATGTATAACTATATTTGTATGTTTTATATATAATCCATATATATATGATCATATATACATACATACACACACACACACACACACGTAATCTTAAACAACATGGGGGTTGGGGCAACAACTCCCCATGCAATACAAGATCTGTGTATCACTTCTGAGTCTCCAAAACCTTAACCGTGAATAGGCTACGATTGACTAGAAGCTTTATCAACAACATAAACAGCCAATGAACACATATTTTGTATGTCCTATGTATTATAAACTATTCTCATAATAAGAGAAACGACAGAAAAGAAAATGTTCTTAAGAAATCATATGGAGGGTGTGGTGAAAAAATAATACTGTTTTTCTGAAAATAAATAAATTGGGAAAAAAAATCATATGGAAAAGAAAGTACATTTACAAGAGTATACTGTATTTACCCCCAAAAAAAGTCTGTGTGTGAGTGGATGAGTACAGTCCAAGTCCCTGCTGTTCAAGTGTCAGCAGTATAGAGACAGCACTTTGAGTCAGACAGGTGACACCATCAGGACACAAGGGCCACATTTCCACGTGGACCACCCCCTCGGATATGACTGAAGATCCTGAGAGGAGGTTGCCTAGGATGCTGTCATCAGGTATGGGACAAGAAACAAGAATGAGTGTCTGTGTCTGGAAGATAGAGAGATGACAGTCTCTATCTTTGTCTTAGATGACGTTGGCCGTACCATACTCACATTGGATTCGTTCGACTTTGTTAGTAATGGTTATTTTCTCTAAAAGTAGCCCTAGATTTTCTAAGTTGTAAATGCTAAGCCACAGACCCAACACGTACTTGTAATTGTGAAAAGAACCCCCAGCACAGAGAACAAGGCGGTCACTGGCGTTCTGCAAGTGGGATTACCAGACTGGCAGCACTGGCATCGCCTGGAAACTTACTAAAAATGCACATATTTGGACCCAATTCTAGACTTAGAAACTGGGACTGAGAAGCAGTCATCTGCATTTTTACAGGTTTTCCTGATAATTCTGATGGATGATGATGCAAGACTGAGAGTACCACAACCAGGAAGGGGAAAGCCAGGAATGAAACAGCAGAATCAGACTCCAGAGTTCCTTCTCTGCTTTCAATACTCAAGCACTTACAACAATGTTACCTTCCAAGGGGGGAGTTTCAGCAAACACAGCATTCCAAAAGCCAAATGGTTAAAAAGGAAAGATTATTCTAAAGTCAAACATCAGGTTCACAAGCTATAACAGACATGGAAGAAATAGCCTCCCTCCACACCTACTTCCATAAAAAGGGAGTTAACTTTATAAAGCCTGGAAAAATGAGACACCTGGAAACACAAATCCTGTTCCTACTTTTGTGTTCTTTGCATAACATGGTGTGTGTGTGTCTCTGCCATTCTGTTTGTATACTTCATCGAACTGAGAGAAGGACATTTTCCTCTTTGTTGCTCTGGTATACAGGAGTGTGATGGGAAAAGCTGGGATTCAGCCTGATGTTTTGAATCTAGCCTCCAGTATCCTCCATTAGGAGCCCTTGGAGGGCTTCTCATCCCGCCCCCCGCCCCCTACCCCCTCACGAGTCTTCAGACTGAGGTACTGGCTTGGCTCACAAGTAAGACGCAAAGGGATTGGTGGTGGAAAGGCAGTGAGCAAGAGAGAATCAACCTCCCCAAAGATGGGTTTGGGAGGGAGAGTGGGGGGAGAAAGTGGTTGTGAAAGAAAGAAAAAGAGGGAGAGGATCAAGTTTAAGAAGAAAAGGAGAAAAGGAATGAGAAAAAGAGATTCTAGGAGTCGGGACCCTAAGGAAAGAGTAGGAAGGGTGGGAGAGACAGGACCCCCGGCAGCCGTTTGGAATAGGTTGCGTGCACCATCCGTTCCGAGTGGACTCTTTCCTGTGTTCGTCAGCCGTCTGCAATGTGGTGATTAATCATTCATGTCAGAATCCCTAATCCTATTCAATGGAAAACAAATGCCATGGCACCCAGCCCTTTGCTTATCCCAAGCACTTCGCATGCTTGCCTGGGCTAGGCCGTCTGGGACAAAGATGGTTTTCTGGGGACCTCCAATGCAAATTCTGGGCAGCTCCACATGTTGAAGATGCTCTATGATCTCAAGGGTCTTGCCTTTTACAGGAAGAAAAAAAAAAAAACACCACTAGCAATAAAGGTCAAGTCGTGCTAGTTAAGCAAACAATCAACATTTACTTAATTCTCTTTTCAAGAGAGAAGTAGCCTCGGTTATTTATAAAGCTTCTCACTCCAAAGAACAGAGCGACCCCCACCGATTACTTTGTCAGTGCTCCCGGTATCCCTCTCTAGCTGGGGTCGTTCTGTTGTGTCAGTCTGCAAATTCTTTCTAAGATTGTGCAATCTTTTGTCCTGCCCATTTCAGCCTCTGGCTTTCCTTTCTTCAACACTTTTTCTCCTCATCCATATAAAGTTTATACTGAAAGAAACAGTCTAGAAAAATAATTTGCCCTAAGGCAGCCCTTTTGATAACTGATGTTGGGAAAACAGGACAGCCACATGCAAAAGAGTGAAACTGGAGCACTCTTTTACACCATATACCAAAATAAACTCAAAATGGATTAACGGCACGAATGTAAGACCTGAAACCATAAAACTTCTAGAAGAGACCATAGGCAGTAAGCTCTCTGGCATGGTCTTTGCAATATATTTTGGACCAGTTTCTTCAGGCAAGGATAACAAAAGCTAATATAAACAAATGGGATTATATCAAATTTAAAAGGCTTTGCACAGCGAAGGAAACCATCAACCGAGCAGAAATACAACCTACTGAATGGGAGAAGACATTTGCAAACCATACATCTGATAAAAAGTTAATATTGAAAATATGTAAAAACCTTACACACTTAATATCAGAAAAATAAACAACCTGTTAAAAAAAAATGGACAGCAGACTTGAATAGACCTTTCTCCAGAAAAGACATACAGATGGCCAACAGATACATGTAAAGATACTCAACATCATTCAGCATCATGGAAATGCAAATCAAATCCACAATGAGATGTCACCTCACACCTGTCAGGATGGCTATTACCAAGAAAAAAAATAACACATGTTGGCAAAGTTGTGGAGAAAAGGAAATCTTCCTGCACTGTTGGTGGGAATGTAAATTGGTACAGCCACAATGAAAAACAGTATGGACATTCCACAAAAAAAATTAAAGATAGAACTACCATATGATCTAGCAGTTCTGGATATCTATCCCAACAAATCAAAAACACCAATTTGAAGAGCTATCTGTACCCTTATGAAAGCAACCTAAGTGTTCACTGACAGATAATTGAATGAAAAAGATATATAGATAGATATACATATATATATATATGTATATACATACATGTATATATATGGAATATTATTCAGGCATAAAAAATGAAATCTTGCATTTGTGACAACATGGATAGATCTAGAGGGTATTATACTAAGTGAAATAAGTCAGAGAAAGATAGTGTATAGTATTACTTGAATGTAGAATCTAAAAAAGCAAAACAAATGAACATACAAAACAAAACAGATACAGAGTCTTAGATATAAGAAATTGTTGGTTTACCAGAGGGGTCTGGAATACAGGGCAGACAAAACAGATGAAGGAAATTAGGAAGTACAGACTTCCAGGTATAAACTAAGTCATGGGGATGGAACCTATAGCATAGGAAATATAGTCAATAATATTATAATAACTTTGTATGGTAACACAGGGTTACTAGACTTATCATGGGGAGCATTCTATGATGTATAAAAGTATCAATCACTGTGATGTACACCTAAAAGTAACAGGATATTGTATTTCAGTTATCGTTCAATAAATAATAATAATTTGTCCTAGAATGCATTAATACAGACTGCCTTGGAAATTGCCAATTTGGAAAGCAGTGAGATGGTCTAGGGTCAAAGAATTTGGGCTCCACATTCAGACAGGCTAAGCTTCAAATCCCAGTTCTCCACCTGGGGAGCTGGATAGCCCATAGCACAAGGCTTTGCAGCCATGAGCCTCAGTTTCTTCATGTGCTAAGGCTGGGATACTGGCAAGGTCCAAGTGAAACGATCCACGTTAACAGCATAACATACAGTAAGTGCTCAACAGACATTGGCTTTTTCAGCTACAAGTCAGAGAATGGAGTCTTTTCACTGTTGCTTGGTTACTCTTTTTTTTTTTAAATTAAATTAATTTATTTATTTTCAGAAAAACAGTATTCATTATTTTTTCACCACACCCAGTGCTCCATGCAATCCGTGCCCTCTATAATACCCACCACCTGGTACCCCAACCTCCCACACCCCCGCCCCTTCAGGCCCCTCAGATTGTTTTTCAGAGTCCATAGTCTCTCATGATTCACCTCCCCTTCCAATTTACCCCAACTCCCTTCTCCTCTCTAACACCCCTTGTCCTCCATGATATTTGTTATGCTCCACAAATAAGTGAAACCATATGATAGTTGACTCTCTCTGCTTGACTTATTTCACTCAGCATAATCTCTTCCAGTCCCGTCCATGTTGCTACAAAAGTTGGGTACTCATACTTTCTGATGGAGGCATAATACTCCATAGTGTATATGGACCACATCTTCCTTACCCATTCGTCTGTTGAAGGGCATCTTGGTTCTTTCCATAGTTTGGCGACCGTGGCCATTGCTGCTATAAACATTGGGGTACAGATGGCCCTTCTTTTCACTACATCTGTATCTTTGGGGTAAATACCGAGGAGTGCAATTGCAGGGTCATAGGGAAGCTCTATTTTTAATTTCTTGAGGAATCTCCACACTGTTCTCCAAAGAGGCTGCACCAACTTGCATTCCCACCAACAGTGTAAGAGGGTTCCCCTTTCTCCACATCCTCTCCAACACATGTTGTTTCCTGTTTTGTTAATTTTGGCCATTCTAACTGGAATAAGGTGATATCTCAATGTGGTTTTAATTTGAATCTTCCTGAGGGCTAGTGATGATGAACATTTTTTTATGTGACTGGTAGCCATTTGTATGTCTTGATTGGAGAAGTGTCTGTTCATATCTTCTGCCCATTTTTTGATATGTTTGCCTGTTTCGTGTGTGTTGAGTTTGAGGAGTTCATTATAGATCCTGGATATCAACCTTTTGTCTGTACTGTCATTTGCAAATATCTTCTCCCATTCCGTGTGTTGCCTCTTTGTTTTTTTGACTGTTTCCTTTGCTGTGCAGAAGCTTTTGATTTTGCTCTTTTTGAAAGAAAACCTGAGCAGGCAGAGCTGTGCTCTGTGGATGGCATTACCTTTAGCACTTCACTACAAGGCAAATTTCGAGTCGCCTACTAAGCAGGCCTAAGTCCATTAGCAGCTGTAAAGGTAAAAGAGGTTGGGCTGCTCCCAACCTACAGATCCCTAATTCAATATAAGACAGAAGTGAAGAACTCCATCAAAATTCTACTTTTTCTTTTCACGATGACTACCATGTTTTTAAAGTACACAATTTTTTCCAAAACTGTCCCTCATTTGAGCTTGTTGGTATGCCTTCTTTGCTGGTGCCTCTATCATGTGTGTCTACAGTGCATGATGATATTCTCACATTAAGAAACAGCTGGGACTTGGTTCTAGTTGGGTTCTGAAATACATTTGCTTACTGATGATGAACGATGAGCCATGTCCATGTGGTGGTTTTCTATTTCCAGAACTGTTTAAGCTTCATTTTAACAGTGACCTTACATGGTATTACTCTTCCCATTTTTCTGGGAGGAAAGGGAATCTCAGGAAGTTAAGTGGCTGACACAAGTTAATTAGCCAGAGAGTAAATTAAAAAACTATCTCTAGTCTTCATAACCTATCTCGTATGGAGAAAATAGCTAAGAGGCTGAAGAGCCAGGTACATAGGAAGCTCAGAAACATGCATTTGTAAAAACTAGGACTCTTTGGTCCAAGTTCACTAACAAAGAAAAAGACAAGAAGTTTTAACATTAAGCCACTGGGGACACTTATACAAGGTCAGTTATTCTTTAAAGGCCTTTATTGTATTCCACATTCATGAGAGGACAAGGTTATAGGATGAGGGGTGAACTACAGAGAGAAGAGGAGGGTTGGGGAGTATCTGTGTAGATCCTGGGACAGAGTAAGCTGTGAATAAATATTCATTTGATGGGTGTCTGGAAAAAAAAATAGCAGAGCATTAGGTGGGCTTTTGGGGAGGAATATAGTCTCCTGGACCTGGTAATTATAGGAAAACCCAGAGCATCCAGGTTTGGAAGCTGTACCAGAGAAGGCCAGGGATATGCTATTAAAGACCAGCAGGGATTGCTGGGGTAGAATTGGAACCTTTTTCTTTTTTTCTTTTCAATATAGAAAATATTTGTTCCTTAGCTTTCTGTTCAGTTGTGAGAAGAAATGTAAAGTCACAGATAAACATTGACTTTAATTAATATTTATATAAAATATGTTTTATTAAAATCAATACATATTTAATGACATAGGATGCAAAGTTCAGATTAATTATAAAGTTAAGATGTATGTCCCTTACTGCAAAAGACCCCAGATTGGGGAGGTTCTATCTTGTTGGAATACTTCAATGAAAAATGTTAAAGAATAATGGATTAAAATAAGGACAAGTGAAAAGAAAGGTAAAAATAGCAATAAATTCACAATCAACCAACAAGTAATGATGGATCATACTCTAATTAATAAGGGGAGGAGCTCATAATCTTAATTTTAATGTTGTTCTTTCTCTCAAATGAAAGACCACAAGAAGGGCCACTGCAAGAAATCGTTAAGAGACTAAGTGGGACAAGTAAGAAGTGCTCCAGTGCAGAATCCCAGCAAATATGTTCCAAAAGAGAAAAAAGGCATTTAACCTAATTCTAGGCCAGAGTTGGAATTCAAGAAATGTGAGTTTAGTTAAGGAAAAAGACAAGATGAAGCGTGTGAGTGAGCGGTCCAGAACGGGGAAGCACATGATGACTCTTCGTCATTCCCCAGCCCCCAAGAAGAGGCCATGAAGGACAAACATGGTGTTTTGCCATCAGATAGCTTTAAGATTCTTGGGGAGAATTCTGGGATGGATAGAATCTCAGGGTGGCCTTTCTTACATGTTGTTCTGCATCCTGCGAAGAAGCAAGACAAGTCTTGCTGACACAGAGCTGCCAACCAGGATGATCAAGGGGAAGTAGGATCTTGGCAATCTCTCCAGTGACCCCTCCTACCCTTGGTTGTTAAGGATTCTGCATCATCAGAGAGCGCGTGGTAGACTTCCCCGCAGCCCAGGTGCTGTGGAGGAGATTCAAGTATCAGATGCTCCTTGGATTAAAGGACTCTTCTGTCTCTTCCACCCATACTGCTAAAAAAGCTTGTCTTTCAGTAGGTCAGAATCCAATTCCCAGAGAATTCTTTGTGGTGTGATTCTAATTCCTCAGTCTTGTTTAATGTCAGAACCTGAGATATATAAGCAGGGCCTTTATTCTTACTCGACGGGATCATTTGTAGCAAAGCTGGAACAAGAGGGTGCCATGCTGCTTGCACGCATGCCAGTGCAAGGTGAATTTGCTGCTTCCCTCAGCCCCTCCCTCGGCAGCTAAAGGGAATCTGGGAGGTGGATTTATTCCTGTGAGAACTGCAGTTTATCATCGCTGGGTGCTCTCTAAATCCACTTTTAATTCTCTCTTGTGTCTTAGAGGGTGTGGCTACATGCCTAAAACGTCCTCCCACGGAAGAATGAACAAAGGTAGCCTGCTCAGTTCTGATGGCGCACTCTGGCTTGGCCCTGATTGTCAAGCCTCTTCTTCTGGGTGATGGAGAAGTTGGAAACCAAAGGAGAAGATATCCAAACAGTTTTAATTTCTGTCCCCTATTCCTGAAGGAATTTAATCTCAAAACGTAGAAGCTGCTGCCTTCCATCTCCATCTTCTTTTATAAGAAAATATAGTGGCTTTTATGTGGACATCTAAATTCCAGGAACTTTTAGAATGGCCAAAATGGGGGCTCAGTCAATGTGTGGGATTAATAGATGCAGTAGATGTCATCTGTCAGCTTCTGGATTTAGCACATCCCAGCTGAATTCTCATGGTCAGTATCTCACCAACACTGTTCTGTTAGTTCGACTCATTCATCTGATACCCTTCATACAAATGATGATACCTTCCTATTTGGTATTCTAGCAATGTTCTTTCAAAGTGATAAACACTTAGATTAATTTGATAACTTTCCTGTGTTTGTGCTTTTAGGCAGCACTGATTAAAACTTCAGTGTTCTGTTTTTCTATTGGTTTTCTGTATGGACACCAGAATGAAAAATGAATAAATATTCTCTGTGGGTATTTCTTACTTGGTGTTCACTGTGGGGAAACTAATGTAGATCTATCACTGGGTCTGCCTCCATGTTATATGTAATATAATAATAAGGGGTCCATTTCATGGTGACTCCAAAATTATTTAATGAACATCTACTAAGTTCTAGGCATTTTGCTGGTGATAAAATAGTTAGCAAAATTTATATAGTCCTTGTATTTACAAAACTAATGGATTAGTGAGCATTAGAGGTAAATAAATAGTGTAATAAATGTTATAGTAAGAGCAAAGCACAAAGGAGGAACATGTAATCCATACCTAGAGGGCCTTCGAAAGTTTTCATATGGAAGTATCTGCCATGTAAGCTGAAAAATGGAGAAGGGCCATAAAGAGGAGAAACAGGAGTAAATTAAGAGAGGAGTATGAGAAGGGAGGAGACAAGTGTTGTAGGCATAGAGACCACTATGAATAAGCTTCCAAAAGGAAGAGAGCATCTAATACAGCCAGATCATAGAGTGTGAGGGGGAAATGGCAAAATATAAAACTGGACAAGTAATCAAAAGACAAACCATAGAATATCCTTTAAATCATCTTAATGGCCTTATGGAACTGCTGAGGTTTGATCAGGGAAAGGATATAACTAGATTTGCATTTGTAAGAAGCTTTCTAGCTACGGTATTGGTATGGGATGGAAGGACCCCAAGGCTGGAAGATTTAGGAAGCTCTGGCAATCATCTGGATTGCAAGAAATAATGACCTGGGCTTGGAGGTAGTGATGGAGAGGGATGAAGAGGCCAAATTCTAGAACTATTTAAAAGGTAGAGTTGCAGGATTTGGTAATTAGTGCAGGTGTGAGGGAGAGCGAGGAGCCAAGGATGGGCCCACACTGGTGATTTGGGTACTTGAGTAGTTGTTGCTGCGATGTTGTTGGTGTTGTCCCGTTGCTGTCCTGGTTGCTGCGATGGGGCAATGGTTATCACAATGTCGTTTGCCCATTCAAAGGTGTATCTCCAAGGGAAAAATATGGAAAATAGTATGTAATTAATACCTATAGGGCAATGGTCTTCCTGTTAGCTAGACAATGGAATTATCTGGCAAACCTTAAATAAAAATACATGGGGAGGCTGGATGGCTCAGTCAGTTAAGCATCCTACTGTTGATTTCAGATCACGATCTCAGGGTTGTGAGATCGAGCCCCACCTCTGACTCCACGATGAGCGGGGAGCCTGCTTAAGATTCTCTCTCTCTCCCTCTTCATATGTCCCTCCCCCTACCTCATCCTCTCTAAAAACTATATAGTTACTTGGATTCCACCTGTTGGGATTCTGATTTCGTTGGTTGGGTTGTAACCCAGGGTAGGGATTTTTACAGCCTCGTGCACCTGGTGATTCTAAAGTATTGCCCCTGTGGAGAGGAGAATGTGGGATGGGACACTAGGACAATGAGGCAGGGTCAGAAGTCAGAGGTCACTATCAGGTTGAACAGCACAGAGGTAATTGGATGAATCTGTTCATGTCTTACCTCAGACAGCAACAGACCATTCTATGTCCACTGCCTTCAAAACCTTCTGTCAATGAAAAAACTCACAAATTCAAAAATCTCTGAATCATCTTCGAATCCCTTCTTGCTTCCTACTTAATCAGTCATCAAATCCCACTGGTTTCCTCTTCACAAAGCACTCATAAATGGTTCTTTTCCATTTCCCTAATTCTACTATCTTAAACCTCCCACCTGGATTACTACAAAAACCTTCTAATGGATATCTCCCCTCTATCCATACTCCTCTGCCACTGCTGGCCATTCCTATTCTGTCTTCTTTCTAAACATACTTTCCATCATGGTACTTTCTGGATCTAAATGTTTTTGTTTAGTGTGATATTCACATCCATACTCTACATGTCCAGGTTATTCTTTCACTAAATTATTTTTGAAAACAGTTGGCTTCAGTTGAACTGGGTCTGTTCATTACTCACTGGTGATATGCTCATCCTTCCTCTACATTTTTTTTAAAGATTTTATTTATTTATTTGACCAAGAGAGAGAAGAGAGAGCACACATGGGGAAGCTACAGAAGAAAAGGGAGAAGCAGACTCCCCACTGAGAGGGAATGCAATGTGGAGTTCAATCCTAGGACTCAGGGATCATAATCTGAGCCCGAAGGCAGATACTTAACTGACTGAGACACCCAGGTGCCCCTTTCCTCTGCACTTTTGACATGTTTCCCACTGCTAAGATTCTCTACTCTTACTTTATCTAATTCCAACTCAGCTGAATGCCTACCTTTTCAACGTAGTCTACCCTAATCATTCCTAAGTATGTTCTTCCCATGAACTTGTAGCAATAATTGTTTATATCACTCATTGGGTACTTAAGGTTAAATCCCTCTGTGAAAGGCTCTTAATTTATGCTGCAATTTAATGTCTCATTTTCCCAAATAGCTTATAAGCTGTGAGTACAAGAAAAAAACATGGTTCCTATAAAGTTCCTTGCACATAATAAATGTTTGAATTTATTATTTAAGGGGATGAATTAATGAATGAATAATAATCTGGTCTTAACATAGCATAGTGACTACATGCCTTACTTTGGATACTGAGGGAAAGACCCGTCTTCATCTTCCTCTCTGTGTGAGTATTCCTTGTGCCCATAATCTTTGGAATGTTGTTGTGTTATCCAGACCTATTACTGCGATGCTTGACTGTGACAGTCAAAGTCCAGAGGATAATGCAGAAGGGTCCACTACTTTCCCCTAAGTTGGAATTTCAGTCCACAGTGACTCTGCTTTGGGGTATGAATTGGAGGGTCCCTCCTCTTGAATCTCCCACACTTTCCTCAAAGCATGCCTCATTTCCTTGTTTCTTATTATTTTTTAAACTCCTCTCCTTCCTTCACACTCACTCTCTCAAGGTCTGCTTTTTTCTCCTCTCAGCCTCTGGCCCAGATTTTCCCTCCATGAAACCAACAGGAAGTGAGGGAGACTCAGATGCTGGGCAGTAAGGTCGGGGAGGAAGCAAAAAGGCCTTCTCCCAGAGCAGCCAGCCAGGAAAGCAACACCCTTAAAAACAAGCTCTTGTATTAAAAATGGGTTGTGTTATTGTGTTCCAGAAATGTCTGTCTCCTTTCTTGGTCTTGCAAAAACCTCATTCAATTATCCTAGTTTGGTAGAGTCTGGGTGCTAAAAACAGCGGGTGGGGATGTGTGCTTGTGTCTCTAGGAAAAAGAGGGAGGAGGCAGATGCAGGAGGAAGAGTGGTTCTGTACCTGAGAAAGTGACCTGACCTTTGTTGGCCACCATCTCCTGCCCTGTGCAAAGTGCAACATCTTCCTCTTAGTTGGCACAAAATAAAGTATTTCTCAGGAACAATGTCATAGCTTTCTCCAAATTATGACTTCTTATTAATCCAGAAACCATCTGCAGCAACCTGTTGTGTAGACCAGTGCCAAGAATTATGAATGAGTCAGATATCTAAAAGAGGCCATGGATGTGTTTGCTATGGCTCTATATGGTGGGCAGGAAGTGGAAGTCCAATTTAAGGAAGAAAACTAAAATGTGTAGCTTTGCAAAAATAAAACCGCTTCTCTCTGATTTGAGTGAGTTTTCTGCACAGGTGGTATATGTCAGCTCAGCTGTGTTGTTCACATGGTGACGCTGTTCCAGAACAGGGTGAGGGCTGGACAAGTAGCTGGGCTTAATGACCAGTAAGGAATCTTTCAACAGGAATTCCACCTGTAGTGAAGTTAGCAGGAGATGCACAGTTGGTGTAGAGAGAACAGAGGACTTGTCTTCAAAAGATCCCGGCTCCAATCCCCCTTGGATTAGCTGTATCTCTTTCTCTGTATTCGACCCAAGTGAGTTCCAAGGTCCTGCTCACTACTGACATTCTACCTTTGTGACCACCAGTTTGCAAATAATATCAGGTAGCAAATATGCCATAGCACGAAAGACTCAATGCCTTTGAAAATGAACTATTTCAATCTACTTATTTTACAGATGAGTAGAGTGAGGTCCAGAGAAGTTGAGTCCATCATGCATTCCTTTTGGCTCCCACACAGCTCAGCAAAGCCCAGGTGCTACAACATACAAACCATGATACTTCCTAGACTGAATTTGCAAAGCATGGGCTTTATTTTTGTGAGGATTTGATGCTTCTTTGGAATCAGTCTGATATTTTTGGTTTCCCCTTCCTCCCAGAATTTGTCTTCCTGTGTTCAGAGAACCGGCCCCATATGGCAAGTGTCTGCTGTTGAATTCAGCCAAGCATGGCTAGTGATGCCTGCAGCCACTCCTGCTGCAGTCCCCCACCTCCCGAGTCTTCCTGGAGACACCCCTGTGCCAAGGCTGTCATCCACACCATCATCCCACCTTGCCCCTGGCATGATCCATACGTTAAGAAAGCCTCCAGGTATCCCCCTACATACTCCCAAATCCTACTGTCTGTCCTCTTACCCCAGGCCTCAGGGCCACAAGATAGGCTTCTGTGAGCAGCACTGGATTTTGAAATCAGAAAACAGGAAACATCAATCCTGGCTCAGTCACAGTGGTCTGGGTAGCTTTGAGCAGGTAACTACAATTCAGGGGGATTCAAAGGGGAAAAAATGAGGCCAAAGACTCGAAAATGCTATATATAACGTGTGCCGTGTGTTGGCCTCTGATCCTTGTCCTTATGATAGTCTGTTCTGGGCTCTTGTTCTGTCTTGTTTTTGAGAGCTCAATACGCCTCTGGATGGTAACGAGGAATAGCCCTGGCCTTGTCAATCACTGAAGCTACCTGTTCTTGGACAAGCGCCTGATCGTTCTCGACATTGGTGTCTTCTTTTTTTTTTTTTTCCGAATTTATTTATTTTCAGAAAAACAGTATTCATTATTTTTTTCACCTCACCCAGTGCTCCATGCAAGCCGTGCCCTCTAGAATACCCACCACCTGGTACCCCCACCTCCCACCCTGGTGTCTTCTTTTTTAAGGGGCTGTTTCCCTCTTACCTTGCCTACTTCAGAGTTGCTGCGAAGATCAAAGGAGAGTTCAAGCAAAAACGTGTTGTATCTTAAAGAAAGAAGTTCCATAAATGTATGAATAGTTACTCTTACTGCTCACTTAGTTACCTTATAACCTCACTATAACCCGGACATTCATCTTAAAACCCACATCATGAAATCTCAGCTGCCTTTTCTGCATCTCGACTACATCCCCTCACCGACACACAAGGTTCTTCCACTGCCGGTGAGAAGCTGTCTCTCCCACATACACAATTTCACAGAGACGTGAAGTCATTAATTAAAAAGTGTGAAAAAAAAATTCATCTTTTTCTCCAAAACATATTCGCACTATCCATGTTTGAGAAATGAACTTGCATTTACCAAGTGTTCCTTTATGCACTTCTATTATGATGTCTTGTTTGGGGATATTTTTCCCATTCAGGTCTTCATCTGAGTGTCACCAAAAACCAGGGAAGTAGGTAGGGCACCTGCACCTGTAAATGAATAAGAATACCTATTTTGTAGATTTATCTTAAGATAGAAAGGAGAAAATGGATGTGAAATTCTTGTCACAGTGCCTTCTGCATGTAGTCATTGTTTCACAATAGTCAATGTGTTTATTAATAAAAAACCCCAGCATTCCATTTCCAGTGCTTTTCTTCATTTAATGAGGTCCTTAATTTTTGACAACACAGGCATTTTTACCTCATACATTGTTAGTCCCAAATTGTCTCATGCACAATGAAAGTGGACTTCTTTACAGTAGGTGAGAACTGACTATTTTGAATGACTATACAATCTGCCAGCCAAGAGCAGACCTTTGGCCACACAGCTACCTTTGTTTGGAAAAACACTGTGTAATTATTTGGACATTCCCTTTGTGCTTTTTCTTTTATTATTTTATGAAAATGAGTGAGAAACAGAAAAATGAATGTGCTCATACTGCTAGCAAAAAACATAGGTCCCATAAATTTACTGTAGTTGAGACAAAGATGGCAGTCCCTAGACATTCTAGAATTGATGAATCTTCGTTGAGGCCTTAAGCTGATCTACTGGGCACATACTTGCAAAGAAAAAGAACAGGAAACCCTGGAAATACACCTCTTATGATCACACCTAACCGGCAAAGTTTATTTAGGAATTGCTTTCATGCCTTTCAGGGACCAGAAACTCCCTATACATGTTAAGTCAATTGTATGAATTTCTTGTATTTGATTTCCATGTGAGAAAGATTAGAGATTCAGTATCTGAGAACATGGAGTCTGCTTCTGCGGGAGAAAAAGAGGCTGATGTGAACAAATGACTGGTAATAATAATATTTTTCCCTTTAAGTTCGTCTTCCCTAGTCTTTAGTTAAATACAGAGAGAATATAAAAATGCAAGATAACATTCTTTAAAAAAAAAAAAAAGCAATATAATTATTGCTGCTTGATGCCAAAGAGAAGGTTATAATGTTGTGGCTATGTGCACTCTTGTTTGTGGGCTTACACAGCATTTCTTTTTTTTTTTTTCTTTTTTTGTAATTAAAGTCCATACTTTATTCAGATTTCTTTTTTTTTTCCAATTTATTTATTTTCAGAAAAACAGTATTCATTATTTTTTCACCACACCCAGTGCTCCATGCAAGCTGTGCCCTCTATAATACCCACCACCTGGTACCCCAACCTCCCACCTCCCCGCCACTTCAAACCCCTCAGGTTGTTTTTCAGAGTCCACACAGCATTTCTAAGGATGGACATGAGCCGTACCTGCTTCTCTTAAAGAAGCAGGATACTGCTGGCTGGTATCTGCCCGGACAATAGATGAGAGGGAAGCTCTGTTTCTTTGAGGTTCTATAAGAAGTGCCTATTGATACTTTTCTGCATTTCTAGATGAAAAAAAAAAAGTCGATTTTCTTTAATAGCCTTTACTTCACTCATTGTTGAATAAAGATATTTAAGGTAAGCCACTAGGGAAGCTTGAAACTCAGACCATGTTTCTTTAAACAAAATGACATTTCTTAGTAAAGAGGTTCCCAGTGTCCCCTGCAGAAATATATCTGATTTCAGAAAAGGATTGATTCAAATAAAAATGTGTTTGTATAAGAAAAATTATTTTCTGCTGAGAAAACACATAGTTTGGGGTAAATTTATAGTTGTGGCCAGGTCATTAATATCTGGTTGTCAAAAAGTATTGGTTTGAACAAAAATATGTTGTAATAAAAATGCATTGTTTTGAAGAAATTTATTGGCCCCATGAAAACCTATTCGATTCAGAAAGATATGTTGATTTCAATGAAAAATCTATTTGTTTTAGGGGAGATAGTGCTGGGCTTTTGGCTTTTCCATAGGAAATCCTCTCTGTGACATTGATGTTCATTTAGAAAAATGAAACATGGACATAATTAGTGGGAAGACTGAAGAGAGAGCAGAAGTTTTGCTTAATCAATAATACTTAACACAGACATAACGAGATTCCATCTTCAGAACATACTGACAAACATTTGCCAATGAGTCCTTCCAAAGAGCTCAAAGAGGGGTGTGGTTGGCTGAGAATTTAGGGAATGAATCCTCTTTGAAAGAAAAGTAATAAGCAAGTAATGTGGACTCTAAAAAAATCCAACAGAGAACAGATAGGTTGTTGCCAGAGGCGTGGTCAGTGGGTTCAAATTCACAGTTGTAAGACAAGTAAGTCCTGAGGGTATAATATAGAGCATGGTGACTATATTATTACAGTTAGCAATACTGTATTGCATATTTAAATGTTGTGGAGCCTGTAGATCTTAAAAGTTCTCGTCAAGAGAAAGAATTGTATGTGTGATGAGAAATGTTAACTAACCTAGTGTGGTGATCATTTTGCAATGGACAAGACAGCAAATTATTATGTCATACACCTTAAGCGAATGCAATTACATGTTATATGACAATTATATCTCAACGAAATTGAGGAAAAACCTCAAAGGAGATTGGAGATTCTTAAGTGGAACACAAGACCCAGATCCTCAAGAAAACCTTTGCTCTAGAAAAGAAGCTCTTTATAGAGTGATTTTAGCCTGTTGTCTGGCCCTTCTCTTCCACCATTGCCTACAATAGAGCAGAGTCTTGAAACAGGTAAGACCCAAGTTGTTAGATCATATACCTGCCAAAAAATATATTCACTTTTGAAAGAGAGAGATATGAAAATGGTATTTGTGGTTTGGCTCTGATTAGTGTGGGCAAATTGATCTCTATCTTCTACCTAAAACAAAAATCTGTCTCTGAAAATATTGGTAAAAAACATGGATTCCAAAAGTGGTCCTGATACCTTCAGCCTTTGAGTTAAAGTAGAGGTTGACAAACCTTTTCTGTTAAGGGCCAGATAATAATTACTTTAGGCTTTGCAGGGGCACGGGTTCTCTGTCACAATTACTCAACTGTACCACTGCAGCATGAAAACAACCATAGATGATAAGTAAATGAATGAGCATGGTTGTTGTGTTTCAATAAAACTTTATTTACCAAAAGAGATGGTGGACCAAACATGGTCTACATGCCATAGTATGCTTAAGGATCAACTTCATTGCATAGCTTAACCATGTAATTGTGCAGAAATATGCGATTAAGAAAGCTAACATGTAGGGAGCAGGCATTCATAACTTATGAAAAATAGCAGGTACTCTTCCCAAAGATGCAGATTAATGCAGAGAGAATTCCCCCAAAGCAGACAGTGTCTTGAAGGAGGAAGATCCTACAAGGTGTTCACAGGAACTTCAAGGAATCGAATGGAATTCCAGAGTCCAGTTTCTCCTTCACACTAAATAAAACTTCATTGTACAACATCCTTCCCCCCTAGTTTTTATCAATATCAAATAGCAGGTGTAGGGTTTTAGTTATGAACTTTCTTTCTGCACAGTACTAGATGCAAATGTGAATGAAAGATGTGGTTTTTATGCTAACAGAGGGCAGCTGCTAGGTGCAGCAATAGATACATTATAGAAGTAGTAGAGCCCATGGTCAGGTGTCCACTGACACATCTCCTTTGCTTTAAAGTAGTTGCCTTGGTCCAATGTGGTGTAATTCAGGATTCCATGACAATAGATTAAACATTCTAGAAGTCTGTAATAGTGGTATTGGCTAGGGCCTTGCAGGCAGGATGGGCAAACCCATATCCAGAATACGTGTTGATTCCATTCAAGATCGAGGACATTCATCACTTCTCTGGGAAAAGTAAAATACAGTCAACTTGCTACCAAGTGGCTGATCGTCCCTTTGAAAGGTGATGCTGTATGAAGGGCTCTGCCTAATTTCTGTTGCTGTTAAGTCGGGCAGTCAGCAGGAGCAGTATTTTGGTCAGCTTTGGTAAATGGGACCCCAAGCTCTTGACCATATATCACCTCCATCCCTACCTCCATGGTCAAGCCATTCTTGCACCTATTGAGCTACCAAAGACAGAGCCTGGCTGAGCTCAGTTGTCTGAGTCACTCTGTTTTTTTTTTTTTATTCAGTAACTCTTCTGTGGTGAACACTTTCTAGTGAGTGTCATAAATGATTCAAAGATATTTTTACACTTGCCCACTCCTATAGGCTTGCCACAAATCCCAAGTGGTGCCTTTTATCACAACAGAATCCTCTAATATCCTGGGGTCGGTCGGTCACATGCCCCAAAGAGCAGGATTGCTGGAATCATAGGCTGCACATGCTGCAAGCCCATTCTTAACAAACTGTTTTTATTTAATTCTCTTGATCTGGGATGGAGGCAGTTTCAGAGGCTTTCGGTTGGTCTTTCCATGATGATGGTTCAAATCCCATAGCAAGGATACCAATATGGAGTTCTAGTAAACACCAAGGAGTGGGGAATAACTAATGATGAGTCTGTAGATCCATTGTAATTCAGGCTTAGGCCAGGACCAGATTTATTGTCTGACTCCACATTCGTTAGACTAAAGGAAGGGAGTATACTTATGCTTCAAGTGCCTAGATATCAATGTGATCCTGGATCCCATGCTTAGGGGCCATTTAAATATTTGAATATTCCCCTGTGTATCATCTCCTAAATAAATGCCCATAGCTCCCTTGCTGTGTTAGTAGTTCCATAGAAGGGACCGAGGGAATCATTACCTGATAACACTTGCCATGAAAGAGTCTTTTTTTCCTGGAGAATTCACCTATCCTCACGCATCCAAGTCAGTGAATTCCTGACTTGAATACTGTCTCAGATCCAGCAGATAAGCAAGGAATGAAATTTTGGGGGAACAGCTGACCTCAGACCCCTGTTTTATATCATTTATTTTATAGACATAACATTATTCTTATTGGCCCCCAACTACAATTTTAATCTTGTCACTGCTTATGATAATTCTACCCACCATGCTTTTAATGGTTTAGATCTATCACATATCCTTATTAGTTTGAAATGTTGCAATTTCTTTTCCATCCAGGGTTCTTTCCTGAAATGGCATCTCCTACTACCAGCCTTGGCCTGCAGAGAACACCTTCTCCATGATGCTGGTACTTCCCTCACCTGCGTGTTCTCCAGTACTTTGATAAACAGTGGGTTATCTAGACTGTCATGAGCTGAGTCTTGAAGAATGGATAGAAGTAAAACACATAAAAACTGATGGGATCATGTGGGACATTCTAGGCACAAGAGAGAGAAGCAAAATAAAAGACTGAAGAATTGGGAAATTTCATTGATCCCTAGGGAGTACAGTACACATGAAGGAGAATAGTCAGGTCAATGTATATTTTGCAGGATAAGT
The DNA here is from genome assembly GCF_020171115.1 of Neogale vison. NCBI lineage: Eukaryota > Metazoa > Chordata > Mammalia > Carnivora > Mustelidae > Neogale > Neogale vison. The sequence continues at coordinate 7,754,830 of NC_058100.1, forward strand.
TAGACCTGTAAGTTGGGCTTATGAGTAAGCCCTTGTTTCGTTGGTAGTTGCAGAACAAGAGAAAGCCAAATGGGCTCTACAAAGAGCAAAGGACAGAAACCTTTCCTGGTTGACTCTGGTAGACATGATGTGAAAACCAAAGAAAGAAAATAAAATCTGGAGAGCAGGGGAGGAGAAGGTGGCAGTGGCCCAAGCACTCTTGACATGTGTAAGGTAAAAGTTTAATGTGCCCTGGGCACGCAGAGCTGCCAGCCTCATGACACGCAAATGAGCTGGTTCCACTCCAGCAGATAACCATATTATCTGCCGGCCCTGGGTGATGAGGCTCCACCGGCAGGAGCTCAGGCAAGGCTCTGATAATTTTCTCCAGGAACCAGGCCTTTTTGTCTCTGTTGCAAAAGATTTTCATGAAGACTCTTGGCACAAATATACTTGAGAAATGTAGGCATTTTGCTTTGAGAATTCCTTGCCGGTTTGTGAAAAAAGATGAAGCTGAGTTTAACAGAATTTATCTTTTGTTTCTCATTTTTCTTCTTCTTAGCACATACTTGGCCCCATATGGATACTTAAGACGCATCAAAAAGCCTGCTTTTGAGAGTAAGAATAGTCTAGAATTACAAAGGCAAAGTATATACAAGGAGCACAAGGAGTTGGTGAAGAAAAATAGAACTCTTCTCTAGCACATAGACACATAGTGAGCCTCAAGTTGTAATGTCGGAGTTGGAAGGGACCTTGAGGATCATGACATCCAACTGTTCATCCCAAGTGCTTCAGTTTTCTCTAAGACAGTCACACCCTGTGGAATCTCACTGATGCTTACATGTACCTGCAGCACAGAAAAGTCACTACATCCAGAGAGTACCCATCTTGTTTTATAAAGTTCTGTGTTTCATAAAGGTTTTTCTTGTATTGAACTTGCACTCATTACCCATAATGTAGAGCCATAGGGAATACAACCACAGCTTTTGCCAGATAGTTCATGCATCCTCCCAAATATCCAGGATCATCATGCTTTGGGCTTCCCCGTCAGTCCTAGCCACAAATCAGAATTAGTTTATTTCTTATTTCTTTCAAGAATACATTTTGATTTCCCAGGTTCTTACTCTTTGTCCAGATGCCCAAAGCTTTGTGGCCACAGAGATTACTTACCTTCAGAGCTGTAAGTAAGAAAAAAAACAGAACACACATACATGTATGCTACAGAAAGGAGAAGGGATCTTCTGAACTTGGAGAGCTTTAAAGGAAAAAGCAGAATTTGCCAAAGAAATTGTCAGAGGCTATAGGACAAAGGGTAGAAGGATTGAAATATTAAAAAGGAAATAATACCTACAGAAGGAAGTAATGAAAATACAAGAACATGTCTGAATAATCTTGGTAGAAGGTGGGAAGGAGGTAGAAACCGAGTGCCCAAAACAAGAATAGATTTTGGGTTTTAGAAATAAGAGCAAGTCCTTGACTATATATGCATTTTTTGTGTGATATTGTCATACTACTTATTTATTTATTTATTTATTTGCGAGACAGAGAGCAACCACATATAGGGGGGAGGGGCAGAGGAAGAGTAAGAGTGAAAATCCCCAAGCAGACTCCCTGCTGAGCATGGAGCCCAACACAGCGCTCCCTCTCACCACCTCAAGATCATGATCTGAGCCAAAATCAAAATTCAAATGCTTAACTGACTGAACCTCCCAGACACCCTTTCATACTCTCTTTTTTAAGTGAAAATTTGCAGGATCTGATTGAATAGCTTTTATCTGGGAGTCCTCAAAAAAAGTTTTGTTGAATGAATGAGTGAATGAATGCATGAATGCATAAAATTCTAATTCTTAGGGCAAATAACAAATTTCATATACCCTAAGAAAGAAAGCAATCTGATTTCAGGGCTGCATGGTTTTAAATTCCCTCTAGTGCACATGTATTTCAAAGGCAAAATAATTGAGTCTGAAGTCTGGGATCCCCAGTGATGGCATTTCATATGACCCTGGACTGCATCGTCTTACATGTGACACTGCAGAGCATTTCCAGGAAGAGAAAGGACAATTTTGACCCTTACAGGAACGTTGGACTATTTTTTCTACTAAATGTTCTTTGACCATTTTTTGTAATAATACTTTCTATGACTAATGATGCATAATCCACACAAGTTAATTCTAAGACAAAAGGTAGGAAGATCGTGCAAGCATCTTCTGATTAAGAGTTACAAACAATTGCACTTGAAAATAGACAAAGTTAATGCATCTACTTCGAGTAGAGGAATCCTATGCCTATCTGTGCTATAGGTTTAGAAATAGGATAGCTAAGTATGAATCCTATCTCCAACACTGTTAAGCTTTCTTTCAGTCCTCAGGCAAATTAGGTAACCTTTGGATTTCCAGTCTCATCATCTGCAAGATGGGAACAATGAAACCTGTCATACTGTTATTAGAAGGCTCATAACATAATATATGCAAATGTACCCAGAGCAGAATAGACTTCATTTTTTGAGGTGGTTTTTCTTCATTTCTTTGTAGAGATGAGTTTCAGAACTGAGGATTTTTGGCAGTCAGTATCCAATGAGAAGAGCAGAAACCACTCTATGTATTTCAAACAGAAGTATTTTAATGCAGAAAATTATTTATATGTATGGTAAAATAATTAAGAAGCCAAAAAGGCAGTGGGGCAACCAAGAGATTAGTAAAAACAGAAAATCAATATACCCCTAGGAATGAAGGCTCATATCTAAGGTACAGTGTTATCAGAGCCCAGGTCCCAGGGTCACTAGACCAAACAACAACTGTGGTATGTCTTCATGGCAGAAGCTAAGATTGTAGAGAAAGCTCCTGGAGAAGGTACAGGAGAGACACAACCCCACCCAGATACATCATATGAAATAAAGATAAAAGAGATAGGATGTCCTGGATTTTCCCTTCCACCCATCCTCCAATCTTCTACCTATCCCGCCTACTGGTAAAATCCCCCTTCAAGAAAGAGAGCAAGAGAGTCTAGGGATTGTAGTTTTCTGGGACTTGAAGTAAGAAAAGAAGGAAGAATGAATCAGAGTGGAAAAATAAAAGCTCAGTTCCGTGTCCAGATAACCCATGGTGTTTTTCCAGCAGATGGAGGTCTTTCTTGCTTCCTTTTTCCCTTTCAGCACAAAGTAAACAACTCCCTCAGTCCAGCATGGCTGTTGATATTTCCTGAGCAAGACTACTGGTGGTTTCATAAAATGACTGAAATCTCATATGACCCTGCTCAAAGATTCTACAAGAAGTCAAGCAGTAGGTAAAGCCTGAGCTTTCCTTCTAAATGTAGAGAATCTAAACTCCCTGGAGAGTCACAGAGTCTACAAAATTTTTGTACACATTTAAAATGAATGGTCCAGTAGCTATACTACCACTTTGATTCCAAGTTTTAGATTTTTATGAACCAAAATGAATTTCATTTATTTTTTACTACCTCAATTTGTGCAATAGGTATGTGCCCTACAGAGTTCAGTTAAATTTAACTGTGATAAATCAAATAATATTAGGTACATTAAAAGTATTTGAAACTTCAAGGAATTTCACAGCAAATTATCTTGTCAGCCTAAGAATCTTCTTGCTATGAAAATAATAATTTCCTAGTGAATGTGTTTTATAAGTTCTGACTTTTTCATATATTGGCTTTCCTTTAAGCAAATGACAATTCTATTTATCAGACCTCTGACATTAGCTATTCTATAAGACAAGTGTGTTAAATGCCACAAAAGAGCTACCAACAAAATATTGTGAGAACACAGGTAAGGGGAGGGAAGGAGGAATTAATTCTCATTAGAAGACATAGGTTCACAAAGAAAGTAGCATTTGGCTCACACTTTAAGAATTGATAGATTTTTGATAAACAGAGAATGAGCAAAGGACATGTCAGTGCAAAAATGCAAGGTGTGTTGAATAAATGACAAAATAGTATCTGGAGGGAAATTACTAGAATTACTAAGTAAAATATGACTTAAACATTGGGTGTGGTCAGATTATGAAGGATTGGTGTCAACCTGACACATTTGCACTTTAGTTAATAGACAAGACTCATTATAGGTGTTTTTGTTTTAACAGCAGAGTGGTATGATGGGAATTCAATGAATTGATAATTGTTTTATGCCTAAGAACATTTTTAGGTGATTTTCAAAAGTTAGTTTTGCTCTGAAGAATGATAGATGCTACAAGCCCTTTATATATGTGGTTGTAGTGAGAGGTATACACATATAAACACATAGGGTTTCTGATTTCCAAATTAATTGTGCTGCTTCAATTTAATTTTATAAAGATAGTTACATTTGCTGTGTATTTTACCTATTTCTAGAAAATAAGTGGAAGTGTTTTAAGCCAAACTAGAAATTGTCCTAAATATACCATCCACAAATATCTCGGTTATTGATATAGAATCAGTGACCTCAAATAAAACTGTTACCTGAAATCTACAATGACTTCCCTAAATCTTATTCAGAGAATCCTTGATTTCTTTAGGAAGTAAAAATATATACATATTCACATTTATAGTCTCATTACTAATTTGAACCATTTTATGAAAACCAAAGAGTTTAAACCAGAATTTGAATTTGCATCATCCCCCAAGTATTACATTTTCACCCAACTTGAAAAAATATATATTCCTGATATTCCTTTACGTCTAAGGGCTCATTTAGAATACTTAATTAAAAGTCAAGAAATTGGGATGCTTGGGTGGTGCAGTCTGTCAAATGGTTGACACTTGGTCTCAGTTCAAGTTGTGGTCTCAGGGCTCTCAGACCATCCTGGGCTCCAGGCTGCACTCAGGGAGTCTGCTTGAGGTTCTCTATCTTTCCTTCTGCTCCTGCCCCCACTCATGTTCTCTCTTTCTCTCAAATAAATAGATAAATCTTTAAGAAAAAAAAGTCAATTAATTAAATAGGACCCAAAGATCAAAACTATGTTGTAGAACACAAATTACATTATATACAAAATGAAATGGCTGGTTGTTTCTATTTTATAGACTTCCAGACCTAAGATGAGCTGCTTGAATCCCTGGCACCATTATCTCATCTCACCACTAGGGAAGCTGGGAATGAAGTAAATTGACTGATCAAGGATCACACAACTAATTAATGGTAGATCCAGACCCGCCTACTCTTATCCCACTTCACTTAATTTTTTCCCCTTAGTTATGTCACCAAAACATTTATTAACACCTTGGCATTGGTTGTCCCAGTTGAAGAGCTGATGCGTGATGAGGTCAATAGGGAAAGGGGAAGGGAAGGATTTTAACCGCCTTACAAGAAGATGAAATCTATTGGTCATTTAAAGATCAAACCCAGAAACTAAATCTCCTTGACTTTTTTTGGAATTTATAGTGTGAGTGGTTGTGCACAGTTGACTCATGAGTTAAACCCTTCACAGTCTGAAGAGAGTATGTTCAAACAAAGCAAGCGGCTCAAAGTAAATGCTAAGCCCGGTGAAGACGTCACAGTCTCAGTCTCAGCCCAAATCCAGTGACAGCAGATACATAATGCATGACCAACAAGATTTCTTTTTGCTCTTCTGTCTTGGCCGTTGCACAAACACAAACCCCAGTGGAACCAAGTAATCAAATACAGATTTGGAGTCATTAAATCTTCAAGGGGAAAGTTTTTTAAACATTTGGTTTGAGCATTGCTCACAAGCTGGAGAAGTAACATAAGAAAAATCAATTAGAAAAGGGAAGTTGGCTGGGATAATATGAGAAATTATTGTAAATTTTCATTATGACCTTGAATTTTACTTCTGGTATCCTGTAAATGGGAGAGTTTAGAAAGGCATTTTCTATCTACATTACTTCCAAGGTTCTCTCTGAAAAGCAAAACTGGCAAAAAGGCATCTTGTACCTTGTCACTATTTCCTAGTTAGTGGGAAAGTCCCTCAATGTCTCTGAGTCTCCATTCCTTATCTGGAAAATGGGAGTAATGATACACAACCTTCTGCAGTCTCATAACAGCTGAATGAGATTTTACAGAAAACTGTTTTGTAACTAATAAGAACTAAGTAAATGCAAGTTTTTATTGCTATTGTATTCTGAGACAGAGGCTCCTAAAATGATGAAAATATCTGTCCCTATTTCCCCTTAAAATATACTGTATGGGTGACATTTTTGCATTGTTCATTTTCTGAAGAATGCGTCCATAGTTATGGATCTAAGAATGGGTTCAAAAGAAAGTGGGAGAAACCAACTCAAACTAGCTTAAACATAAAACTTCAAAAAAAAAAAAGGAGGGGGAAGGGGATGGAGACAATTTATAGACTTGTATAACTGGACATTTGAGGGGTAAAATTGGTTGGATTTATTGTTTTAATAGTATCAGCTCATTGTCCCTATCTCTCTCTTTCCCTATCTTTCTCTGAACCCATTTCCTTTTTGTGTCTCTTTATGTGATTATCCCATTGTTTCTTGCTAGTCATGTCTTCTGTCTTCATACATCAGGAAGATGAAGCAACACTGAATCTACAGCTTACAAAAAAATAAAGGTACAATTCTCAGTGTCCAATTCATCAAATTATTTAGAAAGACTATAATTGGTCTTCATGTGACCCATGTCCATTTCTTGAGCCAATTACTGGCTCCAGAGAATTGTAATACTATGATGAGCCTAGCCTCAGCCATATGTTTCCTTGTTTCCCAAAAGGACCATATGGAATTAGGGGGAAGATTCCCCAAGGAAAGGATAAAGGGAAGGTAAATCAAAGAATGTCTACTACAGTAACTTTTACCAGATTCTCAAAGGAGTTCATAATTACAAAACATTTAAAGACTAGTCCTATAAAATCACACCAAGAAAGGCATCTTTCATGGAATTAAAGAAACTGAAGGATCTTGGACAGTATTTCAACATTACTCTTATTTCTTAAATGGGAGCATTGAGGCTAAGAAAGGAAAAATAACAACAAGGCAGCGTAAGAAGTAGAGAAAGATCTTGAAACTTGATTCTTGATCAGAGGTCCTTCTACCTTAATGACTTGATTGGAAACTGTAAAGGACGATCCTGACATTTTGATAAGAAATTGCTTGTAAAGTATCCATCATAATTACATGAAAATGACAAACAAAATACATGCCATTTCTCATTCTTCTCCACCTCCGCCAGTTTATCACAAGCTCAAGTGATCGTAAGAGTTTTCAATCAGCAGTGTTCAAATGTTGGTGGTTTATTTGTTCACTCGGGACTTTTAGTCAGATTTTCAGAGATAATATTTTGTTATGCAGGTTCCTTCTAATATTTTAAGTGACTTTGCCATGTGCTTTTTACCTGGGCTCCCTCAAACATGTAGGTCAGGAAATAAGGAAAGCCTAGAGGTATGGGATAGTATACATGAAAGTTAAAAAGCAAGGCAAAGCCCAAGAAAAGAGTCCTGGGTCCTGACCACAAAAGGTGCATTTGCCTGACATTTCCCTTTCATCGCATGCCTGCCAGTTAGTGTGAGGTAGACCAGTCTGGGTTTAAAGCAGAAGGTCAAGTACAAACACACGCTGTTGTGTCTAGGCATAATGAGATAACATTCAAGAGTTCTCACTTGCTGTAATAGGGGAGCTGGAGGTGAAAACCCCCAAAATAAAACACCTTGTCCTTGACCTTGCTAAAGTTGTTAGAATCCTGGCACCCCTTAGTACTCAGGGAAATATTTCCTCATCCCATTTCAAACTGTCCACATCACTTGGAGAAGCCTGGGAGATTTCAGAACCTTAACGAGTTAACACAATTTTCCAAAGCAGAGGTTACCATCAGCGGCTTCCTACGCTCAGCTTGTAATATTAATAACAATATTGTCAGATGCCAAAGAAGAAGGCATGTGGCGCTTGGCTCATGGGCCAGCCAGCAGGGACTTGTTGAAATCCAGCTCCATTTTGTAAGCCAAATGAAAAACCACATGGCAGCCTCAGTCGGGATTAGAGTAACTGCTGAGCTATCACCTGAAATCCACCCTCCCACACATTTGATTTAAAACAATCACTACATATTTGCTATGGACTTTCCTTTCATTATAGTCCAACCCTGATATTTAATCAGTCTCTGCTCTTTTTTGTTTGAACAAGTTGATGCTAAACCATCAAAAAAGAAAAAAAGAAAGGTCCAAGAAATGGCATCACTACCGTATTATCCCCTCTCTGTGAACACATTCATAATGCATTATGGTTCCGATAGAAAGGTTGCTTAAGATTAAAATTAATAAAGAATTAAAGCTGTATTTGTGGTGATGGCCTCCTTTAATCAGTTGGGCCAGCAAATTGAAAGATGGGGGATGGGGAATGGATTGTAAATTAGCAATATATGTAAGATTCTCTAATCGTTATAGAAGAGAAGCTCTCAGAGTCTGTTTCTTCTTTAGCTAGCACCTCATGCTGAGATAGCATTATATTTAGTAAAAGTCTGGGTTTATCACCTTTAAAAAGAATAGTTAATAATTGCGAATGAAGTCCAGGAGGAAAAAGTATCAATCAGGATATTGTACCTTCCATGTGGTCAGGGACTTCTGAATCCATTGTACTTTGGTTGCTATTAATTTTTTCCAGTTAATGTATCTTATCATTGGTGCATCATCACTTCTAAAGAGTCCTCAATCCAGTTTTCCAATATGTTGCAAGAGGAAAAAGAGAAACATGACAGAGAAGGAGGATGGTGTGTGTGTGTGTGTGTGTGTGTGTGTGTGTTGTGTTGTGTGTATGTACACGCACATTTGCCTGATGTATGTATGACAAGAAATCTGTAATTCATGGGGGTAATACTCAAAATATTTAATAACATACATTACAATTAGAGTGGATACCAGCCAGAAACCATCACTCTGCTATACCTCCTGTATCTTCTTAACGTCAGCTCTCCCTGTATAAATGTGAAAAAACTATCCAAAATGGCATCAGAAATGCTGGTTTGTGACACTTCAGAGTGCAGTCCTGCTAGAAAGACACAACTACTAAAGCTGACTCAAGAAAGAACTGATCTGAATAGACCTATAAGAAGTAAAGACATTGAATTAACAATTAATAATGACCCACAAAGAAAAACCAGACACAGATGACTTCACCAGTAAGTTCTACCCAAGATTTAGAGAATTAATACCAATCCTTTGCAAACTCTTCCAAAAATAAAAGAAGAGGGAACAATCTTCATTTCATTTTATGAGGCCGTTATTATCCCAGTACCAAAACCAAAGACATCACAAGACAGAAAATTACAAACTAATCTCTCTTGTGAATATGGATATTCAATAAAACAATAGCAAACCAAATCTAGCAACATAAAAATGAATTCTACATCGTGACTAAGTGAGATTTAGGAATGAATGAAAATTTTGTTTAAAAATCCAGAAATAGGGGCACCTGGGTACTCAGTGGGTTAAAGCCTCTGCCTTCGGCTCAGGTCATGCTCTCAGGGTCCTGGGATCGAGTCCCGCATCTGCTCTCTGCTCAGCAGGGAGCCTGCCTCCTCCTCCTGTCTCCCTCTGCCTGCCTCTCTGCCTACTTGTGATCTGTCTGTCAAATAAATAAATAAATAAATCTCTTTAAAAAAATCCAAAAATAAATTAGTGTAATACATCCTATCAGTAGGATGAAAAACAAAAATCACACAATCATCTCAATATATGCAGAAAATTCGTGTGTCTAAATGCAGTATACTTTCATGATGGAAACAACAAATTAAGAATAAAAGGGATCTTCCTCAGCTGAATAAAGGACACCTATGAAAAATCCACAGCTGACATTTTAATTAGTGGTGAAAGGCTGGAAGATTTCCCCCTCAAATTAAGAATAAAACAGGGATGTCCGTTCTCTCTACTTCAGCTCAACATTGCACTGAGGTTGTAACCGAAGCAACTAGGCAAGAGACAGAAATAAAAGGCATCCAGATTGGAAAAGAAGTAAAACTATTTCTATTTATTAATGAGATTATACTATCCTAAGCAATCCTAAGCAATATACTAAAAAACTATAAGAACTAAAAGGAGTGCAACAAGGTCACAGGATACATGATCAGTTTACAAAATCAATTCTACTTTCTCCACTTGCAATGTACAATCTGAAAATAAAATTAAGAAAACAACCATTGGGCTCTACCTACATATAGAATTGGAAGGGATCTGGAAGAGCCAAAAGAACCTTGGCCGTGGGGGGTGGGGGGAACAGCAAAACTCACATTTCAAGATAATGGGGTACTGGCACAAGGAAAGACAGGTTTAGCTATGAAATAGAATTAAGATTCTAAAAATAAACCCTTACATCTCTGATAATCTAATTTTAGGCAAGGATTTTAAGTCCATCCAGTGGGGGAAAAAAACAATCTTTTCTACAAATGATGCTGAGATAACTGGATATCCTCATGCAAAACAATAAAGTTTTGTCCTATCCTCACATCATACAAAAATATATTCAAGATATGGATACAACCCTAAGTGAAAGAACTAAAACTAAAACTTTTGGAAGGAAACACAGGAGTAAATCTACATGACCTTGGAGTCTTAGAAATAACACCAAAATCTTAAGCAACAACAACAAACATAGATAAATGGGACTCTATCAAGATTTAAAAGTTTGCGTTTCACAGGACACCATCAAGAAAGTGAAAATACAACCTACAGAATCAAGAAAAAATATTTACAAATCACATCCTTATAAAGGTCTTTTATCCAAAATATATAAAGAACTCTTGCAACTTAGTAATAAAAAGACAATTCAATAAAAAATAGGGAAGTAAGATGAATAGTGGTTTCTCCAGGAGAGATACACAAATGGGTAATAATCGCATGAAAAGAAGTTCAAGGTCATTTGTCATCATGGGAATGCAAATCAAAACCACAATAAGATACTATTTCATACCCACTATGATAGCTAAAATATTATCTGCATATATAATAATGGGGGGAAGCATTGCAAGGATACGGCTAATAGAAATTATCAGGTAGATTTTAAAATTCCCCTTTGGTTTGGTTGATATTTTTATCCTTATATTTGATTATAAGTATTTTAGAAATTCTCAGCACTCCTTAAGAGTGAACCAGAACCTTAAAGGGTAATCCAAATTTCTGATATGTCTGCATCTAACATCAGGAAAACAAGCTCCATCACTCTTAAGTATACGCTGTGACTGTCCTGTGAACCGCCTGTAGCTAGCAGTCAGCCTGCAGACCTCAAATTCCAACAAGCCTTTCTAACTGCTCATTGACTCTGTGGTTCCAATGGACGTGTAGGAGACAGACTGTACCATTTTGCATTCCCACTGGCAATGAATAAGGGTTCTTGTTCATTATCACTGGTGTTTGATGTTGTAGGTGTTGTGAATTTTGGCCATTCTAATGGGTGTGCAATAATGGTTCACTGTTGTTTCCATGTCTAATTTCCTAAGGACATATGGTAGTGAATATCTTCTCATATGCTTATTTGCCATCTGTGTATCTTTGGTGTGGTATCTGTTAAGGTCTTTGGCCCATTTTTAAGTCAGGTTCTTTGTTTACTTGTTAAGTTTTGAGATTTGTTTACATATTTTGGATAACAATCTTTATCAGATACATCTTCTGCAAATATCTTCTTCCAATCTCTGACTTGTCCCATTATTTTTTAAATTACTTACTTACTTTTTCATGCATTTATTTTTCTAGCTTTATTGAGGTATAAGAAATAAAGCTGTACATATTTAAAGAATTTAAAACTGGGGCTCCTGGCTGGTTCAGTCCGCTTGGTGTCAGACTCTTGATTTCTGCTCAGGTTCATGATCTCAGGGTTGTGAGATTGAACCCCGTGTTGGGTTCTGCACTCAGCACGGAGTCTTCTTGGGATTCTCTCCTTCTGGCCTTTCCCTGCTCTAGAGCTTGTGCATTCTCTCTCTCTCTCTCTGCCTCTCTCTCTTTCTAAAATAAATAAATAGGGGCACCTGGGTAGTTCAGTGGGTTAAGCCTCTGCCTTCAGCTCAGGCCATGATCTCAGGGTCCTGGGATGGAGCCCACATCGGGCTCTCTGCTCATCAGGGAACCTGTTTTCCCCGCCCTCTCTTTCTGCCTGCCTCTCTACTTGTGATCTCTCTCTCTCTCTCTCTGTCAAATAAATAAATAAAATATTAAAATAAATAAATAAAATATTTTTTTAAAAAAGATAATGATTTGATATATGTATCCATTGTAAAAGGATTGCCACAATTAAATTAATTAGCACATACATCACCTCACATAGTTATCAGTGTGTGTGGGGGGGGCACGAGACTGGTTAAGATCTATTGTCTTAGCAAATTTCAAATACACAATAGGGTACTATTAACTACAGTCCTCAGACTGTACATTAGATTCCCTAAGGCTTATTCATCTTATAACTCAAAGCTTGTACCATCTGACCAATATCTCCCCATTTCTGCCATGCTCCACACCCTGTCAACTGCCACCGTTCTACTTTATCTCTGAGCTCGACACTTTTTTTCTTTCTGATTCTTTGCATGAGTGAAATCTTATGGTATTTGTCTTTCTTTTTCTGGCTTATTTGATTTAGTATATTGTCCTCCACTTTCATCCATGTTGTCAAAAATGGCAAGGATTTTTTTTTTTCTTCATGGTTGAAAACATGAATACATAATACATACAACAGAATATAAAACATATATAAAAACATTTCATTCTGTGTTATGTATAATTTTATATGCATATGTAATTTATGTGTGTGATATATTATAATTATATCATAAGTGTAATAATATATATGAATGAGTAATGATGCAATGAACATGGGATAGGAGTCATTTCTTTGAAGTATTGATTTCATTTCCTTTGGCTACCTAGCCAGAAGCTCGCTGGATCTTATGGTAGCTCTATTTTTTTAATGTTTTTGAGAAACCTACAAGCTTTTTTCTGTAGTGGCTGCACCAATTTACATTCCCATTAACAGAAGACTGGTAGGCCACACCTGCAACAATATTTGTCATCCCTTGTCTCTTGGATAATAACCATTCTAGCAAGTGAGGAGATATCTCATTGTGGTTCTGATTTGCATTTTCCAGATGATGAGGGACAGTGATCACATTTTCATGTCCCTATTGGCCATTTGTATGTCTTCTTTGGAAAAATACCCACTTAGGTCCTCTGCCCATTTTTAATGGGAAAACTTTGGATTTTGTTATAGAATTGTATGAGTTCCTTATACATTTTAAATATTAACTCTTAGAGCACCTGAGTGGCAGTCAGTTAAGCAGGTGCCCAACTCTTGATTTCAGCCCAGGTCATGATCTCAGGGTCATGACACCAAGCCCCGACATGGGGCTCCACATCAGCTTAAGATTCTCTCTCTCCCTCTCCCTTTGCCCCCCTACTTATGTGCTTTCTCTCTCTAAAATTAAATTAAATTAAATTAAAAACAAAGTATAATTAATAATAAAAATAAATTTTAAAAAATGAACTTCCCAGGTATATGGTTTGCAAATTTTTCCTCCCATTCCGTGTATTGCCTTTTTATTCTGTTGATTGTTCTTTTACTAGGCAGAAGCTTTTGATGGGAGATAATCCCACTCTTCCTTTCTGGAACCTAGCTCAAAGCTTCCCCTCCTCTGCGCTCTCCCTGTACCTGGCACACATTCATGCAATACCTGGAAACTCTAACATGAAAGTGTTGTAACATGGTAAAGCACTATTTGCCAATAAGAAGGATTAAAAAGATGAAGATAACAAAGAAAATGGACAGCAGCCCCTTTGGTTGTTTATATTGTCTCCATTTGTCTAGATCAGGTCACGATGACCCTAAAATAATAACATCTGTCCCAGTGCCATGAAAGGAGCCAAGACTAACCGTGAGTTATGTGCCTGGTAAAGTGACTTTGCTCTTAGGACTCCAGATAATGCACAGGGTCACCTTATGAGTCCTTCCACCCCTAAATTCCCATCCTTTAAAAACTCCCTCCTTCCAGGGCATTGAAAGGTTGGGGCTACGGAAATGGGGGGAGGGAAGGAATAAAATCCCCTTTCCGAGGTTCTCTGCTGGATTGATCTGGTGTTATTCTCTTGCTGACAGTGACAGCTGTGCTGCCCAAGGCGATGCTGATTCATTCTCAAATTAAAACAATAAAATTTACTAACAACTCTCCAAATCCTCAAGCTAAGAGATCTATAAACTGTTTCTTCTTTTCCTAAACTCCCTGAAATTACTTCTTCATCTCTTTTTCCTTTTTAACTACAGAATTTAAGTACCGTTCTAAAATCTTAGAACTCTATTTCTTCTCCCAGTTGGCTCTTAGCCTTGGTCTTGCTCAGCGCTATTCCCTTTCCTTTTTCAAACTGCCCGGGTCTCCGAAAAGAGCAGAGACTGGGATCAGACAAACACAGACTCTGATCCTTGCTTCCCCACTCCAGAGCAGTGAGCTTGCCCCGGGGCCTCTTGTGGTTTCAATGTTCTCATCCTTACCAGTGGACTTGTAACACTGTTGCAGAAATTTTCTGACAAGGCTGCAAACACAAAAGGAGTTGACTAGACCACTTAAAGATGATCTCCGGCCAAAGATATGGTTCTCCACTTCTTTGAAACTCCCACGCAAGTCTGCCTCAAGAACAGAGGAGAAACATCTGTACTTTGGATTCTTTGCATTAAAGTCAGAGAAGCAAATCAGGAAATCTAAATGATGAAGAGTAAACAAAAGCTTCAGTGGTGAACAAAAGCCTCATCCCTGGGCTGGAGAATAGGGTTGCATTACAGAGTTAGAGGGGTGTTTTCATGGAACTGAGATTGATGATGGATAGACTTCCAACTTTCAGAGACAGAGATTCTTCTAGAAGTCACCTTTATATACAATAAGGCACACGCGCGCGCACACACACACACACACACACACACACCCCAATCTCTTCTAAGATACTATGTATTGCATTTAATTAGCTTTTTCAGAGAACATTCACACATATAAGCTCATTATTATGCTCATAGTTACCTTATTAAGTAAGCCGGGCAAATATTACCCTTGCTTAGCAGTGAGTGAGGTGGCTGAAACTTGCCGGCAATAAATGTGAAAGGGAACACAAGCAGAAAGTGACAGATCCAAGAGTAAGCTATGTGTATCCAGATGCAAAATGGATGCTGCAGCTGGAATTCTGTCCTGGGAGCAATTGTGCAACAAGATTCCTAAGATGCTGTAAGAATTTCTGCACTCACGTAAGACTCTCTCCACTATGAAGATGTTATCTTCGGATGTTAAGTAACATACCTGATTCCGTGTTTAGATAAAATATTGGAAAACCTTTACTCCCTCACACAGGAGGAATATTATGTAGAAAAAAAGTAATTATAAACTGAGATCTGAAAAACTCGATTTGGGGCTCAGTACTGCTAGGGTAGTTTTTGGACATGTCATCTAATCCCTTAGGATCCCATTGTTTTTGTCTAAAAACTGGGCAGCGCACATTTGATGATCCTAAAGGATCCTCCTACCCTGAGCTCCATTTTAGTAAACAGAAATAAAAGCCAAACAAAAGAAAACCTCCTCCACAGTACTTATCTACGCTCCAAAAGTATCTTCCGCTGATAGTCTCCTTTCCTCCTCCTTTCTAAACTGATTATCAGCAGTCAGTTCGTGGCATGTCTACACAACTTAGGGAGTTATATCTGGTAATAAGTTTATAAATTGTAAGGTTAAAGAAGCAACAATAGCATATATAATCCTTGAACATATATTAACTAGATTTTATTCAGGGCCAAGTGCTGGAGAAGAATGTTGGTTCTCAAGTTCCCTGGAAGTTTCCCAGCTGTAATCTGAAGTTAGCCCCTGTGCACAGAAGGCTGGGAGAAACCGAAGAAAAAGGTGAGAGCTCCAGGTTGGGAGGTGGAAGGTTTAAAAAACAAGGGAGCTTATGTACAAGGCTTGTCTAGAGCAGCAGCTAGATGAGTAGGTCTCTGCACCTACCCGCTAAATCTTAAAAAGTTTATATGAGGCCTTAACCAAGTTCAGTGATGTATACAGGCCAGATGGTCTCAGCACCACATCAGCATCTCAGGGTTGTGTCCTTGGAGTAGCTTCTGGGAGTGGGAAAGGCAAGTGGAACCCACAATCCAAGAACAGGGGAGGGGGTAAGGAGCCTCTGATTGCTAGGGTCCAGCTCACAGGGCAGCTGGGGGTCTCATCCTCTCATTGACCTCCCCCAACACTGAAATATAAACTTTACTTCCTAAATCTCTTTCAGAATTGCTTTGTGCCTTCATGGAGTTTCCAGTCTTACAGGGAAGACAAGCATTAAGCAACATGGGACATTATCAAATGCTGCTGAAAGATTAAGAAACATGTAGCTTGAAAGCATTGCAGAGAGAATGTTCCAAAGCATAGGGTCCTCTCTTTCTTTGAAAAAGAAGTAAAAGGTTTAGATTTTTGTGTATAGATTTGTGTTTAGATTTATGTGTATAATATGACCTGATCAAAATAATGTTGGTTTCCCAAGTAAAAAGTCACTGACTTTAACTTGTAGAACCAAAACTATTAGCTAAGGCGCCTTGCACCAACATACATATTAGCCCAATACAAACCTGCTTCTCTGAACATTTCTTCAAAATTGTAGTATACATGTTTGTCACGTTTTTCTCTCTGGCCAGAATCTTCAACACTTTTTTTTTTTTTTTTTCCAGGAACTTACTGTATTTGATCTCTGCTTTTCCAAGACAGAAGCCAGAATGCATTTTTTTTTGGGGGGGGGTCTTCTTTAGAACTAGGGTATGAGTATATGATCTGGGCACCACCTACTAAAAGTACCTCCTGGAAAATATTCATATATTATACAATTTTTCAACTTTTCTGTAAGTTCAAAAACCACAGATTAAAGTTATGGTCCAGAAGGGAATGCTAACGACCTTTATACATCAACTATACTCAACCCCAGGGAAAATACAGGGGCTAGAAGAGTATCCATCCAGCCCTGTGACAGATGCCCAGGGTTAAGTGAACAATGTTGGATCACATGTGTGGGATTTGGAAGAACCATTACATTTCATTTCTCTATACCAGTCATTCCCAAGCTATAATGTGTATGAGAATCTCCTGAGCTTGCTACAATACCATTTTCTGAAATTCTGCCTCTTGAAATTCTGACTTAGTAGGCCTGGGGTAAGACTTGGGATTCTGCATTTCCAAGCTCCCAGATAACAATGCTGCCATTCTAGCATCCAGAAAACATTGTGAGGAGCAAGACTCTAGACACCATAAAAGTTATCTACAAGTACCCAGCAGAATCACAACAAACTACCACTGGCATCCTTGAGAAAAGCTGTTTCAGTGAGGTGGTAGAGACTAAAGCGAGATTAGGAGTCTAAGAAATTTAAGGAAGTCTAAATACAAGGAAGATGGGTTCTAAGAAATGGGAGAAACTCTTAAAGGCTGATAGGAAAGAGTCAACAGAGAAAGAGAGGTTAAAACTATGGAAACACAGTTTCTGATCAACAAATAAAGCTTCTTGGGGGATGCGCTCCCCAGGAACAGGCTAGGAGATTGTCTTTGACAAAAGGAGTCACCTCTTCGCACCCTAACATGTGGATAAGAGAATAGAAGAGTGGGGAGATGAGTCGTAGATTAGTAAATCTGTCAGGAAGTACAAGGTTCCTGTACACTGATAAGGAGGAAAAGGCTTTTTGATAGGGAGGGGATATATGTAAGGCAGCAACGTTTGAAGAACCTGGATGTTAAAGACCACTGTGTGGGTTTAGATCATACAAGAAAAGTGATTAGGGACAGAGTTGCTCAGCATTGCAAGGTCCAGAATGTCTCCAGTCTACAGGTCGTATATGTATTTTTTGTTTCCCAGTAGCACATGGTATCCTAGATACAGACTCAAATAAAGTAGATCGTTAAGTTCACTTAGGATGAGGCTTTTGCCAAGATAGATACAATGGAAGGGCAAAGGAGCAGGAGAATGTATTTCTTGAAGTTCTGATTTTTGTGTACTTATTAAAGAAAGAAGTGGGAAGAGCCCTCTATCTCAATGTTATGTCCAACATTGAGAAGAAGCACTAAGATTTTAATTTTTCACCATTTGTAAACTGCTTAGATAATAATGACTAAAGACATTCATTAGTACGAAAAACTATATAAATTGTGGCTTTTGTAGTACATTAAAGTGAAACTTCCCTCTGCATCTTAAATTCCTGTTATCAGGAACAACTATTAGAAGAATAACGAAATAAGTCATTTTCATATATTTATAGCACATATTCATTTTTCTCAATCTTTCAGA
The DNA here is from genome assembly GCF_020171115.1 of Neogale vison. Classification (NCBI taxonomy): domain Eukaryota; kingdom Metazoa; phylum Chordata; class Mammalia; order Carnivora; family Mustelidae; genus Neogale; species Neogale vison. The sequence continues at coordinate 7,773,018 of NC_058100.1, forward strand.
AAGAGCAGCCTATACAAATGAATTTAAGTGCTTTTTCATTAGTATAAATAAAATGGAAAGTAGTGTAAGGAATTGCTGTAAATACTGTAGGCTAAAGCACTTTCCATAATGTTTTTCTTGAACGATGGTGGCAGTTAAAAGAACATTTCAATACTTGTTCTTGGTAATGAACAACATAAACCTGAAGAAGTAAAATCTCTTTTCTTGGGAAGCACATGACAGCCACAGTTGAAAGGTAAGATCTTAAAATGAATCTCTCCTCCCCATCTGGTGCCCACAGGGCCAATGCATTTTACAAGAAGAAAGGTGTTCCAACGTTTGCACAGCTGCTCCTTAACCCACACCTATGTCCCGCCTTCAGCCAGCACCACTTCAGGATCCTTTGTACTATTACATTACACCACATCCTCAGAGAAGTACTTCCGGAAACCATCCACCATCTGGGCCTGAGGAACCTACCCTTCCCTCCATTAACTATGAAAATGAACCTTCTTCCTCTAAAAAGCCAAGCTTCTTGAGCTTTCCTCTGTCTCCAAGTGCTTACACTTTGTCTAGAAAACTCTTCCCTCAGATATTCAGATGGCTCACTCCTTCAATTCATTTGGACTTCACTTGAAAAGCCATCCCCTGGAAGCTAACTCCCCTAATCGTCCTGACAATCAGGTCCATCCCTCTATCCTTTATTCTCCGTGGTGGAGGCTGCTATCTGCAAAAATCTATTCTTTCCTCTTCCAGTAGAATTAGAGTTGCCCAGCTACGCAGTAATTTCTCTTCTCCCTGTGGTTAGTAGCCTTTCATTTCAAAATGTAAATTCACGTGGTAGGACCTCCCCGCCCCCACCTTCAGACCAGCTCCTGGAGGTCCCGGGCCTGCCCTTGCTGTGTTCTCTTTCTTCTGTCTGCCACCTGAGGCTGATGAGTCACAGTCATGCAGAGAACAACATGGCCCTAGGGAATTACAAAACAATACGGGGAGAAACTAGACCCATATAGAGTCTAGTTGACCAACCTAGAACACTCCTCTTAAACTACAAATGGGAGAGAAGCAGACTTCTCCCTTCTTTAAAGCACTGGGTTTGTATTAGATTTCATCATTACAGCAGCTTCCTCCTACCCTAACTTACTTTTCTATTCCTCTTCACAGCACTTGTCACTACTTGACATTACCTTACAAGTGTTTTTGTTTTGTTTGATCTGCTTATTGTCTGTGTTGCTTCATTGGGGGATCAGCTTTTCTGTTGCTCCTTGCTGTTTCTCAGCAGGGAGAATGGAAGTAGGCACTAGAAAACTTTGGTGAATGAGCGATGAGCACACGAAAGTGTGCTGAACGAATGATGACCTTCAACTGGGGCTCTGCTCCTAGACCTGCTCTTCCCCCCGCCACCCACGTGTGCAGCTGGGCTGTGTGCCTGCCAGAGCTGAGTCAGCACAAGGTCTGGGCTGGGTTGCAGGGACCCGAGGCTGCCCAGTTCATAATCATGGGCAGCACAGCAGCCTCCTCCAACAAGTGCAGCTGAGCTCAACGGAAATGTAGTTCAGGAACTTGGCTTTCAGGGAGTGTACACCTCTGTCAGGTATCTTTACGCTAACGGCCATTTCAGAAAGTAGACAGGTTGGCAAAGCAAAAGGAATTGAGCCCTGCAAAGAACTCATCTCCAAGATTAAATCTTTGAAGATCCTCAGATAGCCATTATTACCCTGGCTCCCTTCCAGCTGAGAGAGTCAGCAAAATGATCAGTGTCTTATCTCCCAGGTAAAGGAAGATACTCAGAGCCCATTTCTTTTTGAGTGTATAAAATAAAAAATTCTACTGAGTGGTTACTTCCTGTGTTTGGCAGTTTTAAGATAGACAGTACTTCTCTGGAACCGAGGGGGAATTGGCAGCAGCAAGTTTTCACATGCTAAAATAGCTCATCAGCTTCCCCTGGCATGATTGTTAAGTGGGTTTAAGTGCTGCATTTTTTTAGGATAATTTACGGAATTGTTGATTAAATATATATTGCATTTCATTTCCAAAGCTAGCCCAAGTTTCCAGCTAATTCAAAGCAAATGTGAACTAATAGATAAGAAATGTTGCAAAGATTCCTTTGCAATTTCACCTTTTAACTGATTGACTTGAAAAATTAAATTATCAACATACACCCTTACCCACAGACACATGGGAATAAACTGTATGAAATAATGTTTTCTTTTAGTCAAGCCTGGACTTCCACTTATTTTATTAGTCTTTCCCCTTCTTGCTTTTTCTACAAAGATTATGAGTCCCTTGAGAGCAAGATTTGGGTTTAATATTTTCCTTGTTCTAGTCAAGGAGTTTAGTGTAGTGTTATAAATATGATACACTCTCAATAAATTCTTGATTAAATAATTAGGAATTGAAGTTAATTTATTGTTGCAATATGTAAAAACCTTCAAGTAGCTCTGATGTCTATCTATTCAGAAATTAGGAAACCCTAAGTAATTAATGCTGATCCACACACTGAAGATCCGCACTGAATTAGGCTGTTTTGGAGGAATCATGCTGTAGCCATAGTCATTGTCAACTTTCAACCGAACATTGAAAATTTCACCAGAAATTTGAAATATATCCTCTCCCATAGTAATATACTTTATTACTTTAGTATGTTAGTGAATTTTCCCAATACTTCCCTTAGATCCAGACAAGCAGAGACTTTGACCCAAGCCCTATGCCTCATGGGCCCAATCTCTAGAGCTTTGGAGTACATTCCTTGAAATTGTTAAAGTCCTCTTCCAGTGCCTGGGACAAGCTAGAGCTATAAATGCCATCCTCACAAGGTCCCATTAAACCAGACAGGAGGTCAACTTATCCCTGGTCTCATTATGTCCCACTTAGGACACCTTCTGACCTTGTATGTTACATGCAGAGCTGGCCAGGTGTCCCAAGGAGCTCTAGGATTCCTATCCATGGGTTGTATTTGGGTGCCATGCTTACTACCTGATTCTAGGAGGATATTCTACCAAGTAGGTTACACTTTCTGGAAGATGAGGTACTTCTTTCACAGTATTGTGCAAGCTCTGACTGCAAGAATGGTTTAGCACACCAATTTGGAGCTGCATTCACTCACATGGAAACATGAGTTCAAGGATTTGAGATGACCATGGGGCTTTACCTGCATATGGAGACCTCTGGTCTCGAGGACCAGAGAGAGCTAAGAAGGATGGCAGAAATTTTTTACCCTCCTCACCTCTTACCATTGATACTATCCGTGCAGTATCTTGGCTTTGTGTTGGGCAATACTGTGTAGGTGGTTCTGCTTGTATTCTCTGAGGGATTTCAAGACAGTTGCTCCATAATGCCCATTGTTTCCTTCAGTCAATAACCTATCTAAACTCAAACCAATGTGGTAACATCCTGCTTGCCTAGATCAGTCTTAAGCTGTGCTAGATGTATTGGCTAAGGTTGAAGTAACAATACCACAAGCTTGATGGTATACAAAAACATCAATTTATTCTCTTATAGTTTGGGGGGCCAGAAGTCCAAAATCAGTTTTCCTGAGCTGAAATCAAGGTGTCATGCTAGTTACAGAAGCTCTAGGGGAGAATCTATTCCTTGATTTTTCCAACCACTGAGGCTGCCAGCACTTCTTGGCTTAGCGCGGCATCACCCAATTTCTATCTCCATATTCATATCACCTTTCCCTCTTCTGAGTCAAATCGCCCTCTGCCTCTTTATTATAAGAACACACATAATTGCATTCAGGGCCAACCTGTCTAATCGAGGATAATGTTCTCATTTCAAATTCTATAATTTAATGCCATGTGCAGAATTTCTTTTGCATAGAAAGCAAAATTCACATTCACAATGTTTAAAGATTAGGGCCTTGATCTATTTGTGGGACATTATTCAGCCCATCACACTGGACAAAGGATGGAAATTCCATGAAGAAATATGCCACTTTCCTTGATCCCTTTACCTATCCTCTCCAGTGGTGGTGATGTGTGGAAAGCAGAGATGCAACCAACATTTCAAGAACTCTCCTCTCTTGCATTCTTAAATGCATTGATGACTGTCCAAGAGTTCAAGAGAAGACATGGTTGTAAAATCTGTTTTTTATACTATAAAATTCCAAGATATGAATTTAAAAATTATTGTGTACATTTTCCTTCATATCCTAGATAAGATTTGCATTTGTAGTTATCAATGAAAGACACTATTCACAGGTGCCATGATGAATGATGCAGCATCATTTATAATGAGGTAACTAGTATTAAACAAATGGTATTGGGAGAAATGCACAGGCAACAAGACCTATATTGTTTCAATAAAAACATGTTCAAAGACTCATTTCTCTCACCTTTTTCTCACAGTGGGAGATATGAAAACAGTCAGGAATGGAGTATTTGACAATAAAGAACACAAAAAGATGATTCTTAGACATGAACAGGAAATATGTGCTTAGATGGTACAAATAATCTTCTCGTGCACTGATTGAACAATAAACAAATATTTAAACACCTCTTCTATTCATCCCCCTAAAACTTTATTAATAAGTCACTATATCACGGGGTGCCTGGGTGGCTCAGTGGGTTAAGCCCTTGCCTTTGGCTCAGATCATGATCTCAGGGTCCTGGGATCAAGCCTCGCATCAGGCTCTCTGCTCAGCAGGGAACCTGCTTCCCCCTCTCTCTCTGCCTGCCTCTCTGCCTACTTGTGATCTCTCTCTCTCTCTCTGTGTGTCAAATAAATAAATAAATATAAAAAAATAAGTCACTATATCTCACACAGGTGCACAAATTGTGTAATACCTTTTTAAGTCAAATTATTTACATAGATGGGAGCCTCACAAAATTTGTCTTATCTGGGGCCCCACAAGTCCCAGACACAGCTCTGAACTCTTCTACATATTGTTACCAGAGAGGGGGAAACTTGACTAATGTTAGAAATTCAGATACAAATTTTTTTTAAGATTTTTTTTTATTTATTTACTTGACAGAGAGAGATGACAAGCAGGCAGAGAGGCAGGCAGAGAGAGAGGAGGAAGCAGCCTCCCTGCTGAGCAGAGAGCCCGATGCGGGGCTCAATCCCAGGACCTCGAGATCATGACCTGAGCTGAAGGCAGCGGTTTAACCCAATGAGCCACCCAGGCATTCCTCAGATACAAAATTCTAGTTCACCTACCTGATTATGTGGCAAATTGTATGAACAAATGCTGTTAGATTTGGATCCATACTGAAATTTATGGAATTTTTGTAAGGACAAGAGTTTTTCACATTTTTTGCATGCTTTATCTTCCCAACTGAGTAGGAAGCTCCATGAGACCCAAAGTGACCATTTTAATTCTTTAGTCTTCTACAGCATTGAACACATAGCAGAGAATCATAATATTTGGGAAATGAATAAATGAATAGCTCCATCCCTGAAAGTTTCCAAGAGAGCAACATTCCCAGTCTGGAATTCAGATACATTATATTGAGAAAATAGAATAAAATGGAAACTAAACTAAGCTGCCCAAAACCCAGTTTCCCTGCTTAATGTATTCCCTAGCTGGCTATCATGTTTGGCCAGAACCTGGAAATAATATCATATTAAATAGTATATTTGATTTTACCATTGCAAACATTAAGTCTTTGATCAATTCTTTTTCAAAGAAAAATTTCTTTCTTTACAAATTTCCAGATAAATTAGTTGCAAACAACCCCAGCAGCGGTCTTAACAAGGGGTGATATTGCTTCTTATAACTTACTTTAAAAATGTGCAGTAATTTTCTTGGTTGCCAAAATGATTATAGAGAACAATGAATGTTTAGTGGATAGGAGCTGGCAACGTGTGGTACAGTCTAGAACAATAGCAAAGAAGAATGATCCTGTGACTCAAAAATCTGCTTTAAATGATCTGAATTTTAAACCTAAATCCACATTACATACAAAGCATTTTATGTTTTTTAAAAGGTTTATTTATTTATTTGTGCGTGTGTGAGAGAGAGAATACTAGGGAGGGGTATGGGGAGAGGGAGACCAGCAGACACACTGCTGACCATGGAGCCCAACATGGGTCTCAATCCCAGAAGCCTGAGATCATGGCTTGAGCTGAAATCAAGAATGGGACACTTAACCAACTAAGCCATCCAGTGACCCAGTATTGTATGTTTTTATATGCTTTTAGTATGTACTGAGTTTTCCAAGATTGTAACTTACATGTTAATTAAAGAAAGAGTCAGTTTCATTTTGTTGGAAATTTTTACATAATCTTGTAATAATTTTGGAAAATCACATAATTGCAGGAAGACGTACTTGTGGTATTAGGTACCCAGCACAACAATGTTACAGTTTGCATTGGTAGCTGTCACATTCCCAGTAAATCTACATACAGAAGCAAGCATCTAGTGACTTATTAATGACTTCTACTACAGCATTCTCAAGCATCTCTATATTGAAATATTGTGTCTTATTATCAATTGATTTCCTTTGATTTCTCATTTATCTTGAAATTAGGGAATTGTATTGATTTTTAAAAGTCATGTGTATGGGTAGATTATGTTATAAATGAACTTCATTTTAATATACAAAATGGGACATTACAAGTGATTTCTGAGAACCAGGACCATACAACATTTAAATGCAGCCCTCTCTTTGCAGAACTAGAGTGTAGTTGAGAAAGATTGAGGGCAGTGGGGACAGTTGGGTATACAGTGCAAGAATGAGGGGGTGCTCATGTTCAACAATTCAGTCTCAGTTGAAGTTCTTTTCATCCCCTGATGTTATTTCCAGCTAATAGGTATGCAAGGAGAAAAGCAAAGCAAAAATGAACCATGCAGAAAGACACTATTCTGGGAGCCATGGGGGAACCAATAGAAGCAATGATAATTGTACTCTAGTCAGTAACCAAAACTCAACCAATTGCTCTATACGAATAAGTACAGTCAGTAATAGACAGAAATGGTACAGTTGTCATGGAAAAATTCTACCTTACCTGAGTTTATTTGAATCATTTTGAGGACAAGTCAAATGTTATATTTTCTTAAAGAAAGATCTCGGGACAAACAAATGTATTTTAGCAAGACTGGAACATGAAGTCCATGAAGAGACAGATTTTATATTTCTTGTGCATATTGTTTACTTAGCTTCTGGAACAGTGCTTGAACAAAACAGGCATTACATACATTTTTCTGTATTTGATGGATGTGTGAAGGAGCACCAACCTTGGTGCCTTAGCTTTCTGGGCACTATTATGTTATTATTACTAATTATTTTTGTAGGACTAGAACCTACATCCAGTATTGGAAAGACTACCTTATGATGATGCCACAGCGAAAGAAACCAACCACAATATGAAAAGACGACCTATTGAATGGGAGAAGATATTTTCAAATGATAGAACCAACAAGAGGTTACATCCAAAATATACAAGAAATTCACACAACAAAATATGAAAAAAAATTCAATGAAAAAATAGGCCAATAAGCCGAAAAGACATTTCTCCAAAGAAGACATACAACCAGGGGTGCCTGGGTGGCTCAGCCCTTAAGCATCTGCCTTTGGCTCAGGTCATGATCCCACGGTCCTGGAATCGAGCCCTGCATCAGGCTGTCTGCTTTGTTGGGAGCCTGCTTCTCCCTCTCCCACGCCCCCTGCTTGTGTCCCTTCTCTTGCTGTGTCTCTCTCTGTCAAATAAATAAAATCCAAAAGAAAAAGAAGAAGACAAAGACAAAGACACAACCAGCTAACAGAAACATGAAAAGATGCTCAGCATCACTAATCATCACCAAAATCACAATCACAAGAGATATTAGCTTACACCTGTCCCAATGGCTATTATTTAAAAAATGAGAAAGAACAAGTGTTGGCAACAATATGGAAAATAGGGAATTCTTGTGTACTATTAGTGGGATGTAAATTGGTATAGCCCCCGTGGGAAACAGTTTAGAGTCTCTTCAAAAAATTTGAAGTGGATCTACCAATCAATCTATCAATCCCATTCCAGGCTATTAGTCCAAAGGAAGCAAAAACACTAAATTGAAAAGATATACACACCTCTGTATTCTTTGAAGCACTGTTTACAATAGCCAAGATATGGAATCAGTGTAAGTGGCCATTGATAGATGAATGTTTAAGGAAGATGTGATATATATGTACGTATATACAATGGAATATTATTCAGCCATGAAAAATAAAACCTTGCCATTTGCAACACTACGGATGAACCGAGAGTATTATGCATAGTGCAGTAGGTCAGACAGAGAAAGAGAAATGTCATATGATTTCACTCATATGTAGGATATAAAAAAAACAAATGAAACAAAACAAAAAAAACTGAAATATACTTTTTTTTTAAAGATTTTATTTATTTATTTGAGAGAGAGAGACAGTGAGAGAGAGCATGAGAGGGGAGAAGGTCAGAGAGCGAAGCAGACTCCCCATGGAGCTGGGAGCCCGACGTGGGACTCGATCCCGGGACTCCAGGATCACGCCCTGAGCCGAAGGCAGTCGTCCAACCAACTGAGCCACCCAGGCGTCCCTGAAATATACTTTTGACAATTAAATATGGAAGTTTTTCCTGGGTGGTGGAATTAATCTTCCAGACTGACATGTGAATTGAAAAGCGTGTAGAACAAGGAATCTGCCTCGAGGACACAGATTCCTGTAAGGAAATCTTTACTAGCCAGAAACTTGCTTCAGTTGGTGCTTATTGGAAGTATATTTTGAAGCTGCTTGTTATTCAAATATAAGAAGAATTCAGCAAAATCATGAATCACTATCATTAATTATTCACTGGGATTAAGGAATCGGTTATAACCGTGTCTCCTTTTAATCCTGTTTTATTAATTTATATTCTTGGCAAACTCCTCTACTAAACGGATTCAAGCTTACTGTGGGGACCCAGAGAAAGAATGGAAGGTCCCTGGGGTCAAAGAGCAGCATTTGCTTTAATTTGATAAAATAAATTAGCATGGGATTATGGGTGCTATTAGCATAAAATGCCCCACTGCTGCTGCTCTGGCCTTCGAGAAAATGTTCAGTGATTATATTGACTTGGGACTGATTTTCTATTAAATTGGAGTTTCCAAGTAGCTATACTAAAATAATCAGGTAGGGTGAGAAATTGTTGCTGTTTGTGAATATGTCAGTGTGTGTGTGTATGTGTGTGTGTGTGTGTGTGTGGTGTTTGTACATGCTGGCATACGGAAAAAAAAAAATCAAGGTGGCTTTGAACCTCAGAAAAGACCTTCAGGTCACTAGTGGTCCATCTAGCATTGTTTATCTACTCTGGCAGTTGAACAAAGAGGAACAGAATATTTCCCCTGAGATTTCACTTCCAAAGGTTAGAACCAAGCAAAGACATCTCTAACTTTACTTTCTCTTTCCTATGACTCAAGCTATGAATTCCAGCACCCGAATCATCGACACGATTTAGCCTTAGGTATCTCTCAAGAAAAACAGAGGCTTATACCTTTGACATATACTGGTCAAAATTCTGCTTCATGATAGGTTTTAAAATTAGCTCATGTGGAGATTGAACAGTGTTCAAAGTTTTCGAGTTTTTATCAAACACACCTATATTTTCCACTGTGTCTCTTCCTCATTGTTTTAGATTTCGGTGCTATTTACAACTGAATTTCAATTTCTCAGCCAAAGGCAGTGTGTAGTTTTCACCTTCAAATAGAATGGAGCCCATCACTTCTGCTACATGGGCCTTCTTAGTGTGTTTCATCAGCTATACCCTTAGCGTCTTTATTTGCATTTTGTATATGGAATGCAGAACCAGAAATCATACATTCTTTCCAAGACAAAAGATAGAAATATGCATGTACCTTATTTTATTAAATATATTCCTGGATTTGCAAATCAGTCATATTTCAAATTCACTAAATCTTTTTTTAAATATACCGATAACTAATCTTAGAATATTTTATGGCACTAAAAGTCATCTCTGATTTTTTCTAGATTATCAATCCCAGTGTAATCATTGGTTTTGTTTTTTATAAAAAATGAAATATTGAAGCCTAAGTTTTCTTTTCAATTTTAAAATATATTTTATTTATGTATTTGATAAAGAGAATGGTGAAGCACACAAGTAGGCAGAACGGCAAGCAGAGGCAAAGGGAGAGGGGGAGGCAGATTTCCCACTGAGCAGGGAGCCTGGTGAGGGACTCTATCCCAAGACCCCAGGATCGTGAACTGAGCCAAAGACAGATGCTTAATGGACTGAGCCACCCAGGCGCCCCAAGATTCTCTTTTCAATTTTATCCATTGTTACCAGATGACTTTGGTGTTCTGGGAATGTTCAAGGAGAAATGAAGCCTAGCCCCACCCTCAGAAAATGTAAAATTAGATAGAGAAGTATCTGAAGGGCTTTCCCAGATAACTATAATCTGACACTGCTGGTCTATAGTTTGATAATGGCTGTTCTGATGAAAGAGAGTTTGAATAAAGTCTCTTCCCTCTGAGTGAATTTGAGTGAATTTGAGCAACAAGGGATTTAAACTTCTAGAACCTCTATTTTCCATGATAAAATGGATATAATCATGTATGTGTCATGTAGTCTTTATGAATTGCATAAAACACCGAATGTACATTAATTATCAAAGAGGATTCTATACCTAAATACACAGGATAGAGGTTCTTGGTACTATAAGACAAACCCCTCTAAAAAAAAGGTAATAACTGATGTTTTAATTGGAGCCAGTATTCATCCATTCTCTTTGGACTGATACGTAAGTAAAATTAAGTTCCCATCTTGTTTACAACATTGCGGATGACTCTTGCACACCTGCATGTCCAAATCCCACTGGACACAGATGACGTCACTAATAGAACAAGATCCAAAGAGGACTCCCCTCCCCTTTTTCCTGTGCTTTGTGGCTTTCCTCCCTCCACCCCAATATTGATGAAAAGATCTTGAATATTTCACACCTAGGCATGGTGCCAAGACCTCCTCCAACCACTGACACCAAGCGGACAATCTGCTAGGCAAGGATGGAGGTTCTCACCCATGCTTCATTACCCTGGAGTTACTGCTATCAGTTAGCAAATGAAAATCCCGAGACTGCTTTGCAAAAATGAGTTATTTTATTTTATGAAATTTGTATATGGGCTGTTCAAAGTTATTTGATATTAAAAATGTGAGAGGGAAACTCCACTGGGAGTCACAGAGCAGCAATAACATTTAAATAAATTACTAAGCCTGACATCCATATAGTTTATTTTTCAATACCCCACCACTCTTCATGATAATTCCCAGCCATAACCATAATGCTTTGGTACCAGCCTTGTTTATCACACCCCAGGAATGCTACCCGCTTTGCCTTTAATCCGATTCTAAGTGCTTTATCTTAAGAACTTACTGGACTACTTGCACACATAAATAGAGGAGCGGGAGACGCGTCTCAGTCTGCTTGCCAGCAGCTCCTCTGCTGAGGGATGCGGCTACAAGTGTGATCCTGCCAGAGTCAAGGTCTCCAAAAAAGGAGATGTTTTCTATGGTCAATCCTATAGCAAAGAAAACTCATTTCTTTTTTTTTTTTTTTTTTTCCTATTACAACTTGACTCCTCTGAGTGCTTATCCAGAGACAGGCAATTGGTTTTAAGGACTACTCTTGCTGTCAACAGTAGATATTGATTTCTTAGGTTCTTTGTCTAAGAAACCCAGAGTAAAATGGTCACTGGGTCTGAATTTCAGCGTGAGTGGTGGTGTGGGGGACCACAAATGTTGATCCAGGCCCTGCTCCTTATGATGTCTTCTGGTTTGGCAGGTCTGCAGCTGAAAATCAGATTGAAAACTAAGGGGACGCTGGGCCTGTACACCGCTCCCCATCACGTTCAATGTGAGGGCTGTGTGCAGAAGAGGGGCTCAAGGCCCAGCATGCCATATTCTGCCCATTCAGACTTGTCCTGTCAGTCTTGGGATAGGGAAGCAGAGTAAAGATGGGAAAAAACAGTGAGAACCCAAAAAGTCACATCCTTTCCTCATCCTGCCATTAAATCAGTGTGCTTTCCTCCTTCTCTCCTTTGAAAGCCCCATTTCTCCATTTGTAAGATGAGAATATTGGGCTGGGACATATATTCTCAATGGGGATCCTATCACCCCCCCCTCCAGGCAGACAAAAATTGGTTCTTGAAGGATTAAAACATTCTTGACTACGACACTGGTTTGTGACCTTTCAAAGTTCAACCCAACACAATAACTTCTCTGAAACTTAAGTATAATGTAATTTTTATCCACAGGGGGGTGATAATAGAAAAAGTTTGAGGAACAATGTGCTAAATGAATTTTAATGTCTTTAAAGTTCTAAAATTATCGGATTCAATGAAATACAGAGATCCCCATAAGGTGATGGGGCATAGAAAATGAACTTAATAGTGTATTTTTCTGTACTTATAAGTTTAATTTGTAAAATTAAAACCAGAGTTTATTTCTTTATAAACTGTTGCAAGATAAATAGTGGTATCTAACTATACCTATGTTACATTGTTTTATAACTAAGAAAAATGGAACGTTCTGAAAAACTATGATTTTTCTATAACAATCATTTAAAAATAGCAGAAGTATTTACCTATCATTAACAGAAAGGCATGTGCAATTTAAAGCAAGATATAAGGAAATAAAAACTATCATCCAGAGTTTGGTATCTATCATAAGTTTCCAACTATTAGCAAGCACAGCTCCATTAAATCTTCGTTCCAATTCTTCTTCAAAAACATGGTCACCTATTGTTCTCACTCAGTGTTTACAGTGTTTGCAAAAACCAGAGCCTTTCCGTTTTGATTTAACTCTTAGATCCGTAAATCTAACAGAGATGCCTCAATCCGTTAAGATCTTACCTGCCAGTTTATGGGCATATTAGCTGGCAGATGCTAATTTTACATTCTTCCAATTCTGAATTAGCTTTCTAGGTATTCTCTATACATTTACTCCTTTGATCCTTCTTTACACAAAGAAAAAGCGGATTTCTTGAATGAACAACGCAAAGAGGAAATGAATGCTAGGAAAAGCGTCGGGTGTTGTGATAGAAGCATGGGCTTTAAGCATGGGTTCCAATTATTGATCTGGCGAAATTTCACAGTGTTATGAGCCTCAATTTCTGTATAAAATATCTGATCTAGGGATATTGTAAGAACTCAAATGTAAGTATCGAGACCATTATAGAATTTGCACACAATGGGAACTTCTTCGATGATGGTTATTGTTACTGTTCAACAAGGTTTAAAATTATATTTATATTTCAAACCTCCTAAATTGGTGGATATCTTATGTGGCTCCTCCCTTTTCTCAGAATATCCCAATAAGCAGCAATCAATGTAGAAGAAGCAATTCATCTACAATCCTCTTAAGAACTTTCCAACTGTCCAAAAAAAAAGATAAAGCCTGTAGTAACAATGGAACCAGTCAGTATGGAATTGGCTGGCTTTTGAATGGGCAATCTCCCATGTTAGTCAAAACAGAAGTCCTGTCCGTGTCTAGAACCCTTATTTCCAAGTCTCCTGAGCCTTGCTTCCCGTCATCTAACACAACAAAGATGCCCTCCTTGAAACTGTTACACGTTTTCCAATGGTAATGTTTGGTCTCTTTTCTTCTCCTCACTTGAGCAACTACTGCTTTAAGACAGGTACACATCTGGCCAAGAGTTGTTACCATGTTTAATGCCCTACGAAAAATTAGACATTTTATAGGAGTAATTGTTGTGTCAGGCAGCTGGTGGTCAGATGCAACAGAGTTGATCCATTAGCAGCACACCCCACCCAGAGGCAGAATGTGTGTGTGTGTGTGTGTGTGTGTGTGTGCTTACACACTGAAGTCTGAAGACAGCGGTTGTCAACTGTGGCTCTACCCAGGTGAGCCTGAAGACTGAGCCTAAGATGACAAACAGGCTGAGTCTCTTTGCAGTGGTATCAGTCCATCCTGCGGGAGCTGAATTCAGAATATGAAGTATGGGATGGTTTGTGAAGTGATGGATTGTTTTTGTAAATATTGTTACTCAAACTTTTGAAAGAGTAGATCTCTCAAATTGCTATATGTGATATTTGTACTATCCATCTCCAAGGGAAAGTGGTCTGGTCTGCTCCTTCTGAAGATCATGGAGCTAGAGAGACGGCCCATTCGCTATAACAATATTCTTTCCCTCCTCTTCCCTTGATTTCAGAAGAATGATTTTGAACATCAGAGGGATAAGTAAGCAATGGAGATTAGCAGTAGAAGAAAGTTGAGACATCATCTGGTTCAACTTTGAGTGAGAAGGGAACTGAGCCCAGAAATATCCTGGCCAGTGAGTGAGTTTGCGTGAGGGAGGCCAGGACTGGGGTGCTAAGGCCCAGCCAGTGCGTCCAATGGTTTTTCGTTGCCTCTGGAGATAATTTGCCAAGGCTACAGAAGAAGGTCCCTAAGGTAAATGAGAGACATAGTCTACTTTTCATAGAGGGAGATTCAGATCCTTTTGAAAGATCGTTAATGGATCTTCTGCACTATGGCTGACTCTGCTTTATTTATGCACAAAAGGCACTTAATAAATGTTATTAGACTGAGTTTAAGTCAGGCACGCTTCTTAAGTCAGGGTGCTTCTTAAGAATTTCATTGAGCTAACAGCTTATAAACAGGAATAGCTATAACGTGTGATCATGTTCCATATAAACATGTTACAGAATGCCCTCAATTTACATGCTATCATCACCACAAATTCACAAAGGATTTTATTCCAGGGTATGTATCTGAAGAAACAGAAGACAGGTATACATTGAAATTTTAATTAAAAAATATATAGAATCCCAGGACTAAAACAGACATTAAATCTTTTTTAAAAATTTATTTGAACTACAGAAAGGGGTTGTGGCCAGGAGTCCACCAAATATTCTTGCTCTTCCTTATATAGTAATGAACAGTGAGTGGCTACAGCTGCCCCCACTGAGATGATACCCCCTCAGAGCCTTTTACATCCTGCTGAGGTCACATGACTAGTTCTCATGAATGTGAGGGGGAAGTGATGTATGTCAAATCAAGGTGAGGACCCCTGAGAATCAGCTTAGTTATCTCTCCTTTTCTTTCTTTGTCTACTAACTGAATTCAGAACACTCCCAGGCCCTGAAAGTGGAATGGCAGATCTGCAAGATGGAGGTGCCTGAGTTCTTGAATCTCCCTGTAGAGAAAGCCACTGGCCAAACAGAACTACCCCCTTTGCTTATTGCCCAAGTAAAAACAAACTTTTATTGTGTTGGTCCCTAATATTGAAGACCCTACGTTACAGTAGCCAGAGCCAGCTTACTCCATAGGTCAAAGGAAAAATGACCAGCTTGGATCCTCATGAAATTTACTTTAAAAGCAAACTACAATGCTAGAAAAGAGACATCCAACTGTACCAAGTGTTGTTGTTACCAAACAAAGAGTTGTGTATCTCATACTCCATCCCTGCAGTATATATACTTAGAGTCATGAACTGGGGATAGTAATTGAAAGGTCAGATTGATGAGACTGGCTCCAGAGATAAGATTTCTATGACAGGTTGATGGATACTCCACTATCAAGGTGTACTTTTAATCATAATCTCATTACTTTACTTCTGATGGTTGGACTCACCTTGCAAGAAGAATTGGTTCTGTTTCCAAACTAAGAATGGTCTTCAAGGCCAGGGGAAAAGTGACTGAAGTAACAGAGAGAAGGGAGACACAGAGAGAGGGATGGAGAGAGCAAGAAAGAAAGAGGGGAGAGAGACACAGGAGAATGTGTGAGTGGAGAAACAGTACCCTTGGAGCAGTGGAGAGGATGGAAAGCTCAAAGTGAATGCAGCTTCTACAGATGTCTCTGTAGTACCAGGAGGAAGTCATCCCAAGCCAATAAGCGTGTCATGGGGAGAAATGAGGATTTAAACTTAATAGCAAATAGATCCAGCAATGCAGCTTTGCAGAGCTGTGGGGGAGTTTGGTTCTTAGCCCAGAGAGAGCTTAATAGAAGTCAATAATGAAATCATCAAGATGCAAGCATTAAATGCTTAAATGTGCTGTCTTTGCTTCTGATTACAAAGGCTTTGTTTCTCGCCAAGCACAACCTCAAAGTACACCATGGAATGCTCACTCTAAAGAAAACAAAGTCCTCACTTTACAGAAATACAAGTCATGTTGTCGTAGTTCATTATCTCTTTCTTTCTGGAGGGAAAATCAAAAACAAGGACACAGAAATAGTTAAAGGATAGAGGCAAGGGAGGCCCTCAAACACAACTTGAAATACTCATGTAAATAGTTTTCCTGTAATAGGCATTTGGTTAAAAATACTGTTTTTACAGGACTCTTCCCTGAAACAAGATTCAATAGCAGTGATGACCAGTTCTTTTGCATGTTTCAATTCTTTGCCAACTTTTATTTATTAAACTTCATTACAACCCAGATAGGAATGCAAATACATTTTACTTGCCCAAAGCAAAGGCCAGGCGTTATTTTTAGTGACGCCACACCTCTTGCTAGTGGAGGCACTAAGAACAAATCTGGTGGTAATTCTCTAGGAAGAAGCAAGAGAAACTCTGCCTGTAGAATTGGAGATACTAAAGCCTTAATCCTAAGGATATTAGAACTATGAAAATATTATTTTTTAAATTTAAACTTAATTTTATTTTTTTCAGTGTTCCAAGATTCATTGTTTATGCACCATACCCAGTGCTCCATGCAATACGTGCCCTCCTTAATACCCACCACCAGGCTCACCCAACCCCCTCCCCCGCCCCCAAACCCTCAGTTTGTTTCTCAGTTTGTTTCCACGGTCTTTTATGGTTCATCTCCCCCTCAGATTTCCCCCAACTCCTTCTCCTCTCCTTCACCCAATGTCTTCCGTGTTATTCCTTATGCTCCACAAGTAAGTGAGACTTGACTTATTTCACTCTGCTTGACTTATTTCACTCAGCATAATCTCTTCCAGTCCTGTCCATGTTGATACAAAATTTGGGTATTCATCCTTTCTGATGGAGGCATCATACTCCATTGTATATATGGACCATATCTTCTTTAGCCATTCATCTGTTGAAGGGCATCTTGGTTCTTTCCACAGTTTGGCTATTGTGGACATTGCTGCTTTGAACATTGGGGTAGAGATGGCCTTTCTTTTCACTACAGATGTAGTGAAAATATAATTTTTTAATGATACAAAGGACAAATCTTTAAAAACATGGTTTTAATCCATGTATGTATTCACTCACGCAGCATGTATTTAAAAAATACTAGGTGTTACATGCAAACAAGGAATCATGGAATACTACACCAAAAACAAATGATATATTATGGTGATGAACATAACATAAAAAAAAAAAAAACTTCTCTAAATTAGCCACTGTTCCTTAAATAAGGTCATTATAGAGATGAATATGGTATGGTTCCTGCCATCGAGAGGGTTAAGTAGAGTTCTTTTACTCTCTTCCAGAAATACATTTCTAAATAAAAAAGGAAGAAACCAAAGATCAAGGATTAAACAGAAAATTTCTCTGTATTTTCCAGCATTGGGAATAGCAATATGTTTGTCAGCAAACATTTCCAACTTTTCTGCTGTTTTCTGCATGAAGATTAGAACACAACAGGTAAAGCGAGGTTTCTCTCTACTCATAATTTGAAAACAGGAACATTCCTTCTAAATCAGACAAAGAACTTGAAGCTTTCCTGTTTCTTTTTCTGCATCCTCTCTCTCACCAACCATAAGCAGGAAGGACATCACAGAGAAAAGATTGATCGTGCTTCAGTATGTTATAGACAACAGCATCCCAGATGAAGCAAGTCCAAAGTGGGGATTTAAAAACCCTCCTGCTTTGGGACACCTGGGTGGCCCAGTTGATTAAGACTCTGAATCTTGATCTCGGCTCAGTTCTTAATCTCAGGGTTGCAAGTTCAAGTCCTGCATGGAGACTACTTAAAAAAAAAAAAAAAAATGGATAAAAACCCACCTGCTCTGCCCACTCCACTCTCCAGAGGGGTCCTAAGGCAAACATTCAAAAATGAACATCAGGTTTCCAAAATGATGGTTACCTCTAAGATTCAAGCTATTGGTTTTCTCCTTCTATTAACTGGACTGAGGACACAACAATGAATGTGTACACTGCCTATTACAGGCTCATTTATTCCATTTACTGTAGTTCATGAGTCTGACGGAGGACAGCACTGAGAAAGGAATCCAGACCACTCAATAGATATCTGTGAAGAAATACAAAATTTAGAAACCAGACATTTTTTAAAAAATTTCAGTATTTTTAAATACAGATGCAATTTATATGGAGTAAGATGCACAGATTCTCACTGTACAGTTAGATGAGTTTCAAAAAATGTAGGTTCATATAATCACGACCCCAATAAAAACAGAACCTTTTTATCACCCCAGAAAGTTTTCTTCCCTGAAAATGCCTCTTCTCTAGTAATCATTATTCTGATTTCTCTCCCCCCACCCAACCTCGTTCTGCCTTTTCTAACATAAATGAAATCATACCATATTCTCTTATGCCCGTATTCATGCATTCAGCATGGCATATTGAAATTTTCCAAATCTGACATGAAAATTATTGCTCAAGCTTTTTTGTATACATATATTATTAATCCTCTTGGAAGTCCAGAGGCCAGAGGCTAAGTATATGGTCAATGGTACAAGAAGCTGTCACATAGTTCTCCAAATGGGAAGTTATGTGATTACCCCTTCGACAACATGTGAGTTCTATGTCCTTGCCAACATGTGGGTTTGTTAGTCTTCTTCATTTTAATCTTTTTAATGAACGTGAAATGGTATCTCATCAAGGCTTTAATTTGCATTCTCTTGATTAATAACAATGTTGAGGGTCATTTCACACGCTTATTTTCTATAGTCCCTATCCCCTTTCATGAAGTATGTAATTTTAATAGATTTTCTTGGCTTTTTTTTTTTCATTGTTGATTTGTAGGAGCTTTTTACTCTAGACAGGTGTCCACTGTAATATATATATATGTATATATATACATATATATAATATTTTTCCCAGTCTATGGCTAAAGTATTCATTTTTTAATTTTGACTTTTTATGAAAAAAAATTATAAATTTTGATAAAGTCCAATACATGAATATTTTATCCTTTTCAGGCTATTTCTTTTTGTGCCCTAAGAAATCTTTGCTTAGTTCCGGGTTGCAAAGAAATTCATTTATGTTTTCTTCTTTAAGCTTTACATGATCCATCTCAAATTAATTTTTGTATGTGGTGTAAGGTAGGAGTTAATGTTAAAAAGAAAGAAATTTTTCCTTCCCATCCCCAGAACTGAACTCAATATACATTTTGTGTGTGAGCCCACATACATCTGTAACTGTGAGTGTATGTAAAACATCACGATCTATTGCTATGTTTAGGTACGTGGAGAATAAGCACACTTAATTCATCATGACTGATAATTTTCAAGGGTACAGGTGTGATAAGGCCGTGACTCCTTCTTTTAAAAGAGTGATTACAGGAGGTCAGAGCTAACAGGTGATTTGGAAAATTTTCAGCATTTTGGTTAAAACTGATGTCTTCAGAGCAATAAACTGAAAAATAAGAGGAATAAGTTGGCCATATAAGAAGATTTCAACCTCTCTAGAGTTAGACAGTTTGGCTAACATCTCGGGAAGTGACTGTTTAGTCTCCAGAAATCACTGGGAAATAGAAAGGGAAAAAATCATTAGATTTTAATTGACAGTTGGAAAAACATATCACATCCAATAATTATGTAACACCTGCACCAGGAAGTGATCCCAGATGTGGAAATAAGTAAGCAGGGAAAACAACAACATATTAGTGATGGGTTCAATATCTTGAAAAGAGGTAAAGTTATGAGGTATGCGTTGTACCTAAAAGCCATCTAGAAAAACTGCTTTACAATCTAGAATTAATTATGGGTTTGAACACCTGGTGGCTCAATTGGTTAAGCATCTGCCTTCGGCTCAGGTCATGATCCCAGGGTCCTGGGATGGAGCCTCACATTGGGCTCTCTGCTCAGCGGGGAGCCTGCTTCTCCCTCTCCCTCTGCTGCTCCCTCTGCTCATATTTTCTCTCTCTCTATCTCAAATAAATAAATAAAATCTTTAAAAAATACTTTCAAAAAAGAATTAATGATGGGCATATTTTGTTGGCAGTTAGCATCTTAATTCACCTCAGACTACTAAGGTGGGTGTGCAAGACAGTCTGATTTTATTCTGAAAATGATTTTACTGCACAATCTGTTAATTCCTGTGAGACTATGCCATGATACATATTTTCCCTGCATATCAATCATTATCCATTTTATCCGTATCAACTTTACCACTGTTACATGCACTGTTGTTTTTTCCCCCCCTTCATTTTCATGGGCAAAAACATAACAAAAAGAAGCTGGTAGGAGATCCTGCAGTCTGCTAAACATCTTCATGAAATCATTAAGAACTATACAAAAAAAAAAGAATTTTAAAAATCTGGAAATTTTCTCCAAATGGGATTCTTATAATTATAATTTATTCATGCTTAAATAAAGTTGGAGTGTCTACTAAGTAGAAATAAGTGGGGTTTTGCTTTAGAATATCTCAGGTACATCCACATGATAATATGTGCTATTAATATATTTCTCAAATATATTTGATGACAGAGCATGTTATTAACATCTTCTGTAATTGAATCCTATCCACATTTTCTAGAATAGTGTCCTTTGGAACACAGTTTGAGAAATGATGATCTAATCTAGACCCAACTGTATTATCATCCATGAGCCGCCAGCTCTGGTAATTTCTAATACCCACAGAAATTTTAGTTTTCCCTTATATACCTTTTTAGCCATCACGGAACACTAATAAGGAAAGACACAGTAAAATTTGATGGCTTTTTACTGAAATTTGGTGGGCCTCACGCTGGCCGGTAGCAGACTTATCTGTTCAAATCCATCCAGTAGCCCCCTAGCCTAATAGCTTGTCAAATCACAGTGTAATTCATTCTTTTTCCCCCCTTGAACCTGCTGGAAGAGTTAGTATGTAAATTTCAACCTATTTTTAAGGGTTATTTTCACTCAAGTGAAATCTATCAAGGAAGGAGGGTTATTTTTACAGCATACAGCAACTGCTGATCACCATGGCAACCGGCCTGCTGAAATGCAATAAAGCATCCCTCTGTTATCGTAAACACAAAAGGGAAACACTGAAATCTAAAAGAAAGGCAATTATTGTAGAGGAAAGAAACAACACGCCAATGGGACATTTGCAATATCGTGTGACTTCACCGAGCCAAACGGTATTTCCAGACTGTGATGTCCAGCCTGCGGGCTCCGCGAGTTGGGACTGAAAAAAGGTTGGGTGAAGAGTCTTTGGAAGAACCAGGATTGTTTTCACTTCTAAACGACAGAGTCACACACATGATTTCAAACCAATATAAACTTTTTTTTTTCCCTTTTCTCATTTTTTAAAACATGAAATGGGCTTAGGAAACATAGACATTAGGGAGGAGGAAAAAAATACCCATATAAGTCTGGTTTCCTTTAGAGGCATATTTTCTTGTTGACTGTGGAATTGTGGAGAGAAAAAAAGAAGAGAAGCGTGCATGGATCGCAGCGATTGTTTTCTGCAGCTTCTCCTCTCTTAATTTTCTTTTACTAGGAGCATTGGTAAATTCCAAGTAGATGAAAGCAGAACCACTGTTAACCATTACTAAAATTTACACTCAGAAATCTCTAAGATTCATGTAAAATCTAGTGAGTTGCCGAGAGTATTGGAAGACATATAAATTGACATATAAATTGAGATAAGTTAAAGTATAAGAATTCTTGTGCCGATATTGTAGATTAGGGAATTGGGGTCCATGAATGTTTGAGTGAAAGATGAGCTGAATTTGTATTTGAGTGGCTTGGAAAGTGTAGGAAAAGCATTAAGGAAACTTAACAAGTCGTTTTATCTTTTGAGGGTTTCTTTCCGCACCTACATGTATCTTGAGTATCAGTTTTCCCTCCCCATAAAGATCCCTTCCGACTAGTGTATTTAGGACTAAGGGAGGACTGCCACCCGTCTGCTTCCAACCTCTGACCTTAATCAATACTCTGATGCTCTGCTCTGGGCACAGTGGCCTGAGCCATACTTCTGGCCCACAGACCATGGCATGTCCTTTCCCCCAACACAAGTCTGTTCCCTCAACATGGAGTTCTGTAGGAGCAGGCAGAGTATTTTCCCTCAAATAACTCCCACGCTGAGTTTGGTTTTATGGACTTAACTGTGTTTGTGTAAAACTGAAGGGAATTACATCATTTGAAATAAGACAATAAAACTCGCTAAACGTTATATATAACATTTATAGTCCAAAGGGAAAGTGCCCAAGGTTAAAGGATTCGTGTGTATTGTTCAGTTACGAAACTTGCCTTTGAGTCCATACTTCTCTCTGAAAGAAACCCATCTTCCTTCTCTAGCCACTTGGGAGCACACTATCTCTTACTCACCAAGGTTAGGCTCATCCCAAAGGCCATCCTCCTGCCTCTATCAATATGTGTCATTATTCATATAAGAAACATATATTAAGTGCTTACTAGGTGTCAAATTACCATTCACACCTCGGCCATACACCAGTGAACAAAACATGAATATCCAGGCCTTCTGGAACTTCTATTGTAGTGGGGTAAATGGACAATAGCAACAAAAATTAACCCAATGTGTAGTCTGTCAGACAGAAATCAGTTCTACAGACTAAAATAAAGCAAGAAGGAAGTCTGGTGAATACAGGCATGAAGAAGAGGAGGGGAAAGACCAATTTTCATAGGATATTCTAGAAAGACCATAGTGAGAAGGTGACATTTGAGCCAAGACCCAAAGGAGGTGAGGAAACAAAGCACATGAATTCAGGGAGAGATGGGTATTGTAGCTCGACTGAACGAAATTGCAAGGATGTGGAGACAGAATTTCCAGAACTTTTGGGGAGGCCAGTGTGGCTGGAGCCCAGGGAGCAAAGGGAAAAATAGTAGATCATGAGGTGGGATGGGGGAAAAAGAGCCACTCCGGTTTATGTGTTCATTTTCAATTCTTGTTTATATACATACACATGCCATCATGAGGGCTTATGTACGGCACGATATGGATTTTGTGTTAAAAAGAGGAGTAATGTTATCTTATCTACATTTTATGAGGACAGCTTTGACTTCTCTGTTGAGAATACACTGTAGAGAAGCAGAAGCAGAGATCTTAATTTGCCAACTATTGCAATAATCCAGGGAAGAGACAACGGTGGCTGGACAAAGATGGCAGTAGAAGGAAGAGGAGACCATTTTTCTGCATGTATATTTCTATACACCTATTTATTTAAGACTTCGATTACAGGATTTCCTGATGGCTTTCTAAACCTGTGCTGAGCCACACACAGCCTTAGAAATGGTCTGTACCGATATGCTAGAGGGAAAAAAAAGTGTGTATGATTTGATCATATTTGTAATTCACTATTTCCTTCAGTAGTGAGATAGGAAAATGAGTCCCAGATTGACCAACACGTAGTCTTGAGGGATAACGTTGTACAGATTGGCTTTCCAATATATCTTCTTTTATTTGCATACCTGTCTTTCTGTTACTATTGATCACAATGTATCATTTTTCATTTATCTCAAACTGATAAAAAAATCATAATTCTTGTATCATGGCTCCTTCGTGATTCATAGAATTGTCTTTTAATCCTTCCCCCTCACTCGATTTGCATCAGGAGCTGTTTCAGACTGTACACCTGTAATTTCATCCACACACAAAGCCAAATAGCTGCCCCAGACGTAACTGGTAACATTTGCTCCTTCACTTTGTGCCGTTGATGTTCCATAACGTCCAGGCGATGCTGCTCCATTTCCAGATTGCGAGTGTCCTATTGAGGTATCTCTAAAAGAATCCTTTTGTCACGAATGTCGTGTAGGTTTCACAGAAAGGGCATGACTTTGGCCCCCATGGAGTGTGCCCTCATCCAGGGCTGTCACTTATTCACAACTATGGAATTTTTTTTCTTTTCCCTAGTCTTGAGAATTAAAAAAATTATTTCCTTTTCATCTTTTACAGGAAAGCATGATTTTAATTTCATCAGGGGGAAAAATAATTGATTATTTCCTAGAATGTTAGTATGCTTCATTCCATAACAATGCAAAAAGTTCAGTGACTTCATGCTGTAGCTTGAGAATAACATACAAGGCATCAGAGACTAACGGTGAATGTTTCTGCAGCTCCATAAGATCCAATTTTCAGAAATTCATCTCTATACGTTTTATTCGCCAATCCATACAACTTTCTTCCCAAGACTATTTGCTGGTCAAGTAGTATCCTATCCAAACACAACTCTTTCGCCCAGCTTCTCTGGTACAGTCCATTTCTAAGACTACATGTGGCTTGTTCCAGTGGCCTAACTTAGTAACAAAGCATGTGCCTATCACTTTGGCAGAAAATATTCAGTTTTTAAGTGTTGAGGTTAAAATATTAACCTCACGTTTTCCAGAAATCCGATCTATGTGCAAACATTTAAATTACCAAAATTTTACTTTTGTGTCATCGCTTGATTTTTATCACTCAAAGAAGAGGTCAATTAGCCATGATTTGTAATATTTTAGAACCACATCAAAATACTACAATAATAATATGAAGAAATACTTTCCAGAGAGCTCAATGAAACCAAAGGCTGAATCTTCCAGTTTTTTAGAGTCATGGCTCTCCTCCGGGACACATCTTTACTTTCACCTTCACCACCCTATCTGTCGATGCCATCAAAATGTCTTTCAGTTTCTGGCTCTTTGTTTGTTCTGCACATCCAAAACTCTCTGAAGGAACCACCAATATGCACTTACTCTTCACAATGTCTTCCATGTGTAAATTAGCATTTTTTTTACATTACTATGAGAGTATAAAACGAAGTTAAAAGATGTGAAAATCGTAAAACTTATGTATTGAACAAGCCATGAGCCTATCTTGATCTTTCACCACAAAGTTAAGATTGACTGTATCGGGAAAAGCTTTTCCTGACACTGGATTTTTTAAGGGGGGAGTGCAGTGTTAGTATCCTGACTCTTCTGCTTACTGTTTACCCAGAGAGAACCCTTGGCTACTTTAGTTCACAAACACTGTCTCAGTTCATGAATAACATATTAAAGTCCAAAATGCATTTCATGACAAGTATCTCCACCATATGTCCTACTTACAAAGCTAGAGGCATTGGTTGTCCTTCCTCTTTCTTTCCTTGCTGAACATTTCCCTCTCTGCTCTGGCTTGATTATCGCTGTTTTAAGCACCTCTGGGGGAGAGAAGCCTAAAGGAAAAGAACCAGGTAGACAAGGACAGGGCAGTTGTCTTCTGGTCGTAGACCTCTTTCTGGCCAGTGGGACAGACAAGGGCTGTCCTGGGACCTTTTCACAGGTGGCACTTCCCTGGATGGGGCTTTCTGGCTGTAGCTCCCATACTGTGGATAGGACATCCCCTGAGGTGGCCTTTCTCCCCTCATCCCTTGGCTCACTCCGCACCCTCAGAATCTCTGGTGAAACCTCAGTCATTTCCAGGTGATCTGGAGCGGGACAGAAGAAATCCCGAAGCTGGGAATTTATTTATTTATTTAATTATTTATTTCTTATTTATTTATTATATATTCTTTCTTCTAAAATTTCTTTATTTTTTTCCACTGTGGGCCACATGTGTTCCACAGAAAACATGCCTACATGACAGCCACTTACTTTGAAGGTGTGCTTTTTGTTCTGGCCCCAGCCTTTGGCTTGGGACATCTGTCATGTCTTGGTGTCTTGGCAAAGCTTCACTTTTAACACTTCCTACAGTTTTACACAACACCATTCCTTTAATTCAGGACCACTAACCTTGAGCAGACTGGAAGGGCTGCCTGGCTCTCTTTCCCATTTCTCAATTCGAGTCACTTTTCAGTCTTTCATATTAATATTTCATACCTCCACACTGGTCTCCAGCTACCACAATGTCTGCCTAACTGATGACATTCCTCATTTTCCTGAGAGACTAGAAGCAACCGAAAGAGAACTCCTAGATTCCCACCACCAAATGTACCAAGCAAACTACCTTTGTTACCTACACACCAGGTCACCTCCCCTGCCAGTAAATACATGGGATTTCTCAGCCCTTACCCCAAACTGATCCCTCCCCTTAATTTCTGGACCCCCACCTGTCCACTTCTAAACTGACACTACCTTCAGCTCTTTTAACCTCTCTCCTGTGCCAACAAGATTTCCCATTGAATTGAGTCATTCTTATCAGGATACACACATACCACTTCCATCTTTCTGCACCCCTTCCTTATTACTCCCCTTTACAGCAACACTCCTTGAAAATGATTTTCTATGCTTTCTATCTCTACCTTTGTTCCTCCCACTCTTTCTTGAATCAACTCCAATTAGGCTTTTATCACCCCACACCAATAAAACTGATCTCGGAAAGGTCACCAGTGGCCATGCCTGTAAATTATTTTCACTTGACCTGAGAGCATTTGACACAGGATATTTCCTGTCTTCATGAATCACTCTCCTCACTTGGCCCCATGACATCACTCTGCTTTGGCTTTCCCTGCTCACTGGCTGCTCCTTCTCTGTCTCCTCTGTTGGCTCCTCCTTATCTTATTAACTGTGGCCTTGTGCAAGTTACTTAACCTCTCTGAGTTTCCTCATTTGTGAAGTGGAATGAATAGTGATCGCTGACTCGAGATCATTTTGATGATTAAATGAGCTAATATAAATAGTGTCTGGTACAAAGTAAACACTATGTAGGTGTCAGCTTTTATCACCATCACCATCATCATCAACATCATCATCATCCTGACCACATAATGCCACAGTGCTCCCAGGGCTCAGTTCCCGGAACCTCTCCTTTCTACTATTTACATCACTCCTGTAGTGATTTCATCACTTTTATGACTCAAATTACCCTGAAAAGCCCAATAAAACCCACATTCTTATCTCTAGTCTTATTTCTACTCTGAGCTCTAGACTCACATATCTAACTTCTTGCTGACTACCTCTATTTGATGTTCCATAGTTATTTCAAGCAAATTTCTGATTTGTCCCTAAACCTAAAACTCCCATGAGTTGTACCTTCTTACTACATTACAACTTCTTTCCATCGCTCAGGCCAAAACCTTCACCTCTTCTTAGTGGCCTCTCCACCTATAATTTACTTCAGAATGGAAGCGATAGTCAGTAGGATGGTATTCTAGTAAGGTTAACTTTGAATGTTGGGGGATGTCAGCTGACCTGCTATCAAGAACCCCCACTACTGGCACAGCCCCCGGGCATTCAATCAGTAGAGAGATCTGGCAGATCTCATTCCAGATCTGGCCACCGCATGCCTGCCCTTCTGTTATCCCTATCTCGCTGGGCAACCAACATTTGCTGATTAGCATACTGGATGTCAAATTTCATTTTTATTGGTGAAACCAACAACCTATTAATTAGCATGGTAATGTTAGAAATGGACTGTCTTTGGTGAAATTAAAGCATTTAACATACAAAGTTTGTTTGCCTTAAACAGCTTAGAGATGCATGCAAATATTCCTCTGAGAACCATATTCTGCAACTCTTAGGGATGGATCCCTGGGGTGGAATTCCTAAGTGGTCTCTGTCTAGACTATGATGCAGGATTTCTGATTGCAAGATTCTGACTATGAGGCAGAAAATCTTGCCTCCTGCCTCAACAAAGTTGCTGCTTGTACCTAGAGTTAATTAGTCTTCCAGCATGTGAGACCTTGACTGCGCTGAAGGGGTCTAGGTGAATCTATGAAATACTTTGTTTCTCTGGGCAAACTATGTTTGGCCAGTACACAGCACATCCCAGAATGTGGTCTGAGATCCGTGTTCATTATAATGAGATATTTCATTGTTCCCTTACGTCAGACTTCTTCAACAGCTACAGCGATTTCCCGAGAATACCCTGAGGTTTGCACATGACCAAACCGACTTAGATCTTCTTATCTCAGCCTCCTCGCTTTGTCCATCACCGAACTCCCCACCAGGTACCATGAAGCAGGGACTGTTTTGTTTCCAGATGGATCTCCAGCACTCAGAACTGTGTTGGGCACATAATATGTTCTCAATAAATATTGTTGGTAAATAAATCCTTACCATGCATATGGAATAAAACATAATGTTGGAGTAAAAACTGTCTTAAATCATTTTTAAAAACATTTTCTAAAATCGCTGTCCCATGTGTGTACCAATCATCCCTATGAGACAGAGTCCTTAGGACGCTCAGCTTCAGGAAGGAATGCTCACCTCACGGTAGGAGTGGAAGAGGAATATTTTCGCAAATTAACCTCCAGGTTTAGAGGCTTTGCCTCTCGCTGCCATCCCGATGTTTATCATTCCCTAAGAAAGCAACCGTAATTTCGTTCACCCCTTGGGGACCAGAGTGAGGAGCAGGACTCTGCCAGACCATGTACCTCTTAATGGCTGTTCACCTAGCTACACAGAGACCCCACGGAAGACTTGAAATTGCTTCTTGTAAGGGCTTGATTACTTTCTTGGATAGGACATTGTATAGATTGCACAGCAAGGGGGAGAGAGTCACTGGGAACAGAGGGACTGTTTCTCTTCTTGTTACTTTAAAACAAGGCTGTGCCGTCCTCTCTCCGGTCCCCTCTACCTGCTTCCAAATGGCAAAATGGTCCATAAGAGTATCATCCAATCAAATCCTAGGACTTAGAAATTTGGGATTAAATCAATGGAACTCAGTAAAACCACAGCTGAGTCCATCTGCCCTACCACCACCAAGGCCTTGGGAAGATGGTGGGGAAAACTGGGGGGAGGGGTGGAGTGGGCAGAGTGGTAACAGCCTGGATGGGTCCTGCGCAGTCCTTGGCAGGTCTCAGGACACAAGCAAAAGATGCAAATGGATAATAAATCTGAGCAAAAGTTGAAGAAATTGGGTGGAGGGTGCAAAAGAAAAATCAAAAAGGTAAGTATCTGAGATAGAAGAGGAACCTAGGTTACCTTTTGAACTTGTCAGGCTGGACAAAGGAAACCTCATTTACATGATGAGTCAGGAGGCCAGAAGGGGAGTGCTTGTGCCCCCACCGCCCCCGGTCAGTTGTAGACCCAACAGGAAGAGACAGTCCCTTGCAAGTGACACTACCTTGAATACTGCTTTACTACCCCCGCAGGAGTTAGTAAAGAAGCAATCAGAAAATAAGACAATTCAACCAGTGACAAACCCTCAACTACCTGAACTCACTTTCCTCCAATGAATTTTCATTCAAAGCAGCCCCTCCCAACTCCCTCTTTTTCCTTACAAAGTCCTGTTCCTCTTTTTTAATCTCCTGATTTACCAATCCCCAGCTGCCCTGTCCTGAATGGCAATCCCTCTGATATTCCCAAATAAGCCCATTTTGCTGGTAAAATAACTGGCTCTTACAGTCATAAAGGTCCACACACTGCAATTCTGTTCTCCGACTCTGAGCAGGTTCTCACAGCACAAGTCTCCCCTTTCTTTCCCTCCTCTTCCTCTTCCTCCTTGTTTTTCTTTTTCCTTTAAGAGAATATATGGTTAAGAATAACATCACAGAGAGAATTAGCTCCTGTGGCATGAGCAGGCTAACTGAATAACAGACAACCTCTCAGTGCTGAGTGTTACTGATCCCCTGCTTATGTATTTGACTCATACAAATCTGCCTAATTTCCTCTACCCCCAGAATTTTTTAAATTTCTTTTCAGCGTTCCAAATTCATTGTTTATGTACCATATCCAATGCTCCATGCAATACGTGCCTTCCACAATACCCACCACCAGGCTCACCAAACGGCCCACTCCCTTCCCTTCCAAAACCCTGTTTTTTGTTTTGTTTTGTTTTGTTTTGTTTTGTTTTTCCTCAGAGTCCACAGTCTCTCATGGTTTGTCTCCCTCTCCGATTTCCCCCACCTCACTTCTCCTCTCTATCTCCCCATGTCCTCTGTGTTATTCCCTATGCTCCACAAGTAAGTGAAACTATATGATAATTGACTTTCTCTATTTGACTTATTTCACTCAGCATAATCTCCTCCAGTCCCCTTCATGTTGATACAAAAGTTGGGTGTTCATCCTTTCTGATGGAGGCATAATATTCCATTGTATATATGGACCATATCTTCTTTATCTATTCATCCATTGAAGGGCATCTTAGTTCTTTCCATTGTTTGGCAACTGTGTCCTTTGCTGCTATGAACATTGGGGCACAGGTGGCCCCTCTTTTCCCTATATTTGTATCCTTGGGGTAAATACCCAATAGTACAATTGCAAGATAGTAGGGAAGCTCAATTTTTTAATTTCTTAAGGAATCTCTACACTGTTTTCCAAAGTGGCTGCACCAACTTGCATTCCCACCAACAGTGTAAGAGGATTCCCCTTTCTCCACATTCTCTTTTATTTATTTATTTATTTATTTATTTATTTATTTTCAGCATAACAGTATCATTATTTTTTCACCACACCCAGTGCTCCATGCAATCCGTGCCCTCTATAATACCCTCCACCTGGTACCCACACCTCCCACCCCCCTGCCACTTCAAACCCCTCAGATTGTTTTTCAGAGTCCATAGTCTCTCATGGTTCACCTCCCCTTCCAATTTACCTCAACCCCCTTCTCTCTAACGCCCCTTGTCCTCCATGCTATTTGTTATGCTCCACAAATAAGTGAAACCATATGATAATTGACTCTCTCTGCTTGGCTTATTTCACTCAGCATAATCTCTTCCAGTCCCATCCATGTTGCTACAAAAGTTGGGTATTCGTCCTTTCTGATGGAGGCATAATACTCCATAGTGTATATGGACCACATCTTCCTTATCCATTCTCCACATCCTCTTGTTGTTTACTGCCTCTACCCCCAGTATTGAATCCCAAATTCTTCAGGGCAAATTCATGGGACAGAAACCCAGAAGTGTAGTCCTTGGTCTTGGTCCTGGTCCTGGCACCTCACTGTCTCGTTCTGTGGTTTCAGTGCATGTTACTTGCCCTACATCATAACTACTATGCTGTGTTTTGTCCATTGAGTTTCTACTTTCATGTCCCATTTTGGGCATTCTAACAGGGAATATGCAGTATAACTGGGTGATTACATATAGAAGTGACTTATGTATGAATGGGGCTCATAGCATTTCATGCAAATCGTATGTAATAATGTATATTAAGTACTTTGAAAACTGTAGAGCACTATACAAATGTTATTATTTGCTCATGTCTCTCTCCTCCCTGCTTTTTATCCCCTTGTCCTTCTTGCACAGATGTGCACTAGAGGATGTGACTTCAATGATTATATGTAAGTTCCTCTCCAGAAATGCCACTGTAAGTGGTAGTTATAATGTCAGATTTCAGCAGCTGGCTCTCCAGTGCGGACTTGTTTAACCCAATTGTCATTCAGCTGGTAATCACCTTTCTTTCCTGGAAAAGCCGCAGGAGTGGTGCTGCATCAGCAGCGAGATGGATAATAAAAGAGCAACTTGGAGATGAAAGGAGAGAGAGCCGGGCCCTTGCACATTAATGGACAATGAAAGCAAATTTGGCTCACGGTAAGGTTGGCTTCAAGCTGTAGATCATCTCTCTTCTCCCCGCCACCCTCGTAACTGAGGGAAGGAGTGTCTCCAGGAGAAAGGAAACCATCAGGTCAAGCAAAATCTTACCTGGGGGACAGGTGACCATATTCAATAATTAGGTGACTAACTCAAAGAGAACTGGAAATGAACTATTAATTCTAAAATATCTTACCTGAGATCTGACCTGTTTTCCAGGAAATGTATGTTTCAATCCAAAAAGTGCTCCTTCCCACTAAGACCTATTAGAAGAACGGGAGTAATTTTATATGTTGGAGAACCTGAAGATATACCATGATTCCCCGAAATCTAAGTTTAAAATTCTGCACTCACAATCTTGATACTTGCTTAACCTCACCTGTTGAGTCAGTCAAATTCCCGTGGCTTTAGTCTTGTCTTCCTTAATCCATGTTTTGTAAGTAAATATTAAGTTGGCCTTATGGAAAGTGTAAAAGGTCAAACCTAAATGTTTTCAGAAAGAATTTCACCCAGAGATTTAACATTTTATGCTAAACATCTTTGAGAAATTCTGTCTCTGTGGTTAGTCTACACAGAGATAGAGTCTCTTCAAAAGATTTCAGCAGAACTCAAGCCTTTTGGATTATTGCCCAGGAGAATAAAATGCCTGCTTCTCCATAGTACTTACGTTGAAGGGCTGTCTTTATGTTGCTAGTTGCCCATTCCCACTCTATAGATTTTCCACATCTATCTCAGTATCCCCAGTATAAAAAGAGTCATCATCCTTAATGCCCGGCTTTTTGGATATGACCTTAATGTCTACATAGTTATTAAGAATTTTATGTCAATATTTACACATCTAGTTTCTACAGATAACAGATAAGCAGTTGAAGTTTGGGAGCATATTTACTTTATTCATTTCTGAGCCTCCTATGGCACTGTATTTTGCAAGTGCTCAATGTGTCTATGTTAAGTGATTCAAAAGCCCTTATGGCCCCAACGTTACGTTGGGCTGACTAAATCAGGGGCCAGCAAACCACTGCCCATGGACCAAATCCAGCCGCCATTTGCTTTTGTAAAGTTTTATAAGAAAAACATCTATACCTGTTTGTTTACATACTGTCTGTGACTGGGCTCCCCTCCGGTTACAGGTCTGAGTAGTTGTGACAGTGGCAGTCTGTCCCGTAAACCTAAAATATTCATTGTTTGGTCCTTCAGAGAAAAAGTTTACTGATTCCTGGTCTACATAAATAGTAGTGTCATAATGTAAAAGAACTATTATTAGTCTTTGAAGACACCTGGTCCCAATTGAAGAGAACCCACTGAAAGGCGAGCAGAGTTGAAAAAAGAGACCCCATCACTTTATTCATTAATTATCCATGAATCTTACTTGGCATCCAGTACCTGTCAGTCACTCTCCTAATGCTTGACATACAGCAGTGAGTACAACAAAGTCCCAGCCCTCCTGGAGCTTTCCTTTTTGTGGTGCAGTCAGGAAATAGATGCAGAAGTAAAATAAGTTTGGAGAGTCATAAAAGCTTCCTAAGAAAATTAAACAGAGTCATGGCATAGATCAGTGGTGTCTAATAGACATATATCACACAAGTCCCATGTGTGATTTTAAGTAACACTGCTACAAAGTTTAAAAAGTGAAATAAATTTTCATATTGCTTTTTATTTAATTCAATATATGCCAAATATCACCACTTCAACAGGTAATATTAATGAGATATTTTGTACTCTTTTTTCCTATGAAGTCTTTGAAATCAAATTTCTCTTTTTATACACTTGCATTTGCCATGCCTTTCAACTCAGACTAGTCACATTTCAAGTGCTCAATAGCCACGTAGGGCTGATGACTATAGTGTTGGCCAGTGCAGAGCCAGAGAATGACTGGAGAAGCTTCTCCGTGAAGGTGGCGTTGGATCTAACACCTTAGTGATGAGAAGAAGGCAGCCAGACGGGGGATCAGCTGGTGCAAGAAGATGAGGCCAAATTCGGAGATTCAAGGAGATGGAGTCACTGAAGTTTCAGAATGGGAGAGACTGGGAGAAAATGATGCAGAGAGGTAAGCAGAGACTAGAGGTGCAGGGGCCTTGTGCCTATCCAGGGAGTCTGAATTTAATTCTAAATGGGATGGGAATCCACTAGGTGGTTTTGAGAGGAAGAGTAACATAACTCGTTAATTCTCTTTCAAAAATTCTCTCCTTGTTGTGTCTCCTCTACAGTGTAGAGTGGGACAAGAATGCAGACAGGAAAACCAATGAGAAGGCTGTTTTGGCAGTCCAGTTATACGAGAACAGTGGCTTGAATATTTATGTAACATATATATGGATTTCAGAATCCTTATATGTACATGTCTCATAGTGTTGTTAGCCTGCATATATAAAGTGATTAGTATTGTGCTTGATGTATAGTTAAGTGCTTAATAATTGCTATGTGTTATTATTAAGGAATTCAAATCTGGAAGGCCTTTCTACTAAACCAAGCCAGTGTTTTAACAATCAGACAAAAATTATCTGCTTCCTCTGCTTCATCTCAGGTTGCT
The DNA here is from genome assembly GCF_020171115.1 of Neogale vison. NCBI lineage: Eukaryota > Metazoa > Chordata > Mammalia > Carnivora > Mustelidae > Neogale > Neogale vison. Next base: position 7,806,957 of record NC_058100.1, read on the forward strand.
TCATTTAGGCAAGGGGGAGAGACTTCACAACTTACACAATTTGTAAGGAGTTATTATGAGTCACACATAGTAGTAGGAAAGACAGGAATCTCAGAGAACTCCAGGAACTTCTCACAGCCTGTTTACTTGGTCAGCAGCAACTGTTCCTTGCCCTCATTCCTGGAGCATTTATATTCACTGGAGCCAGTTGCTTTCTTTTTACTTTTTTTTTTTCCACTTTGTACTCCTTTAGAGAAATTCTTATTTCCTATTGTAGATTCCTAAGAGAGAGACTCTAATCCACCTAGCTGCCCATGGTTATTCCTGTTAGGTTAGAGCTCTTTCATCCAGTTCATCAAGCAGTCTATGGGCTAACGGCCCTCGAGTCCTATGACTACCCCTGGTTCAATCAACTAAGGTAGAAGTATAGGAGGGTGCAACAAGAAATTATATGGTACAGAACATGGCCACTGTTGAAGAAAAAAAAAAAGTCCTCTTTTTTAGCAAGAACTAGGGATAACACTATCTATTAAAAAGAGGATTAGGTATATGGCAGACACTGATTAATCTCTCCAATATATTCTGTTCATTCAAAACATATTGCTTAACTATATATCAGGCTCTGCTCTGGGCTTTGGGGATATAGTACTGAATAAAACAGAGACAGCTCTGCCCTCTTGAAGCCTTCATTCTACCAGGAAGACAGAAACAAGAAATGGTAAAATGTGTATGTCAGCTAGTAACAAGTACTACAGACAGACAGAAACAATGCAGGCAGACTGGTTAGTAGAGGGTAATCAGATGAAGCTTGAAGGAAGTAAAGCGTTCGCTGTGTGGTTATCTGAGGTAGGGCTGGTGTGAGAAAAATCCAGGCAAAACTGAACAGCAGGTACAAAGGCCCTGGGAAGTTTGAAGATCATAGGGAGACTCCTGTGACCAGAGGGTGGGGCAGAAGAACAGAAACGAGATCAGAGAGGCAGTGGGGCCTTACAGATCGTTGTAAAGACTTGGTATCTACTCAGAAGGAAATGGGAAGCCATTGGAGGGTTTTGCTCAGTAGAGTGACCTGAACTGACTTTTGTTACTAAAAAGAAAAAGACAAAACAAAACACTGCTCTATCATGAGGAAAATACAAGGAGATACAGAGACAGAAGCCAAGAAACCAGTTGAGAAGCTATTGCCATGCCCAGGAAATGATATTGGCATCTTGGAAGTGGTGAGAATGGTCAGATACATCAGAGAAAACTCCAGATTGGAAAGAGCTTGATCAGCCCCTCTGAGAACTCTCCTGAGATGGGGAAGCTGGCCTCTCTACCTCCTTTGTTTACCTGTAATTGCCCATCTGGACATGGACGGTGGCGTTATAAGCTTCCACCTCCTAGGGAGAATTTGGTAGCCCTCCAGACAGCTGACTCAATAAGGCACAGTGGTTCTTGATGACTTATTTCTGAAGCTGGATATGGAATGGAAGGGAAATGTATCTGAGGAAGAAGCCAAGCCCTGAGGCAGTGATAATGGAAATGACCTGTGTAAGGAGGGACCAAATTATTTCAAGGTCAACAACATGCTATCTCCTCAGCTGGGTCAACCTTGGGATTGGAATTATGGCAGTTCCTATTTGCTGCCTTTACCTCCTGAGCCACCCATTTGGCTTCTGGTTGTAGCCATCCTGACAGAGGGCACCTGCCCACCCATGGTGAGTGCAATCAGATGGAAGGTGCGTTCCCCACCCAGCTGCCCAAAGCCCATGCCAACCATCTGGAGTCACTAGAGCATGACTGCTCCAGCTGGGGTGGGTGAGGAATCACTCTGAAGAGAACTGGAGAGTTAAGGAATCTGTGCAGTTCAGTAAAGAAAACTGAGCCCCAGTATCAATCAGGAGGTCTAAAATCTGTTCCCTACTCTCTTGCAAAGAATATGAGAATATAACATAAATTCATTTCAATAAACACATATTAACGCTGTGTCTGCTACATAAGGGATGATAAATAACGCACATCCCTACCTTTAAGAAATTCATAATATGCCAAGGGAAATAAATACAGCATTGCATAACTTAAAAAAAAAAGCAAATATTATTTTTAAATGTATGGGAAAAAAAAGTAGCAGGGGCACAAATTAGGGTACACTAATGCCCGCAAGAGGAAGTCAATAATGTCCTATTTGGAAGAAAAAGTGAAGTTTGCCAGACAAGAGAAAGAAAGACATTCCAAGTGGAATATGCATTTACAAGCATACATGAAAAGGTATGAAAATTGGTAGTATATTTGGCAAATTATGAATAAAAGATTTTAACCAGAAAATAGTATGTAGAGCTGAGTGACTAGAGATTCAGAAAGGTAGGTTGTTGACAGGTTGTAAATAGCTACTTTACTGGGTATAAGCCCATAAAGCATTTCTTGCTTCCTCTTTATCAGGAGAGTACAATGATGATTTTGTAAAATAGAGCATAAATGTCTTCAAAATCTGAACTTGACTCTTCTTTTCTTCATATGTCTCTTCATTTTGCTTTTTTAAAATTTAATTCCCTATTTACTCTACACATCACTCCTGATTTTCCTTTTTAAAACTTTCTCCACATTTTGCCCTATGTTCTCCCACCCAGAGGTAAATAATGATAAAATGGACATCAGTAAAACTAAGAAAATATTGAAAAGGAAAAACCAGAAAATGTCCCTTCTGTATGTCTGATAGACATGCATATTTGAAAGATGTAAGTAAGAATTAGTCTTCAAAAACATACAAAGTGACACTAAAACTTTTCTCTGATTTGAGATGCAATCTATAAACCATGATTTGTTTGCATACTAAAATATAACTATTAGAAAATATTAATTTTCTTGAAACTGAATGTGTCTGGTACTGTATTTCTTTTCCACAGAGACAAAACCTGTATGAACTCTTTCTTCTTGTTGTTTTTTCTTAATCTTTTTCCCTTTCCAAGACAATTCTCTGGGTTGAAGAAATTGTGGTTTTATTCTGTTCCGTTCTGGTTTTCCGTCATTTTGATTATTCAGGTGCTACAAGCAAAGGATACTACACATCTAAACAATCAGTAATTTCTTTTTTGAGGGGGATTTCTAATCAGTCTTATTTATTTATTTATTTATTTACTTACTTATTTACTTATTTATTGATTGAAGCATAATTGACATAGAGCATTATTTTAGTTTTGGGTTACAACTTGGTGATTTAATGATTCTATACCTTATGCAGTATTCACCATGATAAGTGTAGCTACCATCTGTCACCAAGCCATGTTATTACAATATCATTGACTATATTCCTTCTGTCATACTTTTTATCCCCTTGAGTTATTTATTTTATTACTAGAAGCTTCTACCTCTTAATCCCCTTTGCCTATTTCACCCATGCCCCCTCTCTTTTTTTTCTGGAAGTCACCTATTTGCTCTCTATGTTTATGAGTCTGTTTCTTGTTTGTTTGTCTTGATTATCATAAAAGCCTTGGAAAAAGCCCATCCAGAGTCCTTTGCATCAGGGAAATCAAAAGATTTTTTCTTCCAGTGGGGCTTTATGGTATCCTGAGAAAAGCTGTGAACCAAGGATCAGGAGACCTGGGCTGCCACGAACTAAATGTGTGACATTGGACAAGGTGCTTCAGTCTTCTTGACATGTTATCTTCACTGAAAAGGAAGGGTCTGGATTTAATTCCATCTAACTGTTCTTATAATGTCAAAGTGCACTGACAATAACCTAAAAATAGGAAACCCTAGGAGGTTTCCTATTTGTAGACTCTTTAGCTACTGAGTACACTTTGTGGAAGCTGCCAGTGATTCAGTGGGATCCCAAAGCATACTTGCCCACTGACATTCCAAGGCATATCCCTATTCATCCAGATCACAAAATACCAAGTCTGGCCATTCTAAGAGACTTAAATAATTTTTGGATCATTTACCAGCTTACATAAGCAAATCCTATAAATCATCAAGCATAAATTCCCACTCATCTGGATTATAGTTTTGAAAAGCCTGGATAAAGGGCAAAGCAGAGGGGCAAGAGAAAGACTGGAAAGATAGGTGGTGGAGAATTTGAATCCAAAGAGGGATAATCCCTGCTTCAGGATTGAAGTTTGCTTTTTCATAATTTTCCCTAATGGCTCCCCCAAGCAGTGAAAGGTCAGAGATTCTTATCTCTCAGAGAGGTGACACATGGATTTATCACACTCAGGCTAATGTAAATGCTTTGGATAACTCCAAAGGGGAGGGAGGATACTCTTTATTCTAGCCTCTATATTCTTTTTTGTTCTTTTTCTTTTTCTTCTTCTTTTTTTTTTTGTTAATAAGCTTTTGTTGAACAGAGAAAATATATATGTTAATGTTCATCTTGAATTGTAAGCCATTTAAAAGGATTTCTAATGATCACTTTCATATTGAATTATTAGACAGCCAATTAACAGACACAGAGCCAATCTCTACCATCTCTTACTGAAGGGAGATTAATTACAGGGCCTGCCTGTTCTGCAGGCAGATGAGATTCACCAAGTAGTGTGAGTCAGAGTGGTCTGGTCCCTCCATATGAGTCAGGAAATTCTCCAAATAACTTTTCCCGTAAGTTCTTGGGTAGTTTCTTTAACAGGACTTCATTCCCCCTCCCCACCTCCCATAGTATTCATATGTACCCAAGTCATCATGACCCTAAGATTATAAGAATTTTAAAACACCAGGATCCAGTGTTTTTAGAATTCAGCCTGGTTTGAGGGCACCTACGTGACTCAGTCAGTTCAACATCCAACTCTTAAACATGGAGTTTTGAGTAGGGCTCTGCGCTCAGCAGGGAGTCTGCTTGAGATTCTTTCTCTCTGCCCCCCCATAAATAAATAAATAAATATTTTTAAAGAACCACCAGCTTTTTCCTTTAAGAGTACTCAAAAACATGACCATCCTCAAACTAGTGAAATTGAACTTTCTCAATGAATGAACATTCTTTTTATTTTTCCTTTTCTATAAGCTTTTTTATTTTTTAAATCATAAGGTTATGCTAGATTGTCCAGAGTTTTCTTAAATCAACAGAAAAAAGAAAAGAGAGACAGAATATTTCCATAGATGTGTGGTGCCTGCCAGCTTCCAAGACCCGTACCCCTCATGGCAGGATCAGCACTCATTTGCATAACCCATTTCCTCTCTCCCCTAAGTCACATAGAATAACACAATGACCATCCACCATGTAACCAGACCATTCCTGTGTGTTTACTGAGCACCTGATTGTCTGTTCTTGCACAAGTAAAGGAATGGCATTCCTCTCCTGCACACCATAATCACGTCTATATGATAACAACACTATTACTACTACTACTACTAACAGCTGCCCCTTTGCAAACATCTTCGAAGTACCAGGACTGTGCTAAAAACTTCACAGACATTGTAACATTGAATCCTTAGAACTTTCCTTTAGAATGGGTGCTAATAGCTCAATTTTATAAGTGAGGAAATCCAGACTAAGAATGGTGAAATAATCTTTCAAGATCACAAAGCCAATGAACCATGGATTTGGTAATGTAATGCAGGTCTCTGACTCCAAATCCTCTGTTTTTTGTACTATGGTCAAGTTTTTTAATGCTTGGTTTATGACTTATTCATGCCTTGCAAAATTAATTTTAAAAAATTCAGAGAGTAGTATGTATAGCAAGAATATCATCTTGTGAAACTTCTGCTTTTCATATTTGTGTGTGTGTGTGTACCAGAATGTGCTGTCAACTGTATTTTTCACAGTCCAAAGGAAAGCCACTGTGCTATATCATACTTTTTCCACATTGTATTAATACCTCAAGGGTAGAGATCCAGGTCTGTCTACTTTTAGAGCTCATTCTCGTTGCTGATATTAAGTAAGTATTTTTGACTGAAAATGGTCATTTCATAATCAAAACGCCATTCTGTTAATACATCTTTGGGTAGGAGCAGGGGCTCACCTGAATGGTGAAGCAGCAGCTATGAAATATGTCTTCCAACCAGGAAATGGAAATGAAGAAGAAACCTAGGTGCCCTATGGACTGAGGCTTTCTTCTCATGGTATTGACCTTGAAGGAATTCAAGGTTTCTCAGCTGGGCTCCTGGAACGGGAAATCACAGCCCCGCATCCTTCACGGGGAGGCAGGCCTCTGGCTGGGAAGTATAAAATCAAGGTAGGGAAATGTAAAGTGCTACTGACTATTTGGGGATAGAACATAAATATCTCTGAACAGTAACAAGCAAGAAAGGGCCTAACAGCCCTAAGAGTGAAGCTCCTATACTTTATTAACTGGTCTACATTTCTGCGATTCTTTTATTTTCTATGTTCTCTGTTATTTTCCCACTGCACTTTGTCCACAACTGGAAATTTCCAGTATTTCAAATCTGCCTGTCAGAGGTAAGGGAAGGGAAGGGAAAAATTGTTGTTCCCATTGTTAGTTTGCTTTCAAAACAGCTTCAGTTGTTTCTTTTCCTATTTTTTTTAACATGTTCTCATAAGAAACTAAAAAAAAATGCAAAAAAGCATTTTAAAAAGCTATAAAAGTTACTAGAATTTATAAACCCAGAGAACACTACTCTTAACATGTTGGCATATTTATTTCCAGTTTTATTTTTACTTACTGGTGAGAAAATATTTTTAAATGTGGTCACATTCTATATATAGCTCTGTATCCTGCTTTTTTCTCTTCACTTTGACTTTCAAGTATTTTCAAGTATTATCTTTTGACTTTCCACCGTTTTTCAAACTGTAATTCTCTATTATGTATTATTTTTTTTAAATAAATCTACTTTTGTTGAACACATATTGCTTTTGATTGTAAGGAAGAGGATTTTGTCAGTCTGTTTTTTGGTTCACTCTTAGTCTTTCTCAAACAGACATCTAATGTTGTCCCCTGCCTCCTGAAACTTCAACACCTCTTCCCCTATCCTTCTTCAAGTTGATGACCTTGTTTTTTATTTCATTCAAAATACCTACATTTTCAGATAAGAATCTCCACCAGCTCCCTCTCCCACCAGATGCATGCATTTATGTGTTTATTGACATCTTTTTCCTGTTATATGACCTTATTCCCACTGTAGACTCACCCCCCCACTTGTGAACAAGACTGCACCCCCCCCAGGATCTCCCTCTGGCAATTCCCCACGGACCACTCAGCATTACACATTCTTCCTCCGTCCTGAATCATTCTCATCTTGCATAACAACAAATCTGGGGGGATAAAATTATTTACACTTTACAGAGCGACACTGAGCCCGGTGAGTGCCAGGTCATGATCTCAAATTCTGTCACCGTCTCTTTCGCACTGTATCTGTTAGCTAATGCTGGATAATAAGCACTCCACAATTTGGAGTCTTGAAACAATGTCCATTCGGGTAGGTCACGGTTCTGCGCATTGGCTGGTCAGAGTAGCCATCTTGGCGAGCTCTGCTATTTGCCCCTGGCTTGCTCCAAGCATTTGCCGTGAGCCCACAGGGCAGATGGGGGCTGGGTGACCATGACAGCCCCACTCGTATATTTGCCTGTTGGCAGGCAAATGGCCCTTTGGCCAGGGCACCTGAGTTCTTCTCCATACTAGGCCCCACTCTCCAGCCGGCTAGCGTGCCCTTTTTCACATGGTAATGGTCTTGGGGCTCTGAGCACAGCAAGAAAAGGCAAGTCCCAAAACACAAGGGCTTTTCAAGCCTCTGCTTGTTCACATTGCTAACGCACCGCTGACCAAACTAAGCCATGCTATAAAAAGCAATGTATGCTGTATGGAGACACAAAATGGAAAAAGTAGACAAGGGAGAGAGGCCAAGAGATCTTGACACCTGCTCTATGAACAGGGCAGCACACAGAAGATATCACTGACTTAGTCACTTCCCTCATCGATGTTACGCAAATGTCTTCATATGTAATAGATACTCCGAATACTCGTTGTTTATCGGAGATGGAGGTAAACTGAGGTGATCGGCTGACCACAGTATACCAGTGAGTCCAACAGAAAGCAGCCAGGTGCCTATAGAAGCTATCACTTGGTACCATCAATTTAGAAAATGGGGAAGAGTGCTATAATATGGATCATAATATCATTTACTGAATTTAAGAAAAAGAAACTCACAGGCGTGGAACAGTTTTGTTTCCTAGAACAAGGGATAAGGATTGATGGTAGACAATTTTTTATATAAATGTAATTGACTTCCTGTAGCATTGGCATCATCCTAACCAGCCAATTACATAAAGTATCCTTACTAATTTAGGAGAGGATGAAGACAAGAGAGAATACAGGTTATCTTAGTGGACCCTGTTTATTTAAATTTAAAAATGTGCAGAAAAAAGTCTCTAGCAGTACAAAGTCCTAAGGATTATAATAAGGAAACATAGGTGGTAAAAAAAATTTGTAAGGGGTCGAGGAGGTTAGGATCCCAAATTTGGGCTCAACCTGTGGAAAGGGATGGCACTAAGAGGTGAGGCAAAATGGGACAAGTTCAGGAGCCACGCGTTCAGGATCAGGGTCAGGAACAGGGCAGGAAATTCATACCACAAGGAGAGGCTAGAAATTTACTTATCATCCTGCACATGTAAGGTGGAAAACCAGAGAGAATGGTGTCTTTGAGACAATATTCAAATGTTCATTATTTTAGCTTTGACTTCTGCACAGTGAATATATAACCACCCAGGCCCTTTTGGGCTATGAGACGAAAGAAACGCCAACTCCAAAATCAGAGATGCTGACTCATAGTGAAAAGTGTGTGGATCGCTGAGTCACTTGCACCTGTGGCTGAATCCAGTTCCTGCCTCTTACTCGTTGCATGACCCGAAATAATTTGCAAAATACTTCTCTGAGACTGTTCTCTTTTCTATAAAATAGAAATAACAATATACACTTTCCCGGACGATGATGAGGCTTAAATGGGGATGTATGTGTAACAGGTGACAAACAGATAAAGGGTTCTGAAAGTTGTGCAATTAACACTGTCCAATAGAATGGATCCAGTTTCTCTCTCGGTTACCTGTTTTGTGACTTGGGTAAGTTACTAATGTCCGTAGACATCAGTTTTCTTTTCAGTGTAATAAAGATCCTGTTGATTCATGAGGTTCATAGGATCCCAAAAATCTTTTAAAGTCCAATACAAATATTATAATTAGGGTCCACAGCACATCTTTTTCCTGCACCCTTGAGAAAGCTTGGAATTGGTTATTAATGCATCTATCCTTTCCTTAGCTGGTGGTGAATAATTCCACTGAAACGAACTGGAGCTTTGGACTGGGGTGAAGAAGGGAGAGATGTACAGCTGGAATGCATTGCTCATGTACAGTACCTGCCCCTTGTGAATATGCTAGCAAACTTTGCACAGATGTCTCTTTGTTTCCAAACAGGAAACTAATTGCCTTTCTTGTTTGAGTCTGAGAAGTTTTCCTACATTGTTCTGCAATAATGGGAGACATCTCTCCAACTTCGCAGAGCCTTTCCCCAACACTATCTCCGTTCAGATGCCTCTCAGGTGCCCCACATCTCAAGAGACAGCCTTCATCTTTTCAGCTGTAAATTACCTTTGTTTAGTTACCTTCTATTTACTGTGTGCCAATCATCTACAGACACACAGGCACACCTGCACACACACATACACACATATCTGACTGAGGAAAGGTGAGCAAAGAGAAAATGCTTTCAGGCTTCATTCTAAAATCAAGAATCTTTTTCTTACAATTATTTGTAACTGGTGATTTCCAGGGATGATGAAATCTGCCAGACTGAGATCCCAGTAGTTGGAAATGCTCCTCCCACAGGATGTGTACCTCACAAGGAGCAGCTACCAGCCTAGCCCAGCTTCCCCAGTGCCCCCTGCTGTTGTTTCCCTAGCAACCAAGCAGAGCCTGGTGTATCCCTCAAAGCCCTACACAGTTGCTACGGAAACCCTAGGGTTTTGCTAATTAGAGCCAGGTTGAGCTGTAGCTAGTGGGGGTGGGTAGACCTGCTAGCTTTGGGTAAACCCTAAACCCTCCTTGAAAGGCAAACCAGAGCCCCCTAATCCATCCGTATTTTACCTCTCATCCTGGTGAGTTGATGCACATGTGATTTGCCTGTTCTGTGGATGAACAGCACTTGGCTTCGGGGCATTGAAACAGTCCTCAAAATTCCTTGGAGTAACAGAGTCTCATGGTCAAAGAAAGCGTAGCTTCCCAGATGTTCTGAGACAGACCTAGTTTCAAATACTCTGTCTCTATGGGTATGGATGTATTTGACAGTATATCATGTGACTTGATTTTCATTTGTCATTGTGGGTGTGAGGATTTTCGGAGAGCTGGTTGGTTGGTGAAGGAGATATAGCTTGGAGGGAAACTATCTGTTCATGCTCTCAAATTACAACCAACATGGGTGGCAACTTGTTCTTCTCAAAAGGTCAACAAGCTCTCTATTGTCGAATCAACTTTTCAATACCATAGTCTCAATTTTCTCAATCACTCAAGAAAGTTGCTTTTGTCAACTTGGATTACAAGTCTGAACACTGGAACCGCTCTTAATAATGCTTTCAAATCCCCATGGCTTTCTTCCTGTGCACCTTCCCAGAGAAGCCTGAATTCTCTGTCTACCATGTAGTCTCTGAGCCTTTATTTAACCTAACAGTGGGCAAGCAGATAATCCTGTGGTTTGGCCACAGCCCGTCCACGGTCTCCAACATTAGCTGCACCCTTTGCGCACTTGCCCTTGACCCATATCCTTGCCCATTTTCCTCAGTGACTGTTCCCACCTTCACTTCTTTCCTCTGGTTCTTGCTCATTTGTCACTCCCTTCACTTCCAGGGGATGGATTCTCGTACAACCTCATCCAGAGACTTCAAACCCTCTGAAACGAATGCCTTTGACTTCTGAGTAGCTACCTGCAAATTATCTAACTAAGAACACCTACATACTCCTTCCCTCCCGTCTTCGTGTTTTTTTTTTTTTAATTGAGGTGTAACTGACATACAACATGATATTAGTTTCAGGTCGATAACATCATGATTGGAGAATTGTATTTTCGTAAAATAATCACTCCAGTAAGTCTAGTTAACAATCTTTTTAACCTACATCTTAAAACAAAATGTCCCACTTGTATAAAGTTCTTGTACAACCACATAGACATCAGTTACTGTCCACTCTGTCCTAGATCTTCAACCTCCTTTTACACACCAGGTCTATCATCTCGGCTATTAGCATATTCATCAAGAATAACTGCAACATAAAACAAAACCAATCATCTCAAATCTCCTAGCTACCACCCTATCTCTCTCCCTTTCCTTTGTCAAGAACCTTCAAATACAGAAGGACACAGAGAATAACAAAATACTTTTTTACAGGGAAAAATTAAAGCAGGGGAAGAGGCAATAGGAAAGTGAAATTTTAAAAAATGAATGAGTAAACCAATAAGCAAACCCTTAAATACCAGAGAACAAACTGGTGGTTGTTGGAGGAGAGATGGGTGAAGGAATGGCTAAAATAGGTGGAAAAGCACACATTTCCAGTTATAAAATAAATAAGTCACAGAGGTAAAAAGTACAGCAAAGAGAATATAGTCAATAATATTGTAATAATGCTGTATGGTGACAGATGGTGACTACACTTATTGGGGCAAGCACTGAGCAGTGTATAGAATCGTAACTTCGGTACATAATACCCCTGAAACTGACATGACATTGTATGCCAATAATACATTTTTAAAATTCAAAAAAAATCACAATTTAAAACAATGCCCCAAATTAAATATTTAGGGATGATTACAGTAGAATATGTTAAGACCTCTACAGAGAAAACTTTAGAATACTATTGAAGAAAATAAATAAAGGCATTATTAAGCTCTTATATTAGAAATTTCAATATTATAAAAATAGTCATTTCACTTCAAGTTGACCTATACATTCAGTGCTGTATCAATTGAATCCCAACTCAAAATGAAAAGGACCAAAAAAAGCCAAGGCCATCATGAGGGAGAACACAATAAGAGGACTTACAGTAATTAAGACAGTATGATATTGGCATAAGGATAAACGAATCAATGGAACAAGAAAATTGGTCCAGATACACACCTGTAAAGATAGCCCTGATAACAGTAGAGAAAAGGTGAGTGCTTCAGTCTTGGTGTGGGACCAACTGGAGATATAGATATACCTATATGTCCATGTATCTATAAATATAGATATATCTTTATATGAATATATAATACATACATTTAATACAGGGATATGTATGTGTGTATGTGTGTGTGTGTGTGTGTGTGTGTGTGTGTTTTGTTTTGTTTTCTTTTAGAGAAGGAGGATATCCATAAGGAAAGAAAACAAACATGACTCCTGCCTCACATCATACACAAAGATTTATTTGAGATAGATAACAGAAACATAAGAGCTGAAAAGATAAAGCTTATGGAAGGAAACACAAGATTATATCCTCATAATCTTGAAGTATGAAAATGTTTTTTGAAGGGCATAAAAATTAAATTAAGAATTAATGAATAGAACATCACCAAATTTAAAGACTTCTGTTCTTAGAAGATACCAAAAGAAAATGAAAGAAAGTCACAGATTAGAAGAAAATATTTATAATACTCATATCTGATACAGGACTTGTATCCAGAATATACAAAAAATTCTAACAAACTGTGGGTTGCTGGGGGGAGGGGGGTTGGGAGAAGGGGGGTAGGGTTATGGACATTGGGGAGGGTATGTGCTTTTGGGTAAATTGGAAGGGGAGATGAACCATGAGAGACTATGGACTCTGAAAAACAATCTGAGGGATTTGAAGTGGCGGGGGGGTGGGAGGTTGGGGTACCAGGTGGTGGGTATTATAGAGGGCACAGCTTGCATGGAGCACTGGGTGTGGTGAAAAAATAATGAATACTGTTTTTCTGAAAATAAATAAATTGGAAAAAAAATTCTAACAAATCAATAAATAAAAAACATTACCCAGTTAAAAAGACACTTTTTTTTCAAGATTTTATTTTATTATTTGAGAGAGAGAGTGTGAGAGAGAGGGAATGAGAAGGGGAAGGTTCCAAAGGAGAAGCGGGGTCCTTGCCGAGCAGGGATCCTGATCCCAGGACTCCAGGATCATAACTTGAGATGCAAACAGTCGCTTAACCAACTGAGCCACCCAGGCACCCCAGAAAGACACTTGGTGAAACAAAATACATGAACAGTCTAAAATCACATGAAAAGGAGTTTAACATCATTAACCAAAGTGGAAATGCAAATTAAAGCCACAGTGAAATGTCACTGCACACTCATTAGAATGGTTAGGTTTAAGACTAACAATAGCAAATACTTAGGACAATAGGGAGCTACTGAAATTTCCATACACTGTTGGTAAAACCCTAAATGATAGAACCACCTTAAAATCTTTTGGTAGTTTCTTATAAAGTTAAGCATCACCGTGTTATAACCAGCAGTTCTACTTCTAGGAATTTAGCCAAGATAAAAGAAAGTTTATGTCCACACAAGGATCTTCATCCATAACAGCCCCAAACTGAAATCCCAAGTGTGCCGTCTATAGGAAAATGGATAAACAAATTGTAGTACATTCACACAATGGGACGCTGTTCAGCAATGAAGAGTAATGAACTGTATGTTGCTTGATACTTACATGCAACAACACGAATTAACTTCAAAAACATTATAGTGAAGTAAAGAAGCCAGATAGAGAATGATAATGAAATTCCATTTATTTGGAGGTAAAGAAAAAGGAAAACTAACACAACTGGGTGAACATCAGAAGAGTGTGGATCTCTGATTCGGAATGAAATGTTAGCTGGAAACTAACAAAGGGGAAGTTTCTGAAATGATGGAAATAAAATCTTGATTTGGGCATTAACTTCAAACAGATATAAATTTGCCAAAACTCAATGAATGGTACATTTAAGACTTGTGCATTATTCTATATATAAAGTACATGTCAATAAAGAAAATATATGTCAATGTAGGGTGTCTGGGTGGCTTGGTCGATTGAGCATCCAAGTCTTGATTTTGGCTCAGGTAGTGATCTCAGTGTTGTGGGATAGAGCCCCAAGGCTCCACACTTAGAGGGGAGCCTGCTTCTTGCCCTGTCCCTCCCCCTCTGCCCTCACCCCACCCCTTGTGTGTTCTCTCTCGCTTTCTCTCTCTCACTCTAAAATAAAGAAATAAAACTTCTAAAAAAATATGTCAATGTAAACAAGTAAAAGGGGCCTGAGTCTCTGAAATCTCAAACTACCACAGTAACCCTGTCCTACCTATTGCTACTTTCACATAAGAGAAAATTAAACTTACAGATTCTTTGTAAAAATAACTAACCCACCATGACAAATGCAGAAAAAATCATATCTTAATTTTCTTATTTTCCCAATATTTAGTATTAAGAGCAAAAGAAATATTTGTTGAATTAAAACAAACATTTACAGGGGTGCCTGGGTGGCTCAGTGGATTAAAGCCTCTGTCTTCGGCTCAGGTCATGGTCCCAGGGTCTCATGGTCCCTGGGTCCTGGGATCGAGCCCCACATGGGGCTCTCTGCTCAGCAGGGAGCCTGCTTCCACCCACCCACCCCCGGCGCCACCCCACCTCTCTCTCTCTCTGCGGCCTCTCTTACCTGCTTGTGATCTCTGTCAAATAAATAAATAAGATCTTTTAAAAAAATAAAACAAAATAAAAAGAACATTTACATAGAGAAGACCCCTAAGGTATTTCCAGAATCAAGTGTCTCAGTGGGTTCAACTCTATCTAGTAGCCCCAGGGCTTTGCCTTGAGTCATCTTACCCAGATTATTAAAATAGCTCTATATGCAATACATGTAATCCGGTATTGCTGTTCAGAGAAAAAGTCCCTCTCATTATGATTTATTTTGTATCCTTTCAGTTTAGTTTTTGTTTTTCTTTGAAAGTGGGGGGAGAAATTCGGAGTCCCTTTGAGGAAATGTGGAAATACGCTGAATGTGCCATCAGGAAGGGAAGCTTTCAAAGCATGATTTATTGTATATTGTTGCGTATTGGAAAATTCCTGAGTTCACCACCTCTCCAGGATATTTCTGTACAATTACAAGACTGCCAGTCATGTCCCCCAGGAATGCTTGCCACAGTACAGCTGAACGGATGAACTGCAGGTTGTGTCTGCTTCTCACACATACCTGAAGGTTGGGGCCTATATTGATTTGAATCAGAACCATCTCTAAAAGAGAATAATGTTAATTAAAGTAGAGCAGGTAATCTGAAGAGATAGAAGTTACATATAACCAACAAAAACCAGCGTTCCCGGGAACGGAATAACGGTCCTGCCTGCTGTTCTCCCTACTGGTGAGGCCAGCCCTGTCCTTCCAGTTCCGACTTCAGGCAGGAGTGACTTAACAAACACAAACTAGATCTTGTGGCTCTTGTACTCTCCAGCCTCATCCTTCTTTATGCCTAACCTGCTGCATGTGTCTTGGTCTCATCATCAAATGCCCATCTCCTGACTTTTCACCTGAACCCATTTCTACAGTTTTTCTTATCTTGCACCCCACTTTCCCCTTATTCTCTGATTCTGTGTCCTTATTATAGTTTAGAGCTGATCCTGAAGCTGTTCCCATAGCTCAGACCTGAACTTCACTAAAATCAGTAATACACCTCTAATTTAAGGTCATAGTCTCTAGCCATTGGGAGTCCATTTCTATGATAATGGACGGCAGACAGCACGAAGTCATCTTTTTTGATAGTCTCACTCTGGGATTGTTCATGGGACTGAGCGTATGATACAGTGATTAGTAGCAAGGGCTGTCTGGATAGAATTTTTGTTTGGTTGGTTGGTTTTTGTTTTTTTTTACCTTGGCCATGTTTGTTAACTTCTCTCTGCCTCAGTTCCCTCATCTATAGAATAATGGTGATAATAAGACTCAAGTCAAGGGATTTCATAGCAAATACATAAAATTACGCATGTATTCCAGCCAGGTATCTGAGGCCCTGTCAACTATGAGAGACCTAACTAATTTGACTTTACAGGTCCTCTCTTCTCTTGGTTACCCCATCGCCATGGATTGGATGCCTGTAGGGACACCTACGCGCACCAGCTGAATCTTCCTCCTGCCAGTTCCTTAGGAGTCCTACCTGTTATCTAACACCATCACCTTTGACAGACTTCCTTCTAGTTCCTTTAGCTGGATCTGTTCCCCAGCACCTAATTTTCCTTCTAATTCCCAAGTGTGGCCCATTTGAACTTACTTCATTGCACTTAAAGAGAACCTGTCTTCCTATGTTTTTTATAAATGGCATGAGTACAGAATACATATTTAAGTGCTTGCATGTTGGTTTACCTCATGAAGAAAACAGATTAAATGGCTCAAGGCTTCTTTTAGAACAATCTTGCAGCATTTGTTTTGGGGCTCTTTTTTTACTCTGAAATATATATTTGACATTTTTCAACTTGTAAAATAATGTTAACTTTCATCTGCAGATTATTTTAATTTGTCAGTCAATTTTCTAGCCTTAGTTCATATGATTTTCATAACTACCCTTTAAAAAATGTGAACCAAGGATCAGCAAGTTTGTACAACTTGTGTGTGTGTGTGTGTGTGTATATATATATATATGCATAGAATTTGAAACTAGCCAAAGTCTCCTCAATTTAAAGTGAGTTCTTTTTTAGAGAAATGAAATTCTCTCTCAGGCATTAATTTATGATAGACACAGAAATGAACATAAAAATCCCTTTATTCTTCAATATTTCATCAAAATGAACAAAATGATATTTCGTGTCCATTCATGAGGTTCTCGTGTATGGCCTTCATTTAGGTGGAGCAAAGCTAAGACCTCAGTGATGTACAATGGGTCTTAATTAAATCTGCGAGGTACTCTTGTCTCCCAAGAAGACCCCTTGGTTTATAGGCCCCATGCAACATGAACGATTATGATGGCCATTCTTCTCACTAACTAGAGATGTTTAATAATGAAGCCGAATGGCAACCAAGAAGCTGCGGCTTACGCTTCCTATGCATGACATTGAAGGAGAGCTCCCTTCGTGCCTAATGCAGTTGTTCTCAGCACCTGCAGTGAGGTCACAATAGCCTAGCACTCGGCTTTCCAAGCAACGCTTGTCATCACCAGGCCACCGTGATTGGGATGCAGCACTAGGCAGAGGGTGTCAGAAGGAGAAAAAGTTAGTTAGAAAGATGTAAGCATTTTGTAATATTATTGTAACAATAGGACCATCTGGGAAGTGTATATTACAGATAGCACATTCTGAAAATTGAGAATATAGCCATTAAATGTCGCACAGAGAAAATTAGATTTGGCGAAATGATCTGAAGGAAGAGTATACCAAAGGAATATGGCCCTCCCTGAGGATTTTGTTAGCTAAAACATTTCTGAGTAACTTTTTAGACCCTGAATTCTATATAATGACTACTCAGGACACATTCCACACAAATTTGTAGCACTAGCCTTCAATTTATGTTAGGAAAACATATATTAAAAATTACATAATTACATGTAGGTATAATGAATATTTGTGTTATATATATACACCGTATAAGGGAATAGCTTTTGTTATGTATACTAATACATCCATCAACATACCACACGTTCGATGTATACATGCTGAAAAGAGATGTAGTGATTCAAATTCAACAGGAGTAATCAGGGAAGGTTCCTAGAGAAATGTGTTTCAAACTCAGCTCCAAAATATAGTAGAGGGCAGGGAAGAGCAAATTCCAATTGGGGTGAATTGAATAAGGAAAGATATACACAGTTTAAATATGAGAAATGGCAAAGCAGTTAGCTTGTTTCCTGTAGAAGGACTGGATTGACAAAAAATGAGAAATAATGTTGGCATATAATGATGGAATTCTAAAATGCAAGAATGATGTGTATCGAAACTAAAAATCCTGCCATACCAAAATTAATCTTCTTATAGCACGGTTTGAATCACATTACTCTCCTGCTCAGAAATTTTCATTGATTCCCATTACTCATTAGGCAAAGTGACGTCATCAGAGTGAGCTCCACAGGCAGACGCTGGTCTGCGTTCTGCATTTCTAATTTACTTTCTCACTACACACCATCCCCACAACACACAGTCATCTTTTTCTAAAGCCAATTAAGACTACGGGCCATTCCTTGAAGTTGTTTTATACCATTGCAGTTCTCTGCTGGCCTTTGTGATAACCCACCACCCTGAGTATTTTCTTTTTTTTAAAGCATCTTGGGTGTATAACTCACACTGCACAAAATCCACCCATTTAAAATGTACAATGCAGCGGTTTCGGTGTATTTAGGGAGTCCTGCCACCACTGCCATAATCTGCTCAGAATATTTCTCGCCTCCCTAAGAAACTCCTACCCAATATCAGTCATCCTCCATTCCTGTCCCTCTCTACCCCTGCGTTAAACTGATAATCCTTCAACCTACAAATTTGCCTATCCAGAACTTTAAATATTTGTAGAATCAGAAAATGCATGGCCTTTTGTGACTGGATGTTTTTACGTAACATGTTTTCACAAATGTGTTCACATGTGTCTGTACTTTGTTCCTTCTTATGGCTGAATCACATTGCATCTTATGTATACACCACATTTTATTTACCGATCACCAGTTGATGTACACTTAGGTTGTTTCCGCTTTTTGGCTATTAGGAATGATGCTGCTATAAACATTGGTACACACATCTTTGTGTGGACATATGTTTTCAATTTTCATGAGTATATGCTTAGCAGTGGAATTCCTGGATCATATGGTAACTATGTTTAACATTTAAAAGAAATGCCAAACTGTCTTCCAAAATAGCTGCACCATTTTACATTTCAAGAGCAATGTATAAAGTTACCGATTTCTCTATATCCTTGCCAGTATTTGTTATTTTCTGGGTTTTTTTTTTAATAGTAACCATTCTATATGCATTTTCGTAATAGCTAATTATGTTGAGCATGTTTTCATGTACTTATTGGTTATTTGTGTATGTCTTCTTTGAGATAAAAAAGATTTGAAGGCATTTGAATGTCTATGTAAATCCTTTGCCATTTTTTAATTAAGCGATTCGATTTTTTATTATTGAGTTGTATGACTTTTTAAACGTAGTTTGTATATGAATCCCTTATCAGATATATGATTCTCAAATATTTTGCCCCATTCTGAGGGTTGTCTTTCCACTTTCTTGAAGATATTATTTGCACCACATAATTTTTAATTTTGATGCAATCCAATTTATACATTTTTTTTTCTTTTTTCATTTGCTTTTGACATTCTACCTAAGAGGGCAATGTCTAATTCAGCCACCAAGATTTTCTCCTATATTTTTTTCTAAAGGTTGTTTAGTTTTAGCTTTTACATTTAAATCTATGGTCTATTTTGAACTTTCGTGTCTGAAGTGAAGTAAGGAAAAAATCCATTCTTTTGCATGGGCATATCCAGTTGGCCCAGCATCATTTATTACTGTAGAGACTATATTTTCTCCCATTGAAATACCTTGGTTCTTGTGTCAAAAGCTAACTGACCATAAATGTAAAGATTTATTTTTGCACTATCAGTTCTTTTCCATGGATCTATAGATCTATTCTTATGCTGTTACCACACTCGTCCCTGCTCTGTATACAGGCACTAGGGGGGCTGATGGCACTGGGGTTCTTGGCTTGTCCCTCTAAGCATAGAGCCTCTCTCAAACGAGTGAGCTAGGGAAAGTGGGATCAGAACCCAGTGTTCTCATCCTGCTGCCCCTGGGGTGAGTGTCTGCCCTACAAGTGGAGACTGGGTGGAAGGAGAGAGCTCAGTCTTCCTGCTTATGTAGAATAGAGATTCTGTAGCCCTGGGGCTGGGAGAGATGGAAACACTGGTGGCTTGTCCCCCGCCCCCACACTTGGAGCTGGAATAACAAGGATCTCCCTTCCTGTTGACTGCACCCATCAGGGTTGGAGGTCTCCAAGTATTTTCCATAACACCTACCTCAGCAAAGGAGGGAAGTGGGTCAAGGCTCAAATGCCATGGAGTCTTGCTTCTGTGATGGAACGATTTAATAGATTTTCTTTAAAATATTTCTCCATTTTCTGTGTGCCCTTAGGACAATTTCTGGGGATTTTAAAAGATAGCATATTTTATTTATTTATTTTTTGAAATAATTTTCTCCGGTTACATGGTTATTTGCCGAGGAGAGAGACTACCACCATCTCTGCTCCTCCATTCTGCAAGAAATTTAACATTTTCTCTCCAAGATAACTTGTCACTTCATCTAATAATTTCTAAATTTACCACCCCACCTGTAGCCCTCACCCCCCCACCCCCACATGCACACGCACATACAGTCAATTTATGCTATGTTTCTTTCTGACTACATATTTCCCTATCAAACAACATCACTAAGATTAAACTCTTTAACTTGCCAGTATTTAACACAAATGATTAATTAACCTTTCTTTCCCTTTTTAAATTTTAATCTCATTAATCTCCCTGTTTTTGCAAAGTATAGCTTGATATAGAAATAAATTCAAAAATGATACTTTAATGCTTCTAGGTTCCATCATGGTAACTATTTGAAGTGCAAAGTTAAATAAAATGTGTTCACTGAGTTTGATGACCTTACCATAGAGTGTAGATAGTGGGCTTATAAAGAAATTATTATAAATAAATGTGTTCAGTGCCCTACTGCAAATGGGGATGGATTTACTCATTTTCAGGGTTTATATTTAAGCAATAACCACAACACGTCCTTTCTAAACCCCACTACCTCCTTCAGCTATGTTTCTTTTTTCCTTTCACAGACTTCATATCAGACCCTCTTGAGAATGATTTCATACATTGACTTCATGTCTTACTTCCCAACCTTTGTTCAAACCAATGCAACATGACGTCTGTTCTCATCACTCCACTGACGGTGCTTTTCCAAAGTCATCGGTGACCTCACATGGCTATATCCAAAGGCTCTATCGGTGTCCTAATGTAGCCTTATTACTTGTCTGCTCAGCCATCTTTGAGCTTCCTGAGATGAGGGCTGTGTCCCACTCCTCTCTGTAGAACTCTGGACCTGCCCCAGTTCTTATTACACACCTGGCATCCAGCAAGCATGAGAATGAGAAAGATGATGTGTGCATACACAAATGGCATGAAAAACGGTCAATAATGTCGAGATGCTTGAAGAGGAAACTATATTCTTTTTTACACTGTGCCTAGAAAGTGATACAGACAACTAGCTCTTTAATAAATGACTCGAAACTATGATGATAAAACATGCAGAAAAAGTGTCCATGAAACCTTGATAACTCTGCTAAAGCCACAGCTGAAGCCATTATCCTTATGTTGTTCATCTCTTGAACCGTTTTAATTTCTATGAGGCTGAACTTTTTTTTTTTTTTTCCCCTTCATTTTCTAGGAACAATTGACTCTGCTCGCCTGGCCTGTGGAAGGCTCCTGCGTATCATTGCTCTGGCAGGTGGTTTTCATTTGCCTGTCCAGAGATGCTGGCACTCCTGCAATCATAGGAGTCTGCATCTCACTCGCTCCCAGCCAGGTCCCCAGTGCTGTCTGCATCTGATACAATGGCTTGTTACATTCCAGAATAGGTGGTTATAACAGTAAGGCAGTCTTCTCTTCCATCAACAACTCTCAGGGGGAGAGGAGGGGTATTTACTGGACTATTACATTGTAAAATACATTTTTAAAAATTTAAATTAAATACACTATTTAAAAATACATCTCTTCTGCTATAATAAAGGTTGTCCATTTAACCTCTGACAAAGGATGCTGAATTGGAGTGGGACCTCATTGTTAAGCCCCGGCAGCTGCTGCCTAGGTTTAGTTTCCTAAGCAACCTGGAAACTTAATTATACCCAAGCAACAAGGACAAGTATTTAGAGGAAGAAGATTAAGTGGAATCACTATCATCATCAAGCATCTAAGAACTGAGATTATCGAGGGAGAGAAAAAGTAAAAATAAGAAAATGCTACTTGGTGCTCAAATTCGCCACGGAGCTTTTAAAACAATGATTTTTAAGTACCTTATGATTTCAAATCTTTATTAAATAATCTTCAGGTTTGCAGTGAAAGATCAGACAACTGAAATTACATTGCCTGGGATAGTGCCTGCCCCAGGAGCTACTAAATCTTAAGGAAGTATTCCTTAAGAGACGACTTCATCTAGCCTTTGAACTAGACCTTGAAAAATGGGTAGAATTTGGATAGGCAGAAGGTTTCTGTATGCTAATGATTACAGTTTGTCTGTTTATTCAAATGCCTCATATGTTGCTATCACTATTCACTGTTATCCTTCCTGGGGTCCCTTGAGACATCCCACTTCCTCCGTCCCCTCTATAACACTGGCTCTCCACAGGGTTCGAAAGTTGTGGAGAGTGTAGCTCCTGTTAGGATTCCACACTGTTGACAATGAAATCTTGAACTATTGCTCTTACTGGGTTGGGAGTCTTAAAATCAAAAGACCTGTAGGGGGCGCCTGGGTGGCTCAGTGGGTTAAGCCGCTGCCTCCGGCTCAGGTCATGATCTCAGGGTCCTGGAATCAAGTCCCGCGTCGGGCTCTCTGCTCAGCAGGGAGCCTGCTTCCCTCTCTCTCTCTCTGCCTGCCTCTCCATCTACTTGTGATTTCTCTCTGTCAAATAAATAAATAAAATCTTAAAAAAAAAAAAAAAGACCTGTAGGAAGCAGATTTCAGAACAAGCTTCCAGGTAATTTACCAATCCTTTTCACAGCACTTATGCAGATGTGAAAGAGAGTTGCTTTGACACATATCCTTGAAGGACTTTCCCCAATTCATTCAGCAGCCTACTGTGGTATTGGAAATTCCTAATTGAAAGTCTTCCTACCATTAAACCAAAATCTGCCTCCCTGTGTATTCTGCCCATTGGTCTTAGATATTATGTTCTAACCAAAGCTAAACCCATTTCTATTTTGTTGGACTTTTTAAATATTTGAAGTAGATGCTATGTTCCTCATGTGTGTTCTCTTCCCCAGACTAGTCATCTCTGTTTCTTCCAATTAATTCTCAATTTCTGAAGGAGAAAAAAAGATTGGGAATCACAAGGATATTACCTCCATTATCAGATTTAAGTCTTCCCCTTTCATAATTTTTAAATTCTCTGTTCAGTTTGCTTCCTGCTATTGACTAAAACTGTTCACTATTATTTTATTTGACAAGATTCTAAGATGAAAAAAAAATCACTCATTGTTCTCCTACTTAGCAGCAAATCCCATACGCTTAACTGTCATTTAAACAGTTCACTTCATAGCTCTGAATAAAAGGTTGTGGGTCACCTTTCAGACTTGACTACCCTGGAGAGTGCCCAACAGAATCTGCACAATTGTACACTTTCCTGTACAGATTTGAGTCTCTGGAAGAGCAGAGATGTGCTACCCACACACCCAATTTGTTCACTATAGAAATTGAAGAGGATGATTATTCAACCATTTGCTTGTTTTTCTCTGTATGACCCCCAAATAATTCTTGCTAATTATCATATCAGATCTTTCAGTTCTCACGTTTTCACTTCTGGTTGTTTTCTGCTTCTTTCTGTGTTAGTTCACCTTTGCTTCCTCTATGGAGATTTTTAGCTTTTTAGGTTTTTTTGTTTTTTTTTTTAATACACATTGTTGTGCTCCTATATTTGCTCCAGAAATACCTTCTAACCATTTTAGGTATATATCCTTCAAGGTCTTGAACAGGAACACAGACATCTATTAACTGGAGAACGTGCTCACAGGTGTCTTCCCATTTATTTGTCCAAGTAATTTGAATGCTCCTCAAAGTTAATTATTATTTCTTTCACTTTTTCTCTTTCCAGCCCCAATCCAGAATCTAATCCAGAACTACTTGGATTTCTTCTTCACATGCTTGAAGAAAAGAGTTAGAATCACAACTGACGAATCATTGAGCACTGAGTCAGAAACTAACAACATGCTGTATGCTGGCTAACTCAACATAATAAAAAATATTTTTAAAAGATACAACAAATATTTACATATAGAAAAGAATCTGACTTTAGACTTAAGTATATAGATTTCAATAGTTCTATTTATAGTAACAAAATAGTTCTATTTATAGTAACTATTTATAGTAACAAAAATACTTTGAAGCAAACCCATGATAAATATGTAAAAATAAATACAGATGTAGACAAAATGCTGTGACCAGAAAGCTAAAAAAAAAAAAAATGGAATGAAAACCAAACCTATGCATTAGACCATTTCAGCAGCTGAATTCCTATTTGAATTTTAAGACATAAATATAAATGTGCTTTCAGTTTGATGTTTAATAAATTATTAACACAAAGTCCTTCTGCTTGTGCAGATATGTACAATTCCCCTCTCTTCACAACTCTTAAAGCATTATTAAAACACAGCATCTCTTCCTATAAGTATGGAGAATCACAAAAACCAGCCTCATGCCATGTGGGTGGCCAATAAGTGAGACCTATAACAATTTTCCTTATGTATGACCCCTATATTTTAGCAGAAGCTGTGTCTGAGCTAGTCTCCTGTCTGGATGATTGCAAGCAGTATATGCAGTGTCTGAATATTTATCAGGTTGTTTTTACCACAGTTTCCTTTGATGACTTTGAGCTTCATGGTTCTTAGATCACTTCTGCTGAATAGAGTCCTGGACTATAAAATGGCTGGGGATCCCCCACGTCACCGTCTTTCTCAAGACACCATGGTCATTAGCTACTTTAGGGGAAAAGATGGATCCAGATGGATCCAAACTCATATCTTCAGTTTAGCAAACTTTTTGCTATACCACAGTTGCCTCGTGAGTATAAAACAGCTACAGAGTGGCTGACCATGTCTGTCTGTCTGTCTCTTTAAATTTCTCTCTTTTTCTTTTATATTGAATGAGGCATGTAGTGGTTAAAAGAATGGGCTCTGGGTTCAAATGGACTCTTGGGTCAAATCCTATCCATAATGTATTAACTTCAGGAATGTTAATACATTTCTTCAGACTACAGTTTCCTAATTTATAAAGCGGGGATAGTACCCAAATTACGGAGTTGTGGTGAGTATTAAATGAGATATTTCATGTAATGATTTCAGCACGTGTTATTCATAAGTGCTCAAGAATGTTAAATAGTATTATAATTACTTTAAATAATTTATAATGTCCATACAAGCAATGGTCACAGTCGCCAAACTGTGGAAAGAACCAAGATGCCCTTCAACGGACGAATGGATAAAGAAGATGTGGTCCATATATACTATGGAGTACTATGTCTCCATCAGAAAGGATGAATCCCCAACTTTTGTATCAACTAGGATACTGGATGGGACTGGAAGAGATTATGCTGAGTGACTCTCAAGCAGAGAGAGTCAATTATCATATGGTTTCACTTATTTGTGGAACATAAGGAGTAACACGGAGGACATGGGGAGATGGAGAGGAGAAGGGATTTGGGGGAAATTGGAGGGGGAGATGAACCATGAGAGACTCTGAGGAACTAACTGAGAGTTTTGGAGGGGAGGGAGGAGGGGGCTTGGGTGAGCCTGGTGGTGGGTATTATGGAAGGCATGTTATTGCATGGAGCACTGGGTATGGTACGTAAACAATGAATTCTGGAACACTGAAAAGAAATTTAAAAAAATAAATAAAAATTTTTTAAAATATGGAAAGGCTAGGAAAGACAAGATACAATATTAAAACAGCCAATAAATCACTCAATCTAAAGACAACTATTGTTAATACATACACATACACACATATATATACATAGAAAATACAGCATGTACTTGTATGTTCAAACATATTTTTGTATATATACTTTAGCAAATTATATTACTATTTTATATCATTGAATTCACAAAATGGAATGAAATTGACTTGCTAATCACAAAATTTTCTGCAAGTCATTCCAAACTTGGTGGTTTCTAGTACTATCTTGATCCTGAAAATGTAAAAAAAGCATAAAAGAGCCTCACTCTTGGGGAATTTGTTATCAACTGCAGGCTGACAGTAATGCAGAAAATAATAAGCTCAGCAATAATCATTTACCTTTAGATTGTACTTCTTATGAAGATTTTCAAGACTTTTTTTTATAATTACAGCATCTCATTAACCTTTTGAAGAGATCTGTGGTATAGTATATAGCACGGTGACTCTACTGTCATGTAAAATCAGGTAATCCAAGAAGAACCACTGAAATTAAATGCCTCTCTCTAGAAAACCACACTACACAAGGCAGTGATAAGTGCTAAAAGGTTGCATGGTTTGGTGGTTCTTGGGCTCTTTCCTGACCACCTCCAGTGGGTTTGGTTTCTTAAGATAGTGAGCTTGTCTTATTAATCTTTGTTCTACACATTTATTTATCCATTCATTTATTTCTTCATTTAGCCTTATTAATTTTAAAGAAATCCTACTACAAGCCCAATGATATGCTACTAAAATTAATAAGATAGCATCATTATTTCAAGGGATTAGAATTTAACCAAGATCAACAAGTAAACAGGAAGTTTTAGTGCCCTATGATAAACATGGTAAAGGAAGGACAAACAGACCCTATAGAAACAAACAGAAAGAGAACCAAATTCAATCTAGAAGTAGTCAGAGAAGGGTTCTTGAAGAATACATCAAACTTCATTGCATCTTAAAAAAGGTCTAGGAAGTATGGCCCAAGTAGTGGTCCATGTGATCTTGAACACTTTTGCTTAATATTTAAATTCGCTTAGTCTCAATTTCCACATCAGTTTGTTGTTGACCCTAACACAGATTTTGTACCCAAAGTACCTAGCATAGTGTCTATCAATAATAAAAAAAAAAAATAAAAGTTTGTTCTTTTTTACTATTAACTTGTGTTGATTTCCCACTTCATTTTTTTTTTTTTGTCCATGAATGCTGTAACTGGTAAGTAATGTTCCTCTCTGAAAATATCTTGTAACTTTGGAGTTGGATCCTACCTTTTGATAGGACACAAATTTGATTATCCCTGGAAAGGATTGCTTTTATTCAGGGACAACAAAAGATTTGTAAATGCCCATAGGATATTGATAGGGAAGTAGGCAGGAATACTAACCCTGTCACAAAATCCAGATGTCCCACGGGTGGTTATACAGTCCTCTGTCACTTTCCTTAGCCATAACTTGCCCCAAATTTGAAAGAGAATTCCATTCAAAGTTCTCTTTTTATAATATTTTTCTTTTAAAAAATCCCTTAAATCATTTTCTTTGATATCATAAAAATGATGTGCCCTCTATAATAGAAGTAATATTTTAATAGTTGAAAAAGGGAGTTAAGAAAGCCATCAGGATTTAAGAACAACACACTACATGGTATTCAAAAATATAAGAAAATTATAAGATAACAAGTGTAGAAACTAATTGACTGATACCCAATTTGATCTCCCATTTTTGCAAATGGCTGCTCCAAGTTCTGTTCCAAAATGGTGTCACGGCTTTCACTGCTGTCATCAATTGCCATCAGCACTGCCTTTAACTGACATAATCACTGATTGTTACAATTAGTGCCCATTAGTATAGAGTAAAATTAGAGTCTCAGTCATATAGAATTGCCCATTATGTCCATAGAATACACAAAGTTCATCACTTATGATTAACATTACCAGAGTGAATTCAAAAGAAATTATGAAAGACCTGTCACTTTATAATGCTGCCAGATGCAAATATCAGAGATGATGTACCAACTGTCAAAATTCAATGTTCTGCTATGGAGTTCCCATATTTTAGATATGAAAGTAGGGAGAATTATAGAAACAACGTGTTTCATGAATAGCAACCTTGAGGGGACCAGTAGACAAGGTATATTGTTGAATAACAAAAAAATGTACAAAATGCATTTGATATAGTTAGATCCCTTTGTAAAATTATTCTCCCCTCACCTTTTGTTTTTTGTTTCTGCATCAGTTTAGATTATAAGCCAAAAGAGTTGCCAAAGAGTTGGTGAAAAAAGGCCAATGTGAACATCATTTTTAACCCCTGACATTATAATTGCAATAGATATTGGATGGTTGTAATTTTCTTGTGATAGTGATGATTAACACTCCACTCTAAATGAGCCCATTTTAATATAGGACTCAGGAGTTAAGAAGAAGCTGTGTGATGCATGGAGCTCCAGGCTTCATCTTGGATCACACAGTGAATGACCTTAAGTTTGGTGGAGCCAAAGGACAGAGGAGCCTGAGTCATCAGTAATTGTGGAGTGACCATCCCAGTGTTGGAATGTGTATCAAATAAAAACTATATGTTCAAACACTGGAAATAATAAGAGAAACAAATTTCCACTTTGTAGACATTAGTAGCTATGGAAATCATTAATGTTTTGACTAGCTCACACCAATCCAATACAAATTTCAAACACTTTAATAAAATCTTTTCTATAAAAGTATAAGCTTATATGTGTATATAGTAAATAAGGTTTCCATCCCATACCCAAAGGACCAACTTTTAACTGGTACACATGTATCTTTTCAGGCATTTTCTCTGCATATAAAGGCATTTGTACACTCTAATACATAAAATTAACTTTATATGTCAACTGATAAATAGGTTGTTCTATTGCAACTTGACTCTCACCATTTTTACATCATATTTTGTATCATTATTATAGATCTTTGATACATAATGACTGCATGGTCTGCTTAATTCTATGAACAAATATCATGTATTTAAACTATATACTATTATCAGTATTTATTTTATGTCTATTTTTCACTATACCAAACAATAGAGAATTAAATATCTTGCATATTTATCTATTTGTAGCTATCTAGTATAAATTTCTAGAAACAATTGCTGAGTTCATATACATATACATTTTCTTTTTAAAAATTTTTTTTAAAGATTTTATTTATTTATTTGAGAGAGAGAGAGCACAAAGCAGAGAGAGGCAGAGGGAGAAGATGCAGCAGGGTGCCTGCTGAGCAGGGACCCCCCCAAAGTGTGACTTAATCCCAGGATCCCGGGATCATGACCTAAGCTGAAGGCAGATGCTTAACTGATTGAGCCACCCAGGTGCCACTACATATACATTTTCAAGTGGTGAGATATTTCTATATGTAAGCCTATTATCTACATCTTATCTTACTATTCAAATCCCTTCCAAAATGTTTACTCCAATTTACATTCTTACTACTATGTAACAGAACATGAACAAACTTTTAAATTCTTGCAAAAATTAATGAAAAATGTCATTTAATTTTAATTTACTTTTTAAACTCATGAAGATAATTCATCATCTCTGTTAACAGTTATGAAAATTTAAATTCTTTTATCCATTTCCTTAAGTTTTTACAAAATTTTTGTAACAAAAAAATTTGTTACATGCCATAAAACACTATTTAAGACATGCAGTTCAATGGTTTTTAGCAAAATTCACAGAGCTATGTAAGTACCATCACAATTTAATATTAGGATATTTTTAGTACCCCCAAAAAGAACCACAAACTCATTGGCAGTCATTCCCCATTCCTTCTTCCTCCATCCCTGCCCCAGTCACAAGTTGCTTTTTGTATCTGTGAATTGCATGTCCTGGACATTTCACATAAATGAAATCATGCCATATGAAGTCTTATGACTTTTTTTTCACTTGCTTGATATGTTCAAGATTAATACCTTAGCATGAATCAATGTTTCATTCTTTTTTTGTTGTTGAATAACATTCCATTGTATGGATATACTATTTTTGGTTATTTATTCATCCTGGGGGATGATTTATCACCCACGATTTTATATAGCAGACCTCCATCATAGATAACCATTGATGGATATTTAGATTGTTTTCACCTTGGGGCTGTTAAGAATAATGTTGCTACCAACATTTGTGTTCAAATTTTGGACATATGGTCTTACTTTTCTTAAGTATACCTAGTAAGAATTGAGGGGTCACATAGTTACTTATGTTTAACATTGTGACGAACTACCAAACAGTTTTCCAAAGTGACTATAACATATTGCATTGCCACCAGCAATATCTGAAGGTCTAATTTTTCCACATTTGTATCAAAACTTGTTATTATCTGTTTTTTTTTAAGATTTTGTTTATTTATTTAAGAGAGAGAGAGAGCATGAGAGGGGAGAGGTCAGAGGGAGAACCAGACTCCTGCCGAGCCAGAAGCCGGATATTCAACTCAATCCTAGGACTCCAGGATCATGACCTGAGCCAAAGGCTGTTGCTTAACCAACTGAGCCACCCAGGTGCCCTGTTGTCTTTTTTTATTTGAAGTATTGTAGTGGATATAGAGTGGTTACTCATTGTGGGTTTTATTTATATTTCTCTTAAAACTAATGAAGATAAGCATCTTTTCACATGTTTATTGGTCTTTTGTATATCTTCATTAAGTAAATATCTATTCAAATCCTTCATCATTTTCAATTTAATTATTTGTCTTTTTAATGTTGTTATAAGCGTTCATTCTGGACACAAGTTCTTCATCAGATTTGCAAATATATCCTTCCATTCTGTCATCCTGTGGGTTGTCTTTTCACATTCTTTTTTTTTTTTTTTTCCTGAGATTTATTTATTTACTTTAGGGTGAGGGGCAGGGGCAGAGGGAGAGAGAATCCCAGACAGACTCCTCACTGAGCATGCAGCCAATGCGGGGCTTGATCCTATGACCTTGATAACACAACCTGAGCAGAAACCAAGAGTGGGTCATTCAAGTGACTGCACCACTCATGTAGGTACCCCATCTTCACGTTCTTGATGGTATTCTTTAACCCCACTAAAAGTCTTTTAATTTTCTGGAAGTTCAAGTTTTATCACTTTTTCTTTCTGTCATTAACACTTTTGGTGTCATGTCTGAAAAACTACGGCCTAGCCAGATGGCATGGAATTATATTCCCATGTTTTCTTTAAGGAATTTTATAGTTTTCTTACATTAAGTTCTATGATCCATTTGAGTTAATTGTTACATATGGTGGGAGGTAAGAAACAAAATTCATTCCTTCACATACAGATTTCCCGCTGTCTCAAACTGTTTATTATGAAAACTATATTTTCCTATCAAATTTTCTTGACAAACTTGCTGAAAATTGATTGATATTAAATGTGAGGGTATGTTCAATTCCAGGCCACTGATGTTTGTCTTTACTTATGGCAGTACCATACTGTATTAATTACTGTAGTTTTGTAGTATACTTGAAATTGAGAAGCATGTAACTTTATTATTTCTCTTTATTTCTGGTTCTTGATTGTTTGGGCTATATTAGGTCCTTTGCATTTCCATAAGAATTTTAGCATCAGTTGGTCAGTGTCTACAAAAAAACATCAAGGATTTTTAGAAGGATTTCTTTTCTTTAATTATGTTATGTTAGTCACCATACAGTACATCATTAATTTTTGATGTAGTGTTCCATGATTCATTGTTTGCATGTAACAATGTAAGTCAATTTTGTGAGTGCTGCCTTCTTAACAATATTTCATAAACATAGGTAGTCTTCTCATTGATTTAGATTCTTCTTAATTTATTTCAAAATGTTTTGACGTTTTCAATGTACAAAGTTTGCAATTCTTTGTTAAACTTATTACTAAGTGTTTTATTGTTTGGGATGTTATTGTAAAGGGAATTCTTTTCTGGCTTTATTTTTGGATTGTTTATTGCTTATTTTTAGGAATTTGATGGATTTTTATATATTGCTCTTGTATCTTACCACACTGATGAATTTATTTATTAATTCTAATAGAGGCATTTTTTTTCTTTTTTGGAATCTTCAATCCTCTTGCTTTCCTCTATAAAAGATGACATCATCTGTGAATAATGATCACTTACTTCTTCCTTTTCAATACAGAAATCATTCATTCATTCATCCATTCATTCATTCATTTAGCCTACACCTTAGAATTCAATTGCAGTGTTGACTAGAAGTTTCAAAACAATCATCCTTGTTGGTCTTTGGTTTTGAGAAAGCATTCAGTTATTCTCCATTAATTATATTAGTTGTGGGTTTTTTTTATAGATGCTCCTTATCAGGTTACTTTCTGTTCGTTTGCTTGTTTTTATTTTTCTTATCATGAAAGTACATTGAATTTTGTAAAAACCTTTGTCTGCAACTATTGAGATGATTGTGTAGAATTTGACCTGTATTCTATTAATGTGATACTACATTGATATTTGGATGTTAAATCAATCTTGCATTTCTGGGCTATATCTAACTTTTTATGTGTTATATTCAGTTTGCTAGTAATTTGTTTAAGTTTGTGGCAGTGTGTATTCATGAGGGGTAATGATCTGTGGTTTTGCAGTGACATCTTTGTCTGATTTTGTTATCTGAGTAATCCTGGTCACCTACAATGAACTGAGAACTGTCCCATCCTCTTTGATTTTTTGGAAGACTTTGTGAAGGGTTGACATAATTTTTCTTTAAATATTTGGTAAGCAGAATTAATGATTAGAGACATCTTGGCATGAGCTTTTCTTCAAGTTTTTAAATTATTAATTCAGTCTCTTTACTTGTTATAGATCTAATTAGGTTATCAGGTTGTTTTTGTTGGGTCAGTTTGGTAGTTTGTCTTTCAAAGAAATTGTCCATTAGATCTAAGTTCTTTAATTGATTGGCATATGGTTGTTCATAGTATTCTCTTATCCTGTTTTAGTTCTGTGATCTCAGCAGTGATGTACCCGCTGCCATTTCTGAATTTAGTAACTTGTGTCTTCTCTTTATTCTTGATCAATCAACTTAAAGGTTTGTCAATTTTGTTGATCTTTTTTTAAAAAAATAACTTTATTGATATTCTCTGTTGTTTTCTATTCTCTGTTTCATTAATTTCATTTATTTTTACTCTGGTGTCTACTGTTTTTCAACCATCTCGCCTTTTATTTCTTTGGGTTTACTTTGTTCTTTTCTTAATTTTGTAAGGTGGGAGGTTACATTAGATTTGAGATGTCTCTTGTTTTTAAAGGTTTTTTTATTTTTTTTAATTTTTAATAATTGCTACATCACTGTGTGGTTGAAATTCATGACCCTGAGATCAAGAGTCACATGTTCTTCCAACTGAACAAGCCAGGTTCTCATTGATCTTTCTTGTTTTTAATACAAGCATTTCCAGGAATATTTTTCCCCTAGTACACTGCTTTTGCTCTGCCCATAAGTTGTGATTTATTGTTATTTTTTTCCTCTTTGTGTATTTTCAGTTTCCTTTATTATTTCTTTTTTGAACCATTTAAAAAAGTATGTCAGGTAATTTTATTGTATTTATGAATTCTTAAATTTTCTTCTGCTGTTGATTTATAATTAAATCTACGGTGCTTAAAGAAACATACTTTGTATGATTTTAAACCTTATGAACTTATTGAGGCTTATTTAATGACCTAGTACATCATCTGTTCTAGAGAATAACCCTCCATGGTTCTTGAGAAGAGTGTATATTCTGCTATTAGCTGGAATGTTCTATAGATGCGTGTTAGGCCTATTTGGTTTTTAACACTTTTCACTAAATACTATTACATTTAGTGTTTTCTTTCTATTATATCTAGTGTATTGTTTCAGTGTTTTTTACCAAACACTAGTCATCTGTTTCCTTATTCATCTTCTGTCTAATTCTATCTGTTATTTAACATGGATACTGATGTATAAAACTACAGCTGTTAACTTCCCTAGTTCTCCCTTTAATTATGTCAGTGTTTGCATCATGTATTTATTTATAATGTATATATTTATAATCATTCTATCTTCCCAGTGAATGAAATTTTATATCAATATAAAACATTCTTCATTGTCTCTAGCAACAATGTTTTAAATTTATTTTTTATTTTATTTTTTATTAACATATAGTGCATTATTAGCCCCAGGGGTACAGGTCTGTGAATTTCCAGGTTTACACACTTCACAGCACTCACCATAGCACATACTTCCCCAATATCCATAACCCAATCACCCTCTCCTTATCCCCTCACCCCAGCAAGTCTCAGTTTGTTTTGTGAGAATGAGAGTCTCTTATGGTTTGTCTCCTTCCTGATCCCATCTTGTTTCATTTTTTTCCTTCCCTAACCCCCAAACCCCCAACTTTGCCTCTCAAATTTTTCATATCAGGGAGATCATATGATAATTGTCTTTCTCTGATTGCCTTATTTTGCTCAGCATAATAACCCTCTAGTTCCATCCATGTTGTCGCAAATGGCAAGATTTCATTTCTTTTGATGGCTGCATAGTATTCCATTGTATATATTATACCACATCTTCTTTATCCATTCATCTGTTGATGGACATCTAGTTCTTTCCATATTTTGGCTATTGTGGATATTTCTAGCAACAATTTTTGTCTTAAAATCCATTTTGTCTGATACTAGTACAACCACTTCAGCTCTCTTTTTGTTATAACTTCCATGGTACATCTTCTTACATTCTTCCCCCCTTTTTTGATTTTGAAATATATCTCTTATAGATATATATATAGTTGAATTATAACATTTTAAAAATTTGTTTTGCCAATCTCTGCCTTTTGATTTTTGATTCATTTAACATGTAATATAACTACTCATAACGTAGGATTTACATCTACCATTTTGTCATGTCTTTCAATATGTTTTTTAAAAATCTTTTTTGTTCCTCAATTTCTGTCTTCTTTTGCACTGAATAGATATATTCTAGTGTACTGATAGTGGTTTGACTAAACCCAAAACTTCAATTCTACCTACAGCCTCAGAATGTGCCCTTATTTGGAAATAGGATCTTTGCAGGTGTAATTAAGGTAGAAATCAAGATGAGATCCTACTGGATTAGTAGATTAGTAAGAAGATCATGTGAAGATAGAGGTAGAAACTGGAGTTATGCTGCTACATGCCAGGGAATCCCAGCAGCCATCAGGATGGTGAAGGCAATGGTTTGTCTCTAGAACCTTCAGAGGAAGCTGACTCTGGCAACATCTTGATTTTGGACTTCTGGAATCCTGAACTGTGAGAAAACAAATCTCTATTCCTTTAAGACACTCAGTTTATAGTCATGAAAGTTCTAGGAAACTAATAGAGTACCATTCTAATCACCTTATTGTTGCTTTTACTACATTGTTGAGTTATAGATCTGGCCAGGATCTTGTTTGTTTCAATTGAAATTCACAACTCTAGTCACCTGAGAGGTCACCAGCAGGCAGAAATGATTTAAATTAGGCCTTGAGAGTAGACATTTACCCATTTTTCCACTGTGCTCTGGGGATAATGCTTTAAATATAGTTATAAGAAGCATCAGATATCTCTGTTGTCTGCAATGTGCACAGCCTTTCACTGACATGCCACTAAGCTAGGCAGAGAGGAAGGATATAAATAGCCCCAAGTTAAACCATCATAGGCTCTGAAATATTAGAGACATTTAATAGTGTCTCTTAGATACATGATTTTTAAGTTTATCCTATGGCTTTGGTTAAAAGCCAGAGTCCTGAAAGGGTTGCGTTTAGTTTTTGGTTTTTTTTTTTTTCATATTTTCATTGTTTTCCAGAACAGGTTCATTGAGGATCTCACTCTGCCATTCCACTTATCATTTTTTAACTATTCTTTTTATATGAAGGAAATCGGCCTTTTGTGTATCATGTATTAAAAACATTTCTTTCCAAACGTGTTATTTGTATTTTGATTTTGTTTATGTAATCTTTTTACCACTAAGAATTTTCTCTTCAAATGTTTTAGAGTCAAATATAACAATATTTTAACTATTTTAGTGCTACTTTTATTATTTTATTTTTACATATAAATCTATGATTCATGAGGTTCTTTCAAATGGCTAGCCAGTTATCACACTTTTAAAAAAAATTGATGACTCCATTTCCCTACATATACTTGAAAGGTAATGTTTCTCTCATATTATATTCACATATGAATTTATATTTATATTTGTTCCAGTGATCTTTGTCTGCACTAGATGTGTGCTGTTTTAGCTATTGTACCAGAAAATGATTTATAATGTCTGGTAGGAATAGTCCTTCCTTTATAATCTTTATTTTCATATTTTTAAAAGCTATTCTAGCATTTTTTTTTTCAGGGAGCACTAGAATCACTTGACAAGTTAAAAAAAATCCTGTTTAGATTTTGATCAGGATCATACTCAGTTTATAGATAAACTGTGGGAAAATCAACATTGTTCAACAGTAGGTACTCCTACCCAAGAAAAATAAATTGCTTTCCAAATTGTACATTTTCTTTTATGTTTCTGACTAGTTCTAACTTTTCTTCTTTCAAGTCTTTCACATTCTTTGGTCTACTTAGTTGTATTTTTTTCCTTTTGTGTGAATGGAGTCTGCTATTTCATTATCTTTTTACATTTTTTTTTTGTAACCACATAGTCTCCATATTTCCATTCCTTTAAAGTTTAAGTGAAATTGCTCTAGCATCTGTGCAATATAATGGTGTGTCAAGAGCTCTTCACATGTTCTTACATAATTATTTCTGGTATATTTGAGGAGAAGATTTTTTTTCCATATTAGCTCCTGAGATGGGTCTACTATGCATCTCACTCTTCCCTGCATCCCATGAAGACTGCTCATTTTTATGCTTCTCATGCTTGAAATTCTGAGACTGTAACCCTTTTTGCTTCTTTCTTTATAACAACACTAAATCAATGCTGCTAATTATACAGGTTTTATTGAAGAATTGTGGTGAACTGTAGGCAATTAGAGTTCAGGCATAAAATAATTCCAATTTGAATTTCAGATAGACTTCCTATAAATTCTGTGGATCAGAATATCTGAGTTTAAAAACTGGTCCCATTACTTACTTTCTGTGGAGTGTTAAATAAGCATAGAGATAATGAACATTCTTTTTTTGTTACTGTCTTGAATGGGATTGCTTCTATGGTATTACCGTTAAACATGGTGTTAGATTTTAATTTGATACATTATCAAGGTTTTTTGTGGGGGAAGGGTATTTTTGGTGGCCTAGTTCTGCTCAATGTTGACAGAATTCTTTTTTAGTCTTTGAATAGTGTTTAGTAACTTCCCCCTCAAACTGTGTGGCTCTTGAAATCTTCAACATTTGTTTGTTTGTTTGTTTCTAATTATCTTTATGGTTTTATATTTTTTATTTTATTTTATTTTTTCAGTGTTCCAAGATTCATTATTTATGCACCACACCCAATACTCCATGGGCCCTCCTTAACACCCATCACCAGGCTCACTCTTCCCCCCCCACCCCTCTTCTGTCCAAAACCCTCAGTTTGTTTCTCAGACTCCACAGTCTCTCATGGCTCGTTCTAAAATTTAACTGATATTTTTTTCATCTATGCTTTCTTCCAGGAAAGTATTATTTTATTACATCTCTGAGTAATTTACTTTTCTGTTTGTTTTATTCCTTTCTTCAGGAATACCAATTAGGCAAATATTGGATCTCCACTTTCTTTTTCCTAATAATATCATCTCATGGCTTTTTGCTTTTCTTCACTTTGTTTTATATTATTTACCAAACCATATTTTACAACACTGACTCTGTTTTAAGCAACATCTATTCTAATTCAGGATAGTCTAATTCTGAATGGTTGGCTTTTGAACAACATGGGTTTGGGCTGCACTGGTCCATGTATGTAGATTTTTAAAATATAAATAAAGCGCAGTACTGTAAATATATTTTCTCTTCCTTATGATTTTCTTAATAATCATTTTCTTGTTTCTAGTTTACTTAATTAAAATACAGTATTTAATACATATAACATACAAAATATGTGTTAATTAACTATTTATATTATTGATAAGGCTATTAGTAGTTAAGTTTTGGGGAACCAAAAGATAAATGTTTGACTGTGTAGGGGATTGGTGCTCTAACCCCTGCATTGTTCAAAGGTCAACTGTATGTATCTCTTGAGCACAGTCATGTCACCTTTTAAGAACTCCCACGGTTTAATCTATTTTTTTTTGAATGAGGCAATATTTTCTATAATTCACATGTATATAAGAAGTCCATATATTTTCTCATATAATTCATCTTATAAAACATGTCTTCAATTCATTTATTGTGGTTTTTCCTTGTTTAAAATACTTGTTTTGCATAGGAAAAATTAATAAATACTTTTTCCCTCTGCATATTAATCCTCTTTAAAAAGAAACAATTCTGTCTGGGGCACCTGGATGGCTCAGTTGGTTAAACATCTGCCTTCAGCTCAGGTCATGCTCCTGGGGTTGTGGGATCAAGTTCCAAGTTAGGCTCCCTGCTCAGGGGAGAGGCTGCTCCTCCCCCTCCTTTTACCCCTCCCTCTGTTCATGTTCTCTTTCTTTTTCTCAAATACATAAAATCTTTAAACAAAAAAAAAGGGGGGGGGATTCTGCCTAAGCCCACTAATAAAGATAAGTTGAGAAAATGAGCTAAGGAAGTCAGTATCTCTTCAATTCAAGGATGTTGCCTTAAAATACTCTTTCGTCAGATCTACTGAATCCTTCAATCTGGATGAACAACTCTGAATGGCAAGTTTGCTTCTTGATACGAATAGATTACCTTGATAGGAAGACTAAACGACACACTGTGAAAATTTTGTTTGTTTTGTTACCTTTTGCTAATTTCTGCTCCATTGACTATTGCTAGCAACTGTGCAGTTCTCTCTTTCTAAACATCCTATCTGTTACATTTTTTGCAGGGAGAGTTGGGGGGAAGGAAGTTGGCAAACATGGGAAAATCCTTCTGTCAATGTCCTTCTATCCTATACTTCTCCAGGTAGAAATGAATTGCTCTGAGAGTATCTTCTCTGCCTTTCATACCCACCTTCCTTTCCCATACATACATACACCCCTTTCTCATCACCCCATGTAAACCATCATTACTTAGATCTTTCTAGACTTTAACTTATTTTAAAAAACTATGTGTTCTGACTGAGATATGTAGTAATATGTGAGTTTGCAATGTGCTTTAATTTTATAATCTTTACTCTATTTTATGGATATTCTTGCCTTCTTGGAAAATGGGATTTTCTCTTAAAAAAAATCTCTGCTTTTGTGGAACAAGTCTCAGAGGATGGTATGGAATAAACAATTTACTCCACCAACTTTTACCAGCAGTCTTAAAAATAGAACATTTTAATATAATATTACACAGAAACAAAATCATTCTTCCATTACCTAGATTGTCAAGCAAAAATTGAGATACATATTGGAATGTATTTTAAATGAGAAATTTGTAGAGTTTTCTGTTTCACTGGAGAGAAGGAATTTCTCAAAGGAGAATCCTTCATGGATAAGATTTCTTTTCCCCCTGCTATTGCAAACACAGTGCTTGAGAGCTGGAAAATATCTCATCTTGTTAAGATGGCTTTGAAGAGAAGTCTATAGTAGTTACAACATGCATGCTTGCAACTTGCTTCTGTCCCTCTAGTTTCAGCCTTACCAAAAGGCCAACCCCAGTATTATCAGAGAAGAGATCTGCTTGATAATGTGACTCATCTGCCATTGTGTGAGCTTAATATTCCAGGCCGGGTGTGTGATATGTCTTCAATTCTTGACTTCTGTAAGGTTTGGCCACCACTAAACCTCACTAGGCTTTCCTGGGGGAAGTCAGACCTTATTTCTTCATAACCTTCTGTCCTATTGTCAGCTCCTCCTCTTCGTTCACTATTCATCCATGACATTGTTGAAGAAGGGTCACCAGTCCAAGTCTTTATCTGTTTGACCCAAGCCAGGGAGTTGTCAGATCAGAGAAAGCTGCCACAGCCTCTTGCCACTGCTCTGGTCATAAGTTTATAGTTCAGGCTTCTCTTCGCAAAGGATCATCAACATCAACATGTTGTTTCCAGGGTCATAAATTTGCAATGTGATGAGACATAACCAGATGTTGCCAAACGTGAACTGACTCTCAAAGCAGCCTCTTGCCTGCTCTGTCTTGCTTCCCAACCCATAGAAGCTGGTGGTCCATTTAGTTCTTCATTCTCAGCTGAGGGGTTTGCTTGTCCAGATTGAAGCCAATTGTTTTCTGGAGCAATTATATTTTTCAGGCTGAATAATAGAGTGGTCATGATCACTACTTCACGGATATTTTCTGTTCCTTAATGCTACTGTGTGGAGCTTATTGCCATTCTTTGGACGCACTTCTGTTTTTCCTTTTACTTGTGAGGGTAGCTGCTGTTCTGTTGTGTTCTGTTGTGATATTGTTCCCTATATGTAGCGATGAGAGAAAATGTCATGATTTCTGTAGTCCATACTCCCATCCCTAGAACTATGGCCTGATTTTTATACATGATTCCAATTCTTTCAAACTTGTTAGAGTTTGTCTAATACCTAGGATACTGTCAATTGTCATCAATGTTCCAAAGTGTAGTCCTAGGTAAAGTAAAGCTTTGGGTCCCTTTGGGCTTTTGAACATTCTCTTCACCTAAGCTGAAGTAATGGAAGCCATGGAAGGTAAGCATATTACTCAAAATTACACAATCTGTTTTTCAAACCCAAGGCTCCAGCCTCCTGTTCAGGCACATCATTGCACTTCTTCAGGAAATCAAGAGTTTATTATCTGGACATAACGTAAATACGTAATCATAATCTCAACCCTATGGTTGTGAAGCTGGGCTAAATTTAAAACAAAAATCAATGGAAATAAAAGCATTTTAAACATCAGATGTCAGAATCCTTCATGATAGATCATCCCTTCTTAGAATTCTGGCTTTCTTTTTTATAAAACTTGTGTAATAGTAAGAATACATCATTCTATCATGATATTGTTGGTAAGGGTCCTCATAGAAGGTACTTTCAATGGTCCCATGAAAAAGTTTCCACAATGTAATTGAGTTTATGATTTTATGTCTGAAGTTTTTTTTTTTCTTTCTTGTTTGCTCTTGATCAGGATATTTGTTAGCAGATAATATGGAGCAAATGGTTTTTCTTCCATGACCAGCAAAGCCAAAGAAACACAAGAAATACAGCTAACATGAGAGGCATGCATCTTATTGAGCATTAAACATTCTATAAGCCACTTTGATTTTTCAGAGAAAAAGATACTACCAAATGTTTACATATGCTGTCTTTGTTGTTATTGTTTTATTTTATATTGTTTGTGTTATTTTTCCTTTATGTGACTTTAATTACCTCAGTATGTATCCTTCAGATAAAGTATTGATTTTTGAAGTTCCATTTTTGTTTTCATTTGAAATCTAAAAATACTCTTTATTCTGAATTTTCATTCTCCTTGAAACCTGAAGAAATTAGGGTCAAATTTTGTACTTCAGGAATTATTCTTATCAGAAATTTAGCGTAAAGTAAAAAAATGCTATCTTTTTGCTTCTTTGTTTTTATTACAACAAGCAACCTTAAAAATCATTTAGAAGACTGGCTTACAGTGCATCAGATTAAACTAGTTTTAAAGAATTTAAGGGTTTGTGCCCATTCCTAGTGATTTTGATTGCGCTTATTGAGAATTGGTTCCTAGGCATTGACTCTTTCCGAAAGCACACGGGTGGTTGTCGTGTGTCACCAAGGATGAGAACCATGAATATTGTACCAGCCCCTGTTGATGAAACAAGTTACAGAAACTCAAGTTCATGGAAGTTCTGTGACTTTCCAAAACACTTAGTGACCAAGCTGGCTTCGGGGCTTAGCACTCTTGTGATCCCTCATAAAAGAATGCAGAACCTGTGACATTTCTCCACGATGCCCCAGCAACTTACATGGTACCAGGCATATCAAAAATATTCCATAAAACCTTTGCTGAGTATTGAACAGATGAATTATTGAGTGAGGGTCAGATGGCTTCCTCTGTCATGTGTATTATTCAGCAACTTCCCTGAGGTAATGACAACAGTTGTTGCTGAGCATTCAGGGAAGAAAAGAGTGTCGGGCTTGATAGAAGCCCGACATGCTCTCAGATAGAACGTTGTCCCCTGTGGGGGTCATGGAAGAGTCTTCACGGAGCGAAGGAGGTAGGGAGAGATAAATGGACAGGGAAGGGAGGTCACCACAACATCGAGGGTGACACTCAAAGGAGAGGAGTGAGTCTTGAGAACATGTTGGATCCCAGGAGAGATGCTGTCACAGTTGCCACAACCAATCATATAAATGTGGGGAAATTTATCAATCAGAACATCAAGAATTCGGAAAGAAAGGCGCTTAAGGCTCTCAGGGACCAAGGCCTGTCTATTGTGACTGCTAATCCAAGTGGGTTTGGGTTAAAAGGGGTTAACAGCCCTCTGCTGTAACACATGATTGGTCTTTATGAGGTTGAAGCTCTTGTCTGTTTGAGGCCTACAGATGATGCTAAAGAGCCAATAATGACAGCAATTCAAAGCAATCTAATTATGCAAACGGGAGGCTAAACAATTTCATCATCCTTAAATTAGATTGTCCTAATGAGATAAAGACACCAATTAATCCTGAATTAATTTCAATAGCCTATTTCAGGCAAACACTTTAATATGCAAATGTAAATGAGAAACAAAGCCTACTGTAGAATGCCAGAGTTCAGAACCTCTCTCTTCGCAGCTGCAGCGGGTGTAAATAGTGCCTAATGAGTTTGCATGGAAAGATACAACCAGTTGAAAATTTTAGACTTCATAAAGCACAGCCGGTGCCTCAGGTATAGTGGATGTGGGCTGGAGCCAGACATGCGAGGAGGGGGAGGGTTTGCAGGGAAATGCACTACTGTAGGTGTGCACTGCTGAGTCACAAGCACCTTCCTCTAAGCAAACACAGGGCAGTCCTTCTAGCTCAGCCCTCGACCGTATGTGTGTATGTGTGAGTACAAAGGGGACTGTGCCTGCGTGTACATGGGTATACATGTGTGAGTGTGCCTGTGTGTACATGCATGACTGTGCCTGACTGTGCACATATGTGTGTGTGTGTGTGTGTGTATGTGTGATGGAGGGGAGGTAGGGAGTGGACACGGGGAGGTAAGAGGAGCAATGTAGAAGCACTTTAATGACTTGGTATTTGGAGAGCCAAGTTGTCATAACACACACCTGGACAGAAGTCTCTTCTGGACGTAAAGTTGATTTTAATTAGTGACCACTTAATCATTTTAAATTAGCCATTCCCAACTCATTTAATATTTCTAAATAATTAATTTCCTAAATAAGACATGGGAACAGATTCAAAATCTTAGGTGCCTATGTTGAATCCAAAGATCTGCGATTTTAATGGTATTTGGCTGGAGGGCTCTTCAATGGGCTAATTCCTTTTTATAACTACCAAAATAACCCCACAGGTAATAACCTGGGTAATAATCTCTTCTGCCTAGAAAAGAAAGTGATCACTGATATCAGGACTGAGTCCAAACCGAAACGGGGCGAGAGACTAGTAGGCATCACGGCTGTCCGCATGAAATTAAACCGTCTGGGTTTGGTTAGAAATGACTAAGTAAGAACGATTACCAGTTTCCTTATTCTTCATGACGCTACAATCCTACGTGTAAAAAATAATGCCAAGGTTACCACATAAAATTTAGGATGCCCCTGCAATATTTGGGACATACTTATGCTTAAAAGACCATTGTTCATCTGAAAATTTGAATTTGGCTGGCTACCTTGTATTTTTATTTGCTAAGTGGGAGCCATAATAGGTGCTTAATAAACATATATTGTATAGAATTAAATTGACTTGTAATCAGAAACTTGGAGCACCACGTGCAAAGGAGCATAATATATTTTAAGATATGACTCTCTATTTTCAGGAAGCGAACTACTTCTTGGACCAAGATCCCCTGGTTATAGAGGGTGCTTCTTCAGCTGGGAAGTTTATAAAACATGACCATCTCCATCAGAAATGCCCATCTCTTCAATGTAGACCAAGAAGATATTGCCCCTCAAGGGCTCAGGTGAGGTCTCAGGAATTAGAGTTCTACCTTTCTAGTATCTTGACCTCTAATGTGTAAATCTGATATTTATAGAGAGAAAACACAAACCCTCAGGTAGAAGAAATGTGTCATAGTGGTTCATAGTGTTAGTCCTAGAGCCAGACCTATTTTCAATACTTTGCTCTATAAATTAAGGGTTTGGAAAAATCACCTAACCTCTCTGAGCCTTAATCTCTTCTTCGGTAAAATGGGAGTATGTCATAAAATTGTAGTGGGCATTATTAAGTTAGCTCCTACGTAAATGCAGCACACAGCAATGTCCAATAGCTGTTAGCTAGTAACAATACTACTGTCTGACTAATAGAGAAAGATACTCTAGAGCAGAAAAGAAAGACACAGATTTGCAGTTGAGCTAAAATGAGAAAGGAGACAAAAATCCCTCAAGGCCCTCATGGCTTCCCCATTTCTAGTCACATGCTAGACCTTGAATGCCTACAATCTTCCATAATTCATTCCCGTACTCTGTCTCTTTTCTTTTAGGTTTGATTGATTCTAACTAAAGTAAAGATATTTAAACAATCTTTTAAAGATTTTATTTATTTATTTGAGTGGAAGGGAGAGGGAGAGAATATGAAGCAGACTCCACACATAGCACAGAGCCCAAAGTGGGGCTTGATCTCAAAACCACGAGATCATGACCTGAGCCGAAAGCAAGAATCAGATGCTTCACCAACTGAGCCACCGAAGTGGTACAAGATATTTACAATTCTCCTGGGCTCAGTGGAAGTTTAGGCTGAATGTCCAAGCTGGCCGGGGGTGCGGGGGGGAGGCTCGAGAAGTAAACTTCCAATTGCTGTAAATCTCCATAATTTAAAAGAAGCATCAGAAATACTCTCACACA
Source organism: Neogale vison (assembly GCF_020171115.1). NCBI lineage: Eukaryota > Metazoa > Chordata > Mammalia > Carnivora > Mustelidae > Neogale > Neogale vison. The sequence continues at coordinate 7,851,360 of NC_058100.1, forward strand.
CCTAGCTTTTTCTGAACTGCCAAACCACTTTTCTCCTGATCATTTTTCTCTCAAGCTCCTTGGGTATAAATTCTGAAAATCTTATGACCATTTTTAACGTTTCTGAGTTGTCTTTAGATGGAGTGACTATATTTTACCACAAAAACTAGAACCTGTGGTTTGACAATATGAGTATACCATGGGGGACAACACGACAGGCTATTTGATATTAACCCTGTCCTGGACAATCTGAGACATATGATTCCTTACTTCTTAACACTTTGCTAGCCACCTTTCACATCTGCTGAAATCCAGACAACTCTGGTTTTCAAGTGAAGCATAGCACTTCCCCACATATCCAAATAATTGGGAGTCAAAATAGTAGGGACTTCCAGAAGAAATCCTCTTCAAACTCTTTTCTCCAGTTGGTTTCTTGATCTGTTAAAGGGTAAAGAATTGTAGATGACCCTATTATAGATGCCTTTTTATAAATTCTGCATGGGAATGGTGGGAAGGCGGTGGTAAAGGTTTTTCTCACAATCACTGTAGTACTTTTCTTCTATCATATTGATTCTGGGGGCAAAGTTGAATTCGGATCCCATCTTAATATCCTATCACATTAGACAAAACGTGTTTAGGCTATATCTGAATGATACTTTGTGCCAAGTCACCAGGCTAAGTATCTGGGATCCCTCCCTGCTCTCCCTCAGCTCCTCCCCCTGCTCCCACACTCTCTCTTGCTCTCTTTCTCTCTAAAGTAAATAAGTAAATCTTTTTTAAAAAATAAACATAAATAACGATGTCATCAAGAATTTCAGAGTCTAATGGAGGACAAAAATCCTACTCATAATTTCTTGCAAAACAGTGTGATGTGTGTGTGCTAACACAGGTATGTAGGAGTGGCGACGTTAACACAACAGAAGGGATTAGGCCCTACCTGGGAGCGATATGGGAGGCTTCTTCAGGAAATGCTGTAGTTGGTCAGGCTAGATAAAATAGTTTATGATTTCCTGGTGTGAAAAGGGAGGTGCTACATGGTTAGAAGTTGCACTGAAGACAAATATTTGCCATCAATGGCAGCTAAAGCTGATCACTAGTTGTAATCTCTGACCTTTCACGTACGATAATGGAAAACAGGTACCTGCAGAAAATGTAGTGGTACAGTATCATTGGGTCTTTCCTTTCCCTCTTCTTTCTCCTCCAGGCAAAATACTGCCTTCATGTTGACATCTAATGAAGCTGGAAGTGTGGTTATCTATCGGTAGCCATCCCACATATCCAGGAAAGAACTGTGTTACATTGGAAACTAGATCAAGTGGGTGGCTAGTATGCTACTTTGGTTGCTGCAACTTATAGTCTGAAGTATAATATTGCTACTAAGATTCTACCCTAACTGCCCCCATTTTAGCAAATGAATTGATTAACGTTATGGGCAGCTCTCCTATCCGTAAAAGTAGCCAACCCTCGGGCACACTGAAGCTGTTGGTAAATTCAAGTAAAATGAAAAATGTGGAGATTGTTTGTAAATTGTAAAACAATACGTACGCGCAGGCTAAGTTCCTTTCCTCTACAACGACAAGGACATGTTTCTCCAGAAAAGAGTCAAAGCCTTCAGAACTTAATTTTATTACCACGAAAAGAGGATCAAAGCTTCATGTACTTCGCCTCATATGTACACGTTGCTGCCCTCCCTCCATTGTACTTTGAATGGACTCTGTGCAGCATTCTTGGAAGAGGCCCGTCGTATGTGAAGCATGAATGTGAGATGCTGTTCATAGACCACCATTGTGAGATGAAGTGGGAGAGAGTTATGATCGCAGATAGGCATATCCTGGCCAGCAGACCAGATAGACTGCTGTTTGATAAACCTAATAAAACAGCGGAGCTTATTGATATCGCTACTCTACGAGGTTGAAGCAGCCTGAGTTGGTCTGTCCTTTGGCATTGAAGCTGAACTCAAGGTGGAATGGAGTGACAGCCTCGTGAAGCTGGCTGTCTCAGCAGCTAGAGTGACTCTGAGCACTCGATTCCACGGTGTCACAAATTCATGGTAGTCTGGTATTTATGCTGCAGATAAGGATAACTTCTTGATAAATATCCTGTGTTAATGGGAGTGATTTGTGGCTTCGATTCCTCCCTGAACTCTATTGTGTTGGTCTAGGCAGGACATTACAGAGCAGGGTGTGGATGGATCGCTGAGACTCCAGGCCACTCAAGGCACATGAAAGCCGGAAACATCCCATAGACATGTCTTGGCTAGCATGTTATTACTGCTTTTGCTACATTAAAAAAATTATGCTACATTAGCGCTGTAGAATGAGAAGTCAATTTCCATTTTTTACATGAGGCTACATAAATTTCATGATTTTGACCAGAAAGAAAAAGCTTTTTCCTAATAGTCAAGCCTGTTTTCTATGTCCTCCAGATCACTGAAGGCACAGTTGTCCAACCAGTTTCTCAAGCACCAGACCTGGGCACTTGCTTTGGCTCGAATCCAAATAATTGGAGTTCTGTGTACTCCACTTCCAAAGTACTGCCTGTAATTTACTGGGATGGTGAGAGGAAATTGGGGTGATCCCAGTGAATAAGAAATCAATTTCCATTTTTAACCTGAGGCTATGGAATAGCCTCTTAACTTGGTCCTGTCCACTCTCCTTTTTTTTCTTAACGTAATGGTTGAAGTAATCTCCTTAAACACACTGATCAGAAGATGTCTAAAATCTTTCAAAGGGATCCCATTAGAATAAAGTCCAAATTTATTCCTTCCCCCAATATGATAAGGTATCTCAAGTATGATAGTAAGTTAAGGAAAAGCACTTAAGAGACTTTTGTTCACATCGCTACATAATTTAAGTAAAGAATGAAGTTTGGACCGACCTGTTTGATGGGTCTTTGGAATCGGAACTTTGGAATCAGAACTGCCTTATTCAAGAAATCCCCCCATCATAAATGCAGAGTCTTAGAACGGTTGAGTCTGCAAGTCCTATTTCTGTGAACATAGTTTACACAGATTTGTCTGCTTGTCTCCCCTAACTGTATTTTATATTTAAACAATATATTTATATTTTTAGTCATATTTATGTCCATGAAAGCTTGTATTTCTTTGTTGATTAGTAGAAGAAAATCCAAAGTAGAGATTATTCTACCTTGGAATTTATTGAAAGATCATCTTTCACTGATAATCTCTTGACCAGTTTAAAATAATGAAATTTTCAGAATTGAAACTACATTAAACTACAAATTGAAGCAATCTACACTCTGTTGTCATGATAGGAGTAATAGTTTGACCCCAATGCATTAGAACTCCATATGCCTCAGTCAATACAGTTAACTTCTTAGATAACTATGGTATCATGCTGGGGGGGGAAAAAATGGCCACATGACATAGAAGAATCAGGAAGGGCCACCTGGGTGGCTTAGTTATGTAGCTGACTCATGGTTTCAGCTCAGGTCATGATCTCAGGGTCCTGGGATCGAGCCCTGAATCAGGCTCCCTGTTCAGCAGTCTGGGAGTCTGCTTCTCCCTTACCCGCTGCCTGTCTCCCCATGCCCTATCCCCCACTCAAAATAATAATAAATAAATAAATATTACCCCAAAAAACGTATCACATCATATACATTAACCTGGAAATAATACTGAGTTGTACTTCCTTGAAGTTAGTTGTTTAGAAAGAAAATAAGAAGATTTGGAAGGAAAAAACACATACCAAAGACCCAAATTGTTGAGTACTTCCTGTAGGTTAGGCAATGTCTTAACAACCTCTTAAGAACCCTATCAATACCGGTGCTCTTATTTGTCTTATCTTATAGATAAAACAACAAAACAACAACAAGTGAACCAATAGTAAGTATCTTGTCCAGGGTCATGCAGTCACAACAGATGGTCTGGCTCTAGAGCCCTCACTGTACCACTGCCCCATATGGCCTTACTCTACGAAAGATTGACAGAGAATAAGAGAGAGTAGAAGGAAGACATTAAGAGAATCAGCAGAGCCTAGGAAAAATGGCAAAGACAATACCTCTTCAGGTATTATCGGTAAGCTAAATAAAGACATTTGACTTACTATCAGTGTACTGTCTTATCCATGTTCTATTGTACATTTCATGTTATTTTCAGTTTGATATGATTTCAAACTTCAAGAAAAGTAGCAAGGTGGCAAGATTAGTGTAAGGAATTCTGTATATTCCTTACAGAGATTCACCAATTATTTACATTATGGATAATTTGCTTTATCATTATCTATCTAACTAGCTAATTTTTCCAAATGATTTAAGAATACTTCAGAAAATGCATGCTTCTTTGTCCCTAATACTTCAGTGTGTCTTTCCTAAGAACATGGCTATTGTCCTATAGAACCAAGAACAATTAATAAATCAAGAAATTTCACACTGGTACAAAATTACTGTCTAACTCACTGTCTGTATTCAAATTTCATCAGTTGTCACCTCAAGAGCTTTTTCTTTCCTTTTCTTCCCCTCCCCACCCCCATTCCAGGATCCAATGGAAGATTAAGCATTTCCATAGTTGTCATGTCTCTGTAGTCTCCTGCATTACGGAATGGTCCCTCAGGTTTTGGTTCGTTTGTTTTTATTGATCTTAACATTTAAAGAGTACAGGCTAAATATTTTATGGAGTTCCCTCATTGGGGTTTTTCTGAAGTTTCTTTATGACTAGACTTAGGTTATGCATTTTCCACAAGAACACTGGGGACGTGCTGTGCTGTCTCAGTACATCATATCACGAGGCAGATACTGGTGTTGCAGACCTGGGCTACCTGATTAAGATAGTGCCCACCAGATTTGTTCATTATATATTTACTATTCTCTCTTTGTGTTAATAAGTAAATTATTGAGAGGTACTTTGAGACCTTGTAATATACTGTTCCTCATCCAATTTTATCTATTACTTTTATTTCATTTCTCCTATATTTATTAGCTGATATTCTATGCTAAATAATATAACTCCCTTTCTTTTTTTTCCCTTTCTTCCTCTCATTCCTTTCTCTCTCCCCTTCCTCTCTCCTATCCTACCTGTAATGTCTTCTGTTTCCTTCAAATTGCCTTCAGAATCTGTAGAATCTTATCCAATTCTAGACCCTGATCATGTTCTATATACATTCCCTGGTTGACTTTATCTATATCTATCTATCTATCTATATATATAGATCTCCCTGCTAAGCTCCAGAAACCTATGAGCTACCAGACACTTCCAGTTAAATGTTCCATAGACATCTCGATTTCCTCAGTTATCAAACTTAACACATTGCCTTTCCCTAAAAACCTGTTTCTCCTCATCTATGTCTTTTCTCAGTGGAAAACATCACCACACGTCCAATCATGGAAATCAGAAACCTGGAATTCATCATAGACTTCTCTTTTCCTCCCACTCACCCAACCCGCAAATGTAATTAATTACTCACCAGCACCTGCAATTCTGCCAGGTTATGTGTCTTTCAAATCTGTCATTCCTTCTCTATTTGTACCATCAAGACCTTAGTTCAGGTTCTTGACCTATTTTTCCTAGTTTGGTATTGTCTTCTAATGGCTTTCTCTATATCTGTTTTTTCCTGCTTAGAACCCATTCTCTGTATTTCTACCAAAGTGATCTTTCTAGGGATACTTATGTATTCACACCACTCCCCTGCTGGTAATCACTCAGTGGCTCCCATAGTTTTCAGGATTATATTCCAGTTCTGTAGCACAGGACCTAAGCAGAATTCTTTCACCATTGAGTATAAGTCTGTTTCTATGGGCTTGTCTCCTGTGAATTGTCAACATATAATTTCTGCTTCAGTCCTTCATGATTTTGTGACCATGCATTTGATGCCTCAGTGAACTTCCCCGTGCATCTAGGAAGTTTTCCTAACCTTACTGATACTCTGCTCATTCAGAGAATGCTACTCTACTTTTCTGGTCTCACAAATCACTCCACACATATTTTGACTTATCCCTTTGTCTCTCTACTGCATGAGTCTGAAATCTCTTAAGCGTGAGGATGTGGTTTTCTCCGAATTTGTATCCTCCGTGCCTAACATGGTTCCTGGCAAAAAGGAGGTAGGCAATAAATACTAATGAAAGAGTATAAGAATATGAATAAGTGTTAACCAGATAAAATTAAAGTGTGTTGGATCCATAGATGGAGTTGATGAATAATATTATTCATGGCATTTATAAAATCAAAGAATGTTCCGATATCATGCCATTAGGCCTAGTCACAACTGAGCTTTAGATAATGTTGGGAAAGCTAAAACATGACATCCAAGTGGAATGAGAAAGCCTGAAAAAGACCATATTGTGGAGTTTTGTTCAATTGTTCAACATATTGCTCAATATTGTTCAGCAAGGTCATGTGTTGGTTACTCCAGAAGTACATAAAAAAATAGGGATAATGGCTTAAAGATAAATGCAGAATTGGAAAAACAGTCTTGGTGGTAAAGAAGAGCTGGACAGATAAATCCATCAGTAGCCAAATAATTTTATCTCATCTAAGATATGAGGAGCCTATTCAAAGCAGGAACAGGCATGAAGTTATCTTTTTACAATTGTGGTGCCATTAATGCAAAGAGAAATCAAGGATGGTAGCAAATCCAGTAATGAGTAGTGTAAATTCTGTTTGTGATATGTCGGATTTGATATCCTAATAGGATGCCAAGGAAAACATTTGGAAATTCATAATCAGCCTTCAGGGAAGCAGTCAGGGCGGCTGGTGTAGGTTTGCTATCTTTTCCCATAGGAATAGAATTGGTACCTGCCCGATCTCTCTTTCGTTACTAAGAATGTACTTAGGGTCTTGCCTTTGCTTTCAGACTTTGTCCAGTTTTTTTTTTTTAATGACTTAAATAACCAGCTAACCATATTGCTATATATTCTAAAATATTGTTAGTGCTTGACTCTATAGATTTACTCAAACTTGATATTTTAGCTTTCCCAAGATTGCATCAAAGCAGGATATGGTGAACCGTAAGTGTGGGGCACAAATGGCACAATGGGAATTTACTCAAGGGAAAAAACCCAAATCACTACATGGGATTTTACAGAAAGAAAAGTGGAGTTATGGACTAAGTGTCAGAAAATCCCAATTTCAACTGGGAGGTGACAAGAGGAAGAGTTGCACTATCAAGAAGAAAGCATGGAAAGCACATTAGCATGGAACATCAAAAAAAAAAATTAAGGGGCTGAGGTAAAAGGGCCATCTTTAGTTTCAGAAGCTAAGGAAATGTAGAAATCATAAAAATTGAGGAAAAGTCACATATTTTTGTAACGAGATTAGTGATGACCTTCAAAAAATCATCTTGTTCTTCTCAATTTGGTGATTGTATTTGATTGCTAGCCTCTTCAGGTGGTCATAAAAGATTTGTGTGTGACCCAAATTATCACCAAGATCCATCGGAGAAAAGTGTTGTCATCCAGTATTACCACAAAAGGTCAATTTCTCAATGCCCTTATACATTTTATTGTCAAGATGAAATACAGTAACTGTTGCTTAATGGGCATTTGGTTTGAGTCTCTATTTCTGAATGCATTAATCCATGACTTTTAGCTTCTTTCTTTAAGTAGCCTCTTTTTAATTAAAGCAGATATTTGATTTTGATAAACTGCTTATGCAAATAATTTCGTTGTGATATAACAGTTATACAGATACCAAGATTCTGAATGCCACAGATCCAATCTCTTGTTTTTATGAACTGAAAGTAAATAAATATGTTGCTCGAATCAGCATTCAGCTTTCCTACTCGGTTTTGTGGGCACAGCACACATGTGTGCACATAATGCACGTTAGGAGTCTTAGCTCTGTATGTATTATGAACCACTATTTCACCCATAGATCTGCACAAGTTCAGTTTTTCTGGAACTCTGCTACTCCTGCTGTGTGTGGTTAAGCACCAGGGTGTGATCACAGGCACCCAAATCCTAGAACCTTACTCGATGAATGAATAGATGGTCCCAACCTCATCTTGGAAAAAAAAAATGAGACACACTCCAACTTCGTAAAGATGGCCCTTGGGAAACAGGAAATGACCCAGAAACGTTATGTTCTTCATTTCATGCTAGACATCTCTAAAGTAGAAGATTTGTAACTCCCTCTTTCTGAAACCCAGTCACACGCTGAACGCTGAAAAGAATGAATTTTCCCTTTTGAAAATGTCACAGGGCATCCAGGAAATCTCTTTTCGTTTTATCTTGGCAAACAAATGTCCACTGATCAATATAAATGAGGAACAGGCACATCAACATCAATAGGAAATGACTTCTGTGAAGTATGATTTGATTCATGACACAGAGTGGCCCTTACCAAGTTCTGTTCTATTATCAGCTTGAAAGAAGAAGATATCATAAAAGGGGCCTCCAGATGACTGTCATTTTCAAGTGGGGTGTTCTTAAGTTATACACTTCTGCCACCTCTGAGATAAATGACTAGCTGCCCTTGGCTGACCCTGTCTTTAGAGAAGGGAAGGCTGTCTTTACAGACACAGGGATGTATCCTGGAAAACTTTGAAAGACATAGCATTTAGAGACAATTTTATTTCTTTATCAACTGAGAGTTCTCTATTTCACTTCTCGGGTTTTTATCACTTGCTGGCATATGTGTCGAAATGAGATCATGAGGTCTCAGCACTCTTTCCCTGGCCTCTTAAAGACTCGCTCTACTGAAAGTGCAATCTTGTACTTAGCGGAGGTAGCAAACCTGATGATGTCACACCCCTCAGGGCAATGCCTGACTTTGTGCTTGATGAGCAGTCTGGAATTATTAATTATTTAACAATCGCATCCTGTTTGCTTCACGGTATTCTTAATAGTAGGAGAGGGGAATAACCACTCTGCCATATGCAGTCATGATGGGATTATTTCAAAGATTTTGCCGCTTACTAAGAGTTCGTGAAAATCTAGTCCAGAAAGTTGGAACTGTACTTACCAATTTCGGCTGTTGCCACGGGACCTGAATAATTCTCTAATTAGTTTGGAGAGGTGGAACGGAAGAGCAGTGGGCATCTAGACCCTGAGGCAGGAGTGGCTGGGTTAAACTCCAAGATTGAGCCCTTCCTAGCTACGTGACCTTGGGTAACTCCTCTGTGCCCCAGCAGCTTCCTGGGCAAAGTGAGGATAGTGACAGGCCCCATTCATAATGTTGTTGGGAGGATTAAATGCAAAGCTCTGAATCATGCCTTCAACATATTAAATGCTCAATACCTATTAGCTTCTGCCGTTCATCATCTTTCTTGTTCTTCTCCTCCTATCCCTCCTCCTCCTCAAGACTGTTATTTATTATTATTATTATTATTATTATTATCATTTCAGAAAATTCAGGCACATTTCATTTTTATTTTTTTAAATTTTTTTTAAAGATTTTATTTATTTTTCAGAGAGAGAGAGCGGGAGAGCGAGCACAGGCAGACAGAATGGCAGGCAGAGGCAGAGGGAGAAGCAGGCTCCCTGCCGAGCAAGAAGCCCGATGTGGGACTCGATCCCAGGAGGCTGGGATCATGACCTGAGCCGAAGGCAGCCGCTTAACCAACTGAGCCACCCAGGCGTCCCACATTTCATTTTTAAGTAGAACTTTCCTATGAAGTAATCAGGCTAAACCTTAAGTTCCAAATGGCAAGAGTACTTCTACAAGGTGACGGCTTTATGTCCAGTATCTGGGATCAGATCTTGACATTGAAGTGAAATACTTCTAAATCCCACAGATGTCAGGAAGTTTCCCATTTCATCTCCACTTAGCTTTAGTCAGCTGTATCCTTAGAATAAGTGATACAAGACTTACAGGCTTTTTTTCTTTATTATTTTAAAACATATAACTTCTTACTGATGATAGGGTTTGAAGAAGATTTTTTTAAAGTTCTTTAGACTTAGCCCATACGAGGGAAGATGTCTGACATCGTGATCTGTCACATACACATGTGGGCACAGAGGCACTGCTCGTTTTTAGGGTGACTTTGTGAAAATTAGACAAAGATGCTCCCTCTGGGTGGGCAAATTAGAAACAGATGCCATCTCTTGCAGACCTAGACCCTGGGGCGCAGAATTTGGCATATGTGATGGTGGCTGCATTTATCCTCTCTGACCCCATAGCTGGGTGCTTCTGTGAAATACCCAAACTGCACAGGCAAACCGGTGAAACTCAGTGACATCGCTACATTTCTGGAACAAATGTCTGAACAAAAAATTGCTCTTTACGTGGTGGAATGCATTCTAATATTTCCCATCTTTATCAGGGCCAGTTATGACCCTATTTTGCCACTCACTATAGAATCCCCAGGTGGAATTTGGAAAACACTGCAGCAGGAGTTTAAAAAAGTAGACACTGAAAACCAGAGGTCCTGGCCATCCCTACCTGTGTCCTCCTGCAACTTTCTTAGCCTTCCTTGGCCTGAGTTTCCTTCTCCATCAAAATGGGTATACTGGATAAGGGTATGACCTTTATACGGTTGATCTGAGACTGAATGAGTTAAGGTATTTAAGACATCGAGAATGTGGCCTGACCCATGGCAGCTATGTTAGCTATTATTAGTATTAGTGATGGACAAATACAAGTTCACTGAACTTCCTCTTCAAACCTAATTCTTTCTGAACCTCCACAGCCCTGAGAGGTACATGGGAAAACAGGACAAGGGGCTGCATGAATGGGATGGCCACGGTAGCCACCCAATCTGGTTGAAAAAAGGCTACACTGTTGCAGGGGGACCCTGCTGTTGGATAGCATTTTTGTCATAAGGAGGCCTGTAACATTGTAAGACTTCACAGGTGTCTACTCTACAAAGTGTAGAGCAATCTACGTTCACAATTACTGTTCAACAAGCAGCGATGAGGTGGTCAGGGGCAAGCATTTTGCGTCATGCTGGGGGTGAATTGGCTGTATTCTGGAGAAGTCCAGGAGGAGTTGGACTTGTAAGTAATTATAACAGTAAGACGCCTGAAATATAAAGGTGAGAATGAGGCCCTGTGGACTAGGGAAAGGGAAGGAGTCTGGACAAAATGAGGTTGAGCTGCGTCTAGAGTAGACTAGCACCTTCCAGCCAGATAACAGTGGAACTTCAGGCTGTCTTCAGTCGGGTCAACCATTGCTATTATGATTGCAGAAAGTGCTGACGGGAGACAACACGTCATTCATGGCACCCTCTGCATTCCTATAGAACTAAATATGGCTGGATATTAGGTTTGTGAGGTATTGTGGATTGGGAGGGGAAGGAGGCAAAGCGAAGTAGGGGCTGCATTACAAAGCACGTAAATTATCACCTATTGTGTCGTTTCAAGGTTGGCATGCTACCCACCAAGACATTTTCCTTAATTTTTATCCTTGTATTTCTGTCTCTGCCCTAATTTCTTGTGCTGAAGATGGAAACCATTAATGGGCTTCATTAGTGACTGGAATGAGTTAAAATTCTGTTTCCTCGGAAGGAGTTTGGGAATTTAGGATGGGAATAAAATTGGTCATGGGGATGGTGAACGTAGACATTGGCTGTCCAATGACTTTTGGGCTGAAATCGAGTAGCATACTTTATTCCACTAATTGCTTTTAGTTATTTTTTAAGGAATATATGTTTAACAGAAAACATTCTCCTTTTAGGGGGAAAAAAAAGGCAAATACACATTCAAGTATCTTTTGAATCCAAAGTCACATACAAAACACCAAAAGGTGCTCCATGAAATCGGTTCTACCAGACAAAGGGTTAACACACATACACACACACACATATATAGAGCAGTGTGTATGTATTTGTAATGGGTATTATATGTAATGGGTATAAGCCCTATCTATATCCATAGTATATGTTACAAATATGTTCTCTCAGCTTGTCAATCGCCTTCCAGCATTACATACACTGTAGTCGACCATGCAAAGCTATTTGTTTTCATGAAGTCAAATTTATCAATCTTTTCTTGTATGACCCCTTAATCTGAGTCCTGTTTTAAATGCCCTCTTCTTCACCCAAGTTATAAAGGAACTCAGTCACATTATCTTTTAGTACATTTATAATTGCTTTTTGTAAATCAAGATCTCTAATCCCTGAGGTGCCTGGGTGGCTCAATCAGTTAAGTCTCTGACTCTTGATTTCGTGTTAGGTTATGATCTCAGGGTGGTGAGATCAAGCCCCCATCAGGCTCCATGCCCATAGCAAAATCTGCTTGTCCCCCACTCCCTGAGTTCATTCACTCTCTCCTATCTCTTCCGAATGGCTATCTAGTTGTCCCAAAACACTTCTTAAGAAGTTTCAACTTTACTCCAGTGATTCAGGATGTCACCTTTGTCATACACAAATGATCCTTAAGTACTTGGGTCTATTTCATTCGTTGTTCACTGGGGTGCTAAGTACCATATTGTTTTAATTATTAAGACTTTGTAGAATGTTTTATATCTGATACCTCTTTTTTCCCCAGTGTTTTCCCAGCTCTTTTTATGCATCTATTTTTTCCACAAGAATTTTAATACTAGTTTTCTAGCTTCATAAGATCAGCTTGTGGTATTTCATATTGGGATGATCTTACTATTATATATTAACTTAAGGGAATCAACATCCTCATCCCAAGAGGAAGGGATACTTTTCCATGGGCGCATTCAGGAGTGTTTTAAATTTTCTTAATACAGGCTTTGAACATTTTTTGTTAAGTATATTCTTAAGCATTTTCACTTCTTATTGTTGTTACTATCGTAAATAAGATTTTCTCTTCCATTACATCTCCCAAATGGCAATTGATTTTTACATGTAGGTTTATACCTTCATATCTTGCTGAATTCTTTGTTTGCTTGAATTAGTTTTACCACTGATCTCAAGGTCTGTTTTTTTTCCCAGCTAGCATGAAGTTATCTCCAAATAGAGATAGTTTTTCTTCTTTTGCAATCCTTATGCCTCTAATGGCTCTCTCTTTTCCTACTGGATTAGCTAATGCCTCTAATACGTTAACTTGTGATGCAGATAGTGGATGTCCTTGCCTTTTCCCTGACCTTAGTGGGAATAATGCTAGTGTGTGTGTGTGTGTGTGTGTGTGTGTATTTTATTAAGCAAGATGCTAGCCTTTGGATTAACAAAGCTATCTATTCATTCCTATTACCTCAAGTGTTTTTATAAGGAATATGTTGAATTATTCCAAGGTTTTTTCAGCGTCTGTGAAGATAATCATGATTGTTTTGTTTTCCTTAAATGTTAAAATGATACATTACATAATAGATTACTAATGCTGAGCAATGTTTCCATTTCTGGTATAAGTTCTACTTAGCCATGGTATATTTTCTTAATTTGGTGTGGGAGTATGTTCACTAACACTTTATTCAGAATTTTTGTATCATTTCCCTGAGTGCTATTGTTCTATAATTTTCTTTTATTTAGCCATATCTATCCAGTTATGTGTAATCAATGTTATATTTGCTTCATAAGAAGAATTTTGGAGTTTTTTCTGCATTTTCTGTATTTTGAAACAATTTAGTTACCATGAAGACAAATGCCTAAATGCTGGCAGCAAATCCCCTCTGTTTTTTTCTGGACTTATGAGTTGACCAGTTCATTTTTAATTTCCACTATTTTATTTGTACTGATGGAAGTGCTTAAGTCTAGAAATTTTCCTCTGATCACAGTTTTAAATATTATAAATTCTGATTTATAGCATCTCCATCATTGTTATTTTTCAAACACATTGTAATTTCTGTCAGTTTTCCTGCATTTAATCAAGAGTTTTTAAAAGATTTTTAACTTTCCAGGTGGAGATGGTCTTCTTAAACTTAATATTTTTAATGTCTAGCTTTGCTGCATTGTGATTAGAAAATGATCTTTAGCAATATTTGTATTTTGTAAGAATTACTGATGTTAGCTTTGTGATCAATCTTCATGATTGTTCCACGTGCAAGTGAGAAAAGGGATATTCTCTGTTTTCACTGTTTTATACACACACTCACTCACACAGCCATAAGGTTAACCTGATTGATGATGTCATTTATATCTTTAGAACACTTAATTTAATTTTTTGTCCATTTGACTGTGTTGTACTGACCAGGGTGTTCAAGTCTTCTTTCATTCATGTGTTTCTATTGTTCCCTCCTTTCATCTCATGCAGTTTCTGCCTTTGGTCACTGCAGTGTTCTATGGTGCAGAAATAATCATCACTATTATACCTTCACGGAGAATAATGGATTTTTGCCCTTAAAATGTTCTATTTTATCTCAATTCATACTTTTTGATTGGTAATCTACCCTCTTTGGTAATCATATTACAGGAAATTTCCTTTCATTTTTTTCTCTCATTTGCCAGTTATATCTTTGCACATTCCTTTAAATTCAGTCTTTGTGAACCACTTTATTTTAGGTGTGTCTCTATACAACATAAAATTTGGTTTTGCTCTATGTGCCAATTTGAAAATCATTTTCTTTTTACTATGCCAGTTAAGCTCATTTAGTTTTATTGATGAAGTTAATATGTCTGGTCTCAATTCTGCTCATATTATAATTACTGTGTATATTACATTATATTATATTCACTGTGTTTCTAAGTCATGTGTCTTCTCCACTCTCTTTTTTTTCTTTGTACTTAAGGTTTGTGTTATGATTCTAATGGTTACATTTACATGTGCACATTTTACTTCTTTTTTAAATATTTAATTTATTTATTTGACAGAGAGGAAGCCCAAGGTGGGGGAGTGGGAGAGGGAGAAGCAGGCTCTTCACGGAGCAGGGAGCTGCATACAGGACTCAATCCCAGGACTCCGGGATCATGACCCGAGCCCAAGCCACGCGCTTAACCAACTGAGCCACTCAGGTGTCCCTGTATCCATACGTTTTAAGTGTCCCTAATCCATCCACCCTCCACCTCTTCTGTAATCATTCACTAACTGCTTTATCAGTTTTACATAGTATTCTTTGACGTCCACCTATTGTCTTTACAGTAATAAAGGATTTTATTCTACTTTCTTTCTTTTCCCTCTCCTCACATTTCCAGCTGTCTTATTTCTATTTTGTCAGAATATATAACGTTGACATAACACTCTTTAGCCCTGTCTTCACCCTTGTTTTGATTTTAAATCTATAATTACATATGGTAATTGTTCAGCATCATACTTTTTTTTTTTCATTCGTTCCTTGGTTGGGTGAAGCTCACCCTTTAGTATTTGGGTTGGATGAAGTACTCATTGACCACAGTGTTTCCTGAGCTCTTCCATGTTTCAAATGGTTTACATTCTTAATCCCCAAAGGCTACATTAAATGGCTATAAAGTTTTAGCTCATACTCTTTTTTCTTTGAGTTTCCTAAAAATGTTTTCCACAGTCACCTTATAATATATGCTACCCTCGAGAAGTCCTTTGTCAATTTCTTACCTTTTTAAGTAACTCTCTATTTTTATTCTTGGGCACTGTGAAGGTTTTTTTCTTTGTCTTATAGTTTACTGAAATATATCCAGAGCTGACCACTCTGTGTCAATTTTCTCAGGCACTTGGTTGGCCCTTGTTAATATGTATGCCGTGATTTTGTCTTATTTCAAGAATGTTTTCTTAGATGTTAACTATAAATATCTGTTTTCTTTCATTGTATTATCTTTTCCTTTTCAGGAAATCCAAGTAAAAAATGTGTTATCTCTACTTTCCCATTTTTTAAATAAATTTTGAACTAATCTCATTGTATTTCATCCTATTTTTGTCAATTCCTCTTAGTTTTTGAAGTTCTGATTCTAGGTATATTAGTTTTCTAGTGATGCATAATAACTAACCTTGATTCCATTCTCTCAAGATCCATTCAACGTGAAAACTCAGGGATATTCTACCCAGTAAAATTTCGAGGTATTTTACATAATCAGGGACATGTCAAAGTATATTCCTTCCAAAAAGGGGGGGGGGGAGTATTCCTTCCAAAGTGACAGATAAATTGTTTCATTTGGCCCCTCCTGCAGTGGGTCTCTTTGGATTTGGGGAATACCTCATATGGATGTATTTACTTCAACCCACTTATTAAGCGATCAAAGGCTGCTGGTTTCAAGAGCGATCCAGAACAAGAGAAGACTCTTACACAGGTCCAGCCTGCTACACAAGACATTCTATCACTTGGGCCATATGATCCACCAGATACTATAGTGCTTGAAGTGTCAGCAGCAGATAGAGATTTTGCTTGGAGGTTTTGGCAGCTCGAAATAAGTAAATTACAACACAGACCGTTGGATTTTGGAGCAAAGCCATGCCATCTGTAAATAACTACTCTCCTTTTGCAGAGCAGATTTAAATTGTTACTAGCCCCTAGGAGAGACTGAATACTTAACCATGGGCCACCAAGTTAACATGATCTGTATGTTGTCTGACCCGCCAAACCACAAATTTGGGTGTGTACCACCAGACATCAGTATGAAATAAATTTGGTGGGTGTGAGATTGGGCTGGAGTAGGACCTGCACACATAAGAAAATTTCATGAGGATCTGACCCAAATGTCTATGTTCGACTCCCACTAGACTACCTTCTGTCTGTCAGCCCACACCTATGTCTTTGTGGAGAGCCCCCTACAACAAATTGACTAAGGAAGGAAAAGAAACATCTGCCCTGCTTTGTTGGTGGTTCTGTACAATATGACAAGTGCCACCCAGGAGTGAACAGCAATAGCACCATGGCCCTTTTCTAGAATTCCACCGAAGGACAGTAATGAAAATAATTCCCTCGTTGGGCATAATTTCATGCAGTATACTCAATTGTTCATTTTGCTTGGAAGAAGAAATGGCAAGAACTATGAGTCTATACCATTTAATGAACTGTGTCTGGTGGTTTTTCTGGTTGATAAGGGCCTTGGTAGGAATACAATTGGAAAATTAATAGCAAGAAGGTCTGGGGAAGGAGGTATGTAGATAAACCTCTTGGAATGGGGAAGTAACACATTTGTGTCCCATGGGAATGTTCGCCAAGGAGTGATTCAGCAAAGGAGGATTCTATAATTAAGTGAATAGAATGACCTGTTCTGTAGATTCCAGTCTGTCTCTCTTCCCAGTCACTCCAATAACTGTCCAATGGCATCATGAACAAAGTGGTCATCATGGAAACAAGGGAGACTATGGTTGGGTTCAACAACATGTACTCACACGTGCCAAGGCCACTTGGCTAGAGACAATGCTGAGTGCCCAAATGCCCAATCTATCAGCTTTAGAGACCAACACTGAGCCCCCAGTATGGGACCATTTTCCAGAGTGCTCAGCCTGATGAAAGGTTGATTATCCTGGACCATTTCCATCACAGAAGGCACTCTACTTTTACTGGAATAGACACTTGCTGTAGATATGGATTTGTGGTCCCTTCCTGCCTAAACTACCATCTCTTGACTTACAGAATGCTTTATCTACCATCATGGTATTCCACACAGCATTACATCTGATCAAATGAAGTGTGGTACTGTACTCATGTTCACAAAATTTACTCTTCTTAACATCTTCCTCATCATCTTTCAGAAGCTGGAATGACAGAATTGTAGAATGGTCTTTAGAACACTCAGCTACAGTGCCAACTAGGTGACAATGCTTTGCAAAACTCAAACAGTGTCCTCTCAGATGAGATATATACCCTGAATCACCATCCAATATATTCTTGCCTCACAGTTTAAGGTGGGACATCTAATCTTGTCTATTCCCTTCCTGACACTGGGATTTATACCATCAGCTCCTCTGACTCCCAGACCTTTGGGTTCATATTTAGTTACACTACTGTCTTCCCTGGGTCTCCAGCTTGCAAGGAGCAGATTGTAGAATTTCTCAGCTGCCTTAATCACGTGAACCATTTCTTCATAGTAAATCTCACTCTCTTTCTCTCTCTCTCCAGTTGATTCTGTTTCTCTGGAGAACCGTGACAAATAAAGTCAGTCCCTATAACCTAATTCCTTGTTTTGTATGTATTATACTCTGCTTTTCAGATTTAACTCCAACTGATTTTTATATCTCACAATGTTTGCTTGAGGATGTTTAATTCAGTTTGGAATTTCTTATGGTATTCTTCTGTTTCATGATTTGTTTTTAGGGGAAGTTTCCTCAGCTGAAATATTTTGATACTCATTTCTTTTTCTTGTAGTAATTTTGCATGAAATCACTCTTATTCTTCTCATTCCTAGACTTTTTACAGATGAAGTTCCTCATTCATGAGCATCTTTTCTGGCAATATGGTAATTTTTTTTTTTTAATTGTTGGCATCCTTGTTGTTGGGAGGAGTGTTGGTGTAGCTAATGATGTTCCTATGAGTAAGATTGCCAAATATTTCATGGAGAATCAACTTAAACTAAAAAATATTTTTTGTATTTAATTCAAATTTAAATGGGCATTCTACATCTTTATTTGCTTAATCTAGCAACTGTACTGTGAACATTCTTGGACCTTCATCCTAATGCACAAATGTAATAGTTTCTTGTAGGTTGCCTCAACCAGGATTCCTTATATGTACCACAGAGCCACAAAATAATGGAAATTATTATTTTCTGAATTTCTCCAAGGATGGTAAATAACTAGTATCACTATAGATGTGTAAGGAAAAAGCTTATTACATTCCTTGGACATCTGGGAGTGTGGGAGCTTGACTGTTAGAAGAATCTCTATGGTAAAAGACCATCTCAAAATGGGATTTCTGGGACATAGAATATGGGAATATTCACTAGAATGCAATTTACATAAGGACAGATTTTTTCCTGTTTGTTCAATTGTATTAATGAGTGTCTAACGTAACAATAATAGTCAATATATGATAGAGGCTTAATTATTGTTTTGTAATTGACTCTAAAGATGGTGCACATACGTTTCACATATATTTAAAACAAGATGAAAACAGAGAGGCAGGAAAACCATGAGAGACTTGTAACAGTAGGTGACAAACGGAGGGCTGCTGCAGTGGGGGGTGGGTGGGAGGCTGGGGTAACTGGGTGATGGGCATTAGGAGAGCACTTGTATTGAGCACTGGGTGTTGTATGTACCTGATGAATCACTAAATTCTACCAATGAAACTAATACCACACTACATGTTAACTAACTAGAATTTAAATAAAATCTAGAAAGAGAAAAATACAATGACTTGTCATCTCACCACTAGCATAGAAGGGCTCCCACTGATTTACGTCTTTGCCTTAACATGATGCTGTTTATTGAAAAGATGGTCCTTTCTTCACTGTTATAAAGCACTGACTTTGTCATAAATAAACTTTGTTGTGTGTTGTTCTGTTTCTGGACTTTTTATGCTACATTGATCTATTTGTCAAACTGCAAATTAATATAATGTAAATGATGACTTTTCTGCCTGCTTGGTTTCGGAATACAGAAATGCAGTTTTATTTTGTATACTAATTTTATAACCAGCCAACTTGGTACATTCTTTTATTGCATCTCACAACTTATTCGTACCTTGTTTTGTATTTTCTATGTCACACCATCTGTGAATACTGCCAATTCTCTCTTTATTTCAAGTATTTATTGGTTTTATTTATTTCTTCTTGTCTTGTTTTGCTGGCTAGGGTTTGCAGTAAAATATTGGCCCATATTTTGATCCTGATCTTTTAGAGAAGGCTTCTAAAAAATAAAGTCATTTTTGTAAGGCTTTTATTAACATCCTTTACTAAAGAAAGTTTACTTCTATAGTTCAGTTGTATGTGTTTTGTTTTTACTGTTTTTGTAAATAGTTATTAAATCTTTATGTTGCTTCTCTTAAAATAATTGTATTTCTCCTTTTAATGTGTTAATTTGGTGAAAAAACTTTTACATATTCCAATATAATATTCTTATATTTCTAGGATAAATACATGGAACTGTTGTTTGTTTATCTTTAGCTTTATACATCTCTAGATTTGGTTTTGTTTTGTTTTGGTTTTTGCATCTAAATTTTTCATGATGAGACTGATCTATAAATTTTTCAATCTCTTTCTGATCTTAATGGGATTTCATAACAGGTTAATTCTAGTCCCACAAAATGAGCTGTGGTATGTCCTCTTTTTTCCAGCCTCTAAAGAGAATTTCTGCATAAATTCAGTATTACCCATTTTTGAAAATTTGGTGGAACTTCTAATAGAATAACATTTTCCCTTAATCAGTATTGCCAATTTTTTTTTAATTTGTCTTTGCATTACATGTTTTCTCCTTTCATTAATTGCTTCATTTTATTGTATTCTTTATTCTGCTTTCTTTGGTTGCATACCGCTATTCTTTTCCCAGTCTCTTAAGTCAGAAGTACCACATTCATTTTCTGCCTTTCTTCCTTTCTAAGAAGCATTAAAGTTTATAAATTTAATTTGAAGTGCCATTTTTATTTCATTCTGTATTTGTATATACAATATTTTTACTATTATTTAGTTTTTGTAATTTTATTTCTAATATGATTTATTTGGCCCATAAGTTAATTAGAAATATTTTGGTATTTCCAAACATTGGAGTATTTACTTGTTTTCTGTTGTTGTTTGTTCGCTTTCATTTTTTAATTAATTTCAAAATTAACTACATGATTTTTAAAGAATGTGGTTCCTCTGGTCAATTTTTTTATATTTATCAAATCTGCTATATGATCTAATGCCTAGTTAACTATTAAATATATTTTGTAGGTGTTTGAGGAGAATATGAGTTCTTTTGCATTGTTTATGTGAGGTTTTACATATGCTAACCAAATCAAGCCTGTTAATTTTATTGCTGAAATCTTTAATAACTTTGGTAGGTCTTACTTAACTCATCTCACTGTTAGTAAGAAAAATATATTGAAAGCTGCAACTCTGATTGTGAATTAGTCAACTTCTCTTTGCAGCTTTATCAATATCTTGATAAAATTTTGATGTTACTTCATTAAATGCATACAAGTTAGATATATTGCATTTTCCAAATAAGTTGAACTTTTTTATCATTATATAGTAACTATTTTTATCCTTAGTAATGCCGTTTGTCTTACATTTCATCTGCTAATGTATCCTTTCAGATTATTTTTTGGCTAGTATTAACTGATATCTCTTTTTCCATTCTTTGATTTCATTATTTCTGCATCCTATATTTTAAATGTGTAGTTAATGAAAAGAACATATCAGGACTTTTTTTTAAATCAATTTTGACATTCTCTTGTCTTTAACTAGAAATTCTGATTATTTGTATACAGAAAATGCTTAAAATATTTGGCCCTTTTTCAATTATTTATTTTACATTATATTCTGTTTATCACATTTATTTTTTCTCCCATTTTGCCTGTTTTGAAGCAAGCTTAATACCCTGAATAAAGCATCCTCTAAAAACAATTAAAATGCTAAGTAACGTGCAACTGATGATTTTAAATACATCATGAATTAGCAATAAAGTAAAAATAAAAAAAATTCTTAGAGACAAGCACTAAATGAAATCCAGAGACAAAAGCAGAGAACCAAAACTGACTGAAGAAATTTGTTATACTGGATGAAATTCAGACCCATCTGTGTATCTACCCAGTGTGAGGTGTCCAAAAGGAACACAAACCTCCATACATAAAAGCAAGATTCCACTGTTCTATGCTCTGTGTAAGGGGAAACAAGAAATAAACCTATTATAACTCCTTAAGAAATTGTCCATCTTGTACTTTAGCATTGAAAAAAAGGGAAGAAAATATCCTCTGACTATCTGTAGTTATAAGTTGGAGTTTATACAGGTCTGAGGCTTGGATTCCTACTACCTAAGTATTTGGAAAAACCTCAATCTTAAAATTTAATTTAAAATTTTATGAGTTGATAGTGCCTCTGGGTGTTTGGCAGAAAATAATGAATTTTTTTTTTCTGGAGGAATTTACTTTTGATGAAGTTTTTCAAAGTATTTCTATAGATTAGTTTTATAGATATATGAGTTCACAATTACACAGAAACACACAGACCTCTCACAAAACACATAGCAAAATTAACAAAACCAACAGAAAAAAGAAAAATTCAGATATTAGAATGATCAAACACAGATTATAAAACAACTATACTTGGGGTTCCTGGGTGGCTCAGTGGTTTAAACAGCTGCCTTCAGCTCAGGCCCGTGATCCCCGGGTCCTGGGATTGAGTCCCACATCAGGCTTCCTGTCCAGCAGGGAGCCTACTTCTCTTTCATTCTCTGCCTGCCACTCTCCCTGCTTGTGCTCTCTCTCTCTTTCTCTGTGTCAAATAAATAAATAAAATCTATTAAAAAAATAAATAAAACAAGTATAGTCAATTTATTTTTAAAAATGAAAGAAGGGATGAAAAATATGAGCTAGAATAAGACAATCAAAATATCCAAATAGATTTAGAAAAAAAATAAGAATTTTGAAAAAAAAAAACTGAATAGATAGCTTTCATAGTGGATGATACAGACAAAGAGAAAATTCACTAACTGAAACATAGATTTCAAGAAAGTATTCAGAATGCAGCCAGAGATACAAAAATTTGTAAAATATGAATAAAAGTTTAAGATAACATGGAGAAGAGAGTGAGGAATTTAACACACACCTACTTAAATTTCCAGATGAAAAGGAGAAAAAGAATAGGAGAATCATAGTTAAAGAAACAATGAGAATTTTTAAAATATGGTTTCTGCTGAGAAAGCTGTTGTCTGTTATTCCTTAAAAGATAATTCTTTTTCCTCTACAACTTTTTTGTGATCTCTTTGTCTTTGATGTTATACAGTTTTGAGGAGTGGGAGTGTACCTGCATGCATGTTTTTTGAAAAAAAAAAAAAAAATATATATATATATATATATATCACACTAGAAAGTCCTGAAACTGGAAAATTCTGAAGTATTTCTTTTTTTTTTTAAAGATTTATTGATTTTTGAGAGAGAAAGCATGGGCAGGAGGAGGAATAGAGGGTCAAGGAGAGAATCTCAAACAGACTCCCTACTGAGTACAGAGCCCATGATCTCACAATCCTGAGATCAGGACCCAAGCCAAAATCAAGAACCCAACGCTTAACCAACTGAGCCATCCAGGCACCCCTGAAGTATTATTTCCATGTTACCTCTTCCACATCTGCTCTATTTTCTTCTTTTGGTCTCAGAATCCACGTATATTAAACTTCTTGATTTAATCTTTCATATCTTCTAACATCTCTTTCATATTTTCATGTGTTATTTCCTTGTGCTTTTGAGCTCACTCACTCTATTCAGCCAGTTATAATCTGTTGTTCAGACCTCTAATATTAATTTAACCATTATATTTTTATGTCTAAAAACTATGGTTGAGTATATGTAAAATATTTTTATAGTCTCCTATCTTCTGCTTTTCTAAAGGTCTTCATTTCTCTAAATATTTTACATACAGTATTTAATAATAAATGCCCAACAACTGCAGTATCTCGAGTTCAAGGAATCCTGTACCTATTACACATTTTTTTTCTACCAAGTCTTACTCCTGGCATCTTGTTTCTATATGGAGAGGGTTCTGCTGTGTGCCCATGTGCCACTAAATGTGGTCAGGAAAATTCTAAGGGTCTGTGTTGAAGATACACCTGCAGAAAGGAACTGCATTTCCTTCCCTTGGGAGTAGAGCATTTCTTGATCTGGAAACAACTTTAGGATCGG
This sequence comes from Neogale vison, assembly GCF_020171115.1. Lineage (NCBI taxonomy): Eukaryota > Metazoa > Chordata > Mammalia > Carnivora > Mustelidae > Neogale > Neogale vison. Next base: position 7,874,797 of record NC_058100.1, read on the forward strand.
GTTCAATTCTTCCTCTGGTGGTGGGCCTGTGACTTGGTTCCCGGATTCCAGTGGCAATAGGATGATCTGAGTATCAGGCTCTTGCTCACTGCCCATGGCTACACATTACAGTTTCAGCTGACTGTGTTCCCAAACTGTGGTGTTTGGCCCCTGGGAGTTAAGATGTTTTCTTCCCAGGCTGCTCTGGGTATCTGTAAAGAACGTTTTCATGTGACCCAGACCGAGCTTATTTCCACTCATAACTGAATAGCACCGAGTAGCCATGAAGCCCCGCCCAGCGCCCACACTCACCTCCTGACCCCGCATTATGAGCGGCCGCTCTTCCTCACACTCTGTTTTGCCCTAAGTGAAAAGAGATTCCTGCTTCCTGGTTCACCAAAGCAGCAGCAAGGCCAGGATTTTTAACATTTCTCAAAACTCAAAACTTGGCTGATAGTCTGGGGTATCTGAGAAGAACTGAAGTTCAGGGGAAAAGAATAAAACAAAAAAGCCTGATCTGAAATACTACGTAAATATATGTTTGTGAATACCACCTCTTCTAAGGCAGTCCATTCCTGACACCGAATAGAAGAGAAATATTTGTTTCCTTCTTACTCTGAGTCTAAGGACGGGCTTTCTCTCCGTGTTCTGCAGGAACACAGCTCTTCAGTAGAGGTAACTAACTGTCTATGATTTCATGAGAATGCTTCAGGTTTTCCCAGTCGGGACCCTTGCCGTTATGGAATAGCACCACAACTTCAGCTTCGTATACCCAATTGTCTAATACCATTTCCCCAAGATGCAAGAGGGTAATTCACTTTAAAACAAGTCAAGTCTCTTCTGTATAGAAATGGAAGAACTGCCACCAGCTTTGGAATGTAAGTTTGTTTTTTTGTTTTTCTGGTTTTTGTTTTTTTCTGGCCACAAAGTTTTGGGAAAAAAAAAAAAAAAAAGAATTTCCTTCCTAACTAGACCGCCATATCTTTGTGCTGCCATGTTGGTCCTTTCCAAACTAAACACCCTGCAACCTCTCCAAAGATGAGTATGTTGTCTTACTCCTCTTTCTGTTCCTAGTATCCAACAAAATAACTGGAACCCTGGCATGCTCTGTAAGTGCCAGGTGCATGAATCTGTGAGTGACTACGTTAATGCACTTCTTACTATATATTTCGAGAAGTCCAGTAAGGGAAACCATATTTCATTCTTACTAAATATGTCTTGCGAAAGGAGAGAAAGCGAGAATGCCAATGTGTGTTTGTCTTCCTTAGGGGAACAACAGGTTTGAATACTGATGAAGTGGAACCTGAGATCCACCGTGTGCACTGAACTGGAGTCAGACAGGAAAATCTAGCAGACTCTCGTGCCCCAACAGGAAATGCCGGGTCTGTTGACGCAGCATAGATCCTGAGCCAGCCAGCGAGCAGCAGCAGAAACTGACATGAATGTCCAGGTCTCCGGGCAAGTGAAACAGGTGTCAAAGATGTGTCTCTTCCTGACTTGGTGGCTGCAGGCTCTCAGAGGCACCCAGCAACAAGGGAAGGGGGAATCTGCATAAAATATTCTGAACGGAGCATGGGTAACTGGTTCCAGACTAGATAAACAATTTAACAAACACCCAGGAAGAATGTCTCTACCTTTCAGAAACCTGAAAGGACAGACCAGAAACGAGATGGACGACCCTGTCATGGAAATTAGGGTCCGCAGAGTTGCTGGTACGCTGGAGGACGGATAAACAGGAAGTTTGAAATCTGTCTGAAATGGCACGGCATCTTTTTCTCCACGCTTGGCATTAAATGAGGCCGACGTTCTCTCCAGAATATAATATCGCTTAAAGTTCAACCCATCTTCCCAACAACTTCAACGATCGACAGACATTACTTAAGCAATCGCTAAATGTCGGTTCCTCGAAATCAAGAAACTATTAGAGTCTTGGGAAAGAAATTGCTCAGAAGGGAAGAGCCATTGCTCTATTAGTAAACTGGAGAATTAAGTAAATCATTAGCGAGGCCATCTGCATGAGAAGCCCTCTGGCACTTGGAGCTCTACTCTAGGCTCTGAAATGAAGACCAGTCATGGAGCAGGTGGTGCTTTGGGGAGAACAGATAGACCCAGCTGTACCTGGGTCAGCAAGAGCAGGCTGATTAGTCACCAGCTGAATACAGAGTTCAGGAGGGATCAGATTACGTAGGAGTTAGGTGAGGGTAAATTCTTAAAAGAAGTAAGTTTTACATTATGATTTAAAATATGTAATTGAAAGGTTAATCAAACAATCGATACTTAAATCTTGAAGTATAAATTTGATATATATGTATTCATGATACACACACACATATGTTTGTAGCTTCCTATTCAAGAGCAATTTTTTCATCATAGAATCATGTATTATTTAAGCTAGAAATAGTCCCAGCATTTCCTGAAGTGTTCAGTGGAATTCTGTTAATAAACAGTCAATGGAAGAATAAAAAAGAACTTTGGTCAAGGTTTTCTGAACTACCTTTCCTTCTCTTTTATTCTTGGACTTCTGAAGCACATGAGTTTATTAAAGACTTTGAGACCTCTTCCAGTGAACCTGTTAAATCTATTTAATCCATAATTATTTTCTAATCTAATTTGGCAGAGCGTTTTTGTGTTTTGGAAAGTCTATCAACATGCTAAGAAGGCCAATAAATTATTTTGAAACTATTGATCTAGTTCAGGTTCTCTCTCTCTCTCTCTCTCTCTCTCTTTTTAAAGATTTTATTTATTTGAGAGAGAGAGAGAGAGAGAGAGAATGAAAGAAAGAGAGAGAGTATGAAAGGGGAAAGGGTCAGAGAGAAAAGTAGACTCCCCACTGAGCAGGGAGCCCAATGCAGGACTTGATCCTGGGACTCCAGGATCATGACGAGAGCTGAAGGCAGTTGCTTAACCAACTGAGTTACCCAGGCAGCCTCAGGTTCTCTTTTTATAAGAAAAAGCAACTTTCCTCCCGCCCCCCCCCCAATTATCAGATTCTTGGTGCCTCAGTAAAGCCTAGCATGCCATTGTTGGGAAAATTGGCTCTACTCATCTGCTTTCAATTATGCTGAAATCAAATATTGTGAATTTGTTTTTGTTAATACTAATGACTTCAAGCCTGGTGATGAGATTTTGATTAAGAGGCAAAAAACAAAAGAAAAGAAATCTGGACGTGTCTGGGTGACTCTGTCAGTTAAGCATCTGACTTTGGCTCAAGTCATGATCCCAGAATCCTGGAATCGAGCCCTGCATTGGGCTCCTGGCTCAGTGGGGAGTCTGCTTCTCTTTCTGCCTGCTGTTGACCCTTTGCTCATGCTCTCTCTCTCTCTCTCACTCAACCTCTCTCAAATAAATAAAACCTTTAGAAAAAGAGAGCGAGAAAGGAAATCTGGCTAGATGGAATGAATTTTTAAAGTGAACTTGCTAAAAAAAGATTGGCTCTTGAGGCCATCCATGTTTCATCCCCAGTGGTCTTCAGGTGAAATTAAGATATTTTGTGGGGAGAGTTGAGGGAATTTCTGAATCTGTTAGGTGATGAACTTTGAAGCACCATTCTTTTCTCTCAGAGATTTTTATTCTGTTCATGGCTTGATAGGTCTCCATTTTTTACAATAGGATGGGACAATAAGAAATCTAGACTTGAAACCACCAACTTGGTTAGCCAAGTGCCAGGGAGAAAGATCTAGCTGCAAGTGTCTGAAAGAGACACAGTTCTCAGCAAGGCCAAGTGTTCATAGAGCCGGGCTTGTGACCCGTGGTATGAATTCAGGCAGACAGTTATGAGGGCTGGACACATGGAGTCAGAGTATCAAGCACCAGTCTAGCAGTACGGGGCATCAGAAAGTATCTCAGCAGGTCCAAGAACCACCAACAGGCGGATGAGAGGTCTAGGCAGGCTGTGACTGCATTCATAACGTTATCTAGTACGTCTATGTGACCACGGGTGGGTTCTGAGCTACGTGGTTGTTTATTCTCAGTACTAGAATTGAAGAGGCTACAAAAGGGGGCTGAGAAAGATGGGATGAGATTGGCATTTCCATTACACATTCAGGGCTAAGTCACAGGATTTTATCAAATTAAAGAATAATGTGGGAAAGTGGCAGGAGCTCAGTTACCACAACTAGACTATAAAGCAGTCGTCGAATAACAGTAAAAGTGAAATGATACAGACTCCCTGTATCTCTCTGTCTACTCCAAGGAGCAGTTCTGAAGACCAGGATGTGACTGAGCCTCTAGGTAGAAGTCCAATGCCTTTGGCAGTAGAAAGAGGACACATACAGGGGCTGAGCTCAACAGCTGCTTCCTTCTCCAAAATGCATCTCATCAAATAGAAAAAATATAGGAAGCAAACCCTTAATTACTTCACCATCTCCCTGCCAGCAATTTATGAGGCAGACACAGCAAGCTTAGAAAGCAGTTAGTTTACGTTCAAGCCTGTGTGCTATGTGAGCCTGAGAAGTGATATTCCATATTTTAGTACAGTGATGGAAAGATGTGGGGAAGGAGATGAGAAGTGAGCAAAAAAAAATACATACAGGAATAATTCTGTGGCCCATTATTACAGCATCGCCTCACTCTGGGGGAGACTGTATTGTTTTCTTCAAAGTCTCAGGCATCAGACCTGGGAAATCTAAGTGTAATTGTGAGAGTAGACTGTAATTGTTAAGAGCATGGATTCTAAACTCAGTTCTTCTGTTTCACATCTTGGCCTCATTATTTATCAACCTGCAACTTTAGGCAAGTTACTTAACCCCTTTGTAATTTATATTCCTCATCTATAAAAGTAAAGATAATAATAGTAGGTGTTAGGAAAGTTGTATGACGTGTGTGTGTGTGTATACACATATATTCATATGTATGTATTTATATAACCAATAAGTTAAAGTTCACAAATCTGGCAATTCTGCCCAAACTCTTCCAGAAAATTGAAGAGGGGACACTGTGTCCCCAAATCATTTATAAAGCCAGCATTACCCTGACACCAGAACAGGAAAAAGAAATCACAAGATAGATAGAAAAACAAGATGAACATCCCTTTGTATTTACAAAAACTTAGCAAATCAAACCTAACCATACAAAGATAATACATCATAACCAAGTCGGGTTTATCCCAGAAAAGCAAAGAAATTTTTAAAAGTCAGTGCAAGTCATCAGATTAACACACTTGAAAAACCAAATTATCTCAGTAAACATGGAAAAAGTATTTAACAAAATCCAGAATCAACTCTTGATAAAATCTCTCAGCAAGCTAGGAGAAGTGAACTCCCTCAATCTGATAAAAGGCATTTACAAAAAAAAAAAAAATCCTATAGATAACTCATACCTAATGGTGAAAGACTGAATGCTTTCCCCCTAAGATCAAGTCAAGGACAAGATAACTGCTCCCACCACAACTATGCAAACTTGTACTGCAGGTTCTACCCAGTGCAATTAAAAGGTAACTTACCAACACATGCAACAGTGTAGTGAATCTCAAAATACTTATGGCAAGTGAAAAAACCCAGACCAAATAAAGAACATACTGTATGATTCCATTCACATAAACTTCTAAAACATGCTAATGAATCTGCAGTGAAAGAAAGCAGTTCAGTGCATGAGAGACTATGGACTCTGAAAAACAATCTGAGGGGTTTGAAGTGGCGGGGGGGTGGGAGGTTGGGGTACCAGGTGGTGGGTATTATAGAGGGCACAGCTTGCATGGAGCACTGGGTGTGGTGAAAAAATAATGAATACTGTTTTTCTGAAAATAAATAAATTGGAAAAAAAAAAAAAGAAAGCAGTTCAGTGGATACCTGAAGAAGGGAAAGTGTGGAGCAGAGATGAGGAGAAAAACCTACAACAGGCAAGAGGAAAGTATTTGGAGTGATGGATACATCTGTTCCTATAATTGTGGCAATGAGTTCATGGCTGTCTATACATAGCTAAACTTACAAATTGTGTTCTCTAAATATGTACAATTTATCATGTCTTATTAAAGTTGTTACAAAACAAATCCACCTTTTTTGTGTGTGTGTACAAGTTGTACACATTAAGTTTTATGGTAACAAAGTGACTTGCACCCTTTAGTGTTTAAAACTGAGCTTCATCTTCCCTTACAAATTGCCATTTAAATTTTTTTTTCTTTGAGTTAGACTCTTCAGGTTTCTGTAACTGGGTTTGGTTGATGGATGAATGAGGAGCAAAGATGCATCTGGGGTTTGGAGTGAGCCCAGGGGTAGTGCTAATGCCATTTAATCAGAGAGCTGAGAGCAGCAAAATATTAAAATTAGTCTTAAACTAGCTCATCCGCCTATACTTTCCATTCTAAATAAAGAAAACAAGATCCATTCAGTGACTCAAAACTAAAAGTCTTGGGGCTTATTCCCAAAATTTTGCCCTTCTCTCCAAAGTCAGTTAGAATGAAGACATTTTTGAATGGGTAAATGCATAAGCGAGTGCTCCCATCCATGATGAATATGCTAAATGATATATCAGGAGTTTAAAAATAGAATCCATTGAGTAAATTATGAGCAAAAGGAATTCATTCACATTACTTTCATATATAAAGATTCTCTTAGAATCTACATATTCTCACAAGATGTTAATATGATAGTGCTTTATTTTATCACTTCCCAGCCTAAATGGGTGTTTCAGAATGCTATAAAATTATTGGCAATGATGGCATCACCATCATCTCTGAAAATTTTCTGCTGGGAATGTTCTCCGATTTCTTGATATTTTCTGAAGTTTACTTGAACCAAAGCAAACAAAGTGATGATCACGAAACCCTGAGGCTCTGTCCTGGAGAACAAGTTGCAAGCGCCTACCATGCTCTCAATGGAAAGCGTAATTCCACATTTCTGAATACTCAAAATGGCAATATTATATTTTTCCTCTTAGCAACATATTTATCAATAAAAGTAAATGAATTACTCCAGAGATACCTGGGTGGCTCAGTAGGTTGAGCACAAGTCTTGGTTTCAGTTCTGCTCATGGTCTTAGGGTCATGGGATCAAGCCCTGCATCAGTCTCTGGACTCAGAGTGGAGTCTGCTTGAGATTCTCTCTCCTTTTCCCTCTGCTTCTTCCCCTGCTCACATGTGTGTGTGTGTGTCTGTGTCTGTGTGTCTGTGTGTGTGTATGTGCACACACACTCTCTCTCTCAAATAAATAAATCTTTTAAAAAAATGAATTACTCCAACCCCTTATGCTCTGGATTAACATACAATTTTAAAAAATTCATATGGGTTCAGGTTTTCTCGTTCCCCAGAATGCTGATTAAAAGCCTGCCTTTAGAGGGAGATTTTACATGGGAACATTTCCTGTAAGCTACAGCCTTCTTCTTGCCTTGTCTTGTATTTTTGTGCATCCACTCACCAGTGAAAATGATTAAATCTCCAGGTATCATTCCATCTGAGGGAAATGAAATCACTGGAACAGAACATGTTCCAAGGATCATCTGTCTATTTATCCAGCCAAGAGCTTATGTGTTACCTGTCATTTGGTTGCCACTTCAACAGAGCTCTGGGCTGGACTGAATAAGGGAAATGTAGATGCTCAGAGCTGGAGAGAAACACAGGAGTTCTTCAGTGAGTTCATTGACATGCATGAGAGCAAGATTACAATTTTCACAAGTCTCTGAAGCACTCCAGAGAATCTCTGAGATCCTTCGAGTCAGAAGTCATTCATGATGCCCTTAAGACCCACAGACAAACAGGCAGTTTGGGGAATGTTGATGGCAAGCATGACAATTGCACCAAAGTGTCTTGTCTGACAGAATCTTGCACGAAACACTGGACATCGACACACTCAGCTTGCTCACACTTTAATCTGCTTTTGCCTCTCAACTCATTGAAGAGGTGAACACCATTGAATCTTTCTTCCTTCTCTTTCTGTAGAACCAGACCTGACTACTCATCTTTGCTCTTCGACTCTACCAGTGTCTAAGTTATTGATCCAGTGGTCCCCAAGCTCCCCAGCATTAGCCTTTACACAACACTCTTTGTTCTTCAACTGCTGTGGTTGGTTCATTTGATCCATACGCGGCACACTTGAGTGATCCAACATGAGTGATGGACTCTGTATATAACAGATCTTGATCCTAAGGGTAACCCATTGTATCTCCTCTCCTCTTCTCTGTCCCTATTGAGTCCCTTATATAATGATCTTTACTTCGTAGGAAATGATTTTTTAATAGATAATATTGGCTTTTGTGATAGTATGAGCTAGTATGGCTTATTGACTGTTTTTTTCTTTTTTCAGAGAAGCATAGACAAAACTTATCATGCAATAACCAAATTATTCTGGCTATATGAAAAAAGCAATGGCAAATGGGCTATAAAAAGAGAAAGGCAATTGAAGAAGCATCATATTATTTAATGATATGGTATAGGAACATTTTGTTAGTTACAGCTTATATCCACACATACACACAAATGTTGCATGTGTGCAATTAAAGTCCCCAATAGTTTGTGATATGTTTCAACTAATAAGGAGTATGGGAAGACTACCTAGAATAGAATATGAGCCCTCCTCTTCTTTATTTCTTTCTTTTTCCTTTCTTTCTTTTTTTTTGCTTTTAAGATTTATTTATTTATTTTTTTTTAGAGAGAGAGGGAAAGAGAGAGAACGAGTAGGGGTCAGATGTGGAGGGAGAAGAAGAGAGAATCCAAGCAGACTCTGAGCTGAGTGTGGAGCCTGACACAGGGCTAAAATCATGACCCTGAGATCAGGACCTGAGCCGAAACCAAAAGTCAGATGCCTAACTGACTGTGCCATTCAGGTCCCGCCTAGCCCACTTCTTTATACATATTTGGTCTTACACAATTTAACCTTTGTTTTAGCCTTATTTTCCTCATTTGTAAAATGGAAAAAATACCATTTTTCTAGGGCTGTGGTGAAAAATAAGATAATCCAAAAAACACGCTTAGTATTGTGCCTACAACATAGTCACGACCATCTGAAGGATTATGATTAAACATCTCTAATGTAACTGTTAATTATCTTTGTTTATTAAAACTAATCCTTTTCACTACTGCATATTACATATGCAATATAATAATACCTATTGTATTTATTATTATGTTGTAGCCCATTTCTTAGCAATACCTCAGAAATGCTTTTTAGATTCTCAAACTTAAATTTCTGTGACATTTCTTGATAGGTCTTTTTTCTTTTTTCAAAGATTGATTTATTTATTTTAAAGAAAGAGAGTAGAGGCAGGGGGAGGAGCAGACGGAGATAGAAGGGGAAGCAGACTCCCTGCTGAGCATGGAGCCAGAGGCAGGACCACAGGGCTCCATGCAGGACTCATCTTGGGGTCCAAACTAGAGCTCTACATGGGGCTCCATCCCATGACCCTGAAATCATGACCTGAGCCCAAATCAGAAATTGGACGCTTAACCAATTGAGCTACGCAGGCACACCTCCTCATGGGTCTTCTATCAGTCTTACTAAGATTTTCCCTGGAGTGATTGTAATTGTGTGATATGATGGAGGTCTTAGCTATCAGTATGGTGCTGATCCTATTGCAATATGTAAGTGTATCAAGTAAAGGTGCTTTATACCTTAAAGTTACACAATGTTAAATGTCAATTGTATCTCAATAAAACTGGAAAGAAAACATAGAGGAAAAACTGGAGATATCACTGACGTTTAGGTGACTAATAGTGAGAGAGAAAGCATGTGTACTGTGCCCTAAGTTTTTATAAGAACTGTTGTCATCACAAAGCATTAAATTTGCATGTAGTGGAGTTTTTGTTGAAAAGTGGTGAACTCATTGACTTAGTCCTTGGCTCCTGAACTTCCACTCAGAGATAAGTGTGTAAGGGGAATACCATATTGAAATTATTTGACCACATATTGGAAAGATAGTAAATTCTATATGACTTATTTCCTAAGCTGGATGGTGAATACAGAGGTATTAGTCATGTAATCATCTGTACTTTCATGTTTCTCTGAAATGTTTCAGATTGCAAAATTTAAGTATTTAGAAATGTAGAGGCAGATGTGAGACCAGGTAAATTACTTTATAATTTTTGCTTTTATGGACCCAGAAACTGCTTAATTTATTTTACATTAAAATTTAATTTTTTGTGTATAATAATTTGAGGGGTCTTTATGCTTTCTATAATGCAGAATTAGGTTTATTTCAAATTTATTCATTTTTGTGGTCCACTCGGAGTGCTGGCTCTCAGATATGTCTAATCTGAGAAGTATATAGGTAATTCTGCTTATATATTTTATCTTTCTATAAGCACATTTCCTCTTATTAAATATTCTGTATTTCATATGGCTTTGCAGCTTGTCCTAGTTGTACTGAATTTTAATACTCATTCTACTAACTAGTATGGTATCATTTGCATACCTAATGAACATGGTCATTCAGATTATTGATTGAACTATTAAGTGCCATAAAATTCAAGAATAATTATGATGGAAAATCAATTGCTATGTCATTCTAGGTTGACATGACCCGTTGATATCACTCCTTTGTATACTTACTGGTTAAATTTACCCACCTTGATATGTATATATGGTCTATTAGGCCTAACCAGATAATGGATAAATATATACCATCCAAAACAAGGCCAAATGCCTACTGTGACATAATAGGTTAGAGCCACAATTTTTCTTTTATCTCTAAAATCAGCCATCAGTTGACAGTAGAATGTAAACAATCTGACAAAACTACTTTTCAAAAAGTCAAGCAGTCTTCTGGTGAGCATCTCATAATAATCCTACTTAATATTCTCTTTTTCAGAGAAGAAACCATGGCCCTGAATGCTTAATGGGGTTTGCTTATATGATTTTAACTTCTTGTAGTTTTCAAAATCAAATGCACCTGGAAAATAGTCTGCATCACCTATTTTATTTTCGATGATAATTTAATATCTTGTGGATTATATTTCTTATTATGTTCCCAGGGATAGAAATTAACAGCTCAGAAGTTCTCCATCAACTTTCTCATAATACTGAGATACAGAAATAACAGACCTATAACAGTTCAAATGAGTTGTTAAGTATCCCAAAGGTCAGTTCACTCTTGTTTTCTTTAGAAAGTTTTAATCATTTACCTATTAGTTCTGTCATTCTGTGTGATAAAATAGAGCCATGGTACCAAGAGGCCAAATACTGCAGTCATGAAAACATAATGAGGGCTTCATGCTATGACCCACGAACATAGTCAATGAAAAACTCCATCTTGTACCCACTAACACAAGACTTAAGTTTCTGTTTGACTTTCTTCCCCATTAGTAACTACATTTCATGAGCTAATCACAAGTTTTATTGTTGTTGTTGTTGTTGTTTTAAGATACAGAAGATCCAGAACAGGATTTTATCTCACAAATGTTATAAAACTAAGATACCCCAAAAGGCCCTTGAGAAAAGTCCCCAAACTGGAATGTTTCACATTGTTTTACTCAAATGAAGATGTTTTTCAGATTCTCGGTTTCACATCGAAACTGGACATTTCAAAATTCATATTGAAATTATATTAAAAAAAATAAAGTGATGAAATGAAGCCGTCCCAATACATTTGAACAACTAGTGAGATATTTTTAGGCCTAAAAAGCCATTTTGGGATCCTACACTACTCTAGAAAATTAAATAATACACAAAATCCACAAATAAACCAGGGAACTGTCCACCTGGATCTAACTGAATTGACTCTGAGATGATCCAAATATTTCTAGGAAAGATAGCTTTCCTATTTAAAGAACTGCATTTTGAAGAAATTCTGAAATATTACTGAGCATTATAAAAAAGACTGGGGCGACTGTGGAGCTCTATCACATTTTCAGGTGGAAAGATAATATTGTAAAAACATCATTCTAAACAAATTATTGTAAACATTTCTTCCAACTCCAATCAAAATGCCAATGGGGTTTTTGAAAGAAACTGGGAGGAAAACACAAAATGATATTAGAATTAATTCAGAATAACTCACAAGAAGAAACAGACATTTTCATAAAAATCAGAGTTGTCGTGTATGAAAGAACTTACCCTGTAAGACAGTAAAGCCTTCTGTTAATATACAGATATTAAAGCCTGGTGCTATTGGCACCAAAAAATGCAGAGTTCCATGACCACATGAGGCCAAGAATAGCCCCTGATATATTGAGTGATCAACAAATATGAAATTAACATTATAAATCAATGAGAAAGAGTGATAGTCAATAAATGGTGCTTCAGAAATTCATTAGATACAGGGGAAAAAGTAAAAATAGATCTTTACCTTACCCTATACACACTCACACACACACACATACACCCCTACATGAATATATATATATCCACATACATGAACACAAATTTTTGAGGGACTTAAGTTATCACAATGCTGAGTGCCCTCTTAAAGAAAAAGAAAACAGTACTACAAATTCAAAATTAGTTATGAAAGTGAATATTAATTTAGGATGAGAAAAATCACAACAGAATGTAAACATACAATATAATGTGTCTCATGAACACAAAATCTGGAAAAAGTACATATTTCAATTCAATAATTATCTGATATTTCCATAATACTTTTCCCTCCATATGTTTTGGTTGCATATTCTTTGATTACTTTTTCATAGAAACAGCAATTTTCTATTAGTAGTAATTTAAAGAAACATCTTCAGATTCTCAACTCATTGTTGATAATGTCAAATAAGTGTTTAGGATTATTGTCAACTTTGGGAAGGCCTCTCTCAAGTTTCTTCCATAAAAGGAGCTGTTAAGAGTGGAAGAATTTTCCACAGATTAATGTCTGGCTTCATACATTTCAAATCTTGGTGCTCCCCCATTAACCACACACTTTCAGTGCTGAGCACCAAGGAACAAACATATTCATATTGCATTAGAAATTCTACCCAGGGACACCTGGGTGGTTCAGTTGGTTAAGCAGCTGCCTTTGGCTTGGGTCATGATCCCAGAATCCTGGGGTCAAACTCCACATAGGGATCCCTGCTCAGTGGAGAGCCTGCTTCCGCCCCCCCACCCCAGCTGCCTGCCGCTTTGCCTACTTGTGCTTTCCCTCTCTGTCAAATAAATAAATTAAATCTTTTTAAAAAAAAAAGAAAATTCCACCTATACATCTTAGTATCAGAACACCAGGAGGCTGTCACAAATGGGGAAAATTTCTGGAAGTGATTCCTCCACTAGAAGGACTAACTAAACCTAAAAGGGAGGGACCCCATAAAATTATCCCACTAAACCCAAAATGAATGCATCCTCTTAGAGGGATCCTGCCATAGCCACAGGCAATACAATGGCATCTATCACCACGGGACATACAGAGGAGAGGTGTGATCAAGGAAAGAGTGATAAAAGGAAAATTGGAATGGGAAGAGGCAGGGTTCTTAACTGAGGGTGGTTAAAGTACTTTACTTTTGTAAGTTTTTAAAAAATGTATAATCATGTGAACACAATTCTAAGGTCCTTTAATGGCTTCATGGTAAATCTACCTCTGATTATCCCCACTTTGTAGTTTAAGACACTGAAGGTGGGAAGGCTAAGTCACTTGCCCGTGATCACACAGTTTGTAAATTGCAAGCTGAGCCTAGAAGCCAAGGTTTAATGATCCCAAAGAGTACTCAAAAACACCAAGCTGTACTTCTAATAGAAGAGAAAAAGAGTGAATATCCTTAATACATGAAAAAGCTATCTTGAATTGCTACAAGATCACCATATTCCAAGAGAAAAATGGACAATTGGCCAAAGCAAAAAAAAAAAAAGGTTAATTATGATTAAAACTCACTCAACTTTAAAACAGGTATATGTTTTTATCAAATTTGAAAATAATTTTTAAATGATAATACACAGCATTAATGGGTTGGGATAGGCACGTACATTACTTCTGAGAACATAAATGTGTACAAGTTTCAGAAAATTAATGTGTCAATTTGGCAACGGGTATTAATAGCTTTAAAAACGCTCATCACTTTTCATGCAATCATTCCACTTCCAGGAAAATAGTCTGAAATAAACAACAGACCAAGTTTCATGTACAAAAACATGGCACTATTTAGTAGGGGGAAAAAGAAACAATATGAAGGGAATGGTTAAGTGAATTATGGGATTATGATCTAGAAAATAAAATATAACGGAGGCCATTACATTATATTTATGATATTTCCATACTATGCAGAAACACTTAAGGACTGCCCACTAGAAGAAAAAAGGGCCTTTCGTATATAATATACAATACCATCTCAATCTCGTAAACACACACTCATACGCAGACATTAGGCAGAACTATAACAATACTTGTACAGATTAGGAGCTATAATTTCAGAAGTGACATTATACCATTCAAACTTAGGTCGAAAATGCAATTTTAGAAATAATTGCTTTATTTTGTAATCTACAAAACAGAGCATTTGTACCTCCCTCTCCACTTCCTGTTGGCAAGTTTAAGAATTGAGGAGAGGGGGCGCCTGGGTGGCTCAGTGGGTTAAGCCACTGCCTTCGGCTCAAGTCATGATCTCAGGGTCCTGGGATGGAGCCCTGCATTGGGCTCTCTGCTTGGCAGGGAGCCTGCTTCCCTGCCTCTCTGCCTACTTGTGATCTCTCTCTGTCAAATAAATAAAATCTTAAAAAAAAAAAAAAAGAATTGAGGAGAGTGTGTCTATATTGTGGCTCTGAAACCATATATTATCAAAGCAGTCAATTTAGTGCCACTCGGAACAGGCGTCTGACGTCCTCGGCTCCGTCTTTGTCCCCCGCCCCGCCCCCAGTCTTACACTTAGCCGAAGTCACCTGCCTGGTGTTCTCCAGAGGTGGCTGTGTTTCCCTGTAAGGTTGTATTAGTGAAGCCCCTGGGCTCTTATTTGAGGAAAGGCACTATATAAATGCAAAGCAGTCTATTTTATTCCTGCTGTCATATAAATAGAAATCTACTTTATGCTAGCAGTTTTTCAAGGAAACTGGCTATTCTGAGTATCGTGCTTCTCATTCTCAAGGCCTCCATAATCTATTGGGCAAAATTATTTCCCACCCCAGAACAACAGGTGCCTTCTTGGGTGCAGAACAGTCATTAGAAATGTCACCTTGAGCCAGGACTAGTCCACACAGAGAGCCAGGTGATTGTCTAGATGGTTCAGACAATAGCGGCGTCAAGCTGACTCTGGCTCCGCACCAAGTGCAGATGCCTGGCTGCCAGGACACAGTGAGGTGACACTTTCCTCCTGGTCTTGGCCATGCCTGCCTTTCACAGCATCTCCAGCTCGGGGACAGAGTGAGTCAGGCAGGCTCAGCAGTCAGGCTGACCTGGGCTTAAATCCTGGTTCTGCTATTGGAGAGCTCAGTGTCTTTGTAAAATGAATGCATCTGCCCTGACTGTTACAGGATGATAACACAAGGCGTGTGTGGACATGAGTGAACATGCATGAAAACATTCACCACAATGACACACATGCAGGAGTTCGGGACCATTTACCTGTAAGAGTCAGTGCCCCTGCCTCCTTCCCTTAGCACCAAGCTGAGAAATGTGTTTAGGACGCGATGCAGCAGGCAAGGGATGGGGGAAGGCTGCAGAACAGGAATTACAGCCCCTTGTATCTGCTCTTAAGTATTTTACAAACTCTAACCCTACAAATGTTAGAACTAGAAGTGACCTTAGAGATGATCTGTTCTATTGCCTTCATTTTGCAAACAAGGAAAGCTTAATAAAACAAGGGTGTGGGGGACGCTTGAGTGGCTCAGTAGGTTTAGGGTCAGACTTTTAGTTTCAGCTGAGGTCATGATCTCCAGGTCCTGGGATCGAGTCCTGCATGGACCTCCATGCCCAGGGCGGAGTCTGCTTGGCATCCTTTCTCCCTCTCCCTCTGCCCCTTCCGATCATGCACTCTCTCTACCTCTCAAATAAATAAATATTTCAAATTCAAGTGCACTTGCCACATTAATTGGTTCACAGAGAATTTGAGTGATACACGCCCTTTTTGTTTTTCTTTCTCCTTCTTTAAAATACTAAAATGAATTTGCTCTGGGGTAGAACCCAGACTCTTTCAATTATGTGCTACCTTGTGACCACCTCCCTCCCTCACTGCAGCCACTTGCCTGTTACCCTGAACAACCGTGTGTTGCCTGTCTGGCGAGAACGCTCTAGCAAGCAACTGTTTTCTTCAAATGCTGTGCAGAACCACATCTTGTAGTCTGTAGTCTTACTTTCCTGACTTTTGAAATCCTCAAGAATGAATATGGGTTAAGGAAAAGGAGCTTAAAGGGTGCTTGGGTGGTTCATTTGGTGAAGCACCTGACTCTTGATTGACTTAGGTCATCTCAGGATTTGGGGATCCAGCCCAGCACAGAGCCCCATATGGAGCTCCGTGCCCAGCATGAACCCATTTCCATCACATTTTTCCAGGGTACTGACTCCAACTCTCACTAAATGGAGTAAAATTGGACATATTTACCCCTGCCTGCCTTCCTGGGGAATCCTTTCATTCTGGGTCTAGAATGGAGACCCTCGGAAGAAATTCATGCTCTGTGCCAGCTCTGTGGAGGGGAAGACCAACACCTCTTCCCCATGCTACCCCCTCTGCCCATCCCCATTCCAGCTCATTCTTTTAAACAACAGGAGGAGTGACTAATCAACCAGACAGAGAGTGGGCCATTCTTCAGCCCATGCGTTTCTGGTAATACCATCTTCTCTCTAGTCCTAGCATCTTAATTTTTCTGTGCCACGGACCTCTTTGGCAGCCTGAAAAACCCTATATGCCTCTCCTCAGAATATTGCTTTCAAATACAGCACTAAAATGCATAAATGTTGAAGGAAACGCATATTGAAATAGATAACAAATCCTGTAAGAAATGTGATATAAGACTATATGTGTCTTTATTAACACATTAAATAAGAAGATCTGGTTGTGGGTCTAATAACTGTTGTAATCTCAATATAGTCATGGGCACAAATGTTATTTCTAGACAGCTGCAACCACTGTAATGTGGGAGAAAAATACTGTGATTTCTATTAATGACAGCCATCAGAGCCGATAATCGTACTGCGATTTCTTTCCTATATTCATAACGGAAGGAAATGCTAAATTCTAGTTAAAAGTTAGTGAAAATTAAAATACCACTCCCCATGTAAATGAACTCCCCATTTATATTCAGGGGCCTGTGATTTCTACCCAAGACCCCCTTGGTCTCTGTAACAAGCTTAGGAACTCTGTTGTTCCTCCTGACACAGACCTAGCCCTAACATCCTACACCTCCTCATCTTCTTCCTAAGGCAGAGCTCAGGAGTGGGTTTGCTTCTGTGGGTCTCTCTTCCCAGTGCCTTGTTTCAAGAACATCGAGGCAGGAAAGTCTCAGATTGCAGAATTAGGGGAAGGGGAAGCAAATGGAATTTTCTAGTTCGGAAATGCTTTATACAGACATACCTCATTTTATCCTGCTTCTGTCTGTTTCACTTCACAGATAACGCATTTTTGTTTTGTTTTGTTTTTTAGAAATTGAAGGTTTGAGGCAACCCCTGCATCAAAAGGTCTATCAGTGCCATTTTTCCAACAGCGTCTTTTTTTTTTTCACTTCATGTTTTGTGTCACATTTTGTGAATTCCTATAAAATTTCAAGCTTTTCAATTATTATTATATTTGTTATGATGACCTGTGATCGGGGACTTCTGATGTCACTAGTGTATAGAATCTCTTTTATACAGCATATCATGGGGCTTTCCTTTCCCACTAATCTTTACAGGAACTTCTCTTTAGTAAATACAGATGTCCATTCACATTTACATATAGGACAGATATGTTTGGTCTCAATTCTGTCAATGTGTTTTTTTTTTTTTTAAGATTTTATTCATTTATTTGACAGACAGAGATCACAAGTAGGGAGAGAGGCAGGCAGAGAGAGAGGAGGAAACAGGCTCCCCGCTGAGCAGAGAGCCCAATGCAGGGCCCCATCCCAGGAGCCTGGGATCATGACCCGAGCCGAAGGTTGTAAGCCCTGCTCCTATTTCCTCTCAAAATGGTACATATTTGCTGTGATTTGTAGGTTTATGATTTGACTCCAGAAAATTTAGAGGTTTGTTATCTCTTTATATCTTCTAGTGATGATACTACAACTTGAAATTATGTCCTCAAGCCTCTATTTCTTGAGTTATGATCTTTAATGGCAGAGGACAAGAGATGTGTACCCTGATGCTTCCCTGTCTTCTACTCTGTGGCCGCCTCAGTCCCCAGCACTCTGATAGTTATATTCACAGCTTTGAGAAATACAGTGAGATGGTGATTATTTGATTCTCCACTTTAGCAGGATATGTAAAAGCCTCTGTTCTGAAAGATGTAGAAATTCACTCATTTTTACTATCTCCATCCTCTCTTCCCCACAACTTTAAAATTTGCAATATTTGTATTTTTATATCTACATTACTATTCCCCCAATAGTTTAACCTTAGTCTATTTTAATTTAGAACAACTTTTACCAAGTCCCCTACTTCCAGAAATTCTTTATTAACTGGTTAGGTGTGTGAAATTTTTCAAGTTCATTTCAAAGAGCTCATGGCTGCTAATTTCTAGAACTTTTTCATATGTAAATTGTCCATTTCTTGCCTTAATTGGAATGACCTCTGGCTTTTTATAAATTTCTTGATAAAGCTTTCTTTCCCTTCTAACCCTACAGCATTATTTCACTGAGCAGAATTTTGCTGTGGCTTTGATGCTAGTCAGATTTTTAATAAGTGGCTTAATTTTTTTTTTTTTTTTGAGGAGGTGGCACTTGCCTTACCAATGGATTTTCTCTTTGCCATTAAAGTATGTCACTTCACCAGGCAGTGCCTTTGTGTTTATAATCATCTATCTCGAGACACACTGAGAATCTAGTTTTTCATCTATTTCATGATTTTTTTATATCATAGCCTTGAATTTTTTTAATGTTTCATTTATGAGGTTATCTTCCTAAGTGGTGCCAAGGCAGTATCTGTTAGATCTTCACACAAATTCCATCTCCACTCTTTTTCTTTTACTTGTTTCTTGTCATTTGTGTTTCTTTTCTCAGTTATGTCCTCCATGACCTTGACTGTGGCTTCAGGGGTATCTGTTGTCCTTTTTGGGGCTACTAACGTGACTTTCAGTTATGGAATCTCCTCCTCCTCTTTGGTTCCTGAATTCTGTCAGCTCGATTTTCATCCCTTTCCATTGTCTTATTTCTTCCTCAAGACCTTGTATCCATATTTTGAACTGAAGGTCAACAGGCCATTTTTCTTTCATTTCTTTGATTCCCTGAGGTTGTGTTGATTCCTAATTGCCATCAGCTTCATGATGTAATTTGTATACTTTTTATTTTACATCTTAGTTTTGTTTTTCATTTTCCTTTTCTTTGTTTGTTTGTTTGTTTTTTGTTTTTGTTTGTTTGTTTGTTTGTTTTTTGGCAGTGTTTAACAGGGACTATGTCTAATTTTTTCTCCCTACTACTTTGAATGGTTGGCCATTTATTCCAATGGTCAGCTTTTTGTTGACGTATCATGTAAATGAAAAGAGGAAAGCTGGAGTGAATTCACAACTTTGCCTTTAGTCTGAAGTGTCTCTTCCTCCCAAGTGTGCCTTTGCTCTGGGCTAGTGAGATGATCTGGATTTGAAATCAGAGTATATAGATCTGAACTCTCGTGCCCACTCTTCTTAGCTTTCTACAAACAAAGTTAGAGGAACTTTGTCAGGTCACTTCAAGTCCCTGAGCCTCATGCTCTGCATTTTTGAAATCTGTGTAACAGTAACATCTGCATAACAGAGTTCCGCTGAGGATTAAAAGACATAATTCACGTAAAGCACTTAGTACAGTACCTGGCACATGGGAAGTGCTTAGTAGTAATTATTATTATTAAAGCAAAGCCTCATTTGGCAGCCTCTGGTGCAAAGATTTAATTTAACATTACATCCCTTTAGCAGACTAAACTTGTCAACAGCAAGACTGATGGCCATCTACCATTTCTGCTTTGCTCCATTACACCATGTCTCAGTTTCCAAGGGCTGCTATACTAAATGACCACCAACTTTGTAGCTTCAAACAACAAAGACTTATTATCTTACATTTCTGGAGGTCAGAAGTCCAATATGGGTCTCACTGGGCAAAACCAAGGTATTTGAGGGGTTGTGTTCCTTACTGGAGCCCTAAGGGAACAACCACTTCCTTGACTTTCCAGCTTACTTCGCTTGTGGCCTCCTTCTGTCTTCAAAGTCTGCAATTCTTTCTTGTTGGGTCTGACTCTTCTGCCTCCCTCTTCCCCATTTAAGGACCTTGTGACTATGTTCCTATCTATATAATACAGGATAAACCTCCCCTCATAATAGTAAGCTGATTAGCGATCTTAATTCCACTTGTTACTATAATTTCCCTTTGCCTTTTAGGCTAACATATTCACAAGTTCCAAGGATTAGGACATGGACACCAGAAGCCCTCTTTCCACAAAAACAGCCTGTCTGTTTTCTCAGTCAGGCCAAACTCTCCTTCCTGTCTATTGTGTCATACTGGATTGTTCCAGAAATCTTCCACAAAACTAGACCTGTATACCGAGTTAAGGGCCATTGATTTTTGTCCTTTTTCTTTTGGGCTCAAGTTCTGTAGAGAATGGGTCTACTCTCAGTTTTCTCCTCTGACTCACTCTGTTTTTCTTGTGCCTGAAGTACTACTCTTCATAGCCTTGAGTTTGTGATTGCTTTCTACTCTTATTGACCATGGAGTTTGCTGCTTTTGTTATTCTATTTGTTTTCAGTTTATTTCAGGAAGGGCAGATAAAGGTGCCTGTGTTCTGTCATCTTTACCAAATATATCCAGCTACACTTTTTAATTAAGATAATCAGTTTTAAGTACACAGAAAACTGAGAGGAAGCTACAGACATTTCTCCTATGTTTCTTGCCCACATAGATGCACAGCCTCCCCCATGATCAACATCTCCCACCAGAGTGGTACATTTGTTAAAACTGATGAACAAACATTAATACATCATCATCACCCAAAGCCCGGAGTTTACATTAGAGTTCACAACTGGTGTTGGGCATTCTATGGGTTTGAACAAATTTATAATAACATTTTCACCATTAGAGATTCATACAAAGTGTTTTTCAAAATGGCCGGTGCTTCACCTCCCTCCCCCATCACCAATCCCTGGCAACCACTGATCTTTTTACTCTCTCCACAATTTTGCCTTTTTCCAGAATGTCATATAGTTGGAGTCATGCAGTACAGAACCTTTTCAATTTGGCTTTTTTCACTTAGCCATATGCATTTAAGTTTCCTCCATGTCTTTTCATAACTTGGTAACACTTTTTTTTTTTTAATGCCATTGTCTGGATATACTACAGTTTATATATCCATTAACCTACTATAGCACATCTTGGTTGCTTCTGGGTTAGGGCAGCTATGGATAAAGTTGCTCTAAATATTCCTGTGTGTTTTTTGCATGCACATAAACTTTCAATCTTTTGGGTAAATACCAAGGGGCACAATTGCTGGATTATGCAATAACAATATGTTCAATTTTGTGAAAATTACCACACTACCCTCCAAAGCAGCTGTACCATTTTGCATTCCCACCAGCAATGAATGGGTGTGCCTGTTGCTCCAAGACCTTCTCAGCCTTTGGCATTGTCAGTGGGTTTGGGTCGTTTTAAGAGGTATGCAGTGGTATCTCGTTTTGGCCTTAATGTGCACTTCCTTGATTACACAAGATTGCAGAGCATTTTTTCTTATGTTTGCCAGCCATTTCTGTATCTTCTGTTTTTAATCAGGTTATTTTCATATTGATGAGTTTTCAGAGTTCTTTGTATATTTTGGATGACTGTCTTTTGTCAGATGTTGTTTTTTGAACATATTTTCTTCAGTCTGTGATTGGTATTCTTATTCTTTTGACATCCTCTGGGTTTTTTTTAAATGTCATTTGTATCAGAAATTTCTTAAAGGGTCTACATGTAGAAGGTACTTTTCTACTTTCTAATTCTAAGACAGGCTTTTCTCTAACATGATATTGTCTGAGTTATTTCAAGGGTTCAATATCAGATTCAAGAAATTAGATATCAAACCTCAAAGGGCTGCATGATCTGAAAGGTCCCCCACTCAATTGCATATTTTATAATCTGCCACTACATATTTTTTTAACATATATTTTTTCCTTCTTTTTTGCTATTTTTACTTTCTGGAAAGAAGGAGTGATAGTAAAAATAAATAAATAAATAATAATAAAAAAAAAGAAGGAGTGATAGTTTAATTGGATTTTATGTACATATATTATGATCCAATAAATAATTATAACCACTCCTTTTGGACTGGTGCACTAATTGCTAAGACATTTCATATGTTGGAATGAAAAGATTTTGGAAATTGTCCCCAGCTCCTCTAAACACTTACGCATTTACAGATCTGGTAATAATAATTCCCTTAATGTCAAATATCTTGTACTCAAAAACTTGTAAGAATCCAAAGCAAAGGTGTGTTTGGGAAGTAAATTATCCCCTAAATAGGTGACCCTGAAGCCTTATGAACTAACTGTGCCTTCCTTGCTTATTAATAAGCATCATTTCCAAGCAACCAAGATGTATTGAGTTGGGAGTCCCTAAGTGCGAGAGGGTCCAGAAATAGCTTTGACTTTTCCTTTTTTTAATTTACCTTGCGGGGCTATGGGGAATGAGCAATCCTTTAGTCTGTCAATATCACCAGCAACAGCACCACAGGAAGAGAAGAAGGGGAGGGGAGGAGTGAGGTGATGAGGGAGCCTCGGCTGAGAAGATGGAATATCTATTTGACACAGAAGAGGGTCCTCACAACTCTGCAGAGCTGAAATGTCAAAAGCAGCCACTGAAAAAGAACTGAGTCATCAGAATTTTGACATTGACAAGGCTACACTACATACAGTATGTGTGACTTCTAATACTCCCTGACTGTTATACCATGGACTAAGACATTTTCTGTTTCTGTCCTCAGTCTTTCATGAATTTAATTGTTTTTTGTTATTTCTCTTCTCTATTTTCCTTTAGTCCTTTTATTCAACAAATATACACTGGCATGCACTATGTCTTTAAAACTGTGTGTCTTGATTTGCTCATAAATTAATTTTGTCTTACCTGATTTTGAGGGTTATTCAGGCAATCAAATGAAATAATGTTGTAAAAGTACTGCAAAAAAGGTAGAAAATAATACAAATACTCGTTATTTCTCTTACCAAAAATAATAGTATTGTTGCAATATAATATATAGTGCAGATCCTGGCATAGTATCACTTAATTATAATTTTCTAACAAAGCAGACGTATCATACGCACAAAATGCAAAATCTATCTTCTTTGCAGAGGGTTTTCTTTGAATTTCATCAAACATTATCATTCTTAACTGAAAGAACTAGACGCCGCTGTTTTCATGCCCTCATCTTATTTAGCAATGTTTTTAGGCAGGATTCAACCTCTGGCAAGGTCATTGCTAAACTGAGCATGAACTTCTGAATGGAAGGAAAGTTCTCATAATTTCAGTATGAAAACACGTTATTAGAAAAGCAATAAAGTACAGTACCATGAAAATACTGTTAAGTTCAAGCATGTATCTGCCATGAAGGACCTATGAATTCTTGGCCAACCTATGTATCCCCTCTATGTCTGTTTACACATTTGTAAAATATGGGAAAAAAATTAGCTACCACTAAGGATGCTGTAAGCCTCAAAAATAAATTATTTTGGGGAAAATGTTGTGTACTTGTGTAATTACACACAGAACATGTCCATGTATGTATTTTACTGGCCTGAGGAAAGAGGAGGAAAACCAAGGACTTTGTAGACAGCATTGTTCAAAATGGCAGCCAGTCGCCACATGTGGCTGTTAGCTCTTGAAACATGGTGCATGCAATGGGGAGACAAAATCTTCAATTCTCCTTAATTTTAATTTAAAAACCTGAAGCAGTATAGAAATGTTTCTGTTAAACACAATTTCATTGGTAAGTTGGAACTACATTTCATGTCAACCCCTGAAAATTTAGCATCGGGATGAAGATGTGCTGTAAGTGGAAGATATGTTCTAGAATTCAAAAACTTAGGACCTAAGTTGTAAAATATCTCATTAATAATTCTTATAGCGGCCACATTTGTGGTAGTCTGAAATAATGGCCACCCAAGCATATCAGGTCCTGAACCCTGGAACTTGTACCTTATTTAGAAAAAGGGGTTTTACAGATGAGGTTAAAGACTGTTTTTTTTTTTCCCAAGATTTTATTTATTTATTTGAGAGAGACAGAGAGACAGTAAGTGAGAGCATGAGTGGGGAGGAGGAGAGGGTGAAGCAAGCTCCCTTCTGAGCGAGGAGCCGGATGCAGGGCTTGATCCTAGGACCCCGGAATCATGACTTAGGTGGAAGCAGCAGCTTAACTGGCTGAGCCCCAAACTGAAAGACTTTTAGATAAGGAGATTATCTGAGACTATCCAGGTGGGCCATAAATGCAATCTCATATTTCCTTATCAGTGAGAGGTATAAGGAGGTTTGGTTATACACAGAGAGAAGTCAATGTGACAGTGAAAGCAGAGGCTGGAGTGATGGGGCAACAGACCAGTGGATGCCAGTAGCCGCCAGAAACCAGAGGAAGTCAGGAGCAAGTTATCCCCTAGAGCCCTTGGAAGGAGCGTAGCCCTCCTGCAACCTTGATTTGGACTCAGTGAAACTAATTTCAGACTCTGGCCTCCAGCTCTGTGAGAGAATAAATTTTTGTTGTTTTAATTCACTAACTTTGTGGCAATTTGTTATAACAGCATCAGGGAACTAATATACTTATTGGAATTCTGAGATTTGGGTCATATTCAGTTAACTGTAATCCATCAAAATTAATTTTACCCGTCTTTTTTTTTTTTTTTTAGTGTGGCTTCTTGAAAATAAAAATTTATTTATGCAGCTATCATTAAATTTCTACTGGCCAGTGCTGTCTTAGACCGTGACATTCTATAGGACATAGGAATCTTAGGCCTGTTACCTTTTCCCTAATCCCTGGGCATCTAAAGAGAAAAACAGGCTCCTGGGTGGCTCAGTTGGTTAAGCATTCGACTCATAATTTCAGCTAAGGTCATGATATCAGGCTCCTGAGATCGAGCCCCAGGGCAGGCTCCACACTTAAGATTAAGATTCTCTCTCTCCCTCTGCCCCTCTCCCCTATTCATGTGTGCTCTCTCTCTTAAAAAAAAAAAATCATAAATAAAGAGAAAATGTATCCATCCAGGAAAGGACTCCCAACAGCTTCAGTTCTGTGTGCTCAGATCCGTTCATGGCCACCCTAAGATTTTCTCATCAACATTTGTAGAAATAAAGACATAACTCAGCATGTAGTCAAAATTAAGTTTTTCCTGTAGTGTATCTGTTTCTCCATTATTTTGAATAAAAATTTCCACATAAATCTAAGCATCCTAAAGAAAGGGATTTCTCTCTTTTATCCTCTTCTTCCACAACCCTCAAAATTCTGCTTTTTAAGACAGAGCTCAGAGGGTACAGAGTCCATTGTTCCTTCTCTGATTTGTCCAATAAGCACTGTTTCATGGTTATCCGCATTGCCTTTGAAGGTAGGAAAACCAAATATACCCACAAAAAATGGGACTCAACATATCCCCAAAGACCTTACTAATTTATACTCCTACACACTCTTATAGGCAGAGACCATTCACTAAGCACTTAAAATGTATTATTGGAATTTGCACAGTGCTTTTCTTCTACAAAATGGCTCACAAATGTAAACTTGTGTTTTTACTGCCCTTATCAACTGCCACCTGATGCTGAGATCGGGGACCTGAGTGAGAGGTGGGGAGGGCTAATTCATGGTGCGTGGTCTCGCGTTTCCTGGCCTTACCATTATGCAAGCCAGCCGACAGAATAACAGTAATTATGGCTGCACATTGTAATGAGGTAATTTGATACAAATAATCTCCACTGTTACTCTATGAATAGGATCCTACAGAAGACCTGCAAATAGCAGAAGTCTAATTTCCTGAGGCCTGAACACGATAAGCCCATCACAGACAGATGGGGGCCTGTCCGTCCCTGCTCTGCTGAGCTCTTCCTGGAAACAGCACCTGTGCATTTGTCTGATGCTCTCATTTTCTGGAAAAGGAAAAGGGGGCCAGAAAAAGGCAGTGTCTTTTTGGCTTCCTGGAAGACCCATTGGTTTATGGGAAATTATCCTTGCTGTGTTGGAAAGGGATTGCAAGTCGATTCCACAGTCCAGCCAGGCGGGGCTTCTGCCGTGTGTCTGCTGAATCAGGTAGTAACAGTCTCATCTTTGCTCACAACATATTACGTCTCCTCCAGGCTGTCCCCTTTCTCATCCCCCACTTCAAATTTTAACTCTCATCTGCTTTCTGAACTTATATAATGCCTCTTTCAAAACATACTCTCCTTGCCCTTTCCTGAGCTGCTTTCCCAGTGGTCCTAGTTGTTTTTCACCTTGGTATCATAACGGGCTATTTACATACCATTCACCCGTGCACCTGTTTCTTCCCCCACCACCATCCTGGCCCCACACCCTGCAGCATCCCCTCCTAAACTACTTTTCAAGGTGTTGAACTAGATGTCCGTTTTCTTAGAGTCAACCCCTAATCATGTTCTCCCACTCAATGGCTCTCTGGTCCATTAGGAATGAAGTTCACACACCAGAATCTGGCAGTCAGTGCCCCCCATCCCCTGGCCATGCTCCACTCTCCAGCCCCTCTGATCTCAGCAAGCTTTCGTGTACCAGGGACTCCAGTCAAGCGTGGCTTCTCATTCTTCTGAACTTCCCCCTCCTCTCTTGTGCCTCCATGGATGTGTCTACTGTATTCCTGTTTTGGTCATGTCTTACCCTTCCCAATCCCCACACTGCCAGCAGTTTTTACCCATCTTCAGTGTCCAGCATGAACTGTCATTCTCCATGAGGCCCTCCCTGGTTCCTTCCACTAAACTAAACTCTCATACTTCTGTGTTTCCTCCAGTTTCTTAAGAAGCTCACCGCATTCTGTCATAGAGTATCACCTTATTGGTGCTCACCTCCCCAGCAGAGAAGGAAATCCATACAACTTGGGACTGTACTTTCTTTCTTCATCCCTTCATTCTCTGCGGTGCCTGGCAGAGGCCAGGTGCCCACCAGGGTGGGCAGAGGGACGTGGACTGAGCCTATGCCATGCCAGGTTTATGAGTAAGAGCAAGAACACAGTTACAGTTGGGTTGAAACTTCTTTGGGGTGAAAGTTTTGTGGCAGAGACAAGGCAGCAAAACGTTGTTTCCTGAGCTGGAGTCAGGCCAGAGCAATGGGGTTAACAGCAGTGCTCTTAGGCAAAGTGCTTGACCACATAGAATCATTAAGTTTTCTTTGTTCCCTTCCTGCTGGGAAACCCCTACAAGAGGGATTTGCTTTGAGAAGAAGGAGTTTCATGCACAGGATTATTCTTTCCCTCTAAACCCCAGGGGTAGGATGCTGGTAATTACTTTTGGATCTATTCAGTGTAATTACACAATCATCCACAGCCACCTACAAATACTCTGTCATTACACGGCATTGTCCTGGTAAACTCCAGTAGGTTTTCTTGTTAGGTAATAACAGCGGTGCCATAGGGCGAAGATGAGTGGTGCTAAGATCTTCTAGTATCACACTCAGGACTCAGCAGCAGGACACATTCCATGTGTAGAAACCTAAACAGCATACTTTAGCATGGAAAGAGGCAGCAGTTTGTGAAGTTTGGGGTGAAAAAGAGCTTCTCCTCTCCACCTCAAGGGGGTGGAGTAAAGATATCAGAATCCTTGACCTTCCTGGTTTCACAAATATAGATGAAAAGAATTAAAGTATGGTATCTACCCTGATTTCTCTAAAGAATACATTGGAGAGGACCAGCAAAATACACCACAGCCCTAACTCACCTTGGCATGAAAACAAGAAATAAAGAACCAAGTTAGTGGTTTACATGCTTGCCTTTCTCACTATATTATGTAAAGCTCTGAGGAGCAGTCCAGTTTTTTTTCCCCTCACCTTTATATCTCCCTCATCTCCATCTGCCTAATACGGGAAATTGTTCATATGACAATCTATAAAGAGATAGAAGATGGATAAAGGGGAGAAAAATGGGATATAAGGTAAAATGGGGAAGGGAAGACAGAGGTAGGAAGGAAGGAAGGAAGGAAGGAAGAAAGGAAGGAAGGAAGGAAGGAAGGAAGGAAGGAAGGAGGAGGAAGGAGAGAGAGATGGAGGGAGGAAGGCCAGCAGGGAGGGAAGAAGGAGGGAGGAATGGAGAAATAAGGACTTTGCTTATTTTGCTTCAATGGCATTTCCTTATTTTAAAAAGAGTAATCTGGCCAAGTACATGCTGTGGGGACAGAATAAAGTCCAAAGTACAGGTTAGGACCAAATTAAGATACTATGAATCTAAGATAAATCTGGTTAGGGCCAGATGACAACAATAGAGTTGAAATAAGGTATATGCCAGAGAAAACACAACTAATTTGGAGAGAGTAGAATTAGATTTCAAGCTTGGCAGAATCCAGGATGGAGGAAATCAAAGGGAAGCTGATTTTTATTTGAGGTAGAAATAAATAAGAAATGACTTCAACTTTGGGGACTTTACTTCAGTGATGACAATGTGAGACCCAAATAAAAATGTTTGGAGGGTATTTGAAGATAAGAGAATTCTTTGGGGTAGAGACATTTAGACTCAAGACACAGACTTCAGGGTCATCGACATGAGATGATGTGTGTTTTCCAAGGATAAACCATGTAAAAGGAGAAAAGACTTCAGGACATCCAGAATTCCCTATACTAGAGCAGAGACTTTTATTTGTCTTTTTATCTCCAGCACCTATATAAATGTATATAAAAGACAATTAGTATATTTAATAAGTAAGTGAATGATGCAATGGAGTAGAGCCAATTATTAGAACATAAAAGAAGTTCTAGAAAGACAAAGATTCCATCTTTATTTAAGACTCTTTTGAGAAGTTTATTAAAATTCCAGATTCCTGGTTCACACCCCAAAGTTCTTGACTCGGCAAGGCCAAAGCGAGATCCAGGTATCTAACTCTGAAACAAACACCCCAGGTGATTCTGGAACAGAAAATCCACAGACCTTCCTTGGAGAAGTGTTTCTTCTTACCACCCTCCACCAGCTGATTTTTGGGGGTATAGGAGAATTCTGCTGGCAAAGATGACATGATAACGACTCTCATGAGAGCACAACAGGTACTGGGAGGCAGACAGATGAACAGCAGTTATAGACCTTCTGCATACTTGAGGGTAATTGAGCCCTTTATCCACTCCTCCTAGACTAGGGATAGGCTATGGAGTTTAGAAGATCCCTGAGTCCATAGGTCTGCCCTGAACATCCAGGACCATGAGCTCTTTGTCCAAGGCTGACTGTGGTAGAGTGCTTGCTGTGGAGGCATGGGGAAGTGTTAGGGCTCCACTCATTGGCCAGTTCCGTCTTTGTTAATAAGCCAGCCAACCTAAGCGGCCAGGAGAATGTCAAGTTAAGGAAGAGATATGGAGGTGAATGATGAACAGTTATGAAAAAAAAAAAACCTATTTTCTGGAATTTATAAAGGACAACCTCACCACTTCTTTGGTTGAATCTCAAACTGTGGTTTTAACTTTACTTCCTATTAATGTTAAAATTTATTGGTTGAAGCATTAGGCTAGAACTCATGGATCATTTGCCTCAACTCCTTGCATGTTAGAACAAGGAAAATGAGGCCTGTGAATGGCAGGTGGCAGATACCCAGTGGTTGGTTCTAGATTAGAACTCATATCTCCCAATTTCTCTGCCATTATTTTAGTTTGTATTTTTAGCTGAAGGATATTGACAATGATGAACTAGAGTTCAGATCTTTAAAAAATGTGAGTGCCTTGTCAAATAACACATCTGTAAGGACATACTACAGAGGTCACCTCTAGGAAGAGAAAATAGGGTGGATTTCATTTTGCTCCTTCATGGACTGCCTACATATTTCAAGTAAAAATACATAATATTTAATACTCGCACTTTGTCTTCCTTTTTATACAAAGCTATTCTGGAATGTTTGTTAGGTGGCAAAACCAATGATGGGTATAGGGGGGTTTATTCCATATTTTTCCATATTTTATAGAGGATACTGGTGATTCTAGAGCAGCACAGTCTTAGAATTGGGAGAAATTTCAGAATTGCCCTAAGTGCCTTGCTTTACAGGTGACACCATTATGGTCCAGACAGATGGAGTGACTTACCTCATTTAAACCTATAAATAACATAAATCAAAAATAGAGGTATCCTGCATCATAAATTAATGAAGTCCATGCTTGAAAACATGTGACTCTAGCCCTTCCAATTTTGAAGCACTGGCAAGGTTTGTTTATGTCCTTGACCCCTGACATCACTATAGAATGGAGAGGGTCTCCAGGAATTTCACAAGCGTGCCCCTAGTCTCCCCAGCTTGCGGCTTTAGTTTTATTTTAGTCTTCTCAGTAAAAGAAACTGAAGAAGAGCTCCATGCTTGACTGTTGGTTGGACAAAAGTAACCTGCCCGAGGACTTTGCAGCAGTTAGACCTGATAGGATCATGACCACAATGCAGGCTCTGAGTACACGGTCGCTGATGCAGGCTCTCACCAACTGGCAGGTTACCTGCATCTGTTGGCTCCTCCAGTGAAGACTTCATAAAAGAAGCATACGCTCCCTTTCTCTGCTCACAAACCCTAACTGCTCAGGACTCTGCAGAAGTGTCCATTGAAGGGATTGTGTGGACTGGCTGTCACAGTCACTAGCAAACACAAGCAACAACTCCTTAGGTAGTTTCTCACTTCAGCAGTCTACATCCTCTATAATATTAGCAGTTGAACTGAAATCAGAACCAAGTCTTAGAATGTCATCAGGTTTCTGTTTTTCCTCCAAGACATTGGGAGGGGGTAAGTCAGATCTGTTAAGTATGTCCTGGTTTTAGGTCTGTAACATTTCTGTGTTGACAATAGTAGGAATATAAAGGACTAGCATTCTGTGCATTTCCTGGCTGCAGGCATGTCACATGCAACGTCTGTAATAAAGATGTTACCATATGGACTCAGCCTTTCACTGTTCATTATGAAAGAATTGAAAATGAAACTACTATCCTAGAGGCGCCTGTGTGGCTCTATTGGTCAACCATCCAGCTCTTAATTTCAGCCCAGGTCATGATCTCAGGGTTGTGGGATCAAGCCTCACGTCTGACCCTATGCTCTGAGGGAAGTCTGCTTAAGATTCTCCCTTTCCCTCTGCTCCTCCGAGTGTCCTCTCTTTCTCTCCTTTTCTGTCAAAAACAATAAATAAATCTATAAATCTTTAAAACAACAACAACAAAACTACTATCCTATGCCTATAGGTAGGCTAAGTATGAACCCAGGTACATTTGACTAAGAAAAAAAAAAAAAAACTCAGTGCATATTTTAGTTTGTGCATTTCTCAACTATATAAAACTTTTGGAACTACAAATGCAAAATTCTTTAAAAAAATAGATCAACTCAGCGTTTAACCATTTATGTTAAAAGAAAGAAGAAAAAGAAAATTTGGATCCCATTTTTTTCTTTTCTTTTTTAATAAATGAAGCAAGGAGCAAACCCTTTTAGGAAAAAAAATTAACTTTCTTTGAGCAACTCATACATGGCACACGGCAGGTACAGACACAGTCTTATTCCCCTTTCATCTGCACAGTAATTGATACTTTGCAGTTTACAATTCAGCAAGTGGATGCTCAAAACCATTAAAAATAGAAGAGAGATTAAAAAAAAAAAATAGAAGAGAGATCAACCTGCAAACCAGTGTCTTTAATTCTTACCCGACAAGTCTTTCCTTCTTTTAACCACACTCCTTCTGAGGTGAACATTGCCTGCAAGCGAGACAAGTACAGGTCCTTTTTATCCCTTAGGATATAAATCAGTGCACATTGTGGGGTTCAGGAAATCTGACCATTGCCATGGTCTCTTTCCATTACCTGAATCTGAGAAGCCAACCACAGGCTTTCCCAGTTAAGCAGAAGGGACCCTGATACCCATGGGAACTACTTGGAGATTTTTAAAGAGCTGGGACCAAGTTGTGCCCTGTGGGGAAAACCATGTTATCACAATTACACTACTTTACATTTCTAACTCACTTTACATTATTTAATGGGTTTCACAGGAAGGGGTACTATTATTATAGGACAGGAAAGATGCAAAAAAGAATGGGGACACCAGCCAATCTGGGGTGGGACATGAGATTCTCAGTCCTAAAACCAGAAGAGTCTGGGGCAGGTTTGGTGAGCTGATCCCTCGGGGGAATGGAGACACAGGAAAGTCACGTTTCTCATCCTAGCTCATACAGCAAGTTAGTGACCAAGGGGACTGGGACCCAGAGCTCCAGCTAACGGGTTCTGGGCCTTTCCAACTCAACCATGGGGACTGTTAGATTTTGAAGCACAGAGTTTGACCCATCCTGTGGTCTCCTGTGCTTAGGGAGGGTGGAGACCACGGCCTGACCAGGCAAAAAGCAGCGATAACTATTCGATTCTAATCCATTCTCTCGCATCCTGACTCTCTTTAAGCAATGCATTCTGACCCTCAATGGTAACAGGTGCTCCGTGACCTTGGGCCAACCAGAAGCTCACCAGCTCGTCTTTATTGGCCCCTTGTGAGCTGTCGCCCAGGTAAACAACCCAGGCTCACGCAAGTTCACACACAAAAGATTCCGCCGTAGCAACATTTATCTTGTACGTGTTCCATTTATCTTTGGCAAAAAGCTTCAGCCCCAAACTATCTTAAGTGATCTCAAAAAGACAGTGATAAGTACCTTCCCCCGTCATTATTGCTCCATTTTATCACAGTGGTGATGGCAGTAATGGTGGTTGTAACCCCATCAAGCCCATTTAACATGGCTCATTTTCCAAAGCCACTCGATGCCTTGTGACAGTCTGGCCAGGCGGTATGAAAGGATCACTTAACCCCGGTGATCTGAGGAAGACTCCGAATGGGGAAGGAAGGCCCGGCAGTCAGAGGCGAGGCGGTGAAAGAAGGGAAGGGATAAAAAAAGACCATTGATTTTATGACAAGGGGCAGAGCCACTGTCAGAACCGAGCAGCACAAACTGAAGGAATGTTTCAATGAGCTGTTTGCAAGCGAAAGTCCACAGAAGTTGGGAGGCGTCCGTTTCTTCTTATTGTTGGTTATGTTTATCCTTTTGTTTTTAAACTTGCGTGTTTGTTCTTACTGCAGAAAGAGGAATCTAAAAATAGAATGTCTCTGAGGAGTCGTTAAAGACAGCCCACAAGGGTCTCAGTAAGACGCTACAGTGGCCGGCCTGAAAGGGGGTGCGTGGAGCCCTGGCAAGCCGCTGCTCACTCCCACCGCCGCACTTGAGGTCGCCTAATACACCTCCGCTTCTGCAAACCCACAACCTGTCCGCCATTTACTTAGCAGGTGCTGAAATTGTTACCAAAGTGCACTGGTTTCCAACAGCCCCGGGTGCGGACGAGGGCGAGGGATGAATAAATAACAACTGGAAGACAAAAATCAATAACCCTCTCTTTTCTGCAACTCTTGCTTGCTCTGAGCATGAGGAGGAGCTGCTGTGGGCAGAGCACACTCAGACTAAAAACACAGGCATATTCACAGTGATAACAGTTGTTAAGACCGTAGACTCAAAAGCCAGAGTGCCGGGTTCAAAACCCATTCCTGCTGGTTCCTGACCACGTGACCTTAGATGAAGCTTTTTATCTCCCATGTTTTGCTGTCATTGTCAGCAGAATGGGAATAATAGGCACTATTTGGTAATGCTGTGTGAAATTTAAATAAAATAATTTATGTAGCGTGTTCAGCACGGTACCTAGTACATAGTAAATTTTATATAAAAGTGCTTGTGATTATAATTAATCTACATAACATACATTTTTAGCTTGATTTTTCTGAACAGAGTTCATGAATTAATTTTCTTCTTATGCACTTCAAAATGTAAGTCTTGCCATAAAATGATGGATGGGCGCCAAGTTTAAAAAAGAAAAAAGAACACTTGATCCTGTATTTGTGTTCGGGTGCCATTACCTGTGGGACTTAGGATCTTGATAAATCATGGTCACCATATTTAACATCAAGGACAATATTTCATGATGCTTAGAAGTTCAAGGTTTGGAGACATATGAACCTCATTTTGAATACTCTTTCCACCACCTTCTAATGACGTGATACTTTATATACTCATAGCACCAGCATGGGGCCACCTATCTTTCAGATTCTAAGTTAGATATCATTTTTCCCAGAAGTTTTCCCTGAACCCCTATTGCACATTCTCATTGTCCCATGTAATTACTCTTTGTGACAGTTATTAGAATTACTATGAAATAACCATGTAATTAATCTCCATATTTTCTAATAAACCACAAAGTCCAAGAAGGCTAGAGACCTGTTCAATTTTTTTATGCCAAAACCCACCTAGTAGGCACATGCTAGGTGATGATGATTCAGTGAAAAAAAGGACTTTGTGTAGAAGAGTGACGTGACCTGAATTACCTTCCCAGAGGATCACACTGGTTGCTGTTTTAGAAGGAACGAAGCAAGGGTGGAAGCCTAGAAACTCGTTAGGAAATGATGGCAATAATTCAAGTTAGAGATCTTGGCAACTTGGGCAGAAATGGTAGCAGTGCCCATGGTGAGAAGTGGTTGACTCTGGATACATTTGTTAGTGAATTTGATGTTGGGTGTAAAAGAAAGAGCCAAGGATGATCCCAGGGTTTGGGGTCTGGGCAATTGGAAGGCTGGAGTACCACTACTTTTGACAGGGAAAACTACAAAGGAGCAGATTTATTGCAGGAGTTCATTTTTGGAACATGCACGGTGGTAATACCTAATAGACACCCTAATGGGCATGTCCAGCAAGCCATCACATGCCCAAGTCTGTGGCTTAGAGAGGAGAGGTCTGGAGGTACAGGGTTCAGATGCAAAGTCACAAAACTGGCTGAGATCACCAACAAAAGAGAAGAGGGACAAGGAATAAGGATGAGGTATCACCCAATGTTAGAGGTCAGAAGATAGTGAGGAACCAGCAAAGGATAATGAGAAAGCATGCTCAAGAGGGAAGGTGAGTGCATGCTGGAAACCATCAGAGAAGCTGGAATGATGGACCATGTCAAATAATAAGAGAACTAAGGGTTTCCATGCAGGTTGCCAACAGGAAGATCTTTGGAAACCTTGGCAGAGGCTACTTTAGAGGGACCTGGTCAGGGAAAATGCCTGCTATAAGTGAATTTAAAAGAGAATGAGAAGTCCTCAGAAGAAATGTAACCCAAAACTACCAGGAAAGACCACTTCACACTCAGTGGAATAGCTAAAAATCAAAGAGACTACTCACAATAAACATTGGTGAGGATGTGGGGCAAATGGAACTCCCAAACAGTCCTCGTTGAAATGTAAAATGTTAGAAGTATGCTGAAGAAGTGTTTGGCAGTTTCTTCAAAGCAAAATGTGCGCTAACCATACCACCTAACACATATACCACCCAACACATATACTCCACGATATCTGTCCAAATTAACGGAAACATATATCCACTCAAAAACCTGTACAAAAATCCTTGGAGCAGCCTCTTCGTAAGAGCCAGGACCTGGGGGGAAAACTAAAATATCCATCAACAGGAGAATGGATGCTCAAATAACAGTGCTGTCCTATAATGTTAACTCCTCAACACTTAACAAAATGAATGAATCCTAAAAACATAATGTTGAACAAAAGAAATCAGACTGAAAACAAATAATCCCTGCATGATTTCAGGAGGACATAAAGTCCAAAAGCAAACTACACAGACATAGAAATTCACGTGGAGAGGAAGCTCATTGAAGAGAAAAGTGCAGGAGGAGATTTCTGGGGTGGCGCCTATGCTCTGCATCTTGCTGTGGGCACCAGTTGTATTTGTGTAAGCCCTGTCACAACTCGCTGAACTATACCATTGAGAGCTGTGCCTTTTGTTGAATGTTCATTAAATCTCAATTTTACTTTTTTAAAGATTAATTTATACGAGAGAGAGAGACAGAGAGAGCTGGGGTGGGGAGGGGGCAGAGGGAGAGAGAGAAAATCTCAAGAAGACTCCCCGCTGAGCACGCAGCCTGATTCAGGACTCGATTTCATGACTTTGAGATCATGACCTGAGCTGAAACCAAGAGTGGAACACTTAAACTGACTGAGCCACCCAGGTGCTCCTAAATCTCAATTTTAATAAAGAGAATCAGAGAAGAAGACTAGGAGTCACTGAATTATCACCAAGTCTTCAAATGGGAAGAGGATTAAGAAAGAGGATCAAATGAATTGGATAATACTTGGAGGGTCAATTGAAGATAAAGTGGGATTTTCCCCTAGTTTTAAAAATGAGAAGAATAGCATCACATTTGGATAAATGATCCAACAGAGAGAAAAAATAAACAATGATGTACAAGATTATGACACCAAACTTTCTGAGTTGTCATTAGGATAAGATTAGATAATGAGACAGAAGCACCTAACACAGTACTTGGAATGCAGTCAGGACTCAATACACCACAGTTAAAATGATTATTATTGCCATAAAGTGGTTGTAGACTCCACCTCCACTCTTGTTGAGGCACACCTGATGATCTTTTGTACGTGGGCCTTTTGTGCTCTACACTTTCTCCGGCAACACCTCACCATTAGGTGGACATCCTCATTATCCGGCCAACCCTGCTCACATGAAGGTAGGTCTGAAATTTGCATTGTCCTCTTCTCTTTCTTACTGATAATCTGCAACATGCTCTGGTCACCAAGCATTTGTAACTTAATCTATCATAGGAAGGTAAGTAGGCTAAGAGAGAACTCAT
The DNA here is from genome assembly GCF_020171115.1 of Neogale vison. NCBI lineage: Eukaryota > Metazoa > Chordata > Mammalia > Carnivora > Mustelidae > Neogale > Neogale vison. The sequence continues at coordinate 7,911,503 of NC_058100.1, forward strand.
TTGCACCATTTTGACTGATCCTTCCTCCTCACTCACTTGGCCACGTCAATTTCTACTTGTTTTTCAAGTGTTTGGTTAGATTTTACTTTCCCTGAGAAGCCTTCTCTGAATACCAAAGACTAGATTACCTAGCTTTATAGGTCAGGAATTGTTCAGCTACAAGCAATAAAAAGCCAAGTAGAACTAGCTCTCAAGAAGGGTTTTGGGGTAGATATTGATTCACTAACCATGACATTCCAGAGGAGAATCTGGATACATGAAGCTACATCCAAGAGTTCAACAGATGTCTCGGGAATCTATCTCCCCACCACTTCCCCAGCTCCACCCCCCACCAATCTCTGGACTCTGATCTCCACTGTGTTGCTTCATTCTCAGGCAAAAAGGGAGACTCTTTCAAAGTGTTGATGAAGATGACCAGGTCGTCATTAGGAGTTAAAAATCTGTTGACATGAACCTTCTTTTTCCTCATTGATTCTATTATGGATCAAGGGAAACAATCTGCTTGGCGCAGATCAAGTGTTCACCCAGGGTCTACTCTAGGGAGTAGAGTGGGCTCTGAATGACCATATGCCTGGACATAAGATCAGGGGGTGATGTAAGCAGCAATTACATGTCATTGACTAGGGACAGGATACTTATTCTGGGCAGGTTAACATGTAGGTTCTCCATGGCACCCCTCCAATATACTCCCAGAGCATCTTAAAAGATCTTTGCCTTAGCACTTCAAAGTAACCACTATTATTAGATGCTAAGCACCACACTGAGAATGCTACAAACAGCATTTCAAATAATCTTCGCACAAGTTCTATGAGGTAAGTGTTAGGTCAATTTTATAGACAAGGAAGTCAAAACTCAGAAAAGCTTTTAGACACCAAAGACCAGACAACCTGAAAGAGGTGGACCTATAGACAAAAGGCCAATCCTGGACCTTTCAGTGGTTCTGGAGCTGTTCTCACCATGCATTCCCGATCACTTTGAAAGGTGGTCTATCTAGGGCGCCTGGGTGGCTCAGTGGGTTAAAGCCTCTGCCTTCAGCTTGGGTCATGATCCCGGGGTTGTAGGATTGAGCCCCGCATCGGGCTCTCTGCTCAGCAAGGAACCTGCTTCCCCCCTCTCTCTGCCTGCTTCTCTGCCTACTTGTCTGTCTGTCAAATAAATAAATAAAATCTTAAAAAAAAAAAAAGAAAGAAAGAAAGGTGGTCTGTCCCCTGGGGCTCCCCATAGAAATATAATCATTTGGTATTTCTTCTAGCTGTTTATAGAGTATCTATGTCCCAGCAAACTAACTTTCCCAAACTTTTTACTCCCTTCCCCACGTCTACAGTGCTAACTGTGGCATTTCAAGTTGGTTCTCTGTGGGTCATACCTTTTCCAATGTCTCTAGGAGCTATATGGATAGCAAGTATACACTATTTCCGTAGGTCCTTGGCAGGATGCTAAATCCTGTATGTCAGGTCAATAAGTTCTTCTTTCTAGCATTATCTGTCCTGGCATTCTGGATCTAGCACCCTGAGCATCTAGTCCCCAGGCATCCATGAGTGTCTGTGGGCTCAATGACATAGTTCATTGGAAGCAGAGGCCACCTGGCTGAAAGGGGGTATCTGGACAGTGCTTCTTGAGTCTTGATATCCATCATACTTCATAGATCTCTCAGTCTGCTAGAGCAGTTTATTATAAAATGGTCATATTATAAATATGTCACATTTTATGTGACAATTAATTAGTTAATATATTCTTCCCTTTCCTAAATAGAAAAGGATGTTTGTATTCCTGTGGAATATACAACACTATACATTTAGAATTTTCCTCCAGCTATATTAACTCTCCCTCCTTCTGTGCTAATATAGCTTTAAAACACCTGAAATTTGGATATTTCACAGACAAACACATTGATCCACATTGACAATTATGTCGACAGTGCTGGAAAAGCAAAGGCTGGCAAGAACAGTAGAGACCTTGGGAAGGCAAGCACACACACTCTTCCAGAGGAAGACTCAGGGACCAAATATACCTATAAAATCTGTGGTGGTCCAGTGGGCAGAGTGTACTAGGACATCCTTTTCAAAGTAAAGACAGATTATTGCATTTTGCACTTCGTACTACGAGGAATGAAGTACAATTCTTTCAGGTCCTAGAGCAGCACGTTCCACACTTCAGAACATGGCTTTGACCCACATACAGAGAGATGAAAAAGGCTGTCAGTTTTGAGTAAGGTCTGGATTAGAAGGCAGCTCTTCAGAAGGTCCAGGCTGTGGTATTAACTGTCTTGCCATTTGGACCATGTTGCTATGGTTCCAGAAGTATCCATCATAGGAAAAGATGTCAAGTGTGGTTTGCGGGACAATTGCATTGCAGCTTCCTGGAGTGTTGGATTTAGCCATCTGTTGATAAGAAAGAAAGAAATATATATATATATATATATATATAAATCTTTTTAAAAACAATTCTTGTCATCTTGTCATGCTTCTCAGCCCTGGCTGAGCAGAAATCTGACCATGAGACACCAGGTGACTGGAACTTCCCATCATGAGTTGGATCCTGCTAGACTCAACAGGCCGTGACATCAGTGAATGCAGCACCAGTCAACTGTGGGATGGAAGGGGCACCTCCAAGACTGGGAGCGAGTAGGCCCAGGGACAAGAGCAAGCTGCATAAGCAGACAGCCTGGACTCCCACGGGCAATCACCATGGTAATACCACCCCATGGTTATACCACCCCACTTTCCTCAATTTCCATCTTCAGTTCTGTGGGGATTCCTGAAGGAGGAGGAAAAAGTCCAGGCTTGGTTTACAAAAGGACACGGCTAGTGACTGGGTGAAACCTGAAAATGGACTATTAGCACCCGGAAGCCTCCCTTGGGCTAGCAAAAGAATATCCTCTTAGCAGGGGAATATTGGAACAGTGCAGCTGTGCACGGACTTTGTGCTGAAAGAGAGTTACCCTACGTTCAAATCTGTAAGGATTCATGGGAAGTGGTGAATGACTGACCAGATGGAAAGGGGCTGGGGAAGAATCAGACTGGCATTTCGAGGACAAAAAAATCTTGGGTGGACATATGTAAGAAAATATGGAGTAGGTATAAAATGTTATCTTTCAAACATTTGTCAGCCTCTATCAGAGAACATATACCACAGAAGCAGCACATAACTGAGTTCAGCAGGTGACTGAACATGATGGGCACATCAGCAGCATGAACCCAGGGACAGAGGTGAAGGCAATGCATGAGCTCATCCGCACAAATTCCTGCTCAGAAAGGCTGATCCAGCTCCTGCTGCAGCCGAGACAGCACAGCGACAGAAACCCACACTCAGCCCCCAGGAGAGCAGTATTTCTCCAAGGTACCATCTGGCCACGTGATGACAAGTAGACTGCATTGGGTCCCCTATATACTGAAAGGGTCAACAGTTCCTTGTCACAGGGAGTCTTCTTGCCCATATCAGTTTGCCCTTTTTATTCACAGAGTCTCGGCCTGCACCCCTCTCTCACAGAGTGTCCAAGCATGGGACCCAGCCCACAGTGTACTCCATGAGGGCACAAGAACGTGGGATTCGATGGCCATATTACCCACCGTACTGCCGGAAGCAGCTGGTCTCTTAGAATGCTGGAATGGCCTACTGAGGCACAGTTGTAGCTCCAGCTCCAGCAGAGAGGCTATAATTTTGAGCAAGGGTTGGCAAATCCAGCCTGCCACCTGTTTTTGTAAATAAAAGTTTTATTGGAATGCAGTCATCCTTATTCACTCACATATTGTCTATGGCTGCTTTCGCACGACAAGGGCAGACTTGAGTTGCTGTCACTGAAACCATATGGTCCACAAATTCTAAAATAATTACTATCTGGCTCTTTACAGAAAAAGTTTGCCAATCCTTGCTCTCAAGGATATAGTGCCATCAACCAGGACACAGTATATTCTGTGTCCTCAATGGGAAGAATATGTAGGTCCAGGAACCAAGAAACTGAGGCAGTGGTCTCCCTGTCGCATCTAGTGATTTAAGGACTCTGTGTTTCAAATCCCTGAAATTCTGGGTTTTTGTCCTGGTCCTCAAAATGCCACATTTTGGGGGAAACACAACCTGAACCCTACTGAATTATAAACCAAAGTGCTACCCCAGAGAAAAGTGTATCTGAGTGGTATACGGAATGGAATGTCACAGACAGATGAATAATCCAAATTACTCACTAAAAAGGACCCAATACCCCACAACCCCGGAAGGAATGTGATCAAAATTCCTCCCGGTTTTGCCTCAATTGAGACACGGGCTTCAAGGTCATGACTTCCACAGAGCAGCCTACATCTAGTAATGGAGCAAAGCAATGGTATACGTTCCGGCCATTTGGGTGTGATGTGGCTAATGGTATGCTGGAGTTGGGTGCATTTCTTCCTCCCTCCCCACTTAGTGACGTCAAGTTGAGTAGCTTGAACTCAGCCCTAGTAGGGGGATTCACATAACATAAATTGGCAAACACTACAAATCAGGACTATTATTTTTTCCTCCAGAGAGCCTTATTAAATATTTATCAGCACAACCCTGTTGTGCAATGTTCACCCCACAAGTCATTGCCAGAGTGGTTGAGGCTTGGTTGGGTCAGAGTCCTGCCCAACCCTGCTTCATCCCCCTTCCTTTCAAATATTGATCCCTAATAAACACGCTAAATTCTGTCTTGTGCTTGGTTCCAGAATACCCAGCCAGCAACATAAGATTTTATAGTATAAATAGTACTATTATTAATCTTGGCATACACACAGTGCTTGCCATTGTTAAAAGACTTTGTATTTATTTTAAGTGATATTATATATAACAGAGTTCTGAGCCAGGCTTCTGAACACCTCAATGATAGAATTTTAATTCTTGACACCCTCAAAAAACCAAATGGTAACCAGAGAATAGCTAAGTTTAAGACAAGAAATCTTGTGTTATTTCTGAAAGGTACATTCATATGAAAACAGAGGTATCACGACTCAATCACCTCCACATATAAAAATAGCCACAACAAAACCTTCCTAATCATATTTTAAGATCTTAAAGTATTAATACAATTGTTTGCTCAAGTGACCCACAAAATATTCAATAAAATATTGGATAAAAATTTCCCAACTAACCTTAAGTCTGAAAGTATCCTCTTTCATGCATACAGTAGGTATTTCTCAGTGATTTGGTGGGGGACCAGGAATATACATGTATCAGTGCCAAAAGAAGCCAGTATCAATCCAGAAACAGCCTAACAAATTAAGATTGGGGAAATGCAGGTCCAAGACCTTAGGTCTGAAACATGACAAAGGTGTGTCCTAAGTCCTAGATTAATGCTATAGCACTAGAACACACATACACATGCACGAACACACACACACCCCTACACACACATAAGCATTATCTCAAGGATTCTTCTAGATGTTTCCCCCAGAACATGTGTTGTTACCTGGAGTGTTTACTGTGGCTTTGCCATTTTGGGGAAGTATCATAACTCCTCACCCATACTCTTAAACCTGGTGTTTTGACTCATCCTGGCTTTCTAAACTGCCCTTGCCTTCTTAAAATGGATACCACTTTCCCTTTGATGCCCATCCCAAAGTATGGGATTTAGATACCCCCGCTCAGGGTTTAGACGTTAGCTTTGGGCAGCATATAGAGGCCAGCTCCATCCACTCCCATAACCTGGTCCGAAAACCATGGTCTGACAGGCTCTTTCAGCCTTCCCATGGCCCTCTTTACTATCCTAGCTCTCCAGAAGGAAGTAACCAGAAAGTCACTAATGCTTGATGTCCTTGGGGAACCAGAATGATGGCAGCACTCCTGGAACAAGAGAGAAAGTTATATTTGTAAAAAGTTGTGGAATTGTACCAATCAGAATTACAGTTCGGTTGATTCTTAGGATAAAAGACGTCATAGTGAAGATCAGACCACATTCCCCAAAGGGGTGTTCTCAGTAGGGGAAGCCATGTGTCAACTCACTGCCTTTGAAGGTGTGGTCGGAAAAGTGAACAGGAAGATACAGTGTCAACGAGACAGTGAGGGTGGAGGAAGGAAAGAGGAAACTAGGGAGAGAAAGATTTTGGAGGAAGACTTTATGTTTGAAGAGAAATATAAGGGAATATTTCTGTTTTCTGCACTGTGGGATGGCCTGCACAACACTTTTACAGAGATCTAGAGTAAAGATTTATATTATTCTTCAAGGTTTCTGGAGGCAGATTATTGTTTCCTTAAATGTTGCTACGAGGCAGTTAGGCTTATATAGGAAACATGGAGAAAAGTATATAGCCTACATCTACTTCTTCCCCCTTGACAGTATATATTTAAACTACATCAGCTGGAGTCAAAAGCCATTTATGAGGATCCAGCCCACACATACAGAGGGCACTTAAGTGATTTCAAAATGCTCTACATTTTAATGAGATGGTACATTGTATACACAATGCCAGGATCTGTGCTAGACATATATCAGGGCCCAATAAGGATTTATTTCTTTTTCCCTACGCATATCTTTTCTGCAAATGGCAAATATTAGAATGTGACTTTTTTCAACAAACAGTTCATCAAAATATCCTAGTTGGGAAACTAGAAATCAAGTAGAAAAAGAAACAAAAAGTCTACGATGTCCATCCTGAAGCATTAACCATTCGCTGACTTTCAGTCCTTCAGCCACAGTGAGAGATCAGTGTGTCCTAAAACCCCCAAAACACTTTGCTGATACCAATCCTGGGAGACATTTCAAGGATACTGCCTTCAATTTCTCTTTAGTGATCTCAATCTTTTACTCTGCATTTTTTACTTTTCTTTATGTTCTCATTTCTCTCTTCCACCTTCCTTAGGCACCCGGTGCCACTACCCTTACTTCTTGGGGAATTATAAGAACTACTCGTATTTATTCACGTTTTAGTATAGGGATGCCATTTGGTTATCATCCCACTTGTCAACTATGATCAATTCATGTTGTGGCCGCCGGAAGACTGCCTCTGAATCCTCCTCAACACAGGACTGCACAGGCTGTGAGGATGTATGCTGTGATTAGTTCGTGCATTAGTGAGGTCTGTGATGGGTTAGGGGTTCAAGCAGTATCACTGTGCCGCTACTGTGTCAAACCTGCCTTGGTGTAATCTTGAGTCAATATGTAGCCATGACTCCAACTTCATCAGAATACTTGCATATAAGAAAAATTTATTATCATGTATTTTAAATATCTACCAAGACACTAGAACAATGAACCTTATTAGTCCAGCACCTACATCCATCACGTATCAATACATGGCTGGCCATCTTTCAGTTATACTTCCAACCACCCCCTGCCCCTACCTCAGGATTATTTTGAAATAAATACTAGAAATTAGAGTATTTCATCTGAAAATATTTCAGAATACATATCTCAAGAGACAAGAACTCTTTTAATACTTGCATTGTTCACTTCCTCTTAATGAAGAAACAAAAGACTTCTCAGAAGTAGAAATTGTCGGGAAATAGGTGCTCTCTCCTCTAGACTGCCAAAATCACATGGAATAAAACCTGCCTGCTATTTTCAAGAATGGTTATTTGAGAAGTGCCCTTGACTGTGTTTAGTTGGAAAAGAGATTTTTCCCTGATATTTCTGAATGGGCAGAAGCTGTCAGCATGAGCAAAGGTAGAAAGAGAGTACAAGAGACACGAGGTGAACACAGCTCCTCCAAGCACAGTTGAGAGAGAACAACCAACATGGCTCCAATTTCATTAAGATAAAAACCAAATTGGCCATTGGCCAACAAAAATGATGAAGCTGGATGGGAGGTTGTTTCGATGAAGCAATGGTTCGATATTAGACAAACTATCCAACAGAGAGCCTTATTAGATTCTGCTTTCTAATTCTGTACAGTATCAAGAAAATTTGAGGAGAGTCAGGAAAAGCACCCATGGATTCCATGTGCTAAGAGGAGCTAAGCCCAGGGGGAGTTTTAGGCACCAGAAAATCAAGTCAGGTTTCTATGTAACTAACTAATCTGCCCGTTCTTGGTGAAGCCATGATAAGTGAGCAAATGCCCCACAACAGACCAGGTGATCACGCTGATTTGAAAGGGCCATTTAAACAAGCCAAAACCGCAAGATCAATGATTTCTCTCAACCCACTGCTCTTTTATCTTCTATAACCACAGTCTACATTATAATCTCGCTCCCTGGTAAAATAACATGCTTTTTATAGGCAACGTCTGCGCTTGCTCTCTGCAACTGCTCCTTATTCCTACCTGAGTCCAAGAACCAGAACAGCATGAGCCAATCTGTTGTTCACCTTTGCTCATCTGGGACTCCACTGGCCTGTACAGGGCCTCCTCGTTTTCAGTGTATTTCAATTTACTCAAGCGGCTCATTTGAGCTGTTTTATTTCTTCTCCCCAGATGTATGCCCATCCATGAAATGTCTATGAATAATACTCTGGTTTCATAAAGCACATTAAATAAGCCCCTGCATGAGTTTGCATCACTTATTCCCCACTCCCTTCGAACGTGGTTTATGCAAAGCAAGCTGGCTGGCTGTTAATAAATGGATGGCAGGCAGCAAAGCAACATCATGTCCATTGTGCAGCTTGGTCCCCTCCACTTTACACTGGGCGAAGCTGGCTCATCTCAGTGAAGAAACTCTCTGCCTGGTGATCTCTCTTATATGCACATTCTTAAACTGTTGGGCTGCTGCAACAGAATACCATACACTGAGTAACTTCAGAGTGACAAAAATTTATTTCTAACTGTCTGGAGGGTGGGAAGTCCAAAATCCAGGTGTGGGCAGATTCGGTGTTGGGGGAGAACACACTTCTGGGTTCGGAGAAAGCTCTCTTCTTGCAGGGTCTTCACAAGGCTGAAGAGGCAAGGGAGCTCCCTGGGGTCCTCTCTTATGAAGTCACTCTTCCCATTCATAAGGAATCCACCTTCACGACTTAATCACCTCCCAAAAGCTGTCACCTCCTAACACCATCACACTGGGGTGAGGATTTCCCATGAATTTGAGGGGGTACACACAGAGCTCGTATCCTGACTATGCATTTCCATATGCTTTAGACTTAACACATAGTTCCCTACAAGCACAACATAAATGTAAGTTCTCATTACTGCTGGCATTATCGCTTTGCTACCATCTACTTTACTAGGACAATCATAAAATTACATATTCTCCCAATCGTCAGGTAAAATATAGAATGTTTTTTCCTGTGCACAAAACAAACACATATCAAATTTTATAATAACTTTAAAAATATTATTTTATTGGTATTTTTATATGACACTCAGTACTTTCCTTTACGCATCACCTCTTCACATAATACAGAAGTGGTCCCTCAGTGACTGTATGGAGTTTCACTGTTGCAAATGAAAGAGAAGTTTCTTCAATCACCTCTTCGCCCATACAAAGGAAGTAATTGTCTACAAGGACTCACAGACAGGGTCAAAGGAGACCGCCATGGTGAAAACGTCAAACTCGCCTCACTTGGACCACACTGGAATGAGGGCAAGAGTAGGGGTGGTCTCACCCACTGCCATGTGGCTTCAAGCGGTTCTAGAGAGCTTTGTGTGCAGTCTTTGAGGCACCTGCAGAAAAAAGAAAATTAAGTAACAGTAACAGTTTACAGAAATAAATAAGTAAACATAAAAAAGCCATCGAGTTTATATTAATTATGTATTTAAATTTCAAGACCTCGTACAGAGGATAATATGATGAGCAGAGCTGCCTTACCATGGGCTACATAGATTACCTCCCAAGCGGTGAGAACCCAGGCACATTTAATCAAAGCCAGATGGTAATTCGTCAGGGACAATGAAGATTCTGGGAGCCCTCAATTGTTCTCTTTCCCTCATATCACCCCTGGCTCTACTTGCGCAAATCCCATTGGTTCTACAACCAAAGTGTAACTGTCTACTTTTTTTTTCACACTTGACATAGCCAGAATTACTTCGTCTCAGTAATGGGGTCTGCCTCCTATTCAGTCTACCTTTTATACCCAGACTTCATTCACACACAGCAAATAAGAGATCAAATTATGTCACTCTCCTGCTTAGGTTACTTAAGATTACAGTCTGAAACCTCTCCTCTGGTCCAGAAGGTCTTAAAAGATTTAGTTCTCTTCTATCTTTCCAGATCATGTTTCCTCCTGCTCTCACTGCATTTTGGCTAGAACAGTCTCCTTTCTGTGCCTCAAAGCAAATCAAAGTTAATTTCTTTTTTTTGTTTGTTTTGTTTTTAAGATTTATTTATTTATTTATTTGACAGACAGAAATCACAAGCAGGCAGAGAGGCAAGCAGAGAGAGAGGAGGAAGCAGGCTCCCTGCTGAGCAGAGAGCCAATTTGGGGCTCGATCCCAGGATCTGGAATCATGACCTGAGCCGAAGGCAGAGGCTTTAACCCACTGAGCCCCCAGGCACCCCTCAAAGTTGATTTCACTTCAAGGGACTTTTCACTGCTGCTGCTCCTCCCTTGACACTCCTCCCTTTGGTTCTTTGTGTCACCCATATCTTCTCTGAGTTATCAGCCCTGACCATGCCATGCATGCTCATCTACTGCCTCCCACGGGCCTGCTGTTTTCTTCATAAACCCATCACCACCTAAAATACCCTCATATTTTCATGCATTTCATTGTTTATTTACTTAAACCTGCCTTTGTCACAAAAATGTTACCTTCACGAGGACAGAGACAGTCCTGATGAGTCATTATCATCACTGAAGCCCCAGGTTTCCAGTGCAGTCTCTGGCATAGCATGGGCACTCTGAAAAGAGTCAGCAAGTAAATGCACATATAGGAAGATGAAGGGAAGGGATGAATGGCTTTGTCAGCTCTCTTCTACTCAAAGCTGATCTGATCCTCAAACATACAAGGTCTTCGGCCTCATAGGAAGTTCAACATCTTAAAATCTATGTTTGTTTCTTTTTTTTCAATGAGCCAACAAATTTATGATAAGTCTCAGTCCAACCGGAAAGAAATGAGGCAGATATTATGTACAAATCCTTTCTTCTTTTAGGTTTGACTCGTGAACTGAGAAGGTCTGGGCCCACCAGCAGGGACATCAATGATCCCAGCTGCAGAGAGCTGAAATGACTCAGGGAAGGAGCTAAGGAACAGGACTGATGATGCCAAGCCCTCCGCTCACCCTGCTCTCTGGTGGCACATTATTTATACCTCTATTAAAGTCCTTACTATGGGTTTGCATTGTATAGAGAACTGAGTATGTCCTCCAGTACCAGCATGTGAGCTCTGCAGACAAGAACATGTACCAAATTCATCCTTTTGTTCTCACAGCACCCACAACTCTGCTTTAGTAGATGTGTTCAATAAATATTAGATGAAGTAAATGTCTCCTCTCCAAAGCCCTCTCAAAATTCTGCCTTTGGAACTAAGTAGCTCATGACATAGCAGTTATTTCATAGGAATAAGGGATATATATATGAACTGAAATAAAAATTTCAGAATCATTCTATGTGCTTTGTTATTTTTTTCTCCAGATCCATTTCTTTGCCTTTCTCTGCCATGCTGGTACCTGGAGTAGGCTGACATCCGTAGGCAGCTTACTCACATTCTCTTGCAAACTGGCAATCATAAGTATGTAGAGGAGATTGGAAAGTGAGAGAAGAAAGATCAGAGTATTTTGTCTTCTTTCACTCAGTTCCTTAAGCCCCAAGTCCATGGTTCTGGTTTTCCAGAACATTCTTTTATGTTTTACTCCATCATTAAAAACTAGTCCTTTCTTCGACATCTTTTGATCTGCACTTCAGGGATGAGTTCTGTTTTGCTGTGACCCTGATTTCCACATTCTTGCACACCTAGAACTACCAGGCGTAGCTAAGACAACCAAATTCTTCAAGATTGAAATTTTAAGATAAAATGTTGCAAGCAATATGGGAGTTTAAGAAGTTAAGTTTAAGAAGAAGTGATGATTGTCAGAATCAAGGAAAAGACAGAAAGATAAAAATAAAGTGAAGATCTGAATATAAATCAATGGGGTAAGAGAACAGTAGTGAAAAGCATATAAAAAAAAAAGCCCCTGGGAACTAGGAAGAATGTTAGAGAATTAAGGACACAGAGCCTCTGTGTAGGAGCTTCACCACTAACAAAAACGATCAGAAACAGATATGTTAGTATGTCTTCTGGAATGGACATTTACTGATTTTATGTTCAAACAGCATGTCTGAAATTTTAACCAAAGCCTTATAGAATTCAAGGGTTGGAAAAAAAGAGTGGCGTTATTAATTCAACCTTTTAATATATGTGTTTGAAATGACTCCCACTTTGATTGTTTAGAAAACTTGGTTCCACATATTTACGGAAATTTCTCGAGAAATTCTGTATTACTAGAAAGCCATTGAAATAGCATATAAACATACCTGCATGCAACAGAGACAATGTCTCTTAATGTGTGAGAAGTCTCATCATTGGCTCCAACCTAAGCAAAACTAAATTTTGCATGTGGTCTCTCTCTTGCTCTGCCTCTGTGTCTATCTGTCTTTGTCCCTATCTCACTAGCCCTGTCTCTCTCTCTCTCTCTCTCTCTTTTTCCATCATTATCTCTCTCTCATTGCTGTTGTTTAAACAGCTTTATTGAGGTGTACCTTTTATACATTAAACTACATCTATTAGGATGTCTAACTTGGTAAGTTTTAATGCATGTACATATACACCTATGAAGTCATCACCAAATCAAGAAAATGCATACATACATCAGTCCAAAATTTCCTCATGCCCTTTGGAATCCCTCCTGTTGACTCTTCTCCACCACTACATCCATCTCCACCTGCAGGAAATCCTTTATCTGCTTTCCATCACATAGGATACCTTTAATTCTCTATAATTGTATATAAATGTAATCACAGTATCCTCGTTTTCTCTCTCTTCTTTAGTTCAATGTAATTTGAGACTCTTCCATGTTCAAAAAATGATTTGAAAATCATTTTTCAAAAGTCCATTCCTTTTGTTGCTGAGTAATAATCCATTGCATAAATAGATCACAGTTTGTGCATTTCTCTGTTGATGGCCATCTGGATACTTCCAGTTTGAAAATAATAAAAATGAAACCTCTGAAACCTATGTACAAGTCTTTGTATGAACACGTGCTTTCATTTTATTAAATACTTAATAATGAAATGACTGGCTCATATGATAGATTTTTTTTTCCCAATTTATTTATTTTCAGAAAAACATTATTCATTATTTTTTCACCACACCCAGTGCTCCATGCAAGCTGTGCCCTCTATAATACCCACCACCTGGTACCCCAACCTCCCACCCCCCCGCCACTTCAAACCCCTCAGACTGTTTTTCAGAGTCCATAGTCTCTCATGGTTCACCTCCCCTTCCAATTTACCCAAATTCCCTACTACTCTCTAACGCCCTTTGTCCTCCATGCTATTGGTTATGCTCCACAAATGAGTGAAACCATATGATAATTGACTCTCTCTGCTTGACTGATTTCACTCAGCATAATCTCTTCCAGTCCCGTCCATGTTGCTACAAAAGTTGGATATTCGTCCTTTCTGATGGAGGCATAATACTCCATAGTGTATATGGACCACATCTTCCTTATCCATTCATCCGTTGAAGGGCATCTTGGTTCTTTCCATAGTTTGGCGACTGTGGCCATTGCTGCTATAAACATTGGGGTACAGATGGCCCTTCTTTTCACGACATCTGTGTCTTTTGGGGTAGGGAAGCTCTATTTTTAATTTCTTGAGGAATCTCCACACTGTTCTCCAAAGAGGCTGCACCAACTTGCATTCCCACCAACAGTGTAAGAGGGTTCCCCTTTCTCCACATCCTCTCCAACACATGTTGTTTCCTGTTTTGTTAATTTTGGCCATTCTAGCTGGTGTAAGGTGATATCTCAATGTGGTTTTAATTTGAATCTCCCTGAGGGCTAATGATGATGAGCATTTTTTCATGTGTCTGATAGCCATTTGTATTTCTTGATTGGAGAAGTGTCTGTTCATATCTTCTGCCCATTTTTGCTTAACTTTGTCAACTTTTTTCCAAAGTGGTTATACCATTCTATATTTTCTCCAGTAGTGCATGAAAGTTTCAGTTCCTCCATAGCCTTGCCAATACATGATATGGTCACACTTTTTCATTTTAGCCATTTTAAAATGGAGATTGTGGAATTTTATTGTGGTTTTGATTTGCATTCCCCTTATTTGACATCCATGTACTCCTTTTGGTAAAGTATCCACTCAGTCTTTTGCCCATTTCTTTATTGGGTTGTTTTCTTTTCTTTTCCTTTTTTTCCCCTTGTACTTAAAGAGTTATTTATGTATTCTGAATATAAGTCCTTTATTGTGCATATAATTTTCAAATATTTTAGTCTATGGCTTGTTCTTTTTTATTCCATTAACAATGCCTTTCTTTAATAGACTTTATTATCATTATTATTTTTATTATTATTTTGATGAAATCTAACATATCAATTTTCTTTTCTTACATTGTGTGTTTTTTATTTTTTGAAGATTTTATTTATTTGAAAGAGAGTTGGAGAGAGAGCATGAGCAGGGGGAGGGGCAGAGAAGAGGGAGAAGCAGACTTCCTGCTGAGCACAGAGCCTGACTTGGGACTCAATCCCAGGATCCTGGGATCATGACCTGAGCCAAAATCAGACACTTAACTGACTGAGGCACCCAGATGCCCCAGCTAACACTGTGTTTTGGAGACCATATCTGAGAAAACTTTGATTAACCCAGTTTATTCTTTATCTTTTCTATATTTTCTTCTAGAAAATTAAATTTGGGGGTTTTACATTTTGAGATCATTCTTGTATAGAGTGAAAGTGTGTGTCTGGGTTCAATTTTTACATATGGATATCTTATTGGTCCAACATCACCTGTTTAGAAAAAAAAATCCTCTTTCCATTGAGTTACCTTCATATCTTTTTGGTAATCAGTTATCCATATAGATGTGGATGTATGTTAAGACGTTCTATTCTGTTCCTATATACATGTCTATCCTTATCAGTACAATACTGTCCTGGTTATTGAAGGTTTACAATAAATCTAATGTAATGAGGGTCAGTTTGTTTCAACTTTCTTTTTTTTCTAAGTTGTTTTGTTTATTGCTGGTCCTTATATTTCTAAATGAAATTTAGCATTTGTTTGTTAAGTTCTGCCAAATGTCTACTGAAATTTCTGTAAGGAAAGCACTGAATTTTCCAACAAATAAATATGTTTTATCTCTCCATTTACTTGGGTTTTCTTTAATTTCTCTCAGGGATGTTTTGTAGTTTTCAGTGTTAAGGTCTATCATCTTTTTTCAGATTTTCCCCTAATTATTACACATTTTATATGATTTGAAATGTGAATATTTTGAATTTTTGAAATATTTTGAATATTTTGAATATTTGAAAATTTGAATATTTTCAAATCTATTGAGGCTACAAGAATCAAGTATGGTCAATCTTGATATTTCATATGCATTTTAAAATAATGCATATTCTATTGTTGTTGGATGAAGTATTCTATAAGATCAATTTTGTGATGGTAGTAGACCATGTTTTTTCACTATTTTATATCTTTATTGATTTTCAATTTTCTCATTCTATTAATTATTTGATAAAGAAGTATTAGTCTTTGTTTATAGTTGTGGGTTTTTTCTATTACTTCGTAGACTTTCATTACTTTTTGTTTTATATATTTTGAAGTTCTGTAATTGAATGTATAAGCATTTAGTATTGTGTTCTCTTGATAAATGGATTTAATTATCATTATAAGTTAACATTTTTTATACCTGGTAATATTTCTTGCTCTAAAATCCATTGATTTTAGTAAACTACTCATTCCAGATATCTTTTAATTAGTGTTGGCATCGTACATAGTTTCCCATTCATTCACTTCAAATCCATTGTGTTTTTACATTGAATGTACCCTTCTTTTGGTCCTTGCTTTTGATCTGATCTGGTCATCTATGACTTTTATTTGGGATTATTTGGTCCATTTATATTTAGTGTGATTATTGATCAGGCTAGGATCAAATCTATTTAAAATACTATTTCATTTTCCTCTTTTTCTGCCTTCTTTCAGATTAATTGAGTATTTTTAGGATTCTTTTCTTTCGCCTTTGTTAGATTTTAAATATAAATCTCTGCCATATTATTCAGAGGATACTTTGGGGTTTACAGTATATATCATCAACTTATTATAGGCTACCTACAAGTGACAATGTACTTTTCACATATGGTATAAATCTCACAGTAGTATACTTCAATTTCTCCCACCCATCTTTTATGCTATTATTGCCATACATTTCACTTTTATTCAGGTTATAAAAATCCCCACACAAGACTGATATTATTTCTGTTTAAATGTAATTATTATTTACAGATTTAAACAATGAGAAAAATCCTTACTTATTTACCCATGTTGTAGCTCTTTTTAATATTCTTTATTTCTTTGTTGAGATTCAAATTTTTATCTGCTATCTTTTTATTACCCTCAAGGACTTCCATTAACTTATTCTGTAGTGTTGACTGTGCTGATGATGAATAGTTTCAACTGATGTCTGAAGAAGTCTTTATTTTGTCTTCAAACAAAAAGATATTTTTACTGAATTTAGGATTCTGGAGTGACATTTTTTTTTTTAAGTACTTTAAAGAAATTGCTTTACTGTCTTCTTGAATCCATTGTTTCTCTCTCTCTCTCTCTCTCTCACACACACACACACACACACACACACACACACACAAATCTGATGCTGCATTTATTGTTGATTCTTTGTATGTAATGGGACTTTGCCTCCAGATGCTTTTATGATTTTTTTATCATTGGTATGAGCAAAGCGTTGTGTTGGTACAATTTTCTTCATGTCTTTTGCATTTAGGGTACATTAAACTTCTTTGTTCTGTGGGATTATGTATTTCATCAAGTTTGAAAAATTGGGAGCCATTATTTCTTTAAATATTTTTCTTCCTCACCCCCTTCCCCAAGAACTTTATGTAGGTATGTATGAAGTCTCTATGACTCTTCCAAAACTCAGTCATGTTCCTTTAACTGTATATTTATTTGGGTCTTTTTCTGCACTTAATTCTGGAAAGTTTTCAGTGCAATATTGTTACAGTCATTGATATTTTCTGATCTATTGTTATTCCTTTCCAGTATGTATAATAATCTTAGACATGGTTTTATTTCTAAGAGATTGATGTGGGTTTTTAAAACTATCTGCTATGTTTCTACTTAATATTTTGAATATAAGGAATTAAGTTTTAATAATTGTTTTAGTACCCTTCTCCGCTAATTTTAACATTTGTGTCAGTTCTGTATTGGTTTTGGTCAATTAATTCTCCCTACTATAGGTTGTATTTTCATCCCTTTTCAACATGCCTAGTAATTTTTGATTGGATGCCATACATCATGGGCTTTATCTTCTTTGATTCTGGACATTTTTGTTTTCCTATATACATTCTTAACTTTTTCTCTAAAATTTAGTTAAGTTACTTGGAAACAAGTAAATCTTTGGGGGTCTTGTTTCTGAGATTTGTTAAGTAGTCACAGACTGTGATTAATCTAGGAATAATTATTTTGTACTATCAAGGCAATATTTCTCTGAGTATTCTATCAGTGCTTCATGAATGAGACCAGGAACACTTCCTGACCCATGTCACTCCAGGCATGTACCCCTAGTTCTTTTAGGTGACTCTTTTCCTAACCTGCCATAGTTTCCTCACATAGATATATTAATTAGTACTCGGGTGAATATTCAAGGTGACCCTGAACAGATCTCTAGAGTTCTCTATCTGTACAGCTCTCTCTTCCCTGGTATTCTGTCCTATGAATTCTAGCTACCTTGATCTTCCTGGTCTTTCAACAATGTCTCCTCAACTCAGAGAGCCCATCTGTCTCCAACTTTGGTTCTCCTTCCTTGTCCCATGATGAAGGAACTCTTTCCATGCAGTACCATGAGGCAATGACAGGCAACTCCATTTGTTTACATGATGTCTGGTGTTTAAATACAATTGTTTCTCATGCTCCATCCATTTCAGTTGTTTTATATGGGAAGGCAAATATAGTGCCTATTATCCTATCTTGTTTTGAAGTGTAATTATGTTTGCCATTTTAATGTTTATCTTAAAAAAAAAAACCACAGAGTTTGGAGAATAAATAGTTTAAGTCTAGAGAGCTTAAAGAATGAGGGTGAAACATAAGTCAACAGCAGGAGGCAGTGAAGAGTTTAGGTAAAGGCAGAGAGTAGGGGTTTGGAGCAGATAAGATCTTAGTAACTAGTAGTGACTCATGAAGTAAGGGAATAGGAAGGTAATATAAGAACTACAAATATGGATTTCTCTAGGTTTGATTCACATGAAAATTTTCAGGATATGCAATTAAGTTTGAATTATTTAAAAATTAATTTTGATTGTTGGACTAGTCTTCTGTTTTGATTTATTTTATTTTTTTTAAGATTTTATTTATTTATTTGACTACAGAAATCACAAGCAGGCAGAGAGGCAGGCAGAGAGAGAGAGGGGGAAGCAGTCTCCCTACTGAGCAGGGAGCCCGATGTGGGGCTTGATCCCAGGACCCTGGAATCATGGCCTGAGCCAAAGGCAGAGGCTTTAACCCACTGAGCCACCCAGGCACCCCTGTTTTGATTTATTTTAAATTGATTTGTTTAAATACTATGCCATGAACAAACTAGGCAACTGGTTTTTATGCAGATTATATTGTCATGGAATTCAAAAGTCTATATTGCTCCATGTGCTTTTCTTTCTCCTTGGAATGTGATTCCAACTTAACCTTACTAAACTCCTTACATCCTTGTACAGTCAGCAGAAGTGTCACATCCCTTGTGAAGACTGCCCCTCCTGCCACCCAGGCTAAGCCTGCTTCTCTCCCTTCTTTGCCTCTCTGGGTTTTTCCTCATGTATACATGAATTCTAACACATTCGGCATCATATGGCACTTAAGTGTTTATCTGTTGTTTTCCTCAGTAGACTGAAGTGTATGAAGGCAGGAACCACACCTCAATCACTTTTTATAGTTTCTTAGTGCTTGCATAATATTATGTATACTCCTTTCCTATTTCTCCTTCTACTATATATTGAAATATTCCTCATCTGATGGATATGTGATTTATACCTCACTTTTTGTCCCAGACTTAATCCTGCAAAAAGCTGCAATTGTCACCTGGTATAGTCTTATATGCCTATTAAAATAATGAATTGCTTTTACCAATTTGGCATTACCTGAACCATGTGCTTTATTATATGGTTCCAAACCTGGCTGTGCATCGTATTCCATTCCAGATACACAAAATCAAAATTTCAGAAGAGTGATTCCCAGGAATACCAATTTTTAAATGCTCACCAGAGTGAGTCTGGTCATTGACAGATATCTGTCTTTATTCCTAATTTAATGTGCTAAGATCTGGGACTGCCTTTCCAGACTGAAGCATTATGGGAGAGGTGGTTGCCCAGGGACCTAGCTAAATTTGAAGATTTACAATAGAACCAAGATGGTAAAGGACAAAAGGTTTGGATGAAGATGTAAAAATTAATATAGACACATACACACCTCTACTTCCTATCTAGGCTGGTGAGTATAGTTAGCAAATATGTGTGTATTTATTGAAAGAGATAAACAACTGGATGGTAGGTGTCCTTGCCATTTGAATAAGTGAGCCTATTAAGAATAAATTATGTACGGTCACTTTTTTTTTCTTCCCTGTCCCTCTTTTGCCATTTTCTAGGAATCGCATCCCATAATATGGTTGTAATAAAATGTGACTGCTTGGGAAATGTTCACAGAGTTGGCATTCATTTGCATGCTACTGCCATTTCAGCCCAGGGCATTCTCTCCTTCTTCCTGGTTCTCCCTCATCTCCCCGCCAACCCCCCTTGCAGAGCACTGATGAGATGTGACAACAGAAAACACAAGTGCATTTCCTCGAGATTTACCAACATCCAGAAGGAAAGCTCAGAGGAAAAGGAACAATAGAAAAGGGGACTTGGGGAGGGAAGACAGTTCCTGAGCCTATCATTTGCAAATGTCAGCTCCATTCTCAGAGAGCTCTGGAGACGGTTAAGCAAACCTGTTTCTAATGAATACAACAAGAGCCATTTGAATCCTCTAGACTTGAACCAGTCACATTTAACAGATCACCCAGTCTATCTTCCATTATCCTCAGAGGCAGCCAAGGCCTCACAGCTTCTTTTCAATTTCAGCTTCAAATGGCCCAAGCGATGGACTTCAACAGGATTCAGTAGGTAAATGATGTGCGAGGGTTAATATACTTTTCCCACAATATTGTATAACTGCTATATACTTTCTAGTGTTATGTACTCTAATATTATGTAATTACCTTACTCACCCCATTCTCTTAACACATTGGATTTCAGTGATCAATTAATCTTCATTACTTATTAATACAGTCAGAAGAGTAGCACAGAAATGTGTAGAGCCGGTATATTTTCTTCTCCACTCCACTCGCACATTCATTATCTGGGTAAAACACATCCTCTCCAGAGCTATTTCTACATATGTAAAAATGAGACGAAATTTCACCTTAACTTAAATGTTTGCTGCAAGAAAACAAGGCAAGGATGTATTTAAAAAGCATAAAGTAATATAAAAATATGAGTTCATACAATTATCGACATCATTACTTCCAAATATCTAGCTGACTTTTTACTTCGATGAGTTTTGTGTTGAGTTACATCCATAAAACGGAGAATATTCTGTTCTCCAATGTTACTTGGTGGAGCAGGCTCACCATTCCTTTAGTTGGCTGCTTCAATTCACAAATCATGCTTGTCATTCTGAATTCTCTTCCCTTTACCACCATATATCTGATCCAGAGGGGTCCATTGAGCAAGAATATTAAATAGGGCACAGCGCTGATAAGATTCTCCATCACCCTCTTCCAAGGACATTCATTCCACTGGATCCGGTTCTTACACACTTCTTCCTATGGTCCCACTATGATTTTACCCAAACATAGAAATTATAACAAAATTATAGACCAAAAAATTAGTAACAAAGGGCTGATTTTCTTTAAGTGAAGAAGGTACTGGCCCTGAGGAAGAATTTGTACTGTTTTGCATTTATGAGATTATTTACCTGTATTGATGGTAATGCATTGTTTTATACTAAAGAGTAATTTAGCACAAATAAATAGGACATTATGCTACTCTATGTACTTCTTCAGACAAATGAATGTGCTAGAGGTACTTCCCCTCTGGTTGGGATTTCTTAAAGAACCACATGCCTCTCAATAGTCCTGATGCCCAACTGTCACTTCATAGCATCTGATGTGATGATGTTCTTGTTTTAGCTACTTTCATACAAAACAAACAAACAGACAAACAAACAAAAAACCAAAAGTCAGAAGGGGGGGCGATGAGCAACAGGAGAATGAGAAGAATAAAAAGGAAGAAAGGAGAGAGGGAAAAGAAGAAAAGGGGAAAAAATAAGAGAAGTAAGTAGAGGGTTGTAGGTAACATATTGTTACATTTTGAGATGAATATTCATTATAATATATGTTGAATGCAGTAAGATTTTCTTTTTCTTTTTCATTACTCAATTCCCATTGGCAATACCTGGAATAGTGACTAATGAACATGTATCAGAGATTGCAAATTCAACAGCAAATGGTAAGGATGCAGAAGGGGAAGCACTTTATAAGATGAGTACAAATGTCTTGTTTAAAATGAACTATAATAATGCTTTATGTTTAAAAATCACTTTTCAGCATTAAGGCATCTCCACATTTCATTTTATATAATGAAGAATATCATCAGAATCATATTTAATATTTTTGGGGGTCCCTGGGTGGCTCAGTTGGTTAAGCATTTGTCTTCAGCTCAGGTCATGGTCCTGGGGTCCTAGTATAGAGTCCTGCATCGGGCTCCCTGCTCAGTGGGGAACTTGCTTCTCTCTCTCCCTTTGCCTCTCCCCCTGCTTCTTGTGTTCTCTCTCTCTCTCTCTCTCCATGTCAAATAAATAAATAAAAATACATTAAAAATAATAATAATAAAAGAATCGTTTAATATTTTTATTGAGAACTGGTTAGTACCCCATTCATAATCTTGTACCAACTAAACTGGTCAAAACTTGTTTCCACACAAGCCATATTCAACCCAGATTAGATCAATTTTACTCTTTTGTGAGATGATCAGAATTGGAAGGTTATCTGTGGTAGGAAGGTGTAGACAGAAAAGGGCCTGTAATCCCATACACTCACTGAGGTACCGCAGATACGCAGGTGGGAGGAAAAACGGTGTACTCTGATATGGAGAAGAAAGCAGAATTCAGAAGGATGCCTTTGGTGATGGTTCTGACAAGTAGTTGTGCTCAGGCTGTTGAACCAGAAACAGGAGGGTGCCCAAGCCAGCCAATGTGTGGATAACAACAGGCAATACCATGGACTGTGTTAGTGGGTTAGTACATTAGCAGGTTCGGGCCCTGCCAAAGTCTGATTTTCAGGTGTCACCAAAACACTGGGGGCATGGTGAAGAAGAGACTGGGTGGGGGAGGGAGAAGGAGAGGATATAAAAAGTAGGAGAGAAAGTGAAGACTTATTCCCAATAAGAAGGCCAAGACCAGGTTCCTAGGATTATGGTACAAATCCTAAACCATGAGAGCCACAGAAATGGCTTGATGCTAAGTGACCTGAATGTTGAACAAGAACTTCATGAATTCCTACCATGGAAA
The DNA here is from genome assembly GCF_020171115.1 of Neogale vison. Classification (NCBI taxonomy): domain Eukaryota; kingdom Metazoa; phylum Chordata; class Mammalia; order Carnivora; family Mustelidae; genus Neogale; species Neogale vison. The sequence continues at coordinate 7,934,121 of NC_058100.1, forward strand.
GGGGAGGGTTAGCTCTGATATTGGGACAAGAAGTTTCTAGAAAAAGATCAGTGGGGTTAGGGAGGGTTATGGACTCCAAGTATTGCTACCTTACCTCAATGTGTAAGGGTCCCCAATGCCTAGGGTCTCCAAATCATCTGGTTCTTTGTGTCAAGTTGTAATATTTAACTGTTAGTAAAATTCCCATGTTAAAACTTTATAAAATGCAGTATGGGCCAAGCAAAACATTTCCAAGGTCTGTTGGTTTTAAATCTCTGTGATCAACTACAGAATTTAGCCCTTATTTATATTCAGTCATAAAGTTCTCTACCTTTTTAGTGTATATTATTCTTTTCCTGTCAATTAAATTTAGGCCAGAACTGTCACCTTGTCACTGGTGATAGTTTTCACAGTTCCTAATACTGTGCCCAATAAATACTGATGGATCAATTGATTGCACATGGTGGTATACAGCACGAAGATTAAAATGCAGAAGACATATTGGCACATTATGGAAGGGAGTAGAAAAATAATATCTTTGTCCTAACATCCCTTAGGAATTGAGAAAACATATTAGCAGGAAAGTCTCTGTCAAGAACAACAACAAACAGAAGCTAAAACTGAAGCATAAAAACAAACAATCAGGGGCACCTGGGTGGCTCAGTTGGTTGAGCATTTGTCTTCAGCTCAGGTCATGATCCAGAGGTTCCAGGATCGAGCCCCACATCAGGTTTCCTGCTCAGTGAAAAGTCAGCTTTTCTCTTTCCCTCTGCCCCTTCCCCTATTCATGGTATCTTTCTCTCCTTTTCTCTTTCTCAAATAAATAAAGTCTTCAAAAACAAACCAACAAAAAACAGAAGTACGCAATTCATTGTTTTAGGAAAAGAAAGTGTGTTGAAACAAGATCTCACAAAATAAACAACTTGGCAAATAATCCTGCTGATACTGGAGAAACATCTGTAGATGATCCTCCAGCTACCTGGAAATAGGAGGGAAAAAGGAAAGAGAAAAAGAGAGAGAGAAGAGATGGAGAGGAGAGGAAAGAGAAAAAGAAAAAGACACAGAAAACCAATAAGGATGTTGGAGCAGAGGTTAAAAAGAGCAAATAGAAGTTTGAGAGAAGATTCCAATACATTCGACATGGTCCCAAGCGAGAAACAGTGGTGTGATGCTGCAGAGCTGGATCATACTGGCTGCTCAGTGTTGACTTCTGTCTCTTCCAGCTCCCCACTGGTAACTTGAAATGAGTAGTGGAGAAAATGTTGACACCAGGGAAATCGGTAGGTGCTACAAATAGGAGCATTTTTCACTCCCACCCCCAAACACCTTCCCAGCAAAGGTTGTTAAGCATTTCCCAGTAGATCACTGTATCATATAGAAATTCGTGACTTCCTATTGTTCAGAAACAACAGCTGGAAGTTTAGGTGTGAGAAGAGTCAGAAGCAAGGGAAGAAGCATGAGCAAGCCAGGAGCTCTCCTCTGGGAGATTCCTGTCCCCCTCCCCACACTTTCTCCTCCGTCCCCCCACTGCTGCTGTCAGGCTGAATCCGTGGCTGAGCTCACAGATGCCCAACTTTGGTCCCTTTGAAAATGAGGTCTCTTACCAGCATCTGGCAGCAGTATCTGGAACAGCTTGGGCTGCCTAGACCCATGGTAAACTGTGGGTCAGTTACTGGACCTCTCCCAACCACCCAGCCCAGACTATCACTACTCAGGTGCTGGGGGTGGTCTGAGGGGAGGGATAAAAGGAGAGGCTGACAAGCCTACAGGGAAAGAAAGTAGCTCTCTGGAAACTTCAGTTGGCCTATGAAATAATGTCTTTGCACTCAGCTGGGATTGATGTGGATCTGGCTCATTAAACAAAACCCCATATAAGAAAAGGTAAATTTGGTAACAAGTATTTATTTTAATAAAGAATTCACCATAGGATAACATTAAATAACCGGCTTCCTGACTGCACTCACATAAAATCTTTTTAAGAGCACTGCCATTACAGAAAGTGAGCTAATGTTTAAGAGGAATATACAATGACTCTTTAGGGAAAAGAGTGCTTTAACCACTGAGAATAATTGTGGGTCTGCTTTAAAATTTAGGAAGTCACGGTTTCTATGGCTCTGCTATAAGAATTTCTCTATTCTGCACTGTGGCTAGCTCATCACGAAGAGTGAAGCTGAAGGAGATGGTATCTTAGAAAGGGTAGGGATTGAAGGGGCTGAAAACACACAAGCTCCAGATTCCATTACCTTGTCAACACAGATGAAATATTATTTATATATCAATTGAAATAGTCACTGAACACATTGACAATAACTCAGTAGCTTTCCATTTCCACAAAATATTAAAATTGGAATTCTATCAACGTATGGTCCTTAAAAATATTAAAGTTAGATCACCGGGGATGTAAATCCTGCCAAGTCTTTAATGGATCAATTTTGTTCTGCTACCCATGAAATTCAGTTAAGCACATTAGCTTTTGTACTGTTGTTTGCAACTTAACCAGGTACTACCAAACAACTGTAATTTTGTCTCTAATCTGAAAAAAAAACGGATGGCGTGGGAGGAGGCAGAGCCAGAAAAAAAGAGAAGGAAGAATTTATGGAGGACTCGCTGTTTGGTGGGTCATACTTGACGAATTCATGCAAGTCTTCTCGCTGTATTCCCCCAAGAAAACAACACAAACCTCAAGACACTATATAACATCTGTTTTACAAATGTGCATATTCGGAGAGATGAATTTGGCTTACCCAAAGTCACGGAGATTGCTGTTCTGTGTCAGAGCTGGGATTTTGAATCTATAGAACTCAAAAACCTATTAATCGGAAGACTTTGTTGATGTCCCCCAAAAGGTACACATTTTATAAAATTAGGAAACAACAGAAGTATTTAAAAAATAAATTAAAATATGGATTAATTATCTCATCTAGAAGTGCTCCTGGTTTATTTATAGTTATAGCCTTTCAGTATTTTTCAATACATATTTTTTTCCATTTTATTATGTTCTATTTTCCTTCTTACAGAAAGAATACATCTTTATTGTAGAAAATACTGAAAAGTATAGAGAAGGTAAAAGTCATCTATTATTTGCTACAGTTCCTGGACCAGGGAAATAATAAGCTGGTTAATAAATGGTATATTTTCCTATTTATTGTTCTACATTTGAAATTATACTATCTGTGGATAGAATTCTGTATCAACTAGAGCGTGAGTATGTTTTGTAAAAGACTACATAATTTTCCGTTGTATGAATTTACCTTAATTTATGTAATTGTTTCCCTTTTATTATAAAGATGGGTCATTTTCAGTTGTTCAATAGTACAGTGAATATGCTGGCTCTGTAGCCCATCTTGAATCATTTTCTTAGGAAAAATTTCTACAAGTGAATCATTAGGTTAAAGCACCAGAGTTGGTTTTTTTTTTTTTAAGTTCTTGATACATATGGCCCAAATTGCTTTCCAAAGTGATTGTACCAATTTACAAACCCACCTGCAGAGTCCAAGACTGATTTTAGCTCTAATAGGGTTTTTACACTGATCAAAATTTGTTCCCTCTTGTTATTATTCCTAAGGACTCTGCTCTTTCCTTCTTAGCACTTACCGAAATTTGTAGGCCCCTTTGCTTATTTATTTAATGTAAACCTATTTTATTAACTGTAACCCCAGTGAAAACAGGAACTAACTCTTTCTCTCTCTCTCTCTCTCTCTGTCTCTCTCTCTCCCTTTTTCCACCATTAAACAGCCAGTACTTAACCACTTAGGGCCCAACACAGATGAAACAATGTCTGTGTGTGTTGGACGAATGGAGAAATTTATTCAGTAGAGGATGATTTTCCTGAGTTATTTAAACACCAGAATCATCCAGGCAAGATAACAACCCTGAAAGGATTGTTTATAATGGTCATCCACTTTTTAAAAAAATCCCAGTAACTGAAGGATTTGCTCAGGCATTCAGTGTGAGGTCGGGTCCCAAGCTCTGGAAAAGTAGACCATGATGTCACAGCAGCCCAACCCATGTACGACGATGCACAAGGAGCCCTGCAGATAGAAGTGGGGGCCCACCATGCTCTCACGGTGGGGACTGAGGGTGGCTGGTGAAGTTGGGGTGCGGAGTCTCACCATCTACACACAGGTTGTGATTATTCTGTTAGGTGACCATTCCAAGTAAAGCCTGCTCACTCTCTCTGAAGTCATAAAGTGAACATCAGCAAGGCAGACATTTTCATTTCTGTTGGAACTTTCAGTTGTCAAATACAGTCTTCATTTAAAAATGTGAATGCCCACCCCGCAGATAACACAACACCCACTTAATAGTCCTGGTCTCAGCCAGAACTTAAGACCAGGCTTCAAAGAGAAGAGTACAGCCCACTTCTCTCTCTCCCCCCAAAACCTATTCCCCACCTTGTTTTGGTCTTATTATCCACTTCCAAGGGGTGAGGCATGAGCACAGAGAAGAAAGCAGGGCAGACTTTTTACTCAGCTGTAACCGTGGTCATATGGCTCTGGGTTCTCTGGGTCCTAGCAGATGTATGGAGCAGTCTTAGTTCTCCTGCAACAGCTAGAAGGTTTGCTTAGAGCCTGCTCTGATGGCCCTGGACTGAACTCTGAATGATGTTCCTGCTGCCTTCTTCTCCCCATAAGGACTTTGCCCAGTTTCCACTAACCTTCCAGGCAGTTTCCTGGGGCCAGACTGAAATGGCTCGAGCCAGTTGTCCCTGCTCTGCCCCACCCACGACAGATTTCTGATTTATGAAAAACACAAATCCTTTGCTCCCACAAGCAAGTCACGGTGCGGAAGCATCCCTCCTTTGCTTCCCCAGATGTAGCAGGGGCACGTGCTTCCTTCCTCACATCCTACAGGAGTTGGCACCAGTCTGTGTCCTTGGTAATCCCATGGAAGCTTCAGCCTCCTACGGCAGGGAGGAGACAGGCAGACCTTACTTCTCCACCTGCTTCATTCCCCCAGGGAACCCATATTTTCTTCACTTCATTTTGGATATGCAACTAGTGAGACAGATCTCTTCATTAGCAAAGACCCCCACATTACCAGGCACCTAAAGGCCACCCAATGTATCCCAAAATGGGTGGGGAGGAAGCAGATGCTAAGTAGGGGAGGTGAGGTGCTGGTGTGGTAGTTGGAACTGAGGTAGTGTGCCTGTCCAGTAGCACATGTTCCACACAAGTTTAGTTGTCTGAGGACTGAGAGCTAGACCTTTGGAGAAAAATTAGGAAAGTGTATTGCCCTTCAAGAGAACTGTGTTTATGAAGAGGAGGGGCCAACATGAAAATGCACTTATGTATTTCTTTATCATTCTCTCCAAGTTCATACCTGATACAAAGTTTAGGCACAATGACAAGCAAGCAGGATGTCTGAAATGACTTGATTCACTATGTTCAAGCCTGGTCTTAATTTCTTCTCTTTTTCTAAAGGCACATCCATGGGATACAAATCTGGCTTTCCTTTTCCATATGTATCCAGTCGCCACACCGCTCATTAGTGTATCCACACACCTTGGTCTCAGGGGGTCTCCAGAACCAGCCTTTCACCTACCTTTGCACACCTGGCCAAAATGAGGTTGTGAGCACACACAGTGGGACTGCGCCTGCATATCCCCTGTGCCTCTCTAATCTGACCACTTCAGGATAAAATTATCCCTTCGCCATCTGAGCTCTTTTTCTGTGCTCGGGTAAGCTCATTTGCTTTTCATATGCATGTGTCTTATCTCCTGAAATAGAGTTAAGACCTGTACACCTGAGGGACGGATTGTATCTTATGCTATGTCTCCATACCAAGCTGTTCGGCCTTAATTGTTAACATTCCATTTCTCCCCGTTTCCTACAGGGCAAAGGCAAAACCTCTGAGCACACCATACAACTCCATTATGTTATAACTAGTTGTAACATAATTGGAGTTTTATGCATCAAAGCTTTGCACAGGCACAGATGGAAAGCAAACTCGTGGAATTCCCTCAGTAACCATGGTTTAGGCTTAGTTGCTCAATACAGAAATATTAAATATTAATTGTGTGCCAGACACCAGACACAGAGGCTCTACCTTTAAGGAGCTGGCATTGTGTTGTGAGTGCTCATCCTCTTGCTGCCCTAACAAATTACCACTAACTCAGTAGCTTAAAACAATACAAAGTTCGTACAGATTTCTGGAGGCCAGAAGTCTGAAAGGTTCTCAAGAGGCTAAAACCAAGGTGAGAGTGGGGCTGCGTTCCTTATGGAAGTTCTAGGGGAGGATCTGTTTCCTTGCCTATTCCGGATTCTGCGGGCGGACTGCATTTTTTGAGCATGGTGACTTCCATCTCCAAAGCCATCAAGGCCTCACCTGACCTTACCTTGTACCACTCCAACCTTCCCTCTATCCTCACATTCCTTCTCTAAGTTTTCTTCTCTCATCCTCTCCTGTTAGGGACCCTTGTGACTGCATCGGGTCCACTTGGATAATCCAGGATAATCTCATCATTTTAAGATCAGTGGATTAACGGCCTTAATGCCGTCTGCATCCTTAATTCCCCAGGGACATGTCATGCAGCGCATACATAGGTCTAGGGCATCCTAGAAGCCCTAGGATGGGGACACCTTTAGGGAGCTATCATTCTACCTGCTGTATTGACAGCGATAGTTTGGTGTAAATGAGTAAAGTAATATATTTCTTGATCAAAGAGAAGGCAGTATAGAGGCAGGTAGGGGAGAAAAGGAAGACACAAGGATTTCTGTGATCACTTCTGCCTGGCAGAGGACCAGATATTGCTTTAAAAATGAGATGTCTTTGGAACTAGAGCCCTAAAAATGGTATAGTTTTTCACTAGGCTAAAGAGATGAAATAATGTAGAAGAAAGTAATTCTGAGCAAAGAGGACAGTGGGAGAGAAAAAAAAATGCTTATTTATGAAACAGCATGACAAGTTAATGCAAATTGAGAGAATTTTAAATACACTGTGAGAACAGCACATACCAAGATATAAAATTAGAGAAGGGAGTAGGGCCATTTCATGGAAAGCCTCGCATGGTATACTGAGACTTTGGGACTTTATCTTGAAAATACTAACACTGGAGGGTTTTTAAGGAACAAGTCAGTATGTTAAGGTTTGTGGTTTTAGAACAATTACTCTAACCAAGAGTAGGGCAGGAGTAAGGTAAGGAACTGAGTTGTGTTCCTGTCAGGAAACAATGAGAGTATGAACTGAGACAGTTGCTGTGAAGACGGAGAAGATAATTTGATGAAAAAATGATGAGTAGAATTTGCTAGACTTGGTGAGTGATTGGGTTTATAGAGAGAAAAAGAGGAGAGTTTCCAGGATGACTCACAGGATTTGTTTTGAGTGACTGATATGATCCAGTGAAAAAGGATCATAAGAAGAAGAGCATGCTTAGGGATAAAGATGGAGTCATGTTCTGTTTTGGATGTATTTATTTTAAGATACAACCAACTCTCAAACAACAGGGGTTTGAACTACACTGGTCCACTTAAATATGGCTTTTTTTTTTTCCCCAATAAATACAGTGCATGGGGCGCCTGGGTGGCTCAGTGGGTTAAAGCCTCTGCCTTCGGCTCAGGTCATGATCCCAGGGTCCTGGAATTGAGCCCCGCATCGGGCTCTCTGCTTGGTGGGGAGCCTGCTTCCCCTCTCTCTCTCTGCCTGCCTCTCTGCCTATTTGTGATCTCTGTCTGTCAAATAAATAAATAAATCTTTATAAATAAATAAATAAATAAATAAAAATAAATACAGGGCAATACTGTAAATGTATTTTCTTTATGATTTCCTGAATACCATTTTCTTTTCTCTAGCTTACTTTATTGTAAGAATACAGCACATAATGCATATAACATATGAAATACATGTTAACAGTTTATGTCATTGGTAAGGCCTCTGGTCAACAGTAGGTGATTAGAAGCTAAGCTTTGGGGGAGTCAAAGGTCATATGCAAATTTTTGACTGTGTAGAGGGTCAGTGCCCCTAACACCAGCACTGTTCAGGGCCAACTGTACTTGCAAGAAATGTAATGATTTCCAGGAGGCAATTAGTTGTACAGGTCAAAAAAATAAGACAATATGGGCTAGAAATTTATTTGTAAGAGACATCATCGTATAGATGTTAGCTGAGGCTATGACAATGGTTGAGTATGAAGTAAGGAAAAAAACAAGCCAAGGACAGAATGCTGGGTAGCACTAATATCTATAGGATGAAAAGAATAAGAGGACTCATCTCAGAAAACTAAGAGATACTAAGGAATTTGAGGAGAAAATGGAGAGAGAGAAAAAACTGTCATGAAAGTCAAAGGAAGAGACTTTGAAGAAGGAAATGATCAATAGAGTCAAGTATCAGAGGAAGGTCACGTAAGGAGATGATGATTAAAAGCCCATTGGAATTGGTGATTAGGAGGACAGGGCTGACCTTTGCTAGTATCATTGAAGAGATGAAACAGAAACCTAATTGCTGGGAGTTAAGGAATAAACTAGTGGTAAGCACGTTAAGACTATACTTTCAATGTTATTAGCTTTGAAGGAAGAGTCGGCAATAATTAGAATCAAAGGGGGGTTATTTTGTTTTATTTTTCAGAAAAAGACACAAGGATTTCAAATCGTCATTACTTCATGAAATTCTTTGCAACTGCTTCAGAAAGAATTGATTGCTTCTATCTCTGAACTCCTATAAAATGGCACATACCATTGAGAACGTCTCAATAACACAGACAATATCCTGCTCCTCTTTGTAATCTCATACCTGGAAAGAGGTCAACAAACATTTTAAATGAGTGAATGGAAGAAGGAAGGGAGGAAGGGAGGGAGGGAGAGAGGGGGAGGGAGGGAGGGAGGGAGGAAAGAAAGGAGGGATGGGGGTAAGAAGGAAGGAAGAGACAGGAAAATGAATGAAGGAAAGTGTTTCTATTGGCTGACCAGTTTTTGGAACACAAAATTGCTCACATATGCTGGTTGGAAAATAGATTTCACTGATGTTGTTTTGTCACTGGACACCAAGAAATACGATGCTTAGGCAGTATTCAATATATTTCTTTATAACCAACAAACAATAACTGGCAGAACATTTCCCACCTTGGGGATTTAATTTTCATTACAACGCTCTCTTTATTGCTCACACTACCCTTTCTAATAAGTAACCTGAAGTAAAAGCATCCTGGAGAGATGATCCTTTAGAGAGAGTTTCACTTTACTATACAATCCTGCTGCCTGACCCCTACCAGCCTCAGGAGATAAATGGGGCTACTTTCTTTCCACATTAAGCCTAGCAAGAGAAGAGACTTCACGGGTACCCCTTGGAGAGCTTGGCATGCTTCCCCCGAAGATTGGGGTAGCTGATTTTTACCTAAGGAATACTAGAGATGAAAGATTGCTAAGAGATAGAGGAAAGGGAAGTGGATGCACTGGAAACCAGGTGAGAGGGTGTGCTTTCTGGGTACAAGATGTGAACCCTTCAGAAGAGAGCTGGCCTAAACCAACTTCAAAAGGGGTCTGGCCAAAAAGGACCACTCTGAGAGTTAGTGCACCAGAGAGAGGCTCAGGGGCTAGGAACAGTGGAACTGGGGTGAATGGTCCCTGGGAAGCCACAGAAGAGATACCTCCCATGCCAAAGTAGCAGCAGGAACATTCTTGTTCCAGAGCACAGGTGGGCGAGTAGGAGTGTATGAAATAAGACAATAACAGTGGAAGGCAGAGGAGATTATGGATTCAAGAGACCATGTTAGAGTAGAATAAGCAGAACTTGATGACCTACCGACTGGGGGACATAAGTGAGGAGAGCAAAGGATGACCATCAGGTAACTTGTGATGTCATCCAGGCAGACGGGACACCCAGGATGAGAAGGATTGGGAAGCAAGGGAATGAAAAATAAGCTCATTCGTAGATAGGTCTTCATCTTTGATGTAGATTTAGTCATTACTCAGGAGTAGTCAGTATTCCAGCATGCAGTTAGACTTTGTGGTAAGAATAAGTAACATGAGATTTATGCTCTTAACAACTTTTTTAAATGTTCAATACAGTATTGTCAGCTACAAGTACAATGTTACATTAGAGTGCTCTAGTACTCTGTCTCTAGAGATAGTAGATCTACTGTTATCTTGTACAACTGAAACTTTGTACCCATGGAACAATGACTCCCCATTAAGGCCTTAAAATTTCCATCCAGGAAAATCCTCTTCCTGGCTTGTCGACAGCTGCCTCCTTGCAGTGTTCTCACAATGTAGAGAAAGGAAACTCTGGCGTCTCTTCCTCTTCTAATAAGGGCACTAATCCCATTCTTGAGTGATCCACCCCTGTGATCTGATCACCTCCCAAAGTCTTTACCTCCTCATACCTTCACATAGAGGGTTAGAACTTCAGCATACGCATTTAGGGGGAGACATTCAGCCCCTTACAGTCTCCTTTTTCTTTCTTTTTTCCCAGGTTTGACCTATGGAAGTTGGGGAGGACTTTAGATATCATCCTGGAAATGGCCGTGGAGCTTGGGGTAGGACAACTGGCTATTGGTCATCATTACCTCACCTCCATGACTTCCAATAAGTTGTAATTCATGTCACCACTCCTTGTCATGCATGCTCAGGTCCCCAGGATGACCCCACATAAACTCTCTTCTCCTGAATATCAAGGTCTCTTTGAAGTCTACAGGCTCACTCTTAGATTTCTCAAGCTCTTCCTGTGGGCTCAAGAACTCTATGAACATATTCTGGGGAGGTAATATATAGCATGGTAACTGCAATTAATAATACTGTATTATATACACATTTACAATACTGTATTGTATATATTGTACACATATACATAATACTGTATTGTATATTTCAAATATATATTTATATATTTGAAAGTTGCTAAGGGCAGATTTTTAAAGTTCTCACCACACACACACAGAATATAACTATGGGAAGTAATGGATATGTCAACTAACCTTATGGTGATTATCATTTTACAATATGCACATATAGCAAATCACACCAAATTTACACAATGTTAAATGCAAATTATATCTCATTAAAACTGGGGGAACAAAGAACTCCATGTTCCCTTACTCTTTTCTTCACATGATACTGTAGTAGATGAACTTTTTGAGGGGAAGAAAAAGTTTTCCTCAACCTTAGACCTGGTCTGAAAATTAGACTGACAAAGACAGGTAAACAAAAGAAAAATCATGTGCATTTTTTTAAGATTTTGTTCATTTACTGGGGCACCTGGGAGGGCTCAGTCAGTTAACTTCTGCTATTGGTTCAGGTAGAGATCCCAAGGTCCTGGGATTTAATCTCGCATCAGGCACCCTGCTCATTGGGAAGTTTGTTTCCTTTTCTCCCCGCCCCCACTTTCTTTCTCTCTCTCTCACTACTCTCTAAATAAATGAACAAAATCTTTTTTTAAAAAAGATTTTAAATCTTTTGAAAAAATATTTTGTTCATTTATTTAAAGAAAGAAAGCAGCAGCAGAGGGAAGGGTAGAAGTGGAGGGAGAAAGACTTTCAAGCAAACTCCACACAGAGCTTAGAGTCTGCTGAGGGGCTCGATCCCACCATCCTGAGATCATGACCTAAGCCAAAATCAAGAGTCAGATGTTTAACCAACTGAGCCATCCAGGCTCCCCGATGACATGAGAAGCTTCCTGAAGAAATGAAGACCCGAAGAAATGGTTAAGCCTGAGTGTTTTGAAGCAGGTTTCATGTCAAGTAGAAAGCCCTTGAGAGATGTGATAAGGACGAAAGTAATTAACTGCAGTCAGCTGGGGAACAGAGCAAGACCTGTTCTTTCAGATCCCTCTCTGTGTCCCTTCTGCTTCAGGGAGAATGCTCCTTCCCTCTGAGTACAGGGTGAGCACCTCTCACATAAGGGTTTAAGACCTTCGTCAGGGGACGGTCACACAGGTCTTTCTACACATGCCATTTCTCAAATTCTTCAGCTTGAAATCTTCAATATGTCAAGGTGCTCTCTTTTACAGCAGCGTGTCCCAAATCCTGTCACCTCGTAAACCCATCTTCAGGCACAACTCCTAGAGGCCTCTCCTCCTTTGTTGCTCTTTTGTTCTGGCAAAAAGCTGGCCTCCTACCTCGAGATCAGATAGGCAGCCTCTCCCAGCTACACCCAAGGAACTAAAGCACAGTTTTCTCCACTCTGAGATTCCCTGTACACTCACCTGGGTTTATACTTTCTGCCTACTCAAGCCAACGGATTCTAAGCTGATAGGGAACACTGTGCAAGACCCACGTCCCCATCAACTGCCCTCTGTTCCACTGCCCCTTCTCCAGGTAAGACAACACCTGTCTAACCCATTCTTGGAAGGGTTTATATCCCCTTTCCTAGGAGGAGGCAGGCAAGGAGGTCTATATCCCCTTTTATGCCAAAACCTTGGCTCTTAATATTGAAAAACCTCTTTTCACTAAGTAATTGCGTCCACTGTTAAATCCACTAGAGACTTCTTGGAGAAATCTGGAGGCCAACACTTGACTTCTTGTCCCTACCTGGAAAGAGATAACAGGAGCAAGACCATGGCCTACATTTCCTAACTCCTAACCTGGTTGAATAAGGGTCTTCTCTTCCTTATTAGAGTTTTCAGAATATCAACAATTAAGTAATGAGGGATCACTGCGACTCTGGGCCAGGACTGAAGACTAAATCACCCAGGTCATTGGGTTTGGGGGATGTCTGGGTGAGCAACTCTCCCTACGACCTCCTTCCCTGCTGTCCCATTCTTGAGAATCACTTTGAAATACTTCAAAATACTTCTTAATTGAATTACAAAAATGGTTATACCATTTTCTTTTTTAAAGATTTTTGTTTATTCACTTGACACAGAGAGAGAGATCACAAGTAGGCAGAGAAGGAGGGCGAAGCAGGCTCCCTGCAGAGCAGAGAGCCTGATGCGGGGCTCGATCCCAGGACCCTGAGACCATGACCTGAGCCCAAGACAGAGGCTTCACCCACTGAGCCACCCAGGCGACCGAACCATTTTCTTTTTTAAAGCAGCTCTCTGTCTTTCGTGGCATGGTCTGATGTTGTCATGTCTCTCCTGGAAGGATATCACAGGAAGATTGAGCCCCTCTCCTGCCCCCTCTCCCTCCCCCCCTCTCTCCCACAGAATTGTCAGGAAAATTCTCGGTGTCTCTCTCTAAAGGCACCTTAACAGCTGTGAACTCCTGACCTAATTGTTCTAATGGCATTCCCAAGCTCCCCTGCTCAAGGCCAGAGAAATCACAGCCCTTTGGACCTCCAGCCAGTAATTCATGGTACTTAGTCAAACTCCTTCCCCTCTCTCCCGCCCTCCCCCACCCTTGTCCTCCTGCTCTCACTCTCTGCTCTCTCCTCACACCAGTCTGAAGCAGCTTGATCACCTGCCAACTGGTATTGATTTTTGCTTCCCAATCTCCAGGCTGGATAGAAGGAAAAGATTAAAAACAGTTTGTCAGTTTGAAGTTGAATAAGAATTCGGCACAAGGGACGTCTTAGAAATGTGAGCAAGTTGGGGGGAGGTTGGGAGTGTGGGCAGTCAAGGCCAAAGCAAGTCTTACGGGAGTTTAACCCTTTATCCTAACCAGACCCAGAGTTTTTTTGGAGGGGAGCAGGCTGTAATCCCGCACGTTCCCCTTTTCCTGCGGCTCCTGTGCTCAGATCCCTTCCTGATACTCTCTTAGCCCACAGTATCAGCACAGGTTTTATGAGGAATGTCCCAGGCCCTAGGACAGCACTCCTTCCAAGCTCACCAATCTCGTGTAGCTCCTGGGGGGTTCATTTGGCTTGGTCACAGGAACTAGTGTCTGTACGTCTGTGGCTCCCGGGTTGTGGGGGTCCCCGGCCCTGCCTCTGCCGGGGACCCTGTTAATATTCACAGAGCAGGGTCTGTTGCTGTCCTTGTCAAGATAGAGTGGGGAGACCAGAGATATTTGCCCTTCAAAAAAATGAGTATCGTTGACTCATGAAGGATCCTTTTGGTTTCTCTATCAGTTATAGAGATGACAAATGATTTACAAGCAGCTGTGGAAAACCTGAAGGACCAGAGCACAGAGAATCAGCCTGTGGGGAGTCACATCCAGGCCACTAAAATTACACTCACTCAGGAGCCAGGTGACCCACCTGCCGAGAGCTCTGGGCTGCACCACTGCTGAGGCCCACCTTCCCCTTCCTGCGAACATGATGCCTGGAACCAGGTCAGACCCGAGCCCGTGGCCACAGAAGCAGGAAATGAGAAATTCCTGTGTAATAGCGAGGATGAGGCCAATCACATGAAATGGAGTTCGCAGGCAGGTCCCAATTCCCTCTTTCCCTCCCCTTTTCATTTCTTCAGGACTTGGTATTCTTGATATGCTCAGGGGGTTGCATAACCAGACAGAAATCAGCCTTGTTAATGTCAATGTCAAAGTCCGGTTGGTGGGCTGTTCAGTGGTTTCACCCACTTGGCACAGTCCTATGTGGTCACCGATTATCCCATATAACCTACTTCGTCCAGCCGCCTATAGACGTAGGTCATAGCTCGCACCGTTCCGTAAGGCAGAATCCCTTGAAGATTAAGAGGAAGATGAGTGAAGAGTGGTTAAGCCTATGCTGACTACCTGGACTCCTACTAGAAATACATACGCAAATGAGTGATGTGGAGGAGCCTTTGGTTCGTCCTCACCCCTCTTGCTATGGACAGAGCCTGGGCTGGTCTAGACACCCTCTGCTTATATGCTCATCTTATGCTGCAGGTTCCGCCATCTCGTTTTCTTTTCCAAGCTTCTTAGTACTTAACTCAGGTCTACCTTTTGCATGTCTTCTAACCGTAACCTCAGAGTCCTGACTTTTCCACTCAGAAACTGTTTCCTCCACTACGTTCTTAAAACCATGGCATGTGGCTCTGTGAGAATCCAACTCCATATCTCTTAAAGCCGGCTACTCTGTTTCTGTTTTGGAAGTGAGTTACTATTTGTATAATGAGCAACGTATTCTCTGGCAAAGGAAATATGATTGAAAATCTCATTTGAAAAAACGATGTCATTTGGCCTTGGAGTAAATGTGATTTGAAAACATTCATCCTATCAGGTTAAGTGGACACTGTGATAACCCTTAACATTGTACCCTTAAATGCTCACCCATCCTTCTCCCCCAAAACAAACTATCACAAATTTCACAGCTTAAAAGCAGCACAAATAAATTCTTTTTTTTTCCCCTTAAGATTTTATTCATTTATTTTGAGAGAAAGAGTGTGTGAGCAAAGTGGGAAGCTCACAGTCAGAGGGAGAAGCAGATTCCTCACTGAGTGGAGAGCTGGGCATGGGACTCAATCCCAAGATCCCAGGACCACGACCTGAGGTGAAGGCAGATGCTTAGATGACTGAGCCACCCAGGAGCCCCACAGATTTATTCTTTCGCAGTTCTGGAGGCCAAAGTCCAAAATCAGTTTCACTGAGCTCAAGTCAGCATGTGAGTAGGGCTGGTTCCTTCTCCTGGCTCCATGGTGTAATCTGGTCCTTGCCTTTCTAGCTTCTGGCAGGGGTGGGGAGGGGGTCTCCCCAGTCCTTTGGCTTCTGATCTCATATCACTCCAGCCTCGTGCGTTCATCGTCCTACCTCCTGACACCTCGTGGACCTTCCTACCTCCCTCTGTAAGAACTTACATGATTACACATTCCCTCCCAGATAACCCTGGACAATTTCCCCACCTCCAGATCCTCAATTTAATCACATCTACTAAAGCCCTTCTATTATGTCAAGTAGGATTCGCAGGCTTCAGGGATTAGGACATGACATTTTGGGGGAGTTGTCATTCAGCCCATATGTAGAGTAAATTTACTCAATAAAAGATAAACACTATAAAATAATTTAAGTAATTAACAACCAAATGCAGTATGCATCTGAAACAAGGAATAGTAAAAATTAAAAATAAAGAAAGCCTCCATGGTAGTTAATTTTTGTCAAAGGTGGACTTGAATTAGGAAAAGTCAACTAACTGATCTCTCTTACCCCATTCCGTCCTCATCCAATCCATGCTCGAAAATGTAACTTCTGGAATGCAAAAAGAGTCACGTCTACCGCCACACGCCCTCCTTCCCCAAAGCTACTTGAAAAGTTCAGCTGCCTCCAAACTCATTAGTAGTCCTTACAAGATCATTTATTACCCACGCTGAACTTCTTGCTCCTAGAAAGTAGGTGTGTAGTCTCTCTGCACATAAAATTCTCTCTTTGGAATATTTTTCTTCCACCTCATTACTTCTGAAGCCCCTTCTTCTCCATCAGACCGCAGCTTACATAAAACATGCTCCCTCTTTCTTGCTCTAGCCTATTCATTCTATCAAAAGCCAGGTTAAGTTCTCGCCAAGTTAGCCGTTGGAACTCTCTGCTCCTCCTCAGATGCCTCCTAACACATCGTGTTGATTTTTGTGCTTGCTTACTGGAGTATTTTTCCTGTTAGACCAGAAGTTATAGGACAGGTCCCGTATCTACCATGTTTTATGTCATATCACCAGACATGGCATCTAGCAGACATTTTAAACATATTTTTTTGAGTAGAAAAAAACACAATAATGATTTGATCCCCAAAACAACAATCTAATAATTTTAAGGAATGTCTCTTTCTTGGAATCTGAACAATGAAAAAGAGCACTCCCTAATAAAAACAAGCTTCTATAATTATTAGCCACAGGTTGCAGATCGAATCAGCATGTAATTTTCCCATTATGTTTTCTTGGTTACCCATGATGACTTACACATTTCAGATACATACACACACACACACACACACACACACACATATATATATATATATAACTTATGTATGTAATTGTATATATGCATGTGGGGGGAGGAATATGTATGTGTGAGTGTGTGGGGGGGCGGCTGTATGGTCATCATGTCTTTCCTGGATCCCAAAGCCTGTCTTTCCATCTCTCCAAATCTGGAGGGACTTGAACTCTAAATACGTGTTCAATCCCATTCTAGTCTGTAGGTCCAGTTACACAGGAGATCCTTAACAAATACGACTCATTCTGAAAAATTCAGTGTCAAATTTTCCATGCAGACAATCTGTCTTTGAATATGTTCTTGTGTCCCTGACAGTATAGCTCAAATGTGTCAAACATCTTCTAGAACTGAGTTCCTGTCTTAATCATTATTTTGACCAGTTCCCTTTAGAGCTATTGAACCATATTATTGAACCCCCATCTGTGGGCCTTCTACCACTCGTTACCGTCATTCCCACCGGTGTCCTCTACCTTGGGTTCTTGGAATAATCAAGCCCCGCTCTGAAATCTTCTATCACCATATCCATCTTGATAAAATGCCAATTCTATTTTGCACTGTTTTCAAAGAGATGTCACATCTGCATTTGTGATAGTATTCTCCAACACCTTAGTGGCCCTTAAGATTCTAGGTCCCAGGACTTCCAAGTCTGTCCAACTTATCTACAATGAATTGAACATTCCTAACTTGTGATATCAATATTCAAAAACAGTATGACTTTCAGCAAGGAGGAAAAAATATTATTTTCACAAGATAGAAGTGACTTTCACTTCCTTAAAATCTGAGGAAATAAAACAAAAATTTTAGAAGTGGGGACTCCTGGGTGGCTCAGTTGGTTGGACGACTGCCTTCGGCTCAGGGCGTGATCCTGGAGTCCCGGGATCGAGTCCCACATCAGGCTCCCAGCTCCATGGGGAGTCTGCTTCGCTCTCTGACCTTCTCCTCGCTCATGCTCTCTCTCACTGTCTCTCTCTCTCAAATAAATAAATAAAATCTTTAAAAAAAAAAAAATTTTTAGAAGTGATTTTAGAAGTAAAAAGTTTTCTAAAATATTTTAGAAGTGATTTTCACTTTCTTAAAATCTGAGGAAATCAAATAAACAATTAAGAAATTTATATGAGTTTAGTAAAATAGCTAGTTGCAGAATAATTATATAAAAATACAACAATAAAAATCAATTAATAAATTTAATTTGAAAAATTGACCAAAGTAACAATAAAATAAAATACCAAGCAATACATTTAGAAGTTAGATAAAAATGAAAAGAACTAATAATTCCCTGGAGGATATATCAAAAAATTTGAATACCCAGAGCAACACTGGTGTTCTTAGATGGCAAATCTCAATTAAGTTAAAATATCAATATCCTCAAATTTATTTATAGATGTAATGTGACTACTTTCCAAATCAAAGACATTTATTTAGAACTTGAGAAAATTATCTTAATTCCACTTTTAAGTTTACACAGTCTGGAGCAGCTAGAAAATTTCAGGAGAAAATAAGAGTAAATTTTCATTGCTTGAAATTGCAACATATTATAAAGTAACATAACCATTATAATACCAGTGTAAGATATAACATCAAGTGGAACATAATTTTTTTAAAAAGCAACTGGCATTCTAAAATAAGAGAGAAATATTGGGGCACTTGGGTGGCTCAGTGGGTTAAGCCTCTGCCTTCGGCTCAGGTCATGATCTCAGGATCCCGGGTTCAAGCCCCACATCAGGCTCTCTGCTTAGCAGGGAGCCTGCTTCTCCCTGGCTCTCTGTCTACCTGTGATCTTTGTGAAATAAATAAATAAAATCTTTAAAAAAAATAAAATAAAACAAGAGAGAAATTTGGATTAATTAATTAATTAATTCTGGGAAAATTGGTTAATTATTTGGGAGACATAAATTTTATTTACTTGAAAGCCAGAGCAAAATTAGCTAAACAACCTAGTACTGAATATGAAAAAATGGAATTATATACACTTAGTTTTTTGAAATGTAAAGAAAAAGAGAAGAGGGGTGCCTGGTTGGCTCAGCTGGTTAAGTAACTCTTGATTTTGGCTCAGGTCATAATCAAGGTTGTGAGATCAAGCTCCATGCTATGCACTGGGTATGGGACCTGCTTAAGATTCTTTCTCTCTAGGGGTACCTGGGTGGTTCAGTTGGTTGAGCATCCCTCTCTTGGTTTCGGCACAGGATCTCTTGGGTCCTGGGATAAAGCCATGGCTCCCTGCTGAGCAGAGCATCTGCTTGAGGATTCTTTCCCCATGACCCTCCCCTTACTTGTGTGTGCTCTCAAGCACTCTCTAAAATAAACAAACAAATCTTTTTTTAAAAAAGATTCTCTCTCCCTCTGCCCCTTCACCTGCTCTCTCATTCAAAGAGAGAGAGAGAGAGAGACAAGAAACAAAAATCTAAATATATTCAAACCTCTGTATACCAAATTTAAAAATTCAAACTTCTGCAGCAAAAAAAAAAGTACCAAAACAAAATATAAAAGCAAGTATGAAAGTGGAGAAATAGTTTAACCTATATGAAAGAGAAAGTTAAGAACTTCATGAAATAAAGACTAGCATCCTTAATATAAATACACCTCCTAAATAATGAGAAAAGCAAGTACATAAAAAAGAATATGAATAAAGACCTTGAAGAATGAATATACACATGAATGTACACACACACACACGCTACAAAAAGCCAAAACCATGAATATATAGTTAACTTCACAACAGATCAAATTTATACCTTTTTTTAAAGTAAAAAGAATAATATTTAACTTACCAAATTAGTAAAGTTTGTTGTTTAGGGATGATCTCCATATATGAATATATTTTGGGAAGAAAATTAGTCTAGCATGTTAGTTGAATTTTAAAGTAACACAAATTTCTAAGAATTTTAAAATTATATAACAAAAGTCTCAAATTTCTAAATAATCCTTCTTTCACACAACAGTTTCATATCTAATAATATATCCTAATAAAATATACACATACATGCAAAAACTTAAACATAAAATGTACATTTCAGTTGATAAAAGTAACAAAATTTTACCAGCAACTATAGTTGTAATAATTGGTAATTGGTTAATTATATTATGTTGCTTTCCATATATTGCCACTAAAAATCTTGTTTCACAAATATGTTTGATAAAATGAATATAGTGAAAAAATTTATTGACAGTATATTGTTGAATTAAGTTGGGTTATAAAATAACCCTATAATAATTAGCCCAGTTTTCAAAACTTGTGTGTGTCTGTGTGTTTGTGACACTAGAAATAAATATGCTGACAAAAACTATTGCTTGGTAACATTATTAAGGAACATTTTAAACTTTTCTCTATGATCCATATTTTCTGGATAAAAAGGTACACTTTTACAAGAAGAGAGAAAGCAGTATTTTTAAATCCCAATTATTCAATACAAAGGACTTTTGGGGATAACTTTTCAGAGTTCCCAGATTCGAAAGAAGAAAAACTGTGTTTCCAAGAAATATAGTTTTATTATTATTTTATGATTTTAATTCTTATATCTCTTTTATTTACTTAAAGACAGAAACCTTTTCCCAACTTTAACTGGAGTGGTGATAAGTATTGTGAAGAAAAATACAATTCAGTGTTAATGGACCAAGAAACGCAGAACAATCTTACCTAAGAGAAAAACAGCTGGATAAGATGCCATTTAGAACTGCTCGGTGGACTTTGAGAACCAATAAAGTAGTAAGGAATGATCACATCCGGAGGAGAACAGAGACCCAAGGAGTTGTGTGTTGTGTAAATATTGCTTATTTTCTGAGAGCTTTAGCCAATTCCAGAGGAAGTGCCAAGAGACTGACCTGTGCTTTTGGAAGTCACTCAAGGCTACAGGGACAAATTAGAGTCTGGGTCCCACCAAGGAAGAGGACTATATCATGGCAACTACCTCCTTGTCTTTGGGTTGGGATCTAGAATGCCACCCCCAGGCATCAGAACAAACTGGCAAAAGGCCACTTCTCAGGGAACTGCAGACCAGCTTCTAGTGGATTCAGTCTCTGAACTGGGAAGAAAATTATGTTGAATTGCTAAGACTTCCAAAACCTAGCTAAAGTAAATTTTAATCTTCTCTGGAAACATGTAAAAATATCTGATCTCAAGTGATTGTTACCAAGAATCATACAAATATAATGCACAGCATAAAATCAAAAGTAACCCAAACACAAGAGGAAATCAGATATTCTAAATAAAAGCCAGCAGAAATTATAGATAGGAGAAACTAGCCAAGAGGGTGTGCCAATATTGGAGTTATCAAATACAGACTTTAAAATAAATATGCCTATCATTGTCATAGAAATAAAAAATAAGATTGAGAATTTCAGTAGAGATCTAAAAAATATTCTTAAAGTGGAAATTCTAGAATTTAAAAATATATATGTACAATAGCCAATATTTAGAATGATTGGGTTGAGGGGCCCCTGAGTGTCTCAGTAGGTTGAGTATCTGACTCTTGATTTCAGCTCAAGTCATGACCTCAGGGTCATGAGATTGAGCCCCACATTGTGTTCCCAGCTCAACGGGAGTCTGCTTAAGATCCTCTCTCTCCCTCTTCCTCTGCACATCCCCCAAATTAATTGATTCTCTCACTCTCAAATAAATAAATAATTAAATCTTTTTTTTAAAAAAAAAAAGGAAATGTGAACAGATGTATGCAAATAAGCTTAAAATTTAGATCAAATGGAAACATTTATTTTTTAAAAGTGCAACTTACCAAAATTGACATAAAGGAAAAAAAACTAAAGAATCCTGAAAGTACTAATAAAATTAAATCTATTATGTAAAAACTTTGCCAAAGAAATGTGTAGTCCCAGATGTTTATTTTATTGGTGAATTCTTACAGACATTTCAGCAAGAAATAATACCAATCTTATGCAAATTCTTCCAGACAATGAAAGAAAGAATAGTCCTGGGACACCTGGGTGGCTCAGCTGGTTAAGCCACTGCCTTTGGCTCAGGTCATGATCCCAGCGTCCTGGGATTGATTCCCGAATCAGGCTCCTTGCTCAGCAGGGAGCCTGCTTCCCTCTGGGCCTCTGCCTGCCACTCTGCCTGTTTGTGCATACTCTCTCTCTCTCTCTGACAAATAAATAATAAAAAAGTAAAATCTTTTAAAAAAAAGAAAGAAAGAGTAGTCCTAAATCCATTTTATGAAATCAGAATAACTTTAATATCTAAATCTGCAAAGAACTTCATAAGAAAAGAAGGTTACAGACCAATATTATTCAAGTGGATTAAAAATCATAATAATAATATTAGCAAAAATAATTCAGTGGTATGTAAAAAGGAAAGTATATTACACAAATTTCTTTTATTTCAAAAATGTAAGGTGAGTGAAACATTTGAAAATCATGGGTATTAGCAGAGTAAGAAAATTAACAAGATTATTTCAATAAAGGAAAACTCATTTGAAAAATTCAACATCTATTCATGCTTTTAAAAAACCTAGAAATATAGGGACGCCTGGGTGGCTCAGTTGGTTGGAGGACTGCCTTCGGCTCAGGGCGTGATCCCGGAGTCCCGGGATCGAGTCCCACATCGGGCTCCCAGCTCCATGGGAAGTCTGCTTCGCTCTCTGACCTTCTCCTCGCTCATGCTCTCTCTCACTGTCTCTCTCTCTCAAATAAATAAATAAATAATCTTTAAAAAAATAAAAAATAAAAAACCTAGAAATATAAAAGATATTCCATAGTCTAATAAAGTTTATCTGCAGTTTAACATAAAGCAAGTATAATATTTAATTATGAAATGTGAAGCTTTCCCTTTTGATAAAGATTTAGTCAACGATGCCTTGGGTCCACTCCTATTTGTCATTGTGTTGGAGAGCTTAAACCAATTTAATAAAACAAGAAAAATAATAAAAGATACAAGGATTAAAAGGAAAAAAAACAAAACTCTTTTGAGGATTGAATAATTCCCTGTAGAAAAAAATCCAAATAAGAAATGACAGTATATTTAGCAAGGGGGTACAGGGTCAATATATAAAAATTAAGTGCATTTCTTTATATAAAACATACCAGCAGAAAGAAAGAAAGAAAGAAAGAAAGAGAGAAAACTGATGCCATTTGTGGTTGTATCAAAAACTATCAAGTCCTTATGAATGATGTATAAAAGTGTATAAGATATCTGCACAGAAAACTCCAAAATGTTATTGAGAGAAAGCAAAGATCTAAGGGAATGGGTAATAAAGCATGTTTATAAATTAAAAGGCTCAATACACTATTGTAAAGGTACTAAGACTCTGCAAATGCAGGGGCAACTGGGTGGCTGAGTCGGCTAAGCATTCGACTCTTGATTTCAACTCAGGGCATGATCTCAGGGTCGTAAGAATGAGCCTGCTTAAGATTTCTGTCTCCTTCTCCTTCTGCCCTTCCCTCTCCTGCTCTTGTGCACTCTCTCTCTTTCTAAAAAAAAAAAAAAAAAAAAAAAAAGACAAAACAAAACAAAACTCTCCAAATTGATGTTTAGCTTTTAAACAATTACAATCAAAATCCCCAAAAAGTATGTGTGTGTGTGTGTGTGTGTGTGTGTGTGTTGTATCAAGTGAAACTTGGCCAAATAATTCTCAACCTGATATGGAAAATGCAAATGGCAAAGAATTCCTAAAACCCTGTGAAGGAAGAGTTACAATCTGAGAGAACTTGGTCTACTAGACATCAAGATGTTTGGATTTACGATAATTAAGATCATCTTAGAATGGACATTTAAATTATGATAAAAGTAACACTGCAGATCAGTGAAGAATAGTAAATGTTCTTTGGTTTATTGAAATATCCATATTTTAAAAAATGAATGTTGACTTCTACTTCAAAAACAAAATAAATAAAAATCGAATTCAGTTAAGACTACAGATCTAAATGTATAAGGTAAATCAACCAAGCTTATAGAAGATACCCATGACCTTGCAGTGGAGAAAGGAGCCTTGAGAAGAACATTAAAAAAAGACACTAAAGGAAGAGATTGATAATTGGTGTATTTTAAAATTACAAACTTCTTTTCATCTACAAGCATCATAAGAGAATGTAAAGGTAAGAGAATGTAAAGGTAAGAATGTGAGGTAGAATTTCCCCCGACCCCATCATAAGAGAATGGGGTCGGGGGAAAAATTCAACACATAATGAAAAAGAGATAGTATGCAGACTATATAAAGCACTCCCATAAATTAATTAACAAATAAAAACAACTAAAAACCAAATCCAAACATGAGCCATGTTTGAACAGGTCCTTCAAAAAAGAAAATATTTAAATCGCTGGTAATATATATTGAAAAAACGGTGCTAAGTGTAATTAGTAACCAGATAAATTAAAATGAAAATCAAGATGAAATGCTACTACACACCTACCAAATTAGCTGAACTTTGTTTTAACCACAATACTGATTATTGGCTGAATAGCAGATTGATAAACACTCTCATGCCCTTCTGTTAAAAGTGTAAACTGGCACAGCCATTTAAAAAAAACACTATGGAATTATTAACTACAATTTAACATCCTCATACCCTATGACTCAGAAAAATTCCACTCCCAGGCAAATAGCTAACAGAAATCCACACCCATATGCATGAAGACTCACATACAAAAATGCTCATAGCAACACAGCAACTCCAATGTGCATTACAGTAAGAGGAGAAAATAAGTAAGCTATAAATAATCATAGAACAGAATAAAATGTTGCAATGAAAATGAAGAAATCAGAGCTACACACAACCAAATGAAGAAATCTCAAAACATAATATTGAGCAAAAGGAGTCAGGTGAGGGATAAGAATTATATAGTGTGATTCTATTTTATATGAGATTCAAATAGCAGGCAAATGTAACCATATACTTATATTGCACACTTAGGTGGTAGAACAGGGGAAAACAAAGAAAAACAAGGGAATGATTATCTTAAAAGTCAAAAGATTGGTTACCTTTATGGAGAAAGGAGGAGGTGGTTTCTGAGAGCCAATTATAGGAGATCTTCAACTTTGCGGTGCTCCGTTCTATTTCTTATCCTAGGTGACAGATACACAGGTCTCTGCTTTATGACAAACAAGGGAATTGTACATCTTTCATATGCTTTTCTATATTATGTTATAAATTGTAATTTTTAAAAAGGGGTTGAGGAAATGAGGAATTTTTAGAAAACTATTTTACATTTTCACATGTATTCATAAAATATTTACATGTTATTAGGGAAGATCTCACTGCTAAGGTAGAATTTGAGCAACGACTAGAAGAAAGTAAGAGAGTGAAGTTACGGGGGTAGCTGGGGGAAAGGTTTTGCAGGCATAGGAAACAGGGTATGCAAAGGCCCTGAGGTGGGAACATATTCGGTTTGTTGGCAGATGAGTGAGGAAGATAAAGATGGGACACAGGAGCATAGAGTTTTTCATGCATTGGAAGTGGAGTCTTGTCATACAGAGTCTTGTAGGACACCATAAAGAATTTTAATTTTATTCCAAGACAGATGGAAAACCACTGGAGGGCTTTGAGCAGGAAGGGAACAAAATGGCATTTTAAGAAGATCATTGTGACCTGTGTGTGACAAATAGACTGCAGAGATGTT
This sequence comes from Neogale vison, assembly GCF_020171115.1. NCBI lineage: Eukaryota > Metazoa > Chordata > Mammalia > Carnivora > Mustelidae > Neogale > Neogale vison. Next base: position 7,959,371 of record NC_058100.1, read on the forward strand.
AGGAGACTAGCTGGGAGGCTACTGCAGTAGTTGGGTGAGAAATGGTGGTGGCTTTGGCTAGGAGGGAGGGGCAGTGGACAAAGGGAGAAGTAGTCAAACTCTGGATACAATTCAAAGGTAGACATGATGGATCATCAGAACAAGGAAGTCAAAAGGACAAGACGCCAGGATTTCTGGTTTGAGAAACTGGATGAAGTGCTGCCATTTACTGAGATGGGGAAATACATGAAATATGATCCTTTTCTGCTAGAGTGTAATGTACTATAAAGTCATTAAATGGAAGTATTTCCAATGAATAAATTAGAGCCTCTTGCAAGTTACTTTATTAAAAACAGTAGAGCCAATGAGGACTTGAATGGGCCCCATTCACTGGGGTTTCTAAACCTATAAAGGCTCTACAGTGTTTCAAAGTTTTGATTAGTATGCTGTCTAATTTCTTATGATATCTAATGTGCAATCCTTTATTTCGGGGACATGAATAATAAAATTTAGTTTTTGAAATAAAAAATAAAATGAGTTAAAAGTTCATCGAAGTTTAGGCTACCTGTCAAAATACATATTTCCCCACCCATAGAGATCATGTGTTCTTGAATTTTCCTTACACTCCTCAGAAATGCAGATAACTAACCAGGAGACTTGGATCTGGAGCTAAATAATTCACATCGAGTTATCATGCTTGAGTACAAATATTTATATCCTGGGGTTTTTAGGAACATAGTGTGGTCAAGGTATGAGGTTCCAGACCTATGTGAATGGGGAAATTTAATGCGTAGAAAGGATTAAGCTCATCATCTAGTGTAATAAAGAGCTTGAGCTTTGGAAGAAGGTGGGTGTGAGTTCAAATCCTACTTCTGCCACTTAAAGACGGTCTGACCCCGATCTGTCACTTTGCACCACAGCCTCCCCTTCTAAAAACTTGGGTCAGTCCCAGTGCCCTTCTTGGAGAAGTGCTGCAAGCAGTAGGTAATACGATCTGCATAAAGAACTTGGCAGAGTACTTGGCACATAATTTGAAACGCTCAATAAGTATTATGCGATACATTTGCCAGGAAAGAGTAAGGATCCAACCAGCTCCAGGAGGAGGGCCGGCCCACAGTGGGTAGGCAAGCCCAGTCTAGACTTCCTTCCAGTTGAATTTAGCGGCTGGAAATAATGACCTATAGACAATGCTTTGCTCTCACTTTTTTGTCAAAGGTAGATCAGCTCGTCTGTTTGAAGTCACATCAATTTGGATGATTAGAAGAAAGAAATAGGTTGGATGATGATGATGCTCTGTGGCTTTGAGAATCACAAGGTTCCTTTTGCTTCAGCCAGCACCAGCACCTTCTTCCCTGAATTAAATTGGTTTCATTTAACCCACGTTCGGTTCTCCGCCCTTACAACAGGGAGTTCAGTGGTGGATTGAAGCCCTGTATAGAGAGATGTATCTTACGCCTTTGCCTGAAAATTATTATGTCAGCACCATGCCTGCACCCCAGTTGAATTGAAATGTATGATTTCCTTAAGAACATGTGTTGACAGTTACTTTCCTCTTTGGTCTTCCCTTTTGGTTCCAAGAGCCCATAAAATCTTACAACCACACAAACCAAAATTATACAGGAGACACTTAGTTATGTTTGGCACAAACTACATTGTGTGTGAGTGGAACCTTCTTCTCCCTTCCAGGGACTACCTACGCTCTGCCCCCGGACATTGGTTCAGCCTCTCTTCTGATTCAGCGATTGCTTCCCTGTTGATTCCTCCTCTTACACACCTTCCTGGTCCAGGAGAGGCTGTCGGCCTCTCTCACTTGTTAAGGTGAACAGACAGCTCATGTCTATTCACTTAACAATTCCTGCGACATATCACTGAAGTAAACTTAAGCTCTGGATTAGAAAGCTTTCTGGCACTTCAGTGATTTTCAAGGCCACTCAAGGAGCTTTGCTAATACAAGGAGGTACTTAACAGACAGCTCCCGCTCACTTCAGCGGCTCCAGCTACACACGCCCAGCTGTCCCTGGAAAGAAGGACTCAGCTGTCTCTACAGAGACACTTCCTCTTTCTTTTTGCATGGTGACATCACTCAATTCTCACCCCTCCAAATTATTGTCCCTGAACATTATTTAATGTGCATTTGGTGGGGTGAAAACGCTAAATATTTAGGGAAGCCACCTGAATGGCAGAAAGTCATTCACAGGACCCGCTAGGCTGTCTTAACAGACACAAGGACACGTCTTGGAACTTCTTCTATTAAAACCTCTTAATGGCTCCAGGACAAAATAAAAATGCCATAATTGGGAAGACAAAACCCTTTCTTTCTACCTCAATTGCCTTACTGCTTCATGTCCCTCTCCCCCCACCACATACCTGCACGGAATGGCTTATGCTTTCTTCTCCTGGGTCTCCTGGAACGGTCTCTTTTTCTCTGTCTTGTGAACACTCACGTGTCCCTTACGATTCAGCCTAATCATCCCTTTCGCTCAGAAACCTTCCCTGGCATAATACTGTCCTCCAAGGTTGGTATATTCACCTCTACTTTGCTTCTCTACCTCTGGCTACAGACGAAGTTCTAAGCAGCTCAGTTCTAAACAATCCCTACTTTCCATGGACTCTTTAATGCCCACCTGTGCTCCTGAGAAGTTCTATGGAATCAGAGTTCCAGAACCCAACTAGCATTTTGGATATGCATAAGTAGTATTAGTGTGAAGGAGCTAAGTGACAAATCTCATTTTGAAGAGAAACTTTAAAATAGATTTATGTCAATTATCATTCATGTATATATTATACTGTATATATATAATTCTATATAAAGATATAACATATAATATACTATTTATTAATATCATAGAGCTTTACATATTTTATACTTTAAAATTTTAAATTAAAGCACACCAAAAATAGAATCTGATACGCTCTAATGGGAGGTCTCTGGTTGGTTGGTCGGTTTTGCCAAATGATGAGCAGATTCACATCTAAAACGAACGGACAAAGGGCCATGTCAGCCTTCTCACCCTCAAGAATTCTTCACCCCAGCTACCACAGCTCTCAAAACCTTACAGTCCCCAATATAGGCCCTTAGCAAAGCTGCTAACATTAAGTACATGGCTCTTTTTTCTTAAGATTTTTTATTTATTTATCTGACACAGAGAGAGAGTGTACAAGTGGGGGAGGGGGCAGAGCAAGAAGCAGACGCCCCTCACTCAGTGAGCAGGGAGCCAGACATGTGGCTTGATCCCAGGATTCTGGGATTGCGACCTGAGCCGAAGGCAGATGCTTAACTGACTGAGCCACCCAGGAGCCCCTAGCACACTGCTCTTGTTATAATATTCCTCTAACAGCGACTAATGCTTGAGAAGAGTGTCTTGGGGAGCAGGTGGGGGGTATGTGCTGCATTTACATCATAGAGGGGATCTTGAACCTAGTGAGAAAAGAACTTTGAAATTCGGAATGGAGCATGCGCAGATGCCTTCATTTAAAGTCTGCCAAGATCCTTTGGGAGATCTGAGGAAAGTCACTTTTAGAGCCTCTTGCAAGTTACTTTATTAAAACCCCCATGTTCTTCTCCATAAAACAGCCTCTGTCTCACATGTAGAAAGAAATTAATCTTAAGTACCCAGAAAGGGGAGATTTAGATAGAAAGTTGAACAGCTAATTTAGGAAGGGGGAAAAAAAAAATGTTGAACCTACAGGAACAGTGTTGCGGAGAAATAACCCTAATTAGAATTTCCAGAATTCCTGAGGCCTCCCCACCTTCACAGCCATCAAAGCCTGTGCTCACCCTGGCCACCTACCCCCACACGCCCCTCCACTGGGCCTGATCCTAGGAGAAGATCTTTTCACATTTCAGTCTGTTGTGTGTTTATGTGGTTAAGAGCTTTCACTGACTTTACCAGAGATAAACACTTCTCGAAATGCACACGTGTCTGTTCAAATCTGGACTGTCAGCAATGACAGCAATAAGCAGAAACACAGAACCTCAGTGGCCCTGCATGCAATGCGGTTCGACTGTCATTCTGGTGTTCTGTAACCAATGAGCTCTCAGATAGCCCTTCCTAATGCAAACATGCTTATGGAGGTATTAATTTTTGGTACACAACAACCCTGGTCCCCTCTTCCACTTTTTAAAAAATAAATAGCAATATATTTCTCTTTTTAAAAAAAGATTTTGGGCCGTCTGGACGGCTCAGTCAGTTAAGCGTCTGCCTTCTGTTCAAGTCATGATCTCAGGGTCCTGGGATCCAGTCCCACATTGCTTCCTGCTCAGTGGGGAGTCTGCCCCTCCCCCAGTTTGTGTGCTCTGTCTATCTCTCTCTTTGATTTCATTTATTTATTTTAGAGAGAGAGAGCAGGGGAGGAGTAGAGGGAAAGAGAGGGGGGAGACAGAATCCCAAGCAGATTCCATATTAAGCACTAAGAGGAGGTGGGGCTTGACCTCACAACCCTGAGATTAAGGCCTAAGCCCAAACCAAGAGTCAGATGCAGGCAGAGGTGGAGCCTACACTGTTGTTAAGGGTTCTAGCGGGACTGAGCAAACACCTCTGGCAGGTCATTGAACAACAATGGGTCGGAACCCTTGAGGTGGGTGTGCCCCACAATGAACCCACCCCACGTGATAACCACACCTCCCATCCAGTGAATGCATCTGACATGTGTACCGTGCAAACCATATTTCCCATAATTTACCTCACTTGAGGGAAACGATGACCTTGCAAACAAAATGAGAAGTACATGATCTCTATTTTATCCTTGAGGTTATGGAGGCTTAGAGATGTTAACTGCTCCTGCTCCAAAGTTAGAAAGTGAAAGAGTTGGGACTAAAATCTACATCTGCCTCTTGGATCATTCCAATTCTAACTGGGTCCAAACTTGAGGGGCCCCAAAACAAAATTAAGACCCAGTTGAACAGAACAGATGAGCTCTAATGGTTCCCCTTACCCTCCTACACCAGTTGCTCTGTATCAATGGAGTTGAGAAATTCTCCGTTGTTTGTCTGGTTTGTTTGGTGGGTGCCATCTCCTCAACCTTCTGTTGCATCTGACAGAGGGAACACAGGGCAGGTGCCTGTTTGCTCAGAGGCACTCTCGCCCTCTGCCTCCACCCATAAATCACAGAGCCTTTGAGAAGGCAGCCACCTCTGGGCTGAACACAGCAAGTGTTGAACTGTGAGTAATAATTTATACCACAGGGTAATTTCAGACTGAAAGTGAAAAAGATTTCTCGAGCCTCCCAATGCTGAAAGGGGACGTAAGTCATATAATTTTATGCCAGCAACACATGTATCATATGAAGGGGGAAATATTCTTTCGATGACCCGAATGTTATGTGTTGTCATTAAAATATGTTTAGCCAAGGCTGTGGCTCAATTTGAAACCCATTTGAGGGTATGTGTCATACTTGGTCTCAGGCCGGACCTGAAGCCAATTTAGAGAGTGTGTGTTATGAGACGTCTTCATGGTAGAGGTGTGAAATTTACAGTCAATAGAAAGTAATTTTCTGATTGGAACTTGGCCCAAACATTGCAATGGATACAGTGAGAATGCCATGGGACCTGTAATATCCATCAGTGACAGATTCTGGGGTTTAACTTCTCTCTCCAAGCAAAGCCGGGGCAGGCAAGATGCAAAAATGGATGAAAAACATAAAGAAGTTACAAAAATTAATTAAGTTCTTCCTGACAGCATCTCCTATATAAAACTTCTCCAAAAGTTGCCAGTAAGACTTTGTTAATTACAATCTTGACAAGTAGATCTCCAAGTATGATCTATCTCCTTTATCATGCCCTCTTGCTTCCAAGCCCAACAATCTGGGGACCTTCGCCATCTCTTTTATCCCCATGTGTTCAAGTAGTCTGCTTTTTGCCATGCAAACTTGCTGAGGACCCCGCCATCAACAAAAGTCATCATGATCATTTCCAGAACGTCCACAGTTTCACCTCAGAGAGTTGGAAGAATTTCTCAGAATCTTGGAATTGCATCTCAACACACCCATATTTTTTTATACCTTGAGATCCATCCAGCTCAGGAGATGTGAAACTCATGAACCACTGAACAATCTAACATGTGCATATAGCCATACCAGACAATGGTCTGGTGCCTCAATATTTCACACATCCTCATGCTTGGGCTCCATCCAGGCCAGTATAGTAAGAAACTAGATATAGCGACCCTGGGCATTTTTTTTTTTCAAAACTCCCCAGATGATTCTAATGTACAGACAAAATGAGAATCACCACCCTAACCATAAGCGTAACCCAACCTTCAATGTACACAGAAATCACCTGAGGATCTTGTTTAAATGCAAGTTTTGCTCCACTTGTCTGCTTGAGATCAGAGATTCTGCATTTCTAACAAGCTCCTAGATGATGCTGATGCAACTGGTCCACGGGTCATATTTTTATGTCAAAGTTCTAAACTATTTCTTCAAAACTTAGCTCAGGGGCACCTGGTGGCTCAGTGAGTTAAAGCCTCTGCTTTCAGCTCCAGGTCATGATCTCAGGGTCCTGGGATCAAGCCCTGCATTGGGCTCTCTGTTCAGCAGGGAGCCTGCTTCCCCCTCTCTATCTGCCTGTCTCTCTACCTACTTGTAATCTCTTGCCTATCAAAATAAATAATAAAAAACAAACAAAAAAAAACAAAAACAAAACTTAGCTCAAAGAGGTATCTTCTATGAAGATTTTCATGATGTTCTCAGGAAGAATTAAGCACTGTCCTCCTTCTTCTGTGTTCTCGTACACCAGTGACAGTCTTATATTTGTCCTTTCATTGCTCATTTCCTTGCCCCCCTACACAGACACACACCCCCATTACACTGTGAGCATCTTACAGGCAAAGGCAATGACTTACTTATTCTTATTGTGACTTCCGATCACAGGTGTTTGAGAAAAGTTATAAAGAAAGAATGAGAGGGAGAGAATTTAAGGACTTCTCCGTTTCTCTCAATCACTTCTAAGTATCTACCACAAAGCATATCTGTTAGTAATAGCTTAATGTCATATCGTAACTCTGCTAAATCTGATTTACAAACATCAAGTTTTAATAACAGATCTGCCATTTACAGGTTGTGTGAGTTTGGACCAGTCACTGATTCATTTTTGCCTTAGTTTCTACAAACCTATTCTGTATTTGCCAACTCAAGGAGCCTCTGATGCTTAATTTGTCAGCAATGGAGACGTGTTTCAGTTAGCTACTGCTGTGTAACAAACTATGGCAAAGTTCCACTGTTGAAACAAATAAAGAAGCATTTGTTACTCACAAGTTATGGGCCAGCTAGTTGGCAACAGGACTTAATAAAGAAGTTAACAAATAATCTTTTCTCTAGTAAGAGTATAGTACTTCAGTAACAATTGCTGGGTTGATAATAAACTTCATTTTTTTAAAAATTTATTTATTTATTTTCAGTTTTTTATGGTGATGGGCCTACCATCTTATTCTGCATCATGTACTGGGCAATCAGAGCTCTTTAGACATTTCCTTCCTCGTTTGATTTTGGAACTACTTCTGTGTTTTTTAATGTTATTTAATGAGGTTTATTATCTTATCAGTGTAAAAGAAAGAGATACTTTTTAATCAAACTGCAAAAAGTAACATATATATGCATATATATTAAAATAATTAGATACTTTTTAATCAAACTGATTGCAAATATATAGATAGATATACATATTTCTCTTTTTTAAATTTTTTTATTTTTTATAAACATATAATGTATTTTTATCCCCAGGGGTACAGGTCTGTGAATCGCCAGGTTTACACACTTCACAGCACTCACCAAAGCACATACCCTCCCCAATGTCTATAACCCCACCCCCCTTCTCCCAACCCCCCTCCCCCCAGCAACCCTCAGTTTGTTTTGTAAGATTAAGAGTCACTTATGGTTTGTCTCCCTCCCAATCCCATCTTGTTTCATATGATCTCTCTGATATGAGGAAGTGGTGATGCAACATGGGGGCTTAAAGGGGTAGGAGAAGAATGAAACATATTTCTCTTTTAAGTGGTCATTAAGATTCAGTTACTTTAGGTTTTTATAGAAGTCTCTGAAAGAGACCTCTGCGCTTAAAAATATTTCTTTCTAATCTTGTCAAAACGTCTAAAATCCTAACCAGAATATATAAAATTCCTTTAGTATTAATATCCAACTATTACTTAGGAAGATTAACGTGTGATTTAATAACTATCCACGAGTGGCTTCATTGGAGTTTGTTAATATGAAACATGTGGATGGAACCCTGAAGGAAAGACTCTCGAACAGGTACCTCTGGATTAGAACGGGAGATGCCCCACCCTCACCCCTGAGAATAAGGCAAGACATGGAAAAGCCCCTCTCAGATGTAATTCAAAATCTCAAGGAAGTTGAGGGTCACGGCGAGGCTTCCTAGTTGCCGAGGAGCAGATGGTAGAGCTGAACAGGCCCACGGAGAACAGGAGGGGACCCATGATACATTCCCCAGCATTCAACTACCAATTGCCTAGACTTCCTGTGTTACAGGAATAATCCCTTTCCACTGGAAGTCTATTAGTTTTGTAATTATCCCGAAGCAAGAAGGCACTTTGTGATATCTTTTGCCAGGAGACCTAGAATGCACATTTATTTTAGGGGCACATTTCTCTCCTTTACCTCTTTCACCATCCCTTTTTATTTTGTGATGCTTTCCTATCACCTCCTTCTCTCTTATCTCTTCCCCTGTTGGTTCTCCCTACCCTTTTCTTGCTCCCTCTATTAGTCTCTCGTATAGAAGCAAGATGATCTCCTGGGAAAAAGAGAAAAACAGTGGAACAAGTGAAACACAAACAGCTCCCTTAGAAAGGTCATAAGGAGTTTTAAGTGGAAATGTCATTGTTATTCTGTCACAAAAATAATAGGCCCACACTGCTTGTACCAGACCTGGATTCTACTTCGCTGGAATGGGAAATGGTGAAATGCTCCTTTTGAGGTTTGACTTTCAGTCCAGAGTTGTGTTTGAAAAATGTCTTAATCCATCTGTTATTCTCCCCACACACTGCTTTGCAAATGTGGTGTGTCATTTGGCTTTGCTTCCATACAGTTAGACAGGAGGAAACACATGCAGGAGGTATCTGGAGTGCTTTGCATGTGTCCTTCTCTAGGCTATTAGAATCTCTGATTGACTTGGGCTAACAGTTCTGATTGGCGTTGGAGCCTGAAGGCCAAAGGCACATTAAACATGTATGCTGGCTTCCCCTCTCTGCCAGACTTGACATTTACCAGGCTTGTAATCCATTAGCATCCCTCTTTCTTTCCTTCTTTCTCATAGCCCACCAGGGACAAAAAAAAAAAAAGAGCTGATCAGTAGAAGACAGGAACCTAATCAGATAAAGTAGTCTTTTTAATCTTCAGATAGAGTATGCACATGAGTGCCTTCTGTAGCCTCAGTCTGTTTCTTCCTGTAATCTTGGTTGAGAATGAATGGTGGGCAGAAGGAATGATAGTTCTTGGGTCTTGTCTCCCGTGAATAGCAAAGAAAGATCCTCCCTGACTTTTTGGCTGGAACAGAATGATCAACACTAACCCAAACAACTCAAGGCAAAACTTCTGATGACAGCTGATCAGGTCAGTCCCAAGTTTAAATGCACAGGTCAATCTATGGTCCACTTAATGATGAATATCTCATCTGAGGACAGAAACATCAAGTTTTAATAACAGATCTGCCATTTATAGATTGTGTGAGTTTGGACCAGTCACTGATTCATTTTTGCCTTAGTTTCTACATCCATAAAATGGGTATAACATTTCATTGGGATGTTATCAATATTAGACAGATAATGGCTACAAATGTCTGGCACATGGTAGGCAGTCAGTAAATGATACTTATTGCTATCATTATTATTATTATTACTCTTTTTGTATTCATTGTAACATAGGCAATACATCCAAAAACATGGTGGATATGATAGAGATTGATAAACTTCTCACTAAGTGATCCAGAGTGGGGGGTCCAGATATGTGATAAAGCTCTATTCCTAGAGGTCACCCAGAGGCCCAGGGTTCTTCTACCTATGTATTTGTCATACTTAAAATCTGGTTATTCCAAGTGTGGTCCTGGAGCAGCAACATCAGTATCATGCAGGCCTTATTAAAAATGTTAAAGGGCATTTGAGTGGCTCAGTTGGGTAAGCCTCTGACTCTTGGTTTCAGCTCAGGTCACAATCTCAGGATCCTAGGATCAAGCCCCTTGTTGGGCTCCATGCTCAGTGGGGATCCTGCCTCTCCATCTCCCTCTGCCCCTCCCCCGGCCAGAGCATATACTTCTCTCTCTCTCTCTCTCTCTAAAATAAATAAATAAATAACTCTTTTTTAAAAAGTTAAAACTGAGCCCCACCCATAACTTCTAAATCAGAATCTCTATTTTAACTCCATCACTGGGTAAAGCAAATTAATATTTGAGAAGCATTACTTCAGAATATTGCCATCTGCATGATTGAAATTGGCCCATTAGCACCATATCTGAGAAAAAAGAAAAAGAAAGAGGAAGTGCTTGGAGAGTAAGCGATTTCTTCTTAAGGAGGTGACATGGAGGACACCCCTATCACTTCCAAATACACTGTCCACACCTAGCTCAAGGGAAGTTGGACCATGTGGTCTCCTGCTAGATGGTTAGATGTAAGGGAAGGATGGAAAGGAGAAGAGAAGAAAAAAGAAGAAGTCACAACCCTTGCCAAAATTGCTATCTTTGTTTTGTTGCCATTGTTATTAGAACACAGGACAGGCTAATAGGGTTTTGGGGTGGGTCTAACTGGTCCACAATGGGGAAAACAATGTAACCATGGGCTTTATGGTACTAAGCCATTCAGACACAGACTTACAAAAAGAGAGGGGAAGAAAGAGACTTCCAAGCTCAACTAGCACACTCCATTTTTTAAGTAGTAAATAGATAACATTTTAGTACCAGGAAAAAAAATGAATTTAGTAGGAAGCAAGATACTCTATCTTTTAAGGGATACATAATTCTCAAGGACCATCTCGATGTGATTCAAAACACAGGCATTTCTTGGATGGTGCCAAGTTCTTACTGAAAATTCTCCATCTGATCACTAGGAAAAAAAAAAAAAAATATATATATATATATATATATATGTATATATATATATATGTCGCTGAGCCCCTCTCTGAGACCAAGAGACTGAAAGGAAGAGAGGCACAGGGTAGTCACAATAATAATCGTAAAAATGAAAATTTAATAACAACTTCCCCTATGACAAGTCCAAAACCCGAACCCAAATGGTGTCACACAGCAGAGGTCTTACGCATGTCCTTTCATTGCTCATTTCCTTGCCTCCCTGCACAGACACACACCCCCACTACATATCTACATATTTATTTCTTACTCACATAAAGCTCCATGTGAGTCAAGCGACTTCTGCGTCTTGTAACAACATCATCTAGCACACACACCGTCTAGGAACGTTCCAGCAGGAAAGGCAATGGTGGCGGCAGAACATCACGTAAGTGACCTGGGCTGGACTGTTGGGCAAGGACTGTCTTTTGCAAAGATACACAGATTTGACAGCACACAGAAGAGAAAGTAGGGCTAAAGAAAACAATTATCCCCTATATTTATTTCTAATAAGTTCCCTCGAACTTTTTTTTTCCTTTTACACCTAGATTCCCCTAAACATAAAATTCCCATCAAGTTTGTAGATACCTGGAAGTAAATTGTATCAGCAAGCATCCCTTTGGCTCCGTGGGACTGTACTCTCCTCCCAAATCAAAGAATAACTAGCTTAAAATCCCAACAAGTTTTCAGAAATCTCATCTGAAAATACGCTGGTTTATTTCTGGATAAACTGTGGAAAATGCATTTCATTTTCCCACTGTGGCTGTGAGGATGCCCTGTAGAGAAGCAGCTCATTCTAGAGGAAAGAGCCCAAGCTAAAGGTCCAGACCCAGACTCTCATCAGCTGAAGGTGGTATGAGCCTGTTTCTTTGCCTATTAAATGAGAGAAGAATAGATCATCTATAAGATTTCTTTCAATTCTTAAATTTCAGGAATTTAACAATGATAGAAGGGAGGTGGAAAAATCACCTTCTGAGTAATCACAAATTCAATTTATATATCTTTCTTATAGAGAAATCTTACTTGTAATCTGACTTATAATATTCAAATTGACAAACTGATTTCTTCTGCCTTATTATAAAACATCCATAGCCCAAGGAAGGAGATTCCACTGTGTGAGACCAGTAAGCAACCCACAGTTCTGATAGCTATGCATCGTAAACTTAAGAACTATTGCCTAATATTTTTTAAAAAATTAATTTTAGATTAAAAACAATTCTACAAACTGGTATTGGACAACTATTACAAACCCAAATCATTGCTATCATGAAATAGGCAGCAGTAAGCTTATCACAAATAGCTGTATTTCCTACTCTAAAGGAGACACATTCCTGAAAAGCAGGTTTAAAGAAAATTTAAGTAAATCAAATTTGATTTTCCTCATTGGTTTCCATTTAAGGTCAAGAGCTGGAATGGATAAGTGTTTTCTACTCTAGCATTGCAGAAAACTAACACCCCTCTTAATACATGTTCAGATATTATATTCAATAAACATTCAGTGCTGCCAACACGAAATTTTGGGCACTACCCTATTTTAGTTTCCTTTCTACATTTGCTGGAAGACAAAGGAAATGAGTCCTGATCTCACACCCTATTTCTTATTCTTATTATTCTTACTATATTCTTATTCTTATTCATTACCACTACCAAAACTCGTGTTGTTCTTGATCTTTTTATATCTTCTTATTTTTCTTTTTTTGATTATCATCTTTTAAGCTTTATCTCACCACCTTCTTCCTTGTAGCATATAATGTTCATATACATATATACTCATATACCTATATATTTACTTTCCCATAAACTCTCCTACCCTTACTCTAAAATATCTTCAAGATATGTGCTCATCTTGGCGGTCACTGACACCCTCCCTAGGTTTTACACCCAACATCTGGGCCTATTCAAACCTCGGGACTGAGCCCTAAACAAACAGTCTCAATATTGGAACACTGTGTTCCTAAGAAGATGCTTGGGAAAAACATTAATAACAACACGTGATTTCTATGCCATGCTTTCTCCCCCCCAGAGCAGTTTCTCATAATTTCACTTTATGTCACCACCATGATGACTCCGAGATATTGGGCAGGTGCATTTAACCCCTTTTGGAAAACAAGGAGGGAACCTGAGGTTAAAGGCGGCGAGGCAAAATTGCTAGTACCACTCAGTTACCTGAAAAGATCATGGGAGACTTTGGCCTGGAGGATGGTGTCCGTAGAAGGTCAGTACGTTTTCCCTGACTCTTTGAGGCTGCCTCAGCACCTCCCTTGAGGTCCCCAGTAGGTCTTCTGTGTCTGCATCTGCGTGTGCTCCCACTCCAGCACGCACGTGTCAGGAAAGACTTGTTTTTACTTATGGAAAAAACAGATGTCTATGATCTCGCAGTGGTCTAGAAAAGATACATTTCGTTCATAGGCAACTCCAGAATTAAAATAATTCCTTTGATCGTCTACCTTTAATTACTAAATTTTCCTGTCGTCTCAACTCTGGCATTGGATTGACAGCGGAGTCTCAGGCTGAAGTCCTGATTGCCATCAGAGACCCGCCACTGCATCTGGAGGGTGCCTCTCATAACGTTATTTCTTATCCATCTCATAAAGCCTGTTCTGTATAAATATATTTTAATTAATTAATAAACAGGATGTAATTAATTCTGGCAGGGTGACATTTGAGCACAAAGCAAGGGGTTTAAACAGATCTTGACATGTGTTAGCCAGGAAAACACCCCCCCCAAACACACACACACACTCACATTCACAAAAGGTCTTTTTATTCATCACTGTTCTCATGTAAAATGGAGTTTCAGAAGGTTAATTTGACATTTGAGGGGGACTGAGCAAGAGATGCAGAGGCACAGGAGAGGCAAATGTTTCAAAATAGTTGATTAGCCATCAATCCTGCTGCATCTATATTTCACCACGAAAAACACGAGACCCCTGTTAGAACGGATTCTCTCTAATAAGCTTGAAATGGCTCATAAATAAATCGGTTTGTTGAGTGAGCAGTTTTATTGTTTCTTACCATAATGTCGGTAAGTAAATCCCATCTTGGTGTTCAGTGAAGTGAGTATGGAAGCTTAACCCAGCACACAAGTGTTTTCAACAAATATTGAATCATCATTTTCCTCAGCTCTTTCCTAAATCACAGCTACCTTGACTGAGCAGACCAGGGATGTCTCCCCCTGAAGGGATCCCTGTCCTCAGGATATGTAAGGATGGAGTATTATGGATACATTTTTGGAAATACATTGTTGGAAATTCAATATTGATAGCACATTTTGGAAAAAAAACTAGAGAAGAAAGATGACTGTTACCATTGCATAATCTCCGTTATGACTTCTTTAATGCCCTTTACAAGTTTGCTCTTTCCATAAAAGAAACTCTTTCATATTTTATTTATTTACTTTTTATTATGTTATGTTAGTCACCGTACAGTACATCATTCGTGTTTGATGTCCTATTCCATGATTCATTGCTCAGAATATAACACTCAGTGCTCCATGCAATATGTGCCCTCCTTAATACCCACCACTGGGCTATCTCTTCTAAAACCCTCAGTTTGTTTCCTGGAGTCCATAATCTCTCATGGTTTGTCTCCCCCTCTGATTTCTACCCCTCTTCACTTTTCCCTTCCTTCTCCTAATGTCCTCCATGCTATTCCTTATGTTCCACAAATAATTGAAACCATATGATAATTGACTTTCTCTGCTTGACTTATTTCCCTCAGCATGATCTCCTCCAGTTCCATACACGTTGATATAAAAGTTGGGTATTCATCCTTTCTGAGGCTGAGTAATATTCCACTGTGTATATGGATCACATCTTCTTTATCCATTCATCTGTTGAAGGGCATCTAGGCTCTTTCCACAGTTTGGCTATTGTGAACATTGCTGATATAAACACTGGGGTGCATGTGGCCCTTCTTTTCAATACATTTGTATCTTTGGGGCAAATACCCAGTAGTACAATTGCTGGGTCATACGGTAGCTCTATTTTCAACTTGCATTCCTACCAACAGTGTAAGAAGGTTCCCCTTTCTCCACAACCTCTCCAACATTTATTGTTTCTTGCCTTGTCAATTTTTGCCATTCTAACTGGTATAATGTGGTATCTCAATGTGGTTTTGATTTGAATCTTCCTGATGGTTAATGATGATGAACATTTTTTCATGTGTTTGTTAGCCATTTGTATGTCTTCTTCAGAGAAATGTCTGTTCATGTCTTCTGCTTATTTTTTTGACTTAATTGTTTTTCGGGTATTGTTTGAGAAGTTCTTTATAAATCTTGGATATCCGCCCTTTATCTGTATGTAGTGTCATTTGCAAATATCTCCTCCCATTCTGTGGGTTGCCTTTTTGTTTTGTTCACTGTTTCATTTGCTGTGCAGAAGCTTTTTATCTTGATGAAGTCCCAAAAGTTCCATTTTCGCTTTTGTTTCCTTTGCCTTTGGAGACGTGTCTTCAAAGAAGTTGCTGTGGCTGATGTCAAAGAGGTTACTGCCTATGTTCTCGTCTAGGATTTTGATGGATTCCTGTCTCATATTGAGGTCTTTCATCCATTTAGAGTTTATCTTTGTGTATGGTGTAAGAGAATGGTTGAGTTTCATTCTTCTATATATGGCTGTCCAATTTTCCCAGACTCATTTATTGAAGAGACTGTCTTTTTTCCCCTGGATATTTTTTCCCTGATTTGTCAAAGATTAGTTGACCATAGACTTGAGAGTCCATATCTGGGCTTATATTTTAAATACAACTCAGATATTCCTTTATCTCTCCTTATAGCAATGTGTATGTTAATTGTGCTTCTTTCTTTCCCCAGCTGTACTCAGAACTCAGTGGAAGAAACTGTACCTTGTTCATCTTGTACCCTTACTCTTTGAGTATAGAATGTTCCCAATGTGTTTATCAAATGAATGAAAGTTGACCCTTAATTGTATATATATATAGTGTTGGGTAAATAACTCCTGCAAGAATCCTAACCAAGAAACTTAATACAGATTTGCCTATGAAAAATAACTCAACCTATCTCACTCTCCATTATTATCTCCCTCTTGGACACAAAAACTGGTTCCTTAGGGACATCACAATATTAATCATTCTTAAAATTTTACATCATTTTGTGAATATCGCCCCATGATGTATAATTTCAATTATTATTAATGCAAATACTTGCAAAGATAGCAAGTTCTTCACAGTTTTACATAATTTTTATTCACAGACTTCTGTATTATTTACTTTTTGTCAATAACTATGGAATAATGGACTATTTAATGCTCCTTTTATATAATTTTTTCTATGCATGAACTAGGTAATTGCAAAATATTCCTACAAATGAAATTACTTTTCCAAAATATAAACATTAGTGTATACAAATTTATTTCCAAAATAGTTTTACTAATTTTCTTGCAAATAACAATGTGCCAGAGTATGTGTTTTATCATAACTTACCAGGACTGAACAATCTTTTGAAAAAAATATTTTCAAGTTTAATAGATTAAAATGATAAACTTTTCTTTTGAGTTGACTTACCATCCCTATTAGTGGCTACATTTCCTTAGCCCTAATGTGTTCTACTAGTAACATAGTGAATATGGTTAGCATCTGTAATTTCTCTTGAACCTTAACTAGACAAAAACATGCATAGATATGGATAAAAGAATATATGGCTATGGACAAAAACCTCAATCAGCAAATCCACTATAGAGCTATATGTTTAAAAATCAATATAAAATCTATAGGAAGAAAATATAAAGTCTTGGTTTGGCATCACTGACAAAGGTAAGTGCAAACCGTGAGATTGAAGCAGCCCTCTGTACGGAGCTCGTGACACCAACACAAGACGTGACAATGTCTTTCCAGGATTTACACAAGAGCTTCGCTGGGACTCAACATTCTGGTGGTTTTACATTGCCATTCTCTTGCATGCCAGCTGATATACACAATAAACCCACCATCTTTTTAGCTGATTTAAGGGGACAGGAACAGGAAGCCAAGAGTCCCAGAGAACCACTGGTCCCACCTTGGGACCCTACAAATATGCATAGCTAAGATGGTGGTCCTTGCTTGACTTGGCTATAGAGACAGAAAAGCCCAGAAAGAGCTGGTATTTTTAACTAGTGAAGAAGATGGGGATAATAGAAAGTCAGGGAGGAAAGAGCATAGCAGTACCACTAAATCTGATTTCATGTGACCTCACTGGTGAATGAATACGAAAGACAGCAGGGGAATGAGGAAATCATGATTCAAACCCAAAATATCGAGCATACCACCTGTTTCCCGAATAATTTTAATGAAAGTGTCATTTGGCCTAAATTATTCCCATAATTGTAATACAGTCCCACCCCATTTGGCTCTATAGACATGATCACAGATATGAAGTCCCTTTTTAGCAGTGAGGGTAGGAAAGAGGGAAGCATCACTACATTCGATATGTCACAGAAATTCTCCTTACTGACAGATCCCATTAGGAGACACTACAATACCAATTTAAATTAAACTTAGGTCATCTGGTTGCCTAGCAGTAGGAACCAACCTCAACATCAATCTGAATATAAATCTTAGTTGATATTTATTTCCAGCCTGCACAACTGTGGCTTATTAGTTTATTTCAAGGGTCTTCCAGTGGCCTTTGTGTCTCTGTTGGTAAGGTATACAGAAATTGTCCATAGGTCATCAACTACATTTGTCCTTTCCCAAATATTAATGCTAAATGCTCTAGAAATCCTAAGATTTATTTTTATATTCAGAATGACTGTCAAATCAAAGAAACCCTGATGGTTTCATTTTAGTTAAAGTAAGACACTCAAAGGAGGCTATGCAAGTCTGTAAACCACTGAAATTGGAGACGTTTAGAATTATGGAGAGGGATATTCATTTCAATTAGTCACAAATGATTCAAGAATTTTCACTCAAATTGAATTACTCTAAACTTAATATTTATACTAATTCTACTACATATCATTTTGAATCATTTGCAAAACAAGAAAGGAAGAAAATAATGGGATGACTTGCACTTATTATGGATTTTCCACATAAATATAAATGACCAGTCAACTAATCATTGATTTTCCTGCCTTGTCCACGTTGCTCCAAAACAATTAACGGACATAAAAACAGAGGAACCCACACTGCAGTCATTCTAACTCTTACTAAATGTCATTAGAACCTCATTTATCAGAAAGAATAAAATATTTCTAAATCACTCCCCTTGGTAGATTTTGTCTTTGAGATTTAAAAATATATATTTAGTATAATTTTCAAAATGTGTGAGATCCTTAAGAGCAGGGGCACTGTCTTTCTTACTGTCTACTGGAATATAAGTCCTCATGTATTTATTGGCTCATGGTATGTGTGCAATAATTTGCTGAATTTTTTTACATGTTGCTGGCATGTGGGTCCTCATTCTTGTTTCAAATGGAACTGTAACTCTTCAGAGTTCAGAAGCCTGGATTTTAGTTTATACTTCAAATTTTATAACAGATTTCAAAACTACACCAATCCTTATGTAATGAGCATATTTTCTTGCATGTGAGGTTAGAAAAGTATGCCACATCTCAGAGCTTTGAAGAACTTTTTGTAATCAATTTATTTCCTGAGAATATTTTCATAAATTTTAAAAACTCAAACTCAAGTCAAAGATAAGATGTATTGGAATTCAAGGAAAAAAGCCATGTGTGTGAATTCAATCCAAATATCTAGAGAAAAATCTATGCATCAAAATCAATAAATATTTACCTATTGTAAAATAAAATAAAGTTCTCTTCTACAGCAGGCTTTAGCAATAAGATTGAACTTAGACTTTCCTACAGATCTGTGGTTGAAACCCAGCTCTTCTGCTTATTCCAAGTTACCTATCTTCTTGGAAACTCAATTTCTTCATCTAATAAATTCGTACACTAATCTCCATTTCACATGGCTTCATGAGAATGAATTTAAATAATGCATATAAAACACTAGCATAGTGTTTGTCAAACAGAAACATTCCTAGCATTGAACACTGTATCTTGAAATACTCAGGCACAGCTTTGCATGAATGCAGTTAACTATGTGAACTCTAAAGTTTCCTCCAAGCCCTAGACTTCTGATTGCTTATTAAGAACTAAAGTCTGGGGTCGCTGGGTGGCTCAGTGGGTTAAGCCACTGCCTTGGGCTCAGGTAGTGATCTCAGGATCCTGGGATCGAAACCCACATCAGGCTCTCAGCTCAGCAGGGAGCCTGCTTCCCTCTCTCTCTCTGCCTGCCTCTCTATCTACTTGTGATCTCTCTCTGTAAAATAAATAAATAAAATCTTTTAAAAAGAAAAAATAACTAAAGTCTGGGGAGGTGCCGTTGTGGTACAGTCAGTTAAGCATCTGACTCTTGGTTTCAGCTTGGGTCTTGATCTCAGGGTCATGAGACTGAGTGCCACATAGAGCTAGACTGAGTGTGGAGTCAGCCTGAGATTCTGCCTCTCCCTCTGCCACTTTCCCTTGTGCACTCCCTCTCTACCCTAACTACAGAAATAAATAAATAAATCTTTAAAAAAGTTTAAAGCCCAGCTGAAACACTATATGTGGACTTGATCAACTATCAATCACATTGATCCTGTTGACTTTGAACTGGCCCCTGAGGTTTCAGACTGGAAGTTAAAAGTCATATCATAAACGATATTCTTTATGTTAATTGCTCCTTTGAATAAATCTAAATACTATTATAAATACAAAAAAAAAGTGCCATAACAGCATTAAATAATCATGGAAAATATAACATAAACATAAATTTTTTTTAAACTCTCATTTCAAGATAATTCCCACTGGGAAAATTCAAGTTCTGATGATGCTTCTGGCGCTCCACCAAGATCATCAGAAAGCCACGATTTGGCTGGAACAAAAACAGAGAGTATTATTAGCTATAAGGGATCAACAGAAAAGACACTGTGCTTTGAGTTCCACAGATGTGGAATTTGGGGAGTAGTTACTAGCATTCTGTAGGGTGTTGTTAATTGTTTTAGTAGTTTACAGAAAGTAGTTTACGGGCACAGGTGTGTGTGTGCCAGATACAGAAACGTTGGCAGCTAGACAACTTCACTCTGGAATAAATCTGTGATCACTGTTTGTCTATAGACAGACGGAGATAAGGCCCCACCCATGTCTTCATGCTTGTGCAACCGTCTAGAAAGATCATGACCATGTAGCGTATCATTAGGCCCAGTTTTCATCCCTGTTAAACTGCAGGGTCCGATTCTCTGCAGCTTCACGGGGATCGGGCTGCTGTAGTTTTTAAGGGATGTTAAGTCCAGACAGCTGGGAATGCCAGCTCTGCCAGTCAAGCTGTAGTAAGGGTCAGAGTGTAGCCACCTGCCTAGTCCCTCATCCCCTCATCCCTGTCATAGAGTGTGACACTTATCTCTAAGCGAGTCTCAACTCACTACAAGGGAATGTTTTCTATGTTTCCTTAGCCAATGTGATTGTCACTGGGTAAAATTCAAGCTCCCAGTATAGTTGTTACTAGGCGGGTTTTTCTGACTCTTGATTTTTTTTTTTTTTTCTGTTGACCTTCAGAATGGTGCCAAGGGATGAGGGGAGAGCGCAGGCCAATACACAGGACGAAGGGGAGGGCCATGAAACGTGGGGGGGAGAGCGCAGGCCAATACACAGGACGAAGGGGAGGGCCATGAAAGGTGGGGGGTGCAGGATCTGGTTAATTTCAGTGGTTCTCTTCTTGGAGAGGCTTGGTATTTCCTGTCTACCTTTTGAGTGATTAATAATACAGTGGCTGATTCTTCTTCACCCAGAGGGTTATTGTCATCCTTGGTAGAGTCTGACATTTTACACTTTAAGTAAGCACACCCTTAGGCGAGGAGACACCGAGAGACAGATTTCCTTATTAAAAGAAGATGTCACCAAAAGAGCAAGTCAACAAATATGCCACTGCCAAGAAACAACCAACAGACTAAAGGGAAAGAGAAAATAAAATAGAAGGAAATAGGAGATTAAAGAGGGGGGGAGGGTGTCACCTGGAGCACGATGTGACCAGACGACAGAGATGAGCTATGCTCAGCTATTAGGATACAGTTCAGCATATTCAACCAGCTTGCCACTATGAAGTATGAAAACAGGGCTTAATATTTGGAACATTTAGGTGTCGGTGGCCCTCCATCAACTATGCTGTCATGGCCAGGTTAAAAAAACAAAAAAGATAGATATAACAATTTCTGGTGCCAGGTTGTGCAAATTTAATTTGCAATTCTCAGATGGTTAATAGAAACACAATGGCCATGATCAGCTCAAGTGCAAGTGCATTGCACTGATAGAAGTCCCCCAGGAGAGGAGCTGAGAGATTTGAGGGGAGGTGTCTCACGAGGTGGGGGGGGAAGGGTAGCAGCACAGGCCTTGTACACATGACTCACACTGACCTGCTGTGACAGTTGTTTCACTGAAAGTCTCCTCAGGTGATGGTCTTAAATCAGGACCTCAGATCTCCATCATAGAGGAACTAAAGTATACTACACAAATTGTGACACAGTATTTTCTATATCTGTGTATGTGACATGCACTGAAGTCCTTTGCCCTCACTGAGCTTACTGTCTTGCAAGAAATTCAGAGAGACTGTGGACTCTGAAAAACAATCTGAGGGTTTTGAAGGGGCAGGGGGTGGGAGGTTGGGGGATCCAGGTGGTGGGTATTGGAGAGGGCACGGATTGCATGGAGCACTGGGTGTGGTGCAAAAATAATGAATACTGTTACACTGAAAAAATAAAAAATAAATTTAAAAAAGAAAGACATGAATTAAACAAAACAGAGAAAGAAAATACATTACATACATCGCTTCTTGGCCTTTTGGCTAAGATCAAGTGAAAATACATTACATAACATTAGACAGTGATTAGCACCTAAGAGACAAATAAAGCAAAGAAAGAAGCTGGGAAGTGGTGGGAGTGTTGTAAAAGAGACACAAAGGAGACAAGCAAATCATGTGGACTTCTGTCTTGAGAGAAAAGGAGAGATGTGAGGTTGGAGACAGTAAACTATGCAGCTCTTCACAGAGTTTTATTCCAAGGAAGAGAAAGAATTGAAGTAGTGTTTAGAAAGTGGGGCAAACAGGGTTACCAGTGTGTTCTCATTTTGCTCCATTTTTTTTCAACATGGGAGAAACAGCAGCACACTCCTGAAGAGGCAAGAGAGGGTGAGATCTGATGGGCAGATGGAGGGGCTGGCCTTATACAGAACACAGGCAGCTCAGGGAAGCCAGATTTCATAGGCACAGGTGCTAGCAAACCTGTAGACATGATAGCAATTGAGTATGGACGGTTTTTCACAGTGAAACAGAAAACAAAGTCATCAACAGAGAGTGAGGACAGTGAGAAGGTATTCATGATTGCAGTGGGGAGAAGGCATGAAGAAATGGTCTGGTATCTATAAAAGAATGGATATGAAAGATGCAATATGATTTCTGAATAGCAGCAGGGGTTCGTGTGAGGTTAATAATGACAGTGATTTTAAACTGAAACCAACCAGCAGAGCTGTGTGTTCTCTTCCAGTCATCTCGGTGGCAAGTATGCAGACACAGTATCGACTGAGGGTTGAATTGCTCACAATTCTGATCTATCCAAAGAAATACAGTAAGTGCAAGAAAACAGAAAGCTATTCAAAGGAGTGATTACAATGTATAACTAGCGCATAACAACCACATAACCATTTAAGCTGGGAAAGAAGGTAAATTTACAAGGATGAGGAGGGAATGTGAAAATATATCAGCTTTCATGGATTCTGTATCTTAACTGGGTTTAATACTTGTAAAACTTGAGGAACCCAAAGGGTGGGTGGAGTCTAGAAAGATAAAAAGTGGTGATCAAAAAACACCACACATCAAATTGAAATTGTAGAAGTGTTAAAAAAATTATTGATAATGACAAGGTCTAGGACATGCCTGTGGAAATGAGTGGCTTATGGAACTCAAAGGATAAGATCATCAAAAGAGCAGAGGACACATCTGAAAAGCCAGAGTGTTAGAAGAGACATCAACACAGATATTGAAATCACCAAGAAGGATGTACAGTGAGTGACAATAACACAGGAGCAAAAATCTCCAAGGAGTATTCACTCAAAAGAACTGGAGCATAGAAAATATTGATAATTGCACTAGGAACTTCAAAATGCAGGACACTTGGTGTCCAAAACCTAAGTCCAATTTTTTTTTCTCTTTTGGGAAATCCATTTTCATACATGTTACTATCCTTTTGTCTGTACTAGGGAATGCAAACCATGCAGGCTTTTATGTCTCTAATAAAAGACTAGAGAAGAATTTTACTCTCCTCTAGGTGTCCTCTGAACCTATTAGTACTGGTAGACCAGAACTTCTTAAAATCCTCTATTGGAAGTGTTCAAAGGCCAGAAGATCACAAACATGTTCCCAGAAGTTCTTAAGACAGAATTCAAAGCAACACTAGGCACCAGCCCCACATACAAGTTCAAGTTCACTGTTTTACTTTAAAAATTACTATGCAAAACAGGAAACAACATGTGTTGGAGAGGATGTGTAAGGGGAACCCTCTTACACTGTTGGTGGGAATGCAAGTTGGTGAAGCCTCTTTGGAGAACAGTGTGGAGATTCCTCAAGAAATTAAAAATAGAGCTTCCCTATGACCCTGCAGTTGCACTCCTGGGTATTTACCCCAAAGATACAGATGTCGTGAAAAGAAGGGACATTTGTACCCCAATGTTTATAGCAGCAATGGCCACGGTCGCCAAACTATGGAAAGAACCAAGATGCCCTTTAACGGACGAATGGATAAGGAAGATGTGGTCCATATACACTATGGAGAATGATGCCTCCATCAGAAAGGATGAATACCCAACTTTTGTAGCAACATGGATGGGACTGGAAGAGACTATGCTGAGTGAAATAAGTCAAGCAGAGAGAGTCAATTATCATATGGTTTCACTTATTTGTGGAGCATAACCAATAGCATGGAGGACTAGGGGCGTTAGAGGGGAGAAGAGAGTTGGGGTAAATTGGAAGGGGAGGTGAATCATGAGAGACTATGGACTCTGAAAAATAATCTGAGGGGTTTGAAGTGGTGGGGGTTGTGGGAGGTTGGGGTACCAGGTGGTGGTTATTATAGAGGGCACAGATTGGGTGTGGTGAAAAAATAATGAATACTGTTTTTCTGAAAATAAATAAATTAATAAAAAAAAATTACTATGCAGTATTTATCCTTCTACATACCAGTCAGTGCAAGTAACAAGCAATACTAGCTGCTAAACAAATAGTCCCAAATCTAAATGTATAGTTTATTACTTATTCATGTCATCATCCAATGCAGGGTGGCTGCTTCTTGGTGGTTCCACCACCTTGGAAGGGTTTGGAATACTACACAGGATCATTTGCTTCCAGCCAGTGCTTGAGGGGAAAAAAAAAAAAGTAAACATTGAGAAATTTGTGGAAGTTATAGTTCATGCATGGGAGTGGTAGGATTAATTCCACCCACAATCCATTGACCTATCCTCAGACACACTATGCACGCAGAACCTCAGTGCAAGCGGAGGTTATAAACATGGTACTGCTGTATAACAAGAGACCAAGCAATATATAACAGTTTTGTTGATGAGATACTAGTATATGATATTCAAGATACAGTATAAGAAATGCTTTAAATCAGTCACTCTTGCGCAAAATGGAAGTTACAGAAAAATAAGGCATGCCATGTTTATCCTGTGGTCTCTCAGACCTCCTTTACAAAGTCTACAGGGGGATCAGAGTGTGAGAAGAAGGAAGTGCTCTAAGCAATGACCCCAGAGAAATTTCTGCCTCTATAAGTTTCTTAGGTGGTTCTGATAAGTCCTATCATGTTTTAGTTTGCCTCTCTGCAAAACAGAAATAATAACTGAACATTTCATCCTCTCCTTCTCTGTGAGAGGGAATAATCTATTCACATCATAATGTATAGGAATTCTCTAGAACATGGTACCAAACTAAACAAATTCCTTACTCATGTCATAGATATTCCATAGAATCCTTGTGGGGTTATATGATGTTGTTCTTTTTTCTCCAAAATTGTTTTATCAGTAATTTCTGAAATTACTAACCTCCCTTTATTAGTTTGCCTTTTTCCAGATTATTGAGGATTACTGGTAATATTTCATTTCCATGGATCTGTAAAACTTGTTTTTATTCACAAAGTCTATTCTAAAGTCTAGAATTTAATCTAAATCTCACGGATTTTCTCCTTTTTTTTCTTTTTAAGATTTTATTTACTTATTTGACAGGGAGAGAGGGAGTGAGAGAGCACAAATAGGGGGAGAGGGAGAAGCAGGCTCGGTGCTGAGCAGGGACCCCAATATGGAGCTGGATCCCAGGACCCTGGGATCATGACCTGAGCAGAAGACAGATGCTTAACCAACAGAGCCAACCAGGTGCCCCTCTCATGGACTTTCAACACTCATAAGATATTTCTCTTTGTTACCAATCTACTATTCATTAGATAGTTGAATCAATAATACTTAATATTAAATGATGATAATAAGCTGACTTCAAAATATTCCCCAAAAAA
The DNA here is from genome assembly GCF_020171115.1 of Neogale vison. Lineage (NCBI taxonomy): Eukaryota > Metazoa > Chordata > Mammalia > Carnivora > Mustelidae > Neogale > Neogale vison. The sequence continues at coordinate 7,984,939 of NC_058100.1, forward strand.
GTTATTTTAATGAAACAACTGAATCTTCATAATAACTGGATTATTAGAGCGGAACTTTAATGTGAAAATATAGGGAATGTACTTATCATAGATTTAATTTAAATAAAAACCTCTTTTTAAAACTTGGAATTTAAACAAGAATTGGAGATAATTCCCACCTCACCCCAATTTTTAACCCTGTCAATTGTCACAATGGGAAATATAAATGTAAAGTGCAAAATGATACAGTTTGGGTCTCCTGACAATCTCCCTCTACTATTTATTCTCTTGTAAACACTTACTACATGAAAACATCCATTTGTCACTTTTTGTTCCACTCACTCCCCTAACCTTCTTCAAAGGCAAAGGTGTGACTAAGGGCCTAGGCAACAGTGACGAGGGTCAATAGCAGAATCAGGGGCTGAGGAAACAATGGGACAAAGGAGATGGAGGTGGGACTAAGGGCAATGGAGGCAGCTAAGTGACTGAGAGATCAGTTACCTTCAGGGGATTGGTAAAATAAGTGAATACATTGAAAATGTGGGAGTCAGTTTTCACTGTCCAAAAAGAAACTTATGTGTGGCGAAAGGGGCAAAGCTAGAAATACCTAGGAGGTATTGAATTGGAGTATGGGGGTAATAGGATAATCTTGTTTTTAAATATAAATATATATATATATATATATATATATGGAAAGATTTTAAAATATATGTGTGTATGTCCATGTATATATATATATATATATATATATATATATATGCATATATATACATATCCCTCCTAGTGCTATCTTCTGAGAGCAGAAGCCATTACACTCCAGTAGCAATAAGCACATTTCACACTAAGGTCTTGGTTTCTAAGTACCAGAACCAGGGCTTCTTGGGGTTAGTGTCTGATTTAGGGATGGGGGCAAGGAAAGTATAAGATGATTCTTGAACACCATGTTGCTCTAAAAATGAAGGAAGTACTCAAAAATGTTGAAGATATAGATTGAATGGGCCCTTATCAATTCTGGGACAATTCTAGCATCACAAAAATAATATTAATGATAAACCAAAATGAAAAAAATAGGAATCAAGAGTTCATAGAGATAAATGAATAGGAAAGAAAGAATAGTAAGATCTTCTTCATATTAGAATGCCAACTAATGAAGAAAGAAGGATGAAAATAATTTCATACAATAGAAAATGCATCAGACAGAAGAGATCAATGTTTGCTAATACTGGCGGGTGGATATTTAATGAGAAAAATTATATTCATATACTGTATTTTCTCACAGTGTAAAACCAATGACAAAGGCAAAAGTGGTGACTTTATGAGACACAAACATGACAGCATCACCTCGATCAGGTGATGAAGTTTTCTGTCACCAGTGAAGGAGCAGATCCCGATCATCTGCTTCTAGATACAATTTACTGAGAGTAAACCATCATTTCTATGGTGGTCGTGCTTATTATGCATGACCTGGTGTCTGGTGCTGAAGACTCAGCTGAGGAACTTCTACAGAATGAAATGTCTGCAATTTTTGTGATTTTCAAGGTCATGAAATATATAGAAAAATTGAGGAACTACTTCAGACTGCAGGACATTGAAGAACCATGACATCTGAGTGCAAACTGTTATCCTGGATTAAAACCTAGACCGATGGGAAAAGGAGGCTTTATTAGGGCCATATTGTATCAGGGATGATTTCATTTGGGAAGACTGAATTGTGGCCATGTAAGAAAGTGTCCTTGTTTGGAGAGAAATACAATTAGAGTACTAGGCATTGGGTACATGATGGGGCATTACGTCTGTAAGTGGCTCTCATGTGGTTAAGAAAAAGAATAAAAATATTCAGTTATTGATTCCTCACTTCTCAACTTCAAATTCAACTTTTGTTGCCTACTTTGCAGAAGTGTATCTGGGCCTTGTCATTTTTTTTTTCCTTTTTTTGCCAGCCGACAAGCTTTATCAGTAAAGGGAGCTAAAGAAATAATGCAGAAGAAAAGGGTCTTGTTTCCCGTTTCTGCTGTGCTCTTTTGGCAAGGTCTTTAGCTATGCCCTTAGCATATTATATGCTCCTGCCAGCTCCTGCTAGACCAGTGGCTCCCCAGTGCTCAGCTGCTACAACATAACCAGCTTCTCTAGCACTTGCTGTCTGCGGTGAATGGCAGCCAAAATCTCCCAGTAACCAATAGCTTCTATCAGCAGTCACCTCTAGGGGTAGACCTTCAGTGAGCAGCTTTCCCTGGCATACCAGAGGGTGGATTTCCAGCAAATCCTACCAGCACAGCACCGCAACAACCTCCTTGCCATTCAGTGAACCACAGCCAGGCCCTCTTCGTTGAGGTCTGGATCTTAGCCCTAAAGAGACCTTCCTTGAGCAGGTTATCTCAGCTGGACAGCTAGTGGCTCCTCCTTATATCTGCTATTCGTATACTGTTCACGGTTCTCTTTGCTTCTTACTAAATGATTTTTCATATCTACAGTCTCCAGTTATAGTTAGTAATTCTTTATATTAAACTTGACCTCTTCAAGTGACTATGTAGTTCTCTATCTTGAATGGGTCTCAACATACATATTTGAATAGAGAGAACATGGAGATGTTGCTGAAGCTAGTGTGCTAAAATGTTAACAATTGAGAGAACTCCATGAAGATAATATGGACCTTCTTTGTACTGTTGTTGCAACTTTTAAAAGTAATCTCTTAATTTAACTCCTGCTGTTCTTAAATTTAACCATGCCATGCCTTGTTATTTGAATGACTTTTGGTATAAAACAAAGTTTCTGCCATGTTCATTCAATGGAAAATCATTTATAAAAATGAGCATTTTCCATAATACCTATTTTAATATTTATTTTAATCTGCTGAGTAACTTTGATACATGAAAATAAAATCTTATTTTATAAGCATAGATATATAAAATTTTATTTTATATATCTATGCTGATAAAAACAAGTGTTTACTTTTCTTAAAAAATGTCCAGAACCCCAACTATGCTGCTACCTCTAATATCCCTCATAGCATTAGAGGCTGAACTATTAGAGCAGGGCAGGCATTTTACTACAAATAGTTCATAAGGTCAGAAGAAGCCCATATCCATGACATTTGGCTAGAACCTCAAATATGAGCTTCAGAAAGACTCTTAGAAAATCCACTTCGATATAATATCTCTATCACACAGTGGGTTTATTATGGACAACTCAGTCAGGTTCCCAAATATCCTCCCTCAGCATTCCCTGATCTCTCTCCCAGTCTCTTCTTATCTTTGCTACTAGAGTGAAGATTTCTTGAGGGCAGTGGTATCTTTCATCCCTGTGTCCCCAGAGCCTATACTGATGTGTCAAAATACCAGGAACTAGATCAATGTTTGTTGAATTTTATACTGTTGAGTAAATAACTCCTGCAAGAATCCTAAGAAACTTAATGTGGATTTGCCTATGAAAAATAACTCAAGCCATCTCAGTCTCCATTATTACCTCCCTCTTGGAAACAAAAATTAGTTCCTTAGGGATACCACAATGTCAATAATTTGAGAAACTAAAATTTTTTTTTAAAGATTTTATTTATTTATTTAACAGAGAGAAATCACAAGTAGATGGAGAGGCAGGCAGAGAGAGAGAGAGGGAAGCAGGCTCCCTGCTGAGCAGAGAGCCCGATGTGGGACTTGATCCCAGGATCCTGAGATCATGACCTGAGCCGAAGGCAGCGGCTTAACCCACTGAGCCACCCAGGTGCCCGAGAAACTAAAATTTGAAGCCATGTCAGACTTACTGGTTCGACCGTTTTCTGGTCCCATCTTTTTCTTGCAACCAGAAGGTTTTGATCACACCCTCCAACCTATTAAAATAAAATGATCTCATTCTAGTATTTAAAAGAACAGAAACACAGGGCAGACTATCTGTTCCATATTGATACTTCCATCAGGTGGATGTGGCCAAATTATTAAACTGATAGATTCCTGTGAATAGCAGCTCTGTTTCACATGGGATGAATGCCTCTGGCCGTGTCTATTTTCCCTACATTGCTGACAAAGGCATTTTGCTCCACTTTATGGAGTATAAGTATCATACACTTAATAGCAGTTAGTGATGTCAGTGCTCTTTGGTATAGTAAATCTCTAGTGTGAGATAATCTTAGTTAATAATCAGCATAAAGCAGAGAGAGGTCATTTTTTTTAACATTGCCATAAAGCCTGCGTTTACTATGATAGAGTTGGAAGGAGGCAATCCCATTAACCTTTGTATTGTATTGATAGAATTATATACCCTCCTGAATTTCAAGGGTGGTGACGCTGCTGCTGGTCTTTACCTTTTATGTTCTCCAGTAACATCCCAGCTGGCCCAGCCGCATAGGACTTGGCCTCAGGTGACCTAGACTTGAGCCCAGACTTGCCATTCTTTTAGGAATGTGACCTTGGGCAAGTCTTAACCTCTTCTAGCTCAGATTTTCATCTGTATTTTTTTCCTTCTTTCTAAATGAGGTATATATGGGTTTATATGTGTTTTACACATTTTTTTTACCATTATCTAGTATGACTTCTATATAAAGGGAAAAAGAAGCATTTAAAATGTTTCCTTAAAAAAATTCCTTTGTATTATTGGATATAAAAATAAAAGTATGTCTATATGCGGGGAAGTGAGCTTTCATAATCCCCCACTTCTCACTTGCCTCATGGAACTGGTAGACAAACTGAATAAGAAACAGAATATGAAAACACTACAAAAATGTGAGTCAACATTATTAACACTCTACATGCCCAAAACTGAAGGGCTTTCCTTGAACTTTTCAAGTCACTGTGCATGGACATTATAGGGCAAAATGAGCGGTACACTGGGAGGAGTAGAATTGCTCTCTTTTGCAAACTGTAGCCTAATTCGAGACGACGTGGAGTAATGGCAAAGAAGTTTCCCAGGGCATAGAAAGAGATGTAAAGGAAGTGGCAGCTTGGATCCCCCTGCAAGGTACACTGGAGATTGGGCAATGCCATTTGGCTGTCACCTAGGAAACAAGAAGGGGCTGCCCTGTTGACTTCTGCAAGGGTGCTATGGGTCCAGTAGTTTCAGCCCTGTATTGTAGGAGTTGGGAGGGCATCTCGGGCTGTCTTCAGGCCCACCTCCAATCCAGATCTATGAGGATGTTCACATGGTGTAAAGGATGTTAACGCAAGGCTATAGTTCAAAAACTTTAAAGGTTACAATGCCTACAGAAAAAAAAAAAAAGTGGAAAGGAGAAATGAGGTCAATTAGTAGAAACCCTGCTCCTTAAGTGGCATGCCTATAAATTGTCTCAAAGGTGGCCACGCATCTGAAATTCTTTCATGGTATAGGTTACTTCTTCCTCTTTGTAATTAAAGAGAACGGTGACAATAGTGTTGTATCCTAGGTCACATTCCCCACCATCAGAATTAATTAATTCTCTGAATTAATTAATATGGGGGCCATTTAACTATATGTAACCCATCTTTCAAGATTCATTTCAAGCCCTTATCATTCTAGCAAAGGTTTCCCTGACTATTCCAGGTCTCAGTGAAAACCTGCTTCTTTCTTATAATTCTTATGATCTGAAACACACAATTTAGCATTTATTCTAAACTGTCTCTTATTATTTCTCTCTCCCCAATTAGAGCATAAATTCCTGGAGGGCATGAATTCTGTTTTACACTTCTTTTATTATCCTACCATAGCCCTGAGCACAATTCTGAAAATAGTGCTTAATAAATACTTGTTGATTAATGAATACTTCCTGAATTGCCTCGAAGGCACCATTCACACTTTCTTTCACCTTAGGGTAAGGGCAATTTTTCTGCTTAGGGAAATATGCCAAGATCCTCTCTCTTTACCTTCTTTTTTTTTCACCCCCTTTTTAATATGTAAAAGCAGATCTTGCAGAGAAGATGGGTTCTGATAATGTGGCAACATTCAAGACTGCCAATTTCTTTTCTCCAAGAAAATTTTCTCTCTGCATTATTAGGCGTGCAGGTAAATTCACAGAATTTTTATCAAGACACAGCAGCTTCCTCAATGAGCTCCTGGATCCCAGCATCCACGCCCTGAGCAGAGACGTGAGATGGTTAGCCAGAGCACGGACCAGCAGCCCCAGGAGGTAACTCACTGTGCTCTGTGCGACTGCCCTTTCACAACGGGACATTGCTCTTCAGGCCTCCTGGCCCTCCCTGCTCTAACTTTGTGACATACACTGGAGGAAAATTAAAACAAAATGAAACAAAACAAAACTGTGTGTCTACTGGTGCTGCCTCTTCAGGCTTTCCGAAACACTGGAAAATTCCTGCTGAGTGACCTCTCGGTTCTGCTAACTGATCACTCGCTGCTCAGGTCCTCCCCAAGCTTGAGAGCTGAGACTTCACAGTTAAGGCCAGGAAGTGGGGAGCACAGGCACCTGGGCAATGGGAAGTCCAGGAATAAGTCCTAAGGAGAGAGCAGGAAGAGCAGCCCATACAGTATCCTGTTGCTCTAGCAAGGAGACCCTGATACAGTAACATGGACAACCAAAATAAAGATGGCTCCCATGACCAGGGACCTTCCTCTGGAACCTAAGTTCTTAATTCACTTAACTTAGAAACTGACCAGCTTGATATCAGACAAAGTTCACAAGACTAGTAGGCTTCCATAAGGAGTGCCAAAGAGGAAAAACAAAAAGGTAATTTCTGGGTTTACTTATAAGAGACTGCTTAAAGGATCAAGGGCACTAGGAAGCAGAAGGTAGTTCAGTGCAATAGTGTATCTAGGAAAGAGGAAGGGAAGGGTGACCACACCAAGGCTTTGAGAGACCTTAAGATTCTACACTGGATTTCAGAGCAGCTTCCTTCGTCAAGTATCTTGTGGATCATGGGAAAGTAAATAAAAAGACCTTCCTCTCTTTTGAATGACTTTAGAAAGGGGGAGGAAAGAAAAGATGGTGGATCAGAAGCCGCTCACACGTACATTCAAAACTTCCTTTCTCCATCAGAATTTTCCACAGAGGTAACAACGTCAACCAAATTAGCATCGTGTCCATCCTCACAAACATTTCCTCTAAATAATTTAGTTACTGGTCACCGGACAGGTCGAAGACTGAAATCAGCCCTTGAAGGAATACACAATCAAATGTGTCCTTTGTGCCACCTTTTGGAGACAGAAGTCAAGAATAGGCTCAGAGTTTCCAGACTTAGATGAAGGCAAGGTGTCCACATCCAATTATGCATTTTCTTCTCCTAGCTAACAATGTAGCACTTTCCTCTCCTCGGAAGGAGAGATCACAGTTTTACTACGGTTGTGATCACTACAGATATTCTGACTCTTTTGCACAGTTGGGGTTTTAACTAAAGTAGCGCAGTGGCTTTCATGCTAGAATCACGGGAGCTTCCGTGGTGCTCCCCTGAGTTACACCTAGAATGAAAAGCAAGATATGGTCACAAAGGTACGAACGCCATCGAACAATCCGAACATAGCAAAGAAGAGCGCTTGTCATTGTGGGGAACATCACTGCCCAGGTAGCCTTGGCCATGACTCAGGTTTAGATGTGTTCTATGGGCTCCCTTTTGAGCAGAAGGAACACACCAGCAACATTTCAGATGAAGGTAAACACGGTGCTGACGAAGTTGGGTGAATTCAGTGTGGCATTGATTGATGACATCGCAGTATACAGCCAGACATGGGAAGACTACACAGAGCATGTAAAACAAGGATTTGGTAGCTTTTACAAACAAGCCTGACAGTGGGGCCAAGGCATGTCAGCCTGGCATGCTGAGGGGACATATTTAGGACACAAAAGAGAAGAAGCAAACAGCCACCATGTTTGATGGCACCCTGCTCTCTTTCTCAATGGCCCATCTCATGAGGAGATGCTAGACAAAGATTACTGGACATGACTGACTAATTGCTAGAGATTTATGATGACTCAGTTCAAATCCCACTTTACTAACCCACCGAGATGGCCTAAAAAAGGTGACAGGGCAGAAAATTACAAGTAGCTTTTCCTTAAGCTTCAAAGGTATTTTTCCAGAGTTCTTGGAATTGAAAAAGTACTTCAGGATAATACAATCTTGCTTACAGGAGTGTGGCAGCTCGGACTCTCCCAGCAGCTCCTTATCTGCCACACACACTTCAGTCTCCAACAAGGGTAGATCTAGAGGAATGATGGTACACTCAAGACAAGGGTCCCGAGTCCATTAGCAGAAACCTGTGACAGAGCAGATGTGCTTTCTACTCTCTCACTGCTTGGATGTTTCTCTCAAATGGTCTAACTTTAGAGCCAGAATGGGGTCATCCTCCCAGCAGCCCAGAAATCATGTCCAGTTCAAATGAAATTAGCCAGTTCCATAAAGATTCTTCTGGCATAGTTGGTACTGCAAGTCTCTGTTCTCCTGGCGGGAAAGGATGACCTTATATCTTCTCATTATTCTTTCCTACCCTTAAGGTATTTCTTGTCAGCTATTATCATATAAGCCCCATGTTGTTAGTGACCCTCAGTGCACACATCTTATTACCCCAACTGTATTAGACAGTCCTTGAGGGCAAAGCCTGTTTCTTCCACCTCTTGGAACCTGCTATAGCATGCTGCCCGGGGTCATCCATATAGTTTGAATCAGCAAGGGTTTGTTCATTGATTGAGCCATGGACAGCTGTGTTCAGTCCTTCTGTGAAGCATTCATCTTTATATATAATCTACCTTAGTGGGACAGGTCAGATTCCAAGTTGCTGTAACACCCAAGAGGTCTTAGTCATGTGAAAGGCAGGATAATGTACTGATTAAGAGCACTCATGGGCTTTAAAGAAGATAGACCTGAATTTATTTTGTTTATTTTTTTAATTAATTTTTTGTTTATTTATTTTTATTTTTTAAGAGAATCTTTTTTTTAAGATTTTATTTATTTTTGTCAGAGAGAGAAAGAGAGAGAGTACAAACAGCGGGGAGTGGCAAGCAGAGGGAGAAGCAGACTCACCGCTGAGCAGGGCACCTAATGCAGGATTCAATCCCAGGACTTCTGGAATCATGACCTGAGCCGAAGGCAGATGCCCAACCAGCTGAGCCACCCGGCCTCCCAACAGACCTGAATTTAAGTGTCACTTCTGCCACTTCCCAGATATATGATCTATGCTCTGTGATCCTCATTCTCCTTAACTGTAAAATGTAGACAGTGCAGGTTGTCTCATGGGATAGTCATCAGGGTGAAACACAGTATCATGGTGAGGGTGCTTGGTGCACGGTAAACACTCAACAAACAGCAGTTAGTATCCCGTGGCTTTGTCTCAATCCCCCAGACTCTTACACACTTCAAACTCTATGCAGTGTAGCAGACCCGTGGTTTCATCATTTCCCAAAGCACAGCGTGAAGATGTCCGCAGTGACGTAACAGCTATTGTACAGGGCCGGGTTCTCCCTTTGTGCAAAAGGCAAATGAGATCCATTACACAGGCTGGTGTGGGGCAAAGGTGGTGTAAACAGGATACAAGTGGTGATTTGTGAACAGTTATGACACCTTGCCTCAGGCAAATCCCCCAAGCTGAATTTACCAGCTTTTTGCTCAATGGGAAAAATACACCACAGGTGACAAGTCAATTAAGACTCAGCCAATCTCCAAGAAAACGACTTCATGGCACATACAAGGCAAAGAAATAAAGATGGGAAGCATAAAGCTTCATTGCTACTCCATTCAAAGTGCCTAGCTCACAGTCTAGAAATCCAACCGACATCCTCGGCTCGTGGGCTATTATTTCTGCCTGAAGTTACTCTTTTTTTTTTTTTTTAAGACTTTATTTATTTATTTGAGAGAGAGACAGTGAGAGAGAGCATAAGCGAGGAAAAGGTCAGAGGAAGAAGCAGACTCCCTGTGGAGCTGGGAGCCCGATGCGGGACTCGATCCTGGGACTCCAGGATCATGACCTGAGCCGAAGGCAGTCGTCCAACCAACTGAGCCACCCAGGCATCCCCTGAAGTTACTCTTTGTTGAGTTCGTAATTCTGAGAAAGGTGTAAGTACAAGACAATATACCTCTTTTGAGTGAGAAGTTTAGACTCTGCCCAGGTCTTCAGGTTGATATGGACCAAAAGACTTAAAAAGTTTTTAAGGCTGAAATCTGGGCAGAATGTGTTTTTATTCCCCCTTCTCTAACACTCAGACTACCAAGAAGCAAAGAAGCAGGTACCTAATTCTCTAATGAACTCCAAGACCCACGCAGTCCATCCCCCAATCTGTTGGTGAGCCTGCAGGGTAACTGCCCGAGAAAGGCACCCAAGGAACGAAGTTGGTTCCTAGATAAGGAGGAAAGAACACTGGACCAGGAGGCCGAGAGCTGGTTTCTGTTTCCTGCACTGACCCGGATTACCAACAGTCCTTTGGAACTCCATTGGCTTTCTCTGCAAGTGAGGAGGTAGGATGAGATGCTCACTGAGCTCCCACGAGCTCCAAAACCATATGACCCAATAGCAGCCTTCATGTCACATCCCAACAACCTTAAAAAACATTCTTCTAACTTCCTTCACAGCCTTCATCGGTACCTTCTCCCCAACACACAGCTGAGCATCACAGGGGAAAGGAAGCAGGCAGCTGCGTCATAGGAAAAAGACATCCCTTTTCACATGAAAATACTAAACTTAAAAGATATGTGTAGCCCCCTGCTCACTGCGGCATTATTTACAATCACCAATTTATGTAAGCAACCTAAGTGTCCATTGACAGACGAATGGATAAAGAAGATGCAGCATAGACACATTCATAATGGAGTATTAGTCGGCCATAAAAAAAGAATGAAAGCTTGCTGTTTATGACAACATGGATGAACCGAGACAGTATTATATTAAGTGAAACAAGTCAGACAAGGAAAGACAAATAACCATGATTTTGCTTATCTGTGGAATCTAAAAAACAAAACGGAAGCTGACTCAGATAGGGAGGACAAACGGTGGCCGCTGGAGGGGAGATGAGTTGGGGAATGAGTGAAATGGGTGAAAGGTATTAAGAGGTACAACTTCCCAGGTATAGAATAAATAAGTCACAGGGACAGAAAGTACATCGTACAACACAGTCAATGATATGGTAATACAATTTGTATGGTGACGGACTGTAACTATTATTGTGGCAATCATTTCATAATGTATATATAAATGTCGAATATCTACTGTGCACCTGAAATTAATATAACATTGTGTCAATTATACTTCAACAAAACAAAAAAAGGCATTCTTTTCATGATGTTCCCCATAACCCTTTCCTACAAGCTCACAGCAAGAAGCACTCTGAACTATACAGCTGTGTTTCACAGTCCCCTGATTAAGAGGACAGAGAGTAGTGGGTGTTTCAGCGCTGTTAAAGCTCCTCGTGAAATCAAGACCATGCCCTGGGCTCGTGTGTTTCAAATGGTACCTTCTGGGGATTATGGTTAAAGATTATTTGCATTTTGAGCCAGAGAGACACATTCAAACTGTCTCCCAAAATGATGGGTTGGGAGTTCCCATGTAAAGATACAGAGACCTTGGGGCGCCTGGGGGGCTCAGTCCTTAAGCGTCTGCCTTAGGCTCAGGTCATGATCCCAGCATCAAACTCCTTGCTTAGCAGAAAAGCCTGCTTTTCCCTCTCCCACTCCCCCTGTTTATGTTCTCTCTCTCTCTGTGTCAAATAAATAAATAAATAAAATCTTACCCAAAAAAAAAAAAAAAAAAAAAAAAGTACAGAGCCCTCAAAGAAACCGTGACCTTGTCCTCCTACCCACAGGAGTCGCAGCAGGAAGCTGGGATGCCCTCCGGAGGCAAGCAGGCACACGCTCTGGCACCACCCATGGGCTCGCCGTCTCCGGGTGCCTCTTCTCTCTGCCCACCCACCCTGTTCTCTACGCTTACTCATGTTTGCTGCCTCACACGTTGAGTTTAAACCTGTTTCCCATTTTTTTAGACCAAATTCTCTCTCCCATCTCTCAATACCTCCATTCATCTTCTGGCCCCACCACTAACTACCTTTTCCTTTTGGCTTCCTGATTGCAAATGCTTGTGAAGAGAAATTTTAGGAGACTGCCACATTTTTTTTAAGCCAGGCCACACAGGAAAACACACGGCTGGCCAAACTATAACCAGACAGCCCAGAATCTAGTGCCCTCTCCTGGACCAATGCAATTGGACCAAATTGTAACAATAGTTCCTGCCCATCAGAATGACTGTGTGGCACAGTCTTCCTGAAGTTGGGATCTAGACAGGTAGGCACTATTGCCCAGGACTTTACAGAACAGACTTCTCTGAGAGGTAGCTCCCTGAGTCCAGAGCCAAGCCTCTGTCCTTACTTTTTAGATCTTTTCCTATTAAAAAAAAAAAATTAAAAACCTGGCCTGATGAACCATCTAAAAGTCACGTCTTGGGTGCCCGCTAGGTGTGGTGCAGCAGACACAAGACCTGGCAACTGCCTCTAAACTCACTTACTTTATTATCTCTCTTTTAGTATCTGAAAATGGGCCTTCATGACCTACCCCTGGAGATTATTTTGAAGGACACCTGAAAGAATGTTATAAAGCAACTCAGGAAATGCAGCTCATGTTAGTGTAGTAGCATTTTCTTATTAATACTACAAATGATAATAATAATCATCTTAAACCTCTTCTGCCTCTTTTTTTTTCTAATGCCCAAGGAGGCTAAGTTGAGAGACTGACACCTACTTTGTGAGAAATGTGATCTTTTTACACCACACTAGGGTTTTCATAAATCCTCGGCTACAACTCTATAATTTGTTTTACACCATCAACTCCCACATCATTCCTATATTATTATAAAATCCAAGCAGCCACGCTGTAAATTTTAAGATACGGACTTTGAAGTCCTCCACTTTCCAGTCATCAGGGCCTCAAACATGGCAGGGAAGTCAGAGGAAAGCAGGAGAGAATTCAGGCCTTTTCTTGCTTTCTTTCTTTTTTTTTTTTTTTTTCTTTTTCTTTCTTTTTCCTTGAAAAGGAAAAGGACATTTCTACAGGAAGTCTGCACAAGAGGAAGAGTAGCACGTAAAGACCATGGGGGGACGTCTGTGACTTAATCTAGCAATACCTGCCAAATACCTTAAGTCCTACTCTAAGTGTTAAAATTCAAGTCCATGTCATTTTATAAGATGTTTCCAGGAAACTTTTATTTTTTATTTTATTTTATTTTTTTTTCAGGAAACTTTTAAATTTCCCAAGTAGACTCAGGAACCTTCCGAGGACTGACGGTCGAAATATTCTGAAGCAGTAAAACCCTTCAAGACTCACTTGGATTGTAGATGCTATTGGGGTGGAAGAGTCCTTCTCACATCCGAGAATTCACAAAGTCTGTCTGGGGATGCTTGCCCGGAAGGACCTTCAGTGTGTCTTCATGCAGAGGCAGCCCAGGCTTGGCCCAGCCATCCTGAGGCTGTTCCAGGAAATGTTGATTTTTATGTTAGAGTCACATCAAGGTTTACCTCAGCATTCATTTTATTGTGTCCTGTTTTAATCTGAAAGATTTACAGAAAATCCTAATAAATGCAAATGAAATCTAAAATATTTAATAGTTTTTTGGAGAAGGAAAAAAAATTATCAAGATAACATCAGCTGTTTTGCCTCTTAAAAATACCAAACATCCAAAGCAATGTTGGAAATCTCTACATGATCTACCTAATCTTCTGAAGCTCCTCCTCTTATCATTTACCAAATTATCTCTTCACGTAACTCACGTTCAGAATTATCTCACTGAGAAATTTCCATGTTCTCAGGAATCCAAGAAAGATGTAATTAGGATTGCTGTACTCTCTATATTAAAACCTTTTATTACCATGTTACAAGTGTGAGTTTATAAGTTCTCCAGAGACTTGAATTCTTGATGTCTGAACAGCCAGCTGCCTCTAGCACAGGCTGCTTGTCCAATGAAGAAAGGAGTCAGCTTTTCCACTCAATTCCCTCGTGGTTTTTTCCTCATTAAAACATTTTTTTCAGTTTTATTGAAAATAATTGACTTACATCTCTGCATAAATTTAACATATATAAGATGGTTTGATTTATATATACTGTAAAATGATTACCACAATAGGTTCAGCTAACATCCATCTTCTCCTGTAGGTACAATATAAAGAAAAAAGAAAAAAAGAAGGAAAATTTTCTCCTTGTGATCAGAACTCTTAGGATTTATTCGCTTAACAACTTTCCATGTACCATACAGCAGTGTCAGCTGCACATTCCATCCCTGGTACTTGTTTATGTTATAATGGGAAGTTTATTTTAAAAAAATATATTTATTTACTTGACATAGAGAGATCACAAGCAGGCAGAGAGAGAGGGGGAAGCAAGGTCCCTGATGCAGAGCTCTGTCCCAGGACCCTGGGATCATGACCTGAGTCAAAGGCAGAGGCTTAACCCACTGAGCCACCCGGGTGCCCCTGGAAGTTTACCTCTTTTGATCACCTTCCTCCAATTCTCCCCACCCACCTGCCCCCTCTGGTAACCACAGCCTGATCTCTTTCTGTGAGTTTGGCTTGTAAGCTTGTCTGTTTGCTTTTATAGTCTACATATAAATGAGGCCATCCAGTATTTGTCTTTCTCTGACTTATGTCACTTAGCATAATGTCTTTGAGGTCCAACCATTGTGTCACCAGTGGTAGGAATTTCTCATTTTTTATGGCTAAATAATATTCTGTTGACTATATATACACCACAACTCTTTTATCCACCCATCAAAGGACACTAGGCTATTGCCATGTCCTGACTAGTTCATACTGCTGCTATGAACATGGGGGTTCATATATCTCTCAGAGTTAGGGGGTCTGTTTCCTTTGGCTATGTTCCCAGAAGTAGAATTGCTGGGCTGTGGGGAAGTTGCATTTTTAATTTTTTGAAGACCCGTATACTGTTTTTCATAAAAGCGGCACCAGTGTACATGCCCCACAATGATGCACATGAACTCCTTTCTCTCCATGTCTGTGCCAGTATTTCTTTCTCTTGTCTTTTTGATGAAGGCCATTGAAACAGTGAAGAAATCGCTCACTGTGGTTTCGATTGCATTTCCTTGATGATTAGGGATACTGAGTATCTTTTCATGTATCTACTGGCTTTTTTGTATACCTTCTTCAGAGAAATGTCTGATCGGGTCTTTTGCCCATTTTTTTCAGTTCAGTCATTTGTTTTGTTTTGGTTTGTTTTTATTTGAGTTCCATGAGTACTATATATATTTTAGATATTAACCCCTTATCCGATGTGGAGTTTGCAAGTATTTTTTTTTTCATTCTGTAGGTTGTCGTTTTACTTTGTTGATGTTTCTTTTTCTGTGCAGAAGCTTTTTAATTGGATTTAGTCCCACTTGTTTATTTCTGATTTTGTCCCTTGTGCTCTGGGTGTCATATCCAAAATAACATTGCCAAAAGAAATTGAAGACGATGTAACTAAATGGACAGATATCCTGTGCTCATGGATAGGAAGACTCCATATTGAGAAGCTGTTAATACAATCAAAGTGACTTACAGATTCAGTGCAATCTCTATCAAAATTCCAACAGCTTTTTACAGAAACCGAAAAGTCAATCTTCAAGTGTGTATGGAATTGCAAGGAGATTTGAATAACTAAAACAATATGGAAAAAGAAAAAAAAGTTGGAGGATTCATTTCCTGATTGCAAAAGTAGTGGGAGGAGATGGGTGATTGTGAGTTATTTTTTAATGGTTTTGGAATTTCCATTCGACCTGATAAAAAAAAGTTTTGGAGATGGTCTTGATGGCTGCACAACACTGTGAATGCAATTAATACCACTGAAATGTCCTCTTAAAAATGGTTAAAATGGCAAATCTCGTGTTATATATATTTTACCACAATAAAAAGAAGTTAAAGGAAAATTTTAATGCAGCCACTAAACAAATTAACCAAGAAAACCAGGGTCTCAGTATAATTAGATTTTTTTTTAATTAGTCGTCAAAAGTTAGCATTCTGTTTTCTCTAACCCTCCTTTATACAAAATGTTGAAAGGGTCACTTTTTACAAATTTTTATACTATGTCAAAATTCCTCCTAACACTGTTCTAGGATTTCAGTCCAGATTGAGGTTAAATGACCTCCTGCCAGTGTCTACTCCACTTGCAGCTGGCTTTTGTTTCCTCAATTATTTGTGTGCTATTTTGATGTATGTCAGCCACCAACTCGTCCCTACTCATTTAATAAAGCTAAATAAAAGCATGACCACCTATCCATTCTTTCTGACATTTCTGCTCCTGTCCTTCCTCTTTTTCCAGCCACCAAAAAGGAAGCAGAAAGAGCAAAATGAGTTCGAAGTAAGTTGCCTTGTCACTGGGACCCCATGTGATTAACTGTTTGGCAATCATAATGTTTCCTGTTTTATATCAGGCCTCCACGTCTCCATTTCAGCAAGAATTGCAAGCTGTTAGATTGTGCTTTAATTTGCTAGTAATTTAAATACATAAATACTACCTTCATGCAGAGAAACTCCGCTTCCTGTTACAGCATAGCATGTGTAAGCACAAAAAATCCAACTCTACCATAGAAATGTTATGCAATATTTAAATACAACATAGCAAGGACACTAATGTAGTTTGATTTTTGTTCTTATACATTTGTCAAATATATAAAACAGAAAATATCAGAAAGTATAAGAAAGAAAATTAAAACCATCAAAATCTCACTACCTAGAAGACAATAAAGCTGATATTTTTGGTGTATTTATTTACAATTCTCTTCTGTACACATATGCACACAAATAATTTGGATCATAAAGGGTTTTATCTCATCATAAAAATCAAATATTAATTACACAAAGTTTGGAAAATATAAAATTAAGAGATAAAATTATTTTTATCATCATTTAGATGCAATAATTGTTACATATGCTTCCAGATATTTTCTGTCTGTTAATAACTATTTCTGATTCTAGAAGACATAAATGCTAATTATCTGAACTTAGAAAATTTAGCAACTTAATAAGAAAACCTATCACTGGTGTATATCCTTCATGAAGTATTGATACAGTTATAGCATCAGATAAAATTATTTTAAAGTGATTCTACACACGTCACTTCATAATACAATAGTTTCTCAGGTCATCAAATATTCTGCTAAAGCATGTATTTTAATACTTACATAAAATTTCATAGTCTGTACCCATCATAATTTAATTATGCTGTTTTATGTTGTTTAATTGTCCTGTCTTCTGTTCAAATTATGAAGGGACAGATTTTTTTGCACCCTTACCAAAAACCAAAAATTATTATTATATTTTTAAATGTTCATTAATTTCATAGATAAAAGTGATGTTGTTGTTTTTCACTTTTAATTTACTCTAGTTTGATTATTAGTAATCATAAACTTTTTAAAATACCTATATTGAATGTTTCAGTTCTTTTGTGAATTGCTATGTCAGTCTCATTTATTTGGGTGTATTTTTCTTACTGATTTATAGCTTTTTTCTCTATGAAGTTATAAAAACTTTCTGTTTTACAAAATTATATAAGTTTTACAAACTAGTTCTTTTAATTTTAAATGCATAGGTGTTTTTATATAGAAAGGTTTTTTTAATAAAATGAAATCTGCCATTTTTCCACTTAGTTCTCTTTTGTAGTTATTCTTAAGGAAGCCATCCCTGAGTTTCAGTTATTTAAATTTTCACCTATATTTTATTTTTTAATAATTTTGTTTTCTTACTCGTCTTAATAAATCTGTAATTCAGTGTGCTTTACTATTTGATATAGGCAATTGAGTTTCCTAGTTTTTCCAATTAACACAAATAATCAAGTTATTGAAATGTCTACACCTATTTGAAATGCTAGTTTTGCCATATACTAAATGTTTCTGGACTTTCTTTTCTGTTCCATTGATAGGTTTATCAGCATAATTCCAATTGCTGGAATTATTATAAAGATCATAATGAGTTGGAATTGTTATAAAGATCGCAATGACTCTCAGTTCGAGTGGCCTCTTTGTTTCATCTTCAAAAATATTTTTGCTAATGTTATGATTACTAAGTTTTAAAAAAAACTTTAAAGTCATTTTACATTAGTAGGAAAGTATCTATCATAATTTAATTGAAAAAATTCCCCCAAAGAATAGTACAAAACTTTTAGCCGGTTTTATTACCTTGAATAAGATACTCATAGCTCAACTTTCTACATGGTGTTTGGGACCTCCCTTCTGTGATGTTATTTAGATCCAAACAAAAAGAGACTTTTACCACTTTCCAGAAAACCACTCTAACACCAGCCAGAAGAGCAGCCCAGTTAATTACGCGTTTATGATTATACACATGAACAAACAGGCATGCTTCTGACTTTGACTTGTACCTGTGTGTGGATGAGATTGAACAGATGAGGAAGCAGTGGTTCTCTTAAGATCCTCAGCGGCAATTTTCAGATTCCGGTAAAAGAATAAAATGTGGCTTCCTTCAAGAATCACAATTTTTATGGTGATGGCAAACAAGTTGGGGGCTATATGTTGTATGAAATGTGAAGTTTTGCTTCATGGTCCACTTGGCATTTTCATGCAAGGCTGCTCTTTCTTTAGGTTCTTGAGGAGCTGCACACCATCTCCTCTTGGCAAAGAAGAACCAGGCTCTAGAAAGCATTGCCTTAAGTAAGTTAATCTGATAAGAAACCCGCAGAAATTGGGGGGGTGGGGGGTGGGGGTGGGAAACTACCATTATCCTGTACAGGAAGTTTTCTTATCAGCTGTTTCTGAGTTATTTACATTATTATTCTTTAAGGTTTCCTTTTCAAAAAGGGCAAATTGTTTGCAGACAGATTCAGGAAGTGGGAAATCTGTTTAAGCTGCTAAATTTGAGTCTACCCTCTTTTCTCCCCCAACCTTATTATAGGCAGCTAAGGTTCTGTTAGTTGCCTTCTTAAAGGTGAGTTTACTGTTCTACGAATAGTTGATTTCTGAAAAATCAATTGTGTTGCCAAATTTTCCAAAATGAATGAAAAGGTCAATAACACTTACAGGGCATTAGAAAGAAATAAGTCTACACATTCTTTTAGAATCTATTACCCTGGGGGAGGGGGGTTGGAAGAAGGGGTGTAGGGTTATGGACATTGGGGAGGGTATGTGCTTTTGGGTAAACTGGAAGGGGAGGTGAACCATGAGAGACTATGGACTCTGAAAAACAATCTGAGGGGTTTGAAGTGGCGGGGGGGTGGGAGGTTGGGGTACCAGGTGGTGGGTATTATAGAGGGCACGGCTTGCATGGAGCACTGGGTGTGGTGAAAAATAATGAATACTGCTTTTCTGAAAATAAATAAATTGGAATAAATAAATAAATAGAATCTATTACCCACTGTGTGTCCACCACCCCTATCCTCCCCTTCTCTCTCCCTTAACTACAGACAAAAAGGCATTTCATTCCTCAAGATCCATACATTTTGCCTGTATATAAAGGAAAGGAGCCTCTCCTTCAGGGTCTACTACAATCTATAATTTTGATCCATTTGTTCGTGTATTCAATCATTAAATATCTATTAAATATCTACATTACACTAGATACTATAATAATCTTTGATTTGAGATACTTCAATATGCTAATAAGGGGCATACAATAAGAGTTTAAGGAGAAAGCAGAGAAACAAAAATACATTTTAATATACCCCCTATGATCATTTATCACTGTCAGCCTTTATCACTTGACCTTCTCTTATTTGTCTGACTTTCAAAAAGTGAAAATATATTAACTGTTAGATTCAGCAAGTACATTTTCTACTGCTGGCCTCTGTAGTGTTTACCTACTGAAGACTACATTTTCAAGGCACTGTTGTATCTCCTGGCCTGTTCACCACCCAACAACCTAATGAAAAATATCTGACTCAGGATATAAGATGTTATATCAAAAAGACCAGTTGATAATTATGTTTCCAGGATCTATGCTAACAGGTATGTTAAAAGGCATTCTTCATAAAGGAAGAAAAAGATAACAGATAGGACCTTCGGTCCCCCAAAGGAAAGAACTGTTGTGAAAATGATAAATATATGTTGCACATAAAAAGGTTTTTAGAGTTTATTGGTAACTTTAAAATTTCCATTAAAGGTCAGTGACCACATAAAACAGCATGCTCATGGGTCTGGACCATATGTAGAAGTGAAATGAATGATTAGAATAACATCAAGGATGAGAAAAGGAACTACACTGTAGGAAGGGTTATGAAACAAATAGAAAACAAACAGAAAAATTTAAGCACATCAGTATGAAAAGTTACAACTGATGACATTAACTAAATTACCTGGGCCTGCATCCACACCACCTCCCCATTCCCACCTCCCTCCTGCCAACCACAGGGTCTCCTAAAAGGACCAGGGCATGGAAATGTAGAGGTCCATCTTCTAGCTCCTCCTGCTCACATCTTCTGGTCATCCCACTGCAACTCAACTTTTGGTTCACCCCCTTCCTTCTGCTCTTGGAGACTATCCCCAGGGATTCTGTGTCCCACTAGTCTGATGGGAGACCCAAGAAGACCATCAGATGTGAAGATAAATGGCTGCAACCTCAGGGATGCTGATAATAGAGGAATCACTGGTTGTGACATGGTCAGGAGTTGGGGCATATTTCTGGGTATTTTCCAAAAGACTTTATCCAGGTAGTTCATGAATACAGAAAAGACAACCTAGGCTTCTCATTAAATAACTGATGAATGATTTCAATAGACATCCCTCCAAATAATACATACAAATGAACAGAAACCGTATGAAAACATGCTTAACATCATTAGTGACCCAGGAAATGCACATCAAAATCACGGGAAGACACTACTTCATATGTACAAGTATGGTGATAATGATGATAAAAAGCCTGATCTGAACAAATGCTAGTAAAGATGTGGAGAAGTTGTCATACTTGGATATTGGAAATGTAAATGGTGCAATGATTTGGGGTAAAAAAATTGGGGACAGTTTCTCAAAAGTTAAATATAGAGTTACCATACACAATAGGCAATTCCACTCCTAGATACATGCCCCAGAAAATGAAAATACATATCTACACACAAATGTATATAAAAATGTTCAGAGCACTTTTATTCCTACCAGCCAAAAAGTAGAAATAACCTAAATGTCCATTAACTGATGAATGTACAAATAAAATGTTCTAAATCCATATAGCACAATAACGAAATGCTATTTGACCACACAAAAGAATAAAATATTGACACATGCTAACACATGGATAAGGCTTGAAAACATCATGTTAAGTGAAAGAAGCCAGTCACAGAAGGCTATGTATTACAGGATTCCTTTTACATGAAATGTCTAGCTAGGCAAGTCCATAGAGACAAAACCTGGATTAGCACTTGCCATGGGTTTGGTGGGAGGAAGAATGGAAGATGTCTTTTAATGGACACAAGTTCCTCTTTGGGTGATAAAAAACATACTATATTTAGATAGCAGTCATATTTGCACAGACTTTTTAATTTATTAAAAAGCCACCAAATTGCGTGCTCTAAAAAGTTGAATTTTGTTGTATGTGAATTGTATCCCAATAAAGCTATTATAAAAAAAGAAACATGTAGACAATATAGATTTTATAGGCATAGACTGCAAGACAGCTACTTTCCATATAGTTAACCAAATAGATGACAAGATGAAGTCTACATAGAAAGAAAAGAATAAAAATTCTGGAGGTAAAAAGTAAAATTAACTACAACTAATATGTCCTAGATGAGTGAAACAATATTTAAGCACAGCAGAAGAAAGGATTAGTGAACTGAGACATATATCAACTGAAAATATCCAGATAAACCCAACAAGAAAAAAAGGATAGAAAATTCAGAAGTGAGGAAAAGAGAAATCTGGAATATGGTACAAAATTCAAAAATAGTATTTAATTGGAACCCCCCCAAAAAAGAGTAAAGGGGAAAATGGGAAAGAAGTAATATAAGAAGAGATACTGACCAAGAAACTTTGTAATGACAAAAGGCAGTGAACATTATGCTGAAGAATTTCTACAAATCCCAAGCAAGATAAAGATGAAGAAAATCAAATTTTGGCCAATCAGAGTGAAACTTCTAAAAGAAAAAGCGAGGGAAAAAATTAAAGCATCCAGAAAAACAAAGACACATTACCTTCAAAGGAACAATGAGATAAATAACTGAATCTGACTTTTATAAAAGAATTATGGAAGCCAGAAGAAAATAGATTGGTATATCAAAAGTGCTAGAAAAACAGCAGCCAGATTTCCAGGTAGCCAAGGTAATGGATGTGGCATAAATCTGAATCTCTTACTATATCCTCCAAGAGAAAATTAATTATGATAATTATTATAATAAAAAATAGAAAAATAGCACACAGAGAAGTCCAACTTCAAGGCTCCCGTAACTAGGAAAACGCACATCAAATCCAACGAGCTATCTCTCAAACTGCTGCTACAAGCCTTCCCTAATAGCAAATACAGCTCAAAACAAAACAACACAACAAAAACTACAGAAGCAAGAAGAATGGAAATTTCATCAGACCTGAGAGGAATGTAAATAAACCTTCATAAAGAGAATACCCTTGCTAGGTGTGAAAAAAATAGAAAACTATACTCAAAGATAAGCTTACTAACTACCGGGAAAGGACTCAAAAAGTTGGTGTGAGACAGTGTTGAAATAACAAAACTTTGCATAAGAAAAGGGTAAAAAGAAAGGGGGGAAGACCTATGAGGGGTTCTGATAGAAGGGAAAAAGCAAGAAGAGGAAATAAAAGATTTCACAGGACAAAAGTAATCAAGCAAATTAACCCTGAAGGACACACCATACTTCCCAATGAAACAAAGCTCCATAAAACAAAGGCTATCCATGGACAGCTATATTTCACCGCACTAATGGAAGAGGATGGTCTTAAAGAGTGACTGCGAAAAAACACCCCAAACTACCCGCCCTCACCACAGAAACACTAACAGTTTTCATCTACCGAAAGTTATAAAAATAAAACATACAAGGGAAATAATTCAACTAATGAAAATGTCCACACCTCTAAAGACAAAACAGAACAACAAGGAAAGGTGATGAAAACGGAAACACAATCCTCCAAACTAAATTAAAATACCAAAAGCAAGTATTTGGGGAGATGGGAGTAAAACACTCTGCATGAGAAATTTTTAAAAAGTTAGAACAGCCATGGATACACACACACACACACACACACACACACACACAAGGCAGAGATGTAATGAGAGTCAATTGAAATGAGAGAAAAATACAGAAGAAAAAGACAAAATTATTCAGGAAAAAACACCAGTTAAAAACTCAATTGAGGAAGAAGGGACTAACCTGAAAGCTATTAAGGAGCATTAAAGGCAAGATTGGAAATATGGGAAATGAAAAGATTTTGAAAGATGTAGGGAGAATGTGACTAAAAGAAGAGAAACAAAGAGGACAAAATTGACATAAAATTGGAGATCCAGAAAAAGGTTGTTTTAGAAAACAGATCAAAATTAATATTTAAAGTCTAATCAAAGAGGGGCACCTGGATGGCTCCATCAGTCAAGTATAGACTTTTTTTTTTAATTTAAATCCAATTAGCCAACATATAGTACATCATTAGTTTGGAGATGCAGTGTTCAAT
Organism: Neogale vison; assembly: GCF_020171115.1. Taxonomy (NCBI): domain Eukaryota; kingdom Metazoa; phylum Chordata; class Mammalia; order Carnivora; family Mustelidae; genus Neogale; species Neogale vison. Next base: position 8,008,402 of record NC_058100.1, read on the forward strand.
AATTTGTCAGTTGCATATAACACCCAGTGCTCTGACTCCTGATTTCAGCTCAGGTCATGATCTCAGGGGTCATGGGATTGAGCCCTGCACTGGGTTTCCTGCACTGGGAACCTCCTTAATATTCTCTCTCTCCTGTCCCCTCTGCCCCTCCCCCCTCATTCTCTGTCTCTCAAACAAATAAATGTCTAAACCAAGAAAATTTTCCATAAATAAAAGAGGACTTGAATCTTGCCCACAAGGTACAAGGGAGTACCACAATGATCAGCTCTGAGACTAATCTCAGGGAAACCATGAGACTTTAAAGACAGAAGAATGTCTTTGGGATTTCCAGGCCAAAAAAAAAAAAAAAGTCAATTTTTAAGAATAAGAGAATTAGACTGTAATTAAAATTTGGTAAAATAATATACAAAGTAGGTAAATATGGAACAGTATTTCAAAACACTCAACTAAAGAAAGTCTAAACTGTACACCCAGTCACACTATCTCTGAGTATCAAGGTTATAGAAGAATAGTTTTAAACATATAGGAACTTGAGGAATTCTAAGCTCATTATCCCTTCTTGAAGAATCTAGAAAATAAACTACACCCAGTCCAAGAGACTACTAGGGAACTAGAAAACTACGGAACTAGAAAAAAGATGGCTGGTGAGATTTGAATGTAATGAAGTACAGATGTGAGATTAAAACAAAATTGAAAATGAGGATGGAAAAATAATAAACCATATTTTTTTAAGATATTTATTTATTTATTTGATAGACAGAGATCACAAGTGGGCAGAGAGGCAGGCAGAGAGGGGGAGGCAGACTCCCTGCCAAGCAGAGAGCCCGTGCCGGGCTCAATCCCAGGACCCTGGGATCATGACCTGAGCCGAAGGCAGAGGCTTTAACTTACTGAGCCACCCAAGCACCCCAATAAACCATATCTTAACACGGTATATGCCTTATCTTTTGTGTTTTATGTTCTGAAAAATTTGAAATTAGGCAAGTCATAAAGCAAAAGAAATTAAAAAGCAATAAACAAGTATAAGCACAAAGATACCTAATACAACAAAAATACAAATTTTCCTCAATACCAACAAATTTATAAAACATTTTTAAACTATCAAATAGAGAAAAGAACATGACAGACATAATGCCCACAATAATTATAACATAAAATAGCATGGCACAAATGAAATAAACTTAACTGACCTATTAAAGGAAGATTTTTAATCATAAAAACCCAATTATTTGCTATATATACAAGATATGCCCTAAACAGGTTGATTCTGAAAGGCTCAAATTAAAGAGACAAGCAAAGGTATACTAAGCTAATAGAAACAACAGAAGAACAAGTGTAGTATTACTGATACCAAAGCAGAATTTGAACCAATATCATTGAAACATAACAAGGAATGACACGTTTTTATAATAAAGGACAAGATTCCCAATGTAGGTAGAAGGATTACGAATATGCATACCAAACACCAGCTGCCAATTATATGAAGGAAAAACTTAGATGTAAGGAAACACAGAAACAAGATAATAAGAAGCTTTAACACACGACTCTCAGCACAAGACAAATTAAAGAGAGAAGAATTAAGATTATAGAGAATCTAATGATATAACCAATAAGAAGTCTACATGGATATAAGTAACTACACATATTATATAAAATAATAAGTATATATATATATCATATATATCAGAATGTCTACCCTAATAATGAAGAATTCAGTTTCTTTTGAAGTGAACATCCACAAACACTGCTCACATACAAGGTCACAAATAAAACATTAATAAGTTCCTAATTTAGAAATATCATGATCAACACTATCTGATCACAGTGCAGCAAAACCAGGAATTAACAGAACCCCTTAAGTTACCTTCCTAACTGTTGATTTAAAAACTTCTATTAAACAACTCTTGGGGGGCACCTGGGTGGCTCAGTGGGTTAAAGCCTCTGCCTTCGGCTCAGGTCATGATCCCAGGGTCCTGGGATGGAGCCCCACATCAGGCTCTCTGCTCCTTGGGGAGCCTGCTTTCTCCTCTCTCTCTCTGCCTGCCTCTCTGTCTACTTGTGATCTCTGTCTGTCAAAAAAATAAATAAAATCTTTAAAAAAAAAAAAAAAACAACTCTTGGATAAAAGTGAAAACACATGCTGAAGTTAGAATCTGTAGGATCTATGTTAAGCAGTGATGAAAAAAGTCTATAATTTTAAATATACTTATCAATATAAATGAAAGAACAAAAAATAAACTAAATTCTCAGCTCAAGTTAGAAAATGAACAGCATAATGAACCAAACACACACACACACACACACACACAAAGAGAAAGAAAAAGAGAAGGAAAAAATAAAAATAAAAGTGGAATTAATAAGTTGGATACTAGAAAAAATTTAATTATTAATTAAATATCAAAATACTTTGTTTTAGAACTTAACAAAATAGACAAATCACCTAATTTAATCAGAAAATAATAAAAGGATAATACATAACATGAGAAATGATGTGAGGGAAATACCATAGAAATGGCAAAAATAAGAAATGTAAGAAAAAAATAAATCTACAATCATTCTTGAAGATTGTAATACACTTCTTTTAGTTAACTGAGGTAAAAAACTGACCAAAAATGAGTAGAGGAGTAAAGTATTTGAAAGTGCAATTAATGAACTTAACCAAATTGACATTAATAGAATCCTGCATCCAACTTCTACATAAAACACATTGTTTTCTAGTGCAAACTAAACATTTACCAAAATTGACCATATGCTGAGCTATAAACTAAGTCTCAAAAATTCCAAAGTATTGAAATCACACATGGTGTATCTTTTGACAACATTGGAACTACATTAGAATTAAACACAAAAAAATAACTGAAAAAGCCCCCAAATGTCTGTAAATTAGGCAATCTATTCCTATTTAACCCTTGGGCCAAAATAGAAATTGTAAAGGATATTTAAAAATATTTTGAACTGAATGAAAACAAAAACATAAAAAATCAAATTTTATGGAATGAAGTTAGAGTGGACTACATTGGAACTACATTAGAATTAAACACAAAAAAATAACTGAAAAAGCCCCCAAATGTCTGTAAATTAGGCAATCTATTCCTATTTAACCCTTGGGCCAAAATAGAAATCGTAAAGGATATTTAAAAATATTTTGAACTGAATGAAAACAAAAACATAAAAAATCAAATTTTATGGAATGAAGTTAGAGTGAAGCTTAGGGGAAATTTAGTAATTTTTTAATTACATTTAAGTTTTAAATACATTCAGAATTTAGTAAGTTTTTAAATACATTCAGAAGTTTTTAAATACATTCAGAAAATGCTTGATTTAAGTATCAATCTCAAGAAGCTGGGAGAAAAAAGAGAAAATTAAACAAAAGCCTATTTAAAGAAGAAAAGAGCACAAGTCACTGAAATAAGAAAGAAAACGTACATTTGAGGAAAATCAAGATCAAACTTAATGTAAAAATAATAATAAAATTCATAAACCTTTAGCAAGACTGATCAAGGAAACCAAAAGGGATAAAATCCCCATATGAGAAATGAAAAGGTAGATATACTACAGGTTCTGTAAGCTTTACAGATATTTAAAAATAATAAAGGTGGGACGCCTGGGTGGCTCAGTTGGTTAAGCAGCTGCCTTCAGCTCAGGTCATGATCCCAGCATCCTGGGATCGAGTCCCACATTGGGCTCCTTGTTCCGCAGGGAGCCTGCTTCTCCCTCTTCCACTCTGTCTGTCTGTGTGCTCGCTCTCTCTCTCTGTCTCTGACAAATAAATAAATAAAATCATTTGAAAAAATAAAAATAAAAATAATAAAGGAATATTAGCAATAACTCAATGCTAATAAATTTGGAAAGTCAGCCAAGATAGGTAAAATGCTTGAAAAATGTGACTTTGTACTCACAAAGAGAACTTCTGGACCATATGGCTTGCTTGTGAATTCTTCCAAGCATTAAAGGGAAAACGTAGTATTACTTTGATTACATATTAAAAACAATAGTTTCCTCCCTCCTACACTGTTGGTGGGAATGCAAGCTGGTGCAACCACTCTGGAAAACAGCGTGGAGGTTCCTCAAAAAGTTGAAAATAGAGCTACCCTATGACAAAGCAATTGCACTACTGGGTATTTACCCTAAAGATACAAATGTAGTAATCCGAAGGGGCATGTGCACCCGAATGTTTATAGCAGCCATGTCCACAATAGCCAAAATATGGAAAGAACCTAGATGTCCATCAACAGATGAATGGATAAAGAAGATGTGGTATATATACACAATGGAATACTATGCAGCCATCAAAAGAAATGAAATCTTGCCATTTGCGATGACATGGATGAAACTAGAAGGTATTAAGTTTAGCGAAATAAGTCAATCAGAGAAAGACAATTATCACATGATCTCCCTGATATGAGGAAGTTGAGAGGCAATGTGGGGGGTTTGGGGGGTGGGAAAGGAATAAATGAAACAAGATGGGATCAGGAGGGAGACAAACCATGAGAGACTCTTAATCTCACAAAACAAACTGAGGGTTGCCATGGAGAGGGGGCTAGGGAAAGGGTGGTTGGGTTATGGACATTGGGGAAAGTATGTGCTATGGTAAGTGCTGTGAAGTGTAAACCTGGTGATTCACAGACCTGTACCCCTGGGGCTAATAATACATTATATGTTAATAAAATTAAATAAATAAATGAATAATTTTAAAAGAAAAAAAGAATAATAGGTTCCTAAAAAAGAAAAACAAAACATACTTACCAACTTATTCTATGGTTTCTTGACACCAAATCTAGACAAGAACCTTACAAGAAAAAAACCCTCAATTATAGGATATATATATATATATACACACACACACACACACACATATATGGAATATTATGGAATGGAATAAAATGGAATATTATACAGCAGTAAAAACAAACTGCTGCCATGTGCCACAGTATGAGTGAGACTCATAGGCACAAGGTTGAGTTAAAGGAGCCACACAAAAAAGAAGACCTCCTTTATGATTTCATTAGTCTAAATTTCAAAACCATCAAATCAGTCTACAGTAGTAGGACTCAAAATATTGCTATCATTAAGGAAGGTGTACATAATGACAAAAAGGACATGGCAGGATGGGCTTTTTAAGGTACTGGAAATATTCTAATTCTTGATTTGAGTAGTAGTTATACTAGTATGTTCACTTTGTAAAAATCTGTAGAGCTCTACAGTTAACCATTTGTGTAAAAATATAAATACATAAATTTATACAGTCCCAATATCTATAATTATATATGGGTATTAACATATGTATGTATAAGTATGTACATATGTGTCCAGATGTATATACAAACTTACCCAAATAAAAAGGGTCCCATAAACCAAATGATACCCTTCTAGGAGATATTTGGGCTTCGTATGGTAAAATTAATAACCCACAAGACTGTCGGATACAATTTAGCTTTGACCCATGACTGACATTGTTAAACGATCTTACTCGTCTCTTCCAATGATGCTTTTAGCAGTTGAACAGTCTTAAAGATGCAGTCCCAGCAGCCTCCGCCAACACAAGAAAATGAAATCTATTGCCATCCCCGGCTATGGCATAAAAAGAAACCATTAACACCAGGATTTCAAACTGTAGTAATATTAGGGTGACGGGAGGCGGCTCTGGGTTGTAGGCACCTATTTCCACCCCAGAATAAGGCTGGCTTTGCCCTGAAGCTATAGCAATCTGCCAGGCTGACAAACCTGAAGTTCAAACAGAGCTCAGGCCCATCATTTTTGCAAAATGTCTTATTTGAACGACTTTATGAAAAAAGTCACCACCAAAGTTAAGTTTCGATTAAGTGTATTTGGAAATAGAATTTTCTCTGACAGAGATTATAAACAACAGAAACACTCCCTAGAGGAAAAAAACAGGACTTTTAACATTTAAGAGAGGCCCTCAAAGTAAAAAAATAAAAATAAAAAAATTTATATATATAAACATACATATATATAAATTTTATATATATTATATGTGTACATAATTTTATATAAAAATTATATATCTATAAAGTTTTATGTGTATATACATATATATACACACACACACACACACACACATATATATATATGTCTCTGTGCGGGTGTATAAAATCTCCATTTTAGTGGCTGTACTCACAATGCTCTTTTAGAATTTCTGTAGCATATACCTCAGTAGCAAATAGTTCCAGAAAAATTCTTATTTAGCTTACTCAACAATCTTTATGTTATAACTTACCTTGTGATTCACATTTTCCATATGTTGGAAATTCACATTTTCTTTTGGTAGATGGTTTCTTTAGGGATAAAAATCATAAGCAAGTGTTTATTTTTGTGTTCAGTAATTATTTGCCTTATACTTATATACTATACATTTCTCAGTGTTTCAAAACACAGCTCCTTGAAACAATATCTGCTTTCTCCTACACTTTTAATCCTTATGAACTACTCACACAATTGATTACAACATTAATCATTCTCCCCTTTTTATGATCACATGAATTTGGACAAAAGTAATTTACCCAGCATTGGGAGAAATGAGCCACAGCAATCTGCACAAAGTTGTAGAGTTTTGTTACGTTTTTCAAATTGAAGGAAAAAGCATATTTTTGTCTTCTCAGATTTTCATGAGTACCACGAGAAGGTGGAAACCTAATTTTCAATAAGATATTCATGACTATGGGCACCTGGGTGGCTCAGTAGGTTAAAGCCTCTGCCTTCGGTTCAGGTCGTGATCCCAGGTTCTTGGGATCGAGCCCCACATCGCGCTCTCTGCTCAGCGGGGAGCCTGCTTCCCTTCCTCCCTCTCTGCCTACTTGTGATCTCTGTCTGTCAAATAAATAAATAAAATATTTAAAAAAAAAAGATATTCATGACTATGCCATCTTCTTTGTACATTGATGGACCTACTGAGTGAAGGATCATGACCTAGAATATTATGAACACCCAGAACCCTAACACTCAAATTATTTGTTTTAATCTTTTAAAATGGAAAGAATTATTTTTAAATTACTCCATCGATAACCTGATGAAAGTATCTTTCCCTAGACACTTAACTCAGTGGCGCCAAACAAATTATTTTCTATAGTCCACAGAGCAGATCACCTGTCCAGGTGTGCTGAAGACCGCGCACTTCCCTCCTGAAATCCTAACAAGCCAATTTCTCAGCAGAGGTAAGAACTTGGGTGTTGCTCCAAATGAAACTCATCCTCAAGGTTACGCCTGTTATTTGTAGTCTGTCATCTCCTACCACCTGAAATTCCTAAACAGGTATTGAAATCTTTTTACACACAGCTTTATGTAAGTGCTCTAATAGCCATTTACGTGTGGGCTTAAGGTCAGAGGGACCTTGAGCATTTGTACCTAGTAAGATAACAAAAGACCTACAGGATGGTTAGTGAAAAATCGAATGAAATAGAGAAATCTTAGTCTGATAGGCAGAGGTTCCGGCTCAGTGTTCTCTGTGAATTAATTCTTTTATCGGGAATGGTTTTACGAGCATTTTCCTTCTCTGCATACCAATTCCAGAGAAGTGTTTCTATCGGACGGGAAGCCATTACATTCAGCCAACTCAGAGCCATTCATTTATTGAAAAGTTTATCTCTGTATTAAATTCTCACTGAAGAGGGTTTCATTAGACCCACAAGACCAGTATAAACAGGGAGCTGCAGAGTGATTTGGAAAACGAATCGGGATCTAACTTCTCGGTCTGTTTTTGTCCCCACGGCTCCTGCACCAGGGCTGCCAACTGCGCCAAGAGGGAAGCATGTATTCAAGTTGGATTTTTTTTTTTTTTGTTTCCTGTATTTGAGCAGGCCACAATTTATATCACTCAGGTCTCCTTAAATTAGTCCAAGAGGATTTCATTTTACAGGCCTGCTTGACTGGGATCCTTTTGGCACGATGGGTTCAGCTTTGTATACAGCGGAGATTCATATTTTATGTGTGTGTAAAAACCCCAGCCATGAATCTAACAGCTCCGAGCTTCACCTTCATTCTTTACAGCTCAGTTCAGAGCCCGGCACGTTCCCACAGACTGAGTCTCAAGGCAGCTCCTGGCAGAGCTGAGAGGACAAAAGCTAAAAATAGATTAAGAAACTCGGGGGCAGAAGAAGAAAAAAAATGGAACTCCTTCCGTCCTTCTTCACAGAGCGCGGCCCAAATTTATATGATGTGGACATAATGCCTCCCCTTCACACATTTAAATTGAAATAGCACTTTTGGCTAGACACTGTTTTCTGCTTTTAAGTTAAAGAAAGCCGTGGGGGAATTGTCTGAAATCCTGTCCCCCTCGTGGAGCCCTTCAACGCGGTTGCGAGGCTTCAACCCACTCTCTCCACTTCTTTACCCAAGGTACCCTCCAGCTCCTGGTTGTATCTCCTTTTGTGGCCTTGCTTTTCTCCTACTTCACTCCTAAACAGCTTCCACGGAGCTAGGAAATTTTGCTTTGTTACTCTTAGAATTCTGTGGGCAGTTTTCAGAAACGCATACTGGTGCATATTTACTGATATCCATTAGCATACAATGGTGTTCTGGGCTGAATAGGAACCCTGTAGGTGAAGGGCGCTGAGTGAATGCATGCATGCCTGTTTCAGGTACAAGAACAAAGAACAATGTCCAGAGGAGTGAAAAGATCCACAAGAGTTTTGTTCAAATTTCTGTTGTCCTCTCTAATCATTTATTTATTTGAACTAAAGCTGACTGCCTTCTGGGCACTTCTTGGCACTATTAATGTCTCTAATGAGGTGTAAAGCCCACAGGTCTATAGAAATGTCAATACTGTAACAAAAGGAAAGTTGTTTTCCCAATACCATATCTCTCTTAAAATAATAGAAATTGTCTCTGAGTCCACGATTCATGAATTTTCTGGTGAATTCTTTCACTAGTATAAAAACTATTTAATTTCCATCAACATGTAAATATGTTAAAACATCATAAAATCATGATAGATAGGACGTCTGTCCTGTAGTAATAACTAAAGAAACCCATTAGGTCTCCAGCACCAATACTGTGCCCGAAAACCCAATGGATAAAGAACAAGATACCTCCCCAGTCCTCAAGGAGCTTTCTATCTAGACACACAAAAATCTAGATACACAGAAGTAAAAATAATATCAAGCGATAGAATATATTGCTAGTTAAAAAAATGATTAAGAATAAACAAAATGTGAGATTATAGAGAAAGATCAATACGTTCCAAAATCATTTATGAAAACACTATAAAGTGAATAGGATTTGAGTTGACATAAAGGGAAAGAAAAAAATTATATTAAATAAAAGATGAAGACATGAACAGACATTTCTTCAAAGACGACATACAAATGGCCAACAGACACGTGAAAAAAATGTTCCACATCACTCAGCATCAGGGAAATACAAATCAAAACCACAATGAGATACCACCTCACCCCAGTCAGAATGGCTAAAATTCTCACACCAGTCAGAACGGCTAAAATTAACAAGTCAGGAAACAACAGATATTGGCAAGGATGCAGAAAAAGGGGAATCCTCTTATACTGCTGGCGAGAATGCAGGCTGGTGCAGCCACTCTGGAAGACAGTATGGAGGCTCCTCAAAAAGTTAAAAATAGAGCTACCTTACAGCCCAGCAACTGCCTTCCTAGATATTTACCCAAAGGATAAAAACATAGTGATTCAAAGGGCCATATGCACCCCAATGTTTGTAGCAGCAAGGTCCACAATAGCCAAAATATGGAAAAAGCCCAGATGTCCATTGACAGATGAATGGATAAAGATGTGGTATGTACACAGACACACACACACACACACACACACACACACACAGGACTATTACTCAGCCATCAAAAAGAATGAGATCTTGCTATTTGCAATGATGTGAATGGAACTAGAGGGCATTATGTTAAGTGAAATAAGTCAGAGAATTACAAGTACCATGGTTTCACTCATATGTGGAATTTAAAAAACAAAACAGATGAACATAGGAGAAGAGAAAGAAAAACAAAATAAGATGAAACTAGAGAGGGAGGCAAGCCATAAGAGATTCTTAACTCTAGGAAACAAACTAAGGGTTGCTGGAGGGGAGGCAGGTGGGGGGATGGGGTAACTGGGGGATGGGCATTAAGGAGGGCATGTGATGTAATGAGCACTGAGTGTTATATCCAAAGGATGAATCACTGAATTCTACCCCTGAAACTAATAATACACTGTATGTTAACTAAGTTGAGTTTAAATAAAGAATTTTTCAAAGATGGAGAAAATATTTTCTTAGAGGAGTAAGGGGAGAATGCTACTTCCCAGGAAGAAAAAGGGCTCAAAAGGCAGAGAAGTATATCATAGGAACGGTGACCTGTAATATTTTAAGAAGTATATTTGGTCTTTTTCTCCAGTTCCTGGCACAGAGCTCCTAAAACCTTTGGGATGCCCTGAGTGAGAGGAGTGTGTTTTGTTATTTATAAGGAGTCTCTTTTGAGCATGAAGTGATGAAGTGAGGAAGTGAGGATGAAGTGTGGGGTCCCTAGATAGCCTTAGGGTGGGACTGGTCATGGTCACCAGAAAGATCCAATCACTAGAAGGTTGGAATCTTCAGTCAACCTAGCCACAACATGTACAAGATCTGGGATATGCATCCAGAGTCAGGACGGGTGTAACTGCAGTGAACATTTTTTCTTATCAAAATGACATATGTAAACACCAATCCTACCCCCTTCTCTCCTTCCTTTATTCTGTCTTTTTTCCCTCTCTCCTTTCCTTCTCCTTTCCATATCCCCTCTTTCCTTCCTTTGTTTTATGATTTCCATCCTTGTGACAACCACAACTTTTATCAAAATGTGTGAGGATGAAAGGAAGACCCAAAGCAATGATATATTCATTTACATCAATAAAGCCAGCGATCATAACAAAGACCCCCATTCTCAGTCACTGAACATAATAAGGATTCGTTTCTGTTTATTGCTGCAGTGCAATGCAGACTGGCGGAGGGGAGAGGGTTCACTTAGAGACCCAGACTTCTTTTATCCAATGTCTCTGCCATCCCATAAGACCTGAGTCTTCCTTCTGGAAATGGCATACGTCACTTCCATCTTCATTCACTGACCAGAACTCATTCTTATGGCAAAGGAGGCTGTCAGAGGTAGTCTGGCCATGGCCTCAGTGGAAAAGTCAATCAGTTTGATGCATAACTGGCTGGTCTCTCCCACAGCTACTAAGAGCTGGGGTTTCATATTTTTGCAAGAAAAAAATGAGTGCAATTGTTCACCCTGAGAGAAAGCACAAGGCCTAAGGGAGTGGCATTAGTTTTTACTCTTTCCTGGAGAGCACACCACCACCGAGAAGATCCAAATAGGTAAGTTTGTCCTCTCCCCATCAAGTGATGAGTGAATGTATTTGATCCAAAGATACTGAATATCCATAAGTGGTAGCTGTTGAATTAGTTACACTGTGGAGTGCCTGCAGAGGACAGAGAACACCGACATGGATGACCACCTTTGAGGTCAGGACGTCAGGAGTGGCGGTGGCACCATCAGATCCGCCAGGCATGTTTTCACGTCACATCCCATTCCTCACTCCCCTACCTTCCAATCACCACTCTGCTCAAAAGAGAAGAATATACAGAGCACTTTGGTGAGGTAGAGTGGAAAGAAGGTAGGAGGAGATGGTTCACTTCCCGCAGGAATGGCACCTGATGTGGACAAAGATGTGGCAGGCAGGCCTTCTGGGAACTGCTGACCAGCTAGAGTGAAGAAGAGTAAGGAACATGGTTAGCCGTGGTGCCCACCAGACTCATAGAGTCCCAGTAGATCAGCTGTGGCCCTTCACCGTACGCCCTGATAAGATGACAGCAAGACCTTCCAGGGCACTAACAGCATGACACAAATGCTCCAAACACCCCTTTCTCAGCCACAAGACTCCTTCCTCTATGTAGAAGCCCCCACCTCCAAGGCGCCAGGACATGGAGGAAAGCACGTCCCAGAGAGGGTGATCTGTGGCCCATGAAAGCAGTAAGAGGGTGACAGTTTTGGAGAACAAAGTCAGGCAGTGTCAACAGAGAAACAGCATCCAAGGCATCAAATAAGCATGACATCATGAAAGATCAGGTCTTGCTCTGAGACCTTGCTCTGAGTGTCTTGCTGTGTGAATGAGAGCATCTACCTTACTAGGTGGAAAGCTTATATTAGATAATGCACAGAAAGGGTTCATTGTAGTGCTTAACACATAGCAAGGACTCCATTAAGGTCGGCTAATTATAACAGTTGCCATTATAGTAGATGTAGTAGTCATGGTGAGGGGAGGAGAAGTATTAATTTGTGAGATTGATTGTGAAGACTGTTGAGGTCCAAAACTGATGGGACATTTGGGGAAAAATAGATTCTTGGTTATGAAAAGGGCTTGGTTAGAGCTTTCAGGCTGCAGTAAAGGAAGCTTATATTCACACTCAACTGAGGACTTGGGTTTGAGGATGGGAACCAAGGAAGTTCATGTTTCCAATGAACTGAGATAGCATTGACCAAGATGCACAGGAATTAGAGAGCCCTAGTGGTGCCCAGACTGAATCCATCATGAAGAGAGGGGGCTTTGGCAGGTGACCCATGCTTACCCCCTCCTGCCACAGAGCCAGCAGCAGGAAGAATCAGGAGGACAATCCCACTCTGGGAATATATTAGAAACACAACAGGGAGCCATTTGGAAGCTGCAGGAGGTTATAAAACTTTTAGTTGGGAGAGGGGAGGAGAGGCTCAGATCTGTATCCAGTGCTCCCTCCTTCCCGGTCGCCTATCTTCTACACCAGATTCAGGTTACACAGATCATTCCTATGCTTTCCCTGGACCTCCTTTCCCTCCTCCACAGAATTCAGGGCAATGGCTTCATTGTCATCCTTTTCAAAGTCCTCCAAATGCCAGCTTTCTTGCCTGATACTTTGAGGATTTCTTTTGACTGAATCAGGGTCATCCCATCTGATCTGCTTCAATCAAGCCAGGGGACCATCTTCACAAAACAGCATTATTTCTTTTTTTTTTTTTTTCCCCAATTTATTTATTTTCAGAAAAACAGTATTCATTATTTTTTCACCACACCCAGTGCTCCATGCAAGCTGTGCCCTCTATAATACCCACCACCTGGTACCCCAACCTCCCACCCCCCTGCCACTTCAAACCCCTCAGACTGTTTTTCAGAGTCCATAGTCTCTCATGGTTCACCTCCCCTTCCAATTTACCCAAATTCCCTACTCCTCTCTAACGCCCCTTGTCCTCCATGCTATTGGTTATGCTCCACAAATGAGTGAAACCATATGATAATTGACTCTCTCTGCTTGACTGATTTCACTAAGCATAATCTCTTCCAGTCCCGTCCATGCATTATTTCTAACAAGAAAAAGAAACAAGCAAAGTGATAGACTGTTTCATTTCTGTTTATATAGACATAAATAAAACATGTCCTTCCTCAAGATAGAGTAATCCCTGCTTAACTAGCCTTTTGTGCTGCGTGTGAGGTTGTCTTCAAAGGCGCCTTCAATGTGTGCTCTGTCTGAGCCCATCCCCACACATTCCCACCCCCAGCCCTCCCTTCTCAACATCTCCCGCCTTGCTGCCACATCCTCCCATCCCTTTCTTCTGAACAGCTACTCCGCGGTTAGGGTTTTACCTTTTGGTGAGAATGTATTTATTTCTTCCTCCTTCATTCTACCCAGTTAGGTAGACTTCATTTTCCAAAAGCCATATATTCAATTTCCCCCACACCCTCCCATTTTCTTTCTTACTGGAAGGTCCAAAGAAGCTAGAAAGGAATGGAGAAACACTGGTGATTTCAGGGGTGCTGGGTGGCTCAGTAGGTTAAGCATCTGACTCTTGATTTCAGCTCAGGTCATGGTCTCAGGATCATGAGATCAAGCCCTGCATCGGGCTCTGCACTGAGCATGGAGTCCACTTGAGATTCTCTCTCTCCCTCCCTCGGCCCCTCCCCTGCTCTTGCATGCACTCTTTCTCTCTCTCAAATAAATAAATAAATCTTTTTAAAAAAGGCTCTTGCCTTCAGAGGTAATAAAATCTGTAGTGGAGAGAGTATACCCGCTACAACCTAAATATTTGCTCAAATATTTGTGGTCTTCACTGACGACAGAAGCATTGCTCTTTATCTTGTCAATTAAATAAAACTAAATGTGAATTTTGGAACACTGAAAAGAAATAAAATAAAACAGAAAAATAAAGAATGTTATTCAGCCATAAAAAAAACTAAATGTAATGTATAAGCATTTTTTAACTGTAAAAGAAACAATCATTCGAATTTCTGTTATCCTGACAATCTGAAGATCTCAAAGCACTTTTAAAACATTATATTAAAGAATGACTGTCGACGACTGTCTCAGCTGCTGGGCCTCAATTTAAAGCAGCCATGGCCACATTTAAAAGTATTAAGCTGCAGGGGCACCTGGGTGGCTCAGTCTGTTAAGCGTCCGCCTTTGACGCAGGTCATAATCCTATAGTCCCGGGATCAAGCCCCGCATTGGGCTCCCTGCTTACTAGGGAGTCTGCTTCTCCCTCTGTCCCTTACCCCTCTCATGTTCTCTCTCTCTCAAATAAATAAATAAAATCTTAAAAAAGAAAAGTATTTAAGCTGCAGTCAAGGGAAATGACAATTAGGTACACTCCTTAAAAAAGTGTATTATTAAATGAGAAATTGGAGTACCACCTGGCTTACAGTTTAGCTGAATAGTAAACCAACTTAACAAGGAACCAGTCTGAGTGAGAGAAGTTGCTATTTACAGGCTGCCTCGTGTTCTCCTAAGAAAGGCAGAAAGTCACCTCAAAGTAAATCTTATTGTTCTGTGTCATGTATGAATTTCTCCTCTTCATTATGCAAATGTAAGTTAATTTGGCTATCACGGCTATGCTGAAGGGTGAATAGAAACCACTTATGCCTTGAAAAGCGCTGCCCTTGGATGTACAGAGTCCCTCTCTGGAAAAAAAAAAAAAAGAAAAAAAAATGATTGTGTTTCACATAGGGATTACAGAGCCAAGTAGAAGGAGAAGGCTAGAGATCCTGGACACATCTGTTTGGAAGTCCAATATGACTAGATGCTTTCTGATAAACTGAGATAGCTTTGACCAAGATGCACAGGAATTACAGAGCCCTAGTGATGCCCAAACTGAATCCATCATGAAGAGAGGAGGCTCTGGCAGGTGACCCAGCCACAACACTATGGTGTAGGCAGTTGCATAGAGAGGGGAAGGATGGTTCCAGGACATGCAGCAGCTGCTCAAAGACCCTTCCAATCCAGCCACCCCAACATGGAGAGCTGGGCTTTGAGAACAGTGGCTCAGAATGAGAATATAAACTAAGGACTACCTATAGCCAAGAGGATGGACTCCTATCTCCCTCCCTTGAAGAAACTATGTAGCCTGAGTATTCTCCAGGGCAGTAGACACCCGGATAAGCTTGATGTTTGATTACAAGTGTTAGTTTCAACAGCTACTCTAGGTCAGCATCAAAGGCACTGGAAGTTAAAGCTGGGGGATCAGGTGGCAAGACCAGATTGCCAATATTTGTCACTAGAACAAGGGAAGTTTGCATGTTGGTGACTGGAACATCCAAAAGGACTCCCCCCTGTCCATCATAAGCACTATCTTTACTGATTGAGTATTAACCCCTCTGGCCACATCCATTATCAAAAAGGCAATGAAGATGCCCCTTCTGAACCACTACCAGAAAAGGTTTTTGACTCACCAGTCAGATGCCTCAGTGCCAACAGAGACTATGCAGATCTTATTCATATTCGAAATCTAGCCAGGGAGTTCCCAGTCTCATCTGTGGTGAGAAGCTCATCTCTTGATACCTCATCTGCAATGAAATTTTCACCAGTCTACAATGAATGAGAGGGGGAAAAAAAGGACTATATATTAATTTTTTGACAGATTATGTTATCCCAGAGAGTTTATATCTTTCCTGATAATTCTGGTGCCAAAATAACATTTGTTTCATGCAGTGATGAAAGAATCAGATAATTTTGTTTATCATGACATTATTTCACAAATAAAAAGTTGTCAACGACTGTACTGCTCCTCAATTTCTCTCTCTCCCTTTCTCTGCCTCCACCCCACGATTTGTTAAATGTAGAAGAATGGAAGCAATGATGTAGCACACGTGCTAGAGGGTGTTTCAATTTCGGTCCCCCCTCCAAAAATAAACATGCATTTTTCCCTCAAATTGATGGTCTTTCCCAAGATATTTGGGCAGTCCCAAGAAACTGAGTCAGCAAAGCCAATCCAATTAATAGAGCATTACTTAAGGTTTTATTATGGATAATGTGTCCATGGAATATAAAATCACCTGCGTGCATATAAATTCACGAAACTACTTAGAGGAAAAAATTTTGTCCTGGAAAATGAGCTCACAGGGCCAGGTGGTCAGTGGAGTAGAGTCGATGCCTCTATTACACCACACTACACCAAATTAGAGCTTTCTGTTTACCTCTCCGCCTCACCTACAAACTGTAAGGTTATTGAACATACAATTCCCTCAGATATGGTCTTCTATGGTTAGCACCTAAACTGCTTTTCACACAGTAGGTCAATAAATGTTTGCTGGTTAGATCAATAGATCTGTTAGATTACAAAATCTTTCAAATGACCAATACACGGAAAGAAAAAGAAAAGAAAAAGGATGGGAAACTTACAATAATAAAGATGGTGAGTTGTTCGAATAATAATTTGTTTTGTTTTGTTTTTTTAAGACCCAACTCAACCCCAGAATCTACTTTTTTAATACCCTTGCCTAGTATATCTTGATTGCTTAGATGTTAATATGCAAATAGAGAGGTTTCATTTCTCTAGATCAGGGCTTGGCCAACTGGGATTGGCCATGGGCCCAACCCAACCTCTCATCTGTTTTGTAAATAAAGTTTTACTGGAATGCAGCCAGGTCATTGAATTATATGTGATCTGTGCCTGTTTTCATACTATGCTGACAGAGTTGAGTAGCTGTTATAGTCATCTATGGCCAAGCCCACAAAGTCATATTTATTATCTCTTCCTTTGCAGAATGTTTGTTGATCAAAAGTTACTATAGATCATCACTTCCCTATATACCCTAAGATTAATTATATGCCATGTTTGATTTTATATCTTACAACTAAAATGAATTTATTGTTATGTGATTGTTTTCTTAATAGATCTTCAAAAAGCCCATCCATTGCATTAGTTGGTAAATGTCACAAAATGTCAACCCTTATTCTCCCAGACTCATGTCCAAGCCAGCAGATCCTAAAGGCAGGTGTGAGCCACTTTTTCTGGAAGCCCTCTCTTAAGAACATACAAGCATCTTCTTACTTCCCATAGAATTTTGGTTTGAACTGAAGAGAACTAAATGCATCTGGAGGAACATAGGCCTTTCTGTGAAGATGTTTTATGATCAGATGGTACCACTTGAGGCAATTGAGATACCAAATCTTATAAGGGTACCAAAAATAATAGCTGCCACCTACTGAAATTTCAGTCTATGCTAATCACTATGCAACTTTCCTGATCTTTGCTTCATATCATTTTTGTCCTCTTAGCCAATGCATATGAGGCACAACTTCCTGGTTACCCTTAACCACTGACCAAACCTTAGTTGGTGAGGAATCTGAGGCTTTAATACATTTCCCAAAGTTATACAGTTAATAAAAGGCAGGATTGGGATCTAAAACTGTGCAGATTGATTACAGATCCTGGGTTCTTCACTGTTCTAGCATAACACCTTTATTCCACTACATCATGGTGTGGTAGTTTACTTGAGCTAATTCTTAATTTTCTTCCATAAAGTCTTTCAATATATCTCAGGTATTGGGTCAATGGTTTTCATTTGTTCTCAGCAGAGTCCTGACGAAGCATATTCCCCTGCTGTAAATGAATTTTCAGGGCAATTTGAAAGCAAATAAACTCTTCTTTGATTCCCAGGGAATGATCTTTCATAACCAGATTCTACAGAAGACCTGTGAACTGGAGACCAGTCCGCTTAAATTCATTAGATTGGTAACCCTCATTTGACCCCACAATCCACTAGCCTTCTTCAGTTGAGCTATTCCCAAACTTTCCAGATTGGACCTTACCTCAGTAGAAGGTTCACCACAGAATGTCCTGCGGTGCCTTTGTCCCTAACTATTTGTCCCCTAAGGAACACCAAAGCACAAATTCCTTTCCTATGCTTTGGTGACCAGAGCTTTGTTGGATAGCTCCAGACCCCCTACCTGTTGGATCTGTATCTTGTGTCCCAGCCAACCACTAAATAACTCCATGGTCTCTGTCTTAGCTCAAGTTACTGTAACGAATTTACACAGACTGGATGGTTGAAAGAACAAATATGTATTTCTCACAGTTCTGGAAATTAAGAATTCTGAGATCAAGGTGCTAGGAGATTTGGTTCGTGGTGAGACACTCTTCTGAGCTTGCAGACAGCTTGTCTCTGTGACCTAACATGATGAAGACAGAGCTCTGATTTGTATTTTCTTATAAGGACACTAATTTCATCATGGTGGCTTCAACTCCTGACCATAATCAAAACCTAATTAGCTCTCAAAGGACCCACCTCCAAATACCATCACATTAGGCGTTAGGGCTTCACCATATGAATTTTGTAGGGACATAAACATTCAGCCCATAAGAATGTCCACAAACACTTCCCATATTGCAGCACCACTGGACAATGCCCTGTAGGAATCATTTAAGTGACATCACACTTTCTGAAAGCCAAAATGTTAGTCTGGTCGTTATGTACATTTAACCAAGATAATGCCTGGCTTTCTCTGCAAGAATGCTCCCACGACTAAAGAGACAACTGCACCATATCTACAGGCCACCTTGAGATCAAATGGTAATGAGATCAAAACACATCTGACTAGGAACCACAATCAATATCCCAGTTTTAGAAAGTATAGTTCTTTCCTAATATAAAGTCTGGCTGACAGTACAATGCACTCATACCAATAAGCAGATCAAGATCATAATTAGACCCTAGAGCCATACCCATCAGGTTATGTATATATACTTGTCTCTATCAATTCTTCCATGGAGTCTGCTATAGCAATATAATAAAATCTCTCCACCCACAGCAAGACATTCCCAATAATTTTATTGATTCTACCTCTGGAACTCTGCATTCAGACAATGGTTATGTATCCTAGCCAAGGCTTTTGCCACAAGTTACCATTCACAAACTACCTTCTTTACCTCATTAATCACCATTTCTGCCTGGCTGACTCATGAAACTACAACAGGAATAGTCTTGTGTGGATTACAGTACTAGTGTTATGATTTCAGTGTTTGGAGATTATTTCAGTATTTCACCCTACAATGTGAATTATATAATTAGTCTGGAAATACAACTAACAACCTAAGAAAGTATTAATAGATAGCTACTATAAACAAAATTGGTCAAAGCAATGATAGTAATTCAATAAATTTTATCATGATAATAAAATCAGTGAGAACATAGATAAAAATTATAGGGATTCACATTTAAATTTTAAGGAAAGGAATACATATTTCACTATTAGAACTATTTTTAAAAATAGAATCAGTTGTCCCATGAAATAGGCCTTCCACTGTACTAAGAACAAGAAGACACTGGATGCCATAAAGCAAGTTCCAGCCTTGGGTGTGCATAGCTGACTTTCTAGAGCTGAGGCTGAGAAGGTATCAGTCCAAAAGATAGGAGGATCTACCACCCAGGCTATCCACAGAAGTGAGTCATTAAGAAAGAGTCCCATATGTACACTAGAGAGCTCAGATGCTTGGAAGATGGAGTCACGCTGAAGAAAGTAGAGAAGAAAAAATCAAAAGATGGAAGAAAAGTCAATGAACTGGAGCCCAGAGAAGTGGGTTTACCAATGTTCCCAGGCTTAAAACAAGGCTGAAACCAACAGAACTGCCAGAGGTGAAAGTGAAACCAAAAGGAGGCAGAGATGGAAGTAGGTTGTGAACAAGGAATAATAGGCCCAGTGGAGAACAGAATCTTCGAGAACCTAACATGTCAGTGCCACAGGCCTTTCCAGGTGGGTTAGTACAGACAACGCCCATCAGTTACATGTGCGAATTCACCTGTTCATTAAGGCTTCCTTGTAATCCCGATTAATATACACAGTGCTTTCACACTTATTCACAGACACATTCACCGTTGTGAAAAATTTGAGTCACCCAGTGTGTGCATTTCCAGTTGAGGCTGAGCGAGGCAATGCTCTGCCTTCTTGTTTCAGCTATCACACTGCAAACAAGTGTCACCCAGTCGTGGAGAAGGGGGCCTGCCAGGGTGCGTCCTCAAAACTCTCAGGTGAGGCAGAGCACACGTATCCACAGAAATCCATCTTAAATGGCTGAGGAAGAGCAGGACCAGGCCCAGCCCTGGAGACAATGCAGTCAAGGTCCAGATATCCAACTGGGGGAGAAGAAAGGTCATCTCTACAGAGTGAGAGAGATCAGGTAGAGAAACCAGTTATCCTGGTTGACCTAAACCAGAGAAGGGCAAATAGATGGGAGTCTTCAGAAGACAGAATCAAGCAGCTGTTCTTCAGTACAACCACGGAAAAGCAATGGAATGAGTTCATCATCTGCCAAAGGCCCACAGATGTAACAGGGCAGCGAATTATAGTATATGGCTAGTATGATGGTGCTAGGAGTTTTTCAAAAAATTTTTAGATGAGAAAAGATTAAAAAGGTTGTAATTTTCCCGGGGTATCTCATATACAGGGGTGTCTAGGGCCCTTTTGAGAATAAAGACACTTTTGATAATTATGCTGGCCTAACAGACAGAAGTTGAGATTGTCCAGGGCCAACCAGATACATGATCACCCCGTGTATAAAATAAGGACTGGAGCTGGGCTTCAGGTCCCAGCAAACTTGCCTTCATCACTCTCTTACCGAGGCAAGAATGCTAGTGTTATGCCCAGCTAGACCTTTTGGTGCCAAGACAGTGTGCCTGGCCCACAGGCGTTGAGCGTAACTGTGGGACGAGACCCGGACCAGGCAGAGAGTGATAGTTTGAACATAGTGAGTCTTAGGGGCACCTGGGTGGTTCAGTCTGTGAAGCATCTGCCTTAGGCTCAGGTCATGATCCCAGGGTCCTGCGATCCAATCCTGCCTCAGACTCCCTGCTCAGTGGGGAACCTCCTTCTCCCTCTTCCTCTGCCCCTCCCCTGCTCACACGCATGTACTCTCACTCTTGCTCTCTATCAAATGAATGAATAAATAAAATCTTAAAAAAAAAAGAAATGGTGAATTTTAATAAAGAGATTTCTTCAAGTTGCAATATCCCAATAACCTATGCCAAGAAGCCTAATAAGATTATATTACTTACAGTTATGGGAGCTGAAACAAAACAGAGATTGAAGGGTATCAGACAGAAGTCAGGCGGTTCTACTATTAGACAGGTTTCATACACACTGAAAAGGAGCAGAACTGTCAAACCCTGGCATCAAATTAGACTCCTGCACACCCAACATATTTTTACCTCAAAACAGATCATTAAAATATACCTAGATAACATCTTTATTGTTATGTTGTGTTAAGACCCAATTAATCCAAGCAATAAAAATAATGATAATGCCTTAGATTTATAGGACTTAGGGGCACCTGGGTTGTGCCTTTTCTTTTTTGGTCTGCAGAGCTCAAACTGCTTACCTAGAAATGATTATCTCATGTACGTACATAGTCACAGAATCATCTGAGAAAAGGAAGAGTGAGATAGAACTCTCTCCAATTCTTTGCCTGCTTCCTCTAGTTTATCGATGCGGGAACTTGATTATAGCAAGTGTAAATGGCTTCGTCGTGATTCAGGAGAGAAGAGAACAAGAAATTCCATTACGTGTATCCACTGATGATTCAACCTCATGTCATTAGCCAGTAATAAAGAAATCCACCTTGCGCTGAAATTCCGCAGCAGGCGAGGTCACACTCCCAGGGTAGTTTAGTGGGAAGACCCCGGACTGAGAATCAGGAAACTTTGGTTTTCAGCTCCAGCCCACCACTGTTCTAAAATCCCCCAGTGTCTACTTTTGATTCTGTAAAATGGGAGAAATGGTCCCTGCCTCAGTTTTACAAGAAGGTGGGATCATTACAGGAAAAATGAGAGAAGGTACTAGGTCCATCTCTAAATGCTGCAAAAAAGTAACAAGGCATTTGGAGAGTGTCTGTGTTCCAGGAGGAGAAACAAAGTCAATTCAGGACAATGTACTTAAGAGCCAGGAGTTGAAGTGTCATAGAGGGATGAATAAAGCCTTCAGAGTTCATGGCCCCCATCTCAAGCAAGAGTCTCACCCCCCACATCTGAAAGACAGACCCAGAGCCAGATTTCAGATTCACTGAGCTCCTCACTGCCACGGACACAACTTTTACATTTACCCCAATGATGGTCCTTGAGGGCTATCTGCTTGATTTCCAGTTTTTCCTCCCTTTGGACATGAGTGAAACATTCTAAGCCAAAGAGCCCTGGGGGTACAAAACAAGGAAAAATGTATAGGGTACTGATACACTTCAAGTCCTGAGCCAAATATATTCACATTGCCCCCAGATTTTTCTTTTCCCTCATAAAGTAATGGGAATTGTTAAATGCTTTTTGAACTGCAGTTCAGGAGATACCATGCTCCCACTCACACAAATGGCCTGAGGTCTCTTCCAGGAAGACGGCAAATGAAGTGAATAGATACTCGGTGTTTTTCCCTTGATCATTAGTTATATACATTCCAAAGCTATACACCTTTCTGGACCAAAAAGATTGGGTAACTAACCCCTCTGAAGACACTCCTGTCAGCAACTCTGCTAAATTTCTCTCTCTCACTTCACTTCATGGGATGGTTTCTGTGGAGCCAAAATTAAAAAGAGTTGTCTTCTCCAGAGAAAATCTTCCACTTCCCTGTCTCATATTCCCAGACCCTGAACACATGCTCAAGAGAAGGAAATTTTGCCAAAATCTGAGTAACCCTTCTGAAAAATGGAGAATGCTTAAGTGGCCTGTATATGCCAGATATGATCCAGACACTCTACATTCTCATGAAATGAATATTTTTGGTTGACAAGGAGAAGTATTTCCTGGATGTGATCACTGCATGAGACAACCTTGTGAGTGTACACTCTACATGACCCTAAAACCAGGATGAACCAGAAAAGATGAACACGTTGACAAAAACGTGCTGCCCCGTGGTTTTGTTGAGACTGAAACCAATTCAAGAAATGTGTGTTGCGTGTGTGTCACATGACAGCACAGCCACCATGTGTTAATATAACCACAGGAGAGAGAAAGAAGATGGCGGAGGGACATCTTCCTGACCATGTGTTTTGTGCCCACTAAGTACTTTAATTCGTATAGTCATTGAGTAAGTTTGAATGGTCAACTTTTATTTTCTGTTTTAAAGGTGGAAAAACAAAAGATCCAGTGGATTAAGCGAATTTCCAAATATCTCACACCTACACCATGACAGGAGAGGACCTCAACCCCAGGTCTAATCCAAATGGAATATCTCATTCCCCTTTTTCTGGAAAACATTCCTGGAACCTCTGAATTCTGGGGAAGATGTTTCTCCTGTTTATTACTATGGCACATTGTATGTCTCCTGTCAGTGTAATCATCATGTTGCATTTTAACTGCGTAGTTGTCTGTAACTGCCTGGTAAGTTTCTTATGGAGAATGACTTTTGGAGTCCTGTTTGCCTCCGTGCTTAGCACAGTGATTGGCACACTGTATGTCCCCAGTAAGTAATATTGACTAAAAATATCATCTCATACTCCCTCAAAATAAAAGCTATGTGAGCCATAATCTGCCTTTATTTTTTATGTCAAGGGAAAGCCCTACAATAACTCCCACTTCTTGTGGGTACAAATAACCCGGCTGAATTGAGGTAGACATGACCCTTTACACTGTAGAGTCATTCAGGCATCATCCTGCTGGCATCTGACCTCATCCATTCTGGTTGACCACCTCTTTTCTGCTACCTTGAGTCTTGGGCAACCATCTTAAATTTGACCATTTAAGAAGAATTTGTTTACCACATGAATGTGACAGATACTATCCTAGGTGCTGGGAATACAAAAATTAATAAGGCCTAGTTCCTACCCTACCAATCCCCCAAGACAAGGGGGGAGCACACATATCATTACTGACGTTGGTTTCTGCTTCAATTACCAGGGGCCACTCTACTGGTCTGCCTCTGTTTCTTATATGCCTGCTCTGTTCCCACAAGGCTTCCACCAGACACTACTGACATCATTGTCATGACCATCATCTTCCAGTACTGACTGCTACTGGTAAGATGGTACCATTGAAAATGTGCTAGCCATAATCATTCAGTCGCTAAAGGCCCATTCATCGTAAGAGCAATTTCTATTGTTTGTGACGTCAGAATGTTTTGGACAGAACTGAATCTCAATCTTAGCTCCAATTTTATAGCTGTGATCTTAGGCAACTCTTGTAATTTTTTTAAAAAATATGCACAGAAAGGATAGTAATCCCTCTTTTACGTGATTATGTAATTAAATAAAACATCATATAAAAGGACCCAGCAAAAAAAGGTATTAATGTTATTATTATTACCACTGTAGTCACATTTCATGTTGGGATACCAAGATACCACCTTCAAATTCCAAGTGGTACCATAATTGCCCAGTATTCTCCTCTGGGGCCTACATATATCATTCTCATATCCCTACCAAGGGTACTTCCTCCAACTCTAACTGAGTCTGCTGTCTTTGGCAGTTAGAGCATGTTTGGCATGGAGAAGCTTTGCTCTTAAAGGTTCCATCTATAGCAGAAAAAGATGAACTAGTTTGTTGTAGAGAGCCAAAGGACTAGGATACTATTCCATGTTGTACTCACTGAGTCAAAAAGCATAAAAACTAAACATTTATTACTTGCTATAAATATTCCTAATCCAAATACTCTCTACTCTAGCGCTCTCTTCTGCCATTTTGCTTTTGTCATGATCCTCTCCTCAAGGGGTACCATGTCTCGTTGCTCATCGGAAAACATCACCGTGAGCCTTTCCAAAGTCCTCCTATCGTCCAACCCAGAGAGCCAGAGAGCCTTCTTCCAAAGAGACTCCTGGGAACAGGTGACATCCCAGTGTAATCTGGGACTATGCAAATCAGGCCCTGAGCTATATTTGTGAGAAGAATGTTCAATCATCAAATATGTTAGATTTACAGATAAATTGGGGGGGCGGGAGATGATTACGGTTTCTATATGTACAGTTGCCAGTCTTCACGTGTGAAACTGGTTTAGATAGTTGTTCGTCTTCATTCAATTAGTAGTCTAAGCTTTGGTCCAGAGCTGGCTTGTTCACAAAGGAATAATTTCAGAATCATCTAGCAAATTAAAACAATTGTTCATCTGTAGAATTAAAATGATACCCACATAGAAACTTCAGTTTAAACAGACCTAGGAATTCCCATTTCTTGTGGTCACAACTACTGAAGTCCAAACCTATAAAGTGTATATTAATTGGAGATTACAACTGAATTCACTGAGAGTGCTGGGACCATTCTTATCCAAGTTAGAACAGTCTGAAAAAAGAAAATCAGAATTTTGGCTATAATCCTGACTGATATTCCTCAATAACCAGCACCAGAGGATGTCATAAGAGAAATTTCCTATGGCAGAAGCATTATGAAGTAGTCCCAGCCATTGTGAGGCATGATCAAAAGGCATGACCTCAGCTAGTGGAAAGACTCATGAATTGCTTGACACTCTGTTTCTCCCTCTCAGGAATCAGGGCTGCTCTTGAAATGAATTGTAAATCAGAAAGCACCAGTAAATTTGGTGGATTTTATTACAACACCACAGTGGCAGTATTAACTACCTCTTTAAAGTGGAAAAATAAACTTTCAGCTCCTTCTACCAGGAAAATTACCTCAGATGTTTGCTTAAGAATACTCAGAATGAGTTAGTCACATATTGCTTACTTTTAGGAAGATGTAGAGAGCAGTCAGAAAGTAAATGATTCTATACCAATGGCCAACAGACAAATGAAAAAACCCACATCTCTCGGCATCAGGGAAAGGCAAATCAAAACCACAATAAGATACCACCTCACACTGTCAGAATGCCTATAATTAACAAGTCAGGAAACAACTGATGTTGGCAAGGGTGTGGAGAAAGGGGAACCCTCCTACACTGTTGGTGGGCATGCAAGCTGGTGCAGCCACTGTGGAAAAGTGTATGGAGGTTCCTCAAAAAGTTAAAAATAGAGGTACACTAGACCCAGCAATCACACTACTGGGTATTTACCCAAAGGGTACAAACACAGTGATTCAAAGGGGCTCGAGCACCCCAATGTTTATAGCAGCAATGCCCACAATAGCCAAACTATGGAAAGAGCCCAGATGTCCATCAACAGATGAATGGATAAAGAGGTGTTTTTAATATATACACACAATGGGGGCGCCTGGGTGGCTCAGTGGGTTAAAGCCTCTGCCTTCGGCTCAGGTCGTGATCCCAGGGTCCTGGGATCGAGCCCCACGTCGGGCCCTCTGCTCAGCAAGGAGCCTGCTTCCTCCTCCCTCTCTCTCTGCCTGCCTCTCTGCCTACTTGTGATCTCTATCTGTCAAATAAAATAAATAAAATCTTAAAATATATATATATATATATATATATATATATATATATATACACACACAATGGACGTATCCATCCATTGTATCCAGCCATCAAAAAGAATGAAGTCTTGCCTCTTGCAATGACATGGATGAGATAAGAGGGTATAAGAGGAAGAAGAAGAAAAAATAATGAATACTGTTTTTCTGAAAATAAATAAATTGGGAAAAAAAAAAAAAGGGTATAAGAGGGTATTATGCTAAGTGAAATAAGCCAGAGAAAGACGAATACCGTAAGATTTCATTCTTAAGTGGAATTTAAGAAACAAAACAGATGAACATAAGGAAAGAGAAGGAAAAATAAAATAAGATAAAAACAGACAGAGAGGCAAACCATAAGAGACTCTTAATTATAGGGAACAAACTGAGGGTTGTTGGAGGGGAGGTGGGCAGGGGTCTGGGGTAACTGGGGGATGGGCATTAAGGAGGGCACTTAAAATAATGAGCACTGGGTGTTCTATGCAACTGATGAATCACTAAATTCTACCCCCAAAACTAGTAATACTCTATGTGTTAGTTAAATTGAAGTTAAATAAATTTTTTTAAAAAGCAAGAAAAAAGTAGAGTTTTTTTTTAAGTAGAGGTTTCTAGAATCATGTTAGCTGACAGAAAATATCTGCATTATTATCAATATAACGAGTTATATTGAACGAACAGTGAACAATTTGAGAACATTAACTCAGTGAATCTGTTTCTGCCTAGACCAAATCAGGTAAATTCTTCACTCCTTTGAACATCTCTGGCCATTTAAAATAAATCATCCAGGTCAACCAAATTTTCAGGCATTCAGTTGTCTGAGCACATTGACCAACCGACTTTCTTGGAACTTTAGCAGATCGATAAGCATCTTACCTCTTTTTTGTGTCTTCTGTTGTTCTTGCAAAGCCTGTGCGTTGGGATTAAATGCTGAGATACTTACGTAAATGAAGTAGCAAATCCCATATTGAAAGATACCAAAGGACAAAGCTGATGGAGAAACTAGCACTCATTCTTTTTTTTTTTTAAAGATGTTATTTATTTATTAATTTGACCGAGAGAGAAAGAGAGAGATCACAAGTAGGCAGAGAGGCAGGCAGAGAGAGAGGGGGAAGCAGGCTTCCTGCCAAGCAGAGAGCCTGATGCGGGACTCGAAACCAGGACCCTGAGACCATGACCTGAGCCAAAGGCAGAGGCTTAACCCACTGAGCCACCCAGGCGCCCCGGTACTAGCACTCATTCTTGAAGCCTGGGAAGGGAATCCGCTCCTCTTAGTTCCTTGGTTCAGGACTGAGACTCCCTGGGAGTTTCCAGCCCTTCCAAGAATCTTCCTTCTGTCATCATCAAAGGGAAGTCAGCCTTGAGAAAGAATGCTGGAACCTCAGGGAACTTTTCACGAGTTCCAGGAGCCACATGAGGTGTCTGTGGCTGCACTGTCCTCACAGAGACTGTTCAACGTGGCACCGAGAGTGGTGGGCAGAGTAGTTGGCCAAAGAGGCAGGCGTTCATGGTGGCTTTTAGGGAATGAGCCAAATGTCAAAGCTAATGCATCTCAGAGATCTTCTAAGTCACCTTTGTCATTTTCAAGATGCACACATTAAAGCCAAGGTCAATTAAAGTGTCTAAGGTCAAACTCAGTAGTAAAAGCAGAGGAGAGCTCAGATCTTGCTGGTGCCCCATTTGCCAGTCCTCCTTCACCCGCCTCCCCCTCACTTTTTTTTTTTTTTTTTTTGAAGACGCGAAGCAGATGGCCCATCTACCTCTTTTTTGAAAAAGCAACTTTTTCACCTTCTTGTCAGCTCCTTCCTCATCACTTGCCTTCTCTTTCTTTCACCCCATAGCTATTTATGTAGTTAGGGAAAAAATGTCTGAAAGCCTCAAGGAAACCAATATTTCTTGCGACATTCAAACCCTCCACTGTTCTGATGGCCGGGAATTCCACAGTCAGCATTTTTGTGCTATTTCTATTGAAGCCAGAAAGTAGTGCAGGAGAAAGTTATCTGAGAATTTAAGAGCAGCAGGAAAAATAAAAAAGTTCAGTTTAAATCCCATTCCGGAAACCACGGACTATTCTATAACAGGAGGGCTTTTATTATTGTAGAGATAGCCAGCAGCAAGCCAGACTCACCGGGCTAGTTGTTAACTGACAAATATTAATCAACATCACTGGGCAATAAGGTTATCACCTTGCTGGGCCATGTGGGGGTCAGCCACTTATCCACTCTCTTGGTCAGATTCCCTTTTGGAAGAGAGCATGACTGTTCCACTTCCTCGAGCTCCGTGAAGCAATAAAACCCTCTATGCCCTGGAGAGGAGAGCTATGTAAATATCAGCAGCGTCTTGATGATAATACCTTGGATTTACACTGCTGCCTTACTCCCAAGGAGCAGTGCATGTGTTGTTATTACTTACCTTCGTGACCGCTCTGTAAGCAGAGACGGCAGGTACGATGAACTCCACTTTACAGATGGGAAAGGTGAGATAGAATCTGCTTCGTCTGTGGTCATCCAGCCAACAATGAGTCATAAGGACGCTGGCTGTTTTATAAACAAAGTGCTCTCGGCATCTTAGAAAACAAGGAATCATTTTTACTTAACATGGATTTGTTCACAGGAGTGGGAGTCATTGATTTTAATTTGTCATCGTTGACTCCTTGGAGACTCTAATATTTTAATTTTCTGGCACTTTCTGGCGCTAACTCGAGGTATAAATATTGTGGACTCTACACAGGTGTTGATAACTCTTCTCCATTGGCTCCCCAGGAGTGAAATAAGCCAAGAACCTATACTAAAAATATCCAGATTTCTTGCATTAGGCTGTAAGTTATGCATGATACATTGGATGGATGATAGATTGGAAAGCACAAGGAATTTGAAGCCCGAGGCTCTTGGTTCAGATTCTGGCTATGGCTTCCACAGGTTATGGATCCTAGTCTAGTAATCTGACCCTTTGTTTCTTTAAGGGACAAATTTTTATTCTTATTTTTAATGATATCTCATAAGGTTTTTTTTTCTCATAAGGTTTTAATACAAATTTGTATAATAAGTGTACGCAAAAGCACTTGATTAAGTGGTAAAATAATCACTTATCTGTCGGTGATTAGAGTTGAGACTCCATTATTTGAAAACATATACTGTAAAGACAAATGGCTGATCTGTCTTCTAAAAAATTTGGTAGAAAATCAGAGCCATATGCAAGAAGTTACTGAAGGCCGTCATGGAAAGGGCCCTCCGAGAATTACTGAGGAAACATTCTGGTTCACAAATACCAAAGTTGCAAAATTTGAGAGTCCGAGTTGAAAATTAGTCCCAAACACTTCCTAACTTTTTCAGTGTTATATGGTAAGCCGGGTAGATAGTTCTCTTAGAACACATGTTGTTCATCTCCTGAAAAATCACTTGGGTCTGCTACCAGTGCCACTCCAAATCACATGTTTCAATGATAAGACCCAAATTTAGCACATATCTCTGCCTTTGGGCATTTGATAATTTTTCTAGTACTTTTTACACTTTGTCTACATATGTAAGGGAGGCTCCTAAATTATTCCAAAGATTGGCCACAATTTCCAAAAAGTAGTGATTGTTACCAACTCCCCGTATTTTCTCTCTGGCCCCCTGCCGAAGTTCTTGCCACTCTTCCTCCGTTGGAAACTGACCTTCCTTTTGAAAATACTTGACAGGGGATCTAATGACTACACTCAGTTTTACCTTTAACCACAAGGCAGGCCAAACAATCATGAGTATCATGTGGACTATTTAATACGATCAAAATCTTGCTCCACCTAGTAATTCTCTGTCAAGACTAGTCTCTTCCCTCTCTGTCCCCTAACGGCACGTACCTTCCTGAGAACTTCTCATTGTTTACGTCTGTTCCCCAATCACATGGGAATGAATACATCTTACTCTTTGTGTTGTCCACAGGTCACAGATGTTTCAGCAGATTAGCCCCGTAGATTATTTTACCTATGGCATTTACGATCGATATTTTGTGAATTAAAGTGGTCCCAGGCCAGGGCACCCGGGTGACTCCGTCAGTTCAGTGTCTGACTCTTGCTTTCGGCTCAGGTTACGATCTCAGGGATATGAGTTTGAGCCCCACATCAGGCTCCATGCTCAGCATGGAGTCTGCTTAAGAGTCTCTCTCTCTCCCTCTGTCCCTTCCTTCAGTCATGTTCTCTCTCTCTCTCTCACTCAAATAAATAAATAAATAAAATCTGTAAAAAAAAAAGTCACAGGCCTACCAGTGAGAATCATGCAATCAGAGTGTAGCCCATTTTAAAGCTAGGAAGATACAACTAACATTGCTCACGAAATCCTGGGTCCAATCAGCAAATTGGCTTTGCCCCAGGTGTTGCTTGCTAGTGACTGGAAGCAGCAAATTATAGACAAGTATTTCGTGGTCAGTTGCTACGATGGGACTGGAGACCAATGGGTGTTGCGGCATAAAAACGAGATGGAGGGACACACCTTTGATGTATATTTGCCAAACTGAACTAGAACAAGTGGTAGATGTCACTGTTGGTTCATAAATTAGAGACTAGGTGAAAGTCATCCAAAAAAAAAAAAAAAATTCCCACAAAGTCCACCTAAGGAGGTTATACAGACTGGTTCTTAAGAGCTTCCTCTTTCAGTAAAACTGAAACAATCCAACACTAAGGAATTTAAATAAATTCAATTTCCCTTGGCCTGATTTTCAGCACTTTTCACCATCTGACCCAAACCTGGCTTTCTAGTATTATCTGTAACAACTCACTTTATCAAATATTCCAGTGCAATAAATTATTTATTCATTATCCAAACACAGTTTACATTTTCTTGATTCAGAGCCTTCCCCCAGCTCCCTAAAGGTTTTTCTCTTTGTTTTCTGTATATCCTGATCATACACATTCTTGCAGGTGTGGCTAGAATGTCTCTCTTCCTTTCTCACAGTCTTCCCTCCATCTCTACATTCTCACCGCATTTAGCGTATCATTCATTTGGCAGTTAATCATGCACTCAGATTTTAGTGTGTACATAATCAGCTTGCTTGCTTATCTCTGGCATTATTACTTAACTCTTTGCCTTTTTCTGACATTTAGCCTTAACTAACACGGACACTCCAGGACACAGAGAGAGCATCGTATTTTGCTTTGCACCTCCCTGGAGAGACGGTTTTGTTACGTACTCTTTAAAGCCCTGCGGTTCTAGGAAGGGAGGCAAAGAGAGGTGAGGTAGGCAGAGCTCCAAGCCTCCACACCTAATTCAAACAGCTCAACTCCAGGCTCACCTAATCTATGTTTTGGCATTCACTGTCCCTGGATGTCTCATCCAAAGTTTTATACTTGTTTTTGCCATAGCACTGACTTTGCTTTCTGAGAAGAAAAACACAGGTAGCAGGAGAATACTGGAAATAGATCGGAAGTGAGCACAAGAAGGGCTCTGACCCAGATTTTCCCACGAAACACCCAGATAACTATATACTTCTAACTATATAACTCATCTTTTGGAGCCTCAAGTTTCCTATGTGGGAATTAAAGTATTTGGAGTAGATTATTTTAAAAAAGATTTTTATTTATTTATTTGACAGAGAGAGAGCACGAGCAGGGAGAGAGGCAGAGGGAGAGGGAGAAGCAGGCTCCCCACTGGGCAGGGAGCCTGATGGTGGGCTCAATCCCAGGACTCTGGGATCATGACCCAAGCCAAAAGCAGATGCCTAACTGACTGAGCCACCCAGGTGCCCCTGGAGTAGATTATTTTAAGGATATCAACCCTTCTACACTTCTCTCTCTACCCCCAATCCCTGAAACCACCCCAACCCTAGAACATAGAACATGTTCATTAAATATCTAATAAATAAATCCTGCTAACCCTGGCAGTGACATCCAATTACGTATATCTATATAATTATATATACAATTTTTTACCTTGTCTTTGAGTTCTAGTTTATGGTTAAAATAATCCACTTTAATCCTTAAAGTTACACCAGCCAGACCAGGAAATAAAGAAAACAAAGCATTTAGAGTACTCATCTCCAATTTTTCACAAAGAGCTAGTTATCAAGGGAAGGCACAGCGGCACCGGTGTAGGTCCTTTCCGTCTGGGCAGAGCGGGAGGAATGCCAACCAGATCAGTAACAGCAGCCTCCTGAGTGGGGAGAAAGGAAGGCTGTTCCATTTTGTATTCTGCTCATTTCTGCTTTAGAAGAAAACAGTTGACACTGTCTCATTGAAAAGAAAATGCACTCAGATTTCATCATCAAATAGTATTTATTATTAATCCCCGGAGGGTGCGCGGGGCTGCGCTAAGCATGCCAATTTGCCTGCCACCTGCTAGTGGCATTTTCGTGTGTCAGAATGTGGTCTCCTTGCCGTTGATGCTAGAGGTGGGAAAGGGCAGTGACAACAAGATTAAAGGAAAGAAGAACAGACTTCGGAAGAGAGGGCACGAGAATCACAAAGGTCAGTCACGGAGGGTACGGCACAAGGGTTGCCTGGTTACTGGTTTGGAGCCTGGGGATGGTTTTCAGATGGCGCATTATCTGTGAGCAGAGCAGGTAACCTCTAACTCCGTAGAATATCAAACAAGAGGGAATGCATTTAGATTAAGTGGGGGAAATCTGGATCCGAGGAAAAGAAAGGACCATTAGAGACTACAGAAATTCTGCCCCCAGAGATATTTAAGGAAGAACAGAGAGTCGTATCTCCAGAGGGTGGGATGCCATAGATCGGGTCTGTTTGAAGGCAGACCCTTGGGCCCCTGGGTCATGATTTCACAATTATCCTAAAATGACTGCCTTGATTTCCAAGTTCAAGGATCTCCTGGATGTGGAGACATCCCCAGGTGGTGCAACATCAGGAAAGATTTCACAGAGGGACAGGCGTTTGCACTGAGCCCTGCCTGAGATTTTGACAAGTGGAAACAGAGGGAGAAGCAATTCCGGACAAATGAATCAAAGGCAAGGAGACCCTGCGTCCATGAGGGAAGTGAGGATCGCGCCTCGTAAGGACTGAATCAGATTAAGCACGCTTCCAAGCCTGTTTCTTCCGCTATGGAATGAAGAACAGACAAAGATGCTTTCACAGAGCTATTGTCGGGATTAAAAACCATACGGCACAGTATTTAGCGCACAGCGGATGCGTAACGGATGGCAGAGTAGTAATATTAATGGCATTAATTATTACTAGAAAAAGGAAAGCGATTCAATTTAAGTGGAAAATTGAATGTATGCAAAGAAATAGGGAAAGGTAAGACTCCTAGTATGGACCATGGCACCATTCCACAGAGGACAGTAGATACCTTCCCATGAAATTCTGTAACAGCTCTGCAAGAATCCCACGCACGACGTTAGATCCTCCATCCTCGGCTTCCAAACACGGTGAGCAAGCCCCTGCTGGAGAACTTAGCAGACATGGGGAGCGTCTGTGTGGCTCAGCTCCATGAGGACAGGTGTGTTTCACAGAGTTTTCTTGTCCCACTTCCGAGCACAGTGCCCGGCACAGAGCAGGAGCTCAGGGAATGTCTAAATGAATGACTCGCTCTTCGTTTTTAGCCACCTCTGTGCTCCCTTCTGTGAGGATGCAAGAGGAGCCCTCGTGCTTTGACTTCCTAAAGCACAGCTCAAGACACCGGGGAGAGGAGAGAGCATTCCTGAGCTGGGCTGGCCTCTGTTTGCCATGAATCCCTATGCTCCAGGATCTTAACGCTCATAGTGGCCCTGGGCCCGTGAAGATACAACCAGATGCTTAGCCTGTAGCCACATCTCTTTAGAAAACCATGGAGTTACATCTGTTGAATTCTAAACCTAAAAAGTGGCCACAGAATGAGTGACTCATTCTATTGTTTAAATACCTATTACCCAGCTTGAGATAGTACCAAACACACATGCTTTATCTAGTGAGCCAAGCTGATCTTCTGCTCTAGCAACACAAGAGACCCAATCCCAGATAAAGAAGTTTTTCTACTATTTGAGAAATTCGATCCAAGGAATACAAGAGAAAGTACCTTTCATCCAGGACAACCTGGCACTGAATTTGGCTGTGCCTCATCTCGCTTCTTTGGTTCTTCTAAACCATTCCATCTCTCTATATCCTCATTCAGCAGTAAAATGGCGATAATCATGCCTGCCTTCTAGGGCTGTCATGAAGATAAACAGATTTTTCTGTTCATTCATTCATTCATTCATTTTCTGTCTGAATCAAGAAAGGAAAAAAAAAGCAATGTTTGTGTGATACTTTGAAAATTGTAAGATGTAAATGTAAGGTGTTATACTATCCTCAAGAATCTTCAAAATGTCCCCATAAAAATAACTA
Organism: Neogale vison; assembly: GCF_020171115.1. Classification (NCBI taxonomy): domain Eukaryota; kingdom Metazoa; phylum Chordata; class Mammalia; order Carnivora; family Mustelidae; genus Neogale; species Neogale vison. The sequence goes on from NC_058100.1 coordinate 8,043,249, forward strand.
TTGTCCATTTTTATCAATGCAGCCTCAAGGAAATGAGATTGTCCAAAAATCCAATACCCAATAAGTAATTCAGCTCACTGAACCATGTTAACAGGGCATAATTTCCCATCCTCACAGAATTTAAAGTGAGCTACATCTTTAAAAATAAATATATAAATCATTTTATCTATCATGACCCTCTTACCCTCTTTCAGTGGTGTGAATATTTTTTTCAAAGATTTTATTTATTTATTAGAGAGAGAGAGAGCACAGGAGAGGGAGAGGGAGAAGTAGGCTTCCACTGAGCAGAGAGCTGACATAGGACTCGATCCCAGGACCCCGAGATCATGACCCAAGTCAAAGGCAGACGCCCAACCGACTGAGCCACCCAGGCGCTCCTGTAGTGTGGAGTACTTTTTAATACTGTGAAATGTCTCTAATTTTTGTAGGTTATTTCCCACACATTAATTAATAATACCACTTACTTGAAAACACTGATGGTCTTGGTATGGCTGTTTCTTAACCACCTCAATATTACCCAGAGGGGGGAAAATATGGAAGAGAGAATCTGAGGGCGCCTGGGTGGCTCGGTGGGTTAAGCCGCTGCCTTTGGCTCAGGTCATGATCTCAGGGTCCTGGGATCGAGTCCCGCATCAGGCTCTCTGCTCGGCAGGGAGCCTGCTTCCCTCTCTCTCTCTCTGCCTGCCTCTCCATCTACTTGTGATTTCTCTCTGTCAAATAAATAAATAAAATCTTAAAAAAAAAAAAGAGAATCTGAAAATAAATATTTTGAGAGGCCAATACAAATCAATCAGCAAAATGGAACGTGGATTAGTGAGATGGGAGAGCAGTAGTTTCCAACCGTTAGAGAATTAATAGTAGTCAGCTCTACGATGGTGTGATTTACCTGAAGATTTCCACTAACACACACACGAACACACACGGCTGAGTGCAGGATAATTTAGTGAAAAGGTAATGACACGTGCGGTAAGGGGGAAAAGATCGATCCCTCCTTTTCTAGTTGTGAGTCAAGTGATCTTATATTAAGTCACTTAATCCTGACACTCAGTTTCCTATTAACTCTGCAAAATGAAGACTATAATACCCACTTGCCTACCACGGTTGTGTGATTAATACAAAAGATCTCAGAACATTCACATTTCTTTTCTTACATTCTTATAACATCCTGATAGCTAATTAGATACTAACATCTAGATTTTATGATACTGGATTTTGGAATCACCAGAAGACTATGTTAGAATGGTATTTTTTTCTGTGTGGAAGAAATGCAATATGGGAAATGTATAATAAAGCAAGCCTACCTAAGAACTTCTAGAATCCTGATCCTGACCACTGAACTTCCTCTCGTCTTCTGAATGACGATTTGTTTTAAAGGTTTTAGTAGGTGGCCTTTCTATTTGTCTTAGTTATTAAACAAGATCTCAGCAAATTAAAATTCCTTTCTGAGAACTTTTGAGTATTACACTCTGCTCCCATCTAGTGTGGTTTGCTATACTTAAACACCGGTATTTAGGAAGCCTTCAATTATTGCCTTTGTCTAATTTCTACCACTTAAATAATTTATTTCAAGAATCAAATCCCAAATGTCACACACACACACACACACACACACACACACACTTTCCTAAGCCTGAAGACCTCAGATAATGGCTTGAGATTTCCACCTACATTAACCCGAAGGCAAGTTGCTACCTTGGTGACCTCTGTTCTCAAAGACTTTCCGTGCACGTCACATGCAAAACCTAGGACCCACGTCCATCTTATACATGGCACAGAAAACACTGCAGGCTCATTACCTTCTGAAGGATGGGGAAGAGCATGGCGACACATGTGCAGAATATAACAAGTCAGGGTCAGAGGCCAGACCCTTGGGCTGAAGACCTCGGATGTCCTGGCACCTCCCTCATTTCACTGTGCTAGGTGTGGCAAGTCTCTTTCCTTCCTTGCAGGTTGAGGAGGGAGGCACTGGGGAGGCCTGCCTTCGAGGCTGGGGCTTTGGGTGTCGCTGACGGTTGCACTCAGATTAATTTCTCCTCTACCCTGTGGATCTCCGGCTGAAGAACAGGGACATGGAAAGTCGCCTGCTGAGCCAGGATTCTATACCAAATGCAAAAACAAAATCCCCTCTGTTATCAAGAAGTCACTTCTCTCAATAGTATTTCTCTAATGATCACATATTGTTTCCCAGAAAGTGCTCCTAAATTATTTAAGAGGAACAGCCTGTCACCCTGTGCATTAAGACTTGCCTCTGCATCTCCAATTCCTGAGGTGCGCGCGCTTGATCTCATTCTCTTGGCTTTGGGAGGGAAACTGACAACAAAGGTTTTCTTGTTTGTCTGCTCGTTGGGATGGGCTGCCTTTATTTTCGTGTGAAGAAGAAATGATGAGGATTGTTTCCTAAGGTGAAATTACAAATTAGAGAAACGCACTATTTCCTCCAGCCTGGGCGTGAGCTGTTATCATCATCTGATGCGCTACAAGCAGCCAAAGGAAAAAAGAAAACATTTCAGAATAATTAGTTGTGGACTTTCTTTCTCTCTCTCTCTCCGTCTCTCGCTCTTTCTCTCTTTTTAGTGAAACAATGCTCTGGCCTTTAATTCAGGGTAATAGCCTGCAGGTGAAGAGGAACCGTTGCAAAAAATAGGAGTGGGTGACATTTCGGAGCCGGAGAAGAGCGCGGGAATGCGGGAGGGAGGATCATGAGACAAGACGACGAAGGGGGGGAACAAGGCAGGGAAGGGAGGGGAAGGGGAAACACGGGAGGCGCGGGAGGGGGGAGGAGAGAGGCAAACAGGGACGAGATTGCAGGTAAAAATAAAACAGAAAAAGCCCAGGTGGAATTCATGCAAACTGTTCTCATCAACACGGCGACTCCCTCCTGTCACGGGAACTGTCAAACAGGCTCCGCTCGTAATGAAAGGAAAAATATTTTATTCAGATTTATTAATTTGAAAATGAAGCCCGCCTGTCGAGAGGGGGACAGTTCTTCTCAATCTGTCATCGTTGAACCACACGCTCCTGACATCGGGATTCATTTGTCTTGTCGGCTCTGACAGTTGGATTCTCCCAGAGCTCTTCCTAGTGGATCGCCCTGGGATTTTAAACCGGATGAAACACATTCCGACAAGGAACAGCCTCTTTATTAATGCAAATTACATGAGGAGGAGAGAAAAAAAGAGAGAAAGAGAGAGACGCCAGCAGCCGCTCTGGTGTTCTTATCCCTGTATCAGTCATTTGTTATTTACATTTATACACATTTTTCAGTTTTAATAAAAGGAGACCCGGATTTCCAGTGACATTTATGGACAGTTTGTTTCAAAAAAAATGATGCCATCACTATAATTGTATGCAAAAAAAAAAAAAAAAAAAAAAGCCCGCGCGGCGCTCCGCTCGGTGGTGCGCGCCGGCCCGGCCTCCTCCTCGGTGCACGCGGGTCCCCGGCGCCGCGCCACCCGCTGCGGGGACCGGGAGGGGGGGAACCGGGGCCGCCGCCGGGGTCCCGCCGCCCCGCACGCCCGCGCGCCGCCCCTTTGTCTTCTGAGCGCAGCCCCGGGCAGAAGGCGCGGCGGGGCGCTGGCTCCCCGGGGACGCCCCGTGCCCACTCGCCCGGTGGGCACACTTGGCCCCGAGCCCCTAGTCGGAGGGGCCCAGCGGGATGCTGTCGTTTGCATTTCTTTGCAAGCACAGGAACTCACAGTGGGTATATAAACACGAAGGTGGCCTGGGTAATCTGGGTCCTTATGTCCACGTAAGGGTGAAAGATCAGGTTTCAAATTCTTTCGTGGAGGAAGGGACCCAGGAAAGCATAAGGCCCGGGAAAGTCCTGGGGCAGCCCTGCGGACGCGTGTGTGACACGACCTACTCTTGCTAGGAGCTGCTGAAATATACATCCTGAGTGGTTCCACCCGGACAAAGTCTCCCTTGAAAGTGGGCAAACAACGGTTACCATCCTCTCAGTTGGTTCCCAACATGGCTGTGTCCTTTGGGGACACAACAGGCAGAAAGAACCAGACCCTAGGATTCTGGAGAGCCCATTCTGATTCCATCTCAGTGGCTGGTCATGATGGAGCCCGGGACAGGTCACATCCCCTGGGGACGGAGCTCAGTGAGGTGACTGCCAGGCAGGAGGGCAAGAGCATGGGGAGATGGCCAGGGGCCCGCCAACACTGAAGACTCCTGCATTCCTCAGAAGAATGACCCCCCCCCACCACCCAGGGTGACTTCCTAATACAGGAACAGAGTTCTAATCTCCCTGTAGTACCTAAAATTCTCCATGCTGCACTGGGAAAAGCGTGATGCAGGCTCTGGAGATGTGGGTCCCAATGGAGAATCAGCCTTCAGCGAAACTTGTAGCGTTGGGTACATTGTAGTAACTTCTCAGGATCTCAGTTTACTCATCTGTAAAATGTGAGGGTTAGCCCAGAGCAGTGGTTCTCAGAGCGTAGCCCCAGATCAGACGCACTGGCATCACCGGGCAGCCTGTTAGAAATGCCAATTCTCTGGCTCCCACCCAGTTCTACTGAATTAGAAATTCCAGGCGGCAGGACCTGGCACTCTGTGTTTGAAGGAGAATGTTCTGATCCTGGAAGTTTGAGAATCACTGGCCTAGATGCTCCCTAAGGCCCTTTGCAGCTCTGTGATTATAATTCCAAATATGGTGAAGTTATCCCTTTATATTTACAAGATTCAGAGTATATCCAGACTTTAAGAAAAAAACTGCATAAGTAAGCTTTGCTAATTCTGTGGGTTAGAATTTTTTCCTCCTTAACATTTAGGATCTTTATTTAAAGAATCTTGAGGAGAAGTTGGAAAGTAGCATTAAACTGGGTAAAGGTCACCCCGTGCTCTCATTTCTCCGAGTGCCCTGCATGGAGCCCTGCTTCTTTAAATCCAGACCCCTATCTAAACATGGTGTGTTTTTATCCACGCATGGCAGCCTGGAAACTGGTAACTCCCTTCACTCTCCCTAAGATTGTCTTTCCAATTAAATGAAAGGAAAGGACAAGACAAATAACCAAAAGGCAATGAGGATTTCGGTGATATGTAAGGATACAATTAATGGAAGCAGGGGGAAAATTGCTTTTTGCCTGGGAAGGCAACACAAAAGAGTATACCTAGCCAACAACCACGTGTAAAACAAATGCCTGGACCAGTGCGCATTCAGCATCGGGGTATATATGTTTGTTTAATGATGTCTCCACGGTCTATAGAATTAATATTTAATAGCACTTGTCAGCAAGATTCTATACAAGGGTTTGTTCTGCCTTTTTTTAATGCTTGTTAGTGGTTGTGTCTTCCTGGGTTGTTCTTCTTTAATATTAGAATTACTCTTTGCATTTATGGCAACGTTTGTTTGCCTTTTTATTTGCGACTTCGTGTGATTTGCAGGGGAGGGGAGATAGGGAGGCCGGCAACAAAATTAAAAAGACTTTCATCCCTGCCTCTTGTCTCCTCGGCCAGAGACAGAGGGAGCAAACAAGGCTTTTTTGTTTGTTCGTTGTTGTTTTTACCAGTAGGTAGCACAGGACCTATCCTCTAGTATGCACTCAAAAGTGTTGTTTCTTACAACGTAAGTCAAAGAATTGGAACTTAACAATATTACCCAGATGCCCACGTTACATAGATAACAAAAGTGCAATTTTATTTTGACTTTCAAAACCATTAGACTGGATTTTGAGTGGAATATTATACTGTGATGTTAAAGAGAGCATGATTAGTAAACTACAGCATGTAGATCCCGTGTCCATAACTGGCCATGCTTGCGAGCTTGTCTTTTCTAGAATATCATGATGCAGAAAGTCAGCAGTTCTGGGTCTATGGTAAGTGAGTTGGAACATACCATGAAAACTTCATCCTCTCTTACCTTGCTTTGTTTTCATCACAGAATATTTTACTACCAGAAATTATAGCTGTTTGCTTGCCTACTCAGTTGTTTACTATTGGTTGGTTACTCAAATTTTCTTCTTTCCCACTGGAATGTAAGCTCCTGGAGGGTAAGGACCTTGTTTACTCTGTACAACAGACCCTCACAGTTTTCCCTCCTCTTGCTGCTAAGCACACTGTCAGGGGTCCGGAAACCCTCACAGCTACTGCAGGGGCAGCCAAGTGGATGGAAGGGTGAATGCTTTCATGGGTGCTAACACCACAGGCACAGCCGTGACTCTCAAATAGGAGAGTTTTGGTCCCAGGCCTACCTGGTATAGAACCTGAGGTACAGAACCTCTCCCCACAGCAAGCCATGTGACCTTGGACAAGGGAACATAGGCAACAACGTCCGCTGTGGAAGGCTATTCTGTGGACTGGAGACAGAGGCCAGAAAAGTGTTTATCCCTATGCCTAGCCTACAGTAGACTATCAATGTAAGTACTGTTTAATTATGGCCTCAGGTAAGTTATGCCCTAAGAGAACCAGCCAGGTCTTCTACTTCTCCATATCTCTCAGAGTCCCTGGCACACTGAAGGACAAACAGTAGGAGCTTAATAAATATGGACTTGACTGCTGGACTGATACCCTGCATCTCTAGGCACAAAGGGAAAAGTTGTCACATAAACAATCCAATTCCACAGATTGTTATGACGCAGTGAAAATGATCAAGAATTGTGCTGGTGGCTGTGTTAGCCAGACATCAGTAAAGAATTAGAAACAAAACTCCCCAAAACTCTAAAAAACGAAAATCCTGCTCACTGAGTCCATCCTCGTCCTGAAAGCTTGGCTTTGGGGTACGCAGTTTCTGTAATTCAAGTTCAGGCTCATACTCAGGAATTTACCTAAACACTAGTAGTCTTAGCAACTGGCAGAAACAAATGTGTCCTCTGCTCTGTTTCCATGTGTAATCTGCACTTACTCACAATCTGTCTGCTTAAGGCCGCCCATGTTGTGCGTTCTCATCAGCTGAGCTCCACAGTCCTTTATATATCGTCCTGGACCCTCTTCATCCTTTCCAGACTTAACTGATATCTGTTTTAAGGGGGGAAAAATAAATTGGTTTCTTGGAAGATCTACATGAGCATATTCTCCACTGAGAGCAACTCAGGCCTTGACCCTTGTTTTGTTAAATAGTAAGAATACCTGAAAATGTGACGGCAACAGCTGACACCTAACTGCAGGGTGAAGCCGTCTTGTTAGCATTGCCTGGCAACCTAGGGGTGACACCTCGGAGAATCGGGAGGGACCCAATGAGTCAGGAGAAGTCATGGCACCAGAATGAAGGGAACTTTGTGGATCACTGAAGATCCACAAACGTCTCCACTGATCTTAATGGTTTCAAAGGATCTGATCCTCTTCTGTGAGATAAAGTTGGAGAATCAGTGAATAAAAATGGTATAAACCAGATCAAATCCTTTTAGAGTTTAGTTTCCTATTATCTTTAAAAAGAAGGACCAGAAATGATAGTTGCACATATTTCTAAGTGCTTTTCTGACTTTTTAAAATATTTATGTTTAACTTTACGAGCTTTAAATACTTGGAGGAATACTCGGAATTTCAAGGACTAGTCAAGAGGGAATCAAACCCTGAAGTTAGAGATATGACAAAGCAAAGACAAACAAACAGTTCCACAAATAAATGAATCTCCATGAGTACTGAGGCTCAAACTTTCAAATATCAATTTGCTGGTCAAAATTCAAAGTGCTCTAGTCTAGTTAACTTATATACATCCCACATGAATAGGTACTAAGATTTGTTCAGCTTTCTATACATTGAATTAACCAGCTACACTATGCCCCACACTACTACACGTTGGATATAGAAAAATATTGGGATCCTTGTCTCTACCCTCAAAGAAGAGTTCACAGTTCCTGGGGGAGAGGAGTTAGACATGTCCTCATATGTATTTTCAATTCCTATTCTAAATCAAAGTGTATAGTCGACTAAGGTCTCTGGTCATGGCATTTTCAGTGAAGAGCCAGTTCTCTAGACCTGGAATTTGGAAGTTGAACTTGACCTTCCCTCGCTTTCACTCCCTATCTAGACAATCAAGGTCGTTATCCCGACCCCTGGATCAGGTCTCAGCCTCTGCCACTTCTGCCCATCTCTTCAGCTAACTCCTTACACTGGCCCACTCATCCCTTGCTTGGACTTGAGGAACAGCTTCCCTCCTGGTTGTCAAACAATCGCCAGCCAGTCTGGGTTCAAGTCTCGCCTCTGACTTTACCAGCTGTGTGACATTAGGTGGTTGACCTTTCTGTACCTTACATTTGTCATCTAAAATGAGGACAATAATAACCCCTATCTTACAGCTGCTGTAAAGACTGTACTGCCCTTAGGATAACACCTAACAATAGTAAGCACTCACTAAAAATTAGCTATTTTCATCACCAATGCCTCTCTTCCTTAAAATAAGGTCCATTGTACTTAGATAAAATTAAACCCATTAGGGCATAAAGGGACCCTCCTGACCTGATCCCTGCTTACGTGTTCCCTCATCATGAGCCAGTAACAAACCTATCCCCTCCTTGAATCTACACTTCACCTACATTAGTTTTCTTAGTGTTTCAAGAAAACCAAACTGCCCACCACAGGGCTTTTATACCTGCTGCTCTCTCCCACCCTGGAAATCTGTATGGTAGCTACCCCCATTCTTTAGGTCCTGAGTTAACATCTCTTTACAGAGGCCTCCCCAACCTCTGTAAAGATCCCCGTGCCCATGGGTCTCTCCAAAACTTGTTTTCTCCCTCCCAGAACTAACGACAGTGGGATTTAACTCTTCCACTAGGACAGGGATCAGCACACTTTTTTCTGTTGCAGACCAGATAGTAAGTATTTTAGGTCTTGTGGGCCATACAGTCTTTGTCATCCTTACTCCATTCCACATTCGTAGCCTATATGCAATGGTTATGAACATGAATAAGTGTATCTATGTTCCAATAAAACTTCATTATTAAACTTTAAACTTGAATTCTATATAATTTTCACATGTCAGGCAATATGTTCTTCTGATTGTTCCAACCATTAAAAAATATAAAAACTGGGGTGCCTGGGTGGCTCAGCTGGTTAAGCATCTGGCTCTTGATTTTGGCTCAGGTCATGATCTCAAGGTCCTGAGATCGAACGGCCTAGGGGGTTCCATGCTGAGCTCAGAGCCTGCTTGAATTTCTCTCTCTCCTTTCCCTCTGCCCCTCCACCTGACACACACACACAAAAGAAAATCTTAAAAAAGAAATAAAGAAAGAAAATCTTAAAAAATATATATGTAAAAACCATACTTACCTCACAGGCCATACAAAAACTGGTAGATTTGGCCCTACACAGAGTAGAAGCTTCATGAGGGAAGAGATACACTAGTCATGTCATTGTGTTACCCCAACATTTGGTCTGCGGCCTGATATATAATGACCTTTGTTAATTACTTTTTTAATGAATGAATAAATCCAGCTATAAGTTGCCATAACCACAGCTAGATCTCTGAAACACCAAGCAAAATGGCAATTTCAATAGAATTAATTACAAATTCATTTTCATGCACTGCTTTATAGTTTACAAAGTTCTTCCATATATATGATCACCCTTGACTACCCCCCCCAAATCTTTGGAATAATGAGGGCAAATGTGAATTTAAGAGCTATAGGAACTTATCAAATTACTACAACTAATTAGTTATGGGACCAGAACATGAACTTGGTACCATTTCCTCTAGACAGTGGCTCTCCGGGTAGGGTCCCTGGACCAGTAAACAAGCATTCTCTGGGGCCTATTAGCAATAAAAATTTGGGGGCGCCTGAGGGGCTCAGTCATTAAGCATCTGCCTTTGGCTTAGGTCACGATCCCAGAGTCCTGGGATCGAGTCCCGCATCAGGCTCCCTGCTCGATGGGAAGCCTGCTTCTCCCTTTCCTACTCCCCCTGCTTGTGTTCCTGCTCTGGCTGTCTCTCTCTCTCTCTCTCTGTGTCAAGTAAATAAATAAAAATCTTAAACACACACACACAGAGACACACACATACACACTTAAATTTAAAAAAAGAGAGAAGAAGAAAAAAAGAAATAAAAATTTGCATGGGTCCCACTCCAAGTGCGAGGCCCCACAGTCTCTGCCTTAACAAGCCCTCGGGATGATTCCGATGCATGCTAATGTTTGAGAAACTCCTGTAGGCCAGCGGCTCTCAGCACTGGCTTCGTCTTTGAATCACCTGAAGAGTTGGTAAAAATCATCAGTGTCTGGGCCCCACCCGCAAGAGCCTCTGATTCATTTCTTCTAGGGTTGGGTTTGGGCATCAGTATTTTTAAGAGCTCCCTGGGTGATACTGAAGTGCATCCAGAGTCAGGAACCCCGGCAATAAGGGCCCTGCTGCTTCCCCTCATAGGAAAGAAATGTAGCCCAAATTAGTTAGGATCACCTGCCGTAGATCCAAGTAAATATTAGGTCTTGAACTTACTCTCTTCATGGGACATTGAGAGATGAATTTCTTACCACCTCAGATAACGTAATAGAGTCCTGCAGACACCACAGGCCTCCGGAATAAGACCTGCCCTGATAATCTCTCAGGTTCCAATTTCTCTTCAGGCCTTTATTCCCGCTGCCACGGCCCCCTCCCCGCCGGCTTTCATCAGCTGATTGCACAGATTCCATCAGAACGGAGGGCAGGTGCAGCACGGAATGAAGCAAGAACTCATCTGTTCCTTCACGTTCTCACTCCTGATGTTTGCTCGTTTGTATGATTAATTTTATCAATTTTCCTGACCTGCTTTGCCACTGAAATAAATATGACAGCTGCGGTGCTGCTTCCATTCTTCCTCTTGCCAAGTGAGATGCTGAGATGTGTTTTCTTGTTGATTGCAGACTTGGGTAAATATCAAGGAAGCGGACCAAACAGGATTCCTCCTGGTCACACTGACAAAGCAGGTGTGGAACCAAATACGCACGCTTTCATAGGATATGAGAACGAGAAAGCTCATTTCCCACGTTCCAGCTTTTTTAGCGGCTCCTTCAAGAAAACAAACACCACGTCCCCACGTTTCCACATCTGTTGTATGCACCAGCTCTAATTTTCCTCCTTTTGGAGTAAACTACTCAATCAAGGACAATATCAAAGTATTTAGTCTCTGACCACCTCTTCTACTTCTCTGTCTGGTAGGGGTGAGGTGGCAGAGTAAACAGAGTGTGAAAGCATTCTGCGGACTCTAACCTGTCTCAAAAATGCTATTAAAAGCGTCCCAAGCTTGCCCTGGTCTAAAAGAAGGAAAATCACTTGTACTGAGCCCCCGATATTTGCCAGGCCTTGTACATCACGACTCTTTACCATCCACCTTAAGGGAAGTATATTAATTCTGTTTTACGGAGAACACTGAGACTCAACTGACTGAGGTCCTTGGTGAGTTCAAGACCAGCCTGTCGCCTCATTCCTCAGGGCCACACCCCCACTGTCAGCAGTGACCAACCACATGCAGAACTAACTGCCCTCAGTGGGAACCCAGCTTCCAGACCAGACCATACAGAGGCAGAGCCTGACTTGGCCCTGTGGGAAAATGAGATAAATCTGGTTTCATCTGGTTTAATTAGAGGAAAACCCAAAAGGTACTTCATTCCAAAATCCATTGCTGTCTTTGAGCAAGTTATACTCTCTTTGTGATTCTGCTTTCTAATGTATAAAATACACAGAATATCAATGACAGATTTTGATTTGAGGGTTACATTAGTTTGAGAAGATAATGCACACAAAATACACCAGAAGCCAACTCTTCATACATATTTGGGGTTCACGAGCGGCTGTGTGTGCACGTGCGTGTGTGTGTGTTTCGGTGAAGGAATAACAAAATAAACCATCTGGTTATTGGTGAGTAGGACCGCGTCACTTTGCACCCTTGGTAACCTGCTGAGAGCTGCATGGGGACACACAAAAGAATGAGCACCCACCAGCCTGAAGCTTTACTCTCCAGAGGATGGGTAGTGAGTCCCATTTTGTTAGGGAAGAAGCTGAAGAGGTAGTGCCAAAGCCTATTTTCCTGAATCATTCCACTGGAAAGAAACTTCAGAGGTCCTTTGCATCCTGCCTTCAGGGAGTCAGAGCTGTTATCTCTTTCGGATGGGAGCACAAGGACCAGAACACAGAAAGCAGTGATGCCAAGTGAGCAGCTAAGAGTGGACTGGAAACTAAGTCTTCCACCTCTGTGTTAGGAAGGCCACAACCAGCTCGTCCCAGACTTTCTTCGGTCCGCCAAAGGCTTTCCTCCACATGTGGTTCTGGAGGAACCCAGCCATCATGGTTGCAAGAACTGGAGAGGGAATGGCTACAACCTAGCCCTTTCAGAGGGGGACGATGTTTGCCTCATACTCCCTTTGCCTTCCTTATCCCTTATCCCCATTTTTGCCAGCCTCATCATTTGGGCTATCCCTCGGAACAGATAAAGCCATCTGAGAATGCTCCTCTAAAAACTGGAAGGGGGCATGGGAAGGTGCCAGCGGGCTGCAGAGAAGATAATGTGTCTACAGAAGAGTTGGGACCCAAGCAGCTGGGTGTCCCAACGCTCTCATGGCTCTGGAGGCTGTGTTCTGATGCATAGGAGGAACCGTGAGCACAACAATAAATTGTCATCAGCATTAGCTTACATTCGACTGGGTGATAGTTTTTGGAGAATAAACAGCCAGCCTGCTCCCAAGTACATCACAGAACCCTTGGCCAATGGATCAACTCCCTCCCCGCAAAAAACCTCCACTGAGTAGCCATCCTGCTGCTTCTCAGCCCTTGCTCCTTGCTGGGGAAGGGCGAAGCAAGTAGAATGGAGATATCGTCTTTCTCTGGGGTCCCCTGGGCCTGCTGAGTACAGAGGTACAAGCAGGTGCTCAGCTATTTCCCCCCCATTCCATTTGTAAAAAGAAAATGAGACCGAGGAAGGGAGGAGAGAAGCTCTCGTTACTTTCCCTCGCATTGATCGCTGCACACACCGTCATCAGAGTCATCACGGGGGAGGGATGGTGGAGAGCACAGGCTCGAATCAGGGCCCTGCCTTCTGACTAGAAAGAATTAGGCATGCGACATGATGTCTAATTTCCAGCCTCCCAATTGCCCAAGCAGACCTCATCCCCTGAATTCCGCTCTTCCTAAATGAGGGGAGCGGGGAAGGGGGGGTCTCCTGCCGGCGGAGTGTTGAAAGCACAATCCATGACATAGGCCTGGGAGGAAGATTTTGCTGGGGAAATGCAAGAGCCTCGGTATTTTGCACACCAGGCTTGTCTTCTAATGACAGCCTTGGGAGCCAGACATTTCTAAGTGCTAATTAGAGGTGTTGATGATCGTGGTAACCCTGTGGGGGCTCAACCCAAGCCCGAGAGCAAAAGCCACAGATAAAATAAAGATTGTTACAATAGCTCACGGTGTCACACGAGCATCGATACCGGAATGTCAATGCTCAGGCGCAATCCAAGCGGGGACTCTGGCTACAGCGGTGACGGCGGCCCGGGCTGATACGTGGGCTGTCGCACCATTTACAGTGTGCAGTTCTGATCGACGGGGAGATACTCCATCCTAATCAATCAGGAAAATCTCACCAGGACTCAGTCATAAAGAAATCGGCTTATGACAGGATTTCACAACATATGCAAAAGCCACGCAAGCCGGATGCGCAGGGAACCTCCGCCTCTCCGGTTCTAAAGTAAAGGAGCTTTTTAAGACCCCGTATGCTTCACTGATATATATGACCTTCAGCAGGCACATATTTTGACATGCGTGCACGTGGTTTTTCATATAGGGAAGGCATTTGGGTCATTGATTTACTCTCACTTTGCATCCCTATCTTTTGACAGCTCCTAACTACCGTGGATGGAGAATCAGGATCGGAGATGGAAGTCTTGAAGACGAGCATTAACTGGAGAGGCAGCCCAACATTGAGTTGAGAGCAGAGGATCTAGAATCTGAAGAGGGTCGGATACCAACTCCAACCGTCCCTACTTAAGCTTCCTGAGCCCCAGTTCTGCCTCCTGCTAAAGGGGGGTAATAGCAGCACCTACACCCTAAGAGGCTTGAGGATTAAAACGAAGTAATCCAGACCAGACTGTTAGTATCATGTCCTACATTGATGTTGATCAAGCCACTTAGCCTATTTTGGCCTCCTACTTCTCATTTGGAATAAACAGAAAATAATACTACCCACGTTGAGAATTGTTTCAAAAATTAAATGGGACAATGAGACTTATGAGCCAGTACGAATTTACAAAAGACCATAATGATCATTACAAACACGACCTAGGTGGTTTGAGGCAGGATGTCTAGATGAGGCTTAGACCGGCTCCTTTGCCCTTGAGCCTCCGGCTTGCTGGGGATCTGGGGAAGTGGCAATTCCTCCTATTTTTTAATCCAAAAGCTGATTCAATAAAAGGTCAGAATTTGAATGAGATAATGCATGTGTCACTCTGTCACCTGTAAAGCACTTACATATACAACTGTCTTACAGTGTTGTTGGCTTTGAAGTTGGGTAGACTCAGATGCAATTTTATTTCCACAACTGACCAGTTCCATAGCCTTGCAGAAGTTACTTAAGTTCCCTTGATTCTAAAATGAGGACAAGAACACCTGCCCCAAAGGTGATATATAGCATCTAACGCCGTATCTGGGTTGCAGAATATAATAGATGTCCATTCTGTCTCACACGTGCTCACTGAGTGATCCCGATTAAGACAGTAGGGACACCTCATCCTTCTGCAAAGGGGTGAAAAAGGTGAGCTCAAACAAGTATTAGATGACCTCCACACCTGGATGTGGAGGTATGCAGTAAGAGGCTTATAAAAGTGCAAAAGAAGGAGAAGAAATCACTCTCAACCCCGCATGCTGGCAGCCAGGCCCTGGGCATAATGCTCTATCCCTGATCTAAACAGACCCAAGAGGGAACATGGCAGGGATGGAGGAGGGCAGAGCCATGTAGTCATTTTTTTCTGCTGAGATATTCCCTGGCTGCTGAAACCCTCCCTTTATCCCCAGAGCTTACATTTTTCAACACCAGCAATCTGTACATTGAAGTCACTTTACTCTGTTGGGAGGCATAAATCTGGCCTCCTCAGAGTCCACTGTAGCAAATTGCTAGCACCTTCTCAGACACAAAGGAGAAAATCGAGGTTGACTGCAAAATTCTTCTAGTTGCTTTGAGAAAGTCATCCTACCTGAATTCAATGGACAAGCATTCTTCAAGGTATGTTCCACTGAATGCTCTTTCCAAGAGATACTTTTTTTTTTTTTTTTAAGTAGAACTTCATGGTCAAAAGTTGGTGAAACACCGTATGTTCTATCTCCCTTTCTGAAACTGGCAATCAGTATTAGCTTATCACTGGAAAGGTGTTCTGGTAAAGCAACTTCTCTATTTCACTTCATGCTTCCTTACCAGATCTGCCAGTGGAGCCCATTTTCCAGAGAACACCTAGCCAAGTCTATGAAACTGGTTTCTAGGAAGGCACTTTTTGGCAACTCTGCAAATAGTCTAAGGCTTTCCCACATATCCAAAATTCTATTTTAGGTTTTAATGAGTCTTGGATAGAGGGTATCCCATAAGTATTTGCAAAGTGAATGGATCCTAAAAGCAACTGGCCATTTGGCAAACTATAGGGAATTACTCTATGTTGTATTGTATAATGTGCCACCACAGTCAACTAACCTCTCAACCCACAAAAGTTTATCCAATGCCATACTTTTTGCTGTGAAGTGAAAGCTTCCAGATAAGACAATCTGTTATTATAATGCAAAGAATCCAAAGCAACTGAACCTCAGCCCTGACTTGATTCAACTCTAGAGGAATCTTTCTGTTTGCTTGTCTCCAGGTCACTCTTCCTTCCAGCCACACAGGAGGATAGTAACCATCCTTTAGTTTTTTTTAATGTCCTAATTTTCAACAGCCTTTCCCATTTGCCCCATAAAGCACTGAAATGCGCACAATACTCTAATACTTTAATGCCCAAACTCCATTTCTTAGATTTCTCCTTTCATCTATTATCAGCACAACCACTCCTTATCAGATTACATGTCCTGATGTGAAATTCATAAAATATGGCCACAGAATTCATAGGTACCACAGTAGGAATCATCCATGCCAGATGAGGTGAGAGAGATCTGATCTCTGTTTCCAAGGGCGATGACAAGGAAAGATATAATTTCATGTCATCTTTTATCATTGTTTTTGTTTTATAAAATGTCATTTTGTGGCTATTATATGTAGGTATCTTGTGCCTGAGTTTATGTATTCCAAAGAAGATGACCTTAGTCCAAAAGGAAATGCACACCACAGGGTCCTCACATCGATGCAAATATTACCTTCTTTCCAAGGTCTTAAGAGAGCCAGCCACGGTGGTGGCCGTGATGATTTACATTCCGCAGGAAGGGTTAACCTCATCTCACGGCCACTGTTGTCTCAGGACAACTTGTCAGCCCACAAGAACATCCCATAATGGATTTGAAGTGGATTGTGCAGCCCCGTGCAAGGTGGATGCTGTATTTATTGAATAGACATTAAAAAGAACATTTCTCAATTTCTCAGCACTGAACTCAGGGTCAATGGATCTTCTTGGCACTGACATGCTGAGTCAACTCCTAGCTCAAAGCTTTTAAAGGGACTGGGGTTAGATTAAAGGATTAGACTCCGTCTTGAATGTTTCCCTGGCAAAATCGTTGGGTCTTAAATCATTTATGTTGCCTTCAGTGCTTTACGTGGCCTCTCACTGCTAGCTTTGAAAGAAATACACACAAACAAACAAACACGCTCACACAGGCAACACACCAAGACCATAATAACCCTTCTTTTGCAGATTTTACTAGAGATTTTTAGCCTCGGAGAGGAAACTACTCCAGGCTTGTCACAGAGGTAAATTTCTAAGCTTTTAGCAATCATTAGAAGGTAGTAGGCCATGCCTGTGGACTCTGAATTCTGCACCCCCAAATGGAAAGCAAGCCTACGATAGCTGTGCCTTCGTATCCTGCAGCCATCCTTAACGTAAACCCAACTGCCTAACTGACTTTGCTTGAGACAGCCACAGCCCCTCTCACACCTTCTGCACGCATCATCCCCACTTCAGTATTCACTGGAATACCTACCCATGCAGTCAATCATTGTCACCTGTCACCCTGCTGGAAGTCTGTATATACACAATGCCATTCATTCATTGATGGCTTCTTACAAAAGAAAACAAGGTTTCAGTTCTTCTACATACTTTGCTCATGTACAATTAAATGCAGGTCAAACAACACACACACGTTCTTTGTGTAGTTTTCTATATTCCAGCGTAAGAAAAATACCTGGCATGTTACGTGGAGCAGCTAAGAGGTCCATGAGTGATGTCTGTACATAGGAGCCCAGCCAAGAGATGTTGGAGCAGGAGTGGGACTGGATATTTACAGGGTGACTGTATTGGGGAGAATGCAGAATTTAGGAAAGACCACCTGGATTTGAATCTTGAATTCCAAATTGAACTCTTACTAGCTCTGCCAACAACAAAAACAAAGCAAACATTCCTTTGTGACAATGCAAGTTAAGAAATCTTTAAAATATCCTCAAGGGTCAATAAGTCAAAATGTCAGTCTATTTATTGCCTAGAACTTCCTTATCTAACCATCTAATTTATACAATAAAAAAGTAGCTGCGATGGGATACACATTGAAGTATGATAGGAGACATCAATAATGATTCCTTACATGCAAAATACGAACTCCATGGCTTCCTTTTAGCTTTAACTACAGTACTTCCCAACAGAAACCTTCGAAGCCAGCCCACAGGGGCTTTCTCACTGACATGCCAAGACACTTTCACCTCCACCCTCTTTTCTGGTATCTTCCCCCCACTCAGCGTCCTTTTGCCCTTTCTTTGTCTAGCCCTAATACTACATTTCCAAACGAGTTCAATTTTAAGTGTGTCTCAATTTTAAGGTATCTCTGACCGTCACAGTCACACTGGACCTTTCGCTTATTCAATGGCAGTATTTATTCTTGTTCCAAGAAAATATTTGTTGTGACTTATTTCCTCAACTAGATAGAGAACTGAACAAAAGCGGCAGCCTAGTTTTCACATGTTTCATTTCCGCATCTCATCACTTCCTTCTCGAGAAAACACACACACTTTTACGTGCCACGTTTCTGGACTGAGCATGCTCCGTTTAGGATAGGTGCGCAACAATTACTGGTTTCCTATCTGACTGCATTCTTGTATAACTGTTCCGAACCATCTAGCCCTCCTCCCCCTTCAGAGTTCGTTTTCTTAACTTCAGCAGCAGTCCACTTCCTCCCCAGGCCCAGGAATCCATTCTATTCTAGAGGAAGATTAGTACTTTTTGTACTAATCTTCTAATCAACTAATCAACTAATTGTTGCCCAACTTCCAGTACCTAAGCTACTGCCTCATTCCTGTGAATAAGTTCCTACCTTGTATCCCACTCTTCACTTGCTTCACTTCCTCACTTTCTTCAAGAAAAAGACCATAGGTAACTCCTGGCAATTCTCTCCAAAAACCAGAGCTCTCCCCTAAAGACCTTATCCCAATGCTGAAATACTGTCTGTCCATCAACTACTCTTTACTCCCTGCTCTCAAACTCCTCGATCTTTAATCCAGTTTCCATTGCACCAATGAATCCTACTCCTACTGAGTAGGATTCCTGCACTCTAAGCTTCTTGTACTCTACTCCATTTTTTCTTAGTCTGCTCCATCTGAAACTTTCCCTGACTCTGAATTCCTACCTCCATACCCGAGCTGGTTTTTCCCTCTGGCCTCCAAGATCTTTCTAACTCCCCTACCACCCATAGAATCATCATCTGGATCTCTCAGACTCAAGCAATAATATTCCGTATCCCAGGAAGACAATACCAGGTTCCCCACTCTCCTATGAGAAGGGGCAGGATTCATAAATCACCCATGACTATACTTTTTGGACATCATCACCCACTTGCCTGGCTCTATTACCTCTACCATCTGCAGTTGAACCCAGCTTCAAATGCCTGTCCCAAGTTTCTAATCTCTGCGACAAGATTCCCTCTACCCCATTCTGATAACATCCTTCAGCCCTAGTGTGTACAGTGTGTACAGTGGAACAAGGTCAGTGGCAGCCATATTGACTTGATGTTGTTTAGTGAGAACAGTCTATGGGTATCAACTGCGGTATCATTTTTGTGGTTTGCTACATCTTCTGGTAGTCTCATAGACAAAAGGTGCCAATGAATTGCTCAGACAAATTTCAGTGAGTTGGTACTACCCAGACCGTGCCTGTAAACTCAACAAACCAGAAACAATGCTCAGAGTTTTTACTGCAAAGTGAGAGGGTCAAGAGTTTATTACAGGGCTCAAGATAGGGAAGAAAAATCATAAGCAAACAGGCAGAATATACACAAAGTTGTTCCATAATGGGAACAGTTTTTATCCCTCCCCTGGGTTTAGACTAATTCTCATTTATCAAAGGTCCTTTGAGCCAAAGGGTCTTGCTCCAGACACAGATGGCAATAATGTTAACTCTGTGTATTCCAAACCACTGTTGTATCCCAGGCCACAACCCAATAGTTGTTTTGAGAACCAAGCCACAGGTGAATCAGTAAAAGAAATTCATTGTTAGGAAAGAAGTGAACCTAGAGAGAGTCTTGTTTGGTTGTTTTGTTACACAGCTCAAGTGATAGCTGGCTACTGAATTATTTTAGTCTTGGGCTTAAAGCATTCAAATTAATGCTTTGGCCTTGATGCCCATTAGACTAAGCTCCTCTACATTGTCCCTTAAGTTCAGGTGTCTCCCTCTCCCATTCTGGGATCCTGTCATCCCCACTGAATTTATGGGATCCACCTCAGTGATGGCATCTCCCACTGTCAACCCTGGCCTCAGAAAGCAACCACTACAGAGCCTTCAAGGGATGTGGGTGCTTCCCTGACCAATATACTTCTCAGTACCTGATGAAGGAAGGCCCTCTGGTTGCTGCTAGGGGACAGAAATGGTGGAGAATTATAGATGATACATAATAAAGCCATCCCAGCATTCCTAATGCCCTAAGATTTTAAATCCCTTCTTCTAGAGTATATCAAGAAAGTTCCAGCTTCTCCTCTTCATTTAAGATTGAGTAGAAGTTTCAATGGGCCAACAGAATATTGTTAAAGCCCCTTCCAGATGCTTGAGATGCATTTAATCTTGGGTTAATGTTCCTAAATTAAAGCCCAGTCCACCATTAGTTATCTCCCCTCATGGTTTAACACACTTAGATCCTTTTCCACACGTGTTTGCCCAATACCTGCTGATTTAAATTGGCAAAATATTACTGAACCTTTGGTACATATGTCTCTCCTTGTGAGCCACACTCCATAGTGCCAAGACATTGAGTCTTGTGATGGGTCTGCAGGAAATGAGAGATGGTAGGATAGGGTCTTGAGGGATCCAGCATTCCACAAGAAGACTGGTGCCTTTCCCAAGGTCAGTACCTGGTCTTTCCTTGTAAAAGGCCAGAAAGAACTCCTTAGACACTGGAAGTGGGGAAGGAAGGCTTGGTGGTATTTGGAGGCTCAATGAACTCAAATTCCCAATAATCTATGCAAATGCCCCATTCTAATCTCAGGGTTCCATTCTTCCTTTATTAAGGCCTAACATTCTTTTTTTTTTTTTTTTTTTAGGCTTAACTTTAACATAAAAGACAAGACAATTTGCACTAAATTCAGCCATCTCCAGAATCATATTTTGGTCTTGGTCTTCAGAAACCTCAACCCTCAGCTCTAAGAAACACAGATTCCTTTAAGACAGCCATAGACGATTTTTTTGGTTCTCTATTTGTGTCTTGAGCTGGGAATTTAAAGATTTCAGCTTTTGATTTTTCTTTCTTTAGAATCTCTGATACAGGAAGAAGCAGCCCTCCCACCTACCCTACTTTTTCTGCCCCAGATTGTGCTATTGGGGATCCCAGACCTTGCCTTCTGTAGACCTAATTCCATGTAACTGAAGGTGATAACTTAAGCAGCTGTTTTATCATTTCAAGCCACAGACTCTTTGTGACCTACTTGTCATTGACAATAAAGTCATTACTTCCTCCAGATGTAACCAGATCAGAGAATGAATTTGAGATGCTCACCTTTAAAATTTTCTATCCCCTGCAAACACTTCTGGTATGCAGAAACTTATTTTAGTCGGACTTCCATCAGAAAACTAGAAAGCATTAAATGCACTGGGATATAGAAAAGCTTAATAGAGGAATGAGGGATTTATATAATCTTTAGAAAAGCTAGAGGAGCAAAGACCAAGGAAATAGATACTGATGATAGCAGACCACAGCCCCGGAGTGGATGATTCTCAAAAGCTTTCCAGGAAATTGCAGATAAGCTGGCACCAGCTGCCTTAGGCTGCCCCAGAAAGGTTCTTAAGAGCACACTAGAACCCTGCTGTGAATCTCACCTTTGCCTTTGCACCTGGTGCAATTGTATTGAGGGAATACTGGCTTCTCCTTTTCCACCTTCCAAAGCACATGGGAGTTCTTCAGATTGGAAAAGAGTATCTAACCTAGACCTACAAAAGGAAAGGGATCCTGAGAAGCCTAACTTCTGGCTCTGCTTCTATAATGCGAAATAGGATGATGGTGGTGATAGTTGAGAAGAGACAATCCAGGACACTTATCAAAAGAAAATAATCACTAAGGATAGAGTTCCAGGCTTTGGTTTAAACAGCACAAGGATCATATTTGAAGATAGAGTTTCTCCAGGAATGTCTAACTCACAACATGTAGACAAATGATTACCTATTTTTGGCTCTTACGAGGAAAAATGTCTCCATATAAGTTTATGCAGATTCTGTTTCCAAGATGGCTCTCCAATGAGTCTATACCTTTCTGTCTCCATTGCTATCCTAGACCTGTCATTTCTCAACTAGAAAATCATTTTACCCTCTTCCAATTCTCTACACCCAAGCCACTCTCCTCTCTACAGCCAGAGAGATCTAATAATGATACTTCCCTTCTGAGAAATCATCCCCCTGTAGTTATGCCCTACCCTGAGTTTCATCCATACTAAATTCACCTTGATTTTTTTTTTCATTTTTCCCTATTTCCCCTTCTCAAACACCTTTTCCTCCACCTAGCACACCCTCTCCTCTTTCTTCCTCCATATCCAACTCTTTCCTGGCCTTCCTTTGCACAATGTTCATCCAAATCTTAACCGGAACGTCATTTCCTTGAGTAGACTTCACTGGTTTTACCCATTATACTTCATTATAGCTTTTGATTCCTTTAGCTTAAGGTTTATTCTAAGCTTCCCCGTAGTCCCAGCCTTTTGCTTGGCTCATCCAAGGTCAACCCTAAATCTGTAGGAGCAGAAAACAAGCTAGATCAGAATGAAAGAGAATGTGAGCCACTCCCTAGGGACCAAGGCCACCCAGGCTACACCTTCACTCCCAGGTGGGATAAGAGGTGCTGCTTTCAGAACATCTCATTGAGCACCTGCATGGACAGAACACTGAGCTCTGAGACAGACTGGGAATGACCAAAAACAAGGAACTTGAGGACACCAAAAGTTTCAAGAATTTCCTTCCGCTTGATAACGTGTCACTATACTGTTCAAAGGGTGGAATCAGCATGGTAACTTACAATCAACAAGCCATCAAAAATACTTGTTGAGTGAGGAAATACACAAAAAAATGGACAGATAATTGAACAAGGGTAGAATTATTCCTTCTTGAATTACTGTTGAAGTTTAGACTATTGGGCTGTCAGTAGCCATCAAGAGTGCACAGTGTCTGCTCATATGGCAGGTGATTAATACCATAGGTATCGTGTGTGTGTGTGTGTGTGTACACGTGTGTGATATGTCAGGTATACCTTCGTGTACCACCCATCCGTATCTCCTTTCATGAGACCTTCTCTGCATCCATGTGGACACGCCTATCACCTTAAGCTTTTTGAGGTCAGTGCTTTGTCTTTAGTGTTCTGCAAAAAATATGGTCACGCAGTAAGTACTCAAAGAATCCAAGATTGTTGCTAGAAAAAAATACAATTTTTTTACATATTCTTTTCTAACTATGTAATTTCGTGGACAAGAGTATAACCCTTAGGCAGCTTTACCATGTTCCAAAGAATAGAATTATTGGCAAAATACTTTTGGGCTTACGTATTTATAAAGTGGGTTGATTTTTATGGATGTTCTTCACTATTCCAATGCTATGGGAAAGTCTGTATTGCATCACAGTTTGTTTTTAAAAAATTAAAACCTAAACTGCTTTCCATGTGTAGATATTGTATTTCCATAGTTCCCTTGGTTTCAGACAACAGCAAAATGCAAGGTGGACAGCCATCCCCAGGGCTAATGCAAGGTGGACAGCCAGCCCCAGGGCTAATGAATCCTTTCCTCTGCTATGACAGAGAACACCTCCCCAGTGATGAGAAAGCTGGCCTCCACCATGGTCTGTGTTTTGTCCCTTGGACCATCCTAGGTAAATGCTAATGGATTCTGGTTCTTTGGGATTCTGTGTCTTCTGCCTGAAGTATTCTTGCTCTCTTTTAGCTTTTGCAGATTGGGTACAGTAAAATGGATCAAGCATTCCCTTACGAAATTACAATTCCATTCAGTCCCGCCTCCCTCAGATAGAAACCCAGTACACTCGAAGGGAGTTTTGGGTGCCCTACAAATTACTGTCACATTTCTTTTCTCACAATCTTTAAGTTTATTGCCACAGATGGCTAATTTCATCCATGATGTGTGTCCTGGATGTTAAAGGGTTGACCCATGAGCCTCATCCATGGATTCTTGGTGGGAGGGGGGCACTGCCAACAACCCTGCAAGGAAAGCATGGGGAGCGCCCTCACATAGGTGTCCCTGACTGCACTTAGAGGCTGGTAAAAGGAGAATTCCCTCTTGACTGTAGAACAGCAAAATGAAGCCTGCTTAGGAAATCTAGACTCTACAGCAGCAAAACCAACACAAAGGTATTTTGATCTCGACACTTTTTCAAATCAGCAGTACAGCTCAGGGCAGCCAAATGGACTCTTCGGGCATTAGGCATTGACGTCTCCCAGGAATAAAGAACCACAACAGATGCAGGTTATCCGGCCTCTTAGTGGAAATGGACTCTAAGCAAATTGTTTATTAGGGCCCTCTATTTGTCTCCATTTGTATGCCTTTTCTGAAACTCTTGGTGTCTGTGAACAAATCAGTCAGGCCTGGTCAATGATCCCCCAAAATACAATTGTAGACGCTGTCAGAACAGACCACATTTGGGCAGAGCTAAACACAATTCTTTTCAAAGTTAATCCCAGTTTAAGAAGCAAAGGCTCACAATTGCGGGACCTGGTCACAAAACCAAGACCACGCTTTCCAGTCATGCCTTCAAGGTCTTACAGAACTCAACACGGACTTGGCGTGTGAACCACCAACACATTTCTGCAAGGTGAGGGGGGGAGTGGCAGCATCCTCAGGAGGGTTCTGAAGAAGGACATAGCTGAATGTGAGGAAACGACAGCTTTGTGTTTTGTGACAATACTGTCTCTTTTACAGTAAATGTAGAAATAAACTTTGTAATTGGGAAATTGAACTCTGAAATGATTCTTCTATTAATTATTCTTACAGCTTAAATGAGTGTGAGTTTTTAAGTAATCAATGGGCACTTAACAAGCACAAAGTCATTATTTTTAATAGGACCATTAGTGTATTTTTTTTTTTTGCAAAATGGTGGTTATTGAATCTATACTGCCTAAGAATAAAAATGCCAGATTTCATTATGACTATTCTCCAGTTAAGTTTAATGGGTACATTGTATTCCATGGGGCATGCTATTTTATAAACCAGGCCATATACCCTTAGCCATTCTCTCCCCACCTCTCTCTCCCCGTATATATATATATATGGCTAACACATGCTTCAAAGATTTCTGATTCAATAATCATTAAACTTACCTCAATTTATTCATACTATTTGGGCTGACAAACCATCTGTTACTTTTTTACATTTAATGTTGAAAATATCAGCCTTATAATATATTAACTCCGATTTTATCCTTTTAATCTATATCCCAGTCATCTCAATTGATTTTTTTAAAGATGTATCACAAAAAAGTCACTTCTTTTTGCAAGCAACTCATTACTAGATGCTGGAGGTATGGAGATGGTTTACTTCTGAAAATAGCACAAATAAAGACAAACTACAGACACGGCAAATGTGATACTAACGAATTCTAAATATGTAAAGCTCACTACATGTGAAAACTGATCGTCTGATACAAAGCCGAAGTTACAAGAGCCTCATGAAGCAGCTGAGTGACAGAAAGAAGCAGCTAGAGCTAAGAATCCCTGGGTCTATTTTACAAATTTTCACGTTCGTTCATGAAGAGGTAATACGTATCTTTATCCCCTCCAATAAAAGGAAAAAACTGATGACAAAAGGATTAATTAACTTGCAACCACTTTACAGGGTCATGAAGATTCAGTGAGGAAGGTAGAGAAGTGTCTACTCTGGAATCTGGTCGTATTGAGGTATGTCTGTAGGACTGGATGTCTATAAGAACATAAACATTGTGTGCATTAACCCCCCACCTCTCACCAAAACACCAAATGGGAAAGACCTTCCCTAAAAGAGACAGTAAGGCACACAAACTTGAGCCAATCATGATGCCCATCTATCCCTGGGGGGGGGGCATGATTTGGGACTCAACGATGCCTGTCACCTAATTTGTCCTTTGGCCTAGGGCCTTCTGAAATGACATCCGCGTTCCACGGAAAGAGGGCCAAAAGTCAACTTCCTCCATCAAAACCTCACTGCGTTATACAGCACCACAAGACAGCACTATTTCGTCAACCTGTTGTGTAATTTGTTTTAAAACACAAAGACAGGAAGAATTTTCTCCTACTTGAATGGACACCTATCAAGGGTACCAGCCCCTCATTAATGTCAGAAGTATGACCGGGCTTCCTGGCGGTGCTTTGGACACTCCGGAATTCAACGTGTCACGGCTATGGTACATCTTTGATGGGGGTCGGCTGACCGCACCACAGCTGAGAAGTGCCTTCATCAGATATCACGGTGATAAAGGAAGCAAAACACAGCAAATAATCAAAGCAGCTGGGACTACTGGTGTCGTCTCCAGGGGACCCAGGAGTCTCCGTGAGGCATTTGCACCACGCTCTCTCTTCCCCCTGAGCTAACACTGGGATGATATTTAGCAACAGTCTTCTGGTGGGAAAGAGCTTCTACCACATTACACGTTTGGATCTATTGTGAAATATGTCACGATTTCAGAAATATTTAGATGAGCATCTTCACATTGAAAATACCCCAGTAGGGGTGGCTGGGTGGCTCAGTGGGTTAAAGTCTCTGCCTTCGGCTCAGGTCATGATCTCAGGGTCATGGGATCGAGCCCCACATCGGGCTCTCTGCTCAGCAGGGAGCCTGCTTCCTCCTCTCTCTCTGTCTACTTCTCTGCCTATTTGTGATCCTGCTCTCTGTCAAATAAACAAATAAAATCTTAAAAAAAAAAAAAGAAGAAGATGAAAGAAAGAAAAGAAAATATCCCAGTAAGCGCTCAAAATTACTTTTTTGAACACTGAATGAACTCACCCTTCCTGAGTCTTACTTTCTTTCTCAGCACTGTGGCTCTAAGAATCCTGCTGTTACAACGATAAAATAAGATCCCATATGTAGAGCGCTCAGCACAGGGCCCAGGACATTAACAATCATTTTCTTGCACTCTCGAACATAGAGAAAACATTTCAGGAACCCTTATCTCCTGTCGAATTCAAGGTCCCAGCTAGGTCAGCCGGGAGAGCAGGAAGGCATGGAGAGCCTCCTGGAATCTGAGAGCAGAACAATCTTCTGGAAATGCTAAGCTTTATAACGAATATGAGGGAGATGTTGCCACTGACTGGAAAAGAGACCAGAGCTGTGGCAGACATTCCTGTACCTGCACTCAGAGGCACAAGTGTGCTGAGGGCAGGGCAGGAGAACCCAGGCAAACCCCTTGATTAACTCAGATTCCTGCAAAATGAAAGACTCTTCCCAACTTCAAAACATTTGCTGCCTGTGGTGAGAAAAATCGAACCAACGCAACCACAAAGCAGAGTCAAGTCAACCACAGACTGGACGGACTCTACTTGCACCCGACCAGCCCATGGTCTGTCATGGCCTTTTCTACAGTTAAACATTATTTACTCTAGTTTCAGTCTTTCTTTTACATGTAATTTCTGGCATTTAATCACAAATCAGCAGACATGTGAAGAAACAAGAGGACGTGGCTGGTTGCCAAGAAAAGAAATGGTCAATAGGACCAGACCCAGAAATTGCCCAGATGTTGGAATTATCAACACAGACTTTACTAGATCTGTGCTAAATATGTTCAAGGATCTGGTGGGAAAAGTTAGATGAACAGAGGAGGAATTTCAGCAGAGGGATGGAAATTTTTTGAAAATAATCAAATGAAATCCTAGAAGTAAACAAAATCTTGGGGGGGGATAAAGAATTCTTTCAATCTGCTTATCCACAGGATGGACTGAACAGAGGAGAACCAAATAGGTCCGAGCATTATAACTAAAGGAAGGCAAGCGTAGAGGAGAACACCTGTTTCTGCCATATACTGTCCCCTTGCCCCTGTGTCCCCACTCATGTTACCTAAAATGGTGGTCAGAGTAACGTGACTTAGTGTTCCTTTACCATAACTCCCAAGCCATAAGAGTAAAATGTTAGGACAAGAGCGAGGAAATAAGGGATCGATAAAGCTTCAAGGAGAAAGTAGGATTTGGGTTGAGTGCTTGAAATAGTGATAAGACAGTAGGCTTTTCAAGTAATTAGCAAAGGATGGGCAAATAAAGGCAAGACAGGTAAGTATAGGGTAAATTCACAAAATGACAGAAAGGATTTGGAAAGTCATGTTGGGGAAAACAGTGAGTCTGCCTTTGTACAGAAAGGGATGGGATTGTACCATAAATTCTTGACATTTTTTTTTCCTAATCTGAGCACAATAGTTAATACTGCCCTATGTGGAAAATAGGCACTAAATGAATATTTATTACAAAAGAAATATGTGAGTGGGTGAATGAACAAAAGGAAGAATGAAAATAGTTGCCAGCACATTTTGAGAAGCTGCCAACAGTGGCATCCCACCTGTACACTATCATCGAACACTTGGGGGGACCTTCAATCACAAGTCCTGGCTGCAGGAAAAGAAGTATGCAGGGAGACATGAGAAATGAGACTGTGAATGTTGAAGCCAGAGACTTGTACAACACAAAGAGAGAGTGCACCAGGAGGAAAATGATGTCCCCCTCCCTTTCTGAAACTGTCACCCTGTCTCTTGTTAAACACCGGTGACCCTGTCCTGGCATTTCTTCCAACAAGCACTGCTCCAGATTCCTGAGTCCCTATGTGTACCAGGCATGGATCAAGACGCCACAGGATACACTTGGGAATGAAGGAGGCTCTGATTCTGCCCTCAGAACGCTCACAGGCTTGGGAGGTCTTAAAAGCTGTGCGATGCAGACTGGATTCGGCACGGGTTCTGGCATCCAGCGATTCAGCTTCCCGGACTCAAGCGCTCCACTAACTGGCCTTTGTCTTTGCAACCTTAACTATGTCTCCTCTCTCTTCATTAACAAGCTGCTGAGCCATGCCACCAAATACAATCTGAGTCACAAATATGAGTCATATGTAATTTAAAATTTTCTTGTGGTTGTATTTTTTAAAAATTTTATTTATTTATTTGAGAAAGAGAATGTGCAAATGAGCATGAGCAGAAGGGAGGGGCAGAGGGAGAGGAAGAAGCAGATTCTCCATTGAGCAGGGGTCCCCTCTACCTGACATGGGGCTCCATCCCAAAACCCTAAGATCATGACCTGAGCCAAAGGTAGATGCCTCACCAACTGAGCCACACAGGTGACCCATATTTTAAAGAGTAATATGAAGCAGGTTAAATTAAATTTAACCCAACATCCAAAATTCTGTCATTTCTACATGAAATCAATATAAAATGTATTCAGGAGGTATTCTACAGTGTTTGTGTTTGTGTTAGCCTTTGAAATGCAGCGTATAGCTTCCACTCATCTCAATCCTTAGCAGCAGCATGTTTCAACGTGTTCAGTCTCTCTAGGACTGAGGCCCTAGAGCCTGCCCTGTCTCATGAGTGGAGACATGAGCTTGAGGAAAGAGGGGGCACAAAGGGGGGAGCTTTGAAAAGTAGGTACAAGAAGAGAGAAAAAACAAGCCCTAAAAATATGAAAAACAATACCAACAAAGGCAAATCAAAACTATGCAAAATCAATAGGAAAGAGAAGATACTGGGAAGTTTGTACTCTCCAGAGCCTGCTCAGGACCAGATAGCAGGGAGGAGCACAGGAGCTCCAGCTGGAGGAGGTTGGCCATATTCCATCTTCCCACCTGCCCCCTGAATGGGCAGAGCAAGTAATTTCCACCAGCGTGCCTCAGTGTTCTCACTTGAACCTGAGACTAGTAATGTGCCCTGGGCTCACGTTCTCAGCCTAATACTCGGGGGGAAAAAAATCACAGGAGCCAGGGACAGTACAAATGTTCCTAGTGCTTCACTCCCCCTCAAACATGGGACCTATATCCTTTCCCACCTGGTTTCTTCCACTTCCCCCTGGGTCGTTATTAAGAGTCCCTAAGAGATGTCCTTACAGAAAGACAGCCTGACCCACCAAGCTGGGACTTCCCTGTCCGGTGACTCCTGTGTCCTTCAGGACATCAACCTGTTCTGGCTAAATTTCATGGCTTATTAAAATAGGTGCACTTCTCCCTAATGACAGATAGGAGTAAGTCAGGAAAAGTGTAATCAATTAGCTCGCAAAGCAGTATGAACCAAACTAATGGAGTGTTTTAAGTTCAGTATGAAACAAACACAAGACTAACAATACAGCAGGAGCCACCCCAGGAACAAGTTTGGCTTTTTCCCATGAAGGTCTAAAATGACTGAAAGAAGGTGAAATCTTGTTGGGTGAAGTCAGAGGTCAGAAAGCCAAAGTAAGTATGTATTTCTGAAACCCGCCTGGAAAGGCAATCGAGCATTTGAACGATATGCTTTTGGCATTTTTACCTTGAGCTGTGGCCTCCTCAAGAAGTTACTGGGATTCCTTATTACCTGAATGCTAAAAGCCTAAGAATAAATGGTTAAGAATGCATAATAAACTCAGTAAGTCAAGTCAGGATCCAGCCTTGATTAAAAAGTGTCAGGGAGATCCCTCAATGCCGAAGAACTTAATCAAGGGGCCACACATGTCTGAAAATGCATACAAGGAGTCAGCCCTTTGAACACAGATGTTTCACTCTGCTAAACTATAAATATTCTGAGCAGTGCAACATCAAAAGGTTGTCAGATACTTGTGCCTCCAGCAGAATAAATATTCAGTCTTTTTTTACATAGCTTGTATTTCCTCAAATGCAGAGGCTGAGAAAAAGGCAACATACAGGTAACTGATTTGGGAAGCAATGCTCTAGAGAGGAAGTCAGTTAAGGGAGAGTGAAACATAAGGAGGAAAAGCAAACACAGCACCTTAAGTTGACCACAGGGATAGACCTCTGATAATAATTCCCTGGGAGTTTCTGAAAAGTATTATCAAATACAGCCTCAAAGCTGTACACTATAGATTTGGAATGATGGCAATATTATCCATTGGCTCTTTCTCCTTGCCAAGAGTAGCTCCATGGACATAAATGTCAAATACATTTCAACAACTGTTCCAGATTGCAGCATCAGCACAAGCTGGAGAAAGGAAGCAAGAGGTCTGTAGAGTTGGTCCAAGTAGAAGTGTTGTCAGGTGTCACCCTTGCAAAGCGAACCAAAGCCTCCATTGAATATGCTCTATGTCACTAGCTGGAATAAGAAATGAGGTTGAGTGGATTGGAGGGAGACACAAAAGGTGTCCAATACAGTCCACCCCTTCTATCACTTAGATCTCCATCAGGTCCGACCTTTTAGTCCTATTTAAGGTAGTGAAGAGCCTATACTAAATACAAGAGAGTTAGTGGAACAAATAGTAGGTCTTAAAGCACTAACTGGTATTCATCTTCTCCCTCCTGCACAACCAATCCTAGATTTTCTTCACCACTGGTCAACACTTCAGTTGATCCAGACTGCTTTCTTAATAGGTTAACCCAGAACTTCATCCTTAAAGGATTTCTATTACTTAGCTGCCTTGCCCTTTGCCAGATAATGACTGTGATTGCTCCTTGTTCACCATGATTACAGGGCATGAAAGCACCAGGAGATGCCACAGTGATTCCTGCAGATTCTGGATATGCTCCCCTCAGACCTCAATGGCTCCTGATCATTGGGACCCACAATTCCGTCAGTATCATTGGTCTTCTCTTTCCCTATTGCTACTCTGGCATGAGTTGTCCAAAATAAGCAAGTTGTGATCATAGTTTTCCATTTAATGGAACTACTATGTCTCCTGGTGGGACCTCCACCCAACTATCATCTTCCCAAACTCAGAAACCAAGACTTCTAATCTGGCACTACCAAAACTATTGGGACAGGAGGCCTAACAGGGAGTCACAGGGGGTGACAATGAGAGAACCAATCCTACTCTCAGTTTGTGGTTCACAGACTCAGCTACTGAATCTACTGGGAGACTATACTAGTTTCCTAAGGGTGTAAAAAATCACCCTAAGGCAGATGACCTAAAGAAAGAGAAATTTATTCCCTAATAGTTCTGGAGGTTAGAAGTTTGGATTCTCTGAAGATTCTGGGGAAGATTCACTCCTTGTCTTTTCCTAGATTCTGGGGTCAGCAGCATTCTTAATGCTCCTTGACTTACAGCTGTGCCACTCCAATCTTCACTACCTTTATCACTTGGTCCTTTTTCCCATGTCTCTCTGTGAGTCTATGTTCAAATTTCCTTCTTATAAACACACCAGTCACTGGATCAAGGGGTTACCTTAATCCACTATGTTCCTCTTAAGTTGACTACATCTGCAAAGACCCTATTTCCAAATGAGGCCACACTCACAGGTTCCAGGTGTATAGGAATTGGGGGGGGGGGTGTACTATTCCACACATCACAGGGGCACATAAATCAGCACACTATAGCATGCCAGAGGATAGTACCCTTACCCCTCATGGCTGTTGACAAGCTGGTGCTTTGTCTGAGCCTTCAGCAAGCCTTTCCAATATCCCAATATCCATTATCTCTTCTATGCATACATAAGGAAAACGTTAAATCACTTTCTCCAGCATGCACAGCTAGAATGGATCTCAGAGTCAGGAGTCATGCCCAGTCTTCCACCCCTAAGTTAAGTACCCTTTCATTTTCAAAGTATTCCCTCTAATTATGGCTTTCCCAAATGTTTTGCAAGCTTAAAAGCATATATGCCATTCTTCCTCACCACCTCACTTTTCCCGACCTAGTTTGGAAAAGCTACTGAGTACTCTGTCTCACCATCTTTGGAGTCAGGGAAACCCAGAGTTGAGTCCTAATTCTGCCAGCTCTTTGTGATGGAGTTTGTAGCTCTTCCAGCTCCAAATAACTAATGTGTGAGATTAGTCTCTCTCCCGTGGTATGTGAGTGAAAAATTCAAGACAACTTGTAAAGTGTTGAGCACAGTCCTTAGCACACAGGGAGTTCTCCCTCTAGTACACTTGTTACTGTGCCAAGTGTCGTGGGAAAACCCACACGGTCACTGTGAGGGACTTCTAGAGCAGCTATTTTGTCCATTCCTCTTTTTCCTTCCTTCTGCTGGGAATGTCGGCCCAATGGCTGGAATTGCAGCAGCTGTCTTGGTCAACAAAGTAACAGGGAAGTCAGGTATTAAGAGTGGCAGAGCAAAGGGAATCGAGATGTCTGGGTCTGTGATGACAGTGGAACTGCCACACCATCCCAAAACTACCAGCTCCAGATTTCTTTTACATCAGCAAATAATCCATCTCTATTCTGTTTAAGTGACTTATTTGGCTTTAACATTTTATGAAGCAAAACCTAACAGGAACTAGAATAGCATGCAAAACTTGTATCACATTCTCTAAAACGTGTAACCTCACTGAAGGGCCAGGAAATACGCACACTTTCAAAGAGGGGAGAGGGAATGGTTACATTCTAAACTCTGTGGGTCAGATTATATAAACAAGAGGCTGTCAGTGGAGGCGAAAGTCTATTCAGGCTGCAACAGTGAAAGATTTCCAGCAGATTACATCTGAACTAGGCCTAAAAGATGCAGAGGATTTGGATGGGGGTACAAGGAAAGGTGGAACTCACGGCGCATCAATTACTTAAAGAGTAAAGAAAAGACTCCGAGGAAAGAAAGAAACAATTAACAAAACCAATTCAGGAGTATAGACAGACACTATTCCTATAGGGAGAGAAAGAGTATGGGTTTTCACATGTCACCAAAGAACCAAATCTCCCATTAATGTGATGCAAAGAATAACAAAGAATGAGAGTAAATTTATGGTTCTTTTAAGAAATGTTTAGTCTGGTCTCAGCAGTAGAAATGGTTAATCTTTCATGTTCTTAAATCCCTGATAATTATTAATAACTTGTCATGATGGGAGAGAAATGCTATGGGAAAAAAATGTGATGAAATCGCAAAAATATGGGCAAAATAAGCAGAAGAGAATAGAATGTAAACAGACGAGTTTTTATGGACATATGAAAAACATATTTATACGAAGGGAATTAGCTGCAGTCATAAGGGGTTTTCCTTCCCTTTCTTGTTCTTTTTTTTTTTTTTAACCCTTCCAGTATTTTAGCTTCTCCTTCAGAAAAAAAACCAAAGAGAACAAATCTGGAAAAATGATTCTTAGCCAGGACTGACTCATATAGATGACTTGATTTTAGTTAACTTGCTTCGTAGAATGTCAAACTCACAGAAATTATATGTGCATCGATTAACAGCTTTTTCGTTGTAAGTAATAAAATCCAATTCAAGTTAGCTTAAGCAAGAAAGGCGAATTGACTAAATGAATCCGGCTCATTCATGCAATTTAAAGGAAGGATTAGAGCAAGGACTCCTGGAAGGTACTGGAACAATGAAGCTAAAAGCAATCAGGGTTTTCTCTCTTTGTCTGCCTTGTCTTGGCTTCTTTCTGCACATCTGCTTCTTCTCCTCCTCTTCGTAGACGGACTTTCTCTGCCCGTCATTCCTAGGCCAGGAAGGTTCCCCGCCTGCTCCTCCTCCAGCCCCACAGTTAACATCCCTCCCTTCCGGATACGCTTCCAAACTGAAAGAGATTCTGGTATTTCCAGTTCCAAATTCCCAGAAGAGAAAAGTGGGAGTGGTCAAGCTGGCCCCAGGTCAGAGCAGGCTACAAGGCCCTGGAAGAATGCAGCCCCTCTTTTTCCCCCAGCTTTGTCCTGTGTCCCCCTCACCTTCAGTCACTAAACTGACACACTGGTCTGTTGAGGTTCTTTTCCTCCTCGTGGACTTTGCTCTCTCTCCCTTTCACCTGGGACAAAAGCATTCCTCCTCCAGATCCGAGGCCAGGCCTCATTTCCCTCAGGCGCAGCTCTCATACGCCTGCCTCACACTGTCTACCTCAAATGGGAATCCCATGGGTGAGCCCAGTGATGGGTAGTAAGGAGGGCACAGACTGCCTAGAACACTGGGTGTTATACACAAACAATGAATCATGGAACACTACAACAAAAACTAATGATGTCCTGTATGGTGACTAGCATAATAAAAAAATTATAGAAATAAATAAATGGGAATTCCTGGCCTACCCACCCCTTTTAGTCTCTATCACAGGACCTTGTTTCATTTCCATTTTAATACTCATCTCAATCGAACTTGAGAGGCAATGTGGGGCGTTTGGGGGTTGGGGGGGTTAAAATGAAACAAGATGGGATCAGGAGGGAGACAAACTATAAGAGACTCTTAATCTCACAAAACAAACTGAGGGTTGCCAGGGGGAGAGGGGTAAGGAGAAAGTGGTGGGGTTATGGACATTGGGGAACGTATGTGCTATGGTGAGTGCTGTGAAGTGTGTAAGCCTGGCAATTCACAGACCTGTACCCCTGGGCTAATAATACATTATATGTTAATAAAAAATAAAATATATATATAGGAAAATTTAAAAAGTAAAAAAATATAAACATTTTATATTACAATTTAAAACATTAGAAAATTGAGAAGTAAATTTGTTTTGTTGCAAAACAATCTATTAAGAGAAAAAAAAAAATCAGAGGTCTCCAGAGTAAGGAACTATAAAGGGAGCATAAGGTGACCTATTATGTCAAAGGAATATAATATAAATTTAATTTACATTAAAAAAATTCATCTTGTGAGTGCTGTGAAGTGTGTAAACCTGGCAATTCATAGACCTGTATTCCTGGGGATAAAAATATATGTTTATAAAAAATAAAAAAACTTAATAAAAAAAAAAACTCATCTCAATCTAATTATTTTCTTTCCTCTTTGTTGGTTTATATATTTGTGTAATGTCTGTCTGCCCAAATTCTGCATTAAGAACATACCATGAATCCAAAAAGAGTGCCAAAAAGAGTGCTATGTTCTACTCTGGGTATAATTCTGTCCCACTGTCATGCTTGGAACTTCAGCGACCACCTTCCTTCCAGCCGAGAATGCAGCCAACCTGAGTGAGGATAGCAGGACAGAGAGATGAAAAATATCTGAGACTCTGTGGCATCCCTGGACCACAAAATGAAATCAGCTCCAGAATTAGCCTGACCACAGTTGTCCGTTATGTGAAATTACAGATATCCTTAGGTCCGAGCTACTTTGGGGCAAGATTTCAGGTACTTAACTAGCTAACTCATCTGCTCTGGGGGTAGAGACCAAGACTCTGCTGTTGTCCACGTGTTTCCAGGGACTAGTGCAGTGCCTGGTTCAGAAAAGAGGCTTAGGAATTACTGCCAACATGAATGAATTTTTTCTATTGTCTGAAGCCAGAGAGATAAAAATCGCATATTACAAATATGACTGCCGGAAGTACCGAATAAATCAATGGAGAAAAGAAATCTTTTTAATGAATGGTACTGAAAAAATAAATCTTGCCAGGGAAAAAAATAAATCTCGACTCCTACCTCACAGCATAAACAAACATTGGTTGGAGATGGAACACAAATGTAAGTGTAAAAGCTAGAATGATGAAGTTCTAGACAAAAAAAAGCTAAGAATATGTTCAGAACCATAGGTGAGCAAAGGTTTCTCAGACAGGACCTAAGAACAATACCATAAGAGGAAACATTGATAAGTCAGATTTCATTGAAATTAAAATTTCCCTTCATCAAAATACATCATAAAGAAAATGAATAAGCAAGCCACAGCCTGGGAGGAAATATTTGTCATACATACACCTGACAAAGGATTTGTTTTTTCAAAAAAAAAATTATGTTCATTTTTTTTCATAAAATGGATTACCACTGATGAAATACAAAACAATTAATACACAGAAACGACATGGATGGGTCTCTAAAACAAGCCATATAATGGACAAAAACCTGGAAATAAAAGCATGCCTTCTGAATCATTCCATTTGTAGGAAGGACAAGAACAGATAAAAACAAACCCATTTTGACAGAAATCGAGAAGTAGTTGCCCCACTGGGGGTATGAGGGAGATGGACTGGGAAGAGACAGGAGGGAACTTTCTTGGGTGATGGCAATATTTTATGCTTTATTTTGGATATATGCAATTCTCAAATCTCATTGATTGGAGCACTTAGTATCTGTGCATTTATTATATGCATATTACTGCAAATGAAAGTGTGTGTAGAATATGACTGCCACCAAAGGGGGCCATATATAATACATTCCTTGCAGAAAGTTACATCAAAGAGAATTTATGATAAGAGTGCATATTTGCATTGCTTTACCTAAAGACTATCGTGACTAGTGTTCTCAAGGCAGACTACCTTATACAACAGATCAGAATGTACTTCCTCATGATGCTGAATGACATAGGATGACATCTGAAGGGAAACATGGGCCCCCGTGTTAAAGAACAAGAACGGCAACCTTGTGGGATTAAGAATAGATGTTTAGAAAGTTGTTAATTACAACTTTCCAGATTGTTTTTCGAAAAAAAAAAACCTAACGTGCCTAAGGAAATAATCTGTGTTTGGGGCACCTGGGTGGCTCAGTTGGTTAAGTGTCTGACTCTTGGTTTCAGCTCAGGTCATGGTCTCGGGGCCATGGGGTCCAGGCCCGGGTCAGACTTCATGGTCAGCAGGCAGTCTGAGACTCTCTCCTTCTCCCTCTACCCTTCCCATACTCATGCGCAAAATCGCACACACACTCTCTCTCTCTCAAATAAATAAATAAATCTTAAAAAAAGAAGAAGAAATTAATCTGTCTCATATGAAAATTACCTGATTCCAAAGAATACGGGAAATGCTGCATTTTATATCTCTTTCTTTGCCATTCACAGTGTACATGACTACATTAGAGACTCTGAAAAACACTAACGTAGAAACTGTTACATTTACACAACCAAGACGTCCCCGAAAGTATCCCAATACAATTTTCAACACGCAGTAGATTTAACTGTTATTTAAACTTATTCATTTTAGTCTTTTTTTCCTTCCTCTGATTCTTTTGGGTGGGGAGGAGAAAGTGGCAAGGAATTTTCAATAAACTTTATTTTACAGATGAAGAAACTAAAACCCAAAAAACTCAAGCAACTTTCTAAGCTTATACATTTCAATTCTCAAATCTTTACTTTTATAGATAAAGAAATGGAAATCCAGAGAGGTAAGATAGCTAAGGTCCTGTATCAAAGTGAAAAATAACTTTGGAACAGACAATGAAATCAAGGAATAAAATCTGTTGCCTGAAATATTATCTGTACATTGTGTTTCCCTGTTACTTCGTCATAATAGAGAAGGAATGTGAGCAAGATGTCACTGCTTAGAAAGACCATTAGAACACATGCATCTAACTGGCTATGAGACCTCAGAGATAAAATATAATTCTCTTTGCAGATATCTGCTTTGTAGATATCTACATATATCCTATATATACCCTACATATCTACACTATAAGTGAAAATTTCTTTTATTTTCTTATATTTCTTATATTTTTCCTAGATTGTTAAAATTACCCCATAACTGGTCTACTTACTTCCACTCTTGTCTTTTGTAACTAAGTGACTCATTACCATACTTAACGTAAGTTATTTTACTTTTCAATGTTTCGTTTTTCCCTGGCTCAAAGACGGGCATAGTTGTATATTTCCCTAAATTGGCTGGGTTTTATTATCTTAGCATAGTTGTCAAACAGTTGAGCCGTTTGGGGGGAAATCATATTAGATGGCCTACTTACTTCGGGGCTTGATAATAATTTTTTCCGACATTAATGAATATTAGTTGGGCACCTACTACATACAGAAGAACCTACTGAATTAATGTGGCTATTTCAGAAAATGGGCCCTCTATTTTATATTCTAAAGGGTTCCTTTACAACAATTTCCAGAAGAATAGAAAGAGATGAAAACTTAAGCCTGTATCCATCCATCAGTCCAATCGTCTTTCCTTCCTTTTCTTTATATGTGTCACATTCAACGATATATTTCAAATATAGACTCGACAGTATTTGCTGATGGTCAAATACACAATAAGAGAAAAAGATGAAATCAGAATGTCTCCTGGTCTTTGGCCTAAGCAACCATGAAGAAAATGGTATCATTTACTAAGATGAGAAAACTTGAGTCGGGCACATAGGTTTAGGGTTGAAAATCAAAAAATGCTTTTTGTATATATTGAGTTCAGGTTAATTCTGGACACCTAAAAATAGGATAGAAGAGAGACTCAGGATCGAAGTAGGATGGACAAATATGGAGCCAGAGGCTGGAGTCATAAACTTCACAGGCATTAGAATAGAGATGATATTAAAAGTCATGGGAACAGGGGAGAGGAGAGAGGACAGAACACATTCCAGTACAAGCCCTGGATATACAACATTCGGAAGGTAGGAAAAGAATGAAGCAATGCAAACTGATCTGACGTAGCCAGTAATGTCAGCAGGAAACCAAGAGAAGATGTATTTCAAAAGTCAAATGAAGAAAGCATTCTTTTTTAAAGGGAATGATCCATTGAGCCAAATGCTGCTGGCAAATAAAGTGAGGGTGAGGACAAGGACAAATCCCCAACCTGACAACACACAAGACAGCAGTGACCCCAACCAGCTGAGATTCCCATGATGCAGCGCCTTGCAGACCATTATAAGGACTCTGGATTCGATGCTGAATGGGGTAAGAACCATGGGACGATATGGAGGAAATGTGAGATGATCTGTCATTTACTCTAACAAAGTCACTTTGGCCATTCTGATGAGACAAGATGGTCGGGGACAGAAGAGGCCGGAAGGCCAGTGAGGAGATGATTACAGTAAATTCACAGAAGAGGACACGGTGGCTTGGACAGGGAGGCAGCAGCCTAGACGTTGAGAGGTTAGACCGTGATCTATTTGTAGACAGAACCAATAGGATTTACAGATGGATTAGATGTGGGAGATTAAAGAAAGGGAAGAATCACAGGTGACTCCCAAAACTCTGGCCTCGGCATCTGGGAAGCTGACGTTACCGTGTTAAGGGAACTCCTAAGTGTTTGAGGAAACACAGGCAAACAAGCAGAGAGGAAGGAGTAACAGTGAGGCTGGAGAAAATCCAACGGACCCAGAAGCAAAGCCAAGAAGAAAGGATTTCTAAGAAGAGGGAATGACCACTCGTACTAAATGGTGCTGCTGCGTCAGGCAAGAGAAAGATCGCAAAGTAACTCCTAGACGGAGTAACCCCAAGATCGCCAGTAGCCACGACACGACTGCTGATAGGGCAGTGGTGGAGTGAAACGCCTGGCCACAGGGCGTTCAAGAGAGAATGGCAGGAAGAAAAACTAAGATGGCAAGGACAAGACAAATATTTAAATACATTTTGCAGGCAAGAAGAGCGGGGTCCTACTTGAGGGAGAAGTGATGTGGAGGACAGATTTTGGTTTTGGACAGGAGGGGGGAACATCATGCTTATGTTGAGAAAAATCCAATAGAGGCAAAGATTAATTGATGCAAAAGAAAGAGGGGAGGCCTGCAGAGAATCAGTTAAGGTGGGATAGAAGTTTTGTGCCCAAGTGACCAGGGATGCAGTGAAGACGTTCACCCACACAAACCAAAAGGCAGGTGGCAGCTGTGAGTGCAGATATATCCAGAGGTATATACAGCATATGCCGAGATCCAGCAGTGGGGGCTCTCTCAAGTCTCCCAGTGGGTGGGAAGATGCTCGCTAGCTAAGAATGAGACCTGGGAGAAGGTTAGGTAGGCAGCAGTCACAGAGCAGAAGAGTGACAGACTCTCCTACCAGTCAGCCGGCCGGGAGCCCATTTGGGCTTCAAGGTCATGCGTGTCAAGTCAGGCATCATGACTGTGCCCTCTTCCAGCAGGCTCAGCTGTGAGAGTGCACAGAATAGGTGGAGGGTTGAATTTAGCCGGGGGTATGTTTTTGCCCCAGTGAATAATTGTTGCAATTAAACTTTTCAGATCTCAGCTGTGCCAAGGGACACGACGGCTCTGGAGAGAGAAAGGATGATGCACCAAAGGAAAACAGCATTTACTGGAGCTCTTCTCCGTGTTTTAGGAGCTTTAAATTCCATGCGATTCTCACAGCAGCTCTGGGAAGGAGATATTTTCCTCCTACTCCAAACGAAGAAACAGACCAAGAGAAACGAAACCATTTTTTTCCCAAAGATATTCAGCTGGAAAGCAGAGGAACATGGAGGAGAGCATAGATTTTTCTGAGACCCTCACAGGTTGGACTGGAGAGAAGATCTGGTACAGTCTTCTGGGGACGCTCATTGGCTCGAGGGCCAGGCTGTGGCTGAGTCAGCTGGCCGGACACCAGAACACAGCTTCCTGCCATCAAAACCCCAGGTGGCAGACACAGTCACCAGTTTGGCCAGGAATCCATGGCGCCACCCCTCACAAAACCACTCATTTGCTCCTATAAAACAGTCATCACCTAGCAGGATGCCAAGAAAATCAATCACGACTAAACTCCCAATTCGGTTTGATTCACTGACCACGTGTAGACATGATCATAATGTTTGGTCATCATTCTTCATAATTATCATCCTTAGGTCTGCAGCAACGCGGGCCTGGACAAACCATGGACATGTGTGAATCTTCCCTGAAACAAATTTCAGTGTTAGGAACGGATTGTTTAGTCCATGGGTGATCCCTGATTTCCCATAGAGGGTTTGCTAGTCTCTTAGAACTGGAAGAGGTCTTCCAGACCACCGTGCCCAGCCTCCTCAACTTACAGGCTTAAGGATCCTTATGTTACAGAAGATGTATATAAAATGTGTGTTATCCTGTCTTGGATACTAACCCCGAAATGAGAACCCATAGGGGAGAAATCCTTTTCAAGGATAAATACTTTCTGGAAGTAGGTACGCCTTATGAAACTACTAGCTCCTTTTTTTTTTTTTTTTTTTTCCTTATATGGACACTGGTCTTGGCAAACACCATGCACTCAGTAACTCTTTATTCAGTGTTTGGCTGGCCAAAGAGAAGGAAGCCATGGCACAGAGGAAAACCTGTCAGGAGAATGTCATGCCCCTGGCGGTCTTTCTCCCAAAAGAGGTTTTCATGTCCCTAAATGGGGACAGAATGGAGGAAAAGAACAGGTGGTAGATTTCACGAGCAAGTAAAAAGCCTAGGAAGGTCACTGGAGTTGTGAGCCAGTCTTACTGAATTCCCAACCCCAAATCATCTACAGGACCTGGGGCTCCAATTCTGACCAATAAGAGGTTATCGTTGTCTATTAAGCCAGTGACATGCAGTGGAGATTGATTTCTGAGCAGCAGGGAATGTGGTCCGAAATAACCTTAATCTGATAAACACTCTAAAACCATCTTCTCAGTACAAAGAGAAAGGATTATTGAAATAGAACATCAAGGATGGTTTAAGGACACAGAAAACTGTTATCTCCTTCCCTTTAAACCTTTACAATGTTTTACCTGTTTGTCATCCATTGTTTTCAAGGTTTGCAGGAGGTATAAATGAGGTGTACTCAAACTTCTTGGTTTTTGAGACAAGTAGGAGAAAGATGAGACACACAAAGGATCCTGCTCCGAGTGGTGTCATAGGAGCACAAACAAAATGGTGTGAGGGCTCAGAAAGACTTAGAGTTTCTCCAGGCTAATTTTTACCATGGCTCCTCATGCCATACAGGTAAGGATCCCGTGGGTCAAAAGGTTTAACTAAGGTGCCTAATGTCCCAATGACTAGAACAGATGCTGGGTCTGGAGGTACGAGGAGTAACTAAGCAGCAACAGTCTCCATGAAACAGAATAAAAAAGGGATATAAGTACGGAGTGATGGAATATTCCATTTGTGAAGACTCAGGTGGTGAAAACATTACCAGAGATAATAATGTAGGTTTGCATGGTGACCAGCCAGGGAGTGTTTGGAACAGAGCAGTGCTCACTGCACTCGGTGATAAGGGCCCTCCATGAGGTGAGGCCACCAAGTGGGTCTTTTACAAGTGAGTAGTGCAGCAAACTCGGGCATGACAGGGACCTTCAGTCGTGAAGAGAAGTGGAAATCTACAATGGACATCGGCTGGCTGTGCAAACAACAGGTGGAGAGACCAAGCTCATCAGGCTACACCGCACATCAGAGTCCTGCTCATGCCCAAGGCCCAATCAGATTTAGCCAGTGTGACTATTCATTAAAACAATCCCATCAGGGCACACCCATCATGGGTGGCTCCATTGATTGAGCCTCCAACTGTTGACTTCACTTCAGGTCATGATCTCAGAGTCGAGAGATTCAGCCTTACCTGGTGCTCTGCGTTCAGCACGAAATCTGCT
The DNA here is from genome assembly GCF_020171115.1 of Neogale vison. Lineage (NCBI taxonomy): Eukaryota > Metazoa > Chordata > Mammalia > Carnivora > Mustelidae > Neogale > Neogale vison. The sequence continues at coordinate 8,085,903 of NC_058100.1, forward strand.
TGGGATTCTCTCCCTCCTTTCCTCTGCCCCTTCCCCCCACTCTAAATAAATAAATAAATAAATAAATAAAATATTTAATAATAAAAATAATTCTGTCAGGCTGGCCAGGCTGGCATTACTGGGTTCCCAGCACTCTAGGAATTAGGAAACTTTATGGTTGCTACGTTGAGTCAGATTATTTGGATGATCTGATTTGGCAAGGATACTATCATCATGATTTATGCTTCATGGGACCTCAGGTAACCATGCTGTCCTTGTCCCCTTCTTGGTGCCTTCGCCATTTACCACATTGCTATTGACTTGTCTGTCTTCTCCCCTAAACTATTGCTTTTTTTGGCCAGAAACTATGTCATTCTTACAATTTTTTTCCCACAACTGTAGCATATAGTCCCTAGCATAGACTTAGTGGCAGATAAGTGTTGAAGAAATCAAGAAACATTTGAGTTGGATGACGAAACATGAAAAACTCTTCATCAGGTGGTCTGGGGGAGTGGAATGCAAGGCCATGACCATCATTTCATCCAGAAAGAGTGGGAAAAAGCTGTAAGGACTCACACATAGGGAGCAGGATAGCTGTATAACATCCTGAGTGGGAATACTGGCCTCAGTGTCAGACGCCTGGGTTCAATTCATATTTCTATCCCTTAACAGCTGAATATTGGGGCTACAATTCTGAAGAGAGAGGGGAACTACTGGAGCCCTTCCCCCATTCTATGGATGGGGCAAAGAGGAGGCAAGAGTGTCTAAATCATCCATCTGCTAATCTCAGTGCATCCATGAGGCAGAAGAGACGGACATTTTTGCTTATCGACGGGTATCTTATTTTCTAAGACAGAATCGTTGGCACTCACTTTGCGACCCCATTTATGTGGTGTTGGACAAACAGAGACGGGTAGGATCAAACATCATACCACAAGAATCAGCAGTCATTTCTGGATGAAACCTAATAAAATCTTATAAAATTTGTAAGGTAGAACAAATTCCTATCAAGAGGCACCAAGAAACTCAGATTAAATAACATGCACAGGCATACTCCGTAACTGCTATCTGCTCTACCAAAGTCCTTCAAGAGACTCAAGGGCATCTGTGGAGTTAAGTTACCAGCGCTATCGCCGGGGAGCCAAGCAGGCTTCAGTGTTAAGGGCAACGTTAAGACCTTCCTCACGGGCTTTTTGTGATCACCAATAGAAATAACAGTCATGAAAGCGCTTTATCATGATTATGAAAATTGTAATAGTACTTTGTTAAAGAGGGACAATGGTTTATTTCCCTGACACAAAAAGAGTTAAGGAAAGGTAATCATGTCTAGAAAGTGCCAGAAAGGAGATACAAATTTTTGTGGTTGCGAGTCAGCATGCCAGGGAGACAGCTCCACCTGTGCATCTAATTCAGCCAGTACAAGACGTTGTGCGATTTGGGGCTGAGGATAGGCTACCATTGAGCTCAGCTCCCTCACCTGCAAAATGACAGTGATAGAAGCCCACTTTTCAGGGGGTGTGTGAGAAGGACAGAAGATTATCGTAAAGCATCCAGAACAGAAGAGACACTTGATATTGACAGCTACTGTCATTCTTGGTTTCTTCCTCACCATCATCATCGTCATCACCACATTTTTTCCCCTTTTGCAGATTTCAGGTGGGGCAGTGGTAGAAAAAGGTACCTGTTTCCCAGTTTCTTACAAAGCTCTTGATCTGCTAAGAGAAAGTACCCCCCACCCCTTTAGAATATGGTAGATTGACCAGTTTCTTCCCTCTGCTCTTGAAATCCTCCTGAAGTTTGTAGATTCAATTTCTTTGTGTTAAACATGGAAGCCAACAAGAATTAAAGTTTTGTCAATGCAAAAATGACCTGGCTTCAATAAGATAAGCAGAGTGAAATAAGCAAGGCAGAAATTCATTCAGAGATCTCAAGGTCAACGTTTATTTCTATAAAGTACTATCAGTTTGATTTACTTATTTGAGGTCACTGTGTAGAAGGTGCTAAATAAATAGGAACTATCATTTTGACAGTCTTAATGACTGCTACTTAAGTGTTCGAACATGGAACAATATTCAGAGTAAGCAATTTAATAAACTAGCAATTGCTCATGCAAGGGCAATTACCCCCATTTTGGTTTAATTATTAATGTGGGCTTTTTTTTTATATTCCCAACTTTAGCAAGCAATCTTGTTGTAATGAAAAAGAAAGTACAAAATACCACATGCTATGATATATAAAATGATATATAAAATGATATATAAAATGATTTTTTAAGTCTATGATATATAAAATGATTAATGTTATGGAGCACCTATGAATATCCAGCTAATCAAATCTCTTGAGGTTCTGAAACTCTATCTTTCTACTTTGGGAATGCCAGAGTTGGAAAAGTAAGTCCTGTCAAGGCAGAGCTATGGGGTCACATCAAGGACATCAGACACTCTGTGACCACACAGATTTCTTACACGGACCTACAATGGTTTTCAAAGTCACATTGTTAAGGGAATTTGGACAAAACAGACAATGTTTCTGGGCCACTTGGTGCTATATGGGAGGATAAAGTCTGAAGAAACTGGGTTGTGGGAGACTAGTGGTTGGAGGTGAGGTGAGAGTGTGAGGCCAGAAAGACATAAAGGAAAACCATAAAAACCAGTTCTGTCTTCTTAGTTAAATCATACTGGGCATCCTTTGAAGTAGACCAGGGTGTGAAAGAGCTTCTGCTCTGAACACTTCTATGGCACCAGAGGAAGCATTCGAGACCAAAGTCCTGGAACCAGTCTCCTGGCATGACCACTGCATGAAGCTCCCCTCCTTCTGACGACCTCAGTCATGAGGGAAGACCAGACCGTGTAGGCTGTTTATCATATATTCTGAATCACATATTCTCTGCCTGTGCTAGTCTGACCCCATCCTTCCCTCTTCTTGTTCCCTTAAATCCTTCTTCACTGCCATCAAGACTTTTTGATCTGTAACCAGTCAACTTCCTCACATGGCCCAGTATCATTTCACATCCTCTCGGGAAACTGCATGTAGTAAAATATAACCATAATTCCAAAGTCCCTACCTTTCCTAAACTCCATCCCAACAGAAGTTTATACGCCTTCTACCAGCAAACCAGGAGGTAGGATTAGCTCTTCTCATGCTTTATACTAACTCCATTTCTGTTTCTCTTATAAAATGACTCCTCCTGTAAGAAATCATCCTGTTTTGCTTTTTATTTCTATCCCTATCCTGTTAACGTGTCCTCCTCGTTCCTTGACGTCCTGAACTCCCTGTCTGTAGCATTCCTTTGCAACCTAACTCTAGTCATTATATTTGGCAATTTCAATATTCATGTGAATGACCCTCGTGTCTCCAAACCTTGGCCTTTCAGGTCCTTCTATGTCCGAAGACCATTCCCTCCACTCGACACCCACCATCACATTACTCTTACACACTTTGGAGGCAAGTGGCAGTCACAAACCCCAACATCTCAGCACCTGAAAACAACACGGCTTATTTTTCTTTCATGGGAAACGTTGGCTGCAGGTGAGGTGCAGGTCTTCTCCACAGGTCTGAAATCCAGACATAAGGAGCAGCCCCTGTCTGAAATATGCTGGGATTGTGGCAAAACAACAACAAAACAGGAGTGGGGGGGGGTCATGGCAGAGCCATATGATGAATCTTAACACGGCCCCTCAACCAGAGCTAATGTCACTTGTGTTCCTGTTCCATTGACCACAGCAAGTCGTACGGCCACACCTCACACAATAGGACAAGGGACTATGTCCCTGTTACAGGGAAGCACGAAGAGGAAGCACAGCACACATAAGGGATATATACCAGCATAGGGAGGACATTGCCATGTCTGTTAAAAACAACAGTAGAGTCTCCCACATTCTCCCTTTTAACATCATCAGACATCGAGAATATCAGATGGATAATGTGGCGCCCTTGATTTCGCCAGCTCTCTGATACCAACTGCTTATCCCACTGACCTTCTCCACTATGATAATGCTGCATCATGGTGACCCACAGGACCCTGTCTTGCTGCTTGCTCACTATCCATCACTCCTTTTCATAATCCACCTCCCTTCTTGTCTTATTAAGAGGGCATGGTCTATCCTAACAACAACAGAAATACTAGCAGAAGGAGACGTGCTCTGAGCACTCGCATACCCTAGGTGCCGGTCTGATCATTTTCTATGTATTAACATGTTCAATCCTTGCAATGGCCACAAAGTGAAGTTGCTCTTATTAGCGTCATCTTCTTGAGGAAACCGAGGTGCACATATGTTAATGTCACGTCCAAGTTCACAAATCTAATAAAAGAAAAGCAGACAGCACTTTAAGCCATAAACACATAAGCACTTCAGCATAGACCTTCACATAAACTCTTAAGTCCTCTGTTCACAGTGGAAACATCCGAAGCTATCATGGGGAAGGTTAAAGAATTTTCTTTAACCCACCTCCTAGCTACCCCCAAATAAATATGCTCTTGGGGCTCCTGGGTGGCTCAGTCTGTTAAGTCGGGGGCTCTCAGTTCTGGCTCAGGTCATGAGCTTGGGGTCCTGGGATCCAGCCCCTCATCAGGCTCTGTGCTCAGCGTGGAGTCTGCTTCCCCCTCTCTCACTGCCCCTCCCCCCACTCACACACTCACCCTCTCTCTCTAATAAATAAATAAAATAATAAACAAATAAATAAGCTCTCTAAGGGAAAACAGCTTGGCTGTAACAAAGATGCAGCATCCAAACATTTGCCATGGCCCCAAGGCACCCCCAAGACCCACTTCCGGCACCCACTCCTCTGATCTGTAACACCACCTCCAAGCCCAGCTGATGGAGACATTTTGGAGCTGCCAGGCGTGGCCCCATCCCCTGCCATACCTCCTATAAAAACAAATAAAGCAGAAGTCAGTCCTGTGTTAACTCAAACCACCGTTTTCTCTGGACTCTGTATGAGAGACGTAACAGTGATTGAGAAAAATCACCCAAGTAGGCTCAATCTTCTCACGTTAAATTGTGGCCTCAAATTTTGTTATGCACTCAACACTCTTGGGCACATCAACTCCGTGCTTCTGGGGCCTCCAAAAGGACTGCTTCCTGCCTTCTCCACCCTCCCCTCTTCTCCTAGGACACACCTCTCCTTCCCCTGCCCCTCGTACTCAGCTGATGAGCTGACGCATAGAACATCCAGAAACTCTAAACAGCCCCCCAGGAGCACCTGACGGCCAGTTACCATGTCTCTGAAACCACATATTATCTGCACCTATTCCTTCTCTCCTCCTTCTGATCATGCGGGAAGAATTTGATCTGTTTTTGACATGCTTGCCCTTCCACATAGGTGCTGAATCTCCTCTCTCAGCTCTCCTCAGATTTTACTCCTGCCCACGTGGTTTCCTCCTTTTGCAACATCAAACTTTATTCCTCTTTGCTGGAATAATTCAGCCTACAGAAATTCCCTGTTTCCTCTCATCCTAAAATAACTATCTTCCCCACTCCTCTTCAGGGGAAAAGTGCTCACAGATATTGCCTGTGTTCTTTCTCCACGTTCTTCCTTCCACTAAGTCTTCAACCCACTCTGATCTGCCCCCACACCCCAGAAACTGTGACTGCCAAGGTTATCAAAGACTGGAACTGACAGTCACTTCTCCTTCCTTATCTCATTTCCTTCCTTATAAATGCTCTCTTGGCTTTGTGTCAGTCTCTCTATTTGGCTTTCCTTGTATCACTACTGTTGTTCCTATTTGGTGTCTTCTGAAGGTGGCTTCTCCTTTACTTGACCTCTAAAAGCCACAGTTGACGAGCACTAGATCCTGGATCCTTTATTCTTTTCATTTTTTTTCTACATAATTTAGCTGAGTTCACCCTTTCATATGGTTTTTAATACCATCTCTGTGTTAACAGATCCTCACTTATAGTCTCATCCAACACTGTTTCTCTGTGTTTTCTGGCTATCTCCACTTTGAGATCTTACGATTACCAAAAAGTCAACCTATTCCAATTTGAATGTTTCAGTCCCCTCCTCCTTCACCCATGTCTGCTTCTCTTTCCGTATCTCTCACCTCAGAATATAGCAGAATGAACACTACATTTGCTCAAGATGGAGCTTGAGCTTGACTTATCCTCTGTCATCCCAAATTCCATCAGGTCCCACAATTTCTCTTTTCAAGTATCTCTGGCATCTACCCACTTTTGTCAATCTCCACAGCCTTAAATGAAGCTCTGACTCTTGTCCCCCTAAATGCTATGTTCCACATAGCAGATAAGCTAAGGAAAATATAATTCACATTTACATTTTCCAAATAACTTACCAAAGTTTCTACTCCTTACAAACCTTGCTTGATCAGACTCCTACCCAACTTTTTATCCTCAGTTGACTATTTTTTTATTTATTCATTTTTTTAAGAGAGTGCATCAGTGGGTTGGAGGGGGTCCTGAAGGAGGGAGAAGCAAAGAATTTTAAGCATGCTCCACGTTTAGCATGGAGCCTGACGTGCGGCTCTCTCTCATGACCCTGAGACTGTGACTTGAGCCAAAATCAAGTTGGACACTCAACAGACTTGCCACCCAGGCACTCCTCCCTATCCTCAGTTGAGGTCACTCTCCCCTCATCTCATAGTCCTCAGCCTTTTTGTCCCTTTTCAGTTCCTTGAACACACAAGGTTCTTTCCTCAAAGACTATCATACCCTCTGCCAGAAATATTTTTATCTACTCTTCACACATGGCTAGCTCATTAGTTTCCTTTCAGTCTCCTTAAGTGCTTAAAATGTCAACCATATTTTCCATCTTGCCCACTCAGGTCCCCACTTTTCCTTCGAGGTCCCCATCAGAATTATTCAATGGCATCTTTGTCTCTTTCATGGCTCTTAGTATAATATCTACATAGACACCTGTATGCTTGTTTATTTATTACCAGGCTTCCCACCAGTCCAACAACCCTTTTACAAGAAGGACTCATGTTTGTTTGGTTCATTAATACATAATAGCTGCCTCTAGAAACCTGACACTTAGTACCTACTCAGTAAACATAACACTTAGTGAATAAACATATGAATTTGCTTTCACATTGTCTAATTTGAAACTTAGTTTCTTCATATTTAAAGTGGGATAATTATGACTTATGACTATGGTAATAATTAGTATTTTAAATAACACAGTATGTGATAGGGTCGTTGCACAGTAAATACAAGATTCTTTTCTTGGTATGCACATATTATCTTGTAACCCATGTTTTCCAGATAATGCACAAATAAGAGGGCCTATGGGTCAAAATAATGATCTTAACAATTTGGAAGAGCACAAATAAGAATTCAGAAAGCCTGAGAAAAATAGAAATTGTGGATAGAGGGGTGCCTGGGTGGCTCAGTGGGTTAAGTGTCAGACTCTTGATCTCAGTTCAGGTCTTGACTTCAGGGTGGTGAGTTCAAGTCCTGCACTGGGCTCCACACTGGGTGTAGAGCCTACTGAGAGAGAAGATAAGATAAGGGAAGGGAAAGGAAGGGAGGGGAAGGGAAGAAAGAAGGAAGGAAAGAAGGAGGGAGGGAGAAAGAAAAGAAGGAGGAAAGAAATTGCAGATAGAGCAGTTAAGAAGAGAGAGCTACAGAGAGAGCGAAAGAGACACAAAGAGAGATCCTGAAATCTCCTTAAGTCACCTTAAGTCTTCAGCAGAATACTAAGCTGTTTATGCATAGGATGAAACTCCATAAAACTCCATCACAAAGAACAACTACAGGACAAATATAAGTTGAAAAATTCCCATAATTCACACAAGTTTGGGAGTGTGCATTTCTACCAGATAGAGTAGAGAGATATCACTGAATACCTGAAACAGTTAGAAGATATACATGAAAGATCATGCCTCAGTTTTAGGTCTAAGTTAGCTCTAAATGAAGGCTAATACTCTAGACCTACTCTGCAAAGGAGGAAAAAAAAGCTTCAAAAACTTGAGTATAGGGGTGCCTGGCTGGCTCAGGGGTGCATACAACTCTTGCTCTCAGGGTCATAAGTTCAAGTCTTACATTAGGTGTAGAGATTACTTAAATGAATAAAAATAAAAACTTAAAAAAAGACATATGATCATCAAATGACTGAAAACCAATGATGAAGAGAAAATCTTAAAATGGCCTGAAGAAAAAAACATAATGTATGGGGTAGCAAAAGCAAAAATCACTACTAACTTCCAATTAGAAAAAATGCAAACCAAAAGACAACAGAATGACATCTTTAAAGTATGAAAGCTGAAAACAAACAAACAAACAAAAACCAACAACAACAAAAACTGTCAAAATTCTATACCTCGTGAAAAAGCATTCAGAAATGGCAGGAAAATAAACAGCTTTTCAGACAAACAAATCTGAGAGAATTCTTCACTTGAGATTAGCACTACAAGAATGTTAAACAAAATTTTGAAAGAAAATGATACTAGACAGAAACTCACTCAAAGAGAAATAAGGAGTGCAAAAACTGGGGAAAGTGTGGGCAAATACAAAGCATGGAAAAGAGTTTTATTTTTTCCAACTAACAACTGATTATTTAAAAACAAAAATAGTGTATTTGAGTTTATGACATATGCAGAAATGAAAACAAGAGCACAGAATAATCAGTGGGAAAAGGAGGCCATACTGTGAAGTTTTTGCATTCTATGTTACCTGGTATAATAATGTTTAAAATTAGAGTATGGTGAGTTAAAGATGATGTTGTAAATAATAGACCAACAACTAAAAACAAAAACAAAGAAGTATAGATAATAAGGCAATAAAAGAAATAAGATGAAATCACATAAATACTGAATTAATTCAAACAAAGCAGGAATAGAATACAATAGAAACAAAGAACAGAGAATGAAGAGAAAGAAAATAACGAATGGCACAAGCCCAACTCTATCAACTATTACATTAAATTTAAATGTGTACTTTCAAGGATATTGTTAAGAGAAAAAACAATCCACAAAACAGGAGACAATACTTACAAATACGAATGTATCATATAAGTGACTTATAACCAGGTAAGGTATTTATTTTCAGAATATATAAAGAACATTTACAATGGACTAACATAAAGACAAACAACCTCATTAAAAATTGATCACAAGATTTGAACATACATTTCTCCAAAGAAGATAAATAAATGGTCAATAAGCACATGAAATAACGACAAACATCATTAGGCACTAGGAAATGTAATTCAAACCCATGATGAGATACCACATCACAACCCCTAAGATGACTAAAACCAAACCCAAACAAACAGAACAAACAGACAGTAACAAGTGTCCTCCAGAATATATCAGCATTCTTTGGACCCCTCAGACACTGCTGGTAGGATGCAAACATTTTGGAAACAGTCTGGCTGTTCTGGAACATGTTCAACCTAAGAGTTACCAGATGACTAGGTAATCATACTCCTAATATACAGATAATAGGTCATGTCTACATTTTAGACATTCACCCAAGAGAAATGAAAACACATACTTGTACAGAAACCTTTACACTGATGTTTATAGCAGCATTATGTATAATAACCTAAAAACGAAAGCAATCCAAATGTCCATCACCTGAAGAATGGATAAAAAAAGCATGTGGTGCATCCATGCGTCTAATTTTATCTGGACACAGAAAAGAAGGAAGTGTTGATTCATGGTATGACATGAGTGAACCTTGAAAACAAGAGAAGTCAGAGAAACCAGTTACCAAAGCACCAAGGACCACAAATTATACCATTCCACAGGGACATCCATGGACTATTGGTTGGGGGGAGGGTGAAGTAGGGATACGGAGAAGAAAAGAATGTGTGACTGCTAATACAGTTTCTTCTTGGATTGATGAAATCATAAAGTTAGTAGTAGTAATGGCTTCACAACTGTGTGAATATACTCAAAATCACTGAATGACACACTTTAAAAGGGTGAATTTTATGGTATGTGAATTACACATCAATAAAACAGTTATAAAATATATATGGGGGGTTGGCCAGTTAGAACTGAGAGTGCCTGGTAAAAATGGCCGAAATAAGGAGGAAGGGTTCGAAATGACCTTGGCCGCCAGAGACAGAATCTGAATTCTAAGCCACGCTCTAAGCCAGCTTGCCACATGTGTCCTCTGCCCATACATCCAGTCTTGTATAATAGAGGTTGTTATAAAAACAAGAAGAGCCCAGCCTTGGAAAATGGAGAAGTGGAGAGGAGAGCTAGCAGGATCAGAGGAAAAGACCGCTAACAGGGCCTGGTTATTTTCACAATACTGTCTCTTTGATTAGCAAGCATGGTGAGAAGTGTAGATGCCCTACAGGAAATGAATCTGGACATTTCATTGCAGTCTAAGAATATAAATTACAGAGCAGTGATTAGAAGAAAGAACAGCCTTGTTTTGCCTTTACGGAGAAAGGGCATTTCAGATCTTGGCTTTAGGATGGTCTCGCCGGGGAAGAGGAGGGCCCATCGTTCCGCTCTGGAAACAGGATCAGGTTCAAATCTTGACTCTTGTCATCTAGTAGCTGTGTAACTTGGAAGTCACCCTTCTGAACATCAGCTATTCATTTGTGTAGTTTGAATAATGGGATCCTTTTCGTGGAATTGATGTGTAAATGAAATGAGATAATATGTGGAAATTTTTACCCATGGTGTCTACACAACAAGCCATCTATACCACCTGCACACCCCATTAGCCTCTCCATAATTTACGTCCCAAATATTCATTGACCATCTATTCTGTGGAAGGCATGGGTATGTAGAAACTCCCCAAATAAAACAGAGAGGGAATGTGTCTGATTCATCTTTTTCTCCTAAATAATAGGTGTCTGATATTTACTGAATAACAGAATGGATTAATTCAAAGAAAATGTGCCAATTTACTGATCGCTAGAACTTGACCTCTCCCTCCCCCACGTACAGAGCTAGCTTGGAAAAAGTAACTCAGAGGCTAGGCCAATTTTTAATGGGAAATAATGTAAGAAATCATGAAGTCCTGAGATTCAAGTCTTTCCTACATGAACTTTCAGAACCAAGATGGTTGTTGCCAATAGAATCTGGTGGTGTGAAACCTGAGTTTCAGCCCCACACGTACAGACTGCGCTGCTCTGGGCAGGCCGCCCAGTGTTCAGCCCCACTCCTTCTTCTAAGCAAGAGGGATCATGATATACAATCCAGGGCGTTAACAACAGCATGCAAAGAATACATGTGAATGCTTCATGTTCCGAAAAACAAAATCCAAGGAAATATGGGATTTAATCATTATCATCATTATATTTTTATTTATTGTATTTTTATCATTATTATGTTTTTATTACAACTTCACCAAGTTGTCCAGAGCAATTTTCTACATTAAGAAAGCCGTAAGTCTAGCTTTTAGAATAATGACTGTATATGCACGTTTTAAAAATGCTAAAATTCACCAATAAAACATTTTTAAATCATTAAAATTATATAAACCACTTGCTATTATTTAAAGGTTTCTGAAAAAGTTAACTGCATATAAAAATGTCTAAATAAAGTATCTTCATTCTAAATCGTAACATGGTAAGATATTTCCTCTGTTCTAAGTCTGAGTATCCGTAACAAAGAGATACAATAAAAAATACCTGGGTGTCTCAGTGGGTAAGGCCTCTGCCTTCAGCTCAGGTCATGATCTCGGGGTCCTAGGATTGAGCCCCACATCGGGCTTCTCACTCAGCGGGGAGCCTGCTTCCCCCCCTCTCTCTGCCTGCCTCTGCCTGCTTGTGATTTTCTCTGTCAAATAAATAAATAAAATCTTTAAAAAAAAATGTGGAAAGAAATTAGTGTATCTTACAGAACCACGGAGGCAAGAACCAGTGCAGAACTAGCGAGAATTAACTTGATGGACAGCTACATCCCATGTACCCATTCACGGAGCAGAGGTTCCTTCCACTCTGTTACTCCTGGTTATTGTTCTCTTCTGTGTAAATGAAGTAGGTTCAAAATCTCAGGTTAGAAAGAGGGAACATAAGGGTCCCTGGGAGGCTCAGTCAGTTAGGCATCTGGCTCTTGGTTTCATTTTGTCTTCAGTTTAGGTCAAAATCCTGGGATCAAGCCCCGAGTCTGGTTCCACACTCAGTGAGGAATCTGCTTGAGGAGTCTCTCCCTCCTCCTGTGTCTCTCCCCTGGCATTCACTCTGTCTCTCGCTCTCTCTCGCTCTCTCTCACTCTCTCTCTCTCTCAACCCAAATAAATATTTTTTAAAAAGGAAAAGAAGGGCCATAGAAGAAGCATTCCATGGTCTTAAGGCCGAGGCCCAGAAGTGGCATGTTATACCGAATTTCTCTCGTAAGGAATCTGTTGTGACCTACAGTAGCACCACTTGCACAATTATATTAAAGGAAACCCAGTGTCCAAAATATATACAAAACAGGGTGACAGGTAGAGCTACCTTTTATTCAGTGCCATTTTTATGCATTCCCTCCTCCCAACAGTCCTGAGACAGCATCCTGACATTCTAGGTGCAGAGACATCTCCAAAGCCCTGCAGATAGGAAGGGACAGGGCCAGAGTCCCAGTGGCCTGTCTGACCCACCGCTCAGGTTTTCTCCCCTCCGCCTTCCTGCTTCTCATCAGCCACAAAAACTTTAGGAAACCACTCTCTAACCCAGACTCTCAAAAAGCATCTTTTCACCCAGATATGGGGCTCACAGCAGCTCATATACACCCAGGTATGCAAGGACTTCATTATATTAGGTGGAAACTTTTCATTTGTAGAGCTCCTTATGATTTACAAAGCAGTTCGGGCTTGACTACACTTGCTCTTCATCACTAGGCAAGGCCAAAGGCATTTGCACGGTTATCCTCATTTCTTCGATTAGGAGAGGAGGGTAAAAAAGCTTAAATAATTTGCTCAGAGATGGGTGTCTGGGTGGTTCAGGGGGTTGAGAGTCTGTCTTTGGCTCAGGTCATGATCCTGGGGTCTTGGGATCAAGCCCTGCATTGGTTTCCCTGCTCAGTGGGGAGTGTGCTCCTCCCTCTCCCTCTCCTGCTTGTTCTCTGTCAAATAAACTAATTAATTAACTCAAAAAATTTTTTAAATTAATAATAATTTTCTCAAAGAAGGAGCTAACCTCCTGTCCACTATCTTGACCTCCAACTCAAAGTACTGTTTTTAAATGTTTCAATTGTATGTTATTGCTGATATTGGTCACAATGGCGTTTTACTTGAATGATCATTATCGAGTCTATTTAAGGATGAAGCAGGTAGAGAATTTGTAGTAGAAACAAGGTGCAGGGGACACCTGGGTGGATCAGTGGGTTAAAGACTCTGCCTTCGACTCAGGTCGTGATCTCAGGGTCCTGGGATCGAGTCCCACATCGGGCTCCCTGCTAGACGGGGAGCCTGCTTCCTCCTCTATCTCTGACTGCCTGCTTGTGATCTCGCTCTGTCAAATAAATACAAAAAAAAAAAAAAATCTAAAAAAAAAAAAAAAGAGAGAGAGAAACAAGGTGCAGGAGCTACATAATTCAATAATTAGGAGTGATGTTTGAAATAGAATCAGCTATCTTTTAGGAAGCAAAACGGAGTGTATCAAGGCAAAATTAGAGAAACTGATTTTAAATTGCAGCAGAAAACAAACAAACAAAAAATAGCCATTAGATATGAGAATGGACATTTGCACCAAAAACAAAAACAGCACTTAATATTGTGTTGAATCTACTTCCCAAAAGTCTCTAATGTAGGATCAATGAATCAATTAGACAACATCTAGACAGAGTTGGGTAGAATCTTGCCCAAAGTCCAAAAGCCAGAGCCAAAACTCTGGCTCTCATGAATCAGAGAACTTTAGAGTAGGGAAACAAATTCCGTTGTCATAATTATGCTCCACATAAATCATGTGATCTTAAGCAAGGCACTGAGTGTCACTGAACAATCTAACAGCAAAAAAGAAAGAAAAATAGAAAAAAGAAAAATCTGATAGCAATCCCTGCCCTGCCTCTCTCACAGCATCGTCATAAACCACAGGTGAGATCACCTACATGAGGGAACTTTGTGAACTCGAAGTGCCTTCATCACATTCATATTTCAGGTGTTAACTTTTTATAATTTAACCAATAATCAGTACAGTTTGCCTTTTACATACACAATTGCCTTTAATACCGTATCTCGCTTTATTACTCTCTTCATTTAAAATAAATGCTTTAATGGTGTTATTTTACATAGATTTGCTCAGGTAATCAAGAGCTTTCTTCAGAAATCAAGATTTTATTGAACTTGGGGCATTGTGTGCACTGCAGAATTTTTGCCCAGGCTCCAACAACCAGTGGTAGGTAAAACTCACTCATGGGTCTACCCATTTCTTAGGGTTATGGATGACTCTAGTTCTCCGTGAACAGCTATCCTATCATTAATATTGGTTGCTAAACTGTTTTTGGCTCTGTTCTCTAGCATTACCTCCTTTCCTATTGATTTGTCTTTCTGAATTGAGGAGGTACAGGTCCCCCTTCTTCATGCTAAATAGCCCTATAAAAATTGAACTGTCCATGAAAATATTCCAGGGAGTATGAATATCAAGGCAGAATTAAAACTAAGGCATTACTATAAGATTTGGTATTAGGAGGAAGCTTATAAAAGGCGAGACAACAGGTAAGAAGACCATAGAGCCCTTCTTTGACTCTAACACAGCCTTTGGAGGTATGGATGGGAAATGGGTCCAGTCCTGAGATCCCACTCCTGATGGCAACTCACTCAGATTCTCTAGGCTTCATGCATTTTTACCTTGCATTTTTTAGGGCATGGGTAAACATTTAAAATTCATAATTCAGATCATTTTGGGACTCTAGTAATTAAAATTTAAAAATTAAAAGATTAATCCAATCTATTTAATAAATTTTAAGAACAAGCACAAGGCAGATAAAATTTTACTGAAGGTAGAGGGTGCAGTGTCAGGGGATTGAGAAGAGGGAAAAGAAAACACAACAGATCTTCTTTCCTCAAAGAAATTTTTCTCTCAGCAACACAGCGCCAATTAGATGTCGCCAGCTCTTTATCTCGAGATATCCTTGATTGCTACATTTTTCTGTGCTTAAAAAAAAAAAGAACAAAACAAACAATGATGCTTGGAATTGGGGACAGGTCCTCTCCATCAGCCATTGTCCGCAGGAAGCCGGAGCAGAGTCCCCCCTTCTCCCCAGTGCCTGTCCGCCAAGGCTGGGCGCATGCGCGCCCTATAACTCTTTCCAGGAACACTGACGTCAATTCACCTTTTCCAGGCTGTAGAGATCCACGAAACAGTGTGGGAATAGCGGTCTCCTATCCTTTCCCTTTCTTTTCCCATTTACCTACAAATAAACTCCCTCTGTCTCCCAAAATCTGGCCTTCACTTCGCACTGAAAATCTCCTGTACAGTTCTGTATTTCTCAACTGTTTTCATTTTGACATTTTCCGGGGGTGTGGGGAAGAGGGAAATGCTCCCATCTCTTTCTCCTTCGCGTGCTTTTTCCCAGGCTTACTTCTGATCTCTCTTCCTCGTCTTCTCTCTTTGCCTCCCCTCAGGGTCCTATAAAGAGGATGGAGCATCTCGTCCTCCACCCTCTGGAAGGGAGAAATACTGAGGTGAGTGTTTTCATCCTTCTTCTCATCAACACGGTTATCAGATCACTGAGGTTGGGCAGTGCCTCAGGCCAAGAGCAAATAAATAGATAAATAAATACATACATAAAAATAAATAATTAAATTAAACCAGAAAGCTGGCTCTACCTTACCTTGCTCTTTCTCCCTCAAAACCAACTGGCCTTCAGTGAAGTGAGCTTTTCTGGGCTTCTGAACCCTGAGTGGTTAACTCTCAGGAGCTGAATTGCTCACATTTTATCTCTAAATTCTCTGCCGGGGGGTGGGGGAGGTAGGAGGGGTGGGAGGGATGTACATGCGTTTTGGAGCAGAACGCAGAAGGTTCTGTCGCGTTCACAGATCCAGTCTCACCAATTTAAAAGCTAATATTGCAATCTCTATTTGGCTTCTTGTCTGCTCTTAATTGCTTAGAAGCCAAAACAGAGACTGGTGAGTGATTAACATTCCCTAAACACCAACATTTCCTCTTCTTTTTCTATCTCTTGGCCTCTTGATTTTAATTAATTCTGTGTAGTATGTCCTGAGCTTCTTTGTCTGGAAGAAACTGCTCAAAGCTAAATCATGGACATAATGAAGAATTCAACATAGCCCCCTAATAAGAATGTTCTGACCCCTTTCTGTTAATAAGTGAAGTAAATAGAGAGCATATTGTGGGTCTGGCATGACACCTGGCACATAGTAAGTACAAAATAATTATTTGTTGAAAGGATACCAACTACAGCAGTATTTTTTTTAACAATATGGCCAAGGATCTACACAGAGTGCCATTATGAGATTATTTATAGATTTTCCATTTAAGAGTACCATGTTTCCTGACTTTTAAAAATTATTTTTTAGATATTTTTAAAAATTGACCATACGAAGCTTACAGTTAAATTGAGGGAAAAAAAATTCTGTATTTTAACTGTTTGACCAGAGATCCTATTCCTAATCAGCCTGTCATCAAAATGGAGCACGTTCAGATTGAAGTAGTATCACACATTAGAAAAAAATTTTTGTAAGTCATCCATTCATTCACTAACTGAAACTTTATTGAATTTTTACTAGAAGTCAGACACTGTACTTAGAAATAACAAGAAGAATGAGATACTTTCTGCCTTAAGAAGCTTATAATTTCATAACTTAATAGCAGAAATAATTCACACGTATAAATGGTTTTAATATAAAGAACCATTTGGTGATATATGAGACATACTTTAAGAGACTGGGAGGGTGGAAGCTTTGGGGAGTTGAGGAAGCTCATTTACAGTCAGTAATTAGGTAAATCCGAATTAGGAATTAAGGAGTTTTAGGGTAGAGCTGAGAGGAGGGAAGTTCAAGGAAAAGGGGTACCACGAACAAGAACACACACAAGAGTCTACATAGAAGCACAATTCATAACAGCCAAGAAGTCCAAACCACTCAAACGTCTATCATCCGAACAATGGATACACTGTGGTATATTCCTATAATACAATAGCATAGAGCAAAAAATTAATGAGCTACTCATAACTGTAGCAACACGGATGAATTTCACATGTATACTCTCCAGCAAGAGAAACCAGACATGAACGAGAACACGTCATACACAGTTCAACTTATAGAATCTTCCCAAGGCAAAACCTATAGTGTTAGAATCAAGATAGCCGCTGTGATGACTTTTGGAGAGAAAAAGGGGTAGGAACCAGGAGGGGGCAGTCGAAGAAGCTGCAGGTAGAATGGAGGCGCCATAGTGTTCTATTTCTGGATCTGTGTTGGAGTTCACGGGGGTGCGTTCACATGGTGGAGATCCGTTAAGCTGTACACACTCCTGAGCTGGGCATTTCTGTACGCAGGAGCTGTACCGCCATATAAATGAAACGGAAAGCAAACAGAAACATGAGAACCTCGAGATTTAGAGAGAGACTGGTAAATCCAGTGGGACTGGAGGTTGAAGGTAAATGTTGGGGAAGTAATTTGTGGAGACCACGCCCTCTCCGTAGTAAAATAACAAGGGAGGGGAAGTGCCAGGCAGCTAGGACACGCCCCTCACTTCCTCCCACCAAAACACACCTGGTTCCTCCATTTGTCAGGATTCCTTCTGAATTTGTGAGTTTAGGAAAAGGCGTGTGGGGCACGGTGTTTGGGCCAAATCAGTGGGGTCGTGTCTACGTTGGCTTTACATTCCGTGACAGCAGAAGCACGAAATGCATCCCGGCGAAGGTACAATTTATCTTTCTAGGGAGCAAACGGCCCCTGATTATTTTGTAGAGCAGGGTCAGAAGAGTCACTGGTAAGGGAGAAGTGGGAGGGTTTTGTCAACTGTAAAACAGGGTGAGAAAAATGGAAGGAAAGGCAGCTCGCTCCTAATGCCTGACCATCGCTAAGCACCTCCTTCAAGACTGTCTTCCTCCAACACTTACTTCTTGAGCAACTACTATGTGCCAGACCCTCTGGTGTGGCAACACAAAGCTAAGTAAGGCATGCTATCCACTAAAGAGACACCCCTTGGGTGTGTCACACGCAGGCAGTGTCACCTAGAAAAGCGTGATCATTAGAAAGGTGGAAAATACTTGGGGGCTGGGGGGCTGAGGGTTCCTTGGAGCCCAGCAGGATCTGGGAAGGTTTGCCTAGTCGGAGCCGTAAACATGGCTGCTCTGGACGAGTCAGCTTGGCAATCGCCTATTTCACAGGATATCAAGCATAGGATTTTGCCTGTAATAGTACAGAAAGGATTTGCCAAGCAAATTACTGGTGGAAACAAGAGAAGTGTTAGCCTAGTTAAGAATGAGGAGATTTAGAAAGAACATTTGCATTCAGACAAAGAATATGCTAATTATAACTGAATCTTATCCACTTGTTAAAGCAGTTACAAGAATCTGCACCACACACAGACATTTCTGCGCCCCTTTCCCTCCATTTACACCGAGTGTTCTTATAAGGACCTCAGATTAATAAGATCAAATATATATTTCACATCTTCAGTTCTGCTCTTGGCCTGTCTCCTAAAAGTCTGAACAATATAAACTGAAAAAACATTCTCCAGACACTTCACAGCTTCCTTCTAGAATTTACTCTTCATGCCAGCCCTGCCAGGCATGACTGGCCACTCACTCCCCCAAATGAAAAGCCTGAGTATCTTCCAGGACTCTTACTCCTCCCTTACCCTAGAAATCCAACCATCCAGTCTGCTTTGTTCTACCTTTCAATTATCTCAGAAATCAGTTCCTTTCTTTCCATTTCAAGTGCAAGCCCTTAGCATGTCTCATTGAACTTTTAACATGAATTATACTCTTTTTAGTGTTCTCATCTCCTGTCTCTCCTGTTTCAGCCCACTCTCTCGAGCCCTCTGCTAAAGATAACTTTCTCAAATGCAAATCTGATCACATCAGCATTCCTTCAAAGACTACTGCCAGGAGAAAGAATAAGGTTCAAATCCAAATACTTAACAATAAAAAATTAGTTAAAAAAATAAAAAAAAAGTGGGCAAAGGATATGAACAGATGTTTCTCAGGAAAGAACAGCCAATGTTCATAAGAGAAAGGCACAGGAAAACTACATGGATTCACTTGTCAGACACACACACACACACCCCAAGTTTCACAGTAATCTCTACTGGAGAACCTATACAGAACGCCTACTTGCAAGCATAGGCTTTGGAAGCATAAATCAGAAGAATTTGTAGACAGCAATGTGGCAATCTCCCCGCAAATTGTAAACCCACAGACCTGCAATTCCATTTCTAAAAACTTATCCTATAAAATACACATTCACACTTGAGAAATTATTTATGTACAAAGTTGGCTGCAACATTTTTTGTAGTAGCAAAAAATTAGAAACATAAATATCCTTTAATAGGAGACTGATTACATAAAGTATCCTATACACATAGAATGGAATTCTATGCAGCTTTTTTTTAAGACTTTATTTATTTAGGGCGCCTGGGTGGCTCAGTGGGTTAAGCCGCTGCCTTCGGCTCAGGTCATGATCTCAGGGTCCTGGGATCGAGGCCCGCATCGGGCTCTCTGCTCAGCAGGGAGCCTGCTTCCTCCTCTCTCTCTGCCTGCCTCTCTGCCTGCTTGTGATCTCTCTCTGTCAAATAAATAAATAAATAAATCTTTAAAAAAAAAAAAAAGACTTTATTTATTTATTTGAGAGAGAGACAGTGAGAGAGCGCGTGAGAGAGAAGGTCAGAGGGAGAAGCAGACTCCCCATGGAGCTGGGAGCCCGATGCAGGACTCGATCCTGGTACTCCAAGATCATAACCTGAGCCAAAGGTAGTTGCTTAACCAACTGAGCCACCCAGTCGCCCCGCAGCTGTTTTTGTTGTTGTTGTTGTTGTTTTGGTTTTTTGTTTTTTTAAGAAGAAAGAAAGGGGTAAAAAGAAAATATTAGAGTAGTTTCATATTTATCTATATGGAAAGCGCTCTACTGTACATGACAAAAGGTAGAATACAGAGTACGGAACCCACTTGTATGGATAACACACACACACACACACACATTTTTATTTGTTTATACGTGATAAAATAAATTTTGGAAGGATACCTAAAAAACCAACTATAGATTACCTATAATGTGTGTGTACCTTTCACTGTGTTTCTCTCTATACCTTTTGATTGTTGGACCACGCGAATATATTACATACTCAAATAGTTTATTAATTTTTTTTAAGATTTTTATCCATTTATTTGATACACAGAGAGATCACAAGTAGGCAGAGAGGGAGGCAGAGAGAGGGGGAAGCAGGCTCCCTGCCGAGCAGAGAGCCCCGTGTGGGGCTTGATCCCAGGACCCTGAGATCATGACCCGAGCTGAAGGCAGAGGCCTAAACTACTGAGCCACCCAGGCGCCCCAGTTTATTAATTTTTTTTTTAAATCATGCATTAGCACAACCTAAATCACCCTCCTTCTTTTAGGCCCTGGGTGCTGTCGTTGCACCCCAAGCTACTGTTACAAAGTCTATTGGTTCTGAGAAACTCAACCACTAACGAGTCTCTTTCCTTCTTCTGTCTGCTTTGTCTGGTACGACATCTCTGCTTAGACCCTCACCACCCCTCCTCTACAATCCCATCCTAGAGGGATCCCATCACAGTCTGCTTGGCCTCTTCAAGGATTCTGTCTCGGACCAGGGGAACGGTCAGCACGCTTGCATACGCTCCATAGTCCTAGAATTTGCTTGAGCGTTGCCCTTCCCATCCGTCTGTGTCCTAATGAGCCACAGGTAACCGGGACTCATTAAGCGGCCCCGGCCTGGTGATGATGCTCGCTTGGCTTTCTTCAACTCTTTCTCCCTCTTCCCATGAGACAGGTATAATATTTAATCACACCATTTTCTAGCTTTTTCATTGTCTCAATTCTCCAATAAAAAGTGAAATCTTCAAGGGAAGTGTTTTTCTCTTAATAGTAATAACAGTTAATATTTAGTTAGTACTCGATCAGCACTTAATGAACTGTGACAGCACTATCCAAAGAATTTTCTTTGATGATGGGAATATTCTGTATCTAACCCATGTGGCTATGGAGCATCTGAAATGTGGTTAATGAGATTGAGTAATTGAATTTGCAATTTTATCTGATTTGAATCCATTTGAATTTTTAAAACCACGTGTAATTCATAGCTACATTATTGGACAGTGTGGCCCTAAACTCTGTGCTAAGCTCTTTATACACATTATCTCAATTAATCCTTACAAGAACCCTGCAATGGGGATAATCTCACTACCTCCATTTTACAGATAAGAATACTGAGCCTCGGGGTGCCTGGGTGGCTCAGTGGATTAAGCCTCTGCCTTCTGCTCAGGTCATGATCCCAGGGTCCTGGGATAGAGCCCCACATCGGGCTCTCTGCTCAGCAGGGAGCCTGCTTCCCCCTCTCTCTGCCTGCCTCTCTGCCTACTGTGATCTCTGTCTATCAAATAAATAAATAAAATATTAAAAAAAAAATACTGAGCCTTGAACAGTGTAAATGACTTCGCTACAATCACTCAGTTAAAAAATGATGAATGCGGGTTTTAAGCTCATGAGTTCTGATGCCAGAGTCTGTGATTTTAAAATTTGAAATAACAGCAGATCACAAGAAGCAGTAGTGGGGTCAGAAATGCATTCATGCATTTGTGCAAACAAAGCATAGATTGCTTTAATGTTTTAATTTTTTTCCCTCAAAGCATAATATACAGTTCATAACTTTCATAGTTTAATGGGTTTGATAAATGCACAAACTCGAGCTTCTGCCCCCTATCCAAATAAGACCTTTCCAACACACCAGAGAGTTTCCTCTTATTCCTTCCTGGTCAATCCCCACCAAACCCCAGACCCCCAAGGCAACCACTCTTTAGAATTTTCACCACAGATTATTCTTGTCTGTTCTAGAATTTCATATAAATGGAATCATTCAATATACACTCTTTTATATCTGGCTTTTTCTATTCCCTGTAAGCTTTTTGAACTTTATCCATGTTGTGGTACCAGTAAGCTGTTCGTTTTCATTACTAAGTAGTATTCCATTGGGTGAACATACTATGGTTTGCACATCTATTCTCCTACTGGAGATGGCTTCCAATTCAGGACTACTACGAGCAAAGCCACTATGATCATTCTCATACATGTCTTTTTGTGCATATGTTTTCGTTTCTTTTGCGAAATGGCTAGAAGTACAATTTCTAGTGCACAGGACATGCACATGTTTAACTTCACACAAAGGTTTTGACCTCATGGCCAAAGTAATTGTACTATTTTCCATTCCAGCAATCATGCATTAGAACTTGAGCTGTTCCAAATACTCACCATCGTTTGATTTTCTTAGTCTTTGTAACTTTTAACTATTTTAGTCAGTGTATAATGCATCTCTTTATGGTTTTGTATTTTTAAGATTATTTATTTATAAATGAGGTATAGTACTTAATATATTTACTTAATAATATTTTTAAATTTTTAAGATTATTTATTTATTTATAAATTTATCTGAGAGAGAGCACAAACAGGAGGGAGGAGCAGAGAGAGAGAGGGACAGACTCCCAGCTGAGCAGGGATCCCGACGTGGGGCTCAATCCCGGGATCTGGGGAATATGACCTGAGATGAAGGAAGACACTCAATCCACTGAACCACCCAGGCGCCTCTCATGGTGGTTTTAATTTGCATTTCCCTAATGGCTAAAAATGTTAAGCACTTTTTCATGTGCCTGTTGGTCACTTTATGTCTTCCTTTGTGGCTTGCCCATTTATGTCGTTGCCCATGTTTCATTGAGTTGTCTTTTTTTATTGTTTTACAGGAGTTCTGGATAAAGTCCTTTGTCACAGATACATGTTTTGAGAATATTTTCTCCTGGTCTATTGCTTCCCTATTGATTTTTTTCACATGTAGTACATTATACTGTATTGTGTTTATGCACTCGTTCGTACAGTGTTTTCTTCTGAGAAGTTAAAATTTTGACAATTTCTAGTTTTTCAATTTTCCCTTTATGGTTATTTCTTTCAGGGTCTTCTCTAAGAAATATTTGCCTATGCCGGTATCAACAAAGATATCCTCTTGTGGTTTTTTTTTTTTTTTCTAGAAGTTTTAAGGTTTCAGGAGTTGACTCTGTATACAAGGCATATCTTGAACAAAACTGTGTTATCAAAAAAGTGAGGAGGCATATGCTGGATTGCTCTACGGTCCATTGCTTTATGCCCCGCACCATGTATCTCAATATCTCCTTTTCTGCACAGTTCTGGGTTGGACATGGCAAAAGTGAAGTTACGAGTTTGCAGGAGAAGCAGAAGTGGAGCACGTGCCCTATACACTGAGGTTTTCTTTGGGTGGAGGTAATGAGAGGCAGACATGGAAGTGCTGACGGGATCCAACCTCCCTGTCCAGCCCTTTCTGTACCAGTGTTTCTTTCTGAAAGTGTGTGCTTGTGACCAGCAGCCACCCCAGCCCCACCAGACACTGCTACGAGCTCGTGGGAGTGGTGGCTAGGAAGAACCGGCATCCTTTGGGACACTTCTATGCCGGCCCCTTCCGTGGTCCCCTTGTGGCACCTTCACATGTCCAGTTTCAGAATCCCCTCCAGGCTTGAGCGCGCTCCGTGGTGCTAGGACTGCTTAGCCACCCATCTCTGACCTTCCACTCCCTCTCCTGGACCTTGACTTCCCCACTGTTTCCACCTCTGTGCATCACATTCATGGCATTCAGCAGCCCCTTTCCTTCACTTAAAGAAAAAAAAAATGGAGTCCTTTACTGAGACAGTGAAGAAATGATGGTAAGAGCAGGAAGAAGGGAGGAAGGATTAACCACCTTAGTGTCGTAGAGACTTATATGAAAATTACTTGGAAGCCACTAGCTGTTTTCCTGCAGCTGAAAGACTGTCCTGTCTTGGTTATATGTATAGAGGCAAGAGCCCTGAGTTTGTTCCCATTTCTACCACTTATTGTGTCCACTTGGATTAGTGCTATAAGTCCTTTCAGTATTCATGTCCAGTTTCGTCACTTTGTCATATGCTTGCTCTCTGACCACACAGGACTGCTTTTTAAGGATGCCACAGGACACAGCATTTCATACTCTAACTCAAACACGCACTTCAACTTGTCAGCACTGTTAAACTCACCATTACCATCCTCTTTCTCATAGTGGCTATTTGCATCTCTACCTGATGAGATAAGACCATCATTTTGGCTACCTTTTAGAAGGCCCAGGTGAAAGTCTGGAAGAGAAAAGAGGAGCTAGAGATGCCAAGCTGCTTTCCAGTTTTTGGATTCTCTATGGATTTCTGTTCTTTTTCTTACACAAATGCCCCTCGACCACACAGACCAGACTGGCTGAACCACTCTGGCTCATGGGAGAGTTAATGCAAGTTCAGGTTAAGAAATCATGTGTGGGTCTCGAAAAGCATCCTGTCCAGTAAGGTCTCAGCTACACCACAGGGTCTCCCACTGAGGATCACTGTCTGCTAGAAGAGAAGCCAGAAGAGTACTTCAGATGACGGCAGTTAAATCACATGGGTCGGCTCCTTTTAAAATAACTGATGTAACAGTCTGCTGTCTTTCCTTTGTCTCGTTGAAGGGGAGCAGGAGTACGGGGGACCTGAAACAACCACAGAAATAATGATGAGGTAAAAACATGATATAAGTGAAAAAGCAGTGTTCATTCAGGAGACCTGAGTTCCACTCTTCACTTCAAGAATAACCTTGAGGAACTTCCATAAATGCTGGCCTTGTAGGAAACTCCCTAAGTCCATACCAGCAATGTTGTCCCCATGGTGCTCTCCACAGAGATGGGAGGTGCCATGTTGGGGACAGAGCTCTGGTCCGGCCAGTGGAGTGGCCAAGGGGATGGGACACTGGCCTACACAGCTCTTCTTCACCAAGGTCAGTTTCACACTTCCTCTGCCTCATGCTTTATAAAATCCAAAGTAAGTCTTGATAACATCATAATTCCTTTGCTTAAAGAAAAAAAAAAAGCTTAAAAACATTGTACTGTATGTTCTCTAAGACTACTTACAGCTTTAGGGGCGCCTGGGTGGCTCAGTGGGTTAAGCCGCTGCCTTTGGCTCAGGTCATGATCTCAGGTCCTGGGATGGAGCCCCGCATTGGGCTCTCTGCTCAGCAGGGAGCCTGCTTCTCTCTCTCTCTGCCTGCCTCTCTGCCTACTTGTAATCTTTCTCTGTCAAATAAATAAATAAAATCTTTTTAAAATTTTTTTTAATTTTTTAAAAAAGACTACTTACAGCTTTAAATGCTGTAAAATGTTATTTATTGTCAATTCTCCATATCCTAACAGAAGCCATATATTGGCTTCCATCATGCAAAAACTTTATTTATTCAATCATTTGTATTTTATTCATTAATTAATTCAACAAAAAAGTTATTGACTAGCAGACATCGAATTGGGGGCCAAGAGAAGAAAAATGAATTTAAAAGCTCTCTTTACAGTCAGCTCCCATAGACCTAAGGGATCAGACAGACAAATGATAAAAACATAATAAAATGTGATAAATGTTATAATAGAAGTTGGTAAAAATGGCTATAGGGATATAAAAGAATCCATTCATTCTGCTGGAGGGCTTTGAAAACATACATTATAGTTTCTTACTTCTGCAAGGCATTGACTTGCAGACGTGCATTTTTTGTTTAGGTTCATATTCAAATGATTTCTTCATTTCCTGAGCAGGGAGGAATAGTTCTAAGATTTGCCAGGCAACAGGATTCGTTAGGCCATCCACGCTGGAAAATGTGTCACAGAGCATTCACAGACGGGAAGATCCATGAACAGGGAAGTCAGAGATGACCATGGACTGCTCTTCTGTCACACTGAAGAAAATCTCCCAAAGACGGTCCAAGGGTCGCCTTTCGAGCACACCATCAGTACGTTACTTTAACATAAAATAAAAGTACAGTAGGGAAAGAGGTATGTTTTCCAAATGTTTAAATCATTGCATCACGTTCTTCTCTAACTGAAAAAGGTTTGCATCCACTCTCAAGATGCATATTTCATGCGGCTTGTTGACAGTTGGTGAAGGGTAAGAAGAATTTCTCCCTCTCACATCTGATCAAATGCACAAAGAGAGGTGCCAGCAATTAACTTAAAACTTTGGCAACGACAGCATCCCATGCCTCATTTAACAATAAGTCTACAATTTCTGACCCCATAATGATGTCGTTCCTCATAACTTATCCCCTCGGTTATCCACTGCTCACTTATCATAGGTTTGCAGCTCTGAACCCTTCTTTGCCTCTATAAATTTCCCAAATCACAGCCTTTCATGCAATTTATGAAAATCTGTGGAACTTTTTCAAATAAAGCAGATAAATGTATAGAAAGCTTTTCTTGTCTATATTTAGCATTGTGGAAAAAAAAGTCATAAAACATGGGGATTTGGGGGACTTTTTCCAAATGAGTATTACATAATTCGAAATCTATATGTCTACAGACTCCATTCATTTTCTTATTAATATTGACGGTAATTCTAACAGGACCCATGGAATAGAAAATGTTACTCAACGTGCTCCTTTCCCAGCCATCACATATCCACAGCAGTACCTCTTAATTTTCCAGCGTGGGATACAATTTTAGTGAAATTAAAACTGGACAACTCGAAATTATGTAATTCATTACTTTCAGTGCCAATTATCAGATTTCTATGATTCTATGTAACCCTGATGCATCCTTTAAGAGTCATCCCACATGCCATCTCCTCTAGGAAGCCAGTCACCATTTCAACTCACATATACTCTCTCTTCTATGAAACAAGAGCACTTGGCTTATTTATCTGTAATTTTGCAGTTAAAACACACCAGGTCTTGGAGTAAAATATTGCCAAGATTCTTATGTGTAGTTTTCTGCTTTTCAAGAAAAGAAGTACCTCATATCCCCAAGTAGGAAGTAAGTACCTCATGCTTTGCTTCTCTTTGTGCTGCTCGTCACAACAAGTACTCGTCCAGTCATTCGATCACGCATCTGTTCCACAGATATTTGAGGAGCGACTACCAAATGTCAGAAACTGTGTGGAACACCAGAATTACAAGCTCGTGTCCCCACCCTCAGGCAACAGGGTTTAATGGGGAAACAAGCTGGTATCTATGTACTTACCATCCAGAGTGAATTGTGTATTAATGAGTAAGCCCGGGGGCACCTGGGTGGCTCCTTGGATTGGGCCGCTGCCTTCGGCTCAGGTCATGATCTCAGTGTCCTGGGATCGAGCCCCGCATCGGGCTCTTTGCTTGGCGGGAGCCTGCTTCTCTCTCTCTCTCTCTGCCTGACTCTCAGCCTGCTTGTGATCTCTCTCTCTGTCAAATAAATAAATAAAATCTTTAAAAAAAAAAAAAAATGAGTAAGCCCGGGGAGATATGGAAATTCATCAGAAAGACCCCAAACTGGAACTGAGTCCTTGTGGGACTCCTGGATTAGGGAAGGCAGGGACTGCATGCAAGGAAAAGGAAGGTCATGAACAAAAGCCTGGAGAAGACACAGAAAGCACAGCACTACAGAGAGAGAAGGCATCTGAAAATTATTTGTGTGGGTTGAAGAGGGATAAGCAAAGAAGGAAAGGGGGGATAAAAAGGAAGAGTGATAACATCAAGAGAAGTTTCAGGTTTTTGTGGAGTTTTTTGAATTTTTAGCACAAAATATTAAAAAGTACATGCAATTTTCGTTCTTTGTTGGAAGTCTCCTGTGGAAAACTACTCTCTAAACAGCACAAATAAACGAATTACTAAATATTGGATTCACTTTTAAGGAAAGTGAATAAACCCCTCATTGGGCAGGGGCTTGGGGGGGGGATTTTCAGCTGCCTCAGGGAGCTAGCCTTGTACAGCGAGCTAAATGTCATTACTTCCAAGCATGAGTGTGCTTTACTCACTAAGATAAGACTTGATTACACCTTTCCTTTTTAGGATCCCTGAGGGCTGGGTAATTCTATGATGGTGGTATTCTTCTTGAACTAAATAAAAATAACTCTCCACGTATTGAGGGGACAGAGTAGGAAGGAGTCAAGTAAAATACTAAGAATATATTTAATTGAATCATTCCATTTATTGTATAGGAGTCAAAGATTCTCAGCAATAGGACTTTCTAAAATAAATCAACCAATATAGAAGAAGTGACAGTCCCTTGCCTTAATTCAAATATCTCAAGAGACAACAATGATAATATCTACCAGTTATCAGGACTGTGTACTGAACGTGTGCTGAGGTTTCCATATAATCTTCTATCGCCAACTTCTTCGAAAGTTGGGCATTATTAATTGCATTAGGAAATACTCAGTAAATGATTGTTAAATGACTGAATAAAAGCTCCACCTAGCCAATTGCTCCAGAAGCCGTTCAATCCACTCATCCAACAATAAAAATTGAGGATATGCCATGTGCCATGTACCTAGCAAATCCTGCAGCTTCGCAGGAATCTGAGCCCTGTTGGCCCTTAAAGAAAAAAACAAATAGCCATGCAAATGTATAACCATCCATGGTACCTGGCACATATTAAATATTTGCCAAATGACTGGACAGATGAATGAATGAATGAATGAATGAATGAACGAGTACAAGAACAGCAAAGGCGTTCCCAAGCCAATATACTGAGGAACCCTTTCAAAAACGAAAGAACCCACATTGCTTCATTCTGAAACAGACGACCAAAAGAAGGTTTTTTCTTGCACTGTGTGGAAGCAGTAACTTCTCTCCCCACTTCTACCCTTCTCACACTGCTGCACACTACCCCGGAGCCAAATGGAAGGAAGAATGCAGCAAAGAGAGAAACTGAACATCGCCAGTCCTTGCCTTAACAATAAAAGAGTTGGGACAAATTCAATGGATTTGATCAATGGATCTAACAAAATAATTTGAGACTTTATGGCTTATTGATCAAGGAACTATGCCTGAGAGGTGCCCATCCATCACCTCTGAGGCCAGAGAACTCCCAGAGAAAACACTGTTCCTGCTGCAAATCACAGTCACCCCACGGAATTCAAAAGTTCAATGGCTCTGTCTACCAGAAAAACCTTAGCAGGAACTAACAAGGCAATATTCTTTCTGCAGGAGGGGAGAATGAACAGTTAGGCAGCACAATGAACCAGAAACGGAGTACACGTTTTGGATATCATCCTCACCATGCCCCTGTCAGATAAGTGATGGAATCTGCATTCCACAGACAAGGAAAATGAGGTTCAAAGCATTTAAGTGCCCCCATCAGACACACACACACACAGCTGGGAAGTGCGTTTGTACCAGAACTTTCTAGTTTCTACCCCACTCTTCCTCTCCACCCAGTTCATCAGACTCTATAGGGATGTGTTTTCTATGGGAGTCAAAGCCAGAGTATCTCTACAGAAAGGAATTATAATATCTAGCTCAAAATAGTGATTGTAATCCTCTAGAATTTATTTTTCAAGGAAAAAAATTATCGAGCAGCTCCAAGTTTTCTAAACCCTGGGATCCAACACTGAACAGAGGTAAACAAAGGCCTCACCTTCATGGAGTTCACCTTCTGGGCTGAGAGGCAGAAAATGCTTAATAAAGAAGGTGTGTGTGTGTGTGTGTGTGTGTATCAAGTTTACCTAACCACCTGAATTCAGTGGACTGTGAAGCAAAATCTTTATTTTATTTTTAATCATCATGATCGCATGATCGTAGCTTCGCTATGCTGAAGCTTTCTTCCTGGCCCTGGGTGAAATCTAGGGCACCTAGTGAAGCATTTTTCACCATTTTCAGGTCTTATTGAACAGTCTCATTCTCAGAAATTTTAAGGATTAATCCAAATTAATATCAAATATTATTGATATTGATTTTGGGGTTTAAGCGTGTCTTCTATCTTAGGCTGAGAAATGCATTCCTGTCTCTTTAGTCCTTTTCACACCTGATTTTTTTGTCTCAGATTCCTTCAAGGCTGGTGGGGAGGAAGGAGGGAGAGGGATGCAGAGAGGGAGTTGGGACAGCTAGAGGGCAGAACAGGTGAGTTCCACAGAACTGCAGTCTGGCCCTTTTGAGGCCCTTTGATGTCTCATCTCACTAAGGATCTCTCTCAGAAGCATTTTCTGGCAAGAGTCTTGTCTCCCAATCAAGTGACCTCCCAACTCATGACTACTCTGACCCTGTTCACCCACTTACCCTTCTTCCCATACAGATCCCTCCAGTGATAGTCAACATTACCCCTCCAGCCTTTCCGTGGGTGCCTTTGGCTGCAGGAAACCATCTTGGGTAAGAGCTTGCTCAAGAAGACTCAAAGCTGGTTACATTATTCAGACTAACCTGATCTGCTGGAAGGCATGAGTACTACTGTCCGTGAATGAAGCTTGCTCTCCCTGTGGCCCTGCCCTGTGGCTCCAGCTGGCGCCTTGGAATCCCACCTTGGGTCTAGACAGGAAGGAATCTGGCACCCATCTCTGCATCCACCAGTCTCCCACTCCCACCAAAATCCAGGGACAGGGGTCACATTTGCTGAGTAATTTTCTTGAAGACCATGTAGTTGGCTTATGTTAAAGAGGAAATTCTCCTTCCCCCAGAGAGAGGGAGTCAAGGCCCAGCACGGCCACTAGCAATCCTCTTTATGGGAGTCCTTCCTCTCATCACCCTGTCCTTGAGAGGGGTGAACGGGTAAGGGCTGTTGGACAATTTTAAAGTCCCCTCTCACAGATATACATAGAAGTTCTGACACTTTTTCTTAAAGTGTATAAGCAATTAACACTTTTTGCTTTCCCCTTTGCAACCTCAGATAAATCCAAGACAACAGAACACCTTTCATCATACACCCTGTTATATACATGATACAATTTCACTTCGTAATGAGTGTTCTGGAAAACTGCAAAGCACAGGAAGTTCAGAGAGCACCAAAGAGAGTATCAAGATGGTAGGAGCCACTCCACATAAGATGGGAAGAGAAGGGCACTCACAGGAACAGACACTGAAGCAGAAACCTGAATGGAGTAAGGGGTAAGTCACGCCAACAGCAGGAGCAAGAGCATGAAACAGAGGACACCGCCAATGGTCAAGCCCTGATGGGGGACACTAAGTTTGTGCAGGAATTGGGAAGATGGCTAATGAGGACAGAGTTAGGAGAAGGGAAGATGTGGCAGAAGTTAGTGGAAGAGGGGTAAGTGGAGGCCAAACAATGTGAGACTTTCAGATCGTAGAAAGGCAATAGGATTTGCCCCTGAGAGGGATGGAAGTCACTGGAGAGTTTCAAGCTGCATGGTATCATGAGTCTGGTTTTGTGTTTCAAGCATCACCAGCTGTTATGTGGAGAATAGACGATGGAGTTACAGTCATCCACACGTGCAAACGAGGCTGAGGATCTAGCAAGGGCATCGTGCGGGATGTATCTGTTGGAAAACTTACACACACACAGCAATGAAGCAACAATGGCAGATGCTGAGGGAAACTATGCCCATTCTCCCCTGGACCTTGTCTAGTCTGACATGTGAAACTTGAGGCTAGAGGTTAAAAGCAGCATTTTCAATGGGACACCTGGGTGGCTCAGTCGGTTAAACATCTGCCTTTGGCTCAAGTCATGATCCCAGAGTCCTGGGATCAAAGCCCACATCCAGCTCTCCGTTCAGCTGGGGGTGGTGGTTCTGCTTCTCCCTCTACCTCCACCTCTCCCCCTACTTGTGCTTTCTCTCTGATAAACAAATAAAATCTTGAAAAAAAATTTTTTAAGACTATATTTGAGATCACAGAAATAGGTTAACTCAGTATAGTAAAATGAAAATGTACTCAAGAACAAGTCTTTAGGAAAGTGTATTTGGACTCTCTTGCTCATAAAACAACATGCCATCCTTGGTAGCTTAAAACAGAAAAACAACATTTTATAACATCTAATGGTTTCTGTGGGTCAAGAACTGTGAAGCGCTCAGCCAGCTGGTTCAGGCTCAGGGTCTCTTGTGTGGCTGCCATCAGATGCCATGGAAGCTGGCACAGCAGTGCTGGTTAGGTATGTTCCATTTGCCGCACAGAAAACTACTTTTGACCATCAACACTGTTTCATGGTAAATCAAAAAAAAAAAAATGGGGGCTAGGATCAAGACGTGTATGCATAACACTGGGCACAAAAGTGCTATGTGCCTCTCTTGAATGCCTATAATCCCATAGACTCATGCATGCACACACGTCCATGAACACATATGTGCACGTGCACACACAACTCAGCCCCCAGAGCCCTCGAACCCCCAACTGTGACTGCTTCCACCCTGACCCGTACTTTTTATCCACATTATTGGAGCAACTGGCAACTGTGCCCACCATTTCTGTGTACATAGATGTAGCCTCAGAGAGCTTCCTCTGACCTCCTGGAGAAGATTTGTAGACAGTCGTTCTCTCAGCTCAGGGAAAGGTAATTTCTTTGGAATTCTATTGTCATACATCGTCCTCACATGAACAACCTGGAGATGTGGGGTTGCAGAGTGCATGGCTTTGATGCCATGGATTGGCTGGGCTCCAGCTTCTTACTCTTAGCAACCTTGTTCTGCCATCCGATGTTAAATATAGAATGCAACGGGCACGATGAGAACTCCAGAGTCCCAGACAAATTCTAATTCCTCCTGTCTCTCCATCTATCACCATCTGCTTATCACTCTATTTTATGGGGTTTATCATCCCAGTGCTTTGTTATTTCCAGTTCCATTATCCTGCTACAACCTAATCCATACCTTCAGAGTGGGACACGACGCTTGCTGGTATCACAACTACTAGGGATACCATTAACACATCAACAAACCAGAAAGCAGCTTGCCAGAATCCTCAGTGAAGGAGAAATGAGTAAAAAAAATCATCAAATGGCAGAAAACAACTTTATATAAAAGAGTTGTCCAAAAGAGGAAACTTCTAGAATTTTTGCAGCATGTGTACACTCTGCCCAGTCTGTGCCTTTTATATCCACAGCTACTCTAAAACACTATAAATGTCAAAACATTGGGCAAATACATACTATGGTATATTGGGAAGAGCTGCATTAAATTTTATAGGCCCTAGATCAAAATGTACCTCTTCTATCACCTTTAGTTTAAGGCCACCAGAAGCTGGTTCTGTAATCTTCAGTGACACTCTGGGCCTGGACCTGGTCTGTTAACTAAGAGAATGGAGTAGGTAATTTCTCTGTTTCCTCTTAGGTTTCTCCTCTGAAAATGCAGAATATCGTGTATGGCACATCCCAGTTAAACAGAAGATCCAACTAAAACATTCATTCCCCTACATTCTATTTACCTAAGTTCCACTATAACAGTGGAGTAATAGTAACAATAGCTATGTCATCTGTCTATAAACCTCATACACTTCTGCATCCATCTATCCCTCATGTAAACTTCAAAGTGTTGTTCAAAACTAATACCCCATCTTTCTATGCCCTACCAAGTACCTGATATTGAAGGGATAGATGTAATCACATGACAGGCAAAGAGATTCTTTGGCACAGTGGTGGTGCAGTTTCCACAGTTCTTCTTTCTGTGAGTTAGAAGAATACTTTGGAATCATTCAAATGAAACACAGAACTACAGAAACGTAAGTCATACAAAATGTTCCTGTATCAGAGCATTATAGTAACTTTTCAAGGACACATGGAAGAAGTACCTAAGCTCAACTCTAAGCCCAAGTCAAGGCTAAGTTTGCATCAACTGCTTAAATATAATGCCTTGTATCTTCAGAGAAAGTTCAAATTTAGGAAACACATTCATAGAGGTTATTTCATCTGAATCTCACAAGGACCCTGAGCCCTTGTAAACTGAAATGGGATTGTTCAGCTCATTTCACAGGCCAAATAACTGAGCTCAAAGAAGATAAGCAACCAGCCCCAAAACACAAATAAACTAGAGATGGGATCAGGACCTAACAGAACCATAGAATTCCAAATTCTGAGGGACATTAACGGTCATCCAGTGAGCTTCTCATCTGAGGCTTCAGTTCAAACGCAATGATGGCCAGCTGTTCATCAAAACTGGGGCTCTCCTTTCCACAGCGCAGATCAGTAACTGAGATGTGGCCTCCTAATCGGAGACTGCATTCCCCAGTCTTGTATCCAGGAGGAATCATATTACCACTTATCACCAACATAATGTGAGGAAAAGTGATATATGTCACTTCTGAGCACAGATGGATAAGGAGAAGCTCTCCTTACTCCCTCTTCACTGTCTCTTCCCTGACTCAGAGGACACTGAAGCTCAAGGAAGATGGTGGAGCCAAAGACAGCAGGTGCCCCAAATCACCACGAGGGAGAAAGTTACCTACCAACAGGAACACTCACAGGGACTCTACATGAACAGGAAAGAATCTTAAATTATGTTAAGAAACTGGCATTAGAGATTTACTTTTTTCCATAGTTAGCATTACTAACAATCTCCCCCCACACACACATACAAGTTCCCTGCCTTCAATTAAACACAATGGCAAAGGAGGGGCTCACTCCCACCACAGTATAGTCATTGCATGTTTGAATGGCTTCTGACCGCTACACAGCCTTCCTTACATTGAGCAGAATTTTTTCTCTGTTATCTCAGTTGGATTGTGGTATGCCTTTCAAATACACACAGAACTGATGTAACACCTCCTCCACATCACTCGTGTCTGTCTCTAACCCTTTATTAGGACCTCTCTTTATTATAGACCAATGATTCTTTATAGAAATCACATTTCCACAACAAGATTGTAATTTCATCCTCTCTGGCACTGCTGGGTGACCTTCTGGGCCAAGGACAAGGTTTGATGAATGCTGAGTGTCTGATGGAAGCTTGTCCTCATTCTGGAATTGGGCTATAACCTCTTTTGAAAACATTCACAAATTCATTCAGACCAACTTAGGTTCTTTCCCTGTTGTGTTCCGACAGCACCTTCCGTGTCTTTCTAATATAACCCTTCTCACATGACAGTCAAGTTGTAATCTACCCCGCTACCTGATAAAGGCATCTGAGCAGAGCCTACCAGCAACAACAAGAAGTCCGCTCACCATTAGCTCATCACACACAGAACCACAGCTTGTACACTCCAGGGGGTGCCATTCCCTCATGGACCTCAAGTTTGTGCTGTAAGGTGGCTCTGAGCACAGAACGTCTGGGGGCCCAGGAGGGATGCAAAGGTGCCATTCTTTACTCTTTATCTCAGGCCACCTGTCAGCCCACTTTGTGGTACCTGGAGAGCTCATATTCCTTTTCCCCTTCTCACAGCTTTTCTCTCACTCCCACTCACTGCACCTACACTGCACCTACTCCAACCTATCCCAGACATCCTTCATGTCCTGCATTCAAGCAGAGAGACATAATAAGTTTAGAAGACAGACAATGTATTCCAGCCTGCTCACAGGAATACCTCTCCTAGCACTGCTTGAGGAATCCTTGCTTTAGGACATCTCGCCCAGGGGAAGGAAGATGGACATGAGGGAGGAGACTGAGCCGCTAGATGGGGAGGCAGAAAGGATGAAAGACATTGAAAACTCTGTCACTTCTTTATTTGCTTATATGCCTTCTCCTCTGACTTACTGCATTACTTATTAATTCACTTACTTAAAACTTCTCTCACATTTACTAGGTACTAGGCCTTGTTCTAGGCATTTTGAAAATGTGAATTCACCTTACCCTCATAGTCCCTCTATAAGCAGCGTCTCCTGTCCTCTCCATTTTACAGATGAGAAAACTGGAGACAGAGGTCTTGTGACTTGCCCAACGTCACCAGTCAGAGGTGCTGTAGGATCTGAACCCAGAACTCATGCTGTTAACTGCTAACTCTCTGCTGCCACTGAGAGGGGCTCCTTCAGAGCTTGCTTGGAGGTTTGGATGGGGGAACACAAGGACTCACATACCCTAGACCAAAAACGGTCCTCGTGTATCTGGGAAGGTCATCCTCTTTGACCAAGTGTGCAGCTTTGGAAGGGATGCAGACTGAGTGGTGAGGAAGGGAGGAGGGGACAGCCACCTAGCCAGCCGGATCTGCCAAATCAACCCTGGCGATCCAGGGAGTGACAGATGTCACAGCCAGATTGCCCTCACATCCTAGAGGAGCTCTTTGAAAATAGAGACTGGATCACACTGTTGTACCCTCACAAGCTGGCACTAGTTTCTGCAAGACAGGAGGCATTAAAAAGAGCTTGAATCCATGAGTGAGTGAGCGAGTGAGTGAATGAATGAATGAATGAAATCTCACCAGACTTACTCGGAAAGGGTGCCCTAAATGGGAACTGCCTCCACCACGAGTTTGCAGCCATTTCCAGGCACACATTGTCTCTGGGGTTATCGCTTCCCACAACAGAACAGAGAGAGGCACCCAATGCTTCTCCCCAGTGCCTAACAACAAGCTGAAATCAATCCCCGCAGTTGCAGCGAGAAACATAAAGGGGAACATGGTAATCCTCTCCCCTTCAAAACATACTCTCTGCACACCCAGCCCCAGAGAAGTTGAGTCAGAGAAAAGCATGAGGTCCTCTGTTCCAGGGGCCCCTCCCCGCAGAAAGCAGTCTGTATGTGCCCCAGCAATATGGAGCTACCCGAATCACATCCCTTCTGAGGCACAGGTGTTGAGAGGAGAGGGTGGCCACCAGAGCTGCTGGTGTTCCTGCGGGAAGTAGTCCCATGTGGATCTGTTTGCTCACCTGTATGGCTTCGTTTGCCTTGGCCTCCTCAACAGGTTGGAAAGGATTCCTGGTTTGCCATTTTAGAAATAAGGAAAGTAAGCCGAGGCTCCCTGTGTTTCATTGACATGCCTAGGTTCCCAGGGCTGATAAACTGAACTTTGGATCAGGACATTGGATACAAACCCCTTGCTTTTCATTTTTGCAAATGCCATTTTTTGGAAATGTAGAGGGAATAAACCTTAAGCAGATGCAGAATAGCCCTAAGATTCTGGGTCTGTGTGTGGGTTTCATCTATCACTTGCCCTCCTTGCCTCCTCCGAACCATCCTTGACAGAGTTCCTATGGCCTCCTTGGAAAATCCCACCTTGGACCGGAGGCCGATTCCCTTTTGCTACGCAAATTCCTGAAAGTGTGATGTCGGAACCCTCCACAGACTGAGAAGGAGAAGAGCACCAGCCAGCCCCACCTCTTCCAGCAAGCAACTGTGATTGTGAATGAATCATTTAACCTCTCTGGACTGACTTCTGGTATTTTTGCACATAAAACAAAGGGATTGGATTAAACATGTGCTGGGTCCCCACCACCCCCCACCCCGTGGGCTGACACTGATACCACAGGTGAGCTTCACGGCACGCAAAAACAATGAAAGGCAACACAATTAGGTAGAGATTATCCAGACCTTAACCAGAGACAGGAGGCTGTGAATGCTCGGTGGCGGTCTAGGAAACGGATTCGAGAATTTATTGTAGACCGCTGAGGACATCAGCCCAATGTGCTGTGGCCGCGAAGGTCAACAAAATGATGAGTGTTATCCAAAAGGGTATTGTAAAACGGAAAGCAGAACACATTTAGCATTTACCCAGAAAACAGAGCCAGTCGATAGACTTGGAAAGGCAAGGCTCTTCAAGCTGTTCCACGTCTGCAAGCAGACTGAGGAATTAGAACAAATCTGGAATGAGAAAATGTTAATGGCTGAGAGCATGGAAAGTGGTAATCATTGAAGGACAGCTTGAAAAGATTTAAATTACACTATGATTATGAAAAAG
Source organism: Neogale vison (assembly GCF_020171115.1). Classification (NCBI taxonomy): domain Eukaryota; kingdom Metazoa; phylum Chordata; class Mammalia; order Carnivora; family Mustelidae; genus Neogale; species Neogale vison. The sequence continues at coordinate 8,123,446 of NC_058100.1, forward strand.
CAATTCTCTGTCATTAGTATCCCATATAATATTTAATAACACTCCTTAATTTAGTTATGCATACATATTTAAAAGTCTCAGATTAAATAAAGTAAAATGTTATTTTAGAAATAATGCTGCTCTCACTCACATTTCATGAAACAATTAAACTCTTCATGTGCACCTCTAGTAGGAGTAACTTTTCCATTATTTAAATCACATTTTGAATCATCTCGCACAGTTTTACAAAGCACATCCTCTCACTACCACTGAAGCCATCTGAGATGGGGAACTTCTGAAGCCACAAATGATGCTTCAACCAGAAATCATGTTCCAACTCACAAGTTCCCACTCACACAGCGCTTGGGACTAGCCATCATTTCATTCATCCGGTAATTATAATCATGATCATTAGAACACTATAATTTGTGAAATATTCTCTCTAAAACTTTAACCACCCATCAGCACTGCCTTTTAAAGTTGTTTCCAGTGACATCAAACACTTGCCGTTGTGAGATTATACCTTCAGAAATAATGACTAAATTACTAATATTTTTGCCCTTCTTTTATTTTAACAATTTCATCAGATGATTTCTCTAAGCATCACAAGCTAGCATTAATGGAAATAATTTAAGGATCATTGGTCTTCTTTTTTAAAAAAGTACTTTGTTGTTTAGGGAAAAAATTACTTGAGAGACCACATCATAATATGAGCAACTACATGATCAAAGATAAAGCGACTCTTTTTTTCCCAAGAGATAACTAGAAGATAGCCCACCTGGTCTTCACACATAGAGGAGATGCTAATTAGGAATTTTAAAATTACAATAAAGGCTACACTTTGGTTATTTCTTTTGTATATTATTACCTAGGGATTTGATTGTTAAAGGGTTGGACGAGATGTCTAGCATGTATTCGACGTGTACTGTGTGTCAGAGGCTTACATATATGATTCCCGGGAAGAATTAAGATCCCAGATATAAGTTTAATTATGTCTAGCTCACAGGTGAAGAAGCTGGGACTCAAAGTTTTTAAATACCCTATTTCCCCTAATCACCACATATCCATACTAGAATTAGAAGTGAGTGGGATGTCTCCAAATCTAAAATCCAAACTCTTTTTCCTTTAAATAATATTTATTTATTTACTTTAAGAGAGAGCATGAGCAAGAGGCACAGGGGGAGAGGGAGAGAGAATCTCAAGCAGACTCTGCTCTGAGCACAGAGCCCTGACAAAGGGCTTGATCTCATGACCCTGAGATGATGACCTGAGCTGAAACCAAGAGTTGTAGGCTTAACCAACTGAGTCACCCAGGCACCTCCCCCAAACTCTTTCTATCACATCCGGAAGTTCAAAATACTAGAACAAGAAGCTGTAGCTCAAAGCCTTGGAGAGATAAATATAAAATAAGGTGTCTATTACTTCAGATAATTACAAGAATTTATGTCTTCATGCTTTGCAATTTTGATCATCTTTTGCATTTATTATCTCATTTGATCTCTGTAAAAACTAAGTATCTCCCAAATTGATACCTCCCAGTACCTCTGGGATAGCATAAAAATATAAAGTAATTCAAAGCAGATTTAGGTCTATTCACACATGGTTTATAAAAGTCCCAAGTCTGTGACAATCAACACATTTTGTATGGGCACTCACAGGTCCCTGACTTCTGCACTGACACAGAAGTCACCGGCGGTCACGTTCTTCTGTGTCAGAGACAAAACAGATGGATAGGTGGACCTCAGGCCCACCTCTATTATTTCCACTGGAAATGCTTCTAAAAGATAGGGGTTTTTAAAGACATAAACACAGTTTTATTTTCACACCTAAAAGAACAAGAAGTCCTTACTGCCAAACACGCTACCACTGTTAAGGCTTCCCCAATGTCTGGGCACCTGGGTGGCTCAGGCAGTTAAGCCTCTGCCTCTGGCTCAGATCATGATCCCAGGGTCCTAGGACTGAGCCCACATGGGACTCCCTGCTCAGAGGGGAGCCTGCCTTTCCCTCTGCCCTTCACCCGCTCATGTTCTCTCTCTTTCTCTCTCTCTCTCAAATAAATAAATAAAATATAAATAAATACATAGATAGATAGGTAGAAAGATAGATGATAGATTGATAAAGTAACTAAATTTCCCTGATGTCATGACTTGCTTTCTATCTGTCCTTTTAAATTTTTTGTTTCCGCAATTATGTTTGGTTCATAGGATTCAAAGTGTATTGTATTCTAATGTTCCTTCCCTGACTATGTTTCTTGCTGTTTATTTATGGAAGTGTACTCATTCTGCCATTCCCCACATTCTGGATTTTGCTGATTATATCCCTGAGAGATCGTTGAACTTACTTCTCGGCACCCTATATTTCTTAAAACACCAGGTTCTTAGAAATAAAGACTTAGATTCAGGGTTTGTTTCTGTGTGTGTGTGTGTGTGTGTGTGTCTGTGTGGTTTTGTGTTGTTTAAATATGACTAACTGCCTCTCTTTTTGTGATGTTAAGACTACCAGTGGGCTTGGAAATTGCAAACTTGACAATCCAATTTTAGTAGCCATAGATGGTTATTGCCTGTGTTATTAGGGATTGCAAGAAGGTGATTTCTACAGGGCTCAGTTCTAATATATTTATTAGCTTGAAATCTAAAAAGAATTTCCTCTTTTCAGCTATTTGCTCATGTTAAAGCATGTATTTGTACAGGAAAGTTCACAAAAATGTTTGATTCTTTCCCTTTATTTATCACTTTGTAGAATAATGGATTTTTTCTCTAACATCTCCCAAAAGTGGCAAATGATATTTTTATTTTTTAATATCATTATAAACTCATAAATTTTAACATATTTAATATATTTTAATCCTCTGGGGGTTTTTCTTTTCTCAGTGTTTAACTTATCCTGACTCTGGCTGGGTTAACTGAGGAGATTTTTGTCACTAGTCTTGCAGTGACCTTAGAAAACTTGCTACTTTTAATTCCAGAAGATGGTTCAGGCTCATTGGACCTTTCCTGCCCCAGTGTCAGAATCAGCCATTTTCCCAATGAGGCCTTCTTCCTTTTAGTGCTAAATGGTAGTTAGAGGCCCTGTGTGGGGCCAGAGGTGCTCACTGCCACAGGGAGTTCACTGTTTCTAGACTTTATCAGTGGATATAGCTAGAAAACAAGCTGAGGGCTGATTTTCAATTCTTTATACTCTTTTACTATGAAAATTTTATCTGTTTGCTCTAATGCTTTTTTCAGAATACAATGCTAACATTATCACTAGTAATGTGATTATTTATAAGTTAAGATTTGTTTATAGTTCTTTTATTTCCTGAAAATGTGTCACATTAGAAAGATATATTCAAATTATTATGACTTTGAAAAAAATTTTTCTCATGTGGTAAATCCACCAACTTGATACACATTGTTTCATTTATTTCACCTCACTTTTAAATTTTAGGAATTGCTTTTTTTATTTTGATTTGATTTTGTTTCATAATTTTCTAAAATATTCATGGGGTTCCAAATGCATAAAATGCACACTTAGCTTATCTGCATTCCGAATGTCTCCACCATCTCCATGTCCCCCCTCCTACTCATAGATAAATATTTAACACTTTGGTATATCTTCACTTCCTTTTTTAAGGAAAATGTCTATACACATTATACATTCCTACAGCTTCTTTTTTTAAATTTTTGCTAAAAGAAGATGGGTTTTTTTCCCCTAGATATTATTTATTTATTTGAGAGAGAGAATGAGAGAGCACAAGAGGGGGTAGGGTTGGGGGAGAAGCAGACTCTCTGCTGAATGGGTAGTCAGATGCAGGGCTCGATCCTGGGACTCCAGGATCATGACATGAGCCAAAGGCAGATAAGAAGTGGAGTTTTATACATACTCCAGTGAACCTCCCTTTCTTTAGTCAATAATGTATCACTTCAGAGTAGTATATACATGTCTTTGTTCCTTTCTGAGAAGCCTAATAGCTTAGTATCTGTATATATCATAATTTATTCAACCAGTCCTGTATCAATAGAAATTTGGCATTTTTCTCCTGATAGGTAGAAAAGACAGGCATTTGTACTCATCTGCTACCAAGGATTGTAATGAATAGTTGTGTCAAATGTCTTCCTACTTTTGCCAGTGTATCTTTGGGTTCCTTGAAGTGGCCTTACCGGGTCAAAGTTAAAATGCATGTGTCACTTTGTTAGATTTTGCCCAATCCCCCTCCATAAGACTTGTACCAACTTGTATTCCCACCCGACACTTGCAAATACCTGTTTTCCTGTGGCCTATTCAATACCATACATTATCAAAACCTTGGAATTTATCCACCTAAAAGGTGAGGGGTGCTATCTCAATTTTTTTTTAATTTTACATCTCTCTTATTATAGTAAGTGAGACTGAACATATTTTAATATAGTCAAGGTCTTTTTCCTCCTGTGAACCTTTTATTCATATCTTTGGCCCAATTTTTCTATACTTCATTTTCACCTTTCTGTTACTCTTTAAAGCATTTTTTAAGCATTTCATGTAGCACTACTTTGTGTTGTAATTTGCAAATATTTTCCAGTTTTTTCTTTTCTTTTCTTTTTTCTTTTTTTTTTTTTTTAGCTTATAGCCTTTACTGTCATGAATTGGTGGAGGGTTTTTTTTTTTTAATTTTTGTTTATTTATCTAGTTAAATTTGCCAAACTTTTCCCTCACTGCTTCTATAAAATGAAGCATAGTGGAAAAAATATTGTTTCTAGATTATGAAGGAATTTTGTGTTTTCATTTAGATGTCTATGGTTTTATTTTTCACATTTATTATTCATTTGGAATTTATGTCAGTGTATAGTATGGGGAATGAATCAAATTTTAGTTGGAATTCCAGTTTATGCTTTTTGAAATTTTCTTTTCTTTCCTTCCTTTTTTTTTTTTTTTTAATTAGGCTCTACTCCCCAGCATGGAGCCCAACATGGGGCTTGAACTCGCAACCCTGAGATGGAGATCTGATGTGAGATCAAGAGTCAGATGCTTAACTGAGCTACCCAGGTGCCCCCTTTATTTTTAATTTCTGAACTTGTTTTTGAACATCCTCAATCATTAGTAGTTTAAACAGATAGAGAATTCAAGTCTGGAAATAATCTCCTCAGAATTTTTAGCACTCAGCGTCCTCTAACACCCAAGGTCGCTCTTGAGACATTCAGATTCTTGGTTTTTGGAATGCAACCTGGATTTCCCCCCTCCCTACACACACACACACACACACACACACACACACAGTTACTTCCCTTTCTCCTCTTTCATCTCTCTCTGTCCTCTCTCAGCATTTAGAATATTCTTTTTATCTCTGTTGTTTTGAAATATTGTGTTGAGATGTCTTCCTGAGTATGTTATTTTTACATTGTGCTGGACATTTTGAGAGCCTTTTCTATTTAGAAGCATGTATCCTTCAACATTTGGAAATTTTCTTGTATTATTTCTTTAACAATACCACCCTCCATCTTCTGTACTTTTTTCCTAGAAATGCCATTCATCAGTGTTGGATTATTCATCTTTTTTTTTTTAATTTTATTTTCAAGGCAACCAACCTCAGGCTCAAACTCACAACTCCACTGACTGAACCAGCCACACACCACACACATCTAATTTTCTTATCCTTTTCTCTCCAGTTTTCCATCACTTTGACTTAGTCTACTTTCTAGCAATTCTCCAATTATAATATTGAAGTCTTTTATTTCTATTATCTTTTTCCAAAAATTTTTCTTGAGTAGTCCATTATAGTAGCAATCTTGTGTTTTGTTTTGTTTTTTTCTTGGAAGCATTATTTTTTCTTATTTCTTTGGGACCGTTAATTATAGCTCTTGAAGGTTTTTTGTTTTCCCATTCACAATGTCTCTGTTTCCTCTACATTCCCTTTTTTCTTTTCATTTCAGTCATTCTCTTATTTTGGAGGCTTTCTCCAACTGTCTGCCAGTTTGAGTTTTCATATTTAAAAGTGAGTACCATTCTGGGTCCAAAGGCTGGATTTTTTTTTTTTTTTTGAGGTTTCTTTGGATGATGATAGGACCTTAAGGCTAGCATTCACTGAGAGCCATCAAATCCCAATGTCTGAATGTCCTTTCTGCAGAGATAAATCTTCCATTCTACTGTGAGGATGAGGCAGATAGAGAAAAAGGACAGGGGAGAGATTTCTGGCTCCTGACATTCCAGGATCTAAGCATGAGAAAGAAACTGAATTGTCTCACAGCTTTCTGTATCCATTCTCATTTAATCCCTGAGGTTTTAGTCTGCATCCCAGCTCCATACTCCACTCTGTCCACTGCTTTCCCAGTGACTGGTATAACAACTTCTCCTCAGTCTAAACCCTGTCCCACCAGGAGAGGAAGGATGACACCACTGAAGCCCCTAGCACGGGGGGTGGGAGGAGAAACTGAAGATCCAGCTACTCTGTATACAGACTTTGAATCAACCCCCCTTGCAGTCTATTGTCTCGTCCTCCTTTTGCACATACACCTCAAATGCTGAACTCCTCAGGGATTTGCAAGAGTGAACTGGCTCATTTCACATCAAAGTTCACAACTATGTGCACTTAATTATAACTCCATCCATTCCACAAAGATAAGTAACCCTCTTTTCTACTTTCTTCAAAAAAGTGTGTTGAATCTCCCATCTACTGTTATCTCCTTTTTCCTTTTCCCATCCTTGAGGATTAATAATCATTTTTTTTTTCTCCTTTACTACTTTTTTGTAGTTGTGTGTGTGTGTGTTTACTTGATTTACATGTTGTTGTTTGTCTAACTGATTATTGATTCTAACCTACTTCAAATTCTTTCAGCCAGAAAGTTCTGGTCTAAAGCAAATGTCCAACTGCTATAATAATCTCATTTTTATTACTCATAGGTAGATGGGAAGATGCATAAAGAAAGAAGAAAGGAAAAAAAGAGGAAGAAAGCAAGGGAATGAGGGAGGGTTAGAGAGGGGAGGGAGGAAGGGAAAGGAGGGAAAGAAGGAAGGAAGGTGGGCAGGCAGGCAAGAGGGAGGGAGGGACAGGCTTAGTATAGATTGAGAAAGGACATGGTTTGGAGAGACTACATAACCCAGACATTTAACATAAGAAATCTTACCAAGTTGTTATAATCTCAGACATTTCCACTGGGGGGGGGGGGATCATTATGCCTGGTCTCAAATGCACACCTCCTGGCAGCCAGTATGAGAGCCCAGGCTGCCTCTAACGATCATATATTTTGCTCTCTTCCAGGCATTTTCCTGGACGAAAAGAAGACTTTTGAGAGTGAAGAGGGATAGAAGGGACAGTGTGGAAGTATCCAACTCCCCTCTGTGCCCAGCGGGGCATTAACTATGCTTTCCAGCCAACATAGGGAAACCAGCACCCACAGAGGCCCCCCGACAGTGTCGCATTGAACACAGAGTTGGACGCAATCCCTTACTTGGTGACCTTTTGAAAGAGATGTGCTCTCAAACTGCCAACAGGCACCACCAGGCTGTCTGAAAGAAGCCTTTGCTGGGTTTCCTAGGTTTCTGCAGACCCACTTCAAGAAGGTTATATGTGGTTTGTGCTGAGATGGTAATAAATTAAATTATAGCTCTGGACCGATTATCTCCCATATAATGGTAGATTGTTCCACTCTCTGAAAAACCAGAGACTCGGTACTTTCTCAGCTGCCTTTGATTTTCTGAGCAGTTGTCCTAGAAATTTTTAAAGAACATGTTCTGTTTTCATCTGAAACTCTGCCATCTTGTAAACACAGCATTTCTAATAGTCGAAAAATGTTTCCTGCTTTTGGTATGCCATTCACTTTTAAATTAAAGTGTCAGGTGATAGCAGATAAAGCTTCCTGCTTCTCAAGTGTCCTTGTCACTCTTCTAGTTCAGGTTCTCATTACTGCTAGTTGACTGCAACAGCTTTCTAGCCGCCTCAACTTTAACCTTCTTGATTCAAATCTTAGTCTGACTTCAAGCTTAGGCTCCTTTCATGACACAGCACTGCCTTCCTACCAGCCTTTCTAGTCTGCTCATCTGATGGAATACAGGAAGGACTGCATCTCAGAGTAAAACCATTCGCCATCAGTGGATTCGCTCTGTCTCTCCTCGTCTCTGCAATCGACGCTGTTAGAGACCCGAGGCGTCCATTTTGTTTACATTTCTATGCTCAGTAGAAAGCTACTACCTACTAGTAGCTAGTACCTACCAAGCATTCGTTTAATATGTATTCAAGAAAGGAACCATTAATTTATAGAAGCCACCATTTACATAAGGTGGGTGATTTCCTTGAATCATCACAGTCACTGAAGTATAGGAGGAGACAAAACAAATGATGGGCTTGATCCAGTCTGTGCTGCACGAGTGTGTTGGAAAGATAAAGGAGCAAGGTAGCCAACCGTAGGGTCTGTAGACCGTGGGTGTAGTCCTGTGTGAGCCAGTGCAGGTTAGGAGAGGAATCGAGACTTGAAGTGACTCAGATTTGGGGAAAATGTTTCCGCTCGGGGTAGAAGGCCTTGATATCAAAAAGTGAATATATCATCATGTGAGTGAGTTGAGAAACCAGACGGAAAAGAGGCTGTGGTCAGAGAACTATTGGAGGGAAGAGGTAGAGAAGTAACAAGATACAGCAAAGAGCAAGGCATGGCCATGGGCAGGAACTAAGGATTATAGAAAAGGCCAAGCAACTGTAAGGCATCAAAACTACAAGACCATATTGCTCGAGTTTAGGAGAACATCCATGTTGGAAGTCACATGCTGATGCTTTGGGGAAGCAGCTAGTGTTGCCAGGTGGCACGTACCTGGAGCACAGTGAGGCTTTTATGCGAACGTGAAGAAAGAATGATTTATCCTCACCTAAGCTGGCTGGGGATATGCAGGCAAGATTTACCCATGTGCTAGGACTAAAAACACAAAGTACTGTAATGTAGTGTCAATGGTTCTGAAATATTCAGAAGAACACAAGGAAAGGAGTATTGAGTACATACTAGGAGATGTTGGGGACCCATTCAGACAGGAAATACTGAGGGCATAAAACATCAACTATATTTCCTGTCCACTCCTTGTTACCTACTAGAATTCAGACTGTAATATAGACTGGGTGGGTAACAGCCTTCCTTGTCAGCAGAGGGAAGCATGTGCCTCAGTGCGGCTAATTGTAGGTGTGTAGAAGGCTCACTGTCTAACTCTGGCCAATTTGCAATGCCTCTAAGGGGCCCAGCTCTGGGTTAAGAAAGTCATATTTATGTAATTTCTGTAAAAAGTAACATTTTGGGGTCACCTGGGTGGGTCAGTCAGTCGGGCATCTGCCTTTGGTTCAGGTCATGATCCCAGGGTCTTAGGATGGAGCCTCCCGTGGGCTCCCTGATCAGAGGGGAGTTTGCTTCTCCCTCTCTGGCCCTCCTCCTGCCCAGCTCATGCTCTCTCTTTCTCTCTCTCTCAAATGAATAAACAGAATCTTAAAAAAAAAGAAAAATCCCATCATGGGGCTCTTTAGGAGAGATGAAGCAATCAGCTGAGGTATGGAGAAAGAGTACTGAACAAAGTGGGGGGAGATTTCAAAGTCAACCCTCACTTTCCATTGAACAAAGTGGGGGGAGATTTCAAAGTCAACCCACTTTCCACTTGCGGTCACCAAAGACCCATGCTGCTTATTCTTGCTCTCAGCGCCTCAATGCACCAGGCACACCGGCTCACCTTCCCCCTGCAAATGGGAAACTGTGTTTTTACTGGATGACTACATACCACTGGAGCCACAGCAAAGGGTTATGCGCAAAACAAAACAGAAAGGCCAGAGCAGGTACGTAACTGTTTATGCTCTATGCAGCTTGGAACAGAACACAGCTTCAGTGTCCTGCATGGGGCAGTCAACCGTTCATTTTGAATTTGTTCACCTTATCTCTTTTGGGAAATATAACGAATGAAACAGTCTCTCTTCGCACCCGTCCCTTGTTCACCATCTGTCTCATTTATGTGTCTATCTCTGTCGTCTGCTTCTTCTCCTTCTCCCCTCCTTCTCCTTCTCTCTCTCACTTGAGTTTTTAAGTCAACTTTAAGATACAATTTACATACAAAAAGATACCCATTTTTTAAACATACATTTTGATAAGTCTTGACAAATTTATACACCTGTGTAACCACCATCATAATTGAGAAACACAATATTATGATCTCCCCACACAGTCCCCTCGTGCTCTTTTCTAGGCAATTCTCCTGTCTCTGACTTGAGGTAACCACTGATTTGCGTTCTGTCACTGTATAGTACATTTGTCTTTTCTAGATTTCCCAATAAATAAAATCTTACAGTATGTACCCACTTGTGCCTGCCATCATATACAACGCATTATGGATTTTAGATTCATGCATGTTTTCTGTAACGGGTTCAATCCTTTTTTGCTAAATAGTATTCCACTGTATTAATACCTGGGTCATAGGATAAGTGCATGTTTAACTGCATAAGAAACATGTGTCCACACTGTTTCAAAATGATTACCCCACTTTTATCCCCAATGGCACTGCATGAGAGTTCCACTTGCTTCAAATCTTTGCCAGATTTCCACATTGTCAGTTCATTTCATTTTAGCCATTCTAATGTGTACATGCTAGTAGGTCACTCTCACCTTAATTTTTATTTCCCTGATAAGTAATTATGTTGAGTATATATTCATGATCCTGTTGACCATTCTTTTCTCTGCTTTTGTGAACTATTCACATCACTGGCCAAAGTTTTTAGATGATCTATACTGTTATTACCGAGTTATAACAGTTCTTTATATATCATGGATACAGCTCCTTTGTCACATACATTATCAGCAGTCAAACATTTGGTTTTGTTTAAATTAGCAAACTTTAAAAATAGCATCGTTGGCTATGGAAGTTTATTCACATCATTGGCCCAATTTTTTATATGATCTATACTGTTATTATTGAATTATAATGCTCCTTTACATATCGTGGGTACAGCTCCTTTGTCAAATACAAATCAATAGTCAAACATTTGGTTTTGTTTAGATTAGTGAACTTGATGGGTATTACAGATGGCAGGTAGCACTGGGTGTTATACGTAAGCAATGAATCTTGGAATGCTACATCAAAAACTAATGACAAACTCTATGGTGACTAACATAACATAATAAAAAATTAAAATTTAAATTTAAAAATTAGTGAACTTTAAAAAAATAGCATCATTGGCCAGAGAAGTCTAAAAATATAAAATATCTCAGTAAACACTGACTTTTAAAAACATCTGAACTTCCAGCTTTAAGTAAAAAAAAAAAAACAAAAAACAATTTTGGGCCCCTGGGTGGCTCAGTTGGTTAAGCGACTGCTTTTGGCTCAGGTTGTGATCCTGGAGTCCCAGGATCGAGTCCCACATTGGGCTCCCTGCTCAGTAGGGAGTCTGCTTCTCCCTCTGATCCTTCCCCTTTTAGGCTCTCTCCCTCTCTCATTCTCTCTCTCTCTCTCAAATAAGTAAATAAAATCTTTTTCTAAAAATCCCAATTTTTTTTTAGCACCAATATATTTCCTGATATTCCCTCTGTCCAATTTTTTTCTACAAAAATATGTGTTTGGTTTTACATCTTTACCCTAATGAATCTGACCTTGAAAGACTAGGCTAGAGAAACTTTATTCCAAAATTTAGTTCATTCTATAGGAAAACACCTGCAAGAACATTTTTGGTTTAAATTCTCTCTAGTTTAGGGACGCCTGGGTGGCTCAGTTGGTTAAGCAGCTGCCTTCGGCTCAGGTCATGATCCCAGTGTCCTGGGATCGAGTCCCACATCGGGCTCCTTGCTCGGCAGGGAGCCTGCTTCTCTGTCTGCCTGTGCTCGTGCTCTCTCTCCCTCTCTCTGTGATAAATAAATAAAAAAAAAATCTGTAAAAAAAATTCTCTCTAGTTTAGGGGTTCCTAAACCTTGTAAAGAGCCTAATAATGATAAATTCCTGCTAAGTTCCTTCTATTGCTACTCAACTCTGCCTTTATAAGCAGATATTTATACATGAGAAAGTGTTGTCATAGACAGTACAAAAATGAATGGCTATACCTGTGTTCCAAGAAAGTCACATTTACAAAAATGAGTGGTATGCTGGGTTTGGCTTCCCTATCCATGCTGTAATAAACACACACACACACACACATTCAAACATGCCTCAAAACATGAAAATAAAGAAAAAGTTTAGGTTTTTTGCAAATCATATCCGCAGCTGTGATCTCCATACCAATGCAGCTGGTCAGACTCTAGCACTACACTGAGGCAAACTTTCAGGTTCAACCTCAGTGTCAACTAGTTAAATTTACAGGAACCCCCCCCCAAAAAAAAAATCTGTTGTAAGGTCACACACTGCAGTCTTAACTTTGATCAGTTATCACATAAATCTATGCCAGTCATCACAAGGGAAACTGGGGTGGATCCATTCAACCTACCACACCCATCAGAGATACTTCTAAATGCACTCGAAGCAGAGAGAGCAGAATCAACCTGTATGTATCTGAAGAACAATTCAGAATCTGTGAAACTACTACACTGAAGTAATAAGTATAAATGATTCAGAATGGCCCCTTTTACAAGGAAATTACCCTAAAATGCTAATTTTTTAGAACGCAATAATCTCCCTCTGATCTATCTTTATACACCATAACCTAGAGGTATTCAATAGCGTTGTGTAATCACTGTTTGAACGTCTATGTTCTCTAATATCACTTGTGTGCAGAACTCACTAATCATGTTGCTCAAATGGCATAATACTAATTCCATCTGAACACCCCAAACTGGTTCCTCATGCTGAGTCTCTTAATTCTACTAATGCTACCACAATTCTTTTGATCCCCTGGCTGACATCCTAGCTTTGTCCTGAAGGACATAAGAATGGATTGAGGCTAGAGCTTATTTGGGGACAGTCTTGGTAGTTCCCAAGTCTGAAGAGCCCAAGATAATTTCACTCCTTGGAAGTTTTTAACCTCCCATCTCAGACCCAGTGTCTAACCTTCCTCCTTACAATGCAAATTTCTGATTGCCAAGCATGGTATTAGTAGATTTTTAATAAGATTTATCTCCTTGGATACTTACAACATAAAATGATTCATTATTTTTATTCCAATTCAAATGAGGAAATGAAGGCACAAAGAGGTTATGCCAGTTGCCCATGTGTACACAGGTCATTAGAGCCAAGGTCATTAATGCAGTAAGCTAGGGTCCTAGGACTTGAGGAACCTGCAGTCCACTAGAAAGATGACTGGCACACACCAAGACTAAGCAACAGAGCAAAATACCTGCTATGAGGAGAGACAAAATGGAATAGTGGAGACTGTAGGGCTACATCAGAGTGTTCATTTACTTCATTCATTCATTCATTTGTTCATTCTTTAAATTAGCCTGACCTGCAGGGCAACATTCAGATTAGCTTATACCCTGAGGTGCTGTGTGTTCAGCACTCAGACACATGAATGGGTATCAGGAAGAAAAGTTTCAATGAAAAGGAGCTAGAACTTGGCAAGCCACATGGATTAAGGATTAAGGTCAGCATAGGAAGGCAGGTGGCCTTGAAACTGGGTCTCTGATATCACAGCTCATGTTCTTTCTCTCTCTCTTTCTCTCTCTCTCATCCCTACTTCTCCTCCCCACTTGTGAGCTCATGGAGATGCCATTCTACGGAAAGAATAAAAGTTACAATCACGTAGTGGGAAGGCTTACCTACCCAGGTGTCTCCATTTTATGTTTCCATATGGGTCAAGTCTGCCTGGAGCCCACAACAAGGGTCAGGCTATCAGAAACAGGGAGTCCCGTGGTTCTTCAAGACCAGGGGCCTTAGGTAGACATTTCATGCTGACACTCGGTCTCAGGTTAGCCTCTTTCCTCCAGATTCCCTGAGAATCTCAAGAAGCCTCTTCAACTGCAGTAGCACCTTCTGTCAAATACTTCACACGTTTGTCACCAAAATGTTTTGGCAGAAGCATCATCTTTAGGTTTTGACATAATCCCGAAGAAAGAGTTTTTCAATTATTACTAATGGAACATTACGCTCCTCTTTGGGAACTTCTGCATGAATAAAAGGGTCATTAATGACATCTACTCTCAGCCCGGAAATCATTAGTCAGTGCTTGGTGCAGGTTTTTTTTCCCCCCAAGCACCTGGTAATTTCCCACTCCCCCACCACCTCTCCAACTCAAAAAGCAACTTACTGAGTTGAATACAATAAAGTCAGAGGTACCAATCCGCTGCAAGTGAATGCTATTTATTCTCCGTTGTTTTGTTTCCCATAATAATATTTCACATTCCTATAACACTTTTCATTTTGAAGTGTTTTACCAGTTCAACAGAAACTGCTGTTGTGGTACTTCTGATGCTCACTTTCACATATCAAGACTAACCCAGGCTATTGAAAGAATGTACTGGGAAGGCCTACCTACCCAATGCGTATGGTAGGACAATTGTTAAATAATATTTATATCTACTGAATGGTCAATTCAACATCCAAATCCAGTCCAGAGGAAGGGCAACAGTTTTAAAGGTTTGGTTAAATTACCCATAAGATGATCCCTACCACTGGGCCAATCCCAACATAGGCCTCTAAAGCTCTAAAAATGTAAAATTGACCATCATACCCCTTAATTCAGTCAACAAACCTATAAGGTAAACAACTATGGTTGATTGGTTAGGCCAATGACTCTTAATCTTTTTTCTCTAGTGAATTCAAATATGCCAGATAAAACAGGTTAAGTTTAAATATGTTTCCTAGTAATTTTAAGTCTACCCATTCCTCCCCAACACATGAAAACTTATGGGAACACAGATGAGCAGGGTAATTACAATAGAAGTACCCTGCATCTATATAAAAGGAAGTCAATCATAAGCCTTGATTCTTCATTAATAGTAACAGCTGGCATTTGATAGACCTCATGGCATACCAATAACATAATATGTCAAAAACTGCTGCTTATATTGAAAATGATGGACATATTAGTTCAGTATCAATAAAATTCATTGGTTTTTTTTCTCCCCCTGTCATCTCTAACACAGGGAAACAAAAAGATAAGTTGGATTGTCTACATGTGTAACTATAATTTATATGCTTAAATTATAGTTACACATGTAACTCTCTAACACTGGGAAACAAAAAGGTAAGTTGGATTGTCTACATGTGTAACTATAATTTAAGCATATAAAAATATTCTTTAAAGTGCTTTCTTAGTGTTATAAAGAAATGAGGGGGCGCCTGGGTGGCTCAGTGGGTTAAGCCTCTGCCTTCAGCTCAGGTCATGATCTCAGGGTCCTGGGATGGAGCCCTGCATCAGGCTCTCTGCTCAGCGGGGAGCCTTCATCCCCCTCCCCCTCTGCCTGCCTCTCTACCTACTTGTGATCTCTGTCAAATAAATAAATAAAATCTTAAAAAAAAAAAAAAAAGAAGAAGTGAGGGATGTCTGTATAGCAAGATGAGCTTCCAAGACTAAAAGCAGAATCATGCCCAGACATGGCACAGTGCTGTTTATAAGAGCATAAACTCTGGAGCAGACTGACAAAGTTTGGATCCTAATTCATCATTTATTAGTGGTGCAACCTCGGGCAATTTGTTTTTAACTTTCTCTGTCACATGAGGATAATAACAGTACATACCATACAAATTTGTTGTATGGATTACATGTACAGCGTGTGGAACCCAGACTCACAAATACTAAGTACTCCATAAAGGTGAGTGGACTAATTGCATTATCTTCCCCCCCATGGCTGAAATCAGCTAAGAAAGAATGCATGATGTTGATAGGATTTCAAATACTCTTTAATTTTACTTAAAGAATCTCAAACACATGTGAGTAGTAACTTCTTCAACGAAATGAAACCATTAAAAAAAAAAGGAAAAGCTGGAGGGCACCTGGGTGGCTCAGTTGGTTAAGCTACTGCCTTCAGCTCAGGTCATGATCCTGGAGTCCTGGGATCGAGGTCCGCACCGGGTTCCCTGCTCGGCGGGAAGTCTGCTTCTCTTGCTAACCTGTCTCCTCTCATTCTCTCTCTCTCTCTCTCTCTCTCTCTCTCAAATAAATAAATAAAATAATCTTTAAAAAAAAAGAAAAGGAAAAGCTGGAGATCACAATTTTCTTCCTTCAATTCATTCTTCAGACAAAGAACCACTCTATGGATATATACAGTTGTTTGAGGTTGCAGAGTCAGAATGCAATAGGTGTTTATAGAAATATAAATGTAGGGGAGCCTGGATGGCTCCGTGGGTTAAAGCCTCCGCATTTGGCTCAGGTCATGATCCCAGGATCCTGGGATCAAGCCCCGCATCAGGCTCTCTGCTCAGCAGAGAGCCTGCTTCCCTTCCTCTCCCTCTGCCTGCCTCTCCGCCTACTTGTGATCTCTGTCAAATAAATAAATAAAATCTTAAAAATAAATAAATATAAGTATAAATATAAATATACACACACAAAGAGTTTGTTTACTAACTAATTCAGTGCCATTTCTGGATGCCCTTTTATGTCCTATGGTAGAGAAGAGTCTCTTGAAAGTTGCAATTTTCAGAACAAATCAGAAAAACACATGACATTCACAACATATACACATCATATATACATATATACATAAATAGAACTTAAGATCTCAAAATGCGAAATAGATGACATCTCAGTTAGAAATGACTTTTACCATCTATTAGTATATATGTGAAATAAATGTGATTTGAGCAAGGTAAAAGCTTGTCATCTACCCATCAGGGCCCATGTAGAGGCTCCAAGCTCCAGTGTCATCACAGGGACCCAGGTTCCTTTTGTCTTTTTACTTTGCCATCATATGTATGTAGCTTCAATTTTCAAGGACACCTCCAGGATCGAAGTGATTGCCAGAGCTACTGCCATTTTGGCCACATTAGGCAAGAAACACAGAAAAGACGGAATGAGAAAAAATTTCAATCCATTCATTTAACCCCCTTTTAAGGAGCTTTCTCCAAAGATCAACTCAACAACTTTCAGTTATAACTCAGTAGTCAGAACAGAGTGTGAAATTATAAAAAGGAACCCAAAGAAATCCAGAGTTGGAATATACAATATGTAAATTTTAAAATATACTAAAAAGGGTCAACAGAATATTTGAACTGGCAAAAGAAAGAATTAGTGAACTGGATAATGGATTGATAGAGATAATGCAATCTGAAGAACAGAGAAAAGAAGAATGAAGAAAAATGAACACTCCATTTCTACCTCACATTAAGAGCACCAAAATATGCATAAAAGGTTTACCAGAAGAAGAGGAGAGGACAGAGAGAAAGGAGAGCAAAAAATGTTGAAGGGAATAATGGCTGGAATGTCCCCAAATTTACTGAAAAACATAAAGATGCACATCCAGGTAACTCAACAAAATTCAGGTAAGATGAATTCAAAGAGAAGCCACAAACACATTATATTAAAAAATACTAAAATCCAAAGACAAGGAGGAAATCTTGAAAGCACCAAAAGAAAAATAACTCATCACTTACATGGAAATCCAAATAAGATTAACAAATGAATTTCTATCAGAAACAATGTGGAACAGAAGGCAGATAATATACTCAAAGTACTCAATGAACAGAACAAAAAATCATATATCCAGCAATTTATCTTTCAAATCCAAAGGTTAAATAAAGACATTTCCAGATAAACACAAGCTAAGAGAATTTATTTACCTTACAGAAAATACTAAAGGAAGGGGCACCTAGGGGGCTCAGTGGGTTAAGCCTCTGCTGCTGGCTCAGGTCATGATCTCAGGGTCCTGAGATCAAGCTCTGCATTGCTCTCTGCTCAGTGGGGAGCCTGCTTCTCCCTCTCTCTCTGTCTGCCTACTTGTGATCTCTCTCTCTCTGTCAAATAAATAAATAAAATCTTAAAAAAAAAATACTAAAGGAAGTCCATGAGGATGAAAGCATGTGACCCCAGTAATTTGAATCCCAATGAGAAAGAAAAAAATGCTGCTAAAAGTAATTATGGTAACAGTAATTATGTGATTATAAAAGATATTATAAGGGGGCACCTGGGTGGCTCAGTGAGTTAAAGCCTCTGCCTTTGGCTTAGGTCAGGATCTCAGGGTCCTGGGATTGAGCCCCACATCAGGCTCTCTGTTCAGCAGAGAGCCTGCTTCTTCCTCTCTCTCTGCCTGCTTCTCTGCCTACTTGTGACCTCTGTCTGTCAAATAAATAAATAAAATATTTTTTAAAAAAAAAAGATAACATAAGGGTGCCTGGCCAGCTTAGTCAGTAGAGCATGTGACTCTTGATCTGGGGGTTGTGAGTTCCAGCCTCATGTTGGACTTAGATATTACTTTAAAAAAAAAAAAAAGGAAAGACAATATAAATACTTACTTTACTTCTTCACCTTTATTTTCAAACCAAATGTAAAAGCCATACATATGAAATATTCTGTTGGGCCCTTACAATACTAAAATGTCATGTATATGTCAATAATGGTACAAAGGAGGTGGGCAGGAGCAAAGCTGCACTGGGCTAAGGAAATGACCACAGGTGTTCTACAGAGGACCAAGTTAAGAGAACC
This sequence comes from Neogale vison, assembly GCF_020171115.1. Classification (NCBI taxonomy): domain Eukaryota; kingdom Metazoa; phylum Chordata; class Mammalia; order Carnivora; family Mustelidae; genus Neogale; species Neogale vison. Next base: position 8,141,888 of record NC_058100.1, read on the forward strand.
ATAAATGGAGAATAAGAAAGATAACATAACTAAACCATAAATGAACGCTTAATTTCTTTGCTCACTTTCTCTAAAAGTCATAAAAATATATACATAACTATTAACAATGTACTGATGTTAATGACGTAAATTATAAAATGCTAACAACAGTATCTGTATCTTTGAATCTCAAGTGTGCCTCCTACAGACAGCTTATAATGGTTGTTGTTTTTGTTTTGCTATTATTCCAGCCTGACAATTTTTGTCTTTTGGTTGGGTTGCTTTATCCATTTCATGTTATTATTATATAGCTGGATTGACATCTGCCATTTATTTTATATATATATATATGTCTCATGCCCCTTTTTTTAAGCTTTACGTATTTGAGAGTGACAGTAAGAGAGAGCAGAGCGGAATGGAGGGAGGGGCAGAGAAAGAAGCAAACTACCTGCTGAGCAGGGAGCCCCACATGGGGCTTGATCCCAGGACCCTGAGATCATAACCCGAACAGAAGGCAGACACTTAACCAACTGAAGTCACCCACGCGCCCCTCGGGTCCTTTTTTTGTTCCTCTTTTCTCTTTACTTCTTTCTTTCGTGTGAATGGTGTCTAATGCAGCAATTCGTTTTTAATTAACTTTCAGGATATTTTCTTTCTTTTTTTTAAAGGAACTTTTTTTTTCTTTATTTGACGAGAGAGAGAGATCATGAGTAGGCAGAGAGGCAGGCAGAGAGAGGGGGGAAGCAGGCTCCCCGCTGAGCAGAGAGCCCGATGCGAGTCTGGATCCCAGGACTCTTGAGATCATGACCTGAGCCGAAGGCAGATCATGACCTGAGCTGAAGGCTTTAACCCACTGAGCTACCCAGGTACCCCTTTCATGATATTTTCTTAAATTGTTTCTTCAATGTTTGCCTAGAATTTACCATGTACATCTTAAGATGTCACAATTTGCTTCAGGCTTCTATTGACTTATACAGATGTAGACATGTTACCACTATGTAGGTCTAGGTCCTTTTCTACACATCTGTAAAGGGTAAAAGAGGGGTGAGAACACAGACATGATAGATGACTTCTGTCTGTGAAATAGGAGTGAGATGGGAGAATCAGGTAAGAACTTCAGAAGATAAGAGAAGTTCTCAGAAAATCCTCACCCCGCCAATGGAGAGTTCCTGACCAAAACGGTCTGTTAGAGGAATCCTGTGCCAAGAAGGAATGGCCTGGTTCTAGTCATGAGCCGGGCATAGGCTGTGGGAAGTGTGACTTCAGAGGGAATACCATGGTGGTTCCAGAGAAGCAGCAACTGCAAAGAGGTTCAACTATGTTCCTATAGCAGGTCTTTGAAGGGAGACATGAGCAGGGCATTTCCAAGGCTACCCCAAGACCGGATTTTGCTTCCTTGTAAATCCATCGCAGCCCCATTAAAATGCCCGTGAGCTGGCACCAATTGTTTTTACTTGAAAGATCATTTTATAAAACACTACACCATCGTCAGCTATACACCAAAGGCATGCTCACACGGCATTTGCAAAATCAGTGCTGGATTTATATAAAAGAATAAAATGACAGAGTTCATCCAAGTGCCTCTGAGCATTTTGTCAGAGCTCTGGGCTGTTCAGCCAAGCTGGATGGCACATGGCGCCGAGTCCAGCTGCCAGGATTACACAGACAGTGAGCCGTGCCCGCTAACTCCAGACGGTTATCTCACCAGTGCACGCCTTGGTCACAAGGGGGAACTGGCAAGGGGTGATTCAACACAAACTTATCCCTTTAATCACCAAGCTTGTTAGCGCCACACCAGGGGCAGAAGCCGGGTCTACTAATGGCCAACATCAGCAGTTCTCTTCTGCCTCATTCTGCTTCCAAAACGTAAATGCAGACATAGCAGTTCCACACCCGTCCATGCTCTCTTTAGCTCAGTAAAAAGTCTTTGCTGGTTTCATTAATAGAGACCAATAGGCGATCACGGCCAGAAGCTTTATTTTACGCTCATCCTGCCTTGACCGAAAGTTCGTGTCTATTACAACACTGTCCTACATCCCAGGTTCCCAAGGTGTCGGCCTGCATGCGGCCGGTGTTCCCTATTCTCAAGGAAGAAGGGGAAAATGATCCCTTCTTCAGTGATGGTATCAGGCAGCCCTGATATGTCACCACGTGTTAATGACCTCATTAGACTAAAACCTGTTCCAGGAAGCCTAATTGAAAGTGGCTTGTGATTGTCTTCCAAGTCCTTATTATGAGAAATTCTCAGAGGAAACAGCCAGTGTTTCCCAGATCGAAGAGTGAGCAACTCCCACTCCCAACCAAGCCCGTACGAAGCAACATACACTCTACGCGTTCCACGTAAAATTAGCCACTGAAGGCAATATGCTGGCGTCTTCACTGTAGCTGCAGGGCTGCAAGTGAACTAAAATCTAAGTCCACTGACACAGACAGCTGGCTCACACAGAGCTGAACTACAGAACTCAGCCAGCCATGTTCTCTCTCACTCTCCTCCTCTTCTTCCTCTGCATGGGTTTGATTTTTGACTTTGAGGTCCATTTTTTCCTACATGGTGCCAAAGGAGACTTAGGTGGCCTTTGGGACTCACTGTTTCAGAGAAGAAAGAAGGTCTCCTTCCCAAGAGTTTTGGCTAAGTCTCAGAAGGGCATCTGACAGGCTGGGCTTGGGTCACATGTCTGCCCTGAGCCAATCACGATGGAGATGCAATACTGGGCCACCCTGCCTGGTCCCAAGCCCACCAGCACCTGCTAGAGAGGAGCTGAACACGGGGGAGTCAACCCTGGCTGGACCACACAGACCAAGAGTGCATGAGGGCTACCTCACCGAAGAGAGCATGAGCAACTTAGAAAGGAAGGAAGGGAGGAAGAGAGAGAGAGAGAAAGAAAGAAAGAATGAATGAATGAATGAATATGCCCTCAACATTAAAGTATTGATTAAAATTCAACTTTCTATTTATCTCTGAAACAGAAGAGGCAGAAATCTTCTCAATCTCTCAAGAAATTACGGGCTCATTGGGAGACATACTTAACACACAGAACACAACCCTATAGGTAACACAGTTTGGTAAATTGTAGGAAGTCAAATATATATTTATTTGAAGACTGGAGGGCTCTCAGAAGCCTCATAAGGGAGTTCTAAGCTTAAATGGATAACCGTATACCTGAATGCCTCAAAGATACAGGATGTGCATAGAGGAAATCAAATCATAAATGTATTCAGACAGGCCTTCTTGGAGGGGATTTCCTTTTTAAACTCGAGTAAATTTTTCAACAATAACCACAATAATAAAAATAGTTAGCATTGGTGCCGTCCCTACTATGCGTCTGGGCCCACTTTCTTCACTTCACACACTTCTCACAGAATATGCACAACAAACCCAAGAGGCACCTCCACAGCCTGCACCTGTCAGGGGAGCAAAGTGGAGTCGTAGCGTTAAGAACTGGAGAAGTACCATGGAGAGGGCCACGGACAAGGCTGGACTCCCAACCCAGGGTGGCTGACCAGTTCATCCCACCCTCTCAGTCCTGACACTGTTCTCAGCCCCATTTACATTTGAAAAATGGAAATAATAACACTGTACTTACCCCAAAGGAATTTTATAAGAATTAAACAATGCCTGTGACACATGGCAAGTAATCAATAAATGGTAATAATACTATTTGCGAAAGAACTGTAGTGCCCTTTCTGTGTGATTAAAAAAAAGCAATGAATTTGGATTAAATGGGTCTGGTCTTGCATCACAGATCTTCACGCCGCTGGCTGTCTCACCTTCGGGAATTCACTGAACCTCTCTGAGCCTCTCTTCTCTTCACCTGCAAAGTTGGAATGAAAACATCTTTCTGAAACATCTATCTGGAAAAAAAAATCTATCTGAAAACATCAACATCTATTTTTTAAAAATTTTAAATAACACCTGTGTGAAAAAGTTCTGTTTTGTGAAACAGTCGGAAATGTAGCTTAAGACGGGCATTTGTAAACTCTTAAATAGAGTAAGCGTGTGGAATATGAAGTGGCTATGTGAGGGATTGTACCCACACGGCTTGTGTCTTGTGTGGTACTGGTCACACTGTACAGGAAAGAGTGGTCAGTCTAGGACACCCGAGCTCAGTCCAGTTCTGTCAGTTATGAGCTGCCTGGCCTTGGATGCCTCTCTATCTAGGCCCTTGTGTGAGGGTGAGCGCTAAGGCTCAGCACTGCCTCCTTTCAGCTGGGCTGGGAGCTCCTACTTCAGCAGACTTGAAAATGCCTCATGTGACTGAACACACTGATGAGAAGTTAATGTGGGCAGTAGCAATATCAGACAGCTCAGTCGGACAGTAAGGCAATGGCTTTAGGACACTGGAATAGAGGACAAGAATCTTTAGTACCTCATTATTTCTGTCATCAGATGGCATGTGTGACATGAGGAAGGGTCCAGTATTCTATCTGGGGTGCTGGAAGTGGTTGTAGTTACTGATTTGAAGGCAGGTCTGTGCCATCATTGAGAGAGACTTATACGAAAAAAAAGGTATTTGCTTACCTGAAATTCAGATTTAGCTGGATTCCCTGTACGTGTTTTTGCTAAATATGGAAGCCTTAGAGCACAAACAGAGAAGCTTCTTTAGAGAAATAAGACACTCCCATAGCTACATTCTAAATCAAGTAGACAAAAGCATGTCCTCACTTATAAAGCACAATCTTCGCATCTGTGTCTCCATCACACTGACCCCAGTCATTGGACCAGGGATTGTGTCTGTTCTGAGTCCGTCACTTATAGCCTGGTCAGTGTTTGAGAAGTAGCCTTGTATGAGAAATCTGTCAACAGTGACACTTTATGCTGTGAGTGTATCGGTAAGATCTTTCTCTCTCTCCCTCTCCTAAAGAATTTGCAGAAGAACATGCATCTACACAGGGAGCAGGAAAATAGAAACAAGCCACAGACAAAAGGCACTGAGGGGTAGAAGACAGGAGGAAGCAAAACCCAAATGGTGGAGAGGAAAGGGGAAGGGGGAGACAGCCAGTTCAAGGCAGAAGTCAGAATATACAAAGAGACGGGAGGCACTGTCTTTGGGATGACAGTGTCAAGAGTCAGAAAGCAGTGAGGAACTGACTCTGAGGGAACAAATACCAGAGTCTTCTTAGATCTCAGAGTTGCTCTTTGTTATGTAATGGAAGAGCGATATTCTGTTTCATCAACCTTGACTGTGGAGCTCAGAAAACACTACTGTATTTCTTTATAAGTGCATCTTATAATAAGCTCTGTCAACCCAGTTTATCTGTCTGGTTCTTGAAACCTGAAAGAGCATTATACCTACCTTAATTCTCTAAGAGAAAGGTGGCTTTAAACAATTCATTCTAGGGGATCGTGGGAATTGCTCCAGCTGCAGCAGTGGTGGGGATGGTGGTGTTAGTGCTGGTGTTAATGGCGGTGGTGATGATGCTGGTGGTAGTGATGGTGGTAACGATGATGGTAATGGCGATGGTGGTGCCGGGGTTATTGTTGGTGGTGGTAGTAATGGTCGTGGTGCTGCTGGTGGTGGTGATGTGGATTTTGGTGATGGTTGGATTTTGGTGATGGTGGCAATGGTGGTGCTGGTGATGGTGGTGCTGGTGATGGTGGTGCTGGTGATGGTGATGGTGGTGTTGATGTGCTGGTGGTAGTGATGGTGGCAATGGTGGTGCTGGTGATGGTGGTGGTGGTGATGGTGGTGGTGGTGGTGTTGATGTGCTGGTGGTAGTGATGGTGGCAATGGTGGTACTGGTGATGGTGCTGGTGGTGGTGTTGATGTGCTGGTGGTAGTGATGGTGGCAATGGTGGTGCTGGTGATGGTGGTGGTGGTGATGGTGGTGGTGGTGGTGTTGATGTGCTGGTGGTAGTGATGGTGGCAATGGTGGTACTGGTGATGGTGCTGGTGGTGGTGTTGATGTGCTGGTGGTAGTGATGGTGGTAATGGTGGTGATGATGATGGTGGTGGTGGTGATGGTGGTGTTGATGTGCTGGTGGTAGTGATGGTGGCAATGGTGGTGCTGGTGATGGTGCTGGTGCTGGTGCTGGTGATGGTGGTGGTGGTGTTGATGTGCTGGTGGTAGTGATGGTGGTAATGGTGGTGATGATGATGGTGGTGGTGATGGAAGTAGCAGTGGTGATAGTGATGCTGGTGATGGTCGTGGTGATGGTGTTGATGGTCGTGGTAGTAATGGTGGTGGTCATAATATTGATGCTGGTGGTGGTGATGTGGATTTTGGTGGTTCTGGTGGTGGTGGTGATGGTGGTATTAGTACTGGTGCTGGTGGTAACGATGGTAGTAGTGGTGGTGGTAATGGTGTTAGTGGTAGTCGTCGTGTTGGTGGTGGGTCCAGTGGTGATAGTGTCACTGACATGGGTTTCCGGTCCCTGCTGATTGACGAAAGTCCAAACCCAAGTAAGGAAGGACTTCCCCAGAGCAGTGTTATGCAGGAAGTACAAGGGATTCTTGTTCCCCAGTCTTGCACTCTTCTCTGTTTTCATTCTTAGCAGAATCGTGTGAAGGGAAGATCAATGTACCACAGGTGTCCAGTGAGTCACATGCTACCTTGTGAGGAGTGAGGGAGAACAGAGGTAAGATACACTCCACTGAAGCATGGAAGAAAAACGTCCATGCCCATGACAGGTACAGTACACAGTGCCCATTATACTAGTTCTAACTTTAAAAATGAAATTTCTAGTGGCCATGCTCTCATTTTTAGTGGACCTTTACTCCATCTACCCAGGGATACAAACCTACCTACAAGATTCACTTAAGTATGACAGATCTCTCTCACATGCATGCCATCCTGATTGAACCAGAGCCATTCACCATCCAGGTGTGGCCTCGCAGGGCTCCTTGTATCCAGGGACCTTCCAGAGTTATTTGGAATCCAGAATTGCCCTGGCATTGCAACTTTATCCTTGCCTCTCAGTCCTACCTGAATTGAGGTAGAACCAATTAAATTCTTTCCAAGAGCTGATTTCCAACAGATATTGGGACAGGTAGGACAACGCTCTGCCTGGGTTTGACACCAAAGAAATGTCACCCGTGTGTCAGCTGCAACCTGGTGGCAGGGAAGATCATGGCCCTCAGCGTGGCATCAGCATTTCTCTTAATGACCTCACGTGTTCTGTGGAGAGGAGGATGACAGCCCGGAGCCCTGTGGAACCGAGGGCCTTGAGGGCAAAAGAGCCGTTACTCTTGTCAGGGAGGAATGACTTCAGCCATGTTGGGCCTGAGGCCATGTCATTATCTGCCTTAGTTTGCTATATCTGGCTCACTTAACTGCCTCTGCAATGCACACTTTTATTTCACATACCCTTCGCAGAGAATATGGATGGCCGCAATCCATACAAACACTGAGAAGCTTGTAATTGCTCTCTGTTCCAGAGCCAACATGACTATGGGTAAGAGGAAAGGGAAGTACAGGAAAACATTATAAATTTACACTCATACCCCAAACTGACAGTTCTCAACCATAATGTCACAGCACCCAGGTAAACCATGATGGGTTGTGAAGCTCATGGAAAGTAGTCCGTTACTAAAAATAAAGCCTGGGCACTTACAAATTGTTTGCTTGGAAAAAAAAATAAGTGGATGCAAACTCATCTCAGTAGTCAGATCCCTCCCACCCTTTTCTCTTCTGATATCTAATCCTGAGATGGAGAGGAAGGGACAGAGTTAAGGAGAGAACCTCAGGGTAAAATGCGTATCACCTGTGACCTGTTCTTATCCATGTAGTTGCTATAATTGGTTAAGCACACGGGGATATGTATTGGTGGTCACATTGCTCTGGGAAAAAAAGAAAAGCAAAAAACAAGATCAGATGCCCAGATTTGTATAGACAGGCAATCCTCACCCGATACGTGCATCATTGTTCCAGAAGGGTGTTTGTAACTCAGGTTATTTTCCATCGGCTGATGATAATCGTGGTGGCTAATTTCTAACACCAGTTCAGTATGTCCCAGGTTTTCAAGGGAGTAACAATGGAAATTTGCCCTCTTCTTGGGACCAAAATGAGTTACCAAGGTGGAAAGGAGGTGAAACCAGGAGAGAGAATGCTTTTGACTCCCACTCAAATGTCCAGATGGTTCCAGTGTCAACCTTATGAAGGAACTACCTGTCGCAGACATAATGGGGTGAAGAATTTCATCCTCAAGGAATGTTCTGTGAGCATTCTTTGCAAGAAAAGTAGGATACCAGAAAATGTGCATTTCTGCCAGGATCCTAGAGCACAGCACTGACAAAGAATCAGGCGCCTGTCCAGTGGGCAGGGGCGAGAGTTGTTGCACGTTCCAAGGATGATGTGGTGGGTTTACCAGAGGAATTATGCAAGGAAAGCAGCCTGGAGGAAGGAAGCTGGCTTGTGGAAAGACAACAGGAGGGACTGTCATGAGGAGAGAAACTGGGGCAGAAAAATATCATTTAGAGAGGCTGTGTGGGAAGCTTTGTGGGAAGGGTACATTGGATAAAATCTTAGGTTAAACCCCTTTCAAGAAAATCCTGAGCAGAAAGTGCAGAGGCTGGACCTCATGGGCCTGTGCTCACAAGGAGGTCATATCAGGATGGATTCATGCCTTCACATTCACAAGATATGGAAGAAGTGAAACCACCTCCAAGAAGGGACACCAACAGTTTTACAGGTTCCTGCTTATGAAACTTGCCAAGGATTGGAACTAATTACTAAGCAAAAATGCATATGATATTTTCAGGATCTCAAAGTGCGTGGAGTAGCATTCTAAATGCCACTAGACTGAAGATGCCTTAGCACTATATATTTTTTTATATTTGCACAGTACATTCAACATTACAGGCTTACAATGACCTAGAATGAAGATCGATATTACAAGATGAGAAAACCAACATGGAATGGAAGTTCTGTGGTTTGCGATGTTCATCACTATAATGAGCCAGAGAACTGGGCAAGAACCCGTTACTTGTGACTGTACCTATATGGCCTTCCCATCATGAAAAACAAAAACAAGCAAAAATTGTCAGCCTGAATGTCAAAATTGTCAGACAGGAATGAAACCTAGACCATCAAGGAAATGGGAACCTATTGTAGATTGTGGAGTTGGCTCAGATTTTGATTACCCTCCTTTCTTTTCTATCACTTTCTATCACATGGGACCATTGAAATGGCCCTAAACTTGAACTGTCTACCTCAGAGAATCAATTAATTTCCATTACAGAAACCATGAGAAAATATTTCTTCTCAGCATTGTTTACGTGCAAATGGCCATGGCCTATTGTTTCCTAAATCTTAGATCCTTCAGAACATTTCACCACATTTGACCTTAATCTTTTCCCAGGACCAGAATGTGAATGGAAAATGATCTATGGGTCTTCACCGAAACAGCTCAGTTGAAAATTACCTTTGGGGCACCTGGCTGGCTCAGTCAGTGCAACATGTGACTCTTGGTCTCAAGGTCATGAGTTCAAGCCCCATGTTGGGTATAGAGCTTACTTAAAAAAAAAAAGAAAAAAAAATCATCTTTAAAATAAGTGAACTCATAAAATAAGTGCAAAAAAGTAAAAAAATAAGTGAACTCATGAAGTAAAATTTCTGCTTTGATCTAGCCAAATAGTAAATGATCACAATTTTAACGGACAACAAATGTCATGTGAAGAATGAATGAGTCTTAATTAAGTATGTCTTAAGATTGTTTCTTTTTTAAATATCTGGATGCTCCTTTGCCTTTCTAGAATTGAGCTTAAAGCAACATTTTGCTCAATTAATCTTCAGAGGCTTGCACTAGTTTGGAGAAATCCAGGCTTCACCTGGCAAATCACTCAAAAACTCTACAAGTCGGTTTCCTTGTGTATAAATAAGCTAAATGGTATCTAACTTGAAATTTCACTGCGATAGTTAGCTGAGCTCATGTATATGAAATTGCCTAGCACAGCAAGAAAAAAATATTTGACATGATATAACGTAGGCAATCTTAGGTCTTTTTTTCTCTTGGGAAAAGAGAAAAGGGTTGAGGGTTGGTTCCAAAATTCTAGGCAATTTTCTCCACCTATCCTTCTCTCCTAACCGCATTACAGTTGGACTCAATATCTTACTTCTTGTCCCTAATCTGTATCTGTGAACATTTTAGATAACTCCTGCACACCTCCCTTGAAGCGGCCTAAGAAGTCACAGATGCTACAGTTTTGTTTCCAAAGTCTAGTAGAGACGATGTTCTCCTCTGTCCTGAATCTTTGTGCAGGTGGGTCTTTATCCCAGCGCACTTGCTTTGCCAGGTTCGTGATAAAACTATGCATACCTGATGATCCACCTGATCCAGAACATGCTAGAGCATCAGGGGGTCAGACCCATTAGAGGTCAAACTAAGACAACTATGGAGGGGAAAATCTACGTAAGAGAATTCAATTTTTAAAACTGTATTCAAAGTTGACCCTTGCACTAACTTCTGGGAATGACAAAAATCAAGGTATTTGGTGGGGGGGGAGCTGGGAGGAGCAGTTGATCAAACATCCAACACTTGGTTTTGGCCCAGGAGGTGATCTCAGGTTCATGAGACTAAGCCCTACACTGGGCTCCAAGCTCAGTACACAGTCTTCTTGAGATTCTCTCTCCCTCTCCCTCTGTCACTCATGCTTGCTCTCTCTGTGTCTTTAAAAGAAATAAATCTTTTTAAAAAAATCAAACCTTGCCCATTTTTTTAGTTCATTATCCTTGCCTCATCCCACTGGCCTCTAGACATTCACAGCAAATCTCCCCAGGCAGAAGAAGGGCAGCTAGCCCATCCCGATGTAAAATGTGTCTCTGGGGGACCCTTAATGAGACTAAGGGGACCTTACAGAGTGGCTCCGTCGTTACACCCAACACGGGAAACTTCCTGAACATTTATCACTGTTGAATCAGCTCATCCCCAACCCACCCCACAATCCCTCACCAGATGGGCTATATGCACGCACCAAGGGAGGACAGAATTGGCTGAAAGATGGAAAACCATGGGAGACCACAGGCATCTCCTAGACCCTAGAATTTTAAGGCTTTGAGTTCTTTAATTTAATTGGACATGTGGAATAAACTTCTGCTAAGGTGAATTAAACCACTCTTCACTGATGCTTCCCTGAAGCTTTCAACCCAGTCTATATCGGGGAAAATAAAATGGGTGTAAGAAACTGGAGTAATGGTCTCTCAGATGTCTTCAGGGCTGAGGTACAGATTCCCTCAGTTGTGAGGAGAGATGGCTGTTCAGGATCCACACGGAGCTCCTCTCTGAGCCTCATCTTCAGCGAAAGGGATCCACCTTGCCCAAAATGATGCTCCTTCCTGGGAACAGCATTTCTCTAACATCTGGGCAGGGTCGGGGTACACAGGCCGGCTTCCTTGAAAGGCTCTGCAAGGTCATCCCAGAGCAGCTCTTGTGACAAGCGTTGAGATCTCAACTGAAAATACAATGTAGTTCAACTTCATCATTTGCCCACTCCTTACCCCCCACAAAACAGAGCTTCCCAATAAACCCGCAGGCCGTTCTCCATCTCAGACCTGGAGAAGTACTTCAACAGTAAGTATTCTCAGGAAAACCCCAGTTTTTCAGAAAACAGAATGGGTTGCTTTCTGTTTACTATACTGGGACTATCACCATATGGCATAAGTTGAGAATCTCCTTAAATAATTAGATTTCCTCTTTCTATTCACCAATCCCCCAAGTTTGGAATATAAAGTTTTCTTATTTTTAAGAGCTTAGCAAGTTGGAATAATTTCTAAGAATAGGTAAGCTGTCCTATAGAATTTGCCTATTAATCAGAATTTTGTGCAAAGAAAATTTTACAGAGGAAAAAAAATACCCTTCTGAGCTAAAATTATTAACGAAGTAAACGTTGGTCTGAGGGCATAGGGATTCAAAACTAGTTCTCATCTGAACATTTTGGTGTTGGCCTCTATTAATGAATTATTTAGTCCCCTTGCTTATACTGTGTATTTTCCATCCTCATCAAGTCATGCCCACTTAAGAATGTATTATTGATCAGCAATATGCATACTGGTTCAGAATCTGGCTTTGGGAATGATACTGGCCAAATTAAGTCTTCTGTAATCTGTGTAATTTGCGGCCATTACTTTAACCAGACTCAGTTTCTTCATCTCTAAAATGGGCCTGATAATCACATTAGTGTCAGGACTGACTGAGCTAACACACGTGAAGCACTCAAAACATACAAAGTACAAGTAAGCTGTCAATAAATGCTAACTAATAGGGCACCTGGGTGGCTCAGTGGGTTAAGCAACTGCCTTCAGCTCAGGTCATGAACCCAGAGTCCTGGGATCCAGCCCGCACTGGGTTCCCTGCTCATTGGGGACCTGCTTCTCCCTCTGCTGCTCCCCCTACTTGTGCTCATTCTCTCTCTCTCTCTCTCTCAAATAAAGAAATTTTAAAAGTCTAAAAAACAAATAAATAAATTAAAATAAATGCTAACTAATAACGTGGCAATTGTTATTATTTGATAGCTCTTGCTTATCTGCAGGAAAACTTTGCTCTGTCGTCAGCTGGCTAGTTTCAATCAGTATCTTTTGCCTGCCTAACACAAAATCGGTCCTTTTGATGCTCATTCTTACAGTTACTTTTTTTCTCCTAGATTAAGTACTTTGTCCTTGTTTTTATCAGATTTCATGATTTTCTGGGATACCCACTGAAGTTTTTTACTGGGGCAGTAAGTCAGCAAGCCCTCTCACACAAATTGGCGAGTACTACATCCTTCGTCATCCAACTCTTTTAAAGAGCTGGCAAGCTTTTTCCAGAAAGGGCCAGAGTGTTAATATTTTTAGCATTACTGGCATTAAGGTCTCTCTTGCAATTTTTACTCTTCACTGCCATTGCAGTATGAAAGAAGGCAGAGACAAGGCGTAACCAAACAACCAAGGCAGGGTTTCAATAAAACTTTATTAACAAAACAGGTGACGGTGGATTTGACTCTCGGGCTATAATTTACCGAACTTTCTTCTTCCGTTTGCCCAGAAATTAATGTTTATTAAAACTAGATTGACAAGCAATGATCAACTCCATCTTACAGTTTACTCTTTGACCACCTAATAAATGCGTGGCGTAGAATTTGTTTTCCAAGTTATTAGGAGGAGTCTGTGAAGGATGAGTGCAAAAGCCTTACAGAAAGTGAAGCTGAGTTATAGCTATCACGCCTTCCTGATTGGCCAGACCTAGAAACTTACTAACAGAAGAATACAAGCCTCAGCAGTCTAATGTTACTAAAATGCCATCTCTTCCTTATAGGAAGCTTGGGTTCCAGAATGACCGGATACTTGAGATTAAGTCCACTTAGAACCTGTTTTCCAAAGCACAGGTCACATGGTGTCAGCAATACCAAAGTCCCATAAGCTTCTGCAATGCGGAGCCATTATCTTTGTCATCTGCCCATATCCCAGGCCTTGCACTCTGTGGTGTTCATTAAGTATTTGGTGAAAGGCAATGAATGAATGTCGTCCACAGAGATGAAGACTGACAAAGACTGTTACTCAGTACATTGCCCTCTTCCAAAGACTTTTCATCAAGAATGTTCCATGGACGGGCACCGGGGTGGCTCAGTCGGTTAAGCATCCGACCTCAGGTCATGATCTCAGAGTCCAGAGCCTCAGCCCGGAGTCAGGCCCCACACTCAGCAGATCATCTGCTTGTCCCTTGCCTTTTCTCTGCCCCTCCCCTGTTCATGTTTCTGCGTTCTCACGCACTCTGGCTCTCAAATAAATAGATTAATTAAAAAAAAAAAAGAAGAAGAAGAATGGTCAGTGGTACCGAACCTACCAAAACAGTTCCATAATATCCACAGACTTGTTAATGTTCCATTAAAACAGTGATCCTTTTCCAGAGAAATCCACTGAAGCAAAAAACAGACACAGGCTAGAGCCTCAGAAGACCTAGGCTCTCATCTTGGCTGTGCTACTGTAAGGACCTATTTAGCCAGAGCGCTTCCATCTGGTTAAACAATAATTTTTTTAAAAGATTTTATTTATTTATTTGACAGAGATCACAAGTAGGCAGAGAGGCAGGCAGAGAGAGAGAGAGATAGGAGGAGGAAGCAGGCTCCCTGCCAAGCAGAAAGCCCGATGTGGGGCTCGATCCCAGGACTCTGGGATCATGACCTGAGCTGAAGGCAGAGGCTTTAACCCACTGAGCCACCCAGGCGCCCCAAACAATAATTTTGTTGTTCAAAACTTAAACTGTCCCTGCTCCCCTTCCCCCAGGGGACTTACTTAAAAACAAGTCCAGGAAACCAGTCCCAGGTAACAAAGCCCAAATACAAGGGTGGGTCAGGCCAGGTGGACACATCCAAAGGTTGGAGGGGCGCATACTGTCTCCCTAGTTACCAAGGAGTATGGCCCCACCCTTTGGGCACTTTTTGGGTGCCAATTCTGACCAAGGTAATAGGCTGGTTCAAATATCTACTAGGGCAAATTGTAATTCAATTGGCCACCCGTGTGTGACCTAGCATGACTGTGCAGCTTTCTTTATGTGTTACAATTTCATTGGCCACCTGTGCGTGGCCAGGCCATGCATGGCCTTTGCCCTTAAAAGCTAGTCTGTGAAGCAGAGAGAGGTCGACCTCTCTGTAAGAGGTGTGGCCCCGAATGTTCGGTCTGATTCTTGATGCTTGGCGTGGAAAAAGCTTTGCCTGACCTTTGCTTTATATCAGTCTCGCTCCTTTAATCACGGACCCATTATTGAGGGACCTAACACTACTTGGGCTACAGAACTTCAAATAAGCTTTTCCCTGTTCGGGGTCTCAGTTTCCTCACAGGCAAAATAAATTAATCGGACTCAATATTCCCTGTGGTGCCTTCTGTCTGCTCAACAATGGCTGCCCACACAGGCCAGCCATTCATCTCGAATCCCACGCTCTCTACCCGTTCTCATGACTTGCCTTTGCCTAGAACCTGGGAAGAACATGACCCCAGGGCCTGGACTCCCTCTCCGAAGTTCTCACACCCTTTCGCATCTCAAACTGTGCACCTCAGCGGGAAACTCTTTCAGTGCATTTCACCATGAAGTGGAGGCCAAGCAGCCGGGGGCTCGGAGCACTGGGGGAATTCTCCATGATATCAGAGACTTGTCTGAGAAAGGAAGAATCTTCTAGACAAGACGCTGGGGTAGGTAGCAGAGGGGCCCTCAGCCCCTGCAGTGGATGTCCCTGAGATCGGGGCACCACTGCTGCTGGGACCGAGTTTCCTTGTCGGCAGCCTCAAAGTGAGAGACTATCGGCTCCCCGTGAGTCACAGGGACAGGGAGAAGAGACAAGCAGCAGACAGGCAGAGAAGGGAGAGAGAAAAACAAAGGCAAAGGGAGACGTTGAAAGTACTAACTAGGGAATACAAAAGACTTAATGGAGCAATGATTTACAACAATGTGCCTTTTTTTAGGGAAGGCGGATGGAAATTCCACAGAGCTTCAATTTTCCTCTAAATGCTTGTGATTTCAGAGACTCCCTGGGGTCCAGGTTCCCTCTGGAGCCCTCTCAGAGGTGGAAAGGAAGTTCAGCCCCACCTGCTGTGGGGAGGGGTGGGGGGATGGCTTGTGGACTGGGACAGCCAGGGGCGTCCCACACCCCATGGGGAAGAAAAAAATGAAACTCCTCTTTTCAGGGGTGGGGGGTGCTTAGCCAGAGCTCCAGGAAAGATTTCTCAGCTTCTCTATTTCCAGAGGTTTCACCTTCCATGGCAGTTGTCAAGGCAACAGTGTCAAGAAACAACCAAAGGACAAATGGCATCAGCCTCACTGGGTGTCACCACCTTTACCTGCCAACTGCAGGTGCAAACAGTGCCCTCTCTTGTCGGCAGCAGCTTCCCTGACTTACTCCAGATGCACAGACAGCAGGACGCAGAGAGAGACAGGCGCATACTCTTTTCTGACCCATGGGACCTCTTCGTGGACCTGGGAAGAATCTGGAGCCCTCTAAGGGTGTCTCAAATAGGACAACCTTTAAAAATATCTGTTATTTTTCACCATTCTGGCAACATGGGGTTATGCGACACGGGGAGGAAGCCCTCTGTTTTGAAAAACAATCTCTTGTTTCTCTATCTTCAAAACAGACCTAGAGGTGCACCAGGGTGGCTCAGTGGGTTAAACCTCTGCCTTCGGCTCAGGTCATGGTCTCGGGGTCCTGGGATCGAGCCCCGCATTGGGCTCTCTGCTTGGCGGGGAGCCTGCTTCCTCCTCTCTCTCTGCCTGCCTCTCTGCCTACTTGTGATCTCTCTTTGTCAAATAAGTAAAATCTTTAAAAAAAAAAAAAAAAAAAAAACAGACCTAGAGTTCTAAATATTTTCCTTATTCGTAATTCCAGAGGAGAAAGTGAACATTCAAATTCATGGGGTCCCAAGAGCTCAAGCCCTAAGGAAAGGACAGCCTCAAGGACACCAGACTGTGGACAAGGAAAAAGCAAGTACCGGAACTGGAGTAAGTGTGTGTGCAGGGAGCCGGCCAATGAAGCGTGAGTTCCGTGTTGGTCCCGGCCATGCTCAGTCCTAGCTGGAAGAGGCTCCTGGTTTAGAATCTTTCAAAGTAGGAAACAGGCCCAGGAAAACCTGACAGTGAGTTACAGGTTAAGATCAGCTGATTTAGTCTGCATTCACCTGTTTGCTCCAGACCATACACCAGCAACACCACCAACATGTATAATTGGTGACTCACCCTGGTTTTGATGCTCAGGACCACAAGGAAGCCTTCCCAGAGGGGCCGACGGACTGCCTTCTTCCTTCTGCTGACCCGTAGACATCGCCCTTTGGACATCATTTTCCAAAACACCAACTACATTCTGTCCAGTATCGAGTTATGCTTCTAACTGGTCTCATCTCCTCACTCCACTGACAAGGACTAGAAGCTCCTAGAGGGGAGAACAATGCCCAGATCATCTCTATCACCATCTTCATGGTTTCCTGCATATGTTACTCATTTATTTATTCAATGTTTACACAGCTCACATTAGGCCAGGTGTTGTACCAGGAACCAAGGACACACTGACAAATAAGACAGTCTCCACCTCTTGGCACTGACTTGTGAGGGAGAGACTTAACCACACGAATGAACTGACAGCCTATGATAACTATTAGGATAGAACTCACACCAGTACTCTATGAATAATAGTCAACGTTTACTGAGTGTTCCATGGGCCACCAACTGTTAAGAACTTCGTTTGAGGGATGCTTGTGTGGCTCAGTCAGTAAAGCATCTGAGTCTTGATTTTGCTCAGGTCATGATCTCAGGGTCATGAGATCGAGCCCCACATCACACTCCATACTCCACAGGGAGTCTGCTTGAGATTCTCTCTCGCTCCTGCTGCCCCGCCCCCCACTCACATGTTCTCTTTCTCTCTCTAAAATAAATAATCTTAAAAAAAAAAAAAAAGAAGTTCATTTGACATTGACTCATTTTAATCCTCACCAGCCCGGTGACATGTGTACTATTATCATCCCCATTTTACAGATGAGGACATTAAGGAAGAGGAAGTCTAAATAATTTGCAAAGGCTTCAAAGCTAGTAATGGCAGGGCTGGGACCCAACACAGGCCAGCCAGGCTGTTAGTGCTGTGCTCTTTCAGGAGACAGGAAACCCTTTTCGAAAGGCCTCTCTGCAGAAACAGAGAGCTCAAGACAGAAGGCAGTCACAGGTGTCTCCAGAGCCAACGATGAAGCAAGTCACCAACTTGGGGGAGGGACACGTGCAGGACTGACTTAGAGCTCCATCTGACCCAACAAGCTATGGAAGGAAAAGTTGAGGCAAAAGCAGCTACAAATATCAGATCAAGAGTTCCATGTTTCATTCCAGGGTTTTGCAGACATTTCCCCAGAGTCTCCATTTTCCAACCAGAGAAATTATCAGCCATGTAAACCTCTGCCCAGTGAGTCAGACAATCCAATCAGGTTTCTCGTCAAACCAAAGCCATTCATGGCCATCTTCTGTTGGAACGGAATGGTTCCAAGACATAAAGAGCATTATTAAGGATTTTGCTGCCTTTCCCTGTCCCTGACCATCTAAGGAGAGTTCATAAGCACGTGCATGTGAAAGAAAACATCCACATGCGGCCTGATGTGCTGTAGGCCTGTGGGAGGCACCAGGCTCAGAGGGAAAAGTAGACTGGGAATTACATGGGCGAACAGGTCTCCTGTGCTAACCTGTATGGATTCCCAGAACTCCCAGTGTTGCCTTCCAGTCTCTGCCTCTATGCTTCTCTGCTAGGTGAACTTCAGAGCACTAACATTTATGGAGAACCCAAAGGGTGTCATGAGTTGTGCATATATTATCCCACTTAACTCTTAAGATGACTTATAGGACAAGTCTAATTATTCTCTGTGGCTTTCCTCTATTTCCTGGTACATGAAGGGGTAAGATCCCTCAGCCCCCAACAGCAAGGTGAAGCCATGTTACCAGTATGGACAAGGAGATAGGCGGCTGCTGCCAGAGCTCAAGCCCACAGCCCCTCTCCCCTTCTCTAGGGGGCCCTTCTCCCAGAAGGTGTTGCTCCAGAAAGATGCCACATAGAGAAAGGTTGTCCCAGAGAGCTGACGGTCCCAACTGACTTCGTGTGACTTAGAAACACACCTTTGCCATGTGGAACTATGAAGGCGCCACAGCTGATTTGTCCTGTAGCATATCCTGGCTGATCTGGGCAGTCCATTCCTGAGACTCAAATTTGAAATCCTTTTTGTCTGAATACAAAACCCTACTTCTTCCTCTAGGATGCTCTACACCATGTTGCCAAATGACATAGATACATTAAGAAAGGGTTCTTCTGAAAACAAATATGGGATGTAAAATGAATGAAACAGCAATGCAGGACGTCTGGGACTCCAGAGGGCCAGGAATGCAACAGGGCTTTTGCAAAGTCTCTAACTCTCCAGAAAGGGAACTCTCGCTTATAGCTCTCCCTGTGATAATGTGGTGATTATATCAGAGGCAGAGGCAGGGCAGGGGCAGAAGCTAGGGCAATGTAACTTTCGGGATCAATGTGGTCAGCAATGTTGAGAGTCATTATTAGGAAGGGAGGGGTGTGTAGTAAATAGCATTCTTCTCCTTCTACCTTCAGAACCAGTAAGAAACAGACCCAGGAGTTAGATGGACAGAGATCAAAACACCCCCTTTACAAAAGTCTGGATTGGAAGTCATGGCTTGGTCCACAACCACGATGGACTGCGTAATATTTTATCCCAGAATTAACCCTACCCATCACATCACAGGGGGATGGGCGACTTCCAGCCTCCTCCACCCCTCCTGTAGGGGTGAAGTATGTCTGGGGAAGCCCCTACCAAAATAAGGGAGCCAAGCAGAAGACACCCACTCAGGACGACTAGTTCCCGGTTCATCCTTTCCAACTCCAACCAGCTGGGTCACTCCTCCTTCTCAAAGGCGCAGAAGAGCTATTTCTCTCTTCTGCCTCAACTTCTTTCCCTGCTAATGCAGAGGTTGGATTTAGCAAACTATACAGTTCCTTCTGGTTATGTAACTACTTAATGTTAAAACTGAGTGGAATGATATACTTGCAAAAAGTAAGGCAGTCCATCAAACAGCCACCAGAGTATTTACTGAGTCCTCACAGAGGCAGAGCACCAAGGCTGGGCGGCAATTCAGGGACTCCAGTGATGAGCCCACGGAGCCAGAGGTGGTTCTCATAAGCTCTCCAGACTCTGTGGACACAGAAGTTAAGGGAAGGATTTGAACTGCAGCAGGCAAAAGGGCCAGGTCATGCAGTAACCCTAAAATGAAAAGTTCCAAGCCGGAACAAAGCCCACTGGCACAAACCAGACAGAAAGGTATTTGGAAATTCCTTTGATTTATGACCTACTATAGGATATTGAGAGATTATTTATGATCAATATATGTGCCTGCTGGCCTCTCACTGGAGCCGTTGACACTGCCTCGTGCCGTGGAAGTTGGCCAGCCCAATCCAACAGACATACTCTCCGTGTCCTGTTGGTGCGGGCCATAAACCCAGATGCGGCCATCTATCTCCCTGAAAACGGTGCTGGTTACTCCAGCCCTTGGAGGGCTGACCCAGAGATACGGATTTGCAAGGAGAAGGCAGGTTTGTGGGGGAAAAGACGGACTACCTCAAGCTTCCCTCCATAATTCTCATTTGAAATTTCTCACGGCATCATCCTTCTATAATTCACTTTCCTTAAAGAACCACATAGCTTAGCTCTGGGTCGTTTGGACCTTCCCAATAAACGTTCCTCAACATATTTCCCCTAAGGCCGATCCAAGTGGCCTGCCAATAAAAGGAAAACTCATCTAGATTGGCATTTGATCAGCTGCCATCATATTCTTTATGTTACGCTAGATGATACAGGAAGTGTAAATTAGAAAAAATCAAATATTTTATGTATATAAAGTATCAACATGTTACTTGCATAAAATAAGACACAGGAGTTTCCTTGTCTTCAAGGAGCTGCCTCCTGTTGGGGGCAGCGGAAAGAGACTCTTTGCCTAGAAATTGGTAAATCAGCCCTATTCCTCTTCCTCCTTCAGTCTGCTGAGTACGCCTCCTAGCCTCCCACCACTAGGACGCTGAACTCGCTTTCCAATGCCTGCATCACGTCCCTGCATATACGTCTGCCCTCTCTCAAAGTACAACCCACTTTACCCCAGGGTGGCTTTTACTTTACGGAGTCCTACCTTTCTTGTAAATCTCAGCTTAAATATTATTTTTTTCAGGAGGCCTTTCTTAAGGCCCTAGAAGGTGAGATTCCTCTACAAGGTGTTATCATAGCATCTTGTATTTTCCCCAGCTTAATGTCATCACACTGGGCTGGAATTACTCACTTGATGGTCTGCTGGGCCAGCCAGATGGCAGGTCCTCTGAGACAGGGGACCATGTCTGCCTTACTCAGACTGACCCAGTAGACTTGCTGTCTGCATCCTCTGGCACAAGTTACAAATCCACACAAAGCCACAGCCACCTGTCTTCTCGAAAATGTTCTTGGCGATGCATGCTCTCTGAGGGCTGACCCAGAGACCTGGTTTTGTGGAGAAGGCAGAGAGGGGACTGAGCATTTCCAGTGACTCGCGAAGTCTCAAGCAAGAAGGAGGTATTCAATAAACATTTGTTAAAAATAAATAAATATGATGAAGAATAAACAAATGAGGGGCACCTGGGTGGCTCAGTCGGTCAAGCACCTGCCTTTAGCTCAGGTCATGATCCCAGGGTCCCGGGATCAAGCCCCGCATCAGGCTCCCTGCTCAGCAGGAAGGCTGGTTCTCCCTCTCCCACTTCCCCTGCTTGTATTCCCTCTCTGTCTCTCTCTCTGTCAAATAAATAAATAAAATCTTAAAAAAAAATAAGAATAAACAAATGAATGAAATTATCACAACTAATCAGTGCCCATCAAAGAGCCAACTACGAGTGCAATAACACTCAGCAAATAAGAAGTGAAAACCCAGCCTCGTGCTTCTGCCCTCGATTTGGCTTGGTTGAGTGTTTGGAAACAGAAAAGCTGACCACTTTTTGTTACTTCAATATTCTTCCCTCAAAAAAGATCCATCCCCCCATTTTTTTTGTTTGTTTAACTGTTCCATTTGCTCCCCATGGAGCCTCCAATCCTTCCCCAGGCCTACGTCACCAGAGGAGGATACCATCTCCATGGTCCTTCTCTAGGATGTCCAATGCAAGGCAGAAGGTGAAAACCAATTTAATGATGAGTCTGCATTCGGTCAGTAGCAAAGGCTCCATAGGTTTCTCTCTAAGAAGCAGGCTAAAATTAAAAGAGGGGGAAAGACAAAGCCTAAACACAACTGTCAATCACGAAGAGTTAGATGTTGTGCTTCGTTTCCGTAGTGTAGTGGTTATCACATTCGCCTCACGAAGAGTTAGATGTTCTCTTACTGAAGTCTTGGTGGGGTGGTCCCAGGTATGAGGAGGGGACAATGGTCATTGTGCAGGGAAGCACACTCTCCCTACCATTGCTCTTTCCAAGCTTTTGTCTGTGGGGCCAGGGGCCCCCATCCCAGCCTCTCACCCAGGGACCTGGATTGTGCCACTGATGAGACAACTTCTCGTTGGTTCTTGGAGGTCCCCCCTTCAATGCATTATTTATTCCACAAATATTTATTGAGACTGGGGATTTAGTGGTAAACAGAACAAACATGGTTGTCGTCTTCATGAAATTTACTATCTAGTGACTGGCACAGATCATAAAATAATACTGCAGATAATAAATGCAGAATTACGGACTGTGATGAATGCCAGGAAGAAAAGGTATAATGTGTTATGGGAGATTGTAATGAGAAAACGTTTTTAAATTAAGGGATGATAGAAAGCTTCTCCAAGGAGCCAGGAACCTAGAAACGAAGGGATTTAGCCACTAAAAGACAAGGGACATCGTGGTTCAAGCAACAGGAAGAACTTGTGGGAAGCAGTGTAATGCCTTCGAAGACACGGAGGAAAGCCAAGGTGGAAAGAACTTTTGGGGAGAAGGTGAAAGGAAAGCTTGAGAGACAGGCAGAAACCTGACCTTCTAAGACTTTGTAGGCCCTGTTAAAGATGTGGGTTTCCTACTGCTGGCGATGATGTGGAGAAAGAGGAACATTGTGCACGGCTGGCGAGAATGCAAACTGGTGCAGCCACTCTGGAAGACCGTAGGGAGGATCTTCAAAAAATTAAAACTAGAACTATGCTCTGATCCAGTAATCGCACTACCGGGTATTTCCTCAAAAAGTATGAAAACAATAATTTGAAAAGATGTATGCGCCCCTATGTTTATCACTGCATTATTTACCATAGCCAAATTATGGAAGCAGCCTAAGTGTCCATCCACAGACGGGGGGATAAAGAATATATTACACACACACACACACACACACACACGAATGCTACTCAGGCACAAAAAGAATGAAGTCTTGCCATTTGCAACAACACGGATGGAGTGACAGTCTACTACGCTGAACGAAATCAGCCGGAGAAAGACAAATGCTGCCTGATTTCACTTGTTTGTGGAATTTAAGAAACAAAACAAAAGAACAAAGGGGAGAAAAGGGACAAGCCAGAAAACAGATTCTTAATTCCAGAGAACACGAAGATGGGGACCAGCGGGGAGGTGGGTGGGGCGATGAGGGCAAACAGGTGAAGCGCATTAGGAGTACACTTACCTTATTGAGCGCCGAGCAGTGTGTGGGATTGGTGAATCACTATATTGCACACTGAAACGAATAGAACACGGTATGTTAGCCCATTGGAATTAAAATTTTTTTTTAAATAATTATTTTTTTTAAGATTTTTTTATTTTATTTATTTGAGAGAGAGAGACAGTGAGAGAGAGCATGAGCGAGGAGAAGGTCAGAGGGAGAAGCAGACTCCCCATGGAGCTGGGAGCCCGATGTGGGACTCGATCCCGGGACTCCAGGATCACGCCCTGAGCCAGAGGCAGTCGTTTAACCAACTGCGCCACCCAGGCGTCCCTGGAATTAAAATTTTTTAATTAAAAAAATAAATAAAAACCAAGTTCCTAGAAACAGGGACCAGATTGCTGGTTACCAGGAGCAAGGGTTTGGGGAAATGGGGAGATGATGGTCAAAGAGTATAAACGTCCAGTGAGAAGATGAGTAACTTCTGGGAGTCTCATGTGCAGCGATGTGACTTGGTAACAATACTGTACTATGTACTTGAAAGTCGCTAATTAAACCGACACAATGCTATCTGTCAATTATGTCTCAATAAAGCTGAGAAAAATGTAAAATTAAAGTATTTATACTTGCAAAAAAAAAAAGAGGTGGGTTTTCTACATTAAAACGTTTTTGGCAGTGGACTGATCTGAAGGTGACTTTGGGGGTGCCAGGGTGACTCAGTCAGTAAAGCGTCTGGCTCCTGATTTCAGTTCAGGTCATGATCTCAGGGTCCTGGGATCGAGTCCCGTCTTGGGTTCTGTGCTCAGCGGGGAGTCTGCTTGTGATTCTCTTCCTCTCTCTGCCCCTCTCCTGCCATCTCTCTCTCTCAAGATAAATAAATAAAATCTTTTTAAAAAAGGTGACTGTGGCTTCCCAGGAACAGATTAGAGGGAGGATGGGAAACAATACAAGGAGATCGGGCAGGACCAATCTGCAGTAGATTAAGTAGGAGACCCACACTGGACCAAGGGTGGTGGACACCGAGGCACAAAGTAGATAAACTGAAGGTATACTCTGAGACGGCGTCTGCCGGACCTCTCTCTCCAGGGAGCTGCCAAGAGTCGCCAGGTCAGCCTAAGCAACAGGTGCCAATGTTCCAAGCGACTCTGCTTAGCGAGAATCTGGTGGTGATGAGGCTGTTAGCAAAGCCGCCCAGCTCCACCTCTGCCCCAGTCCGGTTATTTTGGTCGTATAGAAAATGGCCTCGATCACCATCTCCTTCTATTTATAGACTCAGTGTCAAATCTGGTTTACCGCGGGCCAGATCTTTTCATCGACTCAGCTCCGTGGGAGAAGAGGTTCTCTCCAGGAGCGATGCAGGGACAGAGCCTGGCCACGGAGTTATAAAACTGGGGGGGGGGGGACCACGATACAAGAGAGCAGGAGTTTTTAGAACATGAATTTTATGGTTTGGATTCTAATTAATTTGTGGATCTCTCTTCCCCAGCAGAAGGACTTGGCTGAGATGCTGAAGTTAGCAAATCGCCTGCTTCGTGCAGGCACCGTGTCCATTTCAGAATGTTTTCTATGGATTTTTTCCCACGTCATCTATTAATTACCTAATTACATCGTCTAATTATGGGATTCTTCATGTATTTACACTGATTACGTAATTGGGTGCAATTACACTAATTAGGTTAATGATACAGGATAACAGACTACAAATTGCTTTAAAGGGACACTGGGAAGGCTGGTAGGCCAAAAAACCTTTGGGGGTAGGTCGGGATCTGTCTATTAGCAGCTTAGAGCTTCCCTCTTCCTCGTCCTCATCCTGACTTCTGGATCCAGTCTAGAGAACCATGTGGGTAAATTGGCAAAACTGTTGCCCGAGACCCGGAGACCCAGGATGAAGCTATGGTGAAGGTACAGTGTGTAGGTAACCCCAGACTCCCCACCTGTGGTGGACAGAATGATGCCTCCTCACAAGGACACCTATGCCCTAACACCCAGAACCTGTACCTATATCCCCTCACCTAGAAAAAGGGACTCTGCACACATGATTAAGGGTAAGGACCTTGAGATGGAAAGAGTCTCCTGCACTATCCAGGTGGACCCAATCTAATGACACGAGTCCTTAAAAATGGAGAATCTGCCCTGCCTGGATCAAGGAAAAACAACAGTGGGATGCAGAAGCATCACTTGGAAGATGGCATGAGAAGGATTCCACATCCCACTGCCGGTTCTGAGAAGGCGGAGGCCATGGGCATGGACTAGAGAGAGGCTTCTAGGAGCTCAGGCCAGCCAGGAAACGGGGACGACGGTCCTACAACCCCACGGAACTGAATTCTGCTACCTGTATGAGCAAGGAAATTGATTCTCCCCTAGAGCCAGCAGAAGAAGGCGGCCCTGCTGAGTCTTGATTCCACCACGAGACACCCTGTTGGACTTCGGACCTGTAGAACTGTAAGATAATAAAGTTCTGTTGTTTGAGCAACTATGTTTATCATAATTTGTTACAGCAGTTATGGAAAACTCATGCGCTCCAGACTCTGTTCCTTCCACGCCCCACACTCACTTCCTTGGTGTTTGTCAACATTTCCTCTTACCTGCTGTCTCTCTTTTTTTTTTTTTTTAAGATTTTATTTATTTATTTGACAGAGAGAAATCACAAGTAGATGGAGAGGCAGGCAGAGAGAGAGAGAGGGAAGCAGGCTCCCCGCCGAGCAGAGAGCCCGATGCGGGACTCGATCCCAGGACCCCGAGATCATGACCTGAGCCGAAGGCAGCGGCTCAACCCACTGAGCCACCCAGGCGCCCACCTGCTGTCTCTCTTATCAGTGCCTTTGTTGAAGGAAGGGTCTGACCACAACCTTATCGGGTGAGACGAACTTACATCACTGTTACCACCTCCAGTTGACTCTGCCAACTGTTTTAGCTCTGTGTAATCAAAGATTTTGTCTGTAACAGTGGAGGGAGAGCCCCATCCCCAAGCTCCAACCAATAGTGTTTCAAATCCCAGCTCCGCTACTTACTTGATCTGCGGCCATATAAGTGGGGACAGTGAGGAGGCTTCAGTTTCCTTACCTTAGAGCAGGGATCCTGGGATCTACCTCACAGCTTGTAACTAACATGTCACAGGATCAGGTATGAAGTGCCAGTGCCGAGAACAATGGCTGGCACAGATACAATGTTTAAAGACCTCCTTCCTTCCTTTGAGAAGCACCCAGCACCTCAGTGACCAACTTTGAGAAGAGAGCAGGGGAATGTCCCTATGTGGAAGAAGGCACAAGATAACGTAAAACAAAATAAAATGCTGGACGATCTATTTCGAGTCACCTCAGAACCACCAGCAGATGTAAAAGAAGTGTCCTATCATCTTAAAGGAAGCGGGGCGGTGGAAACCACTCAGAAGCACCTGCTACCCCAGTCTGCTTCTGAGTGTGTAACAAAGGAATGTGGGTAGCGACAAGGAGGTGGGGTTGTCTCCTCCGATTTCCGCCCCTTGCGGGCTGGCCTTGGAGACAGAGCCGGAGAAGACAGCTGAGGCTCTGGATTCCTAGCTATGACTCTCGGCCATTTTTAGAACATCTGACTCTAAGCGGTCCTTGGGAATATCTGTGCTAGCTGCAGGCAGACAAGGGGAAGAAGTGTACAGAAATATAATAATGGGGGCGCCTGGGTGGCTCAGTGGTTAAATCCTCTGCCTTCGGCTCAGGTCATGATCTCAGGGTCCTGGGATGGAGCCCCGCATCGGGCTCTCTGCTCAGCGGGGAACCTGCTTCCTCCTCTCTCTCTGCCTGCCTCTCTGCCTACTTGTGATCTCTGCCTGTCAAAAAAATAAATAAAATCTTAAAAAAAAAAAAAGAAATATAATAATAGTAGCAGCTAACCCTTATACGGCATCTGCTCTGTACGCTGCATTTTATATAAATTCAATCATTGCGTCCTCCCAGTAACCTTTTGGGGAACGTGAATCTACTACTCTCGTGCGCACTGACGGTTGAGGAAACCCAGGCACAAAGAGAGGAAGGAATTCTCCCAATGGTATCAGCTGGAAGGTGGCAGTGCTGGGATTCGCACCTGGGTCGGTGGACCCTCCGGCAGTGCTGCCGCCCGTGTGTCCTGTTCTGACCCAAGAGACAGGGTTAAACAGGAGGGCTTAACTTCTCAACGGTGACTTTCCTGTGTCTCTCAGCAACATCACAGCCATTCAAAGATTTTCATGATGAAGTAGTCAGACCCAGAGTCTCAGGGTCATCCAGTCCCTGGAGCCGATCTATCCAACTTTCCGGAAGTTTGGTCCAGGCTAGGATGGGACCAGCATCCTTGGAGTCAGACCAATCCTGCCTAGAACCCCACCTCAGTTACATCCTAGCCGCGTGGGCTGGAAAGACTGCTTCACCTGAGCTCTTACAGGGAAAACACGCACAGTGATCCCTTAAAGGCGAAGAGGGATTCTCGCCTATTCTCGTGAAGGTTTTAGGTGAGTCAAGCACTGTCCATGGCAATGAGCCTTCCTGTTACAATCTGAGGATGGCCAGGACACGTTCCACCACCACCACCCTCCCCCACAAAATACTAGCTTGGGTCTGATGCCTTCTCTGATTTTCAGATGAGTCCGCACTTGGAGTTAGGATATCGGCTGTGTGAAAATGCAGACTTCTGGAATAGCTACACACACCATGCACTTCGTAGTTATTGACATGACGTGAATTAGCTGATAAACATCCATTCTTGAAGTGGTAATGCTTCAAGTCAGAAAGCAAGGATGAGAATAGTACTAAGGCCCGTTTATCCTACGAGGGTTATTTTGAGGCACTTAGGAGACAATGCAGGTGAGTACAATGAAAAGTGCTACCGAATTTCACTTCCGACAACTCTTCGGCGGCACCTCCTGTATACCAAGAACATGGAAAGCATGGTTTCCGAGTCAAACAGGTATACTTTGAGTTCTCCTTTCTGGGCAATTAATCTAAGCCCAATGGAGATTAAAATGTTCAAATGAAAAAAACCCATGTGCATATCTCCGTCTTTGAATGTGTCCCAATGTTCTGCAACTATCAAGTTCCATGCCCTTTCCATCTGAGCCTCTGGACTGTTTCTTGAGGTCAAGGCCTAGGTCATGTTTAACTTCATAGTAATAACAAATCGCTTGACACACAGCAGGTGCTCAATTAAGTATTCACTGAATAAATGAATGAACTAAATAAAAGAATTTCTCACCAAAAATTTCACTGTGATCTTTAGACTCCTCCCAGCTCCCAGATGCGAGGACTGTGGGAGCATCTACCTCCACGCCCCAGTGCTCTCATTTCCAGGGTGGCTGAGCAGCTCTCCCCCATACCTGCCTTCACAATCACACCTGTCTCCACCAGGAGCCGCCCTCATTTCTCCTCTTTGTCAAAGTGGCCCTTTGGGCAGCATTCCTGTGCTTCTTCCTGGCGTCAGAGCTCAGACACTGGTGAAACCACTTACCACTGCCTCATTAGCTATGGCTGCTGCCTGGGATTCCGCACACAGCCATCACCAGCCTTTACCGATCCGCCTTTTCAGGACTGAGCAGAATGATTTCACTTTCAACGGACTAATTGTGTAGGGAGAGGGCTTCAAGACAAGAGAGCTTCCATTATATTCTCTAAGGCAAAACCTAGGTCACCCTGGCAAATACTACTTCCATACAGATGTGCTGTTAAAGCAGATGTTCATGCAGACAAGCCTGAGCTGTTAACAGGATTGCCATCTCCTTGAGGACGTCCTGTTTTGCAAATGACTTCCCATGTTTTTTTTTGGGGGGGGAGGTGGGCGGGCAGGGGTTTGGGAAGGTGAAGGAAGGGAATCCTGAATCCTCATGAAGCAAACCTTTTCATTCATCTCCTCCGCTCCATTTTGGCTGTTGTCACCGAGCTGGCAAATGGGGACTTGGCCAACGTCCTGAACAGGGAGAAGATTCAAGGACCATCCGGTTATACAGACTGTACGGACTCAAAGAACTCAGCCTAAACTACTCTCTAGGCCACAGCTTTTCAGACTATCTTCCTCGGAGTCTCAGTGATCTGAGAAGCTGCTTAAAGGGCTCCTGGCAGGTAGAAGGAAGCAGGAGCAGCAGAGCTATGGACTCTTGGTCCATCTCTCTTGCAGACTGCCACCACCATGTTTATCTGTGACATATGAATTATAAGGCATTTGGGGGGAAAAAAGTTTTCCTTGCTTAAAAATACTTTAAACTGTGAATCCAGGCAGTATGCAGAATGGTTAGCCGTACCCTGTAAATGGGTTGGGTTTTGGAGTTTTTTGGTTTTTTTTTTTTTTTTTTAAGATGTTATTTATTTCAGAGAGAGACCACATGAGCAAGGGGAAGAGGTACGAGAGACGGGGAGAAGCAGAAAGAGGGTAGGAGGGAATAGGGAGAGGCAGAGGAAGAAGGAGAAGCAGACTACGACTGATTGGGCAGCCCCCCATGGGGATCAGCCCCAAGCCCCTGGGATCATGACCTGAGCCAAAGGCAGATGCTCAACGGGCCAGGCACCCCAAAAGAGCTGGGTCTGAATCTGATTTGTACCACTTACTGGCTGTGTGCCTGAGCCAAGCCCTCCCCCTGTGCCCTGATTCAGATCCCTTCTCTCCTGCACAAGGATTTTGCTCCTTCCATTATTTCCTCTCTCCTGTATCATCATTTTTTTCCTTAACTGCATCATCTCAATATATAAACATCCAAAAAAAAAAAAAAAAAAAAGCCCTCCTTTGATCACACACCTATCTCCCACAACTACCTTTCTTCTCCTCTCCCGTTTACAACGAGAGAGACTGCAGAAGAACTGTCCCCCTGGCCCTCCCCACTCCCTCGTGCCCCATTAGCTCCGGAAGATTCCTCTGTGTCGGCTGTCAGGAGCCAGTGACAACAATTCAGCATGTCGCATTTGGCGAAAACCTTCTCTCACTTGGTGTCTGTGACCCACTTTCCTCTTTGCTTCTGACCTTGGACACTGCTCTCTTCAATGTCCCACGGGCTCCTCGCCTTCTTCTGGGCTTCCCATACCAGCCATGCTCCAAACCCCACCCTTAGGATCTCTTTTTCTTTTCTAGTTACAATCGTACCCAACTCGTCTGCCGCGGTCCTGTAGATGTCAACCGCCTGCATGCTGTTACCTCCCTAATTTATGTATCAGTGGATTCCAAACGCTCCTCCCATCTACAGATTTCTCTACCGACTTGCCCGTGTGACAGCCTTACTTGAACAAGTAAATGGGCTTTCACCCACTCGGCGTGTCCAGAGCTGAACTAGCTGCCTTCCTCCTCCAAACAAGCTCCTCTCCAAACTTTGCCCAGCAGTAGATGGCATCAGGAGGCTCAAAGCCCTCAGAGACATCTTTGATTTCCTGTTCTCTCTCATGCCCACAATAACCCAGCAGTAAATCTTGGTGGCTTGACCTTCAAAGCATTACCCGAGGGGCGCTTGGGTGGCTCAGTCAGCAAGGCTTCTGAACCTTTTCCATGGCTCAGGTCTTGATCTCAAGGTCCTGAGTTCAAACCCAGCGGGGAACCTACTTAAAAACTAAATAAACAAACAAAATGCAACGCACACCTGAGTGCTTTTTACCGTCTTTGTCGTTTTTATCATTGGTTCAAGCTACCACCTCCCCCACGTGCCCTCCTACAGTAGCTTCCACAAAGGCCCCTTCTGTCTCCTTGCTCCGTGGATTCAAACCTTCCCAGCAGTTGCAGATCACACAAAGAACCAGAGACAACATCTGTCATGTGGCCTCCACTGTCCTCCCTGCCCCAAGCTCCAAATTCCCCTCGGATTGCTAACCTCCTTACCCTCCTGACCGACCGGCAAGCACACCCTGCTGACCCACAGTGGGTCAGCTCCCCTCCAGAGGAGGCTGGCCCGCACTCAGAGCAGGCCAGTTACTCCCTTACCTTCCCACCTGCTCTGGGGTCTCTGTGACTTCGGGATAACTGACTCGGAGCTTAGCCTCAAGACCCCCCTCCCTCGACTTGCCCTCACAGCCAGCTGGGGTTTAACTAGAGTGGCCCAGCCTGCCCCACCAAGGCTTGGCCCCAGGGAGTTAGCCATTTTTCACACCTCATCACTTGGAAAAATATAAATGGGTTCCTTTGAAGTCATGAAGATACAGGCAACTTTAGCGGTGACACGTGCCGATGACGTGGTTAAAAACACCTACGTACTTCTTGCCCATTCCTAGCACATGGCGGAGGTGAAGAGGCAGGAGGTTATGAGACAGACTTGGGCCATTAAAACCAAGTTCACCAAGTACACTAACGCAAATAAAACCACTGTAGCACTCTGTAACATGTACTAGACCCAGCAGGCCAAGTTCAAGCTCAGACCCCAATTCAGTTCAATTCCCTTGAAAGCTCTTACTCAAACGTGCTGATCCACCTTTCCGATTTTTACCTCTGCATTGCCACTGAAATTTCTTTCAGGGAAGAACTCAAGTTTGGCCAATAAATCCAAGTTAATGACTTGGGTCTTGAAACCCAGGCATCCAACTAGCAGTCAGTAAATTAGAGAACAGTAATAAATAAATAAAAGAAAATGTCTGGAGGAACCTGTAACTAACTACTGCAATATAAATTAAAAACAAATTTCACTTCCACCCATCTCAAATCGGCATTTTGGGAATGAAATAATTGAACTTCACAAGCCTTACCTCGTCGCAAACATGAATCACCCAGCACACTTCGAAGCAGCTGTTAGTTCCTGTGACTTCCAACACAGTGAAAGCGACCCAAGTATCCTACAGAGGGTAGGGTGTCTAACTCACATCACGTGGAAAACGGGGTAAACTCAGAATGCCAGCCAACAAATCTGTGGTTATGGAATCAATCTGCCAAACGACGCAAGATGTAATTAACTAAGTGCCACATACATGGCACTGTGCATTCAGTAGGCACTCAATAAATTTCAAGGAATGAGTGAAAACAAAACACACAACAAAATATAAACTTGACTGTGACCCCCAATCCAATGCGCCATGCTGAGGCCCTAAAGAGAGAGGGCTGAGAACTGGCATCCCACAAAACCCCTGGAGGGACAAGGTCTGTATGCAGCCTCAGCTCCGTTTCCTTCCCTGAGGACAGGATCCGACTGCCCGTCAATGTCTGCTGACGACCCTGATGCCCAGCTATTGAGAGAAACATAGTCAAGTGGACTTTTCTTCTGGCTCTTTCTCTGAAACATCAGGCAGGTAGGAGAAAGCACACAGACCACTGGGAAAGGGCATTTTTTAAGTAAGCTACTATAAACATGCTGGGCCTTTCTTTATAATAATTAGTGGGGGCGGCACCTGGAGGGCTCAGTCGGTTGAGTGGCCGACTCTTGATTTCGGCTCAGGTCCTGATCTCAGGATGGTGAGTTCAAGCCCCACCTGGGGCTCTGCCCTCAGCCCAGAGTCTGCTTCAGATTCTCTCCCTCTCCCTCTGTCCTCTCTCCCCTCCCCTCACTCACATGGGCTCTTTCTGTCTCTTTCTCTCTCAAAAAAAAGATTAGTTTGGTGTTTCGCTATGTTTTAATAGCTGCCTTAAACTATATAGCCATTATTGTCAGTTATGAAACAAAAATCAGAGCAAATTCCTTGAGGGAAAGACAGATAATAATACATCCTATTTGAATCTCTCTTGGGGGATTTACAGATGCCCATAAATACCCTTTGGCGACACCATTGAATCTGATGGTCACCCAATGATATTACTCAGACAAATGTCGTGGATATTCCCCTTTGGGGACTTGATCTGGTAGTCTATGGCGGACCTAACTTTTTTGTCCTCTTTTCCTATAAAAAGCAGTTCCTGGCAACTTGCCCCTTGTGATTCGGAACCACATTAGTTTCCTCCAGCGGGCTGCGGGGGGAGGGGGTGGTTAGCCCCTAGAGCCTACCCTGAAGAGCGAATTTCCTCTCTCTGTGATAGGGTCTAACTGCTAATCACCTGTGTTCTGCTGAACATTTTATAACGAAAACGGCTCATTAGGCTAACAGGTGAGTCACATGATGGAAAAAACAAACAACAACCAAACAACCACAAAAACGCACTTAAGTTAGCTGTTAGCCAGAAGATTTGTTTTGTTGGGTGCTTTATTGGGAGGTTTAAAGGCACTTTTTATAACTGTTTTTATAGTTTCATAATCAAACAAATTGCTGTTAATTGATTTCGGAGGTTTTGGGGGGCACCTAAAGCCAGCACCAGGAAGAAAAAGACGGAACTATGCAGTTTGAGAATGTGAGTGAAGCAGCGAGGCCGTCCGCAAAGTAACAGGGACCTTTTCAATGGTTAGTCAGCATTTTGTGCTTTTCTCAAATCTGGTTTTAGTGAAGATGAATCTAGTGGGGGTTTACGGGCTCTTAAAGGAAAGCCGTCCGAATTTCAGAAACGTGTTGCCTTGCTGGGCTCTCCCTGCTGAGCTAGTGCTTCCAGCCCGTCCTTCCGGAGAATGGGAAGCCCGTAAGGGTGTGGGATTCCTGCTGAAGGACAAAGTGAACCCGGGCGCAGATGGCTCAAGTCCACGTGGAGAGCCAGCCTATTTTTAATCGGGCAGCTCAGATGTGACGTGTCTATGATTCTGCTTCTATTTGTGGAAACCTACAGCATCAGAGTGAAAGTGTTCATAAGACTTTGCTGCCCTGCTTCTGCCCGCCCTGACACTGGTCAGGGGACTCGCTGGAGTATGGGGTCCCCGGCTCCATGATTCCCAATTCGGTGATCACCTTCCCTAACCCTGAGACTCTCGCTCCAAACCTCTGCCACGGAAAAGGGATCAAATGCCCCAGGGACTGCTGGGGGCAGCGGAGGAGCCAATGTCCCTGCGACGCCTTGTGAACCCGTAAAGCAGAATACAAGAGATGATGAAGAGGGGAATTTGTGTAATTACTATGGGGAGAAGTCCCTTCCCGCCCCCTCGCAGCCCTCCAGCTGGGGGTTGGGCACAGCCACCCCTGCAAGTCACCTGATCTGCCTTCAAGACTGAGCTGGTCACGCTTGTAGCTGCGCCATTTACCAAGCTGAGGATCAAGCTTCCCATTATGTCAGGGCCCAGAGGGGACCTATTTATTCCTTTGTTTGGCTCATCCGGATGATGAGTTTGCCTGCTCCCAGGGGAGGGTGGTCAGCCTTCTCGGGAGGCGAGCGAAGGGGCTGGGCGTCAGCAGTGCGCTCTGGCCGGGGCCTCGCCGAGGCGCTGTCGAGTCAAAGCTGTGTCCACTCCCAGGAGGACAAATGGTCGAGACCCTGACCTACCGGGAACGCTTCCAGCAAAGCTAATGGCATCGGATGCCATCGCCGGCTGTCTCCATCACTGTTGCAGCCTCCTGGCAGCTCCGACTCCGCCGCTGAAAATAGCTCCCCCGTCCCTCCCACGAGGGAGCCTCTATGGTCCGCAACTTGAGTGTCGGGCTGCGGTGGGAGAACCCGGGACGGCGCTCTGGCACCAGGCGACCCACCGCACGCGCGCGCGGCCACCCTGCCCAAGTCCCCGCGCGCGGGCCAGCATTCTTTCCCATCTGGAAATTAAGGAAACTGCCTCCGAAGTCCTGGAGGGGAGGCCTGCTGTAAATAAAGAGCATGTGTAGTGCGGCCTCGCTGCGACCTGGGTTATCACGTCCTTCTGCCCTTCGCGTCACCCACGCCACACGCAGAACCCGGCTAGTTGGTAGACTGGAGGCCGGGCTGGGGGACCGGTTAGGGGAAGGAGCCGGCCCAGAGGCCGACTGGCAGGTTCGTAAATTCGGTTTCTAATTTTACGTATTTATTTCCTTTAAAGAAAAGAGGGAGAGAGGGAATACTCAGAGCCATGAAATCATTAAAACCAATTCCCTTCCTCTGGCCGCCCTCCCTCTGCGCGGGTGTGCGCGGGGAGCCACGGCGGCCGCTACAGAGCCATCCCGTGGTATTGATCCAGATGTGGAAATTGGTATTGACTGCCGGCCCGGCTCTGTGCACTTCCCCGGCTTTTAAAGATACAGCAGCTAGGTGATTTCACTTTGTACATGACAGAGCTCTGGAGACGTTGGTGGAACCAAACTCGAGGACAAATGAAAACTCGGGGCTTTGGATCTTGCTCCCCTACTTACCCCAATTGGGAGCCTAAAATGGCACAGGGTTGAGGGGGGTGGCCTCTCCAGGGAGACAAAAGGACTGTTTGTGTGCACTTGGAATTCATCCTGAGCGCCGGGGAAGGGCTCAGCACAGCCCCAAACTTGTTACAAATCCTTGGGGGGTCGGAAAGCTGAACAGGAGGTGCGTTCTCCTCCTCAGAGATGCTGTGTCAAAAACTTACCGCAAACTCGGGGATGCCAACAACACACATTAATTATCTCACACCTGGATAGGTCAGAAGTCCAGAAGGGTCTCCCAAGGCTAAAATGAAAGTGTCAGCAGTACTGGTCCTTCCCAGAGCCCCTAGGGCGGCTCCTGCTTGTTCTGGTTGGTGACCAAATTGAGTTCCTTAGGGTTGTAGGATTGAGGTCCTGGTTTGGAGGGGCTGCTCACATTCCTGGCCTGGTGGCCTCCTTCCCCATCTTCAAAGGCCACCACTGGAGGCCAGATCCTTTCCGTGTGGCATCTCTCCAACCCACTTTTTTGCCTTCCCGTTCCATTTTTCAGGACACGTGTGATTAGGTTGGGCTGACCAAAATAATCCAGATAACCCCATTTCATCACGGCCCTTCACCGGCCCAGGCCCTCAAAGTCCCTTTGGCCACATAAGGTAACATATCCAACAGCAGGTTCTGGGGATTAGGACATGGGCACGCGTGGGGACCCGTCATTCAGCCCAGCACTCTCCATGTCTGTTTCAGGACCGTCCGGCAGAAATGAAAAAGGAAAGAAGCTAGCATTTGATTTTAATAATGGACAGCAACACCACTCCTGCGTCCCATGTGAGCTCCTCCGCATGGCTGTAGGCTCACACATCGGCTAGAACTCTCCGGCTCCTGTTTAATACCATGTTCTAATATCAACCCTGTCCTCCCAAAGGCCAAGTTCTTGGAAAAAAGAGTTGCCATGCCTAATGGCTAGTAGCCAGCTAGACTCCTGAAATACCACAACCCACGCAACACAGTCGAGTTCTCCCAGAGGGCTCCCAGTTTCGAGGAGAGATGAACACAGGGCGGACAATTACGGTGAGCCCGGGAGCCACTGCGTTCTACGGAAGAGAGCCTGAGACCACAGCCACGAGCAGGGCTGACGTGTCTAAGCGTCTTCCCAGCACCTCCTTCAGAGCCTGACCCTTCCGGTCCTATTTTACAGATTGTGAAACAAGGATCACAAACCAGGTCATCTCACGGCGGCTGATGGAAGCGTGATGCTAGGGTCCACTCTAGGACCGGCTCCCTTCCTGACTCCTCACCCCCATGAAACACTGAGCACCCCAGACAGAGATTTCTCACTTGCCCAGATTCATTCAAAGATTTCTAAACTCTTCCTCTCTGGGTCCTGGAGGGGACTGTCATGCTGTAACCTCTGCTCACTATAAACCCGGCCCAGGGAAAGTCAGTTTCACTCTTGCTTATGCCCACAGACGTCATCATCTGTCTTCAGCCCACGGCAGGCCAAGGGCCCCTTGACTGAGAGCCTTCTGCCCGCCCGAATGGCTAATTGAGACCTTCTTGTGCTGAGCTGGTGCAGATGGCCATGAAGGCAACACTGTTAGACAAGGAGGGAAGGCAGAGCCTCATGAATATTTAAACAGGTAAAAGTAAATATTAATGAAACAATTGTACCTTTAAATGGTTAAATTACTTTCCACGCTCCACTGTGTTTATTTCATGATGGCGCTCAGGTGCACGCGCATGTGCACACACACGTGCACGCCCACACACACACAAATTAGACATTTTTCATCTGTGGTGGTTGTTTCCAATTTGATCTTTTTAATTTGAGATTCCCCCCCCCCCATTCTTAATCTAAGCCTTCGTGCACTCATTCCTGAAGTCGAGAAGGCATGATTCTGCCCAGAATATATAGTTCGCAACTTGCTGGAATTCCAATGACACGCCTGAGTCTTGTCTACTCTGATTTCATGGCACAAAGCCACGCATGCCATCGGGAGGCAGGAAACCTTAGCTCGAGCTCATGTGTGGTAATTGCTTTATTCTGCATGAACTCGTTCTAATTCCCCCCAAAACAAGAGAGGAGCTGAATTTTGCAATTTTAATGACCACATTATTTACCCCTCTGCCATTACCAGGTAATCTGCCTGGAATGTCTTTGGCTATATCTTCCTTGGCTTATATTCCTTTGTTTTAATTTTCAACAGAGACATGGTGGCTTTGCTACCTTCATGAATATCATCGCATTTGGCATTGTCTTTCCATCTTAACATTTTAGGAAGTTTGATTCTGTCCCAATTGTGTCTCCTCAGACTTGTTCTGTCTGTTGTTCACCTTCTATTTCCCACCGGAGAATTCAGCCTTTGCTCTTCCCTCCAAAGTTCTTGCATTTACCTGAATCCTAGACTTCGGTTTTCTAATTCATTTTTGAATTTCAGTTAGAGCCCTTATATGCCTCTTTGTTTGGCTTCTTAATGTCCAGTGGAATCCTCTCCCCTCCTATCTTTCCTCTAAACTGTATCTTCTCTCCTCCTCACCCCTCCATCACTCCACCAGCTAAAACTATAGTCCTCGGGCACCTGGGTGGTTCAGTGGGTTAAGCCTCTGCCTTCGGCTCAGGTCACAATCCCAGGGTTCTGGGATCGAGTCCCGCATCGGGCTCTCTGCTCAGCGGGAAGCCTGCTTCCTCCTCTCTTTCTCTCTCTGCCTGCTTGTGATCTCTCTCTGTCAAATAAATAAATAAATTCTTTAAAAAAATAATAATAAAAAAATAAAACTATAGTCCTCATTTTCTTTTGTGATCAAGGGACTTAACAAGTCTCCCAGCCCCTCCCCCATCTGCTCCCTCCAGGGACTGTGCTAGTGGCCACACCCTGTCCTCCAGCAGCCATCGAGTCCCAGAATCAGAGAGGGGAAAGATCTCTTGCTTGCGCAAATCCAATCTACTTGAAGGCCAATGTTTGATGAGCTTTTGAATCTTCTCCGCGAAAAATTTTCTCTGAATTCTATAATCACATTGTACAGGTCATCCAAAATAGACATCAATCTTCTTTTCGAAATGTTATACATTATATATACACATACACACATGTCTGTCTGCATATAATACACATATTTGTAATATGTATTATATGTATAAAATATATCGGTATAATAAAGTGTTATTCCCTTTGAGCCCTTGTGAGCATTGTGGGAAGGACAAGCTGTGGCAGCCATTCATAGGTTCAGGGGCATTCCAGAAGGAAGGAAGAAGTGGAGAGAAAGCTGCTCACGGGTCTTCCCATTTTCCAGAAGAGCGCAACTTGTTGTCACAAGGGTCCTGACTTAGCTCTTAACCTGTGGTCCTCACCGCGATCTGTTTCCCTCATGGCTATCGCTTCCCACATTTCAGACCAGACCTACTCACCAACAACACAAATTAGACATTTAGACACTACACGACACAAATTAGACACTAACAACAGCCACAGTTAGCTAATGAGTTGCTAATACAGGAATAGCTGTTTGGATTTGAAGAAATTATTTGAATCTTCTGGGTCTCACTGTCTCCATCCATAAAAAGAAAAGGATTACTCATCAGCAGGTGATCACGGGTTTTAAAAGCTTTCCAAAGCTAGGAAACTTTTTCTTCAAACTCGGACACAGAAACCTCCATAAAATCGGGAAGAGTGGAAGTTGAGTGGCGCAGATCGGAGGTCACAGCTCTGCTTCCCAGTCCCTTCCACCATTGCCTGCCCGCTCCCCCAAGCCACTGCCAGGAACTCCTGGCTTCCTCCGAGCATATTCTACAAAACCCACTGGACCAGAGTCAACGCAGAGCCAGTTTCAACTTTCGGCATTTCTATGAGAAGAATGAAGCCTGGAAACAATGACACACACACATTTACAGACAGACTTCACTTTACAGAAGAGAAGTCCTGGCAAGTTATTTGGAGACTCACCCCGATTTTTCCTATTGAATAACATGACATTTCAGAATTGTTGCATCTCTGGTTCTGATTGATCTTCCTTTGGCAGCAGCACCTACTATTCTGGCTTTTTGGCTACTGTGTTTCTTCCCCGTCTTGCCTTCCTCCCCGCATACACGTCATCGCTCAACACCCACTCAGTGCCACACACCGTGCCAGGTGCTTGTATCATGTAAGTTTCTCTCAAGTTGTTCGTTTGACCTTAAAGAGGAAATGACACTTGATTTTAGTTGCAGGCGGACAACCACCTGAGTAAATGAACCCTGTGTACTGTCTTTCAATAAAGTAAAAAGAAATGTAATGCTTGCGAGGGAATAATAAGACTAGTTATCTCCTAACGTGTCTGTTTGTTCAATGTGATTGAAAAGATCGTGTCTCTTTGCTTTGCAATAGAGTTCCAGTGTTTTCTGCATTAGGAGTGAGTTTAACACGTATCCACGACATTATCCTCACTGCTTCTGCCCCATCTTATGTGATAGGATAAACTACTCCTTTGAGTTACTTTTGCTGTTTATTGCTACGTTAAACAAGGAACTGAATCAGGTGACACATAAGTCAATAAAACATGGTGCTTAGCTTCAAGGAGCTCCCAGTCCATGGGGATGACACATAAATATCTAATTTTTTGAAGCATCATGAATGTAATACCAGTGGTGTGAACAAACCTACCAGGGAAACCGAGGAGGCAGAAATTCAGTTTGTCTTAAGAAAGTAAGACCCAGGGAAGTTTCATGGAGGAGTGACATTTGAGCCTGGAAAACGGGTAGTATTTCACCAGCATGATCTTGGCAAGGGGAACAGTGTGTCCAAAGGCACAAAGGCTCCAGAGAACAAGGCGTGATTAGTGACTAAGACCCATGGTCAGAGCATAGCGTTTGTCGCATTTAGCCACGGACCGTGAAGAAAAAATGTTACAGGAGGATTATGGAAAGGTACCTTACCTTCTTCTAGTCTATACTCAATAAGGAAGACTTTTAATCAAGGAAATGGCATAAATACATGTGTACTTTCAATAGTCCTGATATGTGACATTTCAGAGATAAAATGTATAGCTTCCAGTGACATACTGGCAGCATGAAGAAGAGAAGGTCATCAAAGAAAATTATAGAATCGTGGCTTGGGTGACTGGGTAGGTCGTGATGTCATCAGAGATTAAGGAATCTTAATCCTTTCCCTGAGGGAAAAGTCATTTTTATAGTTAACTGAGGGGAGTAGAGTGGAGAGAGGCTAGCCAAAATAATGAATTTGCCCTTAAATGTATCTTTAGAAATGCCTATAATAGATATAAAAAATTATAATAAAGTATGTAATTTATATATAAACTCCACTACATAATTTATATATTTAAATAATACAAATTTATCTATTATATAATAAATTATATTTCATGCCTATAATAGATATTCTACATATAGCATATAAAATATGTTCAGACTGAAGTGTGCAGAAGTCCCTGTTCATACTTCATAGGATGTATCTGCACAGAATCAAGCAGCGCCCAGAGGAAGTGAGATCTGGACTTAGTGGGAAGGAGCCATTCACTCTCTGGTGTGAGCACCGGCAACAGGACTGGTCGCCATAGAGACCACATGGGAACTCAGAGTGTGGCAAGGTGGACCAAGGTGCCTGGAAGAAATCAAGCTCCAGGGAATCTGGGGCTGCAGCCCGGGAGATCAGGCAGCATTAATCCAGAGACAGGGGCCCCCGCAGGGCCGTGGTGGCGCCCAGCAGGGAGAGTGAGACGTCATGCCTAGCTTACAGGATGGTCTTGAGATTTCAAGGAGCTGAGAAAAGCGAGGAGCGTGTCACGGACACACGCTCCCTAAACATGACTTCATCTTGGTCTTTTCAAGATGCGCCGTAGACCTCCAACAAGGGGCATGACCACAATCGTGTCATTTTTAGCAAGGGAGCCTTTGTAGTCTCTGTTATCCAGGAACTCCCTTGATGTAATTCCACACAGAAATTAGTCACTAAGTCACACATTCTTCATAGTGGGCAACATCCTGAAACGGAACATGTCGGAGTCCACAGCAATGACCCTGTCTGTACTGTACTTACCACCTTGTTCTGGGAGCTGCTAATCCCCCATCTCTTGTGTCCCACAATACCTCGGCATCCTGCCACGTGTCATTTTTTTTTTCAATGGGTGCTCAAAATAAATCATTTCTAATAAATAATTCTAGTAACTAATTTAATGCAACAATTTAATAATTTAATAAATAATTTTAAATAGACAAATAAACAAATAAGGAAAGACTTGTCTCTGAAACAGACATGGTTGAGAAAGCTTGTGCAATTCTTTCTGCCTCCATCTGCTCCCCGCTTCCCTCCCTCACCTTCTACTCTCAGCGAAGATCTTCTGAGGCAAAAGCCCGTACAGAGAATGTGAAATTTCTCACATCCCGATCACATATGGGTATTATTATGTTTTAAACATTTATTTATGCAGTTGAGAGAAAGCGAGAGTATGAGCAGGGGGAGGGGCAGAGGAAGACAGAGAGAATCTGAAGAAGACTCCCTGCTGACCATGCAGCCCGATGTGGGGCTCGATCCCAAGACCCCAGACGGTGACCTGAGCCAAAATCAAGAGTCAGGTGCTTTACCAACTGAGCCACCCAGGCACCATCATATGGGGTATTAAATGTGATTTTCCTGATGTTACAAAGGCTCCACTATGTTCTGTAAATTCTGCTTAAAGTCAGGCTTCCTTGTCCAAAAGATTTCTGACAAAACGGCTAATTTTTGAAGTTTCAGTGCCGAAATGGATAATATTCAACTATTAAAATGTATTAATAAGAAATAACTCATCATCCAGTCACGATACACAAATTTAACACTGCCATACATTTAGGGACATTTGATTATCCATAGAATCTCAGGTTTAAAGTCTGCAAGAGTGTGTCTTTCACATGAAGCGAAAAACTGCTAGCTTATTCCCCAATATTCGTTCCCTCTCACCGCATGATTCACTATAAAATTAAATTTCTGTTCTTAATACTTACTTAACAAAGAACTTTTAAAACTCAGAATTTTTTCTTCTTAAATACCTAAATATCCCTATATCGTGCCAAACTTCTGCCACAGTCAATCGAGTAGGAAAATATGAAAAAGGTTCATTGAGTTTTTATTTTCACCAAAAAAAACCCCTAAAACTTTAGGTGCTAAAAAGGTAATACAGCCCCCTAAATGCATTCTAGTTATGAACCAAGAATAATACAAGACCAAGAATCATACATTTAAAAAGTGTTTTTTTATTTTAATTTTTTAATTTTTTCTTAACATATAACGTATTATTAGCACCAGGGATACAGGTCTGTGACTCATCAGGTTTACGCATTTCACAGCACTCATCATAGCACATACCTTCCCCAATGTCCATAACACCACCACCCTCTCCCTACCCACCTCCCCCGAGGAACCCTCAGTTTGCTTTGTGAGTTTGAAAGTATCTTATGGTTTGTCTCCCTCCCGATCCCATCCTGTTTCATTTATTCTTTCCCTATCCCCCAAGCCCCCCAATTAGCCTCTCAACTTCCTCACATCAGGGAGATCATATGGTAACTATCTTTCTCTGATGGACTTATTTCGCTCAGCATAATACCCTCTAGTTCCATCCACGTCATTGCAAATGGCAAGATTTCATTTCTTTTGATGCTGCATAGTATTCCATTGTGTGTGTGTGTGTGTGTGTGTGTGTGTGTGTGTATCTCACATCTTCTTTATCCATTCATCTGTTGATGGACATGTAGGTTCTTTCCATAGTTTGGCTATTGTGGACATTGCTGCTATGAACATTCGGGTGTACATACCCCTTTGGATCACCACGTTTGTATCTTTAGGGTAAATACTCAGTAGTGCAATTTCTGGGTCATAGGGTAGCTCTATTTTCAACTTTCTGAGGAACCTCCATGCTGTTTTCCATAGTGGTTGCACTATGGAAAGGGTTCCCCTTTCTCTGCATCCTCGCCAGTATCTGTCATTTCCTGACTTTGTTAATTTTAGCCATTCTGACTGGTGTGAGGTGGTATCTCATTGTGGTTGATTTATATTTCCCTGGTGCCGAGTGATGTGGAGCACTTCATTTAAAAAGTGTTTTTATTCCTGGAGAGGCATTTTGGCAGGTTGGGAAAAAAAAAAAAAAAAAAGTCCTGCCAATGAGTATTGCCCCCCCCATATATACACACACATATATATATGAATACAAATGTGAATAAATGACCCATCTATACTTATATTCATGTACACACACACACACACACACACACACATACACACACACATAAATAAGGATCTGGATTCAAATGTTTGAAGATGCATTTCTAAATGGCTTACTGGTCCAAGATAGGCTGACACAATTATGCAAGTTAACAAGTAACTCACAAAGAAGGTAAGAAGGTTGAAACCGTGGGCAAATATAGGACCCATTATGGTGCCTCCCTCAGGAAAATGGTGAAGAAGATTGAGATAAGCCAGCACGCCGAGTACACTTGCTCCTTCTGTGGCAAAACCAAGACGAAAAGACGGGCTGTAAGGATTGGCATTGCGCTAACAATGTAATGATAGAAAAAATAGATTTTATCCTAAAATGTGTCCTGATATCAGGCACAACATAACATATTAAGAAGTCAACATTTTTCTCACTTTGCAAAATGAGGTGTCTTTAAAACTCACCTAAGTCACATGGGCATGTTATCTATTCCTGTTCTCCCCTTTTAGAGACAGAAACAGATGCAGAGAAATCATATGACATCTTAAAGACTGTATCAGTCTCCAGCTGTCTTATCCAATACTCAGTCTAATAACTGGAAGAATGGATGCTTAAACCACGTTCACCCCTCCCCCCACTTTGTTTCATCCCTCTCTCTCTACTGCTGAAGAGAGCAAGCAATGACTTGGGTTTTCTAATACTCTAACTCGAATCATTTGCTAAAATGATGTTATGGTTCATGGAATTGCTAAGTTAATTGGATTTTGACTTCACTTAAATTACTTTTAGGAGACCAATCTCTTGGTCAAAGAGAAAACAAGTAAGTAGTCTCCAGAACTACAACTCAGATATTTAAGTGACACCATAACACAGAATCAGCAGATTATTTGAAGAAGACATGTTGATAATTGTCCCTTAATTTATTGATTATGGATGCATTGACCTTATGG
The DNA here is from genome assembly GCF_020171115.1 of Neogale vison. Classification (NCBI taxonomy): domain Eukaryota; kingdom Metazoa; phylum Chordata; class Mammalia; order Carnivora; family Mustelidae; genus Neogale; species Neogale vison. The sequence continues at coordinate 8,186,098 of NC_058100.1, forward strand.
GAAAATCCAACAGATATGCCTGTGAAACGTATCCAAAACTCATGGGCAAATAAAGCAATAAGAAGACAATGGCTGTGTTGAAAAAAATACCAGGCCCCCAAATGACAAATTTTAGCTCGCTGCCTTCACAAAAGAACTGACTACTAGGTCTGTTCAGCTCCTTTGTGTAAGGAAAATAGTCTTACTCAAAAAAAAAAAAAAAAAAAAAAAAAAGAAAGAAAGAAAGAAAAATAAACCCTAGAAGCAGTTTAAATCTATAATTCTATATACATCAACTACCCTGATTAAAAGTCCAAGATTTGGGGGGGCTATGCCTGGGTGGCTCAGTCGGCTAAGCATCCAACTCTTGACCTCAGCTCGGGTCTTGATCTCAGGGTCATGAGTTTGGGCCCCACGTTGGGCTCCAGACTGGGCGTGGAGACTGAAAAAAAAAAAACAAAACACAGGACTTTTTATAAGCTTAGCATTTAACAGGAATGGTGCTATGACAGTGTTTATTAGCATGAATAATAAATTCCACAAGAATAGATTATCAAAAGCTGATATTAAAGAGCAGACTATTACTTGAATTAGCCTTAAAAGAAGGACATAGCATGAGAATAAAAATTAAGTACAGATGTGGAGAGTTTAATAGGTGATGTATAAAGTGCACTAAAAAAAGAAATGACAAGGGAGCAGGAAGACTGGCTAGGGAGCTTCTCTAATGGTCCCAGACCTGATGGGACCCACTGTTAAGAGCCCAATAAGCAGTCACAAGAGCTTTACGATAAAGTGTCAGAGCGCAGAGATGGAGAGCTGGAGGCAGGGGTGGAGAGGAGGCAGGTAAAGAGAGGTTGTGGAGGCAAAACTGCCAAAATTTGGAATCTAATTGAGTTCAGGAGGTGAGAGAGAGGGGAAAATATCAAAGATGACCAAGAATTTCACACCTTAAGAGAGATCGAATCAAATATTTGGGCCCTAAGAAAGCCCTCACTCAGAGTTCATCTGGTACAATCTAGTATCACAAAGGTAAATTTTTAAAAAAATATTTTATTTAATTTATTTGACAAAGCGAGACAGATCACAGGTAGGCAGAGAGGCAGGCAGAGGGGGAGGGGAGCAGGCTCCCCACTGAGCAGGGACCCCCAATGTGAGGCTTGATCCCAGGACCCTGAGATCATGACCTGAGCCGAAGGCAGAGGCTCAACCCACTGAGCCACCCAGGCACCCCACAAAGGTAAAATGTAAGTCCCAGGAGTTCAGGTAATCCACTCAAGGTCACACAGCCATTAGTGACAGAGTCGGACTGGATTCCCAAGATGTTCACATACACTTATCAAAGGTGGGAGAAGTTATCGAGAAAAATAACCAACCAGGGAGAGCACACTGAAGAACAAAAACAAAGGTGAAGATGGTAACAGCCATGATGAGACACAATCTGACTTAGCGCCTGGTCACAACTCACCCAGCCGTGCAGCAAATCTACCGCTGTAGGCTTCTTTCCGGAAGCATTCCGATACTTGTCCTCTTAGCATCCTATTCACAGGTCTGCAGATGGAGACTTACAGAGGTTACACAACCTTCCCCAAATCGTAAAGCTGGCACAAACCTAGCCCAGACACCCAGACTCCATAAAGTACGCATTCTGACCCACCTTGTGTCATCCTGACTGTGAAGGACCCCTGGGCCATCCCAGGAGAGGCAGCCGGCCAGTCATTGTAACGTCGGTACAATGTTTGGGATGGGGATTCAGACTGAGGACATAAAGGCCCATGTGGGAGCCATGGGAGCACATGAGAGTATGAAAGTGGAGAAGAGAAGAGAAGGAAAAGGAAAGGAGCCGACCGTATGTTCTTGATGTGGGTTGCACTTCAGAGCAGGAGAAGCGAGCAGACGCAGAGGAAGGACAGTGGCTAAGAACGGAGAGGCAGCGAAGAGCAGCGTTCTGGAGACCTGCAGACTGAGGGGTTGTTTTTAAGTCTCCTTACTGAAGCTTGTCCTGGTACAAAAACATTTTCAGCTCAAGAGGGCTTGTTTATCCACAAGTTCTATCTCTGCTACTGACCCTGTTTGCGAAATTCTTAGATCTCTCCTTGGCCTGATCCTTGGATTCCAAAGTTGACTTTGGGTCAACTTCACTTCATCTTGTGATGTCCTTCTAGCTACAACCCAGGAGACCCATCAGCTCGGAAGGCTCTGTCCGGGCCTCATCCTTGATACCACTCGTCAGGGACTGTTTAATTTCAAGAAACAGCAGTGATCTGGAGCAAGTTTAGCAAACAGGAATGTCCTTCCCTTAAGGGGTGTCCCATTACTCAAGGCAAGGAAAAGTGGTCAAGCCGCAAAATGAGCTGGTATAGGAACACGACCCGAAGCCACACACACACGTTCTCTTGTTCTCTCTCCCTGTCTCGATCTCTCTCTCCTCACATGGTTCAATCCCTTATCTAAGTTGTGAACCTTTTTATAACTACTATTGCTTGGTCATCATGCCCTCCGGCCATGGGAGCCATTCAAGAAGACCCAGTCCATACGTTCTCGCAATTTGGGGGACTACCCCAAACAAATACATTTTTGACTATAAAGAATTCAATAAGATGGTCTTAAATTTGTTTTCAAACCATTCCTGTGTGACTTCCGCCCTGAGAACTCCATGGAGAATGCCCTCATTAAAGTCACTAAGGACTTTTGTCACTAAACCAGTGGAATATTTTCAGTCCTCACCTTACGGGGCCTATTAGAAGCGTGTAATTGTTGACCGAATCATCTTTCTCAAAAGTCTGATTTTTCATGGCTCAAGGGACAGTACACCCTCTGGGGATTACTCTTCCCTTCTTGGTCCCCTGGAATGAACACTGAGATTTGGGGTTGTCAAGTTTCGGAGCGCGGTTATTTCCTCCCATGGCAGACTTATCCATACCGTTCTCATATATACACTGATGATTCCGACTCAAGCCTGGACCCCTCCTGTAAACCCAACAATTACACGCCATCTACCTCTTGACATTTCCTTCTAAATGTCTCCCAGTCATTGATGTGCTGGAGCCGGGTACCACTGGCTCATGAGAGCCCACTGTCAGCCTCTCTTCACAACTCCACGTTCAGGGCCATCACGTTGCTAGGCTGAAATCCATCACGATGAGAATTTTTACAGTATGGAAATTGGCAGATGCTACAAATTCAGGGGATATTTTTCTTCTTCTTTTTGGAGAGCCAGTGGCTAATTACTTACAAAACATCACTGTTAGGGCTTCATAAATTTAACAGTTCAGAACTGAGCCCACATTGTCTCTATTTCACCCAACTGTGTTCTCTTGCAGTAAACCTTATTTTTGTGGCTGTGGCCGCCAGAAATCCAGTTCATTGTCAATCATGCAATCTCCTTTTCTATATTCTTATCACCAATGCCTCTGCAGTTTCACCTCCTAAATGCTTCTCAATTCCATCCATTTCTAGGCAGCCAAGGACACTGTTCAAAATTCTTTCAAACTAGTGGTCCACTCAATGTTTTCCCAAAGTCCTCAACTCTTGCTCTTCCACAAGTTAGCCATTGTGTTTAAGAACATAATTCTGATCATGTCACTCTCTTTCGTGATTTTCTGTTGGTTTTTTTTGTTTTTTTTTTTTTTTTGGCTAAAGATCAAACTCCTCACCATGGCCTTGAGGTCTTTCCTGGCTTGTCCTTGCCCTCCTCCCCGCCGTCTCACATCCAAGACCCCTTCTCTCTACACGCACCTTCCTTCACATCATTACCTGCACTGTGTTCTGGCCATGCTCAGGGCCACACAAGAGGCCTTCTGCCTCTTTCTTCTCTTCCCCCCACCCCATAAACTCCTATTCACCCTTCAAATCTCAGCTTGATGTTACTTCTTCAAGAAAACAACTTTGACCACTCAGATTCACTCTCACATCTTCATGACACACAGAGCAACTCCTATCTCCCCTGTACTTTCCACACCAAAATATACCCAGGAAGGCAGGTAGCAGGTCCTTCTTGAACATTCTGTGATCAATGGCAAACACAGTAACTTACACATGTGATGGGGGCTTGGTAGATATTCAACGAATAAATACATTTTCAGTGAATGAAGACCACCTTTTCATTCTTCTGTTCATCTGTAGAGAATACTCCATCAAGTTCCCTGGGCCAGATTTTGAAGGGAGGCTAGGCAGCAGAGAGAGTTTCAGTGTAAATGTTCCCCACATCTAAAACAAAAATGGTGCAAAAACAGGAGAAATATAGCCACCAGAACCACCTGGTGAACAGAACTACCCAGAAGAACAGGATTAAGTGGGTCATTCAATTAATTGTAGATCTGACAACCGAAGTGCTAAAAATAACATTGAACTCCTCACCAAAAACACGGTAACGGGAGTGAATAAGGAGCCACACCAGAACCACATTCAAATAACCAGAAATATTTCCATTTTTAATCCTATAAGACTCCTCAGAAAGAAGAAAAAAAAAAAAACTTAAAGAGAATGTCACGGGGCAATTCTAGAAAAAATTGTCCACCTTTAGATCCAGATGAGTACTCTTTAAAATATTCCCCAGAATCATTCTGCATATGTAAAATTCAGAGACGTTCTGGAAGGATTTGACAGGGTTACCCCGAGTGTGAGCTAGCTCAGTGTCTGTGGAGAGGGACAGAACTCCTCCCTGACTGTGGATACTTCTCTCCAGAATTTGCTAGAATCCAACCTACCCCATCGTTGTCAGTGATTTGGAATGTACAAAAGAAATAATACTAATACTGGTAACACCAACCATCGTAACTTCTATTTTTCCTCATAGACAGGAACCATTCTAACTATTTTTACATCCAACCACACATTTCATCCTCACAATAGTCTAGTGACACATACCACTATTATTCTGATTTTACAGATGAGTAAATATGCATAAAGAGGTTGTCATTGACTCAAGGTCACTCAGTTTCCCAAGGTTGCACCATTTCAGATGAAGCCAAAATCTAAACCCAGGCATGCCAGCTGCAGAGCCCAGACCTTTGGTCCCTGCACTGTGGGACCTCATCTCTGTTAGAAGCTATCTAGAATCAAATGGAGGCTTACTTGATCAGCCTGTACATTTACAAACGTGAGGAAGAAAGCGAGGATCCTTCAGTCGTACAACTGTTGTGTTATAAGCTGGCATGAAGGGATCTGCATAGCCTATTTGATTGAAGATTGAATGCTATCACTGCCTCTATTGTTCCCTTCTCTCCCCACACTCCATTCTCCACCCCCCACCCGCAATGTCAGAGTCTCCTGTTATAGTGGATGGAAACCCAATGCTCAGACATATAGAAAAATACAGATGCATTACCCACTGGATGCTTGGACGGAAATGGCAGGAGAATGGGAAACACTGATGCCACGGTCAGCCAAGGAGTTCCTCTCCTGACACCTCATGGCAGGACAAGGCAAGTGTAGCCAATGGTCGGCAGCCCCTTCCTTCCCGTACCTGAATCATTTCAGGAGGGAACCACATGGGTTAAAATATCCATTAAGGGGTGAAAAGAAGGGCATGATCTTATGGGAGTCTGAAAAGTCTCTCTTTTCCTCATGCATTTTAGAGTCGAGCTGGCTGTCTTTGGAGTCGTCTCTTTTGCAGGCCAAAATGTTTATGTGTTTTGAAGAAAATGATGTGTGTTCAGCTTTGTAGTTGTGCTAAACATTTAGAAGCATAAAATAGAGTGTTTCGAAGATGTAAGTACAGTGGGAATGCCTGGAGAGGGGAAGCGGCAGAAATGGCTAGTGGAGGCGTGCTCCAAAGCTTCGAGCACGATGTTCTGTCTGAAGGAGGATCAGAAGAACTCAGCGGAGTGAACAGAAAACAGGTATTTCAAAAAGCAGCAACACGTAAGACGCTGAGATCTACACCAATACTGAGGTAAACTGCCTGCTGACTCTCTCTTTTTTTTTTTTCTTTTTTTAATATTTTTATTTATTTATTTGACAGAGATCACAAGCAGGTGGAGAGGTGGGCAGAGAGAGAGGAGGAAGCAGGCTCCCTGCTGAGCAGAGCGCCCGATGTGGGACTCGATCCCAGGACCCTGAGATCATGACCTGAGCTGAAGGCAGTGGCTTAACCCACTGAACCACCCAGGCGCCCTGACTCTCTTTTCAAATGCATTTCTTATGAGAGCTAAAAGGTTGGCAAAGGTGAACGTCACTTTCAGGTCCACGTGTGTGAGAACTGCCCACACCTGTGAGCCTAGGTGCCTCATCGGGTGTGTGTATGGACGGAATGTTCCAGAAGACCTGGCTGGTCTCAGAATCACATCCATAATGCAGTTGCACATTTTCATGACTCAGGCCACAGTGCTTCCCCAGGAAACTTCAGTCAGAAATCTGGCAAAGGAGCAGGTTTTTTCATCTTCTGATTCAGTGAGAAGCCTGTGCCCCCCACCCTTCAGCTTTAAGGCACAAGCCAATGTGCCTTTGCAAGGCCGAGGCCTCCAGGTCACAGCTCACCTCAGAATGTTACAGTGTCCCATTTCACACGTTCTTCATTTTTGAAGCAAAACTTCCCGCCCCTCCCGTCTCAGCACACACACACACACACACACACACACACCCCAGCTCCCAGGAAGAGGATGGCCTTCCTCTTCATTTGATCTGCTTGCTTTGGGGAAGACAGATGCAGACAGGATTCCGCTCTCACTCCCGCGTCTCCTATGACTACTCCCTTCTCTGCCTTCGGCTCTGTCAGTTCCTTTCTCTCTACACGGCATCTCTTTTAGTTCCAAAAATAGATCATTCAATTTAGGGAGAACAATTAACTGGGATGGAAAAAAAAAATCTGAAGTATGGGGAGGCATTTCAGTTTTTCTGTCAGGCATGAGGTAACTGGCAATGCCACGGCTGTGTCTTTACTGGGGAATTCTGTCCCTTTCCTCTGTGTGAGCTTCAGGAAATTCATGGACTCGGGAAGGCCAGACTCAGTCTCTCCAGTCCCACGGCCCTGCCCTGAGATCCACAAGCATCACGGAACAGTGACACAAAGAACAGCTCCTGCTGCTGGGATTTCCTTATGTTTGTCCCAGATTTGCCCCAGTAAGGGGTCTGGGATGGTGTGTGTGCTTTCTTACCAGCGGATACTTATTACATTCCAAGGCATTGACCTGTCCCTGGGAAACGAGTCTCTCCGGAGAGCATTGTAATAGCTCCAGGAGAATTTTCATTCAAGACTGCAGTCCTCTGGGGATGAAGATTCTTGAAGTATGATCTATAGAAACCCCTGAATCAGAATCGTGTGGGATCTTTGTTAAAAAGGCAGATTCCGGGCCCACTTCTCAGACAGAATATCCCAGTGATGCTGATAAGTGCTAACAAGGATTCTTCATAAAGACAAAGCCAAGTTTAAAAAGTTCAAGAGCCTCTAGAGTAGTGGTTCTCCACCGAGGTAATTCTACCTTCGAGGCTGTCACACCTGGAGGAGCGCAGGTGCTACGGGCATCTGGAATGTAGAGACCAGGGACTGTGCTAAGTGTCCTCCAACATACAAGACAGCCATCCACAACAAAGCATTATCCAGCCCAAAATGCCAATGGTGCTGACAATGCGCAACCCTGCTAGAGACGGATGGGTCATTTCTGATCCCAAAGTGGAATTCCCAATCGCTACACCAAAAATTCGAGACATGTTTAATGCCTACACGAACGTTTTTCTTCTCTTCTCTTTTTTAAAGATTTTTAAAATTTATTTATTTGACACACACAGAGAGAGAACAAGCAGGGGGAGAGGGACAGGGAGTAGCAGGCTCCCTACTGAGCAAGGAGCAAGACGTGGGGCTCAGTCCGAGGACCCTAGGATCATGACCTGAGCCAAAGGCAGATGCTTAACCAACTGGGCCACCCAGGTGCCCCAAGACAAGTATTTTTCAAACTGTAAATCATTAAATCAGTTTAGTGTGGTTTATGGCCAGCCTTTTTTTCTTTAATGAAATGAGATGGAAGAGAATAGAAGAGAATCAAATATATCAGAGTGTATCATACACAGTAAAGGTATTATTTCATGAGATTATATTTTGGTTGCATATACAACTTAGTTACTACGTAACACATAAGAGGATGTAAAATGCTTTCCTCTTTTATGTATCTTTACTATTAAATATATTACATTTCCATGAAAGCACACAAAACTCAAATGCTTGACCTAATGAATTGTTACATCTGGGTTTCTGTGGGTTTTTTTGTCTGTTTTAGATTTTTTTATTTATTTGAAGAGGGAAGGGGCAGAAAGAGAGGGAAAGAGAGTCTTAAGCAGACTGCACCGAGCACAGAAGCTGACATGGGGCTCGATCTCACAACCCTGAGACCACGACCTGAGCAGAAACCAAGCACTGGACACTTAACAGACTGCACCATGCAGGCGCCCCTGAATTATACGGAGTCAACGTTGTGTGACCATCATCCAGGACAAGAAATAGGATTCAGGAGCCCAAAGCCCTTATGTGCCCCTTTACATCATAACTCCCTTTCTCTCCACTGAAGATAACAATTATCCTTACTTTTATGGTCACCACATCTTCTCATTTTTCTTGTAATTTTTAAATGAATATTTTAGTATAATTAAGATTTTCAGTTTGAACTTCTTACAAATGGCATTCTATATATCTGATCCCTTTCATCAACTTTATCCTTAGGAGACCGGCGTGGTGTTGTACACAGCGGTAGTGCATGAATTTTTAGACCATATAACATTCCAATGTGTGTAAATACCGATATATGTACCCATTCTATTGTCTGGATATTTGGATAGCTTTCAGTGTGGGGCTCTGCTGTACAGGCAGATAAGAAAATTCTCGTACATCTGCCGATACACATATGCATATGTTATGTTAAGTATATACATAAAATTGCCAGATCTTAAGGTGCGTGCACACTTCGCTTTAGTGAATGATGCTTTCCAAAGTATGTGTACTAACTGACACCCCCACCAAAAAAGGATAAGGGTTCCAATTTCCCCATATCCTCGGCGCACTTGGCGCTGTGTGTATTTTAAATTACAGACATTCTAGAAGGAGTATCATATTGCAGTTTTACTTTTCTAGTCCCCAATTAGTAGTAAGATTGAGCATATTTTCATGTGTACTAACTATTTAGATATAGTATTTGGTGACATGTCAGTTTAAGTTTCTTGGCCATTTTTAGGCTGGATGGTCTGCTCTTTTTCATTCTTTTGTAGGGGTTTTTAAAATATTTTCTTAAAATAGCTTTTTTTTTTAAAAAAGATATTTTTATTTATTTATTTGACAGAGAGAGTGATCACAAGTAGGCAGAGAGGCAGGCAGAGAGAGAGGAAGCGGGTTCCCCGCTGAGCAGAGAGCCCGACAAGATGATGAGATGATGTGGGACTCAATCCCAGGACCCGGAGATCAGGACCTGAGCCCAAGGCAGAGGCTTAACCCACTGAGCCACCCAGGCATCCCTTAAAATAGCTTTTCTGTGTTGCAAATATCTTCTCCCATTGAATAGCTTGCCTTTTTAATCTCTTAACAAATGTTAAGATAAATAGATAATAAATAGATAAGATAGATAAATAGATATATAAATATATATTTATATATATAAATACATAAATATATACATAAATAGATAAGACAGATAAATAGAACTGCTTAATTTTAATATAGTCAAATTGACCCATCTCTTCCTTTGTGATTAGCCCTTGTTGTAACCAGTTTTGTTTGTTTTTAATTTTCTGTTTGTTTTGTTTTTAATTTTGTTAGTTAACATACAGTGCAACATTGGTTTCTGGAATAGGTGCTGTAACCTGTTTAAAGTAGCTTTCCCTACTCTAAGTGTGGGAAGGTTATGTTCCTATTTCATCTTCTAGTAACTTTATTGCTTTTTCACATTTAGGAGCACAGTCTACCTGGAATAACTGTAGTGAGTAGATTTTCATGACCTTCCCACATGAATTCTTACAAATGCAAAGGATAATCCTTTCACTAGCATTCTGGGGGGCCAACTCTCATAAACTGAGATTTCACATCTACTTGCCCTGGTGTACTGTTCCATCTGTTTTTCTGTTTGGTTGTCCTTGCAATACCACTATATTGTATAAATTAGTTTAACCGATTTGATGTAAGATAAAGCGAATCCCCCCCCCCCGTCTTTCTCTTCAAGATTGTTTTGTCTCATTGATCCTTTGTAAATCCAGGTAGATTTTGGAATCAGGTCGTGAAGTTCCTTAAAATATCCTATTGGGATTGTACTGATTGTAAAGATCAGAAGAGAAGGAATGGACCTCTCCAAGTATTAGATCTTCCAATTGGAAAGCATGGTACATGTCTCTATTACAATCTTTCTAAATTTCCATTAACTAGGATTTAAAATGTTCTGTATAGGGATCTTAGACATATTTGGTTAGACTTGTTAATTAGTTTTTTGTATCTGGTGACATCGAAATGATTTTTGATGATATCAAAATATTAAAACTTTAAATACTATACATGGTAACTTTTAAAATATTTTCATTTCTGTTTATAACTAATTATGGAAATATATTCAGTTTTTGTTCTTTGAGCTTCTACTTGCCAAATTCACCTATCAATTCTAATAATTTATCTGTAAATTCTTTGGCAATTACTATATATACATACTATTTATAAACAATGACAGGTTTATTTTTTTCATCCAATAATCACCCTTTTTTTTTTCTTTTCTCATGCCACTGGATAGAACTTATAGCGAAAAGCAGAATATAAGTCTGGATATTAGGATCTATGTCTTGTTCCTGATCTCAAGTGAAAATTTTCAACACTTGCCATTAAGAATCATGTTTGTGGGGGAAAGAAAAAGAATCGTGTTATTTGTAAGTTTATTCTTTTTTTTTTATTATTTAAATTCAATTAGCCAACACATAGTGTATCATTAGTTATTTGTAAGTTTTTACAGACAATTTTTACCAGATTAAGAATACTCTCTTGGGAGGCACCTGGGTGGCTCAGTGGGTTGAAGCCTCTGCCTTTGGCTCAGGTCATGATCCCAGGGTCCTGGGTTGGAGCCCCACATCCGGCTCTCTGCTCCATGGCGAGCCTGCTTCCTCCTCTCTCTTTCTGCCTGCCTCTCTGCCTATTTGTGATCTCTGTCAAATAAATAAATAATCTTAAAAAAAAAATACTTTCTTGGCATTCCTAGTTTATAAATAGTTTGTACCGTGAATGCGTGCCTTTACTATACCTATTCAGTTAACACTATCATTTTTCTCCTTTATATCAAACTATATTAATATTTGAATATTATATGAACCTTGCATAGTGAGATAAACTCCACTCATTCATAATGTGTACCCTTTTAACCCACTGAAGGATTTGGTTTGTTAACAGTAAAGTGAGGATTTTTACATCTACACTGATAAAAGAGGCAGGCCTATCTATTTTATTTCACATAATACCTTTGTAGATTATTGATATCAAGGTTATAGTGGCTATAAAATGTTCCATTTTTTTTTTCTAATTCTGTGGAAGAGTATGCAGGAGATTGGTGTTCTTTGTTTTTTAATCGTTATGCACAAACACAACAGAAAAAATTCTGAACTTGAATTTTGTGGAAAAGTGCTTAATTACAGATTCAATTTTTTTGACAGTTATAGAACCTGGCACATTCTCAGTTTCACTCTGTGGCCACTTTAGTAAATTTGATTTACTAAAAATTTGTTACTTCATTACTTGCAAATTTATTCATAAGATCCCCTTACCATTTTAGTTGACACAGAATCTATATTGATAGCACGTTTTAAAATCCCACTCAGTGATTATTTGTAACTTCTTCCTTTTGTTTTAATCAGTCTTGCTAGAAATTAATCCATTTTATTAGGCTTTTAAAATATCTGATCTATCAATTGCTAAGAGAAATGTGTTAAAAATCCCTGCCCAAGATTGTACATTTCTCCTTGTAGTTTTAAAAATATTTGTTTTACATAGTTTGAGATTGTTTTATTACATGCGTACAAATCTAGAACTATCTATTTGGGAAAAAATTAAGTTGGATCCATATCTCAAATACATATCAGGATAACAAACCAAAAAAAGAAAAAAAATGTTTTAAGAGAAAATGGAAGCAATGCTTTACGATCTCCTTATGAGAGACTTTTAGAGTCTTCTAAAATCCCTAATAACTCCCAAAATAAAATATTGATAAATGTGACTATGTAAAACTTTTCTGTATGGCCAAAAAATACCACGAGTAAAACCAAAGACAAATGAAAAACTGGAAAAAATATTTGCAAATTAGATCACAAAGTATTAATTTCTCAAAATATAAAAACCTCCCACAAATCAATAGCAATCTAAAAGAAAATGAGCAAAGGATATTAAGGGATTCAACGAAAAAGAAATACAAATGGCTTAAATCCAAGCTATAATACTCAGTCCATTCATTGTATCAAAACTACAAATTAGGTTTACACTAAGATATCATTTTTGACCCATGAGTTTGGCCAAGATCGTAAAGATTTATGTCACTGAGGTAGTAAGAGAGGGAGGAAAATGGAAATTCTCAAACATTGATGGTGAAATTAAAAACTGATATAACTTCCGGGGCGCCTGGGTGGCTCAGTGGGTTAAGCTGCTGCCTTCCGCTCAGGTCATGATCCCGGGGTCTTGGGATCGAGTCCCGCATCGGGCTCTCTGCTCAGCAGGGAGCCTGCTTCCCTCTCTCTCTTTCTCTGCCTGCCTCTCTGTCTACTTGTGATCTCTCTCTGTAAAATAAATAAATAAAATCTTTAAAAAAAAAAACAAAACAAAACTGGAAGGCAATAGATTATGGCAGTATCTATCCATATTAAAATTAGCTTTTTGACCCAGTAATTCTAAATTTAGAAATTTATCCCACCAAAAAAAGTACATATGCAAAACATATGTATAAAAACTATTCAATTTTCGTCTGTTATGAGAAAATTACACATCTCAAATATCTACCGATAGGTGACCACTTAAACTAGTTATGGTTTATACCCTAATACTGAAACATGATGTAGCCATTAAAAATGAGGCAGTACTGGGGTGCCTGGCTGGCTCAATCGGGAGAGCATAGGACTCTTCATCTCAGGGTCGTGAATAGCCTGGGATAAAGCTTACGTTAAAATAAATATAAATAAATATAAGTATAAATATAAATATAAACATGAAGCAGTACTATTTACTGATATAAAATAATCTTAAACATATATAGGTAAATAAAATGAACAGAGTTCAGAACAATATGTATGCTATGCTACTAATGCCTAAAAAGAAGTAAAAAATATATATAGATACACATATTTTGCTAGTGTATTAAAAAAATAGATATGTTGAATGAATACCCAAGAATATAAAAATAGCTTCTACTCTGGCCAGGCTCTCAGCTGCTCTCAAAATTTTCTGTCGGGCTCACCTGCCCTGCCTAGTCTCGTGTTCCCCTGGGGAAACAACAAGGAAGGGTCAAGACCGAAGGAAATTTGGGGAATATTATGTATACATCTTTCTTAGCAATGAACAGTTAGACGTTGCATTTGCGACATTCCATGCCCTAAAGTCAAATCAGTAGCAAAATATGGACCAAAAATATAATTGATATAAATATGAATCTTTACACTTTGTAAAGCTGACTAAACCCAGTGGCTTTAAAGCTTTTCTGAGTATGACCAACGGTAAGAAATACACTGGTATACACGCACAAACACATACATGCGCACGCACACAAGCACGCTCCACAAGAGTGGCATCTAAAGAAATTAACCCTTACTTCAACATTTCTATTTAATTTTATAATTTTTGTATTCCTAACACATGGTGGTTTCTATTCCACAATGTACAGCATTCCAGAAATTTGAAAAAATACGAAAGTAACAATTAATCACAGGAGTGTGGAGGGTGTAGCCTAGAGATCACCTGAACCCCACCATGACTTCCATGGGCACGAACTTTGCAGTAACCCCCAAGAAACACATGTCTTTTTTAGAAACCTATGCTTGCCATGCATACTCAGCTTTGGGACAAGCCCCTGAACTGCCCCTCCACCCCTCACAAGACTGCCCTCTCGTAGCCCACATATGTAGAAATTCCAAAGACGCCACTGAATTCAGGTGAAAATGAAGCTCTTCTAGGGAGCTGGGACCCAACTACAATGAGGGGTAAGAGGGTCCCCACACCACACCCCACTACGCAAGTCTGGAAAGCCAGCAAGTAGTGTGTCTGAGAATCGAACTTAATTCCAACACTCTCTACCCAGATAGAGCATCAGCTCCACCTTTGCCACCGCTGGGGGCTCATGCCCACAAGACCCCCACCGACCACCCCACACTGGGCTCACAAGCCGCAGCAGAGCCTACAACCTGGGCTCCTGACCTGCTGCCCACCAACCAGATGTTCTAGCCATCTCCTTCTTAGCTCCTTTCCACTTGAGCGATCTCAAAGTCAGGGAAACACTGACCTTTTCCAGTAAAGGGTCCGCTGGAGGATGAGAATCACTGCCCAGAGAGGGCGCGGAGCTTCCAGACTTCTCCAGCTGCTGCTCCTGTGAACATCCATGCATCCACCCACCCAGCTCTCCCAACCCAGCGAGGCTTTGGTGCCTAGTCAGTGACTGAGTCACTGCCCTTGCCTGATTCGGCCTCCTGCACCTCTCCCCTCCTGGGAGGACAGGTCGGAAGGTCGGAAGGTCGGAAGGTCGGAAGGTCGGGAGGTTGCAAGGTCCAAGGTCAGACTGGAAGTTCCAACCCTCTAATTACTTGGTGGGTCCTTCTGGCAACCAGTCACCCCACCCTTGGATGGGGTCCAAAAGGCATTTACAATTGTAAAACAAAAGACACCTTCATCATTCTCAAATCAGAAACGTCTCAAGATTTGGAGAGCTGTGTGCCCGGCAACTGCGGATAAAGACAAAATATAAATATGAGAACTGTATCTTGGTCAACTGAACGGCCAAATAGATATTACTTACTAATCTACAATGTTGCAGAAACTAAAACAAGGAATAAGTTATTTAAATAAATGATTGAAAGGAATTGAGAACGTTCAACATGGTTTTCCCATCATTGTCTTCAAAAACCGTGCTAAGACCACCCTAAGGGGCTGGTGAGAGGAAAGGCTGTGAACAAAGAATGACAAAAAGAACTTTTTTCAACATACGGAGGAGAGAAACACCTGAATCTGTGCTCTTATCCAGGCTCCTGGGTTCTCCCATCCGTTGAAGGTGCTTGGATGTTGAGGCCAACGATCAACGCAGGCCCACAAAAGGCAAGTTGATTTTCTGTACAGAAGCGGGAAAACGCTCCAGAAGGAGAGGTTACTACTGACTTCTGAGTTAGGTACTTCTTATTCAGAAGGTAAGGTTCAAAATATGTTTAAAATTCTCTGGAAAGGGGTGCCTGGGTGACTCAATGGGTTAAGCCTCTGCCTTCGGCTCCGGTCATGATCTCTGGGTCCTGGGATCGAGCCCTACATCGGGCTCTCTGCTCAGGGGCGAGCCTGCTTCCTCCTCTCTCTCTGCCTGCCTCTCTAACTACTTGTGATCTCTCTCTGTGTCAAATAAGTAAATAAAATATTTTTTAAAAAATAAATAAAATAAAATTCTCTGGAAGGAGACGCTGTAGTCTGTAGAGCTCTATAGTGGGTAGAGTGGCCACTAGCCACATGTGGCTACTTAACTTTAAGCAAAACGTAAAGCCCAGTTACTCGGTTTTGCCGGTTACATTCCATGTACTAACAGCTTCTTTCCTGGGCAGCGTGAAAGGACACTTTCATTGTCACAGAAAGTTTCACAGGGCAGTGAGGGTTCAGAGCCATCTTCAGGACAACAGCCACCGGTGCCACCTTCCAGTCTACCTCAGCAGAATATGAGGGCCCGTGGACGCAGGCACCAGCTACAGGGAAAATGAGAGTGTGTTCTCTTTCAGGAAAAAAAAAAAAAAAAGGAAAATTCAGAGAAGTTCTGCATACCGAATGAGAAGACCTCAGCTTCCTTTTTCTACTTTACTTTCAGAATGCCGACATAAAAGCTTGTATCCCCCAGGTAAAACTTGAAAAATTATTCTCTGGAAAGAAAAATGGATTTGCTTTTAGCTCAGGGTGAAAAAATCAGGTTTTGAGAGTTACCAACAAAAGAGCTAAAGAATAGGACCCATCATCTTCTGAAACCCACCAGTCAGTGAGCCAACCCCACATGGATTTCAGTCAACCACTTGGGGCAGACAGGGAGACAGAGGCCCCAGTCCCATCGAGCGCGTGGTAGAGACCAAAGCAAACAAACAGAAAAGGGAAATTTGGAGAAAAAGATCAATTATAGAACATTAAAAAAACTGTAAAGTATTATACTCAATATCTTCACAGAGATAGAAGGAGGTATTTTACAAGGTGGAGGAAAATCCTGTCATAAAAATGTGATAACAAGAAAGAATTCTTAGGAATTCAAAACACAATAGAAAGAAAGAATCAATTAGAAGCCTTGGAAAAGTTAAAGAAATCTCCCTAAAAAGCAAAGCCAACAAATAAGTGAAAAAGTAAAGAAAATTAATTTGGAAGAAAATGACAGCAAGGGGTGGGGGAGGGGTGGATTTCAGGCTCAACCACAAGGTGAAACACCAAAAAAATAAAAGTTTCATAAAGAGAATAGGTGGGAAGAAATCATCAAAGAAGCTGAAAGTCTGTGTCTTCTTTGGACACTAAGTACTGGCTCCCAATGTGGGGGGAAGGGGAAAAGGGTTTCCAAATCCAGTTCTCTCTACTCCAATCTGGTGTCCTACAGTTCAAATTCTAACACTATTTACCTTGAGTTAGTGTCAGATCCCAAAAGTTAGGGGCTCAGTCTAACAAACTGTTTGCCACTTGAGATGCCAATCACTAGTCCCAGGGGGTCACCTGTGCTTTTGACCGACTGGTTATAAACCAGGGGTCCCATGATGCGATCCTTGGGTCTGATTAACTTGCTAGAACGGCTCACAGAACTCAGGAAACAGTTGACTTACTAGATTGCCAGTGTATTATAAAAGGATACAACCTGCAAAAACTGGGGAAGGGTGACAAGGTTATGTTGGAAGGGTACAGGGATTCCGCGCTCTTTCAGGGGGACCCCCCCCAACACCTCCGCACGTTCAGAGCCAGAAAGTACTTCAAACCCTTCTGGCTGGGGTTTCTAGAGAGGCTTCCTGTTATGCAGCCGTGACTGATTAAATCCCTAGCTATTGGCAGTTAAATCAATCCCCAGCCCCTCTTCCCTCCTCCAAAGTAGAAGGTGGAGCAGAAAGTTTCAACCCTCAAATCCGAAGGTGGTTTCCCTGACAACCAGCTCCCCTCCATCCTGAGGGGCGGTCCCAAAGTTGCCTCATTAACATAAATCCAGGTGGGGTTAATACAGCCTTGTTATGAATAACAAGTCTCTTCTTTAACCCTCCCCCACCCGCTTCACCTTTATCACACTGATCACTGTGGGAGCTCCGAGCCTGGAAGGAGACAAAAAGGTACACTTTTCTTATTACAAATCACAATTTCGCAGAAATAATACAGGAGAAATTCCCAGAACTGAAGGATGTACGATTCCAGGTTCCAAGGACCTAGTGAACACCCGGGACCATGAATGGAACAGTATGATAGGAAATTAATACATAAAGTCTTAATTGAAAAAAAATCAGTGATTTAAGTATAGGTATGCTACTTAGAAATATGAAGCTATTAAAAAAACACCAGAAGGAACAGCTAACATTACTGATTATTGCTGCTTCTGGGAAGTGGGATTCTGATGAAAAGGGAAAGAGGACTAATGCTGGGAGTTAAAAGCCTTGAAATATAATTTGACAATTAAAACTACATATATATTACTTTAATTTTTTTTGAGAAGAAAAATTAGGGTACCTGGGTGCCTTCAGCTTAGGTCATGATCCCAGAGTCCTGGGATCGAGTCTTGCGTTGGACTTCCCTCTCTATGGGGAGCCTGCTTCTTTACAACTCCAAAGATATGCTTGAGTTCAGAGGCAAAAATTACTTTGCCAGTTTGGTGGCAGACTCTTTAATAACATATATCTCAGTGATTTCTAGATATAGACCAATTTTAATAACCCTAATAAGTTGCAAGAGCCCATTATTAGTAAGCTGCCCTGAATTGTTTCTAGAGACGTTCATGTATGGAATTGTATATTATTCTCCTATAAGAATTTGGGAAGTGTTATGCCCCAGTAATGAGCCCGTGATTAAAGCGAAGGTCAAGCAAAGCTTTATTTTGCGCCAAGCATCAAGAATCTAACCAAACGTTCCGAAAACCACACCTCTTACAAGAGAGGGCGACCCTTTTCTGTTTCACAGACTAGCTTTTAAGGGCAAAGGCCATGCGGTCGGGCCTGGCCACGCACAGGTGGCCAATGAGATTGTAACACACACAGGAAACTCCACAGTGATGCTATGTGACCAGTTGAGTTACAATTTACCCTAGCAGACATTTGAACTAGCCTATTACAACTTGATTGGGATTGGCACCAAAAAGGCTCCCAAAGGGTGGGGCCCATACTCCTTGGTAACCAGGGAGACAGTATGCATCCCCCCACTGATCAGATGTCTCCACCTGGCCTGACCCACCTTTGTATCTGGGCTTTGTTACCTGAAGCTGGTTTCTGGGACTTGTCTCCAAGTAAATCCCCTAGGGGAAGGGGAGCAGGGACAGTTTCTAAATAGGTTCTTACAGGAAGTATCCTGCCTTTTTGGATCACTCCTTGGATGATCAGAAAAACTCTTAGAGCACAGTCTTGACCCATGATTCATAATTTGAATGTGTGGTACCTCCTTCTAATTATCTCAGATTTTTCAGGAATTCTAGTAGTTTATCCATTCATTAAACATGTACTGAAATATATTGTAAGGCAGACACTTTGCTAGATGCTAAAGACAATAGAGATTAGAGTCTAATAATATGATCAGTGTCCCAGAGAGTCTAGTGAATCTAGGCTTGAGTTAATTTCTCCAGGTGGCTACAGATATCAGGCATTTCCAAATTGTGACTCCAAAGTCATGAAACCTGGGAGGGTTCAAAGTGCCCCGCCATTTGGAACTTTAAACATATACAGTTCGTGGGGCACCTGGGTGGCGCAGTTGGCTAAGGGTCTGACTTCTGCTCAGGTCATGATCTCGGGGGTCCTGGGATGGATCCCCACATTAGGGAGTCTACTTCTCCCTCTCTATCTGCCCCTCCCCCCCATTCCTTCTCTCTCTTTCCTCAAATAAGTAAAATATTTTAAAATTTTTTTAAAAATATGCAGTTCACTCATGGAGGTTCCTCAAAATGTTGAAAATAGAACTGCCCTATGACCCAGCAATTGCACTACTGGGTATTTACCCTAAAGATACAAACGTAGTGATCCGAAGGGGCACGTGCACCCAAATGTTTATAGCAGCAATGTCCACAATAGCCAAACTATGGAAAGAACCTAGATGTCCATCAACAGATGAATGGATCAAGAAGATGTAGTATATATACACAATGGAATACTATGCAGCCATCAAAAGAAATGAAATCTTGCCATTTGCGACAACATGGATGGAACTAGAGCGTATCATGCTTAGCGAAATAAGTCCAGCGGAGAAAGACAACTATCATATGATCTCCCTGATATGAGGAAGTGGTGATGCAACATGGGGGCTTAAGTGGGTAGGAGAAGAATAAATGAAACAAGATGGGATTGGGAGGGAGACAAACCGTAAGTGACTCTTAATCTCACAAAACAAACTGAGGGTTGCTGGGGGGAGGGGGGTTGGGAGAAGGGTGGTGGGGTTATGGACATTGGGGAGGGTATGTGCTTTGGTGAGTGCTGTGAAGTGTGTAAACCTGGCGATTCACAGACCTGTACCCCTGGGGATAAAAATATATGTTTATAAAATTAAAAAAATATGCAGTTCCTTAGCATAAAGGGACCTGTGGGAGATCCTGCTAGTTATCTGTTCCTAGGCCTTCCCACCACAAGGCATTCCTACTTTTTTTCTGGCTAAGAGAACCCTGATTTTGTGATCAAATGTACCAGTGCTAGGAGATGGGACCTAATTTGTCAGCCAATGTGACAATTGTGTTTCAGACTTTCAGGGCCTCCCCTGCTATCACATGACCAGTTTTGACTAATACTATGAAGTGAAGCCCATTGGGGAAGTTTCTGGGAAAGTTCGTAGCTTACCAATAAAGGAAGACAGAACTGCTGATTCCCCTTTCTTTCTGCCTTAATAACATGGATATAAGATCTAGAGTTCTTAAAAAAAAAAAAAAATGTAGAGTTCTAGCAGCTGCCTTGTTCCCAAGATAATAGCCAAAATGCAAGGACGAGTAGAGCAGAAATACAAAGGGGTCTTGATATCTAAGGACATCAGTGAGTATCTGACAAAAAGGTAGCAACTGTTGGTGGCGCCTGGGTGGCTCAGGTCATGATCTCAGAGTCCTGGGATTGAGCCCCACGTCGGGCTCTCTGCTCAGCGGGGAGCCTGCTTCCTCCTTCCTCCTCTCTCTGCCTGCCTCTCTGCCTGCTTGTGATCTCTCTCTGTCAAACAAATAAATAAAATCTTTAAAAAAAAAAAAGGTAGCAACTGCTCTACTTTGGTTTGGTTGTTGCATAAGTACTAAAATGTGTTTCTACCCACAGAACATTTCTGACACCCAGTGTGTGAGGATCTTTTTTTCCCCCTCACCAACCAATTCTCTGACACCAGCTGCGTGTCTCACAGTTTAATTCCATGCTGGCATTCTCTACCTGGAGTTAGTATCAGATCCCACAAGTGAAGGGTTCAGTCTCATGAGACTGTCTTCTCTCCACACAGACACCAGTTACAGTCCCAGGCCTCCTGAACTTGCGGCTGACCAGCTGTAAATCAGGGATTTTCACACCTCTCTTCTCAGATTTGGTAACTGGCCAGAATGACTCTTAGAACTCATGGAGACATTTTGCTTCATAAAGGATATGACTCAAGAACGACCAAATGGAAGAGCTGTATAAGGCAAAATATTGGGGGAAGGAGTACTCGGAATGTCCATGCCCTCTCCAGGCCCACCACCTTCCCAGCACCAACATGTGTTCACCCACCTGGAAGTTCTTTGAACCCCATCTTTCAGGGTTTTAATGAGCATTCCATGAGGTAGGCATGATTGACCATTTGTGAAAAATCATTGGTCATTGGTGATCAGTCTAATTTCTAGCTCTTCTCCCCTCTTCAGAGGTCAGGAGTGGGGCTGAGAGTTCCAACCCTTTAATAAGACTTGGACTTTCTGGCAACCACCTCCCATCTTGAATCTATCTGGGGACCCTGAGCCACCAGTCATCTCATTAACATACAAATAGACACTCCTTGCGTTCTGGAGATTCTGATGTTCTTAGAAGTTCTTGTCACAACCTGGGGTGGGGAGGGTGAGTGTATGGAGGTCACCAAGACCAAATATTATAATGAAAGATATTATCATCACTCTATCACTCTGGAAATACAAGGGTTCCAAGACCTCTGTGCCAGGAAATTGGGCCAAAGATCAAATACATATTTTTTATTCTATCATAATATCACATTAAGAAAGATTAAACCCCTATTTATTTAAGGCACTCTTACTGGATTTTGTCTCACTTGCCTTCTAATTGAAACAGGATCTAAATCTCTTGTTTTATGAATGGGGAAATCCAAGCAAAGATAAATTAAGCAGTATAACAATGTAGCCAATGTCAGCACACCTTGCTTATGGCAGAAATGAGAACAGAATCAAATAGGAATGTGCCAAGTTTTAACATGAAGGAAAACTGGGCTGAAAAATTCCTTCAATTGTGTCTCTTTGGTCCATATATTTTCTTAGTAGTCCATTTGATATTCAACTATTATAATTTCTTGAAGAAAAATGAAGTTTCCTCATGGACAGAATCTCATCAAACTGTGTACTTAGTAGAATCTTTCAATCATTCACTTTCCCCTTCTTGACTCTATTCATATATATTTGTATCTCATTTTTTACCTATTACTTAGTTTTTAAAACTTGCCTTGAGAATTTATTACCCACTTGTTAAGGGTCATTGGCATTATAGGTTATTGTTCATAATAACCTTCACGGTTCTTCAAGGTTGGTATCATAATATTTGTTTTATAGAAGAAGAAACTGAAGTTCAAGGAGACAGTGTATTGGATTACACTCCCAAAAAGATTTGTTGAAGTCCTTACTTTCAGCACCTGTGAATGTGACTTTTTTGGGAGTAGAGCCTTTACATATAGAATCATGTCAAGAAGAAGTCATACTCGGTTAAGGCAGACCCTAAATCCAGTGCCTAATATCCTAAATCTGGTGTCTGGAGAGGGAGATTTAGAAACACAGAGATCCACACCAAGTGAAGATGGTCATGTGAAAAGGGAGGTAGAAATTGGGAGTATTGTAGCTCTAAGTCAAGGAAGGCCAAGCATTGCTAGCAACCTCCAGAAACTAGAGTCCAAGAAGGCTCTTCCCTGATCCTTCAGAAGGAGCACAGATGTGCTGACACCTCAGTTTTGCATGCCTGCCCTCCAGAACTCAGAGAATAAATGTCTGCTGTTTGAAGCTACTTGGTTTGTGTTAATTTGTTAGCACAGCCCTGGGAAATTGATACAATGGGCTAAATAACTTTCTCTGTATCACACAACTGAAAAGTAGTGGGGACCACCTGAAAACATGTCATTTAACTTGGGCAGTGGAGTGGATCAGTTTAACCTACAAGTAGTCAGTTTGGGTAGCTATAGGAAAGCCAAACTTCTCCAAATTTTTCATTTGTTCTACAAGCCTTTAAGTTCTGCTACTCTCTTAAGAATACTAAGAAGAGCTTTTGTGGAGTTCACAACCTATTACACAGTTCCTAAAAAGCGGCATAAGATATCATTATTCCCTATTTTATTTGCCTTAATATCCCTAGAAAACTATTGTTTCTGGTTATAGCCCTTCTTTTTTTAGTTCTGGTTTTCCTTCAGTGGTTTGAAATGATCATTCCCATTTCTTGGCTTAAAATGCTTCTGTTAAGGGGCACCTGGGTGGTGTAGTTGGTTGGGCATCCAGGTCTTGGTTTCTGCTCATGTCATGATCTCAGGGTCCTGGGATCAAGCTCTAGTCTTAGCAGGAGTCTGCTGGAGATTCTCCCTCTCTCTCTCTCTGCCCCTCCCCTAACCCTGCCCCCAGTCTGTCTCTCTCTTAAAAAAAAAAAAAAGAAGAAGAAGAAGAAGAAGAAAGAAAAGCTTCTGGTTAGTTGTCAGACTTATTGTTTGTTCAAAGTAATGTTTGTCTTTTCCTAGACTGCTCTTGAGATTATTTCTTTTCATCAATTTTTTTTAGCAGTTACATCATCATGTGTCTATGTGTGGTTTTCTTTTAATTTCTCCTGTTGGAATCCATAACTATTCTTGAATGTTTGGCTTGATATCTTTCATCAGCTTTGGAAAATTTCAGCCAACCTCTTTTCAAATACTACGTTTGACCAAATTCCTCTCTCCTCTCGTTCTTGGGCTCCAATTATATGTATGTTGGACTTTGTGACTGTGCTCGCTTTATCTCATAGACGTTTTCCCATGATTTTCATCTTCTTTAGTCTGCGTGTTTCCATCTGTTTCTGTTTTCCTAGCCTCTCTCGTGCTTCGTTGTCCTCCCTTCAGCTGTGTCTTCTTTGCCTGTTAGTGTCTGTAGTGCCTTCTTCATTTTTGTTGTTAGATTGTTTAATCCTAGGATTTTTCTGTTCATAGATAACAATTTTCCTCTAAAATGCTCCATATGTTTTTCCTATTTTTCTTAAACACAGACATCACAGATATTTTTTAAAATGTATAAATTTAATGTCTGGATCTCCTGTGTAGATCTGATATGTGCCTTTTTTTTTTTTTCTGAGCTTTTGTCCATTTGGCTTTGTATAGGAGAATGCCTATTGGTTCCTTAATAATGATGAATGTTGTGTGGGGAAAATTGTAGAGATAACTCGTGTTTTCAATTAATGTCAAATATTTCTGGGGAGGATGTACTTTGAGAGGCAGATAGATAGGGTAGACCAATTTAATCCACCTTATAAGTGTGCTGAATAGAATCTGGATTTTAGGCTTTGTGAAAACTCTTCTACAAAACAGCTCTTTTTTGCTTCCTCTCTATTCCTAATGCAGCACTGATGTATATACAGGAAACTCTCCTTCCCAGGGTTCCTTACTTTTTTTTTTTTTTAATCCCCTAGCATGGTGATATTATGTATTCAGTTTCTCAGCCTCTTGGCAGCCACTCAAAAATTAGCTGATGACTCAAAAGGGGGAAAAAAAAGGCGCTGAAAATGAGGCAAACCTTTCTGAATGTCCCTTGTCTCCTGCGTCGTAGAACCTTCAGTCTTTCCTCACTAATTTGCAAATGCCTTCAAACAGCTTTCTCAAAGGTACCCCTTCCCGCTTGTTATTGTCTGGAGTACTTGCCTGAAAGAAGCTAGTCTGCCTTAGTCAGAAGTGGAAATCCAGAACTGCTTGTTTTCTGTAGCCTTGGAGAACTGAGCTTGTTTCATAGTGAAAAGGAAAGACAAATTTCAGTTCTTCTGTTCACAAATAAGACTGGGTGATAGAGCATGAGCTCCTTCTTGTTTGCAAAGGATAATGGAGGTCCACCTTAGCCTGGGAGGCAGGTAGGTGGGGTGTGTGTGTGTGTGTGTGTGTGTGTGTGTGTGTGTTGGCTCTTATCTCTACATCACTCCCAACTTGCCCAGACAGGAGATCTAGATCTAGGCAGAATGAATGTTTTCCCTCTCCATTCTCTGCCCTATTTGATAAGTAACATCTTGCTCTCAGTTACCTCCTAATTTGGGGAAGTGTCATATAAAACAATCCTTTACTCCCAACTAATGTACATACTTAATAATGATTTAAGAAAGATAGTTGCTATTAACTTATATATTTGATATTGACTTTATAAAATGTGATGCAATGAAGAGAAACATAAAATTTTCTATCATTTTATCATCATTACTTAGTCCATTAAACTATTTTAGGTTACCTCAAAATTTGTTGAAATCCAAAGTGCTAATTCAGGAATGTAAAGTTCATCGATTTCAACTGGCTTTTATCTACATAAAAATACAAAGTAAAGGGAAGATTTCAAACATTTGGTTGTATAATTGAATCCTATGAACTTTCAATTTTAAAATATTCTGATGGAGCAATTAAAAAAAAAAAAGAGAGACCTTTGCATAGAATTTTGGAACTAGAAGGGATCTTGGTATCTTTACAGTCCAACTCCTTTCTAAAACATGAATTACCACTTTTCTAAAAATAATTCTCTGAAAATACTTCACTTTGTATATGATGATATAGATTTAACTTCAGGTGAATTAGAAGAAATAAGGCAAAAGGAAAGAAAAAATCCTGTAATGGAAATATTCTTCCTCCCTTACTTTTTCTTAGATACATTGAGATGTTTCCATGTACCAGCCATTCAGACACGGACTCCCCTCACGACACTCACAGTCCACTGGTGGCTTCTTACCCATAAAGAAAGAGTTATGTGAATTGTACACAGAAGGTCCAAAAGAATTAATAATTAATTTTGCCTGGGGAAGTCAGAAAGGAATTTGAGCTGGGTTTAGCTGATGAAGGGAGAGAGAAAGACCCTTCTGGTTGAGTGCCTACTGCTTTATAGATTTATAAAAGTTCAAGGCACACTTGGGAAGCAGAATTCAGTGCAGAGACAGTAACAGGAAATAAGGCTGGAGACTTAACATAGAGATAGATTTTGAAAGTCCTAATATGCCATGCAAAGGAATTTGAACACTATCCAAGCACAAAGTTCTTAAATATTTTTTTCAAAGCTTCTAAATATTTTAAAACCGAGGAGAAAAAGATACATTTTGGCTTCTAGGACTACAGCTTTGCCAGAATTTTGGATCGAAGACAACAATGGGACACACTGGTATATGGGAAATTAATGCAGCTGTCCAGTGATTATTTTTCATTTTTTCAAGATGTTTTTTAAGATTTATTTTTTATTTGAGAGAGAGAGAGTAAGAGAGAGAGAGAGAGAGTGTGTGTGTGTGTGTGCGTGCATGCACACGTGCGCACATTGAGAAAGGGAAGAGGGATGGGGAGAGAAAGTCCCAAGCAGACTCCCGGCTGAGAGCAGAGCCCAATGTGGGTCTCAGTCCCAGACCTATGAGATCATGGCCTGAGCTGAAACCAAGGGGCAGATGCCCAACCAACTGAGCCACCCAGGCACCCCTTGAGCAGTGATGTTAAATAGCTACGTACATCTGTCTCCCTCATCCAGGTGCACAGAAGGGTCTGAGTTAAAGAGATACACTCTAGAGAATTTGGTGACAAGTTGTCATGGGACCAAAGAAGAATGCATTGTTGACTAAGGAGAATGGGTGGGGGGTGATACCCTTATATGAGAGATAGATAAGTGCAAGAAGAGAATGATGAGTTCAGTTTAGCTGCCAGGTGGCTTGTTGGTATGACATTTGGAGGAAAGTTCTGGTATGGTGGATATCTACAGAATGGCTTACTTTCTTTTTCTGGAGTTCTTCTTCCCTAATCCACATAGCTAAGAGTTTCCTTGCTTTCACATGATTCCCATACCTGGCTCATACCCAGTGCCCAACCAGAATTGACAAGACCAGGAGAAGCAACAGACTCTTGATGATATCTCTGTTTTGGGGAGAAAATGGCTTCTTTATTTCTTCCCTAATTATTTATATTGTTAACATCCATTTCTACTTTTGCAACCCATTTTAATTGCTATACTGGTTAGAACAGCATTTGTAAAGCAATTACAACAATTTCTGCAAATTAGTTTACCTCATTCAAAATTAAAACTAGAGGTAGGCAATCAAGGACAAGTATGGTTTTCAAGGCCATCAGTAAGGATCCAGGTCATTTCTAGGGTCCTCTTTGACCATCCATATCTTTCATTCTCATGGTCTAAGGACAGGTCTTTGCATCTAGATATTATGTCTATGTCTCAGGCAATAAATAATAAAGGGAGGGCAAAAGGCATGAGTATGCTTAGTCTGTCCATTTTTAGCACTAAAAAATAGCTTTCCCAGAAGTTCAACCCAAGACATGTTTTCTTATACTGCATTGCCCAGAATTATGACACATAACCACACCTAAATGAAAGGAAGCTTGGGAGATTAAGTTATCTAACTGGGTATGTTGCTGTCAAAAGAAATTGTGATTTGTGAGTAAGGAAGAGTGTATGTTGGTTGCATACAACTAGCTGGGCCTTTTTTTTTTTTTTTCCCAAAGATTTCATTTATTTATTTGGGAGAGACCGTGAGAGAGAGCATGAGAGGGGAGAGGTCAGAGGGAGAAGCAGACTCCCCATGGAGCTGGGAGCCCGATGCGGGACTCGATCCTGGTACTCCAGGATCATGACCTGAGCCGAAGGCAGTTGCCCAACCAACTGAGCCACCCAGGCACCCTAGCTGGGCCTTTTAAATATAAAAGGAATATACCTGTTTTTTTATGGGTATAGTTTCTATTGATCTTTTTGATGTACAAGCATATCAAGATGGAGGAAATGAAGGCTGGGAGATTCTAAGAGAGGAGGGTCACCTGAAAATAAGAGTCTAACCTGTTTGGGGTATTTGACAGGTTCAGTTGGTAGAGCATCTGACTCTTGACCTTAAGGTTGTAAGTTCAAGCCCCACATTGGGTATAGAACTTACTTAAAAATAGTCTTTAAGGAAAAAAAAAAAAGAGGGTAATCTATTTTCTCCAGCAGCAAGTGCTTTTCTGCTATCTTCCTTCGTTCCCCACTCCAATTCCATTTCTTTTTTTTTTTTTAAAGGATTTTATTTATTTATTTGTCAGAGAGATAGTGAGGGAGGGCACAAGTGGGAAGGAGAGGAAGAAGCAGGCTCTCCGCTGAGCAAGGAGCCCGATGCAGGGCTCAATCCTGGGACCCCAAGATCATGACCTGAGCTGAAAGCAGACTTAACCAACTGAGTCACCCAGGGGTCCCACCAACTCCTTTTCATAGGAGAAAAGAAGTGCTTAGGATTCTTAAGCTAAAAAAATGCTGATCCACAAAGGCTAGATTTGAAGAGTATAAAGTAGCCTGCCATCAGTATTACTGGGGCAATCAGAAGGTAAGCGAAGTTTTACCTACTGAGTGACAAGACGAGGAGTGAAGGCCACTTAGGGTTTGTAAAGACGCCCCAAGAATGGTCAAGGATCCATTCTAATTGTTCACTCCAAAAATATTCCCAATCCTTTACCTCTCCCTTTACAATGTGACTTTGCCACAAGACTGTCAAGGCATGGTGCGGGCAGGGCCAATTTCCCAACCCTTGAATCTGGGCTGGACTTGGGATTTGCTATGGTTAATAGAATACTGTGGATGTGTGTTGTTTCCAAGCTCAGGCCTCTAGACACGGTGCAGTTTCACTTTTTCTCTTGGAACCCTGTCTCTACCACATGAGCAAGTCTGAGCTAGACTGATGAATGACAAGAAAGGAAAGACTTGAGGCGCCTGGGTGGTTCAGTCAGTTAAGCATCTGCCTTCAACTCAGGTCATGATCCCAGGGTCCTGGGATCCAGCCCTAGGAGGGGCTCCCCAGTGGTGGGTCTGCTTCTCCCTTTCCCTCTCCCTCTGCCCCTCACCCTTTGACTCATGCTCTCTCTCTCTCAAATAAATAAGTGAATAAATTTTTTTAAAAAAAGAAAGAAATGCAAGACCAGACCACTGTTGTCATCCCAGACCATAGCTAGGCAACCATCAGGTATTACAACGAAGCTATCTTTGTTGGAAGGAATAGGTTAGTCCCAGCCAACCTCATAGCTGTCTTAATAAGTCCGGCTAAATTCAGCCAAGCATGACCCAGCCCATCTGTAAGTCTGTGAACAATAGGAAAGGTTATGGTTAAAAAAAAAAAATGGTTGTGATTCGAAGTCACTAATTTTGAGATGGTTTGGTACCAACAATAGATAATCGAGACATTGATAAGATTCCATAAAATAGGCATGCCTAGGTGGCTCAGTTGGTTAAACATCTGCCTTCAACTCTCGGGGTCCTGGGATTGAGTCCTAAATCCACCTCCCTGATCAGTGGAGAGTCTGTGTGCTCTCCCTCTCTAAAATAAAGAAATAAAATATTTTTAAAAAGTTTCATAAAATAAAGTTTCCTTTTGGAGCCTCTACAATTATGTCAGGGGTTTACACTTACGTTTGATTTATACTCTAAACTGCTTTAGTCAAATGTGAATGGGAGTGATCTCAAGCAAAAGAAAGTCTGATTTGGAGGATGGGAAGGACAAAGTATTTAGCAGGTGACTCAGTCACTGTCTGGAAGGGTTGTGAGATTCAGGGACTCTGGAGGAAAGCATGATGTCATGAGTGGCCTCCAAGGCAGGGAAGGACAGAAGGAAAGATGAGGTGATGCTGGGAGAGACTACCTAAGAGGCAGAGGCAGAATTAAAACATTCATCATGATCAAATTCCAGCCTAGTCCAAATCTTAATAGTTCTGAAAATGAGGCTTTAGATGGAATCTTCTGATATCTCCACTATCCTCCACTTTCAGAGATGGAGGAGATCAAGGCAGGGATAAAAAATAAGAAAGTTTCTTCTGCACCTCCCTCCGCAGGATTGCTAGAAGGAACACACACACACACACACACACACACAGGCATACACACATGCATTATATATACATACACTGTGAAACTACTTGCCTGATTTGCCACAAATGTTCTTTTTTCCAAATGATCAATCAAAGCTAGGCAATCCACACTCCGGGCAAAGATGCTGTGGTAAACAAAACATATTTCTAGAACTATATTTGTTAGAATTTAGTTTCCTCATCTGTAAAATGGGAATGATCCTATTTACCTCATAGGGGAGGCCTTCTCCACCACAGTAAGTGACATACCATTTATTCGATCGGTCAAAGCAAAATCCAGAACTAAGTTTTTAAAATTTTTAAATTTATTTTTATTTTTAAATAAATTTATTTATTTTATTTATTTTTAAATATTTATTTATTTATTTATTTATTTGAGAGAGAGAGAGAGTGAAAGTGGAGAGGTCAGAGGAAGAGCAGACTCCCCGCCGAGCAGGGAGCCCAATGTGGGACTCGATCCCAGGACTCCAGGATCATGACCTGAGCCGAAAACAGTTGCTCAACCACCTGAGCCACCCAGGCACCCCTATATTTTTAGCATAAAAGTCAGATGCTCTTGTTCTCCACTGCTAAGACTGAATGTTTGTGTTCCACCAAAATTCAAGCACTGAAACCTAATGATCGATGTGATGGGATTTGAACATAGAGCCTCAGAAGGTGCTTAAGTCATGAACGTGAAACTCTAGGAACGAGAGGTGTGTTCTTATGGAAGACCCTGCAGAGCCCCTCACCCCTTCTGCCAAATGGAGATATAAGGGGACAAGTGCTCAACCAGATATGGCCTCTGCTGGTGCCTTGATCTTGAAGTTCCAGCTCCAGGACTAAGAGAAATAAATTTCTGGATTTTTAGAAGCCACCCCATTTATGGTATTTGCTATTGCAGCTCGAACCGATGAAGACATCAAGTGTAAAACCTTCCAATGCGTTCTCATTTGGTTGATCTTACCTACATTTTTTTTTTTTAACCTCAGTTTTGTGACAATTTCCTCATCTTGCCACATTGTCTTTGGTTCCTGTCTCTCAAACATTGCAGGCAGATGCATTCCTTTCGTAGGGCCACTGTATTGGCCATTTCTTCTCTACTCAATGGAAGGTAGCTCACGGGTCACCTTCTGCCAATTCTTTAACTTCATCTTTATAGAATTTTTCACTCCATTATTGTGTTCATCTACTTGTTTCACTAGAAAGTAAGTTCCATGACAGCGGAGACCAGGCCTGGCGTATATGGTAGTGGCTGGGAAATGCCTGGCATGCGGTAGGTTCTCAAAAAGTCTTTGTTAAACGAACGTTCATTATCACTCCCCTGCTTAGTATGCTCCAGTGGATTTCAAATGCACCTAGTATAAAACCCCAAGTCCTTACCATGGCCTGAAATTCCATGCATTATCAGGTCTCTGCTCCCTGCTCTGATTTCATCTTTGTATACTTTTTCTCTCCCTTACTGTGCTCCTGTCTCTCTGGCTTTCTTTCCTTCAAGTTCAAATCCAAGCTCAAGCCCTTGGCATTTGTTGTTTCCTCCTTCCTACCCTACTGCCATCCCGACCCCATGCTCTTTCCCAGGACCTACCCATAATTGGCATGTCATCACTCAAAATTAACCCGCATCTCAACTTCTGAGAAAGCTCTTCTCTGACCACCTTATTGGATGTTGCCTGCTACCCCCTCCCCAATACCATGCTACATGACCCTGCTTGCTTTCATTCTTAGCATTTATGAGTCCCTGAGCTCATGTATTTATTCGCTTGTTTATCTCTTACACTAGAATTCAGTGAATTCAGGGAATCCATTTTGTCTTATTACCACTGTATTCCCAGTGCCTTGAACCAAGCAACAGTGTCAATGTTCCACGACAGATTCTCATCCTTTCCTTGGGATTTGCTTTCAAGGGTTGGTACCTGCAGCTCTTCAGCCCTGACATTGCAATGAGACTGACAATCATTCGATAGTCAGTACTCATGGGCTGTTGACAGTCTGGTAGCTTGCTCCATTTTGGAAATAGAGGTAGGTATTTCCTACAAAATCTCCTCTACTAAGAGCCACCTGGTTTCTCCAGACCAATGCAGGGTAAGGTTTACTTTAAAGTAAATGTAAAGTAATTTAATGTAAATTTAAAGTAATGTTACTTTAAAGTAACATTAAAACAAATGTTTAAAGTAAAGTACCGTTTACTCTACTTGATAATCCAAGGGTAGTAGATCTTACCTTTTTTGGATTTTGAAACCCCTGGGGACTCTGATAAGCATAATGGACCCTGCTCCAAAAATAATGTCAGGTAGTGCATATCACCAACTTTTGTATATAATTTCCAAGGGATCATGGAACTCCTGAAGCTCCTTTATGTATCACTGGCTAAGAATCCCTGCTGTAGGCTCTCTCTGCTCTGATACAGGACTGCAGGGCCCCATGTAGGGTGGTGGGTCCCACGCTGCTTCAGGGCCTGCCCAGTGAGGCAAGGAAAGAGGACTGAGCTGAGAATAAAGGAGCCCTGTGAACAGGACGAGCTGGATGGAGGAGGGCAGGTGAAGGAAGGGGAAGCGCAGGAGGAGTGGAGGTAGAGAAGGGAGTGGAAAAGTTGAAGAAGAGCAAGGAACGAGGATAAGAGAAGACATGAAAAATAAAGTCTAGAGTCCTTGGATGAGGAATCGGGGCCATCGGATGCCTAGAGTTGTGAACTCTTGGGTGGAGGACAATTTCTGTTCCCACACAAGCAGAAGAGTTACAGAAGCCTAGAGGTCAATTCAAATATAATCATAGACATACTGGATGAGTGTCTGCTTAGATGATGTAAGACCATCTGGTAGTGAACTTATTTCTGGGACCATTCTGGGAGCCCGTCTCCTTCCATTTGGTTTGCTGGGGAAGGACCTGGCTCCTTGCACCCTGCTCTTTGTCCCTTAATGAAGATGAGAACATGTATCACTGGGTATCTAACAGAGTTTGAAAGAGAATCTTCAGAGTAAACGAAATCTTGACGCACAGGTAAACATGGTGCAATGACTTTGTAAACATTAGAGTAAGACTGCATTGAGAATGACTATGCTAAGTGGCCAAAACTGATAATGGCTCATGTCTCCGAAATATGATTCAGTGGACCTTCTGGTATTATTCTGAAGAAATAGAGCAAGATTACTAGCATCCTTCACTCTTTCAGCACAGATGTGTTAAAAAATATCTGTTACAAGTGAGGCACCACTGAGATATGGAACGAACACAAAGGCACTATCCATCCCTTGTCCCAGCGCACAAGGCGTGTAAATTTCTCCCCAGAATCTACTTCTAGAAGTTCCTTAATGAGAAGAGAAGATGCTAATTTTTATTCTATTTCGCCTTTGGTAGTGTTTCCTCTGAACGTCCTTTCATCTGTGATGCGTTTCAAATAAGAGAGTTCTCAAATCCATATTTTGTGAAGTAATTCAACTTCCAGGAACTTTGGCTTCTTCGTCGGCAAAATGGAGATGATAATCTCACAAAGTTGTTACAATGAAGGGCCCCATCGCTGAAATTAAGCAGTCGTGTTCATACAGAGGCTGAAGCACAATCGGCACTCAACCAATTGTATCTATAGTTAGAATTACTATTCTGTTAACACTCTTTCATTCTTCCCACATAAGCTGGAAAACATTTCTCTATCTCTTCCCCAATCCACGTAAAATCAATTATGAAGTTCTACTGCTATTCCTTGAAAATGTTCCTCGTAACCGCCTCTACTTTCCCTTGCTTCTGACGCTTTCCTAATTCCTCTTATTGTATCTTCTCCAAAAATTTGGTGTCTGACAACAATAGTCTGTTACTACTTAAGTTTTGGGGGCATCCAAAGTTATATGCAGATTTTTGACTGTGTGGAGAGCAGGACCTCTAATCCAGCCAGTTGTTCAAGGACCAATGGCATATTTAACCTACTTTATTAATTTAATCACCCCAAGTGTCCGACCTCAATACCTGTGCTTTTACTTATCACTCAAAGCTTTTTTCTAATCACTGTAATTGGGCTGCCTGGCTTCTCATCCCTCACGGGCGACTGGGACAAGATATCTCATCTATAACATTAAATATATATTGAAATGTGTTTTGGCATCACTATAGAGTAATAATTGAAAGCATAGGTATTGAGATGAGACAGTCGTGGTGATTAAATTAGTAAAGTATGTTGAACACATGGGGGCTAGGGGTGCCAACGCCCTATGCAGTAGAAAATCCAAATTTAACGACTAATAGCCTACTGTTGACCAGAAGCCTTATCAATAACATAAGAGTTAATTAACACATATTTAGTGTATGTATTATTATATGTATCATATATATAGTCTTAAAGTAAACTAGAGAAATGAAAATGTTATTAAGAAAATCATCAGTAAGGGTCACCTGGGTGACTCATTGGTTAAGCATCTGACTCTTGATTTGGGCTCAGGTCATGTTCTCAGGATAGTGGGATCAAGCTGGCTTCATGCTCAGTGAGGAGTCTGCTGGAGATTCTTTCTTTCCTTCTCCCTTTGCCCCTATCCCCTTACTGCGTGCTCTCTCTCTTTCTAAAAACTAAAATAAAATAATAAATCTTTAAAAAAAAAGAAAATCATAAAAGAAAATACATTGACAGTACTGTATTTATTTTACTGTACTTTATTTATTAAGAAAACCCACATATAAATGGACCTGCTCAGTTCAAACCCATGTTGCGATCATGCTGAAGCACTCAACACATTTTTTGTGAAATATTTTATTTTTAAGTAATCTCTGTACCCAATGTGAGACTCAAACTCATGACCCCAAGATCAAGAATTGTACCCTCTACATGCTAAGCCAGCCAGGCACCCCAAGCACTCAATAAATATTAACTATCATTAATATTATTATTGTGGACATTTCTCACTTTCCTAATTTTTTTATCCTAAAAAAGCTTTATTGAGATATAATTCACATTAGCATAAAATTCACTCTTACAAAGTGTACAAGTCTCTGTACACACAAAAAAATTCTGGTTTTTAGTATATTCCCAAAATGGAGCTATCATCACCCCTATGTAATTTTAGAACATTTTTATCACCCCAAAAGGAATGTTTCTAGATGACAATGACCTTCTGGTATCAATGATACCTTTTCCAATACGTTGTCTGGTAAACTTTTATTAGATTTTCTGTTAAAAATCACTTGCTCACATACTGATTTCACCTAGGACCTGGGTTGACGTCTTTTCACGCTGGAAGATGGGATCATTTCATCATTTTAAGGGGTATTCGCTGTGATTGACATACAGTCTGAGGATATCATTTGTGCTCAACTTTTTATTAGCGTTGATTTAAAAAACCAGTTTACAAGTCAGGGTATGTCTATGAATAAAACAATTGTTATTAAGTAATGGCATCATAATTACCATTAATACGCCTTACTGCATGCCCTCATGCCAGTAAGTTCCAAGTAGCTTGTTAAGAATGGCTTTGGAATCCTTTCATAAGCGCTCCGTACGTTGCCAAACTTTGTTTTTGATAATGATTGGGAAGGAGGTTGGAGTGATGAAAAGAGTAACATTTTATTTGAGGATCTCAAAGCACCTGGCAAGCTTGCCTTCGGTTTTGCAGGTTGGATACACTGAGGTTTGCAGGGGTTCCACACGTTTCTTTTGGCCATACCACCATCTGGGCCGAGGGCTGGCTCTACATTAGAACAGTTTAGGTTTCAACATATTCTGGACTTGGCCTAAGTAATTCATCTGCCCTTTTATCTTTTGCCCATTGTGACTGCATAGCCGGTCAGATGTTTCCTCTCACCTTGCCTGATGAAAAGATGGGAGGCAACTGTGTGATCTACCTGGCGGTATAGTATGGACTTCAGCTAGGAGTTTCTTATTAGTCCCCCCCCCAACCCGCCATGCTATTTAAATCTTTTTTTCATTCTTTCCTACTCATTTTCCAAGTTGAGTCATTTTGTTCAGCTATGTATCTTTTAAAGCACTTTAAGTCCGTTTACAACAACATGGGCAATGCATACTGATTTTTACAAGATTCACCTATTTCCATTCGACCCAGGCAGGCTGCATGGTTGAAACACCAGGTTTTTGTAGAGGGCCACACTTCTGTTTGAATTCCAGCTTTGACACTTAAAAATTGTGGGAACTTGGACAAGTTATGTAACCTCTCTGAGCTCCCTTTCTGTAAAGTGAAAATCGTAATCCATAGCTCACAGAGATGTCTTGGGGATTAAATAAAATAAGTCATGTAAATTACTTGGTGCATAGTAGGCACTCAATAAACGTCAGTTTGTTTCTTATTCCAGTTAATAATGCTTATTAGACTATATTAAAAACTAGAACCAGACTGTGATAATGCATTTCTTTATTAAGTATTTAAGCCAAATAACTAATTTCCCCCAGGGGGAAGGGAGAGATATGTTGAATTAGATTCATTCTGTGGACTTATTTATTAATCTCTTTTTCTTCAACATTATTTTGTTTCATAGTTCATAATTTAATTTTCATGCAACAAAAATGTCACAGTTCGGTATGACTTTTAACTCTGCTGTGATTTTTAAAAAAAATCTATTATTGCATTTGCTGTTTATTAGAGATCATTGTTAGTTATATTAGCAGCACGACTGTAGTTCATAACTACCTCGTGCTGACAAACTTTTGGTCTCAACAGTTTCCCCGAGGTGTAAGGATTTACAACCATCCAGTTTTCCAATTGCAATATTACAGCAAAAGAAAACAAGGGTGGGGGTAGACTCCCACCGTCTGTAAATATTATACGTTTGCACTGAAGTGGAGCCACATCTTCCTCAAGGACCGCCGCTAAGCGAGGGAGGCGACAAGACTGGGCCGGAGCTCCGGTACCATTGCACCTTTAAGGACTGGAGACTTGGCACTGGCCCGGCCTCCTTCCCGGCCCACCTCCGAACTCTGATTGACAGGGCGCCGGGCGAGGAGGAGCCGAAGGAGGCCGAGGAGGAGGCGCAGGGAGGCCAGCAGGGGGAGGAGGGCCCGTCTTCCCTCCGACAGCCAATCAGGACAGGGGGGCGGGGCCCGCACTCCCTCCTCCCTCCTTCTCTCCCCCGCCCCCCGGCTTCCCCGCCCCCTCCCCTCTCCTCCTTCTCGTCCTCCTCCTCCTTCTCCTCCTCCTCCTCCTCCTCCTCCTCCTCCTCCTTCTCCTCCTCCTCCTCCTTCTCGCAGGCTGTGGTTTTTCTGTATGTGTTTCTGGAGTCCTGAGCCTGAGCTAAACAAAAGCAGGAGGCTGACGGGGCTGCCGGAGTTTGCAGAGACACGGAGGAGGAGAGAGCCTGTGCTCTGCCTGCCGCCGCGGCCGGGGGAGATCTGGCTTTTGCAACAGCCCACCCCCTTTGAGATCACTCTGGCCCGGAGTGGGGGTGGGGGGCAGCGGGGGGTGGGGGGGAAAGTTTGCATTGCAATCCCCCTGCCTTCCTCTCCTTTCTCCCGATCAATGCATATTTGCAAAAGGATTAAGCCACAGATTTAAGCGCCGGGAGCCCATTTCTGCCTTGCAAAGGAGACCGGACTGAAAAACCAAAAGCCAGCTCTGATTTCTTTTCGTCAAGTGGGAAGGTGGTTTATTTTTCTTGCTTTTTGGAGTCAACACCCTTCCCCACCAGCCCTTATCCCCACCCTCACCCCGCAACCCCTTCACGCCCCCCTCCCCCTCCCCACTCCCCATCCTCCCACCAGCCTCTAAAAGAGGCAAAGGGATTTTTTTTTTTTTTTTCTTTTGGTCTTCTTTTTTTCCCCCTTCCCTGTTTATCCTGAAAAGGATCTGAAGCCAGCTTGAAGGATAAAAAGCCTTGGTGCTGCCCAGGAGCCGAGCCGAGGAGCAGAAGAGGAAGAGCCGGGGGCTGCCGTTGCCTTTGGAGATGGACGAGCAGCCCAGGCTGATGCATTCCCATGCTGGGGTCGGGATGGCCGGACACCCCGGCCTGTCCCAGCACTTGCAGGACGGGGCCGGAGGGACCGAGGGGGAGGGCGGGAGGAAGCAGGACATTGGAGACATTTTACAGCAAATTATGACCATCACAGACCAGAGTTTGGATGAGGCGCAGGCCAGGTGAGATGGAGGCTTTTCTTTTCCTTTCTTGGGGTTTTTTGTTTTTCTCCCTCTCGCAGGGGGAAACAATGGGAACCGAATCAGCACAGCGCTTTCTTTTTAAATGTTATTTCTTTTTCCATTTTGACGAGCAACTACATGGCGGAGGAGTAAAATTGGAAGGAGCGTTGTTATCGAAAGTGTAATCGCCCATGCCGAGATGTGGCTGTGTGTGTGTGTGCAATGTGTGTGTGTGTGCAATGTGTGTGTGTGTGAATATAGAGATATTCATATATGTCCACGCAAACACTCAGGCACGCCGAAAATACTGCCAACCGAACCAAAAGCGGCCCTCGGCACTTTTTACTGCTTTAAAAAAGTATCAGAGAGAGCAGAATTGTCAAGTTTTGAACAGCATTCCATGTCTTCTTATTGAGGGACTCCGTAACATTACAAAATAAAATGTCCCAATAACACTTTCATTTGCAAATTTACAGACTGCTCACCTATTCCGGAGTTTGCTTTTCTTCCTCAAGGTACCCCTCCAAAATTAATTTTTATCTGTTCCCCTTTCTGCCCCCCTAAAAAAAAAAAAAGCAGATTAATTCTTTGTCAGTACTTGTCAGCTATCCAGAAGATATTTTGCATTCATTTGATTCTGTTTCAAAAGAAGCTAATGGAAAGAAGGAAAACATAATTCTGTTTTGAGGCGTATTTGTTAGTTTTGGGCGACTCAGATATTTAGTTTAACTTTATTGTCTCCTAATTTGAGTCAGTTTACCAGCCTTCCGTGGCACAGAATCTATGGTCCTTTAAAAAGGGGTGGTGGGGGGGGGACAAAAATCAAGCATGCTTTTTCTCCCCATGCTTCTTTCAGGACCAGTTAGAATGCAAATAAATAGAAATGAAGGCATGTGGGAATTTCATGTATTTCAGTACTATAGGGCAGGAAGATCTTTATTAAGGAACCATAATAAAGAAGCTGTGAGCTTCTCAACTTAATCCACTTCCCAGTACACAGTTCTCTACTCTAGGATTTTACAGTAAATTCTCTTTCAGAATAAAATGTAGAGTTAGTGGGAATCCACTAACAGCTTGCCCAAGGCTGATCTCAAAAGGAAGAATTTAAAAAATCTAATGACCACATATATCTTTACACTTAATTACCCCGCTTTGTTAAATCTCAGAAGTAGTTTTTTTTTTTAATAGGTACACAATTCCTATACCCCAGATGACTTAGTTATAATGGACATCGTTCTATGTATTTTTGTCTTATGGAAATAAGGAATTTGAGTTGAGAAAATGAGAAGCAGTTCAAAGCATGGATGTTATGAATTACATCCTTATTTTGGCAGCAGGCACATGAAACATGTAAACTCAGAAGTATTGAGGTTCCCGTGGGCTTGAAAACTTAGAAATGTTCGAAGACTGGGACTATTCTTGATTTTCTTAAATGGGGGAAAGTTTTCAGAAATGAATCGGAGCTCATTTTGAATTGTAGTATCTGAAGAGAAACTAATAATTATCGTAAAGTAGATTTCCCACTGGCTATCTCTTTTTGAATTGGGACAGATTTCTCCATTGCATTGTTCCAGAAAAATAAACTCAGACATAACCAGTAAACTGGTTTAATAACAAGTTTGTGAACTAGAAGGGGCCGGGAAGGCTGGAGACTCACCACTTTTCTCATGTTGAATCGTATTCCTTTTTGTACAACTGAGGGCAGCCGTGGCCTGGCGGGTCCCCCCTTACAGTGGCCTAGATGCTGAGAGAGATCAGACACAATTTGGGGAGAGGGAAATCTGTTCTCCTTCCATAACCCTATTGCTGTGCTGTGGAAATGCAATATTTCTGGGAAGCCGTGTGGGGCTTTTTTGTTGTTGTTGCTTTTGTTTGTTTTTCCATTTGGGCCTGTATGTAAGAATACAATTAATGAAACTATTCTAAAAGGCCCCAAAAGGGGTCTTAGATACAGTGAAGTATTTTCCCCTTTTTTTCTCACCCCACAGGGGAACTCAATCACCAGTAAGCTCTCTTTTTGGTTAAACAATATAACTCTACTTAGCAACACTGAATCTTTTTCCTTTCCTTAGCCATACCTTTCTCATGTACATTTATTATTTACAAAGTAAACCCTCCGTGTTTTAGACACAATGCATGTGTTTATTTTGATACTCTTGAATTTTTGAGTTTATTCCCCTGCTGTACAGTAGTATATAGAACTGACTTCTTGTTACTGTTCTTCATGGGGATGTGTCTTTTTTTTTTTTTTTAACTTTCACAAGAATTAAAAAAGAATTGCATGTGTCTGGAGTGCCAGGGGTTTCCATTTGTCTTTACACATTAATTTGAGTTTGTAAACAGAATTCCCTTCCCTGATAGCTGATATGATCAGGATTTTGTTTCCAAAACAATATCTTTCTGCTAAGTGCTTCCATAGTAAAATCAAGGGAAAGGTATTGTTTGCTTCTTCAAGTGCCTTCTGAATACAAACACCCACAAGAACCAGGTAAATCACTAATCTAAAAGGCAGAATTGTATTTATTTTTTCCCCAATGGGTGCAAGGTCCTAATTGTAAATAATTGAATTTCAACACCTGCAAATAAGCAGTGTGCGCACAAGAGGCGTAATGTGAACACAGAGAAATGAATTTATTCCCCATATGGGTATGTTTGCCCCCTGGCAATGCATTTCCATACTCTTTAACTTGGGGACTGAAATTTTATAAATTGACAGTTCTACTCAGAAGACCTTTCAAGCATCTTGTGTTTATGAGAATACAGGGGCATCTGCAGAATGAATTCGAACACATGGATGAATTAAATTTGAAAACACACACACAGACCGGGAGGCAGACAGCTCCTGGGCCGGGGTGGCTGCATAGATTATAGAAAACTGTTATCCCGTGCTTTTGGCTTTGCTGTATTCATTGCCCTTGATAGGATTATTGGTTTAAGAATTCCACTTTAATTGAACTACTTAAAAAAAAAAAAAACACACAACAAACTAACTCCGCCTAAATGGGCATAATTTAGGTTAGTTCTGTTCTGTAGTTAAATCCCTACTCTCTCCCTGCTAATTAACATTATTTCTTTTTCTATGGCGGGACTCTGTATATTAAGTCATAAAACAATTGAAGCATGCCACAGAGTTATGCTTGGGATATGATTTTGGCTAAATGCTCAGATTTTTCCCCCTGTGCATTATCTGCAGTTTGATCTTGAAAGTCCTATTACATTGTTGTTTCTTTCTTGCAGAAAACATGCTTTAAACTGCCACAGAATGAAGCCTGCCTTGTTTAATGTGTTGTGTGAAATCAAAGAAAAAACAGGTAGGACTGAGATTCCAACATTTAAGCATTTTCTTTGGCCAATTGATTCACTTCACCAGCAATGACAAAGCCATTATTTAAATATTAAAATTTCAGCATAAAAGTGCTGTCAAGATTGATCGCAGATTCCAATAGGAAATCTTAGTAGCTCTGCTTCCTGGAAAAAGCACCAAGTTTCTTTGACAGTTATTATCAAGCATGACTGGTTTATTTTCCTTGACTCTGTTACCAGCCTCTTTGAAATTGGGGCTCAAAGAGAGGTTCTGAAGGGAAATTTATGGAATGACGTGTGCCTTTGGGGGAAAAATATGAAAGTAAAAGTCTGTTTCCTGGAGGAAAATATTTTTGGCCCATATTGAAAACCCTCCTTTTTTTGGAGTTGGACATGGGGGCTGAACTGTTTAAAGTTTCCTTTCCTTTTTCTCTTGTGATTGTATCAAGCAGCAGGCTAAAGGTTCTCAGCAGTGTTGTCAAATACCTTTGTGGAAAGCGCCATACAACGGCGGGTTACCCCGCGTCTGAGTGCCCTGTGATTTTATAGCAGGGAGAGCGTTGGGTTGAGGGGAATATCATGCTATGAGATCCCTCATTCTGTCGTTTTTTCCACTTTCTAGACCTCGTATCATGGACTCACACACTTATAACACGTCCCAGGAGGGCATTTAAATTTTAAAGCAACAATTAAAAAATAGCAATCATCAATCAAAGGTGTTCTTAAACAACAGATGCTCTGCAAAGGACATTTAGCTGCATCCTCGTGTTTGTCTGGGTTAAGCCTCTCTTTTCCAAAGTGGGTGCATCTCTCCCTTGTAAAAAGAGAGAGTTGAGAAGGCAATCTGAAACTAGGGCATAAAGATGAGGAACGAGGGGTGGTTATATAAAGCGGGAGCTTCTGCCGGCCTCTGACTTGCTCGCTCGCTTCAGAGCAGTGCAAAGTACCTGCCATCCTATTTATTTATTTATTTTTTACAACAAGGAGTGTAACAGTCAATAATTCATATCTAAACCATATAAGCAAGGGCATGACATGAATGAAAGTGACAATAAATATGATTGCATGCCCGGTTGATATACATTGATAGTTACACATAAAAAAAGGTGGGGGGGGGAGGGCGCACAGGGTGGCTCTCTTTTCGAAAGCTCTCTGTTTGTCTTTTAAAAAATAAATAGTTTCAAGATGTGGCCGCTGATGAACGCGTAATTACTTGGGTCTTGAAATCTATGTGAAATTAGTCAGCAGCTCCTTTGTTGAATGTTATTTGTGTTGTGCATAACATTCTAGACAAAGCACCTAAGCAGTGATGTTCAGACCTTCAAGACTTCCAGGTTGCCTTGCCAGAGCCTAACCTTACTGCAAAGCTGTTAATTACATTATTTGAGCTGTGAAATACTTTTAAGAGATGGATGAACGGTGCATGCAAATATCAAAGAGCTTTTCCAGTTTGTCACACTTTTTAGTTTGTTTGTTTTCTATTAGCCAGAGCAGGATGCCTAAGTGCGTGTCTATTTGTTTCTTCTCTCCTTTTTTTCCTTCCTTCTCATTTTCTCTTTTGATCTCCGATGCTTATTTACTTGGGATATGTGGTCTGTTGAAATTTCTCTCTAATCGAGCCTGTTTTCCTGCCTGTCTTTGAGTCATGAAATCTAGAAATCAAGACGTAAAGCCATATTTGATAGTCCAGGCTGAGATGACTCTTTTTTTGAAGACACTTTGATCAAATTTTTATTGAAAGGAAGCCCATCAGGGCACTTGGGTATATATTGTGGCCAAAGTGTTTAATTCTGGTCTTCTAATTAAAATCTACTAAGGCAGTAGATCAAAGTGGGTGGGTGTGAATAGAGATCCGGTTCCGGTGTTAACGAGTTTGTTCCTTCTTCATATTGGCTACACTGCAGTGATAGGAAGCAGTGGTATTGGTCAAAAATCACACTTGTAGGTGTAATTTATCATCGGCTTGTGTATTTTGCTTTTTAAAAATTTTCTGGCACTTAATGAATTAATGTCTGGAGACTTAAAAAAAAATCAAAGTTAAGGTTCAGTGTGTTGTCTTTAGAATCATACATTTAAAACATAGTTGATCAAGTCCTGGAAATTGCAAACGGCAAGGATCCCTGCCCCTGTGTTAAAGGGAAATCTGTGCACGGGCACACAAGCACACATAGGCACACATAGGCTTGTGGGTTGAGAGGGCACCCATGGGTGAAAGTTTATTTAAAAAAAAAAAAAGAAAGAAAAGAAAAGTAAAAAACAGCCTTCCTCCTTGGTGTTGTTTTTTTTTTTTTTTTTTTTCCCACTTGTACGTTAGTAGTGAGGGGAAGGAAGAAACGTCTCCTGGAATGTTGAGTGTTCTGTGTTAAAGGTAGAGGACGGACGGCGGGTGTGTGGAGGAGAAGCCTTTGATTCTAAAAGTATGATTCTAAAACATGATTATTACTTCGGTCTTGGGGTTTGCCCAACTCCTTGTCCCTGTGCCAGCATATCTTCCTTGCGGTCGATAAGTTGTAGGAGCCTTTTTTTTTTTTTTTTTTTTTAACCCCTCTTGGGATAGAGATGGGAATCAGATCTGTTGGATGGTCAGTTTCTAGGCATTCCTTTATTGTTATGGGACTTTTCTATTGTTCTTCCAAGCCCTCTTGCCTTGAACAAGTTACTTGAAGTCCGGTGGGCTTGTTCGCTGGTGTGTATTCTCATGCCAAGTTGACACGTTTGGCTCACCTAGGTCTTTATGTCAGGAAGACGGGACTCTGAGAGGAGTGTGGCAATGGCCTTCATTTGCTGCTTTTACTTTTTTTTGTTTTTGTTACTGGTTTCGGTTGGAAAACTCAGAAAGAAGTAGGAACACTAGCAAAAACAGTGTTACCAACCTTTTGGAACTTGAAAGAAACACATGCGCACAACACCCAAAGTAGGCAGCAGCGTCTAAATTACAGTTGATTGATGGGTATTTAAGTCAGAAATTACTGTGAGGATATTAAAAAAAAAAAAAAAAAAACACCATGTGTCTTCTTGCTTCAGAGTGTGGATGGGTTTTTATTTTGATACCCTTTTGCTTTTTTAAAATAAATGCTAGGGAAAAAAAGATTGTTTGCAAAGTGCTCGTGCATCAGATCTCAAACAACAGCTAGGAAAACCTTGTCCAGACCCACAACAGTGTGTGTTTCAGAAGGGGCTTTTATCTGCTCTCTCCTTCTAGGATCAGAGGGAGTCAATGGAGAGTTTTGGACCCCTCAATATTTTATTTTGGTTTTTTTTTAAGGAACCATTCCTTATCTTCTGACAAATTAGCAATTGGCTGAGTTTTACATAGTGTGTATATGGTGGTAGTGGGGTTGGTGGGATGGAAGAGAGGAGGGGAAAAAAAAAAAAGGCAAACACACTGCATTTCTTAAAAAAGCCCTTGCTTGTATTTTCCAGTCTTTCTTTTTTCTCTTTTTTCGACTTTTGTGTCAAAAATCATGCAGGTTTAAAAATGAAGAAAACACACAAGAAATATTGGGTGCCATTTACTAAGGAGAATATTTATAGATAGCAATGAATAGCTGTAATTGTTGTGAATAGTTTTTAATTTTAGAACATAATAGCTATCTATGGCATTTTCAGCCGATTTTCCTCTGCGAATTATCTGCACTGAAGTTAAATCAAATCACTGACGGAGGTTAAAAAATTATTTTTTTTTTTTACTTCCTTAACACTCTTTTGTTCTCTCTCCTTTCTTTTTTCTCTGTGTTCAATTAACACCCCCAACATAGAACTGTGTTTTTTTTTTTAAGTCTACTACTGTATTTCACTTTTGACACCTTATTTTATTATTCTTGCCTGCCACTTCTTTATAATACAGCAATTATATTATGGGACTGGTACTCCTCTCTTCTTTACAACATTAGAGAATAATGTGTGTGTGTGTGTGTGTGTGTGTGTGTTTGTATTAATAGGAGAGGGGGCATGGCTGTATATGGCAGGGGAATAATTCTGATGGGATGAGGCCTTGAGCCGAGCGGGAGTGAAATAA
The DNA here is from genome assembly GCF_020171115.1 of Neogale vison. Lineage (NCBI taxonomy): Eukaryota > Metazoa > Chordata > Mammalia > Carnivora > Mustelidae > Neogale > Neogale vison. The sequence continues at coordinate 8,231,021 of NC_058100.1, forward strand.
TTTTAGACAATTTAGGGCTGCCTCTGCTCAGATTCCTTTTGGGGTCGAAGTGGCTGGAGACACTTGACAGAAGTTCATCCACGGCAGACAAATGCAAAAACTTTTTCCTGCTGACCAGTGAGTTCAAGTGTTAGGTCTTTTTTTCCCTCTCTTTTGTTTGTGTGTGTGTGTGTGTGTGTGTGTGTGTAGCAAGGGAAGGGAAGTTACAACCTAGCTTTACTAGGACACTACCATTCAGGCACAGAAGTGAGCTGGGCAGAAGCCATGGGATTGGGCCGTATGCGCTTTATCAGTATCTGAATGAAAGCTATAGACATGCCACAAGAGGACTGATGAGAAGTATCCCTTCTCTCCCGTCGCTTTTGTGTGATCCATTTTTGGGACTGGATTAGACAAATCCTGGCGTTCAAGAGGCGGGCAGGAGGGTGCAAAGCACGTGGGGGTCGTAACCTACCAAAACGAGAGTGTTGGAAGTTTGGTGTCGCTTCTTCTAACAATCAGGGTGCCTGGGAGGTTTGGGGAGGGAATTGGGAGAGGGTTTAGGAGAGGGACAAATAGAGAGTCTTGGGCCCTGGGGACAGGGGGTGTTGGGAGCTGGGGGAGTGAGGCTATGGGTTCCCTGCTGGGCCAGGCCAGCCCGTGCATTTAGCTCAATGCTGGTGCTCTGCTTGCCTGTGCCTTTGCCCCTGCGCTCTGACCGACATCCGCGACCTTTGGGTTGTTTGGTTGGCAAAATTACAGAAATGCCCCGAAACAAGCAAACAAACCCAAACTTAAATACGGTACATATTTAAAGAGGAAAGCATTTTCATTTTAATTGAAAGCCTAACCCCAGCTTCTTTGGAGACATAATTTATATTCATGCCTTAGGAAAACTTAGCCTTAATTTTGGTTTTAAACCTCTTTTCGATGGCTGCTGTTATGTTTTGAACGTGGTGAGGTGAATCTAAATATACTTCATTTCTTTCCCTTTTTCTGTAAAAAAAAAAGTTCACCCCCAAAGCCACATGACCGAGGCAGTGTCCGAGGTCCAGTTCCCGAAGACAGCTCTGATTCATTTTCGGGTGACCCCGAGCTCAGCCAGTCCTGCTGTGCTGCTGTTTGTGAGAGGAATAGGACAATTCTGGCTCCAGCTCTGCCCCTTACCTGAGCTGCTGTGCTGAGGCTTAAGGAATGCAGTAGTTGATAAATAAAGTATGGGGAGGATTAATGAGTTGTTTGCAAAGTGCTTTGAGCTCCCTTGGCTATCCAAATAAAAGATGCTGTGTTTTTTGTAATAAATTATGTCAGGGCTCATATCCTGTTTCATTCTATAGGATGTCATTGTGTTAACTCTTTCAGGGCAAGGAAACAATGTATCCACTAGTCTGCAATCCTGTTGCGGGTGGGGGTGGTGGGTTCTCATGGGGAGAATTCTCTGGTTGAATCTTTTGCTCCATCTGCATTTTAGAAATGTCACTTCTCAGAACTTGGCAGAGTGATTTCCAGAAAAAAAAAAAAAGTGCAGGTATAGACTGTCATAAGTTTATAAAACCTATCTCCCTTTATGGCAGAATAAGGTCAGTAGTGACTTCCCGGAAGGTCTTCTTACCAGTGACAGCTGTGTTTCAATCTCTCAATTATTGGTGGAAATCAAGATTGCAGTGGGGAAAAAAAAAATTCCCCTTTTGGGTTTAGCTCCTGGATTCCACTATATCTTGCGCCGACACTGTTGTCATTAAGCAGGTACTGGTGTGGGCGCCTTGTACCTCTGCTAGTTCGGGACCTACCACTAAGGAGTTGTGAGGTGGTAGGCAAATTGCTTAAATAGTTTTAGGAGAAACTAATAGTAGTGGTTAAGGAGTTGGTCTCTGAAGCCCCGCTGCCTCGGTTTGTATCCCACATTCCCTACCTTTGAGCTCTGTGACCTTATTCAAGGTACTACACCTCTCTGTGTGTTTCATTTTCCTCTTCTGTAAAAAGGTGATAACAATGATACCTATCCTAGGGGGGCGTCAGGAGGATTAAATGAGGTAATACATGTAAATTACGGTGCCTGGCATAGGCAGTCAATGACTGTTAGCTTTTATTATTTCTGGCCCTGTTTTCTTACATGAAAACGAGAGGCTCGCACCAGATGGTCCCCAAAGACCAAGCCAATTCCAAGACTCTGTGATTCTATGCTGAAAAGAGGCAGAAATTGCTGCATTTAAGATTTGCTTTCTTTTGTTTCTCTTGCTGTTCTCTTAAAGTGAGAATTAGCTGTATCTGGCCAAAAAGGCTGGGGCTAGGTTGGAAAAAAAAAGGGGGGGGGGACAAAAAGAAGTGGGTAAGAACAAAGACAAAGGGTTTTAATTATCTACAAACTGGACAACAACTACCTGAAAGGCAAAAGTTGCATGTTTTAAGGATGGTGTTCTCTTAGCATCAGCAACAAGAGATATTATGTAATTATAGTTAAAAATATTTTCCCTCTGAAAACACATAGACCCATCCATTTAGTTTATAAAGTTTCCAAGTAGGAAGAGGAACACAAAGTGAGTTTAGGGCAACCCCACCTCTTCCTGACTTCCTACTATGTTTCTTATTCAGGAAAAATTTTATCTTTGTCATAATGACAGCCTTGATACATAGAAGGTTTATTCTTTTTTAACATTTTTTAAAAAGATTTTATTTATTTGAAAGAGAGCAAGAGAGAGAGAAAACGCACAAGCAGGAGAAGGGGCAGTGGGAGAGGGAGAAGAGAAGCAGGCTCCCCACTAAGCAAGGAGCCCGAGGTGATGTGGGGCTCCATCCCAGGACCCTGTGATTATGACCTGAGCCAAAGGCAGATGCTTAACTGACTGAGCCACCCAGGTGCCCCATTTCATTTCTTTTCTTTTCTTTCTTTTTTTTTTTTAAGTAAAACTTTGCCCTACATGGTGCTCAGATTCACAACCCCAAGATAAAGAGTTGTGTGCTCTGCTGACTGAGCCAGCTGGGGCCCCTGATAATTTTCTTGAAACATATTTCATATGCCGTGAAATTGACTAATTTAAACTGTACAGTTTGATGGTGTAGTAGATTGACAAAATTGTAGAGCCCTCAGAACCTAAATTTAGATTTTTTAAAATTACTTCCCAAAAAACTCGGTATCTATTACCAGCCAGTCCATACTCCTCCCTCTGCCTAACCCCTAGTAATTGCTGTAAAATCGCTGGTCTCTATGGATTTGTCTTTTCTGGACATTTCACAGGAATGGAATCCTATAACATGTGGTTTGTTACTAGCTTCTTTCATTCAGCATAATATTTTCAGGTTCATTTATATTATAGCATACCATTAATACTTTATTGACTTTTTAAAAATATTTTATTTATTTATTTGAGAATGAGAGACGGTATGTGGTGGGGAAGGGCAGAGGGAGAAGGAAAAGCAGGCTCCCTGCTGAGCAGGACTCAATCCCTGGGCCCTGGGATCATGACCTGAGCTGAAGGCAGCTGCTTTAACCAACTGAGATACCCAGGCGCCTCCAATTCTTCATTCCTTTTCACAGCCAAATAATATTCCATTGTATGGATATACCACATTTTGTTTATCCATTCTTCGGTCGATGGATTATTTAGCTTGTTTTGTGTATTTTTGCTGCCCTGAACACGTGCATATGAGTTTTGTGTGGAGCTGTTTGTATTTCTCTGGATCTCTAGGTAGGAGTGGCATATATACATAGGAATCAAATGGTACTCTATGCTTGGTGTTTTGAAAAATTGCTACACTGTTCCCCTGACTCTGAAGTCATATTGTAAATGACTGGAAGGTTTGTTTTTGGCACTTCCAGCCTTCCATTTCTTTCAGTCTTTTTCTACAGTCAGGGATCTTTTCCATGTTTAGGGTTCTACTATGATTTTTGTTTTCTTGGATCAACACCTACTTTAAATTTTTTTGGAATAAATATAAACCAAAAGAGTGAATTTCTACCACCAGAATTTTAGGTGTCCCGTTCCTGGAAAGGAAGGAGTTAGCAAAAAAAAAAAAAAAAAAGATTGGATGATCTTCTTTCTTTCTTTCTTTTTTTTTTTTTTTAAAGATTTTATTTATTTGACAGAGAGAGACACAGTGAGAGAGGGAACAGAAGCAGGGGGAGTGGGAGAGGGAGAAGCAGGCTTCCCGCTGAGCAGAGAGCCCGATTCAGGGCTTGATCCCAGGACCCTGGGATCATGACCTGAGCCAAAGGCAGACGCTTAACGACTGAGCCACCCAGGCTCCCCTGGGTGATTTTCTGAATAGAAATTGAGTATGCTAGAGAAAGCATGGACTTTGAGGCAAACCAACTTGGATTCTGTTCCCAGCTAGGTGTGTAACATTAATAAGTTATTTGATTTAAGAGAACTTCAATTTCCTCACCTCCACTGTAAAGATAATCATTCTATAGGGTCGTTGGCATGCACTAAACAGCACAGTAATGGAAGGCATATTGTTGAGTGAGTTTGCTCACTCCATGCCAACTACTGTTTTTTGGTTTTTTTTTTGTTTTTTTCCAAAACCACATGGCCGAGTGTTGACCATCCTTCTCACTAGTTGGGCTCTGTCTCTTCAGGTTGGGTTTTCTCCCAGCTCGGTCCAGGGGTTTGAGAGGCTCACCAAAATGCTTCCCGACCCAGCTGCATTTCAACGTTTTAAGTGGTTGTCTGTACGAGAGGAAAAAAGCTCCCGGGCGACATACCTGCCTCTCCCTCCTTCTGTCCTAGAGATCTAGGAAGGGCGTCCCATAAAGCAGTGCTCTTCAGTAAACATATATGTAATTAAAAAAATTTTTATATGTAATTTTAAATTTAATGCTTTGAATGTTCTAGTGGCTCATTAAAAAAAGGTAAAAAAGAAACAGGTAAAATTAATTTTAAGAAATGTATTTTTTAATCCTAATAGCTAAAATAGCTCAACATTTTGTGATCAACATAAAAATTATTAAGTATTTTACTTTTTATTTTGTACTAAGACTTCGAAACCCATTGTGTATTTTACACGTAAAGCACATCTTCAGCGGCCCAGCCGTACTTCAAGCAGTTAATAGTTACATGGGCCTAGTGTCTTCCATGATGGTCAGCTTGGCCATGGAATGTTGTTTTGGCATCAACTTTGGTTTTGTTTCTTTTTTGGCCTGGTTTTTGCACTCAGGAGGACACATGGTTGTTGCCTACTCAGACTTGATTTGGTACTTCTGTAGTTATTGAAATTGATTCCCGATGGGAGGTCAAGTTCCAGAATAAGGCATGTATCTAAGGCATCACTTTCTGGCAGAGACTGTCACACTGGTGGGAGCTAGGATGAGGTCGTTCCCCACTGTCTCCTTCTATTTTTTTTTATTTTTTTCTTTCCATAGATCATTGTTTTATGATTCCTTTCCATATCCTGAACAAAATCTAAAATGTTCCCTAAAATAAAATGAGTGGGTGGAAGCAGCCATCTTGTTTTCTGCCCTTAGAATATAATGAACGAGTACAGAGGAGCCCGAGGTGTGACAAAAGTTTGCAGGACCCTGAGTCAGGAGTTCTGAGGCCAACTGCTGACTGCCTCCAAAGTATGTTATTTTAAGAATGTCATTTAACCTCTTGATCTTAGGTTTCCACATCCATGGAATGGGCAACTCTAGAAAGTCACGAACCTGACCCCACGTCCCATAGATCACGAGCCCCATCGTGATCCCTGCCAAGGCTTCGGTTCATAAGATGGAAGGCAGGTGGAGCATGTAGAAAAGAAAATTCTTTTTCATTGTTATTGCGTTTCTCATGTGTCCTCTGACTCCTGGTATCTTTTCTAGACACTCATGCCAAAGTGGCTACGGTGGTATTAAGGCCACCTCCATCAATCAAGTTGAATTGCAGAAGGCAAACTGGGAGAGAAAAAAAAAAATAGCGATTTTTTTTTTTTTTTTTAATTGAAGCGTTTAAGCATCACATTTATAAAGCCAGTTGGAGGCCAGGCCCAGTTCAATCCACCTTGTTGACTCCATGACTACAAATAGTGGTTCTTTTGCGCCCTTTCTGTTTGTAGCAGTCAGACTCTAGCCTAGAAATTGCACTTGGAAGATACAGAGTTGTGGTTGTAGGATTGGAAGCGCAACCCAGGAAGTTGGGAAACTTGGCTCTGGTTTTCACCTTGGAATTGTGGAGAGTGAGCTGTTCCCCATTTGCCTCAGCTGGAATACTGAAGTAAGGTCTGTTTCCCACCTGCCTGTCAGGAGGGCTTTTGGAAAGCGAGGCTATTTAGGAAAACGTTTGGTTTTCAGTAAGTGTGAGCCGCTAAGGGCGAGGGGAACGCGATCTGGTCTGTCGTGCTTGGCGACAGGGCTGAATCTGCCAGCGGGTCGGAGGAATTAAGTTTACCTAGTGGCCTGCGCTGGTAGGCCAGGGAGAGAGGGCGGCCAGGCGTTTTCTTCCGATCGCTGTAGGTGATCTGAGACCAACTGTGTCCCTGCAGGAGAATCCTCCTTATAATTACCATTGTTAATCGAATTGAAAGTTTGCATTTCTCTTTTGTCCCTAACGAAGAAAGCCACTCTGGGACCCTAACGGGGAGCACCGCCTGCCTCCATTCTGAAAGGTCCTCTGCGGACGGGAGGCCGTGCACGGTGATGCCTTCCAGCAGAATTTGCTCGCGGAGGCCCTGGGACCTTGCCCCCTGCTTAGATCAGTAAACACTTCAAAACAAAGCGCCTGGGCCCAGACCGGGCTTCCCTTTGTGCGGTGACCCCGCAGCCCTGAGAAAGCCTGGGTGGGTGCGGGTGGGTGCGGGGCAGACGCACCGCCACGTCGTGGTCAAGGGCGCTGGGTCAAGGGCGGCCAGGTGAGCGGCCGGAGGTCCGGGGGAGCCGAGGGCCGCTCACTCACACCAGGTGGAGGACGGAAGGTGGAGTCGTCCGGAAGGAGTTTAAGGGGCTGCGTCAGGACAGAAAACTTTGAGAACTTGGGGGAATGCGGGCCGAGAGGCCTGGCGGGGAGCCACCCGCGGGGCGCAATGGGAGCCGCTCCCTTTGGACGCGAGCTTGGGCAGGGGGTCCCCGGGAGTGGGGCGGGAGCGGGCCTCGCTGGCCCCTTCTTCCCAGGCCCCTAGCCGCCGGCCTCGTCCCCCAGCCGGGTCGACCTTGCTGCCCTTGCCCTGAGAGGGTCGCGGGGGGGGGGGGGGAGAGGCCCCCCCCCCCCCCCCGCCACCCAGGGTCGGCCCCTCAGGAGCCCCACGACCTTTATTAGGCACCCGGTGGACTGGGCCGGGCTGCATACGGTCAGGGCGTTGGGGGCCCTGGAGTGAGGGCGCTCAAGGACGCGCGACCCCTGTCCCCAATCCCGGCCCGAGCGGCGGTTTCCGACTGCTGGGGTGCCCGGTGCCCGGCGAGCAGACCTCCTCCTTGGCGGTGGCTTTGCACGCAGAGGTGACACGCACGAGGCCGAGTGTGTGCGCGCGCGCTGACACGCACGCGTGTTCATTTGCAGCTTCTTTCTTAGTCGGCCCCGTGTTGTTTCCCGCGGATTCCAGTGCTGCTCGATGGTATTGAAATGAATCTAACGCCTAATCTGAAGTTGCTGCAGAGACCCTCCCTGTCGTCTTGGTCTCTCGGCTCTTCCAGGGAGCGCGTCATCTTCCCCTAAGGAGATTTTTAACCCAGAGCACCTCGATGTACTTCAAACAGCCCTGACATTTGTTTTTGTTAAGCGTGGTCTGATTTCTTTAACACTTGAAGAAGGTTTGGGGCCTTTAAAGGTACCTAGTTTCTTATATGGCTGCTTGTCTTGTCTCCTAGGAATGCTTGAAGGGGCCTCCAGCTGCCTGATTTTTGCAAGTCTTGGGCAAAGAGAAAATTGATTTGCCCAAACACACGTAGTTGCTCCCCCTCCCCCACCAGGCCTACTGGAGCCGAGGCAGGAAGGGGCTGTCATCAGTGCCCCTGCCTAAGCCATATTACTTTATTTTTCTTCTTAGAAAGTTACACTAGGAAAGATGTTCTTGATGTGTGATTATTATTCTTAAATGAATTCTTGTCTTGATGTGTGATTATTTTTCTTAAATGGATTCTCGTGCTTTCCTATTATTGCTCTGTTACAGCCTGGCAAAGCAACCACCAGGTCCTGTAATAGACCCTCCAGAAACTTTCCACTGAATGCACGCAGGAGAGCTAGAAGTCGGAAAGGTTGAATTCCCTCATTGCTTGGAAAATCTGTGAATTAATTCTGTGCATTTCACCAGCCCAGTCTCTGATCCTCCAACTCCCAGGCCCATCATAATTTCACAGTGTGAAGTTCTCATCCCGGTAATGGGGGGAGAGGATGGAGGGGCTTTATGTAGGTATGTAGGTTGAAAGGTCTCATGTTCTTTCTGACTGTTGAGGACCTTGTAGCTAAAATCGAAATTACCGCTCATTCCGGCAGTGGTGATAATGAAGAATGCAAACAGTGGCTTCCCTCTGCTCCAGGTTTGGACACCACGGCCCTCCTACCTCATTGACGGTAGTGACTTCCTCCCTTTTAGGGGATTCAGGCTGATGTATCTTGGTGCCTGGAGTCACTTCCTTGAGGCGGAAAGAGACCAGCATCTCCCTAGTGGCCTCCCTATGGGCATTCGTATTCAAAGACTGGTGGTCTTTTCAAGATCCCATTAGAATATATCTTCTCCCTTACAATTTCGCCTTCCTCCTCTTGCCCTCCATAAAAGATCTGGAAGCTTAATTGTTTTTCAGTACGTTTGGCCAGATATTTTTGAACACTCAGTTCTGGAGATGTTGGAGGAAGACTCTTCGGTCCCACAAGTTGAACAGTGAAAAAGTTAAAAATGAATCCCTGTCCCGACTTGGTTTGGTCTTAAAGTGTCAGCTGGACATGTTCAGTTTCGACCTTCTGGAGGGCATGATGAAATTTGCAGAGTTTGTACCCTATTTTGGACCATTGGTTGCTTTGGCAAATATTTATGGAACTTCTTGTATGAAGCCATTATGTGAAACCTAGGAATGCAAATGTGTAAGCTCTGGCCCTTCACCCGCTAGGAGCCTAGCTCCCCATCCAATGAGGAGTCTCGGTCATGGTCTTTGTAATGCGGGCAGCTGACTTGGCTCCCAAAGCCCTGTGCCCAGGGCGGAATGTGTTCCCTAGGACCATGAGTGTGGCCATTGCAGTAATTTTGAACGAAAGCTCATGAATGCTCTAGGTGATCTGAGTCCAAGTGTGCTTCCTTGGATTCAGAGGATGCTGCGTTATACGTAGGCAGCCTGAGAAATGTTCTATGTCTGAGTCTTTGCCTTGCTGTTCCCAAAGCTTGCCACCCATTTCTCCCCTTCGCTCTCTCTTTTGTCCCCTTCCTTGCTCCGACTGGGGCCTCCCCCACACCCCCAAATTGCTATTTGCCAAACTTGTGACCTGAGACCACTTGGCATTTCCCTGGGATGGCTGGAATTTACCACCCGCCGAGTAGGCATTCTGTGACATTTGCTCACCTGGGTAGCTTAAGCTCCGTGGTCTGTGAGGAGGGAGTGCCTAGCGGAAGTGTGAAATTTACCTCTGTGCTCCAGGGTTCTTGCCAGCAGGGAGACAAACAGTGATGCTTCTGGAAGCCGGAATTAATTTTTATCGTGGTGCACATATATAGTTATATATATTCATACACGCATTTATTATGTATTCAATAAATGCATGTAGACAATTTGTGCATTATCTGTCATTCCGTAGTCATTATTTTAACAAATTAAATTTTCATGGTTAGATTCATCTTTCACGTGCATCCCCTCCCCTCCACGGGTACCTTCTTTCTTCTTCTCCCTCCTGCTGCTAGAAGACGCTGGGTTACCCTTATGTTCTCTGAGGCCTTGTGCCATCAGATGCCCTATCCCCTTAAGGTTTTGGAGACGCCCGCGGAGGCTTTCTCACTGTGGCCTGCCCAGCCGCGCTGCTGGTGAGGCAAGAGTTGCTTGTCTCTGTGGATCAAACTGGTCTAGGAGCTTGTCCAGTCCAGTTCCTGGGACAGGCCAGCCCCGGAGGCTTCTCTGGCTCTTCCAACCCACAGAAGCACAGTCTACAGGTCCTGGCTGTTAGCCGAGGAAGGGAGGCAGGCAGTGTAGACTGTGAAACTGTTGCCTTTTGCTGCTGTTCACCGTGTCTCAGTGATTTGAAGGGGAAGAGGACTCTGGGCCCCAGGCTCGGAGAAGAAGGCTGGTGTGTCGTCTCAGGGTGAGGCACAATAGGAAATGTCTGCAGAAGCGATGCTTCCGCCTTCCCTGAGGAGCAGGGAAGTCGACTGTCCACAGGGAATGATAAGTCACGTGCTTAGAACCCTCAACTGCAGGCAGAGCTCCTGTGATCAGCCGGATTTTTGAGATGAGGAAACAGGTACAGAGAGTTTCTTGAACTTCCTTCAGGTCACACAACTAATGAGAGAGTGAGTTGGGACTGGTGTTCCTTAGGAATTTCTATGAAAAATGTGGATTTTTTCCCATTGAATGACAGCCCTTCAGATGCTGATTCCTCCAGGAAAAATCCTGTGGAATCCTCCTTCGTTGTCCAAAAAACAAATGGTTTGACTCTACCCACCTCTGGTCCTGTTTCTCAGGTACATAAATTTAATTATGTCTTGGCTGTGGTTAGCTGTAAAACATACATAAAAGGAGATAAGTCCAAAATCCTCCTTGGGCCTATTTCCTGATTTTTATTAGGCCTCTCTGCCTGTTCCCTTTTTAGAATCTCCCTGATTTCTTCCAGGCAGTGAGCATGACTTATTTTCCTGGGTGGTCAGCGGCTTGACTGCCCCTCTTAGGTGTGTATCACCTTTTCTGGTTCCTTCTCAGCAGCCTGGGGTTTCGACAGGAACATAGAACAGGTCAGTGTCTTGTTCTTGCATACCCTTCTTGGTCCTGCTGGCTTTCTGTCGGACGTCCTTCTGTCTGTCCTGTCTGTCGTACCTCCGGTTGTGGCCACACTCCAGGCCCCAGGGTGCTTGGGTCATTCAAACGGGTACAGCTGGGAGTTGCCGTGGTGAGACCTGGATGTCGCCTTTCTCCAGCCGCCAAGCCCCTCGGTCAGTGGGGCACCTTGAACAGCTCTTTTGTTTTGAGAAGTGGTTGGTTCTCAGTTTTCAGGAGGGGACAGCTGCGTCCGGTGGTGGGGGGGAGGGGTGGCCCTGGTAGAATCCGGGTGGAGGTGACGTCTTGATGACAGTGACACTTTTCACGGCCTGTTATCTTCACGTTGCCCCAGGTGTCGGAAGGAATAAAGACACAATTCAGCATATCCCATGTTTCAGTGTGTTGTTTTGAAAACAGCTTAACCCCAGGAATGCCTTCATAAAGAAAATCTTACAAAAAGAAAAGAAACCCACTTAATTGTACCACCCTAGCTCACTTTCTATAAGCAGCAACCCCCGTCACTCCTCCCCTCCCCGGGGGGGTCACACCCCCCCCCCCCCGACCCCCACCAGCCCATTGCTTGTATGTCTTTCCTGTCATTTTTCTTATGGCTGTATGACTTTTCCATTTCTTGGGGATGATTACATATGCAGGGATGAAATTCTTTCCTATTTTTGCAATGGAACCCGTTAAGGATCTTAATTTATTTATGTATTGCTCCTATCATCTCAAAGAGGGAAGTCAAGCAGTTTACCAAAAGAGAGAAGCAAAACGAAGAGATGTACTAAAGAAGTGAGGAACACAGAAGAGAAAATTGTGGTAGAAAAAATAAAGTGCCAGGGAATGCTAGTGTGTAAAATTGAATGCGTGAGGATCCTTTCTTGTCGTAGACTTGGTTCCAGTCCTTTTGCTGGTAAGGAAATAGCATCTGCCTCTTAGGATCAAACTAATTGAGAAGCTTATTTAGTCCAGATCTTACAGAGTTTGTTACAACTTTAACTCTCTGCTTCCTGGCAGCAAAAGAGAAAAGGGAAACAGGATCAGTTTCAGATTTCAAAGCGCTGAGAATTGTAATGAATCAGAATTGGACTCGTGTTAAGAAGATGGTAAGGGATGTGATACATGTTGTCCTCTACAACACGGTCAGCAAAATATTATATTTCATATTTTACCATAGCCTGTTACATAAAATGTCCCTACAGCACTCCCTAGAGCTTATTATAATTATTGGCTTATGATCTGATTCTCTCATTAGACTAATGAATTTCTGGAAAATAGTGATCAGGACTTCTATGACCAGCAACACAATATAGATACTCAGCTCGTATTTATTGAATTGAAATGCTGTTTTATCTGTTTCTCCACAAAGGAGATAAATCCATTTATTAGCATTTATTGAGTACTTGCTACTAAAAAGAAGGGTCAGTCAAAAGTCCCTGCCCTTGGGGCTACTTATGGTTGTCTGGGAACAGCTCATATCCTAAGAGGTACATTGCTTGGCTGGTAAGTGCTATGTAACAGAGGCATGAACATCTTCTGTTTCGTGGCATCGAGTATCCAGTTGCTTCAGATACGCTCAGTACAGCTGGCTTCTCCCTTTGGAATTTGTGTTGGGGTCTTGAAGCCAGGAGCGGCAGGGGGAATAACAGGAATGATCAGGGCATCTGAGTTTGTGCCGAAGAGAGGTGATCGTTTTGCAAATTTGCATTTTCACTTCTATTCTCTTTTAGGAAAAAGTGTCCTATTCCTTGACTAACTAACCCAACCTCCCTGAACCCCAGGTCTCCCCTATTGGGGTAGGGCAAGCACTGGGGCCCCTCTTCCTGATGGGACCCAGCAGCCTCAGTGGGGAGACGCTGTGGTTTCTTTGTCCCTGGGCGGCTGGAGTCGGGGCCACCGCTCTGTTTCTGGGGCTGGCTTCCAGAGAAAACACCATCTGAAGACTAGGAGGAACAAAGGATCCTTGGAGCATACTTGTGAAAGAGAGAGTGAAAAGATCAAGTAACTGCCTCATCTGGCTTTTAACCAGTTTTGTCAATTATTAGATGTTCATTACTACACTAATCAGAGAGAATTTTTACCTTCGTTTTGTTTTTTTAAGATTCATTTATTTATTTTAGTTCTGGGGGGAGAGATAAGGGGGCGGGCAGAGGAGAGAGAGTGCCAAGCAGACTCCGGAACCCCAGCCGGGGCTTGATCCCAGGACCCCGATCCCAGGACCCTGAGATCACCCCCTGGTATAACACCCTCAGGTGTAACCAACTTGCCCACCCTGGTGCCCCAAGAATTTTTATCCTCTTACTTCCCTTCCTCCCTCTTTTCCTTTCTTCCTTCCTTCTTTTGAAAAACATTCACCAGGCACTTCTAAGCTAGGCATACCGGCTTCCCTTGATCTAAAAGCAGAGTGTCCTGTGACATGTAAGCCAAAGGGCATAAAGCAAAGAAACAGCTACCATCAATTTATATGGGAAACATTTTTGAGTGTTCCCAGACTCCTTTCGCCTTCTCTGATACCTTGGACACATCTTGCCAAGGGATGCACCAGACACCTGGAGAGAAAGCTCAGGTGCTCAGGGGCACAGGTCAGAGTTCTGGCAACCTATGGCTGAGGGGCTGAGTATGGGTCCCAGGAAGGAACTGGGCGGCGCCCCCCTCGCTTCCCTGGGGACATGCTGCCTCTGACTCTCACTGCAGATCTAAAGTTGAAGGATATTTTCACCTTTTGCACCCCCCCCCACGTTTTTTTTTTTTTTGGTGAAAACAAAAGTCCTCTTTGGATTCTTTCCAGTTTGCAAAAACAGGTACTATTCTAGGTCTTTCGTACAAGTGAAGTGGCTCTGGGCTTGGGCGCCCCTGGAGCTCCGTCAGTTAAACATCTGCCTTTGGCTCTGTCATGATGTCAGGGTCCTGAGATGGAGCTCCCCACGGGGCTTCCTGCTCAGCAAGGCGTCTGCTTCTCCCTCCCCACCCTGTACGTTCTCTTTCTCTCAATGAAATAAATAAAACCTTAAAAAAAAAAAAAGTGAAATGGCTCAATGCAGACCTTTGTGAAGTGGGGGACACCTGTAATGAGAGATGGGAGACAGGGCCTTGCCCTCAAGGTGCTCACCGGTGGGGGAAAAGGAAGAGAGGGCTTCAGAGTAGCATTGATCAGGACCTTGAAGGTGACCTAAACATAGCACAGTGCTTAGCCCACAGTATGCTCTCAGATGTTTCCAGAGAAACGATGATTCCAGTTTTCTCTAAGATTGGTAAATTCCTAGTGAGCCAAGCTTCTTGCACACCTAACATGGTGCATAGGTACATATGATGTTCAGTAATCGTTAGTTGAAGGAAAAAAGGGAAAAAAGGAGTGATAGATAATTCATCTGAATCTAAATTGGATTTCCTTATAATTTTCAGCATCTTAAAGAATTATTTGTAAAATTCTTCCTCTCTGTGGCGAGCGTACTCATTTCTGAAGATGATGTGTTTGCTTCTGGGATGTGTTACAGCTCTTTTCTACTAGATCATTCCAGCGAAGTGTTCTAAACCCTGTGCTCTGAGACAGAGAGGCTTCTGGTTGGAATCAGCTTGTTCCTGAATGGGGAGAGTTCTTGGATGGCTCCTCTGTGTCTGAGTTTTCTGAATTATGGTATTGGACTTGGAATTGTGAGGGTTACGCGGGGTATCGTGGGGTGGATGTGGGGTGGGGGAGAGTGTGTAAGACCAGACACATGAGAACGGTGTTAAGACAAGTGATAATCAGATGGAGGAAGCTGGCTAGACACAGCCTTCCAGTGGGAGAGGTGGAGGTGGGAGGGGCAGCCTCTTCTTAGTCAGTGGCTCAGATTCCAGCACCTTCTTTCATGTCCATCGTCCCATCCTCCTGTCTTTTCCCATGTGCAAAGCCTCCTCTTTTCTCTCTGCCCTCTCCCAGAAGTCAAGTTACCTGTTTGCTCCTGCTGACTTTTCCCCCAGGTTTCCTCCCATCATGTCGATGGAAACTTTGGCAAAGGACTCCTCAATTAAAAAAATAATGTTAATAATGTAATAATAATAATAGTAGTGATGGTAAGTACAAATAAACTCAAGAAGTTGAAAGTGGGTTGTTGGTGGTTTTTTTGTTTTGTTTTAGGTGAAAGAGGTTGTAAACCCTGAGGCAGGGGAAGTAATTGAATAGGAGGCTTTCTGGGCACACTCACCACCCCCTCCTTCCAGTTAAGCACTCAGTAATTTAAACCTGTCCTTGGGGAGGAGTAAAGGGAGAATTGCCCCCATCTTCCTCCCACTGGTCCCCTCCCCCCCCCCCAGTGAAAATTCCTAGTCAGAGTCTGTGATATCTCAAACTGGGCTGTCACTTCTCAGGGTCACTCCCTGGGGAGAGCCTTCCCCCAGTCCCAGTGCAGTTCAGACGTTCCTGAAGAACAGGACTTCATGTTGGGTCGCGCATTTGCTTTAGTGACTTTGCTATTTAGCCTGTTCCTGGGGAGGTTTGGTGGGGAGTGGTCTCAGACAAGGACTCTCACTGTGGGCTTTGAGGAGGGTAGTAGGTCCTTGAGGACCAACACAGTCTTCCCTTATCCACAGGGGCTACATTCTGAGAGCCCCAGTGGATGCCTGAAATCTGGGTCGTACAGAACCCTATAAAAACTCATGCTTTTCCTTGTACGTGCAAACCTATGATACAGCTCAGTCTATAAATTAACCACAGTAAAGGATTAACAATAGTAACTAATGATAAAAAGAAAACTTATAATGATACACTGTAATAAAAATGATGTGAATGTGATCTCTGTCTCAGAGTATCTTATTAGACTGGACTCTGCCTTCTTGCGAGTTGATAAAAGGCCTACGTAATGAGATGAAGCCAGGGGAGTGATGTAGGCATCAGGGCGGAGGGTCAGGCCACTATGGACACCTTCTGACTGTATCTTCGAAGGAGGTTCATCTGTTTCCAGACCCTCGGGGTCACTGAAGTCTCAGGAAGTGAAACCCGAATAAGGGATGGGAGGGGACTGTGATGCACTGAGAATGTTCTGAAGATTTCCTTTGGCTTGGCTTGGAGGCCCCTAGAACCAGTTGCTTTGGTTCTTTTCTGGGGCTGTTCCACTTTCTCAGTAGAGCCACATCTGCTTAAGACTTCTTGTCTGTGACCTTTCTAGTTGCCAAGACTCACCCTCTGCCGGGCACTGAGAAAATTCTGCGTTTTGGTCTGTAAACTGTTCCTCACACTCGATGCTCATGTGTACTGTCTCTCTTGAGTAAGGAACCTTTCCTTTGTGCGATTAAGAAACAAAATAAATTTCAACGTGTAGCCTCACTCATTTCCTTTAATATTCCTTCAGTAAGTAGTGCTTATAGACACACATTTATTCCTTCAGCTAAATAGTCAACAAATGGTACCTTCCCGGGGTACTAAGTAAAAGAGAAAGTAACCAGGGAATCTGGTTTTATGGCTCTCACGTCCACGGAGAAGACGTGCTACACTTGCACCCTTGCTAATGAGAGCATTTTCTCACATGTTTGAAGAATCCTAAATAGAGGTGGTCACTTTTCTAAGTCACACATCAAACCAGAGTTGAAAATACCCAGCACCCACCTCTCTTGACGTGGCATTTACAGTGGTGGAGTTTCTGCCCTAATGTATCCAGACAAACAGGAGTAACAAGAGCAGCAGGTGTTTTCTGCAAAAGACGCATCCTTTGCTGGCCACGAGGAAGTTCTTCCTGGGTAGAGATGCTGCAATTAGCCCCGTTGCAAGAGCGAGCATCAGATATGGCACCAGGCGCAAGATGTGTGCTCAGTGCAACGTCTGAGTGTCCTTCTTTGTTTTTTTTTAAGATTTTATTTATTTATTTGACAGAGAGAAATCACAAGTAGATGGAGAGGCAGGCAGAGAGAGAGAGAGGGAAGCAGGCTCCCTGCTGAGCAGAGAGCCCGATGCGGGACTCGATCCCAGGACCCTGAGATCATGGCTTAACCCACTGAGCCACCCAGGCGCCCCCTGAGTGTCCTTCTTCGTGGCCAAAGCAGAACGGAAGCCCGCGTGCCCATGTGGAGTAGCATCCTGGTGCAGGGGAACGGCTAGTCTGTTGGGTACACCGTTGAGTAGATGGGTAACGCGGGAGCCTGGGGCGCACACTCCTGGGGCACGTGTGCATGGCTGCCTCCTCTAGGCACTGAGGACACTCTAGAGACCGACCCAGGCACCTCCACGGTGGCTGTGACCCTCCTGGGAGCTGTGCGTATAAGATGCTTTGTAAGTCGGAAATTCACAACTTCGAGATTCCTTCTCAAACCTGCTTAGAATTGAAGCAAAAGGAGGCCACAGACTGGCAGGCGTGTGGAGGGCTGACTTAGGACATGGGGGAATCTTGTGGAGCCTGGAGTTGACGGGGGCACGCGGCGGATATGAAGCCGGAGACCCCAAGGAGGGTGGGGCAGAGGGGTGTGACTAGGAGTTAGGTGATGGTGCGGGGACACTGTTATCCACACACAGGACTTGAAAGTAGAGGTGACCTGCCCACCGTGGCAGCTGTCCCCCAGGACTTTGTCTGGAGGATGAAACTTGAAAGTCAACTTCACAGCCGCTCGTGCCTGACACTGGGGAGAGTGCGGGATGACGGCTGCGGGGGAGGTAGTGGGCGCAGCACGTTTTCTGGTTGTGTTTGTGTGTGGGTCCCTATTTCACCTTTCCGGGTCTCACCCACCTGGCCAGGATGCTACAGGGAAGGCTGGTGTCTCGCCCCGCCCTATGCACATGTGTGTGCAGGCTGTTTGCTAACTGCGTCCCTGTCTGAGGACACTCCCTAGCTTCCTGGAAGCGTGTGTGTGGTGCGCAGGACCCCGACGCGGCGTGGTGGAGAGTGGCGACTTGGTGAGTTGCTTACACTCCAGGGGTCCACTGCTTCGTCTGTAAGCGAAGGGGTTAGACTTGAGTGATTACTAAGGTCTCCTCAAGGCGAGGCTTGGAGCCTGCCTTTTTAGGGTGAAGAGCCCTTTTTGTTTGTAATGGGAATACTTATTTTGTAACAAGAAGGTGTATTTTCCGCCCTTTTTTGTTGTTGATTTTGTGCGTCCGATTTTCTTAGAAAAGGACATTGGGCACGCTTATTTGCTTATTCGACGGGGGGGAGTTTACTTTCCTCTTCGTAGGACTGCAGCAGGAGTTGTTTTCGGTACATAGATTCACTTACTAACTCCAGTTCCTCAGCAGATAAACGAAGGCCCCTCTCGTTGGCCCATCTGTCTGTCTGTCTCTTTGTCATAGAGATTTTTTGTGAATTTGAGACTCGGGTACAGAGTTGTCATGGAGGGCAGCCCTCCACTCGTGCTTGGGGGAAACTGGCACCCATCACACCCCAGCGGGCACTCCCAGGAGAGGTGGGGAGTCCGAGTGGATGCCAAGTCCTACTGGATGCTGTGGCAACCTCCCCCCCAACCCCTTCCAGCCCAGGGAGTGTGAATCCCCACCCCCAGGTTGCTTAAGTTCAGGACTTAGACGCAGATGGAGAGAGGCAAGAGCCCTGGGGCGGCTGGGAGCCCTCCGCACCTCTCCCCTCTCCATGCGGGGATGGACCCCTGAGTTTTTGGAAACTGAAATCCCAACTCTGAGGCAAAGACCAAAGGGCAGAGGTCAGCCCAAAAGTGACTGCATGATTGCACGCGGGCGTAGAATAATTGAAGGAAGCAGGGATACCCATCGCCGGGAGCTGAAAAACCTCACGTCCAGATGTGGTCAGAGAGGTTCGCAGAATGAAAGACAGTCTGATGAGTGAGATACACACGCCTGTAGAGCACAATAGAAAAATCGATAGTAAGTGGAGGTGAAGGAGTTTTCGCTGGGTTTTATCGAGCACAAAGAAGACAAACTGGCTTTTGCAATGGCTCCCACTGTATGTTAATGGGGCCTTTTTTTTTTTCCCCCCTGAAAACTCCAGGGTAGGGGGAAAAGGCGCACAGGAGAAGTTGTCAGGCGGTACGTGCGAGCCCATGCATGGGTCCATGCAGACCCACCGATGAGGGGAGAGAGACACAGGCTCAGGACAAAACCCTTTTGGGTTCGCACAGTTGGGTTTGCGCCCACGGTGAAGGGTGCTCCGATTGCACAGGCGGGTGTGCCTGTGTGTAATTTGGGGTTTCCAGGAAGCCAGGAGTGCGACCTGTCTTTTCTCATCCCAGGTTCCTTCTCCCTTGCCTTTGCTCTCCACGCGTCTACTGTGGCTTTATTAGGAATTCCCTTTGGTTTAGGGGGAAAAAAAATAGAGGGAGAAAGAGAGCCGGCTGGAGGGGGTAGAAGCAGAACTAGCTCTTGGCCGGCAGCCACAGCATGGGCCCAGCAGCCTTGTTGGAGAGCCGGGCCCTGCCTTCTGTTTTCTTAAGCACACCCCCTTGCCCCCCACCGGGCCCTCTTTTTTTTTTTTTTTCCTGAGGGGGCTGAGGGAGGCTGTTTCTACCCTCCTAACTACCCCCCCCTTTTTTTCCCTTTCTGTTGTTTAAAGAGGATCTTTTTTTTTTTTTTCCCCCTTTTTGAGGCCTGAGCCTCCAGCCGGGTTTCTCCTCTCTGGCCTCCCCTCGCCTCCCCAGCCCCCTCCCTGACGAAGAGTTCATCCAAAGTTCGCATCCAGACTCCGAACAAAGTGGCGCAGACCTTTTCCTGACTCCTCACCCTTTGTCCTCATCACTCAGTGACAGACAGGAATCAAATGCTGAGGACCCAGCCGGGCGAGGGGCCGTGGGGCCGTGGGGGAGGGAGGGGACGGGAGAAGGGGCTGTTCCCATTAAGGGGCCGGGGCCTCCGCGGCCTCGCAGGGGAGGCCGGAGGCAGGAGGAGGGCGCAGGGGGGCGGCCCCAGAAAGGATTCTTGTTTTCGTTTCCCCCAGGCGCACACGGGGAGCTCCCCAGTTGTTTGCCGACGGGTTCATCTGGTTTCTGTTGGAGGCGGGAGAGAGTCCGGGCAGCCGTGAGCAGCCGCGGCTGGCTGGGGGTGGGCAGCGCGGAGGCCCGGGAGGCCCGGGAGGCCCGGGAGGCCGGAAGCCCCGAGCTGGGGCGCTTTCTCCTGAAGCGGAAAACACGGCCTTGGGCTGATCCTCCTGCGAGGAAACAAATTCTCTGGGAGGGAAGGCTTCACCTTTTGGAGGTGGATTACACTTCTCAGGACACCAGAGGACCATAGAGCAAATTACTTCTTCCAGAGTGCTAAATGGTCCCCCGGTGCCCTGGAAAGAGCCCGTTGACCTCCGAAAGGTGAGTGGTTTATTGCCGGAGCGGAGAATATTGGCTGCGATGCCGGCTCATCCATCCTCTCCCATCCCTGCGAGGCACTGAGGGTGGAGGTGATGGTACCCACCTGTCACCACAGGAAGGGGGCCTGATAGATGCTTCTCCGAGCCCCGTTCCCAGGATCCGATTGCTGGGCGGGGGGGTGAAGTGACTCTGCCAAGGTCTCTCGCAGTGACCGCTGCCTGAGAGGAGAGGCCGAAGGGAGCCCCCCCTCCCCGCGATTGTCCCGACCCCATGAGGGGCTGCCCGCTGTTTTCTTAGTGTTGGGGGTCAGGGGAGAGAGCTCTGGGCCGGCTCACTTGTCCTGCTCACTTCACACGCTCCTGCCGTGATCCCGAGTCTCCCGAATTGTGTGTGTGGGGGAGGGGGTTCAGCAGTGACATGCCTTGACGTAGGAGAACAGGGTGCGAAATCTTGCTTGCCATCATGATCAGACCGATCGCCTCTTCTTCCCCTAAATCGCCAGAATCACGATGAACTCTGCGACTTCCTTCCTGAAGGGGATGCTGTCACCCAGCCCTTCCTGGTGGGTGATTAGGGGAAGCAGGAGCTCTTGCTGTTGGGGTGATGGGGTGGGGGGGGATGGATCCAAGGAGTCAGGACGCCCGGGGTTCTGTTTCTCCTTCTGACTGTGGATTTGTTAAATAAATTGTAAACCAAACAAAGACCAAAATGTACTTCTTGCAGGGATGCTGTGCGTTGGTGAAACTGACAACTTTGCATGCGTGCCTGCACTTCTAACATGTATGGAGCTTTATGTGCATTTCACCCATGCTCGTGTAGATCAGCTCCTGTCATCGGCAAACCAGCCTACGAGGGGGAAATCATTGTTTTTTAACAAGCCAGGAAACTGAAGCCCAGGGTGATTAAAATAACTTGCCAGAGATCAGCTTAGTAGCTACTTACATGCGTTATCGTGGAAATATAGCACATTTCCAGTGATGTTTTTATAGCACAGCTCTGTTCACAGAAGATTTTGGAAATGAGGGATAGCCTTATTAATTAGGATCCTGGATACGTTGGATCCCGCATCATTGCAGGCCACGAAGGCTCACCTTTTCACAGGTGGACAAAAAAGACAACTTTCTAACTCTGTCAGTAGCACACATAGGGATGGGGATATTTATCCCACTTAGGAGAGTAAACTTTCCAATAAATGTTTTAATTACTAATGATCCTTGCCAATTAATTAAAAAGTATGTCTGTCATGGCACTGCTTTCTTGGCAGCACTTTTATTGACGATGAGTTTGTGTGCATATTTAAGTAATAAGGTGACATTTCTTTTCAACGTTTCCTAACCCAGGCTCTCTGTGGCGGAACATCCTGTTAGCAGACTGGTGTAGTTTTCCTAGCCTAGGAGCGGAGAGCAGAGAGACGGAGAGAGCCAAGAGCTCCCCTGGGCTCCAGGGTGGCTTGGTGACCTGGTCTACACTCCATGCCCAGCGCCGCCTGCATTTTCTTGGATTCTGGTTTCTAGTGAACTTGTAAAGGCCGTTTGCAAAAAAGTTGGGGGCCTCTGTGAAGAGGGGTGCCGCGCGGCTGCAGTTGGATGCCGTCTAGACTTTCCACCTCCCCTGTGGCACTTTTGGCAAGTTGACAGGTATAATTGATGAGTTATTCTAAGAATGTGATTCCTGAGTAAGTCTAGAGTGGAGTGGCTGTGTTTCTGAGTAGTTAATGTGGCTGGGGGAAGGCGGATGAGGGGGTGGGGGTGGGGGAGCGGGAGGGAGCTGGGGAGGAGGGTCTTTGTTCCAGTGGAGTCGTGTTCCACGTCTGCGGTTCTGAGAGCGGGTGGCAGGGGATCCTAGCTCGTGAGATGCTCTCTGGGCTCCCCGTTCCTGTAGGACGGCCCAGATACCGCTCTTCCTGGCCCGCCAGTGCGTGTCCTAGGAAACGGAATAGAAACACTCCATCTGACTTGTAAATGTCCATGCCAACGTCTCAGTTGAGTTTCTAGGGATTCAGAGTAGCTCCCAGTGCTTCTAGTTGGCGCAGTCGCCCCATAGCCCAAAGTCACGATCGTCCCTGGATGGCCATTGAATTCCCAAGGGTCAGGGAAGAAGGTGATAGGGCTGTGGCCGTGGTCATCGTTGCTCCTCGCCGTCCGGGTGGGCAGGTGACAAAGCTGCCAGTGGGGCTTTGGGGCAGAGGCGAGCCTGGTTCTGGGGGAACGGCAATTTTTTGGGGAGTGGGGCAGGACCCATGAGCATGGGTGGCCAGCCAGAGATCAGGGATTCCCCTGCCTTCCCACCACACCGCTGCTCCCGGCTGGAGTCGGCCACCTCCTGTGCCACCCCAGTCCCCCCGAAACCTGCTCCACAGAACCCCACTTGCCTTGCTGATGACAGAGACTCCTGCTGGGGAGGACAGGTCCCTCCCCTGCCCCCACACTGGCAACCAGCACTTCCTTCCTCAGCACGCCTGGCACATGGCGCTTACAGTCTTTTGAAACTGAACCTCTTTATTTATAGATCCAGACACCATTATCTTACTGGATTTTGACTGTGGGTGGTTGGCTGTGGTTGCATTTTAATTTTCCACGTGTTACGTGGACCCCAGCTCGCAGGGCTCCTTCGGAAGAATGAAGCTGCGCCCTCGAAGGTTAGAAATACCAAGTCCGCCCCACATTCTGTCCCCTCCCCTGCACCTCCACGGGATGAATTCATCTCTCGTGGTTACTAGCTGGGTGACCAACGGAAGGGACTTAAGCTCTGTTTTCAATCTGTAAAAATAAGCGTATTTGGCTTACCTCCAAAAGTTGTTGAGAAGGCTAAAAAAATAATGAATGTCCACCACTTTGTAAAAATACTGTTAATTTTCTTCTTTTTTTAGCTTTTGCCAGGTCAGTGCATGCCGTCCTGTCTCCTATAAGGGGTAAAGTGCCTTGTGCTTGGGGGACCAAGGTGCTTTCCACGCCCCGAGCAGCCACTTCCTGCTGCTGTAGTTTCTCCCCTGACTCCGAGGGATGGCCCTAGGTCTCTGTCACTGGTGAGAGGTTCAGCCCCTTATTCTCTCAGGGTTCGTAAAGTTCCTACACATACTTAGGGCTTAGGCTGATTTCTCTCCCTTTGGGAAAACCTGCCTTTTCCTACTTTACCGCTGCCATTCCAGGTTGCCATTTCTTGGTAGAACCTACTGGAAAATCACAGGACAGTGTGATAATAATAATAATAAGCTAATGTGCATAGCACTTTGTTCACTTCAAATCCCTTTCCTGTTTCATCTCCCATCAAAGCTGGCATTATCCCCATTTTAGAGATAAGGAAATTGAATCTCTGTAAGGAAAAGACTTAAATCCTTTCTGCCACTGACTTGCTGTGGGAAGGTCACTGAGAAGCACGGAATGAAACACAGAATGTTCAAGGTGCAGTAAGACTTTAGAGATCATCCGTACAGCACCGAGGAGGAGAGAGTCTCAATTTCAATAGAAGATTTGAAACTTGCAATTATCATGTTAAAAGAGGCAAAAAGAAGCAGGTGAAATTAATTTTAAGACTATCCCAGTATATCTAGAATATTATTTCAACTTGTAAGCAACATAAAAATTATTAATGAGATTTTACATTCTTTTTCTTTATTTTCTTTCTTTTTTTTTTTTTTTTTTTTTTTTTGTACTTGATCTTCAAAATTGGGTGTGCATTTGACGCCGATAGCACGTCTCAGTTCAGGTTAGCCCACCTTTCAAGTCCTCTGTGCCACACGCGGCTGATGGTTACCTTATCAGACGAATCACAGCTCGGCTGTTCAATTTTACAGATTAGGACACTCAGGCCTAGAATTAGGATTATTATTATTATTTTTTTTTTATTTGACAGACAGAGAGAGATCACAAGTAGGCAGAGAGGCAGGCAGAGAGTGAAGGGGGAAGCAGGCTCCCCACTGAGCAGAGAGCCCAATGCGGGGCTCGATCCCAGGACCCCGAGATCATGACCCGAGCTGAAGGCAGAGGCTTAAACCACTGAGCCACCCAGGCGCCCCTGATTATTATGTGAAAAGAATGAAACAGGTCTGCCTTCAGAGCCCTTGTCACTGTACTGTCTGCACTCACCTTTTTTTTTTTTTTTTAAAGATTTTATTTTTATTTGAGAGAGAGAGAGGTAGAGCACAAGCAGGTGGGGTTGGGGGAGCAGCAGAGGGAGAGGGAGAAACAGGCTCCCTGGGACTCAGTCCCAGGACTCTGGGATCATGAGCTGAGCTGAAGGCAGATGCTTAACCCACGGAGCCACCCAGGCCCCCTGATGCACTCGACTGTCTTTAAGACAAAAGAACTTGGTTTCTGCTATCATTTTACATCTTCCCTCTTATACTCTATGGTTTGGGCTGAGAGAAGGCTCCCACTGTTAATGTGCTTTAAGAGAGTGCCATGCCTGTCCCCAAAGTTACATCGCACTCCTTCTGATAGCAGAGAGAGCTTTCTGATTGCTTAGCATGTCTTTGCTCTAGGGGGAGTAGAAATCTATGGTATTTCTGCTGTGCAGACTTCCCTTCAGGGGAGTGCGGTCCTTGCTGCTCACAGCTTGCCTCTCACTGCCTTGCGCATTTGGACATGACTCTCCCTAAAAATGCCCAGAACCGTGCACAGCACCCTTGGCAGTCTGCGCTGGTGAGCCAAGTGGGTAGTGCCAGCCGAGCAATTGTCAGTAATGGTCCCACGGTGACAGGCTGGGTAGAAAGCAGTTGAGGATGACATGAATGATGTCTCTTGAAGCTAAGACTGAGCAGCCTTAATGGAAAACAAGGTCAGTTACCTGGCTGGGTGATGACTCCGAGAGGCTTGTATTTTTGTTTTTTGTTTTAAAGAAGAGCCATTTATTAATCACTACTTTTGGCGTGTTATGTATGATTGATTTGCTCATTGTCACCGCCCCGCTCAGCTTTGCTTTTAGGAGGTGATCTCCATACCGATATGTTCGCTATATATTCACTGGCTTCAGGAAACCACCAGTGGGAAATCTTATTTATGGTGATGATGGTTATGGTTATGATTATTGACAGCCATTATTATAAACATCATTATTATTTAGTGTTAATCAACAACGGTATGAAGGGTGCCCTAAAGAACACAGAATTAGACTCTGTCCTTGCAAATGGGCTCATAAGAAAAAAATGACAGAAAGAGACACCTAGCCTGGGCTGGCTAGGAAAAATACGTTCTAGGGAAATGCAGCTGACAAAAGACTCCAAAGGTTATAATTTCTGGGGCTTTGGTGGAGTCCAATATGGCACCCCGGACACAGATTAGAAAAATAGGAAGTAGAATTTCCCAGTAAAAGGAAGTCCATTGTTTCAGGCCAGTTTTCGTATTAGATTGAGACACAAAGAACAAATACAAGGGAAATATCGGCTGTAGTTTTGTTTCATTGGCATGCAGGTTGATCTTTAGGGTCTGTTTTTACTGTGCACTCGGCATTCTTGAATGACTTTTCAGGATCCCTGTGATACCATTACAGACCTGCCCACCCCATGGTATATGGAAGAACTTGGATCTAGTCAGAGAATACTTGTTTGTGAGATAGAAGCTTCTGTTTCATTCCTCCTGATTTTAGATGGAGCCTTTAACTTTGTAGATTCCATTTCCTTATGTATTACATAGGTAGATACTATGATATAGTATCATAGTGTCATAGTAACTACGCGATAGTGTCTTGAGAACTAAGGTGTTACTCTTTCGACCACTACTTTTTCATGCTAATTTTCTTTCCACACTAAGCTCTAAGTTTTGTTTTTTGTTTTTGTTTTTGTTTTTTTTTCTTTTTCTCCTACTTACATTACTCATCTTCTCTAAAATTAAAAAAATATTTCCAGGAGGAATCTTGAGCTCAGAGAAGTTTAGTGTCTTGGCCAGATCCAGACAGCAAATAGGTCGCACATCTGGGATGTGAGGCTGGTTTCTTGACTTGGATCAATGACTTGTCTTCAGTTGTGTTCATGGCAAACTGGGATTAATGAGAGTGTGCTCCAGGACCCAGGCTTTGAGATCAAAGTTCTTGTTGGCCTTTGTTTTGCTGTGTTTTTTTTGTATCGATTCCCCAACAGTGTAAGATTTCTTCTGGGGAATGGTCATTGCAATTAACAATTTGAAAATCTCACTTTCAGTCGTGTTTTCATTTTGTGTACCGTCAGTTATATTGTTCCTTAAGCTGGGATGGGTTTATGTGGCCCCAAAGGGCCAGCCAGAAAGACCCTCCCCGTCCCTATCTTTTGGGACAGAGTTGGTAATTATCTGGGAAGATGGTCATCTTCTTGGAAGGTAGGTGGTAATATCAAGCACTGATGGTTGGACAATACAATATCGTTCTTTGAAGAGGTAGAACGATAACTTGTCGGAATGATGGTATCAATAGAGGAGCTTTTGGGAGGAGTGCAGAGGTAATTGTCTACCATACTTCCAAATTTGTTGGCCATAAAGCAGGAATCTCCCAATTCTTTATATAACTGTATGAAGACCATTTGGATGTCCCCAACTATGATGACTGTGAAGGTGTGGCCTTGAAGCCAGGACCTGGTATGTACTTTTCCTTAACAAATTCCTTAAGTGTCTTCCACATTTTAGGACTTTAGGAATGGTCTTTATATGGCCTTTGTTTTGGCATCTTGTGGCTGTGTAATCCCTTAGAAGAGTGAGTTTGTAGCTTGTAATTCTGGGCCCTTAAGAAGCCTTGGCCTGTAAGGGAACTGATTTGAATTGCTGCCATACTTTTCTGTAGGGTTCCTGATTCTGGGTTTCTGGTTTCTGTCGGATTGTTTGTTTGGTTAACCTGACTATTAGAATAAGAATATGTTTCTCTTTCTCTCTGTTTTCCTTTTCACATTCTTTCTTCCTCCCTACCTTCCTACAGTGGGAACCCAGAATTACAGACTGAAGTTGGGTGGGGTTGAAGGCTCAGTGTTGAGGGCCTAAGCCGTAGCCTTCCTTTGTCTGCAGTGTCCTGGGGAGTCTTCCCCCTCCCTCCCTCACGGTTGCCTGCGGTGCACTTTTACATCCAGAAGTCTCCTGCTGGAGGTGATCTAGTTGAATTCCCTGATTTTTCTGATGAACGAGCTAGTGCCAAGTGGTCTTTAGTTGGAGGACCAGAGAGCCCTTATTATGTGGTGAAGTCTTCGGAGGACCTGCCCGTGTCTGGTTTCGTCATCCATCTTACCATTTCTGGGCGGTGGGATCCTCCCTCCCCAGCTCTGTCCGCTCTGCCCCTTTTTCCTCCCAGACTGTTTGAAGGGCTACCTGGGCAGCCACATTTTTCATAAAAAGCCTTATACCTAAAATAGCTTGACATTTGTGTGGTACCTCAGAGTTTACAGCAAATTTCATTTATGTTATCAGATTTGACCTTTAAAACCACCTGGAGGTAAGACGGAGAGGTATCATTATCCCCTTTCACGCAAGAAATGGAGGCTCAGGAAGGTGAAGTGACTTGCCTTAGGTTATTCAACAGGTATGAGGTATGTGGCTGAGCTTGAATTTGAATCCTCGTCTGCGTCCCTACCAACCCCTCCCTGCCCACTGACAAAATGGTGTTCCTTTACCTGGAGCTCCATTTTCTGTGTCTTTTTCCTCCTGGTTTTTGAGCAAGGAAGAGTCAGCAGGCTGATCAGTAGATTTCTTTTTTCCCTTTCCATCTGTCCCTCAAGATCTCGGGTCCAACACCACTCTTTACCCCAACCCTGCTCTCCGGTGTTCTCAGCACGAGCGCCAGTTTTCTCTGAACTGTGTGATTCCTTCTTAATAGATCCTGACCTTGACCCCAGTCTCTGCTGCTGCGCGCCCATTCCTGCCCGCAGTTCTGTTTCTTTTCTCTTTCTTCGGGCCAGTCTGGAACTGCTGGGCAAATGTTTAATCTCTCTCTCTCTCTCTCTTTTTTACAGTATTTCCATGTGCATTTTTTGTCAGTGCCCTTTTCTTCATTTTAGTCCTCTTTGGGGAAGGGTTAATAGTTCAAATCCATCATTTTTCTTGTGAGGGTCACGACTTAGAAAAGCAGCCCTGGAGCAGGGCTGTTGCTCGGGGTTGGGGGAGGGACACAGGCTGAGGTGGGGACAGCTGGGCATCCAGTTGGGATGCCGGAGGTTGAGGGACACTTACCTCTTTTCTCTCTGCTTTACTAGAAGTGCCCAGGGAAGCTTGGACTAAGGAATCTGCACCCTTTCGGAAAGCCTGCTGCTGGGGATACGTCCTGGCGGGTGTCCTTTCTTCGTCTTACTTTTCCTATTGGTTTGCTGAGCAAAGAGCAGGCTTTGTGAAGTCCCCATCCCCCTTGTTCCCCCCTTTTCTTAAAAAGCTTCTGTTCTCTTTTGAAACAAGCCAACAAAAGTTGAAGCCAGTGTGTGTATGCAACTCCGATCTCATGAGCGGTTCTTTTCCAAAGCAAATTTTAATTCACAGCAGCCAGTTTGGGGGCAGTGGGACGGACCCTAATCACCCTGGCGGTCGGAAGGACCTTGCTTCATGCTGAAAAGTTTAAGCACAGTTGTTCCTGCTTCCTAAATCTCAATTTAGTCTGGTGGGCCTGAGAATTGGGAGTGTATTTATGGGAAAATTTGGATAGAATGTGTGAGTCAGGACTGTCCTAAAAAAAAATCCCGAAACCCCAGATGTCTCATCCCTGCAGTGTTAGACGAAAATGACTGAAGTATTAAAGATCCAGACTGTGTTACTGCTTTTTAACTCCAGTCAACCTGTACTCCCTCTCTAGACACACAGCAAACAGGGTTCTAGCACTTTCCCTTTGACTCAGATACCATCCTGCCTGTTTAGGGGCAGTGTAGCTTCACTGGTTAAGGGCTTGGGCCAGTGCACACATGCTGCGGGCCTGTCCCCGGGCTGCAGACACCATCCCTGATGTGGTCTGGCCATCTCATGTTTGCATCTAGTCGCACAGTGTGCTCTGGGGAAATCCCGGGTCCATCCGAGACAGGAGTCATCCAAACAGATCGCTTTTGATGGGCCCATGGTGATGATTTTCATACCTCCATAATGGCTTGCATTTCATAAAAATCAGGGGTTGCTCTGCCTTCAGGAAACCAGAATGGAGCAGTGACTTTAAGCAGACGGTTTATTCTAATAGTCACCACCTTTCGGGCTACAACATCTCCTGTGCTTCCAATAGCACGAAGGAGAGTGGGGAGAAGTCACTGTCTAGTGCTTTCTGGGGCCGCTGACCTGCGGTTAAAGGGCTTGTGCAGGAAGCCGTTTACCTGCGGACAGGTAAGCCCACGGTGAAGGTGATGGGGGTTTTACCTCAGCAGAGGGGTTGGAGGGAAGAACGGATATGCTGGAATCAACAGCTACAGCTCTCTTCCGCAGGAGGTGGGAATGTGGGGCTTGAAATTGTGGTAGGAGGGCATGAGTCTTACGGGACATGCCTGGTGTGGAGTCCCCCCCACCCCACCACCGTGGAGCACACCCCCTTGCACTGATCCCCGCCACCTGCTTCACTGGGAGCGCTCACCGCGGTCCCTTGAAGATCATAAGCGTTTATATGCTGCCCCTGGATAACCTAAAGATGCGACCCCATAGCTTGTGGGGTTCAATTTCCACAGGGCCCTTTCTGGGGAGATTCCAAGGAGCGCCTTGGAAAAGAAAGTTAATGGGGCAAGACTCTGCCCTTTCCTCCTTCCCAGTCCTGGCTGAGAGCAGCCAAGGGGTTTGGAAAGTTAATCCTCACTCTTAATCCATTTAGGTAAAGCTGTTAGTTAAAAGGTAATCTGTTTAGCCTCCCCTGTCCCATTCTCCTGCTGGAGGAGAAGGGGGTTTCGTTTTCTCTCCTGGAACCAGTGTTTGGGCGGGTGGACTGTTCATTGTGGCCTCTGGGGAAAAGCTGTCCAACCAGTTCCCAGGCCCTGGTCTGGGTGAAGCCCTATGGTGTTTACGGGGCACGCAGGTACATTGGGGTTTCAGTTTCTGCAGCTTGGGGCAGATGTTCAGGGTTCTACCACAGTCTCCTCATCCTTTGGAAAATGGCATCTCTAGGCTAGCAGTGGGGGAAGGGACTCCACCATGGTTACGTTTGTTCATGGGGTTTCACTTTTCACTTTTTTTTTTTTTTTTTTTTGGTTTTGCTGATTTTATTTTGTTTTCTGATACTCTTGTTTCTGTAGTCACTTGTTCTGGAAGAATGTATGCCTTGAGCTGTGGATTCGGCCTCCCCCTTCTGCATAGCGCTCATCCCCCTCCTCCCCCTGGACGCTGAGCCTGCGCATTGCCTCCCTCCCTGGCACCCCAACCCCTTCCAGTAGCCCACCACAGCCCCCTGGCTCTGTGTCCTTCACTCTGTCCTCCAAAGTCCCCAACACATCATAATGTGCTAAACTGCTCACTTGCCCGAAAAGGCTCTCTCGCTTTTGAGGGGAGCTCTCCAGGTACCTCATTTCTCAGATTTCTTTCTGTCCTCATGGGTCCCCAAAGGTACTGGTAGAATGTGTGCCGTTCACTGGCTATAAATTAGGGGCTGAATGTAGAGGCGCAGGGCCTCCCGGGCTGGAGAGGTTTCAATCCAGAAGGCGGCAGGCCCCAGTTCCCGAGTGCGGGTGTCAGCCCTTCTTCCTTTTCTGCAGCTCTTTCCCCACCTTCCTCATCTTCCAGCTCTTTCCTTCCTTCTTCCCAACCCACCCTCCCCCACCCATCCAGATTTTCCTAAGAGGAGCCACTAGGAACAGAGCGGGGATAATGAGACTAGGGAAGCGGTGTTAATTGTTTTTTTTTTTCTCTACCTAAGGCAGGGCCAAAGGAGTTTATTTCCCCCCTCCCCATATTTCCTTTTCTCTCTTTGTGTTTGCTTGCTTGCTCTCTCTCCAAGCCAAGTTCAGAATGGTTGCTTGCAGAAGAGAGGAATTTTGAATAACTGCCGAAGTGAAACAGAATGTGCAGGAAGTTCAGCTCCGTCCCATGCCTGAAAAATTAAAATCGGAGAAGAATGCAGTTTTATCCTAGGGAGACGCTGGCCACAGGCAGTCCCTGGGGTGGGAGGGGGGAAGGGAGCTGCCTCTCCCAGTCCCCCTCCCGGTGCTGCTGTGTCTTCGCCTGGGTCAGAGCTAGTCCCACTTTGTGTGAAACTTGTCGGTGAAAATACGGATCCTCAGAAGTAGATACAAAAATATTTATGCGTTTCCCAAAGAAGTGCTTGCAAAGGTCAGTGTATAATACATGTTTTTAAAGTGGTGTTGTAGTCACCATGCAAGGTAATAGGTTTGTTTGGGGTTATGTTTTGTTTTTTTTAGATAAAAAACTTCCAAGTTTGTCTCAGGTGTGGTTGGCTTTACCAAAAAGACATTTCATTTCAAACAGAGGACTCAGGACAGATCGTGTGGAGATCGCCTTCGTATTCCAGCAGTTGGGGTCGCAAGCACTTCCTGGTGACGTCTAGCGCACGCTTTGAGTTTTAAGTGTAGTGTGGTCTGCTTTTCGGTTTAGTAACTGGACTATGGCTAAGAAAGGACAACCCAGTAATCTTAAACATCTGCTGTTGGCCAGACACAGTGCGAAGCACTTTGTACATGTTCTCATTTAATCCTGTTTTAGAAACGGGGACACTGAGGAGGACTCAGAGGTTCTAGAAATCCTCGTTGACTACACTGGTGCCCTGCTTGCCTCCTTTCCCATCTGCATTTCATTGTAACTGCACAGTGTTCTTAGGGTTACAGTTTGATGTTGGAGGCTCCTTCCGTCCTGAAACTCATTCACTCATTCATTCATTCATACATTCACCAGGCACCTGTACCGGACGCCTCCTGGTGCCGGGCCCTATGGTTCAGGCCCACAGTGGTGACACGGGCCCTATCATTCAGGCCCACATGTGGTGACGACTGTTTGTCCCAGGATCTAACGAGTTAGCTTTAACAAATCAGGAGTGGACATGGCCCCTTCATTCTGGCCTGCGAGTCCTTGCTTACGCCATCCACTTACTACCATGGCATCCGTATGTAATAAATAACTTATCAAAATAATCATAAAGGACTTGGCAGACAAAATGAACTGCTGGAGAAGACTGCATTAAATTTTAATAGAAAGAAGTCTTGGTTATAAGCTGAAGATACGTCTCAGTGCGTGGCTGAGCCGTTTCCTCTGAGACTTGCACATAAGCTCTGTGACATCAGAGACTTTGTCTTGCCGCTTTGTCCTCTGCCGTATGGCAAGGGCTCCGCATTTATTTAATGACTGCATGAGACAGTTAATGCTTTATTTGTGCATGGTGACTGATGGTGTTGGCAAGTTTTGTGTAAAATATGTTGCATAAACGTTCCTACTGCCTTATTATCACTAAATTTCTTTGAGAAGAGAGAGGAATCTTAGAGTCTTTGAGGTTCATTTATTTAAGGAAGATGGCCTCACTACCTTGGCGGTGAGGTTTTGGGGAAGGGTTCCAAGGTGACCTCAGACTCGAGTTTCAGTAGATCTTGAAGGATACAAAAGGGGTGGCTGCAGAATGAGTGTGTGGTCTGTGGGAGGCTGGGTAGGCAGCGTGTGAAGGGGTCTTGAGTCATGTGATGTTTATGGCCAGAGTCCGGGGCCATCCCATGGTCTGATTATGCCGAAGCTAAGGCTTCCTAGTTTTGGAAGACTTGAGTAATGATGCTTGGAGGACACCAAGAGTCTCAGGCTGAGCGGAGCTGTGAGGAGGATGGGTCGGTTCTCAGTAGTTTGCTGCATAGTCAGGTCTACGGGGCAGCTGGAAATATATATGTCTGGAGCTTCAGAGGGGGGTCAAGGCTGGAGACGTAGACGTGTGGGGGTCGTCAGGATGTGAATAGCAACTGGTGTCATGGAAAAGAATGTGACGATATGAGGAAGGCTGTGTAGAATAGAAGAGGACCAGGGCAGAGCCTGAGAATGCCAAAATAGGCAAGTAAAAGAGGAGGCAAGGAAACGATTGTCAGAGGGGCAGGA
The DNA here is from genome assembly GCF_020171115.1 of Neogale vison. NCBI lineage: Eukaryota > Metazoa > Chordata > Mammalia > Carnivora > Mustelidae > Neogale > Neogale vison. The sequence continues at coordinate 8,264,003 of NC_058100.1, forward strand.
GGGACCCCTGGAGGGAGTTGCATCTTCAAAGCCAAGGCGAGTCTGAAAACTGTAGGTTTGTCCATCATGAAGTGCCAAGGTCCTTCCTCTGGACTCCTCTACTTTTCTCCTAACATATATTATCCTGCGTTTCTCTATTACTCTCTTTCTCCTGTTAGTTTGTGAGCACCATGAAAACAGGGTTAAAGTGTGCTCTATCTTCGTGCCTAGCTCAGGAATGGCAGAGAGGTTTCATCTCATCTACCAAGTCTCGGAACTCTGAGCTGAGTCCAGGGTCTTCAGAGACGATCGCCTTAGTCCATTAATGGTTTCTGGTGTGGGTTCAGGATCAGAGACTGGTGGCCGCTTGCCATGTAGTTTTCATCTCTGCATTAGGCCCTCATTCATTCATTATTCAACATATATTTACTGAGCACCCAACACGTGCCAAGCCCTGTGCCAGGTACTCAATAAATGTTTATCGAATAAACGTTGAATGGTTAAAGCTTGCAGCAGCCTGAAAAGGAGTCCAACCAGGGATGGGCAACCTTTGAGAGCCCAGTGGAGGTCAGCCTCAGTGTTGTGTGTCTCTGCCAATCCTGTCCACACGTGCAGAAGAGTTCGGATTTGCCCAGAGTCCTCGTAAACAGAATGCCCACAGTACGCCCGCCATCATAATGCAAATGCTTTTCCCTTGTCTAAGTGTTCAACTTCGTAGAGCATACTCATATCTCGCTTGGTCTTTGCATTTCTCCAACCGGAGGGGTCCGTCGTAGGGGGTTTTCTGCCGAGCTGGGAGCGGTGCGCAGGTCTGACTCCCACCTCTAGCTCTTAGTGTGTGTTGGGGGGCGTGGCTTCTCACATCGCAGAACATGGCCCTGCTCTTGGGGCAACTGGAAGAGTCTGGCTCCTTGCTTTTTTCGAGAGGTTTCTCCGTGGAGCCCGGTAAGCACAGGGCAGCACTTGGGGTGGGAGGAGGAGGAGGAAATGAGTGGCTCCCAGAGGTTTCATGGGCTCCCATTCATGATTCATGATTCTTTCTCTGTAGCTAATTTTTGTTAAGTAGAAGAATTCCAGGAATCCTTCAGGAATTGGGGGAGACTGCTCTCTCCTGAAATATAAAACACCTGCTCTTGGTCTCTTTGGAGCTCCGCTGTCTGGGGGAAAACATGGAAAAAGAGTTGATATAAAACAGACATTTTTTCAAACAATAAATTCCCTTTTACTCATTAATTAAAAAATAAATTTAGGGACAGAGGTGTCACTTTCCAGGAGGCCTCCCAAGCACTTTTTTTTTTTTCCCCTGAAAAAGTAATATATTCAGAGCAAGAGACTGACTCTCTAAGAACATAAAATTGTGGGTGTTGGTTGGACGTGGCCTTTCCCTGTCAGCTCACCAAGCTTCAGCACGCTGGACAATTTTGAAAAGGGCCGGTACTTTCTTCTTGATAATCAACCCAGATGACAGTCTGAAACACGTGGAGGGAAATTGCCCCAAGCCCCATTCCATGTTCCTGTATGCTTCTTTGTTCACCATTTTCTATCCCTGCAAATTCCCTTTCTGTCCCCAGAAAGGGACACTGAGGCTTCCTCGCCCCATTCCCCAGATGCTCAGCCCTCTTCCCGGACATCGCTCGTGGGGCAAATCACTGTGAGAGGCAGGGATTCCAAGAAACCACCTAAAATCTTTCTCTTGGATTTGGCAAGAGCCTTGGAAACCGGGAAGGGAAAAGGAAGGCGAGAGAGTGTGGGGGAGGAGACCGTCCCGAGTTTGCTTGTCACTGGGTTCCCAGCACCCACCCCAGGGATTGTCACAGAGGAGGTACTCTTGTGTTCTTCAGTGAAAAGGGCTGAGTGAGTTCCCGGGATTGGGGGTGTGCAGGAAAAGAAGGGAGCTCGTTGGGGGTCATCTTCTGCAGAGAAGGAAGCCCTGTGACTTGGAGGTGTCAGAGCAGATGGTTCCTGGCAGAGTGACCTAAGGGGACAGAGGCTCTTGGGAGTCCGAGAGCCAGAGCGCGGAAGGCATGGCCGAGTTCACAGTGTTCTGTATGCAAGGGCCCGAGTCGTCTTTTGTTCCATTAGGTTCCGAGGCAGCTAAGGGCTGCCACCTCTGTGGTCTCCCCTGCGGGCCACCCCCCCCCCCCCCCCCCCCCCCCCCCGTGTCCCTGCTTGCCATCAGCCTGGTAGGCTGCCTGCGACACACTCCGGCGCCAACAACGGTCTCCCGCAGAACCAGAGCCTTGAGGGCCTGGAATTGGGAGGGAAATGGAAGCTGGGAGTTGGAGGGTGGTCCGCCGCCCCTCCCCTTCCCTTCTTTGAACCCGGGAGGGGGCTGGTTCCAGGGCTCTGTGGGAAAGGTCTTTTGAAGGGCCATGCACTTGGGCCACGGGGCACCATTCCACTTTAGTCGGGGGGCGGGGGGGTCCCTGTTGAGTTCCAAAGAAAAACGTGGGGAGGTTCACATAAAAGCAGACTGTAGCAACCAGGATCCAGTGGTCCTGAGGGCCTGCTTGCTTAATTGCTGGTGGATTAGGCCCAGAAGGCGCTGGGGGTGGGTGGGGAGAGCTTTTGTGAGAGGTTAAGTTCCTGGTGGAGCGATGATTGGATTAGCCACCACTTGGTGGAAGCCGGGAGAACACCCGGAGGAACGCAAGTGGTCCTCTCTAGCTGGGTCCTGCGAGCCCCGCTGGGCCACAGACCTCAGGCCCCTGGTCCTGGAGGGTCACAGGGCTGGCGCCAGGGCCACCCCCGGCTGGGGACCGGTTGGCTGACGGGTAGCACATTTGCAAGCGACCCTGTCCTGAGAAGCCGAGAAGCAGGAGATGGGGAAGAAAGAAAAGAGAAAATCAAATTAAATGTTTGCCCAGCAGAATGAATTCTGTCTCCAGTCAGACTGGCTTACATTTGTCTGGCTTTCTATTTTCTGAACTTTCTCTCACCATAAATCCTTTTTCTTCTCCTTTTATCCATTAAAATGTTTTCATCTTTGTGCCAGCACTTTTGGCTGGTGGGGTCTGCCCCGGCTTCATAATCTTTTTCGTCACTTTTCTTGTCTCTCTGTCAGACCCCCAGCCCTTGATTCTGAAATGCCTTTTCTTCCCTCTCTCTCTTTTTCAGATTCCAGGATTTCTTGCTTCATGATTGGATGTTCACTTGACCCTTCTTGGCGTCTTTTTTTGCCCCCCTCTAGCTTTGGGCCATGTTCACGTTTCTGTCATTCAGTTAAAATCGTTACTCTCAAAAAAAAAAAAACAACAAAAACAAAAAAAACTAAAAAAAAAAAAAAAATCGTTACTCTCGTATATACACAATCTCTGGCGATCAGGCCTCTTTTTGGTTGTGTGTTTAGAGAAGTGAGCCGGCCTGGTCCAGGGGTTTTGGGGGAACCCACAAAACTCTCCCGTGGATTTGCCATCCTCGACCTGTGCATTTGCTCTGAGGCCTGGGAATAAAAATTCTTCACTGGTCCAGTCTGCCCTGGAATAGAAAGGAGGGTGACATGCCCCACAGGAACTGGGGACAGCCCTGTTCCGGGAGGGTAGTGGCCCGAGTTGGGGGCTCGAAGGAGTGAGGGCCTGCAGCGGGCCTGGCCTCCCACTAACATTTCCCGCATCCCCACTTTACCTCCAGCCCCGAGGGGAGCTGACAGCCCTGCACAATGGCTTCCTTTCTTCTCCGAGGGCCAGTGTTTTGATAGTGTCCCGTTACACCCCAGCCTCCCCTTGGCCCATTTATAAACCTGACACGGGCAACATGATGTAATGTTATTTTTCAGGATCTCAATGAGGGAATTTTTTTGCCCCAGGTCAGAAGAATGCTAGTTGATTTTTGCTGAAATGAACCATGGCGTGGTATAATAGATGGGCTCTTAGTTCAAGAAGGTGGGGGGTGGGGTTGGACGAGGGGCTGGAGCTGGGAGTGGGCGAAGAGGGAAGCTTTTTTTTTTTTCCCCTCTGCTTGGCCCTGCCACTTCCAGGTGCCTAAGCCAACCTTTCCGGGTTGGGAAATGCTCTTGCGGAAGGAGGCTTGGCAGCTGCCCCTTCTCAAGGCCGTTTTGCTGGGGTCCATGGCCATGGTTTTGATTTACATCGTATGGCCATGGATGGCCCTGTGGTGGGGACTGAACTCAGGAAGTGACGGTGGAGAGGAAAGAGGGGTCTTTGGTGGGGGAAGGGCGGTGGGGGGCTGCTTTTGGGTGACGGAGCCTGTCTTCCAGGCTGGAGTTCGCCCACCCCTGCAGCCCTGGTTCCCCGGCGGGGCTTGAGCCGTGGCTGCACGTGGCCTGGGGAGCTGATGACCCTGGAGGCTCCCTCCTAGCAGGCTGCTCCCCGTGGCCTTCTTTGTGGACAGGACTTGTACCGTAAGAGTTTCAGACCGGTCTCATTTCTGTATTTACCTTTGTTTGGAATCAAAAGGCACCAAATTCTCTCGTGGAGGGTTACCTGGCCTTCCTGGGAGCCCACTGCCCCGGGTGGGGAGAAGGGAGGAGACGGGGAACATGATGGGCCTGTCCCGCTGCTGTCCCATCTCCCCAGTCCCTCTGGCTTTCTGAAGGGGCTGCTGCCCACCGGTGCCTCGGGAGAAGGAGAAGCCTCGGGAGAAGGAGAAGCTACGAGGCCTGGAGCTGAGGTCCAGCGTGGCTTTCCAAGCCTGGCCTTGCTGTTAAGTGTTGGGTTAACCTGGGCGGGTTATGGGAACTCCCTGCCTCCGTTCCTGCTCCCTGCTTCGGGTTTCAGTTTTTGACCCAGACCGCTTTGTTACCAGACCCATGGGCAAGCCACGCGAGGCCACCACCTAGATATTTATATCGAAAGCCATGTTGTGGGCCTGTCAAGGGAAGCGTTTCGTACCCACTGCCCTGAATCTGCTACTCCTCTCAAAGCAGCTCGAACCCTTTGCTGACTCTGAGCTGCCGCGCCGCGTCCTCTGCCTGGAATGCTTCTTCCTCAACTCCATATCACTTGGCAGATCTTTCTTTCTTCAAGGACCAGCTCCAATGCCAGCAACACAGTGAAGCTGTTCTTACCACCCCCTTGCTGAGGGTCCCCGTAGGGGGTGTACGGATCGGTGCTGTCCCGGCAGTCTGTGTCTGTGTGAGGATGAGAGCCCAGAGGCCTCCTGGGACCAGGACCACCAGGGAACACGGTGCCTGTTACAGAGTGAGCTCTCCATATCGTTTTATTTCTCAAGTAGGCTGTACGCCCAGTGCGGAGCCCAGAGTGGGGCCTGAACCCAGGACCCTGAAATCAAGACCTGAGCTGAGCTCAAGAGTCAGGTCCTTAACCCACTGAACCGCCCCTCCCTATATTAAATACGTGAACAAATGTTTACATTTTGGTGACAATATAAATTTCTTTGTCTTACCTCGGTGCTGGGCTACTGCTGATCTCTCCCCGGGGGCTGTGGCTGCACTGGCCTTCGGGTTCTCTCCTCCTGGAGGCTGCGGTGGTGGTGATCCCAGTGGGCCCCCAGACCTGGGGAGACCTGGTATGGGCTCCTTGCCTCGCCAGAGAAGTAGAGTTGAGTACATAAACTCCATGAACTCCGAGGACAGACGTTCTAGGATATTCTTGTGGGGAATCAGATGATGGGGGAAGCAAAAGCAAAGAATAGAAGAAACCAAGGACACATCTGTCCTCTGTAAGACTTAGGAAGCAAGGTACCATTCTGTTATGCCCCGAGTTGGGGACTCCGGGGGTTGAGTCCTCCTGGTGTGAGTACACGGAGATACAACATGGGCGTACTGAGAGAGAGGGTCAGTGTGTTTTGGACACTGTGTACTCCAACCCTCTCATTTTTGTACCTGAGCATAGTGGGGCAAAGTTCAAGTAAGTGACTTGACCAAAGGACACAGACTTATAAGATGACAGAGGCTTGGGGTGTAGATCCTAGGACCGTGGTTCTTCAGTACCCGCCCGTGCTGCCTTCTCCTCCTCAGGCCCACACAGTCAGCACATCCCGTGGACACTTACTTCTTCTTCAGCTAGACCTTTCTCGTCTGTTCTTTCTCTCTCTCTGGCTGCTGTCCCTTTTCCCTCTTGCCCATCTCCCGTTCTGTTGACCCGTGACTCCCGGCCCTTCCAGCATTCCTTGCTACCTAGATCACTGGTTTTTGCCAACTGGCGGGTGAAGAGTCTGGTCTGCTACTTTGCTCTTCTGCCATCTTCCCGCCGACCGTGCAGAAGCAGCTCACAGACACGGCAGATCTGAACAGGGCCTCGCTGGGAAGCGCACGGTAACGGTGAGCAGTTTGGCAGGTAGGACGTGGCCGTGGCGGCTTGGGCTGGCGTCCTCGCTCGGCCGGCTACACTCCAAGCATGCTCGGCTTCTCCTTGATTCTTCGGGGGCGACAACTCTTCAAGACTGTGTATTTCTGAGGTCACCAAAGGAAGCTCATGGACACGATTTCTGCCGGGAGTAACCGGTGGCATAAAATGAGGAAAGGAATTCGGTTGGAGCTCATGTCTTTACCTTTTGTTAACAATCTGTGGGTTACCCTGGTCTTGTTGACCACTTTATTTCCACTTCTACTTGTGGTTAAAATAATCTTCCCAATAACCCCAAGGAATTAAAAAAAAAAACAAAAAACAATTCATTTATTTTTCCCCCACATCTGATTTTCTCTGCCCCGATATAAAAATAATGAATCAATAACATGGTATTTCTTGAGTACTTTCCCCTTCTTTCAGGCAAATGACTGTTGAGGTGGAATATTCCTGATTTTACAGGGCGTTGATGGCCCACAGTCGACAAGCGCCCGAACGCTAGCCTTCTAAATGTTAGGTTCCAAATTGACCCTTTTGTGATCAGTTTGTTTTTATCCAGCTTTATGAATGGCCAACCGTGGCACCACTGATGGGATCGACAAGGTGGTGACGTGAAGCAGTCACTAAACGTGGCGGCCGGAGGAGCCAGACTGACTTTCGTGTGGTTTTGTTTTGGAGACAAGGACTCTTTTAGTTAGAACAGCATGGAATTGTGCCCACCACGAGGAAATAAAACCCACGAGACAGTTACAAATGACCTGTCACAAGAGGGGAGGCGTGCCAGAGAAGGAGGTGTGGGAGGGAGAGCCCACAGGCCTCCTGTGAATGACCATAACACCCTAGTGACTTGGGGATCTGGCTTCCCCAGGCAGGATCTGCCCAGAAAGGTCTTAGAGGTTAAGAGCCTGGGGAGGCGAGGGGTTACTGTGTTTGGTCACAGAGGTGCCTTCCAGGTGGTCACCATGGAAATCCTTTCACTGGGGCATCCTGAAATGAAAAGCTCAGGACCATGTGGAAAATGGTCCCATGAACGGTGGGGCAGGGATCAGGAGGCTGGCCCAGTGGCTTTCTGCGTTGGCCTCCGGAGCTGTTGCCCTGTGACTCTCAGTAAACTTTGCAGTGGCTCTTCTCCAACCCGGGGGCTGATTCAGCGTGTGAACAGGCCTAGGCCAGTTCTTGACATCAGTGTCAGTATCTGGTCCAGGAGGCAAGCTGTGCCTGCCCTGTGCCCTCTGTCCCTTCGCCAAGCTGCTTGCCCCTCCTTGTGCCCCTAGGTCTCCCTCCCTCACCTCCCCTTCTCCTCCTGCGCTGTGAGGAAGGAAACTCAGTTTACTGATCTGTTACACTGTTGGTGGGAAGCGCTCGTTGAGGCCAGATACTAATACCTTGCAATTATTTGCATTATATTGGGTGTATCTCCCTTGAGAAATATATTCCTGGGAGTATACCAGTATAATGAGTTTCAGTTAGCTGAATCATATTTTTTAGCTCCTGAAATTATTAATTTCCATATCTGTTCTCAAGGACAAAAACCTGACCCAGGCCATCTCCACCACCAGCTGAAATTTTCAATAAATTTTCAGAGGCCTGTTTTCTGACGAATTACAAGGTAAAAATACTTTACGCAACAGGAAAAAAAAAAAATCCCAAATTGCATTGCCGTCGTGCTAACATGAGAAGGGGCTGCATTTTCTGAGGTGATTTGGTCCTTTTAAAGGTGGTAATGGATACTTCTCACGTGCTAGGCATAAGCGCTAAATCCATTGACATAAATCATTTCAGATAATCCTCATAATAATCCTGTAAGGAATGGAATAGATTTATCCTAATTTACAGATTTTGAGACTGAGGTTCAAGTAAGTGAAGTAATTTGCTCAAGGTCATACAGCTGTTAAATAGTGGAACAGGGATTTGAACCTACTTGGAGTCTGGTTCCAGAGGTCATATCATGTTACTTCTTGACTATTTCTTTCCTATTATGGGCGAAATAGCATACCTTTATCTCAAATATTCTTTAAAAAAAATTCTGGGGTTTAAACACTAAAGCCCCTCGGCCCTGTCCTGGTGCCTTTCCATTTTTATTTCCCTTAGAGATTATAACCAAGGCTAATGTCTGGGGCTAGTCAGCTCCGTTGGTTAGAGCTAATGGGGCCAAGGTGACCAGGTTCAACTCTCCTATGAGTCTCTTAGCTGGGCTGAGTTTCATGGCCATAGAATTAACCTTTCACCTTGGCCAGCTGTCTCACAAATGCATTTTGTTGATCAGAGAGAATAAGGGGGGATTGTGGATAAAACCGAGCACAGCACTTGATCAGCCACCCAAGACCATGGCTGGTGGTTCAGTAATGGTGTCTCACCAACTGGGGATGAGGTAAGCTTACGATAGCATTTGATAGTGTGTTCTCTGGAGCTGCTGTTTGTTTCAGTGTTTGCGTGTGAGGAAAGGTTGCCCACTCCAGTAAGTTTGGGACGGAGTGAGTTAAAAGAGCTTTCTTTTAATGACTGGGCTTCTTGGAGCTTTAATATGTTAATGGGCGTTGTAAATCTCCGGGTTGGCGCTGTGTGTGTGTGGGGGGGGGTAGTACTTGCCTTTGGAGAATTTATTTGACCTAAGGACCTTCTCCCTGGACTAGGATTCTTAGAAACACACTTTAGCAAATGCTGCCTTAAAGTACGTTTGCTCTTTTCTCTTTATTTTAAATCCCTGTAGTAATGCTGTCTTTCTACAATAAAAGCAGCTAGAAAGGACCAGTTTCCAGGTTCCCCAAACTTCTGCGGGTGTGAGTTTCCCTTCAGCCGGTGTACCTTTACCTCCCAAGGACTTCCATAACTTTGGTCTCATTTTCTTTTCTTTTTGTCCTAATTTTGTAACTAGGATTCTGTTGCTGGCCCAGCCCACACCCCAAGTCAGGGACACAGCACAAACTAGAACCCAGATCTCGGGACTCTGGCCCATTTTTCTTTCCAACAGCCTATGCTGCCTCCCAGTGGACAGAGCATTTGCAGGGAGTGGAGATTTTAGTGTTTGTTTCTATGAAGGGTTTGCTTGGTGGCCGTGAGCCTTTCTTTGGCCTGCTGTTGCTCTCAGTTTGGAAAATGAGGTTATCTTAATGCCCTGGGTAGGACAGAGCAACCTCTTCTTACCCTGTCCCCCTCCCCAAATTCGCTGCCTTGTAAGTAATCACCTGAAAGCATCATTTAAAAGTTCTAGGAGCGAATTCTAAATTGACTTTCTCCCGGGAGAGTAATCACACTGGACGGACTCGAGAGGGTCCCCACCGGCCCCCAGGTTTCTCCGGGAGACGCTGTGGTACACTTGCATCCCTTCGATGATGAGCGCCTCCTTTTTGGCTTACTTTTTCCTTTATTTCTGTTTAGCTTTTTCCAACTTCTCGGGCACCTTTGGGGTTCTGATAATTTGGAAAATAAATGAGAGTCGAAGGTAAATTTTATTTTATTCTACTTTAAAAAATTTAACCCAAGAGAATAATCTTTATGCTATAGTCTTTGGTAATATTTAGATGCTCCTTCCGGAGGATAGTCGAGCTGCCAAAATCAGTAGGGGTGTTTTTTTTCCCCTCTTTTTTCTTTTCCTTTTTTTGCCAAGCTCTGCTTCAGTAATCCTATCACTTGCCTGAAAAATTCATTATACTGAAATAAACACATTAGGAACTCCATGGTCTTTTACATCTCTAATATTTATGAAGTACTGAGGCTCTCAGCCAGCCAATAAGGAAGCAAGTAATTCCCAGCAATCAGTTAAATAGACGTTGGCTGATTTGGATTGCAAAATATAGGTGCCCTGATTAGCCCCATATATGGACATGCATTGTTCTTCAGTCATTCAAAAGCTACCTAATTATGAATATTGAAGTATAATGTTCTGGCTTTTAACATAAGGCACTTACCTTTTAATTGGCCATCAGCTTTGTTTTTAGCTCGGATGTATCTCCACTGGGATTCAAATGAAATGGGGAGATAATCAGCCAGTAAGCAGAGAAAAGGGTAAAATGATCATAGATAATTAAGTGGCGGCAGGGAAAGTTAGGGTGAGGCCGAAGGGAGAGAAACAAAAGAAGGAAACTCGCAGGAAACCAGCTCCCTCCGCCACCACACCACCAGGCACACCCCTTTTGAAAACACTTTTAATTCCCCCCCTTCTGCGTTCAGGTGGGACATCTGTACACCTTGGAGCTGACATCCACCAGCTTGATCACACACTTGTCTCCTCCCTGCCCCTAACCTCGGAGCCAAGCGGAGGGCGGGGTGTTGGAGACTCTCTGCACAGACTTGGCAGGAAAAAGGAGCGAAGCGAAGGCTAATTGGAAGCTGCCCCAAAGTGCACTCTGTTGGAGCTATTGACAATATCTTTCAAGCAGAGGCTTACCGGATAATTCAGTTAAGGGGCTGTGGGTGGGGGATTGGTGGGGGAGGGCTGGGGCGGGGGGTAGAAAATGACCTGAAGGACCAGCTGGCTTGGAGATGGCGCAGGATCCCTTCTTCCTCACCCTTTGAAATGTTAACTCCTACGTGATCTTAACCTTCGGTGCACAGCCTTAAATACGCCCCTCGTGGCAGGAGCGGGCTGCGTCTTCTGGGTCATGTGTCCCTCCCTGTGTAGTCCAATGAAAGCTATAGCCGTTTCCCCAGAAAATAAACTTCCATACACCTGTGCTTTTTTTCCCCCTGGAATTTCGGGAAGCTAAGCAGTCCCTGAAAGACAGGCTCTGGATCTTGTCATTTTTTCAGGTTAAAAAATTACTCCTGCTTTGGATGCAGAGGTGGATTCGGGATGCTTTCTAGAGAAGTCCTGGTGCATGTGCGTGGGAAGGCTCCCGAAGGCTCTGGGGAGCTGTGGCTTTTGGGACCACTCTGTCCACCGTTCTGTTGCTGCAAGGTGATGATAGTCAGTTTTGTGTATTCCTTCATGATTTTTGGAGAGCAGGACGCGGTGGGGGAGGAGCACCTCTGGGGAGCACCTGGCAGGGCCATGAGGGTGGAAAGAAGGAGGCATCTTCTTTACATCAGTTTCTGGCGTTAAGAGGGCTGGAGACCTCTTTTTTTTTTTTTATCTGTGGTCAGGTGTCACCAAGTCTGATTTTCCCGATTTTGAGTTTGTGATCATTATTATAGAGACACAGTGGAAGTTTACTTTTGTTTTATTGGTGAGGCCGGCCCATGAAATGAGTCCTGTAGACATCTAAGCCGATTTTTATAGAAAAGCATAAACTACTCTAGAGAAACATTTGTATTTAGATATTTTGAATATATTCATATAGACCCAAGGTGCAGATTTATTTTATTTTTTTATTAAAGCAAGAGTCATGGGTCCCTCTTTGGAGGCTCTATTAATGTAATTCATGCTAATTCTAATAATTTTATGTGTGCAAGCAATACATCTCATATTTTCAAAAATAACCCTTATCATCTTCCATTCTTTTTAGGTTCTGTGTGTGTGCGTGTCTATGTGTACAAGTGTGTGAATTTTTTCCCTCCCCTCCCCAGCTCCCCAGTCCATGAGATGAAGGAGGAATTTGCTCACAATTCTATCCCCATAGCCTAAAACCAAGTCTGACGCAGAGGAGGTGATTCAGTGTATGGCTAGATTTGTAACGATTGAATGCAGATTTTGGGAGGAAAGCCAAAGACATTTTTTCTTTTCCATTCATTTCTTTTTTTCATTAACCCCCTCACCCATCCCCCCACCAAAAAAACTGGTCCTTCTCTTTCTGCTGTCTTTATATTTTGCCTTCCTTTTCTCTTCTCTTTGGAGGGGGAGAATTAGGTTCTCAGAAGCTGTTATGGACATTTGTCTGGCTGTAAGAACTTAGAAAAGCAATACAAAGGATTGCCTGGGGAGCTGTTTGGCACTGGGCCTTGGGTGCAGACTGGTTCACTACCCATTCCTTCAGAGGCTGTTATAGGTCAGTGGCTGTGCCGTCCTGGACTGGCTTAGGTGCCCATTCCATAAGCCACAAAGGACTTCTGGATGGAAGTAATCATGAATTTTGGCCATCCCTCTTGGTGCACAGTCCCTCTTTTTGGACATAATTAAGAATCATTCTCATCCCAGGTGCCTGTTTGGCCAGTGGGATGGAGGTCTTTCAACAACTGCATTGAGAAAAGGATGGATGGACGGGCCTACCCTAAAAGGGTTCTGTGTTTCTAGAATGCAAGAATTACATTCAGAGCTCAGAGGGGATTGATTACTCCTGTGTCTGCCCGTAGAATGCTTGAATAGGCATTTGGATAGATATTTTCTGCTATTTTATTTCCATCTTCTTTAAGGATGAGACATTTGGATCAAAGAAAAAGGCCGCATCATTCATACCAAATCCAGTCTTTGAAAGCAACTAACCGATTCTTCCTCCGTATGAGTGAGCCCCGGTTGCATAGACATACCAGGTCATGGGATGATTGATACACTTCTAGGACCACGTATTCAGGCCTCAGTGGAGTTAGACACTGCGGGAGAAACTTCCATTGAGGTGCCGTCAAGGGTGACTCCGCCCCTTTTTCTGCTGGACAGTGGCCTTAATGCTTGTGACTCTTAATGGAGTGTAGCCTCTGGAGACAAGGCTGAGCATGACCACCGCAGAGGAGAAGCATCATATTAGAAGGAGCTGGTTTAACACTTGGGGTTGCTAGGGGCCCCTGGGTGGCTCCGTCCATTAAGCGGCTGACTTGACTTCGTTTCAGCTGTTGATCTCAGGGTCTTGCGATCAAGTCTCCAGTCAAGCAGGCTCTGCACTCAGCGGGGAGTCTGCTTGAGGATTCTCTCTTGCCCTCTCCCTCTACCTCTCCCCCTGCATGCACTGCTCCTCTCAAATAAATAAATAAATAATCTTAAAAAAAAAAAAAAAAAACCAGCAACCCCTCCCCCAACTTCGGGTTGCCAGACATCTCGGTTTCTGTCCCCAGCCTATCCGGGGAAGCCACTGGGGACACTCCTCTCTGTGCCACACCATGGGAATGCTTTGGATGCTTCCAGATGCTCTGTATGACATTGCAGACCTATAAATGTCAGCACAGGGAGAGTCTTCTGTGCTGCAAGGCTGGGGGGCCTTTCAGAATCCCAGGTTCTCGGTGATCTCCTTCTATAGCAGTGAGGAGAGGAGTGAGGGGTTCCTGGTGGCTTGGAGCCTCCTCTCCTATGTCCTCAGCCTGTGACCTAAGTACAGCTCACTTGGACCAAGCTGTGTCCAATCCAGGGTGACTTAGGCGCTCGATTTGCACATGCTCCCATGTCATCTCCACATTTCTCCAAATTCCTACCCGTCAGATGCTTGCCACCATCCTACACCAAATATCTTATTCTCTTCTTGCCCCCATGGAGTAACATTTGCATGAAATCCAAAAGCCAGTTTCAACTGACTGTTGAAGATCACGTTGCATGTCTGGACACACTGTGGTGTACACTGACACATGCGCGGACACAACGCTTACCATGCACACACCCCGTTGCCGTTTTGTAAATAATGCCCTTCTTCCTTCTCTTTTCTGCACTTAGCATGTCTGTAATCTCTGGAGGTAGGACCTGCCCCATTATGCATAAGATGATCATCACTAACGCAGTGGGTACAGATAGACAGAGACATCTAGCCGTGTGTTAATAAAGGACCTGGTGAGCAATAGAAAAATGTCGCCCCCAGGTAATTCTAATAGACCGCCTGCAGTTTCTTCCATAACCACGACTGGGGAGGAGGTGGGATAGGAATTCAGGAGACTGGGCACACCCGTGTGCAACCATGCGTGAGGTCAGAAGAGAGGAAGAGACTTCTGTACTTTTGTTCCTTGTCTGGGAAATTTTGAAAGCTTCTTCTTCATTGGCAGGTTAAGAGCCTAGCCAGGTTTCAGTCCCCTCAAAAACGGTGCATTGGGTGTCCCCCTGAGGCCGGAACAAGCAGCCACGGAAATGCCAAAGCCATTAGGCTTCCCGACGCTTGCTTTTGGGTGTGTTTCTCTCCGTCCATCTTCCTCACACGTCATATCTTCCCCCTTGGCCTTTGTCTGTCTGTGTCTCTGTCTGTATCTTTGTGGCTTGGCATCCGGGCCTGGATGGTCCCCACCTCTCCGTGTTTCTTGGTTCCTGCCGAGCCTGCCTTGTGCCTTTCATTACCACGTTAACAAACTCGTGTCGTGCCTAACGAGGACGCCTCATACGTTATGCTAATGATCAAGAGACATGTTAATGATATTTTAGAAGCCTAATTAGTGGAATATATAACTATATGCAATTTGGTAATGGACTGTGACAACAAGTTGTTAAAAGGGGGCTTGACAAATCCAGTTGAATGTGGCCTCCGACTACAGGAGCCGAGAATGGAGAAGTGGAAATCCTGCGGGGAGTGAGAGGGAGGAGGGGTGTCCCTGGGGGTCCGTTTACCAGGGGTCCTTCCTTTTGATGGGTGCTGTTGCCTTCCTACCATCTTTCCGCTGCCCTAAAACCACAAGGCTGACCGTGTCCAGAGAATGAATGACTGATGTTTTTTAAGCAGTCGCTACTGTTGTCATTGATCATACCCATGTATCTTTGTTAGAAATGTTACTTCGATTATGTTACTCTCCACAGTATCCTTCCTTGCCATTTGTAACAGGAGATGTATACACAGGAGATAGAAGATAGGGTCTCCTGCCAAAGAGAAATTTTATTGTGTAATAAACCAACAATCAAGACCATGTAAACTGGGAAATTATCTGTATTGTGTCCGTCAACATTTTGATAGTGTTGGAAGGAGTAAAACAAGGGCAGTGTGGGTAAAATCATTCAGCTGTTTGAATGTCATTTTCTCTCAGTGAAAGAATTGGTTTGAGGTATGTATTTCTCAGTTGGACTCTTCCCTTCCCCTGTGACAGTGATTCCCAATTTGTGGGCTGTGGACCCTGGGGGAGCCATATAGTTGTTGAAAAGGTTTGGGAAATCCATGTCAATCAACAGAATAATGTCATGAACACACACACAGAATAGATATGCCTACTAAACTTCACTGAGTGTACGAGATGCTGTTGTGGTTAATAAAATGCACATTCATTGAAAAAAGCAATTTTGGGGCGCCTGGGTGGGTCAGTGGGTTAAGCCGCTGCCTTCGGCTCAGGTCATGATCTCAGGATCCTGGGATCGAGTCCCGCATCGGGCTCTCTGCTCAGCGGGGAGCCTGCTTCCCTCTCTCTCTCTCTGCCTGCCTCTCTGTCTACTTGTAATCTCTGTCTCTCAAATAAACAAATAAAATCTTTAAAAAAAAAAAAAAAGAAAAAAGCAATTTTAAGTTCCTATTGGCTTTTTGTCGCTGTGTATCTTTCTACATCTGTAGAAGCTAAAAATATGCTAACTGTCTTGTAGAGGTCCTTACAATTCTTTAAAGATTGTATTTATTTACTTATGAGAGAGAATGAGAGCAGGAAGAGACACAGAGGGTCAGGGACAGACAGAATCCATGCAGAGCGTGGAGTCCAACTGGGGGCTTGATCCCACGACCTTGAGATCAGAACTTGAGCCGAAGCCAAGAGAGGAACGCTCAACTGACAGAGCCATCCAGGCACCCTAAGGTCCTTACGATCTTTTAATGCTAAAAAAGGAGACTATACAGTCACAAAGGTTGAAGAACCCTGCCTAGCGTGTTGTCTGTTTCTACTGTGACTGTTATTAAAAATATACGAGTGTATTCCCATAGAGTAGGAAATCCCCCTTTGTTGGAAGGACCTGTTGTACCCTGACCCACCCACCACGTACAGCCTTGGGCACTGCAGTATACAAGCGTCACCAGCTTCTGGGAACTTAAGTTCTGGAACCTTGCCCTCTTTTATTTTTGTCCAGGATTAAAATGCCCAGAAGTAGGCTTGCTGTATCCTAGTTAGCCACCCGGGAAAGCTTTCAGAAACATCTGTTCAGTGCGAATGTGTCTGAAGTTTGTAGCCTCTTGATGGGTTAAGAAAGTTACATAGAGGAAGTTAGCATTCTGCACAATGGCTTCCTCCTCCTGAAATGTATTTTATCAGCTTATCGGCAATGAGGTATATTAATAGTGTTTCCTTGTTCTTCCCAAAGCAATATGGCCCTCCTTACCATTAAGGAACGTGGAAGGGTGTAGATTTTTCGTTCGGGAACTACATCTGTGTCAGGCAGGGTTTTAAGTGCTTTTCCTTTATTGACTGGTTCAAGCTTCATCATATGGTCCTCTCTGGTTTGGTACCAGGCCACGGGCTTGGGAAGAGAATGGCCTCCCACAGTGGTACTGAAAATAGTTCTCAAGACTGTCTTCCTTTGCTTTTTTCTGTGCTACCTGCAAGGATTGATTTTAAAGGGGTTTTGTTTTTATTTATTTATTTGAAAGAGAGAGAGAGAGCACATGTTGGGGGAGGGCAGAGGGACAGGGAGATGCAGGCTCCCTGCTGGGCAGGGAGCCCAGCGCCAGGCTCCGTCCTAGGACCCTGACATCATGACTTGAGCTGAAGGCAGATGCCTAACCAACTGAGCCACCCAGGTGCCACTTAAAGGATTGATTTTCAAAGAAAGAAGGAAAAATAGCACTCCACTTATTAAATTATGCCCTCCTGCCTTCTCAGATATTGCATCTCCATTTCGGCACTTCCCGTAGTTGTGGACCCGATACATGCTTGCTGGTGTAGGAACCTGCCTTGTAAGGGGGTGTCACTTGCTTTTTTTGAAATGTGCCAAGATGGGCCTCCCTGGAAGGCCTTTTTTGAATGCAGTAGGTAAAAAATGCTGTGGTGTTGGTAGTCTGGAGACTTGGGCTCTTTTTTTCTGGTGTTCTTCTCTCCCTTGACTCTCCCCTGCCTTGAAGCTCGGGTTTCCAGTTTGACCATTAAACCTCGATTCAGTTAACCTTGGAACTACTCTTTGTCAATATCTTCTTCTTTGAGATGAGCACCATATCACACTTCTGCCTTCTTGATGTACCCTACTTTTTTTTTTTTTTTTTGATAGAGCACAGATAGGAGATTGTGTATGAACCCAGAATTCTGTTATTATGCCTGATACTTGTTTCTAGTTAAAATGCGAGCAAATTTTGGGGCGGGAGACAGAAAGGAAAAAAAGTTTATAAGTGAGCCAGTGGAAAAGGCACATTCATTATCAGTATCTTTCTCACTGAGTCGTTTGAAGCCGGGAAAATTAGCAGCTGCTTTGAAGCTCAGAAGATCTTTCATCTTTGTGTGTGTGTGTGTGTGTGTGTGTGTGTGTGTTAATATTAAGTTGAGATTCTTTTTCTTGCCACTTATTTGGTTTTTCTACTAATAATGAAATTATAATGAGATCCCTGATGGGATTTAAAAAAAAAAAAAAAAGAAAAAAAGAAAAACACCTCACATGAATTATCCTCCCCCCCCTTCTGCCTTTCTGTAAAATCTATTCTGCATAATAGGTCTTTGTCTCTGGGTTTGAGACAGAATTGAAGGAGGCCAGGAGTTGGAAATGCCCCTATTGTTCTTTTTGGGGAACAAGATACAAAGTTCTGGGAGGCAGGGGGATGCTCTCTTTACATCCACCTCCCAGCCCTGGTTCTCCCCAGACCCTGTCACCCCGTGCTCACCCCCCAACCTCTGCCATCTTGGGCCAGAAGGAGGTGAAGGCGAGTCTTTGTTCTTATAGGCTAGATGTTCAGTTTATTTGAGGGGCATATGTTCCCTTCTCCCCTTTTAACTTCAAACATTCCTGACATGGTCTGGTGTAGAGGGACCAAACATCTGTCTTGACTGGCAGAAATACGGTGTTTTGAACCCTTGGGAAAACCAGGCTCAGGCTGGTAATACTTCTAATAGCGGATCCTTCTCCCCACTCCCCCCGATTCTTGTCCCACTGTCCTTGATCCACAGGTCTTTTTTTGCAAATGCCATCGATTAAGGAGGACTCATTGCCCTGGCTGAGCATTCCTTGTCCAGGCCTAGCTTTCTACATGGGAGGGACTAGATGGACCCCTTGGTAGAACAAGTGAGTACACAGAGTGCTTGAGACAGACACCGCAGACATACACTTGTCTAATTTCAGAATTTCTTTCTGTGGGGAAGGCAGTGTTGTGGCCTCTCCCAATGAATGATTGAAGCCTTGGCAGCTCTGTTTCAGGAAATTCTTCCCCTAATACCACCTGATCTTTTCTTCTTCAGTGTCTTGTCTTAAGTCAGGGATAGCCAACTGCTGTTTGCTGGTCTTCCTACTCCAGAGAAGTGAGGCTCAGAATGGATGAGCTGAGCTTGCCTCATCTCCACATGGGGCTTGATCAAAGACTGTTGCCTGCGTTTTTCCACGTTTAGTGTTTCCTGATCAGCGCTAATGACCAGTTTCAGGGCCCCACTCCCACTCATGTCTGTAGGTTCCTCCTCTCTTTCTTCCTTCTTACCATTAAACAGGTATAATAAAGCTGGCGAATCTTTACAGTTGGTGATTTTATATCATAGATCAAAGATCAAAGCAGAGGAATACACAGCAACCGTAAAATTAACTGCTTTTTCAATTTTACAATGCTTTCAGTGATAGAGAATCTTATAAATTTAATATTAATTAAACACTTAGCTTTTAACCTCCTCCTGCATCTACTTTTGGCTGGTGGCTGGAAAAAATTAATTGGGCATCTTAAATCTTGTGTTACTCATGCTCTGACAAGAGGGGTTTCGGAAGCACTTATAACTTCAGCAAAATGCTCTTGGAGCATTTGTCCTTCTCCTCACCTAATTAAAATTGTCTTTCCCCACCCTAAAGGAAAAATGAACTATTTGCTAATTTTTTTAAAAAAAGGAAGTTTAACTTCCAGATCCTTTTCTCAGCTGGAGCTTTAATGCAGTCCCTTGGTGCGCTTAACACGTCACGATATGGACGCCATCGGATTTCTGTGATTCTAAATGTCCCATCAATTTGGGGACGTGTGGCTGGCGGTTGCTTGGCCCGATCATCCCGTCCCCTGCAGCTTCTGTGTGCTCGGTTCAGCGAGAGTTGCCTCCTGCTTCAGTGAGCACGGTAGGGAACGGGGCTCACCTTGGCCGTGGGTGCGCACCTGGTGGACGCGGGAGCCGTGATCGCTCAAGAATGGACCCTCAGCCTCCAGCGCAGGAGGCTCAGATTAGCAGGGAAAGGAAATAATGATCCACTTGAAGAAAGTCTCAAGAGATAGGCAGTGTGATGGACCAGATGCTGGGGGCGAGGTGAAGCACTTGTTCACGTTTTCTGAGATGCAGAAGGGACCGACTGTGGCCTTTTGTTGGGGGAGGGGCCCCACGCCATCTTCAGCAGGCAGGGGGCAGGCATCCACGTCTGGGCCTCAGAAGTGGCTCAGTAGAAATAATAATAATACCAATACTTCCTCTCCGAAGAGCTTGGAGCACCTTCATCCACATACTATCGTTCACCCATTCACACTTACACCCCCCCACCCCAATCACTGGGAAGTTCTGAGAAGGGGCACGATCAGGCCACAGAGCTGGCCCTCGCCGGTGTCTTGCCGTGTCTGTATGTTTGAGCCTGGCACGTGGGAGTTGCAGGAAATAGAGCGTGGGCCCCCAGGAAGCATCTTTCTGTACCTGTTTTAGAGTCAGATGATGGAGAGAAGCCATTCAACACCTGCTTTGGGGAGCCATGCATTCTCAGCCCAGCGTGGGGCGGATTCCGCCTGGGGTTCTGTGTACCTCACTTTGAGCAAGCCCATAGAACCTAAATTTGGGGGAATTTTTTAAAAAAATATTTTATTTATTTATTTGACAGAGAGAGATCACAAGTAGGCAGAGAGGCAGGCAGAGAGAGAGAGAGGGAGGGAAGCAGGCTCCCCACCAAGCAGAGAGCCCGATGTGGGACTCGATCCCAGGACCCTGAGATCATGACCCAAGCCAAAGGCAGCGGCTCAACCCACTGAGATACCCAGGCACCCCCCCCCTTTTTAAAAAAAATTTTTATTTTTAAAATTTTTTTTAATGGGGGAAATTTTTTAAAAAGTTGTTACTGTACAAAAATGTTTCGGAAGGTCTGAGGTGGCTTACTCCAAGTCTGCCTGAATTTGCACAGTCTTCGAGCCTGTCCTTTTCTGATGAGACTGTCCCTAAATTTAGAACTGATAGTCCCAGAGCCTCTTTTGGGGGTAAGGTAAGGGGATGCAGACGTGCACCATGGCCGTCTCTCAGCTCCTGCGCCAGGCTGCCGTGGTCCTCGCTCTTCAAATCCCCAACAGTCACCTTGAGAGTCCCCCGTGGCGGCAGGGAGCATTTAATCCAAGTGTGAAATAGTAAATTAGCTCTGGAGTCACCACCAGAACCGGGAATCCCAGGCTTCCGCACCTGCTGGTCCGCACTCCCTGGGAATCCACCGCTGTTCTCACCGCAGCTGAGCTTTCTGAACCTTTTAAGAACTGAATTGACGGGACGTGGAATTTGAGAGCCGATAAATTAAGGATATTGGTAAATCTAACAACTCTATTAGAAGAAGGCATTTGCAGAATCAGTGGCAACCTTTGCTTGTCTGTTTGTGAGCGAATCTGCGGCGACCCTTTATGTATGTATCTCTCCGTTTCTCCATCCATCTAGATATATATGATATGTGGGGTGCTGTAAAATTTTTAGTGCCTTAGTTTGGGTTGACCGCCTTATTACTCACGAGTGAGCTATCCAGGTCTTCCTTAACAAGTGGCAATAAAGGCTTTACAACACCCCTTACACCGCCACATATTTTTGTTTAGGCCACATATTGTCTTTTTCTTTTTAAGTCTCTCTTTGCTCATGTCCCTCTCAAGTACCTTTGTTGCCATGGCAACAGTTCCATCGCTGCTGAGGGTGGTGTGGAATGACATCTTCATGCAACATTCTCGAAGCCGGTGCTTGTCTGGGCTGACCTCAGACGCTCAGCCGGGGCCGGGGCTGGGGCCCTCAGCCTGGTCATCGGTGGCCCTTTGTTCTCTTTTATGCCCACAGCTCGGTGTATCGGACCACTGTGGTTGTCCCTGCATAATTATCCCCCGGGACCCTCGGTGCTGTCCTCGAAGGGATGTGAGGAGGCGGACACTCAGGATCTGAAACTTGAAAGAAAGAAAAGAAAAAAATTGGAATTGAAAATGGAAAGACGTTAAGCACTTCGAGGGAATTTCGGAGTTGTGTATGTGTCTGGCCACCATAGTGAGCGCTGTGACCAGAGAGGAGAGCCCTCGACACATCGAAACCCCTTCTGGATTTCCCTCATAGCCCAGTTTCTACGGATTACCATATGCACTTTTTAGGTATTTCTCTCTGTGTCCCTCAGGTTTTTCCTTTCCAGTGGACTTTCCTTCTTCTTGTCCCTATGTGGACTATTGCAGGGGTCATAGAATTGAGTGATCGAATTGTGTGCAATTACTTTGAGAGAAACTGAGACACAAACTGGCATGTGGCTTGCTGAGGTCACCCTGTCTTTGATGGTGCCGATCAGATACAAATCCCCATGTCCAAGCCCCCGGCTGGATGTCAGCCTTGCCACGTTTAGTTGACTTTTTATACCAGAAATCACTCAAAAGGTTTTATTATCAGGTCAACTTCCCATGAAGCCACCTCTGTATTTTTGTGAAGCGTGGATATAGCTGTAGTGAATGGTGAGGTGGTTCGGCAAAAATTGACAGGCGATGAGGCTCTACCCCCTCCCCCACTTCCCCGCCACACACAAATTTCTCAATTCTTTCTTCAGCTAGAAGGTTGGTTTGCCAATACTTTGAAGAAAGGTAGGAGGTTCCTGTGCTCTCTTATCTCAGCCACGTTTGGAATGCTTGCGTGTGTGCTACATATATTTATGGATTTTATATGGGCAATATTTTGACTGCTTCTTTTTTGAAACATGGTGTGAAGGAGTGTGCCAGAAAATCACAGATGATATGAGAAGTGCCATCACTAAAAGCACGTGTTTAGGAAGGTGAATGGAGCAGCCCTAGAACAATGTAAAATTTTTCCCAATGTCATTTTACAAGGTCATTCAAAAAACTAGTGCTTGTGATCAGTTACAGGATGCTGGTGAAGTATCATGTAGCTGACCTGAGTGATTTTTATTAGGGACAAGAATTCCGATCTGAGACGTTTTTGGCATGGCCATAGAAGGAGAGACGGGATAGTCTGTACTTGGGTGACATGAAAAAAAAGACTGAATGCGTTTTCCTTTTCCGAGTTTCTTAAGTCCAAGAGAGGTATTTTACATGCCTAGGGAATGTGGCATTTTAGGTAGGCCGTGCTCTGTTTTAGATCTTCCTGTGGACTTTCCAGCTTGTAGGTGTGATGCACTGTGGCTCACACTTTTCTTGAGTGTGTGTGCTGTTTTCATATATAACCTGCCTGTGGCAATTAGCAATTCGCCATAATCCATCTACCAATGGGGAAACACTGTGATACTCCATTTCATACCACTTTTCTGTTTCTCAGCTACTAGGGAGAAGCGAAAGCTCATAATCACTGGGCTCCTACAGAACAGGTAAAATGAGATAATCTATGTAAAGTCCACTGAGTGACCTTGAAAGAGTTACTGTTCCCACTTGACAGATAAGGAAACTGAGCCTGAGAGAGAGCAAATAAACCATCCAACCTCCCATAACTGGTGTGTGATAAAACTCAGGTTTCTCAGATTTCAAGATCCACATTCTTTCCTGTGAATCATTTTGCTCTCACAAGGTACTTGGCAAAGACTTACTCTCTTGTGCAATCTTTGGACCTTTTTTTTTTTTAAAAAAAAAAAAAATAATGGGCTTAATTCTTTCCTCCACAACTCATAATAAAATAAGAATGACAAGTGTTTGGCATCATCACGCAAAAGCGTGAGAGTCAGCAAATCTCATCTTACTCTGAAGGTACCTTTGTCGCCTCCAGCAGGTTTCCAGGTGGTATGATGTCACTGACAGAGTGGATTATGAAATAGCAGGTCTGGGGACCTGGCAGAGGTTGGGGGTGGCAGGCTGAGAGAGGAGGGAGCAGGAGATTCACCTCAGTAACGCTGAATGTTGCTTATTCTTTCTCTTGCTGGGTAATGTCCAGAACTGTTGTCTCGTTTATTAGTGTGTGTGTGTGTGTGTGTGTGTGTGTTTAAGACACCCTTTAAAAGCCTTAGGTGCTAGATGAAAGTTCTGGTTAAAATAAAACAAGCAGTTTCGTGAACCCACGGGGAGAGACCATTTTTGGGTGACAGAGTTCAGCGTGCTTTTTGAACAAACTTAAATGTCTTTGGATGCAAACAAACAATGCAGAGAAGCCAGAAAACGTAGCTCTCTGATTCAGCTAATAAAATCATGGGGGCTGAAGGAAGGGGACAAAAAATTAAGGAAAGGAGGAGAGTAAAAGCTATCACTTTATGTTGACCCCTTTGAGGAGATAAGGTCCAAAACATAAATAATGCACGCAGAGAGTGACAAGTCCACTTACTTAATTCATTATTTATTTTACTTATTGGAGAAGCCGCGTAGCCTCTGGGCATATTTACAAGTGTGAGAGAGAAAAGACAGTCCCTGCCGTTACTGTTTACAATCCACAATAGATAATATATAAACAAGACATACTGTTTTTGTAGACAGACACTTGCATCAGATATACTTTAAACAAACAAGAGGAAAGCAATTAATATGCATGGGAAACGGCGAAGATAAATCAGCTTTTGCAGCATAGGAAGGAAAATCCTACAAATCAAGGGCCTGGAAGCCGCGTCCATCGCCTTTGAGTGTTTTCGCGTCACAGCGCGGCGTTCTGGAAGCTGCAGCCCAGCCGGGGCCTGAGCGCGAGGTGCTGTGACTTGCTTGTTTTGGCGAACCGGGCCTGAGCCGTGCCCAGCAGCACCGTCCCCTTCACGGGCCGTCAGCCGGAGAGAGGCAAATGAGCGCCGTGGCCCGGCCACAAATCACAGGCTGTTGTTAGATTCCGCCTGACCCTTGGCGTCATTTTATCTGAGTCCTCTTGGATTTAATGTGATTCCCTTCACACCACCCCTCTCTGCACAAATACTAATATTGTTATGTGATCATCATGGTTACTTGGGGCTGACCTGATAGCCTCCTGCCCTGAACCCTGGGGGCCTTGCCACAGCTGTGGCCTTCGCGGCCTTCCCAGCCCCTCACTGACGCGGCTGTCCTGGAGCTTTGCAGTTGCAGAGAAGGGAAGGATCCCTTCCAGTCTCTGCTGCAGCTCCATTCTGCTCCCCACCCCCACCCTGCCTTGGGGTGCTGCCCGTTCTCCCAAGGAATTAAAATCAGACTATTCAGATCTTCTGATTTCAGAGGGAGGAGAGGAGGAAGTCAGGCTCTGAGTTCAGGTCCTGAGTCCTGCTGTGCACCTGTCCTCAGCATCTCTGCGTCGCCTCCTCCTGTTGGACATGGCAGTGGAAGGAGAGCCCAGATCTCTGACCTCGGGTGAGCAGGTTTTCAGAATCTGTGAATAATTTCAGGAATGATAGATATAGTGTGGATTCAGCGCTGCTCAAACCCTGTGCTTGTGTTTTGTTGTTGACGTTGTTTGGGTTTTTCTCAGTCTCTTCTTTTCTAACCCAACACTCTAAAAACGAGGCCTTTTTAAGGATCAGTAGACGGAGAAGAGTCAGTGCCGTGGCACCGTGGACGCCCACAGGGTGCACGGTCTGCAGAAGATAGAGCCACGATCTCACGGGTGTCCTCCACGAGCTTGATGATGGTAGAAAGGCAGGAAGGGAGGCCCAGAAGGGTGTGATGAGGGTGACTCCGGGAATAACGTACGAAGTGGCAAATGGATCTTGTGGTGCTGAACCTGCTCGTGTGGGGTTAAGAACTGGAAAAGACCTTTGTCCAAGCTGAAACCCACAGTCCGTTTTCCTGATGTCCTGTCCACATCACTACACTTCTGTTGGAATGTCCGCAACCCAATGACTTCGGCTGACTTTAGGGGGAGGGGCTTGTTTTGGGTGCCGTCTTCTCTCTCCGTCCTTAGACTGTAGTCACCTCATTATCTGTTTTTGGAGTTTGTCTTGTCGGGTCCATTGTGCTATCATTCAGGGGTCTTGGTGCGGGTCATTTGCTTGGATGTGGTAGAATTGAGTGCAGCATCGCCGTACGGTGGTTCGGCACGTAGACTCTGGGCTCTGACTGCCAGGGTTCGAATCACAGCTCTGCCTTTCGTTTTAGGTGGGTTAGCTGTATTAAGCACTCTTTGTGGCTTATCCTAAGCTGTCCAATAATAGGAAGAATAAGGGTGCCTTCTACTTCGTAGGTATTGCCCTCCTAGCTAATATACGGAGAGTGCCTAGAAGGTTCTATAATTTAACCTCCCATTCTGCTGAGGAAGGAACCCCTATGGAACAGTCTTTGATAATGGTGACCCAACTCCCTCAAGTGCCAGCACCACGCAAGCCACCTCTCCCCCCGCCCGGAATGCTCACCCTCTGTCTCCTGCAAACTTGTATGCAACGGTCTATTCCTCCTTCTGCTTGGGAGGCTTCTGGGCTGCTCACTGGGTTTTCTTCCTCTAGGCTTCCTGGAGCCTGTCTTTGCAGGTTGCTAGGAGATGTGGCCAGAGGCTTCTTTAGGGATGTCCTGGTCCCATGTTTCCAGAAGGCTGAGGTTACTGCCACTGGCCCTCCGCAGGGCCCGGCCTGGGTCCACCCCTTCTGGGGCTCACCTTGGACCCCCAGGTAGCCATGCTGAAGGACAGGCGCAAGTGAGAGCTGTGGAAAACAAAATTTACCGTTCCCCTCTTCCTTTCTCCCAAAGCACAATAGGATTTCATGAATGCTCTGAAAAGGGAGTGCTTTTTGAAGTTGACTTACTGTTGAAACTGCCTGGACCAAAGGGCCAGGGCTGTGCTTGACATCTGCTCTTCCCTTCTTCCACAATTCCATAGGAATTGCCCAAATTTGTTGTAGGACCGGTGGATGACTGTAAGCTCAGAAGGGAAGCACCAGCCTCCTGTTCGTGGCCACCATCCATAGACACAAACTTTCATGTCATGTAGCACTCGAGGAAGGCCTTGGACGTGGCTTTGAGGGAGGGTGTCTTTGTTTCAGGGGGATGTGTTTTTGGGGAGGAAGTGTAGCTCTTCATTGTTTCCTAGCCTGTCAGGGCTTGGAAAGGCCCACACGTTTGGGGCCGGGGATGCTTTGCCCCACGGAGAGAGCCGTGGTACGAGCACCATGATGAACACAGGTCCATGGGGGTCTGCCCGCTGGCCCCACGGCCTCCTGCCGGCGTCCTCCCAGCCTCGCAGGTGACAAGAGGCCATGTCGTCTGTCTTTAGGGATGGCAGCCGTGGCAGGAGTTAACTCTCAGGCTGCTCCTACTCGGGGCCTTCTTTCTGTCTCCGTACAGGAGGCGGGAGATGCACGGAGGAGAAGGTTGAAGTGCGAGCGTGGGGCGGGGGTATGGGGCGCATGGGGGGTGGGGAGGAGAGGAGGAACAACTGTAAAAAATGTTAATTTATTAATCACTGAATATATAGCAGTTCATCTGAAATGCTGTTGCTATGCCAACACCCTGGGAGTTTATTTTCTTAATCCAAGAGAGGAGCTCTCAGTCCCCTGCTCCCTGCTGTGTCATTTGAATTTGCTGCTGCCACCGTGGTATCTGTTTTAGAAAGTGGGGGCGCAGGGGGAGGGGGGCCCGGCTGAACCACCAAAGCAGTCATATGCAAAGCAGTAAGAGGCCTTTCTCAGTACGACTTAGTAAAAATGACACAAATTAATATACTCTACTTAAACCAGACCAAGATTAATGGTTCTCTTTCAATGCAGCTTAGCCCAACTGTCACTCGACAGGCGTTTGTCGGACAAAATCAACACTAATCAACATTTATTCGTCTCTTGCCCTTGGGTCTGAGGAGCGTGAGCGGGCTGCGCCATTCCGCCGTGCGCCTCGCCACGCTTTTCACCCTCCATCCAGCCTCGCCATATATCACCCTTCCTCCTGGTGCCTCTGCTCGGACGGATCCACACGCTCAGCCATCAGGGTATATTAGAGGCATGATAGATTTTCTGTTTTAATTTACATCTATTATATTACAACATAACAGATTTTGATTCAGGAGAGATGAGCGTCTCCTATAGCCAGACTCCTTGGGAGGATTTCTGCATTAACTTATTAAGGTTCGTTAGGATGCCGCTTCGGAGAGACTCCCTTGCTCGTTCTCCCTCTCTCTCTCTGTCCTCCACTCTGGCCCTCTCTCCTCTCCCCCTCTCTCTGTCTCCCTCTCCCTCTCCCCCTCTCTCCCTGGCTCACTCACTGAACACATCCTAGTGCACCTTGCTGGCGCGCACAGCCCCTGTCTGGCCATACGCCGGCAGTGCTGGGTCACGTGAGGCTGGCCGGGGTCCTCCCCCACTTTCCGATTGGGCTTTGATGAACCAGCAGTGCCCCCTGAGAACGCTCCCTTCCCTTCCCCGGCCCTGGTCCATGGGCCTGGACAAATCTGGTGGCTTAGCTGGTGGGAAACCCCCTGAGGCTTTCTTCCTAACCCCCAGCATCTTTTTTCCCCCAGTTTTGATCTCCGTTACAGTTTAATTTTAGTTTTACAGGTCTCCAGGGTCAGGGGAAGGAAGAGGGGGAACACGAAGTTGGGTTGAGCGAGGAGAAGGCGGGCAGGACTCTGTCTGAGCGCGCCTGGGCCGCTTGCTACAAGACTGTCTTGAAAGCGTGTTATTCCAGCTTGGAACAAGGTGCACGAGTCCAGCTTGTGTCTCACGTGTGGGATACGAGTATTTATGGTTGCCTGGGAGAGTGGCTTTCCACCTCATTTATGGAATTGGCTCGTTACGTTTATTTGTTTTCTCCTCTTCCTGCCCCCGGAGACGTAGTTTTAAGTATGTGTCTTAGTTGGTGACATGGTATGGCTCTTTGAATTTGGGTGGGATCCCTGGCCACTTACAAGGCCAGAGTTTTATTTTTTTCTACCTTGCTGTCGATCATAAACTGCAGTGAGGTTCCTTTTGTGGCCAGGATGCGGAGAAGCCATGGGCTGAGTTGGCGATATGTGGCTTGTGTGTGTTTGCTTGCGGCTGCTGAAGTGTAGGCCGTACTAGGAGGAGGGCTTAGTACTTCCATTTTGGTTTCTTATTACGCAGCAATAAAGTAAATGACGCTTAGTATAACTTTGCACTTAGAGACTGTAGCTCAATTTAGGAAACAAAACTCCACCAACAGGAGTGCTCGGTATCTTGAGCTTGGGAAACTGACCTCGTTAATTTTAATGAGGGGAAAAATTCTCCAGCTGGGGCTGGGAAGAAAATGAAATACCAATGAGGTTATCACTTTGGATGATCTCACTGAATTCAGAGTAGAATCCGGATGATGCTGGGGAAGTTTCTAAAATCCTGTGGAGAGGCTTGGGAGAGAATGCACATGCCCTTAAGGTATTAAGAAGGCATTTCCCCTGGTGGGCAGAGCCGAACTCTGTATGGTCTCTCCTAAAGGGGCTATTAGGGAAGTTAATATAGTAAAAAGTTGGATCAAAGGAAAACTGGAATAAAAAATGAACTATGGGAGCCTTATGTGGGTCTAGCCTGAAAACAATGGGGCAGGTCTTACAGTGACCGGGACCGTGGAGTAGAAGCCAAGGGACACTAGGCACTAGGGACACTAGGCACTAGGGGCACTAGGTAGCTAGGACACTACCTGCCAGTGGGATCTGGGGCATCTGTGTATCACCCCAAGGCAGGAGGTGGGCTGAGGGAGTCCTATTACACAGCGGGACCCTCTTCGATTTGACTTTGGCGCTGCTATTGAACCGACAGATTGTGACCAATGAGGTTAGAGTAGGATGCTTTTGCCCTCCGTTTGGAGAACCTTGCCAAGTTGCACTGGCATTTGGTTGGGAACCACAGGAAGACCCGTCCCCGTTGAAGGTGTCTGGCCCTCTTCCTTAATCCCAGGCCGCCACGCAGCCGATCCTGGGAAAAAGCTCATTCCACCCATGAATTCTTCAGAGGCGTGGGGCCGAGAGCGCGGCCTTCTCCTCCCGGAGCCCGAGCTTGCTGACTCAGGCTCTTTCCCCCATCTTTCTGGCACGTCGCTGCACTCTGTCGATTCCTACACCCATCAGGTAAAACTCAAGTGGCACCGAGGTACGCTGTCGGAGTAATGGGGGCCATTTGCTCTGGGGGCCGTCTGGGTCTGGGTGGAAGGTTGAGGGGATCCATTCAGACTTCGAAGCTCCTTTGAAATGCAGCCTTTTCTCTCTAAGGCCCGAGACCCTTGTGCCGCCGCCGTGGGGGTGTGTGTCTGTGATGGGAAATGCTGGTTGCCAAGCAGCGGGGAATGGACAGGGTCGTGTTGCCTAGCAACAGCGGCGGCGTGGTCACTCGCGCCCGATTTCTGCGCCTCTTCCTCTTGGGTCTGCCGGACAACACAGATGGCGTCCGTGGGTCGCCCCCTGGCCTGGGCACCGCGAGGTGTAGGAAAACAGAGCGAAGCAGGCTGGATATACACACACGAGGCCACGCTCTGAAGCGATCCCTCCCGGCACGCCTTTTCACACAGTTTTCCTCAGTTTCCCCTCGGATGTTCTCGCGCGGGGCGGGGCCTGCCGCTCCATGGCTGGGGAGCAGAGGAAGCTCAGGAACGTGCTAGACTTCTCCGGGTGCTGCCTCTCCTGAGCCTGGCCAGCCTCTCCTCCGCGTGTGTGAACATAATAGAAAACAGTTTTCTGATCAAGACACACACTCACACGCACACGCACACGCACACACGCCCGGAGTGTGAAAGACAAGAGGAGCGGAGCACAAGTGCCTATTGTTCTTTGGGGTCTGAAGAACAAAGCCGTCGGGAGAGATAAAGGCAGGCGGTCCCTGCCGGCCTACGGGCTCGCTCTCCCGGCTCTGACCTGCGCCCCTCACACGCGACCCTCCTCGGTGAGGTCTCCTGCTTCCTACAGGTTCTCAAGATGCTTGCTCGGCGGAGGCCTCCCGAGTCCGTGGGGGCCTGAGCTCTGCTTGCCGGGTGTGTGAACAGCGCCCCGGAAGTTACTGGCGCTGAAGGCTTCAGGGAGATGCGATCTGGCAGGGAGAGAAGGCGAGTGTGTGCTCACCCCCGCACACCCTCTTGGGTGAGTCGGTGCTGTCTGGCCGGTTTCTGTCGGCAGGACTGGGATTGTAGCCAAAGCCCGACCTGTGTCTGATGACCCCAGTTCAGTCCTTCTTTCTGCTCCTGCCCAGTGGGTTTGTGCACACCGTGTGTCCCACCTGAACCTTTGTGTTCCTGTCTGGGAGGGGGAGAGGGATCTGCCGCACAGAGCACTTCGGAAGGTTCCAGAAGGCACTTGTGTTGGGGTCTCTGACATGGGGCGAGCGGGAGGTAATTGCTGACCTTCCTCCCCGTGGTTAAAGAGCAGGAAGCCTGGAGGAGAGAGGCAAGCTCATGCGGTACGAGTGTCAACATCTTGGTTTTTGTCTTAAAGATTTTATTTATTTCTTTGACAGAGAGAGAGAGACATCACAAGTAGGCAGAGAGGCAGGTGGGGAGGGGGGGAGGGGGGCGGGAAGCAGGCTCCCAGCTGAGCAGAGAGCCCGATGTGGGGCTCCATCCCAGGACCCTGGGATCATGACCTGAGCCAAAGGCAGAGGCTTAACCCACTCAGCCAGCCAGGCGCCCCTTGGTTTTTGTCTTAAATCTTAGCCTTCCAAAGAGCCATTGTGTTTCCCTCCATTTAGGTTAGAGAAGACAAGAAGCGGCCCCTCAGTGCTTCTCTCGGTTCACGGGGAGCTTGGAAGGTATTTACGTCTAGGGGTTTCTTCGGCCGACTTTCCGGAATCGGTCAGGATGGTTTGCTTCTGTTTCACAGATGAGGAGACAGTAGTACAGAACAGTGAGATTTTGTTGTTCGGGGTCCCAGAGATCACCGCTGCCGTGGTGAACCAAAATCCAAGGGACTGAGGTGGTGAGCGAAACCTTCGGCAAAGCAAGAGGGGATGGAGTAGTGTAGGGAGTCCTGTGGAGTGAGAAGGTTCTAGGAACTTGAGACTTGAATTTCAGATTTCAGAATCACCAGTGAGTGACCTCTGGACAGATTACTGTGTAGCTTCTGGGAGCCTAGTAGAGCTGCAGGGCTCAGCAGGGCTGAAATCAGGCCTTGTCTTCTCCACTGTGTCCGGATTTGTGTGTCTCCTGGTTCGCAGAGTGGCACAGGGGCTCAGAGGGGAAAGCTCTGGGTTCTCGGCTTGCCTCTCTCATTGAAGACCTGCTAAGCGCGCTCATTCTTCAGCTTCCTCAGCGTGGATGATGATAACGTCGATCCGTTTCTTGGAGTAAGTTGAGGGTTAGCCACATTCAGCTTTGACCTCTCTGAAAATGCTCGACTCGGTGGACGGCTCCTTGCCCAGCGCAGGTCCTTGGGAAGGCTGCGATGGCGCCGGCTTCCAGACTGTGTGTACGTCCTTCCATCGGTTCCTTGGGTCTGACCGCAAACACCCACTCAGTTTCTGGACAAACAACTGTTCACAGCATCACTTCTCTGTCGGAGGAGGGACGTGGGCTCCCAGAACCCTCTGGCTTCCCTTCCAGCCTCTCCAGGACACCAGCATCCTGCTCCATTTTTGGTCTCTGTGCAGGGAGAGACACCATCCCTCAGAAAAGAGCTCCTCGGAGCAGCCTTCCGGGACGGGGGGGCAGAATGCTTGAAGCAGTGCGGTTCTGAAATTCCACACCACTGGTTCTTGCCACGGTGTCCTCTCGGAGCGGTGTCTGACTGTCACATTCCATGGCCCTGAGCCACTGCGGACTCGTGATAGTCATCTTAGCCTCTTACTTGGAGGTGGGGGGCGGGGAGCAAGAGAAGGGAGAGGAGAGGAGGGGAGAGACGTGGGTCTGTCCACCCATCCATCCGTCCTTAGAGGGCTCCAGTAGCCCTCACGATGGCGCCCTGGAGACTAGCTTGGGCCGGGACAGCCAGTGACTGAACGTAGACCAGTCGGTACAGCAGCCTTCTCCCCACGAGACACACTGCCTCAGCTGCCCTCCCCCTTGGCTCCTGTGGAAACAGCCTGCCTTCTTGTGCCGTGGTTTCATGTGGTTCTCTCTTGTGAGACTTGGCAGAAGTCTTGGTTACCAGGAAAGACTCCGTGGTGTTCCCTCAGCCATTCTTCGGGTGGGCGCCAGGGAAGAAACAAGGGTCACAGGCCTGAGGAACAGCTTCCAGGCTTCCGTATCTCCCAGTGTCTTCCTTTCCAGGGCTTTCAAAGGCGCCTGGGTGGCTCAGTGGTTTGAAGCCTCTGCTTTCGGCTCAGGTCATGATCTCAGGGTCCTGGGATCGAGGCCCGCATCGGGCTCTTCCCCCTCTCTCTCTCTGCCTACTTGTGATTTCTGTCTGTCAAATAAATAAATAAAATCTTTAAAAAAAAAAAAAAAAAGAATCTCAGCTCTTACTGTGAGTCAGAGAACATGAGGAGGCAGAAACCTTAATTGTCTGCCGAGTTTCAGCCCCTGCACGTGGTACAGGCTTGCGGATTTGCCTCCTCAGGATGGATCTCACACACTGGGTTCAGGTTTGCCTGGTCACGGGGACTCTTCGTGTTCAGCCAACACCCTTCCTTTAAGGAAGTTAAAACCCTCGGTAAGTTTTAAGCCTTTGATCCTCACAAATACCCATGGAAAATCGAGGTCCGGTGAGATAAAGTACCTTGGTCCGTTTTGTAGTGTACCTGATGCTTCTGGGATGTTCTTCCTCCCCCTCCCCTTCTCTCCCATTTTGTTAGGAAATTATTTGAACGTGCAGGTCAGCGGGGTCTTGCTCGCATGTGATCAGCTCCATGCCTAGCACCGCCTGTTTCTCTCAGAGGCGCTCACAGGCATGTCCACATTCCTGTCGCCCTCGGTCGGAGGGACTGTGCGTGAGGACTCGGGAGTGAGTGGCCCCCCCGGTCAGGACTGAAGGAACTGAGGGCAGGCAGTTTCCAACTTGTGGAGACTGAGTCCCAGACAGGAGACGTGTCCTGCCAAGGGGCTGTGACTATGAATAGGAAATGGAACTAAACATGGCCCCCACCTGCCTCGTTCCTTGATTCGCTCTCAGGCCAAGACCTCAGGGGCCTCACAACATTTTCACGTGCGGAACCACCCAAGTACGTCTCGCTGAGGGGCTGGTTCGGAGGTGAAATCCTTGGGGAGTGATGAAGAAGCTTGTGGGGCCGGTGGTTCTTGCTGGTCTTGAGGCCAAAGGATCGGCCTGCACCCTTGTCTCGTGAAGACTTAGCGCGTGGTGAGTGCTTGGTGGGCGTTCATGGACTCCCGTAGGTTCCTTCAGTATCGGCGACGATGCAGCGAACATGGGCCACTTGGCTCAGACGACAGTAGGCACGATGAGGTGTTACCAGGAGCCCCGACGACACCGAGCTGCCCTCAGGGAGCTCACCATCTGGTGTTGGAGGGAGGACCGCCCGCTCCTCTGCTCTGACTGGCATCCTTGGGACGGCTCTGAGTCTCCTTCTTCTCCTTTTCCCAGCCCAGCAGGTTCCGAGGGAAGGGTGGAGAGGCGGGCTTCTGCTGTGATGGAGGTGATGTTTTACTTTAAAATAAAGCATGGAAGCCACTGATTGATGGGTTATAAACTGGGAGGTCCAGGATAAAGCTTCATTCTGGGACCATCAGTGTATTTCACTGGGAGCCTCCTGGGCATTAATTCTGCCGTTAATTTTGTTATTAGAGACCTAGCCAAACAAAGGGAGGTGGTAAAGCTCGAGGCTGGTTTAACCTTGATGAAACAGTGATTTCACCAAGGATGATGTTCCCCCATCTATCTTCATCCATCAAGGCCCTGCTGAAATATGCTAATGAAGCCCGAAGAAAGGAGCACAGAGCAGTTAAATGGGGCGTTGCAGAAGCTCTCCGTACCCCCGTGACAGGGCGATGCTACTTACTGTCCAGATTTAGTACGGGAGGGAGAGAGATGCTCACTGGTGTCGTGGGGAAGGACAGCGCGGAGGTGGAGGGTCCGGCTAGCGGAAACGAAGGGCAAGGTGTGCAGGGGGACACTCCGGAGTGGGATGGAGAAGCTTGGTCTTCGGCGGAGGAAGTGGGTTCCTTTATTCTCTTGGACTCCCCTACTAGCCAGTCCAGACAAGAAGCGGGTGTACGGCTGCCTCAGACTTCATGCCAGACCAGCTTACCTGTCACCGTCGGTCCGCATCACCGGGTTGGTTTCCAGTGGCTCATGGGCTCATGCCTTTTCCGAGTTTATAATGGGCTGGGTATTTATTGCGTATGTTACTTAACGTACGTGATTGGGCGTGCTACCGACTTATTTTACACACTTGAATCTAATTAAATTCTTACGAGCATCCTATGAAGAAGCGCATTTATGGGGTATAGTTTACAGATGAGACTTGAGAGGTTTTATTTATGTCAGAAATCCAGAGCCAGGGGCGCCTGGGTGGCTCAGTGGGTTAAAGCCTCTACCTTCGGCTCAGGTCATGATCCCAGGGTCCTGGGATCGAGCCCCGCATCGGGCTCTCTGCTCGGCAGGGAACCTGCTTCCTCCTTTCTCTCTCTGCCTGCCTCTCTGCCTACTTGTGATCGCTGTCTGTCAAATAAATTAAAAAAAAAAAAAAATCCAGAGCCAGCCACAGGCATCACCGGGATGCATACCATGTCCATCCAAATCGAGAGCCTTCTGGCTGTCACGCTGGGTCCCTGGGAATCTCTACAGGCTGCTGGAGTAGTTTGGCTCACGCAGGCATTTGCTTATTACGTCTAGAATCCCCTTCACACTTCTGACTTTCTTAAATAGACCTTAAGCTCTGTGAGGCCAAGGGCAAGGCACTCTCTCTAGTCCCCAAACATGACGCAGGCTTTAATTTGTAACTCGCACATCGATGGTCGCTCTCCCTTGTTCCTCTATGGAGACCTTATTTTGGCACAGTGCTTCTCGTGGATGGGAGAATAAAGCTGGCCAGCTGCTTTCTGCTTTTCATACGTTAGATGAAAGCCATTGGCGGTTTTATTTGGCTTTGCAAGTTAATCCTACAGGAATCACAGTAAAATTTCTGTTGCTTTAAATTTATCGCTGGATCCAGCTCTGTTTCCTACTAGTATACTGGTTTCATCCTGTCTCGCCCATATCAGACCACCCATTGGAAGAAGTAAACAACAAATGAAATTTTATTATTACTGATAAAACAGCTTCTTTTTTGCGGTTGGAACTGTGTGCAAAATTGGGCTGATTCTAGGCAGTTGAGATAGGGAATTGGCCTTTCCCAAGATGCAGATCCTCAGCTACGAGGCACAAGCATTCCCAAATCTAAAATGATTATCTGCCCCTTCCGCTATGCCTATAGAGATGGAGGGGGGCAGAAGCAAAGAAGCGGAAAGAAAGATGTGTTTTTGAAAAAATTTAAATAAGGTGCTAAGTAACACGAGTCCCTCGAAGGAAACCGGGCTGGAATATCCACTCCATCTTGACCTTAAAATCTTCTGTGCTGTTTATCAAGCCAGCTCTGAACTTTGGGGCGCTAGGCTGTCATTAAAGAGTTAATAACCGAAGGCCTGCAACTTCCGGGATGTCATGGGGGTCAGAGAAACTTGCCAAAAGGTAACATCAGCCAGTGGAGTCAGTTGGGCTCCCCGTCTGGCAGATCTGTCTTCCTCAGCTGCTGCTCCTTCACTTTCCAGTCTTGGAGTTCATATACAGTAAATCTTCCTCTTAATAAAGCCGTTTTTCAAATCTGACTTTGGACTAGGGACTGCTTTTTCTCCAAATGCAACAGCTGTTAAACATGGTGCATTGGGCACGGTGTATATCTCTTTGTTTAGTTTGGGGTTTTTAATATGAGCAGAGACATGGAGGGTGGGAGGGCTCTCGCCATTCTTTCTCTCCAGGCGACAATCAGCCACCGGGCTTGGAAATAAGGCCTCCAGGCTCCCCGGGCTGCTCGCCCTTGAAGGCAAAGCCCATTGTCCCCTAATAAGCAGTACAGGGTCCCCCTTCCTTTTTGTGGGATGAAATTGTGGAGCTCTAGGTATCAGTCAGCGGAGGCCAGACCTTTTGCCCCCTATCTGTCCCGGCTACACGGGGAAGACATTTTTGCCCCTTTGCTCACTTGTCCCTTCTGCCACTGCCTCTGTTCCCAATGCACTGGGGAGCATTAACTCCCTGCAGGGGAAAAAGTTCACAAAAGAAATGAATTATGTATATGGAATTCATTTCCTTGATGAATAGGGGATCTGAACAAACTCCATGGCTGTTTGATTTTTAAGGCAGGGGGAGGAGGGAGTTAGGGCTAAACAGTATGGGGGGGGGGATCAAAATTTGGATAATGGCAGAGGACTTGGGTTTGAAATATTAAGGACAAAGTAAGTGGCCCTTGGAAAATAGTTCATGGCCCATTATTCTTGCCAGCACATCCATGGAGACATACATGTGTCACTCCCAGTGAACGTGTGGATATGTCAGCAGAGAAACCAGGGGTGATGGTAAGATAATACGGGGAGAAATGTTGCCCATGGAGACAGGACCCTGCTGAATTACAGTTCTGCAGGGATTCTGATTTCAGGTTAATAATGGGGGCTTGGGATTTTGAGGCAGGAATCGTGTGGCCTATGGAGTGTTGCATTTAGAAGTAGAGGGCTTGGGGGCACCTGGGTGGCTCAGTCGGTTTAGCGTCAGACTCGTGATCTCTCAGGTCTTGCTCTCAGGGTCATGAGTTAAAGCCCCAGATTAAAAGGGGAAAAAAAAAATTAGAAGGCTCAGACCCGACCTCCAGGATCATAGACGGCGTGGTCCTGGGCATGTCACTTAACCTGGGCCAGCCTCAGTGGTCTCACCTGTAGATGGGGAGTGGGATGCCTGCCTTGTGGTGACATGAGGATCAAAGGAAAGTGTTTGACCAGGACGCAAATATGGAGAGATTTCATTTTTCTGTCTCTACCGTCTTTCCTGTTGGGGTGCAGACCCAGTCTTTAAGGGAGCCAGCGTTTCCTTGGAGTAGAGTGAAGGGGAAATGATTCAGGAGCACAGAGTGGTTGGAGAACCGAAATAAGCAGGGTGTGTGGATGGTGCAGTTGGTTAAGCGTCCGACTCCTGATTTTGACTCAGGTCCTGATCTCAGGGTCATGAGATCGAGTCCCACGTCCAGCTCTGTGCGCCATGCAGATTCTGTCCCTCTCTCTTAAAAATAAATAAATGACTCTTAAAAAAAAAATGAATAAGCAAGCAAATAAAGAAACAAAAATCTGTTGTAATGCTCAGCTCATCTGTATTTGGGAAATCATTTCAAATCATCAATCTGATGTTTTTGGCAAATTGGGCCACTGAATTAGTAGCTGTTGCTGCGTATGAAGTTAGATCGACAGGGGAAATCTTGTCACTGGCAGCCGCGTAAGTTAAGGCATCAAGCTGCTGGTGAGTTCGAGAGTTTCTCCTGTCGAAATCACCAGGAAGAGGCGGGCCCTCTTGGCCTCCAGAAACCTGTGGATGCTTCCGGATTGGAAACTGATCTCTTCCCTCTAAACTGGTCTCTGTTACTCCTTGCTCCTGAATGGAAACGGGGCTTAGAGACCCCACGTCTTTAGGGGAGAAAACAGAGTCCCTTGCATGCACGCAGATGGTAGGGGCTTCCCTGCGTGCTGAGTGGAGAGAGCTTTTCCTCCTGGTCTTGGGGGACTTCAGTGCCATTTCAGGACTGAGTGCATTGAGCAGTTCTGACCATGGCCACGTTTCTGTATTTTTCTCACAACCCAGTTGCAACACATGCAATTTTCACAGAGGTGTACTGTTTTACAACAAATGGCTTCTTTTCTGGTTATTTAGGGGAGAGGAGGATGTGTCTTGGCATGAAGCTGTTCCTTGGGCTGTCCGTCATAAAGGCACAGCCCCGCCGTGCATCCTGGGCTGTGGTCATCTCCAGTCCTTGCCCCCCACAGGGCCCCAGGAAGGGTACAATGGTGGCTCAGGGCTGCCCTCCTGGCAGCGGGGTGAGCCCATGGTACGCTGGACCCTCACCCCACCTCA
This sequence comes from Neogale vison, assembly GCF_020171115.1. Taxonomy (NCBI): domain Eukaryota; kingdom Metazoa; phylum Chordata; class Mammalia; order Carnivora; family Mustelidae; genus Neogale; species Neogale vison. The sequence continues at coordinate 8,302,126 of NC_058100.1, forward strand.
GACCCCTGTGCTTCTGTTTCATGATTTTTGTGTGACTTTATGGGTAAAAGTCCGCTTCTAAGAAATGTTTGAAACCCAGTGGTGCAGAGAATAGACCAGGGACCTAGTATGAATTATTTATTTGTTTATTAAGATTTTCATGGCACCTTTCCCCTCAAAGCTGCAGGCGCTAGATGGAACATTTCAGGTTGGTAACATTTAGCTTTAAAGATTGGAAACAAGGCTCATGGTGGAGGCAACAGTGGGAAGGATGGGAAAGGAGGATGGAGAAGGACAAGAGAATCGGTATAGTTGTCCAGACCCGAGAGTGGGAGCCGGAGGAAGCAGGTCAGGGAGACCTGGGGCTCTGAGGAGGAACCCTCCAGCTCGGCCAGTCAGTTGTGATATCAGAGAAAGTCATCTCGCTTCTCTGAGCACTTCCAGACCCTGGAGGCCACCCGGTTAACCTCCCAAGCCCCTCCCAGGGGTGATCTCTCAGGGAGGCTGAGCCGCTTACCTTTTTAGGTGACAGAACTAACACTCCTGCCCAGTAAGTCATTATGGTAATAAAAATGTTTTTTTAATGTTATGCATAAACCTTTTAGTAACAAGTATATTTGCTACAGAGTGGTTTTCAACCCTGACTGCACATTAAAATCACCTGGGGAACTTTTACAAAATACCACGGATGCCTGGGCTCCTTCCTGGAACAATGAACTCAGCCCCGAGTGGTGGGGGGGTTGCTGGCGTGAAGCATTTATGTTTTTGCCGCCGAGCACCCCAGATACCCCAGGGTTGGCGGAGCTTCTGTGGCGACCTGGGGAGGTTGGCTAGAGGAGGTGGGGAGGTGGAGAGGAGCCAGAGAAAGGAAAGGAAGGGCTGAGTGCTGGGGGCATAACTTGAAGTGCTTCTCTGAGCACAGTGGGGGAAGGGAATTTCAACTCTGATGTTCTTAAGCTATAGGTTATCCTGGTGGTGAAGCATGGTTCCTTTGGCTCATGTAGCTCATTTTTCACGTACTTCAAGGCTGGGGGACTTCAGAACTGTCACAGCCACGTCTTTGGACTCTTAAGCAGCTGCCTGGCTCTGCCGGAAAGGGTCGACCACATGCCAGGCTCTGTTGTAGGCTTAGGACACTTGCCATGTGTTAAGTTGCATGTGGCTCAGAGGATGGTGTCACACTCCCCATTTTACAGAGGAGGAAACTGAGGTCCAGAGAGGTGGAATAATTTCCCCTGGGTGCCCAAACTTGGTAGTAGTGGAGAACGAAATCAAAGTTGTTTATGTCTCAGTAAACACCCCCCCCATTCCACTATTTGTGCTCTTTCTCAAGATAGGACTTGTTAGTGTGTCCCATTGGTGCCTTCTCTGGGTGGGGGGAGGGGACTTTGACTTTATTCTTTCAGGTAGGTAAGGGAATATGAGGGGAGAAAATAGCTTCTGAAGCGATTATCTCTGAGACTGAACAAGGCAATGTAGTGTAATGAAAACGTGCAAATGCACTGGGGCCTCTAGACATGGGCAAGCTTGAAATTAGACCTCGGCCAAGAAACGAAATGGTGAAGCCGTTTGAATATGGACGTACGTTGTTGTCCTTGACCTTACTTAAGCCCTCTGCTTCTCGTGTTTTGATCTGGTGCGTCTGCGCAGTGGTCCCTTTGTGTTCAGGATGGACCCTTGGACCCACCTTCACGAGCCCCGTGCTCACGCCGGCTTTCACATATAGTTCAGTCCTCTCCCAGTGCCATGCGTGCGATCACTCCACGTACTGCCTTCCAGAACGAATGGACTGTGTGTGTCTCCTTCCCTTCACAAAATGTTCTATAATCATATTTTCTAGCTTAAAACAAAATTAGTCTCTTAAGTGTCAGACTCTTGCCCAGCACTTTTATTAATGGGTTGCTTTCCTTCGGGGGTTCTAATGCCAGCCCGTCACTTCACACCATCTAGGGAAGAAGGTGTGAACTGCTTTCCAAGGGGGAAACCAAGGTTTTGTCAGTGCTGAATGCCGGCAAAACTTTCGCGTGGAGTCTCGGGGCCTTAAACCCAGGACGTGTTTGATAAAAACGTCATGGCCTCTATTTTGTGATATCCCAGATCTTATTATGTGAAACAGGTCGTTTCCTGGTATCAGCTGTTCACGGCTGTGACTTGAAGTCTTGACCCCATGCCTTCCTACACGATGACCAGCTAGCCGTGTGCATCCGGACCCCTCACTCTCCACATCTACCCTCCCTTCCTCACCCCTCCCACCCCCCCACCCCGCCACCCCTGCCGCATCCTTCACATCCCTGTAGCAGATTGGCAAGCTAGCCTTGTGTGTGTGTGTGTGTGTGTGTGTGTTTTGGCCTCACCCCCATCCCTGCCAGGGGTTTGATAGGGTAAACTTCCACTCACGCCACCCACACTGACCTATGTTGGTTCTCTTCTAAGTGTGGATTCTGGCACTGATTCAGCCTTCACGTCCTTTCCCTTTAATTCTGCTTAATAAAAACGATGGTTTTCTTTTCCCTCGCATAATATTGCTAGCTTTGGGGCTCTTCGAAAACCTTGCTGGAGAAGCCCACCACCAAAAAAAAACAGTGATCCTTGGCTTTAATGGGTAGATGCTGGCTCACTCACGTCCTGTCTCTGAAAAAGGCCGAGAACATGGGGAAGGTTTCTGGGAAGTGCTCTTAGGTCTGGCTGGGAGATCTGCAGGTGAAATTAGGGAAGACGAAGCCTCGCAGATCCCAGGCCCGGGCTCACCCTGTGGCCAGCCGTATGGAGTCAGCCCTCTTTGAGGATGGGGAAGTCACCTTTCTCCTAGGTCAGTGCAACGAAGGGAGGCTTTCCCTTTGCCCCCATGCAGAGACCATCATTTCTCGTGGAAGAAGAGGCCCTGACTTAGCCTGATGAGAGCCAGTGCGCTGCTTCGGCATTGTGCGGAGAGGGGAAGGCCATCGAAGTCCCCAAGACCTTGCTTGCCATTTCGCCCTCTTGACAGCTGGTAGCTGGGAACGGGGCGCTGGCTCTGGCTGGGCACCTTCAGAGGCTCACCCCGTCTGGAAGTAGGCCGTGCTGCTCCGTTCTGGGGTCTAGCGTGTGCCGCCTGGATTTTCTTTGTCGTCCTCCTGCCATCCTCTCACCTTTAAAACAAAACGTGTCCAGGAGCCCACATCTCTACCCCTTCCTCACCACCCCTGCCTTCTTTCTCCCTTCTTTTCCTCCTTCCGGTGCTGCCTTTAGCAACACTGAAGGGAGAGACGGAGTTACAGTGGTTGAAGGTGGGGGTTGGGGGGGTAGATGATGCTGCTCAGGAAAAAAAAAAAAATCAGCAGACAGAGCTTAAGGCGGGAAGGAGGGAGGAAAGAACCCTCCAAGCATAGCACCGCGCAGCCCCACTCCCAGCCGCCCCTGCTCCTCACCGAAGGAGGGTGATGAATTTGGTTTGTGCCAACATTAAACTGATAAATGAAATTTGTACGTTCAAACAATGATAATTTAATTGTATTTTCTTTCCTTCTCTCCCATTCACGCTTCCGCCTCCCCCACCTCTTGCTCCCTCTTCAGCTTTGCGGAAGGGGGGGTTGGCTGCGGGGAGGGGGGCTTTGCAAGCTGTCGGTTTGCATTGTGCGGACGGGGAAAGGTCTCTACCTGGCTCATTTTGTCCCCTTTGCTTAGGCTGTCACTGCTGACAGTCCTCATGTTTATTTCATCTCGCGTGGTGGCTGTCTCGTTTCCCTACCCTCCGATGTCATTAACGCACAGAGAGCGGGCCCTGCAGTGTCGAGCCTAATGAATTCCACTGTGGCTGCCCTGCTCCCCACCTCGTTACCAAAGCTCAAGGTGTCAAATTAAACCCAGCCTAGAGAGAAAGAGAAAGTGCGGGAGAGAACGCGGGAGCAGGGGAAGAGGGAGGTGTGGGGAGCACACAAACAGCCCTCCAAAAAGAGCAGGTGGGGAGAGTCCAAACGAGAAGAGTACTCCAAATGGGGACTTCCTGTGACCAAGTCCGCTTGAAGCAAGGGGACATCCGGGACTCTGGGTGAGACCTAATGACCTACCCTGAGTGCGGTGGGGTTTTGCACCTTGGCCTGGGCTGCGGTTTGTCGCCTTTTTCTCATTGCCGGATTGATTTATCCTCACGGTTTATGCAGATTGGGGACCTTGCAAAGCAGGCAGAGCAGCTAGAGGGAGTGAGAACAGAGCTTATGGAGGGGTGTGTGTGTGTGTGTGTGTGTGTGTGTGTGTGTGAGAGAGAGAGAGAGAGAGAGAGTGGAGGCCACGTGAGCACCCCTGGTCTAGCTGCTCTGATCAGCTGCAGAAATCCGTGATCTAAAATGGTGGAAAGAGGGGCGCATGACTGGCTTAGTTGGTAGAGCACGTGACTCTTGATCTCAGGGTCATGAGTTCAAGCCCCCTGTTGGGTGTGGAACCTGCTTAAAAAAAAAAAAAAAAAAAACAACAAATGTTGGAAAGAGAAAATCATCACATAAGTTAAAATGACCCCAGTGGAGGCTCTCTCCAGTACATTGACTTTCTCCATGCACACTCCGATCTAGGGAAGAATAGTTCCCTCATCTCTTTGATATATGACTTCATACAGTTTATAGCATTTTTCTGTATGTTACTGGTATTTTATCATTGGGGGATTTTGTTTGAACAACCATTGGTAGAGTTCTCCCATTTTACAGATGGGTAAGTGCCTGGAGGTGTTACCTCCCTTGTTTAATACCGTAGAGCTAGAAGGTGACTGGGGTTATAGTGTAGGTCTTCTCTTTCCAGAATCTCATGTGCTTTTTTTTTTTTTTTCCTTTATACCACAAAACTTCCTAGGTGTAGTCACAGCTGGGAGGAGGTTCATGAGGAATTTTAAAAATTGAAGTAAATTTATGTTCAGTGAAATGGATAGAACTCAGGCATATGCTTGGATGTGTTCTGACCAGTGAATTTACCCGTAGAACCAACACCCAGTTTACCATCACCCTGAAATCTTCCTTCTGCCCTTTGTACCGCATTTCATCCCCATCCGCCACCTCAGATAACCATGGTTCTAATCTTCATCATCAGAGATCAATTTTGCTGGTTCTTATACTTTATATTAATGGAATCACGTATATATACAGTTGGTCTTTGAGTAACTCGGGTTGGAGTGTGCGCGTCCACTTTTATGAATGTTTCTTCAATAAATACAATCAGTGCTGTCGATGTATTTTCTCTTCCTTATGATTTCTTCAGAGTATTCTCTTTCCTATAGGTTAGTTTGTGGTAAGAATATGATATAGTACATGTAACATACACACGAGGTGTTCGTCAGCTGTTTTTCTTGGTTAGGCTTCCGTTTAACAGGCTGTTAGTCGTTGAGTTTTGGGGAAGTCAAAAGAGGTCACGGGGCAAAGATCAGCTCCACAAGAGACAGTACGTGTTGGCGAGGATGTGGAGAAAAAGGACCCCTCGTTCACTCTTGGTGGGGATGCAGGCTGGTGCTGTGGAAGACGGTATGGAAGTTCCTCAGAAAAGTAAAAGTAGACTTACCGTCTGATCCAGTAATCCCATTACTGGGTATTTCCCCAAACAATATGAAAATACTAATTTGAGAAAATATATTCACCCCTTTGCTGTTTGCAGCGTTATTTAAAATAGCTAAATTATGGAAGCAGCCCAACTATCCATCAGTAGATGAATAGAGCGGAAAATGTGGTGTGTGCACACACACACACATGCATACACACGCGCGCACACACGCAGAGGAATATTACTCAGCCATAAAGAATGGAATCTTGTCATTTGCAACAACATGGATGGATTTAGAGAGTATGATGCTAAGTGAGATAAGTCAAAGAAAGACAAATATGTATGATTTCAGTCATATGTGGGATTAGAGAAACAAAACACACAAATAAAAAAAGAGAGATGAGCCAGATTCTGAACTATGGAGAACAAGCAGGTTATCAGAAGGGAGGTGGGTAGAGGAAGCAGGAAGTAGGTAATGGGGATCAAGAACACACTTACCATGGCGAGCACTGAGTAATGTACAGAATTGTTCAATCACTTTATTGTGCTCCTGAAACTGAATATAATGCTGTATGTTAACTAAATGGGCATTAAAATTAAAAAAAAAAATAAAAATAAAAATAAAAACTTAACGAATGGCTTTTTGACTGTGTGAAAGTTTAGATCTCCTAACCTCCACATTGTGAAAACGTCATCTGTCCTTGAGTACCTAGCTTTTGCTCACCATAATTTTGGGGGGAGTTTTACATGTTATTGTTTGGATCAATAGTTTGTTTCTTCTTACCACCAAGTGGGTGGTCTGTTGTCTTGGGATTTTTTTTTTAAATAAAAAAATTGCTTGGAAATAGATTAATGTTTAAGACACACATTTTGAAAAATAGTTTTGGAGCATATGGTCCAAACAGAGGTCACCTGAGCCTGACTCGCCAGAATTCAGTCGCAGGGCTATGCTGCCTGGTGAGAGGGACGGGAATGCTGAGGTCCGCAGCACACAGACCTCATGGCCACGCTCTCAAACCATGGCCCACCGGTTCATGCTTTAAGTGGCTTGTGACTTACTTTCCTCTTTGCTTAATTGTCCGGTCCATTGTCCTTTGCTGTTAATGACAGTAAACATGTCACTAGAACAGTGGTACCCCATTTTGTCCCTCCGGGTTGGTTATTTGATCTTAGAATTCCGCTGCTCCTTCTGTCCAGATTAGAGTGGAACTTTATTTTGGAGAAACTTCTACCATTTCCTTTCCAAACAGTGGAGTGAAGTCAAGCGTTATCACTAATTGGAACTAGAAATCTCCGGCAGATATTCTTTAAATATGAAATAGCCAGTAGGGAAGCATCTAGCTAAAGAGAGAACCTGGAAAATTTTGCAGGATTGTTTGGCAACTCAGAATCGCGAGAAAATTCAGAGTTCCTGACATAGCCCAGGGCTGTGCCTTAGATCGAACAGGTAAGGGGTGTGTGCGTGTGCGCGTGCGTGTGTGTGTATGTGTGTGTCTGGGCTGCAGTTTGTCGGAATTCCAGTTTCCCTGGAATTTCCACTTGTACGGGCAGAAAAGAGGCCACTGTCTTTTGTACTCTGGTTAGCGTTGACATCAGGGTAAGACACGAGTTCTCAGGTTTCATCGACTTACGCTTGTTAATGACCCACTGCTCCAGCCTGGCCAAGCCCTCGGGAGCAGTACAGATCCAGAAGGGTCTATAGAGCTGGGGACAAGCAAGACACTGGGATTTAAATTCTAAGTTTTCCCAGATCTACACGGGGAGAGAACGATCTGAGAGCAGAGGCGTGGAGGTGGCGCCTCAGGAGTCCTACTTTCTCTGCACCCCAACAGAAAAATCCCCAAGATCCTCAGTTCTGTGCATTAGAGAGGCTTGTTCAGGAAGGACTCTGTCATTGTGAGTCAATGCAGGGACCATGGCAGGGAACCGAACCTTAAGCAAGGCCCCTGGCACAGACCTTGTGTCACAGACCACACCTTGGCCAGGATAACTCAGGGCAAGAACTGATTTTATGGGAAATAGCCAAAAGTTGTTATTCATTAAATCAGCGTACCTCCCTCCCCCACACCCCCCATCCCTGATGTCTTTCTTGGGCACCTGTCTTCCGCCAGGCACCATGCTATGGGGTGTGTTCTGGCTTCTGGAATGGAAAAGTCCAGTGTTGAACAAATAGGATCGATGAGGCACCTGGGTGCTGGGACCACTTTTAAAACCTCCCAGAGAATGAGCTACCTTGGATGTTGACCCACTGGGATGGTCAAGACAATGTGGATGTTTCTGGTAATGATCTGTGAGTTTTCTTCTTGCAGGCGACCCCATGTTTGTGTTTGCTGGTCTGGAGCTCCGGTTCACCTCCTTGAGGGAGGTCTTCTGTTTTTAGTTTTGTTTATTTGTTTGCATGGGGCTTTAGAGTTACAGAACATTATATATGTGGTGTAGTTGCTCTAATCCTTAGTGAATAAGCTTTTTACATGGCATGGCTAGGTCGCTTTTGTAATGGAATTGCTGCCATATTGTTAAGGTCTAGCACCGTGTAAGGACTTGATGGGGACTTAATATGACAAAGGAGACAGTGGCTGCCTTTGGAATCAGTGGGTACATGGAACAGGAAGGTGGTCTGACTCTTCACCATTATAGCACCACTGGACCAGTATGGATCGTGTACGAATGTATAGCCTTCCCTGACTGCAGGTAGAGAGTAGAATTAACATGGTATATTCTTAAATAGTTTAGAAATGATATTTTTTAAGAGAGTTCAAAATAAGATGCTCTCATTATCTGATTAACTGAGCAGAAAGTGGGGCTGCTCACTATAACGAATAACTTCTAGGATTTATCGGTAGAGATCCTGAGTGGGGAGTGTCATAGATATGGGTCTAACACGTGAATAATTAAGTAGCTGTGCCCGGGTACCTTGGGCAGGTAGGCAGACGGAGGACTCCAACAGCAGAAGCGGGTATGTCCTGATGAAATCTGTTACAGTTGACTCGTTACTAATCCTTCTCAAGTAAATAGTAATTCAGAATGGGCAAAAGCTTCGTATGTCTCTTGGAAATTTTCGTCCCAGTTGTATTTGCCTGTGGAATCTGTACTCTTCTAATGGATCCAAACTGTTGCAGAGTTAGAAAAATTTTTAAAAATAATAGACTTCATCTCAGTCTGAGCTAATTTAGATCCATAAACCAGTAATGCTTAGTGTTTTCATTTCCCTGAAACTAAATTATAAAAAAATACTTCTTCATTAGCATTTCAAGACTAAGTAGGCTCTCAGATTTGTGCAGGACCACACCGTGTCTAGTCCCTTCGTCTTAGATAAATTAGGAGGAGAAAACTGTCTAGAATTTGGCGGCAACTTGGCGCGCCATTTATGGCCACTGGAGGGTTTTCTGTGTCAGTGTAAGATTGAGTGATGGACACTGAGGAAATGAAGGAAAAAACCCTGCTCCGTGTTGAAATGGAAAGGACAGAAAAATGCTAAAACGTTCAGGAAATTCCTATAACATGACTAATTGTGCCTGAAGTTCCTAGACGCCTGTTCTCGTGCTGGTGTCCTCATGTTCTAGAAATGGCGGACCATTGTGCCACGTGTGGTGCGTCGTATGTTATATTGCACGTGTGGCCTTTATCACGTAGGTGATACCATGTTTCACCCAAGGGTGAGTTTATGAATGGCTGAACTGGGCATTATTTGTATGACATCAAACCCAGGTTAAGAATGAAAAGGAAAATCTCCTGTTGGGTCTTTGGCTAACACAGCGATGTTAGGACAACATATTCTAATCTCACGACGCAAGTCAACTGCCTCTTGTAAGCAAAACAAAACAATGAAACAAAACAACATTGGTGCTGTTCTCCACAGGGTGGGAACAGAGGGAGAGCCCATGTAGAGATGATGAATGATCGTTGACTCCAAGCGACCAGCCTTGAAATGTGTGGCAGTTGAGTGACTTGGGTGGTCCTACCTGCTCTCCTTAAACATTTTTAGGACTTGGGAAATGTTCGCGCATTGGCGTCTATTAAGAAGGTGGGGACATCTGCTGTCTGTCATGTAATACGGAGACTTTTATCTCGACAGTAGACAATAATAATATGGTAAACCAAACCCCATATTATCACTGATGTATTAAAACTGGGATTAATCAGAGCAATAAAATCAAAATAACAGTGAACGCTTATGTACTGTGTGAAGTAAGATTTACTTCAATATTGGAAATAAAACAATCCTCTCACAGTTGTAGCATTTTCCGTGATACCTGTGTGATGAGGGCCGTGATGAGATGAGAAATCCATACACAATGCTAATAATAACTCAGTTGGTCCCGAACCAGGGAATGTGGGATGGTGAAGTACGTGTATGTCGCACCATCCTGTCCAATGCCAGGTGACCCAAGTGTACCTCCGGTTTCTTTCTTTTTCTTTCTTTTTTTTTTTTTTTGGTCCACTCAAGTGGAGAGGAGGCTTGCTTTTACTTTGATCAGGTGGTCAAGGAAAGAAATGTATTTTTTCCTTCCTGAGTTAGATCTGCTGTCTTACTGCCTTTCATTTACTCACCCTGATCTGTGTGGCTTTATCGACCATTGCGGTTTAAGCCCGTGTAACCGGAGTGCTGTCTGGGAAGGGAAGACAGTGGACGGAGAGTCCCAGAGTTAAACAGACCCCGGGCACCTCTTCCACGCCGTGACTCACCATCTCGTCGTCCTGGTGGCTTGGTGTCATGGCTGTGACATGTGTGCCCTGACGTCAGGCAGATTCTCAGGGGTGAGGGGTGGGGTGGGGGGGAGGGTGATGCGTGACAGGTGGTGTGGGATGGGGGCGGATGGGGAGACCTCAGATTCAAAAGTTGGTCCTCTTTCTCTTGTAACCGTGATAGCGTTCGGGAGTTGCGGTTATTTCTCAAGTATTAACAAGAAAGAAAAAAATAAAGGAAGAACAAAAAGGAGAACGGGGAAGAAAAACAAACACAAAACCAAATCCACCTGATATCTCTACCCGTGGCCATGATGGAGGGCACTCGTGAACGTGACCCTGTCCCCAAACCCCAGGGAACCGACGGCCGTCATCTCCTCAGGTCCACGTCTGTCTGGTGTGTGGGTCAACCACGTGAAAACTGCTTTGTGTCTGCTGCGGTCATTGGGGTTTTTGGGAATTTCGGTTCTTGCATAAGAAGGGCCAAAATATGTATGGATTAAAGAGAGAAAATCCGGGAGATCTGTTCAGACAGATCATGGCGGTGCCGGAACCCCAGCGTGTGCCTTGGACGGCAGCTCCACACCCCTGCGTGTGTGATGGCCTGGACGTCTCTACACAGCACGGCATCGTGGAAATAACACCGGTTTTTGAGTCCTTCCTGTTCTGTGGCTTGTTGGCAGCCAAGAGCCACCTTTAGGACCTCGGACAGGCCGCTTCACCTCTCCAGTGTCGCACTACTGATCTGGAAAATGGGGGTTTTAATAGCTGCCTGAAAATAATAATAGGCAGTGTTTACTGAGCACCTGCATGACACAGACTGTTGTCGTCCCTTTACATGCGTGGTCCCTTTGAAGAGTCACCACCACCCTCCAAAGCTCTTCTCATTTTATAGCGGAGGAAACAAAGGACAAAGAGCAGGAGTAACTCGCCTCAGCGCAGAGTCACTGCGTGGCTCGATCGCAGGTGTGGAAATTTCTAGAATCCTCCCCCGGAGGACTGGGAAGACTAATGGCAGCCACGGCGAGCCCTCTGCCTCAGAGACAGATTTCCCTCTGCCTGGGGAAAAGGACACTCTCACAAAGCACGCCTTCCGTCGTCACCTCTTTCCTCCTACTCGGGAACGGCAGGACCTGGGCACAGAGTGAAGTCTTTCTTTCTCCAGTGGCTGGGAAGGAGGTTTGTTGTTTCAAGCTCTAGAAATCACAGCCTGGGAATGTGCCCAGACTTGAAGCTACACACTGGTTGGTTCACATCATCTCGCCTGGGCTGGGGGGCGAAGGTCTGGTGGCAGTCAGGTTTGGGATCCCACGTCCTCGTTCCTGAGGAGGGGCACGTGGAGGGCGGCCACGGTCCTTTTCTTTCTCGGTTTCAGCCGTGGGCCCTGCATTTCTCTGCTGCCTCCTCCTTGGGAATCCAGCCCTCCTTGGTAGTTAATGCCTGAGTTCCCAGAGAGCAGCACCCGTGGCCCAGACTTCCCTTGTGTCCCTGGAGACCTTCTGCAGCAGTGAGCACGTGCTGTATCTTCCCAAGCTATTTGCTGAATCCTGTTTGCCGGGATCCTTTGAGGGAGTCAAGGGAAGTTGGGTTTGTGCCGAGTTCAGAGGAGATGCGTCTGCGAAGAATGTCCACTTGCCGTTTGAGGGGCTCCGGCCAATCCCTGCTTCTCCCCTCTCCCTGGCAGCTGGGGGGCATGAGCCCCTAGCGCTTGGCTGATTGGAAACAGGTGCCCGGCCTTGAATTTGCGGGGGGAGATGAGCACAGAGGCGGGACGACAGAGAGGGCAGTGGCGGGACACGGTCCCAAAGCCAGCAGCACCCTCCTGCCTTCTGACTTCCTGCGACAGGCCCCTGGCCCTGTTCGGCTGCCTGTGCTGTTTGCATGTATGTACGTATGTGTGTGTGTTTGTATGTGTGTATGTTTGTTGGCATGCACGTATGCATGTGTTTTTCCCGAGTTCGGTTCTCCAGGCTTGCTGTTGATTCTGTGAGGCCCTGCAGATCAGTCCAACAGATTCTGTCCCTCGGTAGGGGCGCCAGAGTCCGTCCCTGCTGTTTGCAACTGACACCTCGACTGGTGGAGGACATGGCGGGGGTGGGGGAGATCCAGGGCGGTCTCAGAATCCGCTTCCCAGAGCAGCATGAATAGGGGGTGCGAACTGGTCACGTTTTCCAGGGTGTGTGAGCATGAGGACAAGGTTCTCTGAGCGAGCCGAGGCGTTCTGGAGAAAAGAAGGTGTGAGCGAACGGGGGAAGGATTGCACCTGGCTGTGATATATCAGGGAATGTTGTCTAAGCCTGAAAGACTGGTTTGGGCTTTGCACGGAGGCCTTTGGGGACTTGGCCTACATGGGACATGCTGGGGCCTGGAGCTTTGGGGAACTTATCCCGGGCTCGAAAAGCAGCTGCCGGGAGGCTGAGGGCTCTCACCTGCACCGACGCGGCAGAGCTGAGAAGACTCAAAACACCTGCCTGTCCGGAGGGGTTGGCGGGAGACCCAGCAAGCCCCTCACCACTCCTGGGAGTCCTCCAGGACTTGTTGCTCCTTGTCCTCTTACCAGCTAGACCCAAGCAGAGCCAGCGGCGAGCCGCGTCAGCAGAGGAAGAAGGAAGTGGTTTTCTCTGGAGGTCACCCTTAGTGGTTGCAGTGACGTCTGCTCCCATTGCTTTCTTTTCCTGGCTAGCAAAACAGTGCTGGTTTGCGGCACGGTACCCTTCACGGAAGCTCTCCAGCACATTTGCCAGGCATGGAGCCTCGAAAACCCAAGCCCAGGATGTGTAGTTTTATTTTTATTTTTTTAGTATGATATTGTATTTCTAACAATAATACAGGTGGCGGTCTGTGCCTCTGAACAAATAATGAATGCATCACCTGTTGACACTGCTCCTTCCCTTCTAGGATTTATGAACTCCTCCCCCACAAATGCCATGTAGCACGGCCACTGCCTGCCTTACCCGTGGAGCCAGGTGCCTTCATGAACACGATCTCTCCTGTGCTTCTGCCCGGGAGGGGGGCCGGATCGTGAGATGCCGCAATAGCCAGGCACGTTTGGAGGCGAACTGGTGTGCGACCTGTTCCCCGGACGGGCGTAAGCACAGCTTGGAAGTAGCCAAGAGAAGAGAATCTCCTGTCTGGGTTTCTCTCTGTCCACCAACTCTTCCTCACTGGACTAAATTCTGGTTTTTTGTTTGTTTGTTTGTTTTAAGGTTTTATTTATTTACTTGAGAGAGAGAGCGCATGAACAGGGGGCAGGCAGAGGGATAGGGAGAAGCAGACCCCCCACTGAGCAGGGAGCCCAATGTGGGGCTTGATCCCAGGACACTGGGTCCATGACTGGAGCCGAAGGCAGACTGGTAACCAGCTGAGCCACCCAGGCGCCCCCTGGACTGAATTCTTTATAAGTTGAACCCCGAGGCCGTTTGTTTATGTTTTAATTCTTCAGCATCCATAGTGGTGGGAAAGAAAAGGAGTGCGTGTGTTTTGAGGGTCTGCGCTCAGAGTCAGCAGAGTTCCCTCTCTCCCAGGGGTCTGAGGGATGCGCCCCGCCTGGCATGGGGGCTTACGTTACCCGTGGTTCATGTCCAATGGCTCTACGCATCTGTAGGCAGAGCCCGAGACCCTTCCCGCAGTGTGGTCGAGCGAGCACTGGCAGTTCCACTGTAAGGCAGTCTCTTCTCTTGACCTTGGTGGTTTTATTTTTGGTACGAAGGTGCACGTAAGCATTATCACCTCCAGTTAAAAGTCGGTTCAGCTCTTTATTTATTTCATATTTTCAAGCAGAGGTGGAGAGGTTGGTTATAGAGTTAAAAGGGCGGGAAAAAAGCCTGAAGACCTTAAAAAAAAAAAAATGCACTCCCATAGAGAGCATGAATTTTCTGAATGGTTTCTTCTTAAATACTCTCTAAATCCTATTAAATCAATTCCTCTCAGACTTGAAGACAGAGCCTTCTTTTTCTTTTTGAAATACCTCCTCAGCTGTTTTTGGAATGTGCAGCCTGACCAGACAGTGGGCCTTGTAGGAGACACGGTTTGGGCAGAGTTGCTAGGATGCGAACAGATTCCCCAGAAGCCCCGGGAAAGCCCGGATGCGTGCTCTTTGCTGCCTCCTGGACCAGGTCGATCCCGAATTCCCACAGTAAATGTGGTGGTCTGATGTCATGTGTGATGGCTCGGGGCCAGAGGGGTCCCTGGGGAGACACTTGCGGCAAGCCTGGAGTCCCCTGGTGCCAGGGTGGGAGTGGGGACTTGGAGCGTCCCGGGATTAAGGTTCGGCCTCTTGGGTGTGGGATGCCTTTGTTCCCACGCTGTGCTGGTCGCTCCCTGGTCTCCTGGCGTTTAGTTCCTTGGCTGTTACGCTCCCTCCTTCTCCCCTGTTGTTACTTGTGACGTGAAGGTTTGTCACTCTGGGTTGTACTTACCTATGAACACACATGTATATCGATTCTTCTCTCGCCAGGAAGTAGTGAACGTGCCGAATTTTGATCGGAACGAGTTTTTCTAACTCCTGGATTAGAACTGTCTCCCTCCCTTATTTGAGGATTGTGTTACTACAGAGAACTACACCTCTACAACACAAATGTTTTAAAACGGACCGTGCTATCAGAGAAGCCCCTGGTGCGAACGTGAGCATCAGGTGTGCCAACGTGGTCCCGCCCAGCTTTGTCACTTTCAGATGTCTCCCTGAAGCCATGGCACACGTGTGTCGGCCGAAGCGATGACTTAAGCAAAATGGAAAGGGTGCTTTTTTTTTCCCCCTTTCTCCAGTAAGTCTTTTCTCTTGAGATGTGGTCAGAGCAGAAAGTGTCTTAGTGAGGCTCTTCTCCCCGTGGATGCAACATGATCTGGGTTAAATAATATGTTACTGTCCACGAAACGTGGGGCCTGTTCAACATTATATGCTTTGGGCTCTGGCCCGTAGCATGCCTGATCTAGGCTCAGAACGTAAAGATACTTATCATCGACATGCTGTGTGTTCTTTAAAAGTAAAGCGATATCAAAGATACTTACATTTAATGAGATGATTGCACCTGTCTGTCATTGCAATTAAAACATTTATGAGATCATCAAACACTTTGAGCGCTTCTCAATGTATTGCTCTTGGTATGATATCCTATCCATCATAGTCCTATGCAAATAATTACATTAGCGAAGTATGGTGAAGTGTGTTGGCGCATTCAGTAAAGTATCAATTGCCGGGTACGTTGGGGTGAACCCTAGGCCACCTTTCATAGTGCAGCTATGACTAATCAGATGATGGGTAAGTTAATTACTCTTCCCAGAAGCCGAGCGTTGAAGAAAGTTCGAGGCGGTGGTCCTGCGTGCGGGAACGCGAGCCCCCGCCGGATGGGACCTGATGGTTTGGTTGAGGGGTTTCAGACAGCCTCTCCGTTGGTGACGGATAAATCCTGAACGAGCAGCACAAACACTGGCTTCGTCAGCCAGAAACTGGCAGCCGCTTTGCATGTGGTGAACATATTGAGTTACTCGTATTAATCCACATAACCAAGGGAGGCAGCTGTATGCCAGTGAGAAGGACGTGGATGTCTCGGCGGAAGTCGATGGACAGGGGTCATGGGGCTCAGAGAGTGTGAGTTTCCCCATTTCACATGATGAAGCCTTTCCATAGGAGGATCGGACATTGACATTAGCCAGCTGGGGACCTTGTCCAGGAGTCCTTTTAAGGCTCTGTGTCTTCTCTTACAGGCAGTGCCTGTCCCGCCAGCCCCATGTTCAGGTTGCTCTTGGGAACAGGTGGCAGCCATGCCTACCCGGGTGACGCTGTCAAGCGGCTCCGTGCCTTAGGGTTTCTGGCTTGGGTTGAACCCCCATTGTGAGAGACAGGCCCTGGTGTCATTCTCCACTGTTCTCCAGCTTCACAATGACACGGACTCAGATTCTGTGTTGTAGCATCTTAGAAAGGAGACCTTCCGTGATAAGTGGGGGAAGGGGAGGACCGGGACCCTTCCTGAGTGAAGTATCCATCCCATAATGAATTCTGTGAGTGGTTGAGTTAGGAGGCGACCGGCCGTCTCACCAGGCAGAAGGAACGGATGATGTCATTTACATTGGAATTTTTAGATCATTAAAATTAATATACTCTGGCTACTCTGAGTAGAATAAAAAGTTTTTTAAAATGATCTTGGGTTTAAAACACGAAGGTTAAAAAAAAATGCACGGGACGCTGGTAAGCTCGCAGAAGGTCTGGACAGCCCAACGGCCTGTGTCCGCTGCGTCCGGCGTCACCGTGGGGGCTCATGCTCTGCCTCTGCCCCCGGCAGCCAGGTCACTTGTACCCCGGGAAAGCCGCATGCCTCATCGCCGTGGTTACCGAAAGACCGAGTCCTCTGAGTTCAGCTGTTGCTTGTTCAAATCTAAGCTTCATCACGAGATTGGTGGGACCCATTTGATCGGCCCGCATTGAGGTGCGAGGTTCTCTGGGGTTTGAAGTCTTGTGGTTTGGCCTTGGGGAGGTGGACTCCTCCTGTAGGAAGTAACGTCCTAAAAACATTCAACAGCAGTACAACATAAAACATGGGATTCTGTTTGGAGCAACTCTAAGATGGGATGGATGGCGTCGGGGAGCTCGGGAATGTGCCTTTTGGGTGACATTGGCTGTCCTGTGAATGCCTCACCTTTAGAGGGGTCCCTGGGGGCCGTCTTCTTGGGGTGTACGTCTAGCGTGGGTGGCTCCCTTCTGCGGCCCTCTTGGCTGCTGCGCTGGGGCAGGGGCAGCTCCACGCTCCTCCCAGTGGCTTCAAAGGCTGGATGGAAGGAGAAGAGGCTGTCTCATTTCTGCATTCAGTGGACACGTTCTGAATGCTAAAAGGGAACTTAGGTCCATTAGTATCATTATTCTTATTTGATGCTTTTGTATATAAATATGCCTCAGGTTTCAAAGATTCCGTGATATACTTAGCTAATGCTTATGTTGTTATAATGTCCTCGTGTGTTCGTTTCTCAGATTAGTCTGAGAAAGAAAAATGAAATGATGATAGCTGCTTGAAGACGCCTGATAACAGATTCTGGCCGATAAGCAGCTTGATAAGCTTCGTAGAACTGTGGGGCTTGCGTTATTACTATTCCAATAATAGAAATGTCCCTCAGCTGGTTTCACAGAGGATCGGCGAGCGATAGCGGGCTGGGGGGGTGGGCTGAGAGAAATACAGAGGATAAGGAATGGGGATGAGAAAGAAGATTCCTGAGGATCCTGGATTTTTTTTTTTAAGATGGTTTATTTGTTTGTTTTTTATTTGACAGAGAGTGAGAACACCAGCAGAGGCGAGGGCAGAGGGAGCAGGAGAAGCAGGCTCCCCACTGAGCAGAGAGCCCGATGCGGGGCTCGATCCCAGAACGCTGGGATCATGACCTGAGCTGAAGGCAGATGTTCAACCCACTGAGCCACTCAGGCGCTCGTAAATCAAATCTTTAAAAAAAATTAAAAAATAAAATTGAGGGGAATTCAGATTCAAGTCCTGCCCCCCCTCAAAAAAGTAGCAATAGGTAATAATTTAATAATCACTACCTTTTGTCAGTCCTGATTATGTGCGGAGGGTCTTGCAGGTTATCTCACTGAAACTACCTCCCAGACTCTTTATTTTTTGAAAGATTTTACTTATTTAAGAGAGAGCGCGTGTATGAGCATGAGCAGGGGGAGAGAGGGAGGATCCGAAGGAGACTCTGTGCGGATCGAGGAGCCTGATGTGGGGTCCATTCCATGACCGTGAGATCGTCACCTGAGCCAAAACTAGGAGTCAGTTGCTTAACTGACTGAGCCACCCAGGTGCCCCCCCCCCACCCCCGCCAAGTGTGTAAAGGAAGATATTGATCCTCCTTTTCTCAGATGAATGAACTGAGATCTGGAGATTTTATGTAACTCGTCTCCATCACACAGCTTGTCCTGGGTGGACCTGAGGTTTAAACCTGGATTTGCTTTTAAGCACTAGGCCACACCCTCAGAACACAGCCTGAGCTCCTGCGGGTCTGGAGAGGGTTCTAGCATTCTGGGTAATTTCTGGCCAGCTCCGTTGCTTGCCACCCACCCTGCCCCTGGAGGCTTTTTCAGGCCCACTGCACCTTTCCCTTGTGGGGTAGGGGGTTGGGGGTGGGGTATGGTGTGTGTGTGTGTGTGTGTGTGTGTGTGTGTGTGTGTGTGTAGCTTCTGTCCTTAATGGCAGTGAACTAAGAAAAAAGAAATGCAAGTGTTTGGGCTAAGGCCTTTGCCTTGTAGACGTTTGTAATCTGAAAAGATAAATGTTGCCAGAGCAGTAACTCTGACTCTGCTGGGACAGCCGAGGACAGAGAAACAGAAGACGTTTGGGTCATGGTCCCTGCGCTGTGTCTCAGACCCGATGGGTAGCCACTTCAGGCCGCAGGCATCTTATGGACAGGACCTCTGTCATAAACCGATAAGAAGGTTTTCACTGAAGCATGGTAGACCCTTGGTATGCAGAGTTCATGTGCTTGGTTTCGGCTATTAAAATGACCACGCGTCTATGGTATATCGTCTCGTAAGTTTTCTGAGACACAGATCTGAAGGACTCCTGTGAGAGTGTGTCATTAGCCTGGGAGAGGGCCCAGGCGGCTGCCGGCAGCCCCATCTCCACGAGCGGGATCCTCCTCTGGGAGGGCTCCCGGGGGCTTCTAGACAACAAGGCTTACTGTAAATGCAGTCTGCGTTCCCTGCATGTGGTTTCCTGGCCTGTCCGGACAGTGAAAGACTTGGAGGCCAGCAGGCTGTCCTTCTGGCCGGTTGCAAACGGCTGCCGGCTGCCCACCCTGAGGCTGTTTGCAGATCTCTCCCTGGTGGATAGGGCTTGTCTGCGGAGCTGGTGATGGATGTCCGCTTCCTCTCGCTTCTCCTAGGTGAGCTCCTCCTCCTTTCCGTTTTTTTGGTCAAGAACTGTCTCATTGTCACCACCTCCTATCTTCTGTTCCCAACAGTCAGCCCTTTGCTCCATGGTCTTGAACGTGGACCGGCGTCCTGTGTCCCGTTCCCTTTTCCTCACCACACCCGATCGTGTCTTGATGGGGCAGGGAATTGCCTCTGAGGCTCAGAAAGGTCTCCCCTCTAAAGTGAAAAAGCAGCCCATGTGTACCCATCCTCTGTCCTCTCCCACGCCAGCACCCCTGCACCCGCCCCTGCCAAGTGTCGGGGTTGTCTGAGTGAGAAACGCACAGCCTCGCGGCCAAGGCCCAGCCGAGCGGGTCCCGAGGTGATCCTTAGTAGGTGTAGATCACCGGGAGCCTCCGAGCTCTGCCAAAATCACTTGGCCACGGCCCCAAGATAATATTTGAAGTCCTTGTGCTAGAGAGTGTCAAAGGATAATGTACTCTTCCCCCCTCTGCCTTACCTCCCCCCAGCGCGGCCAACACTTGACGTCTTTTTATCAGATGAGCTTGGCACCGCCAGGACGGCTCCTCGCGCCAACGTGGCAGCAGCCACAGCCCCTCAGCTTGTTAGACTGAAAGAATGTGCCGTTTTAATTAATGATATGTAAATATCCTTGAATGGGCCACATTTGCATATTAAGAGAGATTTGCGGAATCTGCGGAGTAATATATTTTAATTAAGGATTAATTAAAAATAATGGGAATTTCATTTCGCCTGGCAGAATCCGTTTAGATTTTAGCACACGTCTGCTTGGGAGTCTGGTAGGAAGGCTCTGCGTTACGATTCCCGCAGATGAGAGAGGCGCTCCTGTGTTTATCATCTTGGAACCCCATTCCGGGGAGCAAAGGGAATATAAAAGGGGTACAATTTCCCCCTCGCCTTCCCCAACACCCACCCATCTTCTTTCCTCCTCTTTGTGATTTTAGGGCTGTTTTGGTATTCTTTATGGTAAAGTAAGTAAATGGCTCTGAGACACGGAACACTAGTTGTGTTGGCAATTATGTTAATGGGATGCTATTAGGCTATGATTCTATATGAGCAATTGGGGAGAAGAAATGCCTTACTGAGAGAGAATGATACAACAGACGTCTGTCTTATTGATATAGCTCCAGTGGTGCTTTCTGCATAATTACACTCGGCCACTTTCTTTGGGTGGGGGAGAGGCCGCTGCATTAGGGAGTCGGCGGCAAGGGATCGGGGTGAGGGGTGCCCCCTAATCAGTGCACAGAGGACATGGGGGGTCAGGGCAGGCTCTCCTGGTCGAGGGTGGCTGTTGGCAGGTGAGCAGAACTCGTTTCCCGGGCATCCTTCTCCTCCCTTCCTTCTCCTTCGCCTCCCTGGAAGCAGTCTCAGGTAGGGATGGCCTTTCCAGAAGTTGGGATCCGTGGAGTAGACTCACTGTCTCTCTGACCTTCAGCCTGGGGGGGTCGAACCTGCCGCCCTGTCCTAAGTTCGCAAAGCAGATCCCCGTACTGGGGAATCTGCTCTCTCTCCCAAGCGTCCCCGGACACACACATAAGCTCGCAGCCTTCAGTACTGCCGCCCACCTGGCTGGCTGTGCTGTGCGTGGGCACATCTGGGGCTCGTCCTGGTCCCTCCTGGGGTGGGCCTCGGGAAGCCTTCCCCCCTTGCCTTCTAAAGCTGCTGTAGGGTTGGAGACAGGATGGCCAGCTTGCCCTTCCAGGGGCCTGGAGACACTTCCTCTTGCCTCTCTGACTGCTTCCAGAGTATGAGGCTGAGAAGCGACCGGCCTGTCAAGAGAGGAAGCCCGACTGTGCCCTCAAGTGACCGAGGCCCCAAGTGTGGACTGCTGAGAGCTGCCAGGACAGCAAATTTGGTTTTCTTCCCTTACCGTAACACACCCTCAGGGAGATCTAGGGGAAATAGCCTAGGACCTCTTTTAGAGCTGATGGCCTGAGGCTTGCATCTTTCAAGCAAATTTCCGGATTGTTTTGATGATTGCCACTAGGAGAAATGCTGGGGAGGGACCTGGGGGGGGGTGGGCAGTGTGTCTGTGTGTGTGTGTGTGTATATATGTGTGTGTGTGGGGGGGCTGACAGTTACGCTTCCACACAGCCCTTTCCAGGAGAATCCCCTGGTGGGAAATTTCAGCACTTCCACTGGAAGCTTGAACTCCGTTTTCCCCTTACTCTCATCAAAACATATGTGTCAGCTGCCCCCCTCTTCTCCCCCACCCTGTGCGACTCCTGTAATTCATGAATTTAGGGGAACTCCACCTAGGAGCACTGCCACAGTGGCCTTTCCCTGTACGTATCCTGGAATCTCTGCAGCCAGCCCGCGGGAGGCATGGGGTCAGGACTGAAAGGAAGATGGGGCTGAAGCGGGATACATTGATGTGTGGAGAGCGCAGGAGGGACGGGGGCTTTCAGAGCGACAAAGCCAGTCTGGGGCAGAAAAACGGGGTGGGGAGCATCGGGGTGGGGAGCATCGCAGAGAGAGGGGCAGCAAGTGACGGGGCGAGGCAGCCTGGAAACCGCGGCCTGGGTGCCAGGGAGATGGAGGGGACTGGGAACAAAGCATGGGGGGAGGACCCCAAGGAGTGATCTCTTTCTGCCTGTGTCCGCGCGCCTGTGTGCACTTTGCAAAGGCGGTGGTGCCGTATCTAATGCAAATGGAGAAAATGCAGTTTCTGGTAAGTGTTCCCTAATAAATAACATCAAGTCTTCTTCCCTATCAGCTGGTGACATCCCGCATTTCTCTTCCCTATGCGCCAGCCCAAGACATTTAATGATGTGGCGCTCCTTATGGGATGTGAGGTCCATGCTAATATCTCCCTCGCACAAAATGGTGGGAACAGATTCAGCCCAGCTCAATTATTCTGCACCGACAGAAATCACAAAGTAAATACGTATACATTTCACATACACAGAGACCTCTCGCTCGCTCGTTCTTTTTTTGAAGTCCGTGAAGTTCTACTCTTGTTTTTTCTTTTTATTCTGTAGAAATTTTTCCAGGGCTAGTGCTTGGTCGCTGGAGGATTTCATTAATGGAATGAAGTAAAAATAATCAATTTCAGATGTTCCCAGTGTTTGTGGTAATGGTCTCGCTAACAATTCTGATTAGCCGTGTGAGATGGAATTTTTCTTTTAAATGACTGCGCGCCGACGTTCAATATGGGCCAACTTTGGGGGCGCGTCACGCGTGTGTCTGCGTGTGCCTGTACGCGTGTGCCTGCGCCGCCCCCCCCCCCCCCCCCCGCCCTCCCGTCCTTGCCTGCCTGGAGCCGCGTGAGGGGCTTACACGCGTCTGCCCTTTCCCTTCACGGCTTTACCACCTCCTTCATGTTTAATTTCCCCTGTCGTAACCCTGTCCCTCCGCCAGTGTGGTTTCTGAAAGGCTGCTCGCTGTCCTTTGCTCCCTCCTCGTAAGTCTGGGCCATTTCTGGGAACATGTGTGAAAGGCTGATTTCTTTCTTTTTTTCTTTTTGTAAGTGGTGGGGGAGGGTCGGAGAAGCGGGTGAAATCTGCATTCGAATCAATGGAAAGCCGCTCCCCCTTCGGGGAGGAGAAGGTTTTCTGGGAGTCTGGGTGTCTGAATCCCTGGTGTGTGTTATCCCTGTGACTCATGCCAGCCCAACGGGGAGCTCATCAGAAAGTGCTGGCTTGCCCATATGCCTTACCTTTCCTTTCTTCCCCAGACCCCCTTGTACTTTCAAAGAATGAATAAATTAAATTGAAGAGAGTCCACAGTGGATTTTCCATTATTAATATGTTTCTTTTTATTTATTTTTCATGTATATTTCTTACTCTGTTTTTCTTTTTTTTTTCTCCCTTCCTTTTTCTTTTCTGCCCTCAGCGATCGATTCCCCCGTCGACATGCGGAGTCTCCAGCCCCACTATCCACCCCCCAACCCTCACCCCCCCGCCCCGCCCCGGCCCCGTGAGCAGGGACAGCCCGTGTGCCACTACATAGACACTCACAGATGTAAACACACCGCAGAGGGCCACTGCATGTGTGAATTGTTTATACTTCCTCCCTTTGATAAGCTGTCATCTGTGGGCACTGCTCGGGGATTTGATCCCCGTGATCTCTCGACCCCGAGGAAGACATTAAACACCCTCCCGGACCCTTTGCTCTGCCTGTCTCTGAACCTTTCACTCTCCTTTAATGAGAATTTCTCCTAATTATTTCAGTGGCTGCAGCAGAGGGACCGCAGTGTACTTAGATCTCGATACTGGGACGTGACTGTTATGCTGATAGAGGCAAGAGATCAATAATTTAGGCCCTGGCTTTAATGGCAAAGCTGAGAGCTTAAGTGTCTGCATTCAGGTTGAGTCTTAGAGGTTCCTGGAGTATTAATGATTTCCACAGGATTTTCTCCCCCTTCTTCTTAAGCTGCCGCTGATCAGCATTCCTAGACCTGCTAAATTGTATTTGTGAAGAGATATGTGCCTCATCTCTGGGAACGTATGTCTCTGCTGCGCATAGATGTGCAGAAGCGTGCCGGGACCTCTTGTGTGTACGTGTGATTATTTGCAAACATGGATCCGCACAGAGGCACACACTGACTTCTATCTTTGTTCTGATCTGGGGACCTTCCTCAGGCACTCACTCTGGCTTTTGGGCTACCCACAGTTTGTCCTTTTCCCAATTTGTCTGGTAAATGTTCAGACACTTCCAAGGCAGGGGGAAATGTCATTCCTTCCCCCCACCTTCTTTCTTTTTTCTTTCATTTTCTGTCTAATTCTCCCCTCTGTCTTAAAGCTGCAGTTGTACTCGGTGGAAAGGGGCAACACCAAAGCCTGTAGTCGCTCAGATGTGGGTATGCATGTATATGTAATAAATGGGGTTCTTATCCACAGTCATTCGTTGAGGAATTCCGGCAAACCTCTTTGGACCCCAACAGACTATTATAATACACGCTTATTAACCGAACAGATAAATGCTGTGAAAATGATCATAGTATATGACACATTTTACATTAAAGTTATACAGGGGGAAGAGGGAAGCATACCTCCCTCGAGGGATTTTCTTGGGAGATTGGCCCCTGGAGTGTTGATCAGCTACAATAACGGAAGGTGTAAGTGAGTAATCAGTGCTGTTCTCAGAAGGTCAGAGAGGGGCTGCGGATCCCCGGAAAGGGGTACCACTGTCCTCCAGGGAACCCAAGCTCTAAGGGCCACCACTTCTCTCTACTTTTGTCAGCCCAGCCTCTCTGGCATTCTTCTTTTTTTTTTTTTCCTGGAAAATCTTCTGGCATTTTTAAGTTGCCTTAGGACACTAAGCTCTTACACATCTGCTTATGTTTGGGCCCTAAACTTCCCAACTGGTTGGCATTCTTAAGGGAAGGTGGAGTGATTCCATACTGATCTCAAAACGTGTGACACCAGCCACTAGGGGGCGAAGCGACAGACGTGCCAAGTTCTCAGGAGCTTCCTGTCCACCTCCCCGAGAGCTCGGCTCAGGGAACCCATAGGCAGGGTGCAGAGAGGGGCTTGAATAAGTGTCGGTGTTTCACACACTGGGAGCTCGGGGCACAGTGACACAAGTGATCGGAGCTGAAAATAAGACTTGGGCACCCGTAGGTTCCAACCATGAGCCGATTTCCCCACCCGGTGGACCTTTCAACGCGTGGCAGGTTTTATTCACCTTGAACCTGTCCGTCACCCGTCAGCCTCCACTTCTGCTTCTCAGTTCATTAAGGTTGTACCTTTACATGAGATGGCGCTGTTTCTGGGTCCCTGAAATGCTTATTTCTAGAAGCAGATCCCCTTTCATTGTATCAAGTGTGGTTTGTGTGGGGTCATGACCTACACATGAACAAGGGGGGATGGGACGTTGACCTCTAGGTGAGAGAGCCTTAGCGTCTTTGTGTTTTCAGTACCGTTCCAGTCGGTTCTGTGGCTGAGGTATGCACATAGTTAGTTTCTTTCCCTCGTCCTTGCCTTTGCTCTGCTCTGCCAAGGTCATCATTTCTTTGCTAAGTTGGAAAGCTGGACCTTGGTAATTGCCACCAAAACCCTTTTTCCTGTTAAAAGAGATAGCCTAGGGACTTGGAGTAAAAACCAGCAGTCAAGGAGGCCTGAGAAAGCTATAAATAGGCGTGGAATGTCCTGGATAATTCTGTGGTAGGGAAATTAATTCTGAACCACTAAGTACCATTAAGAACTTGATGCCAACTAAATAGGCAGAAATTTTTACAGATGCTGCCAGAATTTCAAAGCCACCCAGTGTGCCATAGCTTCAGGGGAGCAAAAGTACTAACTCTAACAAACTGGGGAAAATGAAGAAACTCGGGTCTGAATCAGCCAAGCCCGAGACATCACGGATCCTAGCGGGGCAGAGACCAAAGGTCATCCCGAGGGTTTGGTCAGAGAAAGAAGTCAAAGGCTCACCCTACCGGAAATATCTTCAGACTGGAGGGGATGGTGTTAGGATTTTCCTGTACCCGTGAAAGTAAATCCCTTCTTTCCATGGTACTTTATGGGTTACTGAACGCTTTCACATCTGTATTCCTACGTGATCTTCAAATCACCCCGAGGAGATTGGCGAGGGAAGTACAGTTATCTCCGTGTTAAGATGAGGATACTGAGGTTTAGAGGTCTAGAGTGGCTTGTTTAATGTCACACAGTTGGGAGAGGTCAGGGCCAGGACAACTTACTCATCCTGGGCTGCTAGATGATGTCTACACATCTCTCCCCCAAGAGTGTTGGTGCAAAAAATCGTAAAACCATTTCATTCATAGAAATAGAATAGAAATAAAGGTTCTCTTCTGGGTCTCTTTTCTACCTCTGGCATGCAGCCCTTAGCACTGAAGAGAATAGGACATTCCTTCCTTTTACTATTCACTTACAAAGTATTAATAGTAATAGCCACCCTTTTCCGCTTTCCAAGAGTCCCCCTGGGGGAGACGGCAGTCTCTACTGAGTGGTCCCCCACCCTCGTGCTGAGGACATGGAGATGGAGACCGAGCCGGCCAGAACCACCTTTGGCGAGTGCGCTTCCCCCTCTGATGAGGGCACCTGAAGCCGTTCTGTCGTATGCCGTGCCCCGGGCTGCCCGTCATGATGAGGGGTTCACGCACTTGACCGGCTTTTCCTTTCATGTTCTGCCCTTGTAGTTGCAAGATCCTTTCACTTGGTATTATGCATATCATTATGAATGAACTCCAGGACCCCCGTCCAGCACTAAGGACTAATAAGCACAGTCTTCCTGCGTTTTCTCCCACTGGACCTGCTTGGATGAAACCTTCTAAGCAGACTCTGGTGTGGATTGGGCATGAGACTTCCATATTTCGTCAGACAGGGTGTTTTTGTCAGCTCAGGCTGCCACAACAATGTCATAGAGCCAGCAGGGTGACCTAAACAATGGACATTTATTTCTCCCAGTTCTGGGGGCTGGGAGACCCGAGATCAGAGCACCAGCTGATTCCATTCTCGGTGAGAGATGCAGATGGCCGCCTTCTCTTTGTATCCTTGCAAGGTGGTGAGAAGCTCTGGTGTTCCTTCCTCTTGGACTAAGGACACTCATCCTGTGGTGAGGGACTCTGCCTTCAGGATCTAATCTAAACCTAATGACTTCCCAGAGGCCTGCCTCCTACTACCATCTCATTGGGGGTTAGGGGTCCAACTCGTGCCTTTTGGAGAGACACAAGCATTCAGTCCAGCGCACTAGGTTTTGGACTTGGTGCCGGTCATGTTCTGTGTAGTCTGTATGCCAAGTCTCCTTCCGTGTCTGCAGTTGGAGCCTGGCAATGTCTTATCCCTCCTCCCTCAGGGGGACCCCTATCCCCTCCACCCCAGTCAGGCCCTGCTGGTAGGGCTGTGCTGTTTCCATCTGGCCTGACTAGTGCAGTCTGCAGACAGGGTCCCCTCATGGCCGTTCTGGAGCCCCCCCTTGATGGAAGGAGGCTGGATCTCAGTCACTCACTGCACAGAGGGGGGCAAGAAGGAAAGGGAGGGGTTTTGCATTGTCTGTGCTGCCATGGTCATTCCCTGTATTGCCTGCGATAAACCCAGGCCTCCATGGGCCCATGAAGGGTTTTTATAACCAGGCTGTATTTGCCCTGCCAACTGCCTGGGTTTCCACTTGCGATGCCTTCTCTGCTTTCAGATTCCTTCCTGAACAAGCAGATCCCTTGAGGTACTGGATTTTTATTGTCGAAGCAGAGCAGGGCTGGCTCTAGACCAACTGAGAAGGGAACCGAGGACAAACGAAAATATGAAATGAACGTCAAATCCAGGTGGGCCCCAAGGTCCAACCGAGAGGGCAGGCGAAGAGTGTTTGGAGATAGAGGCGAGAGCACCCGGCTGAAGGCGAGTGACTCCCAAACTCCAGAGGATCTGGCGTCGTGGGCCCTGGAGCAGGGCTGCTGGCGGTGCGGGGTTGTCTCAAGGACTTCTGGGGCTGCGACGCGAGGTCCTGAAATGGGCTACAGGGAAGGGTTTTAAGAGGATCACCTCCGGAGTGGGGCTGCCTGGGTTCAAAGCCTGGCCCCTCGATTTGCCTGCCACGTGATGGTGAGGTTTTGTTTTTGTTTTGTTTTAACTGTCCTGCTTCCTACGCGTTGGCTTCGTCGTTGTTTTCCAAGAGCCTTGCCTGACTTGCTCCCGATAGCTGCTGAGCGTTCCTTTCCTCAAAGCTTCAACCGTGACCTTAAGCCAGGTTGCGGTCTGCCTGTAAATGGACTTGCTGCCCCAGAGCCCCCTGTCCCCATAGCACTGACGGCCTGGATGTTTTTTTGCTTTCCCAGAAGGCTGTTGTGTCAGCCTCCTCTGATCACGGTCACACCCATCAGGACTGTTGGCCAAGTGTCCATCCACCCTCTCCCCAGCTGGAAGGTACCGCTAAGGTCTCAGCATCAATAGTAGCCAAGCCTTCCTGGCTCATGGCAAGGAAGAATATCTTCCATGCATGTACTGCCTTGTGTTTACAAAGGGTATCCATTTGCACCATTTACTGACAGTCTTTAAGGTGCTGTGAGGTCTGCAAAAAACAAAAGTGTAAGAAGCGATATCTGCCTTAGGGGAGCTTCTGGGGTTCAGGAGAGAAGACGACATTACCTAGACTGCAGACGATAATGTTCCGGAAAGTTGTAATTAGATGTCGTGGATTGAAAGTACAGTGATATCTCAGAGACAAAAGCAGTGGCTTCGAGGTCGTGGTAATTAGAGTTGGCTTCGTGGAGAAGGGGCGGGGTGGGATGAGCCAATGGGGGGAGGCGCAAGGGTGATGCGGGGGAGAGGCAGTGGCCAGCTCTCAGAAGGTTATCAGAGTCGGAATTACTTCTGCATGGGGAGGGAGTGACGGCGAGGAAGGAGGCCTGCCTGTTGTGCGGGATTTGGGTTGGCTTAGCCGTGGATTAAGAAGACACTGTAGACGGAATGTCTGTGCCCCGCAACAGTCCTGTGTTGAAACCTAATCATCAGTGAGGTGGTCTCTGGGGGTGCGATCTTTGGGAGGAGATGAGGTCACGGGGGTGGAACCCCCGTGGATGGAGTTAGTAGAGCGTTCCCTCGCCGCTTCTGCTTGCGAGGACCGAGCGGAAAGACGGCCATCCCTCTGTGACCCAGGATGCGGCCTCCCATCAGATGCCAAGGCCCCTGGCACCCTGCTCTGGGACTTCTCAACCTCCAGAAGGGTAAGGAGGGAATTTCTCGTTTGTAGACTGATGGCTACCGGTCTAGGGCATTTTCGTTACAGCAGCTCAAACAGAGTAAGACAGATAGGAGGAGTAGGGGCCAATCATGGAAAGGAGACAAAGAATTTAAAGTAGGTAGTTCACGTAGATATTTTGCCCTTTAGTTCACCCACAGCCCCATCCATTCAGCAGTCCTGGCCCATTTTACAGAAAGCATCCGGGACGATGGCTCCAGGCACGTCTGTGCGAAGCCATGCTCTTTCCCTCCAGCGTGCGGTCACTCGCGGCGGGCCTGCAGGCTGCTTGTGGTTGGTCTGGGGGCACCGCTGTGGCTTCCTTGCACAGGAAGTGTGAGTGCAAGGGGAGTTACCAGCGAAGCTGTTTACCGCACACGGATGCATCTGTTTCTCGAGGGCGAGGAAATGGTCTGGTGGAACGTAACGAGCAATCCACAAGGCAGACTCCAGGGTCAGGCTGTGAACGCAGGTCCCCTTTGCCCGGGTTCCAGGAGCAGCCATCCCGTTTGTACCCACCCCGGGCGCTCTCTGCATCCCAGCCCGTATCTAATGCCTGATCCTTTTTGGGACTGTATCTCTCCGATTTATGATGCTTTCAGATTACCAAACACAATTCATTTGGCAATGAAAGAAAACAGTTTTGTGCTATTGCCTCTTGTATGGGAAATTGCATTTTTGATGAGCAGAGCTGTTGGCCTTCTCCACAGTCCTCGTTGAGAACATGAGCTGGTAGCCAGGGTCTCGGGTGAAAAATCCCAGGACAATCATCCTGCTGCCAGAGGCCATCTAGAGGGAAGGGGACTTGATCCCTGCCATCCATTAAGCTGTGTTTGCGATCTGTTGGTTTTCATTAGCCCATGTATATACTAACCATGTATATACTAATCATGTATATAGCCCATGGAACAAAATAACTATTTTTTTTAAAGATTTTATTTATTTATTGAGAAAGAAAGAATGAGAGAGAACACGAGAGGGCAGAAGGTCAGAGGGAGAAACAGACTCCCCGTGGAGCTGGGAGCCCGATGCAGGACTCGATCCCAGTATTCCGGGATCATGACCTGAGCCAAAGGCAGTTGTTTAACCAACTGAGCCACTCAGGTGCCCCAAGTAACTATTTCTTAAAGAATATTTCTGTGATCAAGTCTGTTGTCAGAAAGTGAGAGATGGGGGTTGTTGAATTGGGTTATTCTTCTCAAAGCTTATTATGTTTTTTGGGGGGAGGGGTTGAAAGGGGGCATTAAGGCAACCGCTTGTCTGGCACCTGTTAGGAGAAGGGCAGAGGGGCTCACAGGAAGCGGAGGGTTTCTGTGTCTTCTCTATAGGGTGGGTTCTGGCTAGTTCCTATCCAAGACATTAGTTCCCTTAATCCCTGGTGGTCTGCCTGGGTGATTCCCTAGAGATGCCACGCTTCTTTTCAGTTGCCTCTGAGCTCAACCAGTGGGAGATATTTTATCAGCCAGAGATTGTTTCCTTTTCTTAGTCTTTACTACTACCAACACGGCACTAAGGAGACCAGTGTTAAGGGTACCACCTCTGCAAGCCCTTCCCTGGAGTTTGGTCTGTGGGGCCATGTCACAGACAATTGTTTTTGCTGCTGATGTCCTCTGTTAATTAGGACTTGCTGTCTTCCAGCTCCAGGTGTGTGTGTATCAGGGGGAACCTATCTGGAGGTAGAAGGTACCCTCAGGTCATTTTAATTTAAATTTACCTAAGATGGTGAAGAAATTCGCTCAATGGTAAGGCCACTGTCTTCACGTAGTCAGGGAGAGAAAGAAACTAAATCACGTTCCCCACGTATCGTCTCGTGCCCAGGCCAATGTTTTGAGAAACTGGCTTGCCAATAACTGTAAAAACCTTCTATGGGTTTTCCTCCCACTCCTCATCCTCCCCCTAAAGGTTACATGGCTTCCACGCTCTTAATTAACCACATCAAATACTTTGTTTCCTCGTCTGAGCTTTTTATTCGGTTGATGAATGATACCCAGGCAGGAGAAGGAGGACTCAGAAGCCCTTGTCGAACTCTGTGGGCACTTTGAAAGGGAGAAGATGACTCATGAGGCAGGCAGGGAGCCCGTCTGCTGTGGTAGCCGCTGGAGGGGCAGGGGGCCACTGTCAGGACTTAGGGACCTCTGTAGGAGACACACGGAGGTAGGAGGTAGTTGAAGGGCTCCTTCAAAAGTACATGATGGGACACAGTGTATGCAGTCACCTGGGTTTTTACTGTAAGTTGGCAGACCTCCGGGGCTTTTTTATCTCTAAGGTCATGCTATACGTCCATCAGCTTGTCAACCTCAAGAAGAAAATTGAAAATCATTGGATCTAAGACCTTACATTGCTTTTTAAGAAAAAGTCAAGCAGGCTGTATTCATGTAATTCTTGTCTAAGTAATTAAAAAACAAAATTCACTGCTGCTTTTGTAGTTATTTTTAAAATTTACCTGGAAAACAATCCCCACCTGGGATTGGTAGCACTAGAGGGTTCCATTAGCGTCCGCGTCCTCATTTGATCTGCGTAACCAACTCTGTGAAGTAAGTATCTGGAACAAACACAGATCTCACCCCATCTTAAAGATGGCAAATCTGAGGCCCAGAGGAAGGAATGAATGGGATGGATTTCACAAATTAAGCTCCTGGTTAAAAAGAAATAATAATTATAACTGATCTGCTCTTAGTTGGGCAAAGGAAGGTTCATTGGAAATACCAGTGATGATGTGAATTTAAGTACAGTTTCTCCTTCCTGGTGGGAGTGAGACCTCCGAGAGAGCAGAGGCGTTACCGCATTGCGTGGGGAAATCTGGCCCCTGCCTCTGTGTGTGTGTGTGTGTGTGTGTGTGTGTTGGGATGGATCTGGATGGTTTCACCAATGCAGAAGGAAAGCCTCTTTCCAGATGGGGTCCAATAGATATTCCATAAGGAACTAGAAATTAATTACTTAAAAATTATACTTAGAAGCTCATAAAACAAGCATTTATTGTATCTATTTGCTTTTTGTTTTTTTAGACAAAGCTTTTAAACTTGTTTGGGGGTTATCTGGAAGAGAGGACATTAATAGTTCTAGAATTACAGAGTCAGAAAGGGTCCAGTTTTAAACTCCTCCCCAGCGAGGGGACTTCCCACTACAACAGGCTCTGATAGGACTGGCGAATGTCAGCTAGATTTTGTCTAAATCCTCTTAGAAATTGGTAGCAAGAGCACAGAATTTTTCTATCTTAAATTAAGGAGCCTTCGAGATAAGTATTATTTAACTGAAAGTCGTTAGGATATTATACACATAAAACAAGCTGGTTTTTTTTCCTGATGGACTGTCCCTCAGGAGAACTTAAGCTCAACTCTCTGAAGTCTCCCCTTGGACATTGTGCAAAACGAATCCTTTGCTCTTCTGCATGACGGCTGCTCAAATACTTGAAGACCACTGTCTTTTCTTTAAAAATTTATTTATTTATTTATTTATTTGATTGCTAGAGCATGAGTAGGGGGAGCAGCAGAGGGAGAGGAAGAAGCAGGCTCCCTGCTGAGCAGGGATTTTTCCCCATGGGGGACTCCATCCCAGGACTCCAGGATCCCAGGATCATGACCTGAGCCTAAAGCAGTCGCTTAACTGACTGAGCCCCCCAGGCGCCCCTGAAGGACGGCTGTCTTTATCCCTTTGTCTTCTCTTCTCTAAGCTGAACACTCAGTTCCTTGAGTTTCTATGTCTTATTTATACTTCCTTTGTGCTTCTTTTGTCCTTCCACAGACATTTGTGGAGGACCGGCTATGTGCGGTCCGGGCACTTCAAAAAATTTAAACTTCTTTTCTTCCAACTTGAGAACTAGGGAAAAAAAAAAGTTGTGTTCTTTTCCTTTGTGCTCAGGAAATAGAAAATGAGGTATGTGTGTGTCTGTGTGTGTGTCCATATGTGTGTCCACACATACCCCCACACATACATACACATATATACACGTGTATATTTAAACTATAGGGAATGAAAACCAGAAGGTAAATAAGTGAGAAAGAAGTGGAAAAGTCAGTTAGGCATTTAAAATAAATCTTTGACTTTGTTTTATTTTATTTTATTTATTTATTTAGAGAGAGGGCATGAGCACAAGGGAAGGGGGCGGGGCAGAGAACAAGAGGGACAGAGAATCTCCAGCGGACTCCTCACTGAGCGCAGAGCCCGAAGCGGCTCCATCCCATATCTCTGAGATCACGCACGACCTGAGCCAAAACCAAGAATCGGTTGCTTAACCGATTGAGCCACCCAGCATGGGTGGTTCAGTGGTAGAATTCTCGCCTGCCGATTGAGCCACCCAGGTGCCCCAAATCTTTCAGCTTAGATGATTTAACATATTAATTTTGGGGTGCGGCTGGTTTAGTTGGTAGAACATGGGACTCTTGACCTTGTGGTTCTAAGTTCGAGCCCACGTCGGGTGTTGAGATCACGTAAATAAATAAAACTTTAAAAAATCATAATAAAGTAGAATATTAATTGTGGAGTTAATTATAGCTGCCTCTTAGAGACAGAGCTGTTGGTAGGTACATTACAGTAGCTCATCAGACCTTGACACCTGTGCGGGGAGAACGCCAGCTTTGGCCTCTTCAGCAGCTTGCTGGGTTTCGTTCCAGACCAGTACGTAGAACCCAAGTGAAGACTTCGTTGTGTGATTTTCCTCAGCAGTTGGGGAACAGGCAGACAGAAACTCAGTGATTGCATGAAGCCAAGGCTTGGTTGCTGGATGGCTAACAAAGATCTTTAAGGACAAAGAAGAGGAAGTAATGAAATGAGCCATGAGGTGTAGCCAAGGATAGGGAAAAAAAGCCCAAGGTCAACGAAAACTAAATTGGCAAGAAACACATTCATTTAAACTCTGGTATTCACAAAGTTTTGATCCTTTGTCCTAAGGAACTCAGATGTACCTTTATTTTTGCTGGCAAAAAAATACTGACTCCAAAATAAAGAGACTTGTTAAATAAATTGATACTATTAAGAAGACTCTGGGAGGGGCACCTGGGTGGTTCAGTCGTTGGGTACCTGCCTTCGGCTCGGGTGGTGGTCCCCAAGGTCCTGGGATCGAGCCCCACATCGGGCTCCCTGCTCAGCAGGGAGCCTGCTTCTCCCTCTGCCCCTCTCCCTGCTTGTGTCCCCTCTCTCACTGTGTCTCAATCTCTCTGTCAAATGAATAAATAAAATCTTTAAAAAAAAAAAAAAGAAGATGACCCTGGGAGGAATATTTTAAATGTCCAGGCAAACTAAAGAGTACCTTCACAGATTTTCCTAGTATATAATGTAAATGCTCAATAAAAATGTTTTAATATTTCACTTACATACAACAATATGTCTTTCTTAGAGATTTACCAGAACATATAGATCTACCATGGATGTTGTAAGCCCAGTGAAAAGAAGTGGGAAGAAATCATTTCACATTTCTTTGAACATACTCTCTTAGGCAGCCATCCCAATTCAGACTGACCCTTCTTGGTGTCCTGAATTGGTGAGGAAATGGCTCATAAATTGCATTTTGGGAGCAATCACTGTCTTTGCAGGTAGTTAGAAATAGAGCAGTTTTGGTATTGCTCTTCTTGAACCCACAGGAAGGACCTACTCATCCATCCATCCTTCCATCTGTCTGCCCATCTGTCCATCCACCTACGCATCCATCCACTGAATAAATATTTATTGAGCATCTACTAGCTGCCCGACACTGTTCTCAGTGCTTGGAAGACATTAGTAAACAAAACAGAGGGGGGACAAAGGCCTGACCTCAAGGAACTTTTATTTTAGGAATGATGACTTTCAGTCACTTCATAGCTGCTGTTTTCTGTCAGTGATCAAAGTCGGATACTTCCAACTTAAGACAAAAAAAGCAAAATGAATCCTGTGCATCAAGGATAACCAAGTCCCAGGTCCTGCCCTGCATTTCCCTGCTACTGTCAGGGAGCCCCCTGCTTCCTCAGGCTGCATGGGGAACTGGCAGCTGAGGCTTCAGACCCATGTCATCTGGGGTGTGCATGCTGGGGTGGCTGCCGGGCGGGGCCACCAGGGACAGGAGCCCCTCACTGGGAAACCCCTTGGATGGGAGGAAAGAAGTTCTTCCCTTTCCTTTTCTGCTTGCCTCACACCTTCCCTCCTCGCTGGTGGGATCGCTTCGAGGGCCGAGCGGCTCAGGGGTCCCAGGCTTGTTCTTCCCGCTGCTGTGTTCCGAACCCCAGCTCTGCTCTGAAGTCAGGCTGTGAGCCTTCCGGAGTGGAGAGCTGTTCACTACGCGCGTCCTGGGGAAGCCCGCGAAGCAGGAGGAAAGTGTCTAAGCAAGTGGCGGCTGTACCGTCCTCACCACCTTTTGGCTTAAAACTCAAAACTCGCTGGATATAGATCCGTTAACGGGTGGTAATAACTTACACTCCCACAACCCCCATTAGCATCTGTGGAGTGGCGGGCTGCTTCCAGATGTCCTGTCGGGTTTTCTGTCACTTGCTCGCCATCCAGGTGCCCCGAGGCGGAAGACAGAGCCCTGTTCTATAGAAGAGGAAACCCAGCATGTTAAGGAATTTACCCAGGGTCTTGTAGAAAGTATCCAAAATAAGACTTTTTCTTTACCCCCAAAGATTGTATTTTTAAAGTTATCTTTCCATCCAACCTGGGGCTTGAACTCACGACCCTGAGATCGAGATTCACATGCTCTGCTGACGGAGCCAGCCAGGCGCCGCTGAAATAAGACTTTTAAGCCTGGTTCTGTGATTCCAAAGCCAGTGCTGCTCCTAACTGGCTACACTGCTTCACCTCTGTTATCTTGACTCACACAACAAATGAGACAAGCAGGGATCATGTCATTATCTTCCGTGTGTTACGAATGGGAGCGCCAAAGTGGAGAGGCTCCGTGCTTTGCTTGGGGTTATATAAGTGGGAGTGGAATTTGCATTCAAATTCAGATTGTGTGAATCAAATTGAAGTTTTCCTGCTCTATCATCTTGCTTCATGTATCAGGAATCAGCACCCCACCTGCTGATGTGCACGCGGGCACACACACACACACACACACACACACATTAGTTTCAAGCCATCACAGAGTAAGCCAATGAAGGACAGCTGAACCTTCTCCACAAACTTACTGTGATGGTAAAATGAAGTTTTGCTTTTGATATGTGCTTGCGTTGTGCCGTGTGCCGTTTTCTTCTTTCTAGTATTGATGAGGGATCACTTTAAGGTTTATAGTTCTTCTCAAGATTTCTTTTCTGTTGTTTATGTGCAGGATATCTAACGGCTAGATTTACATTTAAAACAGCCCTATGACTATCCTTGTGAATTCCTCAAGCTCAGGCATCCTGTTTGCTTTTTGTTGATGAACCTATGGACGGGTCTACCTATCCGCAGCAGATAGCTTTGTCATCGTGTTTCCCGTTTCTTGATACTTTGTGAAAGTAGTGCAGAAATAAAAGAACTGTCTTTATTCTTTGATCTCTCTTGGGCTTTATGAATTCTGAAAAATTGCGGGAGAACAAAGGAAATAATGTGCTTTAGTGCTTCCCCTAAGTTTTCAGACGCAGGGTTAAAAAATGCTTTAAAATTGTTAGAAACCAGAATGGACAGACTCTAGAACGAAGGATCCTATGTGGTCAAGGCAGACCAGGATACTTCTCCGACCCCAGGCCTTGGGTTGAGAAGACTGTATTTAAACGTTTCTTTACGTGTCCCAGATTCATACACCCGCCTCTCT
This sequence comes from Neogale vison, assembly GCF_020171115.1. Classification (NCBI taxonomy): domain Eukaryota; kingdom Metazoa; phylum Chordata; class Mammalia; order Carnivora; family Mustelidae; genus Neogale; species Neogale vison. The sequence continues at coordinate 8,338,488 of NC_058100.1, forward strand.
GGTATAACGTATATGGATGTTACTTCCTAAGGGTGAGAGGTATGGGGAGAGAATTATCACCTCGCGCATCCAGAAGCCACTTAACAATGGGGAGTCCTGCTTATGTCACCTTGTATTGGCAAAAGAGATTTGAGGCTCTGGGCTCAGAAATGGGACTTTTTTGTTCTTATACGTATGTAGTCTTACCTGTCTACAGAAAGTAAATAAACTTTACATAGCATTTTACGGTTAGGAACCACTTAGTCTTGTGTGTTGAACTTGTGTAAGGAATAAAAGAAAACTCACTTATAGGTATATTGTGGCATTGAGTCATCACCTTGGCACCAGGAGTTCGACATACATTACTGGAGCCAGATACTGGTCAGGAAACTGAGTCTCAGAGAGGTTCTTCTGACTTCCTCAAGGAAAGCTGTTCTGTGCTAGGTTCTTCTGACTTCCTCAAGGAAAGCTGTTCTGTGCTAGGATCAAGACCTGAGCCTCGTCTTACAAGACCTGAGCCTCGTCTAGCGTGGTCTGTGAAGGGATGTCTGAGAACCCAAAGGCATTGGCAGACTCTTCCAGGGTGATTCAGAGTCTTCCACAACACACTTTCTGAAGGTTTGCACGGTCATGGCTATTCCTGGGAGATGGGATGTGTTTCCTAGATGTCTCTGCATTATTATTGTTGTTGTTATTTTTAGTTCTATTTTCATGAAAAATGTACTTTTAGCTCATGAAAATAGCATAGCAGTGGCTTATCACAGTGTTCCAGAAAGGGAAGGCCTTAACTCACCTACAAATTAGGGGCACCTTCACGCTTCCTGGGGTGGAAGGAAGCAAAGCCCACTTTCCCCCAGGGGACGACTAAAGCCAGCAGGCTCCCATTGCTTCCCGGACCCCCTGCTCTGCTCTTTCCTCTCTCCTACCTCATAGAGACGTGAAATAATGGAGAAGTGTTTACAGCTTCCCTGCGTAGGGAAGGGGGTTCTGGAGACAGAGCAGAATTCCTACTCATTGGTTTTGTACCAGGAACAACACTAGGACTTGGATACGCATTTTCACTGTTATCCTGACAGTTCTAGGAGGCGGGCGTCATCTCCATTTATCGGATGGGGAATCTGGGACCTGAGTAATATTTCCACACTTGCACAGGTGGTGTGAGGTTGAAGCCTGGCTGGGAGCTCAGAGAGTCCAAAGACCGTGTGGATCCTGTCTACATGGGCTGCCCTCCCTCAGGCCGGAGAACACCTCAGACCGTGGCTTCTTGAAATCTTCTGAGTGGAGCCCCTGGGATGCCCATCACCTGTAGGGTCACAGAGGGTGGCATCACCCAGTGGGAAGAGCCTGGTATGAGTTTGACTCCGCGTTCGCCACCTAACTGTGGATTGCGGCGGCGCGCGGTGTCACCTTCCCAGATTGCTGTTTATTTGCCTCTAGAGGGGAAAGTTGCCCACAGGGCAGGGGACCTGGGAGGGCTGGCTGGGTTGGAGGCTCCGTGCAGCGCCCTCACCTGCCAGGCAGGACCTCACTAAGTGATGCTCCTTATTATTATCGCGAGTCCTATCCCACTTTCCAAAGCAGACAGGGTAGGTCCCCTGGTGCCTGCAGGGGTCCATTCTTCACCAGCCTCTTTGCTCTCTGACACAGCTCTTTGCCCGTTTCCCAGCCTCTCCTCAGCCAGAGATCTCACCAGGCTTTTCTGTTGTGCCAGACCCGCCTGGTCTGGTTTCTCGGGCAGCTTCCCTGGTCCCTCTGATGGGAACCGGGCAGGTGAGAAGCCACAGAGGGAGCAGCAGGAACACCTGGGCCACAAACTTACCGCGGCCTCCCCAGCATGACTGGAAGGAAGTGCGTGTTAAGTTACTGGAAGGCAGAAAGAACAGTGATGTTTCCAGAGAGGAGTCTGTGAGTGAGACCAGGAGGCCACTTCACTTCCCTGGTCCCCTGGGCACAAGCCAGCTGCACGGTCAGCATTGGAGAAGCGTGTTGAAGGCGTGAGGGAGGCTTGACTGATATAAATTTATTATTTATAAATTTATAATCATAATAATAGGAAGAAGAAGAAGAAGAAATTTGTTGAGTCCTCTAGCTTTCCAAAGCTCGTGAACACATTTTCTCATGAGTGTAGGAGGTCCCTATCCTTGATCCTTTGCAGGATGGAAGGAAGGCTGCCGTGGATGTTTCTAATGGAGTTGGATGGGGGCAGAAGCCGTCACCAAGAGCCCCTCTGGTTGCAAAAGGACCATGTGTCTGCATCCGTTTTTAAGGCCTTCATCCATGGCCCATGAGCCTCTCTCCACTCTCCCCTTCTTGTCCTGATACTTACCTTTCTTGACAGCAAGGCTCTCCTCCTTTCCACGAAATGGTTGGCATCTTCAGATTTAGACCAAGGGGGGGAAAAAAAAAGATCTGACTTCTTTTTCCAACTCGGGCGCACACACAGCTTCTCACGAAGACGGCAGTAGCTCAAGGCTGGGTCTTCCTGAAGTGGTCCCTCTTGTCGAGGGCTGACTGGGGACTTGTGCGGGTGACAATCCATCTCCCCGCCTTCCCGCTCAACCCCACTCGGGAAGAGCTGTACCCACTGGAGGGTGGAGCCGCGCCCCCACGGGCGCCAGGGGCCGCATGGGGAGCCAGCGACCTTCCTCCGGGGCTCCCGATATCGAGCTGGGGAATGAGTAATTGGGACTCGCCAAAGTGTTTAAACACCAGAATTGAAATTAATGTCCCCTCATTGCTGGCTACGCTGACAATACATTACAGCAAACACCTTCCCAAAGTGAAATGAATGTTTGTTTATCCTCATGAAATATACATCAAAACATGTTGGTGGAAGAAACCCTAATGAGGGACGGGGCCAGGCTTCTGTTAATTCTGGGCAGATAGTTAGCCCAAGTGGAGGGCTTTTTCTTTCCTTTCCTTTCTTTCTTTTTCTTTTTCTCTTTCTCCTCCTTTTTTTTTTTTTTTTTTTTTAAGAATAACCTGTCCACAGCTGTGTATCTAGGACATTAATATGGGTTTAATGAAAACTGCAGTTGATCTGTCCAAAGATATTGATGAGCATTGCCCAGCTGTATTAATCATCTCCTTGAGAGAGGAAATGAGGGAATGGGCGAGCAGCTCTCTGTCAGATGCCAATCCAGATGAAGAGATGTGGAAAAAAAAAATTTTTTTTAACCCTCCATAGCCCCATCCATTTCCTGGGACGTGGATGGGGCCAGGAAGGAGCGAGAAGGACCCACGACAGCACAGGAAATTCTGGGGGCATGTGTAACGTTAAATCGTTAAACTCGTGCCAATAAATCCATTACTGTTAATTCTATTGAGATGGCCAATGATCCACTGACAATATTCCTTCATGGATTTTCATTCGCAGGGAATCGATATTCTAGCTTTAATCTCTTTGGTGTTTTCATTTGTTGGTTTCCTGCTCCCTCTCCTCATCTCTTTCTCCCCATGTCCCCGCTCCCCACAGCCCTGCCTCCCCCTCCCCCCATGAGCTTTCACAGTAATACAGTTCCCCTCTCACTGGTGATACAGTTCTCTCCCTAAGTGCCAAATGTTTCTTGATAGGAACAAGCTACATTTCTTTATGGCTTATGGCAAACTGCCTTGATTACTTCTACTGCTGTACCCATTATGTGAATTAAATATGTATTCAGTTGCATGCTGCTTGCGATGTTATTGCTGGGTGACATATGGTACTGACTCAATTAGAATGAGACTAGCATTAGATAACCCTTCTGATTACATGCATCCTGACCGGCTCCTCCTCGGCCTCCCCTCCGTGCACCCGCTCGCTCCAGTGTCTGCGGGCTGCAGGTTTTCATTATTGGTTATCATCCCCCCCACCCGGGATGCGGGCGGGGGCTGGGAGGGGGGCCGCCGGGCTGGGGGAAAGAGGGCGCGTCACACAGACAGATGTAAAAAGGTTGCTGGCGGAGGAATGGAAAGGACTCCAAGCTTGCATTGGGAATTAACCTTTAAAATTATATTGTTTGGAAGTGGTGGTCAGGCCTACTGTGAGAAGAGACCAGAAAGGTCTCTCTAAGGTTGGAAGATCAGAAAAAGAAAAAGAGGGGGGGAAAAAAAAAAGACTGAAATGGCTCGTGTGTGTGTGTGTGTGTGTGTGTGTGTGAGAGAGAGAGATGAGTTAGTTGGTCCTTACCTTGAAAATACTTCATTGAAAAATAATGCCTTTCCCCACAGTGAGAGAGGCAGTACTTATTCTAACACCAGTACCCTCTTTTCTTAGAGCACAGTTGCGTTCAGTGTGCGCTGACACAGTGGGTTTTCAGCAGCACCTGACAGTGCAGGTAGAGTAGGAATGCTCGCCTCCATTCTGGAGACAACAGAGACATGACATGACACTGTGATTCAAGGTTGCAAAGTCACTTGGTGGCAAAATGAGGAGACTCCTTAAAAATGCAGAGAAGTTGAAGGACGGCCCAAGGATGTGCTGTAAAGTGATCGAGAGTTGTTAAATCTTAAAACCAAAAAAAGGAGGTATTTTGAGTGTTGGGGGTAGGGACAGGAGTGGCTGGAATATTGTGTCCCACCACAGTACAGTTCATGGCAGGAAAAAGCTGACACACATGTCCTTCGGAGGAGGAATTTTCTCTCCTTGATCATGTTGCCATGTTGGAAGCTGCTCTAAGCTCTGACCTTTTGTTTTTTCTGCTCTGTCTTCTGCTCCCCGAGTGACAACCTAGAGACGCAGCCTCTCAACCTCACCTAGCCACAGTCTGAGGCTGAAGCAGACCCTTCCCCCCAGGGCCAGCAGGCCATCTTGGATTTTCCCATGGCTCACAGAAAGGCTGCTGGACCCCAGACTGCCTGCCTGACTGTTGCACCCCCATCCAGTGGGACCAGCTCAAGTCTGTTTGAACATTCGCTGTACACATTTGTGTGGACCACACCATATGCTAGAGAAAATATAAAAAGGTTATTTGGTATGTGGTCACTGGCCATAGGCTGCTTGTACCCAGACAGAAAACTTAGCACGAGGGTGAGAATTAAGTATAAAAGAGGGTGTTATGCACTCAGAAGTGCTATGGATATACTTATTAATCTTCGTATTACTAGAATTATGCTGTCACTTAGCCTTGAGTATAGGTGGCACTCACAAATACTGCTTGAGTGGATGGATGATGGATGGATAGATGGATGTATGGCTCTTTGGGTGGATGGATGGATGAGTGGATGGGTGGTTGGGGGATGGATGGTTGATGGATGGATGGATGGATGGATGGACAGATGGATGAGGGATGGATGGATGGATGGGTGGGTGGATGGGTGGGTGGATGGGTGGTTGGGTGGACGGATGGGTGGATGGTTGGATGGATGGATGGGTGGATGGGTGGTTGGGGGATGGATGGATGATGGATGGATGGATGGATGGAGGGACAGATGGATGAGGGCTGGATGGATGGATGGATGGATGGGTGGATGGATGGGTGGTTGGATGATGGATGGATGGATGGATGGGTGGTTGGATGATGGATGGATGGATGGATGGATGGATGGGTGGATGGGTGGGTGGTTGGATGATGGATGGATGGGGGATGGATGGATGGGTGGATGGATGGATAGACGGATGGATGAAAGGGATAAGTGTGAACCATGGTAATACTGAGGCAGATTTCCGTGGAGGAAATGGGGCTCCTTACAGACAACACAACCATCCATCCCCATCCTACCTTTCCCTCACCACCTACCTTTCCATCACAACAGTGATCACTCATTTATATAGCACTTTACATTTGATGCAGTCCTTTCAAGAAACACGGAGGAGATGAACAAGCAAAGAATAAAAATGATTATCCGTGGAGCTCGTGTGAGGGACAGATGGAGGTATGGGGACAAGGAGAGGTTCAAGACTCGGCAGCATACGGGAATCATAACACACATATTATAGATGTATTTTTATATTGTAAACACTACCTCTTTAAAGACAATAAATATTAAAATAAAAAAAGTTTCAGGATACCTGATCTTCATAGCAACTGTGTCTGTGAAGGGGGTGGGTATTTTTATTAGGTACTAATTTCATATAAGGAAACCGAGGCACAGAAAGGTTAAGTAAAGTACGCAAAAGGTCATAGAGTTGGTAAGTTGTGGAGTCAAGACTAAACCCTAATTGGGTTCTTTCCACCACGGCACATGGCTTCTGGGAGCCTTGGCCCAGCTCTGCAGATCCCCGGAGGGCTGCCTGTGTGAGGGGGGCCTTCCCTGGGACCTCGGTTTGCCGGGAAACTGTGTGTGCCGAGGTCTCTGGGAGGAAGGAGGACGTAGGGTAGGGGCCCTTCCACTGCCATTGTTACATGGCAAAGTCAAACTCCCAGGGACAGATGTGGCTTGGAGTTAGGGGGGGAAAAAAATCATCTCTGAACCAGCCCAGCAGTTCCTACTGCTGGAGAAGTGGGGAGACCTCCAAATGGTAGCATTCCCCTGGGTGGCTCTGCTGTTCCTTGGGTGGCTACTGAGAAACTGGGGAGGTACAGGTGCACCTTCTAAAAATTCACATGGGGCCACTTTGCTTTTACAAAAGACCTGCTTTAGTATCAGTTTTTGCTAACTGACAGAAATACGAAGGAGATTTTTGCTCTTCTGAGAAAAGGCGGGAAATGAAAATATCATTCAGCCTTGGCTTTGCAGCATGAATTGGGTAGTGCCCACTTGGGCAGCAAGGCCCCAGCCCCCGCTCCTTCCTGGGACTCACCCACCGTGTCTCAGCCACAAGCCGCCAGAACTCGGACCTGTGTCCTTGAGCACCTGTGCTTTCTGTCCAGGTATTTCATGCAACCTTCAGCAGGATGTGTCCTAAGGTATCGAGAGGTCATTTTGTGGGTCTGGGAAGGCTCAAAAATGTTTCCATATTAATGAATCATGATTTCTTCCTCACTTTATGGCATTTTTGGCGCAGGGAAGCTGTCACAGGACACTGGTTTCGGATAGTGGGGGAAATCTGTGCTACAATTATCATGATACCTAGAAGGACCTGGGGACAAGTCTGGCACCGGAAGATGCCAAAAGTTGTTAGTCTTGTAAACTGAGTAAAATGTGGCATATGCTTTTGAAGGCAAAGCGTGACATTCTTATGGTGTCCTTCGGATCCCGTCTCCCGTCACTCTAGAGATGTTCACTCTCCCCAGGTTGCTCGGAAGCGCTCCCTTCTTACCACCCGGCCCCACCCTCTCCTCTTTCTCCTTCATCTCTGCCTACTTGCAGCACAGGGAGTGCTGCGCCCTTGGCCGTTATCGGGTGTTCTCCCGAAGTGTGTCTGCTGTTCCATTTGCAGCTCTCAGGGACATCTGCTGTCCAGGCCCAGCTCCCGGTAAGGCCGTTCCCCAAGCATCACGCAGCCAGTGAAGGATGGATCTGTCCGTAGCCTCCGTGAGAGAATCTACTGCCCCAGACACCATAATGTCACTCAGCAAAGGGATCTGAGGCCCCTGTTGTCCTTCAGAAGACTTAGGACAGTGTCCTCCCTGCCCAGCCTTTATGTGGGTCACATTCTATTTGGAGTTCATCTAAAATGGTCCATTGTATCTTCTGCACTTTCTGACCCAGCTCCCGCCTCCAGGAAGCCCTCTGGGGCTATTCTGGACATCATAGTTACCTTGTCTGTTGATTCTGAGGTTTCCAACTTCCTTTAATAACTTCTAGAAGCTTCTTTTCTTCTGCTGAGGTGAGATTTCTGCCTCTCCAGGTGGAATCTCCCAGGTGACAGATCCAATCTACGTTCTTTGCAGTTCTAGACTTTTGCTGTATTTGACACCCATGACTTTCCTCTTGTGAAACTTCTACCCCCACCCCCCCACCTTGACTTGCCTTTTATCCTATTTGCTTCATAGTTCTTTGGTTGGGACTTCTCAGTTAGCTTCAGGGGTGCCTGTCTCTTGACCCATCACTGAAATATTCCCTACTCTTTCTCAGGACTTCATTTATCCCCTCAATACTCAATAGCTTACAAAGGTATCTGCTTGTGACCTCACTGAGGACAGCGGCCTTAACTTTCTTGCCGACCTCTGCCTCCCCCAGTGAACAGCACAATGTCTGAACCAAAGCAAATATCCAGTAAATATTTATTGAACGAGTGGTAAATTACTAAACCCAGCATATTCAGGCCTGGTTGATTCTGTGAGTTTCCGATCTGCACAAAGAAGCACCTGGTAGGCATCTCTCCACCCATGCTCAGCCACGCGGCCCTCCCGTCTTTCAGCCAGACAGCTATGTTGACCTTCTAGCTGGTATCTGTGCCCCTAATATCTTACAGCTGTTCATCATCTCTGAGGGCCCCCGTGATACTCCTAACATGCAGACCTGTTTGCCACACCCCTGTTGAGAATTCTTCACTGGCAAGGTCAGTGTCAAAAGCAACAGTTCCGAAACTATGGTTATGAGGTATGTCACAAGGAATTTCCACTCCGTAATCCGCTATGACCTGAGATTTGCAAATTATTAAAAATTTTCAACTAATTCAGGATGCCTGGGTGGCTCAGTCGGTTAAGCGTCTGCCTTTGGCTCAGGTCATGATCCCAGGCTCCAGGGATTGAGTCCAACACCAGGCTCCCTGCTCAGCAGGGAACCTGCTTCTCCTGCCTGCTGTTCCCCCTGCTCGTGCTCTCTCTCTGACAAATAAATAAATAAAATCTAAAATAAATAAATAAATACAAATAAATAAACTTTTAAACTAATTCAAATTATCAACATTCAGATGTTGCTTTTACTCACTGAAATTCCAATCTGCTTTCCTAAGTGGAAGAGAAATAGGCGGGAACTGGGCATTTCTCTGGGCGCACACTGTGGAACAGGCCTTGAGTCTGAGCATCACTGTGTGTGTGTCACAGACACAGCATTGAAATCTGCAGGGTGAACTCCGAAGGCCTTGGCATAAGTATGTGAGTCTAGTGATCTAGCCCTTGTCTACCTCACCAGCGCTATTTCCTACCATTTTCTTCTGTCTCATTGTAGGCTACAAATACATGGAGTTCCCTACGATACCCAACACTTGCCACTTTTTTTTTCTTACACCTTTGAAAATTGTCTCTCTTTCACCAAGGATTCCCTTAACTGCCATCCCTAAACTACAGCGAATCAATCCAGTCCTAGCAGAGACCTTGTCCAAGTACTCTGACTCAGTTCTAGATATTCCTTCTTCTGTGTATTCATTTTGCCTTATATATTCCTTCATTGTAAGTTATTTTACCCAGTCTTTGTAATTTTATTTTTTACACGTTTATTTTCCCGTTGGACTGTAAGGAGGTTAATGCCTTTCTGTATTCTTCCAGTTGTTCAGGACGGGCTTGGGCAATTATTAGGTGCCGTGATCATTCAGTGTATGAACTAGGAGTCACATGGATGGATGGATGGATGCCATCGCAACATTCTTTAGAGGCAGGCAACTTTAGTACTATCTTGATGGACTCAGAGAGAGCCCAAGACAGGGTGTCCGAGGAGTGCACCCCAGCCCTTGCATAAGTGGTTTTATGGCCCTAGACATGGGACATAAAACTTATATCCCCCTGTTCCTGTGTGCATGGTCTCTTTGTTGGGACTGTCCTAGGAAATGGTTGCTTAGACCAAGTTGAAAGATACATACAGGGAAGTATGAGAAATAAGATGTAACAGGTAAAGTGGTTGACATTGATAGTGTGGCATCGAAGGTCTAGCAGAGGGCTTCAGGCAAGAAGTGGAGACCCTTTGGGGGCACCTGGCTGGTGCACTCGGTTGAGCTACTGTCTCTTGGTTTTGGCTCAGGTCATGATCTCAGGGTTGTGAGATCAAGTCCCCCATCAGGCTCATTGCTCAGTGGGGAGTCTGCTTGAGACTCTCTCTCCCTCTCCATCCGCCCCTCCCGCTTGTGCTCTCTCTCTCAAAGAAATAAATAAATCTCAAAAAAAAAAAAAAAAAAAGGAAGAAGAAGTGGCGATCCTGGTTGTTTGAGCACTGATGACACATTCTGAAGCCAGAGTTAAGGACTTCTATTCTGATAAAATGTGCAGGATTTGGGTGCATGAAATAGTGCATTTGGTTAAGCATCTGCCATTGGCTCATGTCATGATCCCAGGGTCCTGGAATCAAGCCCCACATCGGGCTTTCTGCTGAGCGGGGGAGCCCGATTCTCCCTCTCCTGCTTCTCCCTCTCCTCTTCCCCCTGCATGTGCTTTCTGTCTGTCTCTCTCTCTCAAATAAATACATAAACAAATAAATTAAAAATCTTTTAAAAAAGAAGTGTACAGGATGTATACTAGATTGAAGAGAGATTGAAGGCAGGGATGTCAGCCAGGACATAAGGGGACCTAGGGTCTGGGTAGATGAATGGTATTTTGGGAATGAAAAGTCTCAGACTGTTTCAAAAGAAAGATTAACGGTGTGTGGTGTCGGTCTGAATATGGAAGTTGAAGGAAAGGTAGGAGTCAAAAAGGGTTGAATCATTTAATTCATTGATTGATTTGGATTCCACGAAAAGTTTGAGATGGGAGATGACTTATTACAATGAAAAACTACTTACCAATAAAATTGGCTCCAGATACCAGCGGATGTGGTCATAGATGCCCCCTTTATCATGCGGCTGTGGGAAATGCTCCTTCACCAGGATTGCCCTTGAGGCGTTTGCTCTGCCGTGTGCAAGTTTGAACGAGACTCACTTGTCCTCCATCTCTTTATCTATGTGTCTGTGTCTCCTGTGTCACCACAGAGAAGGGGCTTGGCATTAATAAGAACAAGGAAATTCGGAAAGGGAGGACACTGGAATAGCTGGTAGAGTTTTGTTCATTTCAGATTGTGGTAGATTTTTCATTTTTGTAGACTATTGTGATAGCTTCTGGGCATTGTTGGTTTTCTTATTGGCTGCGTGTCTGACATTCACTGGATTTTGTCTCTCCAGGGACAGTGTGTGATCTGCTGGAATCATGCTCTGTTTCCTCGTGATTTCCAAGACTTTGCCTTCTAGACCTTGCACCCCCTTCCTGGGAGGAGCCGGGGTTCCTTGTGGACCACAGTAAAATATAGTGAGAAAGAATGTTGACTTTAGAGTCAGACTACTTGGGTTTGTATCCCGAGTCCTCCGTCTACTGTGTGACCTTGGGCAAATTACCTAATTTCTCTCGTGCCTGTTTTCTCGGTACTAAAAGTGGAGATGATAATATCACCTACTTCATAGGGTTTGGGGAAGAATCATGATAATAATAGCACTATTAGCTATCATAGTTATCAGACATTTTATTAATGTAGGGGTTGTATACCAGGCACTGTGTTATTTATGCTCATTTTTCTATTTAACCCTCCCTACAAAGCTTATAAGGTAAATGCTATCATTGTCCCCACTATATTGACCAGCTAACTGAGGTCAGAGGCCTTAAGTCACTTGCCCTAATTGCCCAGGTTGGAATTGGCAGGGTTGGGGTTTGAACCTAGGTTGAACAACCATGACAGCCGAGCCCTTAACAACTGGAAACTCACAGCTGCCCAAATCTCTCTCTTTTCTCCTAACACTCCCATTTAAAGTCATCACCCCTTCTACCATGTCCCTGTAACAAAAATGCCTGTAGCTTTAATTGGCATGTATTTTCTAATTATTCAACTCCTAATTTTAGCCAGTTGTTCATATGTCCCTTCCTCTTCGCTAAATTACGAACTTCTGAATGCAAGAACCGTGCCTACCTATGTATTTCCCTCCAGTGCCTTCTCTCTACATAGGTGTTCTCCGTGTCAGTTTGTTGGAAAGAGATTCTGTGAAAGGCTCAGCTCACTCTTTCCCTAGGGGGACATCTTTGGTGCGGTGAGGTCACCGTTGCCTTTCTGTCACCAAAATAGAAAAATTAAAGTGTCAAGGAGTCCTATCAGCAGCACTAATGAAATGTGACCATTTAAAAGAATGAAATAACGTCACTTAGTCTGACATTATTAGGTCCTTACATCTATGCTCCCTCCCCCAAACGAAAAGTCATAAAAGCAGAAGTGATCTTTGCCTCAGTAAGTTAGATTGTTTGTGGTACTTGGAATTGAGCTCGACAAGAAATGAAGGATCAGGCACCAGTTCTTCCTTGCCTCTGGGCATCAGATGTGCTGCATCCCATTTGGTCTTAACTTTTTCTCACATTTGCCCCTTTGGTTGGCATCCAGGCATAGTTCTGAAGCTTTGCTTAGATACACCGGGTTCTGACCTGCCCTCGGTGGGGAGCAGGTCTGGGTGAATCCCCGGGTACCCATCATCAAGAGGGTTGGGGCCTGAGCCTGTCCTTTTCTCCATTCTTCCCCAGACTGGGATGGAGCCAAGAAAAGCCATGGCCCCTCGGGCAGTAGTCGAGGAAAAGCAAGATGCCCACCTCTGAATGCCTTAGGGATAGAAGTACTTATTAACTGCTCTCTGGCGCTAAGTTGAGTGATGATCTTGGTCCTGTTGGTAAAAACAACATTGGACGGTACCATGCACTTTGGACCGTGCAGCTGGCTCATCAGAGTGCCCGAAGACCAGCCCCCAAACCTCTTAGATCTTAGTTCGGACGTAATTCCAAGTATGGTGGTCCGGTGTTCCAGCTCCGGCCGGAATATATGAATGGAATGGTAATCACTGACATTTACGGAGCACGGATGATCGTAGATCTCAGACACTTCCAGGTACGGATGCGGGTAATCCTCACCATCGCCCTGGGAGCTGGGTGACATGTTTGTCCCCATTTCCCAGGCGAGGACACAGCATGGAGGGGCTCGGAAACAAGGTTCTGTAGCCCAGAGTCAGGTTTGGCTTCCGCAATCTGATACCACAGCCCTGGTCTTCACTGCCACATGCCTCTGGAGAAGAGGCAACTCCAGGAGGCGGCGAAACCATGCAGAGGAGCGGGGAGACCCTACACAGGCCAGCAGATGGAGTAAACGACAGACAGACCGACTCCCACCTAGCAGTGGGTCTCAGACCGAGGGTAACTGGCATTCGTGATGGCCGGCGACTCGGGTTATGAAGAAGAAGCCAGATTATGTTCAAGATTATCCATCTACCTATCTCTCTGGATATCTTTTGACGAAGCTAGATGGAAATATACCATGCTTTTAAGTGATTTAAAATAAATAAATCCAGAATGATGAAAATAAACACGGTTTTGGTAACCCCCCAGCACGTGGAGACGAGGCAGCGCTCCAGAGTGATTTGTTTCTTGGTGGTTTAAGGCTTCCTCGCCTTGCTGCCTGCTCTTGGGTTCCAGAGTTGCTGGTCCTGGGGTGTCTCCCCCAGAACAAAGGTTGAGGGCCATGAGACTGCCTCCGCCGCTCCCCGCCCGCTCCCCGGCCGCCCAACTGCTCCAGAAAAGATGACAGAAATGTGTGCGTCGTCTTGGCTCTGTGTCGCTCTGCCTCTGTGGCCGGTGGCAGGTAGAGGGAGCGCAGTGCCACAAACCTCCGTCCTCCCGTGACCCGCCATGGAAATGGAAGGGGGACGCTCAGGGGATTCGAGAGGAGAGAGGGGAGATCACTTCTTTGTCTGCACGAAGGTGCTGGGACTGTCCCTTCGGGTCTGTGAGGTGTCTGTTGGATGAGAAGGAAATTCTTCTCCTGGCTTCCACCTCCCCTGGCCCCTTTGTTTTTGTGTGTGTGTGTGTGTGTTTTGTTTTTGTTGTTGTTGTTGTTGTTGTTTTCCTTCTCTCCCTTTGTAGAATCCTATAAAATAGAAAAGCCCAGCAGAAAGGGAGCCGTGATGCTGTCGTCCCTGGCGTTGATGTTATTTATTTTCCTCAGTTGCTGCTCTGGAAGCCCGGAGTTGACAGAGCGGTTTTGTAGAATAGAAACATTATAGACTGTTACTGTCAGAGTGTTAAATGTGATGGATAGAGAAATAGAGGCGAAGGAGGGGACTTAATACTGAGAGCCAGGGTGCTCATGGGAAAATAAACCATCCGCATATAAGAAATGAATGAGGTAATGTGGCGGGAGGTAATGGGCTTTCGCAACATGCCGGAACAGAGATGCTTATTACAGGGTGTGCTTAACCCTTGGCACGCTGGCTTCCCTTTGTGGGTTCCGGGGCTTCTCGCGGGTCCCTCTGCGGGAGCACGTGGGTGGCTTTCCTTCAGGCGGGGGAGCCGGCGGGCTCGGAGCAGCGGAGACCAGTGTGTTCTTAATGACGCTGGAGAAGCCGCCTGCACATCTGAGAGCCTCGGCAGCTCCCGGTGGTGGTGGTGGGGGGGGGCTCCGGATCCCCGCAGCCCCACGAGGACGGGCCCTGATTACAGGGGTGGGGAGGAGGGGAGCTGGGGGGCTGTGCTGGTTTCTCCACTGCAGACCTACAAGGAAGGTGCACTTGGATTACTTTGGGAGAGAAGGGGATTCGTGGTGCTTGGCTCCCTGGGTGACCCCCCAAAGATACCCCACTACTTTATGTAGCCAGCTCCTACCGGTTGTGCATTGACTGGAAGGTGCTGGCTTTGCTGTGAGGTTGGAGAGGAGGAGAGGGGCAGAGAGGGTCATCTTTATCACTCCTTGTCAACACGGTGCCCACTAGAAGGTGAACGAGTCAGATGGGGACCCTGCCTCAGATGGGGCAATGGGAGGGACCCCACCAGACAAGTGGAGGGAAGTGAATTGAGAGGTGTTCGGGTTCCGTGAGCAAGTTGCTTGTCCTTTGCACTGAGTTCCCGTGCCCTTTCCCACCGGCTTTTGCATCCTGATCATGGCCAGCCTTGTGTCCTGTGTATGACAGTCATTTGGTAAATTATGAGGACTCCGCTGATAGGGCCCCCCTCTACCTGCTGGGTGGCCCTGAATGAGTCCTGTAGTCTCTGGGTGTCAGTTTTCCTCATCTATAACATGGATACATTTATTACCAGGAGTAAACATAATCACGCTTATGAAAGTGTTGGCAGACTATAAAACATTGTGCAAATACCAAAGTATTACCATTATTTCTGTTGTTAGTAACAGAACAGTAAATATGCATTAAGTGATAAGGTGGAGAACTTCACCCAAGAAATAATGTTTTCAAGCCAGCAGCTGCACCAGCTTTCACCCCAAGCCGTGCTGTTCTCGGCTGATGATAAAGTGGCGTCACTAGGTCAAGGACACTGCCCTGGTGGGCTGTTTATATTGTTGGCACTGGGACAGGGGGATCCAGGGGACCACTGCCCCCCTCGAGCTGGGGCATTCCTCCCCTCCTGCTCAAAATTTCGCAGAACCACCGAATTTTGGAGTGAGAAGGACTCCTAGCCAATGTCTGTCATTGGCCTTGATCTGGTGTGCAAAGCGCTTCCTGCTGGAACACAGACCCCCTCCCTCAGCTGTTGGGTTTTCCCCTGGAGCTCTCCCATGTAAGATGTTCCTCAGCCCAACTCGTCCTCTGAGATCTAACTGTGGCCCATGAGACTGTGCCACTGAAGGCCCTGTCCTTACCGTGATGATAAGATGGTCCACATTCTGTTTTTGTTTTGTTTGTTTGTTTGTTTGTTTGTTAGTTTTTTTCTTTTAGTGTCATTTTTATTTCGAAGGTCCTTAGTAGTTTCACAGGAGCAGAAGGACTTAGGTTGGCTGGCCTGGTTGACCACGTTCTGGACTCTGCTCCTGGTCTCGGGCTGCCATAGGGCGACCACTGGCAGGGTGAGGGGCCAGTCTGATCTTCCCGCTTCCCTTTCTTTGGATCCCATCCTCACTCCTGGGTCCTGCCAGGCAGGTGGGAAGCCTCGTTCTCCACGGCCCCTCCTACGGTGCTTTCTCCTGTTTGTCCTGGTGTATATCCCGTCTCTGTCTGTCCTTCACACTCTGTTGCTTTGTACTTTTCTCAACAACCGCAGCCTGGAGTGAATTTTCCTTTCTCTTGATTCCTCAGATTGGCACAACTCTGTGCAACAGTTGGCTCCTTACAGTTTCTGGTGTTTTTCTGATTGTTTCCCACAAGACTGTCTTGTCTTATGAAGGATCTTAAAGGTTTCCTGAGAAAAAGGGTATATCCTGTATATGTATGTTCTTTTCCTGTGATGAACATTACACTACCCTGTCCTCTGTTGACTTGTCATAGATAGCCTTCTTCTGCCTATTTCTAATCTCCTCACTAGACTCCCAGTTCCTTCTAGAAAGAAGTGTTATCTGAGGTATCTTTTGCTGTCCCAAAGCACTTTGTGTATAACCTCTCTTGCTACTTCTTCCAGTTATTGACAGTTTTTTTGTTTTCTTTTGGTTTTTGTTTTTTTGGGGGGGGTTATTGACAGTTTTTAACAGAAAGATACTCTTCCTGCCCTTGTCTACTCTATACACTCAGACAGCCTAATATCCAGCCTTGAAGGGGACAGGAGTGGATGCCAGGTGGAGGTGAAAATAGTCGCAAGCAGTGGCGGGACCTTGTCTCTTGGTAAACGATATCGTCGGTGCATTAGGGTAGGAGTAGCTCTGAGGATGGAACATGCTGGTGTATCTGAAGGGTTTAGACCAGCACCTGACACCTGCCAGACACCAGACCTCGTGAGTTACAGCGGTCATGGCATCGGGGGTGATTGTGATTGTGGAGAAGCACGAATCGTGGCAACAATGCCCAGGGCCCGCTGGTCTGCCTTTTTGGTTCATTTGTATTTTGAGAGAGTTCCATCTGTGATCCTATCTGGATAGCATCTGTAAGCTGAGGACCACCACCACCAGACCTTGTCTGAGTCTGCCTTGGGCTGGTGGGATCCTTCTGCCCCTTGCTTGTTTTAAAGGCTGGAGCCTCTCATGGGGTCTTCCTGAGTGCCTCTGTGGTCCCAGGATACCCTCTTCAAATACGTCCCTATAATAGCCAGCTCCCTTTGGGTTCTTGAAGGAGGCTCTGTTTTGGGACCCAGTGAGGTACAAACCCCTGGGTTTGTTTGACATGTGCAAGAAGGACAGTAATGAAGGAAGAGCGGAGATGCAACTCCAGGCCTTTTCGGAAGACTTGGGCTGTCTGCAGCCAGACCCCACCAGGAATCAGAAGCTGGGAAGGTATGGAGACTGTGGAGTGCAGGGGAAAGGCAGGACGAGGTGAAGCTTCCAGGGCGGTCCTTTTCCCTTGTTGATCAGATATTTTGCTCCATCGCTTTCTTTTCTGGCTCAAAAGGCATAGTTCAGGGTGCTGCCCATCCCTCGTCCCCCGCCCATTATCTCAGAAGGGTGTGTACTGAGGTGCTCCCTATCGTGATTCGGTGGGAATTACAAGACCAGTCAGCCTCCGGAATAATCTGAGCTACTTAAAAGATGCAGAGTCCCAGGCCCCGCACCCACAGGTTGGCCCTCTGGCCTAGGAATCTGCCTTTCACAACTACCTCCCATCAGGTAGATGCCTGTGGTCATACCTTTGGGAAACACCCCTACCTCCACCCCTCTCCCCTTCCGCTGTGGGGGCGGCTTGCTTCCTGGTCCGGAAGCTGACGGTCCTCCGCCCTGCGAGAGCATTTTCAGCGCCAGGCTCCGCGCTCGCTTCCCAGACGTGTAACAAGTGAGAACAGCTCGGACGAGATGAGCACGGGTCCTGCCCAAGGACGGCGCGCGCGTGCCTAAGGCATTTCATCTTGCTTCACGGAGCTCTGCACGTGTGGTATATGGCCCAGGTTCTAAAAGAGCAGCCCTTGTCCTTTTATGAATGCCCCTATGACATATGACCCCAACGCAAGAACTTTTGACCTTGGAGGAAGGAGCTTGGTGCTCCTGGTACCTCCCGGTGCCTCCCGGTAGTCTGAGGTGGCTTCTGATCTGATGCTTATAGTGTCTATTTATTGTACACGGGTAAGAACGGCTGCGGTTTGAGCTGGGCCAGGGGAGCCCGTGCTAGTGTGGCTGGAACATTCGTGGAGATGGGGAGCACGAGGGGAAAGTAAGAGGGTGTCCTGGACTCGCGTTCGCCGACGTGAAGGAGCTCACGAGCTCCAGCTTTTTCCAGGATCCCAGAGATGTGGTTGTATTTTCTGAGCGTCGCGTGCATGGCCTCCTCCCGGCAGCGTTGCTGTACCGTAGGCGCCGTGGGGCGCTGACCCTTCCTCGCCAGAATGTCCCTACTTCAGTGTGCTCTTCCTTTAGAGTGGGCGGAGGGGAGTTTGAGTGTGTGTGCACTCATGTGGCTGTATGTCGTGTGTGTGTATGTGAATATGTGTGCACCTGTGTTAAGTGACTGACCATCCTGTCCTCGGGGTCTCTTAGAGGAACGTCGTCTTCACCAGAGTGCAGAGGTGATTAACTTACTGCGCTAGTTTGCTGATGTCCAATTGTATAATACGCCTGATTTTTTAAAACTTGGTGTTCGCAAAGATCCTTGTTCCTCTCTGGCCTTTCGCACTGTGTGATCGTAAATGTGGGAAGGCAGGGGACGTCAGGGTGATGGCGTAGACGTGGGGTAGGACATGGGTCAGGACAGCTGGAGTGTGCGTGTACTGGATTCCTTGGTGTAGCTTTGCATCACTGGAGTTGAGCTGCAGTGGTGGGATGGGGGGAGGGAGAGGGAAGGACACACACCAACATCCAGACACATACATAGACATACAGACACTCAGACACAGACATCTAGACACACACATGGAAACAGACACACATAGACATACAGGCATCCAGATACAGACAGACAGACATTTAGACATACAGACACACACATAGATCCATGGGCACTCAGGTACATAGACACAGACAGAGACAGACATAGACAGACACAGAGACACACAGACACCCAGACAGACAGACCCACACGGACACACAGGCATTCAGATACAGACAGACAGACACAGACAGTCAGATATAGACACACACGCAAGACACCCAGATACGAACATACAGATGCACACACACAGAACTACAGACAGACACACAGACACCCACGGACAGACAGACAAACACACACAAAACTAAACACATATGGACACGCAGATGTTCAGATACAGACATATGGACAAAGAGACACACATACATAGACACAGAGACACCCAGATACAGACACCAGACAGATCCCCAGACACACACGTGCACACGCGCATGCACACACACACACACACACACATACACAGTGACTTTGCTGATTATCATGTGCCTGAACTCATTCCAGTGGAGATGACCTGTTAGCCAAGAGCCCAAGCTGGCCGGAGTCGGCTTCCTTTCTGAACCGAGAAGCTCAGATACTCTCAGACTCGAGACGGGTTGGGAAGGAAAAGGCATGGTTCGTCCTCTGACCTTTCCTGACCCTCTTCTCCCACAGATCCAACGGCGCCCATGCGGACCCAACCAGCTTGTTACAGTGGGCTCTGGCATTCAGAGCCACTTTCCTACAAATCTCTTTTTATTGGCGTTTCCTCCAATTTAACCCTCCCTGAATTGCATTTGAATCAGTTGAGAGAAAAAGAGAAGGGGAGGAGGCTCCCCCCTCACTCTTGGAAAAGCAGCTCACAACCAGCTTTATTTGGTAAAACGCTGCAATAGATGCTTGTCAGAAATAATTTATTCCTGTTAGCTGTAATCTGAAGGAAAACAGATACAAGTCCTATAGTTAAAAAAAAAAAAAGTAAAGTAGTCTTGCTTTCGCTGACAGTACAAAGGTGTCATATACAAGAAGGATTGACACAGACCAAGGGGTCTTGTGGGAAATATGATAATAACTATAAAGAAGACAGATTATTCCCCAGTTGCCAACATTCAAACCTTTTTACAGTCAGTTCAAACATATAAAACTTTATTGCTCTAGCAGAAAGGGGAACAATTTCTGGTTGCACAGCTTTCCCAGGGCTGGGTTTATACTGTCTGTGTTATTGCTCTATAGTGGCATTTTAAAGTTTATTGAACAAGACTTTTACAATTGAAGGAAGTATATAAAACTGTAAATTTATTAGATTTTTCAGGATAAGTGCCCTTTCTAGTTGTGCTCAAGAATTCGGAGCTACGAGAAACTGCTAGTTACAAGACTTATTAATATTAAAGACTGAGAGTACGCACATTTTATACCTTAACTGATCTCAAAAATAATATTATTATATTACGGGGCGTCAGAGCTCTGATGCTATAGAATTGGATGGATACCCACATGTAGGACTCTGAGTACCAGACGTGTTTATTTTTCACTGGCTACAAAGTTCGCTTTTGTTATATCTTACTTTATTTGATTTTAACACAGTCGGTCAGGATACTCCTCTGTTCACTGAAGGATGTCTCGGGGTGGGTATTTTTTTGTTTTTTTTTTTTTTTTCCCCTCCGTCAGATCCTTGATGATTTCCCAGCATTTGTTGGTGGAGGGCTGGAACGTGAGTATGGGTGGGGGGTTCATTTCAGGTGAAGTCATATATCGTGGCGTCCCCCCAAAGCAGCTATATGTTCCAATAATCACGCTACTGAAAAGAGTTCCCTTTTATGTTTTTCAGCTTTTCTCATTTTTTATTTCCTAAAAGCCTTTTAGGGACATGACTTGAGGAATTTTGCAATGTTGGTGATAATCTATATCATGGTTTCCGACTCTCTGCACTCTAGAGTTTTTCGGCCGGAAAATTCTTGGCTGTGGGGGTTGTGCTGTGTGCTGTACAGTGTTGAGCTGAATCTCTGTTCCTTACCATAGTAGCCAGCATCCCCGGTACTCCACTGGGACAACCGGAAATGTCTCCAGACATCGCCAGATGCCCCCCTGGGGGGGCGTAATCATCCCTTGTTTAGAAGCACTCATTTATACAATATTATAATATGTCTTTGAAAAAAAATTGTTTTACTGTAAATAATGTGGGTTGTATCTGGTAATTAAAAAAACAACAACAACAAACTATAGTTACCAGATATGGTAAAGGATGGGCTCATTTATTTTCAGAAATACCTGACTACGGACTTCTAAATAGTGTGTTACGCGAAGACTGTAACGTAACTCGGTTTTCAAATGTTACGTATAACTTCTCAGGACCTCATTGCCATATAACAGGAAATATCCTGTTTGCTTGCCTAAGGCCCAGGGCATGTGTTTACGTGAGTTCATTTCTGAGTCTGGGT
This sequence comes from Neogale vison, assembly GCF_020171115.1. Classification (NCBI taxonomy): domain Eukaryota; kingdom Metazoa; phylum Chordata; class Mammalia; order Carnivora; family Mustelidae; genus Neogale; species Neogale vison. The sequence continues at coordinate 8,359,401 of NC_058100.1, forward strand.
GCGTGGTCTTTTTGTGTTGTCTTCTGAGTCACGACTTACCGATGTCAGTCCCTTTCACTTGGCAGACGCATGGGCAGAAGCCAATGCATATATACACACAGACATGCTCCTACTGTGTGCCCGCACAGCAAAGGTTTTCAGAAGTACAGACACATTTGGCTTCTAATTTTCTCACTTGACGTGTTTCATTTTGAGGTACCATCAACCTGCCTTTAATTTTCAATTTGTGTTCGAGAATGTTTTTTTCACCTCTTCAGAAGGTTCTATTAGTGGATGCGTTAAAAACATTCAAAGAAGTTGTTCATATAGCACCTGTTCACCTTCATGCCTCCTAATGTTACGTGTGTACCTGCAAATGGCACTTTGATCTGGGATTTTGTGTTAATTTGCCTAATGGCTACAGCATTTGCAGAGTGATTAAAACAGGATATTGTCAGAAGAGAGCAAATTAGAACAAGCCTTTCTTTTTTCTGTTGCTCGCATTTTGGACTTCTACGTTTGCTCCCCCCACCCCTTTTTAAAAAAATCTTAGACACGTGTGACTTCGCGAGGGGTACCTGGAAAGTGTCTTGATTCTGTTGTTATTTTGTGGAGCCACTGATCTTTTCTGTCCCCGTGGCCTCAGGTGGTTGGTGGTGCTAGCCGTGAGGCGCTGTCTCTTCTGCTCCCCTTGCCATCTCTCTAGGCCACTGGGCCCCTGTAGGTGCCTCAGAGACTTTCTTTTGTGAAGATGTGTGACGTCCCTACGAAGTGTGGTATAACTCGCTTGAGTCACTAGATGTTGTCTGATAAGCTGGATATGAATACATGATTGGAAAGCAGATCACACCGTGGGAACGCTGCTAGGTCTCGGTAAGACACCTGTCGTGATCCAGAGGTCAAAAGATGTCTTCATCGGGGCGCCTGGGTGACTCAGTGGGTTAAGCGTCTGCCTTCTGCTCAGGTCATGATCCCAGGGTCCTGGGATCGAGTCCTGCATCAGGCTCCTTGCTCAGTGGGGAGCCTGCTTCTCTCTCTGCCTCTGCTGTTCTGCCTGCTTGTGCTCGCTATCTCTTTCTCTGATAAATAAATAAATAAATAAATAAAATCTTGGGGGCACCTGAGATCATGATCCCAGGGTCCTGGGATCGAGCCCGGCATCCGGCTCTCTGCTCAGCAGGAAGCCTGCTTCCTCCTCTCTCTCTGCCTGCCTCTTTGCCTACTTGTGATCTCTGTCAAATAAATAAATAAAATCTTTAAAAAAAAAAAAAAAGATGTCTTCACCGTCGTCCCTCTAGTTACATTTGGTTTCCTTAAATCTTAATACACCTTGCTTGAGTTTTTAAACTACAAATACTAATACTAATATTAATACTAATACTAGACTACTAATAGCCCTATCTATGTGGTAGTCATTGTGAATGACCACTGTGGGGTCACACCTGAGGAATGTGCCTGTCTCTGAACTTGGCCATCAGAGAGTGTGCTTGGCCCCTTGTTGGAGGGCTCACACCCCTACAAATGACAGTGTCCACACTTCGTGGAGTTACATCACACAGTTTCCGATGTGGATCGTAATGAGAGTCTGGAGATGCGGACGCACCGAGTCAGGCAGACACGACCTCCCCACCCCATCCCCAACACCAAAGCACTCTTGGTGAAGAGGGGAGTCACCATCAGGTCCGCTAACTTCTGGATTCTTGAGTCCTGCCTCCAGGTGCCACGGGGTGGGGGGCGGGGGGGCTGATCTCAATCTTAGAAAACCCCCCCACCGGGTGAAGGAAGCCGCGAACCGAGACAGGAGCCCCAGGCACAGCTCACTTCCCGGGCAGAGGTTGGTCCCCTGCTTGTCCCGAGTTACTGGACGTCCTCGGCCAGGTCGCCACCTGCAGCCATGGGTCGCCAGGGGCTGTGGACGCTTCGAGGCGGAGAGGGAACGAGCAGGGAAACACGAAACAGCAAATGTCAGGGAAGGAGTAAGCCCTGCATCCGTGATGAGACCTTGGGTATTGCGACCGCGGCTCCGCGGACACCGAGATCGGAATACAGATTGCAGGAGGGAGCGGCTGCGACACGAAGCCCAGGCTTAAATCTTCCCAAGGCTTTAACGTGCCTCACCGTATGAATATTTTGTTATTTTATTTGGCACCGTTCCCGCAGGAGGCCGGGAGAGAGACGCCGGCTGAGCCGGGGGCGGGGCGGGTGCCGAGATGCCGCAGATGAGAACCGCGCGGTGGCCAATGAGACGCACGCCCTGGTGGCCGTGTGTACGGGTGTGTCGGTGTGCGTGTGTGGGGGGAGGGTGCGTGTGTGAGACGTGGGAGAGACTGTGAGACTACAAGTGGGTGAGGTAGTGTGTGAGGAGTGTGTGTGAGACTGAACCGTGAGTGTGTCAGTGTGTATGTGATTGTGTGTGTGTGAGAGCGAATGTGTGCAGCAGAGTGTGAGTGTATGTGAGAGAGTGTAAGAGTGAGTGTGTGCATGAGAGAACGAGTGTGTGAGACAGTGTGTGTGAGACAGAGAGTGGGGGAGTGTGTGTGTGTGAGAGACAGTGAGCCTGTGAGAGAGAATGAGTGTGTGTGAATGTGTGTGTGTGAGTGGAGGGGGAATGGGAGTGTGTGAGAGCCTGGGCATGTGTGAGTGAGTGTGTTTGTGACAGTGTGGGGAGTGAGTGTGTGAGACACAGTGTGAGCCTCAGAGTGTGTGAGAGCGTGTGCACGTGCGCGTGCCCAAGGGCACAGATCCCCTGCAGTCCCGCCTCATGGAAGGCCCGGATGCTAAAACCACCCGAGCTGTTGGTGAACTCACTCGGCTTCCCAGCGAGGAGGAGGAGAGCAAGACCCCACCCCCCCCACCCCCCCGCACTGCCCTGAATTTTAGGCCCCCGCGCCTGCCCCGGGAAGCCAAATGGTTTAAGAGTCTCCAAACAAAGACTCCCTTCCTGGGAAAGGGAGGAAACCCCACAAGAACTTCAGGGCCCGGAGGGACCGCAGGATGTGCGAGCAGAAGGACGCGCTGCTCCGGGAGGGGAGGCCGGGCTCCTGCTGAACGCGCGTCCGGGCCGGAGGGAGCAGGTGCATGGCCGGTCCGCAGGTGCTTGAACTTGGGCAGAGCTCCCGGTAAGGACTGGGGGAAGCGTGCACTTTGCGGTGTGCGGGCCCATGGGAGGCCCTGATGGAAGGACGGAGCCCTGGCAGAGCCCCAGAGAGCCACAGGCACCTGGGGACAGTGCGGGGGGGTGGGGGGGCACGTGACCAGGTCCGTGGAGGACGAGACCTTAAGTGGCTTTGCCAGAGAACAACTTGGCCGCAGATTTGATCATCTGGCTTTCGCTTTCCCACACGGGTCTGCATCTGGTAGGTCATGCCGTCTCCTCGCCAACTGACGAGGCAGGGTGACCCTGCCCAGCACCGGCCACAGGAGCGGGGGGGCTGATGACACAGTGACCCTTGGAGCTCGGGCACAACAGGGATTGGAACCGGGGTTCCTGGCTGTGGCTCTGTCTTTGGTCATTGCAGGTTGACCACCAGAGGAGCTCCGGAAGGGGCAGATGTGGGTGAGTGAGGGATAGTCATCGGAAAGAACTTTTTATCAGGTGACTGTTAGGCGTCAGGCTCTGGTCAAAGTGCTTTTAACATGTGTAATCGTCACAGCACATCTGTGGCAACAGGTATCTTATCCTCATTGTAGAGATGGAGAAACTGAGGCTAATTTGCAAATTGATTGATTGATTTTATTGAGAATGAGAGAGCAGAGGGGAAGGACGGAGAGAGAGGGAAGTCTCTAGCAGACTCCCCGCTGAGCACGGAGCCTGACACGGGGCTCCGTGAATTTTCACTCTCATGACCCCGAGATCATGACCTGAGCCGAAACCAAGAGTCATACACTTAGCTGGTTGAGCCAGATGTCCCTGGAGTCCTGGAGTCAGGTTTTTTAATCAAAGCTGTCTCCCAAGAACTTGGCCTTGAACACACCCACTGGGACAGGTTTGGCCTGAATCTGTTCCTTCTCTTGAGCTGCCACCTCCGGAGCGCTTACTAGGTGCCGGGTTCCGGGCTAGGTGCTGGGGATACAGACTGGAGGAAGACAGGGCCCTGGTCCTTGGGGGCTCCCAGTCACGGGGACGTCCACGCTCATCAGCAATGACATTGTTGCCGTCAATGTTCTGAGAAGGCTGGACACGGTCCACAGAGACAGGACGGCGCATCCCACCCAACTCGTTATGGTTCCCTTTGTCGAAATCTACTGCCCTGAAGGCCTCCTCTGCCTCCATTGTTGACTCCAAGAAGCTGGCCTTCTTTCCACGAAAATGGAAGCTTTGTGGGGGAAGGGAGGGGGTTGTGGTTGAAATGGCGAGCAGACCCACCAGAGAACTAGGCCCAGCTGCTTATTGCAGGAAATCCTCTAGTCTCGTTAGCCCCAAATCGTGGCAGAACAAAGCCGGGTCCATTGAAACAGAAAGAATAAGTAAACAGAAATAGAAAAGGGGAAAAAGACCCATTTTAAGTTGAATAAAGTACCCCTGAGCCCACTCATGAGTTCAGAGGGGGAGTCTCCTGTGTCCAGGATATTTTCAGATTCTGATGGTAATGAAGGGAAGACCATTGTGACCTTGAAACTTGGTCTGGGGGCACAGAGCTGAAGACCACCAAGACCTCGAACCCGGACCACGCACTGCAGACGCCTGCATGGATTTGCTGGCCCGTCTCTTGGGGGTGCTGCCGGGCAACCTAAGCCCTAGATTGGAGGGCACGTGGAAGGGTGAGAGCAGGTGCTGAAAAGCCATGGAAAAAAGGAATTAAAACAAAAATGGGCCTCAGGCTCATTTCAGAGAGCAGCAGGACTTCCCCTCCCTCTCTCTTTCTCTCTCTCTGAATTTGATATTATTATAAGAACATGATCACGGACTCAGTTTTCACTCGATAGTGGAATACCCATCCGTCCTGGGGGTGGGCTTCTTGTGAGCCCCTGTAAATCTGCAGAGGAGTACAGGGCTGAGGGGGTGCTACTCTTAGACCCCAGACAACAGCAGGACAGGGTGAAGCCTGGGTGCGAGCAGGTCTACACGGTGCTGGCCAGGGAGCTGGTCACCTGGGTGGGAATCGTAGCCTCGTTTGGAGAATCCAATGAGCAGGTGTCTGTAGGATGCTCTGGCTAGTGTGTGGTGTGTACCCCGGGATGCTGTAGATACCAGCTCTTGCTACCATTTCTTCCTGGGATAAGGACAAAAGTGGGAGAAGGGAAGAAAAGGAAAGCAGGTTGAAGACAGTAAATTTCTTCCAGTGTTGAGCAGAAGAGTGGACAGGGATGGCCGAGTCCACGGTGGGGAACATGGGCGTGTCTCCTCCTTGGCGCTGCACTTGCCTTTGCCTGGCCGCATCTGGTCCGCCGGGTGGGAGCCCGCGGGCCACAGCGGGGAGGGCAGGCCGGCTGCAGGGACGTGTGCTCGTCTCATACCCTCTTGCCCTGGGCCCTTCCTTTCTGCTTCTCAGGCCCCCTCCTTCCACTCACTTCTGGGGACACAGGAGTAGAAATGGAATCACTCCCTGGAAGGACAGGGCGGCCGTGGGCCGTGTGCTGGTGGTGGCCCGGGGCCGCGCGGTCAGCCCCGGAGACATCCGCTGACCTGGAGGCAGAGGGATGAACACTTCAAGCAAAACTCTGACCGGCGTGATTTCCTTTGTGTTCTGCCACCTCCCTCCCCTGCAATGTGCCAGCTTGTTGAGTGCCTGTGTCAAGCCTGAGAAACAAGTCTGGCACAGGAGAGCATGGGGAGAAGCCAGGTTTTGGAAATTGCTTTTAGGACACAACATCCCCACAAGCACAGGCTTGTCCCTGTGAGCGTCCTTGAGCTGGATGCGGCTGTCTCTGTGTGAAAAGGTGAGGGACATGGTATAAAGGCTCCATTGTAAACGTCCAGCCAGTGTGTTCTGAGAGCCTGCTACCTGCCAGACCCTGGGCTCGTTGGCGGGGGGGTTGGAGGGGGCGTGGGGAGGTCGCAGGGAGGAGTGGTCTCTGAACACCCTTGACCATGAGGATGAGCTCCGGGTCCGGTGAGCAGGCAGGTTCCTAGAGTGGAATTGGGGGCTGAAGAGCAGAGACAGCTGTATTGGTCCCCACTGTTCCCCTTTGCTGTTTTTGTTTTTTCTTTCTTTCTTTTTTCTTTTCCATGAGAGCATCAGAAAGGTCCCATCTGCCTTTTAGGGGAGGGTCATGCTTGGTGACCAGGAGCATCTGGGGTCGGGTCCAGTTCATTATGCAACCCAGAATAGCAAAGCGGTTGAGGCGTTGGAGACCAGGGAAGGAAGAAGGGATTTATTTAAAAAAAAAAAAAAAAAAAAAAAAGACGCGCGCCCGTGCACACGCGCACACACGCACACACGCACGCACACACACATCCCAGTCCTGCTGCCAGTCGGGTTGCGCTCTGTCTGCTGTCTGCAGGCTGCTGCTACCTACTCGTTACAATTAAAATGAAGTGTCCGTCAGCGGCTATCTTCTCTGTGTGGCCCATATGTTTCTGAGCTGATACTGTCCGGATTATTCTGTTCGGGAAAACGATAACGGCTGTTTATAACCTTGGCAAAGACTGAGGCCTAATCAGGCTGGAGCACATTTTCACCAACTGGCTGATAACAGGCTGTTAGCAGCCTTATCGCTGGGGAGAGATAGGCCAAAATAAGCAGATCTGTGAGCACAGGAGCCCAATCGAGTGGTACACACTCTGGCCCCAGCTTTATTTTTAGATTCCCTTTTCCCGGTTGATATCAGAAGGCGCAGAGGAAGGAGGTGGGGTGGGTAGTAATGTGTGCCCCTGTGGGCTGTTAATCAGCACGAGAGGCAGAGGGTCAGCCTGGCTTCCAGTGCTCCGGGCTCCCTTCAAATGAGGGAAAACACGTGCAGGTCTTAGGAGACAAAGGAAGGGAAGGGACTTTGTTTCCCGGCCTGGTGTGTGGGCTCTGACGCATCTTCCCGCTGTTGGAGTCTCCATCCGGACAGGCGGGCGTAGGTCCTGGGCGCTTCCCACATTCTCTCCTGCTGTGTGGACCGACTTGTGTTCTATGTCTTAATCCATTTGCCTGGGTATCTTCATGGCATCTCCCCAGAATGACATTCTCTGCCCGGTTCATCATACTCACACAGGCTTGGAGGCCACACAATGGGTCGGGGCAGGAGGAACACAGGCAGGTCCGCAAGCGCAGAGAAAGGACATGGCCTGAGGCTCGAGGAAGGGTATAAACTGAGGCCCGGTGATGTCTTGGCTTGATAACTGGTCTTCAGCCCTTGGGGAGAAACTGTGACGTTCTCAGAGAGGTCCAGGATCCTGCCTCTTGGTGTAGCCTTCCAGGAGAAGCCCTTTGAACTTGTGCCTATGCAGGGATAGATAGAAGCAAAAATCCACAGCTAACTTTTGCTTCTAGACCACGTGTCTGAAATAAGTTACATCTGGGCCTTGACATGTGTGCGGTGCCAGAGCAGTTAAGGTTTTATGTATGTATCATATATAAAAAGATATATATGAGGTTGTCAAGCATGTGTTGAACATAAAGTGTAGGAGGGAAGCTGGAACAGCAATGGCAGCAAACGTCATAAAAAGAAGGGAAGTTTGAAGGTATTGTTTGCTGTGGACGGTGCAAGTCTGGTATTTTCTCTGTTCATTTTGCAGAAACCTTGCTCTCCTAAAGAGCAGTAGGCATTTTCCTGTCTGCTCTGCTTCCGTCTGTCTGTCTGTCTCTGTCTCTCTTCTCCTCTTTCTTCCTGTCCTGTCCCTGCTCTCTGCAGCTGCCCCATTCCTGATTCACTTTTGTCTGCCTGAGACTGAGCGCATGGAGTCAGGTGGCGGGAAAGAGGGGCAAGGGGACCCGTGCATGGGGGAGGGGGACGTTTTCAGGGGCACGCAGACTGAAGTAAGCACAGAAGGCGGCAGAGAGCCTTATTACCATTATCATGCAAATCTCTTTACAAGGCTCCCTTTATCCGTTAATCTCTGAATAGCAGGACCGTTCCTATAGCCTGAAATCAGAACCACCTGTGCCTCTGCAATGAAAAAAACACGGGTGTTACAGACAAATGATGTGTGGGAGCAGGAGGGGAAAAATTAAACATAAACAAATCCAATCTTTCTGTCATTTAGATCTCCATCGATGTGATTTCACAGCTCACATGGTGCAAAATGGCCGGCTCACTGGCAATTTAGGGGGACGTCCCCCAAGTTGAGAGAAACATCTCTGGGGAGGGTTGGAAATGTCAGGAAATTATTCAACAGTCTGTTTGTAAAAATCCACACAGAGGTTTTTTTCCCCGGCAGTTTTTATTCTCCTTTTTGGAGGTTAGTGCCCAGAAATGGAATTTGAGTGATTTGGGTGAACGTATCAGAGGCACTGGTGGATTCAATATAAAGGAATCTTTCACATTCTGGTCGCTGAATTCATCATAATACAATATAGAAATCTAAATCTGGAAGAGACCTTACTTCCTTACACGATCCAGGTCCGTCCTCTCACTGTCTGTTAAACCTTTAATTGAGAGTTCTTTACACGTAGTCCACGTCCCCATTTGTCACGTCGCCCATAGACTGGCTACATTATCTCTGGAGCGGCGATTCTTACAGGAAGCAACATAGCTCTTGCAAACACTTATTACCCTGTGTTATAGGCAATTAGCCGGGGCTGCAGGGAGATGTAGGGAAGGGCTCCAGCTCTCTGTGCCACCGTGGCTAAGACGGCAGAACACCGGCTAGAAAGTCCCCAGAAGTGAACCTATCCTTCTTAGAGCTAAGCGTCTTCTACCAGAAAACAGCAGAGTGCCAAAGGAATGGAATGCCTTCCATATTCCTTTCAGTAGGACTTTCTAAGTGAGCGGAGTAACAGTTCCCTTAAAATCTGTCAAGAGATGGAGTCCTTTCGTTCTAACCACCAAACGTTATTGGCCACAAGTATCAGAGTCATAGAATCTTGGACCTGGACGGATGCACTGTAAAGAGCTAACCCCTCCTCATTGTAGACGAGGAAGGTGAAGCCCCAGAGAGGGGACGGGACCTGCCCCATGAGTCCGAACCAGGGCTCCAGCTAGGGTTGAGGATGGCCTACCTTCTAGCTCAGTGCTCTTTCATCTTTATGATGACTTTGTAGGATGACTTCGTTGTGGGATGAAGAATTTAAAATAAATCCCTTAACTGTCCTTGCCACCGCTCATCAATACTCATCTATAAAATGAGGATCATAACTCCCTAGTAGATTGTTAAGTTCCTCAAGAGCTGGGACGGTGCCATCCATCTCCACCTTTCCCCGGGCACCCGCCCTTATACGCCGAGCTGCTCAGGAAGTTGACTACTGACTATTGACTATCTGAATGAATGAATGAATGAGTGAGTGAATGAATGAGTGTATAGAACTTTTAGTTGGACTTCCCGAATGATGACTCTTCCATTAAATGATCTTTCTAAGTTGGGCGCACAGTCCCAGCCACTTGGTTCAGCAGAAACAGCGAAAAAATAGCCATGAGGTCTTCGGGAGTTGTGATGAGCACCTCTCAGGACTGCAGCGGCCTGCTTATAACCGGGGAATGTTGCTGGTGGTTTGCCTTGTGGTTGGTTGTTCATGAAGCCTGCGCTCCTGAGGGTCAGGTGACTTTGAGGTTCTCAGAAGCCGGGGTCCAGCGCCTTCTTTGTTGTCCAGGAACCTTCTTTCCATGTTTCCCGGTGACGGAAGGGAACCTTGTCTGGGACCCCCGGCGGAGACCTTCTTCAACTTGCTTCCTGCTGTTGCTTAGTGTCTAAATGACGCCGGGATCCAGGTGGGAACTTGGTATCCGGTTGAGTTAAAGTAGGTAGGTCAACTTTGGCTTCACTAGCCCGGGCCTTGGAAGCGAGAAGCTGGATTGCAAGTCTGTGAATTATCTGAGTCGATTCCTCTGACTCGGAAATCCTGCCCAGGATACCCATTTCCCCTCAAAGCATACATTCTGTCCATCGGTCAAAAACCTGTATCTTAGGACCTCAACTCCCACTGCCAAGGCCCTTTAATCCAGGCTTCTCTCCTCCTTACCCTGAGAGGACCGTGCACAGAGGCAGATGGTCCACTAGGCTTCCGAAGGCAGCCGTTTGGAGGGTCAGAGGACAAGGCAGAGAGATTACTTGGGCGGGTGGGGAGAGGGGGCTGAATAACAAAATTGCAGTTCTGTCGAATCGCACTTGCTTCTCTGCGGCACGTGGATGGGTGTATTCGGGTCATCGCATATAAAGACAGTCCACTTATGAATGATGCCAGCAGAGTGTTTTCAGATCAGATGGAGACCTCCAGGGAGGGGTGGCGACCTCCAAGGAGTGTGCTTCTCTGCGCGTGCCTCTGGACACACCGCTGTGTGCCAGGCAGCCTGCCCTGCCCGAGAGGCGGCGTCGTTCATTGCGACATCTTCGAGCCTTCCTTAACCATTCCGTCCCTTAAGACGCCTGGGAGTTAAATAAATAATAAGATCCTTAGCCCCTTGAACGGAATAGGAAGACTAAATTTTGAAAGATGAGGCAGTTTGGCCCCAGGCAGGATATGCAGAGACAGCATGACCTGCTGAACCCAGCCCTAGCGCCGGTGGCCAGAATTCTTCCTATAAACACGTTCATCATGGGGGGTCGCCGCGCGACGTCACGAGGGGCCCTCGGTCAGTCTTCAGACTGACATTCACCACCTGTACATGCCTTCCACTGAGATACAGACGGTTAAAGAGGAAAAGAAAAGAAAGACACAATTCCTTTCTTGTAAGACCTGAAGACCCCATCGGTGTGACAGCTCCATGTGGAATGTAGTTAAAATGTGAAATACTATGATACAGACCGTATTGGGTTTTGGATGTTGGAGAGCCGTTAAGCTGCAGGCTAGTGGGGGTGGGGAAGGGAGCTGGGGCTCTGAGTTGAAAATTGAAAAATGGGGCAGGGGGATGGCGGTCAGCACAAGGGGGACGAATGGGTGTTGCATTTGAGGCCAAGCAAGTAAATAAAGGCAGAAAGATGGGAAAGAGAGTGATAGTTTCCCTTCTGGTAAATAGGACATGGTAGGGGTTTGGGGTGTGCCACCATGGGAGGGACAGCTGAGGGGGACAGACGTCTTTGCAGCTGCCAGGGCCGGATGCTTTGGGTCTGACCTGCACAGTGTGGCACTGGGTTTAGGTTCTTGGGTTTCTTGGGAGCCTCTGCTTCAGACCAGGCCATGGGATGCGTTTCTTCAATGACTTTTATCTGCCTGGTGTGTGATGCAGTCAGAATCAGACTTGGGGAGGAGGAAGGCCCTTCATGGCCCCAGGATGAATCCAGACCAGCGAAGGCAGCCATATTGGGAAGGAGTCCTTGGGTGTCCCAGTGGCCCCTCCCTTCCAAGACGGAGCTGTGCCTAGGATTGTCAGGCAGGTGTTCAAATAAATAATGCATCTAAAAACACTTCCAGCAGCAGCTGGGACCGTCTTAGTAGCTCAGGATAGTGGGAGTACATCATCTCGGCTACTTGGGCAGGTGTGTGTTGGCTCCAGAAAGTTAGAACAAACGCTCTCTAGACACATCCCCTACGTGGACGAGGGCCCCATTTCTGACGGAGAAACAAAATGAAGCATTTATTTCATCGAGCCCTGCCCTGAAACAGGTGTGCCTTGGCTGAGCCCATCAGTTCAAAAACAAACAAATGCATCGGCTTCCACTAGGGGGAGACTGTGGTTTCAGAGCACTAAGTTGGTTAGTAATACCTGCTCCTGTCCAGTTCTTGTGCATCACAGTAACTAGTGTAAACCTAGGAGAGGATTAACCTCCATTAATAATGAGAATCAAGGTGACTCGACATATTAGCCATCTATTTAGCATTTGTGTGTCAGATGCTGAATGTATTGTTTTATTTAATCCTCAAAAAGTATCAAGATAGGTAACCTTATTCCCCTTCCCTAAATAGTTCTGAATGGTTCATAACACTTAAAAACTTTGCCAGGGATGCATAAAACTCAAGTCATGGAATTAAGTCTGAGTCCTGAGCTGTGATTCTTTAGTAAAAATGTGAACTTGCCATTAACAGCATGTTTTACCTTTTTTTTTTTTCGACTCCGAACTTACACTTACAGATCAATAGAGAAAAATATCTTGTGGGGCATCTGGGTGGCTCAGTCAGTTAAACGTCTGCCTTCGGCTCAGGTCATGATCCCAGAGGTCCTGGGGTGATTCTCTCCCCTTTCTCTCGCTCCCCCCTTCTTGTGCTCTATCTTTCTCTGTCAAATAAGTAAATACAATCTTGAAAAAAATAAAGAAAAATATCTTGCCTTGTAGCATGTTCAAGGTAATTTTGGAGAATCCAGATTGTTTTCTGCAAAAGGATGTTATCCTCCACCCCCATAAAGATAACCATGCTTGGGGTGAAAATCAGCTGCCACCCATTGAAGTTCCCAGTTGGATCCCATTTGGGAACTCTGGGAGGTCAAGATGTGACCTTCATCATTTTGGACGCTGCTTCTGTAGGTCTAACCCTGACACGTGTGGATCTAACAGGAATATTTGACAACCAAGAGTATTTAGGATTTGGGGGACAAACGTGGTCTTGAAAACGATTGTGTGGGTTCTAGTTGTCATCACACAATGAGTATCCATGTGACATCGACCTCGGAGCCCTCGGACAGCCAAACCTTGAATCGCTCAGGTTTCGGGGATGGGCTAAACCCACCTTGGCTACTTTGTGGAATCAAAGCTAATGACAGAGGTGGCCTGGCTGGCCCTCACCAGAGACTCCGCCATGCTTTTTGATTTCTCTGATCATCTGGACTTGATAGAAAGAGGCTGGAGAGAGCCACAGGCTCTTTTCTTTGTGTCTGGGATGAGTTTTGAGAGAGCAGTCTGTTGCAGCATTTCAGAGTTTGAAATGTAAAAATATCAATTGCAAAGAAGACAGAGGTTAGGTCTTTCTGAAACCGAGACTGTTGTCCCGTGTTCCCAGGCTTTGTGGTCAGCTCCCCTCCCTGGCATGGAATCACACTTGGATTTGCTGAGGGAGGCAGGGCTGACCCTCCGGAAGTGGCCGAATGACAACCTTTTGGTTGATAACAGAAGTGTTTCAGAATTCTACCATCCTTGCTCCTGGCCAGTGGCCCCGTCAGATCTGATAAACCACACGAGCTGGGGGCCCCTACAAGTGCAAGGGAGATCCACACAGCCACGCTGGTGTGTGAGAGCCAGCAAGCGGGCAGGGCAGTGTCCCCCTGAGCAAGCGATGCCATCCTGAGCCATTTTTTTCTGCCCTCCCTCTCATGCAGGTTTAAATCGGATGTGAGGTTAGGGGAAATTTTTCCATGTCTGTACCTTGTCCTGGGAGAGGGAAGGTTGGGAGGCTAAGGCATTGATGTCTGCCCTAAAATGTCACATATGAAGCCCCAGTTCCAAAGGCGTTGTGACTCCGTGACGAACATTCGACTAGAACCCGGACATCTGGGCGTGCTAGCTGTTTTCACTTGGCCTGAGTATCTGCAAGCTTCAGGCTGTTCACTGGAGTTGTAAATAGCGTATTTATAGGAAACCAGAGAGTAGATGCATGGGGTATAAGAATTATTCGGAGACTTTGTGAAAATTGCACATGTTCTAGATCAGAGTCTTGGGATGTGGGGAGGCCCAGACCCTGTCGCTGGTGAAACACACAAATGATGCCCAGATGATTCTGGGTTGTGTCCCACGGATGGAAGTCCAGCTTTACATTGTTGCCTTATTACATGGCAACATTGTTTTTGTCCTGTGCAATGAACATGCCAGTGATGGTCACTCTACCTACCTTTGAATTTGGAAGTGTTTGGGCTCCTGAAAGCCTATGGGGGTATGTCCAAATGTGTGTGTGTGTGTGTGTGTGTGTGTGCGCGCGCGCGCGTGTGTTTGTTTTCTAAAGCACACGGCCTGCTGCCGGCCTGTGACATGTGATCAGAGAGATGTGGACGTGCTAGCCTGAGCAGACCGACTCTCTCCGGCTTACCCTGCCTGCAAACCCAGCCAACATCCTCAAGGTAAAGCTCCGAAATCCCATGCTGACCTTTTCGTGAAGCATTATAATCAAGTTGAACATTTCCAGTTGTACCACAAATGCTTGCCCCATGGGAAAACACTTCCCTACATTTTACGACAATTGATTCTGATTTTGAGGAGCTAATTTGTATTGAATGCAACGTCCAGCCTCCCATGGAAACCGGAAAGTCCCCATGTCCAGACGGTTTCCAACACCGTGTTTTTATTATAAAGACAGGGCAAACAATGAGAGATTGTGTTTTCTGTTTCAGAAAATCCTTCCTTCATTGTTCTGCATATTTTAATTTTCTCTATTTCTTTCTTGCTTGCTTTTTTTTTTTTTTTTTTTTTTTTAAACACTCCTATGTGTCCAGTGCCAGGAGGCAATTTTTAGATGTCTGGGCTCATGGGAAACTTCACCCTGTCTGGATTCTCACTCCTAGATGGCAGAAGCTGCTGGATCTTTGTGTGTTCAGGCTTGTGTTGTGCCAAGGAACCCTGTGTGAAAGTGCTGACCCTTCTGAGAGACTCTTGTGCTCTGTAGTGAAGTCAGCCTTTGCCTCCCTGCAGGACAGTTCTGGTCACAAAGGCAGCAGTGCTCCTAGGACTCTGTGATGAACGCAGGAGCCCTGGGGTCTCCTAACTTCCTTTGGAAGAAGTCACAGAAACGAAAGCTACTACTTCTCGGGCTCACATCCGCTGACACCAGCAGGAGCCCCTCAAGGATGCCTTCTGCCAGAGCCCAAATGAGGGGCTCGCGTGGAGACCTGTCACCGAAGCCTGAGCCCCCCGCACCCCCAGACTCAGCTGCTTGTCTTCCTCAGTGCGAAGCGCGCTTGGTGTCGGGCCAGGCGTGTGATGCCCAGGGGAATGTTACTTCTGTGGCTTGACCTTCTCTGGTCCAGGGGACCTGCGGTCGGCTTAGGGCTTCTCTGGCTTCCTTGCTGAGGGATACTCAGCAGTGGCTGTACCCGTATTGTAACAAAAGACAGATTTTAGGGGAATCCTCTCAGGCAGGGGGAGGGGGTGTGTTTTTCCAAAAGAAGGTCAAGCTCTCTTGGGAAGGCATTGTCTTCTACTTCCCTGGACCAGTGAGGAGCTGGCCAAGGGAACTAGGGCAGCTGCGGGGGTGTCTGAAAAGGCTTCTCCTGATCCCAGGAGTCTGTAAGCATTCTCAGGTGCGTGGCCGACTGTCTGTTCCTATTTCTGGAATTTGCGTCTTGGCATTGTCATGAAGGGGTTTTTTTCTGGCTATGCTTTGTGGTAGAAAGGTCAGCTGTGCACCAGGGAATATGGGGCTCTCTGCTCTTCTCTCCCTCGGGCCCCGGAGCAGGCATTTGACCGGGATGCCTATGAGCCGGGGAGTGAGAGGGTGTTAAGACTTTCTCCCTGATTCTCAGTGCGTCCAGAATTCTCTTTAGGGCACTGCTTCAAATCTGTGACTCCATGTGTAAAATTGGGTGCTATATTTGGTGGTGGTGTTTTTTTGTGTTTTGTTTTTGTTTTTGTTTTCGTTTTGTTTTTTGCTTCGTACAGGATTGGGAGATAATGAAGGTAGAAGCCTAATGACTTAAAAGCAAAAGCAATTGAATTCTTTTGAGCTATGGCGCTCTGCTAGGACAGTGCAGTTTCTTCCCATCGTGGAATCCCTTCCAACACATTTATCTGGATTCCCTCACTTTGCCATTTGCTGTCATTGGCACAAAAGAGCAATTTACGAAAGGCTCACTGATGTTCCCCAGGTTTGAAGGCAGAGCTAATACAGATTACCCTTGCACTATGCAGGGATTGGGGGCACCAGCCCCCTACACAGTTGGAAACCCACTTATAACTTTTGATACCCCCAAAACATGGTAGTCTACCGTTGACCCAAAACCTTACCAATAATGTCAGTAGTTGATGAACACATACTTTATATGTTATATGTGTTATACACTGTATTTTCACGATAAAGTGAATTAAAGAGTTCAGAAAATCGTAAAGAAGAGAACATACATTTATAGTGCCTTAGTGTAAAAAAAACCTGTGTGTAAGTGGACCTGTGCCATTCAGACCCATGTTGCTCGTGGATCAGCTGTGTTTAATTTCTCATTAGTAGATCACCTGTGGTTCCCCCTTCTCTACCTGGCTGCTGTCAGAACGTGGGGAAACCCATCCAGGGATTAGCCGGGGTGCATATGTTCAATTAGAATGTTTTATTTGTTCATTTATCCGTTCATTTAACAAAACTTTATGGAGTATCATGGGCGAGGGAGAAGCAGGCTCCCCACTGAGCAGGGAGCCCGATGCAGGGCTCCATCCCAAGACCCTGGGATCATGACCCAAGCCAAAGGCAGATGCCCAATGACTGAGCCACCCAGGCGCCCTCTCCTCCTCCTCCTCCTCCTCCTCCTCCTCTTAAAGATTTATTTATTCATTTGACCAAGAGAGAGAGCACAAGCAGCACAAGCAGAGGGAGTGGGAGGGGGAGAACCAACCCCCCCCCACCGCTGAGCAGGGAGCCCAACACGGGGCTCAATCCCAGGACCCCAGGATCATAACCTGAGCCAAAGGCAGATGCTTAACCAACTGAGCCACCCAGGCACCCCACGACAGGCTATATTCTAGGCACTAGGGATAACAATGTGAACAAAAGAGACAAAATCCTTGTCTTCATGGAGCTTCCATGTTAGTAAAGGAAATAGACAATAATCATGATAGGACGTGGTGTTGGGTGGTACACTATCGTTTAGAGTACTAATGCCTTAAGCCCAGCTTTGCATCTTACCCCTAGACTGACCCTCGGCTCTAGGCTCCCTGGCAGGTGGTCCCCTGCATGGGGCTGCCTGGCTGTCACTGATTATATGTATCTGCAGGGCTTAAGCTCAGGCTCTGTAACCATTTCTGCTACAGGATCTTCTTGCCGCTCACTGAAGCCTTAATCTCTTATGCCGCGATCAATGGGCGTGTGCCTTTCCCACTTGGATGCTCATTTTTTAATCCTTACTGCCTCCTTCAATGTCATCCTGTTCCATTTTTCTTTATAGACTTTCAGGTCTACTGTACCTGCTGATTACTTAGTGGAGAGTGCTGGGCATCTCCCTTAATTAATTCCATCGATTTCAAATCCCACGAGGTTTGAGGTCCTTAGACTCCTGAAGCGGCTAAATGGAATGTCTAAATTCCAACCTTTGCCTTCGACAAATTGTTTTGCCACGAAGTTGCTGGGGGAAGTGCTGCGGTTTTATTTATTTGAAAGAGTATATTAATCCACAGAGGCTTGTGCATTCTTAACTGGGCTTTTGTAGATGAGGTAGAAGGAAGAAAGGGGCTGGGACCGCTCCCTCTTTCTCTTTCTCCCCTTCTTCCCCCATTTCCTTCCGTGATGCTGGTCAGCTGGGGCGCTGTCTGCCCAGCCAGCAGTTTCTTAAATTCTTTGAAGAACAGTCTGACCATCAACCCAGGACTTCTCTTGGTGGAGTAACCACATAGGGTTTTTCCAAAAGGACACAGCTCAAACCTACGGCAGTGACCTTGTTGAGTGATATGCATGTGATTTCCTAATGCTCCCTGTTAAGAGGAAGTGGGGAATTTCTGGGAAAGGGTTATCCACTCGGGCTCGGCTTCATGAGGTTGGGAAGAACAGTCCATCTCGCCCGTGAAGGTGAACAAATCAGTATTGCTGGGAACTTCAGAGATCCTGGCCTCATTGTCTTCATTGTAGAAATGGATCAGAGCTTGCAGTGACTCAGATCTTGGCTTGTGCCGGGCCCCAGATTAGGCTTCCCGTACACGCGGTCTGTGGACGGTACGATGACCGATTGGATCGGGTTTATCGTGTGCTGCCACCGGAACCCCATGGCCGGCCCAGCTGCGCTCAGAGCATTGGCAGCGATCAAAGAGTTAATGTGGGCTCCATGTGGGTGGTGGACAAACGGTTGGGGCTGGAGGGAGAGATCGGCAGATGAATGCACCCCCCTCCTCCCCAGTGTGCCATCTGAGCTTGTGAAGTTGTGTGCATGGTAGAAGGCCAAGAAGCAAGTTCTATGGAAGGGCGTGGACTGCTCTGAAAGGACGGCTTCCTTTCTGCCCCCGGGGCCGGCCAGGCAGCAGAGCCCAGCCCTGCCGGCCGCTGGGGAAGAAGACTGTTGCTATGCGCCGGAAGCTTAATTTTATTATTGCTCTCCCCTATTTAATGTCTGTCTCTCAGGCAGCTGGTGATGTTTTAATGAAGCTGGAATTGTATAGTCTGTAGCGCTGGGTAATCATAAGCTGCCGAGTCAGAATCAAATTAATAATTCATGAAATTAAAGTGTATAATTAATTTGAACCATGCAGATGAGAAGAAGGGCCAGCACCCACAGCCTGGAAGGGGCTGAAGTGTGGGGAGTGTTTACCGAGCTCAGCTTCTGTCCCCAAATAGCGTCAGTCGGCCTACGGACTGGGGGTCACGGGGAGCCCGTCCGTCTGTCCACCTGCACACGTGTGCTTCCTGGAAACAAGATACACCTTTGTCTAAAACTTGAACCAACCTCAGAAGCTCCAAGCATTTTAGTGGGTTTTGTTCAGCCTACCCAGGCCCTGAAAGGAGCTTATTCCAACCAGAAATGAGATCATCAGACGTTACCGGGTTACGTAGCCTTGCAGCAGGGATCCGGCGGAAAGTACCATCAGAAGCTTCACGCTTGGGTGCAGATCGCAGAGACGTAAATCGATTCCCAAAATGTAGGCGTTCTGTTGAGCATCCGATCCCTTGTATATCTGTCTCATGAGTGTACGCACACACACGTGCACACACAGATACACAAGTGCACAGGCGGACACACACACATAACACATGCGAATGACCTCCTAGACAGCAGCAATGATGTGTTTCCCATCCAGCATCTTGTTTGTTTGTTTGTTTTTTCCCAGATGCCCTTGGCCTGGCAAGAGCTTGAAAAGATATTCTTGATGCCGTTGCTAGCAGCAAAGTGAAGGCAGAGGAGCCCAAGTGCCTCGTTTTGGGGAGGGGACGGGGGTGATGCCCGGGTGTGATGCTCCGCCTTTCCTGTGTGCTGCTCCGACGTTTGTCTCTCTTGCCTCTCTGGGTGTAAGAGGCAGGGGTTCTGCTGTGGACATCACTTGCGGGGCATGGTGCCTGCGTTCTGCAGACGCTGACGGGGATCCCTCCGTTGTATCTGTACGGGATGCCTGCACCAGTCCTTAGTTTTGAAAGACAAATGCTCTGGTACTCTACTGAGGGAGGGGTCTCTGGGCTGTGCTTTTCATTAGAAAATCCCTTCTGGTGTTTCAGCCTCCTAAGCATGGCATCTCCTTTTCCCAGTGGAGGCTTGCAGAGAGTGAGAAAGCAAAATGGGGAACCGCAAGTGTCCGTTCCTCTTTGTCAGGTCTTTGAGAGTTCTAGTTCTAAAGGGACAAATGATGGGAAGCCGTGATACAGACTAATAATGCATAAACCCCCAAAGGTTTGGGTTGCACTGAGGCTCCGTTGACTTCACAGTCTTGAGTCTTCAGAATGTTTATTTGTCCCTCACACAGAGGCTGGCTCAGTTTGCCTCTGTTCGCACGCTTAGCCAGAAATGCCCGGAGGGAGTAGTCCCGGGGGGAGATCTCCGGGGGTTCCCAGGGCCCCATAGACAGCATCGATTCTCTTTACCGTCTTGTGATCTGTTGTGGGCCCCCTAAAGAGCCTTTGCTCACAGGGCCTCAACTTCTGTAGCACCTTCCTGCTTTCCCACAGGTGACTTTCCAGCCACTGGTGGGTTAGCAGACTGGCTGACTCCCAGTGAACGCATCTCCAAGTTCTAGCTTGCTCCCAGCAGCCCTTAAACCACTGCCTGTTTCCCACTCTCAGACTGAGGTGCAAATCAGGAATATCTGATGCCCAACACACAACAGACTCATTTTGGGGCAAGTCTGCTTCGCTCTCTGACCTTCTCCTCGCTCGTGCTCTCTCTCACTGTCTCTCTCTCTCAAATAAATAAAATAAAATCTTTAAAAAAAAAATAATGGTTCCATTAATATGTCTGGCTTCCTATCTTCAAAGCACTTTGCTTACACAAGTAAACCCTGATTGTGAAGTTGCTGTCTCTTATCTTTTGGTAAGAAAGTCAAGGTGGAGAATGACAGTGACTTGCTCAAGACATCAAGAGCGCTTGGCACCATCACGGGATTGGCTTTGTCTTACTTTCCCATTGGTAGAGGGAACCTTTGACAACCGTAGGATTTGGAAATGAAATGTAACCGCCCACGCTCATCTGGAATTTCCTACTCTTGTGTTCAGTTGAAAATTTTTGACTGCCCTGGGTGACTGGATGCCATCTTGCTGGAGAAGTATTGTACTGCTTGGATTCCTATTCAGTTAAATCTGTTTTTTTTAAAGATGAAAAATCCTTTTTTTTTTTGAAACTGCTGTGGAATGATCAGAGTTTGTGCACAGTGTTTACTTGCCATCGCTGTTCTTGCATACAGACGTTTTGGCCAACCCATAGCTGTCTCCTCCAGGGAACAGGATCTTTCTGATTTGAGTATGTTGATTACGGTTCTCAGAGGCTGAGGTCTTTTTTTTTTTTTTTTTTTTGCCATGAGCTTAGTGTAGAGAGAATGGGATCGATGAGTCTGAGTCTGCTTGTTCGTCCCCTGCGTAGCTGGGCAGTGACCCTGCCAGCCCAGTTATTTTAGCCAGGCAAACAGTGATTAGCTCGATTGCCATAGGATCGGTTTAATTAACCAGGTGGCGTTCAGCCATGAATATGGCTGGAACCAATGAATTAACCAAAAAAAACCCAAAACCTTGGTGACATCTGGGTATATGAATAGATGTATGTTGAAGTCACATCCAGGAATTATATAAACTTGGGAGCATGGCCACTCACTTCATCACTGAATCACACTATGTTTAAAGTCTATTGGGTATGAAATGGAAGTCTATGGAGTATAAAAATGGTCTTTAGAAAGTCTTTTAGGAAGAGAAGTACTTCCTAAAACCTGTAATGGCAAAATAATGCTTTGTTGGTAAAGGCAGCCGTTGTGTCTCCCGCCGTGAACTCATTCTTCATGGGGGTCCCCAGTTCGGGTATTTATAGCAGCATTTGTGTGGGGCTGGCAGGTGCATTTTTTGCAGAGGAAGGAACACACCCGTCCTTGGGGGCAGTGACCTCGTCGGCGTCCCTTTGAATGGGTGCAGAGTAAGGGCTCCGTCTCTGTCTTAGCGTCGGCTTCCTCCAAGATCCTCTCTTGTGCTTCTGAAAAGCAGGGAAAAGCCTTCCCCTTCGTTTCCTGGGTTCCCTCCAGTGTCTCTTCTTGATCACTGTATTTTGGTCAGGTGCCCAAGCAATGCAATATCACGGTACAGTTTTGCCAAAGCCTAACACCGAGCTTAGGCTGGAGTGAGTTATAGACCCCCAGGGATAAATAATCTGAACCTTTAGCATCTCCAGAGTGAGTGACCGCACCCATCCCTTGGCATGCACACAATGAGTATGTAATGAATTCAGTAATTAACTTATTTAACTTGTGTATTTGTTTAACGTGTGGATTTAATGTCTGTTTTACAATCTCAGAAAATCTGCCGTTTCTGTCGGTTGCAATTGGAAGATTCTGGAAGTCAGGGACTAGGCATGTGCACGTTTATTTCCTCCTCTCTGTGTCATGTTAATAAAACTCCCTCTGGTTATAATCCAAAGTAATACAAATCAGACGTAGGGCATTTTAATAAAGTGCACTTTTGAAGAACTAACATACTTTTCCAAGTAAACAGGGCAAGCGACCTTCGGTGAGGGCTGCTGAGCAGAGGTGGGGGTTTGTGGGTGGGTTTTCTGGCCTCTCGCATCCAGTCACGCAGTCGTGGTTGGTTTTTATCCCTGAGGTTTAGAGACTGGTTTAGGCTCACATACACACTCCCGTGGTGGTAAGGACCCCGGTTGGTTTGGAGCAAAAGCCAACAGTCCCGTCCCATGTACCCGAGATGACTCATGGCCACTTTCCTATGGTGTGGGGGGAGGGGAGGCCTCTGCCACTCAGGCCCTGCGGATTTTTGCCTTCGTCAGTAGCCGGGATTTAGTTGTAGGTCATGGTATCTGGGCTTCTGTGCGCCGGAGCTCCTGAGGTTTTGCTCCATCTTCCAAGTTACGGTGAATACTGTCTTCCTCTGTAAGGGGCGAGTGGGAAAGTGGTCTGTCTCTCCTTGGAGAGGGAGGCCCGTACCTCGTGGATGTTTCTAGTGGGATTTCTCAGCATCTGGGCCCCCCTCCCCTCCTCCGCTGAGGCTGTGAGAAGAGAAACCAATAAACGAAGAGTGGGGATGGCTCATTCGTATGCATTCTGGTGAGGATACCTGTGGCTCGGATGAAGACGGGCGAGCCGTTTCAGGCTGTGGCTCCTGGAGACACGAGCAAGGAGCCCACATGCCATGTTCCTATTTCTTGGGCAAACCAATAATTTCTTTGTTTTCCAAAAGGAAGCCAAAAGCATAGAAGGAATTTGTAATTTTCAGAAATTATTGATTATCATTATCACATATCCCCACGGGCAGCAGATAGCCCATTATTCAGAATTATAACCTCTCCTGGATTTAGACATGGCCTGAATAATGAAATTGGGGGAAATGCAGAAAACACGGGTATTAATGTTAACTAAACACACTTCACTCAACAGAAGGAGGGACCGTCTCTCAACTACAGATTTGTTTGTTTTCTCAAAAAATGCATATTTTTTGCTTAGGGCCTCTGGTTTTTAGCTTTACACCAGTGCAGAGTCACTGAGTAATTTTTAACTGCAGGATGCAACTCTTTCCCGATATTCTCTCCACCCACTGCAACATATTTCAGCTTAAATGGCCTGTTATTTTTCTTCACAGAGCCATGTCTCTGCATGGGTGAGAACTACAAAACCAGTCAGGAGGCATTTGATACGCCAAATGGGTCAGCTCATTATAACTTCTAGGAAACCACAAGATAATTGTAGGGTTGCTGCTGGTAGGCTCCTCAGGCCCGTGTTGAGCGCTCCTCCTCTCCGCTCAGCGTGGAATGGCCGCTTCTCCTTCTAGTACATTCGGTAGGACGTCTGAATAAAGGTGGGACGTGCCTTCGCAAGGCAGAGTTTTCAAGGCGGCATTCAGGAGTATGGGGGAACTGATCTTAGAGGTTTAAAAGAACAAAACGAAAATACAGGATTGAATTCTTACAGTAAGTAGGAAATACATTTGGGGCCGTCTGTTTCAAATGATTAAAGTACCTTTGTTGATTCAAAGTGAATTTTCCCTAAGTGAGGTCCTGTCGATAGGTTCCCCCACAATGAAATGGTCATGGTCCCACTGAGGACATTTAGCCGTGTACTTATATTGGGGGTTTTCATCTGTGAGGGCAGCAAGAGGTTGGGTCTGCTTTCTCGGGACTAGTGGGTTCATATAAATGTTTCTAATGTGAATGTAGAGATTTCAAGGGATTGCGTGTATGTGTGTGTGTTACAGGTAGACATATACGTCTTTATAGATGTGTGTGTGTGTGTGTGTAATAGTCAATAGTAATAGGCAATATTTGTATAGCAGGGCGATTCTCAGTGCTTTCTAGGCAATTTGTTTTAAAGAAGCAGATGAAGTAGATATACATATTATCCCTGTCTTACAGTTAGGGAACCTACGGTCCAGAGAAGATAACCAACTTACCTACGGACACACAGCACATTAGTAGCATATTTAGCTCATGTAGGCAGGCAATCTGGCTCAGGAGTCTGGACTGCTTCTCACACAAGTGTAATAAGCAAAGGACAGATGGTAAGAAGAAGAAGAGGAGGAGGAGGAGAAGCGAGCACATGGATGGCTCAGTCGGTTAAGCGTCTGACTTGGTTTTAGCTCAGGTCATGATCTCAGGGTCATGAAATCGAGTCCCACATTGGGCTCCGCACTGAGCATGGAGTCTGCTTAGGATTCTCCTCTCCGTGAACCTCTTCTCCCCACCTCCTGCTTATGCATTCTCTCTAAATAAATAAATAAATAAATAACAGAAGAACTGACCATCACCAGGTTTTCCCGGTGCACTGGGTCCTGTGGCCGGCCTTCACATCTGTGGCCACATTTAATCCTGTCCCTAATGTGAGGGCGTGGGTACCATCCGTACCCTTCACTTTGCACGTCTGGAAACAGACTTGGCTTCTGACTTGCCTCATGTTGCACATCTGGTAAGCAACAGCTCTTTGGTGTTGTTGGGATCCGTCTCTGAGGACCTCAGGACATCTAAAGCCACCGAGAAGTCCCTGTGAGCGTCACATAGAGGCTTTTGTCCTGCAAAAGCTCCGCTGGGTTTGCAAGACAACAAGGATGGCGGGTCTACCAGCAGGCTAGAGCGTGGAGTCTGTGAACCCCTTTCTCCTCAGTTTGTTTTGCTCCCGTCCATGAACATAACCCTGAGTGTTAGTCCCGGAGCTGCTGGCATCGATGATGGGAGACAGAGTCATCCCCATGAAAGAGCCATTCCGCACCCTGTTGGCAGTGGCCTGGCGATGGCAGTTGTGTGCTCCAAGTCAGCCTGCGGATGTCCTGACCTCTCTGGTGCCCACCTCAGGTAGCAGAAGGCTGTGTCTTCTGTGTCTTCTGTGTCTTCTGTGACTCTCTCTTCATGGTAAGGACGGAATAGTGTCATTTTTTCAACCTGGGTCTTATGACCCATTAGATGTACTATTTAGGGGAAGGAGGTGATTCTCTCCTCTCCCCTTTCCCCTCAGCCTTCTCCTTACTCTTAGAAGAGGTTCAACCCCATTTTCCCATGAAATGTTTTGCTGAAGAAAGACCTCTCTGGCCCTCACTATAGCTCCCGCAGTTACAGCGGGATCTGAACAACCTAAGCAGTTCAGGCTCCAAGACTCATTATGCAGAAAATGTACCGCTTTGCCGACGCTTGGTCAAGTCTAGAGCGGCAATAGGTCACAAAAGTTGAATGAACTCAACTGGCTCCGCCCCCTTGGTGTCTAGAAGCAACTGGAACAACCATTTGTGGCAATGCTTTGCCATGTTTTCTCTCCTTTTCCTATTTGTCCATGCCCATCTCTGGATGAAGGGATTTTGAGTATACCCCTTTGCTTACATGTGCAAAAACAATGCATTGTTAGGTCATGCTCATCAGAATGAGGGCAGAAAAGTGGAAGAGTCCGGTGGGTTTTCACCAATGTAGTATGTGTGTGTGTGTGTGTGTGTGCATGTGTGCGAGTGGACGTGCATGTGTGCGTGCATGTGTACACACATCTCTGTGTCTCTGACATAGGCACAGTAGGTCTTCTGGAGGCTGACTCCCTCTCTGTTGGTTCTAGAAACATCTTTACCAGCAATGACCCACTTGACCTAGTTTTGCAAGTGTCTTTCGCCTTCTTCCTACTCTTGCTTTCCTTCCCCCATCAGACATATCATCTTCCCTTTTCATCAGCCAAAAAAAAAAAAAAAAAAACCCCTCGCTTGGCTTCCCCTCTGATTTCAGCCTGTCACTTGATGAGGTCCCTGCTATTTATATTTTTGTTTGTTCGGAAGGAGGGGGGAACCGTATAAATAAAGCCCCGGCAAACCCAGCCGCCCCGCTGGATTGGAAGGGACTCCCTGGCCTCATGGCAGCCGGGCTGCCTAACTGGTAGTTAAGCAGGGACCAAGAGGTCCACACCATGAAAGCCCTTGAAAGGGTTACTGGGAAATGCAAACAAAAACAACATGCAAATGAGGCCGTCAGCAACAGGTAGGCTTAATCAGATGCTGTCAGATGAATTCAGCATCTCCCCGATTGTCGCCTCTCTTTGCCTCCCATTCGGAAGCCCTCATCTGCTCCAGATGTGGTTTAATTTACTGCGACTTGGCTAATTACTGTAATTAAGGATTAATTACTGTTAATTACTTTCACATAAACTCAACGCCAGTCAAAGAGCGGAGCCTTATGAAGTCTGCCACAGAAGTGAGCACGGCTTGGCGGCCTGCGTGCGCTCCGCAGGTCCACGGATGGCGCCCGGGCCCCCACTGCCACACGTCTTCCTGACCTTCCAGCCTCGCCAGCGGGACGCGGGGGCCGAAGGTGCGGGAAGGGTCGGCGTGCAGGCCCTCCCAGGGCATCAGCTACCAGGCCCTTCCCTGCCCCCAGGGCGACCGCAAGGACAGGGCCGATGTCGGGAGAGGGCCCAGCCGGTTCACAGAGAGGACCGTGGGGCACCTGCCTTCCCGCCGGAGCTGGGACCCACCTTGGCCCGCTCTTCTGTTCCCGCCCCGCTGGCTTTGTGGGCTGGTGCGGAAGCCAGACAGGAGAAGTCGCCACAGGTCACTGGAGCAAAAAGCAAAGGGGGAGCTGGAAACCAGCCCCAGGTTACCCAGGTCTTCCTAAGTCCTGCCGTCCCTGGCTTACGCATGGGCCTGGTTCTGCGGTGGCAGTGGCGGAAGCAGTGGTTACTGCGGTTCTGTCATCACACAAGTAGGAGAGGAGCGTCACCCTGAATACTGTTCCCCGGCTTCGCCCGGGCTCTCGGGTTGGCCTGTGAACGCTTCCTCGAGAACAGACACGAGAGATGCCCTAGTGACTGTTGAAACACAGGCCCTTAGCCTCCTGGCAGGTGACGGTGCTTTCTGTTTCATGGAGGAAATGGAACCCCTTAATCTCAAAATCCCTCAATCTCCTCCCCATGTTGTCTCCAAATGTGTCCGTATCCTACCTTCCTCTTCTCCTTCCTCCATGAGCCAGTCCCCTTCTATAGGAAGGCGATTCTTCTGCCTGTGCCCCTTACGCTAGTCTCTGCTCTCTCTTCTGGCCCTTGGCTTTATCCATGGCTCCGTTGGTCTTCTGTGTCTTCGTGGGCCTTCTTGAGTCCTTTCTAACACACAGGACCTTCCTGTGGCTCCATCTTTCTGTAGCTCCACAGTCTCTCCCTTCCTCGTATCATTCGAATGCTCGCCGACAGAAATCTCCCTCTAATCTTTCCCAGCCTGCTTCGGTCTCCCTTGGCCTCCCTCCTTAGACTGTTCTAGAGAATGGCACCCAAGCCCCACAGCTGCTTGACTGTAACGTGTAATTTTCAGTCCTCATCTTACCAGACTTCTGTCTTGGCTGTGTTTAGCACTTTCCTTCACGACCTCTTCTCAGAAGCTGTAATCCCTTGGCCTTTATGATCCTGAAGGACTCTGTTCCCCTTAATGGGCTTCTCTTTCTCCATCAGACCCTTGGATACCGGCATTTCTCTGGAGTTCCAGTCTGGGTGGGCTATAGATGGACTTCATTCTACACACTCATGAGGTGATCCCATCAATCTTAGGGTGTTTGTGACTCACAAACATGATGCCGGGCCATGTGTCTCATTCACTCTTGTATCCCACAAGGGCATGTAGTGCCACCATTAATACAACGGGACCTCCTGCTTGCCGGACCGTGGAACCCTGAGTCATGCAACCTTGGGTACCTGGCAGGTCCACTCAAGAGTCTTGCTTGTCCCCAGTGCCACCTTAATTCTTACATAGGAGGATATTTCTGTTATAGAGAGTCAGGTCATCGTGTTATCTAGGAAATCCCAGGACTATAATCGTTTCAAGGTCAGGTTCAAAGATCTTTTCTGATTGTAAAATTCCAAAAGATATGTTGTTGGTGAGAAAAGAATACGGGACTCCATACTCCCATCTGTTTATAAAGAATAACCTGCTTGTACTTAAGTAAGGTTTTCTTCAAACTGACAGAAGGGTACTGCTCCAACAGAAAGGGAACCTTAATTTGGGACTGGTGAAACAGTGAAATGAATTTTTTTTCCCTCTATCCAATTACATTTTTCAATAAACTAGAAAAGAAAAACTATTTAACAGCTTTATACGTGAAGTGATTCTAAGTGAGATTTTAACTTCCACGAAATATTTTTAAATCTTAACGAAACCTGTTAATTAAAGGGAAACAACTTTTATACAATTAAAACGCACTGTTTAAAAAAAAAACACTTTTTTGTGTGTTTGTTTCTTGCCATTTCCACAGAAATAGTCTACTTATGTCTTTTCTTTCGTTGACTCATTTGCAAATGGGTTGTTGGGGTCCATCGTGCATGTGCGTGTTCTCACACACCGTGTTGCTGTGTCGTCGGTGTAAGTGTGGACTCGTTACAGCTGTGTGCTTGTGTTTTTCACTATGCATTTGCAGATTGAAATTTAACGGGTATTCAGTTGTACACATTTCAGCGGACATGCACTTCGTGTGCAGTGCAAATACATTAGATGCTCGTACTCTGTATTTTGAAGTTATCCCCTTTCTCATTTTTTCCTGGAATTTTGTCGTGAGAAGTTTCGTATTGTAGGTCCTGATTACCAGTAATGGTTTGAAGGAGGAATTCCTTGTATATAACGGGCCAAAGTCAACTTCAGTGGACTACTTGTTTGGCTGTTTAAAATACAAAAAATACAAAAACTGCAATCCTATCTTACCATGACTGATTCTTGAAGTTTAGGGGTTGGGTATCTTTTCCTCATATGATACTGCTCTCATATAAGGGGTTGACTTAACCAACACTTTCTGAATGCCTGTCACACTACTAGGTCCTGCCAATAGCATGGTGTTAAGTTATCTGTACTAATGAACGATAGTGTGATACAATTAATAATATACCATTCCCAAGAGTAACCAAGAATGTTTGACATATTGCACATTTATCTCTCTTGTGGCTGTGTTTACTTAGGTGCCTAGACAGCTTGTAAATGGCGAAGAATGGAAAGATGACATTGTATGTGACGGTCCTGTGATCTGGAGCGGAAATATTCATGGGGCTGCCTTTTTGCCAGTGAAGTTAGTTACTTTAGGAATATCTCTGAACTAAGGAAATGTGGCATAAAGAGAGACTATCATGGCATTATTTCCTGATCTGGATAGCAAGAGCTATAGATACCAGGTGAAAAGTAAAACAGAGACCATTCTAAACACTTCTGTAATTCATTAACACTATCACAGAAGTGTTCATTTCCAGTTAAACTTTAAATGCTTCATTTGACTCATTCTATGTATTCTGCAGTTTTACATTATATCGCATAAGCCCTATGTATATATACACACACCGTACCTTCAGCTCATCTCTATTCTGATCACAGTCGAAATATAGTCCGTCTTTGCAACACCACGATCCTCTGAAAAGATAAATATTCCTTTTGTAAAACGAAGTATTTAGTTGGAAGTATTCATTCAACACTTGGCAGCATAAGAATTTATTGATTGCTTAGAGAAGCCAAAAATAAACCTGCACGGATAGGCGTTATCTGGATACGGTGAGATTAAATTCTGTGTGTTATTGCGTATGTAGAATGTGTATGTTTGCACACTTTGGAAATTTGTTGTAAATATCGTAGACGCACGTGTGCCTACACGCGTGTGCTTCTGTCCGTGTGGATACATCTCAGCGAGGCGCATTTGGGCCTCACTGTTGAGAGCGGGAGCAAAGCTGAGGAGTGGGAGAGAGAACAGTGATTAAGCCGGCATTGTTCTATCCCATCCCTGGCTCCTGCTGTTGTTTTCGAGCATTTGAAGAGGAAACATACTCATTTAGCTTTCAGAACGAATGGCTTTAATAAGGGCAGAGCGGAGAGGTGGGGTGCCCCTGATGATGGGGGGGAGGCCCATCAAGGCTCCCCCTAAGGCCATTCTGTCAGAGCCGAGGACCACATGACCATTGACTCTGCAATCAGGACAAGTTTTCAGCATTCTGGGGTATCCTTCAATGGCAGAAAGAGCCCTTCGGAGTCAAGAGAAGATGTGTATCCGCGGTAATTGGATTCTGGCCAAGGCTCTTAGGACAGCATTAGCGATGGGGAGAGCGTGAGAGGCGCTGGGCAGAGGACGGCGGGTGGGATTCGAGCCGCCCCTGCCCCTGGCCGCCCGGAGGGACGGTGGCGACACAGCGGAGTTCTCGGCTTGCCCGGGCGTCTGCGTGGCCCGTCTGTGCACGGAAGCGATCCTCTGGCCTGCGGGGCGCAACTGGGGGCCTGACGGTCGAGGCCGCCTCAGTCGCCTTGACTAGACAAAGCTATTTAAGGCCTGAAAGTGTCCCCGTCCAGCCCCTTCCGTGGCCGCCCCCTCCCTTCCCTTCACCCCGACTACTTCATTACAATCTGCCTTCAGGCCGGAATTGCCCTGCGTAAGCCTCAAATCATTATAATTACCATTATTAGAAATAGCTTGGGGTGAGGCGTTGGAACACCAAGTGAAAATGTGTGAGTGTGTCCGCTAGGCCTGGAATCACTCCTTTTGAGCTCAGGGGACCACGAGGCATTTGGGTTCCACCAAAGCCAGCTAATGTGACGGCTGTCAGCTCCACTCACCCCACCTGTCAAGAGGGGAATGCGGTGGGGCTCATTTTTTTAATTGACACCTTCCTCTCTCATTCCACGCTCTCTTGTCGCAATCTAATTCCCCCTTTCATCTTCCTTCTTTGAGAGGAATCCATTCCTCTGCTACCCGAATAAAGAGAAGGGAGAAAGCCACATGAGGAACAATGACATGTGCATTATCCTCCAGAAAAGACATAGATTTGTAACAAAGGCACAAGCCAGGAAATGCAGCAAAAGTCAGATAAATAATCATCAACCTAATGTGAGGCAGACAAGACGGACAGATGGAGGGGAGAGAGACACAGAAAGTCAGGGAGGCAGAGACGGCAGAACAGAGAGGCTTGCTGGACCGTCGGGGGGGAAAGAGGATGAAAACATTGTGTTTCTGTGTCTGGTAGAGCTTCCTACTGGAGAAGCAGAGAACGGAATCCCATGGGAATACACATGTTGAGTTTTCAGCTCCTAAGAAGGACATTAGGAGGTGCATGGGAGGTAATGCTGTTGACCGAGATCCAGGGAGACTAGGAAGAAAGGGATGTGTCCAAATAGATTCTACCCAACAGTCGTGACTAAGGACCTCCCTGACCTTGACCTTGGGTGGCACTGAGAAGCGTACCCACTCTGTGTTTTCTCCACACCTGATGGCAGGGCCCCCCAGGGAAAGCTCCTTCCGTGAGCCTGGGATCCTTAACCTCTCGGGCTTGTTTCACTTGAAGTTAAATGGCAGTTTACTTGAATGATGGTTTACTTGAAGTTAGACTGACATGTAGCACATGCGACATTACTGGTATTGAAAGGTGGAGTGGATTTGTCCCTAAATAAAGTAGGATGAAGTCAGGGAAATAGGTCAGACTCTTTGTTTTAATATTGAAGTATGAGTGTTGCTTCTTTTTCTTCTCTCTTTTTCAAAGTTTTTATTTTTAATCAACTTGAGGTATAATTTACATAAATAAATGCACTCTTTTATGTGTGTAGTTTGATGAGCTTTGACAAATTCATGGATCTCCCCCAATCCCCATTTCAATTAAGATACAGAGCTTGTCACCCTAAAAAGTTGCCTCATGCCCCTTTACAGCCCTCCCCCACCACACACACACACACACACACACACACACACACACACACCCCATCCCTGCCCCTGGCAATCAGCTTTCTGTCACTATGGTAGACGTTCTCTCTTCTAGAATTTCATATAATTGAAATTATATAGAACGTAGTCTTTTGTGTCAGGCTCTTATGTTTAAAATCTTAAAAATGGTATTTTGAGATGTACGCAAGTTGGTGCTTGGTTCAGAAGCATATTCCTTTTGTTGCTGAGCATGATTTCATTGTGGGAAAATACCACAATTTGTTTATCTGTTCATCCACTGATGGACATTTGGATCATTTCCAGTGTGGGGTTCTTTTGACTAAAGCTCCCATGAACATTTGTGCACAATCTCTGTGTGACATGTATTTTCACTTCTCTGCAGTAAACTTGTAGGGCTTACTCTTCCGTCATACAGTAACTTTGTATTTAATTTTATAAGAACTGCCACACTGTTTTCCTAAGCAGTTATACCTCTAGCTCTTCTTGAACAAGACCACACCATCTTTTCCACAAAGGAAAAATTAGATGAGATTTTAGTGTAAGTAAAAGGATAGAAATAGGCCAGTTGGTACGGACTTCTCGTGTCCTATAAAGCTGTCTTTATGCTCTGATGAATAGTTTGAATTACACCATCTTTAAAATTAAGTAACTTGAAAGGGGCGCCTGGGTGGTTCAGTCGGTTGAGCATCTGACTGTGGATGTCTGCTCGGGTCGTGATCCTGGGGTCGTGAGATGGAGCCCCACATAGGGCTCTACGTGCTCAGCGCAGAGTCTGCTTGGGGTTCTCTCTCCCTCTCCCTCTGCCCCCCACCACACTCTCTTAATTAATTAAAATTAAATTAAGTAACATTAAAACCCCCACTCTTAAAATCCACAGGTCTTAATTATTAATTGGTCTAGTCGAATTGTGCAGTTACTTCAGGAAACCTTTTCCAAGGAGCTCCCTTAATTCTCATTCCTTCCACTATTACTTCTGTAAATTATACCGCAGGGCCATCTGGTTTGGACAGTATTTTGGTGACTATTCTCTTGTCTCTGGGTGGGGCGAGGGTTGGTCTCTTTAGTGACACCAGCTTGGGTAGAAGTCCCTTACAGCCTGGGAGCACGTTTTCTCCTCCTCCTACTCACCATGCCGCTTGTGAATGTTGTGCATACCATCGGCGCTCAGTAAATTCTTCGATAAGCGAAACTGGGTTGTGGAAGCCTTAGTTCAAAAACCCACCGCCACTCTGTCATCTAAGGTAACATATCTTGGAATGCCGTGGCCCCCGCCAGTGTCCATCAGTCACAGCCACACACTCACATGCCTACTCCGTCTTGGTGCTTTTTACTCTGAAACTCCTCACCCGCTCGGGTGCCTTAAATGGGCTCCGCATTCCGCTCCCTGCCTTTTGAGTAAATAATCACGCAATAAATCTCAAGAAATATTTGGTTGCAGGTTTTATTTTCCCACCTCAGCTGCTGATGTGTTACCTCGCAGGCTGTATTCTACACACTGCTTGGTTCTCTCACACAGCTTGTGGTAAGTGAAATTATTCCAAGATTCAATGCATACCTGCTACTGAGCGCTTCCCTGCCCACCCAAACTGGTCTTTTGTTAGTGGTTATTGAGAGAATTGTCACAGCCATTGACCTACTCAATTTTACTTCAAAAGAAATGAGCATTTTTCTTCCCCTTTCATTTCTAAAAGCAGATATGGCAATTTGCTTAAATTGCTGTCTTTAAAAGTTTAGATGATTATACTTTTCCCCCCTCTCGCCTTTTTTTCTTCCTTTTCATTTAAGTTGCTCAGTGCCGTCTCTTTTTTCTGGGATTGGACACAGTTCGTGCTGCAGCCTTTATGAAGGAACTGCATGTGTGTGTGTGTGTGTGTGTGTGTGTGTGTGTGTGTGTGTGTGTGTTTTCCTACACATCAGCGTTCATTTACTTGAGATCTCAGAGACAATGTAGGTTATATGGAAATATTTGAATGACACTTATATCTTAATTATAGCATCCATCTCTTTAGGTACAAATGACAGAGTTCTGTAACCACACCTCACGGAAAGCCTCCATTTCTTTGGGAGAAAGCTCTGGTAGCTGCTGGCCTCTGACGTAAGAGTAAGCGAGATAGGTTATGTTTTAGAGATGTTTATGTTTGAAGAAGAGGCAATTTGATATCAATATGAGGAGAGGAAATGAAAGTTCCGAGTGAAGGCCTGACTAGGGATGGGGAGCAGGGAAGAGTGGGGGGGTGATGAAACCCTGTGGCCAGTTGGCAGAGGCCAAGAGCGTCCTGGCCCCTGGCTCAACACCATAGGTTCGGTTCCCGTGGGTCACAGGTTTCTTGACGGAGATCTGTGACCATGCAGCAAAGCACATTAAGCCATTATTTCATGCCGTATGCTTCCTATGTGCTGAGCCATATGATGAAGAAAATATATTTTCACTAATAGTATGGAAAGGAGAAAAAAACATGGAAGAGACCCAGTTCTGGCTTCAGAGAACTCATGGTCTAATGGCCATAAAAACTTGGCAACCAGGAGCAGCAGCTACGTTGCAAATAGGTGACTGTGTCAGAGAGAGGAAGACGGATGGAAAAAACAAACTTGTGACTAATTTTGGAAAGGGGGAGACCCACAAAGCTCAGGCCCCAGTAATAAGGGTTCATGAAATATGGGATTAGTGTATTTACCGAGTACTTGGTATGTACCAGCGGTTTGTGTAAGGTACTTGGGATTCAAACGTGGATTCATTAATTAATTGGCAAAATGTCGAGTATGTGTCTATTATGTGCTGAGCATGAATAAGACATTCATTATCTTTGCTCTCAAGGAACTCAGAGTTTATATAACAGGCAGATACATAATCACCTCTTTTTAGTACATAATAATAAGTGCTATATAATATAAATATTTGCAAAATTCTGTGGGAAGGCAGAAAAGGGGAAATTAACGCTACCTGTGGATATTGATATTGATCAGTATTACCAGATATAGGATAAAGATTTCAAAACCATCAGACTTGGACCATTATTAAAATTGTAGTTAAAACCAGAAAGATCTAACAAGAGAAAATGTGACAAGAGCCAGTAATTTATGTGTGTGTGAGTGTTGGCATTGGTGCTGGAAAGGGCTAATTCTTCCTCTTCTTTGCTACTATGTGGTATTAATAGTTTTACTCAGGTGTATTCCAAGAGACTCATTTTCTAAGACATAAGCAGAAAAGTTGGCCAAGGAGTCCCTGTGGCTGTTGAGGGTACACGGAGCGTGAGGACCCCCCACAGGCCATCACGACCGTATCTCTGGATTCAGTGGACCGGGAGGACGTTTTGGTCAATTCTTCTTAGTGATCCAGAATTCGTATGATTTAGATGTATGCTTTTACTATTCGAAAGAATGCTAGACAGATTTCCAAGGTTATAAATTGCGATTCCTGTTAACAAGCAGCCAGAAAGGGTCCTATAAGTAAAACGTACTTCAGATCCAAGTGTGAAAGCATGATGGTGTAGTGGACCACAGTCTTTCCCACTTGTCATTTAACTGTAATATCTGCACAAGGAAGTAACTGCAGAAATGGGCTGTGGGTCCCTGTTGGTTGCACGGGTAGGATGGTAGCCAACCTCCTTTTTTTTTTTCTTTTTCACTATACTGCTCTAATAAATGGTGAGAGTGTTTTAATAAGTCCCCTGACCATCGTCGTAGTTATGATCTCTAGATGAAGACATCTTTGTGAGGCTGCTATCCTAGGAGGCTGTGGTCAGCGTGTGTGTGTGTGTGTGTGTGTATACACGTATGTGTGCTTGATTTATGAACCACCAAAGCCACAGTGAAGTCCTAGGGTGAAAATCACCTACATTAGCAGCAAAGAAATGTCATCATCAATTCTAAGAGAGACTTATAAACTTGGAGGTAACAGTCGATGGTTTCATTCTTTTAAAGTAGAAATTTCTTTAACCTTTCTAGGCGAAACTATAGCCCATCTGGAAAAAATGCAAATTTATGGGCAAGAAGAAAAGCTGAGAGTTGTAGTTGTCATCTACGAGCCAAATAAAAATTACCCATTTTGAAAGACAGTTTTCCAGGGAGTCTTGAAGAGAAAAGTACCTTTTCTACTCACCGTGCAATCAATTGTAGAGAAAGTCCAGAGTAGGGAAACCTGCAGATTTTTTATATTTTTGCTGTCCTAGGTAGGGGTAGAAAAGTCTCCAAAGCCTTCAACTATGGGGTATCCGTGTTGCTTATGGACTGGAGGATGCCTTTTGTATTCAGCACTGAGGGTCACAAAACTGGATTCCAGCACAGTAGGAGGCTCCCGTGAAGCGGTGAATAAATGCGTGGAAAAATGATACACTGAAGCCAACATCTACACGAGAACTCCGGTTTCGGCTTGAGAAAACTGCTGTATAAAAAACAGCCCATTTTTAACCTTATTAACTGCTGACTTTAAAAAAAAAAAAAATGAAACAGAGAGGTGCAGCTTGACTCAAAAAAAAAAAAAGGGGGGGGGCACACAGAGATCTTATATTTATAGATCTACTTATATTTAGAGATCTTATTTTTTATATTTATATTTTATATTTTATATTTAGAGATCTACAGACTGGGGGTTCATAGTCCTAGCCAGCTTGCTTGAAAATGCTAGAGGCATGGCTTCTGAAAGTGACTGGAGAGTAATTGACAGTGATGAATGCGACGTGGTAATGAGTAACTTCATCACAGAGCGGGGATGTCATGGCTTTGCGTACCACTCCCTGGACGGAAGGAGTGGCATCAAGCTTTGACTCCACTAATAGGATCGACTTTCCTGCTACAGGGTCAGCTCCTGGCAAACAACATGCGAGCCAGTGAAGAAGATTCCTCAGGGGCCAAGAATGGGATGGAGCAGGGATGGAGCAAAGTCAGAGAAGCTAGCTGGCCTCAGGGGGGGCGCTCTGGGTGGGATCTGAGCTGTTGCCTCCTTTCCCATGAACGTCCAGTCAGTGGCATCATAATAATGACCGTGATAATAGTAATTTTATGGCCATGAAGACAAATTCGATAACAGTTCTATTGATCTGTTTTGTTTACTTTCTTCCTCCACTGGAATGTCCATCTAACGACTCTGACATGCTGAATTGTTGCTATCTCCTTTCCTTCTTTCTCTCTCCATCTCTTGCTCTCTGGTGTTTAATAAGGTATCCTCAGGACTCAAGGATCCAACACTCCTAACCCTCACTGACCGCTATGTTGATCTTTTTGCTAGAAAGCTTACTTTCCTCTGGTGCTGTGGGAACTAAGTGCTACACGTCCCACCTGCGCTTTGGCACACCCTCTGTGCTAGGCCCCTCGGAATTTATTAGGTAGTGTCTGAAGCTGTGCATCATCTTTCATGGATGTTTCCAAAATTGATTCCAGAGAAATCCAGGATTCTCTTACACAGTTTAGCAACCCTGTATCGCTAAGCGTTAGATCTGTCTGCTGGCAACTTTAAAAAAAAAAAAAAAAGTGGCTTAAATAATATCTTATGGAATAGAATTCCCAGAGTCCGTTGTCAGACAACCAGAGGCTTAGAAGGCCATCATTCTGCATTGAAATTCCATCCTCAAGATCCCCTCATAATTTAGCATTACTGCTGGGTTTCCAGCCATCACGTCAATGTTCCAGGCAGTAAGGAAGGGCAGAGAAGGTAAGGAGCCTTCTCAAAACCTCCCATGGAACACTTCCACGTATGTGTTATTATCCAGAAGTTTGTCCCATGACCGTTGCTGGCTTCAAGGAAGCCTGAGAAGGTTCATTTGCCTGAACCTTCTTTCACTTGGGCATGTCTTCTAAATATGTTGGGTTTCTGTTTCTAAGGAGGAAAGGTAGAATGGATACAGGCTAGGGAACTAGAGGTCTAAGGGGATTGTTGCATTAATCTTGATGACTTGATTTCACTTTTATTCGTACATCAGGAGATAATACCAGGAGGTGGGGTCACAGAACATCAGAGAGGCATGGCAGAATCTCAGAAAGACCAAAAGACCCAGGCAAGCCCCTCCCATGTTCAACACCAAGTTGAAATCAGAAATTCAAAGTAATGTGTCGGACTCAATAGTAGATCATGTTTCCTAGGCTCGTTTCTCGCCTAACCTTATAACTTTGGGAGACTCCCTCTTCTCCATTCTCTAGTTCCTTCTTTATGTTTAGATCGAATCATCACAAATCGTCTGTAATTACTACTGAAGAACTTCCAGCCACAACATCTCCTATGTCTCCAATGAACAGATCGTTACTGAACACGGCTCTTATGTTGAAGTAACTGTAACACTCATGGTCATTCTGATCATGTCAGTGGGTGGAGATTTCACAGGGGTCCCAAACTTAGTTGAGCTATTTAGTCTAATGTCATATGTAAGAAGATAGGGTGTGTGGGGATGGGGAGAGGATGGGTGCGGGGTGGGAGAAAGGGAGGGATGGCATCTCGGCTGATTGATAACCTGTCATAAGCAAGACTCGATTCCATGTAATATGCCAAGCTCGCAAGGCAATATTTTTATTCTCTGCAGCACACTTAGCTGGTGATACTCTATTATCTACACCAGACTTGCAGGTTAATACTTCTGTTCTCATTTCAAAGATGGAGAAACTGAGTCTGAGAGAGGATAAAGTTGCTCAAGGTCAATATATCTAGTTGGCAATACGGCAAAATTGATATGAAAATCCATATTCTTTTCCACAGCACCACATTGCCTCTCCAAGGAAAAATACCAAAGCAGGACACTTAAACTTTACAGTGAAAAATAGAAGGAAAGCACGGGCCACAGACTGAGCAATGGCCTGGAAATTAGAATTACTGAATTCTGTCTTTCCCCGGCGCTGCCCTGGGACGGGTCTTTATCATCGCAGGCTGCTGCTGGAAGTACTTTGTAAAGGATTGAGCTTTTATTATACAAATGCTATTTCACCTTCATAATAACAGTTATATCTATACCTACACTCTGCCCTTATCAAATTGAGCTAATAATATGTTTCTTGGCCAAAGCCATATAATAATCGATGTGTTGCGAAGTGTGCCGAGACCCAGAGATGAGGTACCTCACTGTCAACAAGGTCAGTCTGTGAAGTGGTTTTGAATCTTCTCCTTAAGCTGCATGGTCTACATTTGAGGAAAGGAGTAGGAATAGTAATAGGCTTCAGTTTCCGTAGCCAGTAGTTGTGAATTTAGTCAACCAGCCACAGTTCGAAGCATTTTCTGCCAATTTACTCCTTCCATGAAGTGTCTAATGAAGACATTAGCAGAGAGAGAGACCATCTGAGATCAGACCTTTCCAAGAACCTTTAGAAATTTCTTTGTGAATTCTGCTGCATGCCTTCATATGTGCGTATGTGACCCAGTGCCACTGATGTTAGTATCATAGTCCTGCATTCTGTTCTCCTCTGGATGCTGTTACTTTCCACGCAATCAGAGCTGACATTACTGAGTCATGTGCTTCTGAAGGATCCTGCCAGTGGGCCTCCCACCCCATGTCCTAAATGTCAGCCTTGAAACAGTCTCTCGCTGATCTGTTGCTGCCACGTGACCCTTGGCAGCGCTTTCTGATAGAACAGTAGAACGTGGGTATTTTCAAGTGGCCGTCCTAAGTACTTTGAAATAAAGTATTGAACCTACTTTTCCTAGAGCCAAAGAAAAGCTAAGAAAGTCAGCTTTCAGGTACTGAAAGTATTCAGAATGATTTTTCCTGTGCTTGGCGTTTTGGTGCAGGAGGTTCCTAACAGACAGTAAAGGACAGGGAAGGTCTCTGCTCACCCGTCTCGGTCACTTAGCCTGGGATTTGTAGGTAAAAGTAGGAATAGATAGTCAAACTCTTAAATCCAACTTGAGAAAGTTCTGGTAAACAGTTGTCTTTTTATCTACATGCTTCCTGTCTGGATTTCTCACCAGCTGCCATGTTAGCAGCGACAGTTTTATATTGCTTTTACTTCCATGCATTATCTTGGCTTTTCTGCCCAGAATTCCGTGGGGTCCTCATGGATGCATGTGGTGACAGCGGGGGCGGTAGGGGGAGCACAGGGGTGGGAGAGAGGTAAGGCGGGCAGTTGAGTTGGCACAGGATTTCACTGTTCTTCTGGAGTAGAGGCTCCTTGGTCTAGTTTCCATATTGTGCTTCCAAATAATCCTAAAGGAAGGATTTCATGTTTCCCAAAACCCAAAACTCTTTT
The DNA here is from genome assembly GCF_020171115.1 of Neogale vison. Classification (NCBI taxonomy): domain Eukaryota; kingdom Metazoa; phylum Chordata; class Mammalia; order Carnivora; family Mustelidae; genus Neogale; species Neogale vison. The sequence continues at coordinate 8,398,923 of NC_058100.1, forward strand.
CAAAATCACTGTTTTTTCTCCTTTTACTATGTCCCCGAGTCTTCGTGAGGCTGTTGTTCCCTTTGTGCAGGTGAGGAACTGAGGTGTGGGCAGATGAGCTTGCAGGGAGCATTTAACTCGGAAGTTACCAAGGGCCAGCTCAGATTCTGATCTGCTGACTCTGAATTTTATTTCCTTATCACTAAATTCAGATGCCGTTTCCCGGATTTAAATACTAGTAAATTTGAGAATGATCTTTTTCCTTTGAGCAGATCCAGTCTGTAAAGTGTACTATGTTTGTAACTCTCCTACTTGTGTTTATGTGGCACGTGTGTGTGTGTGTGTGTGTGTTGCATATATATATATATATATATATATATATATATATTTATATTTATATACAGAGAGTATAAGAAAGGAGGGCAAAAACCATTGTGGTCATGTTTATATTCTTGGCCCATGATGGGTGTAATACGACAGTGCATTTTGGTATATTTTGTGTTCTGCTTACTAGATCTTAGATCAGATCAGCCCTCAACTCTCTGTAACCAGAAGCAAGTAACCATATCTCTCTGAATCTTGAATGACCATGGGCACACTAGAAAGGAAATTGTCTGCCACTTTCCACAGGAAGAAAAGGCAAAGTGGGGTTTTGTTTGCCATTTCCTCTTGGGCTGAGGAGTTGAGAAGTTGTGAGATCATTAACCATCCTTTGAGTGGAGACATTGGTTGGACCTTGGCGATGCTCACCTTGACCTGAGTTGTAGTGACACCAGAGAAAATTCAGCCTTCCTAGCTGTGGAGGAATGGTGTTCCAAGACACGTTGGGGACTGACAGCTTTGGGATGTTGTTTTGATTGGAACTTGACAGGTGGAGGATAAGGTTTACAAATCAGAGCAGAAATATTTCTTACTCCATCTCCTAATGTATGCACTGATCATGAGTAGTAAAATAATATTCACCAAATAGCACATGAAGAGAGGTCTCTCCACCATTTTAACTTTAAAATTAAGGTTAGCCAATGTGAGGAAGAGCATGGGTGCCACTCTTCCCCCCCCCCCCCCCGCAATTTTTTGGTTTGACAGCAAAAGTCAGGGTATTGCTAATTACACAAATAGACCATCAGGGTTTGAGATGCAAAGTGTTAAACACTAAGAGCCTTAAATTCTTTATTCAAAATGGAAGATACAGAAAGACCATATCACACCATAAATAATAATTGTGTGATTAGAGATGTATGTGTGTGTGTCTCTGGGGATATAGCAGGGAGAGAGGCAGCTCATGGGGGTTCACCTGACTTCCACTGCTTCATGATTCCTGCTTGCTGGCTTCTTGAAGCAGTCATGTGTATCAGAGGACAGGCCAAGAGATAATTAAGTGGAAATAAGAACTCTATGTCTGGCCTCTTCAGAAAGAGGCAGCAAATCCTCCTAATCAATTCTGATTCCTGCTGGCTTGGTTGCCTAAGGTCAGTGTAATAGTCATTAGAAGAGGTCATGGCAGGCTCTGTGACCTTGATCATCTAAGGTTAAATAATACGTCATTAAAAGGGTCAATCAGAAAAGAGCAGATATTTCCCTGTGATTCACTTATTTTGCAGAAGCCTCTGGCTTCTTGGAAATTTCTATCACAAATTTCAAATCTCACAGCAGAAATGTTTACATTGCAGTTTTGCTGAATTCAGAGGAAGCTCTCTTGAAGCCAGTGAGAAGGCGGGGTTTTAGGCTCAGGGAGCAAACAGCCAAGATATCCATCCTTCACTCTGGATGAGGAAAAAGGTCACCTCATTGCATCAGATTTTGCATGAGGATTTGAAAATATCACCCTAACCTTATGGAAGCCCCTCAGGCTGGAGCGGGGATGTGGGTAGTGGAAGACAGGAGGGAATCTTTCTCCAGGATTAGAAGTATGAGGAGGAAACTGGAAAGAAAACACTCACGACTCTGTAATAGGTTTGATTTTAGCCTCACCTTGGCATTACGGGATAAGTCTCACTCCCTCTGGGAAAACTTGTCAAGCCACCCAAAGTAGGGAAAATCAAGTATAGCTAAATCCCTAAGATGTCCTTCCTTCTCTTTGTGATAATTGAGACAATATTAAAGCAGCACAGGAAATTGGGAAAATAAAAGAAAAAAATACTGGTCGTCCTGCCCCCCCCCCAAACCGGTACACATTGCAGTATTTTCCTTGTTGTGATCCATTTGTAGACTGGTAGTTAGATGGGTAGATGGACAGATAGATAGAGATACAGATTAGATGGCTAAAACTGGAACGTACTTGTTTACTAAACTAACAAATTAAAACAGTATAGTTTCCCCATGTTGCTGTATTACTTTCAAATAATTATTTTCAATAACTCCTTAATAGTCCTTAAAATTTTTAAATTATTTCAATTTTTAAAGATTTATTTATTCATTTGAGAGAGAGTGCATGGAGGGGAAGAGGCAGAGGGAAAGAATGCTGAGCAGACTCTGTGCTAAGCAGGGAGCCCGGTGTGGGGCTCGATCCCACAACCCTGGGATCATGACCTGAGTCCAAACCTAGAGTCAGACGCTTAACCAACTGAGCCACCCAGTCACCCCTCCTTCGATAGAGTTTTAAGGGTAATTGCCCTAAGAAATAGGTGAAAATGATGATGAAGAACATTTATTATTACAAGTTCCTGAGCAGACACAAAGATTAGTTCTGGTTTTCCTTCAAATTCTGCAAAAACCTGCCTGTCAACCAAACAAAAGTAAGATGAAGTACATATTCGGGTATTTGGTTTGAGTTGCTGGAGATTTTTGGTAGATTTGATCGTTCACCTGAGCTTGTTTTTGCTAAATAAGCTAGGCCTGGACCCTTTGACCACACCAAAAACTTTCTACAAGGACAGTTAGAGGGTGATCGGGTGGATGGATGCGTGGATAGGAGGGAGGGAATCAGTCTGTCTCTTCCTAGCACAAGTGTGTGGTTTAGGAGAACCAGAAAAGAAGCCAGTATAGAAACCTGCCTTGTTTGTTGATGGTTACTGTCTGATGGACCAAGAATCGTATGTAGGAATGATGGTTTGAACGAATACAGACATACCCGAACCTTTTTCTTCACTTTACATAAAAAGTTAGGTTTTTAAGCAAAAACTTTCCTGCTTAGAGGACACTCTGTATTACCTTTTTAAAAAAGCAATTTCATCTCTTTTTAAAAAAAATACTTTAAATGAAGTAAAACCTGAGCTAAAGCCAATAATTTGTACTTGTTTCCAGTTGTATGTAAAGGGAGCTTTCAACTTGGGGGCAGGGTGGTTGTATATGTGTGTGTGTGTGTGTGTGTGTGTTTCCTGAGTGCTCACTGCTAACTGTGTGGTGGCCTCTCTTACTAAAAGCATGTATGTGTGTCTTTGTGTGTGTATGAAATATCTGAGAATACAGTATTTAGACCCCATTAGTGAAGGTAAAAATGTACAGATAAACTGTATCATTTATGGTTATGATATGGCTACTGTCAAAATAACATGCTATTTTGACAGTTGCTTTATCTTTACTCTCACTGAGTCTACAATAAGAAACTAGTTTCTTAGCAACTAAAATATATTCTCAAACAAGAGCATTAAAAAAGAAAAAAAAAAAGAAGCTCATAAAAGAAAAACTATACCCTGCATTGATGTCTGGACCAGCTATTCCTGTTGGGGTTGGGGGCGGTGAGATTGATCTGAAATAGTATGATTTCCTCTTGCCAGGCCTGCTGCCTGGGGTAAACCTCACTGGCCCAGGGAGCCTGGAGGCTAGGGCATGTGGTAGCTTGCAGGAGGCTGGGGGAAGACTTTGTTTTTCCTTTTTCTTCTTCCTTTCAGTGTCTTTTTAAAAATAATTAAGTGCCCCTTATCTTATATCCTAGGTAAGAAAGTTCTAGAAGAACTAGCCCATAAGTTCTGGAGCAGAAAGCCGGTGTTCAGGTGTGTCTTCATTGTAACTTGTAGCCAGTGGTTCATGTATCATGCAGTTAGCTCCGAGGACCAGAGTAGGGACGGGGCGGGGGTGAGGGGGAAGGGTGTGCCAAAGAGGGAGTTGAGCTATATCAGGCCTGTTGTGTTATAGCCGTAAAAGGGTTTGCTGTTCTCTAGGACTACAGTTCTCAAATGGTGGTTGGGGGATCCCCAGACCCTTTCAGGGCACCGTGAGGTCAAAACCATCTTGACGACTCACTGATGACAATGCTGAGAAATTACTTGCTTTTTTCATGCTCAGTCTTAGTTGAGTCTACAGTGGAGCCTTCTAGAGGCGTCGTGGTATATGATGTTGCCACTGAATGTGCAGATCGGACAAGAATGTGCAGAGGCCCCCACACAGTTAGCAGTGAGCACTCGGGAAACACATACACATACTCCCTGCCTTCTGGGAGGTCACACACTAAAACGATTTACAAAATTGGGGCGCCTGGGTGGTACAGTCAGTTAAGCGTCCAACTCTTGATTTCAGCTCAGGTATTGATCTCAGCATTGTGAGATCAAGCCCCACGTCGGGCTCCACGCTCAGCATGGAGTCTGCTTGTGATTCTCTCTCTCCCTCTCCCTTCCCTCTCTAAATAAGTAAATAACTAGGTAGAGGAAATCCTAAAAATGATTTCCAGAAATGCAAAATAAACACACTTCATTCATTTTTTTAACTTCAAAAATAGTATTTTTCATATAACTATGTGGATGTGTAATGGGCTTATTCTTGTTTTAAAATAGACTGATAAACACTTAAAATTTTTGAGTTTCAAATTTCTAATACAGTAAATGTGGATAGCAATGATCTGTATAAACAAAATCTCTTTGGAGTCCTTAATACTTTGTAAGAATGTAGAGGGGTCCCAAGCCCAACACATTTGAGAACCACTATTTTTTGTTTTGTTTCTAAGATTTTATTTATTTTTGTGTGTATGTGCGAGAGAAAGAGCAGAACTGGGGAACAGGCAGATGGAGAGGGAGAGGCAGACTCCGTGCTGAGGAGAGAGCCCAACACAGGGCTCCCCGCCAGGACCCTGGGATCACGACCTGAGCTGAATGCAGTGGCTTAACTGAATGAGCCACCCAGGAGCCCAAGAACCGCTGGATCTCTGCCTCTGTAGGATCCATGGCTTTGGGGAAGCACCTGTATGATTTCCTTTCAGATGCTGTGGAGGTTTCAAGGTAGCCCCCCAAGAAATGAGCCCATGAGAGGTGTCGACAGTCAGCACGTCTGTGTAGCACGTGCCAGGATTTGGTTTCACACCCTCAGGGCTGGGACATTGCCGTGGACAGAGAACTCGCTTCAAGAAGAAGCCTCGCCCTGTGATTTCTTCTTCAGGTGCCTCAGCCACTGCATGTCTTAAGGACAACGGCCTCTGGCGTGTAGGTGCGACCTCCCCAAGACCACGAGCCACATTACCATTCCAGAACAAGAGCTGAGGAATAAGACATAGGGGAGAATGCAGAATACGGAAGGAGGAGAGGGGGGAATTGTTAATTAAGCTCGATTAAATATTAATTGAAATATAAATTCAAAATCTCACCAACTCCTGACAGTTCTATAATCTAATTAAGCGGTGGGGCCTGTTGCCCCACGGTGTCATTGGGCGTAGGAGGGGAATAAAGTGATCTTCTGCTCATAAACACCACAAGGGCTTTATTAATCCAAGGCATTTGCCCATAAAGTAGATGGGAAAGTCGGCAAGGATAATAATTCTGTGGACCACGGAAGAACTGAAGGGGCAGTTGTGATCTGGCGGGCAGTGCGGTGGGTTAGCTGATGCGCCCCGGGCGCGAGCGCCAGCCCATCACTGGGGCTACAGTGAGACGCGGCCTATTCCCGGTTACAGAAGTGTTTTCCTGCCCTTGGGAAAAGTGTATGGCATCCTTGGGGTTAGTGTCAGGTTTTTAGCCACCTTGAAAGAGGGGGATCGTGTGTGTCTGTATTTGGCATAAAAATTTTCAAAGAATAGAACTAGAAAGGTTTTCGGAGAGGAATTCAATAGCAGACGCGAGGAAGTTTGTGTTTTGGACATTTTTCGTTGATGGGGTTGGTGGGAGGAACGTGAAAATGACATGAGTCCCGTACAAGGCTGCAAGAGAAAAGTTGTTAAAAAGCATATACAACATCGTCTATACTTTTTTGTTTCTTCCGATTCTTTCGTCATTTTTAAAAAGTGCATGGCACGGGGTTCTGAATTTTCTTTAGGGGGCGCAGCTCCCTCGTGAGAACAATTTCTCTCGAGTTAAATCAGCAACTCTTTGCCTTTGTTTTGAAAAGCCTGGAGGTGAAGGTGCCGATCCTGTCTGGGTACGAAAGCGGGGTTGTTCGCATTCTCCTTGTCCTGGGGTTTGGTTTGACTTGTAGCAGGACTTCCTTTGACCAACGTGCTTTGCATTTGCTCCTAGAACCTCGGCCCCCACATTTGTGAGACTGATGTCTCCCCAGGAGTGGAAGTCGCATCCTGCGCGACCCCATCAGCACCCCCCGTGTGGTTTTGCCAGGCGCGTCCGGGAGGGCCACAGCCGGCGTGTGGTTCTGACCCCATTGGTTTGCGGAAACAAGAGCGGCTCCTCCTCCCCCAGGCCACTGTGGCTGGCTGACTGTGTCACGCGTTGTTGTGTTACTCCCCGTATGTTAGCAATTTTGCTGTGGTCTCTTGTCTTTCCATTTCAATTTGGGCCTGAGCAGTTTGCTAAGGAATGTGGATAAAGCCTCCCAGTGTTGGGAGCAGGCGTAAATGCTGAACGATGCCTCCTCACCCCGCGAAGGGGGCCGAGTGGCCTTGAAAGATCCCCGAGAGGACAGATTTCTGTTGAGCCAGGCCAGGAAGGGGTCCGCATTCCTTTTGCCTTCCTTGAGGACGGAACAGATAAAAGCATTTTGGCATGGCCATTAGAAGTGTGGGCTTGGGTTAGTGCGTGTCTCAACAAGGCTGCCCCGGCCGGGGTGGAGTGGGGGGCGACGGATTTCATGCTTGGGCCCCACCGACGTGCCCAGGTGTCCGTGCACCTGCTGCGTCCCACTGCCCAAGAGCCCAGCTCGCTTGTGGACAGGAGCACCGGTCTGTGGCTCACGGGGGAAAAGTAGGGGCTGGACCCCTTTCGAGCACTTGGCAGGGCCTTCCCTGATTCACTTTGGAGTGTTTCTTTTCTTGAAGCCGGTGCTGGATCTTGGGTCTGTGCTGCTGACGTTTTAGAACATGAGAAAGAGCCGCAGTAAGAGCCAAGTATCTGCCAGACTGTGTCGGGAGAACCTTTATCATTTCTGTCAGATACATCACAACTCGCTTGTCTTACCATACATCTTCCTAAATGTGACAGAATATTCAGCTGTTATTAATTGAATACTCTCTAATTTAACTGCTTAGCAGGAGAAAGAGTGACTGGTTTGTTTCAACACGTAAAACTGGCATCAACCTGTATGTGAGTTTCCTTGCAGTTGCCTTGCCGGGCCTGGGGAAAAAAAAAAAAAAAAAAAAGTCGTCGTGTCAAGAGAAATGGCTACCCTACTTTTCAACAGGGTGACTAAATTCAGTGTATTGTTCTAAAACAAATAGAGGGGTGGGTGGGGGAGAGAGAGATCCACCTATTAGGGTGCTACAAACTAGCTCATGGGAACACGTTCGACTCCATCATTTTTTGTGATAGGTGCGTCCTCCTACAGCTCCCGAGTCGTTCGGCGCACCCAGAAGGTTCTGTGGCGCGCTGGGTCTGTTACCCGGCTGTGTGCGAGGCTGAACTCCCTTCCTCTGTCTTTATCTTTTCCATCCACAAAATGTAAACAGAGAGCCCTGCAAATTTCTGTATAGTTTCGGCTGGGATGCGAAGAATTAAAAACCATCATCATGGAGAGACATGAAGAGATTAAAATGTTAGGAGCTCAGGGTGCATCTGGAGAGACTCACCGCAGCTTCTCTCTCCTTGGACCTCCGGTGGGAGAAGGAAAGTCAATCCGATGTCGGCTTCTGCAGCGCCGCCCACGCCCCCAAAACAACAGGAGATTCTGGTGCATTGATCTGGGGACATCCACCGGACATCCCCCTACACGGGTATGGGTTTTTAACATGTGTTTATGTCCCTGTCCCTTGGGGGGGCTGTTCAAAAAGGAGAGAGAAACGTGCACTCAGTGCCACTACACCTCTAGGTGACACGTACAACGTACTTTTCATAAATGTGTTCAGAGTGGGATGGCCGTAGATCGACACCAGACTTGGCTTGAGCGGGACACCCTCGGCAGCGGAGTAAAGTGAGACAAAGGACCGTGTCCCCAACTCTGCCATGAAGGTCAGCGGCATGGGCGCCCCAGCGCTTTGCAGGGATGGCTGAGCGTCCCACGCCGAGGACAGGAGAGAACATACATACCTATAGGCCTTCAAATCGCCCATCATGGGACTATTAGCTTGAGTGTTCTGGAAAATATCATTACCCCCAGGACGCCATGTAACCCCCTGGCTCCTGACAAGCTGCCAACAGGGCTCTCTCTGGGCTGCAAAGTTGGAGCTCCCTTGGCAGGCTGCCAGGGTTTTAAGAAGGCTCTGGGGGCCCAAGGTAGTCTCCTGGTGCCAGTCAACATTCATCACGAAACCCAATTCAGAAAAACTCCCCCGCGTCCCCCTCTGCACCGAGCTAGCTGGTATACAGGGACTCTCATTGTTGGCACATTGCCTCTTATTTTAGGGGGCCGGCTTTTGCTTCGGGATGGCATGGAGAAGGGGATTATTTGCACTGTGGCTTTTGATGTAAGCCATCATTGTCATATTATGTGAATAGCATTGCACAGGGATGGCCAAGCACAAAGACTAACCCCCTTCCCTCCCTCATGCTGCCCTCTGTAACCCGCGTCCTGTTACAAAAAGGCTTATGGATTCCCCCCACTCCCATGGTCTTATGGAAAACAGTGGCCTCCATTGGAAACCTCAGTTTAAAAAAAAAAGGCCCCTTTAATATGGGCCTTGCAAAACATGTTAAAAATTAAAAGACTGTTTTTTTTTTCCAAAGAAATAATTTACACATTTTTTACACAGAAATGCAATCCACATATGCTCACAATCATATTTATAATGACTTCTTCTTTGCTGTCATTTAAAAAAAATACACTTGGCCACAGGGTTTCTTATGATACCCTAACACTGCATGCTTCGTCCAGAAATATAAAAAAGCATCACATAAATTTTGGTCATTCAGAATAGAGAAGCCTATGTAGTGAAAATACCAGAACCATGAAATCTGCTCACTAGGCGAAGACTCATTTGAGAATTCCGGGTATGTTTCTCAGCTCCCCAGATCCAGTGTTTATAAGACAAATGGAGGAAGGTGTTGTATTCAGTACAAACTCTGGATGTCTGTATACTTATTTATAAATATATGCGTTTAAGCTTTTCATGACATTTGAGCATAAGCACAGAGAGGAAGGGTAGAGATTGGGATCCAGAGAATTCCTAATGTGGTAATACAACAAAAAATCATAATTCAAACAGTTGTCAAAGATAATCTGGATGAGGAGAAAATTTTTTTATATTTATGAAGCCACTCATTGAAGCCCACACTCTTTGGTGAGTGATGCACTGGGAGTTGCGGGGGTGTTGGAAGTTGGTGGAGTGGAGGGGGTAGGTCGCTGTATTGCTGAAACTCACTGATCTAGAATTTTTTATTTTATTTTATTTTATTTTTTTTGTCAAGAGGAAGATGCATCAAATATTTATAAGGCTCCTTCTTTTGCTCACGAATGGACGGTATAGGGGTGCCTGGGTGGCTCAGTGGGTTAAAGCCTCTGCCTTCAGCTCAGGTCATGATTCCAGGGTCCTGGGATCGAGCCCTGCATCCGGCTCTCTGCTCAGCGGGGAGCCTGCTTCCCTTTCTCTCTCTCTGCCTGCCTCTCTGCCTACTTGTGATCTCTCTCTCTCTATCTCTCAAATAAATAAATAAAATCTTAAAAAAAAAAATGGACGATATAGCCATGGACAAGATGGAGGATACCACTGCCCCCTTGGGACTCAGATTCTTGGAGGGAAGACATATATAAATTGTGCTGGGGTTCAGAGATAGAACCTGTTGGGGGATGGTGAAATTTTTGATGGGCTGACCATGACTTTGCAGTTCAGTCTCCAAGAGTACAAATGGAAAAAAGTCGTGAAAACTGTAATTTTTTTAAAATGTGAAAACAACACCTGAACGTTCTGAGTGAACAACATCGTCACCTCGTGATAACGGGTCCTAACTTTGTAGTCTCAGCTCTTGGACACACTGAAGATTCCTGTTTTCTGTTATTGTCTGAAGGATGACCAAATAGGGTATACAGAGGGGTCGATTCAAAAAATATAAGCAGCAGCCCCAAAGCCTGTTTCACCTTCCAAACTACCCCGAAAGCGGTTTAAGGACTCAAACTGTGCTATCTCACCCACCCTTATCGTCACATGAATTCTGTTACCGTTTCCCGTCACTGGCCCGTGAAGTCAGTACGTTCCACCTGCTGTCAATGGGGTGTTGACAGAGAAGGAAGAAAAGAGTTGGCTCAGTGGGTTAAGCCGCTGCCTTCGGCTCAGCTCATGGTCTCAGGGTCCTGGGATCGAGTCCCGCATCGGGCTCTCTGCTCAGCAGGGAGCCTGCTTCCCTCTCTCTCTCTCTGCCTGCCTCTCCGACTACTTGTGATTTCTCTCTGTCAGATAAATAAATAAAATCTTAAAAAAAAATAAAAATAAAAGGCATTTTTCCAAACTAGTTTAAGCCTTTAAAAACAAAAACAAACAAACAAAAAACCGTACCTCTAAATCACGGTGTTTTATTTTGTAGCCCAGCCTGCTCCCCCTCAGGCTCCCACACCCGGCTGTGTGGACCCAGTGAACCTCTCCTGAGGTCCGTGGGCCAGGCCAAGCCAGTCTGGCAACCCCAGGCCAGGTCTCCACCTCTGTGGGGCCAGTCAAGGCAAAACTTGGGGTCTCTCCAGATCTGATGAGACTAAGTAAAGACTCCTGTACTTAATAGCGCTAATGAGTTTGTGATTCAAAATGGTCTTTGGTGGCGTTTAAGGTATTTGGACTTTGGAGATGAGCCGAGCTCTGTGGCGCTCTGGGTGATTGACGTCAGGCAGCTGGGCCACTGGGAGCCTCGGCCACGACCCCCTCACGTTTATGCCATATTTTATGCTCCCCCGCAAGTTTTCCTCTTCGGTCCTACACCGCGCCCCCTCTTCCCGCCGAAGCCCATGTTATTTTGCCTCTTACAGAATCTGGTCTGCACGTGGGGCTTTGTGTGCACAAAACACCGTTGGTTATTTTTACCACTTCCATAGCTGTTTCCGACAAGCACTGTTTTCTTGTTCATTATTGCTTAAATATATCATCGCATGGCGTCGTGGCTTAGGGCTAATGAAACTCCCACTCTGAGTGACTGCAGCCGGGCTTGGTGGGAAGGGACAGGACAGACTCTGCGAGCCGCAGGTTTTAGATGTGCCCTGGTGCGGGGGGTCAGTGTCAGCTCCGCGGAGTCGAGGACAGAGGAAAAGCAGGGGACAGAAGGGTCCCTCCGTAATGATCCCTACCAGAGCCTGGGAGGAAGGGGACTCCCAGAGCCGGTGGCCGCACGCACGCCTGCCTTCCCTCGCTTCTTTCTTCTGCCGTCGCCTTCAGAATCCATGAGACAGCCTTTGTTTTCCTCTCCAGCAACCAGCCAAGTGCAAGTGCCCGCGATGGGACAGTCTGATACGTAGGCTCGTCCGAGTGTGCTGGTTTCCGTGACTTTCTTTTTCTCACTCTCTTTTCCTGCCAATAGTCAGGATGTCTTGAGTGCCGAGTAGGGGCTCTCCTAGCTCAGTGCTTAGCATGTAGTAGGTGCTCACTAAATACTTAACTGAATTGCCAAATGAGGAGAGTGCCAGGCCCGATGGAGTGATGAGGAAATGTAGGGGGAAATTTAAGTTCAAAGGGAGGTGAAACAAGCCTCTGTGTAAGAGAAGTCAGGATGGATACTGGTTCCCCTTGGAGGTAGGGTTCCACTTAATGGTGAGGGGCTGCCCCAGGCTTCGGGGGTAGAGGCTACTAATTGTATTCTCTCTCTCTCTCCTTTTTTTGTTAAATTCATGTAACATTGCCATTGCTTTTTAGTTCCTGACCGTGATAACAACCTTAAACATGTTATTTTATTTTTTAAAAATAAGCTCTATGCCCATCATGGGGCTTGAACTCACGACTCCTAAGATCCAGCCCGCCAGGCGCCCCCTCTGTTCTCTTTCCTGGCGCGTGCATTTTGTTAAAAGTCACCACACCCAGCAGCTGTGATTTGTGTGCTTTTGTTGAATGTATTCTGTACTGCAATAAAAACATGTTCTTGAAGGCTAGTGTCCGTCCTCAAGTACCTTACGATCCGATAGGTGGACGGTGGAAGGAGTGACTAATACATAAGCAGCGGATTCTAGTGTATGTGACTGAACCAGTAACGTGCAGTGACGGCCTGGTGCAGTGGGTCCTTGCAAGCTCTGCCCTGACCTGTGGCATTAGCAGAATTCGGGGCGGGGGTCATCTGAGCCGAAGCCCCCACGTCTGATGCACAAGGAAGTCCACATTCGGTGCTTGTCCATGACTCAGAAGCCTGGGTGGCTGGTTCAGCTTTGTCTGCTGGCTCCCATTTATGATTTTTTTTTTTTTTAAGAAAGAAACATAAGGAAAACATTTGCTTTGACATTGAATCCGCCCCCACATGTAACAGTAATTGCAGGCCCTGGAGGGGAAAAAAAGTATCATTCCAATTTGAGGCCAACCAGCCTTGACAATAGTGTGTTAAACCTTCTGAGGAGACGGAGCCAAGCTGCAGCGAGGCAGCGCTGGTGCAGGTGGACAGGAGCGGGCTGGGAGAACCTTCCAGAAGCCCGAGAGGTAAGGGTCCCCACAGACCTTCCCGATGCATTTTCAGGGAAGACCGGTGACTCTGGTCTCGGCTCTTGGCTTATGCTACTGACCCCTCGGGTTTGGGGCTGTGAACTAGTCCGATACCAACTCACGAGATAAGATGCCACCACTTGACCTGCACTTGGAGCCTGACCGGGTCTCCTAGAAATGTCAGCCGTAGAAGCACCGGAGAACCAGGAGTCTCTGCAGAGTCCCAAAGCACACGTGCTCTCTCCTCCAGTCTCTGCGTGTCTGTGAAAGTTCAAGTACGAAGTCAAGTTTATTGTTTCTATCTCGTTTATTTTAAGTATAGTTTTACACTTTATTATGTGCAGTGACATCTTAAATGGAGCCTGTCACTCCATCTTGACTAGTGCTAGGGGCTAGACCCACTTACCATGTCACACGTTTCGGCAGCCCTGATTAGCGGTATCAGAATGAGCCACTCAGGCTCCACCCGAGCCCCCCCACCTCCGCCCCTGCCCCCAAATAGTGCCCCTGTTTACACAAAGGAAGATACGAGATAGAACCACAGGATTCTGTATCGAAAGTGAGAGGGATTCTAAACTGATGAATATGGGGGTGGCAGTTCCCCTTCCCTCCCCCCCTTTCCCCTTCCGTTCCCTGCCTTGCCCTCCCCTCCCCTGCTCTCCCCTTCCCTCCCCTCCCCTCCCTGGTTCCCACTGTCCCTTCTCCAGTTTTTCTGAGAATAATAAATAAATTAAAAGTGCCCCCTCCGTCCCCCAGGCATGTTTTCTCTCTCTTTGAGAATAACATCTTTTTTAGGTTGATTCTTGCCCTGAAAGTGCAACGATTAAAACACACACACACACACACACACACACACACACAAACTTTCTTTTCTTCGCCCCCCCCCCCCCCCAGTCAGTTTCTGGAGCCCTGTCATTATGCGAGGTAGCCTAGAGTAATTTGAATATTTCATTCTCCCGGCTGCGAATGCAGCATGCCTTACAGATGGTACTGCTTCATCCTTCTGGACCCGGTTCAATTATAAATGAAAGTAGGGAGCTGAGATTTGTCTTTTTGTCTCTGCTTAGTTGGAATAACACAATAAAGCTTGATGGGTAGGAATTTCTCAAACTGCCTCTGTTGCCTCGGACGTTCCCAATTAGATCTCCCCTCAGAGCACTTGGTGGCACTCACATTGGAAGCCAAGTGTATAATGGTCATGATTGTTTCTTTGGATATTTTCTTTCCTTTCACTTGGACGAAGGCCGAATCAGAGAAGGACAGGCGGCCGCTGCCCCCACCCTGCCTTTTTCCAGCTCCTGCCTATTTCTCATCGATGCCTTGACTCTGGCTCCCTGACTTATTCCAGAACCTCGAGTAAAAACACTTCCCCACTCTGTGCCCTTAAAAGTCCTGTCCTGTCCCTTTGTGCCACTTCAGGACACATTTGTGGTCAGGGACAAGGATTTTTCTTCACATTAACACATGTGTATCCAGCTCACTAAGTCAATATATAAAAATAGAACACACGTGTACAGCAATTTATGCAAACTTATGAATGTCATCTTATATGCACATATTTATCAGATCCTAGTAGTATTTTAAGTGCATGTGTATGTGCGTGTGCACACCAAAGACTTGGGATTGGTGTGTTTTGAGAGTCTGGAAAATAAATATTCTCTACATTCTTTTATCGGGGTATTATTGTTACGAACAGTTAGGTAAATAGTAAAGCAGGCTGTTTGCTTGGGCTGTGTTTATTTGGGATCAGGGTTAAACTTCTCCCCCTATCCCAAAAGCGTGAGTGCTAAGCATTCAGCAGATGCCGTGTTACCTAGAAGAATGAGTAGTTCAGATACCTCCTGGTCATTTCAAAGAATGGGGGAAAAAACTTGGCCATGTTTCTTTTACGTGGGTTGATTGATTGATTGATCGATACTTCATGAGATTATGGAGTTGCTCCATGAAGATGATTTTTCAAACATTTTTACTCTGGAGATGCCTCGGTAACTCAGTTAGGCAACCGGCTTTTGATTTCGGTTCACGTCATGATCTCAGGGTTGTGAGATCAAGCCCGGTGTTGGTCTCCATGCTCGGTGGGGAGTCTGGTTGTGATTCTGTCTCTCCCTCTGCCTGCCCCTAACCGCTCTCTCCCTCCCTCTCTCTTTCTCTCAAATAAATACATCTTGTAAAAAAAATTTTCAGGGGCGCCTGAGTGCCTCAGTGGGTTAAGCCTCTGCTTTAGGCTCAGGTCATGATCTCAGGGTCCTGGGATCGAGTCCCGCATCGGGCTCTCTGCTCAGTAGGGAGCCTGCTTCCTTTTCTCTCTCTCTGCCTATTTGTGATCTCTGTCTGTCAAATGAATAAATAAATCTTAAAAAAAAATTTTCACTTTGTTTCTCACCTGCTATTGGAATCCAGTGCTGCCTTTTCCTTGTAGATGTTATTTTTTCCATCCTTACTTGGGGAGATCTACCCTGATCAAGTTAACGGGGACACATATTTACAGTATCTCCTGCCACCTACCTACCTTTCTCTAAGTCATTTAGGATGAAGGATGAATGGTTTCTACAGGAGAAATCGCCAATGTCGAAGAGCGAGCGGGAGCACGGGACCGTAGGCGCTGAGGCGCCCTGAGTCAGCACGGATCAGCAGACGCAGTGTTTAGGAAACTCTGTCTGTTCTTTTCCTGGCAAAGCCGCTGTGCTCCCCAGCTCTGCGCCTTCCCGTCCTTCCCCTGCTCAGTTGAATGGAAACCCACCTACTGGAGAGAGAACGATGACTAGTAACCCAAAACAGAGCTTTCAGTTTTTCCGAAACAACATACTTTAAAAAATAAGGTGTGCTTCATTTTCATATTGGTTTATGATAAAACATCTTTTGGAGGTGACCTAGTCGTGGACGAGCTGGTTCTGAACGGTGCTGCAGAGGGATTCCTCCGTGGGTCCCAGGCCACCCCGACTCCCAGCTCAGCTCTGTCATCCAGATGATGCGAGGTGAGCTAGAGGTAGAAACTTGGTAGAAACTTGACCTAAATGGAGTTAGAAACGCCATTGTTCCCTAATTTTCCAGGAACTCAAATAATGTCTTTGCAGCAATTTTCTAGGAAAACAGCCATTAAAAATGTTTAATAACCTGTGGTCACTTGGATACAACTAATTATCTTGGACTCACTTTCTGCCAATAAAAAAAAAATCTTGCCAGAGAAATGAAATTGGAGTTCCTATTTTTAGCTAGCTTTAATTTGTCAATCATTGACCTACTTTTCTCTGGTAGCTTGAAATAAACTAGAAAATAATAGCAACAATGCTAGTACTGGTACAGTCATTTTCAGTGCACAAAGTACTTTTCTTATATATTGTCTCTGGTTTCACCCTCACAGTGACTCTGAAGAAGTGTTTTGTTTTTCTTAGTTTACAGATTAGAAAACAAACTTGGGTTAAACAACTTAACCACCATCACATTTCCAAATCCAGTGTGAATGTGTTGGGATTAGGCTCAACAATAATACAAACCACGCTCATGCCATTTCAAGAAACACAGGACAGTTGTAATCTTTTGACATACTCGTGGTCCAATATGGCTGCCGAAGTGCCAGCCATCCATATGTATTTCAGGCATCAGAATGGGGGAAGGGGTGAGGAGAAAGAGTGGACTTACTCCTTTTTAAGAGGACTTTCTAGAATATGGACTATACTTCTGCTTGTATCCCAGTGACTAGGACTTACTGATATGGCCACTCTTAGTTGTCAGGAAGAGCCTTGGAAAGGTTTCAGGGTGGAAATGTTTCCGTTATCTCTTGGAGACTGGGCAAATTTCTGAAATAGCGCTTCACTGCACTTGGGTTTAGAAGAGAAGTGAGAGCCTTAGCCCCCAAACATTGCTTAACCCTTGACCACATAAGATAGGCTGGGTAGTCACTTTTATTGTCTTGAGCTGATTTGGAACACAGGTGTCATATTATAGCAGGGAACCTGTTTGCTAAAGGCAAAGGCAAGTCCTGATTGTGTTCATGAATATTTGCTAAATTAATGTAGCTGAACCGCGTTTGTGGTGAGCCGTGTGAGCAGGTAGTGTGCTTGGGAAGGCAACAACAAGGCTGACTAGGGTCTGACTCGAATCTTGCCACGGGCAGCCAGTTGATGGAGATAGCTGTGACCTTCAGACTCTGATGTAAATTCTTAAAGTTGACTTGGTGGGCTCCTGGCAGAATTTAAAAAACAGAAAACAAAACGTTGATGCTAAATCCACATGCCCCCTTGGTGTTCCTTCCACTGAAACCATAAAAGGATGGTTTATAGGATGTTGGAGATTTACAGGATCAACTCCTTGGTAGTTCTGTTACCAATGGTCAAGGAACCTGTAGGTGCCATATGGCCTGAGTGGAGAGGGCTTCTTATTCCTGACTTGATTTCTGGCAGGGGGGAAAAAAAAAATCCCAATTTCCAAGTACCTGGGCATGTACTTTTTGCTTTGTCGCCCAAATAGCACTCAAGTCCGGGTCCATGAGCTGAGCCAGTAGAGGGTGTCTTCCCTCTGCACTTTGTCATTTGAATCAACTGCCCCAAGGGCTTTGGAGTCATGCTGCACATACACTCGTCTCACAGATGCTGACTGCCCCTGGCGATCTTTTATTTATTTATATTTTTTAAAAAATAAGATGAAAACAGAGCACCTCTGAGTTCGGGATTGAAAGCATTTTGTGTGTGTTTGTGTATCTGTGTATAATATTTCACGTGGTGTATCACGTTAGCCTCTTAATAGGATTTTCCTTAGGTCACAAATCCATATAGAATATTTGACAGTGGCGCTCGCTCTAATATTTTTGTCGCGGGGATGGACGGATGACCACATTTCTCACGAGTGAGCACGGCTGGTCTCTTCAGGGTGTCAGGAGAAACTTTATGGGGCAGTCAGCACCGTCACATATTTTATTTAGACCGGGGATGTTCCGTCCCATAACTTACTTGTCTCATTTTGTTACATTTCCAGTCACATTTTTTTTTCTTTTAGTTTGCCTTTCTAATTCTATGAGAATCTGTCAATATAGCTGTAGTCTGCCTATGTGGAAAAAGACTTACCAGTCGTGGCAATGTTGGTGCCCAGATCTACGTAGGACATGATTTGAGATGCGTAACGGTGGTGTTAGATACGAGACCTTTTTCGCAGTCGGATGGGAAATACTCAGGTTAGTATATTTCTTTACCATCATGGAAACGGCTGTCTGTTTACTACATCTGAAGATGTTATTCTTAGAACTTAAGGCTTTTTATTTTTCATTTTGGTTAGTTGGGTGGTCATCATCATAATGCTTCCGTGATTTGGTCTTCTGGCTTTGGGAAGGACTTCCAGCACTGAAGGACACATATCCATATCGTTAGAGATTTAAAATACCCATCCCCCACCCTGGCCTTTCTGGTGCAGTTGCTTCTGCCAGGAACTACGTATATGGTCATCAACAGTGTATGGATGTTGATTTAACTCTCCGTTTGAGAAACATACAGAGATAATGTCTTGACAAGAACTGGCAGGCAGTATAAAGATGTATGCACATACAGTTCCGCTCTTAATTCGCCCATGATTTTGTCTCTGCCCAGCAAGATTAAATGTTGTCTTTAATAGAGTTGTCTTGGGCGCTCCTGGGTGACTCAGTCGGTGAAGTCTGCCTTTGGCTCAGGTCATGATCCCAGGGTGATGGGATCGAGTTCTACGTCAGGCTTCCTGCTTGGTGGGGGGCCTGCTTCTCCTTCTGCCCCTCACCCTACTTATGTGCTCTCTTTCTCTCAAATAAATAAGTAAAATCTTTTAAAAAACTGAAAAAAAAAATTCAGCTGTGGTGTGTTGTTGTGTGTGTGGGTACCTGTACCATGCACGGTAGAGTGGGCATTAAATGTCCTTTCCTGATGGAAGGAAACAGGGTACTTTTGCTCTGATTTGAGCCCTGGAAGGGGAATGACCGGCTTTATCCATGAAGGTGATTGACTCCTGATAATGACTGTTTTCTGGCGCCAGATTTGGGGAAGGAGCAAGCAGATACTTCCTGGAGTCTGAACTGTCCAAAATGGATTTCGCTTAGTGAGAGTCCGCAAGGAAGCAGCGAACCCTTCCTGGGTGGCTCCTGGGTGCCAAGCCCTCCCCTAATGACTTTACACATGTTAACGCGTTTAAACCCGATAGCAAATCTGCAGATAAATGTGGTTCCCCCAGTTCACAGATGAGGAAACAATCTGGGGCTTTGAGAACTGAACTCGCCTGGAGTCAGACAACTCGTAAGAGGGATCAGAATTTAACTTCGGTCCGTCTGATGATAAAGCTGTCCCGTTTCTAGGGCGCCGTGGAAACTCGTGTCACTGTGAGTCCGATAGGCTTTTTCAATCGGGAAATGCCCCTTAAAATATTGTTACGTGAAATCATAGCAATGCCTTTATGTGCTAAACTCACAGACTCCGCTTACCTTGTCTGAATAAATTGGAAAGTATTTATGAGCCTGTTCCATGCCCCTAACAAAGTCCTGAATGCTGTAAGAGGACGAAAGAAGGGTAAGGTGTGGTCCCTCCCCTTGGATGGGTAACTGCCCTTTGGCAAGGAGAAAAGAGCATTTAAACTGGTTGTCATGACAATTTCTTTTTCTTCTTTTTATGTCATGTTAGTCACCGTCCAGTACATCATTAGTTTTTGCTGTAGTGTTCCATGATTCATTGTTTGCATGTAACGAGTGCTCCGTGCAATCCGTGCTCTTAATACCCATCACTGGGCTCACCCATCCGCCCACCTCCCTCCCCTCTAAAACCCTCAGTGTGTTTCTCAGAGTCCATCGTCTCTCGTAGTTCATCTCCCCCTCAGATTGCCCTGCCTTCATTTTTCCTTCCTTCTCCTAAGGTCCTCCGTGCTATTCCTTATGTTCCACATACGAGTGAAACCATACGATAATTGACTTTCTCTGCTTGACTTATTTCATTTAGCATAATCTCTTCCGGTTCCATCCGCATCGAAGCAAACGGTGGGTGTTCATCCTTTCTGATGACCAAGTAATATTCCATTGTGCATATGGACCACATCTTCTTCATCCATTCGTCTGTTAAAGGGCCTCTTGGTTCTTTCCACAGTTTGGCCACTGTGGCCAATGCTGCTAGGAACATTGGGGTGCATGTGCCCCTTCTTTTCACTACGTCTCTATGTTTGGGATAAGTACCCAGTAATGCAATTACTGGATTACAGAGTAGCTCTATTTTCCACATTTTGAGGAGCCTCCACGCTGTTTTCCAGAGTGGCTGCACCGGCTTGCGTTCCCACCAACGGTGTAAGAGGGTTCCCCTTTCTCTGCATCCTCGCCAACACTTGTTGTTTCCTGTCTTGTTAATTGTGGCCATTCTGACTGGTGTCAGGTGGTATCGGTGATTTCTAATCAATCCGTGACTTGTGGGCTATCGGCAGTAACTCTGGGGCTGTGTGCTGTGTGCTGTGTGCAAAGACCTGGGGAAGCAGGGGAGGGGCAGAGGAACCCCAGCCTTGCTGAGCAGAGCCCTGCAAGGATGCTCTCCATGGGGCAGTTGGAGGATGGAGAGGAGACTTGGAGGGCTCGCTGGGTTAAGCACAGACCCCAGAAGCACAGCGTCATTGTCCCGCAGTGGAACGGGAGGACCCTCAGCCGGTCGGGCACTCCAGGGTTTTCAGTGCATCTCCTTCTCGTTTAGCCTCACGGCCTCTCTTACCGAGGGACGCTTCCGACCCTCCCCGTTGTTGTCGTCGCCACCCTTATCTGACAGAGGAGGAGCACCAGCCAAGCCCTGTTCCACCTCCCACTGTACTCTGTGACGGGATCCAGAGATGGGTGAGGGGGCGGGCCTAGGGGAAGCAGCACCCCACCTGCTCATGGACCCCAGGCTAGTGGGGCACAGAGACTTGACATCATACTAAGTCTTCTGATTCCAGTTTGGATCTAAAAAGCAAGGGCTTTTCCAGAGTCTGCCCCTTCCATGGGCTCCAGTTTCTGAATGGGCTGTATTCCTGACTTTTTCTTTTCTTTCACCACCTCCCCCTGCCCCGCCAGCCCCCGCTATTTTCTTTTGCGACCTCTTGTAATGGGATCTCCTGACAGTGGCTCTCTCCTTTGCTGCAGGTGTGATGGAGCTAGAATCCCAGGCCCAGACCCAGATACCTGTTGTCAGATCAAGGGTGTCTTGTTTTGGTTGTACCAGATCTCCATTTACAGAATCAGTTTTAATGAGAAAATACATTCCAGGGTAGGACCTACCATCTAATTTGTTGGGGCGGAGGGCAAAACAAAAATGTGAATGCTCATGGTCAAAAATGATGAAGAATTTCAAGATGATGGGGCCCCTGGATGGCTAAGTTGGTGAAGCAAGTGCCTTCGGCTCAGGTCATGATTTCGGGGTCCTGGAACCGAGCCCTGCATTGGGCTCCCTGTTTGGTGGGGAGTCTGCTTCTCCTCTGCCTCTGCCTGTCACTCCCCCTGCTTTTGCTCTCTCTCTTTGTCTAAATAAATAAATAAAATCTTAAAAAATAAAGAATTTCAAGATAGTGGACTTAGTGCATTCAACCGAATGCAGTGTCCTTCTGAGCTTGGCCTCTGTGAGGCGGGCCCTGTTTGGAGGTTTGGCTCAGTATACAAAGAAACACCTCCTCCCCTAGAAGCTTATCAGGGCCTCCCCAAACAGGAAGTGGGGAGGAGGCACGCGCACACACACAGGGGCCGGAAAGGAGCAGGATTCAGGGTGCCGGGTAGAGGTGGTTTCTTGCATCTTTCAGGCTAGGTGTACCAGGAGTGTTAACTCTCCATGGTAGGAGGAAAGATAGCTCTTCATTAGTCATTCCCGAAGAATTCGGATTTGGAGCAAAGGAGAGAAGGGGAGTGAGAGGGAGCACGCATCAGGCCTTCTGTGCTCACGGCCAGCCCGGATTGGGTTCAGGTTCAAGTGTGTAAGTTTGTTATTTTAAGCGGAGATAAGGCCCATCATTATGAAGAAGTCCCAGCACCTTCCACATGTACTTCTGGCACAAAACCAGATGGGATAGAAACTTACACAAAAATCACATCTGCTACTCTGGACAATTAAACAAAACATGAAATTGCAGCTAAAACCACAGGGTATTTAAATAGAACAAGATTTCAAACGAAGGACTCATGTTGTTGAACCAGAATGAGGTATAACTCTGCATCTCCTGTTTTGTTTTTTGTTTTTTGTTTGTTTGGGGGGGTTTTTGGGGGTTTTGTTTTTGTTTTTCCGTAAGGTCGGGTTTAGGTTTTGTTTTGGGGTTTTTTTGGTTGTTGTTGTTATTGTTGTTTTGTTTTTTGGGGTTTTTTTTTTGTTTGTTTTTTTGTTTTTAACATTAGTAAATGTGCCCATGTACCAAAGACAACTTTTCTCATTCTGGGGGAGGCTAAGCCAAAATTTTGTCCTTTTTAAAATCCTACTACCAAAGGGACATGAAAAAAAAAATCCTAACATTTATTTCACACCAGCCATGTACTAGGGGCCCACCAAAGCCACAGACAGAAAGTTCTGCCAACTTTAGTTTACAGTTGAAAACACAAGCTCCAAGATGTCACCCACGGCCTCCCTGCCAGTAAGTGATGCAAACGGGACTTGAATTCTAAGTCCAAAGCCCATGTTCCCCGCCCCCAACACACACACACCGGATTACCCTCCCATTTCGATTCCAGCAGGGGAAGCCAGAGACAGAGAGAGGAACAGAGCCTGCAAAGTTCTCCAGACTCTCAACCTTGCAGGAGCCGTGTCATCGGGAAGGACCCCAGCTGTTAATACTCTTGGGGTCCTTGTGGAGGTGGAATACTGCTTTATAACCTTGCTTTTGCTCCCTGAAATGTTTCTGAAATGTGATTCGGATTTCTAGCTCACGTCTCCTTCCTGCTGTGTAAAACCCCATGGTTCCCACCAGTACGAACAATCGAGAAAAGCCTATCAGCTCTTGCACAAAAGAAATTTCACTAGCTTTCCACTCTCCTTGCCCACTCTCCTCCGCCTCACCACCCCCAGACCCTGAATGTTTGCCTGTTGGTGTGAGATAAGGATGCGTCTACTGTGAAGCCTGTTCAAATTGATTTAAACTTCAGACCCATTGCCTCCCCCTGTGTGTGTGGTTTGATTCCCTCACTAATAAATTGAATTTACCGGCTCGAGGTTTTGAGGGGATCGTGAAGAATCTCACAGAGGTTGATTGAGACTCTGGCCCCACATCATGGATCTGTACCCCGGGTTCATGTCATTTCCTGGCCCCTGCAGAGCTGGGAAGAAGACACATTCCCACTGGTATCAGAAGCGGCTCCATCTGAGTCATGTCCTGCAGGAGGGGAAAGTATGAAACAGGGGCCTCTCAGGGCGCCTGGGTGGCTCAGTGGGTTAAAGCCTCAGCCTTCGGCTCAGGTCATAATCTCAGGGTCCTGGGATTGAGCCCCGCATTGGGCTTTCTGCTCAGCAGGGAGTCTGCTTCCTCCTCTCTCTCTGCCTGCTTCTCTGCCTACTTGTGATCTCTGTCTATCAAATAAATAAATAAAATCTTTTAAAAAAAAAAAGAAAGAAAGAAACAGGGGCAACAGGCTCAGAAGACCCCTAGGTACAGTGGGAAGGCGTGGGTCCTAGTCTCTTCTCCGTCCCTCAGGCGGTGGAGTCTCCCACATCCTTTATTAGCACAGCTAGGCTTCTCCCACCAGGCTGTTTGCAGGGATCCGGTGAGGTGTACTGTGTGTGCTGCCCAAATAAAAATGACATCATCCTAACCAGGAAGCTGGGGCTGTCCAGGAGCCGTGTGCCAAACGTGGGCCTTAAGCCAATTTTTACTCCTATATTAATGAATAACTGTGCTCTAGGTGCAGGGGTGCTCTGTTACTGAAAGGGAGTTGGGTCCAAGTGCCGCCAATGATCCCACCTCCTTAATCTGTGGAAGAGTCAGCACCCCTGCACCTCTCGGCACACTCCTCTGCTCGCCTGCACCTGCTCGCACCCCTGCCTGTTCACAGCAGCTCGCAACAAGGTAACGGGCTTGAGAGCAGAACGCCCACCCCCCTGCACATACCCAGCCCAGCCTTGCTTCTCTGAGCGCCGGGAGAGAAGCCCGGCCCGGTGCAGAGGGCGTGGACGCTGATGAACTGGACTTGGACGGTCTGTGTGACCCTGGACTGAGTCCAGCCTCTCTGAGCCGGTTTCCTACAAGATGGGTCTCTGAGATCTACTTCTGAAGATTGTAGTGGGGCTCAGGTGCGGTCATGGGGATGAAGAAAAACGGAAGTTCTTGGTCGAGGTTCAAGCGCTGTAGCGGGAGTCCAGATCTCGGTTCAGAGGCTGTCTCACGGGCTCTGTCATTTTAGAAAATGGATGGTTTTCCAGAACGTGTCTTAATCAGCAAGACCTTTAAAAGTGGCCCGATGAGCCCTCGGAGTGCCGTTTTCCCTTCCTACAAAGAAAGGAGAGTGACTTGCCCCTGGTCACCAAGTTCAAGGGCAGCAGGCCAAGTCCATCAGCCTCAGCAGAAAACCAGCGATTTTCCCCTGGAGCCACTTCTTGATGGTGAAATCCCCACGGCCGCCCAGAGTCACCTCCCATGTTCCAGCTGCGTCGGCCTCACCATCTCAGGGACATTCGCTTCCCTTTGTGACCAAGGCAGGTTAGAGCCCTTCTCTTCCCGCTTCCTGGCATGCGTCATGGCCCAGGTGGCTTGCGGAAGATGCTTGCGGGCATTCTGCATCTATGTGGCTCCACTGTCTTCTCCTGGACGGTCTGGTCAGGCAGTGATCCCGTTGGCCCGTCCCTCCTACTGCAGGAACCTTTGAAGCCCGTCCCCATCTCTACTAGTTGGCGCGGACAGCCCAGAGAATTCCCTCGAGCCAAGCGCCTTTCTGAAGCCAAGTGCCCGTGTCACGGTGTCTTTTGGTGGCCCTGAACCTCTTACTCCAATTTGCAGCGAAAGTTCTGGCGTTCATGACGCAGGCGTGAGAGGTGTGCAGAGAAGGAGGCGGGGAGGCGTTTGACTCTGAAAGGGGGACACAGGCCAGACAAGCGGCATTTGTGCACTTGTTCATTCCAAAGACCGACACCCCTCTGTATCTGGCTGATCCTTTGAGCAAAGTAAATTGCAAAGTAGATCCCTCCTGACCCTGTTGCCTTAAGATGCCAGCTTTCACAAGAGGGGCACGCTTTGCCCCGGATTCCTGGGGGCCCTTCTGTCCACCCTCTCTGCCCCTTTCCACTGCCTTCCTTTTCCCTGAAAACCTCGAGGATTTGCAGTACTCCCTGACCAACATCTTCAACCAGCGGACCACCAGGGGATTTGAGTGTTTATTGCTTTTTTTCTCCAGGATTGGAGCAGCTCTGACCAGCTACTATTTGAAAAACATAGAAGTTTTTTGTTTTGTTTTGTTTTGTTCTGTTCTGTTTTTTGCTTATTATCAATTAAATGAGAACTTGGCATCTTTCTTGCTCCAGGGGTGTGTGTATTTGGGGAGAAGGGATATCCAGCCTTCCCTTACCCACCCCCCTTTCTGTCTCCTGGTAGCCCAAGCTGGTGTTCTGACCCACACCAACGATGGCAGGGTGTCTTTTATCAAAGGCAGACGTTCAGCAATTAGCTTTCTTGTCTACCTGTCTCTATCTGTCCCCTTTGCCCCAAGGGTTCGCCTGTCGGTCAGTCTGTTGTCTGCTCATGGCATTTGTCTGGGATGCAGAAGTCCCCGCACTTGACAGTCACTACAGTCTTTCTGTCTTTTCTCTTAAACAGCTTTTTTAAAGCCCCCAGAGACCCTTTAAAAAAAAGAAAAAGAATGCAAATGGAAATTGCGCTGGAAGCGAAAATGAATGCTGCTGTGAGTCATGGGAGCCTGGCCACACAGGGACAAACTAGTTTTTATTTTGGGTAATATTTCTTCTTAGGCATTTATTACACCTCTGTTAAACACAGCTCATGGGACACAGTGTTCCTCACAGGCAGTCAGAGAGAAAGCTGCAAGTTCAGCCATCAGGAGGGCAGGGCGACTTATCGTTAATAGCGGCCATTACAGCTGGAAGGAAAAATTACCCGTCTGCCCCCACCAGACCTGCCTGCCTGGGACGAGCCCGGGCCTCCCGGCAGGAAGGGGGGCTGGGCGGACATGAGGGAAGGAGAATGGAATGCAGAAACCCTAGATCGTGATCAGTGGAGGAGAAGGTAGAGCTAAATTCAACTGTGGGCCCTTCCGCAGGCGTCGATGAAACCCCACCGGTGCCAGCACACGGACAGCACCCCCTCCCCTGTTCCCATGAGCACGCCAGATAGGATAGCTCTTTCCCAAAGATCTGCTGTCGGGTCCAGTTCAGCTCGGGATTGGAAACTGGACAGAAAGATTTGCTCCTCAGCAACGCCTTCCAGTGCGGTGCTTTCCACCTCAAGATATAATTTAGAACAGATTTACTACACCAAAAATCGTTGTCATTAGACCTCAGGTTTCCACAGTGCAGTTTCTGGTTTTTTTTTTTTTTTTTTTTTTTAAGTCTGTATTAAAAAGAGCCTATGGTTTGAAATCCTTTGAGACATGTTAACTCCAAGCCAAAGACGCAGCCCCATTTCCCCAACTCTGACAAGTCCCTCCACAAGTGCGTGTGTTCAGTGGGGCCGTATAAGGTGTCAGCTAGGAAAATAAATTTGAGAGTACTTTGCGTGGAGAGTGTGTTTGTAACAGTGACAGCAGGGGACCCTGGGTGGCACCATCAGTGGAGCGTCGGGCACTTGGTTTCCGCTCAGGTTGTGATCTCGGGCTCCCCGTGTCGGGCTCCACACTCAGCACGGAGTCTGTTTGGCATGCCCTCTCCCTCTCTCACTCTAACTCCCTCTCTCTAATAAATAGATAAATCTTTAAAAAAAAAAAAAACAACTTTCAGAAGGGAAAGGCGTAGGCCCATTTCGCAGCTAGTGCTCACTCCCTGGGGCGCAGAGTTGACCGTGGGTCTCAGGATCCCAGACTCCAGTTTGGAGAATTGTGACAGAACCTGGACCTGTGGCTTGGAGTGCGACCCCTCTGCCCTCCCCCTGCACACCCTGCCCCTCGGGAGGGCAGAATCACAGACCTGCGTGCTGTGGGGAGTGGCGGTGGGGCAGAGAATTGGAGTGAGGCCTGAAAGACGAGTGGGATGGCCCCAGCGATGACCTCTGGAGCTGGCTGGAAGTCTGAGCAGAGCCGGCAGGACGCAGCATTTAGGCAGTGCTGAGTCAGCGGTCGGGTCCGCGGTTGGGCCTGTCTGAGGGCCTGTCTGAGGGCCGGGTTCCTGCGGAGTCAGACCAGGAGAGCGTCGTGCTGGAGTGTTTGATTTTCCAGATACGGCCACGCCCGGTGCTGGGCTCCAGCCCTAGACTCTTCCTTGGCTATCAAAACCAGTGTCAGGTCAGGTCGGCCTAACTCCTCCCGAGAGAATTCTTGATAGAGCTCAGCTCCTTCTTGCCTTTGGTCGCTCGGTCCCGTGAAGAGTGGGGGTGCCCAGCGTCTGTGTTGGCGGCACAGTTCTGGACACTCGATTATCTTGGCTGCCCGTTAGCGTGAATTCTAAGCTCTCCCTGCAAGGATCTTCGGCTCCGTGTCGTTCATGGACTAGAACTCTTACGTGTCGGAAAGACATTGAAAAGTAGGTCTGGGAGAGAATTAGCTGAGGTGAGATTCGACTGAAGAGAAGCAAGTGTGGCAGGGCCCGTGGGAGCCACGGGCAAATCTGCGATGTCCGCGCCTCAAGAAATAGGTCCAGGACTCGGGGACGTCAGCAGGACCTCTTTCCCTGTAGTCCCCGTGGTAGGCCAAGCGGTTCCCTAAAGTTGTGTCCATTTTGGATTCTTTGACCTTTAAGAACCACGAGTAGCAGAGGGAACTGTTGGCAAACGATGAAGAATTTCATTTCAAAGACCCTGTGGTTATTCTTCAGAAGAGAGTGGGTCGTTGACTTGCCTCATGTACAGGGCTTCTGCCCGGAGGATATTTGGAAAAGTCTGTCGTGAAGAAATGGCAGAGCAAGCGAAAATAAACCTAATATGCTTTCCTTTTCAAGCAAGGTCCTTTGGGAAACTTCCAGAATTGCAGAAGGCATGATGCCTCCTCTCCCAGAGTTGATTCAGTGAAGACCTTTTCATACCACCAAATGCTGACTCTCCAGGGTGAGGAGAAGTCTCTGTTGGGGAGACAGAAAAAGCAGCTCCAATCTGGTTTGGGTTGGTTTGGGATCCTCAAGGCGAGGATGGGATTCTTACCTTGATTTGCTTGGATTTCCAAGCGGTCACTGTGATAAGAGGCCGTGGGCTCTGAGCCACAGACTCCGCTCAAGTTGCTTCTGGGGCCGGCCGAGGGAGGTGTTTATGCTGGCTTGTTAGGATTTAGGGGATATTGCATTTTTAACGGACCTGAAAAATCCGTGCAAGGGCGGCCACCCAGAGACTTTTTCCTAAGGCTGGGCGCAGTAGAAGGGGGACGTGGGCATCCGTTAGGATCTCGTGTTTCTTCCGTAAGACCGCCTTCTCCCCATATCTCAGTTACTGTCTCCCAGTGTAATTACCATCGCCAGCGTTTCCTGTTTGTCCCCCGCAGGTACACCACATTGCGGCCCAGCAGGAATACACAGTACCCTTTGCCAGTGCCGATCAGGGCTTGATTACACTTCACGGCTGTAATTCAAGCCTGCTAATCCTCCTCTGCGTTCGGAAAAGAGGCCTGTTCTATTAGATAAGCTGATTACTGTCTGGTGTGTGCTTCATGCCTAGCAAGAGTTGTTTATATGTGGAATTATTGCTGGTTGGTCTGTGCCTTACTGCTCCGAGTGAGCTGGCTGCGGGGTCCGGGGTATCGGGCTTCACCTCCGATCTGGGAGGGGTGAGAAATGGAGTCTTGATGACGGCTGCTCTGCCCCCAACCTCCGCGCCCCTGGCGGCCTATTTACTTTTCTGCGCTGTGAGCGGAAGGAACCAGATAAGATTTTTAAGAGTCCGAGACGTTTGGCCCCGGGCCCCGCTGTCAGAGATCACAGAGTGAGAGGTCACTGCGCCAGACGCTGCCCGTGCCCCGCCGCTGGGGGCGGACCGTGTGGGTGGTGTGGGGTCTGGAGGGGCCGGGGGAGGGAGGACGGCGGCGGCGGGCAGAGCCAGGTGTGTGGCAAAGTCCACAGCCACAGACCCGAGAGGGCCCAGCCGCAAGGCGAGACGCCTGCAGAGACCATGTGAACCTTCTTTTGCCTCCGGAGATGTTTTCTTCAAAGCCACAGAAGCCTTGAAACCACCTTTGTCTCGCCCTCCTGGCCCATCGCAGGGCGGCCGTGCAGCTCGGGCCTGGCTGTGGCCTACGACGCCCTGGCTCTTCTGGAGGACGGGGTGCTTGTGTACGACCGTCTGTCTGCCAAGCGAACTTGGCGTGACGGACGCTGCCTGCGGCCCCCCCTACCCCCACCAAAGCAGCTCTCCAGGGAAAGGCGGGGGCTGGGGGGGTCCGTCCTGTCCCCAGATGCAGAGCTGGGTTTGTGCCTCCTAACGGCTCTTAAGCTGTAAGTTCCACCAGAGGTTGCTGTCTTACGGCGTCAGGATGAAGACAGGCCGATAGCCTAGGTCAGAGGTGTACACGCACCCCTGGCCCTTGGCCTTGTCGATCTCCATCGGCAGAGTTTGGCACCTGCTTGTGTATTATTTGAGTATGCGGTGGCCTGCCCTGGAGTGAGGGGGTCAGGATGAGCATCGGCACGCTGCGCTGGGGAAAGATCCCCGGCAGAGGCGTTCTGAGCAGTAAACTTCCTACATACACACGGCTCGGCCTTAACCATCTGCTTGTCTGCCTTCCTCCATCCGTCCCTCTGAGGCAGGCCTTTTGTCTTTTATTTCTGTGTCCCCAGGACGCCTATACTGCCTGGGATGGGGGGGTGGGGGGAAGAGCTCCAGCAATGATGTCTTTGACTTGGTGAATGAGGGGCTCCCAGGAGGTGCCGTAGGTTGAGCATCTGACTCTTGGTTTCGGCTCAGGTCACGATCTCAGGGTTATGGGATCGAGCCCCGCACATAGCCTAAGGTCCCTCTCTCCCTCTCTCTCTCCCTCCGCCCCCCCACCCCCGTGTTCTCATGTACTCTCTTCTCTCTCTCAAATAAATACTTTTTTAAAAATTAATGAACGTATAAACTGATGATCTATTTCAGTCAAAAGTGCCCTACCCAAGAATGAATCCAGGAAAGCTCCCCGCACGAGCTTTCCCTCTCATGTACCTTTCCTTCTTTTTCTTTCTTGAAGCGGACTCTGAGTCCCCAGGGGCACGGCTGTTCTTGGATGTAAAGGGCACGCACGGGGAGCTGAAGGCAGGACAGACCCTGCAGAGCCAAGTCGCGTGTTAGGAAGGACACTGACATGAGATTTAGACCGAAGGGCAGCTCGTTCTGTCCTCTCCGCTGGGCTTCTGGTCTGTGTGATGCTTCTTGACCCGCAGACATCTCGAGTCTTATTTCATCTCCCGATTTTTTCTCCCTTGGCCTCTGTCACCTTCCTCTTAGTGCTCTCCCCCACCCCCACACTCTCCTTCTTCCCTTCCCTTTTCTAGGGAAATCCTTATCTGATCTCCTGAAGAGAAGGATAAGGGCTGTCAGGATATGGGCTGTCCCCTCAGAGAGAATTCTTTCTCTTCCAAACTTGAATTAACTTGTGCTTCTAGGACAGATCCCAGGAACCACACAGAGGGCGTGGCAGCTAAAACAGAGCTCTGAAAACTAGCTGCGAAGTTCAAAGCCTATTTTAAGCACTGAGAATTGTCTCCAAGGTGCTTTGATTGATTTTTTTCTTCTTTATTTTAAGGGGTTATAAATGTTATGAGTTTAGTGGGCCCATCACTGTACGGATGGCTTTAGGTTCTTGGTCAGAGCTAAAATTTAAGATGGGATATCGACTCTAGATGCATGGTTGTGTGTTTGTGTGTTCTCTGTGAGTGTGTGAGATATGTGTGCTGTCTTCAGAAGATGGAGGTGCGAGCCTTCTTTTTCTTCTACACGTGAGCTGAGTACATGCGTGACTCTCAGAAGGATAACTGTCCAGGAAAACCACGTTTTGAAATTCACCTTAGCATCTTTGAAATCCTCTCCAACGTCTTGAGAGTCGAGAAGTAAGTAGTGATGTCGCATCCCAGAGACTCGAACCACGGAGCCACGCCTGCGCATTTTTCTCACAGGACATAAGCAAGGACGAAACTGCCATGTTTTGAGCGTCTAGGGTCCTCCCAAACACAGAATGACACTAGCAGCCACATGGCAGAGGGAAATCAGGGAAACCTCAGCTTTTCATTCTGTTCATAATTCTTTACATCCTTGTCACTGAGAGACTGAATGACTCTGATCTCCTGCGTGTCGCTGGCATCCCGAGTTTTAAGACCAGCAGTTTGAATGTTCGCCTAAAGTAGAAATCCCTAGGGCTTTAACCAGAGTCAGTTTCCTGGGATCCTCTCTCAAAGCGGAAACGGAAATACATAAACGTGGTTTTTGTTGGTTTATGTCATGTTAAAATTAGCGAGTTTTTGTCCTAATGTTGTTCCACCATCCCCTGTGGAAAATAACGTTTGAAGATGAGGGCAGTAGGCTGAGACGGCTCCCGACCTCTTCACCTTCTCTAGGAAAAGGACATGTACGTGATCCCGACATCGCGTAATGTGATGGGGGTGTCCGGCATCTCCTTCTCTGGAGGACTGCAAAGCCTCTTTCTTCTCACCTGTCTGAGCCCATACTGATAGGCCATTCTGATAGTAAACGGAGGTAGAGAGGGGACCCAGAGGTGGGGTTTGGAAGTTGGGAACAGAGCCTAGAATTTGGAGGCCTCTCCCACCATGTGATGTCAAACCTCAAAACCAAGGTCCTACACGAGCAACCCGGTTCCATTCATTACCAAACAGCAACAATGCACCTGCTGGGATCTCACCTCCACATCTTCGGTCACGAGAAGTGAAAACAAATCCATATTTTTTAAAAAGTGTTTGCATGACTGTAATCGTGATGGCTCAGTGCGTTAACAATTTCTGTGGCTTCGGGGCTTCCTTTAAGACAGAACAGGGTAGATAGAGGGTGTCGGAGCTGGATAAGCCACAGGTGTTGTTCCGAGTTTTCCTTGGTCCGGGCTAGCTCCGGAGAGCAGAGACATGCGGCAAAAAGGCAGCACGAATGTTCGCGTTAGCCTCCAACCTGTGGAAATTCCTGGCCAATAATTCTGGCCCTGGTGTCCCAGCTCAGCGCTGTGAGTGAGTCAGGCCATGCTACTAGCTTTGCTCAACTGTAGGGGAAAACCCAAAGTCAAACACATAACCCCGATGTGGCCATGACCCCATCTGACTCCCCTGTGCCTCTATTCCCGCCTCTGACGAAAGGGTTTCCTAATACCCCAGAATGCACATGTGAGAATAAAGGCAAATGAGCCCATTTTTGATAAATAGCGGTGTACAGTTGAATGCCTTCACAAGAAAAGAGCATCACGGCCTCCATTCTCCCACACCCCTTGCCCACGCATCTACCCGTTTTCACTCTGTGGTATTAACCAACGCCTCTCTTTCCTCCGTGATTCCGCAGACTTACTGCTGGTTGAGCCTCCCCCATGGAAATACGGGCCTTATTAGCAGAGAGCAGGTTCTCCAGTATATGTTTGTGGAACGAAGAGTGGAGGAACCGGGGTCCTGGTTGGACTGGCAGCGTTGGTGCCGTCGCGCCGGCCGGTATAGGCTGAGAGATTCGTATTTTAACGGAGCTGTAAGGCTGTCACCAACCATAAGTGGAAATGACCAGTTTGGCAGAGTCGAGCAGAGTGCCCCGGGAAAGCAGGCCGCGCCGAAAGAGAAGAGCAAATTTGGCTTCTGAGTTACCGTATGTCTGGTACCCCAGAGGATGTGAGCCCCGGCAGAGGCCCCTACGGAAGTGGGGACAGCTGGAGTCCCCTCTCCAATCTGTAGGGCCCTTGCTGAATGCTCAGCAACCCCACCACCACCACTGCTAGGGGCTCTCCCCCTGAGCCCACGCTGATGGCCGGCGGGTGGCTCTGCGTAAACTTGACAGCGGCTCTTCTGTGGGTCAGAGAGATGTTGGCTCACTCGGTGGAGGAGGAAAACAAGACACCTCTTCAGATAAATATAGTAAGAAACACAGTAAATAAGGCCCAGCCTCGGGGAGGCAGATCTTTAAAGGAAAATTAAGATCGCCTGTCATCTGTCTCTCTGTCAACCGTTGATGTATTTAGCTAGCGCCTTGCGGTGCTAAATGCTTTCCGGTGATGATGGTCATGATGGCCAGCGCTCCTCCCCACCGTGAGAGGCTCCCCCTGTGGGAGAGCTCTGTGGGGGGAGGGGCTCCATCCCAAGCGCCCCGAGAGATGGGATGGGCCAGAGGACCGCCTCTCTTGTCCGCTTCTTCCGGATTTTTACCAGGATGGGGAAGCAAGTGAAGACAACAGCAAAACGCTCGTCTGAAGCTCAGAGCCTAATCGCTCCCATCTGCTCCAGTGCTGTTTCCCCTCGCTGCCTGCCAGGATGCTTGCCGCAGACGCTAAGTAGCACATTATTTTCGATAAGTTGCAATCATTTACTGGAAATCTACTTCTCCCTTAAAATGTCCCCCTGGAAACTGGAATCGGCATTTGAGAAGCCCTGCTCAGGATGGGATCTGAACGCTTGCGCTCACGTTCAAGGAAAACGCGGCCCATTTGTCCGCCAGGTGTTTGTGCATTCAGGGTTTCAGCCGCTTGGACTCTGTCGGGAGGAGAGAAGGAGGCGCCGCGGAGATCAGATCCGTCCCAGAAGCCAGGCACAGGTGCTGAGAGGGCAAAGCTAGGAAATGGTGGCTCCGTGGGCTCTTCCCCAGAGCAGAAGTCTCACACCTCCCGTAAGACAGCAAGCCAAGACCGTTCTTGGTCCCCGGGAGACATTTCTCTTTTATCCAGTGACTGGGCTAGGGAAGGCGTGTTTTGCAATCTGGAACTCATAATCTCAAGGGCCTTCCCCCTCCCGCCCCTCCCCCTCCCACCCTTTCCAGCACCTCTTGCCTAGGACGGGGCATCCAGACACACCATCCAGTCTGCCATCCGATCTTCCCTGTCACTCAACCCTTAGTGCTTTCAGAGGCTACTTGGAAGTTTCTAAAGCAGCCAGGCCTCCTGCTTCACAGGCAGCTCCGTGTCTGAGGACGGCGCGGGTGACTCATTAGCAGCAAAGCATGTGCTTGGGGTGGTTTTCGTAACGAGCGGTGATGGATCATCGTACACTCTCCCCGAAGGACCCTGCCTGACCTTGTATGCATTTGTGAGATGGCTGTCTGGGGTCACAGGTGTTGTCTGTGGTCATGGAAAAGGAAAGCTAATTGGCATGTGTTTTGAAATGGACCTGGGGCACCCATAAATAGACCCAGTGTCCTTCAGCTGCGGCATTTCTGCTACCAACGAAGGATTCGCGTGAGGATTTCCCTTCTCCCGTGTCCCCATTCTGGTCCTCTGGAACTGACACATTCAGCTGATTAGAAGCTAAACGTTATTTTACTATCGTGTAAGGAAATGTCCCAGTACACGCCGTACACAGGCGGGCAAGTTACGGCAGCCGAAAGGAATTTGTTAGACTCAGGCTCACATGTTGTTCCTGCTCCTGCGTTTGCCTCCAGGTTTACAGTTCAGTTTGCCTTGGCTTTCCTCTGGTCAAGACAGAACCCTCCCTTCACCGTCTTCCTCCCAGAGGCAGCACAGTGCCCTCGGCTTGTCTCCACCTGCAGCCGCCCCTCACCGCCCACCCCGTCTTCCCCGGTCTAGGCTGCAGGCCCCCCAACACCCTGGCTAGGAGGCATCTCCTTCTCCTGCCCCTTCACCCCAGACTTCCCGGATCTTCTCCCACCTCTGCTCGTTAGCCAGGGCAGCTCTCCAAGAGGCCCTCTAATGATCCATCCTCTTTCTATCTGTTCTAAACCTTCTCCTTTTGCAGGAAGAAACTCCCCATGGTAACTATTCAGGCTTTTCTGTGACTTGCTTCTAGGTCTTAAATTTGCCCCTTTGTAATTTTCTCTCTAACACACTAACCAGCATGAAGTCATCCTGCCTTGCAGAGTTGCTATTGTTCTTTCTCTTCCTCCTCCTCCTTCATAATAGCTCTGGTTGACTAGCCTGCCAAAAACAAAAACCCCCAAACCCAAAATAGCTAACTTAAACAAAATACAAATTTATTTCTCCTTGTTTTCATATGGTCCAAAGGTGACCATCCAGGCTGATCTCTAGAGTATGGTAACTTCTATCTGTTTTCTCTTCCTAATGTGGCTTCCATTCCCCAGCCAGTTCATGGTCCTAAGTGGCTGCTGGAGCTCCAGCCATTACATTCATGTTCTAGCTAACAGAAGGAACAGAGAAATGGATGAGAAAGACATTCCTTCTTTTTAAGGACATTTCAAGAAGTTTTATATCCTACCTCAACTCATTTATCACTAGAATTTTGTCACCTCAGACATGACCACATCTAGCTGCAAGGGAAGCTGGGAAGTGTCTTTCCTCTCAGTGGCCATGAACTCAAGTAAAAAGTCAATGTCCTGTTTCTACAGAGAGGAATATGTTGGAAGAAATAAGCAGATTAATCTGTTCCTTTGTCTTTGTGCTAGCACTTCGCCGATACTTCCCCAGGTAACCCTGCTCCCAGGTCCCATATGGGAGATGGATACGTGCTCCATCATGTCACATATCTTGAAATATTAGCAGAGCCAATATGTACATTTATGTGAAATGATCTCATCATTAGTGGTAGTTGCAGTGGAAATGGTAATCTGAACTTAGGGAGTCCCTTTCTCTTGTCTTGTTCAAGTCCCTTTCTCTTGTCTTTTTCTTTCTCACACTTCAACTTCCCATCATCTTTATAGGGTGAAAGAAATCATGTTTGTCATGGAGAGAGAAGCAGAAGGATGGCATGAAAGAGGCCGAAGGGATGGAGTGAACTAGACTGTTGTACTCATTTCTTTCCTTTTCTTTTTTTAAAAAAAAAAAAAAAGATTTTTTTGTTTGCTTATTTATTTATTTATTTGAGAGAGAGAGAGAGAGAAAACGAGCATGCACGAGTGAAATCACATTAAGCAGGGAAGGGGGAGACGCAGAGGGAGATGGAGAAAATCCCAAGCAGACTCTGCACTGAGTGTGGAACCCAACCTGGGGCTGGATCTCATGACCTGAGCCCGAACCAGGAGTCGGATGCTTAACCAACTGAGCTACCCAGGCACCCCTCTTTTTTAAAAAAAATTGATTTATTTTAGAGAGAGAGAATGAGTAGGGAGAGGGACAAAGAGAAAAGTGGAGAGGATCCCAAGCAGACTCCCCACTAATCAGGGACCCCGACACAGGGCTCTATTCCATGACCATAAGATGTGACCTGAGTCAAAATCAAGACTTGGACGCCCAACCGACTGAGCCACCCAGGCGCC
This sequence comes from Neogale vison, assembly GCF_020171115.1. Lineage (NCBI taxonomy): Eukaryota > Metazoa > Chordata > Mammalia > Carnivora > Mustelidae > Neogale > Neogale vison. The sequence goes on from NC_058100.1 coordinate 8,435,137, forward strand.
CCTGTTGCACCTCATTTCTTGATTCCAGAGCCTGTGCCTACCCTGCTGGAATCTGTGGTTTGTCCTCCATGATGTCATGTTCCTTTTGTCCTTGGGGTGTACACTTGGGTCGATGGCGTTGATCTGGCAGAGGTGGGAGCTGACTCCAGCAGGGCAAGGGCACACTGTTAGTACCGTGTGCTGTGATCGGTGGAGTTAGAAATAATCCTGGAGCGGGTTAAGACTAAATCATCACGATCTTGTGTAAAGGCCCCTAAGGTCAGTAGCACCTTGCATTAGGAACTCTGCCTTTGAATTATTCCGTGGTTCTCAAAAACTAGGAAAGACTCTGTGTGAGAACAGAATGTTCTTTATTTCACATTAAATTCTGAGAAGAGTGTTTGGAAGGTTGGAGGGGAAAAAGTTTAGCCGTGATTGCGTTTGTAAATTCAGGCAAGAAAATCCCACTTGTCACCAGGAACTAGAAAGGCCTCATGGTCCTAAGACAGCGAAATGATGTCACGATGGTAAGACCACACAGGACAGAAATGTGGCAACATCCGGTTATTTTAACATTTTGAGTGTGGGGTTCCTCAGTGCCCTAGCGGAGAAATGATGATCTTGAGGTCTGAATCCCACCCAAAAGTTGAAACTGACACAGGCTTGCTCAAACCTTGATGGTGGATAGTCTTTACTCTCTTTGGTTATGTATTCTTTAATGGAAATGGGAAGCATTTATGGGGAAGATGCCTCCCGGCTGGCTTGTTGGACACAGGTTGAGACAGCTTCAGAGCTACGTGGTTCCCACAAGGGTGTTTCTGCCTCTAGAAGGACCAAGCCCTCCCGAGCGAGCTCTGCCAGGTCAGGGAGACTTGAGGCTTCCCGACTCAGGAAGACTGACGTCAGGGGCTCTGTGTGTGGGGGACACTCCAGGCTTTAGAGGAAGCGCGATTCTTAACGTGCTTGGGAGGAGAATAGGAGTAAAGCAGCATGAAGGCGGGGGCGGGTAGCGAGGACAGACATTTGGAATGTATTCCATTGGCTGAGGATCGATGTCCTGGCCTGTGAGGGTGTGAGCATGAGCTCGCCTGGAAATCCCGGACGGCGAGGTGGAGAACGCGTACGTGTGTGTATCCGTGCCCTCATTGACTTATCCTGATTCCTTCTGGGTTGCTGATTCCTAAGACAACGGAAACCAAACTCTTTTTTTTTTTTTTAATTTTATTTATTTATTTGACAGAGAGAGATCACAAGTAGGTAGAGAGGCAGGCAGAGAGAGAAGGAGAAGCAGGCTCCCTGCTGAGCAGAGAGCCCGATGCGGGGCTCGATCCCACGACCCTGAGACCATGTGCCCCGGAAACCAAACTCTTAATTCCAAATCTGTCTTGCTTTCTTAATCTTCCCAAAGGGACCTTTTTCGGTGGGATTGATTGAGGTTTAGCCCATAGTTGAAAACCTACCAGTTACGGAGCACAGATAAGTGCTTTTATTAAAAAATGACCTTATTTCATCTTCAACAAGGATTAAGGTGTGTTTGGTATTATTATTGGCTGTTGGGTGGTCAGGACACTGAGCTTAAGGGAGGCCACAGTGGTGGGGGTCTTGTGCCTGGCTTCGTACCACAGTTCTTCCTTTGTGCCGTGCCACTGGAGCTTGCGGAAGAGGCCTGGGCCCGGCTCCCCCCTTCTGGGGCCATGAAAATACGATGGGCAAGGAAATCTGTTGTGTATGAGCACTCGCAACGGAGCGGAGAATGTGTTCGCCACCCCAGGCTTCAGAACATTCTCGTCTTCAGGCAGGAGGATATTGAGACGTTTCTCGCTTTCTCATTGGGCACCTCTTTTAGAAACCACCGTTGTAGAGAACCTTCCATCTCCTGGGAACACACTGCAGGCCACCAACCCCAGGCTTCCATTTTTCATGCTTTTTAGGTCTGGCTTGGGAGGAGAGCATTTTTCGCGTTATGGGTGACCACGTGCCGTGTGGGCCTCACAGACCGAGCCCCCCCCGCCGCCTCCCCTTACACCGCCAGGCATGGCCGCCTGAGGCCGAAGCCAGGGTGAGGCCACGTCCCCCTCCCAGCTTCGGCAGCAACTCTCCAGGCCGCGGGGTTCCCCGAGGGGCCATCCAGGCTTGAGCTCTGAAGGACTAGAGCCCCTCACCCAGGCAGCCGGCACCCATCCAGAAAGGCAGGAGCCTGCTGCCCGGCACATGAGCCTCCCTTCTGCCAGTTGGCCCAGGGAGGCCCAGCGTGCCAGGCAAGGGACGTGTGAATGGGATCGGTGCCCAAGCATCGCCTGAGAAGGAGAGAATGCATGTGACCAGAGCCGCGGAAGCCCAGCCCAGAGACAGAGATGACAAGAAAGGCGTGATGTGTTTCTCTAAAGCAAACCTGAAAACATCCACCAAAAAACAAACAAACTTTAAAATCATCTCAAGAGTGTCCTATACTTTTATTTTCACCTCCACCCGAAAACCTCACACGAGGCCCTGCACATGTGGTGGCTGTTGGCTACACGGGAGGAGCCAGAGCGCGTCTCATTGTCTGCGGGAGCCCAGCACCGTGCCTGGAGCCGGGGGACGTGCGCAGGAGGTGTGTGAGGGACTGCGTACTTGAGGGACCTCCAATTCTTGCTGCGGACAGACTGACGGCCTGACGTCCCCTCGCTTGGCTCACCTGCCTAGCATCCCAGGAGGCATGAAAGGCTCCCGGGATATCTTATTTTTGTAGCTCAATCCATGGTGGCCCTTAAAGCGATGCCAGACTCGGGGTCCCGCCTTCGGGAAGGGCTTCTGCTTCTAAAGGGCTGAGACCTGCACGCGGCACAGAGTCCCAGCGTGCTTCCAGCCCCTGAGGGTTTCGGGAGCTCGGATTTCTCATCTGACAAGCCTGCCCCAGGTGAACTGTAATGTCAAGACGACAGCACCCGATCTTGGAGGGTCTTAACCCCCCTTGACCCACAGCCCTTCTGGTCTGGAACATCGAGAGCATTGAATTGTTCATCATTTCTATTTGTTTGATGGGCAAACTCTTAAAGATGCACAAAAATAAGCTTTTCCAGGATGCCTGGGTGGCTCAGTCGGTTAAGCATCTGCCTTCGGCTCAGGGCATGATCCCAGGGTCCTGGGATCGAGTTCCGCATCGGGCTCCCTGCTCAGCGGGGAGCCTGCTTCTGCCTCTCTCTCCCTCTCCCTACTCGTTCTCTCCCTCTTTGTTTCTCTCTCTCAAATCAATCTTTAAAAGAAAAATCTTTTTTAAATCTTTTAAAATGTTTTTTTTAATCTTTAAAAAAAAATTAAGCTTTTCCGTGAAACCAGCGAGGGGTTAAGAATTAGGAATGAAGAGCCCCAGGATACTCTAGTCTGAGCCTCAAGCCACTTGCACGGGACTGTGGTCCCCTGTTTGGTGTCGAAGAATCAAATTATGTCATAGTCGTTTCCCAGCTCCGGCTGAGGAGTTTCTGGTTTGCAGGTGTGTTTGGGCTTGTGGGAAACAAAAAGAACCTGCAGGAGGGGAGAGGACACGTGTCAGCTGATAGTTTTTGGTGCCAGCCGTCTTCCCTGGCAACTTTCTACCCCAGGCCCTCAAGGCTGTGGCATCCTGTGTGAGAGGGGACCAGAGGAGGACAACCCCTGGGCTTCATGAAGCCAGAGCCCGTGGCTCGTTCATCTTGGAGGTCCCAGCATCCACCTCATTCCTGGCGCCTTGCCGGGGCTTGGTCAGTGATGTACCTGGTCTGACCATTCCTCCGAGGCCTCGTGTGTGGTCAGCATCCGGCGTCTGGCCCCTTCCCTGGATGCTGCTCTCAGGCCTTCCGAGAATCCTTCCTGGTACCCGTCATTTGCCAAGCTCCCCACAGCACCCAGAGCCTTCACCACGGAGAGTGTTGGCTTTCTGGGGACACCCCCCGGTGATGGGTCCTGCGGGCTCCGGCTTAAAATGACAGCGTAGATTTGCCTGTTTGGAACTGTCCGATTTGAAAAGGCAGGTTTTTGAGGTGGGAATGACAGAGGTGGCCGAGGAGAAGGCCTTCTCTCCAGTAGCGTGTTGGCCGGGCTCCAGCCTGTCACTGGCCTCTAGGGGAGGGGCACATGGGGACCCACTGCCTCCCTAAGGGCGCGGTGAGGCACAGGACTTGGGTCACACCATCCCCCATCTTTCCCTCCTTCACTCTTTTTGCATATTAAGAAACGCTTGAATAGGTGCCTGGTGCCAGAGGCTCGGGGAGGCCATCTGGGGGATCCGCAGATGCAGGACGGGTCCTCGCTGCCTTTCAGGGGCTCACAGCCTTGCTGGCAAGCCGGCAGGTGTGACCTGAGGTGTGCTGCGATGCGCCGTGGCCGTGGTGTGGACAGCACGGGTTCTGGTGGCCCAGAGGTGCGGGAGCTCATTTTGGGCTGTTACTAGGTAAGGTTTCGTGGAGGGGAGTGCCGAGCTGAAACCTGAAACAGGACGGGACTGGGGTAAGTGGATTTCTCTGGCTGAGAGGGAAGAGGGCACTCCGTCACATGTCACATGGCCCAGTGGCTCTGCTGCGGAGCCATTAGCAGGAAGAGGTATCGGACGAGGATCCGATTTGGAGGAATTTAAAGAAAATTAAGAAGTCCGGGAGAAGCCCTCCCTGCCTTCCCTGACGCATCTCTTGTCTTCTTCTCGTCATCTGTGCATCGAAAGACCTGGTGTGTGACACCCCATTTTGATGTCACACCTGCTTGGCCACCCTCTGTGAAAGCGTCTGAGTCCTAATGTTGTCAAGAACGAAGAGGTGGAACCCTAATGTTGTCAAGAATAAAATATCCAAGACCTGAGTTCTAGTCTTGCCTCTGTCCTATTTGCTTTGACTTCGGGAATGTTACTTTGCTGTTACCTTGCCTTTGTCATCTTCTGCTCTGAGGGTTGGCCTTCATGTTTTGTAAGGCGACAGAATTCAGGGCACACGAGTACTTCATGAGCAAAGGCGAGAGGTGACTGATATTTTCAGGAGGCAGGCAGTTGCCTGTATTTCTACAAAGGCAAGCACAGCGTTTCTGCGTCCCACACTTCCCTCCAGACCTCTGACCCAACGCAGACGCCAGAGCAGCCTTGGGGTGAGGCCGGGAAGGTTCCTCTCTCCTGACGGTCCTCCTGGTCATGGGTGGTGAAGACCAGCCCACGGACAATGGAACAGCCTGTGTGGGGCTTAAGTTCAAGCAAAGACATTGGCCAGAGAGTGTGAGGGCATCCGTCCTGGGGACCACCTCATGCTCTTTCTCAAACACCACCTGTGTCTCTCTCTCTCCCACTGTCGTGTGTGTGTGTCTCTCTCTCTCTAAACATTTCTGTCCCTCAGCCCACCTTTCCGTCCCTGGACTGCTGTCCAGTCTGAAGACAGCCCTCTCTGTAGATCTGCCCCCCCCTCCTGCCCCCCAGTGGAAGTTGCATGGAAGCGGGGACCTCTTGCCCACCCCTAACCTGGGGACTGGGATCGGCCAGACCCTCCCTGCAGCACCGGTCCTCGGTGAAGGAAGAGTGCCCTCTAGCGGGCCTCGGCTGGAGCTGCCGGGGATCCGCGCCGTTCAGGCAAGGACAAAAAACCAGCCCACAGCCCTCCTGCCCGGGATCTTGAATATGCCTTTGGGTTTGGCTTGTTTTTCTTCTTCTCTGAAGAAAAATAAAGGAAGAAGAAACAGCAGGAGACCGGTTGTGAGAGCAGCTCCGACGGGGCTGGGACCGTCTCCTTGAATTAACCCCCCTCTCCCCGCCCCCAGCCAGCCACGGCAGCAAGGTAGATGCTGCTGCGACATCAGATGCTTTTCAAAGGGCTGTGACAGTTTCTACATAAATCACTCACCTGCCTTGACGGGCCTCATGCACAAGGGGGTAGATGGTTGAGAAGGAGACTGACTCCTCCTTTGACAGTCATCACCAAAGGGTGAAGGACCTCGTTGGGCAAGCCCTCTGGATAGCAAGCCCACTGCGGCTGATGACATTTTCTGGCAGTGGACGCGTCCAGCCCTGACTCCTGACCGCTAAACCTGGTGCACACGGGCATAAACAGGGGACTTGGCCCTTTAAAACCTGGTTCAGTGAAAGCTGCTGGACTGGGGAGCCCGGGGGGGAGGGGAGCGCACAGGGCGCCCGTCAGGGAGGCAGAAACCTGATCATATGTGATGGTTGCTGGATTAGGTAACAGCTCCGCTGGTGGAAATTGGATCTTGGAGGATGAGTGTTAACATCTCTGGTGTCCTGGCGAAAGGTTCATTTGAGTCTTGCATGGTGCCACAGAGATAAAAAGGGGCTTTTAAATAATCATTTTGTCTCCTGCACACCAGGGTGCTGGCTTCGAGCAGTAAATAGGTAGCATCAGTTCTGCTTAGACATATCACCCTTTTCATTTATTTATTTAATGTTGGAGGGCTTTTTTTTTTTTTTTAAGTCGACTCGCCGAATAGTTTCCGTGTCCATGATTCCCAACACCCGTTTTTATAATGGTTCACGCGGATTCTCCTTCTGGGTAGAAATAAAGTGCAGGCGGTAGATGGGTCCACCCATGCCTCCTGCAAGTGCACAGACACTGCCCAAGACCCTTGGAACCAGAATCTTCTATGTGATGTAGAAGATGAAAATGTTCTCTTTTATATGTTTGTATTGTTCTTGTATATATACACGTGCTACATATATCTATACACATACATTCTATATATATATTTATAAATGTTATATATGTACATATTATATATAACACATATATGTCATATATGCACATACTATATGTGTACAGACTATATGTACATGTTATATATACACATATACACACTATATATGTACACATGATATATATGTGTGTTTATATATATAATATATATTATATATATATAGCAGGGGATTCTGACATATTCTGAATTTTTTTCTTTTTATAATGATTTCAGTATGATTTAAAGATTTTTATTTATTTATTTGACAGACAGAGATCACTAGCAGGCAGAGAGGCAGGCAGAGAGAGAGGAAGGGAAGCAGGCTCCCCGCTGAGCAGAGAGCCTGATGCGGGGCTCAATCCCAGGACACTGAGATCCTGACCTGAGCTGAAGGCAGAAGCTTTAACCCACTGAGCCACCCAGGCGCCCCTGATTTCAGTATAATTTAAAGACTGTAATTTGAAGAGGACTGCTTCTCCCCCACCCACCCCCTCCCCTGCCTTTATATTCTTCTCTTTTCATCAGGTCTCTAGTCTGGGACCTATTTCTATGCCCTGAACTCCGAGTATAAATGCAAGCGTCATATACGTTAAGGTGTGTCGTACTCTATCATACCGGTTTCTTACTGGCCACATTTGGAAACCAATTTTATTAAATCTAATTAAATCCAAATTTCTTTTTAAAGAGTATTTGTTTTCAGGATTTTAAAAATGATATAAAAGCTCAGTGGAGTGCTAACACTTGCACTATTTTTTTTTTCCCTCCTTAACTAAATGTGTCCTTTAATATGTGGGTGGGGGAAGACAGTCCGTGTAGGGAATGCTTTGTGCTCTCTGACTGTCCTAAACTTTCCTGGGGGGTGAGGGGCCCGCAGCATAACTTTTAGCATTCTTTGCTAGTCTTAGCAATTTTCTTTCTTATTTTATTCAAAACCAGTTAGATTTCAAGCCCCACAAAATGTTAATGAGATAGGTGTGCAGAGTTGGCATGGGTGGTCTGTGCATCTCACTGATGGTTGGAAAGAAAAGGTGAAGGGGAGGGGTAGGAGAAGCTCTGTGGGTCTACAAGGGGGAACATATTCTTGGAAGGAAAGGCCCATGGTTACCAGCACAGCGCCTGGAGGGAACTGGGCCAGCACTGTGGTCTGTGCGTGCCTATCTCTGCTTCTCCTACTTCTCTCAGAATGAATGATCTTAGGCTGGCCCTGGGGGGATGACAGATCCAGTCTCTTTCTCTCTTTGCTACCTTCGTTGAGACCAGACATTATTATAAGATGTTTCACATGCACAAAGGCTTGGTTATGGAAGGACCAGGAGGACGCACTTGGAGGCATTTCCACTGGCTCAGCATTGGGGGTGGGGGGAAGGTGGCAGTTTCCTCTCAGCTTTGGGGGGGGTCTGCTCCCCTAGAGTGTTCAGCATCTTGTGGAGGATTCAGTAGAGCAGATTAGAGAGTAGAATTTTGCACAGTTTATTTAATGATCAAGCTAAAGTGGAATAATTACATTTGTTTATAAAGAATAGCCCGGAGGTGAATCTTTGAAATGACCCCTAATTGTTTTTGTTGATAAAGCAATTAAAATTCACTAAATAAAATTCAGTGAAGAAACACCCAGAAGACCCCACACACGAATGTTGGTTGTCACCCGGAGAGGTGAGGAAGGAGGAGCTTCTGGCCTCCACTACCAGGTGCTCAGGTGGTCCCATTATTTTCTGCACCTTTAGGGACTGGAGAGTTCTCTGATTCAGGAAATGGGTAGAGCATTGAATTATTTTCTTAAGGGATCCTCTGTGAGTGGTGATAGATTCTTCAGAGGACTTTGGAGGTTTGGGTAAATGAATTCAAGGCACAGAATAACACGACTAAATGTTACCCAAAGCCTGTCCGAGGGGCAACATCGCAGTGCGTCTCCTGAAAGAAGGATTTCACTGGAAAGTTGTCCCCAGCACAAACCTCCACAAGGCTATCACCGATACGCGATTTTATTTTAGGCGAGCACAGTAGTCAGGACTCGGGTGTGAGAGGAGAGGAGTCTGAATCCAGAGGCGGTCCATGTTTGTGCACAGGTGCGGGCTTCCTTCTTTCCTCCCCGGCCAGCCACCTTCCCCCGACCTGCCCTGCACCCCTCCCCATCCTCACTTCACTGCTTTTCTCCTGGTGCCTTTCATCTCTGCGCCTCGCCGCCACTCCTGGGCCAGGTGGCTCCCGGGCCGCTTGACTGCTGTTTCATGAAAGCCATTTGCAGGGTCCCCCACAGCACAGGAATCGGGATATCCTTCTGAACAACGCTCAAGGTTGGTTCTTGTCGTGCCCGATGGAAGCCAGGAACATGTGGTTCTGTTGGTATTGTACGTGATGGGACGCCCCGAACATCTCGGCGTCCCTCGTCTCAAGGTCGTGGTCATGCCCGCGTGGGGCTGTCTTGCGAGGGCTCAGGAGACAGCTAGAATGGGCAGCACCTCCTGGGGCTCCCCAGATGCACCCCACCTGGAAACAGCTCTTGATTTTCCGGTTGTTCATGCGCTCCCTGCCGTCCCCGTCCCTGTCCATGGCTCCTTCTCCCCTGCCTGGAATCACTTCCCTCCTTTCTCCTACCTTACCCCCAAATTTTTTTCAATTTTTTTTTTTAATTGGAAATTCTTCTCGTGTTCCCTCTCAACAAAGACTTGGCTGCTGACAGCTAAACTGGGTTTAGATGAGTGATTTATTTTATAGCAGGTTGTATGACGGTAGTAAAAAGAGACTGCCTAGCTCTTCTGCTGATTTTACTAAAACACTTGATCTCTTTCCATCCCAGCCCCCCTCCCCCGACCCAGATGGCCATGGTGTTTTAATAAAAAGCAGCCGTATCATTGATCGAAGTCTCCATCCTACATAATTTCTCTGAATACCTGAAATAGCCTGTCTAGTCCCCCCTCACCCCGCATTTCCAATAGGATAGTCCACCCGGAATGAAGAGATCTCAGTGTCCAGAGGAAAACATCGCCACTTGATGGCCAGTCTGTCTTCCTGCTCTTTTATTTGCTTATTTTGTTTTATTTTTTTCTTGAAGAATAACTGACATATAATAGATTTTCTTGCTGTTTTAAACTTTCTCTACTCTCCATGCTGGTCTAGGAGAAAGGTCTCAAGATTCCGGTCCAAACAACTGGGTTCACGTGGCGTAGGTCATTTTGGAATTGAAAACTTGGGCCGATCAAGTAGTACAAAGTTAACGAGTATAAAACCACAAACTCACAGAAATCTAAAATTAGAAACAAAGAAGGAAATGTCTTGCCTTGAATTAAAAATTTGGCAGTTTGGGGATGAATGTGAAAATTCTTTTCTGCTATATTAATTTTTTGCACCTTTGAAATTTCTTGTGGTAATACCTGCGTAATACCTGCATTATACCAGTTATCAGTTAACCTGATTTTCATGTCTAGGGTATAGTTCAATGACATTAAATGTACTCACCACCCCTCTTGCCTACGGGAAACTGTCCCCATGAAACACTGACTCCCAGCCCCCGTTCCCCTCCACTGTCTGCCTCCAGGCATTGGGCCGTTCTAGGTAGCTGTCCTAAGTGGAGCATCGTGCACTTCTGGAACCAAGCCAGCCTCTCTTTGCCTTCTCTCCCCCTCCCAGTCCCCCTGGCCCGGCCCTTTGCCCCTTGTACACATCCCACATGTCAAGCCCTTTGGTCATTCGCTGCACCAGTGACACGAAATTGCTTTTTGTTTGCTTCACGTGCTCGTGTGGGTTACCATTCACCCTCCCCTCCTCTGTGTCCCCCTGCAGTCTTGAGTATCCGGGGAGCCCAGGAGGAGGAGCCGACAGACCCCCAGCTGATGCGACTGGACAACATGCTGCTGGCGGAGGGGGTGGCAGGCCCCGAGAAGGGCGGTGGCTCGGCGGCAGCGGCGGCGGCGGCAGCAGCTTCGGGGGGCGCGGGCTCGGACAACTCAGTGGAGCACTCCGACTACAGAGCCAAGCTGTCCCAGATCAGACAGATCTACCACACGGAGCTGGAGAAGTACGAGCAGGTAACCGCGGCCATGGGGTGTCGGGCACCCCGGCCCTTTAGTAAGGAGGCCGAAGAGCCATGGGCCCTGGGGGCTTGCAGAGCTCCCAGGACTGACCTCTGTGTTTCTGCACCAAGCCCCTAGCCGTACGGGAGGCGCCGAGTCTTCAGTCTTCCCTAGGCACCCCGGCCGTAAGGGCGTTTGAAAAACTTAAGTTGTCCATGATGATCTCAGGAAGCAATTAAGAGTCAGTATAAGAAATGGTGATGCTGGGGCTCTGGAGCATTCACCCATGGCCTGCAGCCCAGGTCTCACAGGATGAGAAAGGTTATTAGCAGAGTTAACCCCAGACCTGCGGGGAGGTCGGTGGACTCCTCCAACCTTCTTTTGCTCCTTATCTGGGGGGGATTCCTCATCTTCCGGGTACTCCTGGAATCCTATGGGAAAGGATACAAAAATTTAGCCTTAAAAAGTCCCTTGCTCTACCCAGACTCCACTCGAGTGAGAGTCAGACATGTTCGTTTGGTATATGATACGGAATGCAGTATTCACCTCCCTCCATAAGAAGAGTAGAGACGGGCTCAGGGCACGCCTGTAGTCAACAAAGTTGGATTCCAGTCCTCACACACCACTGCTGGTCTGTGGGACACCATGGCTCACATAGTCTACCCAAAACCTGGTGGTGAATGGCCAAGAGCTATAAATTCGGAGTCAAGGATATCACAGGACCATGAAAACTATATGAAGGCAAGCATAGGGAGGCTTTAATGACAAGGCAATATATAAATGTAAGGTACTCTTAATTATAATAGAGCTGCTCTCTCCAAGAGACCCTCCCCCTACACACACACACACACACACGGAGCTCTATGTATCATTTCTGCTTCCCTGGGTCCGCACGAGCGATACTACTTTAATAGGAGTCCTTTCTTCCATCAGTAGGTGACGGATACATTTATTGTCACTTTGTTGATGTAACATTATCCTGAAATCCAACAGTTAACTCACTTTCCTTGCATTCTTAGCTTTTTGGTTTCCCCTTCTTTTCTAAGAGTCACAAAAGAAGAGGGAGAAAAAAACAAAGGCGACTGTCTAGGTAGAAGGCAAATGCAAACTTAATAGAAAATTTAAATTTTAAAACAGAAATGGGCATTTTAAAATTTAAAGTGAAGAAAGTTTCATTATTGCACTTCTATCTAACTTCTAAATGAATTTCTACCTAGTCCCTTCTTTTATGATGTGGGAGGGAATTGCTGTGAAGCTTGCAGCCAAGCATGGTGAAACCCAACCATGATAGGCATAGGGAGGGTTTGAGGGGAAGAGAATAGCAGCGATCTTATGGTAAGAACCTGTGAGTCATTGCCCTTCATCTTCTCAGGAAAGAACAAATGTCCTTGCCACAGTGTTGGCTCATGTAGACACTTCCTGAGATCTCAGGGAATGCTGAGCCCAGAGAGCTAACTGCTTCCTGAAGGTTCCCTAACCTGATCCATCACGTTAGAGTTCAAAGTCGGCCCTAACCTATAGGATAGCTTGGGAAGACAGAGAGACATTTCCCGTAAAGGTCCCTAGCTATCCTCTTTGAGTTCTCCATACTCAGTGCCATTCCTACCTTACCTTTAAAACTAAGCCTGGTTTTCTGACAAAACAATCTATCCAGACCTGGGTGGCAGGTCTAGATAGTCCCAGCACACTCGAGAGGTACAAGGAGAGCCCAGAGCAAGGCCTTCCTGCCTCTAAACCCATGACAGGGTTGGATGTTAGCCAGGCAGCTGTTGAAAACTGGCTCTATTCTTAGCTCAGGCTCCCAGCAACGCACAACTGACTGTTAACTTTTGCCGACACACTTGCCCTTGTTGCTCAAGGTCATGTTGTGGTTGGGTACCCAGGACAGGCACGGTCAGCCATTTTGACACAGGCAAGGAGGTAGAGATCAGAGGGCTTACATTGTGTATGTGGGTCACACATCCAGTGAGGGACAGGGATGGCCCTGGAATCCAGTTTCTGACCCTTGGTCTGAGGGTTCTCATTGGAACCCCACCTGACGAGTAGCACTCCATACAGAGAGAGTGTGACTTGCTTGAACAGTGAAGGAGCCAGATTATCCTCTGTGACTTCCATGGACAAGATTGATAATTGATACCTAGGAGACGCTAGGGGTAATAATATTCTCCATCAAAAACGTCTCATCACTCTCTACCTGTTTTAAATAATAAAGAGTTTGGAAATCAGAAACTTTAGGAAAAACTCCCATTGCTACAGAACAAATTACATATGTAGGGGGTAGTCGTCTGTATCTCTTATTTTTAAAAATTCAAAAAAAAATCACTTCTTTAGTTATATGGACATTTTTGGGGTAAGAACTGAATCCTACTTAACACACTTTGGGCACCTCAATTATTAGTGCTGCTTATATTGTTAATTATAATAAATAGTGGATTGTAGGAACATTAGGCCATGAAGCTCCGAGCTAGTATGTCTGGGAGATTTGGCTTGTTCATTTTTCTGTGGCCACTCCTCATGGGAGCTTTTTTAAAAGCAGGAGACCTCAGGGGCACCTGGCTGGCTCAGTCGGCGAGGCATTCCACTGTGGATTTGGGCTGAGGGCATGAGATTGAGCCCTGGGCTGGGCTCCGGGCTCAGCAGAGGGGTCTGCTTGAGATTCTCTTCCTCTGCACTTCCCCCCCACTGCTCGAGCTCTCTCTCTCTCTCTCTAAAATAAATAAATACATAAATAAAAGCTTTTAAAAAATGAAATCAGGAAACCTCAGTAAAGTAAAAACGTTGCTCTCTACTTTAGTGGTTGGATGGATGAAGTTGCCAAATGGGCTATTAATCGTTGACTCTGTGATTTTTGTTTTGTTTTGTTCTTAGTATGGCGGTGAGGGGTAACTCGACCATCAGTTAGTGCTCTGCTAATTAGCTACCATGGCCCTCCTCAACCCCACCCCTTAAAAAAAAAATAAAGAACCACCTACCCGAATTGGCCATTGTTTCGTCCTGAGGTTATTAAAGAAAGCTCCTAGAGATTTTCATTAGAAAGAAATGAAGGAAATTATTTTCTTCGGTAAATGGTGCTGGGAAAACGCTTCTCCAGCAGATCACAGAGGTGGGAAGGTATAGAACTGGCTCTGGTGATAGATAAAGCCATGATGTCAGAAGGCTGTGTTATTCCAAGCCGTATTTAAGAAAACTATACTCTTGGTGCTTTGCAGTGTTCTCCAGCTTTTGTAAGTAATGCTGCTGGGGCGTGGCCAGGGCTAAATTGATAGGTCTGATCCCAGGCTGGGTTAGTCAGTTCACAGCTAAGAGGGTCCTGAATCCCAGTTACGTTCTTTGCTGGGATTGGCACCAGATCCAGTCTGAAGGAGGAAGGGAAGAAGACGGGCTAACCAGAGGGCAGGAGGGAAGCTTGAAACTCTGGCATCTCGAGCAGGACACCTGGAAGGGCTGGTCTTTCGTCAGTGGCTCCCAGAAACACCCTTGACCTGGAACTTGGGCAAGGTTCAGAGGATTTCCCTTCAAAATCCTCAACTCTCTAGGAACACCTGGAGTGAGTGTGAGGTCCCGAAAGACACGGTCCACAGCAGAGGCTCCCCACCCCCGACCCCGTCCCAGAAGCTCTCAGCCAGTGAGAGTTCTCCTTAATGAGCCGTTGTCACCCCAGCTCTTCCTGTCCCTTTCATATCAGGAACACCTGACCCAATGGGGGCAGCCCGGCTTCCAAAGCTGCAAGCCTGTGGGATCTGAGGAGGACGTGGTGTGTGGGTCGGTCAGGTCCCGGAGAAACCTGGATCGTGATGTCCTGGCCGTCTGAAGTGGACTTGGAACTGGTCTCCACTCTATGCTGTGTGTTTGGAGCAGCTGTTCAGCAGCTGCCTTGTTCCACCTCAGCGGTGGGTGGAAAGACCCCACTGTCTGTTTATGGCAGAGCGGAAAGGGCCCCGGGATAAAATGTCTTGGATAAACATCAGATATTGCGATTATTTTGACTCCCTGTAATGAAGCACATTATTACGAGCCCAGCGCTGGGCCTTCCCCGCAGAGAGGAGTGCACTTAACAATGACTCCTCACACCCAGCTCCTCCCCCGTTGGAGCCCTCCCCACTCCCTCCCGGCCCCACCCTGGATGAGGAGGCTGCAGGCCAACAAGGGGCCCAGTTTGCCCACAGAGATGGTTGGGGTGCTTGCTGTTTGCCTAGTCCTGCGCTTCCCACACCGTGGCCTCTTAGAATTGACTCGATGCCACATTTTGTGTCCTTCCCTTTGTTTACAATTGGAGGGTGGATTGGCCGAGAACAAGCTGATCATACAGATGCAGAGTTTATGTAGTAATTTTCTTAGCGGAGAGCAGAATGCTAGATGGATCCGATCTATGGGTTAATCTTCCACAAGTACCCATGGGGTAGAAAGAAGGTGATTGTGACCCTGGGAAACTGGCGCCCAGATGCATCCTTACACAGCCAGACACACACCTAATGGCTCTTCTGAGCCTCACCGTACCCTTTGAGGTGGGTACCCCCCGACCCTGCCATTTCACAAATAAGGGAGACAAGTCCCAGAGAGGTTAAGTAACTTTCCAAGGTCTCACAGCAAAGTGAGTCCCAGAGGCAGCATTTGTCTGCAGGCCATCCTGGCCCCTGTCACCCACTCTGCTGTGTTCGTGAGCACGAGGGATTCCATCTGCATCCCGCTGGACAAGACCATAGGGGCTGCTGGCCTGGCTCAAGGGTAGGAATGATTGAGTCCCTTCCCTCAGATGAATAAAATGAGGCCCTGAGTAGTGAAAGGCTTTGCTCAGACACTCACGGAGGTGGCCTCAAAGACCAGGCCTCTCACTCCCAGTGTAGACACAGCCTGGTGGATACGTCTGCCTAGGTATCTTCGGCCCACCAACCTGGAAGGATTTCTTCGAGAACTGAGGAGTGACTGTGTCATCATTACTGCGTTCCTGACAGACAGGAGAGGCTTTGCGCTGTAAGGAGGGTGGCAGTGTGGTGTTACCATTAACGAGAGTGTTTCTGGGATTGGTATTAAGTTGGAGCCCTTTGAGTCCCTAGTTCTTCATCAAAGACTGCCTGACTGTTTCGTTACAAATCTACTACAGTTTTATAATGTTGCCATCAGTTAACCCGTGACTAGATATTTCCGACTGACGGCTCTGCTGAGGCAAGCAGACTTGAGATGCTGAGTTATTGTCACCATGAGGAAGGCCAGTGGTGTTCAGAGGAGCAAGTTTGGGTCCTGAGAAAGGACAGAACTCCCCAGCTTGGGTTAGGAGGCGTTCAGGCCCAGGCTCACTCAGCTGCTCCCTTTTTGCTGCGTGCTTTAGGAAAAAGCCTCCCCTCTCCCTGGGCTTTACTCACCTGGGTTTACCTGCCTGGAGAATAGGAGAGGGGCAAAGCGAACTCTTGACCTCACCTCCTGAGCGGAGGGCTTGTGGGTGTAACGGGAGAGCGCGCCCTTCTGCGGGGATGGCTCCTGAATCCCCCGGCTCGTTGATGTCATTCCCGCAAGGCCTCTGAGGACAGATTTCCAGTTTGTGCTGTGGAGCTAGTGGGTCTTCAACAGGTCAGCAGAGGCGGGAATTCTCGTGATAAGACTGAAAGGAGACCTAGGTGGATGTGCTGTCTCTCAGAAGGGTTGGCTTTAATTTCCTGATTCCATTCTTTTGGCTGGTGATGCAACCCCAGATGGACATGTGGAGGTTCTGCTGTATCAGAGATAATGAGCAGGGTAGACGTTCATGCCGTGTCTGACCCCAAGCTTGCTTCAGCTGTTAACATTGGGGTGAAGGGTTGTGGGGTGTATTTTACCCTGGGATTCACATTCTCCCCTTCCACTGTAGTAAAATCATGCAAAAAAAAGACGATTAAGACTTCTCTTTACCCTTTTAGAAAAATCTGAATTGTGGCCAAAGTTAGAGTCAAACAGGATGCAAGGCATTTTCAGGCCAGGAACTTCTTTTGTCGCTCCGATGTGGCAAAACCCCCACAGACTAGCTGGGGTGTCTCCACGTGTGTGAGTCTCTAGGAAAGCCCACGCGGCCCTCCATCCAGGCCCAGACCCTCCCCATGCGCCGGTGTTTACTGTCCTGCCATTCCAGGCGTGCAACGAGTTCACCACCCACGTGATGAACCTCCTGCGGGAGCAGAGCCGGACCAGGCCCATCTCCCCGAAGGAGATCGAGCGGATGGTCAGCATCATTCACCGCAAGTTCAGCTCCATCCAGATGCAGCTCAAACAGAGCACGTGCGAGGCCGTCATGATCCTGCGCTCCCGGTTTCTGGACGCGAGGTGAGTCACCCGATAGAGCCTCCTGCCCCCTGGGGGGATCCCGGCTGCAGGGTGGGGACCCACACCTGGCCCTCTCTAGAGGCTGTGTTTTCACCATGTCAAAGGCCAGGTGGAAGGGCGACCTGCACAAGCTTCTAGGGAGTCTGGGAGGCAGGCTGCAGGACGACTGCCCAAGCCACTGGTTTTGGACCGCTCTGAACAGGAAACGGGGTGATGAGAGAGGACGCTTTCTCTTGCCCCCGCTGCTCACTCTGAGGAGCAGGGATGAGTGAGCGGGGTGAGAGCAAAGGCAGCGTTCTCGTCCCTCTCAGTACCCCTTTTCCAGGTGTGTGTTAGAGCCCCAGGCTGCGGCGGGCTCGCTGGACGCTGCAGTGACCCAGGCTCTCTAGAAAGATGGTGCGGTTTGAGACCTGAGGTCTTTTCCACACTGCAGACAGGTAGAGAGCGCACTGAGTTCAGCTCAATGAGTATTTGCAAGTAGATCACCATGTGGTATCCTCTGGGCTAAGTTTCAGGAGCACGAAGATGAATAGGGCCTGGTCCCGCGGGCCCCGAGGAGCAGGGGCTGGTCTGCTGGGCACTAAATTTTCAATCAAGGTTTGATGTTTTCCATCTGGCATTGGTACTCATGAACTCACTTGTGAGTTCATAGAATTCAGTCGAAGAAACTGGGTAGAAAGTTCCTCAGGATGCTTGGGCGGCTCAGTTGGTGATGCATCTGCCTTCTGCTCCGTCACAATCCAGGGCGTCCTGGGGTTGCAAGTCCTGCATTGGGCCCCTTGCTCAGCGGGGGAGCCTGCTTCTCCCTCGCCCTCTGCCCTTCTCCCCGATCATGCTCTCTCTCTCTCTGAGACAAATAAATAAAATATTTTAAAGAAAAAGAGGTCATCTTAAAGTTAAAAACCGAGAACAGAGAACCAATAATCCTTTCTTGGCCCATACTCTCTAGACCAGTGGATTGATCCAGATCCCTCCAGCGTCTTTAATTTCTGCTAGGCAGCCTGCAACTTGGTGAGAATCGTGTCTTTTGTGTACCTGAGAGGAGGGTTTTGATCCTGATCTAGCAGACAGGTGGACGTGTGGACATGTGATCTAGCAGGGTGTGGACGTCCTTTGCCATCAGCCAGCATCTCAGATTAGCCAGCTTCCATACCTGCAGGTTTCACCATTCCTTACTCCAATTCCTAATAATCATCCCAGGCTCTGGTTTTAGTTATTAGAACTGCACACGTGTCAATGTCGTGTGCCATTTCATGATCTACAGTTTTGTCCCTTGTCAACCAGACGGAAAGATTCACTGCTCCTTGTACAAGTTGTTTACCCCCAAACTCATGCATTATTCAGCTCTCTTACCTGTATTTCTCTCTGTTCACAGCTGTGGTTGTTGCAATCCACAGACCTTTAAAACTCCCTGGCATCTCCTAAACTCCCTTTTTATTCAGTGTGTTTGGGGTCACATGGAATACGAGATGAGAGTACCAGCTAGCAAGGTGTATCATCGTGGGCCATCAGAATTCCACAGGGCACGTCAAGAGAAAGTTCACGCGAAGAGGGCTTTTTCCAGCTGGGTGTGGTGATGATGGGGGAGGCAGAGTCTCCCTGAAGCAGGGCCCCCGTGCATCTCCCTTGCCTCGGGGCCTGCTGCCAACCCAGCTTCTTGAAAGCAAGCTGGGTGCAGAGCGCAAGTGACCGGTGGCCTCTGTCTGGGTCCTTTGCCCGTGCAGCAGCCACTGCCCCTCTGCGTGTGTTGCTTCCATCCCCATGGCAACTCCCCTAGTTAAAATTCTGGAGTTGGTATTTATGTGGGTAGATATTGAAAAAAGAGAAAAGTGGGGCCCAGACTGGATTCTCGTCCAGAGAGAACCCGGGGAGAAAGGAGAGGCGGAATCACCGTCTTGCTGAATTTCTGCTCGTGGTGACTGCGCTGTGTGTAGAGGAAGGTCAGGCTCAGAGCTGGGTGAGCTTCGCTCACGTTCCTGCCGCTTCCACCAGCCCTCGCCTAGGTGGTTCTGGCTGACGTCAGAGGGACAATCACTTACGAGAGGGTCTCTTTGCCACTTTGGTTGCAGCCTTTGAGTCCGTGCCTCGAAGCCAAGCCTCCAAATTAAAACAACTAAGGTGTTGTCAGTGTTACCAGAATATATTTTGAGGGCATATTTGGTATCGTTGAAAGAGTATAACTCCCAATGCCAGCCCGAGGCTGAGCAAATGGCTTTCTGAGCTTAGAACAGAAATGTTTACCCAGACCTCGTGGTGGGAGTGGTTCCTGTCCTTGCTTCCAGCCTCGGAGGTTGGAGAGGAGCTCAACAAACCAACCTCCCAGACCTGCCCATAGCCCGCTGCCCGCCCCCCCCCCCGCATCTGGTGGGCAGGGCTTCATTGGTGAAAGATTCCCCTGCATCTGGTGGGCGGGGCTTCATTGGTGAAAGATTTGGTGGAAGACAAGTGAAATACAAGCGGAGTTTGACTTAGTAAGAGGATTAGTCTTTGTAATGTCACAGATATGTCCTTGTCTCCGTTTCCTGTTGCGGTAACAGATTACTGCAAATCTGGCAGCTTAAAACAACACAAAGATATTAATGAAACAGTTTCTGTGATTTGGGTGTCTGGGCCCAGTTGAACGGGATCCTCTGCCCTCGCCTCGCAAAGCTCTAATCCCGATGTCAGCGCAGGCCGTGATCTCACCGTGGGGAGGCTCGGGGTCCTCCCCGCTGTGGGCAGGATTCAGTTCCTTGTGGTTGTGGGACTGCGGTCCTCAGCTCCCAGAAGCCACCCCCTCCCTGACCAGCTCACGGCTTGGCTGCTTGCTTTGTTCCTGGAAGCCAACAAGAGAATCTCACCATTTTAAAGCTTTAGCCTGATCTCCCTAAACACAGGATGGACATCGAGACATTGATACTCACAGAGAGTATCTCGTTGAGTTTTACTCTCTGCTGGACGCTGGAGTAGCCACTGGAATCACTAAGAGGGAAAAAAAAAAACCACATTAAATGTGGGTCTTACCACCAAGGAGCTCACAGTGGTGTGGGACAAACACAAAATGGCGCATTCCTCGTGAATTATGCCCATCACCTCCACGCCTGAGCGGGAGGCAGAACACGGGAGAGGGCAGACAGTTTGGGATCCCAGAGCCAGCCCGGTATCTGCCAGAGAGACGACCATGGGCAAAGTGAAACAACGTAAGCCAACACCAACAAGCATTACTTCGCTGGAATCCTTAGGATGTGTGAGGTGCTCAGGTTTCAAAGACAAGTGACACGTGGCTCCCACCCTCGAGGAACGTGGTGTGTAGCTGCGGAGACCTGGGTGAACCTGTGGCAAATGCTGGGGGAGAGAAATACATGGGTTGGTGGGAAGAGGCACAGCCGTGTAAAAGTCACGAGTGTCCTTGGGGCACGGAGAAGCTAACATATGCCGTGGCTGGACGAAATTGTGCAGACCGTGTTTAGGACTGGGGGGAATGAGGCAGTGGGGACAGGACAGGTCCACTGAAGACCCTTAACTATACGCGTGAAGACTCCGGATTTGCCCTGAGAAGTAACAGAAACTGTTAAAACTCTTTAAGGAGGGAAGACAGTCCTTTAGAGTGTAAGTTCTCCCACTGCCTGCTCGGATTCAAAGTCTGGCAACCTCTGTAAGGCGGGTTAAGTGGCCCCAGGACTTTTGTCTGTAAAATGGGGCTAATCCCATATGCAGGAATAAATAAGATAATGTGAAGAAAAAAAAAAAACTTAGGATAGTGTCTGGAATATGGTATTCATGCCATAATTCACAGAGTACTTCCTTATATATTGTTATATAAACAGCTAAAGCTTGTGCCCCTCAAACTGGGTGAACACAGAATAAGTATGAAGTACCTTCCCTGTTTTACTCAAATATGCAGGGGAAGATCATTTTTCTTTAAGGTAAACATTGGTACATTACAGAATAGATGAAAGCAAGAGGTTTGAGAGACATTTCATGCCCTTGATGGTGCGTGGCAGGGCTGTGAGTTCACACCTTCCAGAAAGTGTTTCTGGAACGCATTGGTCTAGAGTTGCACTGTCTAGTAAGTGGCTATTTGATTTTTAAATTTAAATTAATTTTAAATGAATTACATTGAAATCAGTAAAATTTCAGAATTTGCCACTCCGGTTATACCCGCTCCGTTTCAGCAGCTCAGTGGCCACACGCAGACTCATGGCTGCTAGCCTGGGCAGCAGAGATCTAGAACATTACCCCTCATTGCCCAAAGTGCTGCCGTGCAACCCTAGCCAGACCGTTACATGGTAGACAGTGGCTTCTCTGAACCCATTTCAAAAATTGAGCAACAATAGGCTGGAATAGAATAGAACTGGCAGGACTTGCTGTGGGGCCCATCATCTGATGAAGGTAAGACAGCAGGAGGGGTTGAGAACCACCCCTGGGTTCTGGCACCTGCTAGGTCCTCACATGTTGGAATGAATGAATGAACGAATTACATACACGGAACCGTGTCTGGGGTAACACGGGGAAGGAAGACAGTAGAGCTGGTCTGGGTGAAACACGATGCCAGTTTTGGAGACACGGGGTGTGTTTGAAGTGCCTGGGGAGTGCAGTGGGAGACAGGCAGCGACTCTTAGGAGAGTGGACAGGGCAGGGGGTAACACATCTGGTATTTAGCAACTGTGCCTGTGGCGCCTGCTCCGCCCACTCTTGACTCACCTGGATTCAAAAAGTTTCATTCCTAAAATGCCGCATTTTTCCAGTACGTGTTTATCCATCTGCTCCACCTCCACATTCCTTACATTAAAAACCCAGATCCCCAACTCCCACGGCTTTTGATGGGCTCAGAGTCACAAATGTTAATTCACCAAGCTGATCCCACTTCCAGCCAAAGCCAGGTGTGTAGCTCAAAGAACCTACCCATCAGAAGTGATTCATTTGCACTAGGTTTTCTGAAGTCTGAAAAGTCCTGATCTTGGGATTTCCAAGGCTCTCCATGGAGACAGCCACTGGGAGTGGTGATAAGGAAGCCCATCAGAGCGGATGAGACCACCTAGGGAAGGTTGCTCATCACTGTGAGAAGAGAGTCGGGACCAGCGGGTCGGCTCCAGCCCCAAATCACCAGCTCGTTCCAGAGAGGCTTCCTTTGAGCTCAGTTGGAAGACTCCCAAGAAATACAGTGGGATGCTAATGCAGACAGCTGAATGAATGAACCGAGGTTCTCCCAATTAAGGGAGCCTTCAGGGTCCAGTTCCCCAGGCCCAAGACAACTGTTTTATTTAGGCAGAGAAGAAGCCAGAGGTTATCAAAGCCTGGAGCCCACGTTAGCCACTTGGCTATCTTCCCCAAATTCCCACCAGGCAAGGACTTTTAACAAATGCCTATTTTCTGAGTTGGGCTCTTTTTTTTTTTTTTTTTAATCTATTCCATCCAATTTCTGATGCTGGGTGACCCAGAAACTCAGCATGATTTGGAAAAGTGACTTGGGCTTGGCATAGTCTGGACAGATGTGGTTAATACCTATGGACAGATGGTGTTCATCCGGTAAAATCAGGCACTTTATTGTGTTAATTAATCCAAGTGGGACCCTGAAAATACAATATTAGCTGAATTTCTTGTCTAGCAAGGCTGCTCCGTGCTTTCTGTTGGGCTAAATCGGGAAATCCTGTGTCCTGGCATAACCAAGGATGTTCTGGAAATCTCTTCCATAAGGAAAAAGCTTTTGATAAAAGCAAGAAGGGCAAAGTGCTAAAAGAGCTGATTTAAAGATCCAGTCTCCCGCCTCAAGGAGGTCCAGCCAGCCTCTGCTGTGAGCCTGGATTCCCCAAACAGCTCCCCCCAACCTGCCTACAGGCCTTAGCTATGATGAGACAGTCAAGTGATTCTCACTTTAAATTAGTTCAATTAGCACTTTTTAAAAAAAAATGCTTTTATTCAAAACGTGGTTCTCTTCCTTTCAGCAACCTGTGTATTAAAGAGATTTCGATGGGCTTTTGTTTTACCATTTAGCAGCTGTTCTAGTGCTCCTTGTCTCCTTCTGAGGGAGGCTGCGCAGTCCAGTGGGCCAGAGTCCATGCCTTGCATACCCTCTTCCCCAGATACCTTTAGAAAATGCTGTATGCATTTACCTGGGAAGGGAATAAAAGGAAAAGAATAACTTATTTTTAACTTAAGGCTCCAGAGTCTGTAATTTCCAGGGGGCAGTTTGTACCTAAGAACGAGGTTGGGTTTTCTAATTACGCGCACCGGAATTCATACCTTGGTTCTGTGACAGGCCGGCCGAATGACCTTTGGACTCCATTCTTCACTGGGAAATAGGAAGAACCGTAGCTATCTCACAAGTTGTACAAAATGAATAATCTGAATTGATTGCTCTAAAGGGTGAGGTCCGAAGCCTGGAGCCCACTAGGAAGAGAGACTGTCACCCAGCATTCGCCACGTACCGGGCACCGCACAGAGTACCCTCCATGTATGGCCTCATTTTCCAGTTATCATCACTCTGCAAGACCAGCGTGACTGTCCACTCTCGGCTGAAGAAGCTGGGGCTTGGAGAGGCATCCCAGATCCCCAGCTGGCATTTAGTGGGTCCAGGATTCAACACCAAGGTGGCTGAGTTTTGAAACTCCATGTTCCTCTCCACCCAGGACAAGTATTAGTGACTGTTCTGGTCAGTGCACAGTCTGTTCTTAACAGATACTTGCAGTGATGGCTTTGACATCTACCCCCTTGGTGCAAATTTCCTCTAATCCACTTTTTTGCTCAAAAATTTGCCTTTTCACAGAAGTAGGTCCTTGTCTCTCCCTTTTTATATCTATTAGGTGTGAATGTTTTTTGTCATTCTTTTCTTTTTCCTTATGAAGGCGGAAGAGACGGAATTTCAACAAGCAAGCGACGGAAATCCTGAATGAATATTTCTATTCCCATCTCAGCAACCCTTACCCCAGTGAGGAAGCCAAAGAGGAGTTAGCCAAGAAGTGTGGCATCACAGTGTCCCAGGTAAGGAGACCTCCAAAATCCTGCTAGCCTGGGTCTGGTAGAGCCACATGGCAGCGTCTTGGAGGTTTTGCTTTACTGAGCTTTTATGCCTTGCAAGGTCCATTTGCTAAAACCCTAACATGCCAAGGTAAGCACTCGATGTGTTTAAGTGGGAGAGTTTCTAGGTAAGTATTTGGACAAACTTGAGAGGGACCAGCCGGAGTGGAGAAGTAGATTCCAGTAGCCAAACAGGGATAGGGTTCTTCCCATTGAACGCCCCATTGCTTCAAAAATGGGTCAAGGTTCTTGGCTGTCCTTGGAAAGTATCCGCATTTCTCATACTATTTTCTCAAACACAGTCTATGCCTTAGCCCATCTTGCGCTCAACCCAGGACAGAGTCAGTGAGTGGAACTTTTCAATGAAAGGGACACAAATGTCTTCTCTTCACGTGCTTGCTCTGTAACTGACAGAGTGTAGGGATTTTAACATGTCACTATGATTGCATTGGAACAGTTGCACAAAATGTCACTGAGTGCCCCTTTTCCCCAAAGAGTGATAACCATAACAGGTGCCTGTTGACATGGAAAGGTACATGGTAAAACATTTTTATTGACCTGGAGTCTTCAGCATTAGCATGAAGTAGAAAAGTAGGCAATATTTACACATATGTATATTTCGTCTACTCAAGGGATCCATCCAGAACTTTTTTATCTGAACCTCAAATACCGTCCCTTGTCTCTAGTTGAGAACAGTAATGATAGTTCTGAAAGCTGTCAGAGAAGAGGAAGTCCCACCAATATACGTCTCCTGCAAAAGAACTCTGTGTACTGGTATTTCCGTAACAGGGGTGGGAGAAGTGGGGAAAGAAGCCTACTCTAGTAAGAAACTTCACTTAGGATTTTGCAAGCAAACTCGATGCTGTTTTGTATCAACTGAGCATTTGTGCTTCCTTGACTTGAATCCTGGCTTCTCTTACTCCCTACTGGGTGCTGATCCCATCAATCGGTGCTTAACTAAGCCCAGTTAGGTCCATTCAGAATACAGACCTCTACACAGAGTATGTGCAATGAAGGGCTCTCCAGGGCCTGCCCAACAAGCTGTGGGGGATTTGGCAGAAGCCTTGGAAACACCAACCCTTGCAACTCCGACCTTCCTCAGGTACTTTGACCCAAGTGAAGGTTGTTCCAGGCTCCCTGCTGAGCAGAGAGCCCGATGCGGGACTCGATCCCAGGACCCTGAGATCATGACCTGAGCCAAAGGCAGCGGCTTAACCCACTGAGCCACCCAGGCGCCCCGACTCTCTGACTTCTAATTCTGGGATTTGGAATTCTAAATCCCTGTTGATAGTAGAATGAACTCTTCTGGAGCTGGTCTGTATTATATCTAGATCAAAGATGGAACCCTGGCCTGTTCCAGCAACTGTCACTTCCTTTGTTAGGGAAACCCAGGTGCACATAATTTGTCCATTAAAATGAATATTTACATACTGTATCACCTTTCCCTTTGCTTCACCCACCCTAAGGCCACACCATTCTTCCTTCCCCGGTACATTACTCCCTCCCAACAACAACAGAGCTGTTCCATTCTTGCCAAACAAGTCCCTGTGGGAGACAAGACAGTATGATGTGATACAATAATAAGAGTGTTTTTCTAGGAGCATGTTTTTGTCAAGAGTCAACTGTGCGATTTTAGGGAACTCCTGCTTGTCGGGTCTTAGTCATCCCATCTGCCAGTCATGGTTTCCTGGACCCTATGATGTATTAAATCTTCCTTAAGTTCCCAAATCTAAGGGATCCCGATTTTGGACTTTTTAAATTTTGCCATTTTGGGGCTGTCTCTTGCCTTCTTATTTTTTGGGCTTTTGTTGTTGTTGTTGTCATTTTGGGGGGTTAATAATTACCCCTCCCCCTGATCTTGGGGCATCTAGATGGTGCAGTCAGTTAAGTATCTAACTCTTGGTTTCGGCTCAGGTCATGATCTCAGAATCATGAGATCAAGCCCCATGTCAGGCTCCACAGTCAGCGCGGAATCAGCAGGGAAGAGTCTCTCCCTTTGCCCCTCCCCCCATGCACGCTCACACACTCTCTCTCTCTCTCTTTAAATAAATGATCTTTTAAAAAAAAAAATTACCCCTCCATCTTGAAATTCTCCTACTTTGGCTTCCTTGATACTGTTCTCTGTGGAGTTTCCTTCTTTCTCTTGGGCCACTTTTGCTTGGTCTTAGAGGATCTACTGTCTCTACCTACCCTAGAAATACCATTTTTTTTCTTTAGCCCTCATTTCTTCAGGCCTATCCCCATGGTTCTTAACCATTTTTTTTATGCTACATGTTCTTTCAAAATCTACTTACTGTCGATTCCTCCCATGATACAGAACAAAAATGTGCAGATACACCAAAATCCATCTGTAGACCAGCCTCTCCTCTAATCCCTCCATAGTCCTTCCACTCTCTACTTGTTCTGCTTGGAGTGTGATCTACAGAAGGCAACCTTAGCAGTTGCTGGGAGCTGGCTCGAAATGTAAATTCTGAGGTCTAACCCCAGACCTGAGTCAGAATTAAGGGAGGATGGCGGGGGGATCTGTGTGAACAATCTTTCCACGCACACTCAGTTTGGAAACGGACTATCCTGCACACTTGCTCTGAGTGACCTCTTCTCTGCTCATCGCTGCAGGTGTACCTTTATTTGAATACTCAGATGAGATTTCCCGGACACCAAGCGCATGTGTCTTCCGTCCCACTGGACTTTGCCATGGCTCTGCCCAAGCTCTTCAAACTTAACATGTTTGAAATGTGATCAGACTCTCCCCAGAGAACCGATTATTTTTTCTGTATCACCTGTCTCAGACTCTGTCTGTCCTCTGTGTGTCCCTAGTGCCTAGCACCCAGTAGACCCTCCATGACTGTGAACAGCAAGTTAACCATTGAAAGCACTGATTACGTACATGGCTCAGGGCGTCCCAGTATCGCCTTGTGGGCCATCTAGGGAATGCCTGAGCTGACTACGCATCTTGTCCACCCGCTGGTTCTTCTTGTTGAGAAGGGAATCACTCCCACAAAACATTCCTTCTCCTCTCTTCACGTAGCTTATTTAACTAGACCGCAGGCATTTCTTTCCTTCCTCAAAAGTCCTCCCAGATGACCTTCATCTTTCCCGCTTTTTTCCAATGCACCCAGTTACCTTAGAAAAGTCTTGCTGCCTCTTTTCCTCTCCCTCATACAGATAGTGAAAGTTATACTAAGGAAAGCACGAGTTTAGGAATGGAATTAGATATGCTATGGACCTAAAATGGCCCCAGAGTGCCCTTCCTCTCCTGTAGGCACCAGCATTGACAATGAATCAAGCAATTTGTCACTGATTTTTTTTTTTCTTCTCGTTTACTCATACTGCAGTGGTATGGTTTGGTTTTGATAACAAAGGCTTAACTTCTCCCATAGTGGAAGTCACACAGGCAAAGGAGGGCTTACCTTGTGAGATTTTTAAGTTCTGCTAATGCATTTCAAAGGTAACTACAGTTTTGCAAAAATGTCCTTTATCCACCATTGTTCAGGTGAATAGAACATACATACATGTCAGCAGTGGTACCTGTGTTATCAACTTCCTCTTCTGTCACCAGATTCATAGTTTGTTTTGTAATTTTATTCAAAAAAAAAAAAAACCACACACACATTTTAGTTTGAAATCACATCTGGAACTTGGGGTATAGAACGTACCTCATAAGGCAGGAATGACAGGGGTAACACTTGAATTTCGCTGCGTCGCCTCTTGTGTCTGAACAGGGGTCTTGGTATAAAGGGAACGGGGATGCGGAATCAAGCCAGGACAGCTCCTGTGAGTCACGTGAAGGAAATAAATTAACAAATGAAAGTAAATTAGGTTTATTTTGTGTGTTGGCTTTAACATTTAAAGCTTGGGATTCCAAGGACTAATCTCTGCTATGCTTCAGTTTTTCCTTGTGTAGCTAACCCCCAGCTTTGCACAAAATTCTTGGTGAAATCTATCTGATGGAATTATCTGGATCCTAAGGTCTGTAGTACCTGTGGCTAAGAATGTGGTCCATGTTAACATTCTTCAGCTTGTAAAAATGTGAAATTAATCCCTCAGTGAGAGCACCTGTATGTTGATACAGACCTGCATGGATGATTACAAGTCTGTGCCTCTTGGTTACTCAAAGTCAGTGTTAGCATTGATAAGTAACATTTCTCTTGAAACGCTGTTTATTTTGGGGTCATGTTCTTAGGAGGTAACCCAATTTAAAATGCTCGTCCTAAACTAAAATTGTCCAAATCCAAATGAGCAGCTCTTCCGTAGGACGGTTCGCTGCATTGTTTTTGCTAAATGGTTTTGTCTTAAGCAGGAGAATCGCATTATAAGCAATGGCCCCTCTCGGTGCCCTTCCTTTAGATCTCATTGTTGTTGCAAAATCAGAGTAGGATCAGCCCCATAGCCCTCCCCTGATGCCTTAATTTTCCTCTGAGATGTTTGCACAGGATGGAATGTTAACATTCTTTTCTCTTAAACTGCTCTAGGTATCAAACTGGTTTGGAAATAAGCGAATCCGGTACAAGAAGAACATAGGTAAATTTCAAGAGGAAGCCAATATTTATGCTGCCAAAACGGCTGTCACTGCTACCAATGTGTCAGCCCATGGAAGCCAAGCTAACTCACCCTCGACTCCTAACTCAGCTGGTTAGTTTTTTCTTTGATTTGGGGGGATCGTGCTCCATTTTTATACTTGCTTTTCCTACATTGGGGTTTTCTTTTCATTCTTCAGGTTTCCGATTGGTTGACTTATGTATTTGATTGTCCTTTTTGTTGTTGATGCCACTTTGGGTTTTTCCTTTCATTTCCAAAGAGCAGCGTGTTTTACTGTTCATAAGACGGGCTTGTCTGGAGGTCTGCACCAATGTGTCTGTTTAAGTTGGACAGACCTAAATTGGTTGGTTTTGAGGAGAGAGGACCTTCACATTCTCCTTTCAAAGATGACAATGAGCTAGCTCTAATACTTGGACATAGTCCCTTGAGGGTTCTGGCCTTTCGTCTGTTTCACATAAAGTTTTTATCCTTGTCTATTTTGCTATTCCCATCACATACTGTTTGGGTGACCTACGAGCCTACATTCTCTGCAGGAATATTCCTCATTGTAATGCTTTGGTCTACAAAGCCAGACTGGGGTTACTGCTCAATGTTGTTTAGAATTGTTTTTCTTCACTGTTTTATTTTGCTGGTTTCTTTATGCAAACTACAAAGAAAATTGCCAGTCATTAGTTCACATTATTCAGATTCCAGTTTCCCCGTTGTAGTAGTATTAGTCGTGTGCTCTGCCCCTGGCTTTATTTTAGTGAATGTGCATTACATCACTAACTTCAGAGTTTAGGCTAACATAATATATTTTGTGGTTTGCCTCCTACCACCAGTTCTGAATTTCCACACATGAAAAAAAAAAATACATAATCAATAATACATAAAATATAACCTTAGTATCTGTATGCTGTGGAAGGCATGTTGGTACTTTTTGTTTTGTTTTGTTTTGTTTTTTTGATAAGGGAAACCCAGAAGTGCTTCCTTATTAAATAATTTTGGTCTCGGATTATTCTCACGTTATTCATTATAATGAACCACTGCATTGATTTTGGGGGTGGGACACACACATCTAAGAAGACCAATGCCTCCAACGTGAAGGGTCACAAATTTAAATGTGTTTGACTGTAAGATGATTAAAAATCTGATTTCTAACATTTCTGGGAAGTGCCTTTGACCCCTGAAGTTTGTTTGTTCACTAAAATAAATTCTCTCTCTACCTTATGGTGGATTGTTACTAGAGATCTAACGTCTTCTGTGAGCTTCTAGA
This sequence comes from Neogale vison, assembly GCF_020171115.1. NCBI lineage: Eukaryota > Metazoa > Chordata > Mammalia > Carnivora > Mustelidae > Neogale > Neogale vison. The sequence continues at coordinate 8,464,882 of NC_058100.1, forward strand.
GGCCCTAATTTGTTCTAAGGGTCTCCAAGCCAGTGGGCTGTATCTCCATGCCTTCTTTTGTTTAAATGGAATCATGCACCAAGAGTGGCCCGGGCTTTGTAAGCACGGACGTGGTAGGACAGTGTAGAATTCGATCTAGTTGTGTCTTTTTCCCAGCACACCAGGTTGAACAAATCTGAGGAGCCTGTTTACTTTTCAAGGTTTGTGTGTGTCTATTTCCTTCTTTCCCCTTCATGGCATGATTGACAAAGGATCAAGGCTAAGAGGTTCAGTAACCCAAGAGTTTCCTTCTTCCCCATCTGGTCAACTCTTAAGCATTTCAGTCTCCGGCCAGCAACACTCGTTGAATCAGCCTGCTATCCAGACATGTTCACTTGTCTCTGGTAGAAGTCCAGTCTTGTCAGCATTAGCAAAAACCCACTCACCACTCCTGCAAAGGTTATCATAATGCAAAACAGATATCAAAATGACTTTTTCCCGTCGCGGATAGATCTGCATTGCAGATGGTTGAGTGTGATTTATGACTAGTCCCTAGAAGGGCCCTGTGGACCCCCTTCATTACTAAAGCTGTAACTTTTTATTCTTTTCTAAAGCTCTTAAAAAGAGAAAAGTAAGCATTTTAACCCCCCCCACACACACACTCTGTGTTTAAGAATTACATTGGCTCTCTTGGAATGTCAGTCAATGATTACAGTTTTCTAAAGAATTTTACTGCTAGCTTAAGCTTAGGTGACTATTCTAAGCACCAAGTAAATTATTATGGAAAATTGGAGCTAAGCCTTCCAGTTGTGCTTAAGTTGTTGGAAATAATATGGAGAGGAACCCCTTTGTAGTGCTTTTTTTTTTCAATAGAGACAAAAGAAAATACTATTGTATGTGCGCAATAGCGTGGGAGTTTCATTCAGCAACTTTTTTACAGGAAAAGTTATACATAGGCTTTTCTGTATTTTCCTTTGCTGCTATCACAACCCAGAGCACTGCACAGATAAAGTGAGAACTTTAAAGTGTTCAGACTTTTCACACAGGGTGCTTAGGAAGTCACATACTAGCTCCTCGATAACACCGATAACTCGATAACAGTCACTGAAATAGACACAAGTTTTAAATAAGAGGTTAATATGTGAAGATATAATTTGGCTGAGTTTGAAATTTAAGAGTTCTGGAAACCAGGAACTTTTTATATCCTTACTATTGAAGCAGGGCCCTCCCCCAACCTGAAGCTTTACTAAATTTACATTACTCATTTCTATTGCAAAAAGGATACTTGGCAAGTAAATCTTCTTCCCTCCAGAGGCTTTTGTGTGGACAAGCACTTCTTCAGTGGCTTTATTTAGGTCATTTCTGAATATTCCTGGTTGTGGATATATGCCTGATCTCCTATTTCCTTAAGCACAATTCATTAAAATCACTTGGGGTGAGGACCCATGGGGGACGAGCAAACAGGTAGAGACGCACCCGGCATGCTTCGTATTTGACATCGGCAGAGTCGAGCAGAATGCCTGGAACAAAGAGAAAGAATAGAAGGAAGAGAAGAAAATTACGTTTTATGGGGGAAAAAAAAAAGCAAAAATGGGGACCATCTGAAGCGATCATTATAACCTTGGGTCCATACTTCTGGAATTACCTAGAGGGATCCATTCTCGTGTCTATTTTTGATGAGATAAGAAAAGCAGGAATAAGATCTCAGAAAAACGGGGTCCCTTTTGGAAGGTCAGGTTATCAGCATCCAGGAAGGAAGAAGTTGGCTTGTGCCTTGCAGATGTTTGCTGTGGCAAATAGCATCTGCGTTGACAATTGATTAGATTCTGTGATTAGCGAAGCCATCCCAGGCTTATTGAGGCTCAGGACTCCCTCCCCCATCTGGAATCTTTTTTTGCTGGCTCTGTGTGTGTGTATGTGAGTGTGTGTTTTCAAGGATGGCAGGCTCAACTGTGAAAGTTCTTCCTCTGACACTATATAGTTAGTGGCAAGCCCTTATACATATCTGTTATACCCCTAATAGAAGGTTTGGTGTTTTCTGGATTAGGGGAAGATGATCATATTAAACCCCCTAGATTCTGGCTTCCTAAGAGAAGTTTATGTATGTAATACACACCGTTAGAAAAGAGGTAACACACCTACGGAGGCTGGCTGACACTTAGTAAATCCGTAGGAACTCCTGGAATTTTTTTTTTTTTTTAAACCAAATGAAAGAATGAATGCCATGGATGTTTTCTGCTGTGTTCTTTCTTCTCTAATTTCTTAGTAGAAAATAAAAACACAGCCTACCAGAATTAGAACTCTAGAACCTTGCCACGTGTACCTTCTGAAGGGGTTTCCCATCAAACCAGATAGCCTTTCTCTCTTGTGCCTTGTCCTGGGTGGAAAGCAACAGTGACTTTTGGAGTTTAGAAGGGGAATAATCATGGAAGCTAGAGAAGCAAGCCCGAGACATAATGAAGTCGTGTCAAGCAAAGAGGCCCCATCTTTTGAGTCTCCAAGTGGTGTAGGAAGTCTAATCTGACCGGCTGCCCCCTGATCTCTTGGGAGCCTTGATTTCACAACTGCAATAGGAAGCAGTATTTGCCATACTTCTGCTCCATAAAAATGCTCTGAGGAATAACATGCCAATACTTGTAAACCCTTTGATTTCCTCAGTAAGAAAAAAGAACGCCTCTCTTATTCTGCGTCATTGGTTCTCAACAGGGCGAACTTGTACCTCAGGGGACATTTGGTCGTGCTTGGAGACATTTGGGTTTGGGGAGGTTTTGGGAAGCGGGTACTGCTGGATTCTGGTGACTAGAGGCTGGGGAGATGGAAGACCGTCATCCTACGGCTCATAGAACATTCCTCCAACATGAGCCCATTCCCAGCCCCAGATGTCAATAGTGCCAGTGTCCGGAAGCCTTGCTCTAAGTTTAGATTTTATCATTAGGATTCTGGGTTTCTGGGGAGAGGATGCAGTGAACTGTTGTTCTATTCCCCACCCCTGCCCCCAAACAAAGTGAAGTCTCCTGAAGACTCTTTAGAGTAGAAATGCAGCCTTCAGAAAACGATCTTAGGGAAACGGATGTTAACACATCTCCCCGTCATCATACTTGCCGGAGCCTGGGCATTAGAATCCATAGGTGATACATTATGTCCTGTCTGTCTAGTGGAGGGTGGGCTCCGCTCTGTACGTGCCCCCGATATCTGGGTGACAGCTTACATGGGACACGTGCCTCCCTTCCCACTCCAAACTCAGAACCTTTTAACTGGCAAGCACATCTTAAAATGTGCATTCTGGTAATTGTGGATTACTTTCCAGCCACCTGCCCCCGAGGTTCTTGAAGGACCTTCTCCACAAGCCAGGTCATTCCGTGGGAGTTCTTTGAGACTTTTTGGCACCTCCAAGACAGCCCATTTGCTCTCTGTCAAGGATACCTCCTTCTCAGGAAGTTGTCCGCTCTGTGCTGTTTCTTTCTCCCTTCCAGTGCCCAATGAAGAACTTATCTTCTCCTCCTCATTTCGAGTTTTGTGTGGGCTTCTGTCTGCTCTCTTGTGTTATGAGTGGCTCCTGGCCTCTTCTCAGAGCCAGCCCTACTTCTAGATACTTCTCAGAGAGTTGGAAGCTGTGGTCGTATAGTACATGGTTGCACAGGGAAAACAAAATGCCGGAAGAGCAGACAGAGGCGAGAGCAAGGGAGTGATTCCTGCAATTACTCTGAGTCAAGTGCATCTGTACGTGAAGGCCATTGATATGTTCATATTTATCTATCTCTATGTACATTAGATAGCCAGACATATTTATAATTTATCTATGCACATATATTTTTTAAATCATCTGTGTCTGTTGCAGTGTGTATCTTGTAAATGGTACATCCCATACCTTTATGGTTCCATGGCCGCCATGTTACTTGGCACCAGCACTGCCCTTTGGGGGCTTCTCCCATTTTTTGGGCGGGTGCCCATTTCCAATAAACCATCAGCCAGGCACGAGTGTGAGTTTATTACATGATATTTGATTGGGAGAGAAAGAAAGAATGTATCTGGGCATCCAACTGAACGCTCTTGGGGGAGGGAGGAGGGCAAAAAAAATATGATATTATATAAGCAATTATAATTTGGGGTCCTGGAGCTGACTACTCCTGGTTCTGATGCCATCTAAATATGAGCGTGTGTGGTAAATGATGGCAAAATGGCTCTTCTTATTTAAGTTGTAGCTCTGAAGGAAAGAAAGTTTGAGAAGGATATAGGTAGGACATGCAGGCCAGGGAATTATGTGATCTGTGCCATACCCTGCTTCAGCCACATGTTGGGGAGATTGGCACCACATTACTGGAAGAAACTTCCAGAACAGGCTGCCATGCCTGGTCAGACCTTATGCCTCTTTGGCTCAGGACCCCGGTAGTCTACTTCTGTGCAGATAAGCTAAACTGAGAAATGCATGCCCAATGAGACAAGACATGTTCCAGAGCTATGGAGACATCATAGTCCTCCAGACAGCACTCGAGTTGCCCTCCTGCCCCCCAGAAAAAGCGTTCCCTTCTTCCCACAACAAGAGCGAGCGGGGAATCAGCTTATGTAGCTCAAGAGATAGCTAGTGCTTGTGTGGGGATGGACATCCCCAAAACAAAGAAAAACAGAGAAGTTTTCTATTGAGGATTCCCGCAAGTGAACCATTTGGTTTTTCAAAATGGCGCCCTCCTTAGACATATGAGGATCCCGTGAGCAGTTCAGCATAGAGCAGAGTGACGGAGTACAGGAAAAGCTTTCTCTTGAGCTCCAGGAGACAGCCCTCTAGGAGAGCGCAATTCCCTACTTTGGGAGATTAAGAAAGCATCAGAGCTGGGGCATCATTGCTGGGTGATCCCAAGTGGATGATGGCTGTCAAATGTGAGGACAAGAGTGTGATTCGAGCAGGACAGAGTTGGAAATAGAGTGGAACTGACCTGGGTCCCTAAGGTCTCTCCTTTTCTAGGCTAACGTCATGTTTTAACCAAACCTTGCACGTTGAGCTTTCTTTCCTAATGCGCTGAGCTGCACGATGACTTCAGAATAATAAGAAGCTTCTCCACACCCATGTGTTGAGGCCGAGGGCAGGCCGGGTTTCCCATAGTGCCACCTGGGTGCCGCCTAAAGTCTAACTGTGTGGGAGAAGGCTTCTTCTCTGGGAGGTGAAAGCAGATGGTTAACTGCTCCTCTTGAGGCCCTCTTTTATTGTTATCTTAAGTGTTATTATTAGCATTTCCTATTTCATGCATGCTTCGGAATTCCCAGCCCATTATTCTGTTTCACGTTCCTCCGTAATAGCAGGTGCCAAGGGAAGACGTCACCATCCTCACATCTTCTTGTAGTCCTTGAGGCTCTCTTGGGCTGCTTGCTACCCAGCCAGAAGCTTGACCTCCTTTCTAGAGATCAGAAATGTCAATGGACTCCCATCCCATGGCCAGCCCTAACATGTGACATTGCCGTCACGCATTCCCCACCCTCCCTCACCAGGGCTGCTTCCCCTGTGAGGGCAGATTGGTTGGCAACAGCATATGTGGAAACTAGCCAAATAACTTGTGCGCGCCATCTTGGTGGCAGAAGTACCATCCATTGACTAGTCCATATCCTTCAGCTTGTGCTCCCCTGGCAACCCCTAGAATTTTACGGGCATGAAAGAGAGGTCCTGGAGACCATTTCCAATTCAAACAGACTAAATTAAGAAGAATACATGTGAATAAATATTCCCTTTCTCAGCTTGAAGTTGTTAAGGGGACACAGTCCTATTGGCAACTCGCAGTAAGACGTGGCTTCACGTAACATGAACGATATGCACCCTTTATTGCTTGCTCTGTTCTTCATGCTACTAACCAGACTCTGTGGATGTTATTTTTATCTTAGTGTTTATTTGGGAGGGGTTGCTTTGCATGTCATTCTTCCTCTTGGCTGTTAGTTGCAGGGGTTGAGCCTTTTCCTTTCTGTGATTCAGGTGCCTCACTCTTTCCTTTCCAGGTTCTTCCAGTTCTTTTAACATGTCAAACTCTGGAGATTTGTTCATGGGCGTGCAGTCACTCAATGGGGACTCTTACCAAGGGGCCCAGGTTGGAGCCAACGTGCAGTCACAGGTAGGGACCCAGCCAATGTGCCACCAGCTGAATGCATTGGAGTCCAAGAGCCCTCGGTCGTCTTGGCACTTGCCAGTTCTGTTCAGAGAGAGAGGGTGAGAGAGGGAGATAGAGTGAGTAAGAGAGAGAAAGGGGGAGAGAGAGCGAGGGACAATGTAGAAATAAAACCTTGCCAACGACCAAACCAAACCAAACCAAACCAAAAACAACCATGGTCATGGGAAATCTCGTCCACACTTTGTGAATGCATTTGGCTCTGACTTGTCAGCCACAGTGGGAAAGCAGGAGAGAAGCGAGCTCAGGGTGAAGTGACCGAGGCCTGCCGGGCACGTGGAAGCAGTGGATTCTTTCTTCGCTGAAGGGAAAGGGAGGAGGAGTTCAGTCCACTGTCCCCCGTTGCAGGCCCTCCCGTTGCTTGCGGGTTTCCCACACTCCATATTAGCCAGATAAGGAGGTGACTGATGAGTAGGCAAATACCTTTGTATCTTCTGTTTTCATTTCAAGCTTTACAAACACCCGAGCAGGTTGACTAAACTCATCTTCTCAATCATCCTTGAGGTCACGGGACTTGGGTTTCTGGTCATGAGTCGGGGCCCATGTTGGGAAGCAAAAATCCGGTCATGTGGTGTAAACCCTCGGTGCCCATTAGCCAACAGACTGTCTTCACTACATCCCAGGAAGCCACCCTACTGTCTCAGCACAGAGCCTGCGGGAGAGGGTCAAGCCGAATGCTCTGGGTCAGAATGGCCAGGGAAGTTCTGAGCCCCATTAGCCCAGTCTCCCACCCTACCCGTCGAACAGGAAGCACCTCACGCCTGGAAGAGACCACCTGGCCAGTGATTCAGGAAACACAGCCTAGGGACAAGTGTGAAGAGCTGTGGTCAGACTGGGCGAGGGACCTTACAGCTGGCCATCACCTGGGTCCTCGCAAGGACAGTGTCAGTCACATACCGCTCTCTCTGGGAGTCGGCGGCCCAGTCCCCCTGCAGATAGAGCCTGGACTTCCGTAGGCAACCAGCGGAGGAGAAGCGAAGTAGGATGGTCCCTATGGGGGAGGGGTCCTTCACTCCGTCCCCCGTCCCCTGCCATCTCCTGCAGTGCTGGGGATTAGTCTCAGTGGTGGGAATCCCAGGTGCCTTGGACCTTGTCACCGTCTTGCTGACCGAACTCAGAAAGGAGAACGGATTTGGCAGATAGAGAGGCCGGCCTCCTCCTGCCGGACCCCTCCGGGGAAGGATACCTCGGCCAGGACTGTGTAAATCTGGCACGCCCACACGGCGGCCCGCGCGCGATGCTGCTCTGCCTCCCTTCCCCTGCATCTCCCTGACTAATCTCCTCTCTGTTGTTGTTCGTCCGTTTAGGTGGATACCCTTCGCCATGTTATCAGCCAGACAGGAGGATACAGTGACGGACTCGCAGCCAGTCAGATGTACAGTCCGCAGGGCATCAGTGTAAGAAAACAAGGCCCCCCAACCCTTTGTTTTTATTCTATCATAACCAATTATTTCAAAGCCACAGGGCTCCGAATGCCACTTAGTAGGGCTTCTCTTAGCTTTACGGTCACCTAGTTTCTCGGGTCTGTATCGGCCACGCCGTCGGCAGCGTTCTCCCCACACGAAAAGTGGCGACCGGGCGGGCTTCATGCAGGCAGCTGGCGTCGAGGGCTGTCACACCCGATCAGTGTTCTCACGGCACCTGCGGCCACTCGAGTTCAGCTGAGAGGAGCCGCTGAACAGGTGACACCTAGCACAACCGTGGTCGGAAATGTCACCACAAGCTGGGGCCTGGGGACCCTGGGCAGGAAAACCAGTAGCCCGAAAGCCACTGCATCCAGGTCTGTGGTCTGAAAAAGCACCTTTCTCCAGTCTGTCTAAGGACCAAAACAAGAAAGAAATTAACACAGAGGCTCGGGAAGGGGAAGGGATGGGGAGGGGCACAGACCATCTTCTCCTCGTTCTTGGGCGCGCTGGCGGCTTCTGACTAGCATGAAAATTCATAGCGACAAGCTGTGTCGCACAGAGTGAAATCGATCAGACAGACACAAGGAGAACCGAATGTAGATTTGGGACAGCAATCCAACTTGATTTCTCAGATCAATCGTCCGCTATCTCAGCAGCGGTGACAGCAAGCGAGGACAAGAGGCTGCCTGGAAAAGGAGGCTGTCCTTTAGATCAGGGGTCATTTCCTGGGCTTTTAGAGGCTGCAGGAGGTTCCAGTAGAACCACTGGCTCAGAACTATGGAAGAAAACTCTGGTTGACTGGTGGCGATGTTTTTTTTTGTTGTTTGTTTCTGGTGTTACGGTTCAAAGGAATTGGGGGTGGGATGAAGGAACGGTAGGCCTGATGTGTCAAATGTCATCCTAGTCTATCCTAACGGAGCTGTGGTGTCTACACTGGTGTAGGTGATGTCTCCTTCAGCCCTGCATTGGTCAACTCAGACACAACTAAGGTGAGACTGGAAGGAATCAACAGAACACCAGCAGGTTCATCACACGGAATGGTTGGAAGAGTTGGGAATTCTTAGCCCAGAAATGAGAAGACGTGGGTGGTATACAGTAGTTTTAGACATGTTATTTGTGAGAAAGATTGGATTTGTCACGAATGAGCTAAATGGGCCAAGGATAGGAGCCAGTAGAAGATTCAGAGAAACACATCTCACTTCGACCTTTGATGGGCCTTTCTTCTAGTGAGAGTTGTCCAGAAAAGGGATTGGCTGCCTCTGGAAGTCAAGAACTCCACATCCATCAGGGCATTCAAACATGGCGGCATAGCTAGCTATTCAGTCAGGATGTCGGAGAGGAGAACTCAAATACCAGGTCAGAAGTGTCTTGGTGACTTCTTAAGGCCCCTGCCACTTAGGAGCGCTTTATTTTCTACCTCCTTTAGGCAGAATCCCCTCTAAATTTGTATGGTATTTATCAAGTCTCTCTCTGGCAGAGATGGAGGAGGTCAAAGCTGACCCTGTTGAATGTAGTCTGGGCGATCCTGTCACTTTTCCAGACAGGATTTCCAGAGCAGAGGCATTCTTCTCTTCTTGTGCTTATGCTAATTATAATTACCATGTTAATGGCTGACTTGCTGGAAACCTGCTTAGCAAAATCTTACAAGATACTGTGGTAGAGAAGTATGTTCTCAAAAACAGACCCCAGACAAATGAGGTTGCTCTGTGCTTGTCTGTGTGTGTGTGTGGTGGGGGGGGAGGTGGTTTCAAGCACATAAGCATTTATGCGTTTTCACATAAGCATTTATGCGTTTTCTGAGTCTTTCTGAGATACATCTTCTATCTCAAAAGATTTTTCCAGAAAAAGCTTTGCTCTGTATATGTGGAAGACAAGAACATGAAGAAAATACCAGAGTGTGGGGATGAGACCAGGAGCCACAGAAAGTCTATGCGATGGGCGGGATATGGGCTTACGGTTCTGCTTCCTTATTAGGTAGTGGAGGAGAGGTTGGCACTCAGACTCTGGGGGGTCAACACTGACCCCTCTGACACTGTCGGGTGGGCTGGGAATCATTTCTGGAAGAGTGTAACCAAACATGTGCAGACAATTATGTTTGATTATGTAATCTTACCACAGAAACTGCGCTTAAAAATGCCACTCATTGTGTGTTCATTTTTTTTCCCCCCCTTGAAACGGTGTTTATTTGATTCCTGGGTCTTTAATAAGCAGGGTAAATGATTCAAAGGCTGATGGTGATATGATAAGTTCCTTGGGTGTCCATTTTAAGTTTTTAAAGTTGTGCCACCTGCAGGAGACCAAGCTTGTTAGAGCAAGCTGTGATTTTAGACAGTGATGTTCGACGTGGATGCACCTGACTCTGGCTGCCAGGAGAAGAAAGAGAGAGGGAAGGAGGGAGACAAGAGGAAACAGGGCAGGAATGAAAGGTTCGAGCCAAGAAATAAAAATAAACAATTCCTAAACCCAAGGCAGCAATGGAATTCCCAGCTGGACTCTGGATTGTGTTTCACTCGGTAGAGGACATTTTCTGGGCAGCCATTATCTGCTCGCCTGGCTGGGTTTTCATAGCACCCATATCTTATCCAACCAGTGTCTATTTTCAATCCCATAAAGTTCAGACCCCTTACTTGCCTTTCACCGAGTCCACATGGTAAACGCATGGAAGGTTGGGAAGAGCTGGGAGACTCCGGTCCCGGTCACTGTCGTGTGTCTGTGGGTAGGCATTGTCCCCCTCTTCTGTAAAATGGGGCCTGTAATTCCCAGGCTTAAGCCCTCAAGGGCTGCTTTAGGGAAAATGAGAAAATAAGTAGGAAAGGGCTTGGCAAAGCAGAAATCGTTCCGCATGAATGCAGTATGAAATGTTATAAGCGGTAACTTTCTAATTTGACCTTTTTTCTCTTCGTGTGTGAGCAGTTTTCACAGTAGACAGTTCCTAGTGAGGATTGGTTAGGACATGGTTGTCACTTTTTTCTCTTCTGATGGAAAGATACGCTTTCGACAAGGATGTAGCGTTGTACAAGTCTTAAACACTCCCTTGCGTAGCGGCGGCAAGCGTTCAGTTCTACATCCGTAAGTCCGTTGTGCTCTCGGATGACAATGGGCAGCACTTACCAGGTTAGAGTGGCTCTGAGTAATGGAGGGAGCTTATTTCACTCCCCTGTCAATCAGACAGACTTAGGTCACTCAGCTCTCACATTCATTCTTTTTCCTTTCTCACTGCCACTGTCCTAGTTCTAGAATAGTTCATTGGCTTGGCCATTGTGATCATTTTCTCATTACCGTTACTGACTTCAGTGTCTCCTTTCTTCTGCACACACCCTCTGAATTCGGCATTCCTTGCCTAGAAATCACCAGCACCTGTCTGCTGCCTACCTAAGCAAGCACAAATGCCCGGTCTGACACTCAGAGTCTCTCACACCCTGGTCCCAACCTATCTGCCCTTCTACCTCACCCTCCTGACATCCAGGTAAAATCTGGGTGCTGGACAACATGGTCAGTTCACTTCTACCTGATCGCGCACATCCCCCTTACATTTGTGCCTGGCTGCCAGATATCTCTGTAAATGTCCTTCATTCCTGTGCCACCTTCCCCATGCTCCCCATTCTCAAAAACATACTTTCGCTCCCACAGCCAGTTCCTCCTTGCTGCCTGGGTTTTCCTCCTAAGCCCTTCTTCTCTGCTTCTCTCTGCTTTATCACACATACGCTTCTCTTACATTACAGGTATGTGAACAGACAGAACTTAGTTGGTCTTCATGTCTTCCACTCCCGTATATTTCCTGTTTCCTAAATGCCTGTATTAGTTGCTCAGAACATGTTGACTGATGAATAAATCAGGTAGGAGAAGACAAGTTGCCATTGAATTTAGAAAGTGTATTTATTTAGTAACCAGTAGGCACATCTTATATAACAGTAAAGTATCTGGAAACTATCTTTATTTTAAATGCTTTATTAACCCACGAATATATCATGTTTCTAATTCAAAAAGTTTTTTAAGTTTTCCTTTTTATAAGAGATTTTATTTATGTATTTATGCGGGGGTAGGAAGAGGAGGAGGAACTCCCCAGTGAGCGCAAAGCCCAACACAGGACTCGATCCCATGACTCCGAGATCATGACCTGAGCCAAAACTAAGAATCAGATGCTCAATTATCTGAGCCACAGACTCCCCAGTGAGCGCAAAGCCCAACACGGGACTCGATCCCATGACTCCGAGATCATGACCTGAGCCAAAACTAAGAATCAGATGCTCAATTATCTGAGCCACAGACTCCCCAGTGAGCGCAAAGCCCAACACGGGACTCGATCCCATGACTCCGAGATCATGACCTGAGCCAAAACTAAGAATCAAATGCTCAACTGAATGAGCCTCCCAGGTGCCCTAGGTCTTCTTTTTTATAAAAGGTTTCTAAACTTTCTGACTGGTGCAGATTTTCTGAGAATCTGATTCAAATCAGCATTAGATACCTGAAACTATATAGTGGTGATATTGCCAAGAGAATGATCCCTTTGAATTCTGTAGAACTTCTCCTGTCCTAAAAAGAATCCCTGTGTCAACACCTGTTTGTGGGATACTATCCATACAACTGTATAACATTGTCTCTACCAGATGTTCCACTGAAACCTCCATGGCCAAACTCATGGGAGGTAGAGGCAACTAGAAACCAGGAAACGTAATGCCTTCCTATGCCTTTTCTTTTGATAAGTCCCGTCACCTCTGTATTTTTGCTTCATCTGTGAAATTTACCAGAGAAGCAAGCTGTAAGTTCCCTTTCAGCTGGATAGTCCTAGAGTGGAGATTGAGAGTTCTAGATCTAAATCTAGAGATCCACAAGGACCATCTTTGATTCTTTGCTGTCCGCTCCAGAGACACTAGACTCAAGTGTAGACAGCACTCCCTGGAGAACTCTTAAGGGAGACTTAGCATCTTGTATTCCTTCTAGACTACTCCATTGCTTCTCCCTCCCATTGTATCTTGAGGTTTTGAATTCTTAGAGATATGTGGTAGCAGAAAGCATTATTCTTCAAGGGCGGAACACTTTATTTTTTAATTATTTTCAAATGTGAGTTGAGGGAGTACATTCACTCCAGCCAATGGTCAACAGAGATAGAAACCCCTGTTAGATGTTTCTTACTCCAGAGTTTCAGTGAAGATGGAAACAAAGTGTTAGTGTTCTCTCTGAAAAGGCAGGGTGCCATTAATGTCAGTTCATAACAGAAGCATCTTGTCAGTTTTGCTCTGTGGTTATTATAAGAGTGGAAAAATAGAGATGAAACTTTTACCTTTATAAGCCACAGCATACGTATTTTTGTTTTGGTTTGCTTTGCTCCCATGTTAGGTGAAGGGGGGGAAGGACATTTATTAAGAAAATAAATAAAATATAAATCATTAGGACAGAAATACCATCTTATTGATGTGAACACATTGCAGGTGGTTGGATATCAGAAGGGTTACTTGGTGATACTTGGCCATGTGCCATCATTTAAAATTTTTTTAACTACTTCTGAGAGACCTCCTTCCACTTCAAGTATGTATTTCTTTTAAAGATTTTATTTACTTATTTGACAGACAGAGATCACAAAAATTTATTTATTTGACAGAGAGGCAGGCAGAGAGAGAGGGGAAGTAGGCTCCCCACTGAGCAGAGAGCCCAATGCGGGGCTCGATCCCAGGACCCCAAGACCACAACCCAAGCCAAAGGCAGAGGCCTAACCCACTGAGCCACCCAGGCAAGCCCACTTTAAGTATGTATTAATAAGATGTTGCCACATGTGGAATTATAGGACTGGGAAGTTAGAGTGATAATTAAAATTCATATGCAAATCTTTAAAAATGCATTTTAATTACATGAAGTTTTAATTTTTCTATTTTGTCAAGTGGAATTCAAAATTTGAAGGTATGAAAATATATTTAGATATGCTCCCCAGTTAGCTTCCTTCAGGTACCTCCCAACACTGCAGCTGGGACTGCGAACAGCCCCAGGCTGGAGGGCTAGAGGGAGTGATGAGAATTGACAGGTCTGAACATGGTGAACCCATCTCTGGAGGGTTTTGAGGTGGCAGGAATGTTGTAGATGGACTACTGCCTTCCAGAAGCTTCCAGCCCGGCTTTACTTTATGGCAGAGTCGAGAGGAAATGGAGGAAGCCCGTCTGGCTTCTTATTGGATGAGGCTTTTAAAACTTAATACCATATCAACTTATCATTTGAGAACTGAAAAACATTTTATCGGAGCCCACAATCGTTGAAGAAGCAAAAAAAAAAAATCTCAATATTGTAATTTCATACGTAATCCATTGTTTTTCCCCAGTGGCCAGGTGAAAGCCCTCCAACCTCCAATGAGGCCACGTTGTCTAATGGCATCTTCATACACTCATGCATTCATGTGTTCGGGTGTGCATCCTTCCACCCATCCAGTCATCCATTCAACAAATAAGCCATCCATAGTGTTTTTGACCTTGGGGAAGGAGGTGACGTCTTATTATATCTAGGTCAGGTTGGGGAAAGCCTGTACCTGAGATGAATGTAAAATCCTGATGCCCATCAGCATATGTTTTAGTTTTCAATCTCATTCAGTGCTTGCGATCAGGTTTCCTGTTTTTGGAAGGTTCACACAAGGGAACCGATCAACTCTGAAGTTTAGGAGGGAATCTGGAAGGGAGGTTACTCCGAAGAGAGAATCCAAGACCAACCAGCAGTAATTTGAGAAATCTACCCCCTCCCCAAAAATCCATACCGTGGGCTTACAAGAATACATATCCTTTTGGGGGAGACTTCTTAGTAGAAATAGTCACAAAGAATTTGGTTGAACTCAAACCAAGTGATGCGGTCACCACAGATGTGATCACATTCACGGTGTGTGAGTGGCTATACATGTACGCATCTGTATTCCGTTTCTGCTACTTTTTGCCCATGTGACGGTGGACAAATCGCTTCCCCTTGACAGGACTCCGTTTCCTGCACTCTGAAAAAGACAACTCATCCGGGATCCTCTTCTGCTTATGAAACATGGGTTTTCCCATCTCCAGGAAACTACAACAGGAAGGGAAATAGTTCAAAGTTATAAATGAAAGAAAAATCTGTCTTCTTGGAAAGAGTCCCATCTGTGAGAGGACAGTTGTGCATCATGCTGTTTTCACTGAATTGGTATTTTAGAGCACCCTACCCAGGCAGGCCCAGATTTGACCCTCCAGCCATGCAGCCCTTGGGCGAGGTTCTGGTCAGATTTTCCAGACTCAAGTTGGTCCCGCCCTCTGCTCTATAAAGAAAAATTTCACAACCTCAAAAGGGCAGTTGCTCCTGGAAGTGGCAGGGCTCCTCTAGACCTCAGTAAATATTAAGCTAATTAAATTGGATGAATTTAATTGTGGGAAATGTTGGCATCGATTTCTGCTGATGACTTCTTACCTTCTGGGAAGGGGTTCCATGTTCTTAGCTTGTTTCCAGATAACATGTTAGACCTCCGCCTTAGAAAATCCAATTGTTATTTTAAAATTTGGTACTTAAAAAAATATATATGTATGTATATTTTGTATGTATATATATCTACTTACCTCTGACTCTGTTTGAGTTTGAGGAAATTCTTTTCCATATCTCCAAATACGAAGTATTCCAATTCTTGAATTTGATGGAGAAATAAGACAGGAAGGGGGACCAGTTTGAGTCTGGAACAGCTGACCAGAAAAGTAAATAAATGAGTAAATGCTTTATTAAACAAATACTTCTTGAGGACCTTCTAATATCTATCATGGGCCACACAGATTTTTGGCACCCAGTAGAGTCACAGAATGCTGGGAGTTATTTATTCCATCCCTGCTTCTCTGAAACAGAAGATCTATACTTCCACCTAATATAGCAAAATAATAATATTTTAATGAATTTTGGGAATGGCCATTGTGAGAGGAATTTACATCTATCTTTATATTCCTATCAACTAAAAATGTGAGTGGCTTAGAAACGTGGATTGACATTTGCCATTCTTCTAGAGATTTTATAGAAACATGATGTCCAAAAGAACTTTTTACACTGAGGGAAATGTTCTGTTTTACTCTTGGCTGTAAGTTAACCGTTAGCCCCACTTGCCTGTTGAGCACTTGACATGTGACTGGTGTGACTGAAAAACCGAATTTGTACCTGTATCTAATTTGAGTTCACTGAAATTTGAAGAGCCACACGTGGTGAGTGGCCGCCGTGTTGCACAGTGCAATTCTAGATGCCCCGCCAGCACCATAGGGGCCACCAAACGTGGGATGATCGTGTTGATGTTGAGATCACACTGTAAAAACAGAGAAAACTTCCTAACACTGACCACAGAGAAACATGTTTTCTGCCTAAATCAGACTTTCCTAAAGCAACTAGAACTCGTCATTAAAAATTAACCGTGTACAGGAAGTTAACGAGATTAGCATAATTACATGCTTTAAACTATGAAGGAATATGGAGGAAGGTTTAAAATATAAATATATAAATGCCACATTTATTGTGGCTCTATTTGCAGTAATTGTAGACTCTGTCAGCCATTCATTCATCTAACCTAATAATTTTTAAGCCTAAGCCAGACATGTCCTTGAAGTCATCTTGAACCCTTTAAGTCTAAAAATCATTTCGACCTTACAGGAGGTCCCATCTCTGTTTCAGATTTCCCAGGTGCCCAGAGCCTTTGTTGGCAGCCACTGCTTAGCTGTTCCCTCCCCGACTGACCCGCTGGCCTATTCGAAGCGTGGCCACAGACCAGCCACATCGGCATCACCTGGGAGCTCACGAGCAAGGCACAATCTCAGGCCTTGCCCAGACTGTTAAATCAGATTCTGTCCTTTACCCAGATCCCCTGGTGATGTCGAAGCACATTCTGTTTGAGAAGCTGTGCTCTGCAGGGAAGCACATTTGAATGGTGCTTAGGGCTTACCTAAGAGAAGGAATTACGTTGTTTTTTTCCTGTTGTTGTTGTTTCTATTGTTTTTGTTGCTTTTGCAGGAAGGATACTACCTCTAAAAAAATTTTTGCCAGCATTTATTTCAAAGTTTTTCCAACACACAGAAGAGTTGGGAGAATTTCACAGGGAAGCCACTATGCCTACCACACTTTCTGGCATCCGTATTTCATCCTGCGTCTACCTATATCTGCGTCCTTCTGTCGCTAAGCCAGCTTACTTCTCGGATGCATTTCAAAGTAAACTGACAGCAGTAGTACAGGTTTGCCTGACTCAACATTACTGGCATGGGTGTCATTGACGAGTATTCAGTATTCGTTTATAGTTTTCTTTCTCTTCTAAAGTAAAATTTTATGCAGTTAAGCTTGCAGATGGTTAGTGCACATTCTCCTGATTTTTGACCGATGTAATACACTTGTGAAAATGTACTATCCTTCACCTTCTTGTGTCCACCCCTTTCTCACAGTTTACAAAAACGAAAATGAAGGGGAAGGAAGGACAGAGCACAGAGTTGACCACAGAGTAATCTGTCCTCTTCTAGGCCGTCGGATGTCCCTCCCGCCCCCCACCCCCGACGGCCACTCAGTCTTGATCAATCTCAGAGCCTGACACTGCTATAAAGTCCATTGCATATCAAATCAGATGCTTTAGTCTACACTTGCCTTCGATTCTGACTTTATGTAACAACTGCTTCTAAAGGGACTTGTGTTCCCTTGGCCATAATAAGAACCTTTGAAGTACCTAAAAACAGACGCTAATGATATTTAAAAGTTACAGTGGATCTCCTCACTTAGAGGATACTATATCTCCCAACTTCATCTTCTTTTCCTCCCTTTTCTTCTCTTGTCCCCTTTAGCTTAAAGTCCAGTTCTAAAACTTCTCCCCCAAATTATATAAACCTATTATTTTCCAAAGCCACACACCTGTCCAAAATTGTACTTTATTCCTCCTTAGAGAAGGATCTGTCATGGGAGTGTGCGAACCCATCTTCAGCCAACCCTGAGACTAAGGGAATTGAAAAGGGTGAGGTTCTTAGGAGAGAAGTGCCAGGCTTCTCTGCCACCAGAGCTGGGAGTTGTAGAGAGACCCAGGGTCATTACTGAACACCCTCTGCCCTTTTCGAGAGGCGAGAGAACAAAGGCACAGCCAACTCCATGTGTCAAGTTCTGAGGCAAACCTGAGCTTCTCCCAACATCCACACTGAGAACACTAACTTGTAATATTTAGTCTGTATCCTAATACTTCAATGGGTTTTTTTTTTTTATCTTTTTTGTAAGATTTATTTATTTATTTGAGAAAAAGAGAGAGAGAAGTGTGATCTGGGGAAGGGGCAGAGGGAGAGAGAATCTCTAGCAGACTCCCTGCTGAGCGCAGAGCCCAATGCAGGGCTCTATCTCACAAAGCCAAGATCAAAAGTCGGACACGTAATCGACTGGGCCACCCAGGGTCCCCTCATCCTGTATTTTTATCAACACTCTCTTCTCCATTTTATGGATAAGAAAACAGAGACTCAGAAATTAAGTAGTTTATTCAAGATCAAATAGCCAGAAAAGGATGACGCCAGGATGTGGACCTACATCCAGCCAAGTCTGACTCCAAAGCTCAGTTCTTAACCTTTGTCCCGAGGGAGCCTTAAACCTCTTGTTCGTATGTTAAGTAAAGGGTCTTGGCAAGAACCTTACCGTAAAAGAATCTGTTATGTTTCTTTATAATAAATATTTTAGAGCCTGGCTGATAGGGAGAAGAATTGTGAGAACTCCCTTATGACTATTACATTATGTATCCTTTTTGGGTGGCATAGAGAATGCTTAAAGACCAGTGGTTTCTCTTCTTAAAATTAAATCCAAAAAATTACATAGAAAGCCCTTCCCTGGACATAGCTTACCCTACGTCACTGTTGTGTCCCATTTGGTTAACCAACTTAGCCAAGGACCTGATGATCATAGGAGAGAGAGCAGAAATTTCAGATCTGGTGTCTCCTCATGGAGAAATTTGATGGTTCATTAAAGTACACAGCAAGGCTGTCTGAGGAATCTATGTCTGAAGTCAAGAAAAATCTTTTTTTTTTTTAAATTTGGGGACAGTAAAATGGAAGAGAAAAATTTTAACTTAATAGCTTACCCATGTGAAATAATGGTTTGGAGTGGGGGGAAAGGTTAGTATTGAAGAAACCAGAGTATCAACCACAGAAGTCACAGTTTCTCCCAGACCAACAGAAGGGACCACCTTGCTTTGCTGGGCAGGACTTCTACTGAGACAATCCCTCCTCTTTGTTGACACTGAACACTTGTCATGGGGCCTGTGGGTGACGCTAGGTTCAGCCGCTGGCTCTTGGTTTCAACTCAGGTTGTGATCTCACCATCATGAACATCTTCGCTCAACACGGAGTCTGCAGCAGATTCTCTCTCCCTCTCTTTCCAGCTTGCATGCACTCATGTTCTCTCTCTCTCTCTCAAATAAATAAATAAAATCTTTAAAAAAAATAAAAAATATAAAAAATAAAAAAGTAATAACATGCAAGGATAATATATGAATAAAATTTTAAAAATTAAATATAAAAAAGAATGACACATATTAAAGAGCTAGGAAGTGTGTGAACTGTATTTCCATGATAAACATTTAGATCAAAAGAGCTAGGAAAGAAGAGAAATGGAACCAGCAAGAAAGAGTATACAAATTAACTACGGGGGAGTAAACGGGAGGGTAAGAATGGCAGGAGAATGAGGAAATTGCATGTGAAGCGGCAAAGTGAAGGTTAAAAGCAATTAGGACACACAATTACTAAAGAGAACACTAAAAGCATAAAATAAGCTAGGACGAGTTGTTAAAATAAATAACATCAGCTAAGAACATACTTACAAAGATGATAAAACAGATCAAGTAGTAATAAAATAAGGAAGTGGTATAAAGCAGTAAATTAAAGAACAATTAAAACACAATAA
This sequence comes from Neogale vison, assembly GCF_020171115.1. NCBI lineage: Eukaryota > Metazoa > Chordata > Mammalia > Carnivora > Mustelidae > Neogale > Neogale vison. The sequence goes on from NC_058100.1 coordinate 8,484,281, forward strand.
GGATAGAAAATTAACAGGCTAAAATGACATTTAATAATTGTATTAATAAGTAACACTTACTAACTTCTTGTGTGCTATGTACTTTATATGCATTATGTTATTTAACTCAAGTTTATTAAAACAATCAGGACATTTTTAAAAAAATGTCCAGAACACAAAAACAAAAAACATTCAGAGGTGGGTAAAACAGGCATCGGAACAATAACAAAAACAATAAAATTAAAGGTGAGCAAAACAGACGTGCAGATACCCATTGGCATTCCATGGCTAGTGTGATGATTTTTGCTGTTGAAGATCACCAAGAACCTAGCCTGGTGCTTCCCATCTAGACCATGAGTTCTGGAACCTTCTCTCCGCATCTTCTGCTACTGAGCTTGGCCCTTCTTAGAGGCAATTCCTGGTCATCAAAATTCTCAAGCAGTAGAATCCATAGCCCAGAACCCGTGGCAGTGGGCAAGGATCTCATAATTGCACTCAATCTGTAAGATGTAGTCCAGGATCATCTTCTCCTGGAAGTACTTCTAGTCTCTGCAGACTGTGTCTACATAGTACTTAACAGGCCAGGTTGGAGTAGGAGTCCTTTTCTGGTGGTTTTCTTTACCTTCTCTCTAGACCCCCTGGTTTTATATCCCAGCCTTCGGTTCAGGCTTGGTACATAGCAGGTGCTTACTGCTTTTTGCTCTGCACTTGCTTGAACCTATAGTCAAAAGCTTTTTTTGCTTATGTATTTGTAAACCAGCAAGCAGACTTGTGGCTGGACTTTCTGCCTACTTGGAACGCCTGCAAGCAAGCATATGCATTTTGGTGTTTCTGTTGTCCAGAAAGGCTCTCCCACACAAAAGTGAATTTTTTTCTTATTTCTTTCTGTTTATCGCAGCCTGGTACACGTCCTTTACCTCCAACTTCTCTATCCCTCGTGCCCTATGATCTCCACCAAATCACTTCCTCAGCCTTTTCTGGGTAGATATTCAGTGACCATACATCTGCTGCCCTTCCTTGTCTTTCCCATACTTTTTTCTGGAGCAGATATTGACTCTGTGGCCTTGAGCTTGATCTAAAGTTCACTCACTCACTCATTTGCCCCTTCGATCAGCAAGCATTTTCTTGAAATCTGTTATTACCCAGTTACTGCACTGGACATTAGGGCAGGAAAATGAAAAGGAGAGTCTCAAGCAATTCTGTATTTCATCTAAGTTGATTACTGTGTTTCGCCTTCTTTGACCTTACTCTTTTGCGGTAAGGGAGAAACAGCTGATGAACATTCTTCGCAGGTAGTTATATTCTGAAGAGCGTTTTGAAATCATTGGCTAACTTTGTCTTCTCTAGGCGAGAGTCCCAGTTGCCTCCATCTAAGAAAGACCTCAGACTGGTATTTGACCACTGATTGCCCTGGCTTGTTCTCCAGTGAGCTCTGAAGATTAGCCAAGACCTTTCAAACACGCAAGACAAAGATCTAAATCAGATGTGGACTTCCCCGCATATGCTTTGTCTAATTTCTACATTTACTTTTTATTTTCTGATTACAAATTAATATTAACTTAGAAAATGTGGAGAATGCAGGGAAAATCACACAGAAGGAAGTTACTGCTAACTTTTTGTTCTCCAGCCTTCTAGCATTCTGCGTGTAAGTGTGTTTTGTGTGGGTGTAGAAGAGCTATGATCCTATCGAACATATCATTTTGTCACCTACTTATTTTACTAAAAATATATTATGAATATTTTCCATATCATTAAACATTCTTTTCAAACAGAACTTTAATAACTGCACAGACCCATGGTATAGGGAAAGTTCATAATTTACTTATCAGTCTCTGGTAGAAGGGTTAGACTATTTTTTTTGTTTTTTGGGTGGTGGTGGTTGTTTTTACTATTATTAAAAACACGTTGGTAAACAGCATAATACAGAAAACTCAGTGTATATTTTCTGTTACTACCTTGAATACATTCCTAGACATGGAATTAACCATGACACCGGATCAAAGGATACGATCTAGACCAAGGCTTTCGCGATGTAGGGAAACGTATCTTCTTGAAACTTGTATGAACGCACAGCTCCCACCAGAAGTTCACAATCATTCCCGCTTCCTCACTCTCAGGAAGTGTCTTAGTAGTCTTTTAAATCATGTCATCTGCGAAGAGAGAGAGTTTGACTTCTTCATTACCAATTTGGATACCTTTTATTTCTCTCGGTTGTCTGATTGCTGTTGCTAGGACTTCTAATACTATGTTGAACAAGAGTGGTGAACGTGGGCATCCTTGTCTTGTTCCTGATCTCAATGGGAAGGCTGCAAGCATTTTCCCATTGAGGATGATACTTGCTGTGGGTCTTTCATAGGTAGATTTGATGAGGTTCAGGAATGTTCCCTCTATCCCTATACTTTGAAGCGTTTTAATCAGGAACGGATGTTGGATTTTGTCAAATGCTTTTTCTGCATCAATTGAGAGGACCATGTGGTTCTTCTCTCTTCTCATATTAATTTGTTGTATCACATTGATTGATTTGCGAATGTTGAACCATCCTTGTAGCCCAGGGATGAATCCCACCTGATCATGGTGGATAATCTTTTTAATGTGCTGTTGGATCCTGTTGGCTAGGATCTTGTTGAGAATCTTAGCATCCATATTCATCAGTGATATTGGTCTGAAATTCTCCTTTTTGGTATGGTCCTTGCCTGGTTTGGGGATCAGGGTAATGCTGGCTTCATAGAAAGAGTCTGGAAGTTTTCCTTCTGCTTCAATTTTTTGAAACAGCTTCAGGAGAATAGGTGTTATTTCTTCTTGGAAGGTTTGGTAGAATTCCCCAGGGAATCCGTCAGGTCCTGGGCTCTTGTTTTTTGGGAGGTTTTTGATCACTGCTTCAATCTCGTTATTAGATATCGGTCTATTCAGGTTGTCAATTTCTTCCTGGTTCAATTTTGGTAGTTTATATTTTTCCAGGAATGCATCCATTTCATCTAGGTTGCTAAGCTTATTGGCATATAACTGTTCGTAATAACTTCTGATGATTGTTTCTACTTCCTTGGCGTTATTTGGGATTTCTCTCTTTTCTTTCGGATTAGTGTAGCCAGTGGCTTATCGATCTTATTGATTCTTTCAAAAAACCAGCTTCTAGTTTCATTGATACGTTCTACTGTATCTCTGTTTTCTCCCTCATTGATCTCAGCTCTAATCTTGATGATTTCCCTTCTTATGTGTGGAGTTGGTTTGATTTGTTGTTGATCCTCCAGTTCTTTAAGGTGTAGAGACAGCTGGTGTGTTCTGGATTTTTCAATTTTTTTGAGCAAGGCTTGGATGGCTATATATTTTCCCCTTAGGACCGCCTTTGCTGTATCCCATAGGTTTTGGACCGAAGTGTCTTCATTCTCATTGGTTTCCATGAATTGTTTCAGTTCTTCTTTGATCTCCTGGTTGATCCAAGCATTCTTAAGCAAGACTCCACCCCCAAACTACTAGAACTCATACAGCAATTCAGCAGCGGGGCAGGATACAAAGTCAATGTGCAGAAATCAGTGGCTTTCTTATACACTAACAATGAAAATACAGAAAGGGAAATTAGAGAATCGATTCCATTTACTATAGCACCAAGAACCATAAGATACCTGGGAATAAACCTAACTAAAGAGGTAAAGGATCTATACTTGAGGAACTATAGAACACTCATGAAAGAAATTGAAGAAGACACAAAAAGATGGAAGACCATTCCATGCTCTTGGATCGGAAGAATAAACATTGTTAAAATGTCTATACTGCCGAGAGCAATCTATACTTTTAATGCCATTCCGATCAAAATTCCACCGGCATTCTTCAAAGAGCTGGAGCAAATAATCCTAAAATTTGTATGGAATCAGAAGAGACCCCGAATCGCTAAGGAAATGTTGAAAAACAAAAATAAAGCTGGCGGCATCACCTTACCTGATTTCAAGCTTTATTACAAAGCTGTGATCACCAAGACAGCATGGTACTGGCATAAAAACAGACACATAGACCAGTGGAACAGAGTAGAGAGCCCTGATATGGACCCTCAACTCTATGGTCAATTAATCTTCGACAAAACAGTAGTCTTTTAAATCTTTGTCACTTATCAAACTATAAAATGGCCTCTCATTTTTATTTTAATTTAATTTGTATCTCTTCGATTACTGGTAATATTGAACATTTTTCATATGTTTGCCAGCCTTCTATACATATTCTTGAAATGTTCATCTTTTCCTATTAATTTCTAAGAACTTTTATACAATAAGCTTATTATTCCATTCTGCACTTGGCCAACATGTAGGCAATACAGAGAAAACTCTTATTTCTCAGTGGACAGGGACTCCTGTGGAAAAAAGGTCTCATTCTGTCTCTTTCTGTGGAAAGTTCTTTAGTGTGAAAGGTGGATTCTTTTTTTTATTCTAGGAAAACTAAAGGCAGATCTATAATACAGGTGTTGATCTTTTTTAAAAAAAATTAACGCTGAGTCTGAATTCACTTAACATTTTCTATATTTCTAGTCTATGAAAAACCTTGGGCTAGAAAACAGAACCTCGGAGATTTCTTGGAAAACCTAGAGATATGTTCATCAGTCAAAAATGTCCTTGACAATTACCCTGTGCCGGAATTTAGGAGTTGCTGGGTATGTCCCTGGCTAGTTTGTAGTCAGGATGAAGAAAGCAAGCGATGGACATTAACCAGCTTTCTCAGGACCGTAGGTCTAGAAAATTGTCTTCTGAGTGACGTGATGTCTTCTGGTGGTTTGGCTGCTGTGTCAGCCTCCCGGTATCTTCCTCGGCCACCTGTGAGGGAGCACGTTATTCTGAGCTGCAGAATTTTGACTCCTCACGGGCACCGTCCACCCCCCACCCTTCCCGCTCCGTAGCAGAACACACACAGAAAAGCCAGCTCAGACTCCCAAGCCCACAGCACCAATGGAAGATCCCCACCATAGAGGTTTCTGGAATGGCGTAGAAGGAAAATATGGAAATTCTTAAAAAATCAACCCACTCTGACACCTGGTTGAGAATCCCAGAATTAAGAGAGGCCATTCCCCAGCCTCCGTGAAGGATCTCTGGGTTGGTAGCCCCTGAACTCTCAATTCTGCATTTTCAAGTCCGTGGATAGTTTTCAAGCTCTTGCTCTCATTTTGTCGATAAAAGGAATGCTCAAAACAACAGTATCCTCCCCTTCATAAACGAGTACCCCGTTCTAGCACATACCCCCCAACATTCTCCATCTGTATTCCCCTCCCCCCCCAGCTTCCCACCACATCCCTCCCCCTCCCCACCCTTCTGTTCGCTGTAATGACCCTGCAAACACTAAATGGCATTTGAGTGCATTAAGCAGCAAACTCTCCGGTGACATAGCAATTATGACTCTGAAATAGATTTGGTGCGTCACGGAAGATAAGGGTTTTGAAAGTTTCTGTTGTGATTATAGCCTGTAACTCCCACAAATAATAGGCTTCAAAATAAGAGGCTGCCAGTGGAGCCTTTGTGGCTTTGTCTCAGTGATGGCACGTAAATTGCTATTAATGTCCTAAGTGTACTTGAATATGCCAGTCTCTGGGATGTAGAGTTGGCTCGGTGTCTCTCTTTACGTGGCATGTCATTGTTGGTCTGATAATCTGGGGTAATTGCTGTCTCTTGGATGGTCAGAAAAGTGTAAGGGGCTGCAGCTTCCTGTGTGACGGTAAATAGCCCCAAGGTCTATGCCACACGTTTCCTCTGTGTGTGTGTGTGTGTGTGTTCTGTGCATAGCTACCATTCATCGTGAAGGTGTATATATAATTCCTGTGTGTGCCCGGAGTAAACAATAGCTTTTCAGAAGAGCCAAAGCAAAATCAGAGGTTATAAAAATAAAATAAAGAATTGGGGGCTGTGTAGAATCAGCCAATCGGATAATTTATACAGAGTTAAAAAAAAAATACCCTTTGCTTGAATTATCCAGATTTAGCCCGATGCGTAAATACAATCTTCTGTTGTCTTATATATTTACCCTTTTTGAGTTTAAGCGGCATCTGTGCATATGTGCATGTGTGCGTGTCCGTCTCTGCATTCTTTAGTTACTGTATTTTCTTAACGTGTATGGGTTCTATGTAAATATGATAAAGTCTGCGGAAATGTTGCATGTTCATGAGCACTGTATGGACGTGTGTAAGCGTCTGTGTGTTTTGGTGTATGTGGGTCTGAGTGCAGAGATGTTTATTGAGATATAAATACTTTCCTGCACTAAGGCACCTCTATTTAGCTAAATCAGGCTGAGCTTATTTTTCTTTGACAATGTTAAATAAAACAAATTTTAAGGTCTAACATCCTGATGACATTTCATCTAAGGACTCCATAAGTCTGGGACATGGAAACATTCTGTGTAGCTGTCCGATTGGTATTTTTAATACAAGTAAGAAAGCAGCCCAGCCGTATGCCTGGAAATGCACACTCCATATCCTGTGCAAGCCAGGAAGGGTTCCCCCAAACCATCCCGTGTGTCTGAAGAGCCTTACGTGGCAGCATTCATTCTGGGCCTTCTCACGGATAAATTAGAAAGGATGGCACTAAGAAGGTGCCCAAATAGCTCTCAATCTCAGAGTCGATCTATGTGTGTATTTCCGTTGTGTGGTGCTGGGGGCTGGCAGGGTGGTGCACCCTGACCATGTGGCAGTTGATGGTCTTGCGTTTGGGTGTTGACTGTCACCCCTTAGACAGCAGCTAGAGTGCGCACCGGAGGAGGCTGGAGACCAAGACTGGTCAGAGAGTTCCCTGTTCATACCAAGTGGATGAATGCCAAATCCACCCTACAGGTCTGAGAGCAGGATTCTGCATTTCCAGTTGCAATAACTTAGTCTCATCTAGCAAGACGGCACCGCACATGGTGGGGTCCCAGACCCCACCCCCCAGGGGAGTAGGGTGTGTCTTGTCTGAAACCGAGTTTGGTGAGGTGAATTGAGGCGTAGGAGCGGGAGATATTAGAATCCCCTGAAGGACTCTCTTGAGGCTAGTCTCTTGGTACGTGTATTCTAGCATTTTCCTGAACAGCATAAAGATTCCCTGAAGGTGAACTGTAGCCAAGAGCCCCTGCCTTCAGCCGTGAGCTGTGCTCTACATGTGGTGCCCACAAGGTCACACAGCCTGACCTTTTGAAACTTGAGATGTCCAAAAGCGGTGGCATATAGCAGGGACTGAGTCTGGCAAATTCTAGTTCCCAAATCCTAGTTTCCTCACCTGAGAAGTAGGACTAGGAGCTCCCACTGGGTTTATATACCATTATATACTCATCGACCAAAGTCAGAAATTTACTAGCACCATCCCTGCCCAATGACGCAGGTAGGATGGGCACCTGCCACCAGATGGCCATGTCCTCCCAGGGCTGGGACAACCAGGGAGCCTTTCAAAGCCACTTTCCCATTTAGGAAAGTGGGTGATGGTGTGTCTTGAAGAAGGAAGAGGTGACCTTCAGGCCAGGCTGTAGACAATGGCATGGACTTCTAGAGATCAGAGGACAGGGACCGGCAAAGACCCAGAGCCTCCCACTGGACTTCACTGTGGGTTGAGAAGGAATCTCAGTTTGGCGGTGGGAATTCTACCATTTCTTGGCAGCAGCCTACACTACTGAAGTTCATGTTAGCCAGGCGATCCGTTCTCTACCAGGAATGGCTGCTTCACTGCTGGGTTTTTTTTTTTCACATCCAGACCTTCAGAGCAAAATCTCAGAGCTCAGGAGGCTGTGGCTAGAAAGGGATGTGCTGGCGGGACTTGGCTGTTAGGTCACCAGGGACTGACCTGGTGGCAGGCGGCAATCGGGGAGGATGGCCACAGCAGTCAGGGGACCCTGGAAATGGGGATTCCTGATCCAGTGGCATGGGACAGACTTAAGGGAAATGTAGTGGCGGCTAGTTGTTGGCTGGAGCTGAGGTTCCAGAGCAGAATTCGAACTGCAAAAGCAAGTCTATCTCTCAGTCTCAGCTGAACTCAGAGAAATAGCAACTTGACCCAGTGGCAGGTGCGTACTCGGCAAAGGTGTTGTCACAGCAGAGACACGCCTGTACGGAGATACAGGTGCAAAAGGTCAGAGCAGGACCCACAGCTACACTGACTCTGAGTTGTCTGTGGTACCAGAGGAAGCCAGAATAAAATATTTCTGGGGCTGAGTGTAGATGTTGATCCCAAATAGAATTGCTCACATCTAGCAAATGAAAACACTGCACGCCACCGACTTCGACGAGAACGTTCCTTGTTGTTTATCCAAAATTTGGGAGATGGCCTACGTTTTATCTGGCAACTCCAATCCCAGATCCCAAGGTAGAAGCTGCATCTGCATGTGGGTCTCAACCCCAGAGAGGGAAAAGATGGGGAGCGTCCCCGCAGGCCATGCAGGGACGATGTCTGTTTCCGACATTTCTGTGATTCCCACTGATGAGGCGACCAGAAGGCCGTTCCAGATGTAGGGGATGGTGATATCTTCCTCCTCCCTGTGCCCCAGGGAGAAGACTCCTTGTTGAGATGGTGTGCAGAGCTGCGGAGCTGCTACAGGCAGGATCCAGTGGTTTTTCAACTGTTTTTTTAAAGAAATAAAACAGAGCAGTGTAAATATACATCATCCTTCCTTACTTGGGATAAGCTTTGAAAGCACCAGATCTCCCAGATGCCCGCTTAGGAAAGTTCACTCCTTGGGTGTAAAAGCTACCCTGAACCTTAACCCCTTCTCTGCTTTAGCCCTTGACTATTTCCTGGGTGTACACGGCTCTTCACATGTCGTCAGACTGAACTGTGGAGGCCCCGGGTCTGGTATCTGTCCAGACCCACAATGGAGCACGAATGTTATCGCGCCACTGAAGATTTACTTCTTTTTGTGTCCCCGCCAAGAGAGATTTATTAAAATCTGTGCTGCCTCAGGCACAGTGGTAGGCCCTTTGGAAACAAAGCTAAGTCCCACAGCCCTCCTGTCATGGTCTGGTAGGTGAGACAGACACAGAAAGGAACCAGTGCAATATGGCGGCACAGGTGCGTACTGGGAACCCAGGGAGGAGAGTGCGGCGGAGGGGAGAGGGGAGCAGGGGTGGGTGGAGGACGACACACCTGCAGGAGGAAGAGGCGTGGCCAGAGGGCAAATAGGGGCACAAGGATACTTCGTCTCAACCTTCAAAACCAACCTTGAAGGTGTGAGTGGCCCGAAATTGGATGAGTGGACCCTTCACGGAGAAGGAAGCAGGCAGGGAAGGACTGCGCCACTAGAGGAACTTCTCAGTCGCCGGATGTGGCGAAGTATGAGACACAAGCATTGGGCTGGGGAGTGAGCAAGATCGAGGACGTGGTGGGCCTCACCAGGACATTGAGCCTTATCTTGAGCGCAGTGGGAAGCTGTTGGAGGTTAAAGAGGGAGATCAGAATTGCAGTTTGCAAAGCTGGCTCTGGTGACAGCTGGAGACAGGACTGGAGAGTGTCAGACCGGGCACGTACGGGCTTACTGCTGTAAAACCCCCCGGGGAAATTTTGAATATTTCGTCCCTGAGGGGACTTTCCAACAGCATCGCTTTGCCCCGAGCATCTTCGGGTAAACGCTAGTGTACAATCTTGGGAGAAGTGTGTGCCTATCACGGACACCTCGTTCTCCCACCTTTCTGGAAAAGTGGCAGATCCAGGACGTGACCCCATTGGGTGAGCTGATGTCTCCCCCAACCAGTCGTGGTTGTGTGTATTTGTGTGTGTCCCTGTGCGTGCCCGTCCGTGTGTGTGTGTGTGTGTGTGTGTGTGCGTGCGCGCGCGCGCCTAGAGAGGGCGAGAGGGTGCAGCCGTGTTTCTTTGTGTTTCTTCCTGGCCGGCCCCACCGCAGCCAGGCGACTGAGGGCCTGGAGTGCGCCCACCTCCTCCCCCACGCTCCGGGCGTCTCTGGTAATGGCATCTGGCCCATATGCAGATCGAGCTCTACTTGGTGCTGACATCAGGCCATTTGTGGCACCTCAGCGCATTTCTCAGTTGCAAATGAGAGTTTCTTAGTGCCAGGCTCGCTTGGGCTGTCACAGCTGGTGATGAATTCTCTGCGTCCAGTGTGTGCTGCTAAGGGGAGCTCAGAGGAAGAGCGGGAAGGAACAGAGGACAGGACCAGCGGCTCTCGGCCCAGCGGCCACCGTGGGGAGGGAGAGGCAGGTGGCCCCCGTCCGGGCTTGGGAAGGTGGCCGAGAGGAGAGAAGTCAGCGCTTCGGATGCCATTCTGGTTCCTCGTGTTGCGTCCAGAGAAGCCACGTGGCCGGTCCTCGTCCTCCATTGCTCCGTGCCTGGCATCATAGCAGGCATTCTGGGCCTCCTTCTCCAGGAAGGCCGTGCCTTATCCATTAGAGAGGGTCCAGGCAGCCGTGGGGTAGATCAGTTATGGACCAAATTCATTCAGCTAGGATGTCAATAGTCGTTTTTGTTCTGAAATAATTTTGTTCCCAAATACCTTTTGCTTTGATTTGTGTTTGGAAGTCCAGGTTTTTTTTAATCTGGGAAACCAGCTGCACGTTATCTTAATTTTATACTCTGTTAGCTGCCTCCTCCCTGAGGCCCTGCGATGAGACTGCCACCAGCTTGGGCTTCCTCTTGGTGGAATTAAATCTGAGCCCAGGTCTCACCTCCAGCCTCTGCAGGCCACAGGACCGCCTGTAGGACTGGGTGCAAATGTAAACGCTCTTCCGTTCGTGAGGTTTGTAGAGCTAATAGGGACACACTAGGTTTTGCAGGATTCCCCTTCCCAACCCTGCCAGGCCTCCTGGGCGTTTCCAGCATCAGCATTTAGAAGCGAGCGTGTCCGTTACAACGGGGACTTTGCATCGGAGCGTGAAGGCAGAAGTTGGGGTGCAGAAGAAAAATAAAAATGAGTCTTATTTCTCATGAACTATTCTTGCCACCCCTGTGCAGCCCTGTGCACCCCTCAAGGATGGGGTTGGGGTGCAGAGTTGAGGCTCCCTGCTCCCACCCCAGAGATAGAAAAACACACCAAGGTGGGGTTTCCTGCTTAATATGCACCGTAGTAGTCAGGACGCGGGAAGGAATTGCTCCCCAGGGTTAAGGCGCCAGTAAGCGAGGTCAGCTCTTTCCCAAGACGGAGCAGCCTCCCAGCGGCTTCCATTAAAGCTGGCGCCGTGGGGCTAAAGCAGCCGGAGTGATTTACGGGAAACCCGGTTCCGTGGGGCTTGCTCGCCTTTCTGATCGAGGAGGTGTGAGCTGCAGGGGCAGCAGAGCCTGGGCCAGGGTCTGAAGCATCTCCGGAGAGAGGGATTCTTCAGCCTATGTCCGTGATGGGCAGGCGTATTCCAGAAAGGGCTGGTGGTCCTCTAACTTGAAAATCGGACGCCACGGGGTCCTGAATGTGGCAAGCAGTAGGGGGTCATTGCTGGGATATCCTGAGGGAGGATGAGCCGCTCTTTCCGTGTTCCTGGGTCTCGGGGGCAGGGGAGAGGAGTGGTTACGGGAATATGGGACCTTAGTGTTAATAAGGGGTGGGGGCTCCTGGGCACGCTGGGACAGTTGGTCGCCCAATCTGGGGTGGGCGTGTGTATGTGTGTGTGTGAGTGTGTGTGTGTAGAGCAGGAGTGGAAAAAAAGGCAACCGAAGAGATTGATTTTATGTATTTGTTTTTAATAGAAAGTCTTCTATATTCTCCTTCACCAGGCCAACTAGCATAATTAAAATGCCAGTTTTGATATCGGCTTGGACTAATTCCTGCCTCTACCATCTGTGAGTTCCCTGTATCCTCTGGCATCATGTGCACTGGTCTGAGAAAACAAAACTTTTTCAGATGTCTCCTGTTCGAGTTCTTTCATTTCAGACACGAATCAAAAGGCGTCTCCCAGAATCTTCTGGTCCACGTAGAATGCCCACCAGTTCCTTCCTAATGAGACGCCACAGGGCTCATTTTCTTGACTAATGGCTTTCTTTGGGGGCACCCCTTATTGTTATTTTAATGAGATTGGAGCATGGCTAAATAATGGTAATAGTGGGGCCTTAGGAGCAGGGTTGCGAAACTTCTTCGTGCCTCGTACTCTGCCTCAGACGCTGACTGCCTCCCCGAGCGTCCGCATCTACTTGTCCCCCACCGGGTCGATCCTAAGACATGAGTTTTTTCCCCTTGTACCAGCACTTGACTCTCTGCATCGTGACTCTGTACTTAAGAAACCTCTCTCAGGTTTTCTTAAAAGCCCATACCGCTCGGCAAACACACACATACGCCCACATAGCTGGCCGTTTACTTATTGACTTCTCTGTCTCTCTAGTAAACACACACATGTGAAAAAGGACGACTAGGACAGACAGGTGTCAAAATACTAGCAGCTAACTGTTTTTGAGTGGTAGGATTATGGATATTGTACATTGTGTATTTCATGCTTGTTTTCTTTTCTCCGTATTCCATCACATGTAGGTCGCAAATATTCTTTTTGAAAATAATATATGAGCGTATCTTTTATAACCAGAAGAGATCAAAGAATTAAGGGATTTTCTTTGGGGTAAAAGAAATATGATTGCTTTTCCCCATCTACCCATATGGCACCAGCATACATGTTCTTGGTTGGGAAGGGAGACTAAGCTCCGGTCACCCCCATGACTAGCCTGCATTAGGACATGGAATTAATTCTGTTCTTGATTCTGATCATACTACAGCAGCTTGGCCCCAGAAATAGAGCAAAGAAAGAACTGTAAACGAAAGAATTCCCATCTCCCCCTCTTGTTGCCCTTCCAACCCCTGACCAAGAGCAGGAGAAATGTGCTGGGCAGGGAGAGGGGGCGGGAGGAGCTGCTTGACTCTTTTGGGAGATGGAGCTTTGGAGTTCCGAGCAATTATTCTTGGGCCCCTAATGGAGGTGGAATGCCCTTGGTATTTCCCAGGGTGACCCTTTGTGCTCTTGGTATCCAGACCTGCTCCTTAGTGAGGTGTGGGGGGAAAAAAAAAAATAAAGACTATCCTTGTGCAGAGGGAACTGGCTTTCCAGGGAAGCTTGGAGAGAGAACTGGCTTTCCAGCGCCTGGCTTTCCAGGGAAGATTGGAGCATCATGTGGGTGAGCCAGTGGGAGGGGAAAAAAAAAAAAGCTAAGTGGATGAGAAGGGTGGAGAAAAAGGAGCCCAGATTCAGAGGTTCAGAAGCCTGTGTTTCTCAGTCATAACCCAGATGCCTGCTTTTCTCTCTCACATCTCTGCTTTCTTATGAAGGAAACGTGAACACAGGTTTTCAGCACCTAGGTGTCAAGCATGTGCCTCGGTACCGTGGAATTTTCTAGAGCACAAGCTGTGATCCCTCCCAAATGGCAAGAATATTACCTGCCCCATGTACCCTAAGTATTTAAGGGAATCAAATGAGTGGAGAGTACAGTGGAAAATGATTTACCAGGAATGCCTAACACCTGGTCTGTTCAACATTAACATTTTCGGAGGTGAGGTATATTAACTTCAAAGGAACACGGCATCTAGGGGGGGCAAAGGCATTTTAGCACACTTCTGTTTCGATGCTTTAAAATACATAAACAATCATGAATTATGTATCATGATTGACCACTCTAACAAATCATTCTTCAGCTATTTTAACGGTGGGATATTTTCAGCTAGGGGTGTTCGTTAAAACAAATCCTTTAGAACAATCCCATTGTTTGGATGCTTCTCGATTTGGAGTCTTAGAAAAAACGATCTGTTGGCTCACCACCTCTCTAGATGTATTTATGCAGAACTGCCCTTAGTCCACCTCCGTTTTACCTGTTTGAGTCACCTGAGTCACCTTTTGTACTTTTCAAGGCCCACCTCAAAGAGTACCTTTTCCCTGATGCTTTCCCTGATGTTCCACCAAGATGGGAGGCAATAGCTTTCCCTGAACTGCCATAACAGCGGGGCTGTACCATTTATTAGGCTCTGCCTTGAATTATAGTTCATTCATATGCATGTCTTATCCCCCTCCTTGAGGACATGAACTGTCTCTCACTCATCATTGTATGCCCAGGAGCAACTAGTACAGAACCTTCCACAGAGCAAGTGCCTGGAATCGTGTAACATACGGAACAGCAGGGAAAGGCCTTAGAAAGCATTTGGACACCCTTTTTATTTTTCTAAATGAGAACCAAAGGCCAGTGAGATGGACATGCTTCGCCAGAGTCAACAGCTAGTCCTTGCCAGACTCAGAACTAGAACTTGGGTCCTTTGACCTGTCATGCCTCTAGAGCACACACAATGATCATCCGACAGCTTGGATTGACTCAGAGTATCTTTGAGAAGTGGGAGGTATTAACCTTGGGTCCAAAGGCTCACTGGAAGGACCCAAACTCATCTGAGGGGTGGAGGGAGTATAATCAACCACAAGAACAGCTGCCTAGCCGAGAAGTGTCCCCATGTGCCAGGCACTGTGGTAGGCCCATTACACAAGTTGCCTTGTTGTCATTGTCTGCTCAAAATGGCCACCCGATCTCAGAGAACTGACTTCTCTCCCTTTTTCCCTTCTAGGCTAATGGAGGTTGGCAGGATGCTACTACCCCTTCATCAGTGACCTCCCCTACAGAAGGCCCTGGCAGTGTTCACTCTGATACCTCCAACTGATCTCCCAGCAATCGCATCCCGGCTGACCCTGTGCCCCAGTCGGGACAGGGCCAGGAGGGAGGGTTTCTCTCCCAACGCTGAAGCGGTCAGACTGGAGGTCGAAGCAATCAGCAAACACAATAAGAGTCTCCTTCTCTTCTCTTCTTTGGGATGCTATTTCAGCCAATCTGGACACTTCTTTATACTCTCTTCCCTTTTTTTTCTGGGTAGAAGCCACCCTCCCTGCCTCCAGCTGTCAGCCTGGTGTCCGCCATCTTTCCTGTCCCCTCCCTCCTCTGTCCTAGACTCCCTGGGTCCCTGCCCTTTATGACAACATGGAAGGATATTTTCAACAATTAGAGGAATTTAAAGAGGAAAGAAAATAATAAATGTGTTTGTATGTTTTCATGCTGGTGGTTTGAGGAGCCAAATTTACCTCACTCGGATCCCTCGCTCCCTCTGTTAACAGGCAGCCCTTCTCTTGTTTCTCTTCTTACTCTCACTACCTCTTAGCAGGAATGCGCCACATTGCCCCACTCATTCCAGGCCCCCTGCCCCCTCTTGCTCTTCCCTCCCTGGGCTGGTTCTGCTTAGAACAATTCCTCCTCTTCCTTCCCAGCCCCAGCTGTGCCCCGGGGACTGCCATAGCTGGGTTTCTAAAGGTGCCATGTTTTCTAGTCTCAGCTCAACTAGGTGGATTCCGAGGCAGGAAGTCTAGCCTCAGGAGAGGACATAAGCAACAAGAAGGGCAGAATTCTTGGAGGCTTCCTCCTTCTCCTAACAGCTCTTGGTTTCAGAGGCACAGTCTTTGGAGACCACGCAACACCTAGTAAGCAACGTCCAGAACCTACTGCAAAGCCAGATCTGAATGGGCACGGTGATGAACCACTAAGGAGTAGAAAGTTCTTAACCCGAAGCCCTTCAACTAATCCTACACACACACACACACACACACACACACACACACGTGCACATGCACACCCAGGCACATGTCAGCACATGCACGGCCTCACACATTCATTTTCTCCCACTCATGTGCCACATTTAAAGACCCACATTAATAACCAAATTCCCTCTCCTTGTGAGCCCAGGAGAGGGAATTAGCAACTCTGAGTGAAGGTCACTGGCGCAGAGACACAGTATGTGCTGGGGCTTCTGGGACATGTAGCCCCCCAGCATGCCCACACACCAGAACGACATCCACAGGACTCCATCATAATGGAGGCTGTTCCTGTTCCTGCCACCTCTGGAGCGCTCAGGGAGCCACACCTAGTACTTACGATGTCTATAATGGATTTGGGTCTATTCTGTTTTTTGGTTTTCTATGGGGGCGTTGCATTAATTATTCAAAGTGTTAACATGGCACCATGTTCTTGTTCCGGAGGGGTTGGAGAAGATCACGGCTTAGGCAGATTTTGCTAGCTTCATTTGAAGATCTGGGAGTGATGGGTTTCGAAAGGGGGAAGTAATGTTTTGAGTGGAATTGTCACAGTGACTTTCATTTCCTTGGCATATCCGAGAGGAGAGTACTAGAAAGCCGTTCTGTAGTGTCACCTGAGCTTACCGTCCTCGTGGCCAGCTGCCCCAGTGAAGAAGATGGTGGCTCTGTAACCCGACTATGATGGGAGGTGGTCACATCTCTCCGTGCCTCATTTTGTTCATCTGTAAATTGAGGATTATGATACCTGGCTTACCAAGAGGCTGGTGAGAGACTGAAGGAATCGGTTTCATTCATATCCCATCCGTAAATGGGAAGTCAGGGGAAGTGTCATCCCTGAGACAAATGGGTTTGTGCCATGGCAGGGCAACATAATGGTTTTCCTGTTCCAGTTTCGGATTACCATCAATACCCTGATGTCATTGCTATGATGACAAAGAGAAGAAGGGGTATTACTGTTGCTTTTTTGTTTGTTTTGGTCGGTTTGGTTTCATAGACTAGAGCTAAGCCTCCACACTAGAAAAATAGGACCCGGTTCTCTTAGTTTGTACTTGAATCCAGTATGTGGCCTTGTAAGTGCTTAGCCCCCTGTCCCATCTACTCTGCTTGAGACGCCTGTGGGTGAGAGAGAGGACACTGAGGGGGAAGGGTGGCCCGCTAACAAGGTCATGGAAATGGTGAATGGCGCTACAGTAATGAACAGAAATCGCTCCTGTGTATATGCTGGGGAGAGGGGAGACCTAAGAAAACAGAAGGTGTGTGAATTTGAAGGAAAGGCAAAAAGTAAGTCTTTGGCAAGATGGAATTACGCCTTGATGACGAAGAGCAGTGGAGAGACTGTGTCTACTGACCTGTGCCCCCCAGTCACAGCCGAGCTCAGTAGAGGGGCTTCCCGGCAGGCTCCATCTTGTGACAACTCTGTAGTCGTAGAAGCAGTGGAGAACCTTGCTCAGTGTCAGGGGCACACAGGAGCACGGCTGGATCACATGCCTGACCAGAGTGTGTGGCAGTTCCGCAGTCCCTGAGACCACACAAAGTACAGAAGAGACCCGGAACGGTTCTCTTGGCAACAGGAAGGTTTCCAGATTTGGGTTGAATGGTTGCCATTTTAAGTTAATGAAACAGATCAGAGCAGAGCTACATTTGCACAGTTTCTCTCCCCGAAGGAGTTTGCACGGATTCTCACCTCGCCCAGCATCTTCCCTCCCCACTCAGACCTCTCTGTTCCAGTTTCCCGCCCACCCCACCCCCCACGCCCACCGTCACGTCCAACATGGCAGCCACCAGATCCCCCTGACAGTAAGCAGAGCATGGGAACTCTGGCAGCAGAAGGAAGGGGATGGAAAGAGCGTGCCTCTGGAAATACAGCTCCCTGGGAATTCCTATTCGGTCAATCCTACAGATACCAAAATGTACCCCAGGCCTCCCGCATTTTCTGATGGGAGTGGGAACTCCCCGTTGTCCCTGGCAGCCGACTTCCCCTGAGTAATACTAGCCCTTGGGATTGCCTACCTTGTAACTCTCCATCTCATCCTCCTTTTCACCCCTAATTCTTCCCCCTGGCGTGGAACCGATGCCTGTGCAGTACTTCTGCCAAGTGGCACCTTCCTTACATTGACTTTATTTTTTTCTTTTTTTAAATTTTGCTGTGGTGGTGGTTCTTTATTTGCTGGTTGCCTTCTCTCACATACCTTACCCCCCCCCACCTTTTCCTTCTGAGTTTTATTTTTCTGCCCAGAAAAACCTGACTTCGATACCAAAAAAGATGAAACTACAGAAACTCAAATTTAAAAAAAACTTAAAAAAATACAAAAAAATACTCAACAATTCTTTCAGCTTTATTAACATTTTCCATTGTTTCTTGCGACTTGTGTCTCGTTCTTTGTAGTATTGATGATGAACATTTGATAATGAATGTTCTTGTATATTCAGATAAAGAAAAAAAAAAACCAAAAAAGCGGTCTGAATTTAATAGTGTTTATAATAAAAATTTTAAAAATGACCCTCATAGCACGCAAAACAGGATGGGGGGGCTCCCCCTCTTCTTTCTGTGACAATACACATCATTCCTGCGTTCGTTTTTAACACCAAACTACCTACATGAATCATTTCCCCATTTTTCTTTTATTTTCTTGCATTTGTGAATTAGTTCAAGAATGCTAGAAAAGTGTCGAGTTGTGCACATTCATTTCCTGTTTCACAATGTTTAAAAGTGACGGTAATTCATTTTGTAAACTAAAAAAAAAAAAAAAGGTTGGGATAGTGAGCATAATAGGTACAACCTAACACGTTATGTTTATTAACTTTGAGACCCAGAAATAAATTCTTTTCTTTCTTTATTTCTGCTCTTTAAAATATATTAAAAAAAAAATATGTTTTGTGTTACTTTGGGTTGTTTTATTGGGGGGGGACTTTTTTTTTTTAATTGTCAGGATTATGATCTTGCTGTTTTTATTCCTTACGTAATGTATATGAGGTGATGTGAAAAGATGACATTTGTAGAGTAGGTGGGTTTCCTTGTACTTCTACTTCGCTCCAGAATTCAGTTGACTTCAGAGACAAAGATGAAGCCCGAGCGGATGGCCCATCACTCACCTGCGTTTCCAGAGTGTGTGGCAGTTCCGCAGTCCCTGAAGAGGAAAAAAAAAAAAAAACACAGGGACCTGGGTTCTCCTTTCAGCCCTTTAAAAATTCAAGGAACTGGCCTGGGAGACCTTTGATACGGTAGGGAAAGACTTTTTGCCTTTGTTGACCGTGAACGTCATGATGAAGTGCTTTCTTTTCTTTCTTCTTGTTTAATAACAACATTCCGGGAGCCCTCTTACAACGAGAGAGGATTTTTTTTCTTCCAGAAGCATCCCACAGATGTCTTAGTGTCATGGGGTCTGGGTTCCATAGACGAGATCCTGGAGGCTGTCCCTGGGGTCAGTCGGCCTGCTGAGCCCTTGAGCCCCAATGTTGGATGAAGAGTTGAAAAACTGAGCCTGACTCGGGGCTCTCCTTTTAATGCTGCGAGGTCAAGTTTGATGCCTTGGCAGCATATGTCTTACTACCCTCGGGCTGCTGAAAAGCCAATGGTTAAACTGGCTTGATTTGGAATGTTTTTATTAGTCATGGGAGAAAAGAAAGCAGTATATTCTGGAAGAAACTTAACTTAAACATCTTTCATTAAACAAAAGATGGAAGTGTCCAGAAAGCACCTAGAACATAAGCAGGAGAAGCGAAGGGGAAGATGCAGGACTGTGGGACAGCGCGTCGCAGGTGTTTCTGCCCAGACACCTGTCTGCCTGTTCCTGAGTCAACAAAAGAGTGACGAGCTTTTCACATCACCTTCATAGTTTCAATACCCAGCTCAAAGCTTTCTGGAATCTTTTATTTTTTGTAAACTTTTTTTTCCCCTTTTGTTAAAATGAATAAAACATTCAATGTTTTCCCCCTTTTCTCTCTTATTACTTCCTTATTTTTCGAATTATTTTGAAGTGCTTTCCTTCGGTTGTTGGTTTTATTCTCCCGCTCCCCTCCCCTGTTCTTATATCTCAGAGTATAAACCTGCAAAGTTCTGCTCTGTTTTGGTTTTGAAAGTTTAAGCTTTTCTGCTTCTGTGAGAGCACAGGCTTCTGTCCCTTTTGATTCCAACTGAACTTTTGTGTTCTCTAATGATACTAACATGGTGTAGGTTTTGCAGTCTCCTAATTTGTACTGGTAATGCATATTCCAAATAAATAGTTTCTTTTGTTGCAAAAAAATATATATATACTTGTATTTTGTGTAACTTTCTTCTCTTATGTGCTGGCAACCTTGGCTTCCCCCAAACTAGGGCTGCTGTTAGGGTGAATTAGGTTTAAACTGTGGCCCTAATCGTTTTAAAGCCTACCTACCAGGGCAGGGGGGCAAGTGAACTCACGAGCCGCTGACCTCGCCTATGAAGTCAGAAGGAAGAAAGGGAAGAAGGAGGGGATCTTTTATGGGTAATGACTGGCAGACAGGGACAGCACCCTATCTTGTCTTCTTGCCAGTGACTGGCTGCCACCCACCAGGCACTGGTTTTAAAAAAAAAAAAATTACCAGGGAGATTTTCCATAATAAATTCTAAGTTTTTAAGTCACAGCTGTTTGCCCAGTGCTTCCCCTTTCCTTCTCTTGTGTCCGCTGGGGTCTGGTCATAAGGAAAATCCTGGCACCCAAGAGATGGTTCGGAGGAAGGACTCTGGGTTATGAATAATACTCCGTTGTGGAGTATCAGAGGTATGAGAGATGTTACTGGTATAGAGCCGTCCACCTCCCATGTGTCATGTCTACCATCCCGTGAAAGCCTCTCCCCCCATTCTTTGCACTCATACTGTGCCCCTGACCTTTGGGTTCATGGCCGGTTACAGTGTTTGGTGTCCCAGACATGAACACCGTCTTCCTATCCAGGCACAGGTTGGAACTGAGCTGGCGTTTGGTGTGTCGCCCCTCCTGGGACATCATGTGGACTCTTCTCGTTTCCACGTCCTACGTCTCCAGAGCCCCAGAGAGGCAGGCATGGGTTGATGTATTGAATGAATTAATCGCTCATCCGCTCATCCCAGTGGTGATTCTAATCAATAGAAAATAGATCAAAGGGTTGGAGAGTCCATGAGGATCAAATGATCGTTGTTATTGGTGGACAAGCGAAGAGCCCAGTCGCGTCACTGGCACAAGGCTGTCTGCCCCCGTTGACTTGGAGAACATCGCCAGCAGCCAAAGTGGAGGGCCCGCCTTCCCTCTTCAAGCCTGAACGTTGGAACACACTTGTGGGAAGTGTGTGCATGCCTGCAGGCTCGGATTATTTCCTTTTCCAGTTGCACAAAAAACTGGACCTGACCCTTTCCCCCACTTTAGTACTTGGAGTGATACTAAACTGTTGTAACAAGTAGACCAAACATGGATGATGTCTCACATTCAATACAGTCTATTTCTTACTTAGGTAATAGGCTCGGGCCAGCATTCCCGGTCAGGGTTCTTCTTCTCAGTAACGTGATTCCAGAACTCAGCTCCTTCTGCTCTGTGGTTCCCACCTCTAGCTGGCAGAAGGGAAAGCAGGAAGCGGGCTCACCATGTCCCAAAGCCTTTGACCGAGACCTCTCTTTCACCCATTTTCTTAAGTGCAAGGGGTTGGGGTGGGGGGGTGGGGCTGTGAGGATGGATAAGGGTCCCTGGCTAGCCAGCCACTTCCTGGCAATAATGCCACACCCCAGCTTTTTGGACAGTTAGTCATCTGTGTCAACAGCTGGTGACCAAACGGATAAATGAGCACCAAAGACAACCCCGCCTGCTTATTTCAGCGCACAAGGCACGTTCCCAGTAAAGACATTCCCAATCAACCTCCCAGAACTGGCTTTGTTACTCTTCAGTGGGGAAGACAATTGTTCCCACCTTCGGTAGGTGGCCCCCATGTCCGTTGCTGGCTGGAAGGGTCAAGGCAGTCACTTTGAAGACTACAGGTCTGAAGCCTTAAAAATCATAAAATCTGAAAAGCTCACTGCCCTCTGCCTGCCCACCCCCGCCCCGCTGACTTCTGTGTCCTTACCCTCATAGACTTCTGCCACTTACCCAATTAAAAAAAAAAAAAAAAAAAAGACGTGCAGCAAAATGTCAATGTTCTGAGCCCCATTTGTTGTCCACAAGGCAGCTTCTGGAAACATCGGGCATAGGGAGGGCCTCCAGCTCAGTGTTAAGAAATGATGCAGTGTGTCCGGGAGGATGTTTTAGCCTGGATCTCAGGACTGGAGGGCTGGCGTGAGGAATGAGGCCCTGCTTTGGGGGCTCCGTTCTCATGCTTTGCATTAAAGCTGCAAGAGCATACAGAGACAGCGGAGGGTTTCCTGTGAGAGGCAGTCTCTGGCTGCTAGCCTTGGGGGACTTCCGAGCCCACCCTACCCAGTGTGGGTGTGGACGAAGACTTGCTGTTAAGGCTTGTGACAACGACAGTGTCCAGGGCCACGTGCTTTGGAGAACCACTGTCTTCGTGTATCCTCCTTGGACCCAGGCAAAACATAGCTTAGCTTGAGCTCCCAAGTACCCCTGGGTAGAGCAGGGGGCTTCAGGCACTAACATCCACGTTACACTGTAATGGGCAGAATTCGCTCTCTCCCACGGTATTCAGCCACACGGTCCAGGGTAACTCACCAGAGCCATCAATGAGCACCTCCTGATAGCATAAAAGGCACCAAGTGCACTACAAGTATACCACAGGACTTTGAATATAAACCTCCCATTGGTACGTATCCAGGGAGAAATTAAAGTTCAACGTAAAATCCTCCTCCCCTATAAATTAAAATTCAGATGCTAGTCCACAGCCCTGCCTTCCCAGACCTCCTCCTGTGTCAGCCAGGAGTCAGCCAGCACTAGTGTGGAGACCTCCCTTCTACAAGAAGCGTCAGTCCATAGGAACGCCTGTCACTGTTCGGGTCCCTCCAAAGTGCCCTTAATCCAACCTTGCCTCTCTCTAGGACCCCACTTTTTCTAAAAAGTCACTTTAGGAGGCATAGGAACAAACCATAGCTCATCGGTAACCTGCCCCACAGAATTGAGAAAACACACGCAAAGCCCAAGTGTCTAGTCCAAATCGAGCCCCCCAGAACCCAGATCATAGTTTTGCATATGGTGATCGCTAATGAATGGCCACACCAGAAACGTGATTGTTCACAGAGGATGCAGGAAAAGACAGCAAACACATGACAGAGTGAGAAGAAAACCTATAGCTCAGTCTCCAATGCCGGTTGATTGGTATCATCTGGAGTGTTGAGAAAAAGCCACCATCGAGAGGTTCATTTTGCACGCTGCTCCCTGTGTCCTGGGGGAAACAATCCAATCTCTGCATTCTGTCTCCTCTCCCAGAGAATGGCCTTTGAAATATTCACATCTTTGTGAACAATTCAAAAATGTAAAATGGATGCCCTCCTGTCCACAGGCTCACTCGGGGCTCCCTTCTTCCCCGCGCTATTCACAGACCTGTTTAAGATGTGTCTCCGCTTCCACTTCCAATAACGCCCTGTGTTCCTAGTCCCAGGTATGTGGATCCCTGTAGCACTGTGACTTCTGCTCTTCCTTCTCTGGACGTTCCCCAGCTCAGGGCGCCATCTGACCTCTTCCTTCGCCTCGGCTGAGCCAACATCCAGTGGCTGAACCCAGGCTAAGGTCTACCCCATCACCGCTCCCCACTAACCTTGCCTGTCGGTCCTGAGGTCTCTTTGAGGTTTGCGCTAGTGTTTCTCTCCCATTTCCCCCAAATCCCTTTAAAGCAGAGCCAGTAAAGTTAAAATTGCCTGCCCTGCATTTTCCCCGGTGACATCCCTTCTCCGTCTTACGGAGGACTCATGCGCTTTGCCGTTCACCCCAGACATTTGTTTCTTCGCGTTACTTTTCTAATTCTATTCTGAAAAGTCTTTCAGAAATTCTGCGTCTGTCTAAGGCTTCCATTGTTCAGATAGATTCTGCTCAGCTCTAATTCCTTGAGTTGAGTCCCTCCAAGAGGTGGCTTCCCATCACCCACATTCAGCCGCTGTTTTCCCAACAGCCTCTGCTGCTGTGGTGTGTTCCCACCCCCCGCCCTCCTTTAGAGCACTCTCTGGGCCTGCCCTCAGAGCACAGGACGCGTCAGAGCCTCTACACACACACCAGCTGCAACGCTGAAATTCGCTAATTGTTCTTGAACCATTTAACACGGCTTTCTTGACTTTCCCCTTCGGATGCGTCCACATTTCCTCTTATCATCTAGTGAGATCTTTAAAGTCATCCACGGGAACATCTCAGATTGCTTCCCGCACTGGCTTCCCATCTGCCACCTTCAAGGGGCCCTTCCTGGATCCTTTGGTGTGAGGAATGCATAGTGAGTTTGCTCACTGAGACCTTAAAAGTTCAACTACAGAGACTCGAATGCTAGCTTCACTACCGTCAGATTCATTCTGAAGCTACGTAAGAGAATTCTTCTCGCACTGACCCATTCTCCAACATTCCAACACCAGCTAGGGGCCCTACAATTCAGTTCAATTCTGACGCTCACTACCCAGGGAGAGCGTCAGCCTCCACAGGTGTGAAGGCTCAAGCCTGCCCTCAGTTCTGACGCCAGGTGCAGGTAACTGGTCACCCATGCTTCTGACTGACCAGTCATAAATTGAAATTTTCCACAATCCCCATCCCTGGTTTGATAATTTGCTAAAACCGACACACAGAACTCAGGAAGCCACTTTAAAGTTACATTTACTGATTTTTTTTTTAAGATTTTATTTGTTTATTTGACAGACAGAGATTACAAGTAGGCAGAGAGGGAGGAAGGGAAGCAGGCTCCCTGCCAAGCAGAGAGCCCTATGCCGGGCTTGATCCCAGGACCCTGGGATCATGACCTGAGCCGAAGGCAGAGGCTTTAGCCCACTGAGCCACCCAGGCGCCCCACATTTACTGATTTATTATAAAAGATATAAATGAGCATCCAGACGAAGAGACACACGGGATGAAGCCTACATTGGTCTTGGGTGTGGACCCTCTGTCCCTGTGGAGTTGGGGTGCACCGTCCTCCTGGCACATGAATGCATTGGCCAACATGGAAACTCCCCAAACCCTCTGGTTTAGGGGCCTCGGGGTGACTGGTTAGGTATCAGCTGTTGGTGATTAACTCAATTTCCAGCCCGCTGCCCTCCCTGGAAGCTGGGATGTGGGGCTGAAATGTTCGAGTTTCTAATCAAGGCTTGGTCTTTTCCTAGATTGGCCTCCATCCTGGCCTCCAACCCCCTACAAACCTGGGGCCCTCAAACAAAAGATGCACCATCACCTTTCTCACCCAGGAATTTCCAAAGGTTTTAGGAGCTCTATGCCGGGATCCAGGGACAAAGAACAAATTCATTTCCCAGTACACTACAACTACTGACCAGCTATGTGACCTTGGAGAATTGCTTAATCTGTCCATGCTTCAGTTTCCTTCTCTATAAAATGGAGATAATTAATACCTATTTCACAGGGTCATCAGGAGGATTAAATGAGTTACTACTTAGAACAATGCCTGGCTAACACAGACTATTGCTACAAATGAATGTACGTACTTACGAGCAGTGTTATTCATTGTCCTCTCGCATATCCTTCCAGGTGCATCTCCTTCTCTGAATTCGTAACAGTTAGGATGTCCTCTTTTTCCCCCTCGTTCCACTGTAAAGAACTGTGTTATGTAGATTTTCTTTTTCTTTTTTTTCTTTTTGATATCTGTCTAGCCAGGATGCTAAGAACCCACACTTCCCAAGGAAATCCCTGTCACCTCCTTGGCTCCACCAGCATGTATTGCACCGTTTCCCCATCACTTCTCCAAGAAGTTAGGATTCTTGAAGCAGTCACAAACCTGAGGCTTAGAAGTAGATAAGCTGAGCTGATGTTGAACAGATCTGTGAAGTCGTTGAAGTCTGTCACTATCCAGGCTGCATGTTTTCTTTAAATTCTCATTATCTCCTCGAGTTCCTTTTCTAGACTTCTCACCAGGACGTATCAGCTTAGGAGGAAAGGATGAGATGTGCCTCTAATGTCTTACTTGAATGGCTCCGACACAGGTGACCCTCTCTATCAGTCTTCCAGCTCCATCTAACTTTCATTGAAAGCTGGAATTTTCCAGTCACTTCTTCAATACCCACAGCAGGCACTGAACGGGAATCAGGAAATATACCACAAGATGACTAGTTATGGTATATTTGAAAGTTACTAAGAGAGTAGATTCTAAAAGTTCTCATTACAAGGAAAATTTCCCCCCTCTTTTTTCTTTTCTTTTGTTTTTTTTTTTTTTTTTTTTTGGTATCTATAAGATGATGCATGTTAACTAAGCATATTGTGAAATGATTTTTAATATATAAGCCAAGTCATTACATTGTTATGCCTTAAAATTTTATCTCCATAAAACTAAAAAAAGAAGGCTGCCATTTTTATGAATGGCCCAAGAGTTGCCAAATTGCAGTGCAAAGACACGCTCTCAGAGAAGAGAGCCGACCTCCCAGGTCCTACCTCAAATTGAAGACAAAGGCCTGTCTGTGTAGGCCTGGCCTGAATCAGCCTCCAGGCATGTCCAGAGGACAGGCCAGTGAGCAGAGAGCCCTGGAAGGACGTGATTTCCTGCATATCCACACAGCCTGGAAGCTCAGATGGGGCCTTCTGCACCTTGTTCCAGAGACCAAAAGACCACGACTTGTGAATCACATGAACCCTTTGTCTCCTGCACCCAAGCTCATCCTGGTCACATCTCTGCCTCTCGAGCTTCGGTGACATAAACGCAGCTCTCCCACTGCTAGGTTCACAGTCCTATCTCTCCACACATTACCTCTCTATTCAGCACAATTCCATCCCTGGGACTTGCCGTGCGTGGCCAGTACCTCCTTTCTGCTAACAGCAGAACCTCTGTGGGTGATTCTGCGAGTCCCCTGGCCTCCTCTCCCAGGGTGTTGCTTACTGCTTACGGCATCGAAGACACTTGCCAGACAGGCAGTGATCTGCAGGAGCATCCTCGTGTTCCTGCAGTGAGTGCACATTCCCTGACCACCTTCTACATAGCCCATTGCTGCTCTGTCCTTCTCGAGGATCTCGACAGCTGGTGGGACAACACTGGGAAGACTTTTTCAATAAGACAAACGATGAAACGAAAACAACCCAAGTCTCCAGGCCCTTGTTGATAAATATGGCCTGTGTTCATCAATTTACAAGCTTGGGCAAAAATTTAAAATTACGATGTCCAGTAACAAAGCCCCAATCCACAGGAAATGGAATTAGGCTGTGCTTATGGGAACAGATGTGGATTAAAATGAAAACATGCTTGCGATCAGGTGACTCCGAGCAACGAATCCCATCACAGGGAGGAACAATAGCAGCTCAAGAAGCTGGGGAGGAACCATATGAACCAATTATTTTAAATCATCTAGCTTCCAGGAGAGGCGCGAGGATGCTGGGGAGGAATCTCTAAGACCCAGAAGCAATGACGATGCTGATTTAAAGGCTTCCCAAGCCTGGAATGTAGTTACTCTCCTTTCCTCTAGTCAGACAGGAATTCAAGTCCATTCAATTCAACCAGCCGACTGTGGGGCAGATGCCAGTGAGCAAGAGAACTAAGATCAGTTAACAATTGCTTTCTTTAAAAAAAAAAAAAAAGTATGTATGTGAAGTTAGGCGGCTCTGGAGAAGTAAAGAAACAACGTTAGAATGATGGGAAAGAAATACTGTGATTTTGGAGGGTCTTCCTTGATCTTTCATCCTTTTTCCTACAAGTTCAAATAAGAAGCATTGGCCCTTGCCCATGGTCTTCTAACAGCACCCCCAGAACTCCAGGCTTATTCCCTTCTTTCAGGCTTATTGCAGACTTTGCTTCTGATGTCACGCCGTCAGCCACCGTGGATGCTGGCCCAGGCCACAGTCCTAGACCCACTCACACACGCATTCTTTGAGCAGCTGCCCGTCTTCTTCTCTGAAGCCTTTCTTGCTTCCTGGCCTCCTCTGTTCCTCCAACACCCCCGCCCCGCCCCGTGAGTCCTTGGTTGGCCTTGAATTGTTACTAAATATCTTCTCTCCCCACATAAACAGTGAGAACTTAGGGCGATCCCCCACACAGGGAGGCAGGCACCCTGTCCTACAGCCAGCAGGTGCTGGGACCCTGAGGAGCAGAAGGGAGGAAAGACAGAAGGAGAAGGGATGAAGACAGGAAACGAGGAAGGACACAGGAAAGTGAAGGGAAGAGAGAAGGGGTAGGAAGAGGTAGCAGGGACAGCGAAGGGAGAGAAAGGGAGGAGGGAAAAGGAGAAGGAAGACAGAAAGAGGGAGAGGACCAGCAGAAACATAGGGAGGAGAGGGCAGGGTGGGTGGGAGGAGCCATTCCGCTAAGACATGAAAGACATGTCCCATCCTTCTCCTCTGGAGTGAGATCTCTGGCACTGGGGAAGGAGGAAGTCAAAGCAGGGGGCTTGAGAGAAACAAAGTCTCAAAGACAGTACAGAGCAGGTGGGAAGACAAACTTGCAAGGCACGACCACACACTTTTGTTTAAGTGAGCTCTGCCTGGCCACACTCGGGAATGTTACATCCGTGACTTTTGTTTAAGTGAGCTCTGCCTGGCCACACTCGGGAATGTTACATCCGTGACTTCGCTATTTAAAGAATCCGAATTATTTTTAAGCTCTAACCGGCCTGGCCTTGGCTTGGACACAAGCTTCTTTGTGGCCATCCATTCCTGCATACGTTCACTCACCAAGTCCGGGATGCACATTCACCTCCCTGTCCCGTGTCAGGGCCTGGTCTAGGAGCAGGGACCCAACAACCACGAAACCCCTGTGGTCAGGGCGCTTGGGTCCCCGTGGGAGGGGCGAGAGACAGGAAAGAAAGAAAGTGAGCAGGCGGCGTGTTACGTGGTGATGTGCTGGAGGAGAGGAAGAAAGGACCAAAGTGCTCTCCTGAGTCAGGGCAGAGTGGCTGAAGGAGGGGAGGGGGGAGACCATTCAAGTATCTGAAAAGGCTGTTCCAGGCAGGGGAACAGCCCTCGCAAAGGCCCTGAGGCAGGAGCACACCCAGTCTGTTTGAGAAATTGCAAGGAGCCCAAGGTGGCTGAGTGGGGGAGGAAAGAGAGGAAGACGATGAGGAGATGGGTCGGAAAATTACGGCATAAGGAGGGCAGAGCAGTCTCCTGTGCAGCCTGCTAAGGACTTTGGCTGTTCTGTGAGTGAGTCTGGCTGCCTCAGAGGCTTTGGGGCAGTGGATGGCGTCATGTGACATGGCATGTATGTTGCTGTAGGATGCTGGCAGCAGGGATGGGGACTGACAGTTTGAACCCAGGGAGGCTGGTCAGAAGACCAGTGTAGTCAGAAGACAGTGGCACTACTGGGGCCAAGAGGAGGCAGTGGCTTGGACCTACAGAAAACCCCAGTGTAAGGGAAGCGTGTTTGTCTTCGCTGGGACCTGCCTCCAGCCACATGCTTTCTTCTGCCTGGAACGACTTTCTCCCTGCTACCCACTTTCCCACCCTTCAAGGCTCGGCGCCGATGTCACCCACTTCCCCGGTGACCCCACAGAGGACGACCGCCCACTCACTCTGTGCGTGCCACTCTCGGAGCCTGGAGCCCATCCTGTCGCAAGCCCGCCTTTACCTCTGCCTCCTCCTAAATGGAAGACGCCTCGATGTTAGTCAGTCGACACACATTTATACTCAGTGGGGATAAAAAGGCAAACAAGACGTTACCCCAATCCCAATCGAGTACGGGGAAACAGCTACTCCCACATGAACCACAGGGTCTGGTTCACGTCCACAAGTGAAGAGGTGAAAAAACTGACCAGAAGCCAAACCCCCAGGACTTGCCATGTGGTGCCCTTACTTGTGATGCTGTTTAAGGAGTCACGAGGCAGGTTCTCACGGGCTGCTCCCACACTTCCCCTGGCTGTCTCCCCGGGGCTCAGCCCCACCAGGATAACTGCCTACAGATGCTACAGTGCCAAGAGCAGGATCCTGTCAGAGTGAGACCAGGAGAGCCCATGGAAGATTCCAGAAGGGGGGAGTGCAAGATGATTATAAGTAGCTGTGAACGTATTTATTTTTTTTCCGGAATACTCATTGTTGATGCAAAGCTGTCTCCCTAGAGTCTCTCGGTGACATTTGTTACTTGGCTTTTTGGTCCTTAAACAGAAATTCTGTCCTTTTCACTAAATTGCTCCTTCTCTGCTAATGTTCTGTCTCCCCCAAGTCCCAGGCAGAGCATTTGACATTTGTTATTGGTAGAAGAGCATCATTTGCTGAGTGTGGGAAGAAAAAAAAAAAATTTCCCCAAAGCGGGGAAATGAATGATTACCTCAGATCTCTTCACTCTTTTTCTCCTCCCTTCAGACACAACAGCCATCCGCAGCCATGCTGGGCCCTGGCGGGGGGCTGCCCTAATCAGTTTTACACGCCAGTTTCATGGAAACCTGTTGTAGTACCAACTGTAGACCTTTCCGGAGAGAGTCAAGGGTGACGGGTCAAGGACTGAGAGGGCGCAGTGAGGGCTTCAGTGACATCACTTTCACAGAGGGTGACGTCATCTTGAAGCCTGGTCCTGCCCCTCCCATCAACAGGCATTTCCTGAGAACCTACCGTGTGCCAGGCATTGTTCTGGGTACTGAGGGCAACGAGCAGAAATGAAAATGCCTGGTTCTTTCTCTCAGGGGTGCTGACGGGCCGGTGGGGGTGTCTAACACTGATCCCTTACTCACACGGACGGGCATAAATCTGCAACTTGGTATGTTTTGCGAATAAAAGACTTGTGACCCTATGAGAGTCTACACCAAAGAAAACTGAATTGCCCAAGGGGGTCAAGCTGCCTTCTTGAGGAATTACCTCTCGGGCAGCAGTCTGAAAGATCAGTTGAATAATGATGAGTGAGGAGAGAGAGTTCTCGGCCAGAGTGACATTAGATACAAAGGTCATCTCAGAGCCGGGGAGCTGGCTGGTACCATGCCTGAAACACAGGCTAGAGAGAGCAAGGAGAGGTACACAAGGAGGACCACATGGGACCTGGGTGCTGCAGCCATCCAAAACCTTGTCCCTACTCCAGAGTCCCACAAAGCAGCCTCTCCAGGAGGAATGCAGGCTCTGATGGACGAGGAGCTCCCTCTTTGGCCTTTCCAATGTTGACCTGTTGAGGAGCAGCCCTGTGCCGAAATGTAGGGGTAGGAAGAGAAATAATTTCCATTCTCACCCCCCCCCCAAGATCACAGTCCGGGAAGGCATAGATGTACACACAGCACCCTCCATTGCGGTAGGGTCTGTGGTATTAACAAATTATGCTGAACTGCGGGGTAGAGTTGGCTCGAGGGTGGTGAGTTGCGGAGGGTGGGAAATACTTGTAAGAGGAGGAAAGATGTGGATCACTGCGCTTGGCAGGAGGAGGCTTGGCTCCACTCCTGGTCCATCATGAACACCGGGACCTGCCAGGTTCCCCCTTCTCTCTCCTCTCCCAGCCCCCAGCCCTTCAGTCTCCAGTGCCATTGGGTGTAAATCTTTCTGGGAGACTTGTTTCTCCTTGTGGTCATACAGGACCAGGCTACTAAACCTGCCTGCAGGGTGAATTACGAGCCGGTCTCTGGAGCCCCAGCCTCCGTCGCCCGCAGAATGAATTGTGGTGCTCCTGGCTGCTGGGCTTTTTATTTATTTATTTGTTTACTTTAGCATATTTTAATCTGATCATTAAATTGCAATCTGCCACCCATCCCCAACCCCGGCCGTCTTCGGATGGAACAGATTTTTCATAGGTAATGATACCTATAAACTTCGGGTTGGCAGCCACCAGAGCAAAGTGGGGGAGGGCAAGGGGAAGGGTCGCAAAAACATGGCCCCTGGCGTGGCCTTGGTCACGCTGCTGTTGCCCTGGGCCCGTCTGACCTTTCCCAGGGACAGCTAGAGCGGCTGCGTTCTCCTGGGCAGCACCTGGGGCCTTTCCTAGCTGAAGAGACGCGTGCTGAGAAGGCAGAGGTGAGCCTCCACACCTCGTCCTTGCATGCATAAGATCATCCCTGCCCCATACTGTGCCAGGCAATAAAGGTGTCACCTAACCCGCCTTTATGGTGTGTGTGTTGGGGGAGGGATCTGCACTGATAAATCAAAGGCACAGAGGACGCCAGATGGTGCCGTGGAGCGGAGCGCGCGTCCCCGAGGTCATCTGTCTGATCTCATGCTGCTCCACCCCGGAGGGACTGCCCTCTGATGGCAGGGCCATGACCCTGGAGAGGGTGACAGCCATCATGGGTATAACTTTGGCACCACCAATTTGTCTAGCATTTTATACGCGGTGCTGACACATTCCTTTGGGGCCTCACAACAGTCCCGGGAGGGCAACAGAGCAGGTGTCCTGAGTCCCATCTTAAAACTGAGAGGCAGGGGTGGCGGAGTGAGTGGCCAGGGTAGTCCTGGCCCCAAGGGGGCTCCCCAGCAATATTTACTGTGTGAATGAATGGCTTCCTACTGCCCCGAAGCCATCTCGGAGGCATGTCTCCAGGTGCTTCTAGGACCATGTCCAGAAAGTGGGTCAGGACTAGATCCTAGGACCCTGCAGCTCCTGCCTGACCTGGCCGGGTAGGAAATCGCCACCAACCCCCATCCACAACTACTTCTCGGAGCACGCCAGAGGGCTCAGCACCTGAGAAGGAGATTTGAAGGTGCGAAGGTAGAATGGACACGCGCCCCCACCTTTCGGTGGGGATGCCGGACCAGGCGGATTCTAAGGCGGATTTCTGCACAAATTCCCCGCCTCAGTTTTCGCGACAACCAAGCGCAGATGCCATCCTCCTGTCCATGGGACCACGTGACCCACGTGAAGCCCCGAGAGGCTGAGCAACTTCCCCAAGGGTCCCGAAATCCTAAGTGAAAAGCCCAGGTTGAACTTCGGCAGCATCTGCGCTATCGACCGTGGGGCCACACCGGAACATACAGTCTCAAAACCGCTCTTTCTGCCCATCATCCTGTCTCACGTCCGGATTCCGGAGGGATGAAAGAGGCCACCCTGGGTGGGTGTGGGATGGGGAACTCAGGAGGGGATTGAGGGAAAAGACAGCACCTGTCTTTGCTTCACCGACACCTTGGACATTTTAAACAGACTCTCAAGCATGCAAGTCCCTGAACTTTCTGGAACTTCAGGAAGTGCCCTTGAGGCACAAACTCCCTCAATTTTTCAGGAGAAAGAGGAGTCCGATCCGGAGACAAGAGTCAAGACTTCAAGCTTCTAGTCCCAATACCAGCCACCAGATGATGCCCTTAAAAACCCAT
The DNA here is from genome assembly GCF_020171115.1 of Neogale vison. Classification (NCBI taxonomy): domain Eukaryota; kingdom Metazoa; phylum Chordata; class Mammalia; order Carnivora; family Mustelidae; genus Neogale; species Neogale vison. Next base: position 8,516,978 of record NC_058100.1, read on the forward strand.
ATTTTTTCATCGAGACTATAAAATGTATAAATACCAGATAAATATTTCTATTCGTTATTCTGTAACGGGCCTGACAACGGGTTTGAGATCAGATTGCATCTCGGCAAGGAAGGCAAACTTGTATAAGCCGGGTAAAGTGGATTGCCTAACCACACTCCCACTTGTGTCTCACGCCTCCTGGTGGGCCGGCCTGGGGACGAGGCTGCTGTTCCAGCGCCTTCTATCGCACAGACTGTTATCCATGATTTCTCCGCATCGTCCAGCTTTGGAGTCTCAGAGAGCACAGGAAGGGTCATCAGATGCCAGAACCTTCCATGACAACTCAGGGCAGCATCAGACAAACTGTGGCCCAAAGCTTTTGTGCCAGGGAGTCTCCTTCGAGTGACCTTCCCTACTGATAATCGTGCCGAGAGTATGAGCTGTCTAGAGATCTAACCCCGGTCCTCACCGTAGAACCATAGACTTCCCCTTACCCTAACCAGAACCACGCACACGAGCCCTCACGGGGCTCCTGTCATGCCTCTCAGAATAACTTTAACCCTAACCTGGATGCTAGTTCGGCCGATGGCTAGTATATCATTCACTGAGTAGTTTGATATCTGTGCCCTTAATGTTCACAAATTAAACAAGATGACTGTGCTTTGAAGAATTGTTCCAAGTCCACACTTTGAAGAAACTTATCTAATTTGAAAATGAGTAGGGACACCTGGGTGGCTCAGTGAGTTAAAGCTTCTGCCTTCAGCTCAGGTCATGATCCCAGGGTCCTGGGATGAGTCCTGCATCTGTCTCCTCAGGGAGCCTGCTTCTCCCTCTGCCCCTCCCCCTGCTTGTGCTCTCCTGCCGCTCTCTCTGACAAACAAATAAATAAAATCCTTAGAAAAATAAATAAATAAGGAAATTGCATGACGTCTGAGATTTGAAAGGGGCCTCAGAAATCCCGTGGCCCATTTCTTCTCTTTTCTCCCCAGACACAACCCTGTGCCGTCCAGTTCGTGGGGTCTGGCCACTGAACTAGAGGCTGCCGATGGTTTTCAACAAGACAGAAACTTTTCTTGAACACCGGCATTTCTGAGAACTCGTCCAGGGTGACTGCCTTGAAGACAAGGAGAACAGCATTCAGGGAAGAGTGGAGATTCGGAGCTTTAGGAGACCACGTGGCCCAGAGATCTTGCCGCTTCGGAGCCAGGAGATCTTGAGCGAGTTGTTCAACCTCTCTGAGCCTTCTAAGCCTTTTGCTTCCCTGTAAAGCAGGGATCTTGGGGTCGCCAGGTTTAACAAGACCCTACAGTCAAAGGGCACAGTGCACGCATGACACACAGCAGGGGTTTCATCCATCCGACTGCCCTTGGGCCCTTGTGGCTCGCGACATCTGACATCACACCCAGGACAGTCCACGAGATTGGGCTATGCAGAGTCTACCTCAGAGGCCATGCAGAAAAGAAAAAAAAAAAAAAAATTTCCCTGCTGGGGACAAAGTGGGCCCACATTGGCCCTGGAGAGGGCTTACCATATGTGTGATGCTGAGCGTCCCATCCTGAATGTGGCCTGAAATCTGTCCCCTCTCCCTGTCCCACCTCACCTTGCCCGTTAGCTCTGATCAGGCGGGAAGCATTTTGCAGAAAGAATCATAAGCAGGCCCAGCCTCAGCCAGATACCTGGAAGGAAGGAAAGGGGGGAGGAGCCAAGCTCGTCCCAGTCACCGCGCACCAACTGCTCCATATCCCCCGTGGAGTTCTTGTCAATGATTATTCAATCTCAGGCCTGACCTTTCTATTCTAAATAACACTGCGATATCAGTGCGGCCCAGCCCGCAGCTTTTGCAAGAAATTAACTGTATCTGGCTCTCACAGGAGACCCCAGAAATCCCCTCAGTAACTAAGCCCAGGCTGGTTTACAGAAAAAAAGACCCAGCGCTAGCTTCTTCCCGAACGCGCCTCCTAATGCCCGTCTAAATATCACAGAGCCCCCAGCTGTTTAATTCTAATAAGTACTCATCTATTTTCAAAACAGACAAATGTTAGGTCTCAGGTGGGCCCCCAGCATTTGTGCAGGAGGAAGAGAATCTGGAGAAAGGGAGGAGAGAGGAAACTCGCCGCTAGCTTTGGATCGCGAAGCCTGACCCACAGACGCTTAAGAAGGCGGCTCAAGGTGTCCTGGTTTCCAGGTCAACCAGAGCCCGAGCGGACTCGTGAGGGAGGCCGTGTTCACAGCCGGGGAACAGTCTGCACCGAAGGGTCTTTCCTTCCCTTGGTGGAGCCTCGGGTTCCAGAAGGACTTTGAAGCCAGAAGACCAAGCTGATCTGCACTCGGGGTGGAAGCCTGGGGGGCCAGCGTGAGCTCCACGGGTAAGGGTTCAAGCTTTCCCTGGGAAATATTCCTCCTCTGAGCTGATGCTTGGACCCGAGTCCCAGGGGTTACCCCGTGGGCAGGAACCCCAGCTGGGGTGTAAGAAAGTGGAGGGAGAAAGGCCTTGCACTCTGAAACCTAGCTGGTCTGCCAACAATGTGGGAGAGGGATGCCTAGAGCCGAAGGAAGAACCCTATGACATTCTGGCTTGGGGAATGTTTGAAAATGGCTGGAACTGGGTCGCTGAGGAGGAGCTCTGTCCTGGGGTTCTTTGGCCCTTAGTGACTCCACAGCGGCTGGGAGGCGGTGAGAGGCCCTGTGGAAGGTCTGGGCTCACATCAGAGGCCCTGGGCATCGGTGGGCCTGGGACGCCTCCTCCCCCAAGTGATGATCGCTCCAGAGCAGGTGTGGCTCCTGATGCAAGTAAATAAAGGTAAAGCAGGTTGGAAGTTTCAAGCAAGCTCCCAGGCACCGACAATAGGTGGTCTAGGTTTTCATGAACTGATCAAGAACATATTCCTTTAGGTTTCGTGGCCTCTCATCTTTGGACTCCTAGAGGGCCTGCCTCATCATAGACCGACAGGATGGATCTCAGCCAGAAGGTCAGGTTTGGAGATAGGAGATTCCCAGAGCCTCGCTGAGGCTGTCGGGATGTCTGCTGTTTTGCCATATTCATCCCACTGGTGTCCCTGGTGGGTCTGGGAGCATGACTTCTGCTCTCAGAGGGGCAAAGGAGGCCAGTAGGCCTTTTGCTACTGCACATTTCGGACTGCCTGCATCCCAGGGCTGGAAGGAAGCTTCTCTCCAGCACAATAAACCAGTGTCTCCTTGCAGCCCCCCCCCCCAGATACCAGCCCCAATGAGAGCACAGGCGAAGGGATTTTTATACTTGTCTGTTGGAAAAAACACATTAGACCTGAAGTTAGTTCCCCTTTACAAGCACAGAGACCATAGCTTCCTCATCTGTGTGCTCTGTACCTAGCCTAGGAGCCTACAATAGCTGTTCTGCAAATATCAGAAAACAAGTCATACACCAGTTCAGTTCAGCTCAGTATCTAGGGGAATTTCAGGTTCCATAAAGGATCTGAAGAAGGCCGTGAAGCCTCTTCCTAGAGAAAAATGCCCGTCAGCACATACTTACAGGGTTGTGCAAATGACTTCTGGGGTACAGGGGCTGTGGGTGGAGCTCTGTTCTAGGGGCATCCTTCGGGGACGATCCCACTGCCTCAGCAGGGACACTCCTGGAGGTGGGACTTTGCTCCCTTCCCCCATGGGGACAGTGTTCATGGTCAGTGGCACTGTTTTAATACACTGCATAGCAACCTTCCTTTCTGGAATTCCACCATCCTCCTTGCCCCTGGCTGAGCAACTTCAAGCAGGGAACGAGCTGGGAACTGGTATCCCAAGGGCCCTAATTCATCACCCTGCCTTGTAACTGCTTTGCCATTGGCAGACCCTTGTCCTGAGCTTCCTCGGTCTTCCTCTGCCTTGGCTGCTCTTTATCTGAGGGAGTGTGTGCCCCTCACTATCCCGATTCTGTTTTTGGCAAACCCCTATGAACATCTGGAGAAGGGCTATGGGTCCACGGTGTTATTTCTCCCCTTGTTTCCAGACAATGGGCTTGCCTTGAAGCAGCTGAAGACTGCATTTGCGTTTTGGCAGCCGCTCATGCCATTGGCCCAGTAACGAGCTCTGTGTTGGGTCATGGCCCTGGGTGTTGTCCAGGTGCGCTGTTGATGAGCCCTGTCTCCCCACACCTAACTGCTATCTTTTTACATTAGTCCTCACTAAAGGCTGTCCTGTTAGATTTGGTCCTTGAGTCCAGCCTGGTGAGACCTTTCTAGATTCTGATTTTGTCATCCAACATATGAGCTCATTACTCACAGGCAACGTGTTGACTATGGGACAGAGAGCTGCCATCTTGGATTATTTCTCCGACGGACCCCGGGCTCCGCACAGCACGTTACTTCTGCCCTCACTTCAGCTCTGAGAGGTAGACTGTCGGTAGGAAAATGGGGGGCTCCAGAGCAGTAAGCTTTTTCCTCAAAACCCTCTTCCACCACCAAACTCCCTTAAATAGAGGCTGAACACTCAGAATTTATATTAAATCCCATTCCATAGAGATTTCCAGGTATCACAGAGTGGAAGGAATAGAAAGACCTTTGAGAGAATTCAAACCATCCACCCGAACATATTGGTGAAAAAAATCTCAGTCCAGTCACACTGGCCTCAAACGGCATAGCATCTTGTCAGAGTTTATGCTGGCTGAGCTCTTGGGGAAGCAGATGCTGAGGAGAAGTTAGGACGGCAAAGTGTTTATCGGAGGATTACATCTGTGAAGGAAAAAGCCAAAGGATGCGTGACTGGGCAGAGAAGAAGCAAGTAATGATGCGGACCCAAAAACATCCCAGCCAACCCCACGGGGAGCTCTGGAACAAAGATCACCCCATGGATGAGCCTCGCATGGGGCAGAAATGGGCCAACCATGTACCATGGCTGTGCTTAGTCGCTGTCTGTGTGGACCCTGAAGGATGTAACCTCCAGAGATGACCAGGCAACCCCCGCCCTCAGAGCCTGGCAGTGAGCCCTTCCTTGAAGGGTTAGGTGAGCAAACGGCATACACATCTGTCTGCCACATGACTCGAACTTGCTTTTGTAGGTTCCCTATCTGTTCCAGAGGGATAGGACTTGGGTGACTTCATAGTAATAGTAATGCTTATTTTTCATCCTTGTAAAGTAGGAGTATTGTCTCAGTAGATAACATGACAAATGCCAAAAAGGAAAAAAAAATATATATATATATATGTATATATGCCAAAGGCTTTTTATGAAAATATTGTACAGCGGGCACTTGGGCGAGCTCTTGGAAATGGCCTAAGGTGTCTTCAGAGTGGAGGTCAGTGAACTCAGGACAACCCCTCGAATTTCCATTAGTGAGTAGTTAGATGAAGCAATAAATAAATTATTATTAAGCACTTCGCAAATATAGTGTTATGCAAATGCTAAATAATCATAATAATATAGTAGTATGCTGATCTTGATAAACGGGTTGGCTTCTATGTCATTTAAAATGGACGGCGCAGCAATGTCTGTGAAGATGAATGAGGTCCGGGCTCACAGAGCTCAGTAACGACATGGGCTCTTCTGCTGGGAGGCTCAGGCCTCCTCGTGAGCGGCTGCCTTCTCCTCTGGCCTCTGTGGGACAATTAGCAGAGGAGAGGGATGCCGGCCAGCTCTGGGGGGGGTAGGGTGGTAGGACAAGGCTCCTGTGCAGAGACAGGGAAAGTGGACTCTGGCGAGTGCACGTGGATTTGCATTTCTGAGAAGTCAGGGCTCATCTCCAGGAGGGATGGGGGCAGGGAATTAACAGTTATTGAGTGCCTCCTGTGACCCAGACACTGTGCTCAGTGCTCTGTTTATTATCTCATTTATCCTCGAGGCCAGCACATTAAGGTAATAGAGGAGTGGAATAAAGCAGAATGCATTACTGTTTTCTGTAGAAAAGCAGAAAGTCTGACCCCAATGGTGGCACTTCCTTTTTTGCATTCTGGCCAGCAGGAGGATCTGGAAGGTGAGTACCCCAGGGAATCAGAGAAAACTTGACCCATTGATTGGTCACAGCCCCCAAACGCTGGAGCTTCTCAGGGCACACATCTGTGCGCTGACGGAGTCACTCTCTCCTTTGAGGCTACACCCAGGGTAATTGCTGCTCCTGGCCCCTAGCTGTGGACCTGATGCCCCTGGGGCTGCAAACTGCAGGGAGCCTCATTTGGGCCTTTCCTGCCCCTTCCCAATGGGTAGCAGACCTTGATAAAGCATTAGAGTGACCCAAGTACTCATAAACACTGAGGGGTTTATATAGAGCTTCTCACTGAACTCTCAGAGGGGCCCTGTGGCTCAGGATTTATTGCCTCTAATGTCCTCCCCTTAAGTAAGGACATGAAGATTTGGGTAAGTAACTTGCCAATAGACGACTATGCAAGGGGGAAGAGATGAGCACCAGATTCGTCAATGAAGTGGTGGTCATCTTATTATCCTGGCTGAACTCAGAGGTCCTGATGCTTGGGGACTTGCTTCTTTCTGGTCCATCACTGGGCTATGTTCTTAATAATGATGAATTACCTCTTGTTTAATGTGTCAGATTTGGGGGCCATAAAAGTTGCTCAAGTGTTTGCTTTTAAAAAAAAAATAGCTTCACTGAGAGTAAGTGACATGAAATAAACTGCACATAGTTGAAGTATCTAATTTGGTTAGTCTTGACGTAGGTAAGCATCAGTGATGCCATCATGGCAAACAAGATGATGAACATACCCATCTCCTCCAAAGGTTTCCTTCTTCCTAATCCATCCCTCCCACTCCTCCTCTCCTAATACCCTCCCCAGGCAACACTGATCTGTCTTCTGTCACTATTGTTCGTTTGCATCTTCTAGGGTTTTATATAAATGGAATCAAGCAGTATATGCCCTCTACTTTGGGTCTGGTTTCTTTCACTCCATGTAATTATTTTGAGATTCATCCAAGTGTTTTCTTTTCCTTTGTTTTATTTACAGAGGCTTAAAGACTTTGAATAATTTGAAAAATGTACTTAATTTAATTTTAGCTTTGGATTCAGTCCAGAGTTCAAATTCCAGCTCTGTCCCTATCTGTGTGCCAAGGGGCAAGTCTCTTAACCCCTCCAGGGTTCAGTTTTCTTGTCTGTGAAGTGGGTATAACAAACCCGCCACCGTGGAGTTTATGTGAGGGCTAGATCGGGTAGTATAGGTAAAGGGGTTAGCATAGGATATGTACATGGTAAGCACTTGCTTTTTCATTTCAAATAGAAGTTTTTAATAATAGAAACAATATTTTCATCTAGACCCCTTTGACACCTCTTAGGTTTTCAATATTAAGTAGGAGGATAAGAGCAGGCAAGAACTGCGCCAAGTAGAAAACCAATTGTGACATGTAAATTAGCTCTTGTAATCCTCACAAGAAACCTGTGAAATATGTGGGGACATTGTCATGCCCACCTAGAGATGAGGAAACCAAGGGAGAAAAGAGATGTGGTCATTTTCTATTCTCACAGTTAGTAGGTGGCAGAATCAGAGTTCGAACGGAGGCAATCTGGCTCAAGACGCTGTGTTATTTTCCATTACAATTTGCCTACCTTTTGGTCCATAGTGACAGCACCCCCAACACTAAGGGTTCACATTTAAAAAAAAAAATATTCATTTATTTATTTATTTTTGAGAGAGAGAGAGCATGAGTAGGGGAGCAGAGGGAGAGGAAGAGAGAGTCTCCAGCAGACTCCCCACTGAGCTTGGAGCCCCACACGGGGTTCCATCTCAGGACCCCGAGATCATGACCTGAGTTGATGCCAAAAGTCGGACGCTGAGCCAGCCAGGTGTCCCTGACAGTATTATTACATATATACATATGTTATTACATATATTATATACATATACTAATATATTTACATATTAGTAAAAAAAGAAAACTAGGTATGAAGACCCTATCAGTAACTAAATAAAAATTGGAAAAATGGCTAATGGAAGAACAAAATGGTAGTCAGGACACCAGTTCTCATCAAGGGATACCAAACACTACCAATGTATTTTAGGCATTTACTTGTATTTTGAAATTGTGAATGCAGATCCACACCTGATTCTAGGTTTCCTTGTATGTGAGTCAAAGACAAGGAATCCATAAAGAAGAAACTATGGCAGCCAGAGCTGGTGCTGTCTTTACTGGAAATGCTGGAAAAACTACGGTGTGTTCTATGTTTGAGGCTCAGATTTAATGCCAGACCAGAGGGTAGCCCCATCATTGAGTGTGCAGTGTGGCTGCCTGGTCCCAGCTGAGCAGGATGCACTCACCCCAAGTTTGGGGATGGACTGTCAATGGGGAGCCCATTGGAATGGGATGGACTGTCAATGGGGAGCCCATTGGAATTCTTCTGAATAGAGAAACTCAGTTATGTTAAGTACGGTAATAGATACTCACTAAAGATCTGGAATGCTCTAATAGAAGGAGGGACATCTTAATTCAGTACAGATGAATGAGTTTTTATTTGTCTGATAGGCACAGAATCTCTGCTTTTGAGATATTCCTGTCTGGAGTGGGTGATAGAGAATGAAAGATGTAAATAAACTAATTGAAGCATTAAGAAAGGCCATATTTAGAAGGTAGAGTCAATGGACAGTGTGTGTACATGGAAGGAGGCATGAAGGAAAGATCAGGGTTCTGGCTTTGGGAACTGGGACCCACTCATGAACACAAAGAATTGAGATAAACACAGATTTTATAAAATCAGTGATGAGGGCAGTTTTTGGCATCGTGCATCTGAGGTGTAATAGGCACTCCAGGTGGACACTTGAAATGAGTAGTTGTGTTTCTGGATCCTGAGCTCCAGTGTGAGGTCAAGGTTGAAGAGAGAGGTGTGTGCGTCCTCAATATTTAGGATGTACATGAAGCCATAGGAGTGGATGAGGTCTCCTTGGGAGAGTGTGTGGAATAGAGATGGATGATCAACACAGTGGTTATGAGGGTGAAAATAAGGTTGACCAAATACCAGTACCAGAAGGCATATTAAAGTCGTGGGAATGGACAATATATCATATAGATCTTTCCTATTGCCGAATTTTTCAAAACTTTTTTTCAGCATACATTATTTATTCCTTGAGAACAGATGCAGACTCTAACCTGTATCCTGTTGAACAGCAGGGAAAAGGACCCTGAAGTGAACATAAAAGACTGCCTTGGGTGTGGTCCTTTACCTACCAGGTGGAGCAGAAGCCCGGGAAGAACTTCGGGTGGCGGAGGATGGGTAGAGAACAGAATGGCTACCTCATGGCATTAAATACAAATCTGGCATGGACAGCAGTGTCCTTCTAAAACTTTCTTTTGTTAAGGACGGAGAAGTTTAAGATACCGAACTGAAAAGAAGGCTTGCTTTTGTGACGTTTTTTAGCTGTTTGCTGGCTTCTTCCTATGTTAAACCCCTGCTTCCCATCTCCTCTTACCCCTATTTCTCTGTCATTGGGTTGACAAATGCATGTTGCGCACCTTCTATGTGTAGACTCCACATGAGATGCTAGGAGCACAAAGAGGAATTGTGTTTGGTCCCTGCCATTGAGAAGCAGAGGGGACACATTCTAGTAGTGTGTTGATGATCAGAACCATCTCATTGGTGTCATGCTTTGTATGTGTCAAAGAGCTGTCATCTACCTCAGATTGTTGGCGTTCTCCAACCTATGGGTAGAGGAAGTAGGGCGGTGATGATTCTTATTATGCATCAGTAGCTGAGACGCAGAGGTGGAATGACTTGGGGAAGGGCAGTCAGTGGCTGAGATCCAGATCTTTTGGCCAAGAGTTTTTCTGCTAAGGGGAACGTTTTCCCCGGCACTCTCTTCCTGGGCACCTTGCCTTTGCAATTTCCTGGTTGTCTATTTTATCTCTTTCAGCTGACAAATTTGACAGGCCTTTGGGGAATACTGACTCAAGAATAACTTGCCTTTGGTCAAGTCCTAAATCCCATAGGTGTACGACAGACTTTGGAGGAGCCACCATCACTCTCCCTGCCCCTCCCACCCCCCACTGTTTGTCTGGAGGGAAGTATGCTTATCAGCTCTGTACGAACCAGGGAGCAGCTAGCAAAACCAAATTAGCTCAAACTGGCTGCCTTTCAGGTCAGCTAATTAAATTAGCTATTGTTGCATTACTGATAAGGACAGTTTGGAAAAGGAAAAAAGCCACTCATCCCAGCAGCCGTAACACTAAAGCCAAGAAAATGTGTTAATGGGAACACTCTGAAATGAAACCCCTCAGACTAGCAGCAGTACCTGGGGGTCCGTGGTAGTCTGTTCTCCTGGCCATCTGCTCTGAGCTCAGAACTCCCAGCCCTCTCTGGCTCTGGCCCTTGTGGGAACTGCCGGTTCCCAGCTGTAGCCGGGGCAACCCTTTCCATCTCCCCACTCCATGAGCTCGTCCTCCTGGGAATCTGGAGAGAGGTGAGGATTTTTCTGGGAGAGAACAGCTCACCCTTGCTTGCTAAAATCAAATCTCTCTATTGTATAAAAACTAGCTGATATTTGCAAAAAGCCCAAGAAAGAAGAAAGAAAGGAAAAAAGAGAGAGAAAGAGAGAGGGAGGAGGGAAGGGAGAGAGGGAGGGAGGGGGGAAAGAAGGAGGGAGGAAGGAATAAAGGAAGAGAGAGAGAGAGAAAGAGAAAAAGATGGGAGGGAGGAAGAGGGAAGAGAGAAAGTCCTAAAAGACTACACTGATTACTTCCCGGTGTCTGCCCCTTGCTAACAGCCTCTCCACCATTCTGGGCAGTCTTGTTGAAGCTGTAATTAAATTGGCAGCTATCCTAGGTGACATTTGCACACATGGATCCACCCTACACCATTAGCCTCCATCCTAGGACTCCAGGTCTTGAGTAGAAAGACACAAGGTAAAGTACCAAGAGTTCATTTGCTTCAGCAATGGTACCTCAAGGCGACCCGCCCCCTAGACTGTGGAACCTCCCATCACCACCAGCTTCCGCCGTCAGCCCCGCCCACCACGCTGCCCTGTTTCTGTCATCTGCCAGGACTGATTATCTCGACTTCCTAAAGGTCTCTGAGCCAAATGATATCTTTCTGATTCATTCCTTTTCTGCTTCAAATAACCAGTTTGTTTTATGCAATCTAAATGATTTAAAGATCGTTGAGTCCACCCCCCCTCTCTGACAGCTGAAGCCGGGGACCAGAGAGATTGAGTGATTTTCTCAAAATCACACAGATGGTAACTGGCAGATCCAGGGCCATGAGCGGTGAGCTCATGCTGCCTGAAAACAGGGATCACTGTGCACCTTGTCAGAAAGCGAAGGCAACTCCTATTATCCCCGGAGAGCCTGGGAAGTTCTCATCACTTTCCCTCCTTTTCATGACTCCCTTCTCTTCTTCTTCCTGTTCTTTTTTCTTTTTAGGGGGTGTACTAAAAAGAATCAATTAGAATTCAATACAATTAAGCATACAATTCTGGGTTTTTTAGAAGACTCACAATGTTGTACAACAAGCAACTCTCCTGAGTCTCAAGACATTTTCATGATCCTGCAAAGACTCCCCATACTCACTATGCAATCAACCCCATACCTACAGTCCCCCTCACCTGCTAACCTCTAAACCGCTTTCTGTCTCTGTGGATATGCCTATTACAAACATAGAATATTAAAGGTGTGCTTTTGCGTTTGGCTTCTTTTACTCAGCAATATGTTGAGGTCCATCTCCGTGATAGCACATGTCCCTGCTTTGTTCCTTTTCATGGCTGAATAATATTCCAATGCATGGCTAATACCACATTATGTTCATCCACTCATCTGCTGATGGGAATTTGAGTTACTTCCACCTTTTGGCTTTTATGAGAATGTTGCTATAACCATTCATGTGCAGGTAAGTTTCCGTGTCCATACATGTTTTTATTTCTCTTGGGTATATACCTAAGAATGGAACCGCTGGGTCCTAGGGTAACTCTATGTTTCACTTTTGGAGGTGCTGCCAAATTGTTTTCCACAACATATTCCTAATGGAGATCTTTATCTGACTGTGCCCTGCCTATGCCTTATCTTGCTTCTCCCTGTGCCCGATTCAGGGCCTTGCATTTTGTAGGTATCACAAAGGAGGTGATGTTTAAAAGCTTAAAAGAAGTCGCTGAGGAAAGAATGATGTCTTTGGAGAAAATTAAGTGTCAATTTTGATGTGACAACGTTATAAGGTGGGCGTGAAGTCTTAGGGGGAAAGGTGACACAGGTCTTCATCCTACAGAGAGGTAAACTTGGAGCTCCCAGGATAACAGAAAGGAAGGAGGAGAAAAAGTGGAAGGAAGAAGGGAGACAAAAAAGGGAGTCTAGAAAGGAGCAGAAAGTGGAGTCCTGGGCACTGGGTGATGTGATTCCTCCCAACCTTGGCTGCCCAGAAGTCTCCTGAAAAAGATACTATACTTTCAGATACTGGGAATGAATACTTTCTGTCATGATGGTGGCTGCTAATTCTGAAGAAGGGGTTAAATTTTACAGTGGACTTGAAGTGGTATAGGGCAGAAGCAGAATTCAAGGAGTCTCTAAGAGGCTGAGAGGCACAGACCACGACAAACTGCCCTCTGCTTGGCCACACCTCCCTGATGCCTGCCTTGAATTAGCAGAAATGTAGGGGAGAACATCAGCCTTATCCAAGCTGGGATTCCCCCAGATGGAACAAGGATGACTCTCTTTTCTTTTGATTTGGTAGATTGTGTTTCAGATTTTCCAAACCATGGGATAACATCCTCCTGTGAGAAAATGAGTGAAATATAAACCTACTGTTACAATTGTCCATGTGTAAGTTCATACAGGCACAGTGTCTGCCTGTCACTATAAGATATGAAATTTCTATAGATTGAGTTTACTCTTAAGCCCTCAACACCAAGGGCTGGAGTGCTTCCTACTGAACCAATGGACCTTATCATTGAGGAAGGCAGTGATATGGAGGAGGAGAACAGCTGAGCTTATTTTATAGGGCAGCCTGTGTTTATAATTGGAAAAATAACATATATGCTGTACTATAATTTCAAGATTTATTTATTTTAGAGAGCGAGAAAGAAAACACGAGCAGGTGGGGCAGAGGGAGAAGGAGAGAGAATCCTCAAACAGACTCCCCACTGAGTGCAAAGCCCGACACAGAGCTTGATCCAAAGACAGTGAGATCACGACCTGAGTCAAAATCAAGAGTCAGTTGCCCAACTGCCTGTGCCACCTAGGCACCCCCATACTTATTTTAAATTTAAAGTACATTCTCCAAATCTCCATTTCTTTATCTGCAGACAAGAAAGTTTAACTCTCTCCTTTCCTTTAAGCTCTAGCATCGAAGCCAACTGGGAAATTATTAACACTAGTGAACTCCATGGGAAATCATAACAGTTGGGCAATTGGGTCTATTTACTGAGATAATTGATTTTTTAAAAAATCATCCAAACACTTTACACAGGTAAAGATAAAAAGAAAAAAAAAAAACCCTCGCTAGAGAAGCTGTCCTAAGAGACTTAACCCCCCAAATCAAGTTCTCCCTCTATGCTTATTATGAGATGTGTTCAGAGGAAGTTGAAGCTACCACTGCTCAGGGGTAGGGTGCTGATTCCATGCACAATATGTCACTGAGAAGATGCCATCAGTGCCTCTGCCAAGAGTGTCAGTTCAATCAATTGTTATATTGGGAATTTGATGGAAAGAGGTAGCCTACCTCTGGGCAAATGAACAGCCTCATAGCATCCAGTAAAGTGAATATAATTCTTGCTTTTATCTTCCTTGTATAAAATAATATGAAATCATTGCACAAAATGTAAAAGTGGGAAAATATTACAAATCTATTACCCCAAGATAGTAATACTCATTTTCTGATATTCTTTTCTCTGTGCCCATATATATGTTTATAATTAATGTTTTGGCAATTCATCGATAGGTGGATTTATTGCAAAAAGTTTTTCAGGCTGAGCTTGGACAACAAGCGAGTTCAGAAGTTAGAATGTTGGTTCTTTTCCCAACTTGGCTAGATGTTCTTTCTCTACTCTTGATCCCCAGCCACCAAGTCAAACATGGACACCATTCCCCCTCTCCTCAGGGACCGGGGATAAAGCTTCATGTCTCTGAAGTGTTATCTGCTATTTAGAGACAGGTACAGATTAAGTTTCAGAAACATCAACTTTTGAAAAGACTATTTTTTTAAAGATTTTATTTTTAAGCAATCTTGACACCCAGGATTGCGTGTGCTCAAACTCACAACCCCATGATCAAGAATCACACAAGCCACAGACTGAGCCAGCTGTGTGCCCCCCAAATTATTTTTATGCTCTGAAAATACTTTTGTATTAAAGCCAGGTTCTACGTATACATAGACTCATTAAAAGAGGAGAGAGTTTAACAATGTTCCCTTTCAACCTTCATTGACCTAGAATAGGCTCAGGAGAGAAAATCCTTTAACGAGGTGCAGAGGAAAACGAGGTGCAGAGGAAAACCACTGGACTCAAGAGCCCATAGATTCAAGCTCTGTGTTTGCAACTGATCAGTGTTTCATCTGTAAAACATGGGCAATAATAATTTTCAAGGGTCATTATGAGAATGAACAAGCTGATGTACGAGAAAGGGCTACACACATGATCTACTTGTTTTCCTTAAGAAGAAATTGTAAACAGTTACTCCACCAAACTCTTTCTAATATTTATCATGGAGAATTTTTTCCCCACATTACACAAATGAAAAAGTAACTTCCATTTTTGATGGCCAATGAGCCATTTCCTGCATCATCTAGGTCTGGGCCCTTTCTTTCTCCTCCTATTTTCAGCTGGTTAGCTGCTCATTGAGATCTTGCCAGAGGGTGGGCAAAAGACATAAAAATGGAAATCGGTCAATTTGACTCTTTGATAGCAGTCCTGATGAAAGATTTGTGGACAGAGGGTGTTGAAGTTGTGAGTTAAACTGGAATTTTGTCTTCTTACCAGGAAATTGCAAGAACCTACTGATTGTTTGGATGTTCTGGTGAGGACAGCTACTCCCTTATCTTGACTGAAGAAATGTCTTCCTCTACATGGAAAGTGGTCTGTCTTCCAGAATGACACATATTGACTTTTGAAGGAGTGAGAGGATCCCTGTTGGCCAGTCATATCAGCCAGAACATCTCTGGTGAGCAGCCGACTGGCAGATGCTGCAAGTAGATGGCTGTTGCATCAACAGAATCCCAAAGCAATAATCACTGTTCTTTCTCTTCCCCACCAATCCAGGAATCAAATAATCACTTGTAACCATTTACTAAGCACCGCCATATAATATAAAATGTGGTGAGTACCTAGCTGTATGAGACAACATCTCAACCCTCAATAAAATTATAACAGATTAAGAAAGTGAGAGTTGTGCATGCAAAAACACAATGGACCACATGCAGAGAAGACCATGAACTCATTTAGAGCATCTGCCACGTGCTGGCCACTGTGCAAGGTGCTGTACATGTATTAGATTATCTAGTCCCCATCACATTCCTGAAAGGCATTCCTAGCCTTATGGATGATGAGCCTGGGAGTCAGAGATGTTTACTAACTTGTTCAAGGTCACATAGCGAGTAAAGTGTGGAGCCTATTTTCAAGTTCAGATGTGTCTAACTCCACAGTCTGTGCTCCGTTACTAACCCACTGCCAAGGAGAGAAATCAGAGCTCAGAGACATCATCTGGGTGGATCGGTCGGGACAAGATGCTTTAAGATGTCTCTCAGTAAAATACATTGATAAAGTTTGCCAAGTCCATTAATTGGTTTGGGCCAGATTTCTGGCCAGAGAGTAAGTGTGTGGATTCTGGAGGCAGTGATGGTGGCGTGGAAATGACAGCACTCCGGGCTCAGCTCAGCCATCGTCTGCATGAGTTTATCGGAGCACATTGCTTCCCTCCCATAGGCTTTTGTGTCACCATCTGTGACACAGAGCATTTCTGGATTGCCTAAGGTTGCTCCCACTCCATCACCAGGCAGGTGTATTATGATACATGAGCTCTGAAGTCAAGTAGACTTGAGTTTGAATCCTGGCCCCATCTTCAAGCAGTGTTCTGTTGGGCAAGTCACTGAACCATCTGTATGATGGATGTAGTAATACCTACCTCAGGATCTTTGCTTTTATCCCTCCTTCTCTTTGGAATGGTCTTCCATTATCCAGTTATCCACAGAGGTCATCCTTTTCCCTCCTTCAGAGCTTCACTCCACTTACTTTTTTAGTGAAACTTCCCTTGAACATGACATCTACACTTGCAAACCATTTGGCATTTCCTGTCTTCTCTCCTCATTTTATTATTCTCCTTAACACTTAACACCTAACATACTATATATAGCACTTAATTATCTTATTTATTGCTTGTTTCCCACTTCTAGAATGTAAGCTCTATAAGGGCAGGGTGTTTTGAATTCTTTACTGCTGTATCTCTAGCTTCTAGAATGACTTAGGTGCTTAATAAATATTTGTTGCATAAATCACTGGTTATCATGGGGATGATGTGAGTGACGTGCTTTGCACAGAGCCTGGCACTAGTAAACACACATGGTATCTTTTTGTTCTCATTATGATTTTACTATTACTTTGCCACGCCTCAGTGTTCTCTTCCCCTCAAGATAATCTGGGATGAGCATTCTGATCCCCTTGGTAATGTGAAGACTTGACTTTGTTCAGATTAGTCTAGAAGCAAGAGGAATTAGCCATCATGGGGAAAATTTTAAAAAGGATGATTTTCTTGGTAGCTCTTTCAAATAGCTGAAGGTGTGGTCACAGGAGTAGAAACTCCAGGAAGCTTATTTCTGCTACATAAGAAAGAGTTTTCACAAAACTGGAGGTGTAATGATGATATAAACTGCTCATGCCTAGAGGTCTCCTAGAAGCTGGACAAACACATCTCACTGAACCTGGTATAATTATTGTAATGAGTGGCAAGTTGGAATGCAGCCTAGGAAATTGCACACTTAGAGCACCATGGAGATGGTTAGTAAAACATGGTATCTCTAGGGGCAAAATAAGGAGATATCCAGTAAGAGAGCCACTGAATCTAAGAGTCAAAGAAACCAAGGTTATGTGATCAGGAGGCTGAGCACAACCCCCTCCCCGCTAAAAGTCAAAGTCTAAAAGACTAAAAGTCAAAGTCTAATGCCCAGCTTCCAGATGTGTGTCATTTTTCAGACCCAGAACCCAATGACAGAGGAAAGTCTGGGGGCCCAGGTGGAAAGACTGTTCAAATATTATAGTATGTATATATGATAATGATTCTCCCATTTCTTCCCCAAAAGGTCCTTGGCTCTACTCAGATAAGCATATGCTGGGGGAAGACTCCTGAAGCATTTGACGGCTGTTAGACCCAGGCCTCAAGTTGACATCAATGTATGGGACTGAGATAAATATCATGGATGTTAGAGAAGAGGTTCTAGGTCTGGTTCTTACTGCATTTGCTAGGTCCATGAACCCAGTCCCTAAATAAATAATTAGAATGTAACTCGGTAGCTGATAGAAACCTCACAGAGTTCCTTGGTCTGTGGGGTAAGAGCTACTGTAATGAGGAAGACCCACTACAAATTTCTGAAACTTCTCTTCCTCTGCTTTGTTTGGAAAAAGAAGTGAACTGAAGTAAAGATACATAAAGAATTATGGGCAGTGGTGAATGGCATGGCTAGTGTTCAGGAGCCTGGAAGAAGAGAGATTTAAGATCAGAGAGAGGAGATCTTGGAAGACATATATAGATGGACTTTGGGAGCAGAAGCATCCCTTCTTCAATGATTACCAGAGGGAATCCACCAAAGAAGAAGCACTACATAGACAATTAGGCAGAAAGACTGAGAAGGTTGATATCAGCTTGTTTATCTCATTGACCACCCCAATGTTGATTCAATGGGCCCATAAATGGAATACTCATGGTAGCAGGGGACATGATGGGCTTCCATCTACCAGGCCTGATCTAGATATTGCCATTGTCAAATGTCTATGCAGCAACATCAACCAAACTGAACTCCTCTCCAACCTCCCCACAAATGGCACCATCCCAACAAGACACATCAACCACTGTGTAGCAACTTGACGACCTGGGATTTCTTCTACTCCATAACAGGCCAAAAATTCAGCTTAACTGGAATCCACAGGTATCCCACATTTGCGTTTGTCTTTCTTGCCTTCAAGGTCTTAGCTAGCCCCACTCTTTGACAGCTTCTAAAATCTGCCAACCCAGGATTCTACATAATATTGCATTGGACCAAGAAGCCCACTTCATAGCAAAGGAGGGGGTAGCAGTAAGCACATAACCCTGGGGTCTATTTTTTGTATGATAGCCCACATCATCCACATGCTACCAGCATAAGAGACATGATAAAATGGATTTCTGAAGACAGCACCACCTTGGAAATGATACCTTGCAATGACAGGGTTCCATTTTCCAGAACACACTGTATGTCCTAGATCAATGGTCATGACATAGCGCTGGGTCCCTGGTATGGAGAATACATGAATCTGAGACAAAGGGGTACAAGTCAAAGTGACCATACTTCCATGACTCCCAGTGACCTATGTGGTGGGCTTTGTACCCTCCTTTCCCATACCTCTGGTCTCGTGGGTCTGGAAGTCTAGTTCACGAAAATGGCATGCTTCCTGCAGGAGATGGAGCAAGTCTCATTAAGCGATAGGCTGTAGCTGCTGTCTGGGCACATTGGGCTCTTTGTGACAAAAAACAAACAAGTAAGGAAAGCAGACAAGTGTCACTGACCCTGGCTAGATAGTGCTGCTATTACCAGCTGGACAGGGGAAGAATACATGCAGCAGTTGGTGGTTCTGGTCCCCAAGCCCTCGAACATGGTACACGTGCACATATACACCAGCATATGCATGTACACACACACACACACACACACACACACACACACACACGTACACACATATCCCTCCTATTGGTTTTGTTTCTCTGGAGAACCCTGACTAATACAGTGCTCTAGGCAACACCCAACAGATGAGCCGCAGCTCAGCGTCTGTGTGACACACATCCTTTTCTGGCTGATGACAAACCTACCCAAAGCCACTTCTCAACCTGTCTCCCACATCCACTGCAGGGCTGTGGGGTTTTCTGCTACCATTCAGCCCTGGCAGCTCCTGGCAGAGCCCTCCCTGCTCGGGTAGAGGATTCTTCCCTGTCCCAGGATGCTCACCCCCTTGGCCTTCCCCTTCTCTTTTTACATGATGTGTCATTCTTTTCAGTACTGGGTGTTCTCCAGGAGGAGAGGGGATCCAACACGGAGCAGACCCTAGAAGACTTCATTCTTGCATCTTCAGCAATTTTCCTGTTGAGACCTGCAGTATTTTAAGAGCCAGTTCTTCTTGGGGGGGGGCGGAAATGGGGGGAGCTTGAGATGGGGGAGGGGGTCATGGGATGTACACCACTTGAACCAGTTCATCCTTTTCATTATTTTCTTCTGCTGCTGTATGGATGACTCTTTAGATCCATTTACTTACAATGGCTCTCACAGAGCTATCTCGGTTGTTCAGAAAAAGGCAATAAAACTTGCTGAGTTTGTTTGAAAGCTTCTGGTTCACATGTGCAAATAATAAAAAAGGAGAAACCCTGGGTAAGGGAAGGGCTCAGGAACCTGCCTTCTGCAGCCCCCCAGATGTGCCTCAACCTTCACCTCAAAAGAACAGACGGAAAAGGTGATGTTGGCAGCTACGAAACATTGTCCAGGTCTGTTACCTGTTTCAAAGCTCCACGGCTGCCCTCTCCCACTTCCACTGGCTCAGGCACCCCTGGGATGTGTCACCCATATTTCCAAGCACTGGCACTGTAGGGTTGGCCTGCAGACTCCTTGGGTTGGTGAAGGGTTCGGGGGAAGTTAGTGGTGAGGATGTGCGGTGCGTTTGGCTCAGTCTTCTTTTCCTAGTGGGAGCTGCTCATACCACTTCCCTGGGGCATACGAACCTCCAGCAGGACTTTGACTTTGGAAGCTGAACTTTACAACGTTATCTGATAGCGTGCTCATACTTGGGGTCCTTCTGCAAGCTGCATTCAGATCGCCCTTACTCTTCCTTGATGGGTTCTGTGAACACACACACGCGCACACACACACACACACACACACACACACACACACACGTGCAGCCCTCTACACATGAAGGTCAGCCTTCCAGAACTTCTGCAGGCTGGCAGGACTACCTGTAAATACGCTCTGTATAGATGAGGCTGGACGTGGGCTGGGTGTTGTGGCGATGGGGTCTGGGCACAGGATGAAGTCCAGTAGTCAGCCAGAGACAGGTGCCACCAGTGCACCTGCGTTCAGCCTGGTGCTGGGCACGATGAGCCTGTAGTGCTTTTAAATCATTCTTTGAGCTTTGGAAAATGTGTCTCCTACAGAAGCTGTATCCGGCCACATACCCCTAACATGTAAATCTCCCCGCATGTAAGGGAGAGCCAGCGAGCGTAAGTCAGTGGCTGCATCCCCTTGACAAACCGGAAGAGTGCGGGGCCTCTTGCTCCTTGTGGGTCTCAGGTAGATGGGGCCTGGGACAGGCAGAGCTGAAAAGACGGGGAGGGAGAAGCAAAGACATGCTCCCTGCCTCCTCCTTCCCACTTCCGGGCATGAGCATTGCACACAACACGTGCCCTGTGCCCACCTTCTTCCCAGGCATTGATTTGAGATTTTGATGCTCTTAAGAGTGCCACGGTCTGGAAGGGAGATGGAGTAGGATTTAGGGGTCCTGAAGCGGTGAACTTAAGGCCGGCTATAGGGTCTGGGTTGAATCCTTTTGTTCTTTAATTTGTCATGTCCTTCCATTTTATCTCCTGACCCTGACCAGCTTCCTGGGGTGGTCCGCCCACCATGGTGAGCTCCGGGGCCCCGCCTCCGCCCAAGGAACAACACGGAAGTGTTTGCTGTTCTCAGTTATGTATGAATAAGACCGGGGAAGGGACCGTGGGGGAAACTGGGGCTGAAAATTTGCCAGGATTCACCCCAAATTTGATCTGCCCTAGGATTTAGGGGATACTTTCATTTTGAGGGTTAATCTCTCTCTGAGAAAGTTCTCTCTGAGCCATATGATGGAGGAAGCTGGGCTGCTTTCCTGGAGTCCTGGGGAGTCCGAAGGGATCCCAAAGCTGATCTCCTCTAATTCCTGACCCCACAGATGAGTTCCCGTTAGTCCTTTCATCATCACAGTGGCCCTCCAACGCGGGGGCTGTTGCTTTATCCCTTGGAGCAGAACCCTAAGTACGCGGGAGATGATGCCACCTGCCCAGGGTCAAGTGGACAGTCAGTAATGAGGCCAAGGGTTGACCCAGTTGCCCTTGAACCTCAGTCAGGGCTGTTCCTCCATAGTCCGAGGTGCTTCCTCATCCGTTGGGACTACTGTCTTACATTTGTAACAAAATATGCAATCGCGAGGTATGTCAGCACGGCTCGCCGACTTCCTTCCTTGAAAAAGCTTGTCTTTTATGATGAGACGCTGTCTTCCCTACCTTTTTCACTGAGGTCCTGTCTTCATGAGATGATAGTGGTAATAACTGGGATTGGTTTATGTATGTGTTTGGCAAAATAAAACACTGGCAATTATACGACAGGCCTCGGTGTTTTAAAAAATGTAAAAATCCGCAGCCTGGAAACACAGCGTTGTGTGATGCCCCGGACGCTGTTATGAGCCGGAGGTCCCTGTCGGCGTCGCCGTCTTGTCAGGAGGTCGTCGCCCTCCCCGCCGCCCAGCCTCAGCGCCAGGGGGGTGAGAGCCTGCCCTCGCACCACTGAAAGCTCCTCGTGAGGACCCTGTGCAGCCCCGGGAGGGTGGGGCGCAGGATGTACGTGAGGAACCGGAGCCTTTCCGCTGTCACAGGACCTTGGGGCCCGGGCAAGTGGATGGGCTGATTCGACTCAACATTTGACTGCTCCTCCCCATTTCTGGGATCCCGGATAGGAGATCCCAGCGAGAACTCCGTGGGTCCAGCCGTCGCTGCTCTCCCCGCCTCGGGAGAAGAAAAAGAACCGGAAGGAAGGGCTGCCGTGCGGTGCACCAGGCAGGACTCGAGGGTCACCATCTAATGAACGCACAGCCTTGAGCGGGGTCCTTCGTGAGCTCTGCAGGGTTGTCGGGACAATGGAATCGCCTCATTCAGTCGGAGCTCCTCCTTCGGGACCGAAGGCCGGGTCAGTGTTCGTTTCTGTCTCCGCGTGCACACGGTCTCTTCCCACGTTGCCCTTAGGGGCAGTCCTAGGCAAAGCTGTGAATTGTCCTGTCTTCCGTGCCCTCGTGTTTACACGCTTCTGCCCTGGGGTTCTCCCAGCCAGGGAAAATGCTAGCTGATATCCGAATTCACACCGACTGACTCGGAGTTTACGAGAAGAGGATAATGCTTCAGCGCAGGGAACCTTCTAGCAGTGGCATTCCAGACCCCATGGGGGGCTTTGCAGCCCCAGCCTCCCTGATGCACAGCTGGTGAGCCCCATTCCCCCATCCCCCCCCCCCCCAGGCAGGAGGCCGGTTCCGGTGCCAGGTCTGGACCGGGCACGCGAGCCTCTGCTGTCATTGTCCATCTATCTCCCGCTCGGCTTTACAGCTGACACCTGGGATGTCACATTCTGACATATGAGGCTACAGGGGTCAAGTGAAGCAGGGGCGGGGGCAAGAACTCGGCTTTCACAGCCAGGTACGTGTCAGACCAAATTCCACTCATGATGGGGTGTCAAGCTTGCACCGGGAGCTGGTTTGGATCAGAACGGTCTGCTCAAGTCCGATGATAACGTGGGTCTGGTCGGGGCTCATCTGACAGGATGTACTCCCTGGCACGTCCCAGGGTCCAGGATGGGGGCTGCGGGGACAAGGATGAGCGGAGGCAAGTGGCAATGTCTTATCCTCCTTTGCCTTGTCTTCAGATTTGTTGCTAGCTCGTGCTTGCTGACATTTGAGCAGATTGTACTTATGCAAATAGGCTATTTTGCTTTATTTTGAGTCTCCTACATGCACGGAGACCACTAACTGTCACAAAGGTTTCTTTCCACAATGGTGACTAACAGCACGGTCACTCACCCAGCAGCAAGGGAGCGGTCTAGCTGGGGATGAAGAGTGTTTAATATTGATGTGAGTCCTGAATACATGAGGATTTGCGAGGCAGTGCTAGGTGGCCTTCGGGAGCGTGGGCTCTGCTTTCAGACAGACCTGAGTTTGCATTTCTGCACCGACACTGATTAGCTGCACGGCCTTCAGCAATTTTATTCAGTTTCCCGGGTCCTCAGTTTCTACCTCTGTAAAATGGTGACATAATAAAATTTTATATATATTGGAGAATCTTAGAGGATTAAATGAAAATGCATGCAAAGTAGTTTGCAAAAGGCCCGGAGAAAGAAATGACCTTGGTGTTACATAATGAGAAGGTTCTGATCCACAGCCACTTGTGTTTTACCATTTTATTATGTTTCCTTATTTGCCATCTGTTCAATTAGGATAGTAAGAGCGTACCAAAAGGAAGGAAGGAAGAGGAGAGGTGGTGGTCGGTGGACTGGAAGGAACGCTTGGGGGAAGCATGTGTTCCACGGGCATGTTTCTAGTGGAGTGATCTGCCCCAGGAATTTCCTTAGTAAATTCTACAGACTCCTAAGAATTCTTCTAGGGGTGCAATTTTGTTTTGGGAAACTTGAAGGAGAAGGCAAGAGGATAACCGAAATATGGACTACATATATTCACAAGAGGGCACAGAGTTATGATTCACGGCAAATCAGTTTCTTGCTTTCTCCAAGTAAGTGTAGAAAAGTAATAAGAATATTTGATAGAAAGGACACCTTTACGTCTGTGTCTGACATGAAGTGGGGGTGAAGGGTGGGGGTGTTAGGACAATTGGGGGAAGGCGACCAAGCAGGGACTTCTAGAAATTTCTCCTTTTTTCTCCCTGTGGGGACAGTCCTCCAGGTAGCAGCCGACCTCACACCTTTCAGTCTAAGGCAATGAATGGTGCGTATCAGGAGCAGTTTGTCAGGAAGCCAGAGCAAGAAAGGTGAAATCAGGGGATTCCTGGCTACTGTAGCAGAGAAAGAGGGCAAAGTCGGATGAGAGGTTAGAGTAGAGATGAAGGTAAAAAAGTAGGTCTCCCGTTATTGGAGAGCAGAGAGAATCCAAGATGGCGGCCATAAGCATTACTCTGATCTACTTTTTTAAAGATTTTATTATGAGCATTTCCAAATATGCCCACAAGAACAGAGTATGACATTGTTCACCATCCAGCTTCAACAACTACTTGCTTGTTTTTCTATACTTGCTTTATTTTTAACCCCTTTTAATTTTGTTGAAGTACATTACAGATACCCATAAATACTTTAGTATCCACCTTAATTACTTCTGACCCAAGCATAATGCCATTTCCAACATCCGCCAGACTTAACTATTACTTATTAGCAGTCCCTAGTTTTGAACCACCATTTTCAAGAGCTACAAAACCAAGTTCCAAAACTTCAAAGACAGACATGAGGGTATATATGTTAATACAGGTTAAAGGAGACAGTGGGAAGGATGGTTTATTCACTGTCATGTTTAATAGTTCATTTGCTGGGGAAGAAAAACTTCAAGATACATTTCAGAAGAACTAACCTTTTGGTAAAAACATCAGGATGAGTAAGATTTTCTAAACATAGCACCAAAGGTAGGAAAAAGAATATATCTCGCTACATATCCTTGCTCTCTCCCTGCTCCCAATAAAAGCAACATCAAAACCGAGTAAATGATATGCAAATTTTAAATAAATTAAGGGTTCTGGAAGAAGGTGTTCAATCTATGTTACAGACAAAAGGTTAAGATCTTTAGCAGAGTGCTTATAAGTCTGTAGAACACTTGGGTTCTCCAAAAGAAAAATGGGGGAGGATTCTTGGTTAATTCACAGACATTTCATGTTGCAGTCTGTCAATTTGCTGCTCTCCCTCCTCTACCCAGAGTCCACAGGGAGACTTCCTTGGCAAGGTGGCTTAGGGACATCTGTAAATTACACATGTTCTAAGAAGTCATGTATTTGGCTTCCCCATGTCCCAATATCTTATCCCAGACTTAACATTATTAGGTGGTTTGGGCTTGTGAGGTTTTTTTATTTCATTAAAGAGGAAACGTACTCTCCTTTTTATTCTTTCATTCTTTCTAAATTAATTTTAATGGATTAGCAGATTTCAAGGGAGAGGAGCTGAATGAAAATATTATTACCCTACTGTCTTTAGATCTACATCCTTGGGTGATGCTTTACAGCAGTTTTTAATTTAATGGGATTGTATTTAATAAACACAATGTTTTCTCATGTATTTGAAAAAAACCTGACACTGGCTCAATAGAAGAATAAGAAATACTGGCTCTTACTCTTATTAAATAAGACAAGGTCATGACTTTGCTACATGAGTAAGGATCTGCTGGGAAGAAAGAAAAGACTGTGCTGTTTGAGGTCGCCCAGTTTCACAAGTGAGAGACCCAACCACGCACTGGTAAAACCCTCACAAACTGTGTCTCTACAAAATCACCTCATCCTTCATGCATCTTCCTTGAGTGAAGTGTAGTAACTCCCCAAGTCCGCAGATACCCTCCCTTTGAAAAACAGTCTGGATGGGAAAAAGAAAAAAGCAGTAATAGTTGTCATCGAGGGTGAATGGCATCTTTGACATCCCAGATTTAGACGAGTGTCATTAGGTTGGATTTGGGTAGCTGAATACGGCTGATATTTGTGCCCTTCAGCAAATTCTATATTTGATTCTCTCATCCCAAGGGCTTTTGTGAAACAGGGAGCATCGTATCAGGAACAGAGATGCAGTCAGCCTCCTAGTCATTACAGCGGAATAAATGGTAATACACATAATACCCGGCCATGAAAAGGCCAGTGGGGAGAGGGAAAGATGGGGCTCGATTACTTTTTTCACAATTTATCTATTGCCTCTTGGTGTATGTGCTGGCTGAACTTTTATTTACCTATTCCTTCGGAAAACTCAGAAGGTAACCTTGTTTTTTAAATATTGAACATAACTAGGGGGATGGACCTTGGAACTATTTATTTCTTGTTTTCCTAGAAGTTCAAAAAAATACATATTTTTAATAAATGTAAATAATACATAAGTACATAATATAAATATACATATATACAGAGATAGATAATAAGATTTGATTTAATACAGTTTATCAAGTAGGAATCTCCATTGACTTACAACCTAGTACATCTACAAAGTAACAGTCATTGCTGTTTGTAATGATGGAGGTCAGATTAAGTCCAACGCAAAGAATGTTGAAGAACAATAGTTGGATACCCCAAGAATTGCTTTGCACCAAGAGCTTGTCAATGATGGGATGGAACTGGATGTCCTTTTTCCTACATACAGAGCTACCCAAGCTAGACCTAGTCATTGTTCTCTACTTGTCGCCTTCTCTATCTCTGCCACACCCAATTCCTTTCAACTCTAGGTGCTAAATCAGAAGGAATCCACGCTGTCTGTCCACTGCCTTTGCCCCTCTATGTCCAGCCCTGCCCTAGCTTCCTCATCCGGATCCCAGGGCTCATCCTCTTCTAAGCCTCAGCCCACAGTGGCGCCCTCTAGTGTTCATTTCAAAATGCAGCCTTGATCTTGGTTCTCCCTTAAAAACCTCAAGGGAGTCAAGGACTCCCTTTCCTCTTCAGAATAAAACCTAAACTCATTAGCATGGGATATACTTTTCCAGTCTGGGCTTCGCCTTACCTGTCAGCACTCCTCCAACCACAGTTCATGCTCCAGCCGCACTGAGACACCTGTAGCACGAGTCCCAAGCTTGCTGAGTATTCCTTGCTTTTGTTCACTTCCCGCGGATCTATTTCTATGTACTCCCCTCCCCTTTGTCAGACTTGCTCCTTTCATTTAGGAGCCAACACACTGTCATATTCGTTCAGAAACCTCTTTTTGAATCACGTTTCTCTAAGCTGGGTGCCTTTTCTACACTTGCTCGTAGCTTGTACGCAGCCCTTTCGGAGCATTCGTCAAATTTGATTATAGTTGTCTACTTACTTGTGTGCTTCTTCTTCTCTGTCAAGTGAAAATGAGATCGCCATTGCTAGTGTGCCCCAAATACATGATCTATGACATATTTCAAGGACGTGGAATAGAAAAATTAAGAATCAAGTAAAAGGATAAAAAAGACCTCTCAAGTCTCTTCTACTTTTGAGTATCTAAATATCTCTGATTTTGAGAACCTACGACACGTTCCTCGTAAATAGAGAAATAAGGTCATCCTTGTTTTAGCATAAAAATATTTTGATTTTTTCAATGACTTTGATTACTCAGCAATAGAATTTATGTCATAAATAGTGTCCACATTATCATCCATAACATACAACACTTTTACCCAATTATGCACATAAAGGAAACTTCTCATGACGCTCCTGGTCAGGGTAATTGGGAAACCCAGTGCCACTTGGTTCTGCCTGCTTTAGTTCTATTTGGGACTTCTAATAACATGACGTGGTGGTTAGGTTAGAACATGGGTTTCAGAGGAAGGGGGCTCTAGGTTCAAATTCAACTCTACCATTTGTAATTGGGATATATTTAAAAAGTTACTTTACATTCTTGAATATGATTTTCCTCATCCAAAATGGTGGTTGTAAAGATTAAAGTTCAAGAAGTGCTTTGCAAAGAAATTGGTACATAGGAAGCATTCATGAAATGATAATAATAACAATTATTTGTTTATATTATTATTTATATTTATATTATTTATAATATTAATATTATACTATAATATATTATTATAGTATAATATTAATATAATATTTATATTTATTATTTATATTTGTATTATTATTTATATTATTAATATAAATAATATAAAATATAGTGATTATAATTATTATAATTTAAATTATTATTATTCTAAAGGAGAAAAACTAAGAAGAAATCACTTTCCAGATGTTAGATCCTTATTCTTGTAGGTAGTCAGAAAGGACAATGGTTTTATGATTTCAAACATGAAGGCTCAACTTCCATGGCTAAACCCATATTATATTCTGCCCAGAGTTGGATGCAGACATAGATAGGGTTTTTTTTTCCCCCACATTAATCCCAGTGGTATTAATGTTATCAGTATTGGAATCCAGATCTCCAAAAGGTCAGAGAATTCTGAGCAAGAACTCCCTATAAGCCCATGACCAAGTGGAGGGATACAGGGGAGAAAGAGGTACAGAAGCTGCCCAGGCTTCCAACCCCCTAAGAGATAAAGATGTTGGGATCTCAGCCAACACCCTTAAGTAATAAGGAGTGATGGGAGACAAAAGCTGACAGTCTGTGACATGTGACTTGTGACTTTCTAGTGACCCAGAGATTGGATTTGTTCTAAATGGGAAGAGCTAGCATGGTGACATCAGTAGCAGTTTCCAATGCAGCAAGTAGCTCACATCCCACTCACAAAATCTGATGGCCAGAGGGAATGGAATGATTCAGAGGACCAGAGCTCAGCCTTGGACATTAAACTGACAATGCATTATTAAACTTCCCTTGAGCCCTTCACCACACCCACTCTGGCATGGAAAGTTTTCTTTTTCCCAGTCAAAGAAAAAGCAATCTTGACATTTTGAATTTACCAAACAAGTAAATTAAAGGCTTGGTACATAAAAAGTTGCCTTTGCTTTATAGAATTCCCTGAATTTTGTTTCTTTGAGTCATTTGTTGGTTTTTTTGTTTGTTTGTTTTTATATCATGAACTTACCCAATAAACTTACAATATAGGTCAATACCTATTAACGTTAAAATATAAAACTCCTGGGGTGCCTGGGTGGCTTAGTCGGTCAAACGTCCAACTCAATTTTGGCTCAGGTCAGGATCTCAGGGTCATGACAGCAAGCTGCACGAGGGCTCTGCGCTGGGTGTGGAGCCTACTTAAGATTCTCTCTCTCCCTCTGCCCCCTCCCCTGCCCCCTTCATGCACTCTCTGCACATGTGCACACACACTCTCTCACTCCCTCAAAAAAAAAAAAAAGGTACATATTCCTAAAAAACATATACACACTTCTCACCTCAGCAGTCCCTTGATAGGGATTACAGACTCTGTAAATGAAAACCTCAGTGGGCATGACCCCCTCTGTGGGTAACCATTATGGCAACATTATGGTTGCAAAAGTTGGAAGCAACCAAAATGTCAATGAAAAGACATTAAAATAGAGTCATGAGGCTATGGGATATATAGTTACACCAAAGAATAAACATGAATTACATTTATTGACCTGAGATGTGTCCCAAATATATATTTTTGAGGGAAAAAATGAATTTTCAGAGTGATGTGTGAAGGATGTTTGTATGAGCAAAGAGAAGGGTATGGGAGATATCTCTCTAAACCGAAAACTACTAACACTGGGTATTTAAAGAGGCTGGAATTGGTGGTAGTGAGGCCATTAAACATTTTATTATGGCTTCTTTTACTTGAAATGAAGATTACAGATTGTATTTGTAATTACTGAAAACACATTTAAGTAGAATATAAATGTGTGTACATGTATACATATATATTTAAAAATAAGTAAATAAATGAAGCTAGAATAAATAAAATTAGGCAAACTTATGTTTAGGACCAAGGAGCAGAGGAAGGGCAGGAAACAAATTTATTGTTGTGTCCTTAGGTTTATGGTGGTACATGTGATTTCATTTAATTGTCACAATTTAATGAAATAGGTGTTAGTAGTCTCCTTTTACAGGTGAGGAAGTGGAAATCCAGAAAGACCAAATGGTTTTCCCTAGCTTACACGGTTAGTAAGGGGTAGAGCCAGGAATTTAAGTCAAGTCTGTCTATCTTCAAAGGCCATAACTTGCCATGAACCCAATTTTACAACATAATTTATCTGAAAAGTATAAATTTCTTGCTACGTAGCGTATATAGGTATAACTAAATAAAGAATGTTCATTGCCTATTTGTTAAATCTCAAGAAGGAAATCACTGAAAGTAACAATTCTGTGGTTAAAATATAACATTACTTGATTATAGACAGATTTTTTTCACTACCTTGTCTTAAACCTTCCTCTATATATCTGATGAAGAAATGACATTTACTGATTTTTGCTGTTACTATAGAATTATTGCTTTAGGGTAATATTGTGGTTGTGAAAATAAAGAAGGCCATAGAAAAGAAAAATGTGTTTTGAAAAAAGCAACCACACACTGTTAGGGTAGGTGAAGCAGAGTCTTGGTTAAAGGTTCCTTGTCCATGTCTCGGTTTTCTCAGCTATAAAAACACACAAACAAAACATAGCGATCCTTGAACACATAGTTATTCCCAGACATATTGATGTTATTTTCATGTTGACTCAGCTGGAGTCTGCCACTCATGACATTTGCTTAGTTATACCTCCTTTTTCCAACCCTTTGGAGAATCTTAGGCAGATCCTAGAGTACTTGTTTACTTTCTGCTATAAACAGTATCATTTCACTAATTATTGCTCCCCTTAAAATGTTAGAAGGTCCAATCTAGTCTAATATTAAAACTTTAATCTCAGGACGCTGGGTGGCTCAGTGGGTTAAGCCTCTGCCTTCGGCTCAGGTCATGATCTCAGGGTCCTGAGATCGATTCTCACATTGGGCTCTCTGCTTGGCAGGGAGCCTGCTCCCCCTTCTCTTTCTGCCTGCCTCTGCCTACTTGTGATCTCTCTCTGTCAAATAAATAGATAAAATCTTT
This sequence comes from Neogale vison, assembly GCF_020171115.1. Classification (NCBI taxonomy): domain Eukaryota; kingdom Metazoa; phylum Chordata; class Mammalia; order Carnivora; family Mustelidae; genus Neogale; species Neogale vison. Next base: position 8,547,485 of record NC_058100.1, read on the forward strand.
AAAAAAAAAACTTTAATCTCAGATTCATTCCATAACTTCTTTCCTCTCTTTAACCGTGTCTTACTCATCAAGCACCTACAGTTGAGGAAAAGGCATGATATGCTCTCTCATTCTTTGTCCACCATCTTCCCATTTTCCTTCATATCCTGGATATTCCATATTCCATATCCATATTCCAGCATATCCTGGGATCTGAGCAGGAGGAAGAGTGATTAGATGAAGAGGGGAAGACTTTAACGTCTCAGGTGTCACTATAATCCTCTCTCGGCTAATCTTGGCTGTCAGGTTGTTCACCCCATACCTCTTACTGCTGAAAAATTTTTGTCCCAACAAGGCAACTTCTTGCATGGTAACTGAAGCCCAGGGACTTCCCACAGGATCCACTTGGCCATTGGAAACTCACTCATCCTTGCCAGCCCAAAGTATGTTAATATACATAGCTCCCCCACTGTTGTTCTCTTTCCTCACCCTACCATTGTGCATGGCCACAGCTGGTCTCCAGCCTTCTGAACTCTAGGGGGAGAAGCAGGTGCCAGTCATGAATTTCACATAGAATCTCAAAGAAGGGCTCTTTCATCCCATCTTCCTCCTTTAGCCCTGGAGCCCAGAGTGTACACTTCCTAAATATCCAGTGTGGGCAGTGAGAAACCCTTCTCTGTTTTTCACATGCACTCTCTACCTCTGTATTTCTCTTGGGTCCCCATCATTTGATTTGAAGGAAGATACCCTTGAAAAGGAAAGTAAATGGAGAAGAGGTATCACACTCCTCCCTTGTAGTCTAAAAACCTTCTTTCAGTGAATCTCTTCAGTCATCCGTTTGAATCTCTGGACTGGTCTTAAATTCACTGTTGGGCACTGATGGGGCTGATGCGTGTTGAGCAGGTTCTGTTTCCGTTGAGCACATTTTGGTAATATACTGCTAGTTCTTCTCTTTAAAATGGGGAGTTACTTCTCATCCATTGTTCTCAGCTTTGGGGCTTTGGCCAACATTCCAAGATGCTGGGAAAATTGCCTTCAACATCCTGTTTTCCAAGAAAATTGTTTTTATTTAGCTCAAGATTGTTTTTTTTTTTTTAAAGAAAATTGGAGAACAGAATCTCAAATCCTTCAGAAGGAACAAGCTAAATCATAAAATCACAGAAGTTTTAGGTCTTGGAAATTACTGACTTTTCATGATCTATGAAGAAAACATGTTCCAGAAAGGATAATTGACTTGCCCAAGTTCATGGCTACTAGAGATAGATAAGGGCTTATGAAGGCACAGGTAGTAGAAAGTACTTTTTTTTTTCATCCTATTTTTATCATTGGGAGCAGACAGGGAAGAATTTATGACTGAACAATATTCTGAGATACTGAGATAATAGTAAAATATATTCATCTGGAATATAGTATAAAAACCTGAAGCAAGAAGAATTTTTATGTATTATTTATTTTGCTTTGATGAGAAAGGGGTAAATGACATATAAACAAACTGATATTAGAAACTTATCCAAAATAGAAGTTTCCAAGGTATGTCATTTCTTAGTGAATCTGGTCAACACATATCTTCCCCATTTAAAAACTGAAATAATAAACCTTTATATTTCTTTGTGTGTGTGTATTTGCCACATACAAAGACCTTCTATACACATCATCTGAAACTCTGCACTGAGAAATGAGGTTATATTAATGACCTTGAAGCAATAGGAGTGCCCTTTGAATTATTAGGGAAGATGGAATTTTGTCCTATGTCATTTAGTGTTAAGCATAATATTTAGAAAAAATCATTCCATATACCGTATTAGCAAGGGTGGAGGGTGGGATTCTCTACTAACTAGAACTTTCCAATGACTAAGTATTTCACTTTCCCAGCCATGGGAAATTGGACTTGGCATTGGATTGCTCTTCTGATGTGTTTATGACAGACAGATGTTGTTGCCTAAGACAAAGTTCCTAAATCATTTCTTTCACAACCCTTATGTTATATTCTAGAAATTTATTTTAAGAAAATCAGTGGACAAGAGTACAAAGGTCCTTCAAAACGCCATTCAGTGCAGCACTATCTTCTAATTTTCAATATTAAGGAACAAGAAAATGGTAAAATCACAACTTTGGTTTAAAAAGTTAAGTACCTGTACTTGTGTACTGGTACTGGTACACAAGTACTTGCTTGTACGTACTAGTAAGAATTGTTAAGATATGTACACCCTTGGCTTGCAGCCCCTGAGAATCTGTTTGCATGAACTGAAAAGACTCCTGTGATATGTATGAGATATTTATCTTTTGGAAGGGAAATGTGTTTGGGGGATGGAGATACCCAACGAGAAGGAAGGAAAAGGAGAGGAGGATTATTTCAGTGACACAGGCTCTGCTCCAAAACCCAGGGGAGAGTCTGGTTTCGAGATTCAACTAATAGAGGCATGAGGGAAAAAAACTGAAGGCTCTGTTCATGAAAAGTACCAGCCTCTAGGCATCCATGAGACCACTTTGGGATCCAGGTAACAAGATTTCAGAGATTTGGGATAAGCCACTGGCCCACCATATCCCCAGCCTCCGATTCAGCTCAAGGTGGCATCTGCAGAAGATAGCTGTGCACACCTACATCACAGAGGGCAGCAGCACATGTGGAAAGGAGGCTGGAGTGAGAGAGAGCCATGTTCCTAAACATATATAAGACCCCATCACCCAGGACCCCTGGAAAAGACTATTGCATGCCCCGAAGGGGACCTAAAGTTCAAGGTGAGCAAGCAGGGGCTAGGATCTTGTGCCTTAATCTGATCAAGGTTTCTCAACTTCAGCACCACTGACAGCAGAGGTTAGATCATTCTTTGTTGTGGAAGCTAGCCTGTGCATTTGCCCTCCACCCACAGGATGCTGGTAATAACCCCTCCCCTAATTTGTGAACAGAAATGCCTCCAGGTATTGTCAAATGTCCTCTGGGGCAGATCTCCCCAGGCAGAGACCACTGATCTAATGGAGACACAATTGCAATCAAGATTGGTGAAAATCATAGCCTGATGACGATTACTGTTTATTACTGTTTCGTTGAGTCTTTACAGTGCCCTAGGCCCTCTTCTGACTGCCTCCTGGTTTTAACTTACAAATGCTCACAACTCCATGAGGTAGGTGTTGTGCTTGTCTTCGTTTTATAGGCGAGAACAGGAAAGCACAGAGGAGCGAAGAGACTCTCCCAGGGTCACCTGGTCAAGACCAGAAAACTTGCAACAGTGTTAACAATTGTGGACCTTCTGAATGATTGCTATTTTTCTTTTTCTTTGTGGGTTTTCAATTTTTAGTATTTTTCTAATATTTTCCAATAAATCACCTTTTAAAAAAAAGATTTTTGCTTATGTATTTGACAGAGAGATGACAAGTAAACAGAGAGGTAGGAAGAGAGAGAGGAGGAAGCAGGCTCCCCGCTGAGCAAAGAGCCCGATGTGGGACTTGATCCCAGGACCCTGAGATCATGACCTGAGCTGAAGGCAGAGGCTTAACCCACTGAGCCACCCAGGCATCCCTCCAATAAATCGCCTTAAAAAAATTATTAAGCGAGTAAGTCAATAAGACCCAGTGCTGCAGGACTCCTGGGATGCTGGGCGGTGAGCATCTCCTAGCAGAGAGCACCCAGTGGGTCCCCTTGTGCACAATCCCAAGAAAAGCTCAACATGGCCAACATTGACTTTCAACTACAACCAAAAAACAACTGGAGAAAAGAGAGGCTTGACAGACTACGTGTTCTCCTAGTTGGCTGAGTTCAGTCTTCATCTCTCCTAAGTGCAATATGAGTAGATTCATTGTCCACACTCTATGGCCCACCGACTTGCAGGCACCACCTGAGGGAAGGCCAAGGGTAGGCTCTCACCTTCATCAGGCAAGCCTCTCCTCTCAGTGTGGTCGCTAGTGCTGCCCATGGGTCAGAGGGCTGGTGGATGTGGGTGGAGGGACCTGGAGGTTGAGGCTCCGGGAAACAAAGGCTGAGGCCCACAGGCTTGGATTGCATTCTGTATCTGTCAAGCGCTAGCTGGGGCAGGCGTTCGGGAGTGATTCCAGCAGAGGCTGGGCTGGCAGCTGAGTGTTTAGCAGAGCCTGCCTGTCAGTCACTGCTTACGCTCATCCCTTAATGGCTCTTCCCTTGTCATTTGCCTGGTGTCGCTTTTATCTTAAGTGAATTTAACAATGGTGAAAGGTGCCAGTCTGAGGTCCCCAGAGAGGAGATTTGCCGGAAGAGCAGTTGGAATGAAAGTTTCCTCCATCAAATCTCCTCTGCTGCCCCACCCGGGAGAAAGTAACCCCATGGCTCCGGGGGTACCCTGGAGGCCAGACTGACTGAGCCAGCCAGCTCTTCCCACAACTCAGCAGGCATCCTTAAAGGAAGCCAGCTGACTGCAGGTCTGCAAAACGGGAGACATCTTGAAATTGCTTTGTCCTTAATTTCCACACCCAGGAGTATTTCAGAAGGAATTTAATCTCTATGTTTCTGGTTCATTTACACTTAACTTGTCACAGGATTCTTTCCAAAGAGCCATTTGGTGCCCAAGAGAACTCGTGAGCTTTTTAAACATATATCCATCTTTTTTAAAAAAAATGTCTTTTGAACTAGCCAGATTCAAGCAATGTCTAAGCTACACATGAATATGAGATGGTTTTAAATTTCCAGATCCAGCTATGCTCCTAAGAATTTTTCAGTGAGGCAGCCCATCTAACAAATCAATTAGTGATACGGTGAAAACAAGCATCAATTTGCCCTCCCAGGGTTGGAAGTTGAAGCCGGGGTATGAACAAGTCAGCAGGAGAAGAAGGAGTTGAGGAAGCAAGAAAATGGAGGGAGTGCTGAAGGCATAACTCCAACTACCTTATTTGACCTCTTACTGTATACGACCTCTTACTGTGCTAAGCCCTTTCTTGGTAACGTCTTGCAACAATCCTATGGCAATTTTCAGGTTACCAAGAAAGGAGTTCCCCTGTTTTACAGACAAATAAACTTAAGCGTATAAGTTAAATAAAATATCCAGTTGTTGGAAAAGAAAAAATTTCCTCTACCCTTCAAGATTCTTCTAGGTGATCTAATAATGAGGCTGCATGAGACAGATTGACAGGATAAAAAATACAGTTTAACTGCATATGTACAAAGTCCAATAATAAAATCGAGATCCAAAGGAATGACCAAGACAATTTTTATGCATTTTAGACAAAGAAATAATAAATCTGTGAGGCATTGATAGGACAAAGAAAACATATGTTTGGGAGCTTCAGTTAGTAAGGAATTCTCAAAAGAATTTGGGCTGGGGTGGTAAATTAGTAAAGGTAACACTTTTTTTTTTTTTTATAGCCTTCTCAGCTCTGAACTCTTTGTCTCTGGTGTTAAGGATGTCTCTTTACTTCCTGGTACAGGGAAGGCACCTTTCACACAGGAGATTTATTTCCTGTTTTCTGGAGACAAAGGCAGGTAAGAGTGTTCCTCTTATACTGGCTATTTCTTACCTAACTTTAAATAAAAAAGAATCAATATACCAAAGTGGCACATCTGGGGACAGCCTCCCCTTGGCCCTCACACAGTTCACACAGATAATAACTGAGGTATCCAGAATTAAGCTAAACTCCATCTAAATCTAAATTAGCAAAGTTGAAATGAGGAGAATGTGCAAGAAAGAGGACAGGGGTGTGCAATGGCCCTACTCTGCAGTGGCCCTACTCTGCCAACATGGTCAAATATAACACCAGAGACTCTTTCCTCTGTTTCCATCCTTATCGACTCAAAAAAGCACTGTGTGATTGAGGGTGAGTTTGGCTGATTTCTACCCATCTCATTGTGCAGACCATGACTCCATTGGAAGAGCTTCCTTCCAGCTGCAGTTACAGGCCACTGTCTTCAACTCACCCAGAAAATTCACTCTGAGGCTCTGAGGTACAGCAAGGAAGGCTGAGTTTTCTGACCTTTGGGCAAAGCCTGACTTTTCTCCTAAAAAGAACTGAAAACAATTTCCTAGGCACCAAAGCCAGTTATTTCTGGGGGAATGTGTATTTTTAAGATAAAATTCTTCATATATTCTGGAAATAGAATAGCAAGGAACAGGTGTGTGTGTGTGTGTGTGTGTGTGTGTGTCTGCGCGTGCGCACATGCGCATGTGCTCATGCTGCCAGGATATCTGTGGGAGCAGAGGGCAATTTTCAGCTCCACCAGAACCCTAGTGTGTTTATCTCTGTTGAGCAGTAGTTTGCTGGAGGCCTTACTTCCCATTCCGTTTGGTTCATGAAGTACTGAGGACCTCTGATGGCAAGACTGCTGTACTTGATATTAAATACACCACAGTGAGGAAGAAGCTATCACATGCCTTTATTTTGGCTGTTTTTATCCAACATCCTTGCCTTTGGTGTAATTTCCATAGATGATCCTGGATATCTCCAAGGATGAAGGTAAAGAATTCATAGACTCCCTGGTACTTCTTTCTCATCTATTTAAATATGCATGGGCACAGCACTTACACTTTTCTTTCAATAAGGACTTCCCCCTAGATTAGTAATTATAAGACTCCCAAAAGACATGATGAAGTGTTAATATAGAGGCAGTCAAAGTGTGTAGGGATCCTAGAGGATCTTGACCACAAGGTCTGCCACTCTAGCTTGAGGGTCCATGTTGGAGGAGACAAAGTTTTAGGGAATGGGAAAATGTGAAATGGAGCCAAGACAGGCTTTCCCTGTGTCCATAACTTCTCTTTGGATGCAAGGCATGGGAGATGAACATATCTCTATCTACTCACAGGAGCTGATGTTGGCAACAGATGTCAGTAAGGACTGAAGAATTATAAGGAGAAGAACACGTGCCAGTTTCAACAGGGAGCAGCTATCTGAAAGAACTTGGAATAAATACGTCTATATGTGATCAACTTCCCTCTGCTATGAGCTACTCTGGCAACCAGGGTCTACCCCCATGCAATGCTATATTTTATTTGCACAATTTGGCTCACATTGCCTTTTCTTATTTCATGTGGGCTTGTTCTGTTGCCACACAATAGCCTCTACTCAAAAACTTCTAAAAGCTTCCACTTACCTGCACCAGGAACTTCAAACTCCCCAGCCTCAAAATGCATTTTTTGCTGTTACTCTCAACATTTCCTCAACAATGTGCACAAACACTCTGTTCTGTTAAAACAGATATATTTGTCCCATAGAGTGACCCACAATCCCAGTTTGCCTAGGACTGAGGGGGTTCCCAGGACATAGGATCTTTGGTGCAGAAAGAGTAATGTCCTGGGCAAACTGTGACAAGCAGTTTACCCACTCTAAGTCACTCTTGGATGAACAAATCTTGAGTTATTCTGCTTCTGTGCCCTCATACTTTTCTTGCTGGAATGCCGCCCTCTTTCTACCTCATAGAAATGTGTGCATATGCCAAGGTCCACATCAAAGTCTAGCTCATGGGTGAATCTTTCCCAGGTCCCCTCAATGACAACCCATTTCTCTTTCCTTTGAATCTGATGGCTCTGGTGGCCCTGGGGGATTCACAGGGGAGCTGTGGAGTGTTTGGGGACATAGATTTAGGAGGTGGGTAGGTTGAGTTCTAAATCTGATTATTTAAGTTCTAAATCTGATAAATGCCTCCGTTTTCTCACCTTTAACGGAGGAATGAAGACTGAATGAAATAATATATGTAGCCCCTGCCTTGTGGGTGGTCTACTGAAATATGTTTAATGAGGATTACCACCCTTTGGTTCCTTCATTCAGTGAGGATTTTTTGAGCGCCTTCCATGTGTCTGTCCCTAGTTCACAAAACAGTGAATCAAACAGGCAAATACTCCAGGTTTTGAAGAACTTAGATGCTAGTGGGTGTGGGAAAGATCATAAAAGGAAACTATAAACTATGGCAGATGGTGGTAAGTGCTAGAAAAATAAAGCAGTGGAGGGAGATTGTGAGTTCTTTATGCCAGGGTGGTCAGAGAGCCTTAAGCAAAGCCTTGTGCAAGGTAAGGGGTTGACCCATGCAGGTAGTTTGAGAAAAAGAGGTCTCCAGGTGAAAGTGACAGTGAACAAGTACCGTGTGCTAAAAGAAGATCGTGCCCGGGGATTTTGGAAAAATATGGTTGGAGCAGAAGGAAAGAGGAATGTGGTAGGGAATGAGATCAGAGAGGTGATGCGGAGCCCATGGAGAACCATGTAGACGACTGAAGGAGAACCATGTAGATGACTGAAGGACTCTGGCTTGTGTCCTGAGTAGAAGGGGATGACAGTGAAGTGTTTTGAACAGAGGAATGACACTTAAAATTTCTGACTTAAAATTTAAAGAATCACTCTCGCCCCTAGGTTGAGGGCAGACTGCGTGGGTAAAATCAGAAACTGGGGACCTGTCAGGAGCCTAGTGTGGCAGTAAATGGGGTGAAAGAAGAAGGTGACCTACATAAGGGTGCAACAGGTCAAGGATACAAGATTCGGCTATTTCTGGAAGTAGAGCCAACGCACCAGCCAACAGAGAAGTCAGACTTGACCCAGGAATAGCTCCACAACTCTTGTCCACAGACAGATAGAGTTACTTTCTACTGGGACGAAGAAGACAGGGGATGCAAAGGCTGGGAATGAAGACCTGAAGTTGAGCTTTGGGCACGGGGAGTGTGCGGCATCTATCAAGCAGCTACGTGGAGAAGCAGAGCCATTTTAAAAAGGTAAGTCATAAGCACTTTTTAACTAGAAGTTCAGATCCATCATCTTGTACCTTTCTCTGGACCTCCTTCAGTTCCGAGAACAGTGCTGGGCACAGTGAACACCTGCTTTGAATTGAATAGTGCCAACACTTAGTGCGGAATAGGCATGTTGGGTTCTGCGAGCTCTTTTAAAACAGAACCGTCATGACTTAAGCCTTTTGCATAGAAGAACTTGCTCCTCCATGTGGAAGCTTTCTGAAAGCACCTCGCACATTCTGCAGTCCGCCACGACATCTTAGCTGGGGCCCTGGCAGGTGAGGCTTTGTGGCAGAGACATCAACCCTTGCAGGTTCCCAGAAACAAGAGAATAAAAGGCAGAAGATGAATGGCCTTTGCCTCTGAAACAGCTGGTGCTGCTCCTGCATCTGCACGGCCAGTTGATTTAGAGATTTGTGAAGAGAGCCTCTGGGCCCCTGGCTCCTGCCAACTGAATTACCGGGAACATCCCCTGGCAACGACAGAATTATCATTCTCTTCCAGGTGCTGCAGGACCAGTGCCCCGGAGCTGGAGGATGAAATACACTTGCTCCTGGAGGAAACTACAGACAGGACCCTGGTCACAGCACCTGAAGCTGAAGGTCGTCCTGCTCCAGATGGTGACTTGGAGCCAAGTCAATAGCAAGCATCAAAGCCCGATTCCCATGGGAGGTGCCGGGGACTTGCTGGTGTTGAAAGACCCAACATTTGTGTCAATTTGCCTGGAGGTGGAAGTGGGCACCATGGCACAAATTGATCCAAATCATCCGTATTCCAGAAACCAAAACTGTATCCCTCTGATCGTGACTGATGTTCGGACCTTTCTGCCCTCTTCAGGCCACCCTTGACAGGTAGTTCTCCTACCAACTCATTTTCCAGGGGCCAGTTTCCCCCTTCTCCTCCAAAATGAATGTTCTATGAAAGGGTTTCCATATCGAGTAAGTTTGGGGAATTCTGGGTTAATGAGTGAAGCAGGTTTCTTTGTGCAGGATTTCTCAAAACTTTCAACATGCTCATACCCGCTGAAGGCTTCCAAAGAGGAAGAACGCAATATTGAGCAAAAGGACTTGTTTTCCTGAAGCATCTATTAGGGCAAATGTTGCTCTAATCTCACTTGGGGAAATGCTTCCTCAGGCGAACAGTGAAACGGTTTGTGTTCTCTGAGACCAAATGACGCTTGGGGAGGAAGCCCGAGGGGATGCTGAGGAACCATTTGTAAAGTGCCCTGGGGATTTGAAATGAAAGGCAGGAGGGAGAAGAAATCAGCCCAGGGACACAAAGAGCAAGTAGATTCTCCTGCCTCAGTAGCTTCTGGCTGAGGAGTGCAGCCCTATTTCTTCAAAAGCCGTGAACAGGGTGTTTGCTCTGAGACCTGGTGGGCGCTGTCGTGCTGGTTGGAGGGAAAATCTGAAGAATTCTACTCAATGCTGCTTCGCAGGGAAGAGGGAAGACCTATCCAGAATTTAGATACACAGAAGGCTTCACCTAAAATACAATCCTCAGAGAATCTTTGCTGGAAAACTTCTTGTGGGTGAGATCGGCTTTAATGAAACCCTGTGATAAACTCTTTGCTGTAAGAAAGTCAGAGGACTTGAAAGGAAGTAGAGGGGATTTCCATCTCATCCCTGTACCTTAACCATCAGTTTACTCTGCAGTAGCGAGAAGAGCCATCTTGTTGTTTGAACAACTCCAGTGGTGAGGGAGGCACCCCCCTCCTTAGGGAGCTCGTTCCACCGTCAGGAAGCTCCCAGGGCAGGCAACTCCACTCCTTGGTGAAGAACATCATCACCAGGCTCTGGGCCTCTTGGCTATTGCTGCTTCGGGCAGACCGCCGCCTCCCTGAAGAGGAGTCCTTTACCCTTGGACTCTCATTCATCTGGCACTAGGCCAGTAAGTCACGCAGGATCTAAAATAAGCAACAATAGGCAGATATACCGAGATTCTAGAATAAAGAACAGAAAAAAGCACACAAATGGAGCAGCCAAAAATCAGTCTTCGTGTTGTATCTTTGGGGGAAAAAGTAAGGCTACGGATATGACTTTTTGGTGAAAGAGGAGGGTTGTTTTGCAGAGGAAAATAGGAAGATCTATGTAGACGGGTTTCGAGGAATTCGGGGATGCCGTCCGCACAAGCCTAAGGTATTATTATTTGTGACAACTCTAACGGTGGGAACTATAAGGAGACAGTGGGCAGAATGAGGAGAAAGGGTCAGATTGCTAACGGGCCAGCAGGGGTGGGGGGAAGGCAATGGGAGGTGGGATGAAAGATCCAGGGGAAGAAGAGGGTCAGTGAGAGAGTGAGGGTCCTCCTGGAAAATCAGAAAAAAGTATAGGCCACCTTATAACCACACGCCTTCAGTTCTGTTGCCCAACTCCGGAGCTTGGATATTCTCTTGAACCACTCTCTCCCCCTTCCTGCCACCACTGCTCCCAATTGGTTGTCAAGTCTGTGAACCTGCCCTCTTAGGCTCAAGTAAACTCGATAGTGTGTCCCCAACTAGTGGGTGCTTGCTATTTTTAATTAACATGAAGGAAGGGCCTTTTAGCAGGTGAAGCAATGTGAGGCGACACATTCCCTGCAAGTGTCTCACTGTGTCAGTGGGCACCGTTTACCCAACCGAGGGCGGATGTACTTCCAGCAAATGAGCCGTTAAGACTTGGTTTCTGGATCAATGACAGCACAAGGAATGAGCTAAAATGGAGGAATGTCCTTTGTTGGAAGGACTTGCTGCCTGCCCGCGTCTCTGAACGGACAGCCGCCTCCCTGAAGATGTGTCCTTTACCCTTGGACTCTCATGCATCAGTTCCTGAACTCCCCATGAAGCCACCGGTCATGGCAAACGTCACGTGACTCCAGCTTTGGTCTTGGTTGTAGAAGTACTGAATCTTCACTCACATCAGGGTTCCTTAGGGCTCTTAAAGTCTGGAGATGAGGGCATGTCCTAAAAGTAGTGGCTGGGTGAGGGAGGTGGTGTACGGGGTGGGGGGGGGCACGTGCATTCACACATGCACCTGTGCAGGTGCACATGGCACAGATAGGGAGCTGTGGATCCACACATCCACCTACTGCCTAGGTCTGGAAACCAGGAGATTCTCTAAGTTGGGATATGAGTGGATTACAGTAGCCAGAGCACAGTGGTGATCTGTAATGACTTAAAGTTCTCACAGTCTGCCCACTGTGCTTCAGTGGGCCCTAACAGCCATCTATCTCCAAGGGTGGTCCATGAGCCCAGAGTTCATCCCACCCAGCCAAGCCCAGAGTCAGTGCCTCCCTTGAGCAGCTTCTTTAACTTAGAGGTCCAGAGGCGTCAGCTGCTCCTGGCCTCCTCCCTCAGCTGGCTCTCTGACTTCAGCACCTGCCTCCCTGAAGGTATATGTCCCCTCTAGGGATCTTAACACCAAATGTCTACTTTCATGTGTAGACCAAGACGTGGGACCTGTGGTTAGTCGTAAAATGCCGCTCAAGGGCACGAGGATTGTCTATTTTATGAAATAATGTCCAGGGGAAAAAGTGCTGGTGGGTGAGGAAACAGCTTGTTCCACACTAGAATCCTTCCAAATGCCTTCTTCTTCCAACTTTAAATCTTATCCCTTAAACTCTGGACACACCAGCCCTTTCTAATCAGCCCAGATCTAATGTTCCATACATTCTTACAAGAAAATGGTTGCTTAAAACTTAAAATTCAGAGGACACCTGATCATTTTTGGCCACCCAAAAGCTCCCACATTGGCATTGACATGGAATTGTTTCCATGAAAATTGCATGAGATCCAGTGGATATTAACTTCTGGTGTCTGCAGGAGCTAATGGTTTATTTGAGACTAAGGCCCAGGAAAGGGCTGTAATATTGGCAGTTCGGGTACTCACCACTCATGCCAGAATGTGGTGGGAAACAGGCATGCGTCTTGGAGTGAGATCAGGGTCTCACTGTTGGTTTTGCCACACTCAGCGTTAATGTCTCTGAACTTCAATATAATGTCGATTATTGTGAGAACGGGATAAAGTAGTATGTACAAAGTTCCTGTGCGTTACTTACTTAGAACAGGTGCTCAGTAATGGCGACCGTCAATGACTACTTCTGGGCATCCAAGACACTAGTGTGAGAGCTAGGTTGGGGGTTGTGACCTCCATAAAGATTTATTCCACATTTGAGCCCAGATTCCAAGTTCCTATTCGTGTTAGTAGTTGTTAGCCCTGGATAATTCCACAGTCACCTCCGAGCCTCTGGTCAAATTATAGATTTCTTGCACTATTTGAAAAGATTCTGATTTAGCAGAGTTTGAGCAGAACCTGGGAATCTGTATTTTGTAAATGCTTCACCTCTGACTCTGATGATCAAACTGAGACTTGAAAGAAGTGCTTACAGAAACAGGTGTATTTCACCACTAAGTCTGTAATTCTTAATTATGTGGCGATAATGAAGTCACTGCTGTGATGACTGATTAGGTGGAGAAGCATTTTCTCCATCCAAAGAAACATATTAGCATTCCCCTTCAGCCAATCAGAATATTAGAAAACATGAGGGGTGGGAGGAGGTGAATGTTTTGAGAAGTTTCCAGAAAACTTCTCAAAAGGAAGTTTCCTTCCTGCTTCTACTGAGAACCACTGCATCGGGGCTGTCTTAGAGTCTGAGGTCCAGTGGAATGTCAGCATCTGCCCTCTCTGGCACCATCCCACCGTCCCTGTGGCTGGGGTTCTAGAAGTCACCATCCCTAACTTGGGTCCAGTTTAAGACAATGACAGAATAACCTTCCAGAAAGCAGTTTGGTATTGGGAGAGGAAGCTACTCAGATCTTCCCTATGCACCCACTTACATAAACTAACCCACAAGGGAGGATTTGTCCCAGAAACGACTTCATGAGATGTTGCAAGTCAAAGACAATCAGAAATAGTGAATTACCCCAAGGGTCAGAGGCAGGTGTAGGCTCTCCTCTGTGACAGACTGTTGGTAGGTGCCTCTTCCTCCTGAGAGTAGCCCTCCCGGGTCTGAGGGACTTGGAAGCTAGAAATAGGGACTAGCCAGAGGTGTGTTTACTGGGAGAGGGACGGAGGAGCAAAGAGGGGAGAAGGGGGATTGAAGAGAGGAGCACATTCTGACTTAAGAAAGGAGCAAGGTCTGCAGCTCTTTAGGAAACTCAAAAGCCTAAACTTGAGGGATGACTGTGGAAAGTAATATTCACATGAAAAGATCCTCCATGAGAATGTCAGCCCCAAGAAGGCAAGGGCTTTGCCCTGTCCAGGCCATCGATTCCCAGCAGAATGACCCTTCCCGTTCAATTCAGATCAAGAAAACAGAGCACCCAGCTTGTGTATTCTGGGAAGCTGTTAGGTGCTCTTTCTTTGGAGAGAAAGCAAAGAAGAAGTCCATATCTAACAGATGCCTGCTCTGTGTCTCGTGCTTTAATGCTGTGGTTCCCAAACTTTGTTGCACATTAGAATCACCTGGGGAAGCTTTAAAACTCTTAATGCCCTGTGCTAATTAATTCACTATGTTCAGAGGTGGGAGCCAGCCGTCAGCATTTTAAGATTCCCAGGTGATTCCAATGTGCAGCAAAGTCTGAGAAGGACTATTTTCACACCATACTCCTTTGATGAAGAAATGGTCCTGTGAAATAGGTATAATAAGAATTTAAAAGTCCTGTTTCAAATCAGCAAGAAGCCGATCATTTGTCCAGGGCTAAGCAGCAGTTGTGAGCCCAGCTCTGGATTTAAAGGCAGGACTGTGTGATCCGACGGCCGTGCTCTTCCCACTGCGTCTGGTACACAACAGATTGCCAGTATCTATTGTCGATTTATACGAAGCAGATTCATATCACGTAAGAGTGAATACTAGCTTTTGTGAGCTGTTCCCCAACCCATGGAAGAAGGAACAAGAAGACATAAACTTAAAGCTCTAGTAGCAGGAATTGAGGATTAGATACTAGAATGCCTTTTCTGAAAGAGATTATTCAGGCATATTGAAACGAAATATCCAAGCATTGCTTCTCCCTCTGTCTCTACAAGGACACGGGCAATTTTGCATGTGATGAAAGAATCATACTTTTTTGAAACAAAATATTCCAAGGAAGATGACCTATCAGAATTTAAGGAATTCCTTCTCCCACATTTGTGTGGACGAGGAAGTTTTCCTACTGATGCTCAGAGAGATACCTCACTGGTCTCATTCTGTGAGGCCATGGGTCCTTTTTAGGACACTCGGCCCCTAACAAATCTTCCTTTACACCTGATCAAAGATGAAACACAATTTCTGATTCTTCATTTACTCCGCTATTGTTCTTCAAGAATGAGGATCCTCAAAGCAGAAAGGAAAGCCCAAATCAGGTGTGTAGATGGTAGAACACTTAAGATCTCTACGGGAGCCCCAGTACCTAGGTCTGTGTGAGAGGACTCTGTTCTCATTTTGATAGAAAATGGGCAACTTCTGGGGTTCATGGGCAGTTCAGTCAGCTAAGCGTCTGCCTTTGGCTCAGGTCATGTTCCTGAGGTCTTGGGATCGAGCTCCGGAGTAGGCTCCCTGCTCAGAGGGGTCTGCTTCTCCCTCTTCCTCTGTGCTTTCTCTCTCAAGTAAATAAACAAAATATTAAAAAAAAAACAGGTGGATTCCCTATAGAATAAAGATCTATCCCATACAGAATAAAGATCTTTGAGAAACCATACAAAATATAAGGTAGGAAAGAATAAAATCCAATTCAAGTTTTTTTTGGGGGGGGAGGGAAACTGCACACTAATAAAATAGATGTCTTGTTAAGGTAAAATGATCAAATAGAGAATTCGCTAATGATGAATACTTATAAAAGGAAAGGAGAGGTCTCTGGGATCAGCACGAGTTCATACACCTTGAATGTGTGTCCTTATTTCACTATGATGATTAAACCAACAGATCAGGAGAATACTATACGTGTCTGTTTCAAAAAGCAAGACATTTGACAGTTTTTTAAAATTACATCCTTGTAAGCAAGATGAAGACACATGAATTGGCTGGGAATTCAGGTACATGAATTTACTGAAAAACTCTAGTCAAAAATACACATTCCTGGACTAACACTAACAATGAAGGACAGTTTCTAATTATAGTGTTCATCATAGCCAATATTTATCTATGGTCTTAGTACTTCACATATTCTTTCACTTGTATTAGCTTACATGAAGGCTCTAGTGATGGACTTAGCCCCATTTGATTAAATATTTTTGGCAAGGATTTGGTGAATACCAAGCAAACCTTTTGGGTAGCAGAACAGTAGGAACAACAAAGCTGAGTTGGATTATTTACGTCAGAGCTATTGTGAAAAGTTCAAGCTGATTTTCAAACATTCCCAAAATCATCAAAAACTTCTCAAGAGAAGCTGTGGAAGGCAGATGTAGGTAAACAGGTGAAAGGTGAGTAGCCTGGACTGGAGGGCCTTCGAGCTCTGGTCAGTCTCTGTACAAGATTCCCTTCACCCTGCTTCTTGGAAGCTGGGGTTGGGTGAGTGGGACAGAGGAGGGACCTCAGGAAGATCCCAGAGCTTTTAGGAGTCCAGTGTGAAAAATTCCCACGAACTAGCACAAGTTCTAATCCAACATCTGAAACTAAGGTAAAATAATAGGATGTCAAGCGCCGTAATGCCATTCCCACATCTGTAACTTTGCTTCAAGAGGCTTCAACGTTCACTGGGTGGATTCCCAGGCATAACTAAGCATCAAATGAGCCTCCCCTGGGAGAAATGTCTGTGTTACACACCCACTTTCACGGGAACCTGAGTGAACATTACACACTGAGGTTTATAGATATCAGTGCCTGCTCTCAAGGAATGGCGGTTCTGAAACCAAAGAGAGACAGACAGAAAGGCAGGAAAGGAGAGGAGATGCCCTTATAGCTAACCACCAGACAGCCACAGTCAGATCCATGTAGAAACTGTGATTCCCTGTGGGCACAGGTGTGTAGTTCAGATGACAGGTGAGGGGGGTCTGTACTGCACAGTGGGCTGTGTCATTCATGTGTTTTCTCCCACATATGCAGTGGAAGAAAACAAGAAGGAACATTCAAGTTTCTGTAAGCAACTGGAAGGACAACTTCTTCATAAATCAGAGAAAGAAGCAACTCATCATCTGCCTGGTACCTTCCCTAAGCAGAGGTGACCAGGAAGCACTCACCTTGGCTAAAGTTTGCCCCTTGGGGTACAAAGGGCTTTGCAGTGGCCCTTCTCTCCTGCACTCACATACAGGAATGGGAATAGAGTGGGCTTCAGGTCTGTCCCTCCAGCGACTTTTTGTAGAGATCAAGCACTCCGATCCTGGAGCTGCAGGGGAGGCCCAGGACACTGCTGAGAGCTGAAGGTCATGGGAGCAGAGAGCAGGAACCAGGTTCAGACTCCCGGAACCAGAGATGGGCCCTCGTCCCAGGGTGCTAGAGGTGGAGAGCTTGAGTCAGGTGGATGGGATCAAAAGGGTCACAGCCTAGGGGAAGGCGAAATGTCCCAGGCCACCTTGCCCTGGAACATGCTCTGTGTTGGGGTTTCTAATTGGATGGTGAGTTCTTCAAAGACAGGGAGGTGCTCTCTCCCCATTAATCTGTCCCTAACTCCCCAGGGCCTCCAAAAATACTGACATAACTTAGAGCAGTGTTTCTCAGAAAGTCATGGTCCTCCAAATACCTCCCCTGGCATGTGATACAAAGACAGCGCCCTGCACTTGCCCCGTAACAATTAAATCAGGATCCCTAAAAGATGGCCCAGAACCCTAACATTCTAAGAGCTTCATGGTTGGTACACAAACACACACATGCTTGTGAACTGCTGAGCTACAGCAGAAGACCTGCTTGCCTCCATGTGGTCTGAGTTTGGTGAAATGGCCCCCATCCGAATGTTTCCAAGAATTCTGAAAGGTTCTTCAGGAACCCTTGTCACCTCAGTCATGACAGTGGAAAGTGCAATATTTCTTTTTACATGGTGGGAGGCAGGAAAAGAGAAACTCTGAAAGACAAGGATATAAACAGATCTTCTCCACTTACATTTTTAACTTTCTGTTAAAAGACACTTTCCAATGCTGCCTTGCCCTTTTGAGCTCTTGCAAAGGCAGCCACCTTTGCTACTGCTTTAAAAGAGAATCTACAGATACTGACGAAGAACAATACTGTTTCCTTAGAACTTTTATTCAGCTTTAAAAAAAAAATCACAGTTGCATAATGTGGGATTCTGAAGCCAGACTCCTTGAGTTTTAAATCTCAGCTCTGCCTCTTACTCATTTTAAGACCTTGGGCAAGTTGCTAATCTCTATGTGCCTTGATTTCCCCGCCTGTAAAACAGGTAAAATAAGAACCTATACCCCATAGAAGAGAATTGGCACCTGTGAAGCACCTAGAACGATGGCTGGTCCAGAGCAAGCCGTCACAAATGAAGCAATCATTACCTGGTGCTATTCCGTGTATAGAGGAGGAAGTGGGAGTTCAGCGTGGGAAGGGATGAGCAGCCAGTTCATGGCTCCATGAGAGCTAGAATCAGGGATCTGTATTCTCACTACAAGACACTTTCTGCATTTCCCCTTTCTGTCCCTTCCCTCTCCTGTGATGCAAAAATTTGACGTTCAGCCCCTATGATGATCTGATGATCTGAGCGTCTAAATATCATTTGAAGAACTAAAAACCATTTGAGAGCAGCCAATGCGTGTTCAGCCCCAGCCCAGGCAAGAACCCCCAGTCAGAGGCGATGAAGACAAAGGACTCCAGGAAGCATCTTGTCCATCTCTTACAAACAGTAGAACAGAGGTCGAGAGAGCTGCAGTGACATATCTGTAGTCCCAGGGTGTGATTTCAAACCCACAACACCTGACTCCTAGCCCAGTGCTCCAGCTCCAGCCAACCCCGACCCTGGGAGAGGTGCCACGCGCAGGGTAGAGCTGCCTCTCTGAGCGGCTGCACTGGACACTTTTGTGGACTCCTCCTTGCTCAGATCTGCTGGCCCAGCCTCCAGCAACCCCTCTGCCGGCTGATGGTGCCCATTGGCTCATGGCTCCAAGGCTTTGTGAGCCGGACGGGGAATAAACCAAGTTGGCACCATCAGACTTTGGTGAGAAGGACCATCTCAGAGTCCTCCAAATCATGTGGAGCATGGCAGTCGGGATGAAGCTAGCCTGATCCTTTTTATGACTTCTTCCAAGTGAAGGGGTAACTTCTTACCAGTACCCCTTTATTACCTGGAGTGAGTTGCAGTGATGTTACAAGTCTCCTGGCCCCTCTCCTTGATGGGTTTCCAATGACAGTCTTCACCGCAACCTAAAGATCCCCATCGGGCAGTTTTCCCCTTTGGGATAGAATTAATTTCAGCCCATAAGAGTCCGCTCTCCTCACTCCGCCACTCAGTGCAGGTGGGACTCGGGGTCCATGTTTCTGGCTGGGGTGCAGGGAGAGGAGGCTTGGCGAGAGCAGTCAGGAGAGCCAGGGCCGGGTGCCTAGAAACAACTCAGCATCTTGCCCTTGTTACTAATAATCCTCCCAAAATCACCGAATGGTTTCTGGGCATTAAAGTTATCGTTTGCCATAAACCCCTTGTCTGTTTTCTGGAGAGTTTAATATACTGCAGGAAGTTTCACCCATAAAAGGTGGCGGCTGCGCTCCCGTGAGCGGGCCGGGCGTCTGTAACTTATGACCTTCATAAATGTGAGTGGGTCTCGCGAGCGGGCCCATCAGTCTTTGGAGTAATTCTGCTTCGTAGTAAAATATTTTACTGTGCACGCTCCCGTCAGCATTTGCCTCCGTGGTGAGGAGATGTCCCCATTCCTGCTGCCTCTTGCTCCTTACTCTGGCTCCGTTTTCGATGATCCCACCTCCAGTCCGCAGTTTGGGACCCAGAGTTTCATCTTTGCTCCTTTAGGGCCACGGCTCAGGTCAGTCTGGGGAACACGGCTGTACCTACAGAACTTTATTTATCACTGTGATGCTGTGGGTGCTTTTTTTCCCCTTCCAGAACTGCAGGGAATCTGCCAAGAAAGCCATCACCTGAACCAGGGAGAGCCCTTCACTAGCAAAGGGGACTGTGTGCTCGAAGATGCTTTGCAGGCTGCTGAATCTTCTAGAAGCGTGAGAATTCCTTGTTATCCTGATGTACCACAGTAGTTAGCATTCTGCATCACAGGCCAAGACACCTAGATAGGCTTTATCAGACTCGCTGCCTGCATCTCACACCAGCCCAGAAAGGTACCAAACACTTTGAAGGCATTGTGGAGCAGTAGGGAGAAGGATCCTCTCAGGGAATGCAAGCGTCATGTCTTAGAAAATACTCAGTTTCCAAAGGTGTAAAATTCCTACACCATCTCCATTCGATGTTATTGTGAAGAGCACACAGAGTACTGTATAAACAGTAAAAAAAAAAAAAAAAAAAAAAAAAAAGAACCTCCAGAACTGCCAAGTGGTATTGGTTTTATGGTAAGGAACAACGGAGGGGTATGGACTTAAAAGAAATGAAGCTCTGTGGGAAATGATCGAGTTAATCAAAGGGATTTAAGAGAAAAAGAAGCTGGGTATAGTAAGTGGAATATATGGCTCTTGTGATCAGGCGTTGCCCTACTGCAGGGGGAGGGGGTAGGTATTGGGAAGGTAGAGCTAGTGTGACCGGCTTGGTGAGGACGGCAGGGATGGTCCATCTGCCCAGCAACCAGCTGCTCCGGGAAATTGTCCATCGCACAGCCTCAGGGCAATTTAATTCATTTTCAATTCAACAAATATTTGTTGAATGCCCAGTGTGTACCAGGCATTTATGTAGGGCTTTGAGTTGTGTCAGTAAACAAAACAAAGATCTCGTCCCCTGAGGAGCTGATAATTTGGAAGGGGATGTTCTCTGCTACCTGTGCACGCTGGGCAAACAGTTCCCCCAAAGCAGGATATAGCTTAGAGTAGCAGGTGCCATCCCATTGGCTCTCCTGTCCCCCAAGCAGAAATCAGGGAGGTCTGTAAAAATTGCATCCATGGGTCATCGATCAGAGAGAGTTCATCAGACTCTAGGGAACCCAGCAAGTTCCTCCTTCCTCGTTCCCTCCTGATGTGTATATCATTTTTGTACTGTGGGTCACAATGTGTTCTAAAATAGACCAACAGGATAAGTTCTTTCCATTGGTGGCTGTCATGGCTGCCTTCAGAGTTCACCTTCAAACCTGTTTCTGAAGCACATGTCATGAGTTTCCAGGGACATTTAGAGAGAGCAGAGAAATAGCGTCAGGAGCAGAATGGAGTGGGGGAAAACATGAGATACGTTGGGGTGAAGGATTGTTCCCTGGGAAACATCTCCAATACATGGCATTTTAAAGTCGGTCCTGAAGGCTCCTCATAATTCAGGAGCCACCACTTAACCTCTGTTTGAGAAGCTATGTTACTGAGAAGACAATCATATACTTTTTAATTTATAATCTCTCTGAGCAATTACTTACATTGGTCAACTATTGCTGTGTAATACCCATGAAATCTCAGTGGTATGTGGCAATAAACATTTATTTTGTTCATACCTGCTCAGGCTATCTGCAAGTTGGCAGATACAGGCTGGGCTCACTAGTTCTGTTCTTCAGAAACAGGTTGGAGAGTGAATTTTAAGTTCAGCTACCCCAGCCATGGATGGGATGATATTGCTCTTCTTGGTTTGTTTCAGAACATAATATGACCTGTGATACAGGGATGATGTACATCCTGGAAGGGGGTAGAAAGGGAGGAAGAAAGAAAGGATGGAAAGAAGAAAGTAAGGATGTAAAGAAGGAAGGAAGGAAGATACTTCTGGGAATAACTAGTCAGCAACAACAGCATCACTTGAGAATTTATTAAAAATGCAAATTATTGGACCCCATACCCCAGATCTACCCAATCAGAATTTCTAGGAGGAGGTCCCAACAATCTGTGCTTTAATGAACTTTTCAGGTGATCTTGATGCTAAAGTCAAGAACCCTTGCTCTCATTTGCAGGTTAGATCTCTCATCGTGCTTGGGCCAGTCAGCTAGCTAGGACAATGGCAGAGGCACAAGGAGGGGAGCAGAAATGTGTGGCATCTCTTAGGGCTTAGGTGTGGAAGTGGCCACGGATACAGAGTCTATTCACATTCCATTGGCAAAGCGAGATACATGACCAAAGTCATGGATCCAAGGAAGGGTGAAGAACTGGGCTCAAGAATTCAATCTACTTAAGAACTTAGCAAAAGTAATGTTGCTGTAGCACTTTAAGGTCTATAATGCTCTTTCACATGTTATCTCATTTCATTCTTAGAGCAACTCCCTGAGGTGGGAGGTGTCTCCATTTGACAGATGAAGGGAAAGAAGTTTCTAGATATTGAGGTCAAAGACAAATACTGAATAAAACCCAGGTCTCTCATCTCTAATTTGAAGCTATTTCCACTGCATCAAACTTCTAGACCATTGGTTCATAAAATCAGGCTCCAAATCTCTTTCATAATAAAAAACATCTCCAATGCACAGTTTGTTAAATACTCTATGGTCTTTATTCACCCAGGGAGAATAAGTAACAGAACCATAGGAACATATTTTCACTCATACTATCTAGCTCTATTTATCAGGTTTCAAATTTCCAGTCTCTTGTGCTTCTAATACTTCCCCATGGCTCTTGAGTTCCAAATTTCCATTAGCTTTCCCTTCCATACTCTGTGTCCTTCAAATTTTGTGCAAGTTAACTTTTTTTATAGGAAAATCATTTTGACTAACTTTCAAGCAGCTGTGATTTTGCTGGAATGTCAGAAGACGGGGTGGGGCAGGGTAGGTTGGCAAAGAGCACAGAAAGAAAAGAGCAAACAAGTCGAATTTTCAAAGAAAAGATGGTGTAGAGGACATGATTTGTCTTGGTGTCATGCTATAGAATTCATAGCCTGTCAGATATTTTGTCAGACAAAGTCAAAGAGAAATTTTAGTGAGAGCCTTTGATGACTGAAAAAATCTAATTAGAAAATGTTTTTGTTCAAAGTTTCATTGGAAACATTTCAACAGCTTAAATCTCAGGAAATATTTTTAAAAACTTATGAGAAGTTTGGCTCCTGGAATAAGATTTCATTTGTTGTTTCCACCTTTATTTGTAAGGCAAACATCTTCCTCCCTTTCTCCTTCCCTGCCCAGCTCCCAGCTTACCCCTCCCTCCCTTGACTACCTGACAATTTAAGACACCTGAGGTGCAATAGGAGAAAAATATGACCCTGACTCCAAGTGTGATCTATAGGGAGCTCTGGCTGCACACCTTAATTATTGCTAACAAAGTAACATTTTAATAGCTTTAGGTTGAAATTGATGAGCCCTCCTGTTCACTGGAAGTCTTGCAAAGACATGACATGACATCTTGTACGAAAAAAAAAAGAAAGAAAGGACACAGTGGCGTTGAATAACTGACTGTGTAGAATGGTCAGTTAAAAAAAAAAAAAGTGCATTGTCCTTGGTCAGCAACTTTTCCCAAAGAACTCAGAGTCCATTAGAGCCCATATGTTCACCTAATTTATTTCCATCTTTCTATAAATAGGATGCAAATATTATTCTCTCCTTTTACAGAAGAATAAGCTGAAGAAAGGCACCATGGAGAGACAACACAATGTCTTCTGGCAAGGGAAGGTGAACAGCTGAACAGGGGATTCTAAATGCCTTGAGGCCAGTGACTTCTCCACCTATTGCTGTAATGGTGCTGGCTGTAAATGGAGGGTGGGGGTCATATACCAGATGGTTGAGGGGGCTCCAAGGAATTAAGAGGGCTTAGCCTCCAACTCCAAGGTAAATGTGCTAAAGTTTCAATGTTCAGACAGAATGACAACCTTGGACACTTACTCTTCAACCCATCATGAACCTTTGAAGCACACTCCTTTTTAATAATCCCAGCTAAAACATGTATTGGCTATGATTCTTTAGGCCACTCACCTAGTCCACAGCATCCATAATCTCCCTTGGCATCCATGGTGATATTTGATCTTGTCATTTCCATGGAAGGCAAACCACAGCCTCCTCAGAACCTAACCATGAGGCTTTCTTCAAGTCTGCTGACTCTCTCAGGTACCTCAGAAACCCTCTCAAGAAGCATCTTAAGACAGCATTGATTATTCTCCAGAAGTACTGTGGGATCACAGGAAAATTGATAGGGTGATGGAAGAGTCTCATCTTAGAGAAGACATGCTACCCCTTCTTCTGCTGTTATGGCAGAAGAAGTTGGGAGTGTAACTTCACATCTTGAGGAGTGAGAATAGGGAAGAATGAGATGCTGAGACCCTTCTTAGGGATGCATAGCAATGTCCAATTCTAGCCTTCTCCTCTCTGGCTCTCCCCTATCTTCCCAGGGGAATTAGATCTCCCATATGAAGAAAAATGAGGTCTAGAATGTCTTCCAAGTCCATTTATATGACATAATTTTTATTTCCTATATCCTTAAGAATCTTTTTATTACTCAAAAACCAGTTTTCTGGAACACAAAATATTCCAGATCTCCTGCCCCTACCCAATAATGAGTTTGAAAGGGATGTCTTCATTTGTTCAGGCTTCTATGCAAACTACCATAGTCTGGGTGGCTGATAAACAACAACAATTTATTTCTCATGGTCTGGAAGCTAGAAATTCTAAGATTAAAGTCCTGGCAGATCACGCTTCGCATGAGAGCCTACCTCCTTGTTCATAGACTGTCATCACAGGGCAGAAGGGGCTGTGGGGGGGGGTGTCCTCTGGGGTCTCTTTATCAGGGACTAATCCCCTTCATGAGTGTTCTGCCCCATCATCTAATCACCTCTTGATGGCCCCCACCTCCTAATACCAGCATATTGGGAGTTAGGATTTCACTGTTTGAGGACACAAACATTCTGTCCATAACAAAAGGTCTATTTAAGAGAACAAAAGCCAAACTTGAACTTTTTCTAGCTTTTCCCTTGCATTTTTGCATCCTGGGTGGTGAGTAAAGAATAATACTTTATAGCTATCAGAGTCATGGAGGGAGAAAGGTGGTAAATCTATTTACCAAGGAAAGTGGTAAGTGAACACTTCAAACTAGTCTCCCACATCATCATAAATCTTCTCCCACCACTAAAGGAAAGGCAGAACAATCCAGAGACAATAGAAATAGGGGTATTCTCTTTCTCAAGAATTAACCACTCTATACAAGCAAAAATTGGGGAAAGGGCTTAAGTCAGCAGGGAAGAAAGAGGAGAAAGTAAAGAGCATTTAAAACACGCTGGGTCTTTTAGTAGGTATTATTTTGTCATAAGCCATACAGTCATAAACATAATTCAATAATAAATAGCTTTCTGATGAATAATATTGAGCTCAGCCTTCTTTAGGGAGCCCCACTACACCTCATATCATATCACATTACATGTCACACTGAGTATGTATAAATAAGTGTGTAAATACTGAAGGCAATGATATTGGGGGGGGGTCCTGGAATTAGTTGCAAGGAGTGAGGGTGGAACAATGCTATTGTAGAGAGATTCAAGAAATGTAGTTTAGCCTATTAACACAAGGGCATTAAAGAAAGTAGGAATACTTAATGCCATGTGCAGAAGTAGATCTGAAACTCGTAGATGCTTGGCAGAGCACAGGGATGAGGTCTCCATGACAACTAACCTTGAAAGTATGTTAGGAATTTGGGATGGGGTTAGGGATGATAGCTCTT
Organism: Neogale vison; assembly: GCF_020171115.1. Taxonomy (NCBI): domain Eukaryota; kingdom Metazoa; phylum Chordata; class Mammalia; order Carnivora; family Mustelidae; genus Neogale; species Neogale vison. The sequence goes on from NC_058100.1 coordinate 8,572,723, forward strand.
GGCCAAGACTGGAGATGACTGTTCTCAGAGCCTTAGTCTGTGTTATCTCAAGGAAGTGGCTTTATAGCTAAGATTTCTTCATCTTTTGCAAATAAGAAATATTTTTAAGGACTCTCTGGAACTTCCAATGAAGAAACCTATCGGAATCAAGATTCAAACCACTCAAAAGAATCAATGCATTACAGAAGATAGGAGCTTTTAATATGCAAATATGCAAAATAAATTAGCATAGTTTTAAAAGGAACTGATTTTGCTTATAACTAAAAACTATAGATTTTGTTATAGCCTGGGTTCCCCAGAAAGCAGAGCATGAAGCAAAAGCCCAAGGTCTAGCACTTTATTAGGAGTCCTATCCCAGGGAAGTGGAAGTGAGAAAAAATGGGGAAGAAACTGAGAAGAAAGAGGAAGAAATTCAAGGGTGTGTTTCCAAACCATCTTGCTCTTGGTTGTCAAGTACAACTGGCTGCCAGGTCTCTCAGGACCATCTCCTGAGCCATAAGACGAAGAATGGCTTCTTAGGTACTCTACCCAGTGGAGGAAAGGAGAAGAATCCATCTGCTGGCTCTCTTTTCCCATTAGACATGTGTTCATCTTATTGGGAAGTGAACTCCCCTGTGCTTCTTGGTGGTTTATGCTTCGGGAACAACAAAGAAGCCCAGAGGCAGAAGGTGAAAGGGAGCAGCACAGAGTGCTCTGAGCATGAACAAGTATGAGAAGCTGCTTCAGCTGGTAGGGCATGAGGCCCTTGTGGCCACTGCCACAGCCAAGGGTGCCAAAGACAAAGGAGGTTGAGAAAATCTATTGGGCTCTTAAAGGTAATTGTTTGTCTTAGCCTGTTCAGGCTTCTGTAAAAAGATACCATATATTGGGAGGCTGAAATAGTCGACACTTACTTCTCACAGTTCTGGAGGCTGGAAAATCCAAGATCAAGGTGCTGACAGATGCAGTGTCTACCACAAGCCTGCTTCCTGATGTAAAGATGGCTTTTTCTCACTGTGACCTCCCATGGCAGGGACAAGAGAGGTATCTGAGACCTCTGTTTTTTTTTTTTTTTTAAGATTTTTATCTATTTGACAGAGATCACAAGTAGGCAGAGAGGCAGGCAGAGATAGGGGGGAAAAGCAGGCTCCCCACTGAGCAGAGAGCTTGATGAGGGACTTGATCCCAGGACCCTGGGATCATGACCTGAGCCGAAGGCAGTGGCTTAACTCACTGAGCCACCCAGGTGCCCCCTGAGACCTCTTTTATAAGGACATTGATTCCATTCATAAGGCACCCCCCCTCATTATCTCATGACTTCCCCAAGACCCCACCTCCTAGCTCCTTCACCCTGGGAATTAAACTTCAAACTATGACCCTTGAGACATATTCAGTCCCTAAATAAAGTATCTTTTAAATAAAGATTTAGTATCTTTTTAAATAAAGATTTAGCTTTACATATTCTCAAATAAGAAAAGGAATGGCAGTAGTGTGAGTACTCACCAAAAACAGGGAGTTTTACCCAAGAATTCTTAACAGTAACTAAAGAATATGTGGATTAAGTCTGTATTGTTGTCCAAATGGGTTGGAAAAAGAGGTCTCCCTTGTCTGCTCAGTATTAGCATTCCTGAAATCAGAGAGAGCATTGAGAAAGCTAATACTGAACAGGCACAGGAGAGTTCTTTTCCCAGTCCATTTGGACAGTAATCTTGTTGAGTAGCAAGTGATGTCATGATAACTCATAATAATGGCTGATATTTCTAGAGGTTCAACATTGTTTTAGGAGTTCTGCTTTGAACACTTGCATTAATAATACTATATATTAACAGAGAGCTAGAGAAGCCAAATATGTGTCCACAGGCTCATAGCAGCTAAGTGGTTGAGTTAGGATTTGAGTCCACGTGCTCTGACCCCAGAGCCCATCCTTTTATCCATTGTTTTGAGTCTTGACACTTTGCTAGAAGATAAAATTGTAATTACTTCTCTTTTCCAAAATTCATGTCTGCTTCTGAGAAGTCCTGAGGTTTTCTTGAAATGTAATTAAGATTATGCATACTTCACAAATAATGTTTAAACACCATAACCTGCTGAAACCCATGATAGGCCACAGGTTGTGATACAAGGGAAAACGCATCCCCACATAAATTTGGTAACAAGAAATGCTGTGGATCCATTCTACAGCCCATAGTACCACACCAGAAAGCATCCCAGTAATTAAAGGGTGAATTGTGTGAGTGAGGAAACAGTTTCTTTCTCCCCAGACCTGAGTGGTTTCACACCATGAACAAACAGCAGTAGTGGAGTTGGGGCGAGGGTGTTCGAGAGGCTGAACAATGTACGGAAAGCCCCCACTGTGAGTCAGGTAAAATTTCAATTCCCATTCCAGAGAACTTCCAAAAGCAAATCTTGTTGCCTGCCTTTAATGTATTTTGTTCATGCTCCACAGATGTCCTTTCTCATAAATTCAGAAGTATCTGCACGTCCCAAGGTGAGCTGGTATCTTCTTTTTATTGCCGGCAGTTTGCAGGAAAGGATCTGACATTAAAAAAATATGGCACTCACTTTTGAGAGTGTGACCCTCTTTCTCAACTCTACCTCATCTTCTTCCAGTTCCCTGTGCTCTTTTCACCTTTGTGCTTCTGGTTAGCACGCATGGGGGCTCTGGAGAGACCCTTCCAGATATCTGGACTTCTTGCTCAATTGCAAAAGGATGAATTTTGTCTACAAATTGCTCATAGAGACACTGTGTCTGTCTAAGATGAAAAGACCCTCCGGAGAACTTATTTTAGATGTTTGCCAACTAACCCATTTTGCATGCTTCCTGGGAGACACAATATGCACCATCTCTATAGGAGGAAGCAGGAGAGATATTGGATATCTTAAAGGAAATTTATGATGTTGATGGGAAAGTCAAGTCCCTTAAAGTAACAGCTGGGTTATGAACAAGGGAGGAAATTTTTATCACCTCTTGCCTGTGGCTTCCCTCATCCCCTTCCTAAGGCATGGTGGCCATGGATCTGATTGGTGGTCTCTTGCCTCTCCCTGCTTAATGGCACTTGTTGTGGAGAATTTTGATAGACCATCAATTCAGCTAACTTGAGCAGATTCATATGCTTTTAGATATATCCTTGTGGATATGGTAAATGCACCATGTGACTTATAGGGATTTTGGTTCTATACCCATTCTTCATTTTCGCATTCTTCTTTATAAGGAAACCCCTATATCTCTGGGACTAGCAATGTGCCAGGTAAAAGACATTTTCAGTACCCTCTATGAACAAGGATGTCTAGCTGACTAAATTCTGGCAATTGAAGTGGAAATGAAACTGCTCAGGGGGAACTTCTGTGGAAGCACTCTAAAAGAGAGAGAGAGCTGGGAGCTCCTTTCTGCCCTTCTAACTTACCTCCATTTTTAGACCTGAAACTTGAACCTGAAGGCTGGAGCTTCTGCAGCCAAATTGAACTATGAGGCAATCTCAAGGGAGGAATTTTGAGCCAGATGTATCAAAGAAGAAAGATGAAGGATTCTGGTTTCCTGATAACTGAAGAACTGTCATATCAGCCCTAAACTTCCACCTCTAAACTTGTTTTATCCAAAACAGAAATAGGTTCTATCTTATTTTGGCTAAGGTTGTTTTGTTGGTCTATTGTATGTAGCAATATCTAACCCTAACTGATTGACTACCTCTGTGATGAGAATGTGCCAATAATGCTTTCTCCTAACTCACTGATTCAGGTATCTGCCACTATATTTGCTATGTTCTTCAGGTGGCAGCTGACAACACTCAGCAGAGCTAGCTTATGCAGGAAAGGGGAATCTACTACGAGGTATATAGTTAGGTCTCACACAACTCGGGACCTCAGAGCCTCAGGAACAAGCTGAACCCAAGAATCGGAAAGCCATCTGAAATTGCTCTCTACCCCTTGTTCTTATTCTTTCCTGTGTGCTTGCTTTCCTCTGTCTTTCTGCAGGCCACTCCCCTCTGCTTCTTTGGGCCACACAGTCGAAGATACGATGTCTACTCCCTACTCCTGACTTTATGTTCTCTAAAGTGAAATTGATTCTCTCAGTTTCCTGGGAGTAGAACTTTCTCTCTCAGTTTCCTGGAAGTAGAACTTTCACTAGCCCAAAAGAAAAGAGGCTCACTGAAAATTGAAGAAACACTCCAAAAAGCATCCACTACTCCTACATCAAATGGAAGCCAGGTATAAATAAAAAACAACCTGACATGGGAAACAACAACAACAACAATAATAAAAAGCACCCAACATGTTAATGCCTGATTCTTCAGACTAGGAAGGTATTTGTCCAAACATTTAAGAAAGAAATAATAACACTCTTGCACAAATACATCCAGGAAAGAGAATGAGGGAACACTTCCTAATCTTTTTAGAGATCAGCATAACCTGATTCTAAAATTTGACAGTGGCATCTCAAGGAAGAAAATCTATAATCCAATCTCTCATAAATATATACTCAAAATTCTTTTAGAAAATATTAGCAGATAGAATATAGTGAAATATAAAAAGGGGATTAACATAACCAAATGGGATTATTTTAGATATGGAAGGGTAATTTAACATTAGAAAACTAATAAGTGCAATTGACATTAATGGAAAAAGAGAGAAAATATTACCATATTATGGGAGAAAACATCATCTTGATAGATGCAGAGAAATCATTTGGCAAAATCTAATACTATTCCTGAAAAACTCATAGCAAAGTAAGAATAGAATGGAACTTCCTTAATGTGATAAATATAATCTACAAAAAACCTGTAGCAAATATCAAAATATCATGCTAATAATACAATACTGAAAACTTAATTCCTGAGTTTGGAAATAAAGCAAAAATTCCTGCTAGCCTAAGTTTTATTCAAAATTCTGATAGAGTTTGTAGCCATAGTAATAAATCCAGAGAAAGAAATAAAAAGCATAAATTTGGGGGCACTTGGGTGGCTTAGTCGGTTAAGCATCCAACTCTTGATTTCGGCCTAGGTTATGATTTCAGGGTTGTGAGATTGAGCCCCAGGTTGGGCTCCACAGTGGGTGTGGAGCCTGCTTAAAATTCTCTCTCTCTCCCTTTCCCTCTGCCCCTCTCCATGCATGCACTCTCTCTCAAAAAAAAAACAACATACATATTGAAAGAAAGAAAACTCTTATTTTTCATAGATGACATGGTTGTTTATCTAGAAAATAAAAAATATCCACCACATTATTAGAATTATAAATAAATTCAGCTAAGTTGTAGATACAAGGTCAATATAAAAGAATTAATTGTATGTCTGCAACAAAAATTTTTTATTTTAAAAAGTGTAAAATATAACATCAAAACATATCAAATACTTACAAAAAATCTAGTGAAAGATATATAAGACCACTGCACTGAAAACTACTAAATATTACTAAGAGAACTGAATTAAATGGAGGAGTGTACTACATTCCTAGATTGGAGAATGCAGTACATGTCAATTTTCCCAAATTAACCCATAGATTTAATGAAGTTGCACTCAAAATCCTACTAGGCTTTTTTTTTTAAATGGAAATTGAAAAGCTGAACATATACACTCCCCATGACCAGAGAATTCTACTCCTTTCTACTCCTGAGTACGTACTAACAGAAATCAGTACATTTGCTTATCGAATGTCATATAATGGAATGTTCAAAGCAGTATTTTCAGTACTCCAATCTGGACTCTACCTTACTGTCCATTAATAATAGAGTGATAAATACATTGTTTGTTCATGCAAAGGAATGTTAATAAGCATTGAAAACAATGTTTATGTGATTCATAAACATATATAGAATATTAATGCATCTCACAAATATATTGAGAACAAGAAAGTCCAGACCCCCACCCAAAGAAAGAATATATACAGTATTATGCCAGTTATATAACATATAATAAAAACATCACTTCTGGGTGCCTGGGTGGCTCAGTGGTTTAAGCCTCTGCCTTCGGCTCAGGTCATGATCCCAGGGTCCTGGGATCAAGTCCCACATCGGGCTCTCTGCTCAGCAGGGAACCTGCTTCCTCCTCTCTCTCTCTCTGCCTGCCTCTGCCTACTTGTGATCTCTGTCTGTCAAGTAAATAAATAAAATCTAAAAAACAACAACATCACTTCTATTGGAAGCCAGGAGAGTTGTCACACTTGCAGTGAGGTAGTAATGAAGAGGAAACAGAGGAGTTTTCTCGAGTGTTAGGAATGTCCTGTTTGTCTATCTGGGTGTTGGTAACATGATGTGTTTAGTTTATAAAATGTCTAGCTATGTCTTACATATGCTTCTCTATTTTTATGTCATACTTCAGGGAAGATTTGAAAAGTGATAAAATAAAAGCTAAATAAATACATATCTTTAATATGGTAACAATTCTCCACAACTAGACTCTATTTCTAATTCTTTATTAATGTATTCCATATTAACTTTTACTTTTTTCCATATTAACTTGTAATTGTTCAGGCCACAAGTCATTTTCCAAAATCATGATTAAATGTGTAAGAATATATTTTACTATTCACAAAAAATATTTGCTATAGCACAGAGGCTGACTCGGGACTCGATCTGATGACCCTGTGATCATGACCTGAGCTGAAACCAAGAGTCGGACACTTAACCTACTGAGCCAACCAGGTGCCCCAATATGTATGCTTATTGAATTTAATGAGGTTTATTTAAAACAGGTGCTGTCTCTGTATATAGAGTGCCATGAAGATTGGGAAGTTGTTTTTTTCCAGTGGTCCTCCCTGCTCCCCCCACACCCTTGCCCCCCCCACATCCCTGCCCCCAGGAAACTTCCCATCCTGAGGCCAGTGTCCGCAGGGAATTAACTCAGCCTTCCTCTTCCCCAACCCCTCAGCCCAGATAGCTCCTCACAGTTTGTCCTAATCCATTCTCTGAGAACCCTGCCCTTGCCTAGAACTAACCTAACAACTCAAGTGGAGCCTGAGTCAAGTACTGATAACGGCTACATGTTTTATTTGTCCCTGAAGACGATTTTACTTACATTTTGAACTTTCCTGCCTAAACCTAGAGAAATGACAAATGGGAGAACCATGGACCCTTGGCTGGCCACCAGGGGATAGATTTAGGGAAAACAGTGAGTTACGACTGGTGTTTTTCAAAGCATGAGGAGACCCAGGCAGTTAAATGCACATAGGCTGTCCTGACCATTTTGTGACTTCTCCGGGGGTTTCTTCAGTTAAAAAATATTAAAAGAAAGAAGGAAAAAAAGAAAGTTGTTCCAACCCTTTTCTCTTAATGACAATTGTGACTTCTAAGTCACACTCTACTTGTTTCTTCCTTCAAAGTCCCTCTTGAAATTACCCTGATTTAATAAACTGGGAGATTCTATTTGGTTTCAGCATTGAACTTTTGCTCAGAAATTGAGGGAAGGACTGGTTTTCATCAAGTTCTCCACCGGAGTCCAAATGGCAGCAGGACACATTTTGGGCAGTTCCCGTTTGATGTTTCTGAGTAAAATCAACAAAGCAGACAAACCGGGGTTTATTAGCTCTTTGTTCTTCCCAGAGGCAGAGTGCCGAATAAATGCCTTTTTTCCCTTGGAAAAAATTTTACTAGTAACCATAGCAATAATAATTCCATCTCCAAGTGAAAATTATTATTGTTATCTTCTTTGGCAGCCCCGGTTTCTTTCCTGTCACAAGGAGACAGAAGGCAGACACCGTCTTGAAGTCTATAAAAGGCTCACCTAAGCAGGATGGGGCGCAGCTGCTTTCTCTCCGAGCTGAGAGCAGAACCAGAGAAAAATGGCTTACCCCTAGAATGAGGGCCTTCATCTAGAGATGAGGAAGGGGTTCCTGGCAGTGTGCTAGATAGGTTGTCATGGGAGTTTACAGAATCCTTTTCTTTAGAATAGAAGCCTTTAAAAATAGCTTAGATGTTCTGTGCCTGGAATGGAAGATATTTGCCTTGCTTTGCCTGTGTCCCTTGTACATTTCATATCGTCTTAGAGGTCTGGCTGTGCCTTTCCTAGACTTCTGATAGCTGGGCCTCTTTCTCCTGTCTGCCAGCGCCGGACAGAGAGCACGGGCTCTGCTAATGTGCACGAATGAATGATGTTGGGAGTTTGGACAAAAGGATTTAGCAATGATCCAATGCAGTCTACTGGTTTGTGGCTAGTTCGATGTTGGCCCCGTGGTTATTTTCCTACAGTCCTTTTATAAAGCAAGATTTGGCCAGATGCACACCATTTGGCCAGAAGGCTTTTGGAAGAACTACTGAGTCCACCTCCCTTCTGGATTGTTAACTTCGTCCGCTTGATTCTACACAGGCTCTTAAACAAGAAGGAAATGTTCTCTGAAGTGGGAGTGCATGCTGTGTTTCAGAAATTACTCAAATATACATGGAGTAAACAATTCATAGGAAGAACTTGAACCAGAGTTCAATCCAGACATCCCTTCTTCCAGCCCCACTGATGTCTCTCCCATCAAAGGAATGTGCTAACCTTCTGAAAAGTGCTTTCATTTAAAAAGTAATGGTCAGAACCCTGCTAAGTCCTCCAGTAACAATATTTTACCACAGAGTTGACATTTATATGGCAGCGACTCATTTGTTACAAACTCTAATTGCAGAGCAACAATCCAAAAAAGGCAATGCAAAAGGCAAAAAGAGAAAAGGCACAGAAACCCTTTGAGATCCCATCTAATTAAAAATGCAAATTAAGAAAGAAACCTCAAGTCATAAGTCCTGTTCAGTCTTTTCAAAGGCACCAATTACCATTGACTCATTGTGAAAGGGGCTGCCTTTCATTTTAAGTCAAATTTCTCAACAATATCCCATTGGCAGGAAATTAAAGTGACTACTGGCTTAGTAATACAATTAACACTTCGACCTTTGTATCCAAACTTTATTCATTCTTGTTCTGTTTTTCAAAGCAATCACTAATGGAGACAATTTTCCATTAAGTTTTCCTGAGGTCCTAAGAACATTTTGCTTTCCAGCGATAAGCAATCTCGTCTCTGAACTAATCCACCTCTTCGCATGAAACCATACCGAGGGACATTCCAGAAAAGAACAAACTCCTTGATAGGATCTCTTTTCTAATAATACTTCAGAAGACAAGATAGGAGAGTATGTTACTGCAGGACAAAGGTCCTCAGACAGGAGATGTGGATCAGGAAAGAACTCTTGCTAGGGCCTGAGTCTGGCCACGTGCTAATATGCGTCTATATCAGATGTTACAAGAGGTAACAGCAGTTATGGAATGAATTATTTTTACGTCTCAGAACTGGAAGAGGAATATGAGATCATATAGGCCAATCTCTTCAGTCCAGGGCTTACCTAATATGAACTGATTGCCTGTATCAGTCATGAGATAGAACTCACACAATAACCTGAACAGGGAAAATCTACTATGACTATAACAGGGGATTGTAGTAACAGCGGATTGGCTAGTAAGAAGCAAAGACCTCTCTAAGGCATATCCGATGGCAGATAGAAGGAACAGCCCTTAAGTCAAGGCTGATGCAGAGTGCTCAAGAAAGATGCCCTCTTCCCCTACCCCGCAGCTGAGATCCAGAGAGGGTCCTGGACGCTGAAGAAGTCACTGAGCTGTCAGGCAGGTGGACTACACTAAGAATCTGCCCTTTAGGTGCCAGGGGAAACTGTTGATGCGGAGGTCCTGTGCCTCAGCCCTTGCTGAAAAATCCCATAAAGGGTAAGCCAGGGAAACCTCTGATGAGGAGGTGCCTTGCCAGTGTGGGTTTTTTTTTCCTTTTTTTTTTTTTTTTTTTAAGTAGCCAGTATCCTGACTTCTTCTTCTTCTTCTTCTTTTATTTTTTTTATTTGGCACAGAGAGAGAGAGATCACAAGTAGGCAGAGAGGTAGGCAGAGAGAGAGGGGGAAGCAGACTCCCTGCTGAGCAGAGAGCTCAACTGGGGGTTTGATCCCAGGACCCTGAGACGATGACCTGAGCCAAAGGAAAAGGATTAACCCACTGAGCCACCCAGGCGCCCCGCCAGTGTGTTCTTTTAGGAAGATGCTTGAGTGGAGGTGCTAGGGTAAGTCACCGGCCATGAGGCATGTGGTGAAGCTGGGTGCTGGAGAAGCCATTTGCCACAGGAACCAGGCTCATAAGAATCTGTCCATGCTTCAGGAGTCAGGCACTGGAGGTGTTGCCTGTGCATGGACTTTGGACGCCGGGAGAGCCATGCAGGTTGTAGAAGCCAGGAGCTGCAAGGGGGGCATGCTGCAGGAACCCTACCCGCAGAACAGGCTGCTCGAGTCAGGCACTGAGGAAGCAGCATTTGCTCCAAGCTATTGCCAAGGAAGCACAAAGAACTAGGAAGGAAAACTCCATTCTCTTGCAGTGTCCTTCTAGCATCCTCTACTGACAAAGCTTTACTGTGTACCAGCACACAAAGGGGAAATATTTAAAGGGCCCATCTCCATTTTCAAAGAGCAGACAATGATGCTTGGATTTGGAGTAAAAGACAATACAAGGGTATGTATTGCCTATTGTGTGATAGGTATGTTACAGACATCATCTGATTTATTCCCTGCAATGTTTCTAGTGCATAAATATCATCAGACACAATTTATAGAGGCCCACAGAGTTGAAGAAAGGTCACAGAATCAGTAAGCAGTGGGGTGAGGTTTCAAATTAAAATTTGGCCAACACCAAAATGTCTTATCAGATAAAGGGCTAGTATCTAAGATCTATAAAGAACTTACGAAACTCAACTCCAAAAAAACCAAATAATCCAGTCAAGAAATGGGCAGAAGACATGAACAGACATTTCTCCAAAGAAGACATACAAATGGCCAACAGACGCAAGAAAAGAAGTTCAACATCGCTTGGCATCAGGGAAATATAGATCAAAACCACAATGAGATACCACCTCACACCAGTCAGAATGGTTAAAATTAACAAGTCAAGAAACGACAGATGTTGGTAAGGATGTGGGGAAAAAGGAACTCTTACACTTTTAAATGGGAATGCAAGCTGGTGTAGCCACTCTGGAAAACAGTATGGAGTTTCCTCAAAAAGCTAAAAATAGAGCTACCCTATGATCCAGCAATTGCACTACTAGGTATTTATACAAAGGATACAAACATAATGATCTGAAAGGGCACATGCACCCCGGGGACGCCTGGGTGGCGCAGTTGGTTAAACGACTGCCTCCGGCTCAGGGCGTGATCCTGGAGTCCCGGGATCGAGTCCCACATCAGGCTCCCAGCTCCATGGGGAGTCTGCTTCGCTCTCTGACCTTCTCCTCGCTCATTCTCTCTCTCACTGTCTCTCTCTCTCAAATAAATAAAATAAAATTTAAAAAAAAAAAAAAGATTTGAAAGGGCACATGCACCCCAATATTTACAGCAGCAATGTCCACAACAGTGACTATGGAAAGAGCCCCAGTGTCCATTAACAGAAGAATGGATAAAGAAAATGTGATATATAGATATATACAATTACTACTCAGCCATCAAAAATGAAATCTTATCTTTTGCAATGAAGGACATGAATAGAACTAGAGGGTATTATGCTAAATGAAATAAGTCAATCAGAGGAAGACAAATACCATATGATTTTACTTGTATCTGGAATTTAAGAAACAAAACAGAAGATTATAGGGGAAGGGAGGGAAAAATAAAATAAGATGAAATCAGAGAGGGAGACAAACCATAAGAGATTCTTAACTGTAGGAAACAAACTGGGGGCCCTTTGCTGGAGGGAAGTGGGTGGGGACCTGGGGTAACTGGGGGTGGGCATTAAGGAGGGCATGTGAAGCAATGAACACTGGGTGTTATATGCAACTGATGAATCCCTGAAATCTACCTCTGAAACTAATAATACACTCTATGTTAATTAATTGAATTTAAATAAAATTTAAATTTAAATTTTAAAAGTTGGCCAACATCAAAGCCCACTGTCTTTCGCTACGAGGTTTTCTCCAGTGAGGCCCAGAATTCTAGGAAGAATGGCAGCCTAGGTGACCAATCTCAGGGCAGGGATGAAGACAAAGACTACATGGGGGACAGGTATTCTAACAGACTGAGCTGTGGCAGGAGTGAGGATGGATTGATCTGAGCCTGGGGAAATCTGAAAGTCAGAGTCTATAGAAAAAGAGTCTAAGATAAGAACTGAATTAAGCTAAGGTCCATAGGGGTTAGGTAAAACAACTAAGATGAACTTTAAGGACATGGGTTGAAATGAGAAGCAGGGACACATCAAAACAAGGTACAGAGGTGTCAAGTACCCGTCAACGGTTCCTTGAGATGAACACCACCACCACCACTATGGGTTACAGGGTGACTGGCCATGCTCACAGGTAGAGAGAGGTTGCCTGGGGGTGCATTCTGGTTCAGACAGTTTATTGAACAAGATAATAACCAAACTAGGGCTAGAGCCTAGCTCCTTGACTCCCATTTCTGTGCTGTTTATACCAGTCATCAGCATCCATGAATGCTAGAGTTGCAGTAACAGACAAAAGTGAATGGAGGAGCTAGACCATAGAGCCCTTTGCCTGTTGAACTAACCAAAGGACATAAAAGTGGAAAACACAGATCAAGTTTAGTTCAGGTGAAATATTTGGTATTTTTAAGGCTGTTTCTGTTGTCTTCCTTTGTCCCCCAAGCACCTTCATGAGTAGGCACGTGATAAGCATTCAGAAACCCTACTTGCAGGGTGCTATTAGCTGAGGCTTTCTAATAAGGGATACTCAACCTTTACCAAACATCTGAACCATCTGGATAACTGTTAAAAAAAAAAAATAAGTGCTGATGCCTGAGGTTGCTTCACACCAATAATGAGATTCTCTAGAAGTGGACCCATTCATAAGTACATTTATTTACCAGATCCAGAAGCAGTGATTCTAATTCAGGCCCAGACTTGAGTATCCCTGGCATATCCTGACAACAGCAGAATGACACTGAAAGAGACAAAAAGTAATTTAAACCCCTCTTCCTGTGGGATGTACTCTTCTACAGGGTTCTGAGAACAACTCTCTTTCCAGAGCAGCCACCCACTGGGCTGTATTACATGGTATCATCCCGGCAGAGACTTAAAACTCAAAGCAAGTCAGGAGGTTTAGTACTATGCAAAAATATGCTCAAGAGATGTGCCGGCTTCTGAAGCGATATTGCATGCTGAGAACCAACAAGACACGGAAGACTGGCATCCCTTTGTTGGAAAGCGAAACGTGTTACGGTTCTGAGGTTGATCCATTCGTTGGCCTTAAGTAAATGAGGTGTGCTCCCGACAGCTACCTCAGGGTAAGATTTTAACTAGGAAATCCTAATCTTCAGTGACATATGTGGTGGGGAAAGCAATGAAACATCCTTCTGCTTGGTGATGGGTGAAGCCCTAAAGACTCAATCTGGTCTTGATGAACATCCAAGAATCTGGATGCGCGCACCCCGCTGAGGCAGGGGTTTCTGCCAACCATGCTGGTAAGGAAGTCTGTGGTTTCTCACAGTGTCAGATTTGTTCAGTTTGGGTATAAACAAATACCCTAATTTCCATCCTGGGGTATAAACAAGCAGGTTTCTCTCCTTTATCCAGGTGCCATTACTATCCTTGAAACTAGCTGTGTATCTAATTTAAAATAAATTTTTTTAACTTTCCATTTTTCTCTCTAGGTCATGTCATTCCACATTATTTAAAGTAGTTTTCTTTAGCTTTGTGCACAAAAAATAAATCTCAGGTTTCCAAGATAAAATTATTTTAAAAATTGTTATGAAAAATTTCAATTATATACATAGAATAATATAATAAACTGTATCATATGCATTATCCAGCTTTAACAGTTATGAACTTGTGGCAAATCTTACTTTATCTGTACATTTGCCCACAACTCAGCCCCATATTCTTTTGAAGCAAAAGCCAGACTTCATAATATTTCATCCACAAATATTTGAGTATATAACTCTTAAAATAAAATACATGAAAGTCTTAAAGATAACATTTTCTTAGCTAAAAATTGATGTTAATTACTTAATCCCATCTAATACCCAGTGTTCCACATTTCAATTTTAATCATTTTTATACCAATTGTTTCACTTTCTTACATATTATTTAAATCAAGATGCAAATAAGTTGTATACATTGTAATTTGTTGAAATGCCTCTTGAGTTTTTTTGTCTTTTCAGTAGGCTCCACTCTCAATGTGGAGCCCAATGCAAGGCTTGAAATCATGATCTTCAGATCAAGCCCTGAGCTGATACCAAGAGTTGGACTCTTAACTGCTGAACCACCCAGGCACCCCTAAGTTTCTTTTAATCTGTAAATTCTCTTGATCTGTTTTTTCTACTTCTAATTTATTTGTTGAAGACTTCAGTGGCTTGTCCTGTAGGGCTTCCCACAGACCAGATTTTGCCTGTTGCGCTTCTATGGTATCTTTTAACATGTTCTCCTGTCCTCTATGTCTCCACGATTTAGTTGTTGGATATACAGGTTTAACTTTTTTTTTTTTTTGCAAGACTAATTCAGAGCTGATATTATGTTCTAACATCATGTAGCACATAATGTCTGGTTCTCATTCTCTTTTGGTCAATGACTTAGCAGTCATTGATTATCCATGCCTAGACCCATTCATAACATTAGGGATTAGAAAATGGTAAATTTCAATTCTTTCATTCCTCTGCTATTTTCAAGCTGGGTCAAATCTATAAGAGAAATTTCCCTTCATCTGTCATTTGAATACCCAGTGTTACAGTTCATATAGGAAAGGAAGGACAAAGTGTTCCTTGTATTCCCTTCATTTCTTTCCCCTTTATTTACTAGTTTGCAAAATAATAAGTGGTTCACAAAATTTCTCCAATGGTAATCAATCATGTGTTCTTTAAAAACAGCTTTATGAAATCATAAGTAATATGCAATAAACTGCACTATTTAAAGAAGTAATTTTATAAGTTTTGAAATTGATACACACTCGTGAAACCACCACTGCAGTCAAGATAATAAATACGTCCATCATCCCTAGAGCTTTCTCATGTCCCTCAGTAATCCCTTACTCCCACCGCTGATTCCCCAGACAACCACTGATCTCCCTTCTGTCATTATAGATTAGATAGCATTTTCTAGAATTTTATAGATATATACAGTTTGTTCAACATACAGTATGCTCAACACACATATGATGTATGCTCATAGTCATAGAGTATGTTCTTTCTTTTTGGGGGGGCAAAATTAAAGGGGTTTGTCTTCTTTCACATAGCATAATTATTCTGAAATTCATCTATATTACCACACATGTCTGTAGTTCATTACTCTTTATTTCTGTATAGTATCCCATTCTATGGATCTATGGCCTTACAGTTTGCATCAACTTTTTTAAAAAAGCGTTAGTTATTATCTCTTTAAATATATATATTTTTCTGTTCCCTGCTCTCTCAGAGACTCTGACTGCCTGTTTACTAGGCTGCTTAAAATCTCTCCACATCTCTTTTTTTCTTCCTCCTCTCTTTTTCTTTTTAATCTTTTTTTCTGTTAGTGTTTTATTTCTGGTAGGTTTTATTTCAGTCTTCAAGTTCATTATTCTTTTATTCTGCATAATCTACCATTAAACCCATCTAGTGTGTTTTACATCTCATATTGTATATTTTACTCAATATATTTAAGTTTTTCTCAAGGTTCTTTAACATATAGAATACAACACAACTGCATTTTTATTATTATTATTTATTTATTTATTTTCAGAAAAACAGAATTCATTATTTTTTCACCACACCCAGTGCTCCATGCAAGCCGTGCCCTCTATAATACCCACCACCTGGTACCCCAACCTCCCAACCCCCCGCCACTTCAAACCCCTCAGATTATTTTTCAGAGTCCATAGTCTCTCATGGTTCACCTCTCCTTCCAATTTACCCAAATTCCCTACTCCTCTCTAACACCCCTTGTCCTCCATGCTATTTGTTACGCTCCACAAATAAGTGAAACCATATGATAATTGACTCTCTCTGCTTGACTTATTTCACTCAGCATAATCTCTTCCATTTTTAATGTCTTTGTCCGCTAATTCTATTTGTGTAATTCTGGGTCAATTTCAACTGGTTTATTGTTCTCCTCCTTATAAGTAGTGCTTTCCTGCTTCTTGGCATGCCTGGTAAATTTTCATTGGATATCAGACTTTAATTTTACCTTGTTGGACTGAATAATCTTGTATTCCTATAACTATCCTTGAGCATTGTTTTGGGATTCTGGCTCAGTTGTTTGGAAATAGTTTTCTCCTTTCAGCTTTTGCTTTTAATCTGTTATCCTTCATCTGTAATTTGATTACTTAGTACAATAGCTTAAAGTGTTTTGTGTGAGGTTAATTTTCCCCACTACTGAGGCAAAACACTTTGAGCACTCCACCCAGTGCCGTGTAAATGATGAGGCTTCTCACCCTGGCTAGTGGGAACAGACATAATTCCCAGCCCTGTGTGAGCACCAGGGATCATTCCCCCTAACCCTTTTGAGGAGTTCTGTCTCCAGCCTCAAGCATCTTCCCTACATGCAATTGCTGATTAGTGCATGGGTAAGGACTCAAGGGGATTTTTGGCTCAAGTATTCAAGTAGTCAGCAGGCATATATGTGTTGGGGTAGAAGTCATAAATCAAGAGTTCCATTTTGGATATTTAATGTTTAAGGTGTGTGATAGATCTTCAAGTAAAGATACTGGATTAAACTGGAGGTGTGAGTCTGATGCTTAGCTAAGTTATCTGGGCTGAAGAGGTACATTTGAGAACCACAATCATTAAAAAAATTGTTATTTAAACCATGGGAAAGCCTGAGATTATCTTGGAAGAGAATGAAGAGAAGAGAGCCTACTACGGAGCCTCGTGGATGTCCTACCATCTTCTGAGTGAAGGAGGAGGTCACAGAAGGCAGACTGAGAAAGAGCAACTGGTAAGTAGGAGGAAACCCAAGAAAGAAAGGTTTTGTGAAAGACACCAGAGAAGGAGAGTGGCGTTGACTGGGTCAAATGCTTCTGGGAGTTTAAGTAACATGAGGATAAAGAAGAGTTCGTTGGATTTGGTAACAGGGACATCACTAGTGGCCTTGACGAGGATTATTTTGGTGGAATATGAAGGCAGAAGCCATGTTATGATGGTTTAAAGAACAGGGGGTTGAGGAAAAGGTAACATCACATTAATACAACTCTGGAAGTGTGACTCCCAGGAAGGAGAAGAAAAATAAAACCTTGAAGAAGACTGTGGGGGTCAATGAGGCCCCCGGTTCAGAGGCAAAAAGTATCTTTTCACCCCTTCTTCTGGGGATTTATTTCACATGAAGTGAAATCTCTTAAACCAGCCCTTGTACTTTGAGTCAGTAAAGAGTCCTCAAAAATTCTATCATTATGTGGTTCACCATTCTTTGTTTTTGGTGAGTTACCAGCTATTTTGATGGAATGTTCCAATCCAAAGACATTGGGACTGCAAAGCAAATGTCATTTTCAAGAAGTATCTCTGCAAAAACAGCTCAACTAGTCTCCCTCTCTCCAATCCATTACATCCATTCTACTTCCTGCAGTTAGAGGCCTCCTCACAAACCTGCTCAACCCCTTTCAAGATGTCTATAGAATAAGCTCGTGCACATAATCAGGACTTGCAAGATTTTTCATGGCATAGGCCTACCATCTCCCAGATTCAGTTCTCACAGTGGCTCCCTGCCTGCCACTTTCCACGTCCCACTGCTTGTAGTTCCCTGGATACACCAGGCTGTTCCATTTTCGGGTGGCACTGCCTCCTGTGTTCACTTGCCCACTCTCCTACCTGCCTAACTCTTACTTACCTTTCAAGACTCATCTCAGACATCACCTTTCCAAAAACTATTTTCTCCTCTAATTTTTCAGAGAACTCCAGGTTTATGTCTATCTCCACACACCATAGTATATCAATTAATTTTAAAAACAGGGTCTATTTTCTTCATTAGGCTATATAAGAGCAAGAACCATGTCCTGTTTTCTCTGTACTTGTAACCTTCAGCTCAGGGGTTCAGAGAAAAGGAGGAGGCGATTAATAAATTAAATTCAGTAGAAAGAGAAGGACCAGGACAAAGGGATAAAGGTTTCAGCGTGGAGTACAGATTAGTATAAGGAACCTAGGATAAGGCCTTCAACAAGATGAGAGCCTGGGAAACGCACCCTCCCCGCTTCTATTCCCTGAAGCAGTAGCTCTCAGGAACAGTTTTGGTAATAAAAACTAAGGTAAGACCAGTAGGTTGGGGCCAGTTAACTCTGAACTTCAAAAACCAGGCAAAATAATTATAATTTGGAAGCAATTTGGTCACTGAGGTTTGAAGTTGTAAACAGAGAAATGATTGTTTAATAAGAAAACAAGTGCTGGGAAAAGTCAAATGGCATTAAACAATTCTAGCAAAATAGAGTTAATATTCTGGTTTTGCAACCACTATCTGAGATGGCCAGCCTGAACTTGGGAGCCTAGTGCTTCCCATTGTTCAGTTTTCCCTCTTAAGTATTCCCATGTCAAGCTGCAAAGCCATCACTGGGATGTGGCTGAGAGTATGGATCACAGACCCAAACTTCTTGGGTTCATATATTGGCTCTGTGACTTCAGGTGAGTCACCTTGTGCCTTCATTTCCTTATCTGTAAGTTGAAGATACTAAGAACATGTACCCCATAGCATATTTGTGAGGATTCAATGAGGCTTCATACACGTAAATCACTTAGAACTGTGCCTGCCATGATAACAACTATATAGGTGTGGTTTTTTTTTAAAATTAAAAATTAATATCTAAAATACTAGACCTCCTAGTCTCAAGCAGGCAATGAATGTGAAAAGTATCATCAGGTACATCTCTTAAAGCCATGGAGCAAATGAAGATGGGGCTTAAGGAAAGACTGGGTCAGCAGCAGATACAGAGCCCCCATGGGTCTCCAAGTTGATAAAGCTTTGACCTAGCAGGAGATGGTTTGTATGCTGCTTGCCCACTAACGATGATGGAAGACAGTGATTCCCTGCACAGAATAACCATAAAACGTCTATGGCCTGGATTAAGCCCTTAGGTTGAGAGGCCATAATCAAGGCAATTTCTGAGAGCTCCATTAATAAGCTTTTCTAGAAGCTGCCAAAGTCCAGCTACAGTAATTATCCAGTTAGTTTGCTGAATCAGCGAATAGAAGCTTCCCCAGTCCTGTTGCTAATTAGGCTTCAGCCTCTCGTCTCATTAATAAGCTTCCAGTTCATTTGCATGTGAGGAAAAAATGGTGGGTATGGGGGGGTTTAACAGAAACCCAAATCACCTTCAACATGTGTCTTTTTTATTAAAATATTTAACCTTTTATTCTGACTCAGAAACATCTGTTGGCATCACACTCTATGAAAAGACATGATGAATTCAGCATTTGCAGGCAGTTCCGTGGCGCCTCCTCCTTACACCTGGCCGGTTCCCCCGATCAAGTAGCAGGAAGAAAAGACAAATGAATATGATTAACTCAGTGTTAAAGAGTTGCAGTTGGAAGGGACACTCTGGTTCAATTCCTTCCTTTTACAAATTAGGAAACCAAGCCCCCAGAGGTAGACTGGCTTGCTCCAAGACCCACAGGGCTGGGACTATTGCTCACTCCACACTTCCTCTGACCCAGGTCTTGTTACTCACGGTTAGGTGCCAGACTTGTAAAACATCTGATGGTACTAGCTGACAAATAATAGTCGCCTGCCACCTGATAGGGGGCTAACTTCTCTCCACTTGCATCTGTCTGCCTGGAAGAAGAGTATAATTCTTGTCCCCTCTAATCCATTTCCAAGAACTGTTGATTTTAGCTCCTTTAGTAAGCTTGTGTGGTAGGCAGACTTCTGGCACCCATGGCCTTTGACTTCTGATGTCATGCCTATGCTTATATTATGTGGTAAAAACCAGATAAATGCAGCAGAAGGGGATGTTGGAGATTCCAAGCATGAGGAAAATTTGATGCACTATCATTGGCTTGAAGATACGGGAGGTCATGTGTCAAGGGAATAGAAGCCACAGTCCTACGACTGCAAGGAACTCAATTTTGCCTGACGTGAGCCTAGAAGCAGAGTTTGACTCAGAGCCACTAGACAAGAGCCTGGCTGGTTGGATCATGACTTTAGCCTTGGGAGGCCCAGAGCAGAGGGCTCATTGGAGCTCTTCTGTGCCAGGACTTCTAACCCCCTGCCAGGTACTCGGTGCCTGTTATTTGAAGCCACTAGGTGTGCTCACTTGTTACAGCAGGACAGAAAACAAATACAGCTTGAATCCCTCTATTTTGCTCCACCTCCATGTCCAAGTCCCTGCCCTCGCTCTCCTGGACCAGTGAAGCAGCTCCCTAGCCCTTCTTTCCACACCCCTTCTGTCTCATCTTCTGTGAAGTCTTTCCACTGCAGCCTGAATCATTTCTTTGGACAGAAACCTGACCAGGTGATTCCTGGCCAACCCCTGCACAGTTACTCTTTCCAAGACTTCTTTTTTTTTTAAAAATTAAGATTTTATTTATTTATGTGCCAGAGAGAGAGAGAGAGAGCGAGCACAGGCAGGCAGAGTGGCAGCAGAGGCACAGGGAGAAGCAGGCTCCCCGCCGAGCAAGGAGCCCAATGTGGGACTCGATCCCAGGACACTGGGATCATGACCTGAGCCAAAGGCAGCCGCTTAACCAACTGAGCCACCCAGGCATCCCTCTTTCCAAGACTTCTTAAAATGAATACCATCCCAGTGGCTTCCAGACAAACAACATGATACTCTTTGTGTGGCCTACTAGGGTCTATGCAGACTAGCCCCACTGGTCATTCCAGCTTCGCCCTGAACACTCTTTCCTTCACTCTCTATGGTACTTCCATGGACCTTTTCCTCCTTTTCTCTGTTAAGATCCCTCTCAGGGCGTGGCCTTACAGATGCTCTGCTCTCTGTTCCGAATCCCCTGTTCCTCTTCCCTTGATGTGGCTAATGTCCATTCAGCCTGTTTTTCTTCATTTTAATGTTGCTTCTTTGTGATAGACTGAGTCTGCTTGGACTCTTAGATACTTTCATGGTCCTGCATGTTTTCCTTCATAGCATTTTTCAGGGTATGTAACTATACCTTTAATTCTGTCACTATTTGATCATCTGTACTTCAAGCCAGAAAATAGGCCCTCTAATGTCCCTAATGCATCACAGGTTTTTGTTTGTTTTTGTTTTTGTTTTCCGATTGAGATCATATATTTAAAATATTTATCACAAACCTTGAAGATATGAAGCACTCAATAAATGGCAAATGCTCTCATATATACATAACATGTAATAGTATTATATGCAATTATGAGGATACCCACCCAGGACTGCAGAAGAGGAGCCCCCAAACCCCACCTGGTGGGAAGAATCTGGAAAGAAAGACTCCCTGGAGGGATTCAGCCAGGCAAAAGAGTAGTGGGAGAGCAGAAGGCATTGTAGGAAGTGGGGGTAGCATGAGCAAAAATATGGAAATGAGACACAACATGATGAATGTGGGGAACTCTGCTGCTGGCATTAGTAGTTACACAAATCCCATAATAGACATGCTTTGTCAAAGCAGGTGTCCCAATGTCTGCCTGGTGTATAATTTGGCATGTGTGCATGCCCAGCCAATGAACTGAATATTGCCACACAGAGTTCCTGGTGCCCTTCTTCCAGCTTGGCATCTTACACAAGTGTACCAAAGGGACCCATGGAAAGCTAGCATGGAAATATGGAGGCATGGTGAATGATGGGGTCTTCACCTCTTTAACATTGGGTTGCGGTTGTTTTTAAATTTTTCCTCCAACTGACCCACAAATATATATTGACCTCATCTCTGGACCAGGCTTTCTAGAGAATACAAAGTAGGTCTAAGACTTGATTCTTGCTATCAGGAACATAATGAATATAATTAAAGAGGCCATATAAATACATATGAAAAATAAAGAAAAACACAAGTTAGTGTATGTGACAGATGCTTAGTTGCCTACCCTACAGTCATTCTCCTCTTCCTTCTTGCTAATGGAACCCCAAGTTTGCCCAGATACGACACAGATTCCAACATGCTCTGGGAATGTAGGACCCTTCTCCAAGTACAGGGAAGGAACCATGATTGGTCTAAGCTAATCATAGACATTCCACTTCTTATTGCCAATGATTGGCCTAGGATTAGACATAGGAACTTCTGGATAGTGAGGCATAAAGGAAAGTCTCTTGGGGTGCAAGGATCTTCTTCTCTGCACCTTTTCTTTTCCTGTGTGAGACGCCATCATATCTGATTGGTGGTATCGGAGTCATCTTGTCCCCATCGGGCAATAAGCAACACACTGAGGATGGCAGAGAGGACAGACAGAGTGAGCCTGGGTTCTTGATGATACGTTATTCTCTGCAATAAACCTGCTATGATGCATCTCCAAAATTTTATGAAGTGACAGAATCCTATTTCCTCATTGCCAAAGCTATGGTCGACTGGTATTCTGCTTCTAGGAGTCGAGCACAGCATATAGGAGAGGCACACTACAAAGAGTATAGAATTTGGAGTCACTGGAGTTAATGACAGGGGTTCAAATTCCATCTCCATCACTCAGTCTGTATGGGTTTTCAGAACCAGGGTTAGGGGAAAGGCACTGTCCTAAATGTGCTGAGGGTACACAAGAGGAAGAAGCTACTTGTCATGATTTCACAGTTCAATGGGCAGAGTTAGACAAACCTTTTCAAACTTCATCTAGATTGCAAGGCTCAGTGGAACGCACAACCGGAAAAGCACAGCTGATATTCAACAGGTGTGACCAGACTGTAGGTTGATGGTCAGTGTCACTTTGGTCGGTGTCACTTCAGACAAGTCAATGCCTACGACGCCCCAGTCTTTCAACATCAACGTCACAGCCAGGAAGGAGCTCACACTCTGGAGGCACAACAGGAGGACAGCAGGGCATCTGCACTGCCTCTTGAATAACAAGAAAGACAACCACAGAAACAGGAGTGAGCCCTTTTCAACTGTGCACATGGCGAGAACGAGGCCCGGAGGTGTGAAAGTACATAGTATGTTCACTTTGGTAGCTACAAATTAACAGACAGGGTCTGATATGTGAAAACCAAAATTTCGAAAGCGTACACATTGGAGGAAACTCAAGTTTGCAAAAGATGTCATTTATTTGAAAAACGTCAAGGCAAGATTCTTTGGAACGTGTGCTCCTAAAATTATGTGTTTGTTTACAGATAATGACATAATTGTCAGAGTCTTAGGGGAGTAGAGATATGGAAAACCAACACGTTATAGTCAGTACTTAAAGAACAATCAGAATCAAATCACAGGTTTTGGAATCCTAAGAGCGATCAGTGGTAAAGTAAAATCCACCTCACGTGTGTGTTTTAATAGTTGCTTTTAAAATGCGAAATAATATTTTAGCTTTACAGCAGGATTGCAAAGTACAGTAGGGAGAGTTTGCACGAGTCCTCCCAGCTTCCCCTCATGTTCCAGCGGGGGGAGGTGACCCCACAGGGCAGTCTATCAGGGGGCACCAGCTGGTAATATGCATTCCTAGTGATGTCAACCGCCATCATTTTACTAAAGGTGGGGCCTGTCAGGATTCTCTCCAGGAGTAGAATTTTCCTCTTTGTTCCCTTTTCTCAGAAAAAATGAGCGTTCACTAACGTCCTAAGGCCAGAGTATGTATTGCCTTTCTCCAGGAAGACGAAAGCTTTTGTTCTGTGTGGGAAATAAAAGAGAACAATCTTGGTGAATTTCTTGCCCTTCCCAGTGGTTGCTCTTCTGCTTCCCCTTGTCTGCAGCACAACTCACACGCCTCTGGGCTCTTCTGGTCTTTTCTGTGAGTGCCAGTTGACGGACTCTGCGGAGGAGGAGGATGCAGGAGAGGGCTGCCGCCTCCGATTTCCCTAGCCACTAGGGGGCGTCACGTTCTCCTACGTGCTTCAGCCTGTGCTCCAGGTCACCACCAGAAGAACCCTTGTCACCGGTGGCTGGATGTGGTCACCTCAAGCGAGCATGTTTCTGCATTTCTTCTCTCCCTACAGGCACTGTCTGTTTTTACAGTCAGGGTCAGTTGTGAGCTCAGTTCCCCTGCGGTGCCCAAAACCATCAGGACGTTTGGTGGAAGCCCCGTCTTCATCCAGGCACGCATCGTGTCAGGTAGGGGTTGTTCCCCACAATAGACATCCGGTGTCCTTCGTGGGTTTTTGGAACCAGAAAGTGAAAGAAAAATGCTATGCATTTGAATGCATCCACATATACGTACCACCGTTCCTGTTCCTCGGGGCTTTGTTTGTGAGTTTGGGAGGAGACAAAGAGGCTTCTCTGCTGTCTCCACACACATGGAAGAATGAAATAGAAGGAAACCGTCCTTGGAGTCAAGGGATCTGGGCCTTTTCCTGACACGTGGAACTTTGTGGCCATAAAGCTTCAGATCAATGGTCCAACTTCTCAGGGCCTCAGATTTTTCCATCTGTAAAATGGGGAAAATAAAAGCTAACACTCTGGCCTGGGAGGACCTGATGAGAAATATTAAAGGACAAATATTTCTCTAGGCCAGATGTCAGCAACATTTTTCCTACAAAAGGTTAGATTTTTAAAAATATTTTTGGCTTTGAAGACTGAACAGTTTATCACCACAATTCGACTCCAATGTTGCCGTGGAAAAGCAACCACAGACAGGCTGTAAGTGAACAGGCCTGTGTCCCATCTTCGTTCACAAGGACAGGTATTCTGTTCTGGAACTGGCTGCAGGCAGAGCTGATCCCAGCGCTGGACTGAACGTACCCTGGGGATCATGGAACATTCTCCCCATTCAAGATTGCCTCTTCCTCTCCCCCTCCAACAGTTGCTAGAATCAGGCCTCCGCTCAGTCCTGTCCTCCTATTTGAAGGTGAGGAAAATTATTATTTTGGAGATTCCTCAGACTGTCTCAGTTCTCTATGTTCTACATGGTCACTTGGTGACAAAGGTTGAGAAAGCGCCATTGCTTCTGTCCAGAGAAGTCCCACCCCACTGTCTGGTTGTTCAGCACCAACAGATGCTGCCCAGGCCTGCTGTTGGGTATCACCACGCCTTCTCAGCAGTGTCTTGCTTCTGTGATGGTTATTAGTCAAGGCTCCTGATCCGGACTCCAGGGTTCGAGTCCCAGCCATGCCTGTGCTCAAATTGATTCCTGTTATTCTGGTTTCCTCCTCTACGGAGTGGGAACAGGAGTCTCCCTGCCTTGCAGAGGTGTGGTGAGTATACATGAAGAAGAGTGTTTAGAACAATGCCTGGAACCCAGTAATTGCACGAGAAATAGAATATCATTATTCTCTTGGGCAGCACTGTCCTTGCCAGACCCAAAGCCGGAGGTGATGGGATCCAGAAGTTCTCAAGAAACTCACCTTCAAAGAAGGCAATAGCTTCCCCTACTCTCGTCCTTTCTCCTGTGAATTAGAAACCTCACCAGGGGTTAGTATATGTACCCAGGCGCCCAGACAGACTGCGTCCTGCCACAGAACTGACTCCCTGAGGGGGCTCCTGAGAACCTTCGGGGGCTGGGTAGCTCCTGCTGTTGCCCACACGCACCCGGGTTGGCTCCTTCTCCTCTCAGAAGCGGAGCTCCCAGCCCCTCCCCCAGGACACCCCCACCCTCAAAGTTCCACAGTGGATGCAACTCACATTTTGTGGGAGCATTTTCAAGCTTTGAAGTCTTATCCAGTGCCTGGGATGTGGTTGTTTCTTAGTAAATACTCATTCCTTTCCCCTAAACCCACAAAACAAAGCAAACATAATGAGGAACAAAATCATCTTGGCAAGAAGAAAATTTTTAACTTGGGGATTCTTAACTGGAAGGGCCGAAGTTGCGGGGCCAGAAAGAGTAAAGGGTGGGAGCAAAGGTCATCACGAGGATCCAGTGTTTTCTGTGGCACCAGGGCGGTGACAAATATGTCAATGATGACGCCCAACACGTATGAGCCTGTCATACGTGCCGGCACCAGGCGAGGCTGCTGACACTCTTGGCCCTCACGGTCACCCTACAAAGGGCACATTCTTCACCCACACTTTATAGTCGACGGAACTTAGAGCCAAAGAGATCATGTCCGAGGACAGAGAGCTACACGTAGCAATTCAACCGAGAGCAGGTTCTCCGTGTCCTTGCTCTCCCACATACCCTCCGTTATGGTACAGCCAGAAGCCCTCAGGGGTGTGTTAAGCAGGCTTCGGCATCACCACCAAGCCCGGGTGTGGCCGCTCTGCCAGCTGGACCTCCACCCAGAGTAACAGGAGGGGATGCAAGAGTGGACAGATGCTGGTCAGCCAGGCGCCCGATGGGAGTCAGGGGGAGGAGAGGCAGGTGAGGGGAGGCAGAGCTACAAGACCAGAGGAGTCAGGGTGGCCCCGTCCTCACCGGGGGAGGAGGAGTCAGTGGCATCCTGGACACAGGTCAGGTGGCTGTGGAAAGCCTTCTGTTTTGTGGCTGATATGCAGACTTGCTGATTTTCAAAGCAAGTGGTCGGGCTGTGCTGGGGAGAGGTGTTCAGGCTCAGGTAACTGTCAGGAGCCAGAATGTGGGTCCTACTCAGAGCATTGCAGAGCTGTGCTCTCTGGCTCTGGGAACAGGCCAAGAAGGCCAAGTCCAGTTGGCTTAACTCAAGAGCTAGCCTGATGGATGATTTACGTCATTTGCAGTGTGTTTGTGTGTGTGTGTGTGCGTGTTTATGTACACGAATCTCTGTGTATGTGTGCCTGTGGCTATCTGTGTAGGTGTACACATGTTAACAGGCATCAGCACACGTATTCCTGGGCTTACCACCTAGGCAATGCCCATGTAAGTACTTTGACACTTAAAAGGGTGAGTTAAATGAACAGACGCCTGTGAGCCTGCCAGCCCTCCTTTTGTACTGGTGGGTCAGGGCCATTGTCTGGTACAATTAACCTGGGGCTCAGAGACTTGCAGATGAATCCAACAGGGTACTATGGCTTGGACGCCTTCCAGCCGTGGGTGTGATGGGGGTTGTATTTCAAAGCCTTCATCACACTAGACTGCCAACTTTCCTGATACCTTGTGCTTTGGAGGACACAGGCAGAGTGGAAGTATCAGACTGGAAAATTGCCCAGTGATCTGTTACAAACATATTGTCAGCTGCTGGAGCCTCCAGTGCCTGTCCCTGCAGTGATGGGTGAGTGCCATTCCCTTTGGCTCTTTGGAAGCCATGTCTACTCGGATTCATCCTGCTGTGAAAAACATACCATGCCCTGAGATGGAGGCATTCAAAGGCATGAGCACGTTGGCCAAGCTTGAAGGACAGCATCGGGGAAAGTGAGGAGGGGACATACGTGCAATATATGGGAAGGGGGCATGCCGCCTTCCCTTCTCCTGCTGCCTCTGTCCTATATTTGTCCCAAAGCCCTGCATCTCTGGGTACCATGTCCTCTCAGCTTGTTATGCACGTGGACTGGGGGGCCCTAAAGATCCCAATTACAACGTCAGCCCCCGCCAGGTCAACAAAACAAAGTTGCAGCAAATCTGGCATTCAAAGGCCAGGCACAATAGGCAACTGACTTCTGGATATGATTTGAGAGTCCAGAAAGGTCTCCCTGTCTCAAAGGATCTACCCCCTTCCTCTGATATACAGCTTCTTCCTTCCTCCATGAACTCAGCTCTCATCTTAAGGTGATACGTGCATTTCTACTTAATTTAGAGCATATTATTATCTGGCAAAGGTCATGTATGAGAACTAACACATTAGCAGCCCTTCATGTCATTGACTATATCATCACCACATTTGGTCCTTTGGAGGAGATTTGAGAGAATGGGAGGGGACACACGATGGGTGAATCTGGATGAGAGGAACTAGGACTCAGAGCATCGCTATAGTGTGCGTGTGTTGGTGGGGGGGGGTGTTTCTCATTTTGAAAAAGAGCTGAGCTGGAAGATAGCAAGGATAACTTTGTCCTGAAGAGCTGGTAGATGCCAAACAAGACAAAACATACACGTACACAAGTTGGGTGATAGAACCTAAAAGGCAAAATGACTAGGATCCAGTGACCCTACTGAGTGGTGAGTATGGAAGGGTGGTAGGGTTGGGTGGGGAAGCTTCTGTGGGCTGACTTGGGACTGGGTGGGAAAGGCTGAGGAATTAGCATGACCCCAAGGTCAGGGAGAAAGCAGAGGGTGCACTACAGTTGACCCTTGAATAATGTAGGGGTTAGGGGCACTGACCCCCCCCAACACAGTCAAAAATCTCCACTTAACTTTTGATTCCCCCCAAAACTTAGCTACTCATAGCCTACTGTTTGACCAGAAGCCTTACCAATAACATCAACAGTTGATTTACATATATTTCTTATGTTATATATATTCTATTCCATATTCTTCCAATAAAGCAAGCTAGAGGAAAGAAAATGTGAAGACAATCATAGGAAGAGAAAATCCATTTACAAAACTGTACTGTATGTGTAGAGAAAAATCCAGGTATAAGTGGACCCACACCATTCAAACCCAAGTTGTCCAAAGGACAGCGGGACTTTGAAAAGGTCCATTGTGGGCGCCTGGGTGGCTCAGTGGGTTAAGCCACTGCCTTCGGCTCAGGTCATGATCTCAGGGTCCTGGGATCGAGGCCCGCATCAGGCTCTCTGCTCAGCAGGGAGCCTGCTCCTCCTCTCTCTCTGCCTGCCTCTCTGCCTGCTTGTGATCTCTCTCTGTCAAATAAATAAATAAATAAAATATTTGAAAAGGTCCATTGTCAGATATCTCGATGATAGGCCTCGATGGGGATGAACATCCTAGAAGAAGAGATGAAGGTTGCTGGCCACCTGTTCCCACTGGCCCAGGAAAGTGACGAGCATAAAGTAAACAAATAATTGAAATGAACACCAATCAATTAGATGGTGACAAATAAAAATTTTAATAGCCCAGGATGAGGTGTTATTAAAAATGACTTTTCTGAGCCCGGTGCCTTTAGATTTGCATTTAAATGTAATTAACACCTAACGGCACTTACACTGCTGTTCCCGTTCTCCTGGCTGATGGTGTTCGTTCGCTGTGGAGATGCCAGGAAGCATTATCTTTAGAAAATAGTCCATCCCTATTTCCATTCATTCATTTGTAGCTTAACTTCCTTCATTACATTGCATTAGGAGAGAGCGCATGGTGGCTTCCTGGTCTGCCACTCCTGGGGCTCATTTCCCCAGCTGAAATCAGCAGGCGCTGGAGATGGAGATGAGGCAGCCATCTCCACGGCAACGGGTCCTTCCCTCCCTAGTTACTACTGAAGGGACTGGATATGCAAAAATCGGTTGTAGATTTCCTAAGACTTCGGGGCAAGCTGCCACTTCTCCTTCACTAGAGACTGGGCGGTGAACTAAGGGGAAGATAGGTTTTGCAACTGAAGCAAAGCTGCTCCTTGAATACGGTCCCTATCCCTCCCTTCGGATTTCTGGTGCAGGTTTTCCATCACAGAAGTGGAGCTGCTGATACCTGCCTTACAGAACTGTTTGCAAAGAGTACACCATTAATGGGCACCTACTGAGCAATTATTATGCTCCCCCTGTCTTCAAGGCATGATTGTAATTTATCTAAAAGGTAAAAACGATTGTTCTGGGTTTTTGTTATGGTGTGATAATACACTCCCCAATTTGGGGCCTTACACAATCACTTTATTGTTTCTTGCCCTTCTGTGAGTTGATAAGTCTAGGTAGAGATTCTTCTGTTCATTGCTCTGAAGGGTGCAGATAGATGCGGCTGGGGATGAAGCAGGACAGGCTCAACTGGGACAGAGAAACGGCTGGGTCACTCTCCCCACGTGGTCTCCGGGCCTCAGCTCTTCATGCAGCCTCTCCAGAAGGACAGACTTCTCGCCTGGCTAGGCTCCCCAAAGCCAAAGCAGAACCCATCAGGTCTTTTAATGCCCAGAAGACCACTGTCAGTCTCCTCTTAGTCATGCAGTCAGGTCACGGGTGGGCAGAAGCTGAATGTGGGAGGGAATGCTGTAGGGCTCAAATGCCAGAAGGCATGGTTGACTGGGGGCCAGTTTGGGAGACTGCTTGCCAGGTTTCCATTTCACTTATGGGAAAACAGAGGTTCTGATTATTTAGCAACTTTCTCAAAGTCACAGAGCTAGGAAGCAGAACCAGGATTCAAACCCAGGCATCTGGAGTTTCCGTTTGTGTCTTTCACATCCATGCTGTACCGACTTTTAAGAGTCACGAAAAATTCCTAGAATAGTGTCTGGCCTACCAAATGTACTCATGGAATTGAATTCTATTTCTTTTCTTCTTTTCCACACATTTTGTAAGCGTTATGCTGTGTCAGTTACCCAAGTGTTTATCGAGTGTCTATTATGTGCCCTATGCTACAGATATTGGGGATACTGTGGTGTGCAAGGTGGTCCTATTTGGCATCTTGCCAGAGGTTTTTACTTGATAATTGTGTAAGTAGCAGATAGGAGCTTGAGAAAAAGCTCTCTCCAGTGAGGGGGGGGGGCTTCCAGGGGCATTTGGGATCTAGCTACTGGCCCAATGGGGACCTTGTTTTGGGCAGAGTGACAGAGTGTGGGAAGGGAATCAGAATGGGAGAAGCACAGACCCACCACCTCTGCACCTGGGCCTGGTGGCCTATAACCAGGTGTTGGGGATGTCATCTAAGCCTGACTTGTAGGCCAGGACATGCTAAGTAGGATCACAAAGACCCCTGGTAAAGGAGGCATCTAGTCAATGCTTTCCACTTTTCATAAGTAACTTCTACTTTTTGTATATTATGCAAATAGTACTTGTTCATTGGAAGAAAAGAGATAAGCAAAGAAGAAGGAGGAGGAGGAGAAGAAGAGAAAAAAGAAAAAGAAAGAAGAGAAAAAAAGAAAAAAGAAAAAACTCCCAGTATCTATTAACCCCTGGTAATAATTATTGACATTTTGATATGTGTTCTCCTTGCTAGAGTTATATCATATCAATAAATCACATATTTCACAATGTATAGAGAAGTTGAATCACTGTCTTGTACACCCAAAGCTAATGTAACATTTGGTGTCAACTGTACTCAAATAAAATTTTTTTTGAAAAAAATCACGTTTTTATTGAGTATACTGTGTCAAGAACACACCAAATGCACGTTTTTGGAGCCAGTTTTTATTTCTTTTATTTAGCAACATGTCATGATGACTTTCCTATGCCAATAACACCATTAATTATACCTGTTCATGGCATGCCAATATATGGGTATTGTGTGATGTATTAACCAGTTACTTATCATTGCATATCTGACTTCTCTGCAGTTAGCATTCTTATAGCTAAATGGTGTGCAGATTCTTAAACGTTTCCTTAGTACAAAATCCCCAATGTAAATACCAGACCAAAATATGTGCATATCTTTTTGATATACTTTTTTTTTTAATTTGGAGAGATTATACCAATCAAATTGCCCAGCATTGAGGGTAATGCCCATTTCCCTACTACCCAGTCTAGTTGTTTTTTGGCTTTAAAGAAATTCACTGTTGGGGCACCTGTGTGGCTCAGTGGGTTAAAGCCTCTGCCTTCGGCTCAGGTCATGATCCCAGAGTCCTGGGATCCAGTCCCGCTTCGCAGAGGGCTCTCTGCTCAGCAGGGAGCCTGCTTCCTCCTTTCTCTCTGCCTGTCTCTCTGCCTACTTGTGATCTCCGTCTATCAAATAAATAAATAAAATCTTTTTTTAAAAAATCACTGTTATTTTGATAAAAAGAAACATGGCATCTTGTGTTGTTTTAACTTGCCATTATTTGATTACTATTGAGGTTTAACATTTTTATATCTGTACCAATTAATTATATTCTTTTTTTAAAAGATTTTATTTATTTATTTGACAGAGAGAAAGACAGCAAGAGAAGGAACACAAGCAGGGGAAGTGGAAGAGGAAGACGCAGGCTTCCTGCTGAGCAGGGAGCCTGATGCAGGGCTTGATCCCAGGACCCTGGGATCATGACCAAGCCAAAAACAGACACTTAACGACTGAGCCACCCAGCCCCCCTCCCCTGATTAACTGTATTCTTGGTCAGTTACCTGTGTCTGTCCTTCATCTGTCCAGTTTCTATGAATGGACAGTTTTGTTTCATGTCTCAACCCAGTCCTGAGCCCCATGTTTGTGGCTAGATGGCTCCTGATTCTTGTTTCTGAGTGTTTCTTCTAGGACCTGCCTACCTTCCACTTGTTCTTGGAGTATTACTCTGACTTCCCTTCCCAGGGACTGCGGTTCTGATCCCAGTCTGAAAATTCAGTTCCATCCTCCTTCCATTCCATCCTCCTTATGCTGACAATTCCGGCCAGGAACCATAAAACTGTCTGCTCCCAGAGCATCCTGCCTGTTGAGACCTGTCCATCCCCCCATCTCCAACCTACTCCTGGGGGTGGACCTCTGTAATGTGGACCCATTGCCTGTCACCTGCCCCTCTTGCAGGATCCCTTTGCATCCCCCCAAAACATTCTGTTCCTCCCCTTCCTGGGTATTGCCACATCTGTCTGCTGTGGTGGCCGAGATGGCACCTAGCGTGCCCTTCTGCTCTTCACTTTGTTCTCTCCAACTGTGAATACACTGTCCATTCTCATTTGAACAGACCAGTAAATAAAAGCCAGAAAAACTGGCTCATCCAAACCAGCACAACAAACAAGCTAATGATACCACCAAGGCCCCACAGACTCCTGAGTCCAGCTTTCTGCCCACATGGTTTCTGAATCTGATGCCTGGATTTCTGGAGGCTAGTGAAGCCCCTGCGAATTTCATGGATAACTGTGTGCTTATTTATATGTATGTTTTCCATGGGAACTTTTGTAAGCTTCCCAAGGGATTGGTGATCCACAAAACACTTACAAAATGGGGGCCTTAAAGATGTCATTGCAGAGCTAAGAACTAATACTGCTGGTACTACCATCCTACCACTGGTAATGAAATAAAGGAGCACGACTCAGGACATCGGATATATAATTTTGGAGGAGAATAGTTGCCAATGAAATGTGTCCTTAAAGTTGTTTTTTAGGTGACCTGAACAGCTTCATAGAGGAAACTGTCCCAGGTTTTAGGCAGATCCCGAGTCTCTGAGCCTGATGGCAGCAGCAATCACATAATAATGGCTGAGTCTCCTGAGACCAGAGTGTGAACAACTCCTCACTCTCTCTTCCTGGGGCCAGCAGCACTTTCCGCCAAGTGTTGGGAGGCTTCTAGAGGCAATGCCTGCAGACAGACAGAGAGCGCTGCACGTCTATCGGCCCTCCAGCATGGAGATCTAGCAACTAGATCTTTGGTGCAACAAAGAAAGGCATCTGTAAGGGGCTGGAACCAACCAAGAGGATGAAAGCATGGCCGGTGTAGCTTAAATCCTGCTGGCTGACACTCTCCTGGTGCATGTGTGTCTCTTAAGCTGATCACAGTGAATGCGAGTGAGAAAAACCTGGGTGTGTGTATGTCACTGCAGCAAAGTTCCTTCTTCTTCCCAGAGGAGGACTTCACTTCCTCATGAAAATCATGAAGAATTTTGGAATGAAGGTTTCTGAAGTCCATCCCTGCTCTAATAGTTCAATAATTGTTTATTCCTCTTTAAAATGTTACCTCTGTGATCCTGAACTTTTCAGAAAAACAGTGGTAACATCCTGAAAGTTTTAGGAGAGCACACTTTAAGGGATGGCCACGAAAGTTGGATACAAAGATTCTGGGCAAGGGTCCTCCAATCCCTTGTTCTTGCAGGGAAATCTCAAAAAGCAACAGAGACTGGCTAAAATAACCTTACAGGAATTCTGGAAGATAGTCAGGCGTCTACAGCAATCAAGGGAACTTCTTTCTGTTGTTGCTGTTGTTGTAGTTAAAGATTTTATTTATTTATTTGAGGGTGAGGGAGAGCACAAGCAGGCAGAGCAGAGGAGGGAGGAGAAGCAGGCTCCCAGCCAAGCAGGGAGCCCCACACAGGGCTCGATCCCAGGACCATGACCTGAACTGAAGGCAGATGCTTAACCAACCGAGCAAACTGGGTGCTCCAACCAAAGGAATTTCCAATCAAGAAAAGCCACATTCAAAATGGTAGGAAGTCTTGTGGCATTTTTTCCTTGCCCTTGTCCTACCCTCTCCTCAGTATGGAGGAGGTGATGACCCAGTTTCCAATTCCCTCCCTCAAACTGGAGGGAGCTGAACAGACCTTATCTGTGATGTTCTAGGCTGGCTGGGGGCTGCAAGAAAGACAGGCTTCTGTCCTCCCTCAGCTGTATCTCCAGTGAGGAGACATGGTGGATAGCTTGTGAAAGCTCCAGGGGACTGCAGACCTACAGAGCTGTTGGCAGGACCCTGCAGCAAGGACAAGCAAAAAACCATCTCAGCCTGAAGGAGAAGTTGAGGTGAGACCTCTGGGAAGTTAGGAGATGCAAAAGCAGCCACATGGACAGGGGGACTGAAAGAGCCACACATGGGCCCAGTTAAGACACATGTTTAGAAGAGATCTGAGAAGACTTTCAGCTTTCCCTTTGGGCTGGTCCCCGGCTCAGAGCACAATGGGCTACTCAGCAAAGGACTGCTGTACTACAGAGCCAGTCTGCAAAGACTCAGAGAAGAGGCTAGTTCAAGTGCCTAGATGTCAGCAACAACAACAAAACATCACAATATTTACAAAGAAATAGGGAAACATGGCCCATTCAGGGGAAGAAAATAAATTGGCAGAAAGCATTCCTGAAGAAGCAGAGGCATTAAACATACTAGACAAAGACTTTAAACTGACCATTTTAAACACGCTCCAAGAGCAAAGGCAAAACACAGACAAAAAATTAATGGAAATCAGGAAAAATAATACACAAACAAAATAGGAATTACCAGTGCCAACTCTCCTATTCATAGATGCTTTTGTGATTACTCATCCAGTATCTTTCCCACAGACAAGTATTACAGATACTTAACTAAGTCTGGATTATGGTCATATTCTAAGCTGTATTCACTATCTTTAGAAATAATTTTAGGTATTATTTATTAAGTACCATTCCTATTCTAGGTGCTTTATGTACTTTATATACTTTGTTCCTTCAATCCATTCAACAACTCTGCAAGGGTGTGATACTCATTTTACAGATAATGGTCAGATAATTTTCTTGTGCTCCCTGTTTTCTGGGGTTATTTCAGCTGCAGAGAGAGGACAAAGTGGTAGAAAACGTTCCCAATACTTCTTCACAAGCCAAGTGTTGTCTCACTCAAGTATTTAAGATCCTTAACAATGATGCTCATCTACCTGTGCTCCTCTGTACACCATATGTTCTTTTGTGGCCCCTCTATTTTATGAGAAACACCTCTGCCCTCTTGCACAAGTGAGTGTGAGTGCCCAATGGGTCATTAAATAATGACTAGATAGTGTTTTCTAGACCAGGAGGATTATCAAAATTATGTGGGAGGGCATTTTAAAGAAAGAAGATTCCTAAACCCCACCCAAGATCTATGGAACCAGATACTCCACCAGCAAGACCCAGGCTCTTAGGGGTAAAATCTCCCCCAGGTAATTCTGATGCTCAGTCAAGCTATGGGCAACCACCCCAGAAGTTCAGAGTAGATGTGCCATCAGCACTGGGAAAGCTTATCCAGGGAAGCAGTGAGCACTCAACTGAGGACATCAAATTCCATCTGGCTTTTAAGGACAGATGAAATTCAGGTGAATGATGATTATAGGAAGGGCAGCTCAGGTAGACTAAGTTGCATGGAAAGGATACAGAGGTAGGAAAATACATGGCATATTCGAGAAAAATGGGAAATGTTAGTCAAGGAGTAGAGACAGTTCTGGATGCTTCCTTCCCAGTAGAGGGGGTTCTGTTGGAGAAAAGTCCTGCCTTCCCTCTCCCCTCACTTGTGCTACCCTAGAGATGTTTAGGAGAAAAACCAAACATGTGCTTTCCAGCCCCTGGCCTTTCTCCCACCTTGGGAGCCAGCTGCTCAAGGGAAACATGGGTACAACTCCACTTCTCTGTATCCTAAGTTTTCAGGGGCACCTTCTGCTTCAGTAAGTGGGGGGGGGGTGCTTGCCCCAGTCTAACATTGCTTGAGACTGAGTGGGTAGAATCTGGGGTTTCAGCATTAACAAGTCCACAAGCTTGACTTAACAAGCTTGACTCTATATGTCACATTCTTCAATATCAGCCACTTACAAATAAAGGTAATCTGTTCATCTCCCTTATGACTGACTCATTTGTCTTATTTCTCAAATGGCTGAGGACTCAGGAAGTGGAAAGTGGTTCTGGTCATTGGGTCCTTCAATCTTCAGTAAGAGAACAGAGTTGGACTGAAGAGGAGGCTAGATGAAGGAGCATGCCTGGAATGCCAGACTTTAGGCGAGTAGCTCTTAATTCTCTTGGAATCACACATTTATTTGAGGGTCTGATAAAAGTTGTGAAAATTCTCCCCAGTTAAAAGATCAAAATTACCAGGGAACCTGGGTGGCCCAGTAGTTGAGCATCAGCCTTTAGCTCAGGTAATGATCCCAGGGTCCTGGGATCAAGCCCAGCATAGGACTCCCCGCTCAGTGGGGAGCCTTCTTCTTTCTCTCCCACTCCCCAACGTATGTTCCCTCTCTTGTTGTGTCTCTCCTTTTGTTTTTGTTTTTTTTTAATACAGATCACCTAATCCCATCCAAGATCCCCTGAATCAGATTCTTCAATGGTGAAAACCAAGTATGGGTAAAATTCTGATGAACATCAAAATCACAATCTATTACTGGGTATTCAAACACTTACTTAAGCCCCTTGGGCCCCCTCTCTCCCAGGACTGAGAATCCTAACTTTAGGCAATGGGGGTGATTGTGTCCTGGACCAAAGAGAGCCATGGCGTGCCTCAGTAATGTGGTCCTAACCATGATGTTGGCACTTTGTCTTAGCGTGCAGTGGAGTCTGGGAAGACCTACAGGACTGAAAGACGAAAATGGTAAGCTTTCCCAAAGTTTTTTTGTGGGACCCATGGCAGACTTTTGCAGGCCTCCAGGACTCTGATGGAAAAAGGCAGGCAACCTCCACCCTGGAGACCATCAGGAGACTCCAGGATTCTATTGTTTGTGGTTTCTGGGTCTGGTTCTCATCAACTTTGTCTCCAAGATATGGTCTTCACGTCTAGAAGATGAGTTAAGCATAAATAGGTGATGTCGTCCTCGGCTTTTCTCCTCAGTCTTCCTTCTGCTCTTGCATTCATTAAGAACCAAAACCACCCTCCCAAACCACAACTGCTTCTCCTTGCTTAACCAAATGCACAGAATGCCAGCAGTTTTGGAAACAGCAACAGGCTGGTCTGCGTAGAAATCTCCAGAGCATTGTAGGCTAATACGTTAAAATTAAAGAGAAACAGAAGCCATCACTACAAATTGCAACATTATTGTTCAAGCCAAGATCGTCCTAATTATAAACTAGCATTTTTATAGATGTCACAGGGGCTGTTTTAGTGCCGCTTTGCTGATGCTAAAAAGATAGTGTGGAAATGTGATCAGGGACTCTCACACTACTGCCTAACTGGAGGAAAAAAAAAAAGTTAATTAGGCTCTTTTTGGCATATTAGGGAAGACAGGCTTATTAGACACATTTACAAGCTAATGATATGCCTATATTCTGCGCTCACAAAAATGCATTTCAATAAACTGATTTACAGTTCAGCCATTTTCCTCTCTTTAACCAGTACAATCTCAATTATATTACCCACATTTAATTGGTATGGAACCGGAGCATTTCCAGGGACTGTTCTGGGAGCCACTAATGGGATGTTGGTCTGCTCATTCTGCCTCCCCCAGCCTGTCCTGGACCACAGGTAGCTCCCCTCCTGCTTGTCCTCTACCTCCTGGGACAAACAGCCTTGCTCTGACTAACGATCTTTGGGTCATGGGGTGGATCTCAGAGCTGTCACCAAGGAAAAAAGCAAATGCATGTGTGTTGGATGGGGACATGTGGTAGGCAGTGGCCAGTGGCCTGGGTGGTCAGGGCCACACTCCTCCCCAGGCTTCCTGGAGAATGAAGCCAGCACTGAAGGAGAGGAGCTTTTCCCCCTCCAGCTCAGAAACCAAGGGCATTGCCGAGATAAACCCTTTCTCCACCGACGTCCACTTTGCATATTGCCTCTAGGGATCCTTCTCAGAAACACAGTCACTGGAGCCTGTCATCACTGGAGATCAGGCTCCAGCACAAGAGGCTACTCATCTTAGTGTCCACATCAATAAGATGGGCATTGTAGGTGTTCCTACCTCAAAGTGTATTTGAGAAGATGACCCAAGGTCCTGCATCTAAACTACTGAGCAAAGTTGTCTTGCCTCTCATAAATGTTCAGTATTACCTATTATCATGGTCATTATTACAGAACTCCTGTATTTAAAAGCACTGGATGAGTTTCTATTTCCTACGGGTGCAAATCTGACTTATTGAACACCGTTCTTAAAGTCCTTCAGGTTCCGATCATCATTTCTCTTCCCAAGTTCCTTAGCTTTCTCCTACACCACTATGTTCTAGCCACACAGAACTGCCGACCTTCTGTGGCATCCTTCTGTACTCTGCCTATGCTGTGTCCTTCGCCTGCGTAGCCCTGCCCTGCTGGCCAACCACCTTCGCCAGCTGGTCCTCCAGGAGAGAACCTCCTCCTCCTTCAGAACTCAGCTCGAAGCTTTCTTCTGGGCTGACCTCCCAGGCAAAGTCCTGCCTCCACCCCAGGCAGCACCACACACACTTCTTCGGGGCACCAGTAACTTCATAGCCTGAGAGGCACCTGTTTACCATGCTGTTTCTCCCGCCAGGAGGGGCACTCTTCAACGACAGACCCCAGGACCAATTCCTGTGTTTTATACCCAGTGTCTGACCCAGTGCTCAGCACAGCCAGGTAATTTGTGGAATCAAGTTAACAGAATCAAGTTAAGTAATCTACTTTGAACTAGAGTTCCAGATAGATCCTTTCTCAGATGCCATCTACACCTCATAGTCCAGAAGCCTGTGACTTTATAAAATACTGGATTCAACTCCCTTCTTCAGCTTCACTTTTTTTTTTTTTTGTCTATAAGATGTGAATAATAATTCCTAGCTCACAGGGGTGTTGGAAGACATAGTGGGTCAATTCACATGAAAAGACTGTAAACTTCAGTGCCACAGAGGTGGTCAGCAGCTCCATTTCCTTGCTTGCCCTGGGGCTTCTGGAAGATGATGGGATAATAGAAAAGCACATTGTCTGTGTAGCTTGACTTATATTTGTTGTTAATGTTTCCCCCATTCCAGTTCCCCAGAGTAAAGGTAAGCTCAGTATTGTTCCTTCCCCAGGGAACTGGGAACATTTCTTGGTGCCCATCTCAATTGGATGGACTGTGGATCTTGGAATAAGTCTCTACACCAATCTCAGATTCCAATCTCAGTTCTTGCAAGAGAAGGATCCTGGGAAGTGCCCTTTCTCCTCCTCTGTCCCCAGCCCCCTCCATAATAATAAACCCAGTCCCTCTTTTTATGATGATAATCATCATCAGAGACATCATTCGAGTTTAATGTCTGGGAATGACTTCTCATGTCTGTGACTAACAATGTTACGGACAGTTACTTCTCTAGAATGTTACTGTTTTAGCGTCAAGGAAAATGTCACTTTTGTAAGGTAATAAATGTGGTTTATTGGGAGAGTGGACACGCAGAGGTCTGCCATTTAATTTGATAACAACTCATCCTCAGCACTTCCTTGAAACCTAGCCACTCGAGAGCAGGGTTTTGCGAGTGTTTCCCAAATCACTGTGTTCCAACTAGGATACCTCCTATTTGAGGCATCTTTTAAGCAAAAAAGATTCAGTCAACAAATGGGAGAATTGGGGAAGCCCCATCCAGTCCAGATAGTCAGTGCTGTGCCGCCAATGAAACTGCTCTGTCACACCCAGTGGGGCAGCGGGGATGGCATTTTCTAGAAGCACTCCAGTTTTG
Source organism: Neogale vison (assembly GCF_020171115.1). Taxonomy (NCBI): domain Eukaryota; kingdom Metazoa; phylum Chordata; class Mammalia; order Carnivora; family Mustelidae; genus Neogale; species Neogale vison. The sequence continues at coordinate 8,612,474 of NC_058100.1, forward strand.
CCCCTGCTGAGCTCAGGAACACAAACACCTGACTGTGCAAGTGGGAGAGGGAAGGCAGCTCTTCCTGCTCTCCAGATCACTGCCCCATCACAGAATACAGGGGTCCAGACATTCACCCTCCATGGGAACACTGCCCTGAGAGAGGCTGGGGGTGCCACAGAGCAGGAGATAGTGCATCAGGGAACCTGTGGAGTCAGCTCCGCCATGATGCGTGTTCCGCTCATTTCTGAGATCCACAAAGTCATAAATCATTCCTGCGTGTGTTTGCTTGGATGTGCACTATAACGCATTCATGCTTCTGGGGCATCCCAGTGTGTTCATATCAGAAGGAGCAAGACTGCATGATACTGGAGGGTCATGACTTTTCCACTCATCTGCTTTGGCAGCAGAAAGTCTTAGGTCCAATCCTTGACTCTGGTACTTGTCACTAGTGGAAAACCTGGAAGAGACCTCTGAATCTCCCAAGATTTATCTCTCTCTCAGCTGCAACATCAGGATGGGACTGGCCCCTGACCATGTTCTGAAGACTGGAAAAAATAGGGTAAATGGGGCACCCATTACAGGATCTGGAGTCTAGCAGGAGCCTGGGTCACAGTGGTGCTCACTGTGGTCATCAGAGGTGGCGCTGGGAGAGGGGAGCAGGATTTTGGCAGTGGCCAAATGAACACAGAGGATGCTCAGTGAACTGAATTTCGGACTGAACAAATAAATAAATGTGTGACTCTAATATTCCCCGTCCCATTTCAGTAAAGGGTACAGAGGGGGACAGCATTCCCGATTTAACCAAAACCCACTGTGCAGATATGATATCCTAAGAACTTAATTACAGTCCCCGGCAGATTTCGGGGGTTGGAGATGGGAGGAGACACACCGGTGATTAATGGCCAGCTGAAGGGTCTGGTAGGGGCCTGTGGGGCCTTATAGGAAGTAGAGAAACCAATGGCAGGAGATGAGGTCTCCAGCCAGAGGCCCAACAGTCTCACTGGCAAAGGTAGCAGCACCAGCCGAAGCAGCAGGTTGCTGAATGTGGTGGAACATCAGCACTGCCTGACGGAGGTGGCGACACTCACGGTGGGCAAAGAGAGCACAGGGTAGCTGAATGGATTTATTCCCAGCTCCATATGAACGATCTATCGGCGGCCAGAAATACGAGTGTGCACGCGCATGCGCATAGGGGATGGTGGTTTCCCCAGCAGCAGGGGCCAGTGAACTTTACATTCCTCAATTTCCTAGGGCCTCACTCTCTGCAAGAGAATAAATCTGGGGTAACCTGGTCGGAAAAGCGAAGTTTCATCTTCCAGGTAAACATCATTTTTGAGGAAGTTCCCAGCATTTTTAGTCCAGAGTCACTGCAACCTTTAAAGTATATAATAGAGTGGAAGATTCTGTTTTGAGAAAAGAAAATGGCTTTAGGTTTTATGATGTATCTTGTGTTTTTCAATCAGACATGTAGAACCAAAGCTGGACCCAAATCTCTAGAGCCCTGGACCCCACCTTCAGCGTGTTCTCAAATGGGATGAGGTCTCCCCCCACAGGCGTTCAAGAGCCGCCGGCCAGAGCCAGGAAATGGGTGCTGGGAGGACATGAGCTACACAAGGCAGAGCTGGGGACCTCAACGCACTGTACGACTCTGAGGAAATGTCTAAGATATTAGTATTTATAAAAAATGCTAATGGGCTTCCCATTATTTCCGCTCTCATTATTCAGTGTTTCCTCTCTGCTTCTCTGACACTTAACTATGACAATGTGACACCAAAAATATCAGGGCCTGCAGGCTCCCTGACCCCTAGTTCCTTTTCTTCCAACAGCTGGGACATTTGACCCTTGCCAGCAGGCTCTGCTTCTGAGTCAGGGCAAATCATTCCCTCCCTACATGTATTTTCTTTTAATACTTAAAAAAGGTCACATACATGAAAGTATGTAGGACATAGTAAGCCTTCAGCAAATTTTAATGTCCTTCTTCTCTTTGGAACCTACTCTAAAATCTTTAAATATGGTGCAATCCCCCTGAAGGTGGAGAGGTGTAAAGTTCCTTACTTGAGGATCAGAGAAAAACTTTCACTCTGCAAGGGCACCTAGAAAGCCAGTCCCAGGCCAGTCAGCCATTCAGAGACAGAAAAGAGGCAGACGTGAGCCCTAAAACCCCTGACTCCATTGCCCACAGCAGAAATTTCTAACTGGTTACAATGCTTATCCTGATTTTTCTCTTTCCTTTGAGGTGCAGCCCAGACCACTGTGATCAGAACATTCTAGTCAGCCTTCAATTATTTTAGCTCACAAAATGAAAGCCACTTGCCATCCTGCCCAAGGTCATCAAGATAATATTCAAACAAATACCAGCACGCAGCAGTTCTCAGTTGATCCTATTTGAAGTTGTTTATCTGGGTATCAGTCTAAGAGGTATAAGTGAGTCAAATATGTCCAACCTCAACTTCTGAGGTCAGGGAAGGTGAGACCATAGATACCCCAAAAGCGCCCCTCTGGGGACAGTGCTATGAGCAGGGCATCAGATCAGAACCAATAAGAATGGGAAACATGTGGGTGAGGATGTGCAGGTCAGAGGCCAGGAAGGGGCACTTTCCCAGCCTTGCTTCCGTGTGTCTTCCTGCTTGTGGAGCTCAGGCTGCCCCTTCACATCCCAGGCTGCTGCCATAAAAATATTCTGAAGTATTTAACTGCAAATATTTCCCCCACTAATCTATTCACTCATCTGACTCCAGAACATTGGTGAAAGGACCTGGAGACCTGTATTTAAACCCAAATTCTTTCACTTATTTGTGGACAGTGCGACTTTGTGTGAGCTGCCCAAATGGGTGAACTTTGTTTCCATGTTTGTATAGAGGTCCTGAGGCAGGTCAGCTTCTGAGCTAGCCTGCCTTCCAAGTTCTGTGATTCTGAGGTGGAAGGAGGAGAGCAAGGCAGGAACTTGATGGGAGGCCAGGAAGCAGAATGGAACACCCTTTTTAAAAGATAAAGCGATGTCAGAAATTATTGTGTTGTTTAGTAGTATTCTGGTTACCCCACATAATTTTTACATTTCCTAATTTGGAGCTAAAGTGATATTTTATTCATCATAAAAATTTCCTTGTTAATCATTCTATAAAACCGTTGTAAAGTCAACATAATCTGATAGTTAATAAAGGTTCAATTCTCTGCCTTATGTATTAAATTACATAATAATACACAAAAATTATGAAGCTTTCACTATGCACTAGGTACTATGCTAGGTGCTTATATTTATTACCTTGTTTAATTCTCCCAACAGAGCTGCGGAGTATTTTTATTCCTCCCTCAGAATGAGGAAATGGAGCTTTAAGGGAGTTAAGTAATCTGCTCAAGCTTACCTACCTAACAAATGATGGAGCTGGCTTTTCAACCTGAGCAGTCTGACGAGAGAATCCTGGTAACTTTGGGGACATGTGGGTGCTAGAATGTATTTTACAAGGGAAAAAAAAAAGCCCATAAGATAGTCTTGTAACAAATAATGTATAGTTTACAAATAACATATTTATATGTAGCATTTTCCATAGAATGTCCCATAACAAAAAAGACTGTGTTGGGAGCGCCTCTGGCAAGGAATGTCACGATGAACTATCCACTGAGTGGCCCTGTGATGCCTTCAGCTGTGTGGCAAACACACGAAGCTGCGGCAGTTTGAAGGTCACAGGTTCTGCCTCTCTAGTGCCAGGGTCACTCCAGGATCTAGCCTGGGGGCTGGTCACTGGGGCCGTGCAGGGCAGATCTGATCTTCCCTCAAGGATCACAGCAATCATCTTAAGGGATGATAAGCTGGAGGATGAATTTGTGCAGGCTCACATAGATGCAAATGAAACAAGCAGCCAGCAGAGAGAGAGAGAGAGAGAGAGATCTTTTGTATCTGACAATTGTCCACATTCTGTCTCTACTCCCTAAACACCCCCTTCTCTCTCTAACCCACTCCAATAAGCCTTTCATCTTCCATCAGCTGCTAGAAATTGACTTCTTGTCAAGGCTACCAATGACCTAGATCCTTGAAATTTCAAGTGTGGTCTAAGGACCAGTTGCTTCAGCATCACTCAGCAGCAGAAACACAGAATCTGAGCCTAGCCACAGAATATGAGTTTACAAAATGCCCGCAGATAATCTCTATGCTCATTAAAGATTGAAAAACATGGACTTAGATCTTCCCCAAGCAAATAACCAATGTTCTGTCCTCACGGCTCTTAGCTACACTTAGTATTTTCACATTATTGAATACTGTTGTATGGATTATTATAATAGCACCCTTATCTGGTTTACTTTCTACTTCATTGGCCATTCCTTTGTCTTTGCTTGTCTTTTCCTTTACTCCCTTGACCTCCTCTGTCATACTTCCAAACATTAAATCGCCCCCAACAAAGTGCCTTTGGTCCTCTTCACTTCTATCTATGCTCCTCCCAGGTGATTTTACCTAGTACCCCCTAAATGCTGATGACTCCAAACTATATCTCAATCCCAAACCTCTCCCCTGGGTTCTAGACTTGTAGGTACACTTGTCTACTGGACAATCTCTTTATGTCCACTTGGGTTTTTAATAAACAACAAAAAATTAATTTGATCAAATAGAACCATTGATTCCATACTCTCTTTCCCTCTCTCTAACTCCTCCGTCTCCATAAATACCATTATCACCTGCCCCTTCCTCTGGACAGAAATCTAGGAGGCATCCTCTAATCCTTCTTTTCCTCATATTTCACATCCAAATCAATGCATCAGATCCTGCCAATATTATCTCCACAGTACATCCCCAATCTAAATATTCTCCTCCATCTCCATATCACAGTCCTATGCAATCCTGGACTACTATAGTAGGTTCCTAATTGTGCTTCCTACTTCCACTCTAGTACATTCTCCAAACAGAAAAATCTCTTCAACCATAAATCAAAGTATAATCCTACTCTGCTTAAAAATCTTCACTGTCTTTCACTATATTGACAACAAAGTTCAATATTCCAACTATATTAGTTAGAATACTTTCAAGTCTGAATCATAAATACCCAACAGAATGTAATTTCCCATAATCTCTTCCATCTGTTTGATTTTTAGTCTTCAGTGTATCCATGATATCTCACTTCATGGGTGTAAGATGGCTGCTGTGGCTCCAAGTATCACATCCTCACATAACAATGTTGAATTATAGGAAGGACAGAGAGGGATTTATTTCATTAGGAGGGAGGAGAATCCTTCTCCAATGCTCTAAACAGACTCCTCTTAGACCCCAAACAGAGTTACATGAGTAGCCCTAAGTTATCACTGGCAAATAGAATGTCCTAGTCAATCACAATTCATTTACTGGAGAAGGGGGGAAACAAATACCTTCCCAGATCAACACAATACAATACAAATACAATACATTTGTAGCTCTATTTCTGAAAAGGCAGGTTCATAAAGAGGGAAAAAGAGCCAATGTTGTTTGTCACACTTTCTATGCCTATAAAACAATGTCAAACCATCTGTGCCTATTTCCTACCTCGACACTCTCTACTATTCCATACTCACTGGCTACTCCCACCATGCCAATTCTCTCTCTGCCCCTCACATAGAGTAAGCTCCTCTTCTTCTCAGGGTCTTTGCACTAGTTATTCCTTCTGTTTGAAATACTTTATTTCACAGATGTTTTCCTGGCTGCCTCTACACATCACTTAGGTATCATCGTGTCAAAGAGGATATCCCCAACCACCCTGTGTAATATAGTCTTAACCCCACCCTACATCTCCCTTGGTGATTCCATGTCACATTGTTCCATTTTAGTTTTTCCATAGCACTTAACAGTATCCAAAATTATATTTTGTGTATTTATGGATTTACATCATCTATTTCCACCCTCTAGAATGTCAGTTCATTGAGTCAGATATTCTTCCACCCTGCTTCTTTAGTCCCTAGACAATGCCTGATACATAGCAGACTCCTGATCCGTTCTTGTTGACTGGATGACCATAACCCTGAATGAGTTGTCCTATACAACTTTTCTTCAGGCATGCTGGTAAGGTAAACTCCTCAGCAGTCAGGCCAGGTCATAAAAAGAAGGTAGCCAAGTTGGTTAAAGAACGGAAACCTCAAAATGGATCAGTTGGTCAACATGGTTGACCTCAAAATGGTCAGTTGATTGGCCGGCTTTGCCTACTTCTCAATCTGGGGTGACATTTGCAAGAAATAGTCTGTATTTCTTCCTCTATATATTTAAATATTGCTGAGTAAAACCCATTTGTTTTGGGAACTTTGCATTAAAAAATAGTCCTGGAAGATGGAACAGCTGAGTTACTGCAGCCACCTGTGATATCCCGGATGAGGACAACACTGACAGCCTATAGCCTAGAGGTGGTTCTTCTAAAAGGTAAGGAGGAGCCCCTGGAGCCAGATTTCTCTATTCTACTTAAACTCCCCCTTAGGATCACATCACTTATAATTTTGTGCAGTGGTAACGAATAGGACTGAAGTGGAACTGTAGTTTGTTTTAAACAAACTGTGAAGGGGGTCCGTGTGACCCAAGGGCCTACAGAGTCAGCCTCCAGCGTGGACATCACATAGACCAAGGTTTCAACGTAGAGCATGCCAAACTTGCCTTGTGCCTTGGTGGAACCACACCATCTCCCTGAACCTCAGAAGCTTTATCTGGAAAGTAAAGCTCATACCTCGTGGAAATACCAGTAGAGTTGTGTTTGTTCTGTTATGTTATGATATGTTATGTTATGTTGTGTTATGCTGCTGCAAAGGAGGAAATCCATAGATCGTGAACACTCAACTTATTCTGGTCCTCCTTCCTTCTATGTTTTCCAGTCAAGAATCCAGGCTCACCAAAAGCACAGAAATGGAAAAGTGACCATTTATACTAACAATACACTAACAATACACTCACAAAATCTCAGTGAGAGGAAAAACATGAAAGGACTTTTATTCACTAAAGACAATACTACAGAGCTCTTTGAATGAGCATCTTTTAGGCTACACAAAGTGCCTAACAATAGACTTTCCTTTCCAATAATCTCTCTTTTTTTTTTGAGATTTTATTTATGTATTTGACAGAGAGAGATCACAAGCAGGCAGAGAGAGAGAGAAGGAAGCAGGCTCCCAGCCGAGCAGAGAGCCCGATGCGGGGCTCGATCCCAGGACCCTGGGATCATGACCTGAGCCGAAGGCAGCAGCTTAACCTACTGAGCCACCCAGGCGCCCCTCCAATAATCTCTTTTAAATAATCCAATTTTTATATAAAGTACAGTCTGCTGGGGCGCCTGGGTGGCTCAGTGGGTTAAGCTGCTGCCTTCAGCTCAGGTCATGATCTCAGGGTCCTGGGATCGAGTCCCGCATCGGGCTCTCTGCTCAGCAGGGAGCCTGCTTCCCTCTCTCTCTCTCTGCCTGCCTCTCCGTCTACTTGTGATTTCTCTCTGTCAAATAAATAAATAAAATCTTAAAAAAAAAATACAGTCTGCTGGCTCTGTTGGAAGTCATGGAAGAAAGCGTTGGGCCTTGCAAAGCCCAGCTCAACAGGCTGCCTTCATGGTGGTGCCAGCCCGGTCTTGCCAGGAGGGAGATTATTACCTCTAAGAAAAGGCACATTTGGTTTTCCAGTTTTCTTAAATCATCTGAGGTCTGGTGCCTGTATGATGTGTCAGTGGGCAGACTTCATTAGTCAGTCCTATGATGAGTGTTCCTATGACCTGGCCTGAAGAGGCCACACAGCTGTGTGCGCAGATGGTGACACTGGGGGTTAGGAAATTGATATTTTCATCCCTGTTCTGCTAAATATCACCCCTTTGGCCCATGATGACTCATAGAACCTTTCTAGGCTTCAGCTCTCACATTCATGCAATGACAGGTTGGCTTTATAGGGTCCCCAGAAGTTCTTCTCTGGCTTAACTCCATATAATGTGGATATTCATGTTTTCCCCTGGATCTGGTCTTCATTCTCAGCAGAGGGAAAGCTCTGTGTAGGAGGACTGAGAGTTCAGGCTGCCTATAAAAACTACAATTAGCCCTGGGTATTTGCAGATTAATTAAATTCCATAAATGTTCTTACATGAAATAATCAGTACTTCCTGTGCTCCCACTTGGTACCAGGAAGTTATGCCACCTGATCTCTGCTAATGAGCTATCTTCAGTGAGCTGACAGTCAGAAGAAAAGCATGCAGGTGGAAGGGCAAATAACGACTTCCTATACTTCACTCATCTTTACCTAGGTGAGACCCCCTCTTTCTCTGTGTGTCTTTTTTTTTTTTAACTTTTTATTTTGAGAGAGAGGGAGGAAAAAAAAAAGGCAGCAAGACGGGCAGAGGGAGAGGGAGAGAGAGAATTCAAGTAAGTTCCACGTCCAGCGTGGAGCCTGATACAGGGCTCGATCTCAGGACTCTGAGATCATGACCTAAGCTGAAATCAAAAGTCAGACACTGAACCAACTGAGCCATACAGGCGGTTCTCCATGTGCCTTCTTAGATGTCACCTCCTCTAGGCAGCCCTTCCCTGACTACTCAAAACTGGGTTAGGAACATTGTCTATGTGTTCCCATAGCACTTACTGCTTCAACTTTGGCAGCACTCATCATATGCAACTGGAATGGCTTGGTTTGCATTCTTCCTGTGGTGCAGTTGTGATTTCATGAATGTGAAAGCTAAAAATTATCTTTGAAACCATATTAAGGAGTTTGGATTTTAACTGAAGACCATGGGGACCACTGAAGGGTTATCATGCACCAGGGACCAAAATACAGTTCCCAGACCGGAAACATCATTCAGGCAAAGGAGGTCTCAACAAGTAACCTGGGAGAGCTGGTAGTTGGAAGAAGGAAGGACTCCTGCTTTCAAAAGTTCAAACAAAGTTACAGTAATCAAAACAGTGTGGTATTGACTTAAAAATAGACATACAGATCGATGATATGGAATTGAGAAAGGTAAAAAAAAAAAATCCATGTCTATGATTGATTGATTTTTTTCATTTTTGCAATTCTTTGTTCTTTTTAACAAGATCTCTAGGTGTTTTCCACATGAATCTTTTTTTTCTCCCTTTTTAAAAATTGTGGGACACACATGGGATCTACCCTCTTAGCAAATTTTTACGTTCACAGTAGAATTTTCTTAACTACAGGCACAATGTCGTACAACAGATCTCTAGAACTTAGTCATCTTATATGACTGATATTTTATGTCCATTGAGCAGCAATGGCCACCACCATCCAACTGTCTGTCTCTATGACTTTGACTATTTCAGGTATTTCATATAAGTATTTGCCCTTTGGTGACGGGCTTGTTTCACTTAGCATAATATCCTTCAAATTCATCCATGTTGCCATATATGGCAGGATTTCCTTCTTTTTAAAGGTGAATGATACGCTATTGTACATATATTTCACATTTTCTTTGTCCCTTCATCTGCCAGTAAACATTAAGTTGTTTTTGTATCTTGGCTATTTCAAATAATACCGCAATGAACGTGGGAGCTGATCTCTCTTCGAGATAGTGATTTTGTTTCTTTTGGATAAATACTCAGAAGCGAGATTTCTGGAACCCCCATATTGTTTTCTATAGTGGCTGCACCATTTTACATTCCCACCAACAGGACACAAGGGCTCCTTTTGCTCCACATCCTCACCAACACCTGTTATTTCTTGTCTTTTTGATTCGGGCCATCCCAGCAGGTATGAGGTCATATCTCATTGTGGTTCTGATCTGCATTTCCCTGGTTACGAGGGATAGTGAGTATCCTTTCATGTCCCTGTTAACCACAGTACAGCCTATTTAGAAAAATGTCTTTGCGAGTCCTTTGCCCATGTTTGAGTGGTTTTGTTGTTGTTGTTCTTGTTTTGCTACTGAGGTGTAGAAACTTCTTTTATATTTTGGATAGTAGCCCTCCATCAGACACATGCCTTCCATTCTGTAGGTTGCCTTTTCACTCTGCTAATTATTTCCTATATTGTGCAGAAGCTTCTTATTTTGATATAGTCCCATTTGTCCATTTGGGACTTGAGTCAGAGGGTCAACATTTGTTAGGTATTTAAACTCTGGTTTAAAATGAGGTGCCTCAGGGCGCCTGGGTGGCTCAGTGGGTTAAAGCCTCTGCCTTCGGCTCAGGTCATGATCCCAGGGTCCTGGGATTGAGCCCCGCGTGGGGCTCTCTGCTCCGCAGGGAGCCTGCTTCCTCCCCTCTCTCTCTCTGCCTGCCTCTCTGCCTACTTGTGATTTTTCTCTCTCTGTCAAATAAATAAAATCTTTAAAAACAACAACAACAACAAAAAACGAGGTGCCTCGTTTGTGCAGTAGATAGCACGTCAGTCTCATAAACTCTGGTTCTTCTTGCCCTGTTTTCATCTCTGGTTTCATCTGGTTTAGTCATATACTTGTATCTCCTCTGGAGAAGATTTCTACTTTTCTGGTGCTGTTGCTCATACATTCTCTGCACCAGACACAGCTGAGCACGACTTCTCTACCCTGTGGGCGACCTCGCAGTGACAACACATGGAAGCTACCAGCTTTTATAATGCTTAGAAGGGCAAATAAAACCAAGACGGTTTATAAACTGAATAGGAAAGTTCAAATAGCTTTGAATTATTTGATAACAAATGTACAGACACTTCTTTGAAAAAATGTCCACACAATTCTGTTTTTATAGGCCCTTAATTCAAAAATGCCCGAAGGCCCTGTCTCTGTAAACGTCCACAGGAAAGAAGCAATGACTAAGTGTGAATTTACTTACTGTTCTCAGTCTTTCTGTATTATGTCAGCAAACATCAAAATTGGTGGAAGAAACTTACTTTGACCTCTTTCTTCCCTTCCCACCCCAGGTAAAGGGAAGGCTACAGTTTGGGTGTATCTTCCTTTTAAAAAAGCAGAGACAAAATCCAAAAGATAAAGAATTCTCTCTGGCCCTCTCTGTACATTTTCAATTGTAGCTCTCTTCATAAGATGGTAAATTTTTTGTTAAAGCAGTTGTTCATTTTTCTTAGTTGCTTATGAATTTACTTTCAGTCTAAAAACAAGACATAAATGATCCAAGTGACAGCATTGCCACAGGGCATAGTTGCTGCTCAGTCTCCATTAATAATAGAACAAATCGTTGTACCTTAAATGTGTTCACTAGAAAGTTTCCCTTCCAAGAGGCACATACAACACCTGATAAGACATCTCACGTAGCTGTGTTTTCACGCTTATGGCTGAGCTGGGTGGGATCAAGAGCAGAGGAGAAGCTTCTCTTAGGTCCTCACAATGAACCTTAGCAAAGCTCACTTGTCTTTCCAGCATGCAGTGGGGCAGAAGTTCCTCCCTGGGAATGGGGCTGTTGGGACAGGTGCCTGACCAATGCTTTGCCAAATGTGAAGGGTTGTGTCAAAGGCCCCAGGTTTGCAAAGCAAGGAACTTGGGTGCAAGGCCTGGCTCTAAATTAGCAAGTGCTACTGAAGAATTCACTTTACTTCTCTACGGCTCATTCTGTAAGATCAGATGAAGGCACTACTCCCTGCTTCACAAGGTTCTTATGAAAAGTCGGTGAAAGATATATAGATAAATAAAGACTTTATAAAGGTGCAACAGAACATGAGTTATTAGTGGTATAACTTAGGTGGTCTGGTTTCTTAACGCTCCTTAACACGGGTTACAAGAACCTCTGCAACATGCCATGTGAGTCATAATGATGAGTCATGTATTGAGTTAGATGTTTCACATTTTAACAATTGTTTCACTGTTTTATCAAACTCTTTTACAAACCCCCGAAGTCAGTATTATTACCCCAATTTAATAGATGAGAGACCATGCAGGTATAAAATGGCAGCTGGTCTTCAAACCCGGGGTATGGATATGTCCAACCGCAACCCTGACTCTCCTTCCCTTAACCCACAGGCCATTTCCATCCCCAAAGGATAGGAACTGCTGATTCAGAGTGAATCTAGTTAGCAGCCCCAAATCAGCCTCTCTCACCTTGTTCCTAAAGTGTCACAGAGGATTCAGGAAAAACAAGGTGGCATTCTGAAAAACCATAGTGGCCGACCCCTGCTCCCGATGCCAGAAATGGGGAGTAATTGCTACTAGTAGTAAACCCAACAGACATGGCTGGGTAAAACCCTGACCAGAATTCCATGTACAGCATAATCTGGCCTTACTTCATGGACCAGAGGTTTCCTGAACAAAGATAAGACAAAGCTTTACCACCTTTTCCCATAGAGATATCTTTTGTCTCCTTACTTCCTCTGACCTGGTGTGAGTCTGTATAGGAAGGTATTTTTCATTTCTTTCCTTGTTGGACCATTACCGACACGCATAGAGCATTCTCATTCAGTGAAGGGGCCACAGTCCTAGAAAAGAGCTGAGATACACGTAAAGCAAAGCTGTTATTGGCAGAGACGACTTGAGTTCTGGTAGCCTACATACCATCAATAATAGACTTTACAGTATTGGGTGGCCTCCCCTATACTAGACACTAAAGCACTCATGTAGATATCAGTTGCCACCTCAGGAGAGCAGAGATGCACTGACTGAAACTCTTCCAGAAACAGCAATAAATTAGGAGTCCATCCACTGCCCCTTCAGCAGTGTAAGTGAAAAGAAGATGAAGCCACCACCCAGGTAAGCCAAGACATGAGCCAAAATGATGCCATCACCGTGAGCATCAAATGTGGACAAAGATGCTGCTTTATTCAAAGATTACTAAGGAGAAATAACTGGAAATGGGACTATGAGAACAAATAGGTCAGAGCAAAGGAAAGCCCCCCCAAGACCCAGAAGGAGATCATTTCTCCAAAACTAGCCATTTGTTGCACATGGAGGCAAATGTTCACAAACTGCTTGGCGTCTTTCATCAAGGTCTGGAAGGGATGGCCTATGAAAACTGGAGCAGAAAACACGCGAGACGGATGGCTGAGGTGATAGGGTGCAGGACTGGGAAAAAGTAAAGACAGGAGTGAAAATAGACATAAATGAGATAAGCAATGAATCCAATAGAACTGAAAACAGAAACTCGGGATTGAAACTCCTTTGGGAGAAAATAAAAGCAGAATTGCAGAGAAATGAATGAATGATACAAGAGAAAATGTCAAGATGTCTTTCAGGAGATAGAAACTGTGACTTGGAGAGGCAGGGAGAGAATGACAGGTTTGGCAGTGGCAAGCAGGACAACTGTTCCCACCCTGGTCCTGGGGGACATTGGATAAGAGGGGAAACACAGCGTCCCTTCATGGGGCTGTGGGAAAGACCCCATCCTCTGGAGGTGGGCAGAGTTCAACCAGTGAGGGATAGGATTTGATTATGAATGTCTCCCATCTTGTGGGGCCACCCTCTGAGGAGTGGTTTTACACTGGCTTCCAGCTTCCCTACTGGTAAGGGAAATGCTCACCATCAGTTGCCCCAAGCTGCTGGCTGTCTTCTCTTCCTTGTCTCTTTTCCCTATGCCCCTACTGTCACCTCTTCAATAAATGACTAACACTTGAATCTTCTGGGTTTGCTTCTGAAAAAACCCAACTAAGATAACCTCCATTATGCTAACACAAAGCTCTCTATCTCTTTCACTGACCAATGAGCAGCATGAGACCCAGAAAGTCACTTCATCTTTCCTCCATCTCTTGAGTTCCAGGACACCTCATCGCCCAGGGCCCCCTGACCCCCACTTCACTGGCTGACCATTCTCCCTCCTACCTTTCACATTGGATTACCTCAGGCTCTGAGCCTCCACCTCTGGTCCTCACTCTCTACCCTTTCTTCTGGTGTTTTGCGTTTGACTCCTTGTTTATGACTCCAGCCAGGCCCATCTTCTGAATTCCAGACTTACTTTAAACATTAATTAAAGGATGAATCTTAACTCTACATTGAGTTTACTTTCCTAGAGTTTTGTGGTCCAGCAGTTACAATGCAAGCTCTTCAAATACATTGTCTTATTTAATCCTTACAACAGCACTCCAAATTATTATGCTTGGAAATACTGGAAAAGCAAACTTCCTAGAGAAGCTTGGAGTCTGTCTGCATTCATGGGGCAGGTGGGGGACAGCACCAGGATGTGAATGGGGTCTTCCTGACCCTGAAGGTCATAATCCTCATGGCCCGTCCACTCTGCATCCTGTAGCCTCCCTTCCTTTGTGCAACAGGCACAGAGATTTTATAAAACAAGAAGCTACCAGAACTGGAAGAGAACTTGGTGACCTTCTAATCCAGTGCCTTCATTTAAAAGCTGTCCCAAAAGGGCAAACCATTTTCCCAAGATTTCTTAGATATCTGCTTGTATTTATAATGGGTGGTTGTTTTCAGGCTTTATGTTTAGGGCTGTAAATGGTCCCAAGATCTGTTTTCTCTTCTTCTTTCTCTGATTTGTATCTCCAGCCTTAGCGGCCCTCTGCATACAGATAGATGGTGCACAATGTCCTAGCTCCCCTGATGCTGACAGGCCTCTAGAAAGAGCACTGGGTAGGGGGCACACCATGTCACTTCCCTGGGATACTTTTTCAGGTGGAGATGATTTTCCAATTGTTCAGACAAAAGACTGGCATTTTAACTATAAAAGCCCAGTAACTAGATCTCCATTAAATATCTACCCATCCCATTAAGGCTATTTATTATGCTGTATCCAGAGCAACTAAACCCAAGACTATGTCTGTGCCAAAGACGTGAATAAAAACTGGAAAAAAAAATTGCTGCCATCCAGATGTTCTTTGGCAATGACAAACACCCAGACATTTGGAAGCATCTGGATGACTGACTGACTTTTTCAGTTTTCATCTGGAAGATGAAGATTGTGCAGACCCAGCGAGATTACAGGCTGGATGATAATAAACAAATCTTTGACAATGTCCACAGGATTCCAAACATCTGGGTGCAAAACTGAAAAATCCAGCTAACCATCCAAATGTTTGGTATCATTTCAACAAAACGTTCGACAGCAGGAGATGGGCAAACAATCCAGAAAAAGAGGCAAGAGGTCCCCAGAGCGGGTTCTGCCTACATAATTATGTTCAGTTTAAAGGGGAAACTGAACTAGGAATGGTAAGGGGTTTTTTTGTTTGTTTTAAATTAGAACCCACACTGAAGATCTCTTTTCTCTCTCTTGGGGGTTTCCAAACCTACTGAAATGAGGGACCTTCTGGAATTGTACAGTCAGGGTCTGATCTGCTTACAGAATATAGGAACTCTCTGGCATCACAACAGATTACCAAAGTCTTCTTTTTGAGTGGTTTCTCAGTTCACCAAAAAAGACAGAAAGTACAGCAAATACACCTGCAGCTTAAGAGCTTGCCAGCCAAGAAGGGAAGGTGATGCTTACCTCCCTGCTAGGGTAGCAAGGAGGGTATGAGTGTGTTGGAAGGTCACGGGCCCTCTTCATCCGAGAGGAATATGACTGTGCTGAGCGAGACGGTCAGGCAAGGGTGAGACACCCCCTCAAAAGTGAATTTCACTCTAGTCTTTAAGTGATGAAGGAAAGACATTTCACAGGCACAGACACATGAAAGAAGCACTGATGTTGGGGTCCAAAGAGGGACGGTC
The DNA here is from genome assembly GCF_020171115.1 of Neogale vison. Classification (NCBI taxonomy): domain Eukaryota; kingdom Metazoa; phylum Chordata; class Mammalia; order Carnivora; family Mustelidae; genus Neogale; species Neogale vison. Next base: position 8,627,935 of record NC_058100.1, read on the forward strand.
CTTTGAGGGAAATTGTCTTTTCTTTTGTGGCTCTCAGAGGACTGATGGCAGCTGGGGCACCAGCAGCAGCACACAGCACCCTTGTGGAAACCACAACATCACACGGGGTCTGTGTGGCCTTAAGGACTGCTCGCGGAGGTGGGAGCCTGGCACCCGTCGGTGGAGACATCAGAGAGCTGAAGTGTCTACAAGATCTTGGACCTAACCTAGTGTGGGCTGGGAAACAAACATTCCTCTGATTGTAACCTGAGCTCGTGATTTTTCTTTCTGCTGTTATTTTCGGGGAAGATCAGGGTCTTGAGCCAAGGGACATTCGAGGCATCTTGCTGTTGCTTTTTGTCTGGGCCCCATTAAGGAAAATGTGAGATTTGCATCTCAAAGCTGTCCTACCTGGGATGCCTGTTTTCTGGTTGTTTCCTTGACAGTCCCAGAGAACAGCACTCTATTAGGGCTGGAGGCACAGAGCGCAGCTTACAGACCAAATGAGGAGAAAGACATCGGGGCAGAAATTAACACTGACACAAAACCATGGACAAACCACAGACACTAATCTCACAGACAACCTAAAGCTGAACTTGCCTTGCCAAGTACCCCTTGAGGGCCTGGTCATTTTGAAAACCACTGTCTAAGACACAGATGCTCTGCTCAGAAGACGCCTGTCTCTAGATCCACCCCAGAAGAGAAGGGAGGGAAAAAGTCCTCCTGAAGGCCCCCAGAGATTGTGTAAACAGTGACGTCCTAGATGCATTCCGCCGGGTCTTCATTCCATTGTGCTAACCACATTTAAAACCAGATGCCAGCTCTCCTTGCCTCTTTGCTCAAAGAATGACTGTCAGCGCGCATTGTTTCTGAGAGAAACTTAAGGCAAGGCGCTCTCCAAGTTCTGTAATTGAAAGTTTAAAAAAAAAAAAAAAAGCCGTACAAAATTTTCTGAGCTTAACACTTTTATAACAAAGCCATCCCTTAGGTTACAGAGAATTAACTTAGAAGCAATTGAAAAACAAACCCAAAATGGGTATATTGTACGTAGAGTCGCTACCGTGTGACCTTGGGGAAATTGCTTCAGTGTCCCGAGCCTTCTGTTCTCATCAGTAAAGCCAGTGGGTTGGAATTCTGTAATCCACAAAGTTCCACCAGCACTCGGGCCGTAGAAGTATCTTCTACAGGGGGGAGAGCGGCATGCGCGAACTGTCGGTACTTCCCGCTCAATTTTTCTATAAATCTAAAACTGCTCAAAGAACAAAAGTCTTTAAAAAAAAAAATGTAAATCTGATCTAAAAATCAGGCAAGCCCAAATGGAGAAACATTCTATGGAATACCTGCCCAGTGCTCTCCAAAAACGCCGAGGCCGGTAAGCACAATGGGAATCTGCCACAGCCTGGAGAGGCCAAGAGCCCAGGACCACGAAGTGAAACACTGTAGCTTGGATAGGATCCTGGGATAGAAAAGGACAGGTCTGGGAAAATGGCTTAAAGCCTACTGTTTTAAAAAACTATCATAACTAACCAAAGATTACGTCAACCCCTAGGAAAAAAGTAAGCTGTGTCACTTTGAACATATAGGACGACATATGGAAAAACACATCAACAGCCTTTGTCTAGCTGTTCATATTCATAACCCCTTTTAGTATTTTGATGATTCTTCTTACCACAAAATGTGTATCTGACAGAGCTGGGCTTATCACTATGACATGCGGACTCTTCTTTTGAGATTTACACACAACATCATTAATTTGTTCTTCACCCAAACTTAACAATAATATAAATCTAACCACTTTGAAATATTTGTCCTTAGGATGTTAATACCATCTTGGTCTTTAGAAATGTCTGTTCTTGACTTAGTGAAACTATTTTTTTTTTTCTGTTGAGTGGGAGTCCCAGCCATCACGGCGCTATTCCCCAAGTGCTCTACTCCAACACGTGTGTGTTTCTGTGAGGAAAATGAAGTGCACAAAAAGGAGGAGAATGGATTCAGTGTTGGTGTTCTTGCTTTCAGAAAACTGAAACAGCAAAAGCCTTCCCTGAGAGAACATATAAACAAATGCTGTTTCTTAATTTAAAAGTACTCACCCAAGATCCCTTGGAATGACTCACTTGCCGCAGAATCCAAATGTCATGTTCCATTTACTAAAACTTAATTGACACAACTGTTATGTTTGACAAATTCCCCTTATAAGGGCAAAGCAGGAAGGTTCCCTAAAAATGGAGCAGGGTGGCAGTGGGTATGGATTATAAGGGACTTGGTATAGGGATGTCATAGTAGATGACTTTACAGGAACCCTCCCAGCTCATACCCTTCTTATTTGAGGACACCATTGTACAACAGGTGCTCATTCATTGGCCATGTCCATACGGCATTCCCTTCTTTCCCCATGGGCGGCTATGGATGATCTGACTTTGAATGAGACCCTGATTCAAAATGAGCCAATCAGATTCTCTCCCCTGAGAATGTGGAGCTGAGATTCAGAGGCTCATTTCATGTGTCCGTTTGAACTGAGGACATATAAATTTGGGAGCCCTTGGAAAACCACGTTTGTCAAAGGTCAAGGAGCAAAGCCCATAAAGTGGTCTGGAAAGAGGGAGAAAGAGAGAGAGGGGGAGAAAGAGGAAGTGAGTGAGGGAGAGAAAGAAGCAAAAAGCCAGAGCTCCTGGGGATGTTCCAATTCCTGCTTCCAGACTTCCTGACACCCTGCCATGTTTCCTGCTCAAGTCACCCTGATTTTCTTACTTCAGTGAAGTTTATGGTCCCTGTAACTACAAGAACTTGACCCAAGACAGATCTTGCAATGCTTGCGACTGGACTTTCACATCAATCAATTTAAACCACATGAAAAAAATATTTTGAAATATTTTCAAAAATAAAATGTTTATTAACGCCACAAATACTTACAAATCCCCTGTTCTGTGTTGAGTAAAAGATAAACAGAATGCGTTTGTTCGACAGATGCAAGGGGCTGGGAGGCCCCGAAGTAAATGTGAGGTTCTACCCGTACGTGAGCAGCTTCTATCTACTCAGCACTACATGCCATGAACTTTGTGAATGTTATCCCCATGATTTGATGGGCTTACTATTAATAAGAGTTGAATTTCAACAATTTTGCCTTTGACAAAATGAAGACAAGTTGCTTTTTTAAAACCATTATTTGTTTCATTTTTCTGCAAGATCTTTGGTTTCCTCCCACTCGGGTAGAGTAAATGCACTCAGGGCAACTGTGTCCACCTAGGGCCCCTTCTCCTACCACAGCGCAAGGGGACCTGGGTTGGGGAGACTCTGAACTCTGGACCAGGTAACCCCTCCAATATCATCCCTCAGAAGTACCCATCGGTTTAGCATCCCCTTTATTAGAACAGAAATACTTTAGTGATGTAAATGAAATACTAACAGACAATGCACAGGTAGACAGCTTAATTAAGAAACATAATTAAATTAATTTTAGGTAGTAAGTTTTAATTGTAGTGGTTCTATTCTATTTCTCATTGAAACGTTCTATCTACCTCTTGTTATTAAGACAAAACGGTATTCCTCGGTTTCAGGGGAAAATGCTCTCTCTCCTGCCACTTACATGTAATCAAGGCAGCTCTTCTCACACACGTTCCCCAAAGTGGCTGCCCAAGCCTTCCTGAACAACCTGGAATGCTTGTCAGAAATGCACACTCCAGGGGCACCTCCAAGGTTCAATCAGTTGAGCATGTGACTCTTGGTTCCCGCTCAAGTCATGATCTCAGGGTCCCGGGATGGAGCCTCCCATCGGCTCCACACCCAGCGGGAAGTCAGCTTGAGATTGTTTCTCTCTGGCTTGCCCCTCCCCCCACTCGTGCTCTCTCCCTCTCTCTCTCAAATAATAGATAAATAAAATATTTAAGGGGAAAAAAAGGAAAGAAATATACACTCCAGGGATCCACCTGGTGTCTGATTCAGAAGGTCTGAGGATGGGCCTGAAATCTTGATTTTTAATGACTTTCCAGTTGATTCTGCTACAATGCTGCGTTGGTAGTTGATTTTCCATTTGGAAGACCGAAGTGTGGCTTTGAGAAGTTTAGTGAAGGTCAGCACGAAGGAGAGCCTGGTTTCCAGACGAGGTACCCACATTCCAGTGTGTGAGCTGCATTCTACCCAAGGGCGTCCGGTGGGGAGGGGATGGGAGCTGAAGTCCTGACTGACCAGGACCGCATCAGCCCAGAGGAAGGGAGCCAGTTCTGAATTTGCTCTAGGACAGTGATGAGCCAGCTGCAGCCCCGTGAGTGATGACGGCCGTGTGATCACAGTTCTCAGGCCACACAACCTCCAGGCCAGCTCAACATCGGCCTCCATCCTTTCAAGGGCGTCCCTCCCCAGGCCCCACCAACACATACACATCTTAATTCTTTTGCTTAAAGGATTTCACTGTAAGCCACAATTGCCTAAAATACATTCTAAGAAACTTGATCCTATATGGTAAATATCATAAACACACACACACACACACACACAATTAACAACACACATTAGCATATTAAAGTCTCAGAGAAGTCCTGTAGTAAAGAAATGAGACTGACTCAGAAAACGTGGCTTAAGTCTGTTTCCCCCCCCCAAAAAGAGAACCAGTTTCTTTCCTTCTTTCTATTTGATCGTTTTCTTCTGAAGACATGTCCCTGGACATCCATTTTCTTCCCTCTGCTGAGTGTCTGTGGCTTAAAATTTAAATTTTGGCACAGGATCACATGTTAGTTGCCAGTGCATAGCACAAAAAATGCCTAGCATAGGTAATACATCAATGCTTATGGAATGGATGAATCGGTGAATAAATGGTTAAGTATTTCTTTTTTACAAGAGGACTATTTTTAAACGTTAAAAATCAACAGCTTTGGGAGGGTGGTTAATATTCCTCTCTGTGCATATGTTGTGTGATGCAAGCTGTGTGTCTGGGTGACTTACTGCCCAAGTGCAGAGGCCACCTCTTCCTAGAGGCTCTCGGCGGCCGTGGCCCCTGTGGTCCTCATTAGTAGAAGAGGCTGGAACCTACCGGTTCCCTCTCATCTCAGCTTGCGCCCTGTCAGGACTTATCAAGATCTTCCCTGCTCAATTCACAGGCAATCATTATTTTAGAACCTGAGATAGGAAGGCAGTAGATTTTATGTGATTAGCCGCTGAGATAAACGTTAATTAGTTTTCAATTTCCATAAAGTACCCCACTGACAGAAAGATTTGTTAAGTCAGTTAATGGCTACAGATGATTGTTCCAAAATTGGGGTGGGGGGGTAGAGAGCTATGAAGACAGGGGCTGGAGAGGAGTGAACAGGAGCAGGAACACATCATATATTATGAGAATAAATGGAAAGGGTACCAAATGAATCACCTGACGACCTAACAGTTGATGATCATTAGGAAAAGATGAATCGGGGCCTGGGAAAAGGTAAGGGACATAAAGCGGGAGACAGTCCAGGCATTTTTATCATTTGACCCCAGTAGAAAAAAATATATACATAATTGAGTCCAAAATCCAAGCACTGGGACACGTACAAGGGTGTAACCATGAACCCTAGATCCCAGCGCTGAGTCTGATGTAGACCCCATTTTGCTTCTGTCCCATCCGGAAAGCTGAGAAATGCTCTCATTTCTTCTTAGAGCCAGGGAAATTGCTATGGATATGCCAGGGCAAAAGGCAGAGGAGAAAGAAGAGTAGCGTGGTGGACTGAGTCCTTCCAGGTTGTAGGGAAAGTGATGTCATGAGGTGTGGATGTGGAAGCTGTGCATCAGTTACGCCTTTGGTCTCCAACCCACACACACTGGCTGGGCCAGCCTCTAAGCTCCCTGACCCTCAGTTTCATCTTTTGCAAAAGAAGGATATTGTTTGTATCCCCCCTGCCAAGTTGTGTCAAAGACTAAAGGAGATGACGTATACACCACCCTTTGTGTTGTGCTTGCTGGGCTCCATGGCGAGTGTTCGGGGTAGTCTGGTCAACACTGTGGCTGTGGTGGCGCGGGCCCATTTAGGGAAGTGCAAAGCATCTCAAGGCCATCAGGGCTTTAGTTCCGAAAGTGGCCAATTGCCGGAGCCCTAGGGTTTGCTGCTGGCGCTTCTAAACGCCAAAGGCAGCTGATGATCTTGCCAGACACAAAACTCAACTCTGTAACAAGCGCCTCCAGGTCCCCCGTTCCACCCATGACCACGCCCAGTCAGTTCCCTGTGCCCAGTAAGTGAGCTCCTGTCAGGTCCACTTACTCCTCTCTGCTTCTGGGTCCAGGGGCCAAGACATGTCCCTGTAATCCGTTTTTCGCCTATCCAATGTCATGGAATAAATGAAAGTCTGCAGTAAATATGCCACCGTTGACCTTTTTCTTTTTTTGCTTCCAATTCTGTGTTCCCTCCAGCACCATCCTCCCTCCTACAATCGTCTGATCCGTCCTTGACCATGGTGCCAAAAGCCAGGCTCCAGATTTTGAGTCATGGCACTTAGCTATGGCAGGCAAACTCTTGTCCGAGCAACATACTTGCTTGTAAAAAGCATTTATTGAGTTTTGTCCAAGTGTCTTCCTGAGGGAGGGGGGAAACTTGAGGGAGCCAGGACAGACTAGGATGTGGTTGCTCTGATACCAAGTTATCCGGAAGAAACACTACATCTTTAGATAAAGGAGTCCATGAAACATGCCACCCGGTCCTATCTCAGCTAAGCCTGTGTTGCCATATGAAACTCAGTGCCATTTTTAACAAATACCTCATATTTCTCCCAATCTTCTGTCCTAGGACCACATCAGGTGTTGGGGGCCATTATTGACTTATTATGGTTTCTTAAGAATATGTTGTTTTCAAAATCTGGGTTAAGCATACACATATCAGGGGCTTGAGTAAGAAAGTGCAGGGCCACGGGGAGAAAAGGTCACTTAGAGATCCTGCTTCTATCCTTGCAAAAATAAAAACAACAGATAAAGAAGGGAAGGAAGGAAGGAAAGAAGGAAGGAGATAAGAGAGGGAGAAAAGGAGGGAAAACATTTCACTAAATCATCAGAAAAATTAGAGGATGTGACCGGACATAATAATATAGAAGGGGGAAATTTTTCATGATGATTTTTTCTTATGTTCTTAAATTTGGATGTTTGATTTATTTTTTAATGTTGAAATTTATAAATAAGCAGGAAATAAGTATAAAGCTTGGGGTTAGAACACAGCTCTCTTCTACAGGAACAAGATGGCATCTGGAAATATTTTCTTCTTTATTTCTTTATTTTTAACACAAAGAATAAAAAGCACATGATGTAGTTAGAGGTGGATTGACAGTGACATTTTATTAATGGTTTGAATAAAGCAATTTCTTTCCAGCTCACAGTACCCAAACAGGCAACCACAACAGCAAGATAGTTTTCCTTATAATTCTGTGTCAGAAACATCCATTAAAGATAAATAACCATACATAATTATATATATTTAATTTGGTAGACATTTCTTGAAGAAAGGGAACTTTATACTATTTTCAAACTCCACCTCTTTTTCCTATTTTTCCTGTTCTGTTTTTGAAGAGAAAAGGCCACGTGACTGCATAATGATCTAGCAAGTCAATACTCCCGGGGATAGATATCACACAATACAATGCAACCTCATTAGACTATTCTGGCATTAAATGGTGTGCTATACACAGCATTTAAATTCAAAAGTCCATCTCAAATCCCCGAGGTCTGGTCCATGCAGCAAAATTATCTGGAAAATTCATGCTGAATCCTTCCATTACCCCAAATCATCTAGGTATTAGATATGTTGGTATAATTGTAGAATAAACAAAGAGCACCTATAAGAGAAGAAGTAAAGGCCATTTGTGCATAGCTTGGTATAGCAAGGGAGTCAGCCACCATCAGTGCTTTTGGCAGAGACTCAAATATAGGCAGAAAAGTGAGAATGCTCTTTTATAGTGGAAAAAAAAGAGAGAAGGTTTCAGGTATGTCCTTACTGGAGGCTGTTGGGATGCGGGAGCTGTAAGTAAACTAACTAGAAGAGGGGCATTCTAGGTGATTGGTTTAGGTGCCTCTTTGGCTTTCTCCAGTTGGTCCTAAGTTGGAAATGGAAGCAAAACTGGGGAAAGCTCTCCGTTAATCAAGCCCTGGCTATTCAGGACCAATGGTGACAGGAGTTGTTAAATGGCTCCCTCGACTGGTTATATACACAGGGGTTTGGCCTCCTGGATTGGTTACTGCAGATAATAGGTTGCCTTCCTGGACTTCTTGCTGCAGATTGTGGGTCAGAGTTCTATTTTTATGTATAGTCTGGTCATTTTTCATGTGTATATTTAGTCTCTCATAAGTAAGTAATTTCCTATAAGCCTGCTATTGGCTTTCTTCTGTCATGAATAACCTGAGTACTTCAAAGAACTCAAGTTGGGGCACCTCGGGTGGCTCAGTCGGTTTAGCATCTGTCTATGGCTCAGGTCTTGATTCTGAGGTCCTGGGATCGAGTCCCAGATCGAGCTCCCCACTCAGCAGGAAGCCTGTTTCTCCCTCTCCTTCTGCCCTCCCCCTCCTTGCTCTCTGTCTCTGTCTCTCTCAAATAAATAAATAAAATCTTTAAAAAAATCAAGTTCTTTAGACCTGATACATCCTTTTACTTATGGCACCTGCATAGCCCCCCATGGTTTAGTTAATGGCTCATGTGCTCTACGGCTTCATTTACATGATATCCTATTAGCCAAGTTCAACAAATATTTATGCAATTATTACTACTCTGTGCCAGGTTCTAGATGTATAGATACATTAGTGAACAGGCTTCTATTTTATAGGAAGAAGGAGAGGATAAATAGGCAGAAAAATAAAGGAGTATTTAATAGAATGCTGATTTTAAAAATGCTATATGGTAGTCTCTGAGGAGAAGACATTTCAGCTGAAATCTGAATGACAAGGAGCCAGCTCTTCAAAGATCAGAAGGAAAAATAAACCAGGCAGAGGGACCAGCTGGAGCAAAAGTTCAAAGATGGAGGAAGTGGCATGTTCAAGGAATTAAAAGACCCATGTGGCTAAAACATAGTGATCTAGGGAGAATAGTAATAGTAGAAAATGGAGAAATAAGCAAGTACCAGAGCATGTGTGGTTTTTAAACAAGATAAAAAGATTATTTCTTGTTTTAACTGTAGAATGATAGAAGGGCACTGGAGAGTTTTTAAACAGCAGAGGAATTACCATTCCACTTGTATTTTTTAAGGATCACTCAGAGATCTGGGTGGAGAGTAAGTTGTCAGGAGTGAAAGCAAAAGGACCCGTGAGGAGACTGACAGGAGCCAGGGTAGCTGAGACTAGGGTTATAGCAATAGAGGTAACAGAGTGAGTGGACAGGAGCCCATCTGTTAGACAGGTGCAGTCATGCATATCTATACGAAGAGGTGGGGTATGCCGATGAGGAATGAGAGAAACTTTCCATTTGGGGTTGAGCCACTGGGCGGATACTAGTAACCAAATGACACAGGAAAGACTAGAGCAGGTGTAGACTTTAGAGAAGGGGATGAAGAATTCTGTTGGCACCGATTTTTGTGTATTGCCCTAAGGTGCAGATCTAGGGAAACACAGTTAAAAGCTGTGACTGTGTAGTTGAGAACAGCGACCAAGTAGCTGAGAACAGTGTATGCTATCGGAAGGCCACCATGGCAACTCTGAGGAGTCCTCCACCTCCAATGGCTGGAAGGCAAATATGGCAGGGGATCAGACACTAACTCTGTCTGGTTAAGTCTGAAATGTTAAGTGCCGATGAACTGCCTCCACACCATGCGAAGAGCCCTGTGGAGAGGAGTGGAACCATGAGATGGGGGATGGGAATGTTTGGAAAGACAAAGATGGGGCTGAAAACTTTGGACAACAAAAATCCCTCAGTCTCTCTTGTCAGAGAAAGCAGTCCTCCCCCGCACCCTCTCCCTCCATTTTCTCCTCCAACTGGTCCTTCTCTGGATGAAAGGCTTCCAGTGACACCTGGAGCACCTGCTCACCAGCTGATGCCAGTCCTCCTCAGGCCAACCCCCCCACCCCCAGCAGCTCCTACTGCCTCCAGTCCTAAAGTAAGTGTTCCATTATACAGGTAGAAGTTCTGCTCCATGAGGAGAAGTCTCAACATAAAAATAATTGTAAGATTTCCCCAAACAGAAGTAGGGGGAGCTCAAGGATGGATTGTAAGGCCATTAGACTAGAAAGAATAAATATTGGATAAACAAGCTGCTTTTGCTGACCTCAGTACACTATCCCCAAACTGGGGGTTTAGTGTTTTGGCTACTCAAAACCTATCATTAGCCATGACCTTGAATTAAAAAGATCAAAATGCCAGGACTTCACTAAATTCTGCAAAGCAGAGTCTGAAGGCTCAGGAAATGGGAAAGTGGGTCCATTATATGCACTCTGCTCAGATATTCTTTAAATATACTTCTCCCTGTCCTCCCACCCCCAAGGAGGAAGGCCCAAAGAACACTCCCTTCAGCAAGGAATTAAGAATAACACTGGGGAACAAGGCACCAGTCCTGCTGCACGCTCTTGTGGTAGCTGTCCTCTACAGTCTTGGGAAACTGGTAGGGGTTAATACAATAGATCTGGGTTCCCTAAACTAAATGGCACCAATGGGATCCTTGCATTGGTACAGGCCAGGTGATATCACTTAATTATCAGAGACGAGGAGGGTAATTACTATCACAGTCCACAATGACAAAATAATAATCAGAGTGTTTTAATGTACAATGATGATTAATCACAGGTCCCTAGATGTAACATAGATACGCTCTCTACGAAGGTTGCTTGACATATAAAAGAAAAAATGTTTTAGGTATGATGTGCAGAAACCTAACCTATGTTTCTATACTGGGGATTCCCAACCCTTTAACCAGTTCCCAGAATTAAGCCAGTTCCCAGACTCAGAGCCCCTTGACTGTGGAGGAAGCCAGATCAATTTAAGTTTGGACCCTATAATACAGCCATATATACATACCATGTAACTTATAAACCATAAAACTCCATCACAGGGATCTGAAGCTATTTACCGGGATAACTGTATACTGGAATAGGGGAAATAATCAATTTCCTGGAGTTATCAGATACTGGCTCTGAACTAATGTTGATTCCCAGGGACTCAAAATACCATCATTATTCGCTTGCCAAGTAGGGGCTTAGGGAAGTGAGAGAGTAGTTGGGGTCTTGGCCTAAGATCTTTATGTTATAGTAGAGATCAGATAATAGATGGAGTCTTGGCCCAGCTCATTTTACAGTGGGCCCATGCAAACTCATCTGGAGTTGTTCCACTGGCCCCAGAATGGATAATATAAATAGAAATACTAGGTTAAAAAGCAGAATCTGTACATTATTCCCTTCCCTTGAAGTAAGGATTTTCTGTTAGGAAGGACCAAGAACTTGCAATTGACCTCCTTCCACACCTACCAAAATAGTAAAGCAAAATCAGTACCATAAACTCGGAAACTGCAGAGAATAGGATCTCTGTCAAAGACTTGGGAAATGCACAGATGAAAATTCCTTCCTAATCCTCGATAAAATTACCTATGTGTCTGGTGCAAAACCCAGATTGGTAATAAAGAATGGTAACAGATTAATGGAAACTTAATTATGTTGTTACTACAATCATAGTTGCAACTCTAGAGGAACAGTATTTACTAGAACAAATGCATCACCATCCCTGACCTCAGATGCCCAGCTATTGACTTGGCAAATGTTTTATTTACATTTCAGTTGGTAAGAATAATCCTGCAGCCATTTGCATTTACATGTCAGTGTTAACAATATACTTCTATAGTGTTTGCTCCAAGTTCCAACTATCTTGCTGTTAAAACTGCACCAGTACCCTATGGAACACTGCAACATAACTGTTCAGCATCAATGTCATTTAACAACATTCTGCTGCCGAGAATTGTTAGTCATGGAATAATAAAATTCTTCGATGCTTTAGTAAGACAGACACATGCCAAATGGTAAGAGTTAGACCCTGCAAAAGTTCAAAGTCTTGCCACATTAGGAAGTTTCTCAGGGTCCCCTAGTGGTCCAGAACACATTGACACATTCCTTATAAAGTGACAGACTGGTTGTTATACCACCTATCACAAAGGCAAAACACAATGCCTCAGTGGCCTTTTGGTTTGGGGACACAACATATACATATTTTGGCATAGTATTCTGACCCATTTACCAAGTAATCCTTAAATCTGTTGGTTTTGAGTAAATCCCAGAAGAAAGGGCTCTGTGACAGTTGAAAGCTATGATGCAAGATGCCTTTGTCACCCAGAAGATCCATTTATAGAGGAACCATCTAAGCCAGACACAGATGTAGCATGGAGCCTCTGGAAGGCCCAGCGGGAAAACCACAGTGTAGCCCCTGAGTAAAGCCAAGCTCGGATCTGTCAACAATTAATATGCATTTGAGACTAGCTCATGACATGCCACTGGTGTAGACTGAATGCCTGACAATGGGTCACCAAGCGACTATGTGATCTGAACTTCCTATAATGACCTGGGTGGTATCTATAGAACCACAAAATCAAACAGACACAGAATCAGTTTTGTTATAAGCAGGAAGTTGTACATGAAAGATTGAGCCCAAAATGGTTAAGAAGGCACAGGTGACTTGCACGAAGGGGTAACCCAGCCTACTGTGTTACCTGTCCACACTGTGCTTCAATGCCTCTTCCTCAGCCTATTTCTATGGACTCATGTGGTATTCCCCATGACCAATTAACAGAAGAAGAAAAAACAGTGGTGTGGTTTATGCATAGATCTATACATCTACACAGTAAGCAGCCAGAATTCTGCAGATACCAAAATATATTCACATTAAAGTGTGGCCCTGAAAGACAGTAGTAAGGGAAGTCCTACAACAGGGCAGAACTGGGTACGGTATATTCTATCACACACTCTGTAGGGAAGGAAAGATAGCCTGAGTTACACATCTCTCCTGATTCATGGGCAGTGGCTAATGGGTTGGCCAGCTGATTAGGACTTTGAAAAGGACAAAATTGGAAAACTGATGACAAGGTGTACTTAAATGGTGCTCTGAGAATAGAGAATCAAGAGATTATGCTGATAAATGCCCACTAGAGCACATCCACAAGTGAAGGAGACTCCCAATAAATACATGAGCATTGGCTGATGACCTACTAAAGATGAAAATCAACCTTGTCCCTAGCCACCCCAGTGTTTACTCAATGGATCCATGTACAACATGGCCCTGGAAGCATGGAGGAAGACTCCATGTGGACTTAAAACCATGGCCTTTCTCCAGCAGAGCAAGTCCAGCTACCAATCTAGTTATGCTGAGTGACCAATCTGCCAACAGCAGAGACCAATGCTGAGCCCTTTCTGTGACTCTATTTTCTGAAGGGACCTGTCAGCTTATAGGCTGGTGTCATTGGACTCTGTTTATTAAAAAGTAGGTAGCACCTTATCTTCACAGGCACAAATACACATTTGGTTTTCCTACCTTAAGTATTTTGGTCAGCATCATTATTTGTAAACTTAAAAATGACTCATCCATTATGATGGTATTTCAAACAACGGTGCCAAAGAGCAGAAGACATATTTTATAAAATAATGACATATTTTACAACCACAGAACTCAGTGGTTTTTATTAAATTCCCCAACTTGTAGAGGCAGCTGGCTTGATAAAGTGGTGACCTGGCCTACGGAAGGTTCTATCACGGTCCCAGCTGAAAGATAACACCCTATATAATTGGGCTACTCTTTTTCAGATGTCAGACCTGCTTTAAACCAACATCACCTTGCTATAGTCAAGATACATGGATTTAGAAGTCAAGAACTGGAACTGGGAAAGTTTTCTCTCACTATCATATCTAATAATCTACGAGAAGAATTTCTCCTTCCTATTCCTATAAGCCTCAGTTACGTTTTTAGAGATTCTAGTGCCCAGTGGAAAAAAGTTCCACCAAGGAGCCAAAAGATCCTTCAGATGAACTGGAAGCTACATCTGCCTTCTGTCTATTTTCAGTTCCTTTACCTCTAAACCAACAAGAAGAGAAGAGATCATTGTATGAGGTGGGGTAGTTAATTCCAATTATCAGGAGAAATTTGGTTACTGCCATACAGAAGCAATAAGAAAGACCAAATAGAGAAAAAAAGGAATTCACTGGATTGCTTTTAGTACCCCTTTCCCCACAACCTTGGTTAACAGAAAGCTGTGGGAACCAAATAAAGACTTGGCCATCAAGAACTCCATTTCTGAAGAAATGAAGGTTTAATTATCCCTTTGAAGTAAAGAGCCCCGTCCATCTGAGATGCTGGCAAATGGTAAGGGACATGAGAAATCGGTGGTGGAAGAAGGTTGCCAGGAATACCAACTAACCCTCATGATGCCATAGAGGCAGAGATTGTATTTTCTTCTTTCTCATTTTTCCCTTAGGAGCTTAAACAGAGGACCTAATGGTGGCTCATGTTTAAAATTTCAGGGGGAGCATGATTAACCTGACATCTCCCCCTAATGATGAACTTGCTGTGGGATTGAGTCCTCTGTTTGAGATGCTAAGGAGAGAAAAGGAAGAGACTGTGCTGAATGTCACTTGTTTACTTTACAGATCCAGGCTCTAGCTTTCTCTCCCCTGCCTCCCTCTATAGCAGTCTCATCCGTAACTAGTACATCCGATACGGCTTACACGCCTCTGCCCTCAGCTAATTGGGCATCTCCAGCATGAAACTGAAGGCTGGCAGGAGAGTGATGTCAGGAAACATTCCCCTGGTTTCTCCCTGAAGTTGTTTCAACGTTGTTATGAACCTTGACCGCAGATCACTCCTCCTCTCCAGATAGCCTGCTCTATATGACTCTATCCTCGTGGGTTCTGTTAAGACTCCCCATCCTCATCCTTCAGGCCTACAGGGGTAACCGCTCTGCTCTGCCTGCCCCAGGCTCCTGTGCTACCGCACACCTGCCCCCACATTGTATAAAGCCTCCTCCAAGTATCTGAATTTGAATGCAATGTCTCTTTCTTGTCCAATATAGTTGGTAACCAACAACTGAGAAAAGGAAAGAAGAGATGATGATAGTTATTTTGACCTACAGTTATCAGCATGGTGGCTTTAAAGCATGTCTACAATTCTTTAGTATTCTTCCCTTTAAGAGGTAGAACTTAATTCCCCTCCTTGAGTGTGGGCTGGACTTCATGGCTGGCTTCCAAAGGATGTGATAGAGTGAAGGGGGCTTTACTGTACTGTTTCAGGGACTAGGTCATAAAACTCACTGTGATCTCCCCCTTGCTCTCTTGGACCATATTTGTGGAACCCTCCACGGCTCTGGGGGAAGCCAGCTGCCACGTCAGAAAGGCCAGCCGACAGCCATGGGAGCTCATGATCTGGGAGGCAGATTCTCTACCCTCAGCCCAACCTGCACAGGACGGCGGCAGCCCCAGATGACTTCCTGACTGTAACCGCATGAGCTGCTCTGAGCCAGCCCCGGCCCGCTAAGCCACTCGAAATTCCTGATTTGCAGAAACTGTGAGATAATAAATGTTTATGGTTTGAAGCCACGAAGTTCTGGGTAATTTATTATGCAGCCGCAGATACCTGATAAACTTGG
This sequence comes from Neogale vison, assembly GCF_020171115.1. NCBI lineage: Eukaryota > Metazoa > Chordata > Mammalia > Carnivora > Mustelidae > Neogale > Neogale vison. The sequence goes on from NC_058100.1 coordinate 8,643,450, forward strand.
ATACAACTAAGATGATATATTAATAATAGCAGTAGGTAATATTTATTGGATGCTTATTATACATCACTTACTGTGCTAAATGTTTCATTTAATGTTCACATGTACCCTACGAGGCAAGCACTATTATTAACCTCATTTTATAGATCAGGAGCCTGAGGCATAAGCGAGTTAAATATCTTGCCCAAGGACACAGACAGCGCTGTATTTCATGGATTATAATATGCACATTTTTTCATGTTTACCATCTCTGAAATCAGGATGCTTCTTAACAATCGTGATGTCTCACAATTGCTGGCAACCAGGCAGCAGTTTAATATAACTGCAATTGTGTGCGCCTGTGTGACCTTGGCCGTGGCCATTCACGGCGTTCTCCCAGCCGCCGAGTTGTGTGCATGGTACCTAACAGCTGTTTAAGACATTTTCCAAAGTGTATTCTAGGACTTGGAAATGAAATTAAAAATTACTGTGTACACAAAAAGGCAATAGAGCAGCAGATCATAAATTTTATATTTGAGATGCAAATATTTATTGCTGAAGGAATGACAATTTCCGTATTTTCTAGCAAAACGACTATCCCGTCCTTTGCGAGACCTAAAAAGGATGATGCCCATAAAGAGCGAAAGCTGTTTCTCTTTATTCCTGAGATATGTGCAGAAGGACTGTATATCACATGACAAGCAGGGCACTGTAAAGAATGGCCAGAATCCTTGAAAAGGAAAAAAGAAATTTCAAGGCAATGAGACGTTGGTAGAACTGAGGCAGCTGCCATGCAGAACCACTATTAAGTTTAATTGGTAACACTGTGTTCCTTCGTAGTGTTTAAAATAATAATGATGTATCTTATGATTGGTGGTGTCTTAGAGATAATACAACATGTTAAGTGGTGGGACTTGGGTTTGAACCTGGTTTGTGTAATTTCAAAGTTCATATTCTTGATCATTACTCAAAGGTCTCCCTTACAATCCGGCTTATTGGGAGTTCAGAGAATGCCTAATAAACTCAATACAGTAACTTAAGGAAAGGTTATTCAAAATTATTTCCCATCTCTGAAAAGGTTCAGGGGATTGTTTGCACAACAGTGGGAATATACTGGATCCTACTAAACTGTGAACTTAAATTTGACTAAGATGATAAATAGTATGTGCATTTTAACACAATTAAAAATATAAATGTGCTACCAAATGTTTTTCCTCTCAAGTATCCAGTTTATTTCTGTCTCTGGGCCATAGTGGAAGGTATTGGCAGGCAGTGGAAGATAAGAGTTATTTTGTACCAAAATATCCAAAAAGCTGGTTACAAGGATGTACACATCTGTCCAAACTCATCAAACCAAATGAGAACATTTACTGCATATAATGAATGCCTCAACAGTAACAAAGCTAAGTGAAAAATTTGAGTGAAGAACCAGGCACAGGAAAAAAGCAAATGCTTAGTAAACATTATAGATAGTAAAGAAACTTAGAAATTGTTGAGTTCTAAGATCTTCCATCTTATTTCCATAATTTATCATCTTTGCCCCTCCATTTGAGCTTGGTGCATGTGTGAGAAGAAATTACACCCTGTCTATGGCATGCACCTTGTCTGCCAATATTGTTTGCAAAAGAAGGGCTTTGACATTATGTGTCCATGATGATCTCATACTGATTCCTAGGGAAAATCATACCTCTATCCAAGTAGTCACATACTTAATATTTGCTTAATAGTCCAATTTGTTAATTTAACTTGGAACAGAGTATCTATTAAGTTTAGTTGACAAAATGGTTTCTTTCTTCAGTTTCCCTTTGTGAAGTAGAAGGAAAGTGCCAGCAAGTTTCTTTCCCCCTCAACTTCAAACAGTTGGGAGGAACCTCTCCAGTCCTCACTGGGAGCAGAAAAGAAGGAAATTACAGGAGTATTTCCCCTAAATCTTTTCGTGAGTTGCCGGTGGGAATCCTGTGCTTATACTCGCCAAAGAGTGCAAGTAACACTTGGAACAAATGAGCTCACGTTCCAGAGCCACTTCTGTTTAGGAAGATAAACTAATGCTGGGGAAAGGGCAGAGTGTTACTCAGTCCCTGCCAGGAAGGCTGGGGAACAGACTTTTCCTCTAGAGCACGGGTGTTGGGTGGGAGGTAGGAAAGAAGAGGAAACTCAGCACAAGCCGATAAAGCTGCACGCCCGGCTTCTCTCCGTCCAACGCCAAGCAACAGAACTGAAGAAGAAAAATCCATTTTAGCCTTGTGTTGCAAGATTAGGCTAGCGAGTGTTGCTGTGAAGATAGTTGGGTAATCTGCCCACCACCAGAAACAAAGTCACAAATCAAATCACAGTCCCCACCAGAAACAAAGGAAAGGAGTTCAGGGTTTCGCTCTGTCCTTGTGTGCCACTCTACCTCAACCCATAGAATTACCAAGGGTTTACTTGACTGCCATGATCTGTCAAAGACCAGAGAGAGGCCAAGCAGGGACAGACATGAACAGGTGAGCCCATTACATAGTTCCTGTTAATTTTAGAGGAATGAGTGATTTCGGGGTGGGGATGGGAACCCCAAAGCCGGAATACGAAAACACAGTAACTCATACAGGGTTTGCCAAGAGGGCTGAAAAAGAAATGGCTTACCAGCTCAGAACCTCTGTTTCTCCTACCGTAAAATGAAATCAATATTTAATTATCTCTCTCAAGTTCTCTCTCTCCCCACCCCCACCTCATGTGTCCATCTTTCTCCCTCTTCTTCGCTTATTTAATTGCTATTTCTTAAATACAACTATATGATGGCCACTGATCCAGGGCTATAAAATGGTGGCCAAACCAGCCTTTCTGTCTTCACAGAGCCTACAGGCTAGTGAGGAAAACATATTTTTTAGATGAATACTATTAACACGAAGAACCGAGGACTCACTTAGTGGAGTAACGTGCGAGGTACTATGCGGAGAAGTCCTCTGCTGGAAATTCCTTACCGGAAACAACAATGAAGACATTAAGGTTGACAGACGAGAGAGAGACAGCAGGATTATGGAGCATCAGCAGCTCAGGTGGGATGTGCAGGGAGAGTAAAAGCCAGGACAGAGAGAAAGAGAAAAGGCCTCTCAGCTAACTCCCATTCTACCCTCACCTCTCAATGCTTCTCTGTGATGATGGCCCAACTCCAGCTGACCCCACGTTTTATCTGCAGTCCATATAGCCAACAGCATTTTTTTTTTCTCTCTGTGGCCTTCATATCTTTTTTTTCTCCCCCAGTGGAGCGGGGAGGTGACTGGGGAGCAGAAGGGCATGCACGCTGGGTTCTTGCGCCCAGGACATCGAGACGGCAGAGGAGGGCACTGGGGAGGGTGAGGTTTCCAAACCATACTGTCAGGGTGAACTTACGTTGTTGTTAATGACTTTGACGTTATTAGGCTAGACAGAGGGATGTCGATGTGAATCATCTTCAGTGTTGTTCCATATTCATAATGGACTAAATATAGTCAGAGGAATGGGACTAGCGGGCACAGGCCCCTGGATGGTCATAGTAGATGATTCCCATGATGAAATTAAGTGCCAGCCCAGCTCTTTTGTTCCCCAAGGGGCACAGAAACACATATCCCACCCTCCAACCCAAAGATGAAACCAAGACGTGGTTGTTAGCTTTCTACCCTTCTTTCCCAGTAGCCAAATTCAAATACCATTTCACAAGGCCAGGCATTTTGCTCTGATTTGTGGAGATTTAGAATGCATAGATCCAGCCAGAGGCGGCCAATCCCAAGACAGTCTGTGCCTCTGTCCAGTGCCAAAGCCTCGAGGCCATGATTTTCATTAAATGAGAAGGTTAATGTTTTCACTTATGTAAAGAAGAATATGAAGGGATGAGGGGAGGGATTGCAACTAAGAAAAGAAATAAGCTTTATTCTTTGTAACATAATGAAAGGAGGAGGTAGAGCAGAGGAAGAAGTACAACAAAGGAGTCACTGATCTACTCAATAAAATTCAAAATTAAGAACTCAGCTGGTAATGTCTAGAATGCTAGAAGTCTCAGATCATAGGTTTTGATGGATTAAATTTAATGTTAGCTGTATACGCATGTGTCATTGAGCATTTAGTTTTAAATAAAGGCAAAAGAAAGGACTTACCCAGTTGGTTTTAATTTATAAAATGTCTGATTAAAAATAAAATATGCTTGATATAAAAGATAAAATACATGAATAAACAGAAGTAAAATTACATGTAATCCATCATCGTGTGTATATACATATATACATATATACTGATCTAAATATACATATATGTACATACTAGAGAATAATCTAGAAGTTTTTACTCTGCACACTAAAATTCATTACCAAGATCTGCATCACTGGGTTTGATAATCACTCTTATTGGTTTTAGAAATAATTCTGGAGTTAGAAAATCACTCCAGAATTATTATGTGTATTGGGTTGTTTTACTGTCAGCTTGGCTAAACCAAGAACTATATTACCCAGAGTCCCCTTCTGAATGATTCCAGACTACAGCTGCTAAGAGAAGAACAAGCATAAAATTCGGGACTTGAAAGTGAAGCAGCCATTACTCTGAAGTTCTCTACAGTTTGATATGACGACAAGCAGTTTGCCTAGCAAGTTCCAGCTTTCGCTCATTCTCCTTCACTCCATGTCCAGCCCTTCTGCTCCACTGTCCATCTGAGGACCAACAACAGCCCAGCCCACCTCCAGCCTCCTTGCAGCAGACCCCTAGAGGTCGGTACAGACACAATTGCTTCCCAGTTTCCCCTCCACAAGTTTCTCTCTACACAGTCCCACTCTAGACATCTATCATGCTTGGTTTCCTAGTTTCCCTTACTTTACCTTTTTCCCCCCCTTACCTTAGTTTTCCTTACTTGTCTACACACATCAGTGTCTCCTTCTGTGAGCCTCTAACTTCCCATTCCACAACCCCGTTTCTTAAACTTCTCTCATAATTCTGTAAGGTATGATCTCTATGATGAATGCCTGACCCCATTACATTCAGAATTGTTCTGCTTCCCTAACCAAACCCTAGCTGACACGTGATTATTTATTCCAGATGTATTTCCAGATGAACAGAATTTAAAGGATGGGAATCCCTGATTTTACTGTGTTTAGAGGCATTAATGACCTTACTCCATTTAGTGGTAAATGGGACTCTAGTAGCCCATGGCATGCCGTAGCAAAATGGTTATTTAAGCATCACCTGGAATCAAGTGCCTATAGAATACAAGGATTTGAGCAGCCAAATAACTTACTCCATAGAGCATTTTAGCATAAATAAAGAGTGGATGGACTATCAGGGATTTTAGAGAACATGGAAAAAGAAGATGAGCATCTCCCAACTTCAGATTTCCAGATCTAGATCCAGATAAGTGACCACAAAACATCTGTGGCTATTTTATGTAAAACAGCAAAAGTAATTTATCTCTTACAGCTTGAGGCTGAGATATCTAAAAACTAAACAAAGTACAATCCTGTGGGTAGAATTACCCATTGAATTACAATGCAAGTTGAATTTATAAGCTCTCAAAATCTCTTATGTTAAATTTAAGGCATTAATGGAAAGAATTAGGACATGAAAATTTGGAATGATGATATATGAATAGATCCAAATGAAGCCAAGGAACTTGAACTCTCATATTCTGCAAGATTTTTTTTTTTCTGTTATTGGCAACATACTGTTTTGCCCTATCTGAGATTAGTCTTTCTTTCCTTTAAGAACCTGTGATGGATGGGGTGCCTGGGTGGCTCAGTGGGCTAAGCCTCTGCCTTCGGCTCAGGTCATGATCTCAGGGTACTGGGATCAAGCCCTGCATCGGGCTCTCTGCTCAGCGGGGAGCTTGCTTCCTCCTCTCTCTCTGCCTGCCTCTCTGCCTACTTGTAATCTCTGTCAAATAAATAAATAAAATCTTAAAAAAAAAAAAAAAAAGAACCTGTGATGGCATCTCTTGTCTTGCAGAGCAATGCTGATCCTCCTCAAGACCTATCCGTACAACCATGCAGTACTTTTAGAGCTATGTCCAGCTCGAGTCCCATCAGGTCCCCAAGGAGTCATTTTAAAGTGTGACCCATAAGAAGATAACACAGAAAATGAATCCAAGATTTGCTGATTCTATAATAAAAAGTCTGCGGCAACATGTATAAGAAAGGAACCTAAAAGTTTGGATCAGAATGGAAGGGAAAGAATACTAGAGAAGGACAAACTTATTGACATGAGTACAATAAGCAATGGTCCTGAGTTCAGTGTTTTAATCTGAGGGACTTAGAAAGGCCTTAACAGTTTGTATAAAAATTAAGATCCAAGTTCGTGCTAACTAAAAGAGATGAACTTCAGATATAAGTAAAAAGAAACATGTTTTTTTAAAGAAAGACACACCAAACAGTAAGCATAAGCATATCATATCAGGGAAAATAGATTTCAAAATAAAAAATATGACCAGAAATAAAGAGAAACATTTACTAATGATAAAGACCATCTCCTCAGAAGACAAAAGATTAGTAATGTGTATGTGTACATAACAGAGCTTAAAAATACATAAAGTAAAACCTAACAGAGTGAAATAAAGAAGTTAGTCTTAGAGATCTTAATACTCCACTATCATAATGGATAGTACAGCTGATAAAAATTTGTAAGACTGTGAAGATACAAATGACACTTTCAAATACCTTCACCTTAAAGATATTTATACAGTATTATCCCCAAAATGAAAAATAGAATACACATTGTTAAAAAGATATAGATCATATTTTGAGCCATAAATAGCTCAATAAATCTCAAAGATTGAAGTATTACAGTATTTTTACCATATGGATTAAATTAGAAATTGGTAACAAAAATATCCCAAAATATTTTTAAACTAAACAATACTTTTTTTTAAAAAAGATTTTATTTATTTATTTGAGCGAGAATGAGTGAGAGAGAGCATGAGAGAGGAGAAGGTCAGAGGGAGAAGCAGACTCCCCAAGGAGCTGGGAGCCTGATGCGGGACACGATCCTGGAAGTCCAGGATCATGACCTGAGCTGAAGGCTGTCACTCAACCAACTGAGCCACCCAGGTGCCATAAACAATACTTCTTAATAAGTCATAAATCAAAAATATAAATCACAAATAGAAAACACTTTGAACTAAATGACAATGGAATGATAATATATAAAATTTGTTAGCTATAGGAGAAATAGTACTTAAAGGGAAATTTATAGCCTTCTATGTTTATATTAGAAAGGAAGAAAGATTTAAAATCAGTGATATAAGTCTTTATCTCAAGCAAACTAAAACCACAGAAAAGGAAAAAAACATATGGGCAGAAATCATTAAAGAGGAACAGACAAATATAAGAAATTGATAAAACCAGTAATCAGTTTTTTGAAAGATTAATGAGGTTGATAAACTGATGGCTGATTGACTGAGGAAGAAAAGAAAGAAAACACAAAGTACCAACATGAGGAATGAAAGTGGGGATATTGTTACAGATTCTGCAGATATTAAAAGGATAATAAGGCCAAATTTTATCCTAATACATGCAACATCTTAGATGAAATAGCCAATCTCCTAGTAAGACACAATTTATTAAAACTGACACAGAAGAAATAGGAAATGGAAGTAGTCCTATCTATTTTAAAAATTGATTCGATAATAACAAAATTTTTCCAAAAAGAAAACTCCATGCTCAGAAGCTTTCACCAGTCAATTCCACCAAATACATAAAGAAAAAAGTAATAACAGTCTTTAAAAACCTTTTAGAAGGGGAGCCTGGGTGGCTCAGTGGTTGAGCCGCTGCCTTCGGCTCAGGTCATGATCTCAGGGTCCTGGGATTGAGTCCCGCATCGGGCTCTCTGCTCGGCAGGGAGCCTGCTTCCCTTCCTCTCTCTCTGCCTGCCTCTCTGCCTACTTGTGATCTCTGTCTGTCAAATAAATAAATAAAATCTTTTTTTAAAAAAAAAAAAACCTTTTAGAAAATAGGGAGGAAAGAGAAACTCCATAATAATAAAGCCCATATAATTTAATATCAAAATTCAACAAGATATCACAAGAAAAGAAGATCACAGGTTAATATCTTTTATTACATGAACACAAATAATCCTTAACAAAATTTAGCAATTCTCTTCAAGACTAAGTGGAATTTATTCCTGAAATGCAATGTCAGTTCAATAATTAAGAATCAAAATAATTAATCACAATGACAGAAAAAAAGAAGAAAAATATGACCACCACAATGGAGATGAGAAAGACTGTCAAAATTCAACACCTACTTATAACTTTAACAATTCTCAAACTAGGAATAGAAAGAAACCTCAACCTGATAAAAGAGATCTATGAAAAACCTATGCAATCATTCCTAATGGTGATAATGGTGACATATTGAATGTTTTCCCCTGAAGACTGGGAGTAAGACAAGGATGTCTGCTCTTACCGCTTCTAGCATTATCCAGGGCAACAGGCAAGGGAGGGGGGAATATGTACAGTTTGAAAAAGAAGTAGTAAAATAGTCATAAATGAAATAATTGTGTACATAGAAAACTATGAATTTTTTTAAAAGATACTAAACCTCATAAATGGAATTAGAAAGGTCACCAGATACAAGGTCAATATAAAAAACTAGTAAATAATTGGAAAATGAAACTTCAAAATCCCATTTACAATAGCATCAGCAAATATTAAAAAAAATGTAAGAACAAATTTAATAAGAATCGTTGAAGTCTCGTGCCCTGAAAATACAAAACAGCTGATATAACTTAGCACTGAAATAGAGATCGCATTCCCATAGAACAGTATCTCAACATTGTTAACATGTGGGTTCTCCTCAGCCAGATCTACAGATTGAACACAGCCCCTACCATACCTACAGGGTTTTTAAAAATAGAAACTGATAAGTTGATTCTAAAATAATATGTGGAAAATCAAAGACCCAGAATAACCAAAACAATCTAAAAAAGGAGTGACTGAAGTTGAATCCTGAGCCCTGATTTCAAGACCTACCATGAAGCTACAGTACTCTAGTGTGGTATTGGCATAATGATAGTCAGATCAATGGAACAGAACGGAGGGCCCAGAAATAGACCCCCACATATAAAGTAAATTGATTTTCAACAAAGCTGCCAAGGCAATTCAGTGAGCAGAGGAAATATCTTACAAAAAATTGTGCTGAAACAACTGGCTATTTGTATGGGGGAAGAATAAATCTTGACCTTTACTCAATATAGTTATATTGCCATTTCAGTTAAATCAGTGAAGACTATAAATACTGTTAATAGTAGAGCCACTTATAGTTCTATGATTACATTTACTTTCTTGTAAGATCTGTTTTGTTTTAGTGTTTCCTCTAGCATTCTTTTTGGGGTTGTGCTACTCTTTTCTTCAAGCTTTCCATCATGTCTAGACTTCCTTTCCCATGAAACAACTCAGTGACATTTGCCTTGTTTCCAGGTTGTGGGATGGTTCAAGTTTCCCGTCGTGGGATCCAAATTGAAAAAGCAGCACTGCCTGAGGCTTGCTCATTTTATGAGAGAAGGCAGAAGAGAGGAGGCCAAGGTTAACCTCATGAGCACACTTTAAGCCTCTGATCAATATGGTATATGTCACCTGTACTTGCAATCCACCAGATGAAATCAGTCACATGGCCAAGCCTCAGAGGGAGGGGGAAATGCATTTCTCTGTAGCAGAGAGGGGAGAAGTGGGTATTCACCAAATAATAATATAATTCCCATGTATCTTGCTCTTTCTGGGTGCATGTTTGAAAATGCGTTTATTTTGCCCACTTTTCACTAGTAGTTTGGTTAGTCGAGAATTCTTTATTGAAAATAACTTTTCATTAGTATTTTGAGGAAATTACCCCACCAAATTCTAGCATCCAGTATTGCTGATAAAATATATGGTCTTTTTTCATCAACGTGACCTATTTTTTCCTCTCCAAGAACATCCTTTTTATCTTTGGTGTTCTGATATTCCACAATGGTGTGTCTATATTTTTATCTTTTCCCAGTTATTTTAATTAACAATCAAGAAGGCCTTCCAATTTGGACATTCACAGCCCTCACTCTGGAACATTCTGTATCTCTCTTTCTTTGATAATTTCCCCCCTTCTCCATTTCTCTGCTCTTTCTACAATTCCTTCCTGTGGTGATCTTCTAAGTCTGACCTTTTAACTCATATATCCATTTCTGCCCATTTGTATGTTTGTAGGGACCTTCTAGGCACTATTTTATTTAATATTTTTATTTCCATATCTGTTAAGATGCTTTTGGCCCACAAGTAAGTGAGGACTCTACTCAAAATGGTTTGAACCAAAAGGGGATTATCTTCCACAGCAGAGAGTACAGAGGTGGGTAGCACAAGGGACTAATAAAACTCAGCTTCTTAATGACATAGGGGCTCTGGCAGCTTCAATGTGTCGTCCTTGTGGTTGTCCTGGAGACCTTTAGTATCAAGGTGACTGTAGCAACTCCAAGCATCATACCCTCACACTACTAGATCCGAAGGAACAAAAGGAAATGTCTGCATTGTGTCCTTTTTAATTGAGAAAAATCTTTGCCAGAAACATTACTGCAGACTTTGCTTCAAATCTCGTTGGCCAGTATTCTATTATGTACCCATTCCTAAGCCAATGACATGACACAGAGAAGAGAATTACCACTATTACCTTAATCAAGATGTACTCCTGGTTATAACGCCAAGTTTCCCCTGAAACGCAAGGCATTTGGAGAAGGGTGACTGCAATCAGGATTCTCCCACATGGGCCACTGACGGTCACCTTGGCTACCAGAGTCCTGATGTCAGACAGCTCTTTCTACTTTGCTTTCTCCATCCTTATAATAGAAGTTTTTTTATGATTGCTAACTATTCAGATCATCTCAGAAGATTTTAACTAGAGTTTCATCTATGCTCTCTTGGATTTTCTTATTTGTTACGGTTTTCCAAGAGGATATTTTATTCTAGCTTATCTCCATCTTCTCTTTCATGGTGCTGGAAATCCTCAACTGTGTGTTGATCTTCAGTGATGCCTGTATCTTAAATGAGACAACCGAGAGCTGACCAGGGGCTTGGTGCCTATAGGAGGGGTGTGCCTCTGTCAGGCTATGACCCAGGATGATCAAGCCAGAAGTATAAGATTATTTTTTAGGGAGATCCCTAGAAGAGAAAATGCAGAGGTCTTTTCTCTAAAAGATATCCAATTTTTCAACTTAGGAAAGAATATTCTGGAAGTCAAGTTTAATGGAGGGGCTAAGGGATGCCGAGTATTCCATGTATGTGCTTTCAAGTAACCCCTCTGTCCATGACACCATGGTATCTTTCTCTTCACTTGCCCAACCACGTGACTTCAGCCCCGGCCCTGGTTCCTGTGACACACGGGGTTCCTGCTCTGTCCTTCCTCCGGCCTCAGCTCTCCCCACTGGGCAAGGAGTTTGAGGAGCCAAGGAAGGATTCACCCAGTGTTCACAGTTCTCCTTCTAGACAATGCTCGGAGTACCTGGGACGCCAGAAGTCCCTGCCCACTCAGCCCCAACGCTCTTCCTTCCAGCCACAATGTGGGCTTCTCCCCAGGCGTTGGATGGTAGCCAAGAGGGGCCCCTCGTCGGGGTGTAAATGAAGCCACGATATGCCAACAACGCTGGCTATGCAGGTGCACGGAAGGCCCTGAGTGGTGCAGAACAGGGGGTGGGGGGAGAAACAGGGTGCCAGCTGGGGGCTGAGAGACCCCATGTATACTGTTTTTCTGGGCCCCACAAAGGACAGGAGGGAGCTTGTTTTCTGTCCTTCTCACACCTGGCACGTGCAGATGCCAAGCCTCTCTGGGGTCAGGAAGGTCAAGAACAACATCCTCAGCTGTGTCATCCAGGTGTTCTCTAGGCTCGTGCTTCTCAAACTCAGCCTTATGCAGGGATGATCTGAGCCCATTCCAGGCATATTCCAGGCCCCACTCACAGAGTCAGACCCAGTGGGTCTGGCATGGGGCCCCCAAATTTACTTTCCTACCCAATTCTGGGGCATTGCTGTTGCTGCTGGTCCTCAGACCACCGTCTCAGTAGCACTGCTTGGTCCAGGCCTCGCAGGTGCCACCTCAACGGTTACAAGGCCCCTATATACGCACTCAGCCTCTCAGTCTTGCTCTCTCTCTCTCTCGAGAATTTATTTGAATTTTTCATCTGCGATGCTCTCTTCATGGTTGTGTTTTATACCTTTACAATTTTTATTTGCTATCATTTTAGTGGCTCCTCAAGAGGAAGAAAAGATAAATGTGTAGGATCAATCAGTGATATTTTTTTGTGAAAGTTCCATGAAAGGTTTTTAGAAATTCGTATTTAAAGGGGTAATTTTTATTTAACTGAAAATTAACTGAAGTGACTGCCTCTTCCTCCTGATGGTGACAGATAAATGGAGTGTTACATATTATCATAAAATAATGGTATTGAGTCTAAGACTGGATTTGACCTCTACTTGACCTAATGCACATGGATCTTACTTTACCCCAGCAGCTTCATCTGTAAAATGTCAATATCATAATTATACTTGATTGTTGTCTAATAGGAGAATTTTGAGGTTAAATGAGAAATTATTTATGAGACATTTCTAAGACCCGCATCGCAGTAATTAAGCTCCATATTTATGTGGGTCCTGGCTCTGAGTTGCCTCAGACCCCACACAGACATTGTGTAACCTGCTATTTCCCTGGCCTGCTGGAAAGAAGCGCCATGTGACTGGGGGAGAATCAGCTGGAGTCAGGCAAGCCTCAGTCTGGATTTGATCTGAGCCGTCAGCCACGGCACTCGAGGCACATTTCCTCACGTGCCCAAGATGGCGTCAGAGCAAGTCTACAGCCTTTATTTAATTTTATTTATTCATTTAAGATTTTATTTATTTATTTGATAGACAGAGAGAGAGAGAGAGAGCACAAGCAGGGGGGAGTGGCAGCCCTCAAGGTCAGGAGGGAGAAGCAGGCTCCCTGCAGAGCTGGGGAAGCCCGATATGGGACTTGATCCCAGGACTCCAGGATCATGACCTGAGCCAAAGGCAGTGGCTTAACCAACTGCGTCACCCAGGTGCCCTACAGCCATTATTTTAAAGTGCCTGCCAATTGATAAGAAAACAAGAGAGCCCTAAAAAGTACTAATATGAAGACCAACAATTCACAGGAAGGTAAAATGCTGCCAATAACACATAAAAACAATCTTGCCATTTGTTTTTCTTTAAAGATGCAGGAATTAAAATGAGACATTATTTTCATCTATAAACTAGCATGTATTTCTTTAAATGGTGATACACATTATTAGCCAGCGAAACATCTACTCTTTACACCTTTGTGGCTCCAGAGCATGACGCAACCTTCCGTAAGGGGCGTTAACAGCATGAATCAAGATCCTCTAGAATATTCCTATCTCTTGACGGAGCAATTCTTTTTTTGTATATGTGCATGTGTGCATATGTGTGTGTACGTGCGTACGTGTGAACGTGTGTGTCTCTGTATGTATCTACATATACACATATACGTACAAAAGAAAATTTTTTCTTCCTAGAATGTATTTCTTCTTATCTATTCGTCTACATAATACATATATATCTTCAAATGATATATATGATACCTATCTTATAAAATACTCCAAATGAAAAAATATACCTAAAGAGATGGCTCTGCTCTCTATAATTTGCTTCAAATACCTCAGTAGGGACAGCATAATCAGTATGTGTTCCTTTTTACCTACATCCTCTGGGTGGATGTAGATAGTATTTAAGGTTCTCTAGACAGAAACACATACTGGGTGGTAGGCGGGTAATCAGGAATTTATACTCCAGAGGGAACAAATACTTAGAAGGTTTGATAACTATATAAAGGTACTGGAAATGATGTTTGTTCTGCAATGAACACCTATTGACAATGGTGGGGGTACCCAGGGATTTTCTGAAAAAACATCTCAGCATTGTCACCTCCTCTAATACGGTCTTAGGGACAAGTACAGCTTCCTATAGCCCTGTCTTATAAAGGTGATCCAGGTGAGAAAGTAGAGGCAGTGGATGGTCACCTCTAACGGTGACTGATTAGAGACTCTGGTCCCCTAAGATTCGATGGACCTCTTTGTGTTCTTAGGTTATAAGAAGCGGATGATGCTCTGTGTGGGTGAACCTGTGGAGCATTTTGGCATGGTTCCCACAAAGCCAGAACAGCTGAGGGTGTGGGGGCCCTGAAGTATGTCTTAGAGTTTTACTCTGGTTGCTGAATCAGCATCCCCCATCCTGCTCTGAAACACTGCCTTGCTTGTGATCTCTAGATAGGTAAAGCAGAGGCCCATGAACTAACCAGGAACTCAAAGGTGGAATTCAGGTTACCAGTGCTTCAAGGAAACCACGGGCTCCCACATAGAAAGAGCTAAGAAGCAGGAGGAAACATGAGCCACAGGTGATGGAGACCACCAGCTGCTTGGCACAGGCCCCAAGTGCAGGACCCCAAGGGTGACCTTGTGAGTCACCAGACCTCCAGAAAGAAGCATCTTTGAATTTCCACCTTTGGGGGCCAGAAAGGCAGCTGATACCACTGAAGATGAGTCTAGTCCAGAAATATTTTTATTTTATTTTTTTAAAGTCATCTCTATATTCAACATGGGGCTTGAATTCACAGCCCAGAGATCAAGAGTCACACGCTCTACGAATGAACCAGGGAGGGAGCCTAGTCCAGGACTATTACTACACTACTAGCATTAGCTGTGCTCCCTTAAGTGGACGGTATACTGGGAAACTCACATATATTATCTCACCTATCCCTTCAATAACCCTAATTGCCCAATAGTATCATATCCCCAAGTCATAGGGTTAGAAGGAGTCTGCATTTTGCCTCAGCTGATAGAAGTAGCACACGGCAGAGCCAAGATGAAACCAGAGTCCCAGAGGCTGGCACTTAGCAAGCAGATGTACACTGGACCGCAGATTGCTGGCCCGCTAGTCACTCAGGCGACGCCGCTCATGCCCATGACCCAGGCTTCAGAATATGGAGGGTCCAAGGCAAAGTCTCTCTACCCTTCTACTGGTGTGTGTGCATTACTGTGGTAATCACGGAGCCCTCAAGGTCAGGAGCTGCCCCTGAATCACGTTCCTCGTCCATGGTGGACACAAGCACCAAGAGCAGCTCAAGTCCAAAAGCTCATGGGCTCCTTCCCCATGCAGCCCCACTGGAAGAGCAGGCTGGCTACCAAGAGGAGGGGATGTGGCCAGGTCTCGGGCCTTGCTTCTAGGGCTTTGTAAAGGTCTGCTATTCCCAGAGGCTGGATGACGAGCTTCTCATGGGTACTTCACAGTGAGCAGGGCCCTGTCTCTAAAGATTTTTTTTTTTTTAATTTATTTGACAGACAGAGATCACAAGTAGGCAGAGAAGCAGGCAGAGAGAGAGAGAGAGGAGGAAGCAGGCTCCCCGCTGAGCAGAGAGCCCGATGTGGGGCTCAATCCCAGGACCCCAGGATCATGACCTGAGCTAAAGGCAGAGGCTTTAACCCACTGAGCCACCCAGGCGCCCCCAGGGCCCTGTCTCTAGATCTGGCCCCTAGAGAATGATTTTTCTTACTCAGGCTCCTGGTCTTACAGAACAGGGGAAGCTGTATGGTAAATCACGCCCAAGGTCTCACCACCCCAGGAACACTGTGTCTTCTTTCCCGGTGGGCAGTACTATTTTCTATATCCCAGAAGGTGACTCTCTTAGTTTGCTGGAGGTGCCATAACAAAGAGCAGAGCCTGGGTGGCCCAACCCACAGAGGTTTATTTCCTCACAGTTCTGGAGGCCAGAAGGCCAAGATCAAGGTCAATCAAGGACAGGGCTGGTTTCTTCTGAGATTTCTCTCCTTGACTTGTATGTAGATGGCCATCCCCTCCCTCTGTGTTCACGAGCTCCTTCCTCTGTGTGTGTCTGTGTCCTTATGGGCTCTTATAATGCTATCAGTCATACCGGATTAGGGCCCACCTTAATGACCTCATTTTAACACAATTACCTCTTTAAAGACTTTATCTCCAAATACAGTCACATCTTGAGATACTGGGAGTTAGCAATTTAATATGAAAATTTAGTAGAGGACAAAAATCAGCCCATAACAGTGGCTAAGTACATACTGTAATTCAAAGGAGGAACTTCTAGGCTCTGCGGAGGTTCTCAGACACATGGGACACAGGCAATTACCCTTACCTGAGTTCTACCGTGTTAGGAGGAATCTATATTTTATTATGCAAACCAGGATGCATTCCAGAGGGAAAGAGGGTATAACTGACAGAAATGCCAAGAAAACAGGAATAAACTGGAACCATCCCCAGGTAAACCAGAAGGTATCCTCTCCTTATCCATAGATTAAGAACCAAGAATTCCCATGCATAGCACCATTTACTGGAAGAAACAGACTCTTTGCACAATGCTCCCTAAATGTCTCTAGAAGTGAGAGCAATGGGAACCTGCGCTCTGTTTTGGAGAGTGCCATCTGTGAGCCCACCCTCCCCTCTGCCAGCTGCTGGTGAACGCAGCCCGTGGGCTGTGTATTGCCCTGTTCGGTTCTGTGGTTTGCTTTCTCGCCAGGCATGGGGATAGAGCATGCTCCAAATCTAGAGTTCAGCCACTAACACAAGTGAATTTGCTACCCTTCTTAAGAGACACAACTGAGGACAGCCCCAGCCTCCTGGAAGCATCTGGAAATGACTGGAACATGTTTACCATCATGATGCCCACTGATATTGGAGGCAAGGCAATGGTGCCAAACACCTTGTAATCCTGAACAACACAGAACTCTTTCACGCCAACAGCCCAGAACAATCCTGAACAACACAGGACCGCGCCACGCCAACCATCTGGAACACTTCAGCTGAGAACCATCGCAAACAAAGGCACCTCACACTCTGGGCTTGTAAACTCTTCAGAAGCCGCTGGGAAATGTTTGGGGCAGGCAGACCTCAGGGTGGGGACTGTAGCATTCCATTTACTCTGTCTCCAACAGCAGACTTGCCTCCTACATCCCCCTTCCTGCCCCAGGAAAACAGTGTGTGTCTGGATGAGGACTCCATGTAACTCGGTTCCCTGAGCCTCTTTTCTTCACTTGTAGAACAGGCGGGATAGAATGCTTGTAATACTTGCTCCTCCAACATTTCTCAAAGGATCTTGCCCCCAGATGACCGCCTTCGTGAAAGTGCTTCGCAAACTGAAAATTCTGGACAGAGGGCAGAGGTCACTAGCATTAGCAAATGCATCTCCATTCAGTTACAGGAAGAACCACGCGCCCACCATGAAATGGCTCACCCTTTACACTGTGCTTGATCGGGATGAGTGAGGAAGGGAGAAAGGGGTGGACCCTTGAGGCTGAGCTTGGCCCCCCAGGATCTCCTCATGCCTGTGCCTTGCTCTCACTACTAAAGTAGGTCCATGGGGAAGGCTGGGGGGTCTAGGCGGTCACCCAACCACTGCCTGGCTCAAGTGTTTGTAACAAAGGCCCTCTGGGTTTTGCTCCCCACACATGCCTATCATTTCCCTCCTTTGCCTCCAGGGGAAAGGGGTTTGGGGAGGCTGTGATTTTATTCCTAATTGCCTGGGAAGGTTGTAAACCCTGCAGAGGACATAAAATTCTAATCTATTTTCGTCCCCATTAATTCCCCACCCCTCTCCCTTTATAACTTGCTCTCTTTTCTCTGTCATGCTCTCTTTTTCCCTGATGGATTTGCAAATTCCCCCTTTTATTCCTTTCCACCCCGGGCACGAATTAATTCAATTTTCAGTGAGGTCTTTCGCATGTTTCCCTGCAATCTTTGTGGCGCCCAAGGCTTTTGGAGGGAGGGGTCAGAGGGCGGGACAGGAGCCAGAGTGGGCTGTCTGACCTCTGGCTCTGGCCAGCTCTCCGGCCCCGACAATGTCTCACTCCAAGATCCTCCTGCGTCGACAAGGTGCTCGTGACTTAATTTTATTGCGGGCGAAATGGGACTCCAGGTGCCTGCCCACTGTGCACTGAACAGGCACGTTGTAGAGAGTGGTTAATTAGAAGGTGGCCTAATCCCTCTCCTCTGACTCTCCAGGATGATGCCCTGCGGCCCCATTCTCCTGTGTGGTAGACATAAATTTGCAACCACTACACTCAGGTGCAAGACACTATTTAACTTCTCGCATTATTTAACTTCTCTAAATCAAATTAATCATGACCCTGAACCCTCCCCTGCTAGAACACCAGCCTCCCCTCTGAAGGACAATGCAGAGGTGCCAGGAATCTTCCCAGTGCTTGTGGCTAGGACTGGCCCCCAGGCCTTCACTCACAGAAGTCACTGCATTAGCACCTTGGCCGAACCATCAAGGTCTCTGAGAGTGGGAACTCGGATCTTTGCTCTCAGGGTCCACAGAACCAATCCGCTCTGGGACCTGAGAGCCAGGGAGGCACCCAAAGTAAGATCCCCTCCATGAAGGAGATGCTCTTTCTTCATGAGGGTTGGTAGTCCCACTCTAACCATTTCTCCAAGTGCCTCCATCTCTTTGCCAACTCCTACCTCCACCCCAGCCGTCCTACATAATAATGACTCAAAAATCGGTAGAAACAGGCTAGAGAAGGAGTCCCTTTTGCAAGTTTGTTAAAAAAAAAAAAAAGTAACAAATTAAAGTTTTGCCTGTATTATCTATTTCAAACATCCCCCCCCCCCAGCTCAGGACTGACTGAAATATGGAAGCTTCTGTGGGAAGGAGGGTTTCCTTCCATCTTGCCACCCCTCTGATCTGCTAGTATCTTCAAGGCTCCTACCCCAGGTGAAAGTGGGGATAGTGAAAAGGGGGGCCGTCTTGAGTACTCGGTACCGCAGGGCTGCACCTTCTGCTGGTCCAAGGGCAAACACTGCATTTGCAGACCCCACCCCTGCATTCTGAGAACTTCCCACCTACAGTTCCCTTCTGTCTGGTCACGTTTATCATCCTCCTCAGTCTTGCATCAGTCTTTCTGTTGGGCTCGCCTTGAGCTTCCAGGCCAGGAATCCACATCTGGCCAGGGAAATAGAGCCACACGGTTTGTCCCCACCAAACTCTGGAAGACCAGGCCCCCACCACAGGCTGTATCAGTCAGCCTCTCTCCTGGAAGTTTGTTCTTGTTTGTTTGTTTTTTGAACTCTTAGCTGGGTCCCTCAGTCCCTAAAGAACCCTCAACTCCAGGAAACACGCGTTCAGTTCTCTCCATTTGTTCCCTTGAGATTCTACCCCCCAACCACCCCACCCCCAACACGGATCCTCAGCCCCTGGCCCTCTATCTAAAGATATCTTTACTCTGAAACTTTTTAAATCCTCCTCCTCAAATTAATCTCTGCTTCTCCCATCAAAGCTGTGGTTGAGATGCCCAGCATGAGCAGAGAGCAACTAGTCGTCAATCATTCTCAGCCTTGGGGCATCCAAGCCAGGAGGGGTCTTGTTTTGATATTCTGTTACAAACCTGGAGCACAACGTCAGGCATGGTAAGTGTAAGTGACAACACCTGGTGTAAGGGGAGCGAGCATGAGAGCAGGGACTCTTAGAGCAAAGATGCAGACAGCTGGAGGAATGTCCAGGCAGGGGTCTGGGGAAGAGCATTCTGGGAAGAGAGGCCAGCAAGGGTCGTCCTGGCACATTTCAGAGGCTGGACTGGCTGGTGCAGCTGGAACAAGGTAGGTAGGCCTGCCAGGAGGCAAGAGTGGCGACCAGGGATCAGGGCACGTAGGGTCTCCCGGGTGTGTTGAGATATGGATGTTATTCTCATGGATGCAAAAGTCCTGGTGGTTTTGAAACAGAGAAGAAGCAAGACCTGACTTGTCATCTGATGCCAAGACCTGGTGTGAAAGGATCAGGTGGCCTCTATGGGAAACAGGTAGGTAAGAAGTAGGAGTGGAGGCCCAAGGAGATCTGGGCAAGAACAACAATAGAAACTCGGGTAAGAAGTGGCCATCTTCCAGATATATTTTGAAACTAAGGCAGAAAGATATGCTGATAGCATGTATATAGGTAGTGAGAGAAGGAGGTTTTTATTTAACTTTTTCAAAGACTTTATTTATTAGAGAGAAGGAGGGAGAGAGAGAGAGAGAACGAGCAGGGATAAGGCGAAGGAGAGAGAGAATCTCAAGCAGACTCCACACTGAGCGTGAGCTCTACATGGGACTTGATCCCACGCCCCTGAGATCATGACCTGAACATAAAGCAAGAATTGGATGCTTAACTGACTGAGCCACCCAGGGACCCTGAGAAAGAGATTTTTTAAAAAGATTTTGAACTTCCTCGGTAGCTCTAGTTCCCAGGGAAGGCTCAGGGACACCACGACACTTACTCCAGGTCTTGGGAAGTCCCAGAGGCAAGTGACCCAGCGCCTCTCTTCAGGTCTCATCTCCTGCCATCTCCCAAGCAGGGTGGATTTGCAAGATAATGCCTTGAGGCATTTTTTCCTTTTTCCAAAGTATGGTCCAAGGTCCAAAGTATGGTCACTGTCACAGACAAAGAGCCGATTACATAGACAGACTGGTTCCTACTGATTTATATCTGGATCTAAAACTATAAAAGATAAGGAGCAGTTTGATGGGTCATAATAAAAAAATAAGGAGGAAAATTAAGAGAAATGTCGCATTTAAGTTAGTCACTTTCTCAACTAGCCCAATTCAAGCTCAATTTTCCATCATTATCTAGCTCTTAAATTTCCTTTCAGGGGTACAAAAAAATGCTAACTTCCTCCCAAGGAGTTCTCTCTCCTGTTTTCTAATGGCTTGCATGTTGCCCGCACTCTCATGGTCTTAACAACAGTTTTGTTGAAGAGAAATATGTATTTTTTCACTTTTGCATGGATGTATTAGTTTTTCATCACCACTGTAAACTGCCATTTCTCTCTGAAGCCTATCCCTTCAGTGCAAGGATTGCAAAATCAGAGGGGCCTCAGGGGGGTAAGCAGTAACAGCTGCAGGGGGGGCTGGGCGTGAGGCACTAGGGAGGGGTGGGTACTCTGGAGAACCACCAGACCCATGCCCACAGAAAGTCATTCCAATTAAGAAAAGGAAAGGAATTAAACACTATGCTGACAAAACAAAACATGGTGTTTATAGGACCCCTCCCACACTCTCTCTTCTGAATACATAAAACAGTATTTTCTCTTAGAACCCAAGCCTGTATTTCTCCTGATCATTCAAAAACAGATGCTAGAATATGTCCAAACCAGCAAAAGCCAAACTCAAACAAGAAGCATTCCTTGGCTTGTTTAGCGGGGGCTGATTACACACTGCTATGGTACCTCCTTTGAACACTTCACCTCTACTTCTCTTACATAGCGCTGCTTCCTTATTGTGCATTTACAACTTGATTTTCCACTAAAAAGGAGATACAGTATTGCCTGTTCAGCTCTTTTTTTTTCTTTGCAAATACTTTACTTATTCATTTGAGATAGAGAGAGAGCACATGAGCAGGGGTGAAGGGCAGAGGGAGAGGGAGAAACAGACTCCCCATTGAGCAGGGAGCCCAATGTAGGGCTCGATACCAGGACTCTGACTGAGATCATAACCTGAGCCAAAGGCAGATGCTTAACTGACTGAACTACCAAAACACCCTCTTGCTCAGCTCTTTAAAAATCTAAATGGAATAAAAATGTTTCCTAAACTAGTAGTTTCTTCACCCTTCTATTTGAACAATCCTTACTATTTCTCGAAGTGCTTGCGTACACTATATTAGTTAGGATGTGCCAGGTTATGCTGCAGTAACAAACTCCAGAATCTCAAAGCCCAGCATGATCAAGATGTCATTTCAATGTGACCCTCTACAGTCGGCTCTGCAGTGAGAAGGACATGTGGCAAATCAATCACTGGTCCTTAAAGTTCCTACCCACAAATGACACACAGCACTGCTCCTCAAATTTCATTGGCCAAAGTGTTTCATCTGGTAATACCTACCCTTAAAGTTAGCAGGAAGTGCAACCCTACCATGCAGCAGCAGAAGAACCAGAAATATTTGTTGAACTGCATGGAAGAACTACAAATATGGGTTCTCACACTAAGCACTTAACACAGGTAGGGCCACAAATCTTTCTGTTTAGTACAGTAAAAGGTGAAGACTCAAAGAAAATTAGTGACTCTTTCAGTATAATCTAGTTAGTTACTGGAGAGCAGAAACAAGGACCTTGTTTTCCTAAGTTTTAATTTAATGTCTTCTCATTACGACATGTTTTCAACCCTTGGCTGTGTTAGCTAGACATTTCTTTTCCCCCAACTAGCTAATTTTATTTATACCCTTCTGGTTTCAAAGAATACTTGAGTGACATTATGAGATGTTGTGCTATGGCCTTATTTTATTATATACACGCAGAGAGCTTCTGGCTGTGATTATACTGCAGAAAACACAGGTTTTATAATCATTTAAATTTTTTTTCATTTATTTTAATGACCTGTTAAAATAAT
Organism: Neogale vison; assembly: GCF_020171115.1. Classification (NCBI taxonomy): domain Eukaryota; kingdom Metazoa; phylum Chordata; class Mammalia; order Carnivora; family Mustelidae; genus Neogale; species Neogale vison. Next base: position 8,665,777 of record NC_058100.1, read on the forward strand.
GATATGGTTGATTCAATCAACCAAACTGTTTCAGATTGTTGAAAATAATGATTCCCTTGAAGGAAAAGAAAAGTCAACTCAGGGGTCATCTGTGGGTATTAAAGCAGAAGCTTTCTAGAACAACGTGCTATAACGGCACAGCCCTCATTCTAAGAGCTGATGGGGGGAGTGCATGGGAGGGAGCAGCCTCCAGAGAGCCCACGTGCCTTTGAGAATCTGAGCAACAATATTCCAAATTTCCATCAACATTGGGTTACTGCAACATGAAAGGGAACCCTTTGGCCAATAAAATGAGATGATTCTCTTAACACTTTCTGGGGCAAAATACATTTTTTGCCTTTGACAAAAATGAAATGCTCATCAGATGAAAACAAAGGATTGGTAACCTCAAACACAAGAAATAGCTTAGATCATTTTATAGAAATTTAGGCAGTGTTTTCTCTCCTTCTCATCAGGTATTTCTTAAGAGTTCAGAATTAATACATTCCTTAGACAATTGGCATCCCGGTCTTTAGTTAACAGAGCCATTTGCATAACAATAATAAACCTTTTCCCTGTATCCCTTGTGTGTGTGCATGCACACATGTGCCTGAGATGGGGGGGTGTTAGCCGGTGGGCATGCATGTGTCTGCGTTTCTAGGGCCCCTGGGGATGAAATTACGGTGAAAAGTCTTGAGGCAGTCTATTTTCTCAACTTGCCTGAAACTGGTTTCACGCTTCTTCATTTTAATAGGAATCAAATGAAGGATGCTGACTCATTAAGAGGCAGGCTTGAGAGGTGTGAATTCCCAGCTGATGGCTATGCACCGGGATGGGATGGTATTTCAAAAAGGTGAGAAGATGATTTTGCCTAATGTTTAAGGAATTACATTTTAAGTCTAGAGCTGGAAGGTCTGTTTACAAGGGCTTTCAAAATTGAGGAATATCTCAGGTTGTTGTCGTAACACTGCCAAGGCTATATTTTATTCAAAGCACAAGAGGAGGCAAAAAGTACATATACTTTTAATTTGATTTTTTTTACTACTGTAGTGAGGATAATGATAATACCTGACTCATAAAGCTGTTGCGTCAACCACATGATAATGGGTCAATTGTCATCATCATCATCACTTTAATAATATACTAATGGTTTTAATTTTTTTTTATTTTTAGGCATAAAATCCAGTTATTTAAATAGTAACTTAAATGGAAGCCCTGTGTGTAAAACAAGGATGTGAAACCAAACAGCTCTGGTTGAAGGGAGTGTTGAGACCCTGAACCCCACCAGCTCCACCAAGGCCAACCCCTTCCCTTTTCTAGAGAGTCGAAGAGGCTCTTTGGAAAACCATTGCCTTCACTGTTTTTTATTTGTGTCTAATGCGGGTAAGGTTTCTAACTATACAACCCCACTCTATACACACACACACACACACACACACACACACACTTCAGAACAGGTTATTGGGCAAATATACTAAGTATAATCTCTCATCATACTAACTCTCTTTTACCATATGCTTACCCATTTGCTCATAACTTTATACATATTACCTCTGCTGTTCATTTCAACTCGACGGGATCGGTATTTTCACCCTTGTTTTATAAATGGGGAGAAGAGACACGAAGAGGTCACCCAACTGTCGATTCAGTGGAAAAGCTAGGATTGGAAGCCGAGTTTGCTTTTCTGGAAAGCTTAGGCTCTTTCCACTTTGCCAGACGCTTCTCAAACTGGACATGCTTGAAATCCATGGTTTTTCTGTAATAAGTTTTAAATTGAGTGTTCCCTTTTATAATAATCCAACAACTTGAATGTACGAATATTCTGGAACATCGCAATACCCATTTTGTAACCGGGCTCTGCCACATTTCAGTGTTATTTGCTTTTGTTTGCAATTACGTTGTTGCCAAGTGGCGCTATTTTAATGGCTCCAACTAATGAGAAAAGAACAGAGGTGAACTGAATAGTAAATGATGCATTTGTGCCAAATGACATCACAGCAGGCCGTACAAAATAGTTCAGGAGAGGAAAGTGGTGTGCAAATGAAACACTACTCAAGGTAGTAAGTGAGGCACGTGGAACCGTGAGGAGCAGGGGCTGCGGTAGCCAGGCCCATACTCGTGCTGCAAACTGTGACTGAGTTCCAGCCAAATGGTGCCCATCACAGAGCATTCCTGTGTTTGTCTGAATCTTACCATGTTTGTATCTGAGTTTGTACTTAGTCGGGGAAGTTGTTTGGGGGGTAGTACAGCTCTTAACACGAACACTTTATATCTGGTTTTATGTTAAATATATTGAAGTAACGTAAAAATCATTTAACACAGGGATCCTTGAGCGTTTTTCTCCTTTGGAGGAGGTCTACATAACTGCTCAAGATTTCAGGTCCCTGTGCAGAATGACCCGGCTCTCCGCTGCTGGGATGGCTCTAGCGAAGGAAACCCTTGGAAGAGGAAGCTGAAGACTAGTCTGTTCCACCAAAAGTCTACTCAATTCCATCGAACTGGTTGACCAATTTTTTTTTTCCTTTATTACATGTTGGCTGATATTCCAGATAAAATCCTCAATATAAAATCTACTAAGTGTAAGGATTATATGTGTATGTGTATGCACGTCCTTCGGAGTAGTTTCATGTGCCAGAAAGTTCTAATCAGGTATCTTCTTTGGTTATAGTAATTAACACTCATTTTATTAAAGTTACTAATCCAAAAATTTAATCCTTCCTTTAAGCTTTTTAGTTCAATTTAGAAATCCTGTTATTTTACCTTTAAATCTAACAAATCTTAATCATATTGTGGTGGTAGGGTATTATTAATGCTTGAGCCCATTCACAAACTTGGTTAAACTCCTTTACAAATTTTAAACTGCACTTATAAATATAATATATTCAATTTTCTCTTTAAACACTTTAACTATCTGACTGAAAAACTTTCCGCACATTTAAGTAATTCTTATAAATCTAATAAATTAGACTTTTAAACACAGTGAAACTTAAGTTCTCTTAAATATTTCAACACTGTCCATAAAAATTAGTAAGATTTCAACCTAAAATTACAGGACTAAATCAATGACTCAATTGTAATTTTCAATTGAATTTACAAAGTTAAACTATTCTTCTACTGAGTCATTATAAGTATCTAAATATTACTAGTAACTGAAATTCCAGATTTTTTCAGATTCCTGACACAAAGACATCAATACAATGGTTCTCATCTTTTAAATATCTCAGTACTTAATTCTAAATCTTCTGAGCTTTGAAAGACGAATATGCAGGATAAAAACAATTACATTACCCACATCATTTGGAAGGATAATATCTGAGTCAGCTGAGGTTACACGATGACCCATGTTTCAGCTGGGATGGTGACTGGGTATTTGTCAGCCACACTGATGGGGCATGCCTAGTTCCATTTACCAAGGTTCTATCAAAACCCTCCAATGGGGTAGACTCATAGACTGTTTAGTTCCTACCAAGTTATATAATCCATGAGTTGTTCTGCTTACCCCAGAAAACCTCATTCCAAGCCCTGGCTTGCTTGATTGCATTTTGCTTTCCTTTGTATCTTAAAAATACATAAATGCATTTTCCAGTTAACTCTAAAGACTTTTGGATCTGTCAGCATCTTGCATTCTTTTCATATGCTTCCTATCTCTTAATATATTGAATTCCAGATATCTCTCATGACTCGCTGACTATTCAATCATAACTTTTAAGGTCATTCCTCTGACACAGCCTAATTCTAGGACTCACATAAATTAGTTTGGAAATCTAGCCCAGTTATTTTCAAATTTTTTTGTTGGGAACTCTTTGTTCAGCCATAATATTATACTGAACGATGAACAAATAAAGCGGACAAAAGCCTTAGATCCTATCACTTTAAATCAGTGTGGATCTCCAGACATGAAATCACAGGGGAAGCCTCTCCAATTCTTATTTTTATGGTCTTGAGTGATCAGCCGTGAACTATCACACCACCCTGGATAGCAGTAGTGAGAACAGAGCATATTGGCCACATGACTTGTAGGCAATGATGGCCGTAAACCGTGGTCCTGGTGTTCAGGGTGATTATTGGGTCACATATGGAATCCAGGTAAGGTCTAGTAATAAAAGGTGGCTTGGGGTGCGATGAGGTGGGGGACTGTGGAAGACTGCTTGCTATTATCTAAAATCCATGTTTGCCTCTTCTTTTGGTACATACTGCTAGACTACCTTTGCCAAAATCCCCTGTAGTTAGATGTGGCCATATGACTGAGTTCTAGTCAACAAAATGTGAATAGATATGATGTTCTCCATTTCTAAGCATTCCATAAAAATCTCTCCTACCCTGTCCTCCATGTTCCTTTATCCTGTGATTGGTAGGAATGGGAACAACCCCAGGGTAATCTCAGCAGCTGTGATCTGAAGATGGCACGTTTTCCACCAGCCTGGATCTCTGAATAACCGCGCAGTTGAGGACCACTCCACCAACCTGTTTTCCTACTCAGCATTGTTACACATCAAAACACAAGCTTGTACTGTGTCTGACCCATTACCTACTGAGGGACCTCTTTGCTATGACAGTTAGTTCACCTCAACTGATAGAACAATCAGTAGAATCAAACTCTCCATATGGCCCTTCCCTCTGACTTGCACGAGTAGGGTCTCATTCATTATTAATGAACTCTGCAGCAAAAAGTGTCCATTGACCCCATCCACTTAGAATGGGGCAAACTTGAAGCTGGTCAGCAATGGAACCTGGCACATCAATACAAAACAGACTCAAGTTTGGGTCATTTTGAGTACATTCTGATTCCCTGGAATTCACCATCAGCAGGTCTGGAAGAATGTGAAGAGAAATATAGTTTCTCTATTATTTGTGTGTTGAGGTTTTTCCTGATACTGACAGGTGATTCCAGAGGTTTCAGAGCAGGATGATGGCCCAGTGCGGAGAGCCCAGCTTCTTTACAACACAGGTGATGTTATCCACTGATCGCACAGTTGTTCGGTAAGTCAGCAAAGAATAGTTCCTCCACAGAATAGGTCAAGGAGACATAGCCAGCCCATGCTAGGGAATAGGTCTGATTAACTAGAAATTGGAGCCAGTTACTTTTCAGCCTTGTAGGGCCGGATCACCATATTGGGCTGGTCTTTACCACTGGAGCCGTCCCATGAAGGACGGGATCATCAGAACTCTTTCAGAACTGCAGACATAAACAATATTGTTCTCCATTAACAGAGGGTCTGTATATGCTATTTCTTCCCACTGAGTGCTGCGTCCATGTTCCACAGCTAACTCCTAGCATCCTTTCCTATTCAGGTCATATTTTATCTACTCTGAAAAGCCTATGATTCCACAGAATGGGTCAGCTTCTCCCTTCTCTATTTTTCTGTACTACCCTGAGCATATTTCTATGTATCAACTAGTTTTGCATCTATTTACTGTGACCTCTGTTGCCAACTATGACTTGGGGACAGCGGCTACGTTGTTCCTCTTGGAAACCACCTTGCTTTCATCATCATATATGTGTCACTCAGAAAATATCTGTTAATGAATTAATGAGCACTTATATGGCATCATGGAGACTGACCCACAGATTAAATGACTGGAATTTCATTCTCCAACTATCTTGCCACCACATAGCTTCAGAACCTATGTGTTATTGATCACAACTTGCCTGGGTGTTTGATTTCTTCCCGTCAGCAACCCAATGATAGTTCTCTTACTTCTGCTTTATTTCCCAGGATAATGACAGAACACAAAAGGCATTAAAGGGTTAAACGTGTAGCAATCTGTCTGACATGAAAAGAAAAAGATATGAAGAAATTTTAATAAAAATACAACCCTACCAGGATTTGGACTCATTACCTCTGCAATATAAGGAAGACACCAGGCAATGTGAATTTACAGGTGTTAATTAGCCAACAGAGGGCTCCTCGATTGTTCCCAGAATACCATACAAACATAGAGAAAAAGAAAAATTCAATCAAAGAGCATTCCCTGGCTCAGAGGAAGGACTGCATGCATGCACAATGTCATGCAAATCAGGCTTAATTTACTGCATGTTTTCCTGCTTCCACCAAATTTGTTGAAGAAAATGGATCTTTCTCTGCTTATAGCTGTAAATTCCTACATCATCAGCGCTTACTCCGATCAAGATGGTGTTTCCCAACTGATGCTTGAATAACAACAGAAGAAATTCTCTATGCAAAAATGCCAAAGGGATAATCCCATGGCCAGTACCGTTTTGGAAATATTCCCCATTGCTCTGGGGAGAAGAGTTTATTTGGGTAATGGGAACATGGGAAGGACCTTATTTTGAAACCAAACAAGTAGTTACACTGATAAGGGAACCCATTCCCCTCAAGAGGACTGGAAATTAACCATTCTAATGGTTTGCATAATGGTGATTTAAAATATATCCTTGCAGCCAAATTAATTAAACCACACTCACAAACATAAGTAACACTGGGGGATATATCTACACGGCATTGAACAACCCGTCTAATGCTTTCCCCACTAAGTTGATCTGTCCTCCTGGTGAAGTGTGGACACAGGCGTAAGCAAGCTCAGCTTCTTGGTGCAGGTATAATGATCCAGCCACATTCGCTTTCTCGTTCAGGTGCTCACTCGTGGAGCCCATACCATTTTCCCAAATTGTATTGCACTGGGCACTCCGAGTATACTGAAGATGTGGACACACTGTAATAATTGTAACTGACACTTATGGACAGCTTACCATGTGTAACAAAACGTGAATCACTCTTTAAATATTAATGTTGACCTGTTCTGCTCTCACATCAATCCTATGTGGTAGGCGCTAGTATCTCCTTGTACTACATGAAGCAACTGAGGCACAGAGATGTTCAGTGACTTCCCTAAGATCCTGCAGCTGTAAATGGCACTGGTAGGACTCTGCTCTTAACTAGGACCCTCAGCTGCCTCGGTTCCCATTAAATCCTTGTTGAATGAATGACTGTGGCTTAATCAGACCAGGAGGGGTGATCTAGCTCATCACAACAGAGACGCATTTACTGACTGCCAATCAATGGTTCTTAAAATGGGATCAGCAAGCTTTCTGCAGCTCATTAAGCTTCTTCACATGTCGTGTGTCTGTGACAAGGACATATTATCATTTGTTTCCTTGTTTGTATTAATATTTTATGAAGTCCAGGCATTGCCTCCTGGCACCTTTTCCAAAGGACTGGGCAACCTTTCAGGTACCATTTATTCTAGAATGTTAGGGTAGTCTTCTCCTGTTGAGGAATGGGGGTGGAGAGAGTCACTGGTTTGCAAGGTCTCTACGGAAGCACTGCCCAAATAGTTCACGGGCCAAAAACCTTATATGCCCTTGATCTAGGTGATGACATGTAAGGTTTGGGAAAAGGGGTGTGATCAGACTTTGCTACTTCTCTGAGAACAGGATCCTAGGACACATACTCAGGACGCTGAATGTCACCCCGGACCATGTAGGGCTCAGAACCCAGCAGCTGAGAAGGAAGGTCATTTCTGCTATTGAATAGATAGGTTCCAACCAACTGAGCATTTCTAAGCATGACCCCACATCAGTTGGCTAAGAATTGGCTCAAGGGGAGGAGGAAAAAACAGAGTCTGGAAGTCTTCACTGGTGAGTCTCTTTTGTCTAGTTATTTTTGGTTCCAGTCACAACTGCATCAGACTGACTATGGGTTTAAGTTGAACCATATGAAATTGCTGGTACAGGATCACTTTACACACACACACACACACACACACACACACACAAAGGCACTTTCATGTAGATCAATCTAATAATAGCTGATCTTGTATAGTACCCCAAATACTAACATCAGGGCATTTCAACTATAAAAGTGAGGTGGGCAGCCTGCCAACCCCCTTCATTAAATCAGTAGTGTAGCTCTTGCTGAGTGGCTGGTGTGTGAAAGGCACAAAGACACATGGAGGCCATCCTACCAAATGGCATGGGCAGGAAGGGGAGGGAAACACGACATGAGTATCATGTGTGCCATGGCCCTCCCTCCTCCAGTACTGTCTCTGGATTAAAACAACAACAACAATAATCACCTCTGAATTTATATCACTTGACATACACAGGTTACTATGAAATGAGTAATAAAAATATAATTAGAGCTTTGCGACAGTTTACTGAGCCTGCCCATGTACATTCTCTTAAGTACTAGAGTAGGTACAGGGAGAGAGCAGAGATTCTACTCTCAAGGGTGATTTTAGTCACTCAACAAACACCTGTTCAGCACGTACTATGAGTCAGCATCTGGTCCAAGTGCTTGGGGACACATCTGTGTTCAAAGCAGAACAAAATCCCTAGCCTCTTGGAACCTAATGTCTAACAGAAGAAGGCAGGTGATAACAAACAACAAAGAACCAAATAAGTACAATAAATGATTAGAGCAATTAAGGGGATCAGGACTGTAGCAGGGTTGACACCTTAAAAGGAATGGTGAGGGTAGGCCTCACTGAGAGGGACTTCGGGGAAGTCATAGGGTTAGCCATGCTGATACCTGGGGGAGGAGCCTTCCAGGCAGAGAGAACAGCCAGCCTGGAAGCCCTAGCCTGGAAGCCCCCAGGAATGTTCAAGAAGAGGAAGGAGGCCCATGTGACTGGAACTCAACGGGAACAGTCCTCAATAGTAATCACATAATAAAGAAACCGAGACTAGGGTTCAATTCAACCACAGAGAAGGGAAGCCATACGGACAAAAGAATGCAAACATTGTTAAAAAGTTAACGAAATAGTGGCTTATCCCCAGAGATGTTTAATCACAAGATGCAATTCTATAAATACACCAAAGCCACAAGAACAAGGTGTGTGGAACCAGGTCACCTGTGGCATCAGGGATGATGCCAAGAGGAAGTCATCTAGGAAAGGGGCAGAGTCCTTCTCAGAGACCAAGAAATGAAACTGAAAGCTGAGGAAAAGGAACAGTAAGGGGGAAGGGAGCTTTGGGCAAAGATATAAATCTATGGGGTGAAATGTAAAGAAAAAAGAAGTTTTAGACACCTACTGGCCCACTGGCTTGAGGATTAGGGTCACTGGTAGAAGACCAGCCTTATGGTTTCCATGATGAATTAGCGTAAGTAGAGCTTATCAGCCAGAGGACAGAGGAGGACAGGCCAGGCTCCTGGCAGGACGGCAACCACCAGTTTACGTCTCCCCTAAGGCCTGGGCTTGGCTTTTCCCAGCCTTTCTCCCTTGAAATGGGCACACTTAGAAATGGTCACCAACTGTTTGCACCTCTCACTCTTCCCAGCCCCCCAAGGCCAATGTGTGTCTGAAGCTGGCCATGCTCTCCCTCAGAGGAAACCCCAAAGGCTCTTTGCACAACCAACATACGAGTCAAATTTCTGAGTCAGCTGTCTCTGTGTCACAGTGAGTTGATCCTATATAGATCCTGTAGAAGATAAATGTAACTGTGGCTGGAAATTCAACCTTCCCCTCCGCAGACCTTGCCCCCACCCCCATCCCCAGAAAGAGGTGCGGAGGAGAAAGGTCGTGGCACACAGTCTAACCAAGCTCTCACGGCGAGGTGGGGGGGGTGGTCATTTCACCACTAGAATGTGGTACGTCACTGAAGGAAGTCAGCGCCTCGGGCTCCGGCTCTGCAGGGGTGCCATGGGAATCTTCTAGGTGGGCCTTGTGGTCGGACAGGAAGGGGAGGGTTAGGGGCTGGACATGAAAGAGGAACAAAGCGCACTGCTGGGCACAGTCACGTGACTCCTGACTCCTGACGTCCTGCCGGTGGTGGTGGCCCTGGGACACGGCTCAAGCAAGCATGGCAGGACTATTCAAAAGGGGGTCTCAAGAATACACCGGCATAGGGACGCCTGGGTGGCTCAGTTGGTTAAGCAGCTGCCTCCAGCTCAGGTCATGATCCCAGCGTCCTGGGATTGAGTCCCGCATCCTGCTTCTCCCTCTGCCTCTGCCTGCCATTCTGTCTGCCTGTGCTCGCTCTCTCCCCCTCTCTCTCTCTGATAAATAAATAAAATATTTAAAAAAAAAAAAAAAAAAAAGAATACACCGGCATCACCCAGAGTATTTGTTAGAATTGACTTTGCCAGGCCCTGCTCAGACCTCAGGAACCAAAATCCCCCGGGTGGAAGGCCCCGGAATCTAAATTTTAACAAGCTTCCCAAATGCCTCTAAAACGTGGATCATTTGAAAATTACTGGCGTAAATGTTAGTACTGGCAGGGAGTGGGGAAGGGATTACAGTTGATCTTCAGGAAGTGAGCAAGCTTGTGTGTGTGTGTGTGAATATTTGTGTGATCTGACAGCTAACCTCTATCATGGAGAGAACACAGAGGCAGGTGGGCAACTCACAGCTCAAAGCACATGGGAGTCCACTGCCCTGTCTCCCTGAATGATTCCTCAGGACATGGAGTATCTATGTGTCTCCCGGCTACACACATGTGTACACGCAGTGCCTAGTGGACTACTCTTCTTGGTATCTAGGGCTTGATTCCACAATGGAAAGTCACTCCGAAAATGTCCAGCTGCCAGGAAAGCTATGAATCCCAGGCCAGACCTGCTCCTGGGACGTGAGATAGCAATTGGCAGACTGGAAATTACAAGAAGTATTCTTTCTTTACATACTTCTACACAGAAGCTTTATTTTAAGTTTTTATTTTAATTCCAGGTAGTTAACATACGGAGGGAGATTACTTGCAGGCGTAGAGGGAGGTGTTCTTACAGAGGGGAACGGAAGGAAGTTGAGACACAGGGTTAAGAAATGCAGATGTTGGTGAAGGGGCTCCTGTGGATATTCTAACATCTGGGGTTCTTTCCTCATGGACTAAGGGGACAGTCATGTTTAGAGCTTTTCTGCTTTTCCGGGAAACTCAACTCCTGTCGGGGAGGGTGTGCCCAAGGACGGTTTGGAGAGAGGAGCCATGGGGAAGGGACATGGGGCAGCAAAGGAGGCATGGCTCCCCCACCTCCACCCCTTCCTCCCAGAAATCTTGCCGGAGAGCATCCCGCATTACTGGGAGAGCTGCATCCAGGAGTGACAGGCAGCACCAGCACCACAGGAGGACATGTTGCAGGCCAGCGCCAGCAAAGATGAAGACAATCCCTCCTCAGCAGTCCCAGGCACCCAGAGCCGTGGTTTTCCAACTTCCAAGAGCGTGGCCACAGAATGAAAGACATTTTATATGGCACTCCACTCTACCGAGATGTATTTTCAAGTTAAGTCTCAAGAAATGACACCTGGACTCAGGACAACACACAGCAGGACAGCATCTGATCGCCTGGACAGGACTTCACACTCGAGAAAATGGCTAGCAGCCAGAAAGGATAGGAATCCCAAGGCCAGAACGGCCCCCCGATACCTATTGTTCTTGACCATTTTAATTTATTTCGTTAAGACAAATGCTGCTGTTGACCCGCCTGATTAATTTCCAGAGCATAAAAACACTATACCAGAGGGAAGAGACCTTAGAGGGGAGGAAAACTACCTCACAGGGTCCATTTCTCACCGCCTATTGGGTAAATGGGATCGTTTAGCTGACTAATGAGAAGTTGGGCATCGGAATCCAGACGGAGGGACACTTGTCCCTATAGAAGCAACTCCAAGGACCCCCCATACAAAGCCAGTCTCCCCCGTCGACCTGACCACACCCCCTTCCTGCTTCCATGCCCTTTGGGTTCTCTCTCAGACAGACCTAGTGGACTGAACATTTTCAATCCATGCCTTCGTTTCCCTCACGAAACTGTAAACTCCCAGAACAGGGCACGTGCTTTACTCACTTCTCTCGACCCAAAGCCTTACGCCGTTCTGGTACCGGACACTTAATGTTTGTTGAGCGTTTGCGGAGTTGTCTGTAGGGAGCCTTGCCGGATTGAACTGGTTGTGTCTATCCATAATCACATCCTTCATGTTATAGCACAGATATATAAAATAAGTATGTCCTGCCTCCCGGCCAGCATGAGCAGGTCACCAAAGGCTCTGATGGCAGCTGGGAGGCAGAACAGTGATGGGACCCGTGTCTCATGGTTAGACTTGAATGCTGTCCCCGCTTTAAGTCACATTCATGGACCCTTGGATAATCAAATTGGACTTTTTGAGTTTCAACTTCCTTATCTGTAAAAACGAAGATACTGAGAACTTGTGTTGCAGAGGACATTGTGTGGATTTCAATGCAATAATCCGTGGACAGTGGCCGGCACAATCTAGGTGCCCAATAAATGTAGCAATTATTGGATCCCGCTCCAGTGTGGTCCCTTGTTAGGAAGAACAGCCACCATGAGAGTCATGGTAATTGTACCAGCGCCCCAGCTTGTCTGGAAGAGCAGAGTGTGGTCTTCACTTGATCAGGCTGAAAGGTTCTGAGGTTTAGATATAAGTCAATAACCTTCTGACCAACCACACAGAGCAGCCTCCTAGTGATCTCATCTTTGGTGATCTCATCTTTGGGTTATTTGAAGATGGTCTAAGACCCACGATCTGATAGAGCGGCCACCAGTCCTGTGGAGCTCTTGAACACTTGAAACGTGGAAGTGATACCAGTATAAATACATGGGAGTTTGAAGACAATTTGTAAAAAGAGTGTAAAATTTCTCATTCATAATTTTTATATTGATTACATATTGAAATGATGTTTTGGCTATAAAAGGTATAATAAAATATAGTATTAAAATTAATTTCACCAGTTTTTGATTAATTTCTTCTTAATGTAGCTCCGTCATTACGTTATGCACATGGCTTGCATTATATGTTTCTACTGGACAGTGTGGGTCTGAGAGATGAACACATACTACACCCATCATGGTCCAGTCTCCTATTCCTTAAAAAGGACTCACCCCCTACCCCATATCCTTACATACAAGTCTCTCCCCACGTAGCCAGTTCCAACCACTTGGTACACACTGTCCCCCGAGTCAACCATCAGCAACTTTTTCTAAGAAGAACCCAAAGATGTCTTGCTTCCCATGACTTAGGAATATTGTTTCAGTATCTTATTTAACAGATAAAAGAGTAAATATTTAGCAAGGATCTGATAAGACCAGGGCACCATGTTTGATCCTGTGAGTAATACAGTGATAAATGAGAGGCCCTGTTGCTTGCAAAGAGCCTAGCATACTCAATAGAAAGATGCATGTTTGGCCCTTTGCTTTGTGGTGCCCGTGTATCTATCAATCCCCATTTCCAACAGTTCCCTGTGTCACAGCAGATGCCTTAAGGACACCAAACTACCAATGCAATCCTGGCCTTATCATCTCGTTTCACTGGAAGCCTCGCCGTGTTTGTTCCTCTGCCTGGAATGCTCATTCCTCCCCCCTCTTCTCTACCAGTATCCTCCAGGTTGAACGGATTTTCAGGGCTCGAGTCCATCCCTGTCTTTAAGAAGCTACTCCCAATCCCCCAGCCATAGCAGCAAAGGACCCTCCATTTTTCATGCTACTGGTGAGCTTTACACAGAACTCTCCTGCTGATCTACCCGGCTGGATGGCAACTGTCTGTTGGCTAATCATCTTCCTACCGTGTAAGCAATTGAAGGACCTCATGGACGCCCAGGGAAGTTGGGTGTCGACTGTATACCTAAAGACCCAACTCCCAGCAACTCCCTCTCCCTTCCACCATCCATTTACTAACTGACAAGCCGGGAAAAGAAAGGCATGAAACCTCATAATTACTACTTGGGATGTGAGCCTGATAAAGAAAGAGGAGGAAAGGAATTTTTACATGAACTTGTACGACAACATTTTAGTGGTCAGGCCAGGCTCCGTGCCGGGACAACTCTGGTTTGGAGGGATGGAATGGGACTTACCACATGCACGTTCATGAAATATATTCAGTGTAACTTCCTAATTTGGGCTTCTGAGGCTGGAAAGTTTTAGCGCTGCCTACCCGCAGCTGCAAAAGGCCACTGTGGGGTTGGAAAAAACTGTTCACAAGATGGCTTAAAGTTAGAAAGCTTCTGAGACTCACTTACTAGAGCTTCAAGAGTTTCCCCCAGTGGAGCTGTGCTTGCCCAGCAAGGTCATCCAGCATGACTAAGGCAGACACAGGGAAGCGGGGAAGGCAGCCATGTCTGTTCACACCCAGGATCAAGTAGCTAGTACACAGTAGGAGCTTCATAAATGTTGAAAAGATAAGTGAATGAACACATCTGCAGAAGATTACAACAAACTCTCACAAGATGAGAGTCCTCGTCACTCCTGCTGTGGCAATATTATCAAAGAACTGCTCCTGAAGCATATTTGCTGGGAGAGTTTCTAGAAGGACAAGAGAAGGACAAAACCATGCAGGAGTTCCTGTCCCCAGAGGCCAAAGTCAAATAGAGATCTTGTGCTCTCTGAGCTAGCAGGTGGCTCTTGGTCATGCTGTTTAAGGACGGAGATCAGTTAAGAGAATCTTACTCAGTTAATCTCATTTCTTTAAGCTCTCACCCTATATTAATTAGCTGATAGAACCCTCATGGTGTGATGTGTGTTTAGGGCCATTGTAGGACGCACATTGTCACAGAAATCTGTTTTGTGGGACTTGTTAGCACAGATATTATTTAGCTAAATAGCTCTTAATGATTCCTTCAGAGCCTGCTGCATCTGGTGGGTAATTCACTTTATAGTTGGGGACTTAAAAATTCTGTTTTTTAACTTGCTCAACCCTACTGACCTAATTCTCGACCAGGGAGGCGAACGGAGTATCTCTGCATTCAGAAGAGATTTAAAGTAATTCCTGACGCATCCTGGGTAAGGAAAAGCCCCAGAGTGTGGTATGATTGTATTCCATTTTGAAGAGGCATGAAAAAAATATATGATTTTTTCAAACAAATTGCTGCAAGGGAAAAGAAATTTGAATCACATCAAAAACCTGGCTCTTTTGAAAATAACCTGTTGAATTCAAACGACTGAGTTCGTTCTCACAAATCCTTTGGCGCATCTGGGCACAAATGGACGAGAACATCGAAGGGTCCACGTGGTGAGTTCTGTTGCTCTCAAATAGGCTTGACTAACAGATCAATGGTTTCTGTTTGCTGCAGGCGATGCCGTGACATGTCACCCAAGAACCCCCAGGGCAGCGTGGGGCTGGGGCAGCCTTGGCGCTGCCCTGGGAAGCCAGCAGCAGCAGTCTCTCCAGGCCACTTGTCCTGCTAGTGAAATGCAAATACCCACTTGCTGACAGATGGGACTGGGAAGGCGTGCTTCTTTAATAATTCTATAATTCCATCGAATGTTCTGGTCTCAGGGAACAGGGAGCTTTGAATGGAGAGTCCGTTGGAACCCCATGGTGGTTGAGAGCTGCTTCTTCATCTCCCTTGCCTTCCATGCTTCGAGATGAAAGGAAAATCTCCCACAAATGAAACCCCAGGAGCATCTCTGAGGCCATAAGCCATCACTGGCTGCCGAGTACGCCTCAGAGGGCCCGTTCTGAGCTTCGAGCCGGCTTGCCTGGAAGGGAGGTCTGTGCACTGCGGAGTACATCTGGCCTGAGAGCTGAGCACCTCAGGCCCTTTCCAGGGAGCCACAGGCTACTTGTGGACCCACCGGCCGTTGCATTTTTGTTCATGGGCTCTGATGGAAAAGACTCGGGGAGGGAGCTCACTGCAATGGAGTGGCTGTCACCCAGGAGAAGGGAACTGAATCGGATTCTCCTTTCTGCCATTTACACGGTCTGTGAATGTGGACATGATATTTAGCTTCTCCCCTCTAAACTCTCTTCTTTGCAAAATGAGGATCATAGTATCGAATTCACCAGGCTGTGGTAAGGTGTGTGCAAGAGGATGCTTGTAAAATGCTTCGTGAGGTGGAGCTTGTGCTGTGAGGACTGAAATGCTGGGAAAATGCAGGGTTTTGGGGGTGGCCGTACAAAGGCAAAGGCCGACTGCATAGTTACCACTAACTGGTCTGACATAAAAGGAACCTAGAAATAGCTTCATCTGCTTGCTCTAGAATAGGAGTCCGCCAGCTTTTTTCTGTAAAGGGCTAGAGACAAACATCTCGGGCTTGCAGCTGTATGATCTCTGCCGCGACTAGTCAACTTCGTGCTCACAGCATAAAAGCAGCCATAGGACGGTAAGTAACCAAATGAGCACGGCTGGGCTCCCACAAAATTTCCTGCACAAACCAGCCAGCCAGCCAGACTTGGGAGTGTGGCACCCCCTGCTGGAGGACAGTCGTCATTCTCTCTTGAAGGACAATGGTCAGCAATCCAGAGAACAATAACTCAAATCACACCCTATCACGCACACATCCCTTCTCCACCCTTTAACCTCCGCAAGAGAATATTTTACTGATTTTAGTCACATAAGAGAATTTGTAGCTTGCATTTTCAAAGGTGCTACTAATAAATACTAGTAAATAATGAAGACCACAATAAAATTTAGTAGGCTAGGTATGATTAGCCAAATGGATAAGGCCAAAAGAAAATAAAAACTTGGTAAAAACCACACTTTGCACAGAAAAACTAAATGGTCTGCACCATAGACAGTTTATACAATGAGTTATTGATTCTATGGACTCTCTGGTGAGCGGTTTTTAAAAGTCCTAGAAAACTTAGAAGGCACAGTGGGAACTGGGATTTTAACATCAAAACACACACACACATAAATATTCAACTGATCTTCAAAAGAAGTATGACCTTAGAAATCACTGCAGGATAAAGTCCAGCTGAGTTTCTCCTATAAACCTATTTTATAAAAAGAAAATGATCATATTTGAACTCAGGCCCTTCACTGACTATGTTGGGAAGGAAAAAAAATGGAACAGAATAGATTAACTAGAATTTCTAAAATTAATCAATAGCTAGTTATTTTTAAAATAACTAAGTTTTCAAACGAGTTCAACTTTTTTTTTTCTTTTCAGTTTTGGAGTCTGACAATTTATGAACTTGAAATACAAATCCAATCACATCCCCCTCCCCGTGCCCCTCAAAGGCTTCACTCCTGATATTCTTAGGATAAAGACCAAGTATGTAACCCAGTCCACGAGGTCTTACCTGGCACCCCCAGACTTCCCACCACAGCTCTATCTCCAAGCCCACTCCCCCTTCAGGTTCTCTGGGCCTCAGTCACCAGTGTCCCCATCTCTGCGTCGCCATCGTCACCCCTGCACCTGCTCCAGGGTCCCCACCACACATAGTCTTGGTCTCGTTCACCCCTACTCCCCACTTGGGTCTCTGTTCAAATCACTTCCTCGAGGAGCCTTGCCGGAGCCACAGTCAACTGTCACAGAACCTGTCTCTAGCCTTCAAGCTTTTACTACGGTTTGTCATTATACATTCATTAGGGTGATGGTTTAATTAATGTCTGTCTTCCTGCTGGGCCAGGGACCCCCCCCACCCCTGCCCCCCAAGAGCAGGAAATGTGCCTGTTGTTTGAGTGGCAGTGGCCTCCGCTCAGCACCTGCTGAGTAAGTAGGGCCTTAATAAAAGAGATCAAGGAGTGGCAATCAGAAGGATACAGAATTGAAATGTAGCCGTAAAAAGTCCAACAAGGAGGCTTTCGAAGGGATACTGCAGGCATTATAGATTAAACTTTGCCGTTTTTAAAGTAATCCAAGTTTACTTGTTTGTTCAGTCTTTACTGATGATCTAGACTAGGGTTCGGGTTGGCAAACTTTTGCTATACTGGGACACACACTACACCTGTCAGGCTTCGGGAGGTGCATTTGATCTGTCTCAACTACGCAGCTCGGCTGGTGGAGCAGCCAGAGAAACTAAGGAATGCAAATTGGTACCAAGAAAACCAGGGATTGCCCAACCCCGTGCCATTGTCATTCTGAGCCACTAATTCTCTGCTGTGTGGGGCTCTCGTGGACCCTGCAGTGGGGCCAGCAGCATCCCTGGCTGGAAACACCACCTGCTAACGCATCTCTACCCCAATTTACAACCAAAAATGCTTCCGGGCATTGCCCGAGGCTCCTTAGGGAGCAAACTCATCCCTACTGAAACCAGTGCCATATAATGGATTTACACAAACAAATGGGAAACTGGGCTTGGCCCACAGGCTGTAGCTGGGCTAAATCCTAACCTAGAAAAAAGAAACAAAGAATACTGGGAAATTCCTCAGTGGGGTTCAGTAACTGACCTGCCAATGTCTTCTCTCACTTACTGGATCCTCCCTACAGTGTGGGAATCCTTCAAATGTTTTCTTTCTCAGAGGTGGATAAACCCAGAGCGTGTGGTCAGCGTGGACAGACCTCAGAGAGAAGCGGGGTCTACTGACCGGATCCACTGTGTGAAATTCACCTCCTCGAATCAAGGTTGCTGCCTTGAGGTTCCCACATGCCCTCCTCCCCACACTTGAACCTCAATCCCTTTGACTATTTTGATTAGTCTTTTGTTTGTCTGTTTGTTTTTAACTAGCTTTCAGCAAAATGTGTGCTGGAAGGCAACTGCCAAGCTACGGTTGGGTACAGAACAGCTTGACTTAGGCTTTGACTTAGAAATCAAGATATGAACCAGTAGTCAGGCTTTTCAAGCTGATGTAGGACCTCAGAAACCATCTTTTCTTCTTTCCCACTTTTTTTTTCCTTCCCCATTTGGACCTCAAAAGCACAGACTCAGATTTATTACAGTCTTTGGTTCATGATACCCTTGCATCACTGGTCTGGGCATAGCCCACTTTGGGCTTTGTTTTGTTTCTGTGACAAACACCTGTACCCCATCGTAACACAAGGAACAGAACACAGTGGCCTGTGAGCACACCCTGAGATGCTCCATCCCCGAGCAGTCGCCACCCCCACCCCCCAGCCCAGCTCCGGACTGAATCTAAACTTCACCTTCCCCCTCCCCCGCGCCATGTGGGCTTCTCATCTTTAAGGAGTCCACTGGAGGGGAGGGGCCGATGAGCTAAGCCCTCCTCTCTTCTCCAAAGCTCTAACTCTGGGGACCTAGCACACTCATCATTTCCTCTGGCAAGCCCCAGAAACTGCGCCCCGCATATATTTCCATGTCTAGATGGGAGTGAGCATCTAGGCAAATCAGTTTTGTGAGACACGGGAAGAAGAGATTTCGATTCACGTCCAAGATCACATCTTACGAGACCGTCTCATGGCCACGGCCTCTGCGGCATGCTTAGGCAATGAGGATGTGTTGTATCAGGAGGTTGGGGTACCAGGTGGTGGGTAGTATAGAGGGCACGGCTTGCATGGAGCACTGGGTGTGGTGAAAAAATAATGAATACTGTTTTTCTGAAAATAAATATATTGGAAAAAAAATATAACGATGTTGAAATAAAAATCCAGAAATAGAAAAAAAAAATGTTTTTCCTCTGAGAGCCAGAGATTTTTAAAAAAATATATTGAGGCTTTTCCCCCCTCTTTGGCCATTTCTCTATTTTAACGTTAAAAGAGTCGTATGATTCCAACGGCTCTGTTGCCGGGCGCTCGGGCTCTGTGCCCCTGGGGCAGCAAGGCAAGCGTGGTCAACTTCGACGCAGCCTGTAACGTATGGTCTCATTTTAAATTCTGCAAAATGCCGATTTATCTGATTTTGACCAGAGCAGGGAGATAACGGTAGTCATGCCCCCATACAGCTCGACGTCTCTATATCCTGGAAATGGAACCTCGGGGAAGGCGGGTGCAGGTGGTGCCCTGGGTGTGAACAAAGGAGGCTGACCCCCATGTGAGAGACGTGAGAGGAGAAACAATGGGGGGGGGCAGTAACGTTAACAGTCATTTGCATCACTATTGATTTAATGTGGGAGAAACGGAATTCTCATGCAGGTGTCCCTGACCCGTTTGGGTGAGTTTCTAGCAACCTCCAGTGGACAGTTTGCAGAAATACTCTCATTGACTTTGGATACTAGAACCTTACCTTGCCCTTAGGCGGATCCCTTTTAAATAATAAATATTTTGTGCTCTTTACTCTAGAATTAAAGACAGCTGACTTTATGCACATGGTTTCAAAAGACTCCATAAAAATCTTAACTGTAATATAAAAGAAAAATCCTTTTATAAAAAAATACTTTTGTTTAAAAAGAATTTTAAATAAAAGTAAAATAATGAATAAATATGTGTACGTATAATGAATGCATGCATGAATCTGCACTTAAATATACAGTATTGAGGTCCAAGTGTTCTAGAAGATTCAGTGACCTGGAAACTGGCCTCTAGTCGAATCACCAGAAAGGTGACAGTCACAAAGGCAATATGCAGAGGGACTCTATTTGCATCTCAAGTGCCATCACCAACATTGCTGCAGATCATGTGGTTTTCCAAAATATGGAAGAAAGATCTGATAATGTCCCAGAACAAAACAAAGGGCAACCTTTCCTGGGATTCAACAGCAGGTTCATTTCTAGGAAATTTAAGGTCTGCTAAAATTTTGGAGGAAGTCCTTTGTAGGGGTGCCTGGGCAGCTCAGCGAGGTAAGCATCTACCTTCAGCTCAGGTCATGATCCTGGGATCCCAGGCCTTGGGATAGAGCCTCGAATCAGGCTCCCTGCTCCGTTGGGAGGCTGCTTCTCCCTCTGCCTGCTGTACCCCCTGGTTCATGCTCTCTGTCAAATAAATTTTTAAAAATCTTTAAAAAAAAAAAATCCTTTGTGTTTTCATGTTAGATGGAGTTCAGGTCCAGGCCCCTCCAGCAGCTACAGACAGGCTTGCCACCTGCTCTGGCTGAACTCTCCAAAGCCGCAGGGGAGGCAACCACACTTGGTGTCATGCCGGAGTGTCCACTGTGTTTCGGGATATATAGGGACCAGCCCTGGACCCTATCCACAAGCATCAATAAAACTCATCAATCGACTCCATGGAGCAGTCATCAAATGGGCTGAGGAGAAGGAACTGCTTCCGTGAAGAACCACTGCCAGGACTTCCTCTGGCGCTGGGGACACTCCTGTCCACGGGGCTCTTCCTCCTGGGGCTATCACTACTCTTCCCACTTGGCACGTGCCTTCTTGGCCTCCCCCTCCTCCTATGCCAGGGTGGGGGGGGTGTGGCGGGCTCCTGAGATGCTGGGCAGGACGTCCCTGAGGCCGCGGGGAAGGCAGAGACGGGAGGAGAGCTGCGGAGCACCAGGCCGATGCAGCTGGCCCGAGCTCAGCTCTCAAACTCCCCCGCACGCGAGGTGAAATGCCGGGTTCTGAAACCGGCCGTGTCTTCAGCTCCGCCCTGAGGCGCTTCTGCAGGTTTCGTCTGTCTCAGGTTCAGCCGAGAGCGGGTGGGCCTCGTGCCCGCAACCTCAGAACTTTTCCTTCTCTGTCCCTCGAAGCACAACTCTGATGGCTAATTCTTAACACCTCGTCCTGACGGAGACACAAATGCACCCAACGGCGACACCTCGGGATTGCTATTAAGCACATGATCCAAGAACACATTTGTTTGCCTGTTTTCTAGGCAAGACATGGGTGGCTACACGTGAAGCCCGCAGTCCCTCCGCTGTATTAAACGGGACACGGGTTTGAATGGTGAGTCATGAGATCGTTCTCAAAAAAAAAAAAGCGAACGTGTCCCGTCAAAGAAGATGCCGGCTTACACAACATGTGGCAGGCAGACACGTCACAAATGAAGACATGGACAAGGATGACTGTTTTCTAAAGCTGAACACAAGCGAACTTTCCAGTTCCCTCCCGGTTTGCGGTCTTGAAGGCAAGTATTAACAACACGAGGGGGTTTCTGCTGTCAGAGCAAAGGCTCTCCATCAGTCCATCCACTTCCTGGGGCTGGCAGGAACTCAGGACGGGCCCCACTTCTGCAGGCCTCGCTGGGGCGGCAGCTGGGGGTGGGGGGGTACAGACCACCAGGTGCTGCCCTGGGAGATGCCCACTGCTGAGGGGACACATCTCGTCTGTTCTGGGGCTCGGTCTTCCAATGGCTGCCCTGCCCCCAACTGTCTCTCTGAGCGGAGTGGGGGCATTGGGTCTGCCGGCCTCTCTCAACTCCTTTCTCCACAGCCTGACACGTTCAGCTGCTTTCCCTCCATTACAAGGAGGTGTGGACAGCCCTTCCTAAGCTGGAAGTGTCCCTAGGCTGTGCCACAGAATTAAGGCCCAGGGTCCTCACCTCTGGAATCCCCAGCTAAGGAGAGCCCTGCCATCCCCTCCTGCAGACCATTCCCCACGTGGGCGCTCTCTTGTGCTATGACGGCTCGGAGGATCCCTCCACAGAAAGACCCCATGACTCAGCGGCCTCAAATGTTCTCCCTTCAGATTCAGAAAAAACATCTCCTTCTAGCCTTAAAACGGCTTTTATGTCCTCACCCTGTGGGCCGAAATTGGCTTGGCACATAGCCTCTAGCCGTGTAAGCCAACTGATGAAACTGATGGTTCAGATGATTTTGCCCCCTAGGGAACACTGGCAATGTTCGGAGACAGTTTTGGGGTCTCCACTTGTTGGGGGACATTTGGCTTCTAACAGGGTAGCCCCCACAATAAAGAATCCTCCTGCCAGGAACGTCAGGAGTGCCAAGGCTAGCCCAGGAAACCTGTCCTCATTACTATGTTCTATCGGAGAGAAAAGGAATCAGTTCATTTTCTTAAATTTGGGGCCAAATTTTGTGCTCTAGTCACCAACCACGCTCCTAGCTGCCAACTGTTAGTTAACAACCATATTAACAATTTCCAGTGCATCTTGGAAAATTGCAGACAGAGCGGTTTGAGCACAAAGATGGGGCTTTTCTGATATGCTTGATCACATCACCTGGGTGTTGACAGACGCCACCCACCCCTCTGTGGTCCCTGCAGGCTTCCCTGTTCAAAGGCGGAGGCAGGAAGGAGTGGCCTTTCTCGCCTTTGCAGGGCTCTGTCAAATCTGCACAACTCAGTGGAGGGGGGGGGGTGGCCACCTTTAAACCAAAGAGGTTTGTCCCGCAGGAGGGACAGGACAGAGGCTGTGCCCCTCAGGAACAGAGGGCTTGTCCCAGGCCTGCTTGAATGCCCAGCAGTGGCCTTCAGGTGTGAGTGAGGAACACCGGAAAGTGGACTTCGCATGCTGCCCTCACACGCCAGGAAGGTCAGCAGAGCTGTTCAGCCTGTGCACACAGAATCCTCAGGGTTTGCAGAAGTTCTGGGGGCCTCACTCTCCCATCAGAGAAGGGCTGATTCTAATTTCCTTCCACGTTGGACTTTTAGATCAAATGTAAAGAAATGGTAGAAGGGAGGACTGCGAGATGGACACCCTAGGAGATGCGCCGGCAGCCGCGCTGCCTCGAAAGGCGGAGTGCGCCTTCTCCCTCCGCAGCTCAGGACACCGGTGGGACGGGGCAGGGCAGGAAGTGAGCTGTAAGGCATTCAGGAGAGAGCTAGGGGAGGGCGAGGGGCAGGCCGGGAGGCGGCCCCATCCGGCTTCTAGCTGCACCCGTGGGCATGTGTGCCTTGTGAGCAGCTCCCCGAGGCCTGGCATGGCCTCCCGCTTGCAGCGGCTGCGGTGTGCAGAAGAGGGAAGCGAGAGGCTCCTGTCCTTGGGCGTCCTCCTGCCAGCACCTGCTGCCTCTGTGGAGGGCGGCGGGAGCGAGCGTGCGGCAGCCGGGGCTCCGAACGTGCAGGGCACACGCGTGTCCCCAGGAACATCTGTCACAGCCATAACACATTTCGGCTGGTGGTTCTGTTTACACAACCCCAAGCAACGAGTTTGACTGAGATCTTCATAAAAAGACTGATGGGGTAGGGCAGCCAGGGGACAGAAAAAGCTGACATCGTTTAAGCAGAGAATTGGATACAGCCTTAAACAGGTGCCTTCAGACTTGATGGCTGGAGCCACACGGCTCGTTCATCGGCTACACTTCTAGGGACTTCCTATCACGCTGGGTGAGGGAAAGCAGACAACAAACGAGGAGGGCCTATTCTTAAACAAGGTAGTTCTTTTTTTTTTTTCTTTTAAGTCTTTATGTATTTGTCAGAGAGAGAGCACAAGGCGGGGAGCAGCGGCAGGCAGAGGGAGAAGCAGGATCCCTGCTGAGCAAGGAGCCCAAGTCAGGGCTCTAGCTGAAGGCCGACCTTTCACCGACTGAGCCACTGGGCACCCCAACAAGACAATTCTTTACAAATGCAGAGAGTACATGGGATTAGCAATGGAAGAAGACACAAATGGTGACGTTCAGCACCTCTGCATAAATAAAACCCGATCCCCTTTTTTAGGTGGGGGGTGGGGTGGGAAAGAAAGATAGAGGAGAGAGGGTCAGGGTTGGAGGTAGAGGGAGAAAGACAGACCCTCCAGCAGACTCCCCACTGAGCGCAGAGCCTGCCACGGGGCTGGATCCCACGACCCTGCCATCGTGACCCGAGCGGAGTCGGACGCTTCACCCACTGAGTCACCCAGGTGTTCTGAAACCTGCCTGTTCTCAGCTACCATGGTCTTCTCCTGACCTGGGCACAACTTTTATGGGCCATTATTTTAACACCATCAGGATCACCATCGTCCTCATCGCCATCACTAATATTTTGCAGTGGTCCTCACCCCTGTTACCAATAATCGTCCCGGATAAGAATGATGCCAGCAGCCCCCCTCCCCCGCCACCCACAACCACAGGATTAAAATCCCAGAGAGCAGAGTGCAGGAACTGGGACTTTCAGAAACTGTCCCAGAGGGACTCCTGTGCCAGCCAGGTTGAGAACACAGTCCTAGCAATGCCCAGAAACGTGCTAGGTAACAGCGCTTTAGCGGTTTTATTGCCTCGAAGAAAGAAAGATTCCTTCCTTCCTTCCGTGGTTTTGCGACTCTGGGGCAGCGCTTCTCAAACCCGGCTGCACATGAGAGCCACCTGGGGAGCCTTAGAGAGCGGTCCCCGCTCGGGCCCCGCCCCAATGCAATTAAGCCAGAATCTCTGGGGGTAGGAATGGGCATCAGCAGTTTTTAAAAGCCCCCTGGATGATTCCGAAATGTGGCCAGGATTTCAAACCACCGCTCCCGTTGCAGAGGTCCTGAACCTCGGCTGCACGTCGGAATCACCTGGGAGCCGAAAAGAAAAGGAAAGGAAAGAAAATACCGAGGCCCGGGTCCCCTCTCCGGGGAGGCTGACTGATTGGCCTGCTGGGAGGGCTGGAGAGCAGGAGGTGTTAGTGCTCTCCGGGTGAGACGGGAGCCCTGGGTCTCCAGG
Source organism: Neogale vison (assembly GCF_020171115.1). Taxonomy (NCBI): domain Eukaryota; kingdom Metazoa; phylum Chordata; class Mammalia; order Carnivora; family Mustelidae; genus Neogale; species Neogale vison. The sequence continues at coordinate 8,690,722 of NC_058100.1, forward strand.
AGGGGGAGCGAACCAGAGAGAATTCCAGCCATGCGGTGTGATGGGAGAATGCTGAACTATTTGTAAACGGAAGCCGTTGCTTCTTTCTGACCTAGCAGGGATGATCTGCTCCACGGCATTGGAGAGGAAGAATCGTGACGTTGCTTCACAAAGTTCGGCTCCAGCCTAGGTTGGTGCCAGTGTGATGTCCGTCTGGCGGGGCCCCCCTTCTTGCTCCCCAGGAGGATGCAGAGCACCAGACGCTGGTGTGGTGGCTGGAGAGACTTCCCAAATGCATCTGCCTCCCTAACCCACGCTTCTCGCTCTTCACTCACAGATTTCCAGTTCTACTCGGGATGGCACTGTGGCCCCCAACAGTCATGCTTCCCAGACCTCTCAGAGGTGGCCACGTGACAGCTCTGATCAAGAGGAGGAAGTATGCGGAAGTTTCTAGGACACATTCATTCTTTCATTACGAGTCCTGACCGGCTGTGCTTGCTCCTCCCTGCCTCACAGTCTCCAGAGCGCGGACGTAAGGCTTGCGGTGAAGCAGGCTTGAAGCAACAAAGGAAAGCCATGAGCCCAGAACGGCAGAGCAGAAAGACTGAAGAAACCAAGACATCGGAGCTTTCATGGAGCCATGCGTCCTCCCTAGATCGCTCACCTGACTTCACACTGAAGTGAGACATCATCCTCTATTCTCCAGAAGATGCAAGCTCTTTCCATCATCCTAGCCCTGCACATTCAGTACGTCAGGGATATTGCCCCTCGTGATGCAAGATGGCTGCAGAAGCTTCATACGACACACATCCCCCCATGACAATGCTCCCCAGGAGGAGCATTGTGGAAAAGGATGGGGGCAGTGTCAGGATTTACCAGGGTGAAAAATATTTTCTAGATGTCTCCAGCAGATTTCCTCTTAGGCCCTGTTAGCTATAACTGGGTTGCTTACAGAGCCTGAAATCAGCTGTGACAAAGGAGCCTGGAATTACCATGACTGGCTGAGACGAGGAAGAGCTCACTGCTGCTCCAAATCTGAACGAAGCTGGGGTTCTTTTAGCAGAGAAGAGGCAAACGGCTGCTTGGTACACAAGCAGAGGCCAAACTAGTGACAAAGGGGAGGAAGGGTTTTAGAGGCAGAGGGAAAATCGTGTACTAGGGTATGAATACATGAAAGCATAGTATGTAGAGAGCACTAAACTATTTCCTGTCACCTAGATGTGAAGTTATTTAAAAAAAATCCCCAAAATAGAGGATCCTAGAAATTTGGCCAAAGACATATACAGAACTTGTCCATTGCATAATAAGAAGTTCTTTACTGGTTATCAAGCTTTTCTAGTGCATTGTCCTGAGGAGTAAGCAAGGGGTCTTTCTGGATACCCGGCATTCTATACTCAGGATAGCACCAACACCAAAGACTAAGTATTCTCAGTAAGAAGCAAAACTTACCAAAATATGTATCAACAGCTCACCGATAGAGCCCTGACACCCCCAAGCCCAAACGCCCGCCCCTTCTGGCCTTCCCTGGGGAATGGAATCTTCCCTCAGCCTTGGACAGGTCCTCTTAAAACTTATAAAATTACTCCTCCCTCCCCAATAATCACTTTGATTAGCCACGGTTGCTTTACCTCTGGGAATCCACTTGAAAGAAACAATCCAAAATCATGAAAGAAGGCTTGGTTCAAAGGTGATTATTGTAATGTTTTCACCACAGTGAAAAATTACCAAGATGCCCAGAGAGGATGACGGCTCCCCGAATGACATACATCTATGGAATGAAGCTTAGCATTAACGATAAGTATTTAACTATTAAGATTTAACTCTTCGGAATCATGGAAGGATACTTGTAGTGTACGGGGAAGCTAAGCAGAACATGACCATGAGAGAGAAGAAGATGGTCCGGCCTTCTCCACCTGCTCCTGCAGGTCGGGGACGTGGGAGAGGCCAGCACTCACATGCACAACTCTTCTGCGGGGCTGTTATGACAAAGTGCCCTAGACTGGGTGGCTTTAAATGACAGACACTTATTCTCAGTGCTGGACATGGAAGACCAGGACAGGGTGCCAGCAATAGTTGGTGAGAGCCTTCCTCTGGTTTGCAGACAGCCGGCCTCTGCTGTGTCCTCAAGGGGCAGAAGGGGTGTGGGAGCTCCCTGGGATCCCTTTTTTAAGGAGCTAATCGCATTCAAGAGGGTGCCACCTTCATGATGTCATCAGTCCCCAGAGGCCCCACCTCCTGTACCATCCGTTAGGTTTCAACATACGAATTCTGGGAGGACACAAACATTCAGCCCGTGACAGCCCCATACAGGTTCCAGAATCTGACCCACACGATTAACTCCCCATGATCAGAGAAGGGGAAAAGATAGGAAGAAATGAGAAAAGGACCTGAAGTGACCTACAACAAGGAGGTAACTCGTTTTCTCAATTCTGATTTTCTTTTGTCTTAAATGTCTAATGTCCTATAATGATATTAGAATTTGCAAGTTCTTCTGAAATTTCACTTTTGTTGATCTATAAACAAAACATATCAAATTCATACCTGGTATCCTAAAACGGATAGCCTCTGTGAAACTGGAAAATTCTAGAACCGATAGAAACTATTAACAGAATGTGCTCACTTCAGAAAGCCCATTTCAAATGATTATGAGTCTCTGTAGCAACATCAATGACTTAGACTCAGTGCACTTGAGCAAGAGAAAGCTGTCTGGACTACAATCATAAGCCACTGAACCTAAAATACTTTCTGTCAGAAGAGGCGTCCCAATTTCAGAGATGTTAACATATGATCGCAAAAAAAGCACATCTTTAAGTCATTGAAATGCAGGACAAATGTTAGTTGTTACTGAGAGTGTGCTATGTACCCATTTTATATATATTCTTTCTAATACCGCATTCAGATGTGGTGTGTTCTGTTATTTTTGTTTTAAACACTAGGAAATTAAAGCACGGAGAAACTAAGGAATATCCATACTGAGTCATCGCATGAGGAGGTGCTGGGATCCCATCAGATGTCAAGCCGACATTTTCATTCTGCCGCACGACTTTCAATAGTTTGGCAAATACTTTTCCTTGGAGGGAGAAACAAGTCACGAAGAAACTGTAAGGTACCCTTTTAGAGGCCTAGTTATATAGCTTGGACCACTAGAGGTGGTTCAAGGTCGCCATTTTGCAACCTCTGGGAATTAATGGATCTAGGTAATAATCACCAAAAAGATGCACCACCAGACAAACATACCCCCAAGGAAACACACGGCCCTGCTTCTGAGTGGTCTTAACCACAGCAGCAACAACAAAAATCACACCCAAATCTGATTTGTCTTCTAGGTCTAAGCCCCAGGGCTTGAGAAATGTGGGAGACAGAGAGTAGGACGCCGCCCATCACCGTGGGAACAAAAACAGAGGAACCTAGACCAGGAGAAATTATATAGGATAAATGATTTGGTTTCTTAAATTAATTGCAAGGGGGAAAAGAGATACAGGGAGGAACATACTGAGACAGAATTAAGTGACATCAACCATAGGGCATGGACTTTGTATCCTTATGCAGAATAAACTGTAAAAAGTAGTATAAAGCATTTGCAGAAAGAGGTACACCAGCTGAATGTTTGGTTATATTAAAAACTATTAATTTTAGGTGTGATAATGATATAGTTATTTTTATAAGAATATATTTAGAGGTAGTTACTAAAGTATTTACATAAAAATGTTTCAAAATAGGGACGCCTGGTAGGCTCAGTCAGTTAAGCATCCAACTCTTGATTTCAGCTCAAGTCACGTTCTTGGGGTCCTGAGACCAAACCTGGTGTGGGGCTCTGCGTTTAGCAGGGAGTCTGCTTGGGATTGTCTTTCTCCCTCTCCCTCTGCACCTGCCCTGCTGTGTGCATGTGCCTTCCCTCTCTCTCTGAAAGTAAACAAATCTTTAAAAAAAATGTTTCAAAATAATATCAGGGTACAGGGTAATGCACGAAGTAGGTGAGGTACAAAATGAGAAAAGATGGGCTGTGAATTCATGGCCATGTGAGACTTGTTACTATTCCCTTCACTTGTGCACATTATTATTTGAAACTATTTTTTTCCAAGGGCCCTACTTTAAATAAGTTGCTTGAATTGGTTTAGCAGCTACTTCCAATATTTTCACCCCCTTCCTTAATTACTACTGAGCTTCGGCTTCTCTTTCTCCCTCCATCTGTGTCAGGGTAGACCTCCCATAATCTGACCCTGGTTACTGACATTATTTTCCCTCTTGGACCACAGGAGCCTCTCACCGAGCCTATCAAGAGATTTTTAAGAATTCCTCAAACAATGGGGCTCCTGGGTGGCTCAGTCAGTTAAGCGTCTGTCTTTGGCTCAGGTCATGATCCTGGGGTCCTGGGATCGAGCCCTACAATGGGCTCCTGCTCAGCAGGGAGCCTGCTTCTCCCTCTCCCTCTGCCTGCCGCTCCCCCTGCTTGTGCGCACACTCTCTCTCTCTTTGTGAAATGAATAAATAAAATTTTTTTTAAAAAAGATTTACTCTTTATTATGTTAGGTTCTTAAAAATTTTTAAATTAACGTATAATGTATTACATGTTTCAGGGGTAGAAGTCCGTGATTCATCAGTCTTTACACAATTCACAGCGCTCACCACAACACATCCCCAGTGTCCATCACCCAGCCCCCCTTCCCTCCCACCCCCTCCACTCTAGGGCTTGCGCGCTCTCTGTAAAATGAATCAATAAAATCTTAAAGAAAGAGAATTCCTCAGACACCAGGAGAGTTGATTCGCATGACCAGACAGGAAGCTACTCCCCTCACCATCCGCCACGGGCACCAGGGGAACAGTGGTGTCCATCCTGGGTCCCCACGGGCAACCTCTCAGCCAGGACCCGAGCCGGATTCAAACGGCCCACATCTTGGGGTGTTTAATGAGGCGATTCTCACAACCCACCTCACTTGATCAACTCGTGCTTACTGCAGAATGGAGGCTCAGCCCCGAGCAGGGGAATCTGGGTCCAGCAAGGCAAGGCACCCAGACTGGGCAGCCCCAACGTCCTTGTGCGATCCCCGTCTTCTCACACACATGCTGGCAGGGATAGCGGGGTCGGGGCGAGGCCGAGTCCTCCAAACCCAGACAATGAGTCAGTCCCAGCTCAGGGAACCGCTGCTCAGCCACGCAGTCACCTACTTCTTAAGACTCTTCTGCCCGAGTTTCGTCTGGTCAAGGACAGACTCACTGGTCCGACAGTAGAAGAGCCTAGCGGGTGTAACTCACCCTTAGCCTTGGGCAGCTGACCCTCGGGGTGCAGGCTGGGGAGGTACTTCCTTTCCTAGACGGCCATCGTGGTCCCGGGGATTTGGGGCAGTTCAGCCCATTGGCTCCTTGGGAACGGTCACGTGCTATCCCTCATGTGTTGGCCTAACAATAGATCTGTGGGCCTTTATACTGTCATCGCCCAGGAGCCCCAGCCTCTGGCGCACAGGGGACTGAAAGCCACGGCTCAGAGTAGGTCTAGAACTAGAACCCTCCAGGGAGAGCCTGGGCTGCCATCCAAGTGCACGTGTGTCACTGCAGGGTTCCTGCCATAGGAGGGGACAGGAGCTGCCTGGATAGTCGTGCCTGCGGCCTGTCCCCCGAGCCAGAACGTTCTGACCTCCCAGTAAGGTGACAGGCTGCCTTGATTTCTCCGCCAGAGCTGAGCTCTCAACCAGCGGCTCTCAACAACGTTGGTCTCTGTTCCCGCTCACCCCCGGGGCTTGCTAGAATCAACGCAGCAGGATTTCCCACGGCCCAGGCCCACCCTGTGGCGGGGCTGCAGCAAGTCAGCTCTGGCTGCAAAGCCATCATGGAGGGCTCGTAGGAAGCTCCGTCTCTTAGTTAAGGTTGAGTTCGGCTGTGAGCAGGGTCGCTCTGCTTTGACACTAATGACGTCTGGGGCCAGATAACTCCGCGGGGAGGGCTGTCCCGCATACGGGTTTGCGGCTCTTCCAGCCTCAAACTACAAGACGCCACAGCATCTTTCCAGCAGTTACAACCCAAAATGTCTCCTGACACGGCCACGCGTCCCCAGGGGTGGCCGCCACGGACAACCAGTGAGCTGTGAGTGACAGGAAATCCCATGTAACAGCAGCTAAAATGAGGCAGAAATTTGTTTCTCCCTCCTGTAAATGAAATCCCCAAGTAGGCAGACAACCAGCAGGAGCCGAGCCTCCGATGACCACGGGGGCAACAAGGCCTCCTCCTCACGGTCCAACGTGGCTACTCCAGCTCCGTAGGGACTCCGTAGGGACTACACTAGAAAGTGTAGGGACACCTCCGTCAGTTAAACGTCTGCCTTCGGCTCCGGTCATGATCACAGGGTCCTGGGATCGAGTCCCGCGTGGGGCTCCCTGCTCAGCCGAGAGCCTGCTTCTCCCTTTCCTTCTACCTCCTTCTTCCCTACCCCGCTCTCTCTCTCTCTCTCTCTGGTTCACTCTTGCTCTATAGCAAATAAATAAATAAAATCTTTTAAAAAAGAAGAAGAAAAAGGAAAGCTAGAAAATGTAGTTTGTATTCTGCGTGGCCGTGAAGCCAGCTAGAGGTTGGGAGCTGTAGAAACGGAAAAGCAGATACTGGGGAGAGCTAGCTGTCTCTCCTGCACCAAGACAAACACAAGCCAGAGCTGATTATCTGCCCCAAACGCAAGGCCGCCTGGCCCTGTCGGACCAGGCGTAGGACCCACCGGCCCCTCCCCTCCCCACCACCAGCCTCCACCTGGCCTTCAGCCGGCCACGGTTGCACAGTCCCCTCTGCCCATTCTTTCCAAATACTTTCTTGCCTGTAATACACATTAATGAAAGTTCACTTTAAAAATACAGATGCAGTGGGGCGCCTGGGTGGCTCAGTGGGTTAAGCTGCTGCCTTCGGCTCAGGTCATGATCTCAGGGTCCTGGGATCGAGTCCCACATCGGGCTCTCTGCTGAGCAGGGAGCCTGCTTTCCTTCCTCTCTCTCTGCCTGCCTCTCTGCCTGCTTGTGATCTCTGTCTGTCGAATAAATAAATAAAATCTTTAAAAAAAAAAAAATACAGATGCAGGACGCCTGGGTGGCTCAGGCATTAAGCGTCTGCCTTTCAGCTCAGGTCACGATCTCGGGGTCCTGGGATTGAGCCCCGCACTGGGCTCTGTGCTCGGCGGGAAGCCTGCCTCTCCCTCTGCCTGCTGTTCCTCCTGCTTGTGTTCCCTTTCTCGCTGTGTCTCTTTCTGTCGAATGAATAAATGAAATCTTAAAAAACAAAAGAAAATACAGTTACAAGAGAAGAAAAGTCCCCCACATTCACAGTACCTCGAGGTCAGCGCTAGAAAGACCTCTTGTGTGTCTGTAAGAGCCAGGACTTCTTGAGTGGCTACCAAGGGCCAAAGCCGGTGTCAGGTGCTCCCTGCTCCCGCCTGATTTCATCCTGACGACAACCCCGCCAGCCAGGGCTGTTGTGGACGCACTTCGGGGTAGCGCGGGTCTGTGCCTCCCTGACGTGGTGAGGAAAGAGCCGAGCCAGAATGTGGGTCCAGAAAACGGGTTCCAGACCTCTCGCTCTTAAGTTCTCATGCCACCTTCATAACCTGCGTCCAGCTCTCCAGTCGACACACACACACACACACACACACACACACGAACTCATGCACACGCACGCGCACATGCATGCACACACATTTCTTTTGCACAGAATAAGGCTACACTATAACATTATCTCGTGCGACTTTCCTTTTCAGATAACGATGCACTGGGAACATCTTTCCTCATCTCTATATTTTCCTTAAAAACGGCAGGCTACGCTGGGCGCCAGCCTGATTTCCGGACGCAAGCCACCTGGCATCGGAGTCCCAGTTTCGCCAAAGTGTAATCAGGGTGACGAGGCTCTCGGCTCTTGAGTTTTCTGATGTGTAAAGACAGAGATAATATTAGTCTCCAATTATGGGGTTGTTGGCAAGATCTCCCCGACACCATTAAAAATGGTGTCATAATCATGGTGGCTAATATTTATCAAGTAGCTGCCGGGGACCATCCAAAGCGCTTCACCGTGTCCGTCTCTACTACATTTCCGTAAAGCCACTTTATATGGTGTCCGTACCCTGCTCTGTGGAGAGTATCCTCGTCGGGTCTCTACTCCCGCAGCTGACGTCTGTGGTAAAACCCGAGGCCCTCCCTGTACGCTCGGGACGTACTGGTTCTACAGCCTCAAGTCTCCATGGAAGCTTCCAGGGATTAGCTCCAGATCGGTGGGCAGACGAGCCGAGCCTGAGAGACTCTGGACTGCGGAGGGCTGCTGCAGGGGAAGTGGAGGGGCTGGGTAACGGGGTGATGGGCATTAAGGAGGCCACGCGATGTGCATGCAAACGGTGAATCCCTGAATGCTACCTCTGAAACTAATACTACATGTTAATTAATCGGACTTAAATAAAATAAAATTGAAATCAAAACAAAACAAAAAAATCCCCAATGCGGCAACTGCACAAACGTCCGCGGCCCAGCAGCGGGCTAAAGGTGCCTGCCGGGCACGGGGCGCACGGGGCGTCGGGCTTCGTTCTCCAGGCCGGTGCCCCGGCCGGTGCCGCCTGCTGCCCAGGACCACAGGTGGGGCAGCCTCCGCACGGGCCGGCGGGCCGGTCTGGTGAACTTCCTGTCTGAAAGCTGATCGACCCCTCATGCCAGTGCACCTCCCTCCCTTTTGGGAAGGAAAGTCCAGAAGTCACACGTCTGACAGCCATTGATCGAGGCCTGTGTCCTCTTCTGTAACGTCCGGAGAAGGGACGGGAGAGGAGAGATGCACAGGACCGACCGATACTTAGCCGGCGTCGGTGGCTGGAAGGCAGGAGAGCAGAGAGCTGTGGATGGGGGGATGAGGGGGGAGTTTGCAGGGGTGAGTAGAGGAGAACCGGCCCCTGGGCTTCTCCCTTCCTGTCACACCACTGCCACACCCGCCACACTGCTGACCCCACCCCAAGCCATTCTCAGCGCGAGGGTCCCGGATTCAGTACAATCCGGACGTTCCGTGGGGTTCGTGCAGATGGCACAGGTCAAGGGCTCGGCCCCACAAAACCACCTCCACCTCAGATCAGACTCCGGGGCAAACAGGAGCCCCAGGTCACCCACAGCCTGGAGGATGGCACGGGCCCGAGGTTCCAAGCTTTGAATCCTGGGTGGCCGGCGCCTTTCCAGGAGCCCCTTCAGAGTCATCCCATTAGAACAAAAAACACTGCCAGGAAATTCCGAGGGACTTTAGGAGTGTCAGAAACTGGGACCAAAGACCAAACGTCGGAACAGATGATGCCCCCACCCCGAGCTCTTTTCATTTAAGGAATTGCAAAGGGTGTTGGAGCTCTGTGCGGGAGCCAGGGGTAGAGGCCAGTATATATTTTTCTGTGACGTCACAGGGAGTAGGTAGGGGCTGCAGAAAGAGGTGGCCTGGTGATGCGGACAGCTGGGGGCGGCCTCGCTGGTTCGTTTGCGGGGGGGGGGGGGGGGGGCGCAGCTCCCAGCGGCTCCGTCATGTTGTTTCAGTCACTCTGCAGGGGCTGCAGTTCTCTATTTGGCCACAAGATGGAGACTCCACCTTGCAGACGCGACACCGTTGCCCATCTTCCGGCAGACCCCGGCTGCCCTCTGCCCTCCCTGAAAAGGTTCAAGTTAGTCTTTTTTGTTCAGTTTAAATTTTGCCAGAAAGGTCCAGTCTGTCAGCTATTTTTTTAAAAAATCCATGCTGGTTTCTATTTCTGGAATTCTTTTCCATTCTTTTTCAGGCCAATTACCCCTCTGTTGTTGCTTTTGTTATTAAATTTGATTTCATAATTAGGAAGAAAAAGAATTGCCAAAAAAAAGTCAGCTGGAGGAACAAGTTGCTTGACCACTTTTTGATCTCATACTGAGACTTACTGTGTTTCTTTTTTTGAGATTTTATGTGACAGAGAGAAAGCACAAGCAGAGGGGAGGGGCAGGGGCAGGGGGAGAAGCAGGCTCCCCACTGCGCAGGGAGTCCGAAGTGGGTCTCGATCCCAGGACCCTGAGATTGTGACCTGAGCCAAAGGCAGACACTTAACCAACTGAGCCCCCTAAGTGTCCCACTTTCTTTTTCTGCTCTCAGGAGCAGACACCTGGTCTCCGGAGTCCGTCAGTAAGAGAGACATCATGATGACTTCACACACACACACACACACACACTTACACACTTCCACGCACACATGTACACCCATATGTGTGTGCACCACTTCTCCCCACACTTGCGCTCACTTATTCTACGCAGACATTTACACACTCACACATGTACCCACACATATGCTCACTCATGTATGTTCACTCAAACACACACTCATTGTCACACACACATATAGGCTTATACACGCTCATACAAGCACACACCCACACGCACAGCCACACATGCCCTAAGTGTGCCCACACTCACCCTACACATGTTCGTATGCACACTCACATGCCTCGGCGCACACACACACTCACGCTTCCACCCACACGCTAGTAACACACACTTACATACCTACCCCACGTAAGAAAATAGGAGGTATTAGAACACGTTTCTGCATCCCCAGCCATACCTGGCACAGTGCTGGGCATCAAGTAAAAGGAAAAGCAAAAAACAAAGAAATATAAAACATGTGAAGCAGAAGAAAAAAATTCTTTAGCCGATTAACTCCTTTCTGGATAAATGAATTTTTAAAAGAGCAAACACTGGTCCATGTACTACTCACCAAAACCTTGTCATAAATGTCAAAACCCAGAGTTCATAGCAGCACATATGTACACAGCAAAGGAATGCACGCGAGACTGCTGTGGCTCTGGTGAACTATTTGAACAAGGAAGGGCATGACCTTGAGATGGGTACTCCCATCCCATGTTGCAAAGGAAGACCTCGGTGCCTGGAGAGATGCAGTGGCATGTGTCACTGAGCAGAGAGCTCTTTGGCAGGGAGCGTGTCTACAACATCACTTCAGTTATTTTGTTTTTTCCTTTTTAAGTAGGCTCCAGGCCCAACGTGGGGTTTAAACTCATGACCCTGACATCAAGAGCAGCACGGTCTCCCAACTGAGCCAGCCAGGAGCTCCGAGAACATCACTTTGTTTCCCTAGTGATGCCTGTCTGTCTGTTTCATGAACCGTAAGAATGCAATGGGGACACATGAGTGAACAGGGGTGTGACTGCGCGCCCGGTAAGTCGTAGCCAAAGAAAAGAACGTGGTTCAAAGTCACACGAGTTAAGAGGGGACAGTCATATCTCAGCCTGTCCTTAAAGCATATCTTCTCTCTAGCATAACCATTGTCATTTGAGGCTGACAACCCAAGGTTCAATCCAGAGAGGTCACAGGGTCAGACGCCCCTGCAGCATGGCACAGAGCTCTGCTGTTGCCCCCACAAACACCAGCTCGCTGCCCGCAATAAGGAGTCCTGGGCATTGGTCACTCCCTCTCCAGGCGATCTACAGAAGGCACCAGCCATTCATATAGACACAGTTCTGTTTTCCTAACGTCGATGTGTTAGGGTTTGTTTTTTTTAAGATTTTATTTATTTGACATAGAGATCACAAGTAGGTACAGCAGCAGGCAGAGAGAGACGGGGAAGCAGGTCCCCACTGAGCAGAGAGCCCAATGCGGGGCTTGATCCCAGGACCCTGTGACCATGACCTGAGCCGAAGGCAGAGACTTTAACCCACTGAGCTACCCAGGCGTCCCAGAAGAGGCGTTTTTGTGTAACGTATTTTAAGATACAAGTTCCAGGTTTTGACATTTTTTTAAAAGATTTTATTTGAGAGAGAGAGAGCCCAGAGGGAGAATTAAAGGGAGAAGCAGACTCCCCGCCGAGCAGGGAGCCTGATGCGGGGCTTGATCCCAGAACACTGGGATCATGACCGGAGCCAAAGGCAGAAGCTTAACCTAGTGAGCCACCCAGTGGTGCCCGTTGACATTCTAAAGCATTGTTTATTAAACTTTTACTTTTTAGAAGAGTACTTACTTTCGAGAGAGAGAGAGAGAGAGAGTGCAAGTGGGGGAAGGAGCAGAGGGGGAAGAATCCCAAGCCGACTCCCTACTGAATGCTGAACACAGGGCTTGAGCTCATGACCCTGAGATCATGACCTGAGCTGAAACCAAGATCTGGATGCTTAATGGACTGAGCCACCCAGGCGCCCCTCATTTATTAAACTTTTAAACCACTTTTTAACTCTTTTTGTATATTTTATTTAGATTTTTATTTAGAAACAGAGAATACTTTTGGGGGGATATCCCAAGATCTAAACGTTTGGTTAGGGGTTCCTGTAAACATTCTCTCCTTCCTAAGCATATACGATTTCCTCAGAGACAGATCACTCAATGTCTTCATCAGAAAATAAGCGGTTGAGTGAAATTGGCCGTCGTTTCAATGGCCATTGAGAGAGATGTTGGACGCCCCCGCTTCCTGCTGCTAGATTCTCTCATCCACTCTGCCCATCAACAAATGGAACAGAATTTTGTCAGAATCTCCCTTCGCTGCCCAGGACAGCTCTTCTCATGTAACAGGAAGGGTCCGTCCTCACGGAACGAGTTCTGTGACTGACCGATCGTGCCTCTTGCTGGTTTTAGGCTCTCTTCTAGAAAGGAAGTCTGAGGAGGGGCAGCTTCGGGGCGTCTGGAAGGGGAGCTGACGTGTGCTAAGCAGACCAAAGGCGGAGGGTTTCCTGGGCCAGGAAACTGCAGTGTGCTGTGTCTGGGGAGAGAGGGAAGGGATGACTCTGGGAGCTTTGTTGAGGCCGATCTCCAGAAGCCTTGTCTCCCATTCACCCCGAAGGAATACAGAGTTGGGGCTTGATTTCATGGCGTGCATGGCTCCCGGGTCTTACAATCAGAAACGAACCCTTAAGGATCTGTATCCAAATGGCTGCACGTCCTGTGTCCCCCTGCCGTGTTTTATGTCACCTGAAACAGACTTGCTTGTTTACAGTTTGTTAGGGACCAGCGCAAGCTTCATCTCCGAGGAGAGGAACTTTGGCCTAAGAGCAAGCCACTAAGTGATCGCCCTCACTGCTCTGGAGGTGATGCTGAGCATTGATAGAAAGGGAGCAGACGGACCCAAGATCTCCACGGAAGCGGCTGTCAGCTGGATGAGGTCACGAATGCACTTCGTGGTGGGAGGTGGCGGGGGCATTCCCTTCCCTGTCCTGCCCGCTCCCCCGCATGCTGCCATGCGACACCACCAGCTCTGTGGGGCTTCAGGGCCGGGACCCAGTCTGTGGCTCTCTCCCCAGCAGACCTGGAGCTCGTCAAGGTGAGGTGGTGCCCTATTCGGGAATCATCCAACAGAGGCTGGCAAGGGCAAAGGCGGTAGAGACTGTTTTAGCAGCTGAGCTGCCCCGATGGGTCCCCACGTCCTTGAACAGGCCTTCACAGCCCCAGGTCTTGTGATCTAGGACCGAAGGTCGCTTGGAGCGGGGAGCTTCTGGATGGCCACCCGCCGTGCACGTTTCCTGGAGGTGGTGACATCTAACTCAAGTCTTAGAAGATGTGTAGAGCAAAGGCTCCTGGGCCGTGGGCACAGGGCCTGCCCCCCTTGCTGGGAGTCTGAGGAAGGGAAGATGGAAGGAGGGGGTGGGTGGAGAAACCAGCACAAGGAAGGAAAGGAGACACGGGAGCTGGAGGGCCTCCTGGTCTGGGGCTCCTTCCCTGGGAGCTTCCTCAGGGCAAATCCCTGAGCCTCCACTAAGCCTTCCAGAAGGCCCACTCCGGAGAGGGGGCCCTGGTCTGGCTGCCAGCCGCCCAGCCCCCGGCCAGGCCCGGCCACCACCCCGCACTCTGTGTAACCACTTTCGGCTTTTAGAAAGTGTCCTCGCTCTTTCCCACCCTCCCTTTTAACCCCAACAGCTTCGGGAAGCCTTGCCAGAAGCAGGCCTGGCTGCCCAGCTGAGACGGCCCAGAGCCTGGCCGGCGCCGCTGTCCCCGCAGGTGCGGCCCAGCCTCCACGTGCACCGGGAGCCGGCAGAGCCCTGTCACTGCTCGGTGGCCGAGGTGATTAATTAGCGGTGTGGCCGTGCGGGGACGCGTGCTGGCCGCCGCACCGGCCCCGTGACAGCAGGGGTCAGTATGCGGTGTCACTCCTTTTCCTCTCACTCCCTCCAAAGCCTAATTGGCTGTGACACGAGGGCCAGCTGTTCTGAGAGGTGGTGCGCGGCGGGCGTCGCAGGGACGGTGGCCGGGGGCAGGGGACGCGCCTGGGCAGAAGGTGCGCACGTGCAGCCCGCGACCGCGGCTTTGTTGGGCACCTGCATCCTGCTTCTTTCTCCTTGCCTTCCTCCTGGCCGCAGCCTGGAGGCTCCTGCAGAGAGGGGCTTCTGTGGGGCCGGGGGCATCAGGAAGCACCCTTAGCCCCAACAACCAGAAGCTCCCCTCTCCTTCTGGACCTACAGCATTGTGGGAAGAGAAGAGGGAAGGAAGCAGTGATTTGGGGCATTGGGCAGGGGGAGATGCTGGGGTCAGTAGGGGGTGTGAACCTCCAGGAAGAGCTTGAGCAGGAGAGAGACAGACAGACAGACAGACAGAGAGAGAACGGAGTCCTGGGAGAGGGACAGCCTTGGTGGTAGGAAGGAATAGAGGGCTTTGCCTAGTTTGTGGGACACACTCGATTCAAGGAGGAACGCACTTTTCTTTAAAGTCTGGCAAGGCTACTTTAGAACAGCTTCCTCCCCGGCTGCCACGGTGTCCCCAAATCCATTCCGACAGGATGGATCTCAGGAAAGGATCAGCGCCGTACAGATACTGAGGAGGGAGCAGAGCGGAGAGACCGCACGTGGCCAGACCCCGACAGTGTACCGGGAGGTGGGGTAGCCCGGCCAGGCCCCCGGGGTGGGGGCAGGCCCCTTGGCCTTTCCAGATCCTGCTCCCCGGAGCGGAGCTAGCTGGTGAACTGGAAGGACTGGATCGCTTGTTTCCTGCCTTCAACGACCGGAACAGAACCGGCGACGGGGGCCGCAATGGGCGCCGAGAGACAGACGAGCTGGAGGAACCACGGGGAGGCTGCAAAGAGGAAGGGGGGCACCGGTACAACCAGGCGGAGAGGTGGAAGGGAGAGCCAGGCTTGGCCGGCCACTGAGCTCCCATCCTGAAGTCACTGCTGGGTGATGTCCGAGGGTGTTAAGAGTCACTGGCACTTTCCAGCAGAGGGAGACCCACGCTTATGCCTGGACAGGCACAGATCACCAATGCTGGGCCCCCCCGCAATCCTCTGCTCCCCACTTCTCATCTGGAGCAGCCGGGGCAAGTCCACAAGTAGAAAGGCCCGCTGGGCAGAGGCAGGCATTTCCCTTACAAGTAGAGGGACTGAGCCTCCGGACAGCCTCATTTCTGAGGCCATCAGTGGGAGGCCAGAGTGGGTGAGTGGGACCCGGGGTTCCCCCGTCTCAGGGCAGTAACAGTCTTGTCGGGAGGGAGGGGCCGCAGAGTGGAGTTGGTGCCCTCAGCGGTCTGAGCAGCTGGGATCGCCCTGCAGCCCCTGCCTTTCACCCCATTTCTCGTTAGCCCCCTGCCCGGCAGCCATGCGGGCAGACGAGGAAGTGCAGCTGTGTCCTCTGCCCCGGGACCACCCCACGGTCGCCCTGACCCTTCGTCCTAAGTCCTCTAGCCCTCTGAGGACACAGGGGTGGGGGAAATAGGAAGCCCAACTTATCCTCTGCTCCCTGGTGCCAAGCATCGTGGCATCCCCACTAAGCACAAAGGAAGGACACCGCACAAGGCCCTTCTGTACCCGGTGCCTGTCCCTTCAAGCTTGGTGCAGCATGGTCCTTGCTCACATGTGGACCCCGCGGGACGGGGAATAAGGGAGCACCTCAGACACTTGCAGCTCGGTGGGGAGGGATGCGATCCAGGTGGCCAGGAAGATCCCAGCACAGCGCTGCTTGGCAAACATCACTCAGCCTACGGTGTGCTGTTAACCAGAGCCACTAAGACTGCCGGAGTTGTGTCCCCACCGCCTGTGGGACTGTGACATTGCAACGGAGTGCACGGCAGAACAGGACAGGAGCCCGAGTCCGTATGGGGCGAGGGGCGCTGTGACAGAGAGGTGGCCCCAAGTGGCCAGGGGAGCCAGGAGAGCTCAAGGCCTTCCCATGACCTGCAGCCGCTCGGCTCACAGTGCTCTTCCGTCCTCAGCAACAGGGGCTTGGGGGGGCAGGTGCCAGCCCGGGCCCCCCAGGGCTTCGCAGAGCTGGGAATGGCCTCACTGCCACGCCACATTCTCCTTCCTCCCTCCGGTCCGTCTCAGGGGCTTTCTGTCGCTCCCTCCGCTGCAGCCGCCTCTCTTGAAGAAGGAGCTTTAACTGAGTGACTAGCAGGTGCTCCTTCTTCTCAGGTTTGTGATCAACCTGTCCATCCTGCGAGCTTGGCATACGGATGCCCCCAGAAGCTCTGGAACACGGGGGAAATAATCAATCCCCGCCTACTTCGCACTGGCCTCACCGGGAGAAAGGCTTGATGGATTCCCACCGCCCCAACCCCAGTACTGACACCTCCGCAGCCGAAAGCTTCGATTCCATGAGCTTAGCAGTAGCCGTGGCATCGGAAGGGCACAGGCTGCTTACGTCCTGGGGGCGCGAGCCTCAGCGTTTCCCTCTGTGCTGCCGAGGGCAGAGCACGGCGTCCTGCAAATGGGCTGGAGAAACAGCACAGCTTTCCCGGAACCCTCAAGGTCACGGGGGGGAGGGGGTGAAGACAGCGCATCAAAGCCAAATCAGGTGCAACTCTGTGAGCGAGAAGTGATACCCGAGGCTTGGACGGAATGGGGGACCTGTCACCACGCACCCCGCAGAGTCCCACTCGCTGCTAGGGCTGCCGTCCCCGCTGGGCGCTTCTGTCTGTGCAGCCCTGCCTGCCTGCCCCCTTGAATCCCACACTTGGCTGGCTCTTAATGGCCCTCCGGGGCAGCTTTTCCTAGAATGTGTTCAGTGGAAATCCAGACTCTAGGACCCTTAACTTAAAAATAACAACAACAACAACAACATAAAATAAGCAGCTGGCAGGGTTCTGATTCTGTAGTCACGTTGAGTGTGGAAAATGTGACCGCTGCGTTCCCCTCGCACACCGGCCCATTCAATGTTCTGAGAAGTCCTGCGGCGAGGAGAATCTGCTTTGTCTTACTTACTGTAGCTGCCCAAATATATTTCATCACAGAAGTCCCCTTGTTCTGGAACAACCACTCGCATCTTCTGCAACTGGGATTTTCTAGAATGCCCTTGAATTCAGTAAATGCTGTTCACCTAAAGGATTGTCAGTGATAGCTTGAGGCGCATCCTTTTAGCAGGCTGCTCTTGAAGCAAAGGAGTAATCCTTCAGGACGACCAGTGGGTAGGCAGATGGCGGCCCCACCGGTCCCTGGGCAACCACATCACATGGGTGATCTCCTGCTGTAAGCAGCCAACCAGCGCAGAGAGCTCCGGTAACCACAGGCCCACACAGCACTGGGCATCTCTTCAAAAATCAAAAGCACACCTCTCTCGTGACAGAAGGCAGAAGGGTGAAACATAGCCCCTCAAATAAATTAATACTTATCTCGTGCCATTTATTTAGGGGGAAAAAAATCCATGTGCACACAGGAGAAGACAATCGAACGGGAAAGGCTGGGAGATCCAGATTTGCTCTCCAACGGGGAACTTTTTAGCCAAAGCGAACGCTGTGCGTGAAGGGGGCGGGAAAGAGTCATTCAGTAAAGAGGGTTCCTCAGTCTGAAAACAAACTAAGTAGAGAGACCAGTTCGCAGCGAGAGGTTGCGTTTCATCCCTCCTCTCCTTTAACAAGGGCTTGCCAGGAGCAAGACACTCGGGCACCAAGAGGAAAGAGGGCTAGGAGAAGACGCTATCAGGTTTCTCCAGGGCTTAGTTATTTATTTGAGTGAGGGGTGAGGGGGGAGAGAATCCTCAAGCTGACTCCCCACTGAGTGCCGAACCTGATGCGGGGCTCGAACCCACAACCCTGAGGCCATGACCTGAGCCAAAACCAAGAGTCAGATGCACAACTAACGGTGCCACCCAGGTGCCCCAAGAAGGTATCGGTTTTGCCCTAAAGCAATCAGCAGGTTACAGGGGAGTTACCACCGGGCTCTGGTCCATAATCATGGAATCAGCAAGCTTTAAACAAAAGCCCCTTCCAGCCCGTACAAGCCCAGCCCATCATGCTGACACAGGGGGAAACTGAGGCTCAGAGAGATTTGAGGGACGCCGTTAGGACCACTGGCCTTTATGGGAACAGAGCGGACGCTAATGCATCGCCCTTCTGAGCCGAGCAGACCCCGCCCGCTGCTCCAGCGAGAGGGTGGCAGGACCCAGACGGCAGCAAGAGCGACGCTGTGGGGCCGCAGGGGCTCCTGAGAAAGGAAACATTCAGGCTGGAACTTTAGAAGAGTGTCGGATTCTGACAGCCTGGGGACGGCCCTGGGATTGGAAGGGCATCCCAGGAGGATGGAACGGCAAACAAAGATGTAGAAACGAAAAAGCACAGAACGAGTTTGGATAACAGGCAGATAGTCCACTTCTTGGCCAGATATCATCAATTCCGTCCTGGAATTGACCCTGAAAGACAGGGAGAGCCGAGACCCTGGACGGCCCAGAGAGTCGGAGCAAGGGCTACTTCAGGTCAGCGTGATGCAGTCTGAGCCGGGCCCAGGAGCCCCGCAGGCGGTCACGGTCCCCCGCCGGAGCAGGGCGGCTGCAGAAGGGTGAGGGGGGCCTCGCAGGGACCGGGGGCGAGCGGCTTGTCGGGGGTAGGCTGTGGGGCTAGAGCGCCCTGCAGGAAGCATGACCGGACTGAGGGGGCGGCGCCTGGCGTAGAGGACCCAGGGGTGAAGTCTCCTGTCCGTGGAAACTTTTATTAACAAGTTAGATATCACCAGTTTGTCACTCCGAAGTGGCTGTAGCCTCGTGCTTGGCGAGGGAGTGTCCTTATGAGCCGCACGAAAAGGAAGGCCGGGTATTGACGTGCTCAGCCCACGGGAAGCATCCCACTGAGGGCTTCAGATTTTTTTCTCTTTATTTCCTATTCCTTTTCTTTCAATCAAACCGGTGTCCCGAAATCTGCCAGAGCGGCTGAGAACCGTTTCACGGTGGAACATCTCGGGGCTCAAACTATGTCTGATCAATATTTCCATTTTACCAAACTTTTTTTTTTTTTTTTGGGCATTTTTTTACAACACTGTTTTGCCCAGAAGCAGAGAGATTTGCACATGGATGTTCCAAATAGCCCATTAGACCAGCTCATGTTTGAATATAAGCAAACAATCGGAGTCGAATCTCGGAGCTCCCAGCTAGATATTTGTCACCGTAAGGTGCAGACGTCTGTATATTCTTACGTGGAACAAAAGAGATATTTGGTATCGTGACGACCCAGGCTCCGGACTGGGTCCCGCTTGAACTCCTGAGCTGGAAGAACGTCTGCCCTGGGTGTCGGTGACTCCTGCCTGTCCCGCTCTGTGCTGCTCCACACAAGCACACAGTCTCCCAGAGAGGTCTTCATCTGAGCCAGGAAGGCTGTGAAAACGCCTCCATTCCCCGGGACCACTGGGGGCCCGGCCATGTCTGGGAGGGGAAGGAGCGCTGAGGGACCCGGCCTTCTGTTCAGAGCAGAAAATCAGGAAGCTCGTTCGCACAAATTAAGGATACACGAAAGGGGGGCGAAAACAAAGCAGGGGAAAGAAGGAGCTAAGGAGACAAGGAGAACAGAAGGAGAAGGAGTCAGAGTCCCCCACGCTCGGGGCGGGCGCACAGGCGGCAGAGTGATGGGGAAACGCAGACACCACCCGGCTGTCCGCGGGAATAAGCAAGTCACGTGTGTATTTCACAGTAGTAATTAAAACCTCCCAGTCAGATGCTATAGAGAGATTAGTTGTCACATTGTGTTAAAGGAATCCTTGCCTTATTCCCTAGAAGGGGACGGACTGCCTGCCGTCCCGTCATCTGTTCCGAGCTCGAGAGCCCTCGGCCAGGACGCCTCCGCGGCCCAGTCTGTGCAGAGCCCTGTGCCGTGCGGGTTGTTCTGTCCGCTCCGGAAGAGAACGAACGGACCACGTCCGTGCGCTCAGCGACCCCAGCCCTGAGCCCCGGCCACCTGGCGGGTTTATTTCGGGGAAGACCCTAAACACCGTTGAGAGACACTCACTTTTCCAGTCTCACTTTTCGGGAAGGTGAGTCAGAAAGTTCGAGAGGGAAGGGCAGGCTAGGGGGCGGGTGTGGGACTGGGGACCTGACCCCCAGCCTTGAGCTGCGCCCCCCCACAGTGAGACCTGGGATGGCTCAGTGCGACTCTGTTCTCCTGGAGCTGAAGAGACTGTGTGAGCACTAGGGGAGAGAAGGGCAGTGAGGTCCTCGGACCGGCTCGCATGACCAGAAAACCAGCGGGTTCACTCAATACCCTGTCAGCCCAACGAAAAGAAAACCCAACCAGACCAGCTCTGGGACTGAACTGATCGCCGTTGTGCCTGAATGCGTGAGCAAAGAGTTGGGCACAAAAGAAGGCCCTGGGACTAACCTGAGTCCCCCGCCAGCCCCCACCAATAAACTGCCCCCCACCACCAGCCCCAGGCTCCCAATCAGGTCCAACCTCCACCTGGGGGGGCACTCTTTAAAATTCACTGTAAGCCCATCTCTGTGGACTGTGTTCACACTGTGCCTTTATCTGAAAGCTAGGCTGGAGGCAAGAAAACTGTCTTCAACGCCATCCGGGAAGTGAAAGGAGCGGCTCGTGGAATGGGAGAACGTGTTTGCAAATCCTGTATCTGATAAGGGGCTTATATCCGAGCTATATGTAAGGAACTTTTACAACTCAGGAATAAAAAGACAAATGATCTAATTTTTAAAATGGGCAAAGAAGGGGCACCTGGGTGGCTCAGTGGGTTAAGCTTCTGCCTTTGGCTCAGGTCATGATCTCAGGATCCTGAGATCAAGCCCCGCATTGGGCTCTCTGCTCAGCGGGGAGCCTGCTTCCTCCTCTCTCTCTGCCTGCCTCTCTGCCTACTTGTGATCTCTGTCTGCCAAATACATAAATAAAATCTTTTTTTTAAAAAAATGGGCAAAGGATCAAAATCGAGAGTACTCCAAAGACATACGCATGTCTAAAAAACTCATGAAAAGGGGCACCTGCGTGGCTTGTCATTGAGCAACTGCCTTTGGCTCAGGTCAAGACCCCAGGGTCTGGGATCGAGCCCCAGCTAGGGCTCCCTGCTCAGCGGGGAGTGTGCTTCTCCCTCTGACCCTCCCCTTTGCCTGTATTCTCTCTCATGTGTATACAAAAACACATAAAATCTTTTTTTAAAAATTCTAAAAAACCAAGTTGATGGAAAGTTGTTTAAACATCATGAGCTGCCAGAGAAGTGCACATCAAACCACAGGGAAACACCTTTATGCCCCTCAGACGGCTATAACCAAAAAGACAGGCACTTGGGGCATCTGGGTGACTCAGTCAGTTAAGCAACCGACTCAGGGTCTCTGCTCCAGTCAAGATCTCAGGGTGGTGGGATCGAGCCCCTTGTCAAACCGCACCTGCTCGGTGCGGACCCTGTTTGAGATTCTCTCCCCCTGCCCACCCGCCATTTGCCCTCTGGTTCTCTGGCTCTCAAATAAATAAATAAAATCTTATAGATAGATAGATACATAGATGTGTGTGCGTGTGTGTGTGTGTGTGTATGGATGTAATCCCTTAAAAAAAAAAAAAAAAGACAGACATTTGCACGACTTGAGAACACGGGTCCAGAGAGACTGGAACCCTTGGCCGTACACTGCTGTGAGAGCACGAGAAGAGGCAGTTGCTCTAGAAGATGGTCCAGCAGCACCCCAAGAACTTAAACATAGTTACCGTGTGACCCAGTGACTCTACCCCTCGGTGTGTGGCCAAGAGAAATGAGAACACATGTCCACACACAGGCATGTGCCGGAATGTCCGTGGCGTTATTATTCGTGATATACCAGGAAACGACAATATCCCACATGTCCAGCACACCAGTAATGAACAAAATGGGGTATAGCCAGACAATGGACATTACTCAGTAATAAAGGAATCAAGTGCCGACACCTGCTGCAGCACAGACGAGCCTTGAAAATACTTGGGGCAAACCCTGCACGATCCCATTTACATAAAATATCCAGATTAGGCAAGTCCGTGGACGCAAAGTGTAGATCAGCAGGCGTGTGGCTGGGAGGGAGGAACGGGTAGGATGAGGAGGGCACGGACGGGTGTACGAGGAGGGGGGAGGAAAATGCTTTAAAATGGCTTATAGTGGGGCACTTTGGTGGCTCAGATGTTAAGCGTCTGCCTTCGGCTCAGATCATGATCCCAGGGTCCTGGGATCGAACCCCACATCAGGCTCCCTGCTCAGGGGAAGACCTGCTTTTCCCTCTTCCTCTCCCCCTGCTTGTGTTCCCTCTCTCGCTGTGCCTTTCTCTGTCAAATAAATAAATAAAATCTTTAAAAGAAAAAACAAAAACAGCTTGTAGTGGCCATCACAAACTCCGTGAGTATACGAAACACCACTGAGTTGTACATTTTAAATAGGTGA
Source organism: Neogale vison (assembly GCF_020171115.1). Taxonomy (NCBI): domain Eukaryota; kingdom Metazoa; phylum Chordata; class Mammalia; order Carnivora; family Mustelidae; genus Neogale; species Neogale vison. The sequence goes on from NC_058100.1 coordinate 8,713,217, forward strand.
TTGTGTGGTACCTGCATTAGACCTCAATAAAGCAGCTTTAAGAAAAAGAAGGAAAACTGTCTGTATTATCTTTTCATCCCTCGGCCTAACCCAGCACCTTGCCCCTCAATAATGTTAATCTAGACACACTGACTCGATGATGACAATGACAAGAAAGTCCTGCTCCTGCTAGGTTCAGACTTTGCTTCCAGGAAGCAAGTGGACGCGGCCCACACTGTGACAGAAAAAAGCAAAGTTCGGTCCAGCCACCAAGATGGTGAGTCTGCATGACCCCAGAAGTCTCCATCGACACAGTGGGGTACGGACCCCGCAAGCCTGTGGTGACACGGCCTTGTGTGGTGGGTGCACTCGCGGCGGGAGGGCTGACTGTGCCAGCGCCCCATGATCAGGGGCCTCGCAGACCCCTCATCGTCCTCCTGCGGACTTGTCGTCCGTAAAACTGAGTTCCCCGTAATCCAAGGCTGGATCCCAGGACTGACATGCTCAGGAACTAGATCCCATTAGAGGACTAGAGGTGATTAGACTCAATAGCACCAAATTATTGGTGGGGGCACTGTTAATGGTTCCCCAACATCTGTTTTCCCTTTCTTCCACAAGAATCGAGTTTCAGAGGCTGCCTCCGCCACTAGGTGTGGCCGTGTGATTAAGTTCCGGCCCATGGAATGGAAGTATATGCCACTTCTGGGGAAGCTTAAAATGATTAGGCAGATGCTCTCTCATCCCCTCGTTTGTAAAATTCTTCCAGCTGCTTCAGAGAGGTGAGCGCTGGAACAAACATCTTTGTCCAAAGAGAAACGGCAACCTGGAAGACGGCAGAGCTATCCATCTCACTTCTACCGAATTGAAGCCATTGGGTTTTTCCAGGTCTCTTTGTGATAGCAACTTAAACTCTACTCCAACTAGCAGAATTAGGATAATAAATGTGCTCGTGACCGATGAGGAACCAAATGCTGGTTTATACACCTCCTCCAACAGGAATATTTCATTCATTCTACACACCATCCTCTTCCTCTTCAGTATCATGGGAAGCTCAATGGGAAGCTCTGTGATCAGATATTATTAGGACTGGTAATTGGTTGTTAATCTAAATGAGTTGGTTAAGGGCATCTGAGGGGTTCAGCTGGTTAAGCGTCTGCCTTTGGCTCAGGTTATGATCCCAGGGTCCGGGATGATCAAGCCCCACACTGAATTCCCTGCTCAGCGGGGAGTCTGCTTCTCCCTCCCCCCAGCCCCTTGCCCCACCCCCAATCCTTGCTCATGTTCTTTCTCTAAAATAAATAAATAAATAAATAAAAATTTTAAATAAACAAGCTGGTTAAAGTGGGAGAACATTTTAAATGATTCAAACATATTTTAAACATTTTGCTTTAATGGATATGGAATGCTTCCTAGAAGTCTCTAAAAAGAAAGGGGGTGGGTTCTTCATCATCTGGGTGGATGGCTGGAGCCCTGGGAGCCATACTGAACTATGACAATAATGGTCGCTTTCCAGGGACAGTGGAGCAGAAATCTGGAAGGAGCCTGAACCCTCCACGATCTACCAAACTATTGTTTAAGTCTGGACCGCTCACCTCCAGACCTCTGATCCGGGAAAGATACTGTGGGCATCGGTCTATAGGTTTTATGGGAGGAACAGGGAGCATTGGTCAACCCAGCACATTGATTGAGGGGTCATCGATTAAGAGCATTTACAAAGTAATCAGAGTTTGGAGTGAGCAGAGGTTCCAGTTCTGTTTTTTTTTAAGTCACTATAAGCCCAATGTATAATATGAGGCAAGTTACAGGACCACTGGATGGTTCGCAGCTTAACTGGTTTTCACCGGCTACAACCATCGCCTTGGCTTCATCTGCTAATGACCCATAATTTGCTGACATAGAGTTATTCCAAAAGAATATGCCATCGACCCTGCTGGCCTATGGACACTGCCAAGGTGGTGTTTGCATAGCTTACAAAGGACCAAGTTAGAAGGGATCTGAAGTTCACTTTCAGACCACCGCATCACTTTCCAGGGAAAATACCTCCTAAGCTACTTGAGACATGATATAGCATCGTTCTGAAAGATCTGCCAAGAAAGGTGAGAAATGATTAAACAGCTAAATGAGCACTCTAAAATGATTTAAAATAAATGAAACTACAGTCATAGAAATAATATGATAATTATAAAGTAAAAAAAATCTCTATTATTTATTCATGTATCAGGTAACTCAGGAGATACTTATCGAGGGTCTCTGATTTACTACGTTAAGAGTAGGATGTGGCTGTGACAGCTACGGGACCCTCAGAGATTAGTGTCCCCTTTCCATTCCTGCTGGGATGTGGCCCCCGCCTGGCCCACATGCCCCAGCTCTTGTGCATCTGATCGACCAGCTCTGGCCCATGCAATGTACGTGATGCCAGTTACTTCCAAGCCAAGACTGTTAGTACCGTCCTCATTTCTCTTTTCTTGCAGGTTGACCTTGGAGACCCGGATGAAGATGGTGACATCACAAGATGGAAAGAGCCTGTCACCACTTGTTGGAAAGCCTCCCTTAAGAACAACCCAACCAGGGGGTGCCTGGGTGGCTCAGTGGGTTGAAGCCTCTGCTTTCGGCTCAGGTCATGATCCCAGAGTCCTGGGATCGAGCCCCACATCGGGCTCCCTGCTCAGTGGGGAGCCTGCTTCCCCCTCTCTCTCTGCCTGCCTCTCTGCCCACTTGTGATCTCTGTCTTTCAAATAAATAATAGACAGAATCTTTAAAAAAAAAAAAAAACCAACCCAACCAGGAACACTGAACTGGATTTTTCAGGTGAAGACACTGAATTTTGGGTGTGTTTTATCACAGCAATTAAACTGCCTTGACTAATACTAAATACATAAGATTGGGAATTACAAAATTCTCATTTATTATAGGCAGTCAGTCCCCTTATTATGATCTTATCCCATTGTTACATAACTTGGTTAGAAAATACTGGGGTTTTTAAAAAAGATTTTATTTATTTAGCCTAGGTGTGACATGGCGCTGCCCAAGGACCCAACACACAGGCCCCATTCCTTGACTGTCAGATCTCCACTACTGGTTCTTCGGAAGGCAGTCACCACCTGTCATGCCGATCTCTCTGTGGAATTTCTGACGGGCTCTCTCCCCCCCAGATTCGAGACCTGGAATCAGAGTTTCACAGAACGCTCACCATGACGTCACACAACACAAGTATTTTCTGTTCTATTTCCTTTTATAAAATCTTGATTGGAAGCCAATAAACTATTTTCACGACCCACTAAGGAACTGGAACTCTCCGTTTCAAAACTGTCCCGTCTTGTCTGTTACCTCTTTGCCTCAAAGCACCCTCTCCCGTTGTGCCTTCTCCTAAAGAAAGCCTACGCGTAGGACGGTCTCAATCATTTCCTTCTTAGTGAGAACTCAAGTCCAATTTTTACTTTCAAAGGAAATCCTTGCATTTTTAGCCTTTAGAGCAGACAGAAATCCCAGACCACTTTTTCTTGTCATTGATGAGTTGACAGATAAGTCCAGAAAGTTTATGTTCTTGGCGGAGCTGGCTGCAGAGTGGGGCTCAGCCTAGGTCTTGTGATTTGGGGTCCTTCCCACTCTTTACTCTGCTACTTCTGTCCCCTCCCATGGGAGTGACTGTGCCCTCCCATGATCAAGTTCAGGATGAACAGGTGTGCAGTTAGGATTTTGTGGAATTTGGGGGCACCTGGGTGGCTCAGTGTGTTAAAGCCTCCGTCTTTGGCTCAGGGTCCTGGGATCGAGCCCCGCATCGGGCTCTCTGCTCAGTGGGAAGCCTGCTTCCCCCTCTATCTCTGCCTGCCTCTCTGCCTACTTGTGATCTCTGTCTGTCAAATAAATAAGTAAAATCTTTAAAAAAAAAAAAAGAATTTTGTGGAGACAGAGTAAAAGGCATCCAGAAGATACCCAAACTGTATGTATGTATGCATATATTTTTTAAAGATTTATTTGAGAAAGACAAAGGAGAGAGAGAAAGTGTGTGCACACGTGTCGAGGGAGGGGCAGAGGGAAAGAATCTCAAGCAGACTCCCCACTGAGGATGCAGCCCGATGCGGGGCTCGATCTCATGACACCCCCCCACACCCTGAGATCATGATCTGAGCCAAAACCAAGAGTCCGGCGCTTCACCAACTGAACCACCCAGGCGCCTCCCTATGTATGTATTTTTGATGCTCAAATAAGATATTTCATTTACTAAAAATCAATTTCTTCTCATATTCTACAAAATTTTTTTGTTGTGCTAAAAACCAATCAACATAAAATTTACCACCGTAACCATCTTAAGCATTCAGGTCAGTGGCATCCGTTATGTTCGTACTGCTGGGACACCAGCCCCACCATCCATCGCCGGGACAGTTTCTATCTTGCCAGACTGAAACTCCCCACTCAGTAAGCAGTAGCTCCCAACTCCCCCTTCCCCTCAGTCCCTGCCAACCCCGTTCTACTTTCTGTCTCGACCTCCAATTGTATTTGCAAGTAGCTTTAGACAACTGGGCTACCCAGCCACAGGCGGGGGCGGGGGTGGGCAGCAGGCAGGCAGGGGAGCCAGGCGCACCCGTTCGGATTCAATGTTGCACCTGACCTCAGCAGGTGGCGGCGCAGTCCCCGTCCTCTGGCTCTGATGTAGCCTTTGAGATTGGGAGACCCCGTGAACCTAAGAAAGGCAGTACGGGCGTGGAAGGTAGAGTACAGGGGGCCTGCAGACCCCGAGCGGCAGCCCTGCACTCTGACCACAGAAGCCAAGTCTCTGCGGACGGGCAGAAGCAGACACCGGGACTGACAGCAATAAAGACAGAGCAGCTGGCGCGCCATTAATAATCCCGGGCTCCTGGGAATTCATGCCCCCGCAGACGAGGACAAACAGTGCAGGCTGTCGCCAGCATGTGCTGGGAACACCCTTCCATCGCCCTGGAGGCTTGACTTCATGGGCCTCACCTTTTCAACTTGCTTTCCTAGGTGCCCGTGACATTTATTTCCTGACCTCAGGGTGACATCTCATAAAGGCAAAATTATCCGCACCTAGCACCTTCTAAGCCATGGGGCTTAATCCATGTAAATCATTACTGTAAATGACAACAGCCATCATGCTCCGAGCTGCAGGGGTCCCGGAGTCCCCGATCTTATCCCAAACAAAAGATATTTCTTTCCCATCCCACTCTTAATCCTTTTCGTTAATGGTGAACTCATCTTTTGTAGACAAAGTCCGCAATTTACAGAAGTCATTCCAGGAGCCAGGGAGAGCCATTGCCAAGAGTCAGCACGAAGTGAGCGAAGACAGCCACGGCCACAGACCCCCGCACGACAAACAGGGCTCGTAGCGAGGGCCACACGGAGGCCGAACAAACGGCCACGGGATGTCTTCACCCAGCGAACCGGCATGCAATGTTCAAGGAAAAACAACGCCGCGTCCTCCTCAGTGTGACCTTCTCACCAAGAGGAAACCCTGAAAGGGGCAGGTTCCGAGAAGCAACAACCACACTCTTGAGGAGAGTCCTGGGGTCTGGACGGACGAGGCACCGAGCAGCCCGGGGTGGGCGGTGCACACCAGGGGATCTCGGACCCCGAGCGAGACATTCGGGTTCCAGCTCCGCTTCCTGTTCTGACCAGCTGTGAACGCTGAAAAGACATAAACTGGCTGAGCCCTTTTTTTTCAGTTTGGCAAAAGGTGTATAATCTCACCAGCCCCTCCCTTCTTCACAGCATTTGAAGCATTTAATGTAAATAAAATCACACGAAACCTAAGTGGCAAAGGCCAGGTATCGCTATGTGGATCCCAAACACCTATGCAGTCGTGCATGGTGCACGAACGCGCACACACAGAGGCAAAGCATTTTCATTAGATCCATTGTTAGGAATTCTTCAGCGGGGCCTGTGGGAACCTCTGCCTGCCCTCCTGCCCCAGGGATATTCACGAATCCTATGAAATAAATGCAAGGTGCGGAGAGCGCTGTGTTCTTTGCAGGACCTTGATGCCGCCTACGCGAAGATGATGCCCACGGAAGGTCGCCACTTTGCAAGGCGTGAGTTAGGGTGGGTATCTCAGAATCGCCAAAGTCATAGGGGAAGCTTGTTCGGACATGTGTGGTGTATGCCATGAATTCCCAGAGTCCAGTGGAGGGTCCTGGAATCACATCTGACAAACTGTGGTGAATAGTGCCACGTTCCTGCTTTGATGGCTTGCCCAGCGGTGGAAGCCACGTTCATGTATCCTGCGGGCTTCCTGGCAGCGGTGGTTACACAGTGCTAAGCTGTAAAGCTTTGTGTCCTTCCGCCCTAAATTGCTATGTGAAAACCCTAACCTTCGAAGGTGCTGTGGGTGGGGCCTGTGGGAGGAGCTTGCACCATGGGGCGGAGCCTTCATGAATGGGATCAAAGCTCTTCAAAAACGGAGCCCAGGGGTCACCGGGGTGGCTGAGTAGGTTAGTCTCTGCTTTCAGCTCAGATCGTGATCCCAGGGTCCTGGCATCTAGCCCCATGTTGCTGGGCTCCCTGCTCAGTGGGGAGTCTGCTTCTCCCTCTCCCTCTGTCCCACCGCCCACGCGTGCAAGCACACACAGCCTCTCAAATAAATAAAATCTTAAAAAAAAAAAAAAAGACCCCACGGAGTTCCCTCATCTCTCCAACCATGGGCGGGCACGAGGAGTCTGCAACCCAGAAGAGAGCCCTTACCGGACATGCTGGCCCCTGATCCCAGCGACTTCCTGGCCTTGGAAATCATGAGAAAAAGATCTCTGTTGTTTAGAAGTCACCCAGCCTGCAGTATTTAGTTGTAGCTGGTCAAACAGACCAAGACACATAGCGGTGTCCACATAGACATACTCACACATCTTTGTCCAAAGAGTAATTTTAGGAAGAGGGAAAAAAAGGAAATCAGCCTAGCTCATTCCAGCCCAGAGGAGACTCGGGTATGAAATTTAACGTGGTCTCCACCTTCCTCTAACTTACACTCCACAAAATCAATAACAGAATTTTATAGGTCTTTAGATACTACAAAGTCGTGTCTCGTCTACTGAACCCCAGACTTCTATATCTAACTGCCTATTCCACCTCAATGCTCGGATATGTAGTAGGCACCACTCTTTCAACAGATCTAAAATTAAATTTCTTTCCCCCAAAACAGCCTTCAGTCTTCCACATTTTATTTTTTAAGATTTTCTTTATTTATTTGACAGAGAGAGAGATCACAAGTAGACAGAGAGGCAGGCAGAGAGAGTGGGAGAAGCAGGCTCCCCACCGAGCAGAGAGCCCGATGTGGGGCTCCATCCCAGGACCCCGAGATCATGACCTGAGCCAAAGGCAGAGGCTTTAACCCACTGAGCCACCCAGGCACCCCGTCTTCCACATCTTAGTTAGCAACAACTTTGCTTTTCCAGCTGCTCAGGTCAGAACCTTGGAGTCATTCTTGATTCCCTTCTTACTATCAACGTTAGAAATCCCTATCGGATTTATCCTCAAAATCTGTGCAGAATCTGACCCTCATTACTACCACACTGGTCCAGACCACCATCCCCTCTCACCTGAACTGCAAGCGTCTCCTTGCTTTGCTGCTCAGCTGGTGTGATCTACTCTCAGCAGTTGGCTTGAGTCGCTAGAGCGCTTCCTTTAGAAGACAAGACAAATCATCTCTCTCTTCTGCTCACTCCCTTCCAGTGCCTTCCACTTTGCTCAGAGTGAAAGCCGAATCCTCTGCGTGTCCTCTCACCTCCTTCCTGTATCATCATGTACCTCCTTTCCTTTGCCTGCATGACTGTATCTCTGCTCCAGGCACACTGATCTTCCTACTCTTTAAACACCAAGAAATCTTTCTGCCTCGGGGTCTTTGAACTCCCTGCTCTCCATGCCTTACATGTGCTCCCCTACCTGTCTGCACAGCTAACCTCCCCAACGGCTTCATGTGCTTGCTCAACTCTCACCCCGATGTTTTGAAATTTCAGTCCGCAACCTTCTACACATGCTCCCTATGCCCCTTGCTTTGCTTTGTTTTTTTCCATAGCTCTTCCACAGCTCTTATCATTTTCCAGCATATTATGTAATTTACACATTGGTTATGTTTGCTGTTTGCTATTTTCTGCTGCCTGGAAGAATGGAAGTGCCATGAGGCCTGAGACTTTTATCTGCCTTGCTCACTGAGATATCAGGCACCCAGAATGGTCCCTGACACAGAGGACGGACTCCATAGATGATCACAGAACACACTCTGTATGAATGAACATACTTCATGGAAAGCTTCCTTTAACACGGGCATCTTATGATCCTCACCACGACCCCACAAGAAAGCAGTCACGCTACTACCCATGATTTACAAATAAGAGAGCTAAATCTTAGAGTGGCTGGGTCCTCGGCTCTGAGCCATTAGACTCAGGGTCTATCCTCTTTTTTTCTCTTTAAGATTTTATTTATTTGTTTGAGAGAGAGAGAGAGAGTGTGTACGCTCACACATGTTCACAAGCCAGGTGGAGGAACGGTTGGCAAGAGGATGGGGAAGGGATGGGCAGAGGGCCAGAGGGAGAGGGAAAAGCAGAGCCCTACGGCGGTCTTCATCCCAGGACCCTGAGATCATGATTTGAGCTGAAGTCAGACGCTTAACCCAGACTCTGGGGCCTATGCTCTTGGCCATTATGGTAGAACAGGATTGGGCCAGAGGACGCATGACAGCATGGTGAAAAGGACTAGAGTCTAAGCCTGCTGCCCTCTTCACAGGCCTTTCTTCCCTGCATTCTCTGTGCGTCTTCTCTTCTTTTTATAAGGACACCAGATCTGAGGCCCACCCTAATGCTGTATGACCTCATCTTAATTACCTGTGTCTGCAACGACCCTATTTTCTTTTCTTTTTTTTAAGATTTTATTTATTTATTTGACACAGAGAGAGAGACAGTGAGAGAGGGAACACAAGCAAGACGAGCAGGAGAGGGAGAAGCAGGCTTCCCGCTGAGTAGGGAGCCTGATGTGGGGCTCCATCCCAGGACCCTGCGATCATGACCTAAGCTGAAAGCAGATGCTTAATGATCCATCCAGGCGCCTCCAAAGACCCCATTTTCAAAGAAGATCCCATTCTGAGGTCTTGAGTGGACATAAGTTTTGGAGGGACGTTATTCAACCCACTACAGAATGGGTGGTCACAGAATCCTACGTCTCAAGGTAGGGGGGTGGGATCAACCTTATGAAAACATTTAATCAACTACTCGTCAGGTACTCGAACCCTCCTGCAGCCCCGCCATCAAAACTCTGTCTATTCTCCACTGGACTGTTTCCAGGAGCAGGGTGTCAAACAGACCACTGCTGGCCGTACAGCTCTATTAGGGAGCTGCTTACAAAATACCTCCTCATGCTGAACAGACAGAAGAACGGCTCACCAAATATGTCCGCAGCCTAATCTCTGGGAGCCATGAACATATGGCAAAAAGGACTTGCAGATGATTATGTTTAAAATAAGCTTAAGGAATAATCTCCCTTGGCAGATGGAGATTATTCTTGATTAGCTAGGTAGGTGCAGCCCGATCATCTAGGTGTTTTCCTGACTGTATCAGAGGGACGGCACAGTGGTCAGGGAGATGCAACAACATTGGCTTTGAAGATGGAGGAAGGGAGCCACGTGCCAAGAAATGTGGGTACTAGAAGCTGGAAAAAGCAAGGGACTAGATTCTCCCGTAGGGCCTCCAGAAGGAACAGGACCCCATCAACACCTTGATTTTAGTCCAGTAGGACCTATATCAGACTTCTTGATCTAAGGAACTAGAAGATAATATATTTGCATTGTTTAAGTCACTAAGTTGGGGTAATTTGTTATAGCAGCAATAGGAAACTGCTAAAGAGGGGAAACCAACATTCCTATAACTTCCCCCATTGGCTATAGATTGGCTTCTGGAGGGTTCAACACCCACATCCCGCTTCTTCCTTCCCTACAGTAAACATGGAGCTAGTTGAAGACACATCTCAAATCCTCCCCGAATCTTCAGTTAGTTAGTTTAATATTGTCAGTGCTTCCTCATAGGACAATTTTCAGACCCCTCATCATTCTCTCTACTTCATATTTTCTTTCTCATCCGCACTCAAAAAAGTTGGTACCTCGAACAACACACACCGTATTCTGCTGCGGAATCCAGCCTTGAACAAAGCTCTGGGTTACTAATGCCTCTCCTAGAGCACAGCCCCTAGCCCAGCCCCTGCTGCAGTGTGAACGGTGCCCCATGCGCTTTGGGGGGAAGCCTTACTACTGGGAGAGCGGAAAGAGCAGGACTTCGCGATCAAACTGACCTGAGTTTGAACTCTGACATCTCCACCTTCTGGCTACAAGATCTTGTAAAAATTAATTAGCTTTTCTGTGTGTTGGCTTTTATAACTCAGGTATAAAGAATGAGGTTTATGCTCAATAAAAATAAATAAATAAAATGAGATCATGTGTTTGAAAATATTTTGCAGAAGAAAGGCGTTAAAATACGCTGGCTTCCTTTTTTTTCCTGAGTCCTGAACACTGTATTTCCATTGATGTGGATCAAGTTTGAATTAACTTTTTTGGGCAACAACATCATATTCCAGCTTGTTGTGTCAAATTTGCACTCACCTAAAAGTCTTATTTCTTTTTCTCAGGGTAATGCCTGGTGAAACACCTTTACTCTGTACTGGAGCAAGGGTTGATTTTGTGTTATTTCTACCCTGTGAGGTTTGGGGCTTTTTGGCCCCGTGTGCCAATATCTTTGGGAATCAAATTCTCTCACTGGGCATATTCCATGCCAGTTTCAAACCATATACATTTGCCATATACGCCAGTAAGTGCCTCCAGCACTGTTCTAAGAAGATAGAGATGAGTCTATTTTGTTGTCCACTCGTCCTTAATGCTTTTGTACCCGATCCAAGGTCTCACTTCTTTCTTGTCCAAATACTCATGAGCCAGTCTTTCGAAGTCCACTGGTTTCAGGATTCCTCAAAAATTACTGTGGGTTTCTCCCGCCGGCTTCTGGGCCAGCTCTCCCTACTCCAAAAACACACGGTTCCTCCCACGAGACTTGCTGGCAGCAAGAGCTCCGTTTCTGCTCGACCACCTCCTGCCTCTGCAGGGTTACAATCCCCTCCCGTCAGTGCTGACGTCCACCTTCACTGTTGTACAGTCCTCCTCCTTCAAAGAGCACAGAAGCTAAACAGGTGCTAGAGAGTTCTATTTTCTGTGACCTGTGACCATTTCAATATTGACCTTTGGAAGAGGAACATCACTTTGTTGCTGGTTTTCCTTGCTCAAAATCTAAATTAAAAAAAAAAAAAAAACCTATCTTTCATCATCTGATGCCTTTTGGTTCACTTGCAGATTTCCCCTCGGAGGTCAACGGCAAGGCGTTCTGTCCACCATTGTGTACAGGCTCTTATCCCCCGGCCTCCTCTATGTCTGAACTTGCAGATACATTCCCTGAGGACCACTCTGTGTTTCCCAACATCCTTTCCCTCTGTTCTTCTACCCAGGCATTTTTTGAAAACTTCCATATAAATGAGTCATCTGCCTTCTGTCTCAGTCTTTGGAACTTTTTCCTGTATTTTCTCTAGACTTCTGCTTCTGTGAATTTTTCCAGATCAGGTTTCCAAAGTATAACGTGTATCTCTAACCCTGCCTACACTCTCAGATGCTATGAACAGTCCAGTGCCCACAGTCTGGAGCTTACAGAGTCGAGTTTGGTCCGAGTTCTTCAGGCACGACCTTGACCTAACATCTCCCCACCCCCAGCACCTCCATTGCAAAGCAACCTCTTCCCTTCCCACAGGAAGGGCTCTCCATACATAGCTCCAGAGGGGAGACAGATCCTGGGGGGCTGAAAGCCCAGAAGTGATGCTGCCCTCACCCCTTGCTCTTACATCCCTTTCTTTGAAGCTCAGAGGAAAAATATTCCCTGGCCGAAAACCACGGTCCTCTTCTTTCTCCTCTGTACCTTCCTTAACTCAGTTGCCACCAGCCGTGAGACTGGGGAGCCACAAAACCAAGGCTACGACACTTAGTCTGGAAGCAGACAGACATGAGTTTAAATCCCAGCCTTAATTTTCTCATCTGTAAAACGTGCTTAATAACAGAACCTGCTACCGAGGGACACGAGAATTACATGAGATAAGGCCTACACCTCTCAGCTCAGTGTCTAGGAGATAATCCTGCCCGTTAATGTTCACTGTCATTATTCACTGGAAATATGTCCCTCCCCTGTGAAGACGCAAGCTCGTGTCTAGTCCTTTCAGCCCACCGAAAAGCAAGGGCCAGCTGCCACCACAAAGCCCACACAGCCTGTGATGGGAGCATTCAGCCATTAATGTGACCGTGGAATAAAACAAAGGCCACAGAGTGGTAGATACTATGGCCCACTTACAGGTGTGGCTCCAAATAAAAGCAGTGTCTTTAAGACATGAGGACCAGAATTCAACTTGGCTTTTTCCATGGAACTCCAACTTAATCCATCAGAAAAACTCAACGATTCAGTTACTGACTCAGCTGCCTAGTCATTCCTAGGGCGTATATTACAGATCCTGGTAGACAACGTCCCAGGGGAGCTGGCATGCCCAGAGAGGAGGCAATGGCAAGGGGTGTTTTCTGCTTTCTAAATCTTAGCACACGCCGGACTTGAGAGAAGTGGAGTTGAGGAGGACAGCAAACACAGCTTCCCTTTGTCCATCTGTCAGAATTGGCACCAAGTTCTTGGCAACCTTTTGGGAGCTTCTGTGCCTGGGCTGGGTTAACTTGGCCCCGTCCATTTAAGAATGTTTGATTTGATTGCACAGCAAAATGCTTTTGAAAAGCTGCGCTATTATCCCTGAAATAGAAAAATTAAAAAAATTTGAAAAGCACCTTTGAAGTCAGCTATCCAAACGAAACCTGTGACATCAGAGCGATGGCAGATAAGTGGGGGGCAGAACAAGGCAGGCATTGACCGCGGGGCAGGCCAGGACGATGCCACACTTTACACCCCACCAATATAAGTCAAAGATGAAAGATGCTCTGGGCAGCTCGCCTGACCTCTGTGCCTCTGTTATCTGCAGCTGATTGCACAGTGTTTTGCTCCGAACAATCCCTCACTGTCTACCTGGTGCAGGTGAGTCTCAGCACAGCGGGGGCTCGGGCGGCTTGGCCAGGTTACGGGGATGCCATGCATAGCACAGGGGGCCCGAGGAGGGCTTGCGAGAACCAAGCACCGTCTTTATTACTCCTCTTATCCTTTGCATGCGGGGGACAGGGCAGCTAAGTGCAAATGGAGGGCAGCAAAGAAAGCCCAGGGCGTGTGTGGTGACAGACGGGCAGCTCTCTCTCCAGCTGACAGAACATCAGAGACGGAAAAGAAGCTCCAGATGCCCGGCCGCACGTTAACATGCGATGTCCCAGACTGTGCTGTAGGATGACGGGCTCGTACGGACTTGGCTTAAGCTCCTGCATTTCTCATTACGGACCGACTCGCTGAAAGAGTGCAGCTGTGAAGGACAGTCCGTCCGCTCTCAGACCTGAGCTGCATCAGAGCCAGGGAAGGAGACTGCCGGGCTGAGAGTGCCTGATTCAGCGACTGTGCATTTCTTTCTTTTCTTTTTTCTTTTTTTTTTTTTTAAGATTATTTATGTTAGAGAGAAAGAGTGCATGAGCGGGAAGGGGAAGAGGGAGAGAAAGAATCCCAAGTAGACTCCTGGCTGAGCAAGGAACCCGACACGGGCTCGATCTCATGACCCTGAGTCCATGACCTGAGTCAAAACCAAGAGTCAGATGCTTATCGGACATAGTCCCCCAGACGCTTCTGAATCTGCATTTTCTGGCCAATTCCCAGGTGATGCTGATGCTGCTGGCCCCGGGCCCATACTTTGAGGACCACTGGTTCTTGAAGTAAATATCAGTGTAGCGTTCAATACTTCCATTACAAATGATTTTCACTTACATCTAGTACCCTTCAGCAGAAGTCAGGGGCTACACTAAACGCCGGGGGTACCAAAGCGAGTGACAGAACACAGCTGGAAGGCTCAGGACATTCTAAGCTCTGTTCAGAACAAAATGGGATCAAGTAAAGCCCAGTGTTAGAGGACTCCTACATGAGTTTTCTTCCCAATAGAGCATCTGGGGATAAGCGAAGTGGGTTTGCAGCTTTAAACAAAAAGAAGTAAAGGTACCTCATGCGTATCATCAAGAAGCAGTGAGATATGCAGCCACGAAGGGCAAGCTGGCAGGGAAAATGGCTCTTAAAAAAAAAAAAAGCATTTGGGGAGCAAAGAAGAATAACCCTGCATGTCCAGAAGATACACAGCAGAAAGGAAGTCACGAAACTGAGAGTGGACGAAACTGAAATCATGGAGAGGAAAGAGTGGAATTATCGCCAACCACGCAGTTAGGTGGAGAAGCAGATCGTCTGATTCCATTTTCCCCTGGAGTCTAGCGCGGGCACCCATGGAAGAGAAGGGTCTGTGCAGCTTTCGGGTCTTCCTCGTTGACATCCCCTTGCCCTCTCTTACTGTCTCAGATGCTCTACACATCCCTGTGACTTCTCTCAGATATCGAGGGCAGTTGAGGCAGGACAGGAAAATCCACTCTCAAAGAGCCAATGGCTCGGTTGCTCAGAGTTGTCCTGGTCTGCGTGGCCTCCGTTCAGTTGTTCAGAACCAGCCTTGAGCAGCCCCTGTGTTCCCAGCGACGTGCTGGGCCTGGGCTGTGGGGGGAGGTGAGCTGTGCAGTCACAGCGTGTGACATCATCTCCGTCTTCAGGGAACTTAAGGAGACGAGGGCAGTGCTCTCAAGAAGCTATTTGATATTGGGGCGCCTGGGTGGCTCAGTGGGTTAAGCCTCTGCCTTCAGCTCAGGTCATGATCTCAGGGTCCTGGGATCGAGTCCCGCATCGGGCTCTCTGCTCAGCGGGGAGCCTGCTTCCTCCTCTCTCTCTTTGCCTGCCTCTCCGTCTACTTGTGATTTCTCTCTGTCAAATAAGTAAATAAAATCTTTAAAAAAAAAAAAAAGAAGCTATTTGATATTGAGGAGTGATTTCAAAACATCCATAAGAGATGCTGCAAGGTCGACGTGATTAAATGTCCCGTGAGCCACTCAGGGCGGAAAGTACAGCGGCAGAAGACAGGACAGTCTTCACAGAGGAGCAAGATGGAAACTCGGAGGGAGGAATGGGAGGTATTATATAGTTGGGGATGATAAGGAGACAGTAAGGATAGAAGGGGGGAGAGAGACAAAGAGGGAGGGAGGAAGACAAGGAAGGGAAGAAAAAAAGGGAGGGAGGGAGGGAAGGAAGGAAAGAAGAATGAGAGAGGGAAGAAGGAAAGGAAAGGAAGGGAAGGAAGGAGGGAAGAAAGAAGTGGGAGTGTTTGCAGTACGTGGACGGCAGAACATTATCTTGGCTGAGTCGGGGGTCTGAACCACAGAGAACCAGTTGAGAACAGACCGAGTAATGCACTGAAGGCTGGTCCTAAGGAATTCTGACATGGTTTTCCAGACAATAGGAAATCCATTATGCGTTCCATTCATTCATTCATCCAGTCGGCTCTCATGGAGCACCATACTGCCTGTGGGTCAAGAACAGGGTTCAACTGTAGGCTAAGAGATCAGGGACTAAGCCTTGCTCTTTGAGCATTCACTGTCCAGTAGGGAGACACCATGGGATCAGATAACAACACAAAGGACCAAAGGCTACAGTGGAAGCTTGAACAAGGACAATGGGGACCAAAGTGGGCAACAGTTGGCTCTCCTTGGGGACACTTAGGGGAAGCGTCACAAAGCTGAGCTTGTTGAACTGGGACTCGAACACGGGTAGATGACATAAACAAAGGCACAAGAGCTCTCCTCACTGTCCTTTGTGGTCACCCAAGGCTGCTTCCCACTTCTCTCTCCCACCAACTTCGTCATGAGCAAAGGCAAGAAGAACTGAAGGAGGAAAGGTAGAAGGACAGCGGGGGCTACAGGAGGGGAGGGAGGGGGGAGGACATCCAGAAGGGGTGACGCAGAGTCTGCAGAACATGGCGGCAGGCACACGGCAGTCCTAGAATGAGCGTGGGAGGTTGCTCAACATTGCAGCTGTCAGCTAACAGCAGAAAGACATTCTTCCAGAAGATGGCAAATTTCCTTCTTCTCCCCAAACACACTGCGTACAGCTGAACATCTGCCTAGTTCTCTCTCTCCTCGGGGGCACATGCCCCCGAGTCAGAAGAGCCAGCAGTTGATTGGTCTTCGCTCTGACTTGAGGGGCCCCCAAAGTCTCCTCGTCCACGTTGCCTTCACCCTCCCAGGCTGGGCTGCTCCCCGCAGGCCTGACTTCACAGTCCCAAACCAGAGTCACTCACGAGTTAGGGAAGGGTCAGGGCTCATGCCTTCTAGACGACCCCAGGTAAAAGGTGCCCATGTCACCCCACAAGCTCTGTCACCCTTCCTCCTGAGCACATCGCCTGGTGTCCACAAGGGAAGGGAATAAGCTTTAAAAAGCGAGTCCATACGAAAATGTGCTGTGCTCTGAAAGCTAACCTGGGACCACCCTGCTAGTGAGTAATGGGAAGACTAATTTTTTCAAAGTAACTGATGTCTCCATGCCCAGCAAACAATCTAGGTGAATAGATCATTTCTCTGAAAAAGAAAACTTTCAACAGCTAGAAGATCAAAGCAGTGTCTCTGGTTCAGAAGTTGATTTCAACTTTCTTTCGTCATTGGTCTATTGCACGAAGCATCACTCTTCAGCCTCTTACCACTTGCTACTCCCACACCCCCCCCCCAGTGGAATGCCACCGAAGGGACCAGCCACACTGGCCTGGGACTCCGAATTAAGGTGACTTGGGGGTTATGTGGCCTGAGCACCCTCCACAAGCAAGTTTTCCCATCATTCGGTTTCTTCCTATTAGCAAAAAGGACCCCCAGGATGGCTGCCCCCGTCACCGCCATGCCCTGTGTAACTTAGGAACCTCTTTGATTATGCAGGTGAATGGCTCTACTTGTTTCCCCAGCAGATGTTTGGTTGAAGTTCCTTCCCTGTGATTATGATTTTCTTTGGTCAAAAGAAGAGTAACTTGAGAAAGCTGGTCCAGGAATGAACAGGGAGGCGGCCGCAAGATGAATTTTTGAACTCTCCAGACTGCATTTTTGACTATACAATCCCACCAACCTTATTATTAAGTGTAATTACCGGCCCCGGGCAGGAGCTACTGTAGGTCCCACCAAGGTAAACTATACTTTTTCATGTGCAACCATCCTCCCAGTTGGGGGTTATGAACCAAAGGGTGATCACTGGATCAAGGAGGCTCCGAATGCCAAAAGACCTTAATAGGATCCTGAAGAATGTAAAACACCCATTGTTAGAACCGTAAAAGCTAAGTATATCCTCTTCAAAACACTGAAGATGTGTTTAATGCAATATGTTTTTTTCTGATATTAATTGCTGGAAAATAATTAAAGATTCCCCCTCACCTAAAAAAGAGCCGTGTCAGTTACAGACTGGTTAATGCAATGATACTCTTTGGAGGTGGAAATGGGTTTGGGTTTAGGATGACCGTGGCCTTCCACAAAACACACTCATCAGACAAATTGCTGGCAACAGAGTGCGCCTTTTTGCAATGTGAGTGTGAAAAGCACGCACTCTTCTACAGCAATAGTGTACCTGACGATCCCATGGAAGCGTTCAAAGAGCAGAAGAGAGTGGGAATTTGTACCTAAGGGGGATAAAGAGAACTCAAGAGCCTGGGGATGTAGACTGAAGCAGCTCTCCACGAGCAAGACATTTCCTTCAAGATTAATATTTTATCTTAAACATTTATGAGGCCATTATAGTCTACTTCGTATCCATGCTCCACCTCCAGCAATGACTTAAATCACTTATGCCCCTACAACTGATGTCCCACCAGGGTTTGCCATGTGTATCCTGGAGCTGAACTTGTGTCCCCCAAAGGCCAGGCATGCCAGCCAGAGAAGTATGGGCACAACAGATATAATGCCTTGGCAAGGAGACAGATCACCAGCCTCGTTCTTACTCAGTAAGCGAGACCAGCTCAGCAAACTATGACCTACGGAGACCACAGTCCCCTAGTAGCTATCAAATCTTCCGTGTTTTAAGCCCTGGCAGCTGTCTACCAGGGAAGATCACCTAGCCCCCTTTGGACTGACTGGAGGTCCAGATGTAAGAAAGTGAGGTCATCTCCTTATCTCGTCATATCAACCAGAGATTCAAGGCTTCTAGACGGTGCTCAGAAGTTGAGAAGTGTGTGTGTGCGCGTGTGTGCACGTCCAAGTGTGCCTGTGTGTACTCACACGCGGGTATCCTAAATATGAAATCAGTTACTGTGAACTAGTATATCAAGTGGTGAAAAATCAGTAGAGGACTTGGGGGAACTTTGAACCCTGAGCAGAGCAGGGAAGAAATGAGGCAGGGGTAGCCGAGAAGGAACGGAGAGCGCCACCCAGAGGCAGGAAATGGCAGGTGGACGAGGTCAAGCAGCGTAGAATGAGGTGGAAGGAATGAGGGCCAACCATGCTTTTCCCAGACTGTTGCAGAGATTTCACACTGAGTGCAAGACACTCCTCCAAAGGAGAAATTATAGCAAAAAGAATTTTGGGAAATTTCAGGAAAACGGTATTTACTGAGCACGTACTGAGGACCCAGCTTTGGACTAAGCACATGGAGTGCCATCCCAAGACCCAACAACCCTAGGAGGTAGAGATGATTCTTAAACCCATTTTTGAGATGAAATAACCAAGACTTAAGAGAGGTTAGCACACTGGCCCAGATTATCCTCCTTCCTTCCTTCCTTTCTTCCTTCTCTTCTTCCTCCTTTTCTTTAGGTACCAGTCACTGTTAGAGGCACAGGACAGAACAAAAGAGATGAAGTCCTGGCCCCTTTGGAGCTCACATTCTGTGGGGGTGGGGTGAGGGGGTGGCCCATACCTACAGGATCATGGCAGGTCACGAGAGCAGTGGAGAATAGCCACACCAGAGACAGGGATGGGCAGTGATGGCAGTGGAGAAGGGCTCTCTTTAGCAGAGGTGCTCGGGGGGGCCTCTCTGGTGAGTGACATTTGAGCAGCGATCTGATCGAAGGGCAGGGGGGAGCCATTCCGATGTCTCTAGGAAGAGGATCCCGGACAGAGAGGACAAGGGCAGCATGTGCCTGTGAGTCCGAGGAAGGCCCAGAGGGACTGCTGTTCCGGGAGCGGAGAACAAGAGGGTCTGTGCTAAGACGAGGTGGGGGAGGACCCAGGGGACACGCACGGAGTCTCACAGGCCAGGGAGAGGGCCTTGGAATTTGAGTGAGATGAGACTATCTCGGGTTGCTGGGGCAGACGAGACTGAAAATGAACAAGAGGGGAAGGGAATGGGGGGGTGGTATTGGGCCCAGGGTGGGGGGTAATGATGGAGGTGTGGGGAACTGGCTAGATGCAGGTCATAGCTGAAGGGAGGGGGGAGCAATCGGGTTTGGTTTTAGGCTACAAGGCAGTCCACACTGAAAGTGAGGCAGGTGAGCCGCAGCCCCATGCCCATCCTCTGGCAAAGACCATAAGCCTGGTCTCAAGGCAGCATCCCCTCTGTTCTCCTCCCACTCCTCTTACCCCCTGTGCTCTCTGCTGCCACCCAGCGGCCACAGGCTGCAGCTGTCTTCCCAGCCCTTGCCCTGCGTGGTGTGCACACCAAATGCTTATGAAGAAATCATTACCCCTCTGGACCCTAGTTCCGATCCTAGTTCTGTTAAATGTCAGGGCTGGGGTATTTATCCTTGAAGGTTGCTCAAAGGTTGCATTATTTTCTATGATCTGTGATCTATTTCCCTACAAAGTAGGGGGAAAAACCAGGGTAAGATTATGGATATCTATGGCTTTTTTCACCATAGGAGTGTATTCGTTGTAGTGTTGGGATTAAAATCATTTACCCATTAGCTAATCAATTAAATTGTTTGTTGCAACCATATAGAATTCAAAATTCAGCTCCTCAGAAAACAGCTGGGTGGTTTCCGGAAGAGCTACACACAGAATGACTTGGTGACCGAGTTTCTCTCCCAGGTAAAAATCCAAAAGAATTGATACTAGGTGTTTGAACAGACCTTTGTATACAAAAATTCACAGAAACGCTCTTCCCCATCATCTAAAGTTAGAGCAATGCAAATGTCCATCGTGGATGAAAGGAAAAACAAGATGGAGATATATACATCCACACAATGTGTACATTCAGTGGAATATTACTCAGCCATGAAAAGGCATGAGGCGCTGACAGCAGTTACCAAAGGGAAGAGCCCCAAACACGTGAAGCCAGGTGAAAGAAGCCGGTCACACGCAGTGTCTCGTGGTCTGTGAGTCCGTGCATGCGGAATATCCACAAGAGATCATCCCCAGACACCGGAAGGGCATTGGAGGTCGCCGCCAGGGGCCGCGGGGAGGTGACGACGGAAAGTCACTCCTTAACAGGTCCAGGATGGTCTTGTGAGGGGATGAAAACGTCTCAGAGCTACAAAGAGATGCTGGTGGCACAGTAACATGAGTGTAGAAAAGGCTGCGCAATGGCACAATTTAAAAATCGTTCATTTTATGTTATGTGAGTTTTACCTCCATAAAAAATAAATCCACTCCTTGGTCTCACTAGCCCTATTTCAAGTGCCCAGTAGCTGATGGCTACCGAGTTACACAACACAGATTGACAACACCTTTGGTCCGGTGGGAGATTCTACGAGACAGTGCAAGGTTTCTGACAGTCTCCTGGGGAGGTTCCTTCGGTCCCCGTCTTCACAGAAGCCCCATGTGCAGCAGTGAGGGTCCGCTGGGCACCTCCAGAGAAGGAGTATCCTTAGCAAAACATTACGAGCCAAACGCCCGCCAGAGGGCGCCCGTGTACCCCAGAAAACACTGAATGAAGCGGGAGTGACAGGATGAACATCTATTTTTAGCATCCAGAGCTGGTGTGGTAACAGAAGTGCAGGGAAAGCAAACACGAACAGGACAGCTTCCGTGCAAACCGTCCCATTCTCGCTTGTCTGATTGTTCACAACGTGAGGACATTTTCCTTCGTGATCACAGCGGGTCTCAGCCCGGTGTGAATTTGGTGAACAGGTACAACGCTTTAGGCTGAAGCAGTGCGGCGTGCTTTCGTGCCAGGGAGGCGAAGAGCTGCGTGGCACACATGGCCGCGCAGAGAAACACAGGTGCACCCAGGAAGCAGATGGGCGTGCACATGCTCGGACATCGCTCCGATCAAACAGCTGAAGTCTTATGACACAGACATCGTCCATCGCTGCGGTCCTCCAGGAAACAGTCATGGTAACCAAAACAGTCCCTCACGAGCATCTCCGAGGGATAACCCTCCAGGGCAGCAAGGCTTTGGGGACCAAGCTTCCAGGATGGGAACGATACGAAAAACACAATGAAAACATTTTAAAATCACCCTCCCTCCTGGCACATTAGCCAGGGTGAGTATGTATATGCTATTGTTCGAGTCTCCGTGTGAATCATCCCACAGAGCTGTTGCAATCAGAAATCTGACCAGGGTCAGGGCTAACCTCTGCTTGTTGTCATTTTGCCGTCAAAATGTGGAAAATCGATCCGGCAGCCTTACGCATTCCGTCCTCTGCACAGAGTAACATAGTACAAGGCTCATCGATGGCTTCTACCATTTGGCACTTGGGAAACGAGGATATTTTTCCTCCTTTCCTAAAATTTAGAAACGTCTGGGGTTAAAAATGTAAATGCACAGCTTCTTGATGTGGAAGAGCTGTCCCCATAAGTCCCTCAGGACAAGAACGTAAATGTCACCTGCCCTCGTGGTTAGTCGTTCTGTCACATGGACGTAAACCGCGGGCTTTTCTCCTTCCCTTTCTCCCACCCTCTCTCCATATATCTGACTGATTTATCGAAATTAGAAGATTCCCTCCTAATTCTCAGCTCTCCTAATAATTCCTAATAAAGTGGACAAAGCCGGGTTTTGGCCTTGGATTAGTGGTTGTCAGGGCTATTACGAAGGGAAAAAAATTTCTACACCTTATTCAGCTAAATATTTTCAAATGAGGTATCTTTAAATTGTCCTTTTATATAGTGCCTTATACTCTTTATATTTTTGTATGTACACAATTTTATATTTATAGACTTATGTTGTTGGTAGACATATTCTTCAGGTCCCTGAAACCCAAGACCGAAATGCCATTTAAATTCCAAGGGACCATCCCCGCCTCACTTTCCCCAGATGGCCTTCAGGATCTTCCACTCTCAAAAACAAAACTGCCCACGCACCTGCCCATCAGTTGGAATGTGATGCAAATCAGGGAGTTACTGGCCACCCTTTGCCCATTTGCACAACCTTAATCTATGTCTCCTCAAACCACTTAAAACAAAATTTGCAAAAGAAAGCAAAATGTAAACAGCATTTCCCAAAGACTATTTCATAGAAAACCAGCAAAGGAAGAAGCATTAAGGGGAATAAATGGTCTCGGTCCCAAAAACGGAACTCAGAGAATCACTGAGTGACTGTTTTTCCTCCTGGTGAGTGGCCGCGATGGTCAGCGCTCTCTCCGGCCCTCCAGGATCTCTGTGTCATTCTCTGTGCTCCCCCCAGCTTCTCCGCTCTTCCCGATTTTCTTCGGAGAACTGGAGGGTGCCCTGAGAGCCCAAGTTTGCGTTCCCCCAGGAGGCTGTGGCGAGCGACGATTGGGGCAGGAGCTTGGAAACCTAACCCCTTGCCTTGAGGTGGGACAAATTCTGCCAAGTTAATCCCGGGAGTCTCCTGGGTGAGGGCACGAGGTGGGGCTGAGTCCTCTCCTGAGATGACACCACGGCTTGGCTTCTTCCTTCCCCGTCCTGTTCCCCACCCCCCGCCACTGCCACCCCACATTACTGACTTCTCCAGGGAGCCCTTCTCCATAAGCCTCTGGCCACAGGTCCTCCCCTCAGGGTCGGCCTCTGAGAAACGACCCGCCATCCTACAAAGCAGCCCAGGTAACTCTGTCTGACTCACGGTTCCATCTGTGTATGCATTCATTCAACAACGCTTTCCTACTGTATCCCAGCGTACCCTAAAAGTACTTGACCATGGACGGCTCACGGTAGGCTGCTTCGTTCCACCAAGCATAAGTGGGCAAATTTTCTCTCTCAGGTAACCTCTGTCAGATTTCTGGGAAACCAGAATGCCAAGGTACCCATTTGGGGAAATGCTGATACTCAGAGTTGGACTTTGCACCCACGAATCTCGCTCTCAAACTAGACTGTCCATTCCTCACAGCAGAGCCGTAGGGCACGTTTCTCTTACTGCTCATAGGACACTGTGCCCTAACCAGGAGCTCACAATGTCATGGGGGAAATGCTCTGGACACGGAGTCAGAGGCTCTGGCTCCTCCCTCATCCTCATCAAGTGAGAAGGAGCAGGAAGCGACAACCTGGTGCTTAAGATGTGACCTTGGGGGCGCCTGGGTGGCTCAGTGGGTTGGGCTGCTGCCTTTGGCTCAGGTCATGATCTCAGGGTCCTGGGATCGAGTCCCGCATCGGGCTCTCTGCTCAGCAGGGAGCCTGTTTCCCTCACTCTCTCTCTTCCTGCCTCTCCGTCTACTTGTAATTTCTCTCTGTCAAATAAATAAATAAAATCTTAAAAAAAAAAAAAAAAGATGTGACCTTGGTAAGCACAGGTAGGGCTAGTGTCAATTTTGTGGGATGACTACAGCTTTGGCCAGCAGACAATTCTGGGAAAGATTTTCAAAAGAGCTTTGGGTAAAGCATTCCCCCAAGAAGCTCATAGTTCATTCCCAGATGCGGTCTAATCCATCCCCAAACATCCCCGGGAAGCAGAAAGCATTTTAGAAGCAAACAGTGTAATTTTTAAAGGTGCGTCTCTCCTGTATCGAAACACTTGATCGTCCCCTAGAACTCAGCCAACCACCCTGACGACTGGCATCACTGAGGAAAGTGACCCGGGTGCCCCGAGGCCGACTGGCAGGGAGAAAAGGGCCTGGAGGTGGAAGTCAGGCAGGCGACGTCCTTTCTGTCTCCACCTTTCAACTGCCCAGGTTCTCAAGTGAACGAACACTCCAGTCTCCTCCTTAAAAGCCCAGGGTGATGGGACTGTGCTAAACTGGGGTGGGTCGAAAACCAAGCCTGGCCAGGGAGGGGCAGAGGAGAGAGAGGCCTGCTGGCTGCTTCTGGGGTACAGGCAAGGCCCACAGTGGCCCACGCTGCTTCCCGCTACCAAGTATGTGGACTCTTCATGCTTCATTAAAGTCAGACGGTAAAAGCAAACACAAGCCCGAAACAAGACACCTGTTTCTGCTTCTCCTAATAGAGACGGCTAGAAAAAAGGGGTGGCTGAAATCACAGGTAGAACCGTGTGTGTGCGCGTATCTGCATTCTGGTCACATCCTCAAAGCTAAGAAGGCTGCTCTAGACAAGTGGAGGACAGGTCCTTGGATTTGGCGAGCAGGTAGCCGTTGAAGAGCAGCTGTAGCAAAGTCCAGACCTAACTTCTGGGTTTCGGAGTGTATGGCGGCTGTGTGAAAACCCCCGCACGATCCCAAACACGGCGATCTGTGATCAGCGTCAGATGAAGGGCACAGACGATCAGAGCGCAAAGGATTTGGAACAGAAGAGCAGAGCAGAAGGGGCAGGTCCATGGGTGTCTGTGCAGAGAAAGCAAGGTCTGTAACGGGCCTGGAGTTGCGCTGGAGTTTGGTTACAAGTTTAGGAAGTCTTATCCCAGGACATTCCCGGCCTCATTTGTCCACGAGATCCAGCCCTCTGAAATTCTAGCCCTGACTCTTCAGCGAGAGAGCCTGGGACTCCGGTGTAATCACTTTTAAGACCTGCACATAACCAATCGTCAGGGCCTGTTGCTGACTTTCACACTGCCTCATCTCCTGTCCACCTCATGATACCTTGTCACTTGCCTATGACCCTTGTTTTTTCCTGTTTTAAGTCAGCTCCATCCCCAGTGTAGAGCCCAACTTGGGGCCTGAACTCACGACCCTGAGATCAAGACCTGAGCCAAGATCAAGGGTCAGACGTTCAACCAACTGAGCCCCAAAGCTAGACTTTTATTACTTGGGATTGAACCTGAAAGAAAGGAACGATAGAGTTGAAGACGCTGGATATATCCTTTACTTCACCAAGAGCCTAGAGTTGTGGGCATGTGTGAGGGGAAAGGACCTGAATCTGTGTGCGTAGTGTCCAACGCCAGCGTCCAGGCATTGACACTGCCATGACCATCCACCACAAGACGATGAGGTGTTAGCAGAAGCACCTGACGCGTGGCTGGCCGAGCAGTATGCTGGGGAAGCAGAATCCAAGGCAAGTGCAGAGACAAAGAACACGCACCAAGTACCCGACCGTCATCACATCCTGATCAACGTTCTCCATCCTTGAAGGAGCATACACGCTACAGAGGTCAGAAGTGTGACCTTAGTGCCATGAGGAAGGTGGCACCAAAAGCTGGAATGCCCGGGTCCAAGCCCCGACCTAAGCACGTTTTAGTTCTACGGCTTTGAGAAATGCAAGGTATCTGACCGTGGGTTTCCTGTAAGTTTAGGGCAATAAAATACTGGCCTTGATTACTACATCAGGCTGTGTTGAGAATCCAATGAGATAAAAATGTGAAAGTATGTGGGTCTAAACTAGTATACAATAAATGGAAGATTTTTTTTTTAAATGGGCAGAAGAACATGAATAGATGCTTCTCCAAAGAAGACATAGGAATGGCCATCAGACACATGAGAAAATGTTCATCACTAGCCACCAGGGAGATTCAAATCAAAACCACACTGAGATACCACCTTACACAGTCAGAATGGCCAAAACTGACAAGGCAAGAAACAAACAGATGTTGGCGAGGATGCGGAGGAAGGGGAACCCTCCTACACTGTTGGTGGGAATGCAAGTTTGTGCAACCACTCCAGAAAACAGTGTGGAGTTTCCTCAAAAAGTTAAAAATAGAGCTTCTCTATGACCCAGTAATTACACTACTGGGTACTTACCCCAAAGATACAGATGTAGTGAAAAGAAGGGCCATCTGTTCCCCAATGTTCATAGCAGCAAGGGCCACAGTCACCAAACTGTGGAAAGAACCAAGATGCCCTTCTGCGGATGAATGGATAAAGAAGAAGTGGTCCATATACACTATGGAGTATTACGCAGCTGTCAGAAAGGATGAATACCCAACTTCTGCATCAGCATGGTTGGGACTGGAAGAGATTGTGCTGAGTGAAGTAAGTCAAGCAGAGAAAGTCAATTATCATATGGTTTCACTTATTTGTGGAGCACAAGGAATAGCACGGAGGACATTAGGAGAAGGAAGGGAAAAATGAAAGGAGGGAAATCAGAAGGGGAGATGAATCATGAGAGACTATGGAGTCCAGAAAACAAACTGAGGCTTTCAGAGGGAAGGTGGGTGGGGGGATGGGTGAGCCCGGTGATGGGTATTAAGAGCACGGATTGCACGGAGCACTGGGTGTTACACGCAAACAATGAATCATAGAACACTATAGCAAAAACTAAGGGTGCACTGCATCGTGACTAACATAATAAAAAAAATTTTTAATGTGTAATTGATGATTAATTCGCCCTCAACCAGTGCACAATGGGGCAGGAATAATCCTTATCAACACAGTTCAAATTTGCCTCTTTTATCTTGTAAATTTTTATTTGATACAATTTCAAACTGCTGAAAAGTTTTAAGAAACCACAAAGAAAACCCACATGCGATTAACCTAGATACATCAGAAGCAGCGATTGGTAATAATTTGCCCCATTTGCTTTATCACTCTCTCTGTTTCTCTCACTCATCGGGGACATATTTCTTTAATCCTAAATATCTTAGTGCGTATTTCCCAAGAAGAACATTCTCTTACATCATCCCAGTACAATCACCAAAATCACCACGTTTAACGCTGATATAATGCTATAATTTAGCCCATAGCCCATATTCGAATTTTTAAAAAAATTTTTTAAAGATTTTATTTATTTCTTTGACAGACAGAGATCACAAGTAGGCAGAGAGACAGGCAGAGAGAGAGGGGGAAGCAGGCTCCCTGCTGAGCAGAGAGCCTGATTCGGGGCTCGATCCCAGGACCCCGAGATCATGACCTAAGCTGGAGGCAGAGGTTTAACCCACTGAGCCAACCAGGCGCCCCCATATTTGAATTTTCTCAGTAGTTTCAATACCATCCTTTTTAGCCATTTTTCCTCATTCCACGATCCACTCCACGATGAAGTGTTGCATTTGCTGTCATGGTATCTGAGCTTCCTTTAATCTGAGATAGCTTTTCAGCTCTCCTTTTCCTTCACGATTTTGAGATTTCCGAGAAGTACAGGCCAGTTATTTTGTAGAAGGTTCATTATTTTTGAGTCTGTCTGAAGTTTCCTCAGGGCTAGAGTCAGGTTATGCAATTTTGAAAGGAATAAAACAGAAGAAATGTTACATCCTTCTCATACCAGGTGGCCCGCGATGTTGGTTTATCGCGATATTGGACATGGAATACTATTCAGCCATGAGAAATGCACTGGCAACAATATGGATGGTCCTTAAGGGTAACATGCTAAGTGAAATAAGCCAGACAAAGATGACGGCTGCATAGTACCACTTACATGTGGAATCTTGAAGAAAGAGAAGGAAGAGGAGGAGATGTCGTCAAACTCACAGAAATAGAGAATCAAAAAGTCATTGCCACAAACCGGTGTTGGGGGAAATAAGAGAGCCTAGTTAAAGGGTACAAACTTTCAGCACTAAGATGGATAAAGCTGGGGCACTTGGGAGACTCAGAAGGTTAAGCACCTAACTCTTGATTTCAGCTTGGGGTTGTGAGATTGAGCCCTGTGTGAGGCTCCACGCTGGGTGTGGAACCTGCTTAAGATCCTCTTTCTCTCTCTCTCCCTCTGCCCATACCCCCCACTCACCTATGTGCTTTCTTTCTTTTTTTTTTTTTTAAAGATGGATATGGGGTCTGGAGATCTAAGGATCTAGAGTATAACAGGGTAACGGTTGATTACACTGCAACATATAATTCAAATTTGCTAAGAAGGTAGAACTTAAATGTTCACACCAAACAAATAAACAAGTGAGGATTCGGGTATGTTAATTAATCAGATGGGGTAATCCTTTCACAGTGGAAAAATAAGATTTTATAATAATGTCTGATGGATATCTAGATAAGTTCATTGTCCTAACACAGTTCAAACATATTTAAACATAATATATACATATCATGCTCTGTGTGTGTGTGTGTGTGTGTGTGTGTGTACAGCATAAAATACAAAGAAAACTTGCGTTCTGCTCACACCAGTCCCATGCGGCCCCATTCCGATGGGTGTTAAACCAGTTCATTCCAGCCCTCCCCTTTCCCTGTGTTTGCGTCTCCTTTCTCTGAGAGTGAGTTAGCTGGTTCCCACGTTTAGAACAATCATTACTTCGCTCACACTTAGGACACCCAGACAGTAGTTTTAAAATCACTAATTCATGCCACCATGAACAACAAACTCTCTAAGCAAACTTCAGCATCTGTTTATAGTTCTTTTGGGCTTTACATTGAAGGTATATAGTGAAAATACCGAGGTCCAAAATTCCTTGGATTTGTTTTATTTCCTCCTTCAGGGTGATTATGCTTTTCATAAGAAGTATCTCTGTTTGTATCCCATTTTATGTTTTTTTCCCCCATCCTTACTGATTTGACGTCTTGGAGTAGCAGAACATGAACATGGTTCCAAAAGTGAAAACTGTTCAAAAAAGGTGTATTTTTTTAAAGTGTCCCTTCCAAATCCAGGCACCCCATTCCCAACCTGCCTTAGTAAATAATTTTTGGTGTATCCTTCCTGTTTCTTCTGGCAAAAAGGCAGAGGCATGTTAATTTCCTTATAATAGTTAATAGTCGAGCTCATTCGGGCTTAGAGAGGCACCATCTGTACACACCACAGAGCCCATCCGATCAGGCTGCATTTCCTACTGACTCGAGGAGCCTGTAGGGGTCAGCAGGGGACACAGAGTCAGAGCTCGGGAACCGAGTGGATATTACAAGTTCACTGCAGTCTGAACCCACATCCGTCAGCCGGCTGCTAATCCTTCTTGACAGACATCCCAGAAGAAACTTGATGTGTTAACGAGTTCCCGAGTTTAACGAGGAAGAGGGCCAAGGCTTGAATTTTAGAGGCCGGAAAGAAAGTGATTTATTTCTACATGTGATGGACCATGAGAAGTCACCAAGAAAAGTGGCTAGACTCAGCTGACCAAATGTTCTTCCCCAGCCCACGCCCGGAAGAAAAGCCCACGTTGGTAAGGTGTCTCCCTTTCTCCCTGTAAGGGTGTGTTTCAGAGATTCCGGAGCCTCGAGCCCCAAGCCCTGCTTAAGACGGATTTGATACACCAGCCCGTGCAGGTGACAATGGCAGGTCTGTCTGCTCGCCTGTCAGTGGGGCCTCTCAGCCCTGCAGGTGGAGAAACGGGACGGCGGCTCCACCGGAGTGCACCTGCGCTCACCTGAGCGGAGTCAAGAATGTAAAAAATTCAAGTATTCTCCAGCCGCGAGGACCAACAGAAGCTGGATGCCACTTTGCTCTTCGGGTATTTCTCCTTTGTCTCCACTGCTTTTCTTGGCAGAAGGGCGAGTCCGTGCTGGACAGCAGGCAGGGAGCCTCAGATGGCTGCCTTGGCTCAGGCAAGCGGGGCTCTAGCAGGGAAGCCTGCTTCAGCTGTTCTCTGCAGGCAGGAGTGAGAAGAGCCCACCCGGGCATACGGGAAACCCTCTGACTCTGCCAAGTGTGCAGAGTCCAGCTAAGCTCTCTCCTCCATCCAAAACCTCTGAGTTTTCTCATTAAGTCCGTCTTACCTTCCCTTTCAGTGCACTCCGTTGAGAAGTGTAAAGAGATATGTACCCGCAAGGCAAAGAAAATATAAATTCCTCCCTTCCCTGATCCCAACTTAAACCCTCATCGGGTTGACAGCGGCTCTCCTCCAGCCCCGTGAGGCAGAGAATCGGACGTGATGTGTTGATAGATGGTAACATATACGCTAGTGTGATAATGGCCCTCTACTGTGGCCCTTTTACAAAATATTGGGTTTGGAAGGACCTGAGAGGTCACCAGGCCAGTCTCCCACCTCCCCAGCGATCCCTCTGCAATTCTCCTAACAGGTGGCCATTCAGTCTCTGTCTGGACACTTCCAGTGATAAGGCGCTCCACGCTGCTGAAAAGCAGACTCCTACACATCCTTCAAGACCCTGATCAAATGTCATCTGCTCAGTAAGGCTCCCCCCAAGCAATCCAGGCAGATTAGTTACTCCTTAATTTGTGATCCCTCAGCACCTTACCCCAATACCACCCGGACAAATTATACTGGAGCGTATCCACTTACATCCGCATCTGTCTCTCCCACTGGTCTCTCAGCTTCCCAGGCAAACAGGCTTCACACGGCTCATCTTTGTATTCTTAACTCAGTCCGACACCTAAAGCTTAGATAACGTCCCAATAAGGACTGTACATCTAGATGAGTGCCTCCTCCTAAATCAGCTCCTACCATATTTAAACGGCTATAATTATTTAAAAATCCACGCTTACGTTGAGTTTATGTCTCCTACAACCCTCTTCTGCCCAGGATGACTCTCGGGGTCCCCTCCATTCTTCCTCAGCAGATGTGGCTGTGGGATCTCAGCTCTCCTTTTGCCCTGTTTTGGATGGGTTTACCTCGGAGAAGCCGAGGGAAAAGAAGGTGGCAAGTCTGGCACTGGTCCCAAGGCTTCCACTTGGAAGTGACACACAATCACGTTTGACCAGTCAGAACTAGTCCTGTGACCCCACCCGAACTCCACGGACAGTTGTGATCTACCACGTGTCGAGACGGAGAAGAGAACAGGTACGTTACTGAATGGCCAGAGTGACCACCCAAATACTCACACCCAATATAAAACTGTAGGAAAGGCTGTCACAAAGCAGGTACTTAATGAATATCAGATGAATAAAATGTGACACTTAATGTGGGGAACCCAGTATCATTCTCCTTCTGCTCGAAATGTTAGTTATATTCCATCTTAACACACAATAAAATACATATTCTATGTTCTTGAGTCGGGGAAAAGCAGAACATCTGTCTGGTCTGATTACGATCTCATCTCCGCAGAGTTATGAGTGCGCACACATGCGCGCGCGCTCGCACACACACACACACACAGCAAAGAGAATTTAATGTCCGGGAGGATGTTCCACCAACAATTACTAGTGGGTATTTTATAGTACTGAAAAATGTGTGTGTATGCTTAGGGTAGAGGGAAAGTAATTTATCAGACAAACCTTGATTAAAATCACCTTGGCCCTCACTTCTGGGAACCAGTGGCTCCATGTTGTAGGGAAGCAATGGTCTGGCTGAAGGGGAGACCTGGCTCTCAAACTAAAATTCAGGCTTCCTTTCTCAGGAGTAAAGTCAATATAGTTAACTGTTCCCAATTGCTTTAGAATAGTATTTCAGGGGCATGGGTGCAACAGGCGAAGGGTATAGAGGTACAAACTTCCAGTTATCAAATAAGTCACGGGGATGACAAGAACAGCACAGGGAATAAAATTAATGATATTGTAGTAACTATATGGTGACAGATGGGGACTACACTTATCGGTGAGCATTTTATAATGTAGAGAATTGTCAAATCACTATGTTGTATACCTGGAACGAATGTAATAAAGTATGTCAACTGTACTTCAATTAAAAATTAAAAAGAGATAATAAAAAATAATGTCAAAAAAATTATTAGTGGGTATTTCAGTCCAGTGGGTTTTTATGTGACTTTTCAAATTTTATTTTCCTATTTGTATGACACATTTTCAGTGAGTATGAAAATCAGAAACAAACGACACAACAACTTCTATTTCGGGGAACGAATATACAGAGCCCCATCATAAGGAAACGAGGCAGACAATTCCAATAACCACATGCATGGGGGAGGGCAGTCAAGGAAAACAGTCCCGCTACATCCTAAAATAAGAGCAAGTTTAGAAAGTGACCTATGCGGACAGAGAGATGTCTGTCCAAGGATGTTCAGTGAAGCACTTACAACAGTGAAAAAATATGAAACATCTTTCAGAAGATAAGTAAGTGCACCAAGAGTGACATGGACTTGTGAGAAGGACACAGGGCTCCCAGTGGCCAAATCAGGGACAATACGAACATTACAATGAATAATGATAGCAACAAATTATAAACAGAGAATCCTCTTGGAGTCTCCTTTACCCTCAGCACTGGCTGGAGTTGTACCCACGTGGTCAGTACTCTTATAGTCACATAGTATCATTATACTTGTATCGTCACTCATAAAACTCATATTGTCACATAGTAACACCGTCAGCCCCTCCCCCCTCCTCTAAGTATATTCTCTTTCCGACCCTGCGGAACACAGCCCTCTCCTGATGCTTCTCCTACTTCACTCCTTTCTCCTTCTCTGTCTTCTTTCCTTTGTTTTCCTCCTCTTCTCAAAGTCTTCACCGTAGAGTCCCCCAGGGCTCAGTCCTCCCTCCCCTGCCCTATTCACACGCTCTGCTCTGGGGGTTCTCAAAAAGCTTCATGCTTTCAAGCTCATCAGTGTCACTGACTCCCAAACCTGTGTCCGCCGAGCCTCACTCTCGCTGCTGGGCTGGAGGCTGTTTATCCAACATCCTCTGAGGGACGCCTATTCGACAGCTCAAATCCAGTCTGTTCAAAACCGGTCTCAGATCTCTGCCCCAAATTTCATTCCACCCTTGACCTGGGCCAGTTGTGTCTCCTCCGTCCTTCCAGTTGCTCCTGCCGATGCCGTGCAGGCCACCAGGACTTCTCTTTTTCACCCAGACCTCCCCATCCAGTCTCAGAAAGTCCCTTTGCTCTTCCTTTCCAATACATCCAGAAACCAAGGTTTTCTCTCTTTCTTCATGCTGCCCTGGGCCGTTCCTCTGCCTGAACCGCTCAGAGCACCTCAGGACCAAGTCCCTCCTCCATGTATTTTCTCAAATACCATCTTCTCGATGGGCTCATTGGTTAAAAATGGGACCCAGACCTCAAGCCGCTTTATCCTTTGATGGCACATATCTCCTTCTTAGGGGGAATTTTTGATTCTTCATTGCGCTTTTCATTGTGCTTATTGTACGTTCTCTGGCACAACACAATGTACACTCCATCAGAAACGGGGTTTTAACTTTTTAGTTCCCCGATTTATTACAAGTGGCACAAAGCAGACATTCAATAAAATTCGCTGAATGAAAAATTGACATTGAAAGTTACCCATAATATACTGTTATGGAGGAAAGCCAGCTACAAAACCATAAAAGCAAAATGATGTTATTTTTGGCCAAAAAAAATATGTATGTATACATCATAGGATAAACGTAACTGTATAGAAAAATATACAGCAGAGTGTTTACAATGGCTTTTCTGAGTGATGGAATTCTAAGTAATTTCTTGTTTATTCTTTTGGCCTTTTAGGTTTGCCTTTTAAAAATGTATGCTTGGTGTGCCTGGGTGGCTCAGTGGGTTAAAGCCTCTGCCTTAGGCTCAGGTCATGATCCCAGGGTCCTGGGATGGACCTCTCTGCCTCTCTGCCTACTGGTGATCTCTATCTGTCAAATAAATAAATAAAATCTTTAAAAATGTATGCTTAGAACAGTGTCCACAATAACCAAACTCTGGAAAGAGCCCAGATGTCCATCAACAGAGGACTGGATGAAGAAGTGCTGTATATATACAATGGAATATTACTCAGCCACCAAAAAATGAAATCTTACGATTTGCAATGAAATGGATGGAACTACAGGTTACTATGCTGAGCGAAATAAGTTGGTCAGAGAAAGACAATTTTCACAGATCACACTCATATGCAGAATTTAAGAAACAAAACAGGATCATAGGGGAAGAGAGGGAAAAACAAAATAAGACGAAATCAGAGAGGGAGGCAAACCATAAGAGACTCTTACCTCTAGGAAACAGACTGAGGGTTGCTGAAGGGGGGGGGGTGGGGACGGGGTAACTGGGGGAGGGGCAGTAAGGAGGAGATTATATGTGACTGATGAGTCACTAAATTCTACCTCTGAAACTAAAACTAAAAATTAGACTATTTTATTTAAAAAATAAAAATCAAAAAAATCAAAATGTCTGCTCATGATAAATTCCTAAAGGGAAGGAGATCTGTCGGGGAGCAGCAGCAGCATGGCTATAAATTTGGGGTTCAGATCCAAACAGACCCAGGCATACCTTCTGGTTCTGCCAGTTTTTCTACCTTAAATGGTCCCCTCCTCCCTGAACCCGGTGACTCACAGGCTGAGTGAGAACCTCGGGAAGAGCGTTTAGCCCAGCACTGCGAGACTTGGTATTATGACACAGAGGATTCAATCCTCCCAACAAGCCCAGCGGGAAGACAGCAGGATGCCCGTTTTCCAGAGGTGGAAGGCAAGTCTAAGAGGGCTAGGATCTTGTTCCCACGAACAACAAACTCCCAGATTTTCACCCGAGTCTGCCTGGACGCCACGGCCCGCTTTACCTCAAGTCGGTACAAACGCTGTGACAGTCACCCTCTGTTTTCTGCGCCCAGAAGAGTCAAGAGAAGTAAGAACATTTCTTCCCAGCTTTTCTCCCTGAGAGTAATGAAGGGGATGTCTCAACTGGTAGACAGAGCTGCCGGAGTGCCCGGAGACCGCAAAAGCAAGGACGTGGAGGTCCAGGGCTGGGGATGGACATGACTAGTGACAGTGGCTGGAATCAGGGCTGACAGCCCCCTGGCAGCCTCGCCAGCCCACCCAGCTGAGACAGGACGTCACCGCTTCCCTGCTGCCCGCACACTAGGGAGGCTGGTGACCTCCGGCTCCCCTGTCCCCAGGACTAAGAGCACCGCCCTTTGAGTTTCTCCAGGTTTCTCCTCGGGCACTTATCTAAGCCCTCCATCATGTCCATGGCCTCCCTCCATTTTCAAAAAAATCTTCAGTCTCTGAAGCCCCACTAAGGAGCGGTTTCATATCAACCGTGATTCTCGAATGAGGAAAGAGAGAAACCACATCTGCTCGCGGGCAGCTGCGCTGAGGTACGTGGGAAATGCCGGGGAGCCGCCTCCCCGCGGGGGTCAGTGGGCACCGCCGGCCAGCCAGGGGGAGTGCGAGGAGAAATGAAATCTTAATTTCCAAAGAGCCTGGGGAATAAAGCTGCTTGGAAAAAATGTGATCCTTGCAAAGATAAGACAGGCAGAGGAGATTCAATAAAACTAGGAGCTTATGGGGAAAACATTTCACTATGTATGTACTCTGCCTTCCGCCAGTCTCGTCCCAACACACGGTCCTGCTCATTCTCCCTCTCTCTCTGCTCTGCCTCCCTCTCTCTCTCCTCTCTCTCTCTCTCTGTCACACACACACACACACACACACACACACAATCAGCTGCTGTATCATAACAACATGTTTGGGCTCACGGAATCAGAAAGTTGTCTTCCGTGCCCAGGGTCCGGCAGGGCATCCGCCATGCCCGAGGGGCTCCTCGTCCACATCTCCCCTTACCTGTCGCCCCACGCTCACCCCTAGTGGGAAATCACTGAATCCCGCAAGCAGAGCGCTGGCTTGAACCAAATGGAAACTGAGGTGACAATTCAACACTGAACACAAAGGCCCCTGAATGGAGATCGCAGACTGCAGCTGGATGTCCCCGTCTCCTAAAATGCGGTGACCTCCGGCAACTGTCCGCCCTCTCTAGGCCTCACCGGCTTCTACCGTGAAGTGAGGAGGACGACAGAGTGTTGCCACCCTGAAGGCAGGTGGCTCCAGCGGGCCAGAGGCTTCATGAATCCCTTCCAGTTTTACAAATCATTCATTTAGTCAAAATTCTTTACCACACTAAGTCCTGTCCTCAAGACAGATGGAGAGTTCTGGAAGGAAAAAATTGGGTCAAGAAAGAGGATAAAGGCTATGAATGAGTGCTCTGCTAGATAGGGTGGTCAGGGGAGTCCGCCCCGACAGAAGGTAGATAGCGCACGTGGGAGGGACGTTCCGGAAAGCAGAAAAACAAACACATTTTCTGAGTTCACCAGCTCCCTTCCTTGCACATTTCCAAAAGGGCCAGAGGTCCTTCCAAAGCCGCCTTTCCTTAGAAACTCTAGAAGTGTGAAGGCCTGGCCAGCTCTGCCATGGGAAGGTCAAGCACTGAGAATTAGAGAAATGGAACCCCTCCTGTTCTTCCTCGCCCCTTCCAGGACCAGCTGGAAGGGAGCCGCCACCTGCCTGTGGGCAGGGATGTTCCCAGAGTCCAGCTTCAAAGGGGCCCCCTGGTTTGAGCCGCAGCTCCCTCATGCAAAGGGCCCTGCGACCACCCCACTGCCCCCTTCCAGTTCTACGGGATGATGATGCTTCTCCCAAAGCAGCTCAGGAAAGAAAACTCTGCCCTAGGGACCGACCACCACTTGCCTCAGGGGCCACATTCTCTCTCAAGGAACCACATAGCTTGCCTCCCTTCATGAAACTTTGAACACGGAGCACTTGCTGTGGTTGGAAAGAAATAAACAAGCCAAAAATCCCTCTCCAAAATGCAGCACAGAGGCGGCCTAGAAGCAGCCCCAAAATTCCCAGTAGGGATTGTTCTTTTGCGTTAAGACAGCCAAGTTCCCTGTTTAAAAATGCAAATACGGCTCAGTGTCGGTCACACCTTTAAGTGTCATTTGCTTTTAACCCCTGTACTGGGTGGAATCCTGGCCCCCTAAATGTATGTCTACATCCTAACTCCAAACCGGTGAATGGGAGAGAGAAGAGAGAAACACACGCGGAGGGGACGCCGTGTCTCACTCACGGAGGCAGAGACGGAGTCACGGGGCCGCACGCCAGTGAGGGCCGGGAGCCAGCAGATGCTGCGGGGGCACAGAAGGGCCCTCCCCGAGGACCCTCAGTCTGTCACCCCCTGCCGGCACCTGGACTGGGGGCTTCTGCCCTCCAGAACCGCAAGAGAGTAAATTTTGTTTGACGTTGCCAGACTTGTGGGAAACGGATCTCAGACGTTAGAATTCCTCTGTTCTATGAGCTTCGGCTGCTTTCCTGGACCCCTAGAGGATCATCAGGAAGGAAAAGAGGAGCAGCAGGAAGTGCAGGGGAAGAGGGGCGACGACCAGACCCAGGCGGGACACTCGGTGGGGCAGAGAGGTCACCCCAGAATATACGAGGACTGCGCGGATGTGGGCACCCGGGGTGAGTGACACCAAGAGGGAAAAGGCAGGACCAGCAAGAGGACACTTGAGGTGACAGCGACCAACCCCCCTGCCTACTTGATGGCTTCAGTCACCAGCTTCCAGCCCAAGGCTCAAAGGATCAGACTCATTCCCAGGAAGGAGCCCGGCGGCCGCCCAAAGACAGCAGCTCCTCCAACTCGGCCTCTTGGGGATCGGCTCTGGGCCAAACCCAGTGATTTACGAAAAGCTTCGCGGGGCACATTTCTACGAAGCGAAAGCTTGAAGAACCCTATGACTGGAGCTCGAAGGGAGATCCCGGCTGCTGGCCCCGGACAGAGAAGTCGCAGGCCGCCGAGCCCGGCTCAGGAGACAGTTCGCCTGGGATGTGTCAAGCCACAGAGGCTCCGGGGACCGAGCAGAAGAGTCTGTCCGGCTGGTCCACCTCCAGGTGAGAGCAGGAGAACCCACAAACCCAAGGCCGCACGCGGCTGAAACGTCTGGCCCGAATTCCTTTTCTTTGCTGAATTTGATGGCGGGTGATCAAGCAGCCTCCATGGGAAGCACCTTGAGGATACAGGGGGAGAAGAAAGCTCCCTCTGGGGTTTCCCCAACACTCCCCTTTCGTGCTTATTTTTACTTAGTCACTGCCTCCCCCCTGGCCTCAGGCCCCGGAGCCTGCACCCGCCGTGCCCCAGGTAACCAGAGCCCCGAATGCACACAAAGCGCCACTGTGCCCCGGCGATGTTATCGGGCGCGCCTGGCCTGCTCCCCACGGGGGACAGCGGCCGAGCCAGGGTGGCCGCCTCGCGGCTGAAACAGGACCCCCGCGCTGTCGACGGAGGACAGAGTGGCCTTTGTGAGGGACAAATCGTACTGAGGCTCGCCCCTTATTAACACTGCAGTCATCAGAGCATTTTCTGTCCTGGCTTCCAGTGCCAAAAGACTCTATAGGCTCCTGTAGGATGTGGCTCGACCCTGGAGTTGACATTGGCTGGCAATGATGCTGCGACTGCGTTCGGCTTCCTCCTTGGGGCCAGCAGAACACTGAGCACACATCACGCCTGATACAGAGCAAATCTGGTGGCCCGACCATCAGACTTGACCGAAGGCTCGGCAGATCTGGGCTTGACCAGAAAAGATTTGGTCACCGTAGAGGGCAACAGTGTCTTTGACAGGAGAGACCGCAGATGTGGAACTCTATAATCTTGGATATGTGTTTGGACCTTACCAGCATCCACTGTGTGGCTTTGGACAAGTGTCTTGACCTTTCTGAGCCTCAGCTTCCTTGCCTAGAACATAGAGATCCCTGTGCCTACCTGGTAGAGTTCCCGTGAAGACTGTAGAAGGCAAACCAGACAAATGGCATGTGGTAGCTTCAGTATTAAAGGATTCTCACCCCCAACTCCAGATCCATTAGCAGAGGTCACCACAGCCCTATCACACACACGCATACACATCTCAAGCTCCTAACAATGTACAGTGTAGAATTTGGCACAAATGAGGAGGAAATTAGCAAATAACCAACAAGGGTATTAAAAGCTAAATGTCTGAATACCATCACCTTAAAAAAAAAAAGATTTATTTATTTTAGAAAGGGCGAGTGAGAGGGGAAGGGCAGAGAGAGAGAGAGAATCTGAGGCAGACTCCCCACTAAGCAGGGAGCCCGATGCGGGGCTCGATCCCAGGACCCTGAGATCATGACCTGAGCCAAAATCCAGAGTTGGGCGCTGAGCCGACTAAGCCACCCTGACGCCCCTGAGTACCTTCACCTTTTTCATGACACTAAACCACTCCTGTGTCTCATGAGCTCGTCACGCCTGGACAACGCTGCCGTGTGAAAGCAGGAAGACATCATTAGGGGACAAGAGATGGTCTGTGGCAGACTGCTCCCCTAGCCAACCCTCTGCACGCTTGGGGAGGAGAAACAAGGCCAGCTAAAAGTTTGATGAAGTAGTGAACGCTTCATTACACCGGAGAAGAGGAAACGGAAATAACATTTATCTGTTGCCTGCTGTATACAGGCAAGTGCTGGGGGCTTTACCTGCGTTTTGGTGCTTAATGTCCACAGTGACCCTTTGAAACCCATTTTTCAGATGGGAAAACCAAGTTGCAAAGATAGTACTACTAACAAATAATTATGGGGCAGATATTGTATGCCACGCAGGGACGGCTTCACAAGACAGGGCGTTCGAGATGGCTCCGGGGAGAGCCCGTGATCAGGGGACATGAAGGTCAGTGGTGGTTCGGGTTTGGGCTGCGATGCAGATGAGTCTTGGGCCACCTTCCCCACTTAAATCGGAACTGACCCTCCTACAAGCCTCGGTGTCAGTTCTGTTTGTGAGGAAAGCGCCCACACTCACATCACACGTGGACAGAAAACCCACCATCTACTTACGGCCATGTTGGAGCCTTACAGGCTGGTTAGGATTCGCTTCCTGCAGTCGGATCCACTTAGGACTCTAGGAAATGCTCTCCTGGCTAAAACCCACTGGTAGATTAACTGGCTCGGACCCACAGCAGAAAAGTTCATCCTGCATCAACGCCCAGTGCAAACGGCACCTCCTCAGCTAAGCCTTCAGTTCCCCTAGACCACAGCTGCCCAGTGCGTCCGTGTTCTCTACAGCCTGAGCAGTTCAGGGAAACTGAGAGGAAGCAGAGACCACGGAGGAGAGGTAGAGAAGACGGAGGGGCTTTTTAAAACAAAGAACAAAACTAAATCATCCAAGTTTGACTGGAAAATAAATACTTACTTAGGATGAAATAAGAAATGAATCACATAATTTTAAAAGCTGGCCAGTATAACAACCATCACAAAATTCAGCTTTTTCCTGAGTTAACTGCCGAATATATTTTTATAGTTTTCCTACATTTTTAGCTGCCTAATACTTTGCATACATCCAGATTTTGTATGCACCCCTATGTACACACTATTTGTATGCTTACTATATCTGTACCATTTTCTACCAAAGAGAATGAAAAGATTAGTCTTTCTTTAGCATGGTTAATTAAACTTTGTTTGTTACTACTGGTGGTTGGGATGCATAAACGTGTAAACACACACAGATGTACTCTGTTGTGCAGCACGGCCGAGGGTCTGGCCCAGCCGACACAGGAATCGGGAACTCTGCTCCATTCTACCTCACGGAATTCTCATTACAGCCTCACACACATTCTGCATGTAGTGGGTGGGTGTGTCTGTTTATAATCGTACATTTTCCATTAGTAAGTATATTTCTGACCCGAGAAAAGTTCAAATTAATCATTCTGATTAGTCATCGACAAAAAGCAAATCCTCCACTTACAATATATCTGGAAGAATTTTCCAAAGACTAGGTCCTGACTCCCGACTCCCTACATTTCACATCTTTCTTTCCCAGGATCTACATGCTTCTGGTGCCAGGTGCCATATGACCCTTGGCCCCGCATCTTCGGTCCATCAATGGATTGGAACAGGGACCAAAGGCACACTCCTGGGAGCCACTTCTGTCCCAGCTTGGCTAGCAACAGATGAACTGTGCACAGAAATGGCTATGGAAAACATTAATTCCACCCCCCACCCAAATTTTAACCCCAACTCAACAGCCCTTTAACCAAAGCTGAAAACTATGCACAGCCCTTGCAACCGCACCCCATCCTCGGGGAAGGGGGATGGAGGGGGGAGGCAGAGCGGAAGAGAAGGTCTTAACCGATTGCTTCTGGAATATCTCCATGATGCAAGTTTCACAAGAGCCAATGACCACATGCACACATCGCATGGACTCTTCCAAGCTCTTTGAAGGTACCCATGGAAGCCGGTGGTCCTGGGAGCTAAGATTACTTTCACAGCAACTCTGCCTCTGTCTATGACCTCTTCTGATTTGCCTATTGTATTGTCACTTCCCATCATTCTGTGTCATGTCCGGTCTTTACAGCATACTCCCTATGTGATTTCAGTCAAGTCTCTCCCCCTTGCCGAACTTCGGATTGGAAGTCCATGAACTTGGGGTAAAGCAGAGAACCACCTATGTGCTTCTGGGGCACTTGGAAGGATGGCGTGAGGCAATGCATGGGAAGGTTCTCCAAAGTCAGCCAAGAGCTCCTCTGCCCGTGGAGATTTAGTGACAGAGGTGTCTTTTACACTCACTGGTTATAACATATGGGACAATCAAGTGAGTCCCTGGACTGACCTTGGATTGCTCCCAGAATAATAATCCATCCCTCACGGGGCATGTACGGTCTGGCCCAGCTTACATCTCCCCCCTGCCTTATCTCTAACGCCCCCCTCTCCCACACACCCGTCCATTCTTGCTGCTGAACTGCTAGGGAGTTCCCCATCATGCACCTGCCTCTGGCCTCTGGGCCTCTTTTTCATGCTGTCCCTCTGTCTGGAAGACTCCGGTCCTCACCCCACACCCTTCCCTCCCCCACCTTCCAGGTGCAGCTTAGCGGACACTTCGCCAGGACACTGTCTCTGGAAGCCCTAGTCTGGATAAGTCCAACACAGCATCCCAGCCGGCCTCTGTCTCCAGACTTTTCCTGGATTTTAACGTACCTGTCTCCCTCTCTAGCCTGTGTGCTCCTGAGGACTCACAGTACTTAGCACAGTAATGGCAAACCCAGGTGTTCAGTAACTATATTTTTAAGATTTTATCTACACATTTATTTGAGAGAGAGAGAGCAGGAGAGAAAGAGTGAGAGAGCACTAGCAGGGGGAAAGGAAAAGAGAGAGTGAGAAGCAGATTCTCCACTGAGCAGGGAGCCCCATGCGGGGCTCAATCCCAGAGCCCCAGGATCATGACCTGAGCCGAAAGCAGACGCTTAATGGACTGAGCTACACAGGCGCCCTGTTTGCTAACTCTTTGTCAATGAATATATGTGCAGATGGGAAAAGGAGCTGACCCTCAATCCCTCAGTGGCTTCCGGGAGAGGAAGCACAAGATTCCAACAAAGATGGGAATGTTCTTGGATTGACCTTCAGGCAGTTGGTGGGCTCAAGAGCAAAGCAAACTTTCTCCAATCTGATGACAGAGGGTGAAAGCCTCACTCCCTAAAGGCACCTCTTCAAGGAGCGTGGGTAGCCTTTGTTTGCTGGAGTCACTGACCCCAGACCCGAGGGTCTGTAGAGGTTGTTGGACTAGATGAAGGAATCTTGTACAGGTCAGGGACAGCTGCTCTGATAACAGAGGACTCCTGAGTGCAGGTGGCGATAAGGGTGTGCTGTGTGCTATGCACCCGACAGCCAGCCCTGGGGCTGCCCTGGACCGGAAGAAGGACTCTCTGCCAGGAGAGCACAGGAACGGAAGTGGAGGAAAGAAATGGGTCATTAGTCAGAAGACAATGGCCTGAGGTTAATCTTCTTTCAACTTCTAAATGCATCTCTAAGACTCAGGATGTAGCCCACAGATCACTTTTTTCTGGAAGTCTAACCTGTACTTGAATCAACATCCCACTCCCCTCTGTAGTAGCCAAAAGCAGGGCAGGAAGCTCTTATATTTTGTTTTTTGGTTTTGTTTTTTGTTTTGTTTTTTGTTTTTAGATCCAATGGGGACACCACTTGACTCACTCCTAATTGTCAATTGTGGCCTGAAATCCCACAATTTGACATGCATTCCTTTCCTGTTAAAATAAAAGCATCCCTGGCAACCTGTGCTTGGAACCGTGTCCATCATTTACACTTTATATCAGTTGATTTAACCCACTCCTGGGCTTGGGATTTGCTCCCTGAGTCAGAGGAGTTGGGACAGCTCCGAAGAAGATTTCAAGCCCCAAAGTCATGGTCAGTTTCGTCTCGATTTTTCCCAGTGTTTTTGCACCTGTCCCAAGCACTACCCATGTTAAATATCAGTTCTCCTGTGATACTCTTCACCATGGGTACTATTTTTCTCTCCGCATTTTCTACCTCCTTATTTCTCTTCTTTCCTTCAATCTCCTCTCTGTTTTTCTCTCTACTCCATCTACCCAAGCCTGAAGAAGCATCCGGGTGTATGTTCACAGGCATCCGGTAACACGGGGCAGTGTGGTAGATGGTAAATAGCACAAAAGCTCTGAAGCCCAAGGGTCTAGCCTAAAATCTAGCCTCTATCGCTTAGTAGCTATGTGACTTTTGACAACTCACTAGTCTTATTTTTTTCCTTTGAAAAAACCCAGAAGGGAGCTGTGAAGATTAAGTGTAGTCTCACCAATGCGAATGGGTTGTACCGAAAGCTTTCTCCTTTCCCCCTATCTCTATCTAGGCCTTTAAAAAGCACCCAGGGATCCCAAGGGCATTGCTAAACTTTGCAGACTGGAGATTATTAACCTGTCTTATGGGCCCAATCTTGTTTTTTTTTTTTTTAATTTTCATTTTCATTTTCCTTGGCTGTAATCTTCCTCCACTAATGCTGTTCTCAATTAAGTTGTAATAAGCTACAACATGGCATCCTGGTCTTGAACACACAGATGCTTTTTCTGATCAATTTGCCAAAGTTAAGTGGAAATCCCGTTACTTTAGAACAATGCTTCCAAGAACGTGGTGTTCAGTCTGGCTGCATGCAGCAGAATCTCCAAGAATGTATGCTAAAACTGAAAATTCTTGGGTCCTGTCCCAGACTCCTAAATAGGGATCTCTGGGAGTGTGGCCCAGAACCCAACATCTGCCAAGCACTCCAGGTGCGTCTCATGTTCTCCAAAGTTTGAGAGCAACTGTCCTACAGGTTAAGCTTAGTACACAGACTGACCATTGCAACAAGAAAATAGGAAGGTGCTCATCAGCCCTTATTAACTCTTTGTAGCAGTAAGACAACTTTCTACTAC
The DNA here is from genome assembly GCF_020171115.1 of Neogale vison. Lineage (NCBI taxonomy): Eukaryota > Metazoa > Chordata > Mammalia > Carnivora > Mustelidae > Neogale > Neogale vison. Next base: position 8,757,053 of record NC_058100.1, read on the forward strand.
CAACCGTTGAGACCCAAGGACATGACTTGCCTGGATGCTCACAGGTGGCTCCTGATGGAGACAAAAGGAAACCCACGTCCGTTGCCCCCAGGCCCAGGTCTCTTTCTGCGGTACCATGCTGTGTGACCCTCCCACTGACTTCAGTCATTCCAAGAAGTTCTCACCACCTAGCAAACGATCCACAAGACAAGAGTCCTGGAATCTAGAGGGAAAAGAATAAAGCAAGTGTGTATGTGGCATGTGTATGAAAGAAAAAGAGTCAGAAACAGAGACACAAACAGAGGGAGAGGAAAAAGAGAGCTCTTCCTTTTTTCCTTCCTGTAGTCATTATATTTTCTCTTCTTTCCAAACTCGTCAGAGAGGTTAGATGCCTGATATGTTCTTTTTAAATTCCTGAAAACACAACTGAAAGAGACGATCATCATAATTAAATTCCATTATGGGGAAGGAATTGAGATGAATGATGGCATTTTTTTTTTAACACTGGGGTTTGCTCTATAAGTCCATTTAAGTATCTAATGTGCTTTCTTATAGTGGGGAACTGTTCTATCAAGTTTCTTGCTTCCACCTGATAAAAGATTGTTGGACCAAGGTAATCATTTAAAACGTTAGCTAGTAAGTGGCAGAGAAATGAATTTAATGATGCCTCAGGAAGCATACAGTTGAGACAGCAGCGGCCTGAGTGTATTCATGGGAAATGCCGCAGGACCGCACATCTCAACTTGGAAAGTCCAGACACATATTCTTAGAAGAAAGGCCAGAAGATATTCTAAAGGGAAGAACCCAGTTTTAAGCTCTCAACCCCACGTTCCCTAAACCCATTGCATTCTCCATTCAAAAAGTATTTATTGAGCATGGACTTTGTCCCAGGCACTGTTCCAGCAGCTGGGGATTGGACAGGGAATGTGACACAGAGAAATGCCCTCCCAGGGGAAGCTGACCTCATAATGGGAGAGACACAGCAAACAAAATTAAAAATTAAAATATATAGCATCTGAGATGATGAAAAGAATTATGGGCTATAACAAATCAGAGAAGAGGGCGGGGTAGAAGGGAGGTGTAAGTCACCAATATTCTTCAAGAAAAATTCTTACTAATATCTCTGGAACCTTTGTTACATGAAAACATAACCCATGCAACCATGTTCTGGAAGGTGGGTAGAGGCCTAGCTACTCTTAAAACCATCTGTTTCCTGAAGAATGACCACAGTGGGCATCTTGCTCAGAAGTAAGGAGAGGAAGAGACAGGCTTTGGCATGGTAACCATTTAGGTAGTCAGTGATGTCACATAGAGTATAATTTAATACATCCACATTTTGTTTGCCAAGCACCCCTCTGGGTGCCATCAGGAGACCCTTGGCCTTGCCTGGAGGCAGCTGGATAAAACAGCTGAGAAGATGGGTTGAGGCCACTGTCTACAGCACATGGGAATGCAGAGAGATAATAGAGAATCTGGAGGCTGGTCATCTGGTGGCCACTCTATCCCTAGTTGGTGATCTTTGTGGTCATTCCACCAATCTGGGTCTCAACATTGTGGAAAATGTGGGGCTAGATGTGGGACTAGATGACCTGACCAAAGTTGCTTACTCTGGTGAAATGCTATTTGATACATCTGCATGAGATAAATTTATAGATTCAGTTCACAAACATCTACTGAGTTCCCAGTGATGCCTGGCTCAGGAGCCAAGGTAAATAATCCAAGAACTCTTTTTTTTGGGGGGGGGGACCTCTCACTTAGTAATGTTTTTGGCTAATATTTACTGAGCACTTACTATGTGCCAAGAACTGTTCTGAATGCTTTTCATATATAACTTACAACCCTTTGAGGTAAATACTATTTTAAGTCTTTTGGTGCGAGGCAGAATTCAAAGGCAACCTCCAGTGACCCCTGCCTTATGTGCTGCTCTGGGGTTGAATGTGGCCAGAACCTGTGAACTTGATGAGATGTCACTTCCGTGATTATATTATATGGTAAAAGGGGATTTTGCCGAGGAAGTCAAAGTCCCTAACCAGGAGGAGTGATGTCAACAAGAGGGAGATACAGAGATTTCCAGTTCTTGTCCCCTTAAAGAAACATCAATCTGAACACTCTCCATACAGGAAAATACCTTCACAAGAGCTAAGTTCTCCAGGTGAGAGACAACAGCGCCTGGGTACAGCACGTACATAAGAAAGATACACCCCAGAGGTCAGGAGGACAGTATCACGTTCCCCCCCTTCACTACCCACCCCCAACCCTGGCAGCTCCAGAGAGACACCCTCCTCCTGGGGGAAGGAGAGCAAAATGAGCACCCACCTTCATTGCAGTAGGTGGGACCAACCAGGCACCAGTGACCACTGGCTGGGCCTGGCAACTGGGTCATGGAGGCTCTGTGTTGGCCCTCATACCAGGCTGACTCCAGAGCTCCAGGCTCCTGTCCCACCCCAGCACCAGACCTGTCCCTGTAGCCACAGGCTCTAGGGCTCTACCTGTTCCAGACCAGCCCTTGGAGCCTTGGAAGTGAGATTCAGGCCTGCCCAAGTAGACCCTGAGGCCAGGTTGGTTCCCCTGAACTCAGACTTCAGGAGTGGTCCAGCACCAGGCCAGCCCCTGTGAACCTCAGCTGCAGGCCCACCCCCGCGGATCTGGGCTTCAAGCCCAAAACACCGCAGTCGCAGCAGCAGGACCACTTCCATGGACCCAGGCACCAGGCATGCCTCCAGTGGGGCCTGGTGTCAAGCCAGCCCCCGCAGACTCAGGACCAGGCTTACCTCCATGGACCCAAGGGCCAACCCTATCCCAGCACCAGCCAGCCCTTACAGACTCAGGCTCAAATTTCCCTCTAGTCCCAGGTTGGCTCCTGTGGTTTTAGACTTCAGGCCAGCCCACATCAACTTAGGATCCAGGCTCTGGGCCTGCCTCCATGACCCAGTTGCCAGGCCCACCCCAGGGACCACTGATGTGACAGTCCTCACTGGACCCAGGCTCCAGAATAGCCCATTTGAGAACTCTATCAGGAAGCCTGCCTATGCATGAAAGTATAAAATTCACTAGTAGTAAAAGTAAGAATATAACCAAATTCAGAATAGTCTAATATTATAATGGTGTTGGGTAAAGCACTTTTAATACTAGCATAAAAGTAAAAAACAAAAATATTACAAATAACTCTAGCTCCAATAATCTGTTAATGGATACACCACATATAAAATGTTTAGTTTGTACAGCATTTTTCACAGAACTAGAAAAAAGAATCCTTAAATTTGTATGGAATCACAAGAGAGCTCTAATAGCCAAAGCAATCTTGAAAAAGAAAAACAAAACTAGTAGTATCACAATCCCAGACTTCAAGTTATATTACAAAGTGGCAGTAATTAAAACACTATGGTACCGACACAAAAATAGACACATAGATCAACAGAACATCAGACTAGAAAGAATAGAAAACCCAGAAATAAACCTACAGCCACATGGTCAATTAATCTTTGACAAAGCAAGAAAGAATGAGCAATGGGAAAAAGACAGTGTCTTCAAAAAATGGTATTGGGAAAACCGGACAGCCACATGCAAAATAATGAAACTAGACCACTGTCTTATAACTTACACAAATATAAATTCAAAATGGTCCAAAGACCCAAATGTGAGACCTGAAACCATGAAATTTCTAGAAGAGAGCACTGGTAGTAATTTCTCTGACATTGGCTATAGCAACAATTTCTAGATGTGTCTCCTGAGGCAAAGGAAATAAAAGCAAAAATAAATGACTGGGACTACATCAAAATAAAAAGCTTTAGCACATCAAAGGAAACAATCAACAAAACTAAAAGACAACCTACTGAATGGGAGAAGATATCCGCAAATGGCATATCCAATAAAGGGGTAGTATCCAACATACATAAAGAACTTATACAACTCAAAACACCAGAAAAACCCAAATAATCCAATTTAAAAATGGGCAGAAGACATGAACAGACATTGCTACAAAGAAGACATACACATGGCCAACAGATACATGAAAAGATGCTCAACGTCACTCATCATCAGGGAAATGCAAATTAAAACCACAGTGAGATATTACCTCACCCCTGTCTGAATGGCTAAAATGAAAAACACAAGAAACAACAAGTGTTGGCAAGAATGTAGAAAAAAGAACTCTCATGTATTGTTGGTGGGAATTCAAACTGAAGCAACCATTATGGAAAACTATATGAAGTTTCTTCAAAAAATTAAAAAAAGAATTATATATATATATAATTCAGCTCTTACAAAGAATGAAATCTTATCATTTGTAACAACATGGGTAGACCTATAGACCTACAGGGTATAACACTAAGTGAAATAAATCAGTCAGAGAAAGACAAATACCATATGATTTCATTCATATGTGGAATTTAAGAAACAAAACAAACAAGCAAAGGGAAAAAAGAGAGAAATAGACAAATCAATTATAGAACAAACTAATGGTTACCAGAGGGGAGAGGGGTGGAGGGATGGGGGAAATAGGTGATGAGGATAAAGAAACACACTTTGTGATGAACAGGTGATGTGTGAAAGTGTTGAATCACTATATTGTATACCTGAAACTAATATCATGCTGTACATTAACTATCTGGAATTAAAATTTTAAAACTTTTCAAAGTACAATTATCATGCTAAACACTGAGTAATGTATAGAACTTGTTGAGTCACTAATACTGTACATTAATTATACTAGAATTAAAAAAAATAAACATTTAAATTGGGACACCAATAACGAAATGTAGGCAGAGTAGAAGTTAAAGTGTAAGAGTTTTGTAATTGAAGTTGTTATCAGCTTAAAAGTGACTATTAACTAGAAGATGTTTTGTGTACAACTCATGGTAACCAAAAATAAAATACCCATGGGATATACGTAGAAGACAAAGAAAAGAATCAAACAGAGACAATAAAAGATGAGGAAAAGAACAAAGGAGCTACAAAACAGTCAGAAAAAAAATTAACAAACGGCAATAGTCAATCCTTACCCATTTATAATGACTTTAAATGTAAATGGATTAAATTCTCTAGTCAAAAGATCAGAGCGACTGAATGCATAAAGAATAAAACCAAGACCCAACCATATGCTGCCTACAAGACACTCACTTCAGCAGTGAGGACACCCACAGGGTGAAAGTGAAGGGAAGCAAAAGAATATTCCATGCAAATCACAGTTTAAAGGGAACAGTGGTAAATATCCTTACAACAAATAAGACAAAGTAGACGTTAAGTCAAAAGCTGTATCAAGAGACAAAGAAAGTCACATATAATGATAAAGGGGACAACTCATCAAGAGAACATACATGCACCCAACATCAGAGTATCTAAGTATATAAAAAGAAATATAAATGGAACTGAAGGAAGAAATAGACAGCAGTAGAGGACCTCAATAGAACTTGTTGAATCACTAATGCATAGATCATCCAGAGAGAAAATCAGTAAGAAAACAGTGTAGTCAAACAACGCTGGACCAAATGGACCTAACGGACATATACATGGGATCTTTAAAAAAAAAATAAAAGTCAAACTCACAGAAGTAGAGAGTAGAACAGGAGTTAGGGACGAGGAGTTGTCTAAGTCTACGGTTCCAACATACAGCATGATGATCATGGTTAATACTACTTAGGGAATACTGGAAACATACCCAGAGAGTAGATTTCAGGTGCTCTCATCAAACACACAATAAAATAGTAGCTATGTAAGGAGATGATGTATTAATTAGCTTGACTTCAGTCATTATTTATATTTATATTATGTATTTATATGACATGGTCACATATATGTATATCAAATCACTGTGTTGTGTACCTCAAACATAGGCATTTTTTACTTAAAGATATTTAATTCAGAAAAAATGCTCTGGAAGTGTGCAATAGATCATTGTGCAACATGAATGTTTGTGGGTGTCAAGGGACAGGAACGACTCAGTGCCAGCAAGCTCCCACCGTGTGAATCTTAGCTCGCGTTTAGCTCAGCTATCGCCATTTTTGCGTGACGAAACGGGCATCTGAAACCACAGAATCAAACTGTTCTATTCTGCCTAGAAAAACTACATTGAGTGAAATTTTGGGAACCAAAACAAAATTGTTCTCAGACCAAAATAAACTTATGTCAAATATCAAGCAAAACTAAACAAAATAAGACCCCTAATCAGCTGACCTTAAGAAAGAGAGAGCTACGGGATGAGTTGACCCTAGCAGCCAAGACCTTAAAAGAGACAAGACGGTTCCTGAGGAGATCCAAGGCATCAAAGACTTGATGACAGGGAGAGTCTCCATTTCTGGCTTTAAGAGTAGAGAAGACCACTCAGTGAGAGTTGGTGAATAGCATCTCGAAGCCAGAAGTGACTTCTAACCAATAGCCAGGAGGAAGGCAAGGACCTCACCCCCACAGCCTCAAGGGTGTGGATTCTGCCCCCAACCTGAGTGAGTCTGGAAGCAGATTCTTCCTCAGCCAAGCCTCCAGATGAGAACACAGCCCAGCCATCTCGATTTCAGCCTGATGAGGCCGTGAGCAGAGAAGACGGCCAAGCTATGTTCAGACTTTCGACCTACAGAACGAGGAGCTAATGAACTGGGGTTGGTTTAAGCTGCTCAGTGGGTGGGGATTTGTTGTACAGCAATAGAAACTGAATCTATCCATTTTCAGATTGGAAAACTGAAACAGAGAAGGGTATATAACTCGAGCAGGATCACACAGCAGACAAGTGCCAGGGCCAGGACTGTGCATCGAGGGTGCCTGGTTCCAGAGCCTGTGTCCTTCCTGTACCCTCCACTGCTCAGCAAGGAGCTACACCGGCAAGCAGACACCTGCAGCAGTTTACAAAGTACGCAAGTGGAATTAACAGTTGAAAAATGGTAGTGTTCAGCTCTAACAGAGGAATAAATCAGTGATTTCCTCTGGGGAGAACCCCTTGTGAAATGGTCATGAATTCTGCTTGTTCAACGGTTAGCAGCTTGGAATAGGCCATGATGGGAGTAATTTACCTAACGGAAATTGACAAACACGACAAATCAGGTTTTTGCTTTTGAGTGGGACAGTGTGTTCACCGGCACGCCCCCGGGCTGGGGATTCCTCTGATGTGGCACACATGAAGACGTAGCAGACATCGAGGACCCCAGAAGACAGAGCAAAGGGAGGTTTGTTGTGTCGCTGTAAGCCAGCACCCTGACAGGGAGGGGCGTGTGGCTGGTTCATGAAGCGCAGCGGAGAGTCCGGCAAGAACGTTTCCAGCGGCGGGCGGCACAGCTGTAGAGCGGCACAGAGGTGGGGAAGAATGTCATGCGTGTGAGCGCCCCGAGCAGAGGGCCACGCTGAGCACATGATGCTCCATCATGAGAGGCTGGCACCGTGCGGTGTCGTGTGCTCCGCGTGGGAGGGGTCTGGACCGAGCCCAGCAACCTACCAGATGGGGTGGGGGGCAGCGCACCTGCAGCTGTCCATCAGGCATGACCCAGAAGCCCAGGGCATGGTATACTGGAATGGGAAGGTGGGGATCGGGGCCCCATCAGAAAAAGGAGTGCTAATATGAACCCAGCAGGAAACAAAGCTGAAATCAGCTGGCACTGGATGGCGTGTAGCTGCTTAATGTAATAGGCACATGAACTGGACAATGCAGCCCTCAGGAGGTTGGTTTAATTTCAGCACTAAGTCCATTAGTAAAATTTTTTTAAAAAATACAAACTTATCAGCCTGTACTTACAGACCTTTTCTCAGAGTCCTACTATGTTGCGTCAAAAGAACTGGTTGAAAAGAAAACATTTCAGTCTTTCAACCCAGGCGTAGCATGTCCCAGGGACAATAAAAACATTTACTGGCGTATGTGTTTAATGCCCTCTACTGACCCACTTCTGTGTCTCTTTCCATACCCCCGCCTAACTGCTGCCACCGGCTTCACGTCACTGTACCTGGATTGTCCCTCGTCTTGGACTGTCACATCTCACCTCCCACCTCTGGCCTTCTCTGCTGACACTCTGCCTAGGGACACCTCAGAAACCCACCTGGAGCCCTAACCTGCACAACCCAGAAACGCAAGAGAGTTAATACACCCGGGCACAGCTCTGGTCAACGGTAGAAAGAAGACAGTGGGGACATGTTTCCCCTTCACTCCCTGCATCCCACAAGGATGGGCCTAAGAAGCACCTCACGGACCTCCTCAGATGGCTCAGGGTCGGGGGAAGCAAGCCGTCACCTGCCTGGGTGACCAGCTCACCCTGCCCACGCTTCACTCTGCCATGCTTCACCCCTGCTCCCGGGGCCCCTCCCTGTTAACTCTTTGACTCAGCCCTGCTTTCTGGGAAGCCCACACTGAGCTACATACGGACGAGATGTGCTAACATCTTATGGACGTAAACACAAATGACCACCAAGCCGCCCACCAGGAGTGGGCTGTTGAGGTGAGAAGATCAGAAAATTTTCTAGAGAACAGGTTTTTATTATCCTCCAATTTCCCTATTCTGCTAGCCCACAAATATTTGCTAAAGTTTAGATAACATGCAGTACACTTACCATGATGTGGGAGAGGTAAAATTTCAAAGATTGCTCAATAGATTAATCTGGAACTATCTATTGTTAGAGTGGGTATAAGACATATCTCGTATGTGTTCAGAACTGAGGCCCCAGGACCAATGGGAAAATTGTTACATCACCAGTAATAATGACTAGAAATCTCTAATGTAACCAAGCTAAGTAAAACCTAAGAATTACCTGTTTATTTTCTACTGACTGTTAGGAGAAACTCATTTTCCTCCCTGCTTCAGATGTATACACATTTAAGGTTAATGACTAACTTTTTTGGAAGTTTTTTTGGCTTTTTTTTTTTTTTTTAATGTTCTCTGCACTATTTCAAGTGCTTTACATGAATTAACACTCTTAACATTCATGAAAACTCTGAGGTGGCCACAGTACTATTGTCGTTACCCATTTTACAGATATGAAAACTGAGACCCAGGGTGCCTGAGTGGCTCAATCGGTTAAGCATCTGACTCAGGGTTTTGGCCCAGGTCATGTTTTCTGGGCGGTGGGATCGAGCCCTGTGTGGGGCACCATGCTCAGCAGGGAGTCTGCCTGAGAGTCTCTCTCTTTGCCCCTCCCCCCTCTAAAATAAATAAAATATTATAACAAAACTGAGACTCAGAGACATAAGGTCACTCCTTGAAGGCCACACAGTCCATTAACACCGTAGAACAGAGGTGGGATTGGACCCAGCAGAGACCGATGGCAAAGCCTCTAGTCTTCACCCAGTCAGTGCTCTGCCCTGCACTGATACCCTGGCATGGGCAGACGGAAAGGGAAAGATTGTGCGAATGTCTGGTGGATTGGGAATGTGCTAAAATACCAATGAATAGCTCAGAGCCCTACTATCGGGAAGCCAACTGACACCAAAATAATGGATGAAAGTGAGAAATAAAATCAGAGCCATGCCCTGCTTGGTACCCAGATGTTTGATGGGCTTCCTACTGAGTTCATGTAAATCAGTTTGACTTCATTTTGTTTCTTATTGACTGAAGCAATCGACCAGTTGTCTGTAGCTGCCTCAGTACTAATCAACTCAACTCGCCGGCGCTAGCCGATATCATAAGTCCATTTAGGAATGTTCCTCACCTTTTGGCATTTGAGCCCACTGTTTGGCTCAAACAGGACACAGGCGTAGACAAGTTACCACATACAATCGACTCCAGCTTCGGGTCTGACCTGCTCTCAGACAAGTACTGGGTGGTGTGAGATGCACAGAACTGAGAAAGGAGCCCATCACCTTTGGCCTAAATCACATGAATCTGAGCATTCTTACTTTGAGAAGTTATTTTCTTCTTTTCTGAGAAATGATAACCCTTAGACAATTGATCTTCTCAGCAAGTCATATTTTACTTGTACAACTAAACTCCCTTGACCAAGGACCCTGGACGTGTGGTAAGGTCAAGGATTAGACCTTGAGAACACTGGGAAACTCAACCTCTCTCCTATATGCAAGAGTAAGAGAACTAATGAATCTCATAATCACTTTTGCTTAATCTTTCCAAAGAGCTAAGATGAGACCTAAGAACCTGGGACTTTTCTTCATTCTGAGAATCCCCAATATTTGATCCCTGAGCCCAACAGGCCACCGCTCCACTATGAAGAGAGGACCCCAGCCATAAACTTATTTGCTCATGAAAGTATAAAGGAAAGAGCCTAGACTCAGCCACAGGACTCCTGGCTTAGTGATGTGACAATAATAAGCTGTGTATGGGCCACCTTCTCCTCATGTACAAAGTGACCAGGGGCTGTAAGGAGATAACGCATGTGGATGCCATGCCCAGGAGGAGAGGACACACCAACGTAGGAGGCACTTCAGAGAATATGGTTGGCTGAATAATGGCCCCTGAAGACATCCCCGTCCCAACACCTGGAACCTGTAAACGTTATCATATATAGCAAAAAGGATTTTGATTAAGTTTGGGTATTGAGCTGGGGACGTTATTGGCTTTAACCAGTGGGTCCTAAATGTCATTACAAGTGTCCTTACAAAGGGGGGAGGGCAAAGAAGAAGTCTGATTATCAAAGTCAATGTCATGACCCAAGCCAGTGGCTACAGTGAAGTGATAAGCCAAGAAATGCCACGGAATGCTAGCAGCCACTAGAAGGGGGATTGAGGCAAGGGTCGATTCTCTCCTGCAGCTTCCAGAAGAAACCATCCCCACTAACACCTTGATTTTAGCCCTACAAGACTCACTGCTGACTTCTGACATCTAGAACAGTCGCAGAATAAACTTGTGTTGTTTTAAACCACTACATTTTGTGCAAATTTGTTACAGCAGCAAAAGGAAAGTAATACAGTGTGTTGTGGTCTGGCTCTCTGTTCAAATGCTTTAAAGACTGACATACTTATTTTTAGAGAGGGAGGGGGGCAGAGGGAGGGAGAGAGAGAGAGAGAGACCCTCCAACACATACCCCACTGAGCATGGAGCCTGACGCAGGGTTCGGTCTCACAGCCCCAAGATGATGCCCTGAGCTGAAGCCAAGAGTTGGATGCTTTACCGACTGGGCCACCCAGACACGGCCCTCTGCTCAAATTCTTGAGAAGAATTCACAACAGTAATAAAGAGGAGAGACAGATGAGAAAAACCCTTAGTGCTGCCTGTAAGACAGTCGGCCAGGCCAAACAATCACCCAGTTATTCATCAGCTGGTCCACATGCTGAGCAGGCATGTGTGTGCGCAGTCACTGTGGGAGTTGACAGAAGGAAGCGCGGCGGGTCTGAGGAAGGGACGGGCGTGGGTGTGTGTGAGTTAACAGTAACAACACAGTGAAGAGAAACCTGGCCTCTGACAGATCCTGTGGCTTTGAGCCAGTCACAGCCTCTCTAGATCTTGGTTTCATCTTATTTTTTTAAAAAGATTTATGTGGGGTGCGCCTGGGTGTCTCAGTGGGTTAAGCCGCTGCCTTCGGCTCAGGTCATGATCTCAGAGTCCTGGGATCGAGCCCCGCATCGGGCTCTCTGCTCGGCGGGGAGCCTGCTTCCTCCCCTCTCTCTCTGCCTGCCTCTCTGCCTGCTTGTAATCTCTGTCTGTCACATAAATAAATAAAAAAATCTTAAAAAAAAAAAAAAAGATTTATGTGGGGCACCTGGGTGGCTCAGTAGGTTAAAGCCTCTGCCTTCAACTCGGGTGGCAATCCCAGGGTCCTGGGATCGAGCCCCGCATCGGGCTCTCTGTTCCACAGGGAACCTGCTTCCTCCTCTCTCTCTGCCTGCCTCTCTGCCTAGTCGTGACTTCTCTCTGTCAAATAAATAAAATATTAAAACAAACAAACAACAACAACAAAAAAGAATCTAATTGTTCAAAAAAAAAAAAAAAGATTTATGTATTTATTTTGAAGGGAGAGGGGCAGAGGGACAGAATCTCCAGGACAGTCCCCACTGAACTGGGGCCGTGGGGTTCGACCTCAGGACCCAAGAAGTCACGACCCGAGCTGAAACCAAGAGTGAAGCGCTCAACTGACTGAGCCACCCGAGCACCCCTCATTGTCCTTTAAAAGTAAGGGCTACACTGTAGATGAAGTTCGTATTTTTAAGTGTCTTGGTTGCTACAGAAACTTCCCTAAGTACTCACAGTAACACGACACCTATTGTTATTTTCACTTCAGAAGTGGGGACCTGGGCCCCAAGTCCACCAGACCTGCCAACATCCATACCGGTCTGCCTGCAGCTGCCACGTTCGTGCCCCTGTACCCAGCGTACCCCATACTCAGTCTCTACACTGCCCCCCCGACCTTGAACGTCCCTGGCTCTCCCTGCTTTTGCCCAAACTGTTCCTCTGGCCCAAATATGCCTCCCTAACCTTTGCTTGTTGAAGTTCATCACTTAAAACCCAAGTTAAAACTTGCTTGAATTTTCTAGAGTTTGTTTAAGACTGTTTTGCAGAGAAACGTCATGCAGGTGTTTAACTTCCCAATCACATTACAAGGTTGGAGGGTGAGTCCCCCTTGTGTCCTCCCAGCACCACACACGGTAGTCCCTGCCCCCACAGGACGTGCTCATTGTCTGGTGAATTACACACACAGCCATCAGGACTGGGAATCAGAGTGCCTAACGTCTAGACCCCACATGGGTGTTACACTACTCAGTGAATTCATGGTCTTTGCCACTCCCTCCCCTGATCCCAAAGCTCCTGTTACTGATTTACTCTGGAGGGGTGGGTGTGTGTGTGTGTGGGGGGTGATGAATAGGTTGGGGGAGAGTCAAAGGCAGCATACGGCAAAAAGCACCAAATATATTTATGGGAATGTAAAGGGATATCCAGTTTACTGTTCCAATTGTGAAACTATGAACTGGTTCTTTTCCTCTAAATGAGTGTTTTTTATGGAAAGAATATGGACCACTGGAAATGAGTGAAAGAAGAGCAAGTGTTACAACTTCTCACAACTCCAGTGAGAGTACGATGCACACTGACTGGAAAGTTGGAGAGGGAGCTGTGCGCCCTCCCGGTAGCCAGAACATCCCAGGCAATGATCTCTTCCAGTCAGACAAGGAAAAAAAATCCCACAGGGGATTCCGGGTTGCAAGGGTTGGGCACAGGTCCTGGGGGAACCATAGAGAACATTCTTTTATGGGGTTCACTGTGACTCTTACAAGAATGCACAGGGTACTTCCATTCTGACAGCATAGTGTACTTGGACCAACCTTCTCAAGGAAAACAACAACAACAAAATGGCAGGTTATTTTTTAAATATCTTGAGATGCATTCAAGGACACACAGTAAAGTAGGGAGGCTGCAGAGATTGAAATCCAAGGGGAAAATGTAAAGAAGGACAAGCAGAGCCCTCAAGCTGACGTTCTCTCTGAAAACATTTGCCCAACCCCCACTCACCATGAGTTTTAGATTCCGTACCTCACAAGACATGGAGAACAGTAGACAGCCTGACAGAACACAGGTTGGGAAGACTAGCAGGAGATTCTAAGTGAAGCTGGAAACCCAAAGGGTTACAGTCTCAGTAAAGAGTAAACTAGAAATCCTCCCACCTGGGGAAGACAGGAAAAATCAATGCTCTCAAACCTGTGATGTGGGTAATGGAAAAACTCTCCCGCCATTTTTTCTAACCCTTAGCCAACCCTCATGAGTGTTTGAAGTCCAGGTTCGTACTACCAGAATTGTCTGAGAAATCATAAAGCAGAAATCGAATTAGAAAATAAGCTCAGGTAGGCGGTGTACCCTATCACCTGGCAAAATATTTATACTCTCTGAAGGTACTCATCTTCAGCCCAGGTCTCAAATAATCCCCACAGATATGCTCTAAAAAATACAAACTCAGAGTTCACATACACAAATCCACATGAAAACAAAGCACCATGAGCAAGAGTCGGTAAGAACAGCACTAGATCAATCAGACTTGTCAGAATTTCAGCTGCTGGGCTTACTGGGCACAGATTATAAAATAAGTCTGCTCAATATGCTTAAAGAAATAAAGTAAGAACTGTATGAGTTTTTTACCATAGTAAAAAATATACCCTGTACAGTGGGACCCAGCAGGTGTGCACACTCACGCACATTCATTTGCATATAACCTGTTGCCAGGCCAAGCAATTTAAGGAGGTGCTGTTCATATCACAGCAACAGCTCTGACACCTAAGTACTGTGCAGAGCAGGGTGTGTGTGTGGACGGGAGAGTATACAGAGACATCCATGGATAAACTCAAACAAGTGTCTTAGTAAACAATACCTGTACTCTAAACAGTCCTTATCCTTCCTATGTGGGGTATGTTCTAACACAGTCAACTCGATTTTATCCCAAATGCTGTTCAGGAAGGGAGCCAGCATTCCCCGTTAGCAAAACACTGTTGCAGATGTGCACCAAAAAACATGTAAAAAATGTTAAGGAGTGTGCTGCTTTATAATAATCCCCAAACAGACACAGCTGAATGTGCGTCGACAGAATGGGTAAAAATACCGTGTTCTGTTCTCCTGCTGCAATACTGCGGCTCTTCAGTGGAAATGAATAAGCTGCAATTACGTGTGACCACAGCGATGGCTCCCAGGGGGACGGCTGCTGAGGGACAAGGTCTTAGAAGATGCCAACAGTCTACGTTGAACTATTTCAAACAAAGTAAGCTGTAAATATCATCATATGGCCTGTGTTCCATTCAAAGCTTATTGGCGTCAATTAATTTAGATCACAAGGAAGTGACTAAAAGGAGACAATTGTACTTACAAAGCTGCAGACACGTGAGGGACTAAGTCCCCAGATGGAATTCTCTGCAGCTCCAGTCCTTGCAAGCAGTGCCCTTTGTCCCCATTATATCCTCAGCAGCCGCAAGGCCTGGCACTTAGCATACACTCATTAAATACCTGGTGGAAGACAGAAAGAAATGGATGGGAGGAAGGGAGGCAAGACAGCACCGGTTGTGTCCCAGGCGTCGGCACTTGTAAGCCTTAAATTTCTACCTAAAGTCTCTGGAGATGCAAATCCTGAGACGGAGTCCAGGCTGCAACCTTCAGAATCACAGGCAAATCTACCCCACACTGGGAATCTGCTTTCTCCACTTTAAAGGAGAACAAGCTCCCCTGGGGGGGAGGGAGGGAGGCAAAGGTGTAGCAGTGCTGGGCCCGTGGCTGGTCACCTACTAAAACTTCATGTAAATGCTCGTTGGTCCCCCGCATGCTTTGGCCCTGAGGTCTCAGACCTCCCTGTAAACACGTTTCTGGATCATTTGGCTGCAGAGGCCTCTAGGGCCATAAACCTATCCCCCTTCTGCTGGCGGAACCCCTGACTGGCAGACAAGCCCTTCTCCCTCAATCAGAGATAAGGCTGCAGAAAGGGTGTTGACAACATACCTCACCTGCCTCACGGGAGCAGGCGGGCTCTCAATTGCTGAATGAGTGTGAATGAAGCCGGTGATGAGGGGAGGAGACCTGCTTCCCCGGGGGGCACAGCCAGGTCACCAGGGGGCCCAGGTCAAGAAATTGAGAGGGCCCTGGGGGCTGGGGGCTGGGCTGGAATCCAAACCCATTCTCTCCCCCTCCACATCCCCCAGCCTAAACATTCAGAGGTTCAGGAATTTCATCCAACCTGGGCCGAGCTGCACTCAGCAGGCAGGTGGGCCTTCCACCCACACAGCAGAGCCCATGTCAAAAGAATTGGGGCAGCCCTCCCAGTGCCACACCTGTAGAAGCCCACACTGCCCCCTCAGGCTGTCTGCTCCCAGAGACACTGTTGGGACACTCGCTCGCCCTGCCACTCCTGCCCTCCACCCGTCAGCCCCAGCCCCAGGTCAGCACTGGTGCTTCTGACCTAAAGGGCCACGAGCTGCAACACAGTTGAGAGGCTTCCAGGACACCAATGGGACCCAGGTTGCAGGGGGGTGGAGGGCATGGCAGCAGCACCAACAGCTGGAGCCTGCAGCCTCCAGGAATGGGGAGTGTGGAGGCCCTTGGCAGGTTTAGTTAGCACTGACCCCGCTGAAGGGTCAAAGGGGACACCACCGTAATGGAAAATAAAAGTAAAAGAACAAATGCTAAAATCTGCATGTTCTTGGATGATCATACGTGCCTGGTGCTTTATACGCATGGCTCCCTTTAATTCTTGCAGTATTGTAGGGGTAGGTACTAGGATTATCCGCCGGCTACTGGGGCACAGAAAGTTTCACACAGGGCTGCTCTCGTGCACACAGGGTGTCTGACTCCAGAACCCACTCTTCTTACCACATCGCTCTGCGCACGAGAACAGCAGTCTGTCTCCGCGGAGGTTGGTTTCCTGACCGGAGACCGCAGGGTATCGGGCCCGGAGCTCTCGGGAGCCAAGGGCAGGGCAGGGACGCGGAGCGCTCTCCCGCGGTCAGAAGCACCTGAAGCTCCCGGCTCTGGCCAGGAGCCCTCGCAGCCACCAGAACAAGGCAGGCACAGTCTCTGCGCGCCCCTGGTCCAGTCCAAGGGGAGCTCCGAGGGCCGCACAAGGGCGGAGGCCTCGGACACGGGAAGAGGGCTCGCAGAGCGCCGGGAGGCTCTGGCATCCAATCTGAAAGCTGGAGGTTGAGTCAATTACCCCAGTGCGTGCGTGTGCGCATGCGTGTTTATGCGTGCGCATGCGCATGCGTGTTTATGCGTGCATGCATGTGCGCGCCTGCGTGTGTCCATGTGCATGCGCACGCCCCGGGGAGGGCTGGGTGAATGGGTATGGGATGTGAGATGATTAACCTCTGCAAAGTCCTGCAGGAGGGAGAGAGTGTGGCGCTGCAGGGGGTCTGGTGGCGGGGGCGGGGGGGGTAGTCTGGGGACTAGAACCTGAGTACGAGGGGAAAGGGGGGGAGATAGGCTGTAGAGTTTTCAAGGGGCAGCAGTGGTGTCAAATTCACCTTCAGAAAGATCACTCTGGCGTTAGGATACCAACAGGAGAAGAGCAGCCTTCCCCCTCGCATGGACACCGGGGGAAACCACTGCTGTTAGGGATGCAGAGCTGGGCCTTCAGAGCAGCATCTGGAGAAGGGTTCAGACAAGGCTAGCAGAGCCTTCTTCTACTGCACTGACCCCCAGACGCCCTAGAAGCCTGCCACCTGAAAGATGGACCAGACCCTTGGGCTAGAGAAACTCAGGGGCAAGAACCCACAAATTACTTTACGCGACCCATGGGCGCCTGAACAGGTATTCAGAGTGGCACTCAGGCAGGTGCTTCCCTGGGGCCTGCAGGTGCATCCCGGGCAGAGAGCACCCCCCCCCCCCCCGCCAAGGGCAGGTAGGAGCAGAGAATGTGCCAGTCACTGGGGACAACCCATATCTCTGTCTCATGTGTCTTGCCCTCCTGTCCATCCTTCCCACTGCTGCCAGAAGAACCTGGTATATAACCTCTCATGCCTCTGCCCTGCTTAATACTCTTCAAAGTCATGGTTGGTCAGCGGCCAGAACTTTCGTCTGGATAGAGACAGTGGCGACAGACTGCCAGCTGTTAGCACGTTCTTCATCCCCACACACTCCCATTTCAAAAAAAGCCACTTTCACTCAAGAATGTAATAAGTGAACCAGTAGAAATGATTAATTTTATTAAATGTCAACCCTTAAGTACACATCTTTTCTATATTTGGGGTGATGTTCTGGGAAGTATGCACACAGGACGTATGCTTCCTGGAGTCTGCTTAGGTCACGCAGGGCCCTTGTGTGATGGTCACCTTGTGAGCTGAACAACTACCTTTTGGGCAGAATACCACTTTTACTTGAAAAAATGGCCACCCATGGTTAGGCAGATCTAAAATTTGCCAGACATTTTCTCCAAAATGCGTGAATTGAACCTATCATTTTGAAGAGAAAAGCTTACAGTTTCTGTTGCCAATGACCAAGTTCCGACGTTCAAAAGAAAATTAGAATTCTGAAAATTCACATGTGCTGGTGAGCGTGACAGCTCCCTAGAACTTTAAAACTTTTCTGATGAGCTCGATGGTGATATTTGCAAATACAACATCACTGATAAGATGCCATGAAATGGGTGGACATTGGAAAGGTCTGGCCAACTTGGAGCACTGATATTTTCCCAAAGACCAATGAATGATGTCACAACATTAAGTGTGGAATAAAAGACCTATTCAAGGTCTTTTAGACCACTGGACTTTTATTTTTTTAATAAACTTTACTTTTTATAATAGTTTTAGGGGAAAAATTTGCCATTTGGGGAATTCCGATACAACCCGAGCCTCGTTCCTCCGTTTCCAGCTCTGACGTTAGCAGGGTACATTTATTATGATGAATGAACCAGTGCTGATTCATTATTGTCATCTCAAGCCCCTACTTTACTGGGGTTCCTTAGTTTTTCCCAAGGTCCTTTCTCCCGTCCAGGATATCACATTGTGTTTCATGTCGTGTCTCTTTAAGCTCCTCTTGCTCTGACAATTTCTCAGATTCACTTTGTTTTTGACGACCTCTGTCAGGTACTTTGCAGACTGTTCCTCAACTGGAATTTATCTGGTGTTCTTGTCTTGATTAGACTGGGGGTATGGTTTGGAGGACAAGACCACAGCGGTAAAGTGCTGTTTTCATCACATCACATCAAAGGTACATACTGTCGACCTGATGTATGACTGTTGGTTTCACTTCAGTCACCTGGCCAAGGGAGTGTTTGCAAGGTTCCTCCACTATTAAGTTACTTTTTCCTCCCTTCTGTGCTGTGCTCTTGGGGGTTGATCACTATCTGCAGCCCATACTTAAGGAGTAGGGAGTTGATCTTCCTCTCCTTGAGGGCACAGTATAAATTAGTTGGAATTCTTCACATGGAGATTTATCTTTTCTTTCTTTCTTTCTTCAATCATTCATCTATAGCAATAAGAACTCATGATATTTATTCTTTATGAGGGGTTATAATCCAGTGCTTCCTTATTAATTCTTCTGCTTAAATTATGCTAGCTTTGGACAGCCTTTTCAGTTGACTCCTTTGACACATCCTCACACACCATGCGTGTGTGTGTGTGTGTGTTTCAAGGCTCATCGTTTATACTTCCTGCCCCAGTCCCAGTAGAATCAGCCATTTCTCCCAGGAGAATTTTGATGAAAGAATGGTGTTAGCAGCCAAGATCTAGGTGGAATTTAATGCAACAGAGAACATGATTTTAGATTCAAGCAACCTTTAAGAAACTATCAAGTTTGGGTGTAATATGAAAGGAAGATAATCACATAATAATAATAAAAAAACTATTAAAATACTCCTTCCTCCATATCCTTCTTGATGTATCTGCATGAAGCCAGATTTAACGCATTGCCACAGACAAGTACAGAAGCGGATGTGATACCCAGATGTCCTCTGCTACCTGAGACCTTAAAGAGATGTGCAAGAATGCAAAACAGATGCAAGGCTAAATTATTTTTCTTTGGGAAAATATAGTTACTTCTTTTAAAATGTGATATCTGTGTTAACATGTCAGGAGTTTACTGTTATTTTAAATGAGCTAAGAAGAAAATACTTTTAAATTCTCTCAAATTTCTAATATAGTAAATCCTAACAGAGAGAGCTCATGTCAACAAACTTTCTTTGGGGTCCTCGATAACTGTTCAAAAGTGATGGGTCTTGAGAGGAAAATGCTGGCAAGCCGCTGGCCAACCCACACAGCACATGGGCGGCATCTCCCTGTGCCCCCTCCCTTCCCCTCACCCTCCCCTGCCTCACATCCCCAACCTCATGCTTAAGCCCACAGCACCCACCCCAGCCTTGTCTCCAAGCCAACTCCCTCTCACCTCTCAAGACACAGCCCCAGTATCTTCCACAAGACATTTCCTGATTCCCCAAGCCCATTTAAATTTACCCTCCTAGATGCCCATGCCCCTTGGCAGAAACGTCAAGTTTGACATGTGTCACATAGTGATTGGAATTATTTGTATCTGCCTTTCTCCTGAATGAGGGCGGAGCTTTATCTGATTTGTGATTCTGACCAGGTGCAGCACGTGATGCTTGGCATGGCTTTGGTCTCAGGGTATGTTTGTTGGGAGAATAAATGAACAGCTGATCAGTGACACCCATCTCTTCCAGGGACTGACCAGGCCACCCTGCCAGTTTTATGTCAGGATGAAATCCATCTGTGTTTCCTTTTTCACTGGAGCAAAAGCCAAGTGCTTACCTCTTGGATATCTCACTTAATTCAACAAAGTTTTTCCCAATGTCTGTTCTCAGTACTAGGAACCGGGGGTACGATGTGCATGTGTGGAGATCATGTCTAGCAGGAAATGATAAGTAGTGACCTTTAGGTCTGGCCTTAATCTGGACCATCATTAAGGGCAATCCAAGGTCAGTTCACACAGAATGGTCAGCCGCATCCAAATGTAGCCCTAACCCCAGAGCGTAAATAGTCTAAGCAGCAAGAAAATGTCCAGTGAACTCAGAGCTGCAGACAGCCACCCTGAGTAATGAAATGTAGAATGTATTTCTGCTGGTTAGACTGACCTAAGTTCCACTGATTGGCATAATTCCTCTTGGATAATGAGGTACAAACTTGACTAAGTCCTTGTTTTCTCATTCCTTTGGTATTGTCTTTCTAGTGGGTTTGGGGGTACCAGGAAGTAGAAGAAAAGAAAGAGGATGTATAGTGAATTTGGACCCTAAAATGCAGGTAAATGTTATCAAATCTCAGCTGCAATGGAGCTACTTGTTCAGATATTTCCAGCTCGAACTGCAAATTCCTTCTTGCCCCTCATTTGGTGTTTGAAATTCTTTTTTGACCCCAATTGTGTAGATGTCTGCTGTCCAGTGAAGTAGCTACTCCCCACACAGAGGCTACTGAGCTCTCAAAATGTGGCTAGCAGTCCATGTTGAAAAATAATATAGGGGATGTATTGGGTTTCATAAAATATAGTATTGAAATTACTATCACTCATTGTTTCTTGTTTTTTTTGTGTGTTTTTTTTTTTTTTTAAGATGGCTGCTTGGAAATTTACAATGCCACAGGTGGCTCCTGTTATCTTCCTAGTGGACAGCCTGGATCCAGGGGCAGTCCACTATCTGACATTCAGATTAGCAGGGGACCAGGTTCCAGCCCTGTCTCTGCCCCACTCCGACTGTTCTCTGGAGAGAAACCCCTCCATTTGACTCCAAGCTATTTCCTTTGCAAAACGAGGTCATTAGCATAAGATCACTCAGGGCAAGCTCTTGCCCTTTCCTGATAACATCAAGGGGACCTCCCCACCTGAAAGGTGATCTCCCAGCCAATCTCGGGCTGGCCATCTGGCAAGATCTGAGGACAAAGAAGGGGTTGTTAATGGAATGTCCCAATCCCTACAGGAAGGTCAATCCTGAATCCTGCTCTTCTCCTCTCCTCACCCTTCTGCACCTGAGGGGACCTCCATTTTCCGGCCAGGTGCCCCTCCCCCTCCCTCCTCCCTCCAAAGACCCCCCTCATCTCTGAGCCCCCACCACACCCCGCTTCCTGCTATTCCAGAATTCTCATCTGCAGCACAGAGCTGTCCCCCTGGAAAAACTCCTCTGAGTTGCTCTGACACACAGTCGTGACATCCCACAACAGCTGCTTCAAACCCACTTCCGAGTTCTGTGTTCCCATTTGTCTAAGGCTGAGCTTCCCAGACAAAGGAGGACAGGAGGGCAGGATTTTCTCTGTTTTGTTATTTTTAAAGGCATCACCTTGTTTCCAGTTACTGGGGCTCCGATTGTTTTTAAATCCTCCCTTTCCCTGTGGTCAGGTCCTGTCACTTTTGCCACCAGGTGAGTCTCCAAATTAGTGTCCTTTCTCTCCCTTCCCAATCCCACATCCCTGCACTGGGCCACTACTTAGTATCCAGAGTGACAGCACCGATTGTCACTATATCGCACGCAACTATGAATCTTTCCCTTCTTCTCCTCCTCATACCAAGCTCTAGCGCCATTTGCTGATAAGGAAATACGAGATTTGGGGGGAGGGGCTATGTGGCAGTAAGGGGCAGAATGATAACGCAAGCATGTCTGAGTCCAAAGCTTGCGCTCTGGCCATGCTGGTGTCCCCATCTTGGCGCCACGGCAAAAGAAAGAACCAAAGCCGTTTCGGCCCCAGTTGTATCCGTTTCTGCATTAGTCAATGTCTAAGTGAAGAGTGAAATGTTGAATCCATCACTGGGGTGTTTCAAACGTCTGACCATTGGGGGTTGTAGGACCCAGTTGGCTCACATGTCGGAGTCCTGATCTATACTTAGGTCTCTGTGATTCTGCTGTCTTGTGTTTATTTGTCTTACATAGATGGTTAAGCAATTGTCATATATTTTGTTAAATGTATTCAAAATAATTAATACTATGACTTACCACCTTGCTAACCTTTGAGCTTTGTAAGGATAGAAGCTGCATGTTCATCTGTAGGGGATCCCATAGCAGTGACCCTTTCTAGTAGATGCTCAGGAAATGTTTACGGGGGAATAATTTCTGATGCTTCATGGATAAAGCCCGGCCTGTTAGGGAAGCATCTGAGACCCTTCCTAGTCAACAGAGCCCTCATTTAATGTCACAGCCATCCCCACCCACGCTTCCACATGCTTCTGCTGTTCTAGCCATAAGGGCCATCATCCCCTACACAGAGTGTCCTGCTCGTGCTCAGATTGTCCCCCTTCTGGATTGCCCTCCCCGCCCCCCTCCATACTCCCGGCATTCTCCTCACCTTTCAAGGCCCAGATCAGACACCAGCCCCACCATAACTCATGCTTAACCTGCCCTCTCCACTTTGCCTCTTTGGAACTCTGCGTTTATGCCTTTGTTAAAAGCCCAGTTACATCATAACAATCTATTTACAAACCTTTTCTCACCAGCTAGAATTCTACTCTGTGGGGAAATATTATTTCCAGAACCTCGTATGGTGGCAGAAAAACGCACCTCTCTAAAATATTATTTTATTACATCATCAGAGAATTAAAGGCATGAGAGTAAAGATTCGGGATGGAGACTAAGTGTCTTGAAACCTAAGGAAGAAAAGCTTAGAAAAGCTTTTCCCCATATTAAAAGGAGGGGGTCCCTGACTTGATTAGGAGAAAGAATAAGGACGGGAGACTACAGGTTTCCCAGTAAAGCTATCAGAAGACCCGAGAAGGTACCGTAAATGCACGTCAGGACCATGACAGCTGTGAAGAAAGACAGCCCTGGTGTCGACAATGACAATGACCCTGGGTGGGCCCCTTCCTCTAACTCCTCTGCCACTTTGGCCCTGCCCAAGACCCAAGTCTAGAACATGGTCATGGGGTTAGAGAGGGAGACCCAGCCCAGCAGGAAAGGAACAAAAATTAGACTGTAAGTAGTCAAAAAAGAATGTAAAGAGATACGTTTCTTACAAAGCCGTGCTTTCTACCTTAAATCCATACTCACTACCCTTGTTCACTGACTGGCATAAAGGTAGTTCTTAAAAAGTTTGTCTTAAATGCAGAATGGATGAACAAATAAACAATTTATTTAGACTGACCACACATTGCAGGACTTTTTTGTGAGATCCCTAATGGGTATTAATTTGGGACTTTTAGGGGAACAATAAATAACATCACTATCATTGCTTTCTATGTTGTAACTAACCAGGAAATATTACAAAGGAACCAGAGAAAAGAAAATTTTTCAAAAATCATCTTTATTGAAAAAAAATTTAGCTTTATTGGTAAATCTAATTAAAGAATGACGCTTTGATCTGTAGCCACAGAGGATCCCCCAGCTATAATCTTCTTGAATGGAACTGTCCCCCAAACTACACTTCTGTCCCCGTTACCTCGAACATACATACACCAAGAACACCTAACGCGCCCAGGCCATGGAGAGACACCAGAGACCCACAGACGTAGCAGAGCTGAGCCAAGCGTTCTCAGCTCCTTTCCCGGAACCACCAATCAGGTAGTTCTTCGACTCTTCCTTTGAGGAGAGGCAAGTTAGGGCTGAGAGGAGAGCCCAGGAGCATTTCTTTAGTGGAAATCTCCTCACGGAAACAGGGGACCTGGGAATGAAGGTTTCTCCCTAAAATCAGTCGTAGCTCATTATTGGCATGGGACGGGATACTGTTCATAAGTGTGTGTGCACACGTACATGCTATGTACATACATATATGTGTAAATAATGCAAATATGCATACTACGTGTTCAAAATGTGTATACTGCCGTGTGCCAACACTACAGACGAATACACAGTAAAGACTGTAGGGTACTTCCGGAGGCTGGGTGAACTCGTCAAATTCTACCTCCTTGCTCGGCGGGGAGCCTGCTTCTCCCTCTGCCTCTGCCTGCCATTCTGTCTGCCTGTGTTCGTTCTCTCCCCCTATCTCTCTGATAAATAAATAAAATCTTTAAAAAAAAAAAAATTCTACCTTGCTTAAGGACGCCCAAAGATAGATAGGGATATTTAGAGAAGTGTGTTCAGATGAGGTGGGCAAATAAACAAACCGCCTTTACTTCCTTTTCTTCAAAGGGTAAGAGGACCCAGCTCTAAAGTAACTGCTTTCCAGATCACCTATGCATAAATTTTAAAGTCACAGGACAACCGTGCCCGTCTCTTTCCGCCTCACCCCGGTGGTGAAGCCCCTGAGCTAGGAATTGCCTAGGAATATATTGTCTGGACCTTTCTCTGTTTTTCTTAGCAGCTTGAGGGGAACAAAATGGGCTTAGATTTCTTCCTAATTGGGATTGGCTTTGTGTATCAGCCAGGATTAGATTTGGCTGTAAATTGAAGAAACCCAAAACAACAGTAACTTAATAAAAGAAAGAAGCTTATTTCTTTCTCTCTCTGCATATATATAATTAGGATGTAGGTAGTTCAGGGCTAATATGACAGCTTGGCTCCCAGAGGTCCTCAGGAATCCAGACTCTTCCTGTGTTGTCTCCCCATGTGTCGCGACCACTCTTGGGTTCCTCTCATGACCTAAGAGAGTTGCTCCATCTCCAGCCATCACATCTGCATTGCAGCCAGGAAGAAGAAAATGACAGAAGAGGGAAAGGGCACATGCCAGTGGTCTTTTAAGGAAGGTGCCTCAAAAATGCCATATGACCCTTCTGCTTATCTCGCTGGGCAGAACTTGGTCAAATGAACCAACTTAGTTGCACTAGAGTTTGAGAGGTATAGGCTTTATTCCAAGTAACAAATGGAGAGTTCATTTTAGGAGAGAATATATTATGGGAACAACCAGCAGCCGCAGCTACACCTTGAAATGGAAGCCTTTGATCCGTGTTCATGAATTAGTGGCAACACCTTTACCATCGATCTCATTCGATTTTCCTCTAGTTCTGCCATTAGTCAATCCTCTGCCCAACCAGGATGGTCTCCGTGCATTTACACTTGAACGTGACTTGCACCCTTTCTTCTGTGCCTTTATCCACTTTGGTCTTTTTGTTGAGAATGTACTTCCTCCTCCTCTCAACATATGTATTAAATCACTGACATGTAAAAATCCAAGCTTTACATTTATGGCCACCAAGCCCATCTTTGAAGGTTCAATCCCAGCCCCATCCTCTTGGTAAAGTATTTTTTCCCTTCCTTGGTCATTTGTCCCAACAAGCTCTCTATTTTCTGAATGCCTCAACCCATCATGCCCACCAGGGCCCTGACTCCTGGCACACACAGGCGTACACGGGAAGTTCGTGTGCATGTTCTTTACTCGCAACTAGATTGTAAGCTCCTTACGGGCAGGAAAAATATTGTGACTTCTTTGCATCTCTCCCAGTTCCCCGCCATGCATGTATTCCTGACCTCCATGAACCCGGCCACTGAGAAGTCAGGCCTGGGGGGACAAGCAAAGACAGAGAGCCAAGAGAAATGAACTGGAAACTCAACTGTGCCCCGAAACAACTCTGCAACCCTGGCCTTACTTCCTCTGAGCCACAGGTTTCTCATCTATAAAATAAAGGATGTGACAGCTATGCAGTGGAATCCAGGAACACACACGTACACATTCTCTCTTCCTACAGTGCAAACCCCCACAAAATTTGTAGGTGTATAGGTCCTGTTGGGATTTTTTTGGCTGCAAGTGACTGAAACCAATTCAGGCTAACTTGAGGGAAAAAAGGGGCCTCTTGTGGGATGAGCTGAGCAGACCGCTCACAGAGCCAGAGGGGGCATGGGGACTCATTTTGGCAATAGATGGAGAGTGGGGAGCGCAGGGGCCAGAAAGCAAGCAGTGTGGTCGTCTTGGCAAGTGCCCGTGTGGAAATGGGTTAGCTGGAAACAAGTTTCCAGCTTTGTGCCAGTCCCTTAGGTTCAAGTCCTGGAAAGGGACGCTGGCCTAGTTTTGGCTCTGTGCCCTGCTCCTTGGGTACAGGGACATGAGTTACCGGGATCTACAGTCCCATAATGACCTACATCTTTTCCCGTGGGCCTCTTTTTTTTCTTTCCCCCAAGATTTTACTTATTTATTTGAGAGAAAGAGAGAGAGCGAGCAGCAGAGTGGGAGGCAGAGGGAGAAGCAGGCTCTCCACTGAGCAGGAAGCCCCATGTGGGGCTCGATCCAAGGACCCCAGGATCATGATCTGAGCCAAAGGCAGACGCTTAACTGACTGAACCCCCCAGGTGCCCCTCCTTTGCGGCTCTTGATACAAGGCAAGTTCAGTTTGTTCACGTTTCTTCCCAACTGTCATCTCCGGGAGAGCGGGGCCCACAGCTCTTTCTACTTGATCCTATTTCTACGGCTCACGGTAGGGCATATTCTTGGTGCTCAGCAAATGCTTGTGAAATGAATTCAGTGAACACATGAGGTGCTAACGGAGGCAAATTGGTCAGCGGCATCCCTGTTGAGGGTGGGCCACACTTTCCCTTCCTAAGCACACGGGGTGCCGGACGGAGGGAGCCTGCAGATACAGACAGGTGACCTAATGCACTGGCCACTAGAAGCCACCGTAGGCTTTTTTTTTCCCCCCAGAATCTTCCCCTGGAGGGAAGAAGGCCCACCAGGCCATGGCAGCAGTAACCCACAGCAGCTGGTGCAGGAAAGAAATGATCTCCCTCAGATCCACGGTGCCCCTTCATTGCCATGGGCACCCACCCAGGCAGGAGCAAGGCACAGGGTGCCAGGATGTCCATCTGCATGCGCCTCCTGGGACGAGATCCCAAGGCTACTTATACAGCAGTCCACGCCCTACCGAGATCTTTCCTGTTTCCTTGGAGACTCATGACAACCAACCTGTAGGACAGGTGAGCATCATTGGCCCCATTTTATAAATGAGGAAATGGGGGCCCAGAGCCTTGGTCAAAGTCACACATCCTGGGAACTTCAGATAGGACAAAAGCATTAGGGCCAGGGACCCCCAGTCCTCCCCCACCCCCCATGTGGACAGGGCCTGTAAGCTCAAGGAAGCCTTCTTTTGAACTCTCCCCATCCTGTCATGGAACAATGTTGCAACATGCCAGACAAAGGGACTCAAGGAAACAACGTAGTATTGGGTTTAATTCTAGTTGAATTTGTCTGTATCCAGTTTGGACGAATGTGTTTGCACTGGGAGGGTGGGGAAGGGAGAGAGAAAGAGACGCTTGGATTTCCCTCGCAGAGCCCTTAGAAATGTGTCTTTGGGTTTGGAATTGACAAATTAATTCCAGTTTCTTCCCATTTTTGATTCATGGCAGGTCGACTCAAAACAGTGCCGCTCAGAAAAGGCTCGGACTATGGATCAGGGGCTCCCTCTCACCTCAGCCCTGAGTTGACTATGGACAGCTAGAGAAATCGCCTGTGACCTGACAGCCTCTCCTTAGGGGGCAAAGTTCATGGTGTATCCTTGGAATTGGAATTTTATCTGCCTGCCTTTAAAAAACCAACCACCCCACCAACCCAGCTCTCCCACAACTGTGAGTCAGGCTATATTAAGACCCACACTGAGGTTTAAAGAAGTTACATAAAAAGTGATTATGTTGATGCCGGGGGACCTAGGTGAACCAGAGGGTTTTCTCCTTTCTCCTCAAATAAGGACAGAGACTGCCTTAGCCCTGCATCAACAACCGAACCCCAGCAGTAGACACGGCCCCTGGCACAGCCGCCGCCACAAACCGAACACTCGCTGTGTGCCCAGTGAAGGGCTCCGGGCTTTGCCTGTGTCATCCCACTTGACCTTGTCACCTCTGCTAGGGACAAGCACCCTACCTGTGCCACGCATGAGGAGTAAGAGGCTCAGGAGAGGGAAGTAACCCACCCAGTTTGACCTTGCAGGTGGCGGGGGTTGGGGGGAGACTGGGATTCAGACCCCGTGTGTGCCTACTCCGAGCCATAAGAAAGAATGGAAAAAAAGAAGAAAAGAAAAGAAAAGAAAAAAAAAAAGCAAAGGAAAGGAGAAGAGAGGAAAGAAAAGGGGAAAAAAAGAAAAGAGGAAAGGAAAGAAAAGAGGAAAGGGAAGGAAAGGGAAGGGAAGGAGAAAAGGAAAGGAAGGGAAAGGAAAGAAAAGGAAGGGGGAAGGAAAAGAAAAGAAAAAAAAGAAGAGAAGAGAAAAGAAAAAATTAAAAAAGAAAGAAAGAGTAAAGAGAAAAGAAGAAAAAACCATCGGCGCAACATCTTGGAAGGGAATAGAGGTGCCCTCAAACTCCTCCCCAGGTCCTTCAGGTGAGCAAAAATATTAATTCCTACTGTTTGGTTAGGAAATCGAGGGGTGTTGCAGCAGGTGGCACTGGCTGGGTTCCCCACACAGGCCCTGCACCCCACGTGGCAGGCCGAAGCTAAAGGCTAAGGAGCCGTCGGGCAGACAGACAGTGACAGGGAACAGTCCCCAGCCGGGGCTCTCTGCGGAACCTGGGGACAGAACCAGGGCCAGCCCGGGTGAGGGCTCCTCCCGCCAGCCTGGCTTCCTAACTCACTTCTCTCTGCTTCCAGGCCCTCGGCAGGAGGCCCGAGTCCGCTTCTGACAGGGAGAGTGAGCAGAGGTCGGGGGACAGGGTCTGGCCAGCGGACGAGAGGACACACGGAAGTGACACCGCCCTTGGAGTGTAAATCCTGCTCTCGCACTCATTCCTGCCATTTCCATACTTTTCGTCATAGTCGTGACAGTCACCCAGATACCACATGGAAGGCCACCGTGGAGTCTGGGAGAAGCTCTGGTCGGTGGCTCCGCTCCCCCATCCTGCCCGGGCATCGCCCTATGGTCCTGGGTGAGACATCTCTCCTGCTCTGATTTCCAAGCAAACAGCCTCACACCGCACACTGCAAACCACCCCGCCTCGAGTGAACGTGACAGTGCCGGCGGAATGTCCCCCCGGCCTCCTTCCGCAGCCGGGTTCGTGAAGACCGAGGCGGCAAGGGTTCGCTGGAGTTGCTTTCCCTTCACGTTCAGCTTCGCCCTGTGCTCCTCCCCAGGCCCCCGTCGACAAAACACCCGTGCGCCCCTGGTTCTGGGCCCTCCACCCCACCCCTGCCCCTGCATCAACGACAGCTCATTTGTAAGAGGTTTTTAATTTCATCTCGGTATGCCATTACGCGTGGAGGAAGGATCTCTATTTGTTTTCACTCACACAGTTTCTGCTACGTTCTCCAGCTCTCTGCCACAGAAGCCCACGGAGTCCCACAGCATCTGCACGATTTCCACTTCCCAGACTGGCTTGGGCTTCTGGGTGGTTTACATAAATTATAAACATGAGCACAAAAATCACACAACACAGACTCTACCATAAGGGATCACGTCCCCTTTGCAGAGAGTGAAGGGACAAGGGTCTAAGGCCCTGGACGTCCTCGGCAGTGAGGCCAAGCCTGGACTGGCCCCTCTCAGAGGGGTCCAATCGGACCCCCCGGCTTCCCCCTGAGACCCGTCTGCTTTCCCAGGAGGCCTCCTAGCCCAGAAGTAGCTGGTCCTAGCACCACGAGTGGAGGGCAGGGTGCAGACTCCCGCGTTTGATGGCAGCCTTCCCTTCTGGCTCCAAGTCCGAACAGCGGGACAGAAGGAAGCAGCCCGGGTTTCCGCCTGGATCCCTGCCGCCTCTCTGAGCTCCAGAAGGCTGTTTAGAAATAGATTTTCTAGAACGGGGGCCAGCCGACATCTTATGAAAAGAGCCAGACAGCATAGGTAGTAAATATTTCAGGCTTTCAGGGCACATTCGCTCTGTCCCACAGTCCTTTTTTTTTTTTTTTTTCTAACAACCCTTTAAAAATGTAAAAAAAAAAAAAAAAAAAGAAACAAAGAAAACAAAATTTGTAGCTGGCAGGCCATAAAACACAGCCTGAGGGCCGTAGTTTGCCAACCCTGGTCTAGAACACCACGATGCCCTCTCTTCCATCCCCTCAACGATGGCCTCCTCCCCAAGGCAGGACTCCAGCCCCCTGAGAGGCCCTGAGCGGGCCATCCCAGCCGAGGCTCTGCATCAGGGACCTCGGCGGGCAGAGTGGCCCTCAGGGCGCAGGGTGCCAACCATCTCCCCCTCCGGGAGCCTCTTTTGCCAAGTGGCTGGTCCGGTATTTTAGACAAATACCAGCTATTCGTTCTAGCCCTGCTCACGGGTCCTGGGAGTGAATGAAGCCTCAGCATCCCCCAGTGAGGTAGGTACATAGTGTCAGCCTCATCCCACACCTGCCGTTGCTGAAGTTCAAGAGCAAAACTGACCTTCCTACTGCTGCCCACAACTACACGTCAGAACTGAAAAGAAAGCTGAAGAGTCTATGCTTTACCTTTTCTAAGAACACGCTCGGGGACTTTTCCGTCCCCTCCAAGCCCCATGATTCAACCCCCAAGAGAGCAAGAACCTCGACGACACTCTTGAAAGGAGAACTCGCTCCAGCCCTCGATGCCCCGGGCTCAGGTGGAGCGGCCCTCTCTGCCCTGCCGACAAGTCTCTTCAAACTAAAAATAAAGTTTATAAAAGTAAATTATCTCATTTTATAACTTAAGTGCATCAAGCATTTCCTTAAATATAGTTCACACTGAAAATAAAGTTACTTCTGCTGTACAGTTGGTGTCTGTTATAATTAGGAATAAACTCTGATGATAAAGCATGGAAGCTTACACACGCACACACATCTATCTGTCTGTCTGTCTGTCCGTCTATGGGTATATGGATGCGTAGACATATGCACCTCTTGACAAAAGCTTCCCCAAAAGAGCGGGAAGTTGTTAGGACTCTCTAGATACCTATAGTTTGCATAAGAATGTCTATATTAAAAGTCCCTGTCCTTAGAGATAAACACATCTTCACACCTAAAGCTAAGACTTATCAGAAACGTGAAACTATGCGATCCGTTACGTGTTCAGTCTTTGGAAATGCCGAGCTACATCAGGTCGTAATATAACCGCATCCCCGACAAAACTCCCTCCCCAGCCCACCTCTTCCCTGGCCTCCCCTTCCTATCGCCGGCCGACCCCTGGCGGCCTACGGTTGTTCTGGGTGGGAGCCCAGCCACAGAACTCGAGGGGAAGACTCAAGATGTAAAGTAAGAATTCTGCATGGAGTACAGGTGGTCGATGGGGTTTCCCACTCGGGACTGCAGGGGCCCGGCTTCTGAGGTCGCTAGGAAACAGTCACCCAGGTTGCTGAGGGAGGTGTCGTCACTATCCAGGTCGTGGAAGAGGGGTTCGGCACCTGAAATGGAGACGATATGGTCAGGAGGGTCCCGAAGAAGGACTCTCTTTGGGATCAGGAATGTGGGGAGTGCAGCCAGCGGGATGCCGTGGGGCGGGCGGAGGGACAGCCAGGAGGGGAGTGGGATGGAGGGGACCCCATCCCTCTGCAGAAGACCTCTCAGGGCCTTACAGGCTCCAGCGGAAAGCACAACCACAGAAAACAGTATCAACTAGGACAGGCCAGAGGCCCGAACGGGGTGCCGCAGCAGCAGATGTCAGAACGTCTAGACAGTGAGTTTGGGGAGTGGGCAGGAAGGGGCACCTCCACCTGGAGAGGGGGGCAGAGCTCTGGGAGGACTCAGCCGCCAAAATGGTTCTTGAACGTGGATCAGGAAGAAAATCAACACGGGCTCTGTGAAGGAGGCTCGTGCCACCTCCAGGGTCACAGGGGTCCATTCAGACAGCAAGATCACACCGACTGTCTGCTGCCTCCCTGAGTGCGTCCTGCAGAGGAAGGACGGTTAGGGGCCCACCCTGGGCTTGTTTACACCCTGGACGGAGAAGATGGGAGGGCCAGCTGTGGATCGCTCGGGGACCCCAGTGACAAGAACAGAGGCATCTCCCCCTCAGCCTCCGCACGTGTGATCTGCTCAGACGCTCCCAGGTTTGTCCGAATGAGGGTCAGTGAAGTCTGCAGAGCTGGATCTTTGTCCCAGTTTGCTGCACACGTCACGTGGCAGGACGACGGTCACTTCAACACGTTTTTTAATGAAGGCAAAAAAAAAAAAAAAAAAAGCATTTGCTTGACAAAAATCTGCGAGCTGAGCCACGTCTCTCTAATGCCGTTTTGAAGGTTTCCCAAATAAAACTGTATTTTTAGCTATCAATGTGCGGTTTATCACAGATGACCCAGATTAGATGCATCACATATGCCACTGACCTTCTCCGTAAAAAACGCAGTGACCTTCATCTGGCCCTGAGACTGAACTTCAGCCCTCCACTCCGGAGCTCAGCCACGCCATCAGCGTGCCCCGGCCTGGCTGCTGACCGTCAGCTGAGACAGCAAGCAGGGCAGGTAGGGGAGCCTAAGCCAGCCTCACACCCGGCACTAAAGGCAGCCCCAGCTGGGGTGGGCTGAGAGCAGGCAGGGATTGTTTTTCACCCCACAGTTCATGCTTCAGGAGCGCGTTTGGAGCGCGTTTGGAGCCCCTAAGAAACATCCGTTCAATGAGAAATGGTGCTTTCTGCGAATGGAAATATCACAAACGACTCTGTGTGCTGGTCCTTCTTCTGCGGCCACTGGTTACATGATTCTAGTGGCATTTTCTGGGCACGTACTCTGCCGGCTGCTTCGGTGAGGATCTGGGAACTGCGCAGATGTGTCGGGGAGGGAAGGCTGAGAGAGGTCCCTGAGGGGTGGGCGTCCATCTTACCGTACGGGTGCATGTGGTCCCCCGGCATCTGGGGAGGGGTGAGGCCCTGTCGGAAGGGGTCTGAGCTGTAGACACTCTGCTCAATGGCCAGGAGCTGCTGTGGGGTGGGCAGAGCCGTGTACGGGTTCATGATCCCTTCCATCCCAGCATTCCCGCTGCCGTTTGTCTGAGCTGGGGACAGAGAAGAAGGCAGGTCATTCTCCAAGTGCAGCGCGGGATCCCGTGCTGGGAGAGAAGGCTGAGAGCATCTTCCGAAATTCATGTCCCCTGCTGCCCAGTGTCCTGACCCAATACCAGCCTTTGCTATGACTTTGGAAGGAGGAGTGAGAGGGGCGGGTGCCTGTGATGCCACGGGCCCCAGACGTGGAGTGGGACGTGCTGCGTCTGCCATTCCACCGTGGGGACCCCACCACACAGACTTCTCACAGGCCTGCTTGAGCAGCCCAGCCACGCGGCAGCTGGCTTCCCCGGAGCCAGCAACCAGGCAGAGCACAAAGCAGAAACTGCCGTTGTTTGTTGTGACTTTACCTAGGTCAGCCCTAGTCAGCGTCCAAGAGGATGGCACAAGGGTGACGAGCATGGAGAGATCATTTCACTTCCTGGCTCTTGGTTTCCTCATTTATAAAATGGTCCGGAATGAGGCGACATCCATGGTTCCCAGCCTATGCCCTACCCCCCAAGGGCCATCATGGGTCATCCTCAGAGAACATGGATGGGGAAGGTGCAGTTGAACTTGGAGAGCTTCTTCGAAGTACATCATTAAATCCAAGGTGTTTGAGGCTACACACAAGTTTGGCAGCCCCTGGAGGGGATGGATCTAAAGACCCTTCCAGCATCCCCTACTGAAAGCGCATCAGTCAGGTGGGGTTCCTGACTCCAGCCCCGCTGACCTTGTGGAACGGAGAGCAAGACTCCGTGAGGCATGTGAACACGCTTTGGAACCACTTGCTACACTTGCGTAGCGAAGTTCTGGAGACGAGAGGACTCACGTCCTGCCTCCACATCCTGCTGGGGGTTCTCTGAGCATCGGCCCCTGAGCTCTCAGAGACTCTACTCCCCACGAGCTTCTGCTTTCTTACGTCAGCCCTAGGATTTCACCCTCGGAGTTGCCCTTTGAGTTCTCCAAAGCCTCAAGCACTCTGAGTGTGTGTTCTCATAACGCCTTGCTGCGTTCTCCGCCCCCCGAGCGTGCTGGCCTGTAAGAGTCCACATGCATGGCTTCTGCATGGCCGTGACCCTCTCTGAACTTCCCGGAGGCCCAGTGCAACAGGGCTGGTAGGCGTCATTATCCCACCCCAGGGACAGACAGCCTGGGGTGCCAGGAAGCAGAAAGCCTGGTCCCAGATCAAATAGCTCTGGGAGTGGAGCAGGGACAGCATCTGGGTCTGCTGACTAACCTGCCCCAATAACCTTCCCCAGTCGCCCTGTCCTTGCTTAACTTCTCTCTCTGAGCATCTATCTTGACGTTAAGACACTGTTTGGTGTAGAAAATGAGAAGCCAAGACAAATCTGGGCTGCAGGAGTCAGATTCTACATTGAGCCGAGCTCAGGTATCAAGCACAAGGCAAGGGCAAGGGCCATCATGAAAGGGCAAGGAGTCCCGTCCGGGGACTGAGAGCCAATGCCACAGTCATGGCCTTTTTCAAAATGTGGTCCATGGGCCAGCAGTAGTGGGTGTCTGTTAAAAATGCAGAATCTCAGGGCCTACCCAGACGAGAGGAATCAGAATCTGTACTTTACTACATGTCAAGTGATTTCTGTGCACACTGATGGCTGACGATTCCTGTTTGAGGTACAAGCAGATCCCTTAGGGAATCCTGCTACAATGCTGTTGGGTGCATAGTCCTTTAAGAATGACATGGTCGGGGGCGCCTGGGTGGCTCAGTTGGTTAAGTGGCTGCCTTTGGCTTAGGTCATGATCCCAGGGTGCTGGGATCGAGCCCCACGTCAGGCTCCCTGCTCAGCGGAGAGCCTGCTTCTCTCTCTCTCCCTCTGCCTGCTGCTCAGCCTACCTGTGTTCTCTCTTCATCTTTCTAATAAATAAATAAAATCTTTTTAAAAATTCAAAAAAGAATGATATGGTCATAATATAGTTATATTTGATTTTTTTTCTTTTGGTTCCCTTGAAAGGTCCCACAATCTGTCCCTCTTGACTCCCTTCCCAGTGCTCACATCAGCTGTATTAGCCACAAGAGCAAATGAAGGTGCTTATGGGAGGGGAGAGTTGGGGCATCACGGCCTAGTGGAACCGAGGTTCAGAGACGTCTGCTCCGGTCCTGACTCACCCCCTAGTCAGCGAGGACCCGGTCCCCCTTGTCTGCTCATCAGTGAGGTGGGGACAAAGGACTTCTCTGTTCTCCTGGTGTGAGGGTGTCAGACTCAGGTTGGCGTGAGAACCGTCTTTGAACTCTGAACCCATGAATGTGCCCAACCAGGGAGGGGGTTACTGTTTTACTCGCAGCATTTTTACTGTCTTATGTTGTTTAGGAAATGGACAAGTCACAGTGACGTCCTCCGTCAACTGCTTTGCTGGGAAGGACAAGGATCTGGCTGTGGCCCGGGCCCTGCGGGGAGTCCTGCCGCAGCCCCCGGGGCTCTGGAGATGGCTCAGACCACAGCAGTCAGCATCCCAGGCCTTGGCTCGTGCCTTCGACCTTCTCCCCCAGCCCCCGGGCCTCTATCCTCGCTGGAAGACCACCGACCTTGGTGCAGGCAGGGCTTCGCCGAGCCCAGAAGCGGCCTTCCACCGCCCACCAAGAGCCATGAGGTGGGCGAGGCCTGGACCCTGGCAGGCCTGGCTGGAGGGTCCCACTTACCAGAGCTCAGCCTCTGGGTGTTCTGCTGGTCCTGTTGCTGCTGCTGCTGCCTCCGGGCCAGCTTTTTCATCTGACAAGGAGAGGGGCGCTGGGTTAGGGGGTTAGATCGGGTGACCAGCAGCAGGCCCCTGCCGGGGACATACGGGCCTCATGCAGAAAGCAGAGGGGCCACACCCGCGCGCTCGCTCAGCAGAAGAGCCAGCAGCGCATTTGCCCACGGCTGTTCTGGGATCTTCCCCTGCAACTGTGGGCCCGTCAGCTGGCTGGGAAGCATGAGGCCGTCGGTCCTCACAAACACGGGGACGTCCCCTCAGCAGAGAAACGTCACTGCTTATGTGGTGACAGTTTCAAGTGAGGTGTAAGTGCAGGGGTGTGGGGCCCACAGCAAGGGGCTGCTGACGGCGTGGCACCTGGGACGTGGCAGGAGCCTGCTCCCCGCCCCCTCCCCCGTCTGCTGGCTCTGGTGTTCGAGACGCTCACCAGACCCACAGCCTTGGGGTAAGGAGCCGATCTCCCAGAGCACGCTGGTACCACCAAAACCTCCCGGAAGGAGCATCGTAACCCAACTTCTTGCACTGTGTTCGGTGGAACGTTAGGGTTCCGTGAGACCCTAACAAAAACAAGCATTTCTCAGAGCTTCAAACTGCCCTGCTTTAGGAAGCCATGAGGTTACGGGACCTCTCAAACCTACGGAAACATGGGGTCCTCCCAGGATGAAGTGTGTACCCAGGGCTCTGCTAGAATTCAGTTAGGGCAGCACCGTGCTATCCTAAGGAATCATGATCAGATAGTGAGATAGGAAGTTATCACCCTCTACAGATTAGGACCCCAGACATATGGGCCATGGGCCACATGCCTTTCTAGGGGCAGGAAACTTGACAAGCGCAAGACTATGTGGACCCTGGTGGGCTCCGGAAGAGAGTATGATGGTTGGGGCGTATATGGGGGCACTGGGTAAAGGCATTAGTGCCACCATGCTACCACGTGGCCCCAGAGCTGTCACACGCACGCTATAGAAGGTTCTCTTGGCAATTTTAAAATAACTTTGGTAGCTGCGTTAGTTAAAGGTGATTTAAAGAATCCATTTCTACCAAAAAACACAAAAAGACATTTATGCCAGCAGATGGGTGGCCAGATTCAGTCACGGCCACCAGGAAAATCAGTCATTTCACTAAAACAAATGCCCTGCCTCTCCCCCAAGCAGGACAGCTGTGGCCCACATGACGGCCCACAACAGAATTTCTGACTCGTGAGAACTACTATCCAATGAGTTCTGGTTAGACATCATATCCACAAGCAGTAAGTCCCACCACTGCTATTTTGGGAAACCAGCCACACCGAGACAGACGACAGTACGAAGCCAATTGATTACCTTTGCTCTCTGGTTCTGGAACCACACCTGGACGACACGGACGCTCAGCCCTGTCTCTGCGGCCAGGGTCTCCCTCACCTTGACAAAGTGGAACATTAGAAACAGAGAAACATCGGCATCTCAGAGAGGGGGAAGCACGTTCCCGACGCAGCGCATAGGGAGGCCGGCAGGCCGCATCTTGGTGGGAGCTGGCTAGTGTCTAATGGCCACTTGGAGCCCAGACACAAGACCATTGCTTCCCTTCTAGTGGAGGGAAGCCCTTCACCAGGTAAATAAAGGAGGGAATAACTCATTAGATGTGTGTTCCAAGACGGGTTTCCAAGTGGTTTTTGAACATGAGCAAAACCCGTCATTGATCGTGCTTTCGGAGTCGATCCACGCCAATGTACAGACCTACTTAAGGAGAAATGAGGGTGAAAACCACTTTGCAATAGCGCTCTCTTGTTCTCTTCTGTTTCTGTTGCTTGACCTACATTTTGGTTCTGTCCCTCACATCTCTAGGTGACTCTGGGGGCGTCATGAATATTCATATTCACTGTTACCCTGAGCGAGCCCTACTCAAGGAGAACGAGACCAGAGCCATCTGGAATCGGGCAGATCGAAAGCAGTCAGCTCTGACCAGCACAGGTGCTGTGGCCCCAGAGAGACAGGACGGTCGGGATCCCCATGCTGAAGGATGGTTGAAACACTCCCCTCCATGCAGACGCACGGTGAGGGGCGGGCAAGGTGGCAGGCAGGGAAGAGTTGAGAAGCTCAGACTTTCTGAGAGCGAGTCTGAGAGACGCTGCCCTCTTGCTTCGATCCTGCGCGGACATGGGGTTAAACGCCTAACATGGGGGCAGAGAGCTCACAGGGGGCCTTGGAAAGTGGTCCACCTTCAACACACCACGTGGGCTGAGGCTTAGGAGAAGATGATTAAACCAGATCTTTAAGACACATCCTTCTGCTAAGCCAACTAAAATAGCAGTGTGCCCCGACCCCACCTCCACCTGCTGAAACCCTATCCATTTTTCAGAGGCCCAGCTCAAAAGCCACCTGTTCCACAAAGCCTTACCTGATTCCCCAGACAGAAGTGAACTTTCCCTTCCCTGTGCTCCCACGGCTCCCGGCTGCCCCCCTGTAATGGTCCTCACAGCTTTCTCCCCCATGTTATGTGCACACGCATCTCTTCCCTACTGGCTGGTGGCCTGCAGGCTGCCTGGCCGCCAGCACCAGCCACAGAGGCTGGGAGTCTAACGTGTAGAATTAGTAATAATAGAAGGAGATGATCATTAGTCCTTACCCAAAGTCTGCTTTGGGGCTTTCCTTCCTCCCCGCTCCACCCCTGGAGTTTAAGGAGTATGAAGGCAGAGAAAGGTCTGCTGGAGGTCAAGTGCGATGGCAAACTGTACTATTGGTCAGTTCAGCAGACACGCCCCCTCCCTCCCCTGCACCCACAGGCAGGCCTTCCCCTGCCTCACTTGGGGTTAGCCACATGACTTGTCTTGGCTCATGGGATGAGTGTGAATACGGAATGTGTGATCCAAGGAGAGCCTTTCAGTGGGTTTGCCGGTATGACCTGGCCTCCTGCCTTCTGCCATCCTCACGGGAACAGCGTGCTCCCTTGGCCTGGAGCCCCAGAGAGACAGGTGGAGCAGGCCTGGACCTGAGCCCAGCTGGGCCACAGCCAAGCTGCAGTCTAGAAGCAGGAACACGATGTCTGCTGGAAGCCACCAAGGTTTTGTTTGTTATGACAGCCAAAGCTGACTAATACAGATAGAGAAAAACAATGCTCAGTTTTTCGAAAATGTCTTTCCTCCACAAGGTTCAATTGAAAAAGTTGTCTTATTTGGGTAGCATCAGTAACGAGACTGAGTACGTGGCCGTCCATAAGTGGTGGATACTTAATAAACCGGTGCAGCTGTCTGTGGCAGAGACTGCTGACTGTCCCCAGTGTCCCTTCTCTCCTTCCTCCCATTAACCACCGGTCAAGCTTCAGCAGGACATGTGGCCACCCAGGCCGACTCACTGCCCAGCCCCCGTAGAGGAGGCGCGGTCAGGGGATTAAACTCTGGCCACCATGTCTGAGTGCAAGTTTTACGAAGCATCTTGGGGCAGGCCTGCTCTCTACTCCCTCTTTCTCCACCACGGTGGCTGGAAAAGTTGGTGGCATGAATGAACCCTGTGGCAGGTAACAGAGCTCCCTGCTGACCTTGGGCTGCTTAGCCCTGGACTGCGACGTAAGAGGAAAATAAACTCATACCTCATTAAACCACCGAAGTTCACATCAGCCCCATTTGTCCCAGTTCCAAACTGGAAACAATCCAAACACACACCGACCGGGGAGGGACAAACTGTGACACATCCATACCGGGGGATACCCTTCAGCCACAAAGATGAATGAAGTAAGACATCAGTGAATCCCAAAATCGCCACTCCAAGTGGAACAAACTAGACCAAAACTAAATAAATATATGTCTACGAACCGCTCCGTTTTTGCTCTCCCTGTTAGAGCATCTGGGTCCATCCCCATAACTGTACCTACTGTTCTTCCTATCGCTCTCCGTAAACTGAGCCGGCGGCCACTCAAAGTGGGTATGCGTGCACAGAAGGGATCGGGGATCTGGAGCCTCCAGCAGGGCTCAAGGCTACCTGCACAGCCTCCCCCAACGCCTTAACTCCCCCACATGTCCATGGGCAATCCAGAGGAGGGCAAGATACACAAACAAGTGGGGCCCAGTCCCCCTTGCTCCCTTCCTCCCCCTGTACCTTCCTGCAAGGCTTGGAGGACACTTCGAATGAGGCCTTGAATGCTCTCCTCTGTTGGGTCGTCAAGATGGTTCTGGGACGTTTGGGGCGCTTATGGTCTTTGCCGTCTTCGGCAGCTACTTTCCCTGCCCCGTGGGCTGACTTGCAAAGACTTTCTTCATCATCGCTTTTGCCTAAAAGATGAAGAAAACACTGTTAAGTTCTCCAAAGCCACTTTCTGGAGCTGTATGTTATCGTATAACAAGGCACTCGGGTCCGTGTTCCCAGGATGGCTTTCCAGGTGAGTGTAGGAACCTCCGAAGGACTGACGTGAAAGCCTCCATTAAGAGGCCAAGGAAATTCCTTCTAAAATCTGGAGACAGCAACCAGAGAGTCTACCATTACGGTTCCGACCATTCTCCCAGGGTGGTGTCTTAGCTCCAAAGTTACTAACTAACATCACCTTGAGCAAGGCACTTAACTCTCTGACTCGGTTTCTTCACGTGCAAAATTGGGACAGGAGAGAACCCATGTCCCTTGGGCTGTTATGAGGATTAAATGAGTTTCTCAATAATGCACTCAGAACTCTGCGTGGCATGTAATAGATGTCCAAGAAGCACTGGTTATTAATATTATTTCTTAAAAGTCATTCTTCCAAGTCTAGGCCTGGAGAAATTTTGTATAATTTCCTAGATACTGTGTCTGAAATTCTAGACACCACAGGGGTGGAAAATATTACTGTTTAAAAAGCCATGGAGAAAACAAACAAATAAATAAATAAATAGCCATGGAGGACCAGCATTAGATTACCTGCAGGGACAGATAACAGAATGGACTTAACACAGGTAGTCGGGCAAAACTGCTTGTGTATACAGTAGCGATTAAAGTAACTATATTTGCGTTTATGGGAATTACTTCACAAGCAGTGAGCAATTGGAGGAAGGAAGCAAAGCCTTCAGTAGCTGTCACAGCCTCTCCCAGACTCCCCCTTGCATCCCATGGACATCACCTCGTGCTTCTGAGAAGAGGCTTCTAGGGTCTGGGAGATACGACGGGAGGGAGACGTTTTCCTAATCTCGCATTAAAAGACATCGGCAGGGACGCCTGGGTGGCTCAGTTGGTTAAGCAGCTGCCTTCGGCCCAGGTCATGATCCCAGCGTCCTGGGATCGAGTCCCACATCCGGCTCCTTGCTCGGCGGGGAGCCTGCTTCTGCCTCTGCCTCTGCCTGCCATTCTGTCTGCCTGTGCTCGCTCGTTCTCCCTCTCTCTCTCTCTGACAAAAAAAAAAAAAAAAAAGACATCGGCAGTTATACGGCCAAACAACCTCACAAGAACATTTCCCACTGGGTCTTCACAGAGCTGAGCTGTCCTCTTTCCTCTTTCCATCCTTGGGATGGAAAGCCCCATCCCGAGAGTGTCCTCAGCTCTGGTGTCCTGACACTGGCTCCCCTTCTGGCCATCTCAAGAAATCCAGGAGGAGGGGCCCCTCCGTGTGGGAGCCACACAATGCTTGTTCTTCATCCCACCCTCCTCTGTAAAGGGGATGGTGCATACGCCATTTTAGTTCAGACTTCTGTTGACTGTTCCATCCGAAAGGACAATGGCTTCTTTTCTCCGTGAACGTTCAGACATACAGTTGGAACAGGACGGGACACTAACCCGTGAGTTCCTGGAGGGCATGACCCTTTCAATGTCACTGAATAGGTCTGATGTGGGCACACCTGGGTCTCCATCCACCCTGGACCCCCATTATAAGCACGGTGCTATGAGAGTGTGGACATGCCCTGGGCCTCAGTTTCCCCACCTATACCACTGCAGCAAATGGTACCCTACCTCACGGAACCACAGTACAATAGCCCAAATCACACAGGAGGCTTGAAATAGATGTGGAGAGAACATCTTTTCCTTTCTGCCTCACTCGCCTCAAGAGTACAGAGGGAAAACCCAGAAAGATTAAACAAGAGATAAACAAGTATCCTCGTGACAAGGAGTGGCTACTCTGACCTCTTTACCTCTGAGGCAGCTCTTCCCTGGGGCAAATCCAGTTAGCTGACCTTAGCCATCCCTCCGTAGGGTCTTTCTAGAAGGATATTTTCAGAATGGCAAGGAAAAAATGAACACATAACAACTAAAGACCATGGGGAAATAAGAAGACCCCACAAGAAGACAGACAGTGGGAAAAAAGGCACTGACTCCCCACACTCACCCCTGCAGGCCCTACACCCCACTGCTCAGAGACCCCCTCTCCCCAAAGCCCAGTCCTTCACCGAGGCCAAGAATTCTGTCTGCTGCTGGAGGGTCAAAAGGATGTTCCTCTGTTACCGATGAGGCCTTCAGTGAGTTTTCTTTGGAAATGGGCTGACACCCCCACTCCAGGCTCATACAGACCTCCTGCGAGGCCAGCGATGAACAGGAGTGGAGTCTGGAATGAACGGCCGTGAGATCCCACGTGCAGACTACGTCTGAAAATGCACTTGTACAATTCACTGTCTCTCGCACCTGAAACTCCTATAACACTGCATGTTAACTCTACTGGAATGTCAATTAAAAGCTTAATTTTTAAAAAAGGCATTGGAGCACAGAAAATATCTCATCAGATAGACACAACAGAATAAAATGCAACTGTATAATTTAGGAACTTCATGTCTTATAACCAGTTTTGTCCACAAAATGATATTTGCGATTGTTTTCTGGAATCGGTCCGGGTCTCCGACAGTCATGCCGCACGTGGTCTGATGCATATGCTTATGGATAACTAGGAAAACAAAACTCCTGAAAATGTAAGGTCTAAAATCATGCCAGATTCCTCGATGATGTCTCAGACACACTGCCATCCTTTGGGAGAGCAATGTGGGCTCTGGAGTCTTCCAAACTCAGGTTTAAATTCCGGCTCAGCCAGTCATGTGTGATGTCGAGCAAATTCTCCAGACTCCGAGGTCTCACTGGGGAGAGCGACGGGGCTGTTGGCATTAAATGAGATACACGGAAAGGGTTTAGCACTGTCTAGAATGTAGCAGGTGCCTACTAAATCATCACCGTCATCGTCACCATTATTACTTCAACATAAAAGAAGTATTCTTGATCCGAGACACATGTTTTCTGTTAATAGTTGCCTGTCGACGGGAGTCTGAGTTAAGGTTTTACAAACCCAGCGTTCGTTTCTCTTTGCAGACATGACCCCAGCCAACACTGAGAGTCGGTTATAAGTCCGGGAGCCTGTGAGTGCTCGTGAGAAGGAAGGTGAAGGGCAAGAGAGGGGGTTGGGCCAGTTCAGACCCAACAGTGTAACTGCTGAAATCTGTTGGGAGCCCCGGAGGCGGGCTTGGTGAGGCCCCTCGGGTCGCTGTGTTTCCCCCACTCCTTGTCTGGGATCCCGACACCTTCCCCAAGAGCTGCTGCTCCATCACGGAGCAAAGGGGAGGAGGAAAGAGAACTCATCCCTAGGCTAGTCCCCGCGGCCCACTTAGGAGGATGTGGGAACACTGTGCGTGGCTCATTCATCCTCTCCCCGTCCCTGGAGGAGGAGAGATGAAAACATTTGTTTTCAGAGGAGGAAGGTGAAGGGGGCAGGAGGGGGGAGAACAAGATTAAGATTGGTCTCAAGAGTTTCTATTGATTTTGTGGTACATTTTCTCCCTTCGATCCCTGTTTTCAGTTCCTAATCTCTCTCTCTCCTCTGTCTCCTCAGGTCCCACCTTTTGCCTTCCAAGAAGAGCTTCATGCCCTAGACCAGGGGCCTACAACCTTTTTTTTTTGGTAAAAGGCCAGCGAGGGTCTATTTTACTTTTTGCAGGCCTTACAGTCTAGTGCGACCACCGGCCTTCGCCACTGGAGCGCAGAAGCTACAGACCATGAGTAGGCGTGGCTCTGTGCCAATAAGACTATTCCAGAAACGGGCCCCAGGCCAGATCAGGCCTGCATACCATAGCGAGATGATCTCTTCTCTAGACCTCTCCGGACCTCCTGTTTTCCATCAAAACTTACAGATCTTCCAACCCAGTCTTACAGGTTCTGACTCTTGGGATGGAAAGCTCTGCTGACAAACACCAAGGCGTCCACGAGGCGCACGGTCCGCCATGTTCTCTCCCACGGTCAAAACCATGTATGCATCGAACAGAAAACGCCCCCAAGCAAACAGACACCTCTGTGGGATGTCAGGTGCCCTGGCAGAGCTGAGCGAGAGAGATTCCGAAGACGCAGTGCACAGGGGCCTCCTGGCATCTCTCAAGGTGCCAACAGACGCACGACCCAGCTGCCGAGGAGAAGGGAGACCATCGCTAATGTCGCCCTGCTCCTGACCTGCGGGGCTGTAACTGTGACGGACAGAACGGGGCCCTCTGACTCTGCTGGGGAACTGGCAGGCTGCTCCCAGGGGGTGTCCACGGAGGCTTCCCGCCCTCTCGTGCCGTAGGGACAGGCCTGTCTGACCCGGACCCCAACTTCTCTGCAAAAAAACACGCGATGCCCAAGAAGCACATCTATTGACAGGTCCAAAGGAAAGAAACGTTGGAAAGAGCTAGGAAAGTTCTCCCAGCACCCGCAGGAATGCTGGAGAGCAGAAGAGGAAGAGCCACTTTGAAACAGCAGAGGCGTGGGAGTGGAAGGAGGAGACGGGCCCGCTCCGTTGCCAGCGCTCCCACACCCCGATGCGGGCCGGAGCGATCCCTCATAATTTAAGCTGACACCCCTCCATGGAGATGAAAGGAACACCACTCGCTGTCTCCGACAACAAATGTCAGCCTCCCTGGAGGCCATTTAGACACAAACACGGCATAAATCTGACTCCTAGTGGGGACGTCCAGAGACTTATCTC
This sequence comes from Neogale vison, assembly GCF_020171115.1. NCBI lineage: Eukaryota > Metazoa > Chordata > Mammalia > Carnivora > Mustelidae > Neogale > Neogale vison. Next base: position 8,801,599 of record NC_058100.1, read on the forward strand.
CACGCACAGCCTACCATAGTGAAGTGAATTTGCTTGGCATAAAGTCTGAACATGTTTCTCAGGGTTTTTCTTTCCCCTTTCTCATTTAAAAAAAAAAAAAAAAACTGGCATGGTTCAGGGCTGTTCTTCCCCCTTGCCTGGCCCTCCCACTCGTTTATGACATGAGCAATCACAGATGAAAGACCCCGCCATGGTTTATGGCCCTGAGACGGGCTGCACTACCTGTGGGGCCTCGTACATTCATTTCGGGTTGTTGGAAAAAATCCCAACGGCCCATAAACAGGGGAAGAGATATCTGAGCTTGGCCCAGGAGGTGGGGTGGGGGCAGAGCCCCGCGTGCTAGGGAAGGGAGAGGCAGGAACAGGCCTCAGATGCTTCCCCCGTGATGAGCCTCATAAATGTCCTTCAGGCTGGGGGAGGGCAGGGTGGGGAGGAGAGGAAGGGTCTGGGGCTTGCTGTGGGGGGAGGGGCAGGGAAAGGAGGAAGGGCGGCATGTATGAAGACAGGAAGCTATTTCGGCTGCTGGCTGCATGTCAGGCTCGGAATTCCTTTCTCCTGGAGCCCAAGCAGCCATCAACTCTAGGTGCAGCACAGCACCTAAAATCCAAGAGGCAAGACGATCCGGAAAAGTCAAGTCCGTGTCTGTCTGAAACTACCTTGCCCGTGGTTCTGCATGGAGGTCTCGACTACGGCCAAACCCAGGTTCCCCTGAAAGATCGGACTTGGAACCGGTTCGTTGCACTGACTCAATGAGCATCCATCCTGGGCTCCAGGCAAGGACCAGGACGGCTCCGGGATCCGCAGAGGATGGAGATGCGCCCTCTGCTCTCACAGAGCTCTCAGACCTGGGAAGGGGAAGGACCCAAAGCCCAAATATGGATAACTTTGCTCCAAGGAGTTAAGGAGGGGACTGGACAAGGTGACACTGTGCAGGTGTCACTGGAATTAAAAAAATGAGTCACACGAGCAACACGCAGCAGTTCCAGATACAGGCGACAGGGCGCTGCCTGTCCCAAGAGCAGAACTTTCAACGGCACAGAAGCAAGGCATCAACCCAGGAGGGGGGCTCTTCAAATAGCAGGTGCGTGGGCACGCCGTTCCAGCCCAGGGCCACTCAGTGCGCTGGGGGGGATAACAAAGCCCTCAGACATAACCCCTTGCTCCTAAGGAACAGAAAACAGAGTTAGCACGTGTGAAACGGTGCAAAATGTTACATAGAATTTGGCTAAGTTCCTTGCACATGGTGAGAGACATTAACACAAATGTAGGCATTGAGAAAAGATGGTTCCGTGAGCCAGAGAAGCTAGTGGCAGCAGCTTAAACACGGGAACGAGGGAGGTGAGGCTTTCCAGAGGTGGAGGGCGGGAAGCTGGAGTCCTGGAGAGCTCGGCCTGTCTCTAACCTCAGGATGGGAAGAAAATGAGCGCACGGCCAGGGACCAGGACGGGGAGCTCAGGGTCTCGCTGGAGGTACACAACTGGGAGGAAGAAGAAATTCAGGTGGAGAGGGGCCCTGGTGTCCCAGAGCCGATGCTGTCAGCAACAACGAGATGAATGACAAGGGGAATTCTGCGGCTGGAGCCACCTGGGCCAAGAGTGGACCAGGGAAGGCCTGGACGCCAGGCACGGAATTGCTGGGCCCAGGCAGGGTGAGGACAGCCACCTGGAAGACGGGACTGAGGAAATCACTCAGGCCCCAGGGCTAGCCAGGGACCCTGAGCAGAAGGAAATCCCCACACCCCAGGAACCAAGTCTGTGTCAGGCCCTTTGTGTCCAGGGTGCACAGGCCCTGTCATCTCCACGGCAACGCGCATGACAGGTCGGACCATCCACTCTGCTCCCACCTAAGGAATAAACACAGACTCTGAGAGGTTCGGGAATCTTCCCTCTAACACACAGGGCCCCGGAGGCAGGACCAGGTTTCATCCAAGGCCTGTCTACTTCCAGCCAGGCCCAAGGTGCTCCTGCAGGGAGGAGAAACAGACTTTTTTTTTTTTTAAGAGATGGGAAGGGAGGGCAATCCTTTCGGGTCCTCTTCCTCTTTGGGGGTTTTGTACTCTTAATAAACTCTTCCTTCCTGCCTACCAAAAGAGAGAGAGAGAGAGAGAGAGAGATTGGAAAGGGGGAGGGGGGAGGGAGAAAGTTAAGCAGACTTCACGCCTAGTACAGAGTCCGACGGGGCCTCGATCTCACGATCCTGGGATCCTGCCCTGAGCTGAAACCAAGAGTTGGATGCTTAACCAACTGAGCTACTCAGGCGCCCTGAGAAAAAGACCTTTTAACCAGCAAACCGGACACAAGTAAAGGACAGTTACCTGCGCCTATCCCGGCCTCAGAGTGACGACAGTTAGCTGCCCTGTGTCCCAGAGTCCACTGGAAGATCACTCTTTACGTCAGGGGCCATGCAGAGTGGTAGAAAGTAGCTCTGGCCATGAAAGAAGAGAGCTGGATTCTAAGCCCTAATTCTGCTACTCGCTGTGGACCCTCGGATGAAATTCCCACATCTCGGAGACCCCATTTCTTCATCCACGAGAGAATATAAAAATCCCCTATGCTGACCTAATCCTTGGCATGGGTCATTTTACAACTGCATTGCTTCATTGTTTCGATCACAGCCCTAGAAGCAGAAAATGTGTATTTGTCTTTCTTTTTCCTTTTATAGATGCACAAACTGAGGCCCAAAGAGGGGGTTGTTCTGCCCAAGGGCACAGGGTCGGGATGCTGTGTCTTGTGCCCCCTCGCCGCCTCTCCCTGCCTCAATACATGGGATTGTGATGAAGTTCCAAGGGTACGTGGTATTTGCAAACATCAGGGACTGGCCAACTGCAGGTGGCGTCGCCATTATTAAAGAGTGAGGAAAGAAAGGCTCACGGCAAAGGCTTTCTCGGGGCTGAATCATTCCCCACAAGCTCCTGCTGGAAAGCCATTCTTTTCTGTCCAAAAGGGACGGGAACTCTCCTCCCTCCCCCACACATACCTTACCACTGCAATCCCAGCCGCGATCTCCGATCACAGGGCGCTAAGTCTTTCCAGAGCACAGCAGACAGAGGCCAAGTGCACGCCTGAGTCGGCTGGGGGTCAAGTGTCCCGGAAAGGCACCTTTGTGCGGCCAGGCCCACAACAGATGGGGGCTTCTGTGCCAAGCAGGGAGAGGGGCCAGTGGGCCAGTCAGGACCCCAAAGGGGGTTACATCTCCACTCTGGGGATGCTGGCAGGTGCCACAGCGCGGACACCCGCTTGCTTGCCTCAGCGGGCCGGTGCCCCCGAGAGGGAAGCCTTGCCAGAGGAGGCTCAGAGGGAAACACAACAGTATTGGTGCAGGTTGCTGGGATTATTGTGGATTTGCCTCCGTTTGGGGCTTTTTCATGTTTGAACAGGCTTTGTGCTAACACCTACCCTGCCTCTCTCCCTCTCAACTCTGCACACTGGTGCACACGCACACACACGCGCGTGTGCACACACACACGTGTGCACACACTGCATCTTTCCTCCTGAGTTCTTCCACCACTTTCCCCGTTTTAATAAAAACATGTTTACACGTGATCCAAACTGTTAAGTGCAGGTGCAAATGCGGACCGCCCGTGCCCAGACTCTCCTACGTGGAAACACTAGTAACTGTGGCACCACGGGATTCCTCTACACCAGCGTCATGGCGTGCAAATCAAGAACAGACCAAAACTCTACCCGAAAGCCAGGACATGTGCTGTTTTGGTTTGGCTAGCATCAGAGACAGAGACAGGAAGCTTGTAACAGGCCACTTCGGGTATCTGCGGCTCAGGGCTCAGCCTCAGGAAACGTTCATTAACCCGGCGACACCGGCGGTTCACTAGGTGTGGGCTATGATATGCATAACGTTATTCCAGGTTAAAGGGGTGTCTGGGTGGCTCAGTCAGTTAAGCCTCTGCCTCTGGCTCAGGTCACGATCCCAGAGTCCCAGGATCGAGCCCTGCGTCAGGCTCCCTGCTCAGCAGGGAGACTGCTTCTCCCTCTGCCTCGCCTCTTCCCCCTTCATGCTCTCTCTCTCAAATAAATAAATAAAATCTTTTTTAAAAAACCAACAAACCATCGTCCTAGGTTAATTAGTAAGGTCTGAGTGCATCTGCTCTGGTTTAGACACAGACACAGACACAGATACAAGTAGATCAAATACTGTATCTCTTCGGGGGAATCCAGTGTCTCTGCAGTAATTACTAGTCTTCAGGAGGATAAAATTATCTGAGAAAATGAAACTGTTTCAAGTCAGGGTTGGGAGACATGGGGTTAGTTATCTCTCCAAGTTAAGAAAGACCCAGACAACAACTGTCTAGGTGACCGGGGAGCTGAGTGAGCCGGCGGACACTGTAAATGTTCTCACAGAAGTGAATCCTCCCCGGATAAGTTCATTGTGGACTTAATCATACGGGCGCCTGGGTGGCTCAGTCGTTAAGGCGTCTGTCTTCGGTTCAGGTCATGGTCTTGGAGTCCCAGGATGGAGCCCCACGTTGGGAGCCTGCTTCTCCCTCTCTCCCTGCCTGCTGCTCTGCCTACTTGTGATCTCTCTCTCTCTGGCAAATAAATAAATAAATAAGATCTTTAAAAAAAAAATTTTTTTTTAAATCATACCGAGGAATTGTCAGATGACACAGTTGATCCAACCACCTGTGCCCTTGGCACAGACATCCTGGTTGAGATTAGGCCCTGTGCTGGTTTGAACGGGCAAGCTGAGGCCAGGACCCCAGCCAGGTCGGTGCGCACAGATTCTATCTAGTTCATCCCACAAAACTGAGAGACTCAAAACAGCGGGCAAAAGTGAGGTCAGACACACAGTCTCTGTGCTTACCTCCACCACTCACCGGCTATGTGACCTAAGGCCAGTGACCTATCCTCTGAGCCCTACCCTCCTAAGTTATAAAATCAGGGCAATAAAGACCACACTGTTAGGGTTTGAGAGCTCAGAAGTAGGAGTAGATAAAAGCACTTTTTTAAAAAAAATAGTAAAACACTATAAAAATGTAAGGTATTTTCAATATTTTTATTTCTACTATGTCTCCTGATAGCTTAGGAAACTACTGCCTGTTTCCATTGACGATGAAACTCCCATGCCTCACGCAGAATGTTCCATCATTCCACAGCTACACTGGCCACGCACCTACCACATACAGACATGGGGTGAGATGGTATGGACAAGAGGAATAAAGTCTCTGCCTTCCTATCTCTGGTGGGAGAAGACAGTGAATAAATAAAGAAAAACATAATTCAGTCTATGACAACATTAAATGCCCAGCATAAAATAAAATAAAGCTACCGAAGGACCAGGGAGAGCAGAGAACACCTTTCTCAGGTCCATACTTCGGTACCAAAAAGATCCAGATCTTCTCCAAGGTCCACACTCCACTCCCTTCTCTGTCAGTTCCTTCCCTTTCCAAAAACCCAGAGCCCAAGTTTGTCTACCTCAAACCTTTATTATCCAAGAATATTTGAGTTAGAAGACAACTTTTTATGTTGTCTTACGTTCTCTAACCACTAGAGCTGAAAATAATATCATAAACTCTAAGTGCGGGTTTTTTTTTTTCCAAAAAATCAATTAACAAAGAATGTATTATTAGTTTCAGAGGTGGAGGTTAGTGATTCATCGGTTGTGCCTAACACCCCGGGCTCATTATATCCTGTGCCTCCTTAATGCCCATCCCCCAGTTACCCCATTCCCCACCTCCCTCCCCTCCAGACACTCTCTGTTGTTTCCTATGATTAAGAGTCTCTTTTGGTTTGTCTCCCTCCCTGATAAAGTCTTATTTTATTTTTCCCTTCCCTTCCCCTATGATCCTCTGTTTTGTTTTTTAAATTCTACATATGGGTGAAATCATACGATAATTGTCTTTCTCTAATTGACTTATTTTGCTTAGCAGAATACCCTCTAGTTTTATCCACGTCATTGCAAATGGCAAAATTTCATTTTCTGGTGGCTGAGTAATATTCTGTTGTATATACAGACCATATCTTCTTTATCCATTCATCTGTCAATGGACACCTGGGCTCTTTCCCATAGTTTGGCTATTGTGGACATTGCTGCTATAAATATTGGCATGGATTTTTTGAAAAAAGTACTGCATTGGACCGAACTAAGAATCCTTTAGGATATACTTCTGGAAACAGTATAGCAGAGTAGGTAAAAGCAGTGCTTTGGACCCAAATAGTTTGCTCTATCATTTTATTATTTAGCTGCTGCTCTTGGTCATGCTGCCTGGCATCAAGTCTTGGTCTTCCCATCTGCAAAATGGTTAAAAGCACCTACCCAATTGGCTAATTATAATAGTGAAACCAAACAACTTATGTATGGTATTTATGGTACTGAGCTTATGGTAAGAACTTAATAAATGCTCACTAAATAAATATTATCATTATAATTCTATTTTCCATGTAAGTAGAATAAGCTGCTAGAAAACAGAGAAACATCTAAATAATCATTGTATCCTCTACCACAGAGCACCATGCTGAGCACTTGGGAGATTGATAATTGGTTATTAAATATTTTGTGTCCAATTAGTACAGAATGGACAGAATAAAGCCAAGAGTCACACTGGCAGTGCATGGCACAAACAGGCCCACCGCAGAGTTCTTTCTTCCCATTTTTCACAATTCCATTCCCCAATGCCAACCAACTTCCTGTGGTTACAGAAATTGTTGGAGAACCATACTCGGGGTACAGGTGGGATGAGATGTACGCCCCTTAAACTATGATCAGAATTTCTCTTTCACATTGCTACTGACCCTACAGAAGCCCTGTGTTTCATCACCACCCAGTTATGTTTTCACGAGGAGGAGAAGATAGCGGGCCTTAAAAAAAGAGAAACCCTAAATAATGACAATTAGGGATAAAGGGAAGAAGAAGGGAAACCAAAGAAAAGTAAACTGGGCATGTGGACAGAGAGAGGCCAGCACCATGAAGCAGGGACCATGGTGCAATCTGTCTTCTAGCCAGTCAACCGGTGATGGGGACACATGGTCCCCAGGGACAGCTACGGGGAGGAGGGAGAACTTGGCCAGGAGGCCCTCAGCGCTCTTGGGCTACCCTTCCCAAGTGAGAGATCTTCAACCAATATTCACGTGGCCGTCCTTCATAGTGAGAACATGTGACTGGGCTTGGAAAACAAGTATTTTTTCTGCAGAAAGAGCTTTCCCTAAATTAACTATAAACGGAGTATAATTGTGTGCCCTAAAACCCACTACAACCATTTGGAGAATATTCAAGGCCATCACCCTTAAGTGAAAGTGCTTGTCCTGAGATGATCCTGACGTTGAGGAAATCATTTCTGAGAGCACCCACCATGAAGACTGCATGTAATTAGCTCGCTTTGAATTTCTAACACTGAAAACCCTTCTCAATACCGTCGTTACTTGTAAACTCTACAGTGTATGGTTGAAATAACAGAAGGAGGAAGGATGGTGTTGCTCTGAACCAAAGACCACTGTAATTATAATCTAGACTCTAGATCAGTTTTTCTCAGATTTGAGCATGGCTCAGAACACCTGGAGAACTAGTTAAACAGGGATTGGTGGGCCTCTCTCCCCCGACCCAGAGTCTCTGGGATGCTGGGCCTTGCCCCCAGTAGGTCTGGGACAGATCTGTGACTTTCCATTTCTAACCATTTCCCAGGTGATGCTGATGCTGCTGGCCCAGAAACCACACTCTGAGAATCACTGACCTAATACATTCCTCCCTCTCTTTGCGTACCCCTACTCTTGCATGTATGCACAGGGAGATCCAGTAATCAAAATAGAGTCTTTATTTTTCCAGTTTTATCAAGAAAAAATTGACATCCATCCATATACATTTAAGGCAGACACCATGGTGATTTAATTTATGTATATTGTGAAATTATTACCGTGATAGGCTCTGGTAACATCCATCTTCTCATATAGATACAACAAAAAGAAAAGAAAGGAAAAAATTTTCTCCCCGTGATGAAAACTCCTAGGCTTTATTCTCTTAACAACTTTGCATGCACTGTACAGCATGGTGAGCTGACCATGTCAGCCACCATCTCGTACATTCCATCCCTAGTCCTTATTTATCTTGTAACTGGAAGTTTGTACCTTTTGATCACCTTCCTCCGATTCTCCTCCAATTTTCCCTCCAGGGTGCCCCTCTGGTAACCCTAAGTCTGATCTCCTTTTCTATGAGTTTTTTTGTTTGTCTGTTTTTTGTTTGCTTATTTTTTAGATTCACATAGGAGATCATATAGTATTTGCCTTTGTCTGGCTTATTTCCTTTAATATAATGCCTTTAAGGTCTAACAATGTTGTCGCAAATGATACAGCTGTCTATATATATGTGGGTATATGTATATATATATATACATATATATATACATATATAGAACTACATGTGTGTATGTATATATATATATACATATATATAACTCAACTTCTTCATCCATTCACCTATTTTTTAAAGATTTTATTTACTTATTTGACAGACAGATCACAAGTAGGTGGAGAGGCAGGCAGAGAGAGAGAGAGAGGGGGGAAGCAGGCCCCCTGCTGAGCAGAGAGCCCAATGCGGGGCTCAATCCCAGGACCCTGGGACCATGACCCAAGCTGAAGGCAGAGGTCCCAACCCACGAAGCCACCCAGGTGCCCCCATCCATTCATCTATTGATGGACATTTAGGTTTCCATGTCTTTGCTACCGTGAATAATGTTGCTGTGAACATGGAAGTCCAGATACCTTTCCAAGATCTTGATTTCAATTCTTTTGGATATATGCCCAACAGTAGAAATGTTGGGTCATATGGTAGTTCTATTTTTAATTTTTTTGAGGATCCTCTATACTGTTTTCCATAGAGGCTACACCAATTGACATTCCCACCAACAGTGCATAAGAGTTCCCTTTTCTCCATATCCTTGCCAACACTTGTTATCTTTTGTCCTTTTGATGATGGCCATTGTAACAGAGATGAGGTGATATTTCATTGTGGTTTTCATTAACATTTCCTTAATGATTAGTGATGCTGAGCAACATTTCATGTGCCTATTGGCCTTCCATATTATCTTTCTTGGAGAAATATCTATTTAGATCATTTGTCCATTTTTTAATTGGGTTATTTGGGGATTTTTGCTATGGAGTTGTAGGAGTTCTTCATATATTTTGAATATGAACCCCTTATCAGGTATATGGTTTTTAAGTTTTTTCTCCCATTCCACAGCTTGCCTTTTCACTTTGATGGTTTCTTTTGTGGAGCAGAAGTTTTCTTAGTTTGATGTAGTTCTAGTTGTCTATTTTTTATTTTATTGCTTGGGCTTTGGTGTCCTGTTTAAAAAATCATTACCAAGACCAATGTCAAGAAGCCCTGTTCCTATTGTTTTTTCTAGGAATTTCCTGGATTCAGGTCTTGCATTTAAGTCTTCAACCCATTTTGACTTAACTTTTAAGTGGTGTAGAATATGAATCCAGTTTCGTTCTTTTACATGTCAATATCCAATATCCCAGCACTAATTATTGACGTGACTATCTTTTCTCCATTGAGTATTCTTGACTTCCTTGTCAGATATTAGTTGACCTTTTATGCTTGGGCTTATTTCTAGGTTCTTGATTCTGCTCCACTGGTCTATTGGCCCATTTTTATGCCAGCACCATACTGTTTTAATGACTACAGCTTTATTGTATATCTTGAAATCAGGACGTGTGATGCCTCCTCCTTCATTCTTCTTTCTCAGGATTTCTTTGGCTATGTGGGACCCTATGTGTTCTACATAAATTTTAGGACTTTTTTTTTCTACTTCTATAAAAAAATGCCTTTGGAGTCTTGATAGGGACTGTACTGAACCTATAGACAACTTTCAGTAATATCAACATTGTTTCAACAGTATTAATTCTTCCAATCCATAAACATGAGATGTCTTTCCACTTATTTGTGTCTTCAATTTTTAAGAATATTTTATTTATTTATTTGAGGGAGGGAGAGAGAGAGAGCGAGAGAGAGCACATGTGCACAAGGAGGGTCAGGGGCAGAGAGAGAAAGAGAAGCAGACTCCTTGAACGGGGAGTCCTACCTGAGGCTCGATCCCAGGACCATGACCTCAGCCAAAGGCAGCCACTTGACCAACTGAGCCACTCAGGTGCCCCGAGATATGTTTTTATGTTTGAATTGTTAAGAGTTTTTATCATGAATGGATGTTGAATTTTGTTGAATGCTTTTTAAGCATCTACTGAGAAGATCATATCATTTTTTCATTATGTTAATGTGGTGTATCACACTTACTGATTTGTGTATGTTCAAACATCCTTTCATCCCAGGGATAAATTTCATATGATCATGGTGAATGATCCTTTTAATGTACTACTGAATTTGGTTTGCTAGAATTTTACTGAGAATTTTTGCATCTATCTTCATCAGGGATAATGACCTGTGGCTTTCTTTACGTAGTTCCTTTTCTGGTTTTTGGTTTAAGGAAAATGTTGGCCTTGTAAAATGAGTTTGGGAGTGTTTCTTTCTCTTCAATTTTTGGAGAAAACTTGAGAAGGATTGATGTTAATTCTTTTATTTTTTTTAAGATTTTATTTATTTATTTGACAGACACAGATCACAAGTAGGCAGAGAGGCAGACAGAGAGAGTCACCCAGGTGCCCCATGATGTTAATTCTTCAAATGTTTGGCAAAATCCACCAATGAAGTCATTCAGCCCTGAGTTTTTCTTTATTGGGAGATTTTTATTAGTGATTCAATATCCTTACTAGTTACTCATCTAGTCAAATTTTCTATTTCTTCCTGATTCAGTCTTGATGAGCTACACATTTCTAAGAATTTTTCCATTTCTTCTAGGTTGTCTGATATATTGGCATGGAGTTTTTCTTAGTAGTCTCATAATTCTTTGAATTTCCGTGCTATCAGTTATAATGCCTCTTTTTTCATTTATAATTTCATTGATTTGGGTTCTTTCCCTTTTTATCCTGGTTAGTCTAGCTAAGGGTTTGTCAATTTTGTTTATCTTTTCAAAGAACTAACTGCTAGTGTGGTTTATCTTTCCTACTATTCTCTATTTATCTTTGCTTTAATCTTTATTATTTCCTTCTTCTGAAAGTTTTGGGCTCAGTTTGTTCTCCTTTTTCTAGTTCCTCAAGCCATAGAGTTAGGTTGTTTATTTGGGATATTTCTTGCTTCTTAACGGAGTCTTGTTGCTATGAACTTCTCTCTTGGAACTGATTTTGCTGTAGCCCATAAGCTCCAATGTGGTTCCACTTTCATTTGTCTCCGAACATTTTTTCCTCTTTAATTTCGTTTTTGAGTCATTGGACCTGGATATCCATTTCTCAGGTTTGGAAAATTTCAGCCATTACTGCTTAAAATACACTTTCTGTCCTTTACTCTTTTTCTTTTCCTTCTGGAATTCCCACAAAGCATTGTTTCTTTCCATTCTGTTCTATAATTCCTATAGGGTTTCTTTATTTTAAAAAATTTTTTTTTGTCTTTTTGCTTCTCTGACTGGCTAATTTCCAATGTCCTATCCTCCAGATCACTAACTCTTTCTTCTACATGGTGAGTCTACTTTTGAAACTCTCCATTAAGTCTTCAGTTCAGTTACTGTGTTTTTTAACTCTAGAATTACTGCTTGGGTTTTTTTTATTTTTTTATTTTTTCAGTGTTCCAAGATTCATTGTTTATGCACGACACCCAGTGCTCCATGCAGTACGTGCCCTCCTTAATATCCACCACCAGGTTCACCCATCTCCCCCACTCTTCTCCCCTCCAAACCCCTCAATTTGTTTCTCAGAGTCCACAGTTTCTCATGCTTCATCTCCTCCTCTGATTTACCCCAATTCACTTTTCCTTTACTTCTCCTAATGTGCTTCATGTTATTCCTTATGTTCACAAGTAAGTGAAACCATATGATAGTTGACTTTCTCTGCTTGACTTATTTCACTCAGCATAATCTCTTCCAGTCCCATCCACGATGATACAAAAGCTGGGTATTCATCCTTTCTGATGGAGGCATAATGCTCCATAGTGTATATGCATCACATCTTCCTTATCCATCCGTCTACTGAAGGGTATCTTGGTTCTTTCCACAGTTTGTTGACTGTGGCCATCACTGCTATGAACATTGGGGTACATGTGACCCTTCTTTTCACTATATCTGTATCTTTGGAGTAAGTACCCAGTAGTGCCATTGCAGAGTCATAGGGAAGCTCTATTTTTAATTTCTTGAGGAATCTCCACACTGTTCTCCAAAGAGGCTGCACCAGCTTGCATTCCCACCAACAGTGTAAGAGGGTTCCCCTTTCTCCACATCCTCTCCAACACTTGTTATTTCCTGTCTTGTTGATTTTGGCCATTCTGACTGGTATAAGGTGGTATCTCAGTGTGGTTTTGATTTGAATCTCCCTGATGGCAAGTGATGATGAACACTCTTTCATGTGGTTTGATGGTTGCTATTACCTTGTCACACTTCTGGTTCTGTTCATGTGTAGTTTTCCTAATTTCATTTACTTGTCTGTGTTTTCTTGTAGTTCACTAAACTTCCTTAAGAGGTTTATTCTGAGTTCTTAGTCTGACAATTCATAGATCTTGATTTTCTTAGGGTATTTGGAGCTATATTATTTTCCCCATATTTATATGATTATTTCTTATGATCCATGATTCTTTACATCAGTATCTTGTGCACTTGAGTAACGAGGCTTATCTTTAAGACTACCAGTTTGCTTTGGCAGAGACAGTTCTTTACCAGTTAGCTAAGTTTGGGTTTCTGTGTGTGTCTGATGGTAATGTCTTTAGGCAAGTGGAGCCTGCTCTTATGGTCTATTTTGAGGTGAGGCAACTGTTTGAGCTCCAAAGATGAGGATGGGCGTGCCACCAGCTGAGAACAGTTGGATAGGACTGCTGGCTTGTTTCCCTATGCACATGAAATTCTAGGATGGACTCTGCAGGTGCATGAATTCTCTGGTGAGGCTTACTAGAGTGTTGGACTGGGTACCACATACTACAGATGGGACTATGAATTAGTTTTCTCGCTCTGTCAGAGCAGCAGGCAGCTCCTTGTTTGGGGGCTCAAATCAGTCCTAAGTGTACCCTGAATTCCCTGGCCAGGTGAGGCCACTGGTTTGCTCTGACGATGAGGGAATCCACAAACAATGCTCTCTGTTCAAATGCCACTGTATGTGGTGTTGTTGGATGATCTATGCAGCTTCTTTTGTGCCCTGGTATGGTTCCGTGGTTGGACAAGCTGAAGGCTGTACTCAGCAATGAGTGGGACTGTGAATTAGGTTCCCAGCCTGGGTATAGCAAGAAAAGCAGCTCAAAACCACAAAACCTCTATGATTGTTGTCCTAACTTAAGCCAGTCCACACCCTAAGTTGCAAACTGTCTTCTCTGTCTGCTTTTCTCTTAGCTTGAATGCCACTGGGTTACAGAGCTTCCTAGAGTTGTCTCCAGCTCTCTGGTCTCATGGAGCCAGAAGATATTCTCCATAGTGCATGGAGCTATAACCCAGTCCCACTGCATGGGTGGGTAGGGGGAAGGACCACTTCACGATACTCTCAATTTCCCAAATAGGATCTCTGGCTGGGAGGGGCCAGGAGATACCCTCAGCCTTGGCTATGAATTAATCCCTGTGCTTATGCATAGCCTCCATGCCCAGTACTGGCTTTGCTCTGCAGGTGAGCAGCTCTCCCTGCCCACTTCTTGTCCTGGGCACCACCATGTTTTCTTTTGCCACCTGAGGAACCAGTAGCTCAGGGTAGACCTCTCTTCATTGTGCTGTGTTATTCTGGGGCAAAGCAATGTAGTCACATGTAGTTTCTTCCCTTATCCTTCTAATGCAGTCTTTCTTGGTCTCTGAGGTGCTGGGGGAGGGGGAGGTTTCAGGCTCCCCCCTGTGTTGTAGAATTCACTCAGTGGTGTGTTGTTCTTGAATAATTGTTCTTGGGAGAGGGAGTGAAGTCGGGAATGACCTATTTTGACATCTTACTGAAGTCACTCTCTCCATAACGCATTCTTACTTTCAGTTAACAGAGGCATTCATACTTTTTCAATTAATCTGCTTCTTCAGAGTGATTCCTGCTAGTTCTGATAATAAGGGGAGAATGAAACTATATTTAAAAAAATAATAGTGTGATTGGATGAAAAACTGGGGATGAGTATTACAGTGACCTAAGATTGACATCAACAGGGAAAGCCACTGGCATGCATCATCTTAAAGTGCCCCAAACAGCACAGGGGCCAGTTCTCCTTCCTCTCTGTCAAGTGTGGTGGCTACTAAACACCAGAGCCACAGATGCCTGAGCTGGTAAGACAATGGTGAACCCCTGAAAGGACTCTGCAGCATGAGTCCCCTCTCCTTTACCCTCACATCAGGTTGCTGTCTATGCTTCTGCTCATTATCATCTCTACCAGGATTGAGGCAGGGTGTTGAGCAGCTTTTCTGCCTGTAAACCCCAGATCACTGAAACTAGTATCTCTCACAAAACATGAATCTTATCAAGTATGTCCATTTAGTTTCATGTCTTAGACCAAGCCTTAAATGAGCCCTCCCTTGCGGTCAGCTGTCTCATCTTCACTGACATCAGTGAGAACGGGAGCAAGAGGCTATCAAGCAGCCAGACAGTGGGGAACGCCTTGCCATTACAGCTCCAGCTGAGCTTTGGGGAAATGTAGGTACTGATGTGCTAGCTCAGTGGCTGCAGCTTGAACTTGCTTTTAGGTTCGAAGTAAATACAGCTTTTCTTTACATCACCTGTGTCATTCTAAATAATGGATGTGCACCTGGGAAATTGTGCATGAATAAAACTTCTGTAAAGCTGAATATTATTCTCCCACTGAAAGACTTCTTGGACTTAAAGCTGCTTTATCTTCAAGGATAAATAAATATTCTTCAATATACAGAGGAGTCCTTCCATCATTCATGTTATTTACAGGCATTTCCATGGAATTCAGAAGAAAGGGAAAACCAAAGTATTTTCTCGACCTCCCTCGGCCCTGGGTGGTGTCTCTGGCAGCTGTCGCTTCTCCTCCAGGGCTCCAAGTCACACTTGAAAATCCCACTGCAGTTCCAGTTTTCACCAGATGTTCACAGGAGTTCTATCACCTGTCACTCTGCAACTTCCCTCAGCTGCAAATTTGTGTCTTACCATCCTCACCTGTCACATCTCAACAATTTCCTGATAGTGTAACCAATGCTCTGTGTTAAGTTCTGCTTTAAATATATTGACAGTTGTTTCTACCCTCTTGGTTGGCCCCTGGCTGATACAGTTCCCAGAAAGACAAGGGACTTCACAGTTTTGGCAGCTGTCTCTTCATTTGCCAGGTAAGCCTCTCCAGACACTTCAGATCGCTAGCCATACTGAACCAAAGTTAGCTCAAATCACCTTCTCACTTTGGTATTTTTCTTGGACTAGTTTTGAAAGCTTCTGCCAGAATAGCAGTTAAGTAATGAGACATGGCAATTATTACTTCAGGATTTAGACTTTGGGCACATGATTTGTTGGAAATCAGTATTAAAGTGCTCTGAGTAGTCAGCACCATGGCCAGATCCAGAAGGCCACAGACAAAAGTGGAAGCCAGGAAAGACTTTAATGGAAATTTATTCAGGGATGGGAGAGAGAGAAACTGGACAGCTTATCATTTTTGCTTGTAGCGCCTCTCTTCAATTGGTATCCAATATCTGTACTTCTCTGCCATATACAGACCAAACAACTAAGAAGACAGGTGTTGGCACATGCCGCAAGCCTCTGGGAATTGTTAACATTGAAATGATCTCTACAACCTGTCCTGGAAATTAGTTACCACCATCCATCAAATACAAGATGCTTTTAATTAGAAGACATGTCCTTATTTTATGGACCATCAAGAAAGAATAAAAAAGATGACCAATTAAACTTTGATACCTTACTTTCTCACTACATCTCAATTTTATGAGTCACATCCCAATTTTGGATATGTTAAAATGCAAGCAATAAAAGTGGCTTAGAATATTAAATGTAGCATTGGCTCTGGTTTGGGCACCTAACTCTTCCTGAACCAGATAAACTGTTTAAGGGTCTTGTCATTCTAGAAAACCCCAAGGCTTAGGATCTTGTGCAGAGCATCCATCAATAAAAGTTACAGATAGCCCTCTGGTCATATCCATTATTGGTCCCAAATATCTCTTTGACCATGTCAGTGGTTACAAAAGAGCCTGATACTAAACATGCCTTCTGTAGAACTATAACATGGGTGATACCTCCATTTCCTCAATGATGATGTGATGGAATTATAATTAATGAGGTCTTAAATTCCCTTCAACTTGATCTTCTAAACGAAAGGGGGAAATACAAGCACATATGCTGTCCGGTTATGACCACTATATTGACCAGTTGCTCTCAAGGAATTTTTCCGTCCCCAGGGTTATCTGCAAATGTATGAAGGCTCTTTGTCTCATTGGCACAATGTCTGATGACCTCACGGCATTTAGCAGATGGACGCCATAGATGCAAACCAGCAAACTGTCTCACCCAAAATGCCAGTAGGGCTCATGCTCAAGTAGCTAACTGAGACCTTCTCAGAAAGCATTTATGATAGTATACACACACCTCTGAGCTTATGCTCTGTTTCCATAATGATTATTTTTCTAATTTTATTATAACATTTTAATGCCAATAGCATAGAGGGGAGATAGCCAGACTGCCCCTTAGGCAACGCCTAAAGAACCCCCCCAAAGCCTTGGCATTTGCTATCTAGATGAATATCTGGACCTTAACATTCTCCCATGTACTTCTCAAGTTTTACCTCTTCTGGTGCAGGGTGTGACCAGTCCCACACATAAGGCAATAATTCCCTGCACGAGCTGAGATAAGAGGAACCACAGGCTTCCCATAGTCCTGTTACATTACTCACAAATCTTCCCATGGAGTTATGACTCACTTTCCAGGTGCCTCTCGCTGGAACATGCTGAGAGAAAGGACAGCGTCAGAGAAATAAACCTCGCGAGAATTTAGATCAATGACTTCATGTTACAGAGGAGGATACAGAGTTCCAGATAGGTGAAGGAACTCATCCGAGACCATACACCCACTATTAGCTGCTCCCAATCCAGGCTGCCAACCTGTTGGCTCAGAGTCCAGTGCCACCCGGAGTGTCTGTCATAGGTGGTGAAAATACAAAGTCCTCGATGGTGCTGATCAGACAGCTAAACGACACCTTAGTGTAAAATGTTACTGACTCACTGCCCAGAGAGCGAACTATTCTTTTCCCCCTTCTGCAGTCAAATGCTCTACCACTGAGCTATACCCCCTCTTTCCCCTCTTCTGAATACTTCAGTAGGTATCTCCCAGGAATAAGAATATGCTTTCATAACCATAGTAAAACTGTCAACATTAAAAAGTGACATTATTACATTATAAATCCGAATCTTTATTTTGCTATGATATCCTATGATATCCTCCTTCTCAAGTTCCAACCCAGGAACCCACGCTGCAATTAGTTGTTGGGGCTCCTTAATCTTCTCCAGTCTGGGACAGTCCTTCAACCTTTGACATTCATGGGCCTTCATGTTTGAAAAATACAGGACAGTTATCTTGTACAACATTTACCAATTTGGGCTGACCTGAGGTCTCCTCGTTATTAGTTTTAAGTTACATGTTTTTGGTTGGAGCCACAGGAGTGATGTTGTGGAAAGAGGTAATTCTTGCTAATCTCATACACTCAATTTATAGAGTTAAACATTACCCCTCAACATTTGTTAATAGAACATTTTTCTAAAGGGAACTATTCCATCTTTGGGGCTTACTGAGTATGTAGATGCAGTATTTATTTGTTTTTTGGTACGGGTCTTCATCTTTTCATAAGTCCTAAAAGATACTGTCTTAAACATAAGCAGTTGCATAAATTATAAAGTATGGGAGATCAGGTAGAGCAGGGAGTAACTCTAGAAAACACTTTCTCAAGGATGTTGTAGGAAATAAATCTTTAAATCAGCTTCTTTGCTGATTACTGTCTTCTTTACACTAAAGAAGGACTTCAAAGTCATACTCTGCTTCACTGAGAGTTCTGTTTAGTTGGGTTCTGTGACCCTACATATGATGCAAAATTAGAGGCATTATTAAATCTGAATAATCCCAATTCCCCTACTTAAACTAATATAAAAGGCATTTTTTACCTGTTCTGAACATTATAAATTCTAAAGCTTATAATCTGAGAATTGTAGCCTTCAGTATACTCTGAAACAAGTTATTCCCACTACTAGAAATTTGCCTACACAGACCACCCACTGCACGGAGGGCATCATGGTGACTGAAACCAGGACGTCATCTGCATCTGACCAACACTCTCAAGAGAGATCTCTCAGACAAGGAGGAAGAGAAAGCTCCTTCTGCTGTCCTTCCTGATACTTGGGCACATCCAAGGTCAAAGCAGATGAACTGGGTGGGGGAAGTTCTATAAAAAGCCTCCCTGAATCATGGTGGAGGAAGAGTTGGGGATATGCTCCTGAGCTAGAGCAGCAAAGGGTCTCAGTTGAGGGCGTGGAGAGTCCCGTGGGAGGCTTGACATTCTGGCAAGATGTGCTGCCTTGGCTGAAGACCTCCACATCGGGAGTCACTGTGTCCAAGCTCAAAGACTCAGAGCTCATCCAAGAAAGGGAGGCACTTCCATTTCTTTTTCAACCTGGGAAGAGCATCAGAAAATGCCAGTGTGTGGTTCTACCAGCCCTCTGAAAGGAAAACCAGGTCTCCATGAGTCTTGCTTATGTAGAACATGGAGTAGACTTACAGAATCCCACAGAACCATGAGACAACAGCAAAGGAAGGAATGGTGGAGGGTGAACACTCCTTTGTACTATTTTCAGGGGTGGGGGGCAGGCGTCTGGTGTCACTGCCTCATCTCCTGAGGAAACACTACTTCTGCTGAGGTGAGGAGTTTCCTAGGAGCGGCCTGTTGTCTATGAAGAAAATAAACACAATTCAAATAACCTGACTGCCCCAACACATAATTCTAGACGAATTCTTGGAGAAAATGCTAGAACCAATGGAATGTAACCAATGTTACATTCCCTTTGGCATGTTCCACTTTGCAGAGATTGTGTTTGGTGTCCTTTGTCCCTCCTTCAAGAACCTGAATTCCCTTTTGTCACACCCCAGCTGTTAGATGACGTAATGCCAGCTGTGGTTCCTCGCATCCCTGTCAAGCAGCCTTACACACAGCTTCTCATCCATATGAAAAGGGCACTGTGGTGAGTCACGGAGGCATCCTTGGAGTGTCACAACGTTTTGGGTTTCATCACTCTCCTTTGCCAGTGTATGAACAGGCTGTCACAAGGACCAGCAGAAGTCCCTAGTGCTTGTGTAGTGATGACAAGCTCTCTTTACTGAGCATTTACTTTGTGACAAACGCTTTATATTAGCCTATTGCAAGCATCACAACTGGCCATTTTGCAAGTGAGGGAAAGGAAATGAAAGTGTTTACCCAAGGTCACCAGCTATCAGGAAGAAGAACAAGAAATTAAATCCAGTGTCCACAACCCCCAAAGTCTTGGTTTTAAAATACTGTCTTAGCTCAATCACTGACTAATCTGTTCCTCATCAATTTCTCTCTTCTCTAAAATCATGTCGGGGCACCTGGCTGGCTCAGTAGGTGAAATGCCTGCCTTCGGCTCAGGTCATGATCCCAGAGTCCCAGGTTTGAGCCCCACATCAGGCTCCCTGCTCAGTGGGGAGTCTGCTTCTCCCTCTGCCCTTCACCCCACTCATGTTCTCTCTTGCTCTCTCTCTTCAAATAAATAAAAAAAATCTTTAAAAAAATCATTTGAAATAAAATCTTAAAAAAAAATAAAATAAAATAAAATAAAAAATAAAAAAATCATTTGAACACTTAAAATGTACATCAAATCACTGTCCATTTATTCAGACAATAATTAATTGCCTGCTGCCAAATTCAAAAGGGTGTTAGAGTCCATCCAACGTATCATTACGTTCTCTGGCAAGCAGTCTGAGGCTGGCCCCAGAGGATGGGCTCAGGTACCACCTGAATGAATGACTTCAGAGGTGATGGTAAGAAAGAGGGACTTGCAGAATGTGTGTGCGTGTGTGTGCATGTGTGTGTGTGTCATTTATTCCTCAGAATCAGGGTTAAAAGGAATTTCAGTAACTGTTTCATCCAAGTCATGTATCTCATGCCCACATGCTTTCATATCTATCCATTCATAGTATGGGTAGGGATGCAGCAAGAAATATGGGCAGACAGGAGATACTAGTCACAATCTGAGGTGGATGGGACAAGAAAAAAGCCCCACTCTGCCATAGGATTATTCTAGAAGGAAAAAAAGGGAGTTGGGAATCACCACTTAACACTTCAGGGCTCAATTAGGGTCTGGGTTCACACGTTTCCTGGTGGAATCACAGTAATACACAGCTGTCCCAGGGTGAGATTTAGATCCATTTCTGTAGACAGTGGTCACTAACAAGGACAGAAGCCCACTGCTCCAGCTAAGGCAACTCATATCTGATAGGCTCTATGGGCTACCCTAGTTCAGTACTTCTCAAACTTTACAGGCAACAGACTCAGGTTTCTGTCTCCTACCCCCCCCATTAAATAGGTCAGAGTAGGGACTAAAAACCCGCGATTCTAGGAGCACCTGGATGGCTCAAGCATCTGACTCTTGGATTCAGCTCAGGTCATGATCTCAGGGTCCTGAGATTGGGCTCCATGCTCCCAAGGAGTCTGCTTATTCCCCGTATTCTCTCTCTCTCCCTCTCTCTCTCGCACAGAAATAAATAAAATCTTAAAAACTAATTCACATTTCTAACATATTTCCTGCGGAACATTCTTTGAGAACCACTGCCCTACTTGATGTAAGCCTGTTTCATTTATTTGCTTCCCCAAAGCCATGTAAACTCTGACAACATCAGTGAAGACACTGGTGAAAAACTACTTAGGATTAAACCTTCATTGTTTCTGTGATTCTCAGATCCATGCCTGGCCTCCCTCTTGAACCTGAGACAGATGTGTGCGACTGCCCCCCAGATGTCCACATCCCCATTGTCCACAAAAAATTTCCAATTCAACATGCCTCACCTGAATCCATTATCAAGCTTCTTCTCTGAACGTCTATCTCTGCTTCTGTTACCACATTCGTATGGGTCAGACACCCCAAAGACATCCTCGATTTCTACTTTTCTTCCTATCTGTAACATCAGTTAATTCTAGAATTTAAGCTCCCCAGTGGCAGATGTTTGGCCCATTTTGTTCACCACCCTGTCCCCAGCACTCAGAACAATGTCTGGGATGACATGTAGGGATTCACTAGGTGTTGAATGAATAAATGAAGGGATGAATTCTCCAAAAGCCCCTCCCCAATCTGGGGTTGAGTTCAAGCCTTCATGTCTCCTGGGGACACTGAAGTAGCCTCCAGCCCAGCTCCCTACTTCTGCAATGTCACCCCAACTCTGCCCAACCCTCCATACTTCCCTGTTGGAAGCACAAAGTGAGAAGCCTCACAGCTGTATTTACAAACTTCTGATCAGACTTGTTTAACCATCAAAATATATCCAAGTAAGATACACAATACCCTTCAAGTTTTGGCATCAATCCTGCCCTTCACGCCAGCACTGGGATCTCCGTCCCCCAGAGGAACCCTCCATTCCAGCCCCTCCTTCTATGGTGGGATACAACCCTACTTCTGTGACTCGGTGCCCACGAAGCTACAATATTCTTTCCAGCAACTTACTCATCTACCTTTCATCATCTGAAAATGACCTATTCTACCAACCCCCAAGTGCACTTTCCAAAGAGTGCCCTGATCCCTGTGCCCCAAAACACAGACTCACACCCCAAGGGGGAATTACTGATCCCATTTCTGTGATCTGAGCACTTCCTGTCTCTATTGAAACACACATGCAGATTACATTTTACTGTAATGATTTTGTTACAGGAGTTCCTTCTCCACTGAAGAACTGGAGTGTGTGTAAACCCAGACGTGGTTTCCCTTCCTTGCTAATATCTAACCCAGCATCTGACAGGCCCTCGAATGTCTGTTGAACTTGCCTCGTTTTAATTTAGTTAGCATCAATCAGACAGTAAGGAATAAACAGCCACGGACTTAGGGAGACTAATTCTTTGAGGTCTTCACCAGCAAGGCCAAGCCCAAAACTAAAGTAATTACTGGGCAGATAATTCATGAAAGAAGGAAAATCATTTGCATTTGAATGATCTAGCGAGGATTTTCTGCTTGTTGATGTTTCTGGAATTTTTCAAATAATGGCTTCAATTCTTTGATTCTTTCATAGAGTGGAGAGTAGGCCAGAAAGTTAATCTGTCAATCACTCTCCCATCTGAAACCAGGCAACTTACAGCCGTTTCTGCTGGAAGAGAAAAATTCAGTGGAAACCAAGTTTTAGAATGCTGTCAAGCACGAGCTCAAAGTGGCTGCAAGGTTCAGAGTAGGCACTCTGAAAAGCTTCCGAGGGCCCCAGGGAGCCCTGCAGTGCTCTCCTGCGATTTAAACAACTTCACATCTGGCTATTATGTATTTAGGCCCTTAGAATTCTCGCGCTTGCAGCCAGGGAGGCAGGCGGCAGGCAGGGAGGGAGAACACAGTGATCCTCCCCGACCCCCGTTGCCCGAGCAGGCACGAATCCCCCAAGCAAACCCCAAACCCAAGCGAGAAAGAAAGTCTGGTTTCGCGGGCACATAGGTCTGTGTGTCTGTCTCTCGGTGTGTGTGCAGAGGCGGGGGCGTGGGGGCAAGAAGAAGGTAATCTCAGTCCCCCCAAAATCAGCAACATGACCCCCCCTTTTAACACGCACACAAGCAAGCCTGCGCGCGCGCACACACACACACACACACACACTCACGCACGCACACGCACACGCACAAGCACACAAATCCCCAGCACCTGCTTCGGAGCCCTCTCTCCCAGGCTGGCCCGGAGGCGCGGCTCCACCAGAAGCGACGGGCGGATTTACCGTGGCATTACTTTTAATTAAGTCCGCGGCGCGGGCGGAGGGGGGGCGCGGGGTGGGCCCTAATCCCGGGCCCGCCTGACGTCACCTGGGAACGGGCGGCGCGGGCAGCGGGGACCGCGGCGACCCCGCGGCGACCCGGCGCGCCTCCGCCCGCGCGGGGCTTTGCTCCGCGGGAATTAAGGGAAGGAGAAATGTTAGTACACTTTTAATTGGAAACCGAGTTCTTCTTTCAGGGCGGCTTGTTTACTCAGGATCGGGCATTAGAACTCAGGGGAGGCTCTAATTGAAGTGACGGCTTTGGAGATTATGGGGAACATATGGCCCCACCGCCGGGCTCTTTATCTGCATTTTCTCATCAAACTGCGGGCCGGCCGGGGGTGCTTCTGGGCCCGCCCTCGTCCGTCTCCGAAGGGTCTTTGAAGAGCGGGAGGGCGGCGGGGCGACTGCGGCCCGTCCTGGACGGCGCCCGGCTCCCTGGCACCCAGTGCCCGACGCGGGCTCCCGCCCAGCGCCAGAGGGAACAGGTGCGCCCCAGAGAAAGGCCACTGGACCGCCAACCTCCGAGCTGCGGCGTCGTTCAGACCCCTGTGGGCCTCCGCAGGAGGGAGTTGCCAGGGTAACGGCCCTTCCCACTGGCTGCCTAAGCGGCCTTGCCAAGCCCATGCCCTGAAGGGAGATGGCAGGAACACAATTCCTTTTCTCCCTGTCTGCCTCTCACCAACCGACCAACCACTGACCAACCATCTTTCTGTACACCTTGCAGCCTCCAGCACCGACCACCAGCCGCTGGCACCCCCGCCAGACTGCCTCTTGTTTCTCGAGCTGCTGGTTAACCGAATCTGAAACATGATTAAGTTTGAATTTCCGATAAGCAATCATTTTATATTGCATGAGACATCCTTGAACACATGGCTTATAAAAACTCAGATTTAACTAGATTTTTGTTTGCTACATCTTATAACTCTGCTTATTACTGAGGAAACGGCTGCCTTATGTTTTAATTCCAGAATCTCCTTTGTTAGCCCCACAGCTCTGCCACTAGGTGAAAACACTGATTGAGGTCCCGGACTCCATCCCCCTGACCTTCACCTCCTGCTGGGGCAGTGGTTCTCAACCTTCAGCTGTACAGGAGGGAGCATTAAAAAAAAACTAACCAGAAGCCCAGGAGCACCCCAGTCCATTTATATACTCAAGACCCCCAATCCATAGAAGCCCAAGTATTTGTTTAAATACATAAGAATAAGTCTCATAGGGTGAGTACTTTGAAGAGTCACTGTCATCTGAGCCATAATTTTGCTTATCTATTTGATTATTGGCTGTCCCCCTCCACTAGGATATGAGCGGCACCTCTAGCCAGTCTTACACAGTCCATGCTCAAAGTATTTACTCATTAGTCAGATCTCATATACTTCTATAGGTTCCCTCATGCCCCAGACCCAGTCCTTGCCTAATGCAGGTACTCAGCAAATTCCCACACACAGAACAGATGCTGAGTTGGTTCAAGCCACTACCTTACCACACTCACAGATTCCCAAGAAATTTCCCGACCCTCACCGTGAATACCAGCTTGGTCCATTCATCAGTGGAATGTGGTTCCTGCATGCACACGCATCACAACTCACAAATCCCTGCTCAGAATCACCAAGAAAAAGGAAGCATGCTCCTGGGTCCCAGGGAGCAAACGTGGATTTGGACCAGTAAGAATCCAAGTGGTTTAGTTTAAGAACTAAACTGTCTGGTTTTCCATATCCTTTACAGCACCAAATGCCCTTAAAGTGCTCAGAGGAAGCTGTAGCCTGGTTTGTGACCAAACCTTCAGTAAAGTGGACTCCGGGGTTTCTCCTAGGTCACTGACATCATGATACAGGGAAATACTGGAGGTGGTTCTCCCCTTTGCTCAGTATATGGTCTAAAACCTCTTTGGATCCATCGTGAAACCTCTGGGTTGGAAGTCTATGAGTGATGGGCTTGGCTGGCATGGCAGTGCAAGGAAATCAGCATCTTCCCTGCACTTAACCCCACAACCTTTCCTGCATGATCGTAAACAGAGTCTCCGGGTCATTTAGCTCAAGTAATGAAAAGTCAAGTCATACGCTGGGTCTCCATGGCCAGAGACTTCATTCCTAACGTTCACTAGTCACACTGCAAAGTCCTGCCATTGTACTCAAAAAGGATCCAGTAGAAAGATGGAGAGATAGAGGGGCACTTGGGTAGCTCAGCCGGTTAGGCATCTGACTGTTGCTTCTCGCTCAGGTCATGGTTTTAGGTTCCTGAGATCAAGCCCGTGTTAGTCTCTGTGCTCAATGTGGAGTCTGTTTGCCGCTTCCCACTGCAATCCTCCCCCCGGCAATCTCTCTCTCATAAATAAAATCTTAAAAAAAAAAAAAAAAAAAGATGGACAGGGGTACAATGTCAACACTGCCACTTGAAAAATATATCTGAGTGCATTTCTCCTGAAAGTGGGGTCAGAACAGATGGTAGGATGTTGCAGATCAGCAAAGCCTATTAGAAGTTTTGATATTGACTGATTTACTCTCTGTTGTACTTTTATTCACTTAATTAATGAGGGCTGTGGGTTGCACAGCTGATACCTCTCATCTGGACAAAAATGTCAAATTGGCTTTTCCTACAACCATCAGATCGCCACAGGAGCAGAAGTTTGATGAATCATTGTAAAACAAAACAAAACCAGTAAATTTCTTGTGTGCACTTTCCAAGTACTTCCATATTTCTACACCATGTTGTCTTTGGATCCTTCCAAGCCTCCTACGTCCTTACAAGAGACGCCCATGAGAAGTATAGCAATAGTGATTAATTATTAAGGAGGATCTGGAGTTAGAGAAGAAGGTGAATTTTTGACTGATTCGAAAGGGAGTGTAAACTTATTTTCATAGACCTCACATTTTTATCGATTGGACAGCACAGCATAGTGCTTAATGATACAGGTTCTGGAGCTGGGCTGCCCTAGTTTCAATTCTGGCTCCTTCAATTACTAGCTATAGGATCTTAAACAAATTAAAGATTTTTCCATGGTCTCCTTCCTCATCTGAAGAATGGGAATAATCATAACATTGCCTTCCACATCAGCTTGACATGAGGTTAGATTAGCTCATTTGTTTACAGTGCCTAAGGCACTACTTGGTGCAGAGTAAGGGCTCCAAATTTGTTAACATCATCATCATGTGAACATCACAAGGATTGGTGATCAATTTTTTTCTTCAATGATTTTTCATTTCAAGGATTTGATCAAT
This sequence comes from Neogale vison, assembly GCF_020171115.1. Taxonomy (NCBI): domain Eukaryota; kingdom Metazoa; phylum Chordata; class Mammalia; order Carnivora; family Mustelidae; genus Neogale; species Neogale vison. The sequence goes on from NC_058100.1 coordinate 8,827,757, forward strand.
TTTTCTCTTCAATGATCAAATTGATCCATTTGATCAATTTTTTTCTTCCAGGGATTGTGCAAGGGAGATGAATGCACTCGGCACACTATGACTGGTTAAATACGCTCTGAAAGAAAGGCACTACTTTTAAATGATGGTTTCTACTAAAATGATTAAGGGTGAGCAGAGACCCAAAATTAAATTACAGTTGACAGAAAAGAGATAAAGCACCGCCTGAGTTTGTACATTGCCTGTAACTTTTCAAGCACGAAAGATAAACTCTGCCCCACTCACAATTAGAGCAGAGGCTGAGTATCAAGTGTCCTGACTTGGTAATTGGTAGAATTAAGTTCTTATTCTGGCTTATCCCCGACTCAAGTATCCTGTGTCCTTATTTCTCCATCCATAATATGAAGACAAAACAAATACACGGAAAGACTAAGGTTCAGAACAGAGAAGAAGCACAGAGCCCCAGACCGAGGGCAACAAATAATTCTGTAGTCAATTTCACGGCAGCAATACTAGCAAGAGACAAAACCTGATTTTGGAAACAAAGTAAAGAGCTCAGGCAATTATAACTTTCTCTTCCCTACTATCCAGAGATGCCAGATTAATAAATCAGAAAATGTCCACAAAGATCTTTGTGTTAGTCATGAAATAAATACGTGTACTTTTCATGTCCCCTTGATAATGCTAACAACAATGAAAGCAGGTAAGTTATTGTGTGTTTACTCTGGGCAGGGCATGGGGCCAAGTCGTTGAGGGCACATGATCTCTTCTGTGTCTTTGGTCTTATTCCCAGCACCTGACATAAGTGGGTATATATAGAAGATTAAAACATAGTTATTGGCTTGGAATTTGAAGAATCCATATACCAATTCTAAAAGCTGGGGATAGGGTTTATAAGTAAATTGCCCTTAAAGCCATATTTTTGGAACTTCAGGTCACTATCCTTTGGTGGGTTATGACATTAAAAGAGATAAGACTACAATTTAAAAATAAGTAGAATAAAAAATATCGACATGTAGACAGTAAGTTGATCTAAGTGGTGAAACTTTATTTCATACACACACACACAAATGTGTATAACAGGTCATGATAAAATATATGTTTTTTTTTTTTTTTTGCCAATCTGTAGCTATAATTTTCCAGAAAACGTTGCTGGGGAGTCTTCTGAAAACACCACTTTACAGGAAAATAAATAAATAAATAAAGTACAATTGAAATATGTTTTTTTAAAGAACTATACTACTTATCAAAGTATTTTAATATCTAGTAAGGTTTTTGTTGTTTTAATGGCTCACCCCTTTGTTTCTTAAAGGAAAGAATGACGAAACTAGCTTCGAGGCTGTCCATTTTCCCAGCTCTCAGCCTCTTTGTCTCGCTCTATATCAGGACCCCACTGCTCCCCTGGCATCAGGAGGTTGGCTTTGAAATGTTTCTCTGAATTGCATTGTTCAGGACTCTTGAACTCATCTGCCCTTCTTTTTCTGCAACTGAAACACAGCATTTAGCACAGAGCCGAGGACCATGCAGGCATCTATAAGAAATCTCTTTTGAGTTAAAGGTTGATAAGGTGGCTGCCCAGAAGGATATAAATAGATTACACTGGGTAACACAGCGATCCTAACAGGCCAATTCAGGAACACAATGAATTCACTAACAGGTAACTGTCAGGTTCAATGTCTTTCCTGGACTCAAAGACTAGTGCTGCAGAAGAGAAACGTAATCCACTCCAAATCAATTCATCTGAAGGTGGGAGATACACCACCACCCTCGGACCAAGAAGCACGAAGAGAGCCACCCCAGGATGACCACATCCCAGAATCTGTCAGCTTTAGGAATAAGAAGATACTTGGGGACTCAAAAGAGCTCAAATCAGAATCCCTCCAAACCTCAGTTCCCCAGTCCATAAAAGAATGGTAGCACAGGTCAACACATGCTTTCTGTTCCTGCTTGAAATTCACATTAAGTCCCAGAAGTGACCACAAGACTGTGTCCTCCTGGCCTTCTGCACGGACTTTCCAGAATGCAGGATGAGCTCCAGTGTTCAGAGACTGGGGAGCCCCTCTGAGACGTGTGGGCCCACGGGGTGACTCAGTCCACCTGTAGTTTGCACATCCTAGCCACGCAAAATCACAGGCCCTCTCTCTCTGTACTACCCTCAAATGGTCCCAGGTTAGCTATCCAGAAGCATCTGAAACAGAACACCAAAGACAGAAGATGAGATGTCTGTAAAATGATGGCTCTTTGGTGAAGTGCATGTGTGAGCCACAAAGCTCCCCAGCCCTTGCACTGGAAGATAAGACCAATGCCTGCCATTTACTGGACATGGACCAAGTTTCAGGCCCTTGATCGCTTCTCACTGACTCGGAAAGAGTCCTGGGAAGGGGAAGAAACTTTCCCAAGGTCACAGGGAGTGCTGGGACTATAAGGCAAGACTCAGCTACAGACCTAACTTTAGACCCCACAGCCTTTGCATTAGCATTTGGAAGATGACACTTCCTCATACCTCCTGCTGACTTTTTCTTTCAAATCTTGCATTCCGAAATTCATGACCACGAACGGACAAGTCCTATAATCCTATAGGACAGTCAGACATTTTCCAAAACCTACGAGGTAACCACTACCCCTCTGCTCTAATTTACTGGAGACCAAGAGTTCCAAGATAGGTTGAAAGAAATGCTTCTATCACTAATTAAAAAAAAAAATCAGTTCCAAGGCTGTGGAAGGAAATTAAAACAAATGCCTAAACCTGACCCAGAAAAGAAGGGGAAAGAGATGCATGGAATGATTAGAGTGACAAGAGAATCATCTGAATCTCCCAAATGAGCAACAGCCCATATCCTCAGAAAAATTAAGAAGGAAGAAGGATCCCCAAACTTCAGGATGTGTAAAGAATCTGCTTTCCAGCCCCAGTAACAAGAAGCCATACTGGAGATCGATGCTTCTCTACTACGGCTCTCAGAGGCTAACAGGAACAGGACAGAGTTAATTTATTCACACAATAAGAAAACGTGTCCTGAGCACCTGTTTGCATACCAGGCACCGTGAAAAGGCCCGGTGAGTGTCAGCCACAAGGCAAGAAGGGGCAGAGCCTCCCCAAGCAATCCGGACAACTGGAAAAACAGAAGCCACGGAATCGCTGTATTTATCTGAAACATAAAACCTCCTTTGCAGAAAGACAGCCTCATGATGGGGCCTTCATGGCCCAGGGCTTCCTCTGGGAAAATCCCTCCGCAAAAGCAGAGCACCGGAGAGAGCCCCGCCTTAACCTGCCTTACCCTTCAATTCTCAGAAGATAAAGGGAAGAATGGAGGACCAACCAAGGATCAACTTGCTTGGGCTTTGGTTCTGACCAAGAAAGAGTCAGTAAACTGAGAGGAATTACGGATTTGAAATTGGGAAGAATATAATGGCCAAGGAATGGATGCTGGGCATAATCTAAAATGCATGCTGGTCCTCAAGAAAGAAAACCTTAAAATGGTAAATGAACACACCCCAGAAAGAACGAGCCAAAAACACAGCCTGAGTCCCTGGTGAGGGGCGAGAAAAGGAAATAAAATATAAAAGATGTTGTTGGAGGGAGAGGCAAAAACAATGCAATTCTGACTAGACATTCCTTGGTGATCCCAAAAATGAATAAGAAGGAAAATCAATTTAACATAAAAATAACAAAAAACTAAACACAACTTGGTATCCTGGACTGGATTGAATCCTGGGATGCATAAAGACATTAGTGGAAAATCTTGTGAAATCAAGGCATAGCTTTTGTTTCTATTGTCTAGTGAACAGTACTGGATGATGTTAACTTCTTAGTTCACATGACACACTTATGAAAACATACAGGTCAGTGTGATACACTGACATTAGGGGAAGCCAGCTAAAGGCTATATGACAATTTATCTTACTTTGCAACTGTTCCATAAATCTAAAATTTTATTTCAAAATAAAATTTTTTAAAACTGCTGCACAAGACACTCTAAGATGACCTCTGATGTCAAAATATGAAGACGGTAGATAACTAAGACATGCAACATGGTCCAGCCAGGAGGAGCTATGATTGCCCAGGATCAGCCCCCAAAGCCCCACCCCCACCCAGGTCAACAAAGCCAATGAAATCATGGGCCACCTCAATAGAACCAGACATGCATGACAAGGAGCAGTAATAGCACTGTGCTAGTTTAGACCACGTGTTAAAGACGTCATGTCCTTCTGGATGGTACCTTCTAGAGAGACTGCCGTGTGTCCAGATAGAGCACTCTCTTCCACGGGACAGTTGGAAGAAGGGGGAAGAATGCAACAGGACAAGAGAGGACCCAGGGAGTAAAAGAATCTCTGTCTGTAATGCAAAGGGTTGCCATGTGTCAGGGAGACTGGCTGATTTTGTGAGTTCTAGAAAGTACAACCAAGGCCAACACTGGGGTTGCACATGGAGACAGACACTGGGGCTCTAACAATTCCAACAATCCACACTCAGAATGTGAGGCCAAGCATTCCCCATGGTTGGAGACACCCCAACAGAGGCCTCGTGAGCATCTGATGGGAGAGCGAACTGGAGAGCCTCTCAAGCCCGTGTGATTCTCTGACGGAGGAGGAAAGCACAGGGATGAACTTCCCTAGGTCAGTCCTGGAGGCCCCGGGCATCCCTGTTGCCCAGTCAGCCCAGAGAAAATTGTCAGACTCCAGCTACGAATTCCATCCTTCCTGAGAGATTGCTTCCAGGCCACTGGCAAGCAGGGAGAAGGATGAAAGCTTTCTGGCCACACCAGAGAAGAGACCCAGCAGCTGAAGTTCTCCGAATTTGCTGTCCCTTAGAGCTGCGGATGTGTCCCACGCTTTTCTGTAAGTCAGAACAGTCAGCATCAGAAAGCCACAGATTCCAGAATCCTCCATTTAAGCGGCCCTAAGGGATGCTGGTCTTGTCTTCCACCCACTGTGATTAAAATGTGAAGAGTCAAGCCTTTCCACTTCTCATAAAGGGTCTAGTCTGCCCCTTGGTGGATGCCAAAATCTGTCATTTTGTCCCCATGACACGGGTCTGCACCCTTGGATAGGACTCCCCTACTTCCCTTAGCTTTATTTTCATAGAACCAAAAATACAGAGTTTCTTTAGGCATTTATGGTTCCATAAGGTAGCCGCTGTCCTCTGGACCCTCCCCCTACTTCGTCAGTGATGTCCGAAAATGCATTACTTAGGGGTGCCTGGGTAGCTCAGTGGGTTAAAGCCTCTGCCTTCGGCTCAGGTCATGATCCCAGGGTCCTGGGATCGAGCCCCGCATCGGACTCTTTGCTCAGCGAGGAGACTGCTTCCCCCCCACCCTCTGCCTGCCTCTCTGCCTACTTGTGATCTCTCTGTCAAATAAATACATCTTTAAAAATAAAATAAAATAAAATGCACTACTTAAAATGAGACCAAGACCTAAATGCCCACTAAGCCATACAAAGCTGGAGCAATAGTTGCATGTCAGGGATCAGGGACATTACAGTTGTATTAACACATGATTCCTTGTGGCTCCCACCGACCCTGTGCCCAACGAAACCCCCAATTCCAGGGTGGAATTCCGCCCCGACAGGCCCTATACCATGTCATCACTATTGAATTTCGGAAGCCAGTGGCTCCATTTCTTCTTGCTGACTTTGTGCTCTTCTGTGAGCTTGTCAAAATCTTCTTGAACCTGGAGAATCTTAGCTGCCCACCCTCCTTCCCTGCCAGCTTTGTGTCATCAGCAAATCCAAGCAACCTGACATCCATGTCTTCATCTAAGTCATTGATAAAAACCGTAAAGATGACGACCCATTCAATCATTCACTTGGCAAATATTTACCAAGTACCTAGGAAAGGGAGAGCACCCAGGACGGATAGAAGAGGCGAAATTGTGTTTGTGCTGGGATGCGTCCTAAAATTGTTTGCTTTCTGTAAGCCCCCCCCACATGGGGAGGACTCCTTTCCTCGAAGATTTAATTCTGCTCATTAAGTACTTATTGATCACTTCCTCCTGGCATCAGGCTAAGCTTTGCTGAGGGAACAAAGGAATGAAAACCTACAACCCTGATTCTTAGAAGCTTATCCTCTCCTTAGTGAGGCAGGATTTGGCCCATGGCGTTTTATGATGTCAGACAGGCAATATTTATGTAATTGATGAAATGAGTGGTATAGAACTTGTACTTGGTTCTAAGTGAAACTCTGATATCATTCTGCTTAAAGCGATTAACCAAGGATAGATTTTTCAAGTCGAAGGGACAATGGTGTCTTCTCAGACCATTCCCCTCTCCCATCACGCCAATATTAGTTTCGACGAGTGGACCACCCACCTCTTCAAGTAGATTTACTCTTCGTTAGCTCTAATAATTAAGATGACATTCTAACACTTCCCATGTTGAGTCCGAATTGCTGGACTTTACCTTCCTATCTATAATGTAAATACTCAGTGATTTTGTTAAATAATTGAATGAATTCCAAGTCTGCCCTCTGAAGTTAGAAATAGGTCCGATCCAACCCTGGGAAGATGACAATTATGTCCTCGTGTCGTCTTTCCTTTTCTAGCCTAAAAAGCTATACTTCCTTCATCTGACGTGATTTAGGGATCTCCCCACCCCCCACATCATTTCTCGTCATTCCCATTCTGAATCCATCCCTGGCATAAAGCAAGCACTCAAGGTACGTCAGTCAGCTGTCAGCCGAATGAATGTGCATATAAATGAGCCAGAAAACTCTATTGGGTCTGCAGCAGCCTCAGAAGAAAATGCTCGCAACTGAACGTGCTGCTCAAAACGGGGTCAGAAAAGGGAAAGCAGCTAGCAGTTCCCATGCTCTGAACATTTTATTTCTACAGATGCTGCTCAGATCCAGCTTTTTTTGTTGTTGTTGTTCTTTGCACAGGGGGTGGGACGTGGGATACGGTACATTCATGCCTCATCCTAACTCTGTAGTCAATTAAAATCTGGGCATCTTGAACACAGGGCCAACTGCATAACTTCAACTGCATAGTCAAGCCTCACACAATCGTGCCAGCCAGGGCTAGACCACAGCACGTCTTTCCATGTGAGAAAGAATGGCATGTCCCTCTGGGTGTGCCTATCTTTTCAAAGTCACACTGGCATTTTGATCACCATAGCGCCTAAGCCCTTTAGGAATCTGAAGATTTTGCAATATTCTGGGAAGGAGGCCTCAGTGGCTGGGGACACCTAAAGAGGGAATCCAGGCCGAGCTGACCTTCTTATACGGAGTGGAGGCCGTGAAGTTTGGTTCAGAAGGAGCCCAATTACCCCAGCAGGATATTCCTGAAGTGGCAGGGGCAGTGTTCCTGTAAAGGAGAAACAGCTTCTGCCTGAATTAAGACAAATCCAGGAAAACGTGAAGACAGGCTGAGCTGGGATTGTCCAGGGGTCCGCTTACAAGCAGAGTCAGGCAAGAAGAACCAGCAGGGAGGTCAGAGATGCAAAACGGCTGCCTATGAATTTCCGCTGCTGGCAGGTGTGCGTCCCCACCAGCCTAGAGTGCGTGCCAGGCTTCTCCCGCAATAAAACTGTCAGGGAGGCATGACCTTCGTGACTTTACAGTTATGGAAACTGAGGCTTAGGGAGGTTCTGGAAGCTGTCCGCAGTCATATGGCTCTAAGCAGTGCAGCCAGCAGGTGGAGGGGGTTGGCGGGTAGGGGTGGCCCCACCCCACCTGTCCCCAAAGTCCCTGGATACAAGCGTCTTGCCATGTGCTTTTGTTTCAAGAGTTTACTCTCTCCTGTAAGAGTTTACCAAGCACCCTGAGTGTTCCAGGCCTGTGCTAAGCCCTGGGGACACGGTGGCAAAAGAGACACATGCCGTCCCTCTCAGGGCTTAGCGCTTGGCAAGAACAACAAAGAGCCAGAAAAGCAAATGCAATAAAGTGGGGTGAGTGGCCCAGGAGGAAGAGCCAAGGGTCAACTCAGCCACAGGGAGGAAGAGTCATCCCTGGGGCAAGAGCCCCGAGACCGAGGCTGAAAGAACATGCCAGCAAGACTCCAGAGTCCAGGAGAGGGGCAGAGGGAAAATGAGAGTTTAAGGCCCGGAGCTGAGCGGGAGACGCTGATGGGCTGGGGTCCAGCCAGGCTGAGGAAGAGCGGGAGGTCTCAGAGGCCCCCCGAGAGGCTGAAGAGGTGGGCAGCAGGAGGTTACAGTCATGTTCTGGGGGCTGGAATGACAGTGGCAATGGCAAGAGTCAGGAAGGCCACGTGGCTCTCAGGGATCCGGGGAAGGGAGGGGCGGAGCCAGACAAACGTGGCGCGGTGGGGACAGACACGTGCTCAAGCTGGACACTTAATTCAATTTCTCTGGCCTTCCAGAACCCGCTCTGTGCAGTTGCTGGAGCTCCCCATCCCCTCTCTCCCCCGCTCTGAGGCAGGAAGGGTGGGGGTCAGCTGGGCGGTACAACTACATTCCGGCTCCTTTCTCTCCATGACCCGCCGAGCCTCAGGTAGGTTCCAGCTTTCCACATGACAGACGGAGAAACAGACCGAAAGACTGGTTCCCATGCCTCCTTTCCCTTTAACAGTATCATATATCTACCCCCAGCAGGGCCTTGTGGGGCGGGCGGTATACCTCCCTTCCTCCGGGCTTTGGGTTTGCACTTTTCACTTGCTTTAGCCAGTGGACTGTTAGCCCACGTGACAGGACCAGAGGCTTGAAATGCACTCGTAAGGTTGTCCCTTCCGTCGCCGCCAAGAGAAGACCCTGCCCGTGGCTGCTGTGTCTCAAGCCAGTATCCTGGCGTGAACCACGCCGAGCAGAACCGAGCCTGCTCTGCAGCCCGGAGCTCAGCTCGGCAGATCCCAGGTGACTTGCAGACCCTCAGCCTGACTCGAAGTCCCTCCCGTTAGCCTGTGAACACGCGTGCTCCCTGTCGTGCACCACGAAATTTGGAGGTCACGCATCACACGGCGTCCTCACAACAATTCCTGACCAGTAAGACATCCCTCCAGCCACAAAGACACCGCCTGGGATGCACACAGCTGCTCTGCCACGGGGCTGGGCTTCTGGGGAGAGAGCGGTGCAGACCGTGAGCTCACCCCACTGTCCCACACCCCCACCCCCACCAGAAATCCCTGCTGCCCTCCGCGCGGCACTCACCTGAGTCTGACGCTGCCGGGCTCACCAGGCTGAGTAGCTCCCGCTCCTTCTCATAGTCCCCTTTGCAGAGCAGCTGCCCCTCCTTCAGGACAAACTCGTCGCCCTTCTGCAGCTGCCGCTCACAGACACAGCAGCAGAAACAGCTCAGGTGGTACACGCTCTTCTGGGCCCGCATGACGAACTCATTGGGCGCGATCGCCTCGAAGCAGCCCCCACATTTGACCGCAAACAGCCTGGCGGCAGGGGAGAAAGGGAAGCAAGGTCGTTGAGAAAAGTCTGATCGGGCCCAGCTACCCTCCCACCGCCCACAAGAAAGACTCCAAGAAGTGGGGTCAAGACGGTCGGAATGGAATACCCCGGAAATCCGGGTGATGTATTCCCCGACGGGGTGGAACCGAAGAGTTCAGGGAGTGCCTCACGGAGGCTTAAGAAAAGCAGAGGCAGAGGCGCTGGGAGCAGTCTGAGCCCAGGGTGTGACCCGTGTGCATGTAGGACACAGTGTTTCCCAAACGGAGGTCTGCACCTGGGTGCCAGGAGGCTGCCCGGAATCCCTGGGGAAGCTTATTGTTGAAACCAAATAAAAGGACCACAAACGTCCACATCTCCTCCTATCAGTATACAAAAGGGGGGGCCCAGAATGTGCCTCTAGCAAGCTGGCCGGGGCGTTCTGATGCGTCATCTGGTTTTTGAGACAGAAACTGCAATCCAGATTCCCGAGCTGGCATTCCATGCATGCCGCCTCCCTCTCGGCACTGCTCACTTCATTTCAGTTATTTCCAACAAACCACATAGAGGGAGCCCATCTATGCCCAGCCAAAGCAGCAGGTACTAGCGGATGCCATGGTGAGTAAAAGAAAATGCCTTTCGGAAATGAGCTCAGGCTAATGGCTCGTCCAAGTAATGGTTTTAGGGGCACAGAACAACCAGGGGCGCAGAGGGCAATTTGCATTTTGCCATGAGGTCTGGAAATCTCCATCAAAAGAAAGACAGGAAGGCGGGCAGGCTGATGGCAGAACAGGGCCGGAGGAAGGGATCCCAGGCATAGGGAACAGCCTGTGTGAAGCCCAGGGAGCTCCAAGCATGCTGGAGGAGGGGGGAGGCGGGGGAGGCCAGAGCATGCTGGAGGAGGGGTGCCTCCAGAAGGGGAGCTGGGGAGGCCCGTCGTAACCGCTCACACGCTCAGGCTGGACATCACTGGCAAGGGATGGGAAGTCGCTGAACAAATTTTAACATGCTAAGAGCCCTGTTGAGGCAAAGGAATTCTCTGTAGCATGAAGGGTAGAGTGGAAGTGGAGGCAGACGAGGGAAGGAAAGCCGCTGCCAGTGACAAGGGCCAGCACTAGCGGGTGGCAGCAGGGAACCAGAGAGGTGGGGACAGGAGCCGCAGCATGGGTACGGGTAGCGTGGGGGGTTGGTTCCCAGGCTCCTGGAAGTCAGAGCTGGCGGCGATGGTGATGTCGCCACACCTGCCCACATTTCTGATTCCTGCCGCTGGGCCGATTAAGGCCATTCTGCCCCCCTGAGAGGACTATCCTTCCCTCCTGCGAGGCCCATTTTTTCGTTTAATCTAGTGGAATCCCACCCACCCTTCAGAACACAGCAGCTCCCAGCTTCTTGAATCCTGCCCCCACCTGCCCTGCCCTGGTCTGGTCTGAAGCAACCGCCCCTCCTTCAAACACCTTTGCGTGATCTGTCTGGGCTGCACACTCAGTAGCCCCCTGGAGGGGGTTCAAGATACCAAACGTGTGGCATCTAGGTACCTCAGTTGGTTAAGTGTCTGACTCTTAGTCTTGGCTCAGGTCGTGAACCTAGGGTTGTTAAAATCGAGCCCGGCACTGGGCTTCACCCTGAGCGCAAAGTCTGCTTGAGATCCTCTCCTGCTCCCATCCCCCCCACTCATGCTCTCTCTCTCTCTCTCTCTCTCTCTCTCAAATAAATAAACAAAGTCTTTAAAAAAAAAAAAAAAAAAGGCAGCGAGATCCAGAGGCTGCAGTCTGCTACCGGCTATACCGGTAAAATCACCAGCGGGGCTCGTCCCCTCTGCACCTCTGTCCCCGGCATGTCGCTAAGGGGTTAGGCCAGACCACCTCTCCCAGCTTCAGAAACCTTAGGGGAATTGCTCCCTCCTGCTGACTTGAAACATCTTAATCTCGTCTTGTCCTTTCACTTCACCCGTGCTTGGAACGTCTCCTGCCAACAGCCTATATTGCAAGAAGACTGTGGAAAATTCTATAACCCACAACCTCTTGTGCATGGTGGGTACTCAGTAAAGGTTGGTTTGACTTGACCCATGGATCTAGCTCGTTCTCCTCAAATAACACGTGTAAAGAGCCTCCCAAAGGGGCTGCCACACAGTAGATCCCAATAAAAGTAACTCTTCTCCTCGACCCTCCTTGCCAACCCAAATCAGTAACAGTTCAGGCTAGTCTGAGACAGACGAAAATTTAAAGAAGATCTATTTCTTCTTTTAAATTGCCTCACGATAACATAACTGTCTCTGGCAACCCCTTAGGCATAAGCACAGAGACAATACACCCTGAAACTATCTCTGGGATTCACTCCTTATAGCAGTCATTTTTTTTATATCTTCAAAACAAACAAATTGTTTGTTTGTTTTTGTTTGTTTCAATAGTAGCACAACAGGCAGAAAAGAATCTCTCTCAAAACCACTCTCTTAGGACACCTGGGTGGCTCGGTCAGTTAAGCATCTGCCTCCAGCTCAGGTCATGATCCCCCTGGGATCAAGCCCTGCTTGGGCCCCGCTGCTCAGTGGGAAGTCTGCTTCTCCCTCTCCCCCTGCTGCTCCCCCTGCTTGTGCTCTCTGACAAGTAAATAAATAAAATCTTCAACACACACACACTCTCTCTGTTTGTCTTCACATACCAGAAGGGTCAACAGACACAGGCCGTTCAAACGGTTTAGGGTGAGGACGGCAGCAGGGGGCAATGGATGGCCAGAGTACGGAAAACTCCCCGCCCCTCCTCTCTTTGCAAAGACAGACACAAGCAGACTCGGGCTCTGCTAAGGAGCCCCTGGCTGGTGGGGGCTGGGGAGACAGAATAACAGAAGAGCACGTTCTCATAGAAGAGCCAACCACCATCATGGCCGAAATGCGGCCAACCCCGTCTCAAAGGCTCGCTCACACGTTCACTTACGGGTCTACTCTTCTTGCCACTTGTTGGTTCATTGGGAAGCCCGTCCCATGCACCAGGAGGGGAGGAGCCACCGCCCCGGCAACATTCACGTGCGTAAACAAGGCTCTATGGACGAGTATATGTGTCCTCTCAGTGTCAGGCACTGTTGTAGGCACATAATTGTCCAAAACCAAGTCCCCAGCCCCTGGGAGCTCACAGGCCACTGAGAGAAACTACAGACAAACAAACAAAATACAAATAATGTCTGCCCACAGAGACTTACCTGTGGGAAACGGGATATAACGACACTACAATGTCTGGTCAATGCAAAATAGGAAGGCGTCAAGCCAGTGTGTGTTGAGAACAGAATCACTTCCCAGCTCTACAGCCGTCCTAGCTCGTGACTCCCAGTGTGTTTACCGTGGAAGCTTCCTGGACGAAGGGAACAATACTGAGGGCGAAGAGGAAGAGAAGGAGGGGTGCCCAAGGAGGGGCTGCACATGGGTTGGCCAAAGAAAAATGGAAGCCATTCGAAGTCTTCGGGTGAAGGAAGCCCAGGCTTAGAAAAGAGAATGAAGCGGCTTCCCACGAACACAGCCTGCCAGGACAGAGGCCAGCCGGCAGGTGATTCCATCCCAGCTCGGGATCAGGAACGAACGGATAAGCTTGCATTCTCTCTCTCTCAACCCAGGCCTGGAGCCCGCACACCGGCCCCTCCCCCACCTGCCTGGCCATCAGGAGCACATGAGAAACCCCCTGCCCTCTGCCTCTCGACTTCCAAGGGGCCGGTGGGGCTCTTTCGCCCCCGACAAGGTACGCAACAGCCCTGAGCCACGACCCCAGACACCAGCAGCCCTGCCTGTTCCTTCCCCCTTCCTCCAGCTGCCCAGTGGGGTTGTGATCTCCATAGCCAACCTCAGGGCACACCAGTCCCCTGAACATTTGCCTTTCCTTCCTGCCCCCATGCTGGATGCCATGCCTCGTGCAGAAAAATCACCCAGTTCATCCCCGGCCCCTAGTCCCCAGTCACTGTTTGCCAACCTGAGCAAACTAATCAATGCTCTTCCAGGAGCTGGTCAAAGGCCCTTTGTCCCCGAAGCCCTCCTTCTCCTCCCCTTCCCCCGGAATGAACTGTTAAACAGACTCAAGGCAAACGCGCCCAGGGAGTCAACAAGCTCTCGAGACCGCGGCCCCAGGTGGCAGCATCTGTGCTTGTCTAGCTTCTACCCTGTTAATCCCCTCCCCTTTCTCCACCCTTCCTAATTCCATCCCCCTCTCCTAAAAATTTCCCCCAAGTTGGAGAAGGGAGGGTCGGGGGAGCTCTACAAAGAAAGCCCACCGTGTTGACTCGGGAGCGGCTGGAGGAAGTGGCAGGAGCTGTCTGGGCTCCAATCCTGAAACGGTCACAGGAAGGGGGAGCACAGACCTGTGTCGGTCCCTTCTCTCCACCAGCTCGCCTGCTCTGGGTAAGGACCAGGTCAGCCTCACCTCGCTACCTTGACTCTTGTTACCCTCCCTAACCCTCGAGCAGTCCAAGGAGAAGAGGCTCAGGCCGTCCACCACCTGTGTGCCAGATGTGTACACAGCTGTCCGGGTACCACTGTGGACCCAGCTGCCGACAGCACACCTCCCACAAGTTGTTTTCTCTAAGGCTCAGACAAGCAGAGAAAAGGATTTGTTCAAAAGTCCAGGTCGTAATTAAAACACAGCCTGTCTCTTCCCAATGCCCTGGATGGCGTCCCCCATGGTTCCTTCCCCTTCTGCATGCTAATGAGACCTTGCTCTGGGTTCAGAGCCCGGCAGACTGGCCATGCCCTTGAAAAGCTAGACAAGGTTTCCAGAAGGGTTGAGCTCTTCTAGGCATACATCATAACTCCCAAATGTTCCTACCATTATAAATCTCCTGCCCCTCAAAATTCTTCAAATGGTTCCTTATCTCCTCTTCGCATTGGATTCCCTCACCTATAAAATGGGCACAATGCCCTCTAGCTCATGGAAAAGCCCCCAGGGCAGTGCCCATCCCAGAGACGGAGCCCACAGTTAGCACGTTCCTTTCTCTAGTGAATGCCCTTGGCATGGTCCACAGCCCAGGCTGCCCTGGCCTCAGGCGGCTTCCAGGCTCCAGCAGGCAACAGACTCTGAGCAAAGACCACAGTGCCCTGCGTCCGCAGTCTGCAGGAGGGAAAGTCCCAGAGAGGCACACGAGGAGAGACCCACCCGCTTGGCTGAGGGGTCCCGGAATCTTTGGTCTTGTCCCCCGCTCCTTCTCCTTCTCTCCCCTCCCGCTGGCACTTTCCCACACCCTCTACCTCAATTCCATTCAAGGTCCTGCTTCCCTCATCTCATAGGATCCCCGAGCTACGAGACGGACACCTTCCCGTTCTAGTGGGAGAGCCCGAGTTGGCAGGCTCCGACTCTTGCAAGCAGTTGGCAGTAGGACGTGGAGCAAAGCGCTTCACCTTTTGCAGCTTCCATTTGCTCAGATACATAATGACGCCAGCGCTGTGGGATCAGTGCAGACGAGATGAGAATGGGATGGGGGTGGGGGGGTACTTCGTCATCTATCAGGGTGGCAAGTGCTTGCATCTGTCTGATTTGCCCTGCCTCTGCATTTTGATCTTTGGGGATATTTTTTGGCCCCCAAATGGCAACGTATGCTTAGGAGTTTCCCGAGTCCCATCCTGGGAGAGCAGTGTGAGCTCGTCTCCCCACCTGTCTCCGCTTCGAGGGGGTGTGACTTCTTCTCCCAGGAGTGAGGTCCTGCCCCAGGGGCAGGGGGGACGAAGGGTGCCATCCGGACAAAGCACAGGCCTGACACAAAGCATATGCCCCACTACCACGGCCGGGGGACTGGGAGGGAAGGCAGACCCAGCCGCAGCCCCCCTGCCCCGTGCTGGTGGGCAGGGGGTGGGGAGAGGGCAGAGCAGAGAAGTACATGACAGGAGCAGGGGGACCAGGGCTCGAGGGCTCCCCCCGTACCGACCGCCCGCGGAAAAGCCACCATCCCTCCCCTTTGTCTCAAATGGCCAAGCACGGCTTAGGTCGGTCGGTGTCAGACCATGAGCGGAGCGGCTGCAGAGGGGGCGAGTCTCTATTCCTCATGCCTCCTCCCTCCACGCCTGGCAGCCAGCACAGCCCACGCCGCCGCGACCCCAGTGCAGGTCTCCAGAAGGTGTGCTGGCGTGACACGGGCACCTGCGGTCATTCTCCAGAACCGCGTCGTTCTCATTCAGATTTATGTACGTGTAGGCATGAAGATCTATAAAAATACAAACAAAGGCTTAAAGAGATCGTGTGCGGGCTCACAAACACACGACACACACATCTGCACACCCCAGCTACAAGCAACTCGCTCTAAAAAGGATCCCTCTGGATATTTTTCTAGAAAAGATGTTGAAGGAAGAAAGCCGTGTGCCCCTAAGGCACACTCGAAACCCACTAGGGCTACGTAATTTCTTAATTCGCTCCCATTCTTCTAATTCACGATTCTGTCACAGGGTCGGGAATCCCACTCTGCGGCTCAGGAGACGAGGGCACTGCAAGAAGCAGAGGTGGAGGCCTGCCGCCCGAGGATGTCCTCAGGAGCACGTCCAAGGCCGGCGGGAGGGAGGCACCGGAGCCTGGGAGTCACGGCCCAGGGGTCACGGCAGAAAGGCGGGACCTGCTGAAGGACCAGACACAGCGGCTCTGGCGCCGGCGGTGTGATCTGAGGAAAACCACCCCCCATTCCGAATGCTGGGGTCCTCACAGTCCGACCGTGTTCCAGCCTCCCAGTTATTTTACTCCAAAGGGAGAGAAGCTTGTGGAAGGGGGGGGGGTGGGGAAAGAATGAATCTCTACCAAATACCAACCTGGAGCCAACAGCTGTGGTAACCCTTCTCTGCTGTGGTAACCCTTCTCTCTAGCACCTCAGTGAACTTGTGAGGGGAAAGTAAGTAGAACCACCCTGTGAACTCAGTACCTCACTCAGCTTCCCTCATGAGGCTTCTCTCCCCCAGGAGAGAGACTGAGGCGTCTGACTCATAGACTCCTTCTTCCGCTTCTCACTGAGAGCCTCTCTAGCGCTGTTTCTACAGAAGAAATAAGGGAAAAGATCGAGCAGCTGAGATGGCTACGTCAGGGGACCCGTGGCCGAGTCCTGAGACTCTGCCCCCAACATGTGAGAGAAAGGCAAGGTTAGGAACCGAGCTGGTCCCTTCAGGCTACTCAGCTCTTGGGCCTCAGGGCACCTGAAGGGATCTGTGAGAGGGGTCTGTTCTCCAAAGATTTAGGTTAGGAATAAATTGTATTTGGGAGACCCCATAGGACCCAACACCCCCATGGGAAGAATCTTACACGAACTCCAAAATGACTGCAAAATGAGATAATTCTTGCTGGAACCCCCTTCACAGGGGAACCGCAGGGGGTCACTATTTTCAAGATACAGACAAAAATATAGTTCAGTGGGGTTGGGCCCAGGAAGACCCAGGGAAGCGCAGCCAGAGACAGACTGGTGTGGAAATAGGACCAAGAGGCAAGGTGATGTAGTGAAATAAACTTGGGTCCAAGTCCCTACTCTGCCACTTATTAGCCAGATGGTCTTGGTCAGGCTACAGTGGCATCAGTTTGCCTAACAGAGTGGGAATAAGAAAAGGACCTATCTCTCATAGAGTCCCAAGGAGAATTCATTGAACCAAGGCATTGACTCTGCTTAGCATAGTGCTTGGTGTGTGGAAAATCCTCAAAAAAAAATGGTAATTATTACCATGGTGGTAACGATGATGACAGAGAAAAAGATTTGAATATGAATATGAGAGAGAAATAAGTAAAAAAAAAAAAATGAGGAATCGCAGTGTTAGAGACTAGGAGAATCAGGATTGGATAAAGAAGTGTAGGGAGAGTGGTTCAGGACCAAGACCATGAACAATGCAAGATGTCAGAGGTCAGCTTTCCGGTGGTGCTGGCTGTGAACTTGGGGGGTCAGACCTGACAATATCATGGAACCAGGGACTGAGTTCCCACCTGCTGAAATGGCTTCAAGCGAGGGTTTCTCCATAGCCTGTCTCCACAGGATCTGTCTGGATCTCCCTAAGAGTCCTGGCACGGTTAGATGAAATGCTTTCTTGCTCTTGATATCAAAGTAAAACCCAAGAGGTCGGCTGAGGCTTCATACGCTTCTCAATATACCTGCTTTCTTCTCCTATTCTATGGCTTCCTTCAATCTCTCCCACCCCTGCCCCAGTCTCCCCCAGACGCCAGACACTAGATGCCCCGTCCTCCCTCCATCCACGTGAGAGCTGATGACACAACGTCTCCTACACAGGGACACTGCAAAACACGGCAGCCTCATGCAAACCCAGAACCATCTCGGGCCCTGAGATTCCCGAGGATTGAGCAGGAACGTTTGGAGAGCACCCATTAGGACATGGCAGAAGGTTCCCGAACAGAGTGTGTGTTTGGAAAGACTGAGATCTCCATTAACCTTGACCCAGAGTCCTGCAGACCTCCAAAGGAGCTTCTCAAGGCCTCCACACCATAGACAATTAAGTGGAAAGGTGGAAGGCCAAGTAAGTATGTGGAAAAACCCGAATTCTCATCGCAGGCCAACTGGCTGTGTACTTCTTTAGCCCCAACACACACACACACACACACACACACACACAATCAGAGCTGCTTTTAGCCTTAGACAGCTGGCAACTACAGATCACGCTACCTTGCTGCTGGCGCTACCAAAACTAGCTGTAATGGAATAGATGAACTTGTGGTTGAGAAAGCCAGAGAGGGGTCTTTTTGGAACTCTTCCCCTGAAGGCAGTCATCCGGCTTTCGCTCAGTTTCCACCCTCTCCACCAGGGGGCGGCATAGCAGCACGCATTAAGTGCCATGTTGACTTGGTAACTGAGGTCATCCAGGCACAGAGATGGGGATTGGCCCTAAGCCAAAACTGTCTGTCGGGGAAATCTGCTGCTGGGAGTCTGGGAGACCATGTGGCTACACTGAAGGAGAAGTGGTGAGAGAAGAGCATTCAAAAGTGTGGGGAAGCAAAAGCATGGCTTGTGGCCTTAGAAGCAGTGACACAAGCAACCTTGTCAGCTGGCTGAAGGTCTCTGTCCTTGAGGCTGAGCCAACACCACCACAATAAGCCACGGAGCCTGTGGGCCTGGGGCGGTGGGAAAGTCTGCAAGGACAATAGAAGTGGCAGGATCTTCTATAGGAGACAGTCTCAAGACTCTGCAGTGGGGAGAAAATGGAAAACAATAAGTGGCAGGCAGAGCCAATCAGAGTCTCTGTCTCCTCGGGGCTCCTGGGGAGCAGAGAGGAGGACCGGACAATGGGATGAGAACGGCTAAGGATGATGCCTGCATGTCCCGGAGGCTCCGTGAGGCGCTGGCCTCCCCGAGAAGCGGCAGGGGGATCACACATGGCTCGTCGCCCATCAAAAATACTGCGGGCCGTGGGCAGCTTTTACCTCGGAATGGTGCCCTAAGTACTTTCCTTGTCCTTACCAGGCATCTCTTCCCGAGCCAGCGCAACAGAATGACGAGAGCATGGCTTCGGGAGTCCGACAGCGCCCGGATGCAAATCTTGGTTCTGCCCTTGAGCATCTGGGTGAGTCTTAGACTCTCCTGGGGCCTCAGCCTCCTTATCCGTCAGTGAGATAGTTACTGTCTTACAAGATGCTCTGGAGATTAAATGAGACAATGGATTTGGAGTACCTGGCAAGGCCAGCTGCTGTCAGTAGCAACTGTTAACTCCCCTTATTGAAATCAAGTCACCGGATCTGCCATGGAAATATCTGTATAAGATCATTTATTTCAAGACAGACAACTGTGCCAGAAATAGAGCTTCATGTGTGTCCCAAGGCTTTGTTCTTTGGGACTATGACAAATTAAATCAAAACTTCAACAAGCCTTTCATACGTTGTTGGAGAACAGACCAACAGACAAATACAGAAGAACAGAGACTTGAGAGGAAACGGCATTTCATTCAGGCGACTATGGCTATGGTCCACACTAACCCAAGGTAAATATTGACATCAGCCAACTCCTGCCGACCGACACCCACCTCCACGCCCGACACCAGCATATGTTCAGGAAGTCGGCAGCTCCATGTTTAGCCAACCACAGCCAACAGTTGCTATTTGGTTAATGCTGACATTATCTGGCAAATATTTGGGACAGACCCTTGCCCCTTATCATTTCAGTTCTCAGATGACTGCTTCTTACTAAGGCTGCTGACCACTGCGTGGCCCTTCAGTAAGACACCCTACTCCTCGCCTTGCTCCCCTGTCAGAGCCTTCCCTCCCCCAAGAGATCAACCTCTCCCCTCCCTCACTTTAGAAATGGAAAGCCACCAAGGCCAGGGAACGATTGATGACCTACCCCAAATCACAGAGAACGTGGACATTACCGAGAGGGCCACCCAGAGGTTGAGGCTCGGTCAGCGATCAGAAATGGAAGAAATTACAATCAGCCCAAGCAAGGATGGAAATGTGTCTCCCTGGCTCTTCACCAGTACCCGAACCATTGAAGAAGTAGAAAGTGTGTGAGAGACGGTGTGTGTCCTGCTTATTAGCAGCTCTTTCCTTTCCTTCCCCCTCCCCCTCTTTACCAAAACCTGGAAAGCAGACGACGAGTCCGACCACAGAGCAAAAGACTGTGGTAAAGGCATGGATTCCAACGATCCAAGCCAAGGTGGCACAACTCATATTCTAGACATTCCATATTGTCGCACAGACAGTCAGAAATGGCAAGAAACATAAAACAGACATACAGAAAATATATGGTTCCTTTTGAGGGAGTTAAAGGTTTGGTTTCCTTTGAAAATTGTCAGTTTTCCTTTCCCTTCATCTCATTAGCCTCCTGGGACACTCTTAAACATACCCAGAAAACAACAGAGCAGAGGGAATGAGATATTTTTAGCTGATATTCCGGGCACAGATTCTTTTTGTTCCACAATTTTTGGCTTGGCTTGATGGCACGTGGCCAATACGATGTATATTCTTACAAAGACTGTATGCTTCCTGGACTCTGTGAGCAAGTGAGAGACAGAGACACCCACAGAGAGGGGGAGAGAGAGAGAGAGAGTTTGTGTGTTGTAACAGTAGGAAGGACAAGGACATTATTGATGATGTTTTGATGGGAAAGATTCTGAAATCCCAGCAGGGGGCAACACTGAGCTCTCCGTGAATTCTGTTTGCTTTTGTCACCTCCACTTTTCACAACTACCCCTGGGCCATACATCCAAAAGAAAAAAAAAGACATACTGTCACAACCCAAGAGCTCCCTACTGAATCAACAGAGACCATCAGTACAGTCTTAGGAACTAGACATACTCTGAAAACCAACAATTCTGTTCCTAAAGCATCTAGTACAGTGAGTAGCGCAAGGTAGTGTTTGAAACACTGACAGTTGTTACTGTTCTTGTGTGTACAACACCTGTTCTCAGGGATCATGCCATCTTCCAGGGCAGAAGGCAAAAGACAAACACTGACAAAGAATCTGAGTCAAAATCTCCTACACGGCATAGAAGCCACAAAGAGCTGCCATGTGGGACCTTCCCTTCCCACATGAGGGATGCATAATATCTCTGGACGATCTGAAGTCCCAGAATGCCTTTAGTTCAGAGATTTCAAACACGCGTGATCTTGTGTAACATCTCAGCTCTGATGTAAGGTGGGAGTCATATTCTATTATCCTCCTCACACAGGAGGTAAAATAGGAAAATAGCACTGTACAGAGACTCCCCAAGTCCAGCATTGGTGGAGCCTTGAGTACAAAAGTCAGGTGTCCCGAGCCTCCAATGCAACCTCTGTCCCATGAGATGACGTTGCCTTCCTTTCCAGTTAGACTCAAGGTGTCCGGAGAGTTCCAGAAAGGTTTCAGTGACATCTGAAACCCAGTGGAAATAAGACCATTCTTATGTCTTGTATTTGATCCTTTTTGTCTTTTAACTCTCTCCCCCTCCATCCCAACTCTCTCCCAATCCATTAAAAACCAGAAGACGCCATTCCCATTAGGATGGCTAAGATCAAAACAAAAACAAAACAAAAACCAGAAAACAACAAGCTTGGCAAGCATGTGGAGAACCTGGAACCCTGTGCACAGGTGGCTGCCAACTGGTGCATCTGCCAATGAAAACAGTATGGTAGTTCCTCAACAAATTAAAAACAGAATTACCGTACCACCCAGCAACGCTACTTCTAGGTATATGTAAATTTGAAGTAAGGACTCACAGAGGTGTTTGTACACTCACGTTCACAGCAGCGTGACTGACAAGAGTCAAAAGACAAAGGAAACCCAAGTGCCCATCAACAGAGGACTGGATTTTAAAAAGTGCGGCAGCTACGTTGGAATATTTTGAAATGGGCTATTATTCAACCTCGAAAAAAGGGGGGGGGAGGAAAGCCTGGCACACGCTACAACATAATGAGGATATTGTGCTCAAAGGTACAAGCCTATCACAAAAGGACAAATACAGTACGATTCTACTTACAGGAGGTAACCGGAAGACTCAAGTTCCTAGAGACAGAAAGTGGAATGGTGGTGGCCAGGGGCTCTGGGAAGAAGGGAAAAGGGAGCCTTTCAGTGGGTGTGGAGTTTCAGGATTGCAACATGTGAAGTTTTGTGGATGGTTGGTGGTAAGTGGTAGCACAATCCTGTGAAGATACCTAATGCCACGGAAATGTGCACTTAAAAATGCTTGAGATGGTAAATGTCATGTTAGGTGTTTTTCACTACAATTTCAACAAAATAAGGGCATCTGGGTGGCTCAGTTGGCTAAGTGTCTGCCTTTGGCTTGGGTCATGATCCCATTGTCCTGGGATCAAGTCCCACATCGGGCTCCCTGCTCAGCGGAGAGCCTACTTCTCCCTCTCCCACACCCCCTCCCTGTGCTCTCTATTAACTAAAGAAATAAAATATTTTTTACAAAATAAAAATAAAAAGATCAATTAAAAAATTTTTAACTGAAATAAACCATAATCTTTCATATTCTGCCTCCTACAGCCAAAATTTAGATGGCCAGCTTCCCAGGGGAAAAATTTCACCCACTAGACTCCCTGGCAGCTCAGAGTGGCCCTAGGAGGCAGTATATGGGATCCTGCTAGGGTTGGGGACAGGGCAGGAAGCTTTGGAAGAGCCATTATTCTTTTGATAACATGAGATTTAGCTGGTACAGACATTTCACTCTTTACCTTTTCCCTTATTTCTGCCTGGAATTAAATGTAACACTTGGAGACAAAACCACCCTCTTGGTCCTAAGAAAGTGAAAGCAACCTGTTAAGGATATATCCTAAAAGGAGAAAAGCCTGGATCCGTGAAAACAATCTTGAGCAGTTGCACTATCCTTGGACTTCCCTTTTTGGCTTCCTTGAAGTGAGAAAAATGAGACTCTTTGATGAACCCACTGTGGTCAGCATTCAGCTCTCTACAGGATGTCCCCTTTCCATTCAAGGTAGCGTGTCCCATGCCCTATCCAGGGCGACTTCTTCACCACGGCACTAGAACTTCTGTTTTCTATCTCCAGGTCCTCTCCTTCTGCTCTCCTTGGAGGCCAATCTAATCAGGCAGCTGTCGGACTCCTCCCAACAGAACTTTCTGGGGAAGGTCGTCCGTGACCTCCATTCTGCTCAGTCCTCATCACCCTGAGCCCATAAGCAGCATCTGACATGGCGACCACGCGGTGTCCAGGATCCCTCACTCTCCTGGTTTTCTTCCTGTCTCACTAGCCTCTCCTCCCTGGTCTCCTTGGCTTCCCCTCCGTAACCCTGAAGGGTTTCATCCCCTTCTCCAGTCTTACGACTCTTGGAGAGCTCATGTGGTCTCATCGCTTTAAATACCACGTCTGTGCTAAATGATTTGAAGTTTCTATCTCTATTCAGATCTCCCTCCCAAACCTAACTTGTGTATCCAACTACCTGCTCAGTTTCTTCATTTGGATCTCTAATCAAAATCTCCAATTTAATAAAACCAAAATAGAATTCTTGATCGTCACTCCCCCACCCCTCCTGTTGGCTCATACCTGCTCCAACGAACCACGCTCTCCCCTTTTCTGTTGATGGATGGCACCTCCACCTTCCTAGTTGCTCAAGGCAAACATCTCAGGATCATTTTTGACTCCTCCCCCTGCACACCTCGTATCCCTTCATCAACAAGCCATTGTGCTCCACCATTAAAATATAACCAGAATCTGATCACGTCTCGCGTCCTGCCCACTGCTCTGACTGCAGGCCACGCTTCCACACATCTTCCCTTGGATCACCCTGACAGTCTCCCAAAGGGACCACCTTCTTCCTCTTGCCACCCTCAAATACAGCTTCAATACAAGGTGATCTCACTAGGAACTAAATTAGATCATGTCCCTCATCTGTCAAAACTTACCCCATTTTGCAGATGAAAAAAAGAGAGGCTTACGAAGGCCTAAGTAGTTTGCTCAACTTTACACAGCTAGTAGTTGCGAATGCCAGGATTCGAATCACGTCTGTCAGTGCTAAAACCCACCAAGGATCCACTATACCACTGCCTAACTTAGCTCTGAGCGCTGTCCTCATCAAACGGTAGGATGGTACAGTATTTTGCAAATTAAAACTTCTATGCGACTGCAAAGCAACACCACCATCATTGTCAATCCACACTCCTCGTAAGTTAAACTGGACAAAGGTATCAACTTATATTGAAATATTTTACCTAGAAAGGCCAGGCCAGAGACTGGGCCACCACTTCTTTAAAGAAAGTCCAGGCTCTGAGATCAGTGATCCAGACTGGGTCTGACCCAGGAGAGCCTCAGCCTTGGAACTGGAGTGGAAACAAACAAATAGGAACTGGGTAGAAATACGAAGTCCGGGAGGAATGGTGGCAAGCGTGTAACGCCAGCCAGCACACACCCCCACCTCCGACCACAACATTCATGTGCAAGTCTAGGATGTAATTTTCATCTTGGATGCCTTTCATATGGCTCTGCTCCCCATATCCAGCTCCATTCAGGGGATTAGAGAACGGGGACAGTCACGAAGAGCTGAAGAACCACAAAAATTTCTGTGAAACAGGATTCCTGGTTTGAAATCACAATGCTGAGTTATGTGTACAGATGTGAGTGGGTTTCCCCTCCCCCCAGCGCGCACACACACACACACACACACACACGAGCGCGCTCCCTTCGACTGGGGATCTAGGCATACTAGGCCAGAAGTTTAAAAAAAATGGAAGAAAGAAAGTTCACAACAACCTCTCTCCACCATGGGAATGAACAAGGACAAGCTAGGCCATCTCCAGACCAGACCATGTCTTGAAGAGAGCATGAGCTTTCTGGAATGTCTTTTCGGCTCAGGGCAGGGAGCTCTCAGATCTATAAGGTGGGACCAGAGAGAGGGGCTGATGACGTAGCTCTCCAGCCCCCCACTTCTCAGAGACCTCCAGGTTCCCCATGACGAGCTGAAGGACAAAGAGGAAGCTGAAGACCTGTTCCTCCAAGCCAAAACAGAAGGCGGGAGGCTCCTCTTGCCAGAGAGAAGAGAAATGCCCGCTGTCATCACCGTGTGACTAGGCACAAAGGCCCGGGCTGGTTTGATCTTCTGGCAAAGGGGCTGTGGGGAAGCTACCTCTTGAAAGGCCTAAAGACACTGCCCCAGTCTGTCAGGAGGAAGGGACTTTCTCGGCAAAGGCAAGAACAACGCTGCGAATATTCAAACAGAGCCCCTCCTGGAGCCGGGCACACTTCTGCACTGCAAGGAAGGGGCCACATGTCCCACCCCCGCTGTGCAGAGAGATGCTCGCTGGAAAACAGTGTGGTGACTGTCACCGGCACTGGAACATATTGAGACCTAGACCACAGTCAGGGGCTGAACGCCTCTAAAACTAGGTCAGTCCTTCCACAAAGATAAATATTCTTCCCCCCAAACTGCAGTCATGAGAGAGGCAGAGACAACGAGGATTCGGTAAACACCACGATGCATTTTCAGCAACCAGAAAGCCACTCAGAGGTCACGACCAACTCATTACGGGCATGCTTGGGAGAAAAAAGTTATGAATTTTGCAGCATCCCCCACCAAGGGACATAAGGTCTTCCCAACTAGCAAATATTAAAGAGAAAGTTGGGAGACCTGCACTATAGATCACTGAATGGAAGGGTTTTGTTCATACTGTACCCGTAACAAGTATTTATTAAGTGATTAATAGTTCTAAAATTAATAGTTCTAACTGCTGGTATCGAGGCATGGTTCCAGGTGCTACGCATCTAACCGTGAATAAACCAGGCAAAACTCCCAGCCCTTGGAGTTTACCTTTGATGGAAAACAAACGGCACCAAATAAGATGTCAGATGAGCGCAACAAACAAAAATGCACGCATAAAAGTGGATGGAAAGTGTCAGGGGCGGCCAGTTGCAATTTTCCCTGAGGGGCTGATGTTGGAGCAAAGACTCGAAGGGGCTGGTAAGGAGGGAGCCCCTCCCCCACTGCCTGTTGGAAGAACATTCCAGGCAGACAGAACAGCAGGTGCAGAGGCCCTGGGGCAGAAGCACAGCTGGGCATGCTGGGAAACAGCACAGAGGCCACAGTGGCTGGGCAGAGCGGGCGAAGGCGAATGTGGGGAGGGCTGCTGCTGGAGACGTCGTGGCGGGTGGGCTGTTGGACAGGCCAGAGATCTTGCAGATGACAGCGGGATGACAGTGGAGGTGTTTGCAGACGAGTGCATGTTGTTGTTTTTTAATGGAGCTAAAAGACACATCAGATATTTCAAAGGGGAACAATTCAGGGGTATTCACATTCACAACGTTGTACAAACCCACCAGCTCTCTCTGGTTCCAAAGCATTCCCATCATGCCACAGCAAAATGCCTTCCACATTAAGCAGTTCCTCCTCCGTTCTCCCCTCCCCCAAACGTGGGCCAACCCAGGCCGGTGTCTCTACGGACAGACTTATCCCAAAGAGCGCACGTAAACGGAATCATGTGGTGTGTGACCTTTTGTGTCTGGCTTCTTTCTACCCATCACGTTTTCCAGATCACCCACATTGTGGTTGTACACCAGTACTCGATTCCTTTTCATGACTAAATGAGATTCCATTACATGGATATATTGTCATTTTATTTATCCACTATCCACGCCATTTTATTTATCCATCTACTGATGGATGTCCGGGCTCTCTCTGCCTTCTGGCTCTTGGGGATGGTGCTACTATGACCACGTGTGTCCATGAACTTATCGGAGTACCTGCTTCCCATCCCTTTGGCTGTATACCCAGGCTGAAGTTTTGATGGGATCCTTATCACTGCTGGGTTGAAAACTATCCATGGGGAGAGAAAGGGCAGGGGGAAAGTCAGTTAGGAAGTTACCAAAACGCACCAGGTGAGAAAAGACAGAGACTGAGAAGAAGTAACCAGGGAGAGAGGAGAACAAACAGGAAAGTGGAGGGGAAGCCAGGGGAAGTGAGTGTCTCCAGGAAACAAGAGGGACGAAATCCATCAGGCAAGACCCAGCAAGATGAGGACTGAACGCTGCCCACTGGACTTGACAACGCAGATGTGAGCGAGGGTAGATGGGTGTGGAAAGCCTGGGTGGAACGGAAGGGCAAGGAGACACAGGAGGGAGAAACTCTTTCAAAGAGTTTCATGAGAAGCACAGAGAAATGGAATGACAGGGGCGCCTGGGGGGCACAGTCGGTTAAGTATCTGCCTTTGGCTCAGGTCATGATCCAGCGTCCTGGGATCGAGTCCCAGATCAGGCTCCTTGCTCACTGGGAGCCTGCTTCTTCCTCTCCCTCTGCCTGCTGCTCTGCCAACTTGTGCTCTCTGTCTCTGTCAAAAAAAAATTAATAAAAATCTTTCGGAAAAAAAAAGAACGGAATGACTAGAGTGGGCTATCAGGTCGAAGGTTTGTTTCAATGGGGGTAACGATGCGATGCCGCTGGCACACAGGAGGTAGGAGAGGAACCACCAGGACGCAGGAGAGAGGTGGGGGAAGGGCTGGAGTGACCCCCCAAGAACATGAGCGGGGATCCCACGGCCTCCAGGGCGCACGTGGAGTGGTCACGGGCCTTAACCAAGAGCAGTGGGCGCCTCCTTGCTGCTGTAGGGAGACTTCTCGGGAAGTCGTATTGGAAGGAGCCTGGGTCTGGACCCTTCTGGGTTACTGGATCTAATGACGGGAGAAGCCAAGCTGAAGTAGAAATGTCCCCACACCACAGCACTGATATCTGACCCTATAATATTCCAAGAGATGTTCCTCGGCCTCAGACTCACCCTTCTCACAACGTTCTCGGGCTGGAGTTGAAGCTACCATCACAAAATAACGTAGCAGCGGCTTCAGGTGTGAGCACAGAGGCCCGGCTCAACTCTGCTCCTCACACCACATGCAAAACATGGAGGCCTTACGTGTGGCGCTGGGAGAGATCATCAGTGTCTTGGTAGGAAGGCTGGGAAGGGATCCCACGTGTGCCAGCACGTACCAATAGGAAGCAGGTGGAAGGTAGGTTAAAATGTCTCTCTTTTTTTTTTTTAATATTAAAGGGGCAATGACACTATGGCGGAAAGAGCATAGAAAGGCCGGAATGGCAGGTCCCACTCTACCACTTACCAGCTGCGGGACTTCGGCCAAGTTAGTTAACGTCTCTGAGCCTGAAAAATGGGGTTTGTAAAACCCACATGGCCAGCCTTCAGCAACAAGTGGAGAGGTCTCTAAAAGCAGTTCATAAAACAATCCACGGTTATCTACATAACCTGGCTTTGTCTCCATGGGCTTCACCATTTTACGAGTTTCTGAAAGCCACAGCAGAGACTGTACGAAGGGCAGCAAGAATCCGCAGAGGAGGAACCGTCCCTTCTGTGCACCAGACTCGAAGCCCAGGAACAGGACAGAGAGAAATCCCAATAGCGCGAGCATGTGGCCTCTTCTAGGCTCTGGGTTCATGACCTCACCCCCGCCTAAGTCACTCGCCAAGAGCTGTCCGGAGGTCCCAATTCCTGTCTCATCGTGGACTCCCATTACGTCTTTTAGCGCACTTCCGTCCTGTGGAGCATTCAAGACTAAAGAGGGCAAGAGACAGGGTCTAAACTCCTTACTTGAAGATTGCCTCCAGAGGGTTTTACCTGTCCCGTGCTGAGAACAAGCCTGCTCAGAAGCACCCCACTGAGCTCTGGTTCCTCGAAGGTCTGTTTATACAGCTTTGCATTTCCAGCCCCACACCAGAAACCACCAGCTCAGACTTCGGCAAACCAGTGGGACAGATGTGGGAACTGCCCCTGGGCCGAAGGACTTTTGGGTTTCAGCACCACTGAAGACCTCCCCTGGTCTACAGCAGCACTTCCCAGTAGAACTTTCTGCAGATGTCCTACATCTGAGCTGCCCAGTATAGTAACCTTGCACCCATTTGATTTGCTCCTGGGAAAAGAACATTAAGATGCTGGAAGGTGAGACAAAAGTGGGAATGTGAAGACCCTGGTGCATTCTTTTTCTTTTTTTTTAAGATCTTATTTTTTTATTTATATGTCAGAGAGAGAGAGCACAAGCAGGAGGACTAGCAGGCAGAGGGAGAGGGAGAAGCAGGCTTCCCACTGAGCAAGGAGCCCAACTCGAGACTCTATCTCAGGACCCTGGGATCACGACCCAAGCTGAAGGCAGACGCCCAAGTGACTGAGCCACCCAGGCATCCCTACCCTGGTGCACTCCTAATGCATGGCCTCATCCTGCACACTAACTATGTGGCATGGCTTCTGTTCTTTTAGCCACCCCAAATCTTCCCAGCCTTCAAGGGTCAGTGTAAACCTTGTACCTAGCTCCAAGGTTATCTATGCCCCCAGCGCTCTCTGTGTCTCATGTGGGTAGACCAATAACAGGGGCTCGGGAAACTTCTAGTTGAAGCCATCACGGACGTGTTCTCCACAGAAATGAGGACTTCAGTGAGCACCTCAAACAACAAGTAGAATCAGAACAGGCTGATGCCAAACGGAGACTCTAGAGGGATAAGGCTGTGGACACAAAAACCCAAGGTGAGTTAGGCAGGTAGAAAGTAGGCCGGTCTGTTGCCCGTTTGCACAAAGAAATATCAAGAGCTAAAACAGGAAGTGTGTGTTTTCTGCTAGATGTGAGATTATTTTGATCCAGACGGAGGGGCCTTGAATTGTAGACTCTGATGGCTTTTTCACAGGAAATGGAGAGTGTTGGCACATCTCTGGGCAGAGGCATAACTTGAGGAAGCAGTGCTACAGGAGGATGGCAGTTAGGGACAATACACAGGACAGATGGGCAAGGACATGACGAGGTATGGGCCACCGCAATCTCCTATCCCATGGCCTTGTGTCCCCAAGAGTAACTGCTCCCCTGGTGGCACTTTCAACCAACCCCTGGACTGCCGCCCTTCGACATCCCTTGACCATCCCTTGACAGTGGAGGAGCACTGGAGCACACACGGCCGGCTACCCTCCGACCATCACTTCTACCTTGCGAGGAGAACCCTGGCATCGTTGGGCAGAGGTGACTCATGACTTACCGAAGCCAGGCAGATGCATCTCTTTGCCATTAGTCAGTGACTACCCTGAGGTGGGCCTGTGGCCCAGTTATGGTCAAAGAGATACAGGGGGAAGTCTACCAGGGACTGCCGAGAGAGATTTTCCTCTATATAAGAAGCAAATGATGAAGAAAAGCCCTGGTCCCGCCCCCTTCCTTCTCGCTTTGGACCCTGTGATGGGAGGGTGGGAAGCTGGTCGATGCAGGCAGCACCCTGAAGACACACAATGGGAATCTGGAGAGACTGGATCCCCAATGACCGCGAACTACCGAACCAATCCAGTAACTTCCGCCCTCAGTTTCCACTTGGGCAAAGATCACTCTCCTCTTGGCATAAGCTCTTGTTCATTCAGTTTGGTGTTACTTGCAGCCCCACAGGAACTAAAACACAGAAGTCACCTGGGATTTGGTCACAGAGCTGACCTGAGTCCTATGGCTGTAGCCGACCAAAGCATGCGGATCCTATAGGACATCCGCACAGACCAAGAGAACAGGAGCTGGGCAGTGGCCACAACTGAGAAGCAAGGGTCATTAAGGCCAGAGGCCGCGAAGCCCCATCATAAAAGGAAGGGGACCACACGTTACCCCGTTGCCGGACAGGTAGGAACATCTGGCAGGAAAAGGATGTGGCAAGCCAAAGATGGGAACCAGGGCCCCAGCTGACCCATCCATGACCGCTCAGTTCACCAAAGGTCTCGGGCTCCAAACCGAGTGGGAAGAGCCCGCCCACACGCTCGGCCCAGGGCGTGATGAGCTGGACGTCTTCCCCGCCAGATCCTCACTGCCTATCATGCTTTATGGACACAAAAACAAATTCCACCATATGTTAAAGTTAATTGCAAACATTTGCTGCTGAAGAGAACTCTATTTTTCAAGAGCCCACAGAGATCTGGTTACACTGGTGGCTGAGGCTTCCACCAGCCTGGTTCACTCACTGAAAGCAACGGGGCAACCTAAGGGTGGCAGTCAAATTGGGGGCGGACCCTCACGCCTGGCCCCTCCCCCCAGGCCCCAACAAGGGCACAGCCCAGGCCCAAGAGCGTGCAAGCGCTTCATCAAGGCAGGCTGAGAGCCACGGCAGGGAGGCTGGAAGGACCTGGGCGGTGGGGGCAGGGAGACGCGATGGCGGGAAGGATGGGGACCGACTGGGAAGTCGGCTGGCTGTGTTCCACTGTCCAGCGAGTGCCGAAATCAGAGGGAAGAAGAAACCCAGAAGTCCCCAGGAGGCCCAGAGCCGTCAGACGGGTCGGCGAGGGGTCTGCTCGGGGCCTACGAGCGATAGTTATTGATGGTGTGGTTTAGGAAGAGGCCAGCGAGGGCAAAGCTGGGGGCTGAGCCTAGAATGCAGCCGGGAAGAAGGCAAGACTTAGATCCTCCCTGAGCACTATTCCCCGGGCCGTGGAGAAGCATCCGTAAGCACATCCCCGGCAGCGCGGGGAGGAAATGGGAGAACTTTCTGTGGCCCAGCCTCCGCATCGCGCCCACATTCCCGGCCGTCCCAGGAGGATTTCGTGGTTTGGATTTGCACCAACACAGCTGGAGCCACGAGCTGGGAGGAGCGGCAGCACGTGTTCTGGCTCAGGTAAAGACGGTGTGTGGGGAGGAATTCCTGTGCCTGCCGAGCAGGCAAGTCTGAGTGTGCGGAGCCGGGCTGACCGACAGCTCCTGAGCGAGCGTTACAGGGGCCGTGGGGATGCCACCACGATCGCCCAGTGGTCTGTCCTGCCTAGAGACTCCCTCCCAGGCCTTTCCGAAGCGGGAGTAGGATGAACGGTCTGTAGAGGGGAGCACACCTGGCCAGCATCATGGGGACCGTGACACCCCCAGTGGGCACCCCTAACGGCAAAGTCCCAAGACACTCAGTCCGTGCCCACATGTTCACCCACAGAGGCAACATACGCAATCAACGGGACGGGGAGAAATCTGTCAAGAAGGTCAATTGGGGGTGGGGGGGGGTGCCTGAGTGGCTCAGTTGGTTAAGCATCTGCCTTTGGCTCAGGGCATGATCCTGGGGTCCTCAGATCAAACCCCACATCAGGCTCCCTGCACGCAGGGAGCCTGTCTCTCCCTTTCCTTCCCACTTGTGTCTCAAATGAATGAATAAAATCTTAAAAAAAAAAAAAAAAAAGTCAAGCGGGGGCACCTGGGTGGCTTAGTTGGTTGAGGATCTAACTGGTGGTTTCGACTCAGGTCCTGATTTTAGGGCTGTGGATCAAGGCCTGTGTGGGGCTCTGCTCTTGGTGGGGAGCCTGCTTGGGATCCACCTCCCACTTCTCTCTCTTGGAATATATACATCTTAAAAAAAAAAAAAAAAAGTCAAGTCAACCAATCAGGGGCCCCTTGGAGCCTGGCCACCGAGACAGACGTCACCCTCCTGTCTGAACTCCTGTGCAATGAACACTTCACTACCTAAGTCCTTCCTTTGTCTCTTTTAATATGAATGGTGCCCCACCAAACCCACTGGGCAGTCACATGCTATCTTATTTGTATAAACAGGTCTTTGTTAGGTGCCCATTGTACTGAGTTGCCCCATGGTGTAAGTATCACAAAAACAGAAAGGGTCCCTCAGCAAGAGAAGTCCCGCATCTAGCAGGAGGTTCAGGGCATATAGAGGGGGAAAAGCTAAGTGACAAAACGACAGTTAGGAGTTCCAGACAAGGGTGGGACACGGACTTTCAGTGGAGCATCGACCATAAAGCCGGCTCCACGGGGAGGGCACACGGGGTCACAGAGAGACACCCCACGGTAGCACCAAACGAAGACAAAAGACAACCAACCCTCGCATCGTCATGCCCACTGAGCTGTCTCCCCTGCCCCACGCACTCTTCCGGTGCTAGGCTGTCATTTATCCCTCAAAACCACCCGAGTCAGACCCAATTAAAATCCCCAATTTACAGATTAGGAAAGCCGAGACGAGAGAGGTCCAACGACCACATACCCTCCTCCGAGCTTGACCGTGGATCTGCCTTGGGTCCCGCGCCGTGCACACCTGCCTGGGTTCACGTGAACACCTGAAGGGTTCACCTTCTCTGTTCTCTACCTTTCAGTCCAACTGTGAGCTCCCCTGGCCGTCCTCCATCCCTGCCCTCGGCACCCCTACACATACCACATTTTTCTCTTCCAAATGTCCAGGCTAAGGATAATTTTACACATCTGCCTGGGCTTGTGTCACTGTACATGTAAATACTGATTTATGTTGGTCTCCAGCACTATACCGTGTCCCTGGAGGAACAACACCCCATTTCCTGTCCCTAACACACCGCAGCGAACCCAGCCCACAGCAGATACGTAGGAACTCTTGGTCAGACTGGGTTACCCAGAAGGAAATTGAACTAATCTGGGGGTTAAGTTTTGGGGGTAAAGAAGTCACTGTTTATTGCTGAGTCTTTCCAAGAACTGAGGGATGACCAAACTGCCCTTAGCTAATCTACCTTCCCAGGGCCGGACTCCAGGGGTGAGAATTTACCTCGGACATCAGAAGTGCCAGTGGGACTGATGGACGACCGCCACCCTCGTAAAAAGCTGTGGGACACAGTCTCCAGCCACAGCCTCGGGGCTGCTGGAGCCCTTGAAACTTTATGGCGTTGTTACCATGGCGGTCACGGACGTAACGCGCCATGGAGGCAAAAAATGAAATTCCCCAAGAGGTGAAGCGTTGGTGGGAATGCATTCACAGGCAGGGGTGGGTTCCTTAACCTCTCTGGGCCTTGGTTTCCCTATCTGTAATGTGGATAAGGTCGTTGGAAGGATTAAACATAGCCGTACGGGGAGAGCACAGGCTGGAGCATCGGAGGTCCTCCATCGTCCGCGGCATTTCCAATTTCCTTACCTATCGTTAGGGATACAAGCTCTCGTATTGCTTCATCCCCAGTGTGAAGAGCTGTTTTCTGTTTGTTTGCTTTTTTTTTTTTATCGTGTTTTGATTTTTCATTTAAATACACTGGAGCAGGATCGGAGGAACTCTGGGGTTCATGGTGGAAGGAACCGTATGGTTTCCAGTAAACAAGGTTTTGCTCTGATCAAACACAGGCAGGCTGACATGGGAAATTGCCAGCAAAGGGCTACGGAACTCACTCCTCCCAACTTCGCAAGACTGGCCAGCCCTAAGTCCCAAGCTAGGCCACTCCCAGGCAAGTCATGTGTTTCTGGGTCCTTGAAGTCACTTGTTTGGCTGAGTTCTTAATATAGTAAAGGCACTTATGCATTAGCAAGTGTGACTAAAACCCCCAACGAGCAGCCGGCTGGGCGTGGCTAGCTAGAAGCCTGATAGGACCACTCATGAGCTTTCGTGAGGGACACCCCAGTCAACACACCCAAGGGTGCCACACTAAAGCTGACCCAAGTGACAGAGGTCGACTTCCTCCCCGGTGACTTCTAGTCACCTCTTATACACCCCTGCTGGGCCCCCCATACCACACACTGTGTCTTCCCCCCCGCCTCACCAAAACCCCCTCCTCGCCTTCCTACCACAAATCCAGCACAGACACCAACACGGCCTCCCCAGGGAAGGAAGATGAGCCACCACTGCAGCTGCCGTCAGGTGCTCACGGGATGGGGAGTGGGGTGCGGGCAGGTCAAAGGGCGGTAAAAGAGTAGGGATGAGAAAGTGCGGCATCCGGGGAAGACAACCGGGAAAGTGTGCTCCCCTCCCTCTGGTTTCTAGAACATTCACAGTGCGAGACGATGTGTGTCTTGCTCCCTGCAAGTCTGAACGCCAGCCAGCTCTGAGAATGAGAGCGGACTGGGGCCAGGCAGGAGAGAACCACAACTGTGTGGGGGATGTCCGTGAGGTTTCCCAAAGCGAGTGGGCTGGGAGCGGTGGGACGCCCTCCCCAGAGGCTGGAGGTGGGAGTGGGTGAGGGCACGAGAGATGTCGGGAAGGACGGAGGAAAAACCAAGGCCCCCCCCTTAAGAGGAGTCATCCCCACAATAGTCCTGAGAATGCATTTTCTGATTCTCCCTGGAAGACTGAAACTCCCAGGTCACAGCATAGTCCAGAAAACCCTCTGCGTTTCCTGCCCATCGAGAGGTCTTTAAGGCTGAAACCAGCCCCTCCTTTTCTGATAATGAGTCTGCTGAGATTTTAAAATCAGACCCCTGCCTCGAAAGAACTCTTCAAACAGAAAAGGATTCCAGCCAGACAGCCCTGCCCCTCCAACCTCACCCTTGCAGGCTTTGGCGGAGCGCAGCTCCAAGCCTGCAGGTCCCAGGAAGGATCAGCGCGTGGAACTTGGTAGATAACTTATGAAATCAATGGCCAGCAGCCCTACAGCCTTATGCTCCAGCCCGGGGTTGGGGGGGACACAAAAGCCCCAAAATGTCAGGTTATAATCACCTTGTCCCAAGTGGGCTATTAAAACCGCCTCACACAATATTCTTCTACATCACACAATCTTTGTAAAGAAAAGCAAAAGGAATTTAAGTGTGATCAATGGCTACCTTCGTTGATTGCAGTCAACTCCCCAGCTCTTAGGAGAATGGTTGGAAGGGAAGACATTCATGAAGAGGCAGAATATTAGTAAGACCATGACCGTGAGCATTCTTTAGAAAGGACACAAACTCTGCACACGGAATTTGCTCTTATCATTCTCTAGCAACTTACAGGGGAGAACCAGGGCGCAGAGCAGTCCCGAGATAGGGGAGAACCAGGGCACGGAGCAGTACTGAGATGTGGAGAAGTATCATTCCGGGCCTCAGCGGAGCTCAAGATCGGGGCAATAAAATCCGTAATCAGTCAGATCCGAGGCATGCCACCCCCGTGTTCAGGATCAGCAATGCACGGTGAGGGCTCGGAGGCGCTCTGGTGTGCAACACTGCAACAGCTCTGGGGCCCCAGGCTGGCCCGTCTGGCTCAGGAAAGGAAGCGCCCAAGGAAGGGATCTGTCTGGGCTCACTGGTGAAAGCCGCGTGTGGGGGAGGTCCGGCGAGTTGGCCGGGCCTGGAGGAATCTCGAATGCAGGGCAGGCCAGAGCTGGGAAAACACCGGCGACAGCAGGAGGTGGCGGTCAGAAAGCTCTGTGGGTGGCACGTCGAGGCGATGAAGTTGTCTTGGCATCTGCCCACCTCACTGCTCTCCGCCAGGGGCTTGCTAGCAGGAGTGCCAGCCTCCGGAGGGCATCTCTGCCAAGTCCTCTGCTCAGGAAGGGGCATGCCAGGGCTGTGCCAGGGCCTGGGAGATGGTTCAGGAACCACAGGCAGGCTCTGCAGCCCCAGGGGAAAGTCTCTCAGTGTCTCTCAGTGGGTCCTCTTGCATTTCACATCCCCTCTCCCCGCAGGTGACTGTATGTTCATGTCAGACACAGATAATCCCATGTCGCTGCGGCTTCCCGTGACTCCAGCAAGGCACCTGGATGGAGGAAAGCCACGTCCTCCTTTGCTCTACAAGCCCTCCCCAGGCTGCAGGTTCCCTGGAGCCCCCATTCCATCCACAGTGGCCACAGGCAGGCCTGATCGTCAGGCGAGTGCACCCCATCTCCACGCCCATGCATGTACACGGACACACACACACACACACACAGAGCAGCACCTCAAAGGCTTCCTGCTAGAATGGGAGAGAAGGGAGTAGGGGTGCTATGTGTTATCTTCAACAGCAAGAATCCAGCTTCTTCCGACTGGCTGGGTATTATACAAAAAAAGAAAGAAAGCTGGATTCTTATCCACAGGTCTAGGATTGGGGATCAGGAGGTCTACCAACCCCCAGAAATTGTACGGCTTTGTGTCAAAGTGTTTATGTGAATTTCTGGGAGTAACTACAATTGTTAATGATCTCTGTCACCATGTGCCTACGTGCTCTTCTAAGGGCTTTACACACACCAGCTAATTCAGTCCTTAAATAGGAGATAGGAGCTGTTTTACTCCTCCATTTAAAGATGGGGAACTACAAGACGCCTGGGTGGCTCAGTGGGTTAAGCATCTGCCTTCAGCTCATGTCATGATCCCAGGGTCCTGGGGTCGAGCCCCACATCGGGCTCCCAGCTCAGCAGGGGACCTGCTTATCCCTCTGCCCCAAATCCTCTCCCTCCCTGTTGTGTGCGCATATGCTCTCTCTCTGTCTCTCTCTCTAATAAAATCTTTTTTAAAAATTTTAATAAATAAGTAAAAATGGAGAAATAAAGGTACCAAGAAGCTCAAAAGGGTGCCCAAGCTTATAAAACTAACAAGCAGGGGAGTCAGACTTGGAACCCAGGCCATCTATGCCGGAGCGCCTGCTCATAAAACCGCGTTGACGTACTGTCCCCATTGGCTTGGCCTTCTCAGAGACGCCCCTGACCTCACCAACTGAATGGCGTTGAAGGCATCCAGCTCTCAGTGTCCATCACGTGCCTATGACTCACTCACCCTTGCTCAGCGACCACCCAGAACGGGGCCTGGCACCCGGGAGCCACTCGCCAGCTCCTCCGAGAAAGAACGGGGACGCGGCCCAGGCTCTCTCTCGGGCAGCGCCCTTCCTTCCCAGGACGCTCTTTCTCATACTCTCGCATCCTTCTCGGCCCCTCGGCCAACACCAAGTCCTCCACCAAACACAGTTCCGCCGCCACCAACATTTGAGTCTGGGCCTCCCCTGTCTTCCCCATGCTCCCTCCGCATGGGTCATGTCCCCGAAACTCACTGAAGCCCCGTGCCCCAGGAGGGGCACAGTCTACACCGCCTGTTTCTGGACTGCCTCCCTGTATGACCGGCGGTTGGCAGGGGTGTGGCAGGACTGGGAGAAACTCAGCACACAGGCTGCAACTCCCCAGACTTGCCCGACGAGAGAGAAGCAAGCAGGCGGGTGGAGACCGCAGCGGGTGGGAAGGGGCCTCGCCCCCCAGCACCGCGGCTGCGGTCAGCCGGCACTGGCCCGGGTGCGCTGCCTGCTCCCGTGGGGCCCCGGCAGCAGCGCCGGGGTGCGCAGCTCCTCGCCCTGGTCCTCAAAACGGTCACAGTTAAGTACTTCCAGAACCAAGCGCGCATCCGTTCCCGCACACACGGACTCTTCCCCTACAAGGGAACGTGAGAGAAGAGCTAAGAGGGAAACCAGCAAGAGCTCCTCGATGTAGAGGGGAGGGTCTCGTTGGGGGGTGGGTGCTTGGTTCATCTGTCCTCTCTGTGCAAGCTGCTCAGCTGTTTTATGCCTCAGTTTCCCCCTCGGTTCAACGGGGTCAGTGCCGCCTGCCCGGAGCATTCGTCAAAGATCTAACGCCCTTCCCAAGCAGCCCAGGGTGAACGTATCTTGCCATTAGCATCTCTCTGATGACAAAAATAATTTGTATTATTAGTTCCAACAAGTGGCCGCAGTCCGGGCCTAGGCAGCAGTGTCTCTCCACATCAATAAACATATCAACTGCCCCCAAGACTCTCACGTGGAGATTTGGGGGGAGGGTTTAAGCGGTCGTTTACATGACCCTTTTCCATCTCGCGGTCCCCCTCTCCCCGGGGCGGGCAAGTGCTCGTTTTACTGCCTGGCAACCAGACTGGGACTAAGCTTGCTAAAATATGAGTGTTTTTTTGGCTGGAGTAGCAGAGAGCCTGCAGCCCTACGGAGAGAGAAAAATTGAACACACCAGGCCGTGGCTCCAGAAAGGGGAAGAATTAGGCTTCACACCGAGCAGGCTGAACCATGGCATTCTTCAGATAATGCTTAACAAACCCCCAAACAAAGGCAG
Organism: Neogale vison; assembly: GCF_020171115.1. Classification (NCBI taxonomy): domain Eukaryota; kingdom Metazoa; phylum Chordata; class Mammalia; order Carnivora; family Mustelidae; genus Neogale; species Neogale vison. Next base: position 8,866,097 of record NC_058100.1, read on the forward strand.
CCAACTTCGCTGCATGTTCGTAAAATGTATTCTCAGCAGATTCGGGCTTATTGAAGCCCCGAGTTGCTCTGCAGCCAGGGTCCCCGTCCTAAGCCTCCCGTTTTTCCGTGCTGCTCCCCTTGTCTGGGTTCCTACAGACTCTGCCAATCAGAATTCCTCACCTCGGGCTCAGGGGGGCTTAGCAACCAAGGTGAATGGTGGTGCTTTTAAATTTGATCCTAACCCTTAAAAACAACCACCCCCCACCCGAAAACACCCCGCCCTGGTGAGCCACCACCCCTCCCCCCGACACACACACCCCAGGGCGGGTCCTCGGTGGTTTGAGGGCTGACTTCTTGCAGACGAAGGTGTGGGGTTGGGGGGTTCACCTCCACGTCTCACCGTTCCACCTTGAATGATACCCCTCGTGCTCGGGCACCAGACCATTTATTACCACGGTTCCCAAAGTTCAACCTGGAGGTTACTTTTTTGTTTGGGGGTTTTTTGTTTTTGTTGTTGTTTTTGTTTTGTCTATGTCACTCTCACTGGAATCACTAGCATTATTAAGTCTGTGCACCCCATGGTAAGCCAGCTTGGTAAACGGGTAGAGATGCTTTTGTGGTTCGGACAGTTTGGCTACGGTAGAATTTAGAGGGCTAGGTAGAAATGACAAAGGTAGGGAAGCAGGCTTGTGATATATCTGAGATTAAACACAAACATTATTGAACTTCATTATTATTTAATGCAACTTTCAATCCTTTCCAGCCCCCTGTGGTGTCCCACTGACCTTTTACCCAAATTCCCCAGGATCCGTGCACTGGATGGGTCCTTTGTGACCCTTGGTAGAGGACAGGCACTGAAGGTCTGGATACTAGATAAGGGTCTTTACGAAAGTATTGTCTGCAAATCAGACCAACACCTTTCCCGCCATAGAAGGGGCCTCTCTGCTCCAGGATATAGAGAACGGGACCCTGAGAGCTAGGGGCCCACCAACGTCCTTGGCTAGCTCTCTGACCTCAGGCAGGATTCTGTGTCAGGGGCCTTCTCCTCCCTAAAATGACAGTAACAATTCCTATGCCTCGCCAAGGGCTTCAGGGGCTAAATGCGATAAGGATCAGAATGCCCTTCAAGTGCTTCTGAGAAAGAAAACACAGAAATGCAAGATATTAAGCTTTCTTAAAAAAAAAAAAAAAAAAAAAAAAACTCCAGAATTCTCTGGTTCTTGAAGATTTTTGCACATGGCCTCCCTGAACCCTCATCTTCACTGAAAAGCAGCAGCAGGGAAGGAACCCCCAGCCCCAAAGCACAGACCAAGGCCTCTGACAGCTGTCTGCTCGGGCCCGTGGCCTCAGTGCTCATGGGCTCAAGTCTGGCAGATTTAAGCGGTCGCCACAGCAAACACAGAAGCCAGCAGCCCTGCCAAACACAGAGCTGGACAACAGAGTCCAGGTCCGTCCCCAAAAGACCGAAGGCTCCAGGATTCTCCGGCAGGGAGGACGGGGGAGGATGCACAAAAGGAAGGGTTTCAGGCTGACTACAGGCAGAGCGGAAAGCAGCCTTTGCGATGTGGGGCGACCCTGGTCCATGAAGGATGGATGGTACATCTGTGGGTATGGCGAAGGGCTACCCGCTCAGCCCACGGTACCCACAGGAAATTGTGTCCACGTACATCTGTGAATGTATGTGTGTGTGCACGCACATGTGAAGCCGTAATATACCATCTTCCGGAAACAAGGCCGTATTGCCCAGAATAGTGCCTGACCGACAGCAGACATGGAGAACGTTACCTGTTGATGGGTCAGAGTCCTACAGACTTTGAGATCATGCATATAGCTTAAGGGATTTTTCCCTCCAGAGATGGCAATGAGTTTTCACGGATAAATCAAGCTCCCACTCAGCCCCCTTGGGACCCGTGGCCCACAGGTGCGAGCCCAGCTGACTGGGGTAGGAGCACAGACATCTCAACACGTGGCATGCCCGGCCCTCAGCCTCGATGTTTCTGCTTCCTGCTAGAACTCCAACCCCGGGTCCCAGCCCCTGCTTCTTCCCTCTGTGCACACTCCGTCCGGACCATCCATCCAACCCCATGCTTTCCAATGCCATCCACAGCGATGAACCCCAAATCCTGCCCCCTGCCCCCCCAAACTCATATCCAGTTGCCTCCTGACACCCCCTCTTGGATATATAACCCATTCCCAACTTAAGAGAGCCAAAGAGAGCTCTCTGCCAGCCCTCTTCTGGCCAAATCGTCCCCACGGCAGCCTGCAGGGCCTCCATCTACCCGGGACCCATCTTTGCTTCCTTCTATCTCTCCGCCACAGTCTAAGCCAACCACCCTGATGCCACCTTTCAGTCCTGGCCGGAGTCCTTCCATTTCTCACTGTGTCCACAGCTCCCTCCATCTCCTGCCTCACAGCAGCAAGTGACCTTTTGAAAATATAAATCAGATCTCACTCCCCTGTGTAAAGCCCTCCAGGGGCTCCTCCAATGGACTTAGAAGAACATCCAAAATCCCTACTCAGATTTGCTAAAGTTCCAGTGTGATCCTTGCCGGCCCTTCCAACCCCAAGCCACACCGCCCACCCCCCAGCCCCATCATCCAACAGCAGCTATGCAGACTTCCTTCTGTGCCTCCAACGGGTCTTCTCCAAGCTCTTCCCCAACACCAGGCATTTCCACTGGCCTGTTTTCTGCCTGAAACAGCCTCCTTTTCCCCACTCTTTAATAATTCCTTCTGGCAATCAGATCTCAGCTCAAACAGCCGCCCCTCAACCCGGTCACCCACCCTAAGTACCCAACCGATCACTTCATTCGCGACCCAGCACAGCCCTGCTTTTCATATTAGCATCTTACTCCGATTCTAATGTCACTCCGAAGGCAGAGAAACCGTCTGCGTGGCTAGAACAGAGCCCAGCAAGTAGCATGATCTAAAAAATATTTCTGAAACGTAGGACTCGTCTAATGAATAAGATACACTCACCAGAGTCACAAACATCCAGGAGGGATACTCCTCGTCACTGTCCACCAGACATCACGAACCATAGGGCCATCTTTACTTTACATCTAATATTCCTTTGTTGCCAGGAGACAGAAGGAAGAAATTGCTGGCTAATCACCACTCCATTGGCACAAAGTAAAGAAAAGATCCAAATTCGCTCCCCTTTGCCCCACCTTCCAACTTTACAGACCGTCTCTGGTCCATAAGAACACCTGCACATGAGAAACCGGGCCTGAGATCCAAAGACCCAGGTCTGAATCCAGGGCACAGCCGCTTCCAGCCCAGGTGCCCACAGACAAGCTGTGCCCTCTCTGAGCTTTTATTTTTTCCTCACTTGTTAGATGCCCAGAATACCAGCCCCACCACCTGAAGGGGTTACAATGGGGAACAAGTGCGTACGCAAAAGCACTCTGTAAACCGTGAGCCATAAATGCAGGAGTTGCTGCCATTCTTGAGATCAAGGGCATTTTTTTCGTGACTATAAAAATCTAACTGGTTATTGCTTTAATTGGAGACCATCTGATCACCTCGGCTTGGGGTGTGAATGTGTGTGTGTGTGTGTGTGTGTGTGTGTGTGTTTGGGGTTGGAACAGAAGCTAAAGAAAGGCTGCAAAAGAAGCTTGAAGAGCCCATCCCAGCAGCAAGCACTGAAGGCTCATTCTGGGAGTCAGAGCTAATATTAAGAGCAAGTATGCAGGCGGCGGAGGTCAGACTTAATTACAGCCGGCAGCATTTTACACGGTGCCTACCCAGGCCCCCTCCGCTGGGAGCCCACGGCCTCAGTCTGAGCTGGCTGATATTAGTGAGCGGTGATTAGAATATGCCCACAGGGCCTTTTAAACTTTCCTTCTCTAGTTAAAGCATTTGTTTCCAGCAAGATTTATGGACGTGTCTGCTGAGCGCGAGCAGGTTTGCCAACACGGAAGTCCTTCCGTTTACAAAGCCTCGCCTCCTAGCACCCGCCTAGTGCCCGCGCGGGAAGAAAGGTGGCCTCTGCCTGGGTGTTCTTCTCTCCCGCGGGGAAGAGGGGATGGACAGGTGGCGGGAAGTTCTTGGGTTTCTGACCAGGCCTCAGTGGCCACCCGAAGCCACAGACATCGGAAAACACCCATGACTGCTGCCTTTGGGAGAGCCGGAGTGCCTCAGTCTCTCCGTCTGCAAAATGGGTGGGAGGAAGAATGAAAGTTGACCTTGCCAAGCTCTGACCTACAGGACGTGCTTGATGGTGGGAAGGATACCAGGCGTCCACGGTGCATTCTTAAGAAGAATGAATGCATTTCCTTTAGTTACTTAAATGTTCATGTGAAAACAGGCTGCAGGGTTTCTGGCCTGGATGCAGGAATTCTCAGGAGAATAAAAGATTTCTTGCCTCCACTTCACAGTTAGGGCCCATCACGTACTTGGAAGAAAACCCCCAGGTAGGGAAAGTTCCACAGGAACCGTAGATCCTTCTTACCACCCACGCTGGGTGACAGCCTGGACACTGGGATCAGTTTCATCTATAAAAGGACATAGTTGGATGGAACGGTGTTTCATCCGCTTCCAGTTCTAAACTCTTCCAGTTCTAAACTCTGTGATTTTTTTTTCAAGATTTCATTTATTTATTTGACACAGAGATAGAGCAGGAACACAAGCAGGGGGAGTGGGAGAGGGAGAAGCAGGCTTCCCACCGAGCAGGGAGCCCAGTGCAGGGCTCAATCCCAGGACCCTGGGATCACAACCTGAACCTAAGGCAGAGGCTTAACCAACTGAGCCTCCCAAGTGTCCCTAACTCTGTGATTCCATGATTCTGCCTGTCCCTTGCTATGACAGCTCAGAAATGCCGCAGACCGTTCCCGGTCTGAGAGCTGCTCTGAGTCTCGGGTCTGTGTGGACTCGTGGTCCTTTTGCCCAGAAGAAGAGAAAGGGTTAATGTCCAAGGCAGATGCACACACTAGGGCTTCCCCGTGGAAGGTTAGGATGGATGCTAGAGAAGTAGCTGTTTGCCATCTTACTGAGGACCAAATAAAAAGGAACGGATTCTGCCAGGGTTTAGGCTAGAGGTAGGGAAGTGTTCCTGGCGAGGACGGGTTGTTAAACACCAGCAAGAATAGCTGCGTGAGGGCACCTGGGTGGCTCAGTGGGTTAAGCCGCTGTCTTCGGCTCAGGTCATGATCTCAGAGTCCTGGGATCGAGTCCCGCATCGGGCTCTCTGCTCAGCAGGGAGCCTGCTTCCCTCTCTCTCTCTCTGCCTGCCTCTCTGCCTACTTGTGATTTCTCTCTGTCAAATAAATAAATAAAATCTTTAAAAAAAAAAAAAAAAAAGAATAGCTGCATGAGCTTCTTCCTTGCCCGGAGGGGCCCTGGCTTCCCAGCGGTGGCTCTGCTGTGGGGAATGGGAGTGGGGTGGGAAGGCCAAGGGTGATGAGGCTTCCCAGCTTGGTCAGCCACGTGACCCAGCTCCCTGGTGTCAGTCCTGGGATGGACTAGCCCCTCTCCTTGGCCAGTAGAGAAAACCCAGGCCAGCACTGCTCCAGACTCAAAGGCTGCCATCCAAGAGGAGGCAGGACCCCGAGCTGTCCCTGTACAGGGAGAGGTGGAATAGGCAGAAGGGCTGGCAGCTCAAGGCCAGGGGGCTGTGTAGACCTCCACCTTCATGGCTATCAACTGTCTCTGTGACTGTGGACAAACCTCTTAAAATGCCTGAACCTTGATGTTCCCATCTGTAAGAGAGTTTCAGTCATTCCACCATGAAGGGCTCTTGTATCAGATGAGTTAACGTATGCAAAAGCACCCAGTAAATCTGAGTGTCCTCCTCTTCTTCCTGGCAGCCCAGGGTCTGCGCAGGAAGTGCCCTGATAGACTGTGTAGATCTCGCCTGGCAGCTGGGGGCCAGGGAGGTAGATCTTGCCTGGCAGCTGGGGGCCAGAGAGGTAGATCTCGCCTGGCAGCTGGGGGCCAGGGAGGAACGAGGACGGGCCGAAGCACCAGTGCCTTTCACTCCACGCTGGACTCTTGGCTGGTCTGAATCGCCTACCTCCGTACCCCTGGACGAAGAAAGCACACGGCTTTGAAAACCAGAGTCTGAGGATTCCACCTTGGTTTTACCCTGATCAAGGATGTTACTATCCCTGTGCCTCAGTTTCCCCTGATTCAGTAAAGACGGAACCAGAACATTCAGGGTGGAGGGGAGAGTCCTAGGCACCAAACCTCGCACGGTCTATACCTTCTCTCCTTTGGTCATCACAGGGGTCCTGCAGGGCTCCTGCCACAGAGCCACTCTGCGGAGAAGGATTTGGGAGGTTTGGGAAAGCAAATTGCCTGAGACCAACCACGCAGATCACGTGGGGCCCCACGATTCAAAATCAGCCTACCCAGCTCTGAAGACGAGCCCTTTCCAATTTCTGAACACCTCTCAGAGGTGTGATGAGCATTTGCAAGTCTGGGTCTAGAAATACTTAGAGAAAAGCAAACGTTAACACAACACTACAAACAATGTTTGGTGCCAGAAAGGAGCTGGTGGACAAGTCTGCAGGGTCCAAGGTCATCGACCGTAAGTCTCATCTCTTTGCCTCACTTACCACCCAACTAGGTTAAAACCCAGGAGGCAATTACAGTGGGAATTACTACTGAGATTAGGTTAATTGAGGAAAAATAAATCAAGGCAGTCCCGTTGTATTTGTCTTGATAATAGGAAGCATATGAGCTTTAAAAATGCAAACTGCTAATTGTCTGAATGACCTCCTAGTCCACGGCCAAGCCAGCTGCCTCCGTGGCGCGGACTTCCTCCCAGAGAATCCGCCGAACACAGCCTGATTCATTATACCCTGAAGATGGTTCTGTGGGCAAAATATAGCCAGTGGCTTTAAAACTCCTCTTGTCACAGGGGAATTCCATTTCTCTAAGGGGGCCAAGGCCCTACTCTTTCCCACTCCTCCCCTAACAGGTGAATTATACCCTAGACTACACCTCTCCTTAACATAGGAAGCCCAAGTTCAAAAAGTAATTAGCTTCTAGGAGGCAGGGACAAGATGTGGTTGGAACTGGGCCCTCAGAGGGGTTACATCTGTGAATTATTTTGTTCTTTTGTGTTCCAGAACACTGGTGCGCTTTGTCCAGGAAGGGTGAAGAGGGATCCCTCTGCTGCGGCTGTCTAACATCTTTACTCATGTCACTTCATTCAACCCCCAGGCCCGAGGGCCACACCTGCCCCCCTGAGCCACCATCCCTAAGCTTAAAATAAAGTCCTGTTGAGGAATACTCTATTCCCAACAAACCCATAAAAAGTCAATTAGAGGGAAATCATCCACGTTCCAAAACGCATCTTGGCTTTGCTTAAAAATAGAAAGAAAGAAAAAAAAAAAGCCCTCAGAAACAACAATAAAATATTCCTCATTCCTCTAAAGACTCTTATTTCAAAAATCCGGAGCAGAGACCGTTTCCCAAGACTTCTGCTATTGTGTAAATCGAGGTACGCCTGTCCTGAGAATGAACTCCCGGCCAGGGTCCCTTGTTTGGTTGTATAGCTATAGAGCCGGACCGAGTTATTCATTAACTTCCTGTATGAAAACCGAATAATAAAACTGAAGTGTGTTAAACAAATCCAGATGAGGGGGTTTAAATCACCTCCACGTCACTGGGCTTACAACCACTGCCATTTCCCCGGAACAAACACGCTCTACCTTGCTCCAGCGCCACGTTATTAAACGGAGATAACAATATTTATGCCCATCCTGGGGGGTCACTGGATGGACAGCTCTCCAGGGCCGGGCCAGCACGAAAGGAGGACAGACAGGCAGTGACTGGGGGGGGGGGCAGTGGTGGGTAGGTGGCCCCCCGGGTCCCCTTCCAGCCCTGTGATTCCAGAACATGCGCAGAGAAGAAGAGCCGAGAGGCGTCCGGGGAGGAAAAGCGTCGTGCGGCAGAGCAGAGACGTCGCAGTGACTAGCCGCCGCGAGAGGCAAACCCTTCACCCCTTTGTAACAACCACTTAGCTCTTATTTCTCCCCAGGGATTTACGGGCCAGCGAACAGCAGGCAGCTGTCTCCTCCGCCGGCGGGAGCTACAAGGCGACGTGAAGTCCACACCAGCCGGGGCCTCCCCGGCCGGGCTGCGAGCAGCCAACATGTGGTTAAAGATTCCAATTCTGGGGGGACCCCGTGTCTCCTAGGTTACCGCCGAGGACTGTGTTTTCCTTTATTACAACAGAAAATGTGTGTTCTCTGGGGACTGTTCAAACAGCTGTACGGGGCACGCCGTGAGTGTATGTCCGTGCTCTGATGCACACACACACGCACACACACACATACACACTCAGCCGGCCGCAGCAGTCCTGACCCAGCTCCTCCAACAACCTTCTCCAGATTTCAAGTTCCCAGTACCCGACCACGGTCCCGGCCGCCAGCCCGCTGCAGAGGTGCGGCAGTGTGGGGGGCACTGGAGGCAACCCGTCCCCGACCTCTGATTAAAACAGAGGAAGTGATCTCGTTCTCCAATTTCCTTTAGATTTCACCCCATAAAAATCACTAGGTGATCTCCGATGGGCAGAGCGAGGCACCAGCGTGAGCAGCTGGGCCGAGTGGACACAGCAAACAGAGCGGCGGGCGCTGCTGGGGCGTCTCGCTCGCCAGGCCACAGCCGGAGGCCCACAGGCCCCAGGGCGTCCCCCATCCTTGGCACAGTCACATTCGGAAGCCATGGCGAGGTGTGCTGCCGCTGCCACGGGGAGGGGTGCAGCGGACGCAACTTAAAATCCCCTGCCCCGAAGTCCCCAGAACATGTGCTCAGCTCCCTTCTTTGGACTGTCACCAAGAGAAAGGAGAGCCGGGGCCCCAGTACTTGGACAAGCAATACGGCACTCCAGAACTCTCCAGAGGGGCCCTGGGGCTAGGGAGCACTCTAACAGGGGTCTGGGGCCATCGGTCTCCCAAGCCTGAGCCCAGAGTCAGATGCGAAGTGCCCCCCCAGCCGCCGTGGGGAGGGACGTGAAATTCTTGCAGAGAAACGTCACGAAGTCTCCCCGGCCGTGAATGTCTCCTCCCGTGACACATCTCAGAGGAGGCCCGATACAAAAGTGTTCAGGTTCCCAACCTCCCAGATCTCAGGCCTGACCCCACCCCCACCACCGTGGGTGTCATCGGGGGCACAGGATCACAAACAACATTGTCCTCTGGTGCAGGTCTTGCGGAGAGCGGGTCGAGGGCGGAGTCCGGGCCCCACCTCCAGGCCTCATCACACACCTGAGAAGGAAGACGGCGCCCACTCCGCCCGCCTCAGGGCTTGATTTGGACAGGCGTGCTTTGCAAACGCTCAAGCCACCGGTGCACTGAAGGTCTTCCTTGCCACGGTAGGTCAGCCAGCCTCCGGGGAGAACTTGGTCTCGGCAGTGTCCTCCAGGCTGCGCACCAGACACACTGGAGAAACTTCTTTAAAATAACAAAGCAGGGGCACCTGGGGGGCTCAGTGGGTTAAGCCTCTGCCTTCAGCTCAGGTCATGATCTCAGGGTCCTGGGATTGAGTTCCGCATCGGGCTCTCTGCTCAGCGGGGAGCCTGCTTCCTCCTCTTTCTCTCTCTCTCTCTCTCTGCCTGCTCTCTGCCTACTTGTGATCTCTGTCAAATAAATAAATAAATAAATTATTTTAATAAATAAATAAATAAATAATAAAATAACAAAGCAGAAGACCCATGGCTGCGGATCCCAGTTCCATTGTCCTAATGTGTAGATGGGGGAGGTTGGGGAGGGACCACTGAGCTAGTAGGAAGAAAGGAAGAAAAACAGCGGGAGGCAAGAGACCTGTGCCTCCCCTGCAGTAAAGGTGTGCAGTACTGGTGGGCCAGAGCCATGAAGGTCCATTTTACGTATCAGTTAAATGGACATCATAATACCTGCCTCTAAGCGCTGGTACTCAGCTCACTGATGTTTGCAGGATACCGACTATACTCATTTCTTCCAGCCACTGTGAAAAATAACCACAGACTTGGGGGCTTACAACAACAGATATTTATTCTTCAGAGTTCTGGGGGTCAGAAGTGTGTCACCAGGTGGATAGGAAGGCATCAGCATCATGTCTTCCAGAGGCTTCGGGGGGAGTCTGTGCCTTGCCTCTTCCAGTTTCTGGTGGCTGCTGACATCCTTGGTCTGTGATCGCATCCCTCCAACCTCTACCTGTGTCTTCACATCACCCCTGTGAGTGTGTGTGCGTGTGTGCATGTGTGTACGTGAGAGAGAGAAAGATTCCCCCCGCCTCTGGTTAGGACTCACCTAGATAATCCAGGATAATCTCTTCCCAAGATCTTTAACTTAATCACATCTGTGAAGGTCCTTTTTCCAAATGAGGTCACATTTACAGGCTGCGGGGCGTAGGAACAGTTATCTTTGGGGGGATATTTTTCGCCCACTACACCTATCACGGGTCAGACATTGTGCTAAGTGCTGAGAACACAGTCGACTGTAAGAGGCTAATGACTGTCAAGGAGTGTTAAGAATTACAGACTCGGGCTTTGAAAGAGAGCAATGTTTCTTCAAGTATGTTCCCTGGCCCAGCAGCTGCCCCGGGAACTTGTCTGAAAGCCAGATTCCTGGCCCTCCTCCCACCTGCTGAATTAGAAATTCAGGGGTAAAACCCAGCAATCTAGACTTATGGAGCCTATTCTAACAAGGTGACTCTGATGCAGGTTTCTGTTTGGGAAGCTCTGGACTGGAGGTGATGGAGTTTCGATATTTAAGTCTTCTTTCCCCAAGATCTCTGTGCAACATATATCCAGCTCCTGCTTAAATATCACCACTTAAGATACCTGTCTGTTCCACTGCTCGCCATTAATATGGATGGAAATGGGTTACGGCCATTACCAGTAGAAGATCTAAGGACTGTTAGGATAGCTACGCTGCAAAGCCCAGACATCACCAACACCCTCCCCCTCCCAACAGTTTCCATCACAGCTGATGACTGGTCTGCAGCACTGCCCCGGGCACCAAAGGGGATACAGGGAGAGAAAACTCACAGGTGCTGGCTTTATGGATGTGACCATCAGAATGGAAAAACCAGTCAAAGGCACATGACACGCTGATGTAAATGGCAGCAAGTGTCTGTCACTAGCTTTAAGGCCAATCAGCCTCTTTCCATCTACGTGGCATACCAGTCGAGTGAATTTGGACCCCTCGCTTTACCTCTCTGGGCCTCAGTTTCCTCATCTCAAAAACGAGGTAAGTGAACTGGACCGTGTCTAGTCGTCGGTGACTCTTCCTGGGGCCAAAAGTGGAGCTGAATTCAAAATAAAGAGCACTATTTTGCCCAGTCTTGAATGCCTACTTACAGCATGTGCTGTTTTAAACATTTGGACACATTTGGTCCTCATTTCATCCCCGCGAGGTAGGCTCTGTCAACATCTCCACTTCATACAGGAGATACGAGCCAGGGAGGCTAAGGAACTCTCCAGATAGAGGATACAGCTAAGAAGTGGGGGGCGGGTGCTGGGGTTTAAACCTGCCCTCTGACCCACCGTGTGCTGCCCGGCTGCTCACTGCAGACGAGGGTGGGCAGGGTCGGCTGGCCAAGGAGGCACACTTATTTCTGGCTTTGAAAGATGGCCAACAGGCACCGGCTATAAAAATCAGAATTTGGCACCATGTTCCTACAGGAATCTGGGCTTTTCTCTTTCTCTGGCAAATGGGGGGAAATGAGCACAGCTACTGGGAGTCTCCTTCTTATAGTGGACTCCAGAGTCGCCCAGTTCTGGAAACAATGTTTTCATCTTAAAAGCTCTGAGAACCATGCAGAGAGGAAACAAGGCTTAGAAGGGGAGGCAGCTGTAGGAGTGGTTGTTATGCAGTGAAAAGCAGAGGAGAAATGAAGAGACAGGTTAGACTCACGAGGTGGCTCTAAGGTTTGTTAGAGCAGCGAGGCCCCCGCATCGTACCTTTGCAGCGAGACACTCAGCGCACAGCATCCCCCAGTTCACCCACCAGCAACAAGACTGGATTTAGGCCTGAACATGCCTGCTGATGAAGATTATTCCCCTTTATCTCTTCTAGGGAGATATTATTCATTTGCTCATTCCCTCAAACTATGCGTAAGGTGGTGGGCCTCAGAGATGAACAAGACCCCGGGAGCCGGGACAAATACGGCCCCAGCTGCAGTCAGCCCAGAGCACTTGTCACACTCCCTGGCAACATCGAAAACACCGACAAGGGCAGAGCAGTCTGCAGGACATGGGCTAGTGCCCTCAAGGAAGAAAGGGTTCAGGAAGATTCCAGTTAAATCCGCGTTCCGGGTAGTCAATTCCTGTGTGGGTTTCATTCGTCATAGACCATGCAGACCGCACAACGGATTAACACAGGGTGACTGTGCACAGGTTTAAAAGAACTTTACGGACAATATTGGTCCTGTCCTCAAAACCAGTCTCTGCACCAGGAGGGACCACTCTTCCCTCGTATGCCTCATCAGTTGTCTTGTCTGCAGACTTAAAGACCTGAGCTGAAATGTCAGTAAGACCATTTCCAGCTCTAAAAGCTGGGACATGGAGAATCACAGCCCGAGACTTGGAGGGAAGGAGGAGGCCACCGGAGAACGGCACACACGTGACTGAGAGCGGATGATGGCTGAGCACGTGCCGTGGATGCCGCACAAGGGGGGGCTCGCTGGTCTTTACCAGGACCCTGTGGGTGAGATGGGCACAGATGTTAGATCCCTAGTCTATGCAGGAGGGAACGGAAACACAGAGTCTTCACGTACCTGTGCCAGGTAACACAGCGAGTAAGCACAGGGGTCAAGTGAAAACCTAATCAAGTCTGAGCCTGCAGACGGCGAGCTGCTAACCGCCACCCTGCCTGGTCAGCCCAGCAAGGGAGGTGGCTGCACTGACCTAGCTGACAAACCCAGATATTCTAGTTACGAACTCTTTCAGTCAGACCTCAGTAACCTCAGCAGCATCTAGGGTGCCTTGGTGTCTAAAAGGAGCACTGACTCTGCAAAGCTTCAGTGTAAGTTACAAGCCAAGAGTCAGAACAGCCACTGATAACTCGACGGTAAGTTTCTAAAGGCATGATGCCTAGGGTTGGTCATGGTTGGCCGGGGTCCAGGGACACAGGCACCCCGGCTGCTGCCAGGGGCAGGGTCAACTGCCAGGGCTCCCTGGGAAGGACAACTTGCAAGGTCATCAAAAGTCTCCAAACATGTACAGATCATTTAGCCTCAGTAATGCCTCTTCTAGAGATTTAACATAAGCACCTTTATCCACTTCTGACCCTCTCACAGTTAAAGCTCTGAGTATCAAATAAAAGCAATGTACTGCTCCCCATAAAAATTAAATAAACATGAATGTTTGCACGCAGTTACAGAGGACGGATGTATGCCAGTCTGAGGCCGAGCTTCAGCTTTGAATCTCTAAAGAAAAAAAAAAAAAAATCAGGGATGTCCAACACCTAGATCATATGGTACGTAAACCCAGTTAACAGTATGCAGACATGGAAACTGGTACTGGAAATGTGAAGCACACTGAATGCGAGGGGAAAGTGTTCATGATAAATTGTGAAATGCAAAAGCAGTTTATAAGAAAATACGGGTAATATGACGCCTACAAAAATATAGAGGCAGGAGGGGGTTAGGAGGGGAAACACGGGGTCTAGGTAACAAAACACCAACAGTGATTATTTCTAGATGGGGCGATGATAGATTATTTTCATTTCTTTTTTATGTATTCCAAATTCTCTATCATAAATACATGGTTCTTTCATAATCAGATATAACTATTTTTTAAAGAGAAATAACCTAATGACATTGCTTCGAGAAACCTAAAGTTTCTTTTTCTTTTTTTTTTCTTTCCTTTTTCTTTTTCTTCTGTTCCTATAAAAGCCCCCAGCTTTTATAGCTCTCCTATGGACAAGGGCATCTGTGTCAACACTGCAATCAAAGCGTATGATCAGTGGATGAATTCCACCTCCTCGTGTGCAAAAGTGGAGATCATTGTCTCCTCGAGAGAGAGGGAAACAGGAGTACCAAATCCGTGAATGGAAGGGTAAGGTGTCCTGGCCCTTTAAGACGAAGACCCTTCCTAGGGCCAATCCACAGCCCCAGCCCAGGAGAAAACTAGCTCCCTGGAGGAGAGCAGCAATAAACATAAAGTTCCTGTGGCTGGTAGCAGCAGATCGAACAGATGGGCCTGGAACCTGCACCCCAGGTCCGGGGCACCATCCTGAATGACGGGAGAGAATACTGAACATTTATTCTTCTCTTGTTCCAAATATTTCTTTGGCCAAGAAAGCTTGGTTGGAAACAGTAGTAACCTTTTTGAGAACTGATTAAAGATCCAGTTTTTAAATCCCACTCAAATTATATACATAAACAGCAGCCGATAAATCTACCTTGCTTGTGAGTTCTTTTACTCCCCGAAATGTACACATACAGACAGCTAGGTATGTATAAGGGACACACGGTTGAAAAGTAAAATGTTAAGTTAACCCCCAAATTTCTTTCCAATCCACATGGACTCATGGAGGCAACAACCAGGTGCTTCACACGGTCAGCAAAAGTGCATGTTTTTCCTTCTAGAACAGATTTGATCACATCGCAGTACTGTTGAAAAGCCCACACCAGAGCCCCATGTCCAAACTTAGCCTATGAAACTCATCCCAGCTGCAAAAGCCACCCTGACCGAACCCTGCGCCCTGAGGCTTGCCACAGCTTGCCAGTCCCCGAGAACATTCTGTCCTGTGTTGCTTGTACGCCTCCCTCTGCCGAATGCTACTTCCCCGCCTCCCTCACCTGACTGCCAAATTCTACCCATCCTTAAGCACTTTCTCTTCAAAAGATACGGTGAAACACGGAGTGTAAAACTTATAGAGGATGTCCGTCAGCGATCACAAAATCTTCCTGCACAAGAAGGGGTCTGATGTGGGTTTGAACAACAAATGGGAATCGATCAGTTGAAGCGGGAAGGGCATGATCGACGGGAAAGAGCATCTGCGAGGTGCAGAGACGCACGCCAGGGCAAGAAGTGTGAGACAGGGAATGGTCAGAGAAGAGATGAGGAAGGTCCTGCTGGGCAAACTGGAGGTCACCTTCTCAGAGGGGAGGTACCAGCATACCCGACAAGATGCAGACGTGGAGTGGGAGTGCCACAGACAAGGCGGGGAGCCCAATACAGAAGGGCCAGTTCCAAACATCACCTCCGCTCTGAAGCCTTCTTCACAGTCTCCGCTCAGAATTCCCTGCTTTTACCCTGATCCCTTAGAGTATCCTCTCCTACCTTCAGTGCAGCATAAATAGCAGAGGCTAGCTCCCCACTCCCCCATACACACACACACACACACACACACACACACACACACAGCACTACCAAATCACATCTGGTACATCTGAGGTCCAGGACTCACCTTCTTCCCTCTCCCACTTGCTTTTTCTAGGATGGATGAGTAGATATACTACACAGAACTTCCTGAAACGCTGGTATTGCAAGCAATGTAACTTTGTGTCTTATTTTGTTTCTAAAGAATGTGCATTTCCTCTCCCTTATGGTGGAGGCTACAAGAAAGACTGTGGGGTTTGAATTTGTTTGATTTAGTAGAAGAGTCAAGCCACATTTAGCAAGTGTGTTAGCTTCTGCATTCATAACAAGCTCCTTGTGTGATTCTGATATACAGGGAGGTTTGCAAAGCAACAATGTATGCCTGGTCTGAGCTGATATAGTTCATTCTCTGTGTCTTGCACTTCCCCATCACACTATGAAGAAGGTGTCTCAGATGTCTCTAGACCCCCAAGCACAATGCGTGGAACACGAGGTCCTGAATGAATGAACACGTAAACTCCCCTGTCCATCCCCTGCTCACTCAGACCCTTCCCCTTCTGCCCTATGTCCACCCAGGCACTGAATATCTCTTTCCTTCAGAGGCTAAATAAAATACAGGCACTCTTTCCCAGCTGCACACTAGAATTACCAGGGGGTGAGGGTGGAGATGGGTGAGATGGAGATGCTCAAGCCACACACCCCCACTGGTCCTGGTATATTTGATCTGGGCAGGACCAAGGAATCAGGATTTCCTAGAACTTCTCAAGAAAGGAATGTTGTGGGCGCCTGGGTGGCTCAGTGGGTTAAGCCGCTGCCTTCGGCTCAGGTCATGATCTCAGGGTCCTGGGATCGAGTCCCACATCGGGCTCTCTGCTCAGCAGGGAGCCTGCTTCCTCCTCTCTCTCTCTGCCTGCCTCTCTGCCTACTTGTAATCTCTCTCTGTCAAATAAATAAATAAAATCTTTAAAAAAAATTATTAAAAAAAAAAGAAAGGAATGTTGTGTCCTTTGTCTCATCAGGCAAACACAAGGCTGAAAGCAACCTTGTAAGTATCAACTCCCAGTGAGGCTAAAATGGTCTAATAGAAAGTCTGGATGTTCCCAGCTCACACTGAAGGACCAAAACACTCAACACTGAAAAGCAAGATGGTGGGCCATGGTCTTAAGGCCTCTACATTCTGGATGAAGACAATGGTGGTCAGGGAGGGCTAGTGACTGGACATAAATAGATACAGAAATGGATTCCCAGAAGACTCTAGACCAACTTTAAGCACTTGCTGTGACCTCCAGGGCTGAGTCTCAAATGACCCTAAGACCTTGCAGCCCACTGAGCCAAGAAGAAGGTTTATCCATGTCCCACCATCCCCCCATCCCCCAGCCTGGGTGACAGTAGAACTGAGTCCCGTTATCAGTACCAATGCGATCTAGTTTTGGGAATTCAGGCACATCACTCAACCTCTCAAAGTCTGATGCCTCATCTGGAAAACTCCTCCATCTGCAAAATGGGGATAATAAAACCAAGCCCACTACACCAAGCCGTGCAAAGCTTCAATGTGGCAATGTATGTCAGATGTCTATCCTGTTAAAAGCCAATTCCCATTTCCTGAACCAGGAAAGGAAGGTCATAGGACATAAAGGTGACTCAAGGTGTGCCTTGAAGAAGTCACCTCATGCAGCTTGCAGGAGTTAAAACTTGAGATAAAGGTTGAAACCTAAAATGTCCCAGCAAGGCATGCCCTCGGGTGCAGGTACAAAAGCCCCTTGGCTGACTCCTTTCCCTTCATCGGAGCACACGAGCGGCTCAGCCCAGGCGTGCTTCTTTCTGGCAGGGCTGGGGGCTGCCAGGGCTAATTGATCGCCAGCAAAGACCTCTGTCACTTAAAGACTAAATGGATCTAGAGGCTTGACAGTGCAGCTTTCAGTGGAAAGGCATGTGGCCCAGTCAGTGGGGAAGCACAGCCAAGGCGGAGGCCACAGTCAGCGGGGGTCAAAGGGAGGGATTCCGTACAATTGGCCAAACGGTTTGTTCTAAGGAGACAGCGAGTCGCACATCCGTGGCACTGCAGGCCTGGGCTCAGACACCTACGGTCGGGAGGCCCAGCTGCAAGAACAAACCAATGAACGTGGGGCCCAGAGGGCTGAGAATGACATTCAAAGCACCATTCTGGACTTGGGCTGCTGACTTCTGGCCGGAGCCGCGGCGACTGGTCCATGTGAAATGCTCCTGTACCGGCTGAGATCCTCTCTCATCTCCATGTTCCAGATGGAACAGAGGCAGTGTGTTCCTTGGACAGGAGTCTCTAAGGCCCACAGAAGGGACTATCACTCTGGGAAACAGCCAAAATTAACCCACAATAAGCACAGCACGTGACCACAGGTGGTACTGGGCAGCCACGAACCGTGATGGAGAGAGATGCCGCAGGACGAAGGGAGGTACTTACGTTGCGAAGGTGACAGACGGAACGATGCCGATCCATGACTTCAGCTGCGTGAAGGGTGTCTGCATGTGGAAAGGGAAATTCTGAGCCTCTGTTAGATGCTGAGCACATCACAAGAATGATTTCACTTAATCCTCACAACACCAAGAGTATGTTTATTTTTCCTACTTCACAGATGAAAAAAATGAGACTCGCAGAGTCTGAATAACTTGCCTAAGGAGGAAGCAGGGTACAGGAAGCACAGTTTTAACAAAGCCAGTGTCCTTCTGGTAGCTCTCGGCCCTTTCCTCTTCCTCCAGGACCTGCTCTCTGACAAGAACAGGGTGATGGTCCTCTCTCTGGGTGTTTGAAGACTAAAATGAAAAGACAAGTTCTCTTGTGGACGGAGTCGAGGGTTCCAGGAGTGGCTAGAGGAAGCATATGCCAACCAGGGAGTCTAGGCCCTGTGCCTCCTTGCAGCCAGCCCCAGCTACCCGGCCATCCGGGGACCAGGCAGGGCCACCAAAGTCACACTCCTAATTCCTGCCTCACTGCTGGCCACGGGGCCAAGCTCTCTATCGTGGAAAGCCCTTAATACCACAGGATGGAAGGTATCCTCTGCCTGAAAGATATCATTATTGAATAAAAGGGGAGGGAAAACAGAAAAAGGGCATCAAAGCCTAAACAAATAACATCAGCATGAGATCTTTAATGAATGGCTCATCCAATGCGGTCCACTGAAATCCAGAAGGGTTAGCAAAAGACGCCTTAAACCCAGTTTATACTGCAAATCAGCCATGAAGAAAAGTCAACACCAAGTTAATCCCCATTTAATAATTCAGTTTCAGGATGTTAAAACATATTTCTCTTGGAGCTCCTGCATGTATAACTGATAACAGGGCAACCAAGAAACACACTACAAAAAAAAAAAAAAAAGAAGAAGAAGAAGAAGAAAGGAAGGAGATAGGTATTCTTTTAGGAGCTATACCATTAAAGGTGGCAGCTAGCTCTTCCTGATGCCTGATGTCATCTCCCAAATCCTTTCTGTCCCCCCATTCTCTCCAGCAGGAAAAATTAAGCCCTGCATTAGCACTTGGACTTGACCCCTTGACCCAGCAAGACTGTCAGGTCACTGGTTCGAATACCTAAAACTGACTGCCCATGTGCTTCTGGGGGTCAGTGGCCATTGGATCAGAAAACCCATCCCCCAGAGCCCTCTGAGAAGAGTCAGTTACATGGCAATGATTGATGAAAGCCTGCTGAGCATGACCCCCACAGGTAGTAGGAGGCCCAGCCCCGACCCACACGCCCTTCAGAGCCCGCACTGTCCCCAGCTCTGAGTTCTCACCTATTCTTGTTGAGCTCGGAGCTCATCAACTACAATGTGCTCCCAAGGGAGACCTGTACACTTAATTCTCCCCTTGGCTTTCTGGAAAGGGCTTTCTCATCACTAAGGGACTGGGACAGCTTCTAGAAACTTCTTCAGCAGCATTCCCCAGAGACACCAAAAAGTGACCAACACAACCTCGATTGGACGCCAGTTAAGCTCTCTTCTCCCTTCTCCCAAGCCTCCTTCGTTTCCAAGGGCAGAGAAAGTGGTTCTCCTCAGCTCTCCTCTGGACAGCCGCATTTTATGCTCATGTCAAGCAGGAAGACCCACAGTCAAGTCCAGCACCGACCACAGAGTGCCCGGCTCTGTCTCCCCACGGCTGCCCGCTCCCCACAGCAGCTCTCTGGATGCCTCCACAGTGTCTGCCACGGGCGTGGAAATTAAAAGCAGATTTGCATCACCTTTGCTCGGCCGCTTGAGCACTCCGTGTTCATTTGCATTTTATTTGCACAGCACTTGCATATAATATTGTAGAAATGCCCAGAACTCTCCCTGACCTCTCCCCTCCCCGCCTGCTTCTCCTCAGCCAGGAATCCCAGGATGCCAGCGAACCCAGGAGAATTACAGACAGACTTGGCCCCATGGGGAGCTAAGCCAGAGAAACTCGTGGGTGGCATCTCAGGACAAGGGGCTCTGAGTGACAAGCATTTGACGGCAGTACGTTCTGATGTGGAGTGAATCAGAGCCCAGATACCGGCTTTCCTTATGCGTGCAGTCACAGTCCAATTCTCGTCACTGTCCACTGTGCCAAGATGCACAACGGGGCCTCAAAACCCCTAGCTCCCAGGATGGCTTTAGCACAATTCTGAGCCTGGTGAGAAGCCACGGGGCAGCTACCTTGTGCCATCTGCGGAAGCCTTGCTGGTCCATTTAATATCCCTTCCTGCTTAACAAGTGAACTTCCTACAGCTCCGGTCCTCTGGGGCGTCACACCCACCTGTCTGTCATCCCACCTGGCACCTGGACGGTTGGATGATGCAAACCCAGAGCTTCCCCCCACCCCAGACCTATAGGCAGCGTCTATCTGGCTCACTCCACACTAGGAGCCAAGGACACATTCCTCCCAGACACGCTCTTCTACCAGTACAATACACAACACACCCGCGCTTCTCTGAGACCTGAAATTTACTCGAAACACACACACACAGAGGACAAGGAGGAACTAGCAAAGGCACCACATCACACGGCACTGACCACTGTCAGTGCACGCAACACCAACTCGGACGTGCGCCCGCCCCCGGTTTACACAGCCAAGCAGCTTCCAACCTGGTGGAATTCAGCGTCAAAAAAAAAAGTCGAGAACGCTTTGCTAAATATGGCCCTCCAGTGTCAAAAACGGCAGCCACATTCCAAGATGCACTTTAAGGAGAAAAAGAAATCAGGTGCAAAGCCATGGGATCGGGAAGACAGAAAGGACACTCGCGATGAACACAGATTAAATGGTTCTTTTCTTTTCTTTTTTCCTTTGTTTTCAATGGTTGCCAAGTTATTTATCCCTAGAAAGCTGCTTACTTCTGCAAGATGAAGTATTTCTCTGTGAGATGACTTATTTCACTTGGTCCTACTTATGTATTTGGCCCTTGGGAACAGGGTGGGGCGGGGGGAGTGGAAGGGGGAGCCAGAAAGACCAAATCACAGAAACACAGGCAGAGACATCTTCAAAACATCGTTGGAACGCCTTCTCCTTCTGGAGCGGAGGACACTGCAGGGTCCACGAGTCACTGCAGTAAGGGGACTTCCCCGAAGTCCTGTATTACTGAATGCTTGGCGACCATTTTTACAAAATCACTGCCCACGAAGTTGTCCAGTGACCCTAGATAATCATTCCTAGGATTCCCCCTCTAGGGAGGAAAGTACCAGGTGAAGATTCTCTCTCCAGATGCATGGGGGGGCTGCCCGTTGCTAGCAGTGGAGCCCACCCAGCGCCCATCCCACCCCACCCCACCCCGAACTCAGAACCCTAGCTCTTCCCCCAGGCTCTTCGGAAATTCAGAACAAAGTCTGTGTCGCCCAAAGGATCCTCAAACCCTGTCTGCGGAATACCGCTTGCTCCACACTATGCCCTCCATTGTTTGGCTCCTTCTCTTGCATTCTTGTTTCAATCATTTTATTGCACCTTGGTTGTCTTACTCAGCTCAGACTGCTACAAGGCACACCCCAGACGACGGGGCTTAAACAACAAGTGTTTAGCTCGAAGAGTTCTGGAGGCTGGGAAGTCCGAAATCAAGGTGCCAAGGGGCCGGCAGATTTAGCTCCTGGCGAGGGCCTGCTCCCCAATCTGTAGGTGGCGTCTTCTTGCTGTGGACTCCCATGATAAAGAGAGCTCTGTTCTCTTCCTCTTCTTAGAAGGGCACTAATCCCATCGTAAGGTCCCTCCCTTCATGACCTAATGTAACCCTAATTACCTCCCAAAGGCCCCATCTCCAGACACCATCACACTGGAGATCAGAGTTCAACACATGAACTTGGGGGGTGGGGGGTGGACACAGTTGTTGGGTCCACAGGCTTTGTCATGACTGTAAATTGCCTTAAATCAAGGGTACCATATAAATAATAATAATGACACTTTCAAGCTTTGAAAAGAAAGACACTGTATAATTTTTTATACATCTTGGGCCAAAACCAGGAATGCAGAGCTAGCGAAAACACTGTTTTTGTGCCAGGATTACAACACCAAGCAGAGAACTCCAAGAGGCTCCCAAATGTGCAGGTAAATCCGGGATGGGCCGCCTCTGCCTCTGCCTTCCCACAGCCCACGGGGTCCCCGCTGCAGTCATCCACGCAGGGATCATCTCCTTTATGACTCACAAGTGGCATCTGACTTGTGCCGAACGTGCTGGGGGCTGGGAATGCTCTGTGGTTGGCTGACCTCGTACCCACTCTGGTGCTTTGGGTGGTTCGTGGATCCTCGTCAAAATTTACAAAAGCTCAAGACATATGAGAAGAGGGAAGCACATTCCTCTGCTAGAAGAGTGGCCAAGTAACCACAAATTGCGGTCCCTCCTGGGACCGCGCTGGTCACGGACTTGGCTTCGGCAGCCCCATGACTTGCTCCTCCAGACACCGCCTACGCCCACGCCTCCTCCGCTCCGACCACCAGCCCTCCAGTTCCCGGGGAGGCAAAGAACACTGGGGCGTAGGTGGGGACCCGCGGGGCTAAGGACGGAGAAGGAAGCCACTTCTCCTCAATGCCCGCCAGATTCCAGGATCCCCTCTACCCTAATGATGGACTTTCTAAGTAGCCTGGGCGTAAGCTTCAAAACTCAGGATGGATTTCAAGGCAATAGTCAACAGAGCAGAGAACTTTCCACGTTTTCTACATAGGACGTCCTGTCTGGTGTGTGCGTGTGTGAGTTATCGCAGACCAGATGCTGTTGTTTTCTTAAAATGCACAGCAGCTTATCACTCCCTTGATCCAAGGGGTTCAGATTTCTGGGCCCAGAGGAAGGAGGGAGTCGGGTAGACGCTGCGCCACTAGCTGGTTTAAAGTTTAGTTCTGGAAGTCGTCAGAACTGAGGTGGGCAAGCCTGGCTCCACACTACCAGCTTGGTCACTGTATCAATAATAATAATAATAATAAAGCCCATCTCATGGGACTGGGAGGATCATGGTATGCCATATACCTTTTGCCTCTCACTCCCAAAGTCAGTCTTACCCTGAAAGACTACAGCCTGGTCTCAGAATGAAAAAGGGACCCAGCAGCCATAGGTAGTTCATCCTTCTCTCAGTTATTTGCAAAGACATGACATTTCCTGTTTGGGACCAACTTGCCCACAGTAGGCCTCCTCGAAACCTGGTTGTCAGGGACACCTAGGGGGCTCGGTCATTAAGCATCTGCCTTCGGCTCAGATCACAATGCCAGCGTCCTGGGATCAAGCCCCACACTGGGCTCCGTGCTCAGCAGGAAGCCTGCTTCTCCCTCTCCCCCTCCCCCTCCTTATGTTCCCTCTCTCGCTGTGTCTGTCTCTGTCAAAAAAATAAAGTTTTTTAAAAAATCATAAAATAAAAATTAAAAATCTGGTCATCAGGGGCAGCAGCACTGGTCTGGACAAGCGGTAAAATAATGGCAATTATCTGCTATGAGTCTGTGCTTTTTTTCTACTCCTTCAAGCCGATAACTAAGAATTAACTATACACAGTTAATGCTCTTAACTAAACACAATGCAAATCTTATCAGGTCACTGGCCTGCTTCAAAGGGGACTTTCAGTGGGTCCCCAAACTCAAGCTCCTTACATGACATCCAACGATGTCCCTGATCTGACCCTGGTCAACCTTCCCTGCCTCACCATCTGCCAGTTCCCATCTTGGGAATGGAATCCTCTGCCCTCCTGCAACGTTGAACTACTGCTTCCTCCCTCGTGCTCCTTGCCCGGTGCCTTTACTTACACCATCCCACCAGCCCGCAAAGTGTCTCTTTTCCATTTCTGCCCATTCCCATCATTCGTCACCTCCTCCTGGATGCCCCGTAGGCATCATTACTCCGGGGTCCCTCCACTTCATGTTCAAGTTATAACGTGCACACTGTTTTACTAGGAAACTTACCATTTCACATTCCATTGATCTCTGGTCCTTGTTTGTTAGGCACTCGGGAGTATGGGTCTCCTGACAGCAAAGAACGGTCTCTGTTGCTTGTGTGTGTGTGCGTGTGTGTGCGGGGGTGGGGGGTGAGTGGGTGTGTGTGGTGCCCAGCACATAGTAGGTGTTTGGGGAAGGAAGGGAGGGACGGAAATGTGCAGGAGGACTGATGGACAGGTCCCTACCTAAACAGCACTCTGCCCGAGTAAAGAGGCCTCATCAACACATATTGCCACCAGGAGAGGGAGGGCCCTATAGAAAGGTTCCTTTTTCTAGAAACACATGAGCAAGGGGAGAAGAGGAAGGACGAAGGGAGAACACTTCTGACCTACGACATTATCTATACCTGCGTGTTCTCGAAAACTAGCCCATGGGGGAAAAAGACATCAAGGGGAAGATCTTAAAGCTTCAGTCTGAAAGGATTTAGTAGCCCAAATATTGCACCTAAAAACCAGTCTTTCCAATCAGGGCTGAGGCAGGAATGGGGAGCTGTGTGAGGGTCCGGAAGCAGAGAAGTCCCTATAACTACCACTCTTCTGGCCACGACTCCTGGGTGGAGCTGGCCAACAGCACCTTCCACGGCAGAAAAGTCAAACCGGATATTCACTGGTTGCTCCAAAGAAATACAGGGATACGGAAATCGGCCCCAGTTACTGGCAACCTCCAACCCAAACCTGGTTCTTTTCTCTTTATTACTGGTCTCAAGGACAGCCCTAAAAGCTTATGTTCAGAGCTCCTTGAAAACTACAGCGGGATAGGCTGACTCCAGGGTTGGGGCCTCAGAGACAAGGTGTAGCCGGCAGGACAAGCCCTGACCATGCTTGGGTACTCACAGAGCTATGGTGCATGGGAGCCAGCGCAGCCCCTGCCCCCGGGTGGGTCTACAGAGAAGCCAAGCTTCTCGATGTCCAGCCCCTGCCTGGACCTGCACGGCCACCTCCCCCAGCTGGACACTCACCCAGCCCCTCACCATCCTCCGTTCCTTCAGCCTCCTCCTCCCCCTCTCCTGCTCTCAGGCTTCCGAAGTTGAGTGGGTGGAATTTATAGATGCATAACTTTGTGTGATGCTTTAGCTTCTAACTGAATAAACTTCCATCCATTTGAGGAGGAGTGAATTCCCCTCCCGCACTGACTTTGGGCTGCACCATAGGACTTGTTTGGCCAACGGGACACGGGTCAGTGGGGAGGTGTGGTCTGGCTCCCATCATCCTCCACAAGAACGTGACTCAGGGGCTGCTGATACAAAGCAAATTTAAATAAAACCTGAACCCAACCTGAAGCCAGATGCCAAGTCCAGGTGACCCGCAGCTTAAAAGAAAGTGGCCCCTACCAACACAGAGTCCATCAGTAAGACAGAGGTTTGGTTTTGCAAGTCCTGAGTCTCCAGAGCCTTTGGGATGCAGCATTCCTGGGGCACCAGAGAACCCACATACCCAGTAAAAGCAAACCCTGATGGTCAGCTTGAACCTCCTCCATTTCTCTGTACCGCATGGGGACAGCTCCCTCCCACACGCAGTCAGCGCAGAAGGTCTCCGAATCTCACCATCAGCCTGTTGGCAGCTCTCATGCCATCGTACATCGGGGATGCAGCTCTCGGCACTCCCCAGAAATGAGAGGGCTGGTGGTTGAGCCGCCTCTGCCTGACTTCCCACCATCGCCAGGATTTTCCCTCCAGTCCTTACTGGAAACGGTGCATGTCATACCACCCTCCTCCTGGTCCTCCCCGCTGTCCAGGCAGCAGACAGAGGGAACTGGTCAGCAGGAGACAGGGCTCAGCCCCGAGCTGCTGGCAGCAGCTCTCCCAGGCAGAAGACAGATGCTGTGTCTGTGCATATGGGCGGTGGTAATGAGAACTCCCTGTGGCTTCATGCAAGGGAATCAGGCAGTACAGGCAAGGCCGGCCAAACTTTCCTTCTTGTTCCAGAAACGACAGTGAAACAAATGGCAGGAAATTCATTCTGCTGACCCACACAGGAAGCAATGCCAGGGCGCAGCTCTAGAAGTGGAGGGAAAGCAAGAGGAAAGATAATAGGCAGCGAAAGACAAAGAGAGAGGAACTCCATTTGCGTGGAAAAACCTTAGTGTATATTCCATTATTGATGCTCACAATTCTGTCCATCCAAACCTTACGGAATCTAGCTCCACGAAGGTTTCGATCTTATGGATACTGGCTGTCTGGGAAATCTGAGTGCTGTTCCACAAGAATTCGGGATAGTCAAGGTGCCCCAGAGAGAGAAGACCGGATGGGAGTGAGGGCTGGTTTGAGCAAGCTCAAAACCAAAGTACAATTTGAGATACTTACTAACCACAGATGTGCCCATGCCTTGGACAGAATAAAGAAGACCATCAGGACCTCTGTCCCCAGGGTCACTCTGTGCCCACAAGGAGTTCTGGGTGCTGTGTGTACTTCATAAAGAGGCTGTTAGTCGCTAGTTGAATCACCCATAACCTCCAGACCTCAGCAATAGCCTTGCAACTGACCCATCTGAGTCTGCAACAAAGCAGCCGCCATGACCTAGGTCCGCCGGTCCCTCTTGAGGGAATTTCCATCCCTAGGAGCCTGGCCCATGGGTGACAAGGATATGATGAGTTCTTAGTGCAAACCTCATTCGGCCATCCATATTTGAACGGATAGTTGGACCCAGACCTTAAATGAAAATCATCCCTGAGCACTGGCTCATTTTAAATTTTAACTTAAAAAAAAAAAAAAAAAAGACTATGAAGGCCACTAACTATAGTTACAAATACTACCCCTCCTCCTTCCTCCTGGGTTCCCTAAAGGATGAGACACAGAACCATTTCTGGAGGTCGGGAGGCCCGAGAAGAGCTTCCAGAGCCTGCTTGCCAATGTAAGGAAAACAGAAGGAAAGGAATCACCTATGGAAGAAATAGTTTTGAGGAAAAAACCAGTCAGCATATTCATAAGGAAATGATTAGTCCAAGTCTGAAACAGATGCGCCAACGCTACAGTGTTCAACGCATCCGCAGGGCAGGACACCCTACAGACGAGCCGCATGGCCAAGCCCCTTGAGCCCCGGTCTCAGCTCCCTCAGCTGCAGGCAGCCGCAGGGAGAGTTGCAGCAGGAACAGTGGAGACCGTTGTGAATGCAATAAAGCTCTCCACGAAGTCTGAGGGTGATGTGCACATGTCATGCTGCCAGCGTCCAGCAGGAACTGCCGCAAGAAAGACCTCGCGGGGAAAACGGTGGGAGAGACACGGACAAGCGTCCCTGTCATTTTAATATCATTTTACTGAGCACCTAGGTGGTGATTCGTGTTTTCTCAAAAGTTGGATCCCTTAGTCCTCACAGTCCTAGAAGATAGGCAGTATCATCCCCATGTTACAGGCAAGAAAACCGAGCCTCTGAAAGGGGACCTGATGGAAATCCCACAGCTACGAAGTGGTGATGTGACTTGTGGTTTGGATTCCCTTGCCCGAGGTGCTGAGCTGGGGTCTGTGTGTGTGCAACGAGGGGCTTTAACCGTGCCTGTCCATCCTTTTAGAGATGGAACGGGTGCCCACGCACACTTACAATCACTCCTTAGAAGCCACTAGAGAGGCCGTGTGTCATTTTGGGAGGAATGAGTGGCTCATCCTGAAAGCACCTCCCGGGTCAGACAATGGGACGTGTCCCTCTCCTGGACGATCGTGCCCTCCCCCTCCGTTTGGTTGACATGGCTGTTATTATGGATGATGCCGAGAGAGGCTCGGGGCATCTCGTGTTCTGCAGTTGGTCCCCTCTGGAAAGAGGAGCTGCTTATGGAAAACCTCCCTTTCCGTCCTGAGTCAAGACATTCCTTGGGCGACTGGGGGGGGACCCCCCCCTCCACGCCCTCCCCACCCCACCGCCATTTGGAAGTGATTACCACCGCGATACCCTGACAGAGTGAGTGATGCCGAGGGCTCGCTCCCGATGCTGAGTGAGGAGCCCGCCGCGCATCCCCACCCCCAGCCCTTGGCACACGCTGCTCCAGCAAGCCTCGAGTCCCACTAGGATGCGGATTTCCAAGGCTCGCTTTCCACTCTCTGATACACGGGATCAACCTTAATAACAAAAACCTGGCAGGGAAGGCACCTCTGCCTAGCAAGAGCCCCCGGTGGCCAAACCGAGGAAGTCCTGGTGGGGCGCTGGAGGGCCGACTGTCAGCTCATTTGTTACCTCTCGCCCGAGATGCCAGAACCCCGTGACCTGCTCACAGCCCTTCCGCCTTTGCTCTAACAACAGCGGCATCCGTCTGTGGTCTGTGCTGTGGCTCTGTCCTGCCCTCTGTCTGAAGAGGGGCTCCCGCGGAGTTCTGATCCTTCCTGGCCCTTGAGCTCATGCTGCAGGCTCCTGGGGGAAACCAGCCTCCCCGCTTGACTCTCGGTGGCCCCCCGGGGGAGGCATCCAAGCCACTGGGCACTTAGCCCCACCAGGTGCTCAAGAAGCAAACCACGCCCTTCCCCACGACCCACGAAGGGTGGGATGCCTGGAGGAATGATCCCTCCAGATCCCTCCACTGTGGCAATAGTGCTGGCCACCCACCCTGAATCGTCCTTTCTCAAAGCTGTGCCATTAGGTAGTCACAATAAAATCTCACGGAATCCATCCTCTCCCCAATATACAGATGCACAAAAGCCTCAGGAATACAAAAACATTGCCCAGCGCTCTGCTGGCGGCCAGTGGCCGTCATCCTTTGAACCCAGGTCCAGGGACATAAGGCCCCAGACCTCTGCCTTGTGTCCCAGAGTTTCAGGCTTAGAGGACCATTGTCTGAAGGCAGGACCCTGGACATCCCACCAATTCACCCTCGCCTGAGGCAGCCTCTACCTGAATTCTTCCCTGGTGATGCGTGAGCAGGATCCTTGCTCTCTGCCCCAGACTTGGGCTCCTGCCGCCTTCCCAACTTTCTGCTCCCCTCCCTACCCGAGCAGGCTCGCTGGAGAAGATACGGCCTGCTTCAGATTAGAAAACAAATGAGCCAGGTGAGGGGAGCAGAAGGGCCTCCTTTGCCTGCTCCTTTGTTTCTGACTCCATAGAAAGCCAGCAGACAGAGCACTACAAACCCAAACCTGCTCTCAAAACCCACGGGGCACCCACTGCAGAGCCGGAAGGGAAAGGGAGTAGTCGGGCACAGAAAGATGACACCACAGCACTGAGGGGCCGGGAGACAAAGCCCATCCGTCTCTGGGCAGAACAAGCAAGGGACACGGGGGTCCTGGACCCCACCCAGCAGGGCAGTGCTGTAGCCGTGGCCCATGCGCCCTGCCTCGCCCCCTTGCCATCACTCTGCTCCCGTGTTTCTGGACTAGTCCTAGGTTGGCAGAGGATCTGCAGAGGTCTGCAGGTCCTTGGGTCAGAAGTCCTCAGGTGTAGGCGCTGGGCACCGTGGAGGTCCCTTGGGGATGGGCAGACCCAACCACCCGCACACACTCAGGTGCCTGGCAATCCAGAGGGGACACCCCATGGCCAGGACTCAGAAGGGACCTATATTTGATGATGAGTTCTAGAATATTCTAGGACGAATCTGATCACCCACAAGACAATGAAAGAATTTTTTATACAAAAGCCGCTGCTCCGCCGGTATGTGCAGTCGCGTCCCCAGATCTGAACGTCTATTTCTTGTCTGATTTTATGACTTCTTTCCCGCCTTCAAGGAGTTTTAGACTTATCTGGATTCTCATCCGTGGATGTAACAGAATCCCAAGAACTAAGCATATCAGTCAACAGGATTCACATTTTTTCTTCCCCCGGGGACCTTCGCTCTTCTCTAGGAATGCCTGGCTGGAATCAGAAGCAGAATAAACTGTATTTACTCATCTGAGTGTTTCAGGACAACAGGCCTGAAGTGATACGTGGTGTTGAGATTCCTAGTCACACGGAAAACAAGGTCCCAGGTGTAAAGGGGGTCTCAGGCCAGGCTGTCCCTGTACCACATTCCCAGGTTCATATGGGTCTGTGTGGCAAGAAATCGGCCACCGGAAATCCCTAAGCCCATTCTGCTTCCACCTAGAGACCCATGCCAGGAGGACCCTGCCCCTCACGACCCCAGGACAGCCAGGGACAGATACGGAGGGCCACCGGCTGGCTCTTGCCAGCCTCACACCCTTGCAGACACATCTGAAGACAGCAATGGGTTCCAAGTGCCACACCAGGGGCCTGCACACTCCCAACTCTGGAGACCACCGACCTCTCTCCCAGAATTGTCAAAGGTTCGGGCCCGTCACCCTGGGTTGAACAAGTTCTAATCTGCAGACCCTGCATCCCAGGGAAGAGAAGGGTGGGCTTTCCCCAGAGGCTCCGGGAAAGGGCCTCTTCATCTTCTGGCTCCCTCTGCATGCGGGCATTCAAGCTCTTTGCAAGAGGATGGGCACGATGGTTGCTGGCGGCCCAGTTGGCCTAGGTGCTCCTCAGGGGGCCACGATGTGTGGCGGGCCATTCATGAGGGCTGAGAGTTACCCGAAAACCTTCCTTCTTAACTCAACCTCAAAGTGACCCAGAGGAGGACTCCGAACACCATTGCCGCCATTCATGCACTGGTCCCAAACCAGCCATTCTGCCTGAAGAACAAGGAGCTAGGGTGTCCTGCACTAGCCCCACATCCCCTCCTCAACCAAGACGATGGAGAACTGCTTCTGTTTTTGTGGTGTGGATGCTCGCCTTTGTTTTGTAAATGAACATTCTCTGTTTCAGCAGTTTAAAAAAAAAAAGAAAAAAGCTACTGGACTAGATCCCTGATTGCTATTCCAATGTGCTTTGAGGATGAAAACCAGGGCCATGAGGACAGAGAAGAGTTACTGCTGTTTATTAGATTATGCAAAACAGCAGTCTGGTATGCCAGGCAGAGCATCGTCTGGGAAATCAGGAGCTTATAGACACGGAGCCCAGCTCTGCCCCGCATTTGCTATTGCTCTGAGATCTCATTCCTTTGTTGTCTTCAATTTTTTCACATGTAAAAAAGGCATGTCTATGTGGCACATAAGGTATCAGATCACCAATTCTTTGACTCTCTTCCCATCCGTGCGGGGATTAAGTCCCTTCACTCTGAATCTGAGTGGGTGCTGAGACAGTGGCAGGGAAAAAGGAAGCCGTGCCGGGCCGACCTCTGGGCCCAGACCTTAAGACACGCAGCTTCCATCTCCTGCCTCTCCAATCGTCCACTCTTGGAAACCAGCTCCCATGGTGTAGGGAAGCCCAAGCAACAACCCTGTGTAGATGCCCATGTGGAGAGGAAACAAGACCCCCAGGCCACAGCCCTAGCTGAGCTCCCAGGCCAAGAGCCAGGGCCGACCTGCCAGGCAAGGTGTGCCATCTTGGAGACAGACCCCCTGTCCCCCGCTGAGCCACCCCAGCTGAGAGCAGTATCCAATGGCAACTAGCCACACTGCCGAGCCCTCCCCAAACTGCAGACCCAGAACGAAAGCCGACAGCTGCTGCTGTACGAACTCTCTCTTGGGCTGGTTCACTGTGTGCCAGCGGATGATGGGAACCGAGGCTCAGACTCAGGGTGGAGAAGATGGAACCGAACAAAATATCGAGGCATTGGCTCTCTAGCTCAAACAAAGAGACTGCACCCCCCCCAAAAAATGTCCCCCCCAAAAAGTAGCATTTCTAATCAATGGCTTAATCGCGGGCAGAGGAACCATCATAGTCGTGCTCAACTCCCACCAGCTGGAAACAGAACAGAATCCACAGGCAAGTTCATCCCTGCAGGACCCGCATAATTTATGGGGCCTGGGGACTAGTGAAAATACAGGCCCTTTTGTTGGTCAATAAGAAGAACAATCTTACAACACATGTGTTTATATATATTCTTACATATATATTAAGAGCTTATGGAACTATAAGATGTGTTCTAGTCTCATTATTAAGAATTAAAGATTTATATTTTTAAATTATTAAGGCTGACGAAGATGGGAGAGCAGAGAAGGAATCCAAGCCCGGGACCCTTCGGAGGACAGGGCTCGTATAAAGGCACGGATCCCGTGCCCACCAAGCCACCCTCCATCCCAGCTTAGTGGTGGCTGAGTCACATCCCAGGCACCTGGGTCCCGAACCCCAAAAACTCATCTCCTCCGCTCCTTACCCCAACCCGTTCTGGTCACTCCACTTCGAATCAGGCCAGCTGACAAGGTCACGAACCACTTCAGAAAGGACCAGCCAGCTTCACCCTCAGTCACACACCTAAATGCTCTCCTTCCCATCGTTCCTGTCACCAGCAATCATTCTTAAAAGATACTATTTACCTTTTAAAATTCAAGGGGCGTAGGGAGAGCTGGGAGCCTCGGGGAACCGCACCGTCCCTGGGCCTGCAAGGTAAGGTCGGGCGCAGGCATAGACCCAGACGGGGCTGTGCCCTTAGAGGCATCGGAAGCGACAGGCCTGTGGCGCAAGGACAGCGCCTGCCTGGCGGGGTGGCCCGGGGGAGGAGCCAGGGGAGCGGACCGCCTGCCTCATTCCCCTTCCACCCTTGGTCCGCTGACCAGCGCCTCCTACTGGTCAAACCCAAGAGGGGCCAGAGGCCAAGTGCATCCCCTGAGGCAGGCCTGCAAGTCATTCTCTTGGGGGCACTCCTTGTTAAGGAAACTGGAAAAGGCCCCTTTAGAAAATCTCAACATTTTCCCATTTTTTCATTAGAAGACGCAAGCCCAGCAGCCCAGGAGGGATCCCTGGGAGGCGTTTCCCCAGGGGCCCTCAGAAACCAGGGCTGGCCTGGGTCGCTGAGGGGGCGCACTGGCCGGGGCCAGCCCTCCCCCGGCAGCCACCAGAAGGAGGGGTAACAGCAAACAGAGGCCCCACAGCCAGCCACCTACGTGAGACGGCGAACATCTCCACAAGCAGGTGCCTCCTTGAGACGTAACGGACAACTCAGCCATTTGTGTGGGAGGTTCCCAGGGGACCGGGGGACTGTCACCACATGGGAGGTCTCTGAGCTGCAGAACACATGGCTAGCTTGGCCCTGGGAGGCCAAAGCAATGAACATGGCAAAGGGACCCGGGGCTCCACCATTTCAGCCTCCAAGAGGCAAACTTCCCAGGATGCTTCCAAGTGGACGCCAGCAACACTGCCTTCTGCTAACATTGCCTCTCTCTCTCTGTCTCTCTCTCTCTGTAAGTTTCAGAGGGAGAATTTAGTGATTCTTCGGTTGCATACAACACCCAGTGCTCATTCTATCAAGTGCCAGCCTTAGTGCCCATCACCCTGTTGGCCCATCCCCACACCCCCCTCCCCTCCAGCAACCCTCAGTTGGCTTCCTAGAGCTCAGGGACTCCAGCATTCTGAGCACTGGGTGCCAGGTGCCTCTGGGTCTCCGGGAGCATTGTCACCAGTCTACCCTCCTGAGTTTAAGATCTGACAAAAGACAGGCTGCCGTAAGCTGAATGCTAAGACTGGCCTCCTTTCTAGCTGGCCCTGCCCTGGTTCTCCTTCCTCCTGTCTTGGCTTCCTTTTCCCTTCCTTTGATTTCTTCTAAGTCTCTCCTCTATGCTTTTAAAAATTTATGCCGGTATCTATTTCAGCTCTCCTTCCAAAAATTCTCTCCCTGTTCTCTTTAGTCTTAGTGCTTGAACAGGTCTCCAGACCCACAAGACTTCTAGCACCTTCTCCCTTGTTGCACAACTGGCAGTTTCCCTCTCCTCTAGCAGCCGGCCCCGCTGCCTTTCCCTGCAAGCAGCACCTGACATTTACGGGATTACTAGACTGACACACAGCCGGCAGGTGACACGGTGGTTTCCTCTGCACACCAGCTGGGAGCGTGGCGGCCACAGGCAGTCCCACTCCTCCTAGGCCAAAGCGCCAGAGAGCAGCACCCTGGAGGCTCCAGGTGGACGGGCTACATGGCTCCTCCCTCTGTCACCTCCCCCCTCCCTCCGGGCAAGCGCGACCAGACCCCCACACATAAAGGACAGTCTCGAATTCTATTTGTCTCTCCTGACATGTCCGACGGGATGTGTCTATCAGTTATTTCTGTCTCTTAGTAGGTCTGCTCTCTCTGTCTTTCCCCTCGTCCTGTTCTCCGGCCCTCCCCATTCAGGGAAAATCAGGCCTCTAGGAAGACACAGCCTTTGCGTTTAGGATGTTGTCACCACACCCACAGCTCCAGACTGGTCCTCCCTCCCGCCAAGCCTTTCTGGGGGCTGCTCCCACCCACCGTCCCTCAGCTCCCCCGGCATCCACGCTACCCCAAGAACACTAGGGAAAAGCCCCACTGCCTTTCATCTCCCCAACTCCAACCTTGGTTGAAAGCCTTCTGGGACACCAGCACAGGAAATCCTAACCATAGCTTTGTACTTTGAATCCTGGCTTTGAAGTACGTGCTAACAGCTGTAATTGGCATTACCGAAGGAGGTTAGAATAAATTACTCGTAGCTAAGGAGCCGGCAGAGAGGAAATTATGCAAGTCACCTTGTATCGGGTCCTTAATCCAACACTGTATAAGTAAATCCCTGTCACCCTGACTCCGGCGGAGGCTGCAGCTCGGCGCGGACCTCTCCACCCAGCGCGCAGCCCGGCAACCTTGAGACGTGGCCCCTCTAGCCGGCGGGGCCCCTGGCAGAAGCTCAGAAGCATCCAACAGGCACGAGAGGCTCTGGAGAGTCCCCTCCAAGCCCGGCCCAGCTACAGACACGTGGGCCCCCGCACCCAAGCCCCTCGGCCCCTGTCCTGGAAACCCCAGTCTCCAGCGGCTGAGAGCTCACCAGCACCGGGCCGCAGCGAGTGTCCCTCTGGGCAGCACGGGTGGAAATCAGGGTCCTGACGCTGGCAAGCCTGAAAGGCCCAAAGGGCCCACTCCCCATGGCCGTGCCTCACATCCCATCGCGAGAGGCGGACCAGAGCCGCTCCAGCGAGGACCCCCACCCACGGGGGCCGGAGTCAGGGTCGGGCCGCTGGCAAATAGACCCCCGCCCCTCTGTCTGCATGACAGACCAGGATGGGGCAGGAGGAGGAAGGTTCTTCTCTTTTAGTCAGTGGCTTAGTCAGCTTCGACGGTTCTGACTGGAGGGGGTCGCCCTGGGCCTGTCCCCTCCCCAGCCCCACCAACTCGTCCCAAGAGCTCACAGGGAAATAAGGGAGGGCAGAGTAGAGAGGTCTGGGAGCCCAGGACCCAGCTTTCCCTGGGAGCCCGTGGCACCTCGAGGTCTGGCAGTCCTCGGAACAGTGTCACACGCCCCTGTGGTCACCACGCCACCGGCCTCGAGGCAGACACCCCGGGGCCATGGGGCCTGTAGCTCACCCTCAAGCTGCTTCCTGCATAGAGAGCACCGCAGGGAGGGGCCGGAGCAGGAGAGAAAGGCTAGAGCGGTTCTGTGCGGAGACCAGGGCTGACAGGCAGCTCCACAGCCAGGTACAGAAATACCGGGGGACGGGGGGCGCCTGGGTGGCTCAGTGGGTTAAGCCGCTGCCTTCGGCTCAGGTCATGATCTCAGGGTCCTGGGATCGAGTCCCGCATCGGGCTCTCTGCTCGGCAGGGAGCCTGCTTCCTCCTCTCTCTCTCTCTGCCTGCCTCTCTGCCTACTTGTGATCTCTCTCTGTCAAATAAATAAATAAAATCTTAAAAAAAAAAAAAAAAGAAAGAAAGAAATACCAGGGGGATGCGGGAGAGGGAAGCGGGTATTCGCAGAGTCCTGAAGGTCCCGCGTGGGTGGTGGCCAGCATACACAGGCCAGTGGGCCCCAGGGACACATACCTGAGCAGCACACGTGCCACTGGGGCCCTCATGTATCTGCCCGTTTACGGCATAAGGATGGGACAGAAGAGAGGTGGCCTGAGGGAGGCCGGCAGCCATCAGGAGCCAGTCCCTTCCCACCTGTGTCCCCAGGCACCCCAGGACCTCGGCCAGGCTTCTACCCCCCCCCAGGCCTGAGATTTCCCTTCCCATTTCTGATCAGGATCTGGTTCAGGGACCGCGAGTTTGGGATAATGAAGAAAAAAAACAACAAAACCCTACCCTGATAGGCTCATTTACAGAATGGATACTGTAAGTGCCCAAGAAGAAAGAGAACGCTGGTCTGTTTCTGACCCCGCCCTCCGGGGGGTACCCAGCACCCACAGCACACAGGCCCTCAGGGCGGTTAGACATCCTGTTCTTCAGGACGTGCTCTGAATTTGTGGAGGGGGGTCAGAGCGAGAAGAGTGAAGAGATGAGGCTCCCCGACAGCTCGGATCCTGGTTTCTAAAGCCCAGAGAAACAGCAGCCTCCACAAATAAGATCAACAGGGACGCCCGGGGCTCGCTCAGTTAAGCGTCTGCCTTCGGCTCAGGTCAAGATCCCACAATCCTGGGACGCCTGGGTGGCTCAGTTGGTAAAGCAGCTGCCTTCGGCTCAGGTCATGATCCCAGCGTCCTGGGATCGAGTCCCACATCGGGCTCCTTGCTCAGCAGGGAGGCTGCTTCTCCCTCTGCCTCTGCCTGCCATTCTGTCTGCCTGTGCTCACTCGCTCTCCCTCTCTCTCTCTGATAAATAAATAAAATCTTTAAAAAAAAAAAAAATCCCACAATCCTGGGATCGAGCCCCGCACCAGGCTACCTGCGCAGCGGGAAGCCTGCTTCTCCCTCCCCCAATCCCCCTGATTGTGTTCCCTCTCTCGCTATGTTTATCAAATAAATAAATAAAATCTTAAAAAAAAAAAATACGATGAACACACACACCCCAGCAGTGTGACACCCTTGGAGGGACACCTTGGACATTCCTAAAGGAGTTAAGTCACACATAAGGCAGCAGGACGGATGGAATGACCCAGCAAACTTACCTTTCTCTTCGTATTTGTTAAAATCTTAGGCTTCAGGATAAGGCAGAATTGGAACGTCCTTGTTAACACAAAATAACTATAATAAAAAGCAACGCCTGCTCACCATGACATTTCCAACGTGTCAACTTGGGCTTAACGCCATAGGGGGAAACGATAAAGCCATTCTGGGAATGGCTGGGACACAGGTATAGTCCTAAAAAGGAAAGCATGACAACACAAGAGGATAAAATCCCTCTGAGTGGGGCTCCAAGCCCAGAAGATTTCTGCAAACTATTATCTAATTTGATTCCCCTCATTGCATTACAGGGGGATTTAAAACACATCACCTCCAGCTGAAACGGGTTCTGGTAAATTTCTCAAGTGCTCTCGCAGATCTCACGTCATCTTCTGGGTTCAGGGTCAACACTACATTAATGACCCACCATTTATCCACTGGGTAATTCACTCCCTGGCAACCTGCTTTATTTATGCTATATAAATTCAGGAAGCAATTAATAGTTGCCACAAAAGCAACGTGATTGAAGGTGCTTTTCCCAATCAAACTGCGAAGCTAGGCATTTCTCGTACCCCAAGGCAGAGGACAGACATAATGCAGACCAGGGCAAAGCACTAAACAGCACCATTACACGTTCTGTCTTCCTCCTTCCCCTTGTTGAGGGAGAAGCTGAGAGGACTCTCTGCCTTTTTGTCTTTGCACCTTATTTCCTCTCCCTTTCAAAGGAGTCACTCCTGGGGCACCTGGGTGGCTCAGTCGGTTAAGCATCTGCCTTCGTCTCGGGTCATGATCCCCAAGTCCTGGGATGGAGCCCCACATGCGGCTCCTGGAGTCCCCACTCAACAGGGAGTCTGCTTCTCCCTCCTCCTCCTGCCCCTCCCCCTGGCTTGTGTGAACTCACGTTCTCAGTCTCTCTCAAATAAATAAATAAAATCTTTTTAAAAAAGTCACTCCTGTTGCTAACAGCTGTCCAGGTTCCCTTTCTCGACATCCTGTTCACCTTTTGGTTCTGTTCAGGCAAAAGTAATTTAATAACAACACCATAAAAATCAGGGAGAAAAAAGAGTTTACTCATTAACCAAAAAACAAACAAACACAAAAATTATCCTAACACCAAAAAAAGGCATAAAGATAGGAGCACTTTCAGGGTTTGACTTTATCTACCCTCTACAAACACCCTTCTAGGCAGCCGAGGCGGGCAGCACCCCACGCACAGAGAGGTTAAGTGACTTACTCATGCGGGCACAGAGGGTCCGGAGAGACGTTCAGCTGGCTGCTTAAGGTATTACTTTATTTCTCTTCTCTGAGGGCTCCATGCCACTTGCTTCCACGCTGGGGCAACTACTTTTGGCTTGCTAACCCGCCAGCATGCCCAGGCCCCTTCTCCCAGACAATTTCTGCTTTTAGGGATGGCCCATCTGGCTCAATGGGACCCAAGCAGAAGACCCAGGGTGGCTTCTAAGAGAGCCCGTTCAAGAAGAAAGTCTCAGCTGCTGGGACTCTGCTCTTTGACCCTTCACCTTCAGGCCACGCCCTCTTCTTCCCACCTGGAATGTAGTTTCAAGCCCTGGGCTGCCTTTCTGCGGCCAAGAGGATAAAGGCCTCTGTGTTAGGAGAGAAAGAAGAAATGCAGGGAGAGTTTGGTTGCTGACGGCAAGGATGAGCCATCACATCACCTCTGTTCACCAGACCTCCTGGAGTGTGGAAAAGCAGACTGCTCTTCTGTTTAAGCCGGAGTTAGCTGGGCTTGCTGTCGGTTGAAGCCGGACGTAATTTAGCTGAGATCTCTCTCTCTCTCTCATACATACACACCAATGCCCACCAGCTTCGTCGTAGGGAACAGAGCTATTCCTGATATAAGGACATACTATGGACTATTACTCAGCCATCAAAAAGAATGAAATCTTGCCATTTGCAATGACGTGGATGAAACTAGAGGGTATTATGCTGAGCGAAATAAGTCGTTCAGAGAATTACAAATACCATATGATATCACTCCTATGTGGAATTTAGGAAACAAAACAGATGAACATAGGGGAAGGGAAGGAAAAATAAAATAACATGAAACCAGAGAGGGAGACAAACCATAAGAGACTCTTAACTCTAGGAAGCAAACTGAGCATTGCTGGAGGGGTGGGGGTGGGGGGTGGGGTAAATGGGTGATGGGCATAAAGGAGGGCATGTGACGTGAGGAGCCGTGGGTGTTGCATACAAGTGACGAATCACTAAATTCTACCTCTGAAGCTAATAATACACTACGTGTTAATTTTTTTTAAAAAAAAGAACATCAACCCTAAACATACAGACAACAGCATACTTGTTAAGAAACCAACAGGCATTCATTTCCCCTCTTAAAATCCAGGGAAAAGATAAAAATGTTCCCTATTAAACCACTTCCAAATACTTTAAAATACTTTAAATTTTTAAATGCTTTAAAAGTCCTGTGTAAAGAAACAGATAAAGCAGACCAACAGACTTACAGCTACTGGAATGAGATCCAATACATTTCCATTATTTGAGAGTGAATCAAACCAAGAAAGCAATGAAAACCAAATGAAGAGATCGGGGTAAAAAAAACAGAGACAAGACAATACATAAGAATTAATTCCTCTGTAGGTAACCGTTTTTATATGTGAACATTTCATTTTTCACACAAAACTCATGATAAAAATCCAGTTAGAAAACTTTCTGGAAAAATCCAGTAAGAAAACACGATGACATCTAGGAACGGCCCCTGAAAAGGAATATGTGGAGCCTTCACAAGGAAATGCAACCGCACAGAAAGATGGAAAAGATCCGAATAATGCAGAGACTCAGCCTGTTCCTTAAGGAGGAGACTGGTTCACCAAGGCCATTCTTTCCCAAAGTCGGAAGACTATCTCCGCCAAAATCCTAATCACGTTTCCTTCTCTGAGTTGACAATACAAATACAAAGGATGCATGAAGAATAAACTGAGGAGAACAAAAAGTCTTTATTTAAAAACAAACTATAATGATAAGGGAGGCCATGCTCTATTGAGGATACGAAAATAAATTACAGAGTGACGGGGGTTAACATAGCAAGGTTCCAGCAGCCTTCAAACTGATAGACAGTCAGTGCCACAATTTAAGCTGCCCTGAAAATGCTCTAATGTACAAGAAGTCAGCAGGTAACAAAAGCACCATAAACCACGGAGAAGAGAGAAGCTCTCCTACAAAAGACGTCAGGAACATTGGATATTGGAGAAAAATAAACTGATCTCCCCACTAGACAATATACAGTAGTAGAATTCTAGATGGGTAGAAAAGTTAACTGTGGAAGAACAAAGGCAAGAATAAAGGGTGGGTGGTCTCAGGAACTCCAAGCTCCATGAGGACAGGAACCATGCCTGCCTTTCATGCTTATTTCCACAGAGCCTGGTGCAGTTCCTGGCATAGACAGAGGCTCCAATTCCTATCTGTTTACTGACTAACAAGCATTGATGCCATGGAAGAAATCACAAAAGAAAAGGAAAATTTCATTATAAAACAAATGTATGTAAGGGGAAAACATATAGATATATTTTTTAAGATTTCATTTATTTATTTGTCAGACAGAGACAGAGAACACATGTAAGGGGAGTGGCAGGCAGAGGAAGAAACAGGCTCCTCGCTGAGCAGGGAGTCTGATGCAGGACTTGATCCTAAGACCCTGACATTGTGACCTGAGCCAAAGGCAGAGGCTTAACCACCTGAGCCACCCAGGCGTCCCTGGGATTAAAAAAAATTATAAAGCAAATGACAAACGAGGAAAAACGCATCTAGCAAATATGATAAAGAATTCATTCATAGATACACATGAAAAAGAAGAAAAAATTTTATAAAAGAGGAGACAAAGCAGAAAAAATGTCCATTAACCCTTTGAAAAATCATTTAAATTCAAATAATCTAAAATCCAATACAAGACTATCAGTCAGCAAATGTTTGTAAGTACGACACGGCCAACGAAGGGGCGCCTGAATGGCTCCGTTGGTTAAGCTTCTGATTCTTGATTTCGGCTCAGGTCATGGCCTTAGGGTTGTGAGATGGAGCCCCATGTCGGACTCTGCACTGGGTGTGGAATCTGCTTAAGATTCTCCCTCTCCTTCCCTACTCCATCTAAAGAAATGGTCAGTGAGAAACAGCAATGAGAGACCTCTTCACAGTTATTAGAAAAACCAAAATCCAGTCACTGACAGCATCAAATGCTGGCAAAGATGTGGAGCAACAGGAACTCTCGCTCATAGCTGGTGGGAATGCAAAATGGCTCAGCCACTGTAGAATACGGCTTGCTGGCTTCTTACAAGACAACACATACTCTTACGGCACAATCCCGCAATCGGCATTTCCCAAGGGAACTGAAAACTCACATCCACACGACAGCTGACATGTGGCCACTCACAGTGGCTTACTCGTAATGGCCAGAACTCTGAGGTACCAAGACTTCCTTTGGCGGGTGAACGAGTAAATCAAGTTGGAGTACATCCAGACAATGGATGCTACACGGCAACGGGCTATCAAATCAGGAAAAGACATGGAGGAAAATGAAGAACCTATCCCTGAGTGAAAGAAGCCAGTCTGAAGAGACTGCATCCTGTGTCGTTCCAACTACAAGACCTTCTGGAAAAGGCAAAGGGTATGGAGTCAGCAGAGCTCAGCGGGACCAGGGGTTCATGGACAGGAAAGGATGAAGAGGTGGAACACAGATGTGTTTAGAACAGTCAAGCTGCTCGGGGCACTACTATCATGGTGAATAAGTGTCATTATAAACTTGCCCAAACCCATAAAATTTATACCAAGAGGGAATCCTAATAAACTATGGATTCTGGGGGATAATGATTTGTCTGTGTAATTCACTGACAATAACAAATGAGCCACCATTCTGGTGGGGGATGTGGTAATGGGAGGGGATGTGCACATGGGGGTAGAGGAAGCATATGAGACCATGAGCTCTGTACCTTCCACTCAATTTCTCTGTGAACTTGAACCTTCTCTAAAAGATAAAATATCGGGGCTCCTGGGTGGCTCGGTTGGTTAAGTGTCTATCTTTAAGACAGGTCGTGATGTCAGGGTTCTGGGATCGAACCCCACGTCAGGCTCTCTGTTCAGCAGGATGTCTCCTTCTCCCTCTATCCCTCCCCCTGCTTGTGTGCTCTCTCTTGCATGTGTGCTCGTGTGGTCTTGTTCTCTCTCTGTCAAATAAATAGCCTTTTTTAAAAAATTAAAAGATAAAATCTATTTTTTAAAAAATGGTCAGCGAGGGAAAGATGAAAAGAGCCCGACACCTTCCCATACAGCTAACGGGAGTGCAAGCTCGGAGCACCTTTTTGGAAAGTAACTCAGAAGCAGACAACTCTTTGAAAAACAAAATTTAAAAGCCTACCTTTTCCTTTGTCATTTCTCCCCACAAATACTGCCTTAAGTTAATACGGTACTTAATATTCATGACATCCTAACACTGAAAACGATAGTATAGAAGTTTTCCCTAACATCCCAACAGAAGCCAGAGTGTGGCATATGATTCAGCAATTCTACCCCTGCGTATTTACCCAAAAGAATCAAAAACACGAATTTGAACAGATATTTGCA
This sequence comes from Neogale vison, assembly GCF_020171115.1. Classification (NCBI taxonomy): domain Eukaryota; kingdom Metazoa; phylum Chordata; class Mammalia; order Carnivora; family Mustelidae; genus Neogale; species Neogale vison. The sequence goes on from NC_058100.1 coordinate 8,908,029, forward strand.
CTCCTGTGTTTACTGCAACATTGTGTACAAAGAGCCAAGAGATATGGAAACAGCCCAAGTGCCCATCAAGAGAGGAATGGTAAAGAAGACATGGGAATACACAGGATGAAAAACTACGCAGCCACAAAAAAGATGAGATCTTGCCATCTGCAACAACGTGGACGGACCGAGAGGATATTAGGCTAAGTGAAATAAGTCAGAGAAAAACAAATACCATATGATTACGTGTGGAAGCTAAAAAAAAACAAAACAGGCGAATAAAACAAAAAGCAGAAATAGACTCAGCTATGGAAAACAAAGTCACTAGAGGGGAGGAGATGGAGGATGGGCAAAATGAGGGAGGGAGAGTGGGAGGTACAGGCTTCCAGTTATGGAATGACGTCATGAGTATAAAAGACACTGCAAAGAGAGCACAATCAACAATATTATAGTAGACTCATACGGTGCCAGACGGGAGCTACACTTGGGGTGAACACAGCACAGCCTACAACTGGTCGAATCACTGTGCTGTACACCTGAAACTCATGTTACACTGTGTGTCAACTCGGCTTCAACAAAATAATAACTAAACAGCTATTTCTATGGCACAGAAAAAATCAAATTCCAAGAGACATTTCATCAACAGAACGTACAATACGCACTCGTCATTTTACTATACATTTTGCTGTACGGTCAGGAGGAAAGAGACAGGCAGGTGAGAAACAGCACATCGATTCTATGATTCAGACCTAGAGCCAGAAGGGAGAAAATGGTTAGGCTTCATGAGTGTACTCTCCCAAAGAGCTCATATTCCAAAACAGGTAAACTGTGGTGAAAAGAGAGAGGAGAAAGCACCGTCACTGGAACACTCTGAGACCACGCCTGGAGTCAGGTAGAGATGCTGTGGCCCCTTTTAATGCATTTGACCCCTGACCAACAAAAGCCTAGGCCCTGCCCCAGCTTCACACCACTTCCAAACTGATTTTCACTAATATCTCAACCTTCCCCTTTCAGGAAGGAAGGATAGAAGGAAGGAAGAAGGGGGGTGGCAAAGGAGGAGGAGAAAGGAGGGGGAAAGAGAGAGGAAGAAAAGAAAAAGAATAAAAAGGAAAAAAAAAAAGAGAAGAAGGAAGGAAAAGATCTCAAGAACCTTAAAAAAATGTTAATATATTTTATGCTGTAATCCTCCCTTCGGCAATCAAAGGAAATAATCTAAGATATAATAAAATATGAATTAGCAGGAAAATAAACTTCATTATAATAACATAAATGATTTTACAAATTATGCTATAATTAAGTTTCATAACCAATAAAACCATACTTTCAAAGACTAATGATACAGGGAAACGTTCAGCACACAGAGTCAAATGAAGATAGGTAGTTCTAAGAATGTACATTCAGTATGAATAAACAAAGGGCAATCAGACAGGCAAACACACACATAAATACCCATGAAAAAAAGGAGAAAAAAAAAAAGACTAGAAAGAAAAATACCAAAATACTAAGAGGGAGTTCTGTAACTAGTGATATCATAGATGATTTCCACTTTCCTTATATTTCTAATATTTTCCAAATGTTCCCCAATAAGCATTTAATTACCTCATAATCCAGTGTCTTTGACCATTACAACCTTGTAATACTCAACCACATGGACCCCCTAGTTTTAAAGTTAAAACAAAACAAAGGATAGATCATTGGATTTTGCTACAATTTAAAACTTCTATATAGCAGAAGACATAATCAAGAAAATGAGAGGACAACCTACAGAATGGGAGAAAATGTTTGCAAATCGCATATCAGATAAGGGTCCAATTCCAGAATAGATAAATGCTCTTTCAGCTCAGCAACAAAAAAAAGACAAAAACCACTACTTGAAAATGCATTTTCAAGAGACATTTCTGCAAAGAAAACACGCAAACGGCCAATAAGCACATGAAAAGATGCTTGACCTGATTAGCCATCAGGAGAATCCAGATCAAAACCATGATAAGATACCACTTCACACCCACTAGGATGGCTAGAATCAGAAGAGAATGGGGAAATAACAAGGGTTGGTGAGAATATGGAGAAATTGGAGCCCTCATGAATCGCCGGAAGGAATGAAACATGGTGTAGCTGCTGTTGAAAAATAGTTTGACAATTCCTCAAAAAGTTAAATATAAAATTACCATGTGACCCTGCAACTGCACTCCTGGGTATATACCGAAAAGAACTGAAAACAGGTGTTCAAGCAAAATTTGTATATGAACATTCGCAGCAGTGTTTCTCATAATAGCTGAAAAACAAAAACAAACCAAACATCTATCGAAGGAATAATGATGAATGTGGTATATCCATGTGATGGAGTATTATTCACCCATAAAAAGGAATGGAATACTGATATTCACTACAGGACAGAGGAGCCTTGAAAGATTCTGTTAAGTGAAAGAAGCCAGACATAAAGGTCCTATATTGCATGATTTGATTTACGTGAAAATATCCAGAATGGCAGATACATAGCAAGAGATAGAGCGGAGTTTGCCAGGGGCTCAGGGAAGGAAAGAACACGGTGTTTGCTTCCTGGGTACAGGGCTGACGAAATGCGGATGATGGTGATGTTCTAGAGTTCGTGGTGACTATGGCACAATATTGTGAATGGACTGAAAGCCACCACACTGTGTATTTTAAAATGGTTAAAAAAAATAATAATAAAATAAAATAAAATAAAATGGTTAAGATGGTCAAATTCACATTACATGACTTTAACACTACTACTACTAATAATAATAATAAAGAACACACTATGTTTCCTTAACACCTAGACTTTGAAGAACCCTCTCCAATTATCCCTATGCTTGTCCCTCCTGATTTTTCAATTCATGTATAATCATGTTCTAATTCAGTGAACCAGGTTCTTGCTGCATCCCCCTTGGAGTAGAATACAATTTGCCAGCTGAACTGTATGCCTTCAAATCCCATTCCCTCAATCTAGAACCCCCTAATCCTCTACAATGGAATAACTGTCTCTGAATTAAAGGTCCAGGACCTAACCCCAGTCCACTATTCACTCGTTGTCTCACCTTGGGTAAGGCAACTTCTCTTCCTGTGTAAAATAAATAGTCAAAATTCAATGAACAAATAAATACATTAAAATTCCAATTTGCATCAAGGTCATAGTGTGCCGGCCCACCATCTGGAGCTCGTAGGATGACAGGCCACAGAAAATAGATGAAACCACATTAAACTGTAAACGATTAAAAACCCCAACCTATGTAAAGTGATCATCTCCTCGGTGCTAGTACTTTCCTAAGCTTCCAGAATTTTCACGTCCGCAGACATGGTTTAGGCCAAGCGCCCCACCACCTGCATGATTATAACCTATTACTTGAAATCAGTTCACATATTTTAGTTAAACCAGATTTATTCTAACAGAAACTTTTTATCACTTTTAAGTCATCACTGATCTGATACCATGATTCTTCTACACATGTTAGAAGATACTGCTGCCATGTTGGAAACTGTATACCTATGTGCCACGTAGAGTCACCACTGGCACCACAGCTGGCAGATGTCAAGGGAACCCTGATCTCTGCCAACACTCTTCTCGAAGACCTGAATCACAGCCTACCTCCTCCAGAAAACCTTCTCTGACTGACTGTTTACCCTGTCTGAGAGACCCCCCCCTTGTGATAAGCCTTTGCACGTTTGATTTACACCTTTGCACTTGTTGGTGTCAATGTTCTCAGTTCGTTCCCATCTAGGCTTTCAAGTCCAGCACTAGCTCATAAAACACCAAAAGGCAAAGATCTCGTCTTGTTCCTTTTATTCCCTCCCATAGGCTCAAGTGCACTACAGCAAACATTTGCGGAATGGATCAGGTTTACCTGAACAGAAAGTGCCCACTGAATGCTTACAGTTATCTTTTTATCATGTGTGTTCTAGAGAGAAATTCACCCACATCATTTCCTTGTCTAGAGTGTGGCTGCATCAGCAGCCCGGTGCAGATGTCAATCGGTGAGAAGGATGGTTCATTAAAAGAAGTGCCAGGCATGCAGCAGGCTTCAGAAAATTTAGGGGACTGAGTATTGATTAAGTGGGGCTGTTACTCAAAAGGCCCCACCTCCTTGACAAAACAGCTCCAGAAGGGGAGAGGGATGAGCACAGACAAGCCATCGTATGAAGACCACAGTCCACCTCGGGCTGAAAGTCAGGGTGTCCTTGGGACCGGGACCACACGGCTCTGCCTGGGTCTCCACGTTAAGCCTCCTCCCACCAGTCTGAGAATGGCTCTACCCTGATGAGGGGCCCAGTTCTCAACTTGATACTCTCCTAATTAGAAGTAAATCCCCGTAATACAGGAGAGCCTTTGCGTGTCCACAGTGCATTTTGACCATGAGTCTCAGAGCCCTGACAAAAGAAGCTGCAAGTGAAAATTACTGATTGAATACATCCAGACACAGAGCAATCCCTGTGTCAATGTTGACACAGTGGCTCTTTATCGTCCAGCGCCAGGAGGGCAAACGTAAAGCAAAACCACCAGAGAGGCTGGGAGAGAAAGAATGTCTGCGACTCCACCGCTGTGAAGGCTCAGATGCATAAAAACAAGGATAAATACTAATAATAACAGTAATCACTTTCAACCTGGAAGGGATAGAGCGCATTCCAGTCTGCGAAGCATTACTCTGACCCGGTTGTCCCCCCCATCCTTCCACCAACCCTGTCAGACGTCGTTGGCCCTATTTTCACACAAAAAGTAACTCAGGTTCAAAGGGTGTCTTAAACCTGGTTTCCTGCCTCCAGATCCAATACTCTTTTGATCTCCAAGTCATCGAGTTAGGCCAGCTTTTTTCTTTGTACTGAAGGATGGTAGATAGTAAACGTATGTTTAACATAAGGATTTGGGACGCCTTCTATGCGTCCCAATACAATAAGGGACTCACTCTCTCCAAGTTCAAAAGCAGGGCTAGAAAGTCTTCCTTAAGTTGAGCTGAATGGCTTTCCGAGGAGTCCGTCCCAGCCCTGAGCCCCAGAGACACCCCCCCACCCCGCACCTTCGCTTCTAAAAACCCTCCAAAGGCAAGAGCACAGCCCCCAGAGGGAACGAAAGGAAACCAACCTACCAGGTTCCTAATCCCAATACCATCATGTGAGTTTCAAAATGGGAAATGCGTCCCACCCCCGTCCCCCTGCAAATCATCCTCCTCATCATAATCCTCATCAAAATTTTTCTATCTGACATCTGCAGACTGGCATATCAGTGTCTTCCCTCCTTTAGTAGGTCTTGGTTTACCTGCACTAGTGAATTACTTCAGGGACAGAATGGGAATTTCCAATTAAATCAGTCTATCTTTTTAGGGTTTTTTTTTTCCTTTTTGTATTTTGTACCGATGGTAACTGGGAGAAAGGAGGTTCGCTTCCTTCCTATCCTGTTCGACTGAGATCTCTATTTTTAAACAAAAATATTCCTTCCCACACAGCCTTTCAGAAACTATCCAGTGGCCCCAAGATGAGGCTAATCTCCGACAGCCCCACGGTCCTTGAATGAGGGAGAACACAGCATCCTCCCCTCTCAGTTAATTACCATTTCTTGCCCGGGCATTTGATTTCAATAAAGTCTAATTACTTCAAATATCACTGCTCCTGCCCCTCCCCTCTCTCCTGCGCCCCTCTTTCTCTTAGAGAGCCTGACACTGATGAACTCAAACACACCCGCAAGCCTCAGGCAGATGCTGTGACGAGCAAAGACTTCGCCAAGTTAATAAGCCAGGAGAGTTAATAAACCAGACTTCCCAAAGTTAATAAACCTGGAAAACACAATTATTACTATTTTTACTATTATGAAAATATCGCCAATATTATTGTTGTTGTTATTCCGGGCCTCGTAGGCAGCCAGCCAGAGACCCTCCCTGCGCCTCCCCACCCCCCCACCTCACCGGTGGCAGTAATATTGTGTGAGTAATCCCAGAGGGGCTCCCCGGCCCTGCCCTGACGGAGGAAGCAATATTGGAGCTGGAGCAGCCCCGGGTCCCTGCAGGCTCAGCTCTGCCCTTTTATATTACACACTCTTCAGTCAAATCCATCAGCAGCCTCCAGATCTTTCCAGGAGGCTGGAGGAGGCTGGATGGGAATGGTGATTACAGGGGCTGGAGAGGGGGAGGAGGGAAAGCGGGCAGGCAACATGGGAGGGAGGACACTCGGGTTGTGGACGCGCCTGAGCCGCCAGCGAGTCCCATTTCCATCCGATGGCCTCTGAGGCTCCGTCGTTCCCTGCACCCTCCAGGCAACGCATGGATCTCTGAGGACGGGCGGGAACAGCTGCACATCAGGGGCCAAATTAGGCACAAGGGCTTCCTAGACCCCTAGCCAGCGGGTTTACCTGCTTTGTGCGCCTGGGAAGGGCCAGCACCATCCATGAGGACGGCCTTTGCGGACGGGTCAGTGGTGGGAGACCAGCGCAGAGCCACAGATGGCTGAGCCCTGCCATCCTTCTGGACCAGCTTCTCGTTCTAGGCCTGACTAAGTCACATGCCCGGGCCTGTGGGTCAGAGGAGATCCGCCCTCTGGGCACCAGCACCTCCTTCTGCAGGGACGGCGTCCTTTCCTTCCCCAGCCCTTCCCAGGCCCTCGCCATGCTATTTTCTGCCAACACCCCTAGTGTCAAATCTTGAAAACCTGACTCATCTCTTGCCCCCGGATTGCTCAGGTCCTGTGGTTCCTAGTATCCCTATACCCCAGCAGTCCTCACCTGGGGGAGATTTTTGCCCCCGCATAGGATATGGCCATGTTGAGAGATAGCCCTGACTGTCACAGCTGAGCCTGGCATCTGTCTAGCGGTGTGAAGTCAAGGAAACCGCTAAGCATCCTACAGTGCCCAGGCAGCCCCCCCGCGACAAACAGTGACCCGGCTCGGAATGTGAATGGCCTGAAATGGACAAGCCCCACCGGGACCTCTCTGGCCCAACCCCTCACTTAGCTTTTGTGAAAACACAGGTCTAGAGGTGAGGGTACAGGGGGCTTGGTAGGTTTCCGATGCACAAGTCCCTCACTTTGCCAGCTGTAATGAGGGGAGAGGATGAACTCACTGATGAGGAGAAGACAGGCAGGACGAAGATGAGGGCGATGGGGAAAGACCACAGTAGGACCAAAAGGAGGAAGAAGTGACAGCCCAAGGAGAGAAGCGCTTCCCAACCCAACCCAGATCACGGGCTGACGCCACCTTGGCGCGCGGTCCAGAACCAACTACGGGTGCCGGCCCTGTTTCAAGGAGCAGCTGCGGCCGGTAGGACCACCCAGAGAAACCTCCAGACCATCCTGACGTCAACGGAGTCAAACCCGACGTGACAGAGAGAGATGCCAAAACAGGGTGCCGGCCCTAGGAGCGTGCAGGACTGCCGGGCCCCCGTTCCAGGTCCTGGAGCTGAGCACTGCACTCTGAATCCCAGCCCAGAACCTGCAAGAGGAGACACCAGACCCGAGGCGGCCATCATGCGTCGCTCCAGACACGACACTGGGCCGTCACCGCCCTCCATCAGACTCACGGTTTTTTTGGGGGGGAGGGGGTGGGCAGCGCGCCTCCCCCAGGGAGGGGAGCATTGGACTGGGGGCCTCGTGGGGTCTGCACGCACCGCCCCCCGCCGGGAGCCTCCCCCATCGCCCTCAACCCAGATCCTGGCCCTTTGCAACAAGGTGGTCCCAGCCAGCGGGAGGCTGGGGAAGGACTCAGGTGTGATTAAAAGCTGTGAAAGCTGCATTGTCTCATTGTAAATCCTTCTCACTAAGAGGCCTTGCCTGGGGATTTCTCAGAGCTGGGGAGAGGCCAAAGCTGCTGCAGCCACCGCCTCCACTTCCAGAGTCCAAAGAGGAACTTGGATGGAAAATATTTCCGTCGAGTGTGGACGCCTGGACCCTGCAGGGCGTCAATCGCTCCAGCTCCCGGGTCGGGACTGGGGGAAGGAAGGGCAGTGAGAGGGGCCAGGGAGAGAAGAGGAGCACAGGACACAGACTGGGAGGTAAGGAAAACCCCACAACACAAACACCAAGCTGTGCCCTTGTTTAGTGCTTTCTCAGGATCGCGCACAGAAGCCCCGGATTTTGATCCGCTACCCGCTGGGCCAAGTATGTGCTCGTGGGATGAGTGTCGGGCGAGGGTTGGCTGGGGGGCACGCTAGTCCCAGCCCCAGACCCAGCCTGTCCCTCGGGGCTACCTCCCAAGAGCGCACAGTTAACATGTGACTCTGATGCGAGCCCCACAGCTCTGGAAAGCAAGCTCCCCGCTGTACTTCTGCAGGGCCCCCGGCCGGCTACAAGCCTGTCCGAGCGCCTGGCCAGGAACCCGGGGTAGACTGAGACAGGCGATTCCCCAGATGGGGCCACCTTCAGGGTTTGTGCACCTGCGCGGGTGCTGACGGGTGGCCCACCGGCGGTACAGCTGTGGGGGCGAACCCAAGGGAAGTGGGCCAGCAGAAAGTCACATTCCCAGAGATGACCCAGACGGCCTGAAGCCTTCCACTGAGTTCCAGGCTTCCTGCTGAATCATAGAGACGCATGCCTGACTGGCCTCTCTGTCCCCAAAACATGTCAGCAACCAGAAGGCTGGGTGGGGAAGAGCAACCAGCATGACATAGGTCTCGAGAGGCTGATTCACGAATGAAGGAAAGGGAGTGAAGCCGGACAGTCGCACTCAATGGGAAAGAGGACAGAGCCATGTCACTGAAGGCAGCAAGTGCCCACACGCCTGAATAACCGCCCTCCGAAAGCTTCACACCAATGCAGCTGGATGAGAACCAACCAAATGGAGGCAAGAAAAACACTCTGGTGACATCTGACAGAAAAGGCTCTTACCTCTCCCAATATCAAACCCATGGACACATAAAACAATGTACAGAGTTACAGCACACCACATAATGACAAACATTTCTGACGGGCAAGGAGCCATCTCTAAGATCAACATCATTTCTCGCGCGTGTGTATGGAGTGGGTGTGCAGCCCCGCAGAAGATCGGGCTTCGGTGCCGATCCACTCGTGACTTCCACAGACACAAACGACAAGGCTGAGACCAGAATCGCATTCACAGCAGCTAACACGGAGCAATTACTCTGCCCCAGAAATACCTAAGTCTGCTTACCGAACCTCCTTGACCTTCATGACAGTCTTGTCAGGTTGGTATTATTATTATTCCCATTTTACAGATGAGAGAAACGAGGCATCACAGGTGGTAACAAGGTCACACACGAAATGGGTGAGTCAAGACCTGGAACAAGGGTTCCCTTGCAGCGAACTGAGTAGCTCCGACTGCCCAGCGTCCCACAAATAACTGGAAACTCTAAACAAAATACAGAAAATAACTATGCGAAGACACCAGATAATGACCAAAAGCAGACCGACATTGAAGGGGACTCAGCACCTGGAAGAAAGGACTAGACCTGGGGGATTTTCCTGTTTTTACAGCTTTTAGTCACACAGAATAACGAAGAGACTCAGATGAAGACGCCCCAGTCTCACTGAGGGAAAGGACCAGAAGACAGAATCTGGGGCGATCACAGCATCTAAAAGTGAGAGAAAAACGTGGAGAGCTCCTCCGAGGGGGAAGCCCTAATTCTACATATAAGCTCTGCCGAAATCTCTAGATGGCCCCTGGATCCCAGGTGCACTGGGTAGATTCCAAGCAGCCCAATTAAAGATCAAAATGCTGAACTAAGACTCTAGCTGTAGCTCACAGCAGCAAAGTCAGAGTCCGCAGTCTGAGGTCCACCAAGCTGGCTGCCTCCTGGAAATTTCCGAAGATACGAATACTCTTTGAAGGACCATAAGAATTCAGGTTCCCTATACTGTATCATTTCCAGGGCACCATCTAAACTCATCAACAGGACCCGTACTTAAGAGAAAAGAGAATCAACAGAGATTGACTCCAAAATGACCCAGAGGTTAGAATATCTGACAGGGGTTTTAAAGATTTTCTTTATTTATTTTCGTGATCGCTACATGCAACATGGGGCTTGAACCCACAACGCTGAGAGCAAGAGTCACATGCCCTACTGACTGAGCCAGCCAGGCACCCCTAGCTGACAAGAATTTTATTTTTTTAATTATTTTTTTATTAACATATAATGTATCATTTGCCCCAGGGGAACGGGTCTGTGAATCATCAGGGTTACACATTTCACAGCACTCACCATAGCACATACCCTCCCCACTGTCCATCATCCAGCCACCCTACCCCAGCCCCCCAACCCCCAGCAACCCTCAGTTTGTTTTGAGATTAGAGTCTCTTATGGCTTGTCTCCCTCCTGATCCCATCTTGTTTCATTTTTCCCTCCTCCCCCCATGACTCCCAACCCTGCCTCTCAAGTTCTTCATATATGATCTCTCTGGATCATATGATAATTGTCCCTCTCTGATTGACTTATTTCACTTACCATAATACCCTCTAGTTCTAATCATGTCGTTGCGAATGGCAAGATTTCATTTCTCTTGATGGCTGCATAGTATTCCATGGTACATATATACCACATCTTCTTTATCCATTCATCTGTTGATGGACATCTGGGCTCTTTGCATAGTTTGGCTATTGTGGACATTGCTTCTATGAACATTGGGGCACAGGGTCCCCCTTGGATCACTATATTCTGACAAGGATTTTAAAGCATCTAATATAATTATGCCTTTGTATGTCCTGAAAAATACATGCTAAAAAAATTTAAAGATGGGAAATATCACCAAAAAATTCAAACTATGAAAAAGAATCAAGTAGGGATTCCATAACAGCAATGTCTGACACGATTTTCTGCAATGATGGAAGTGTTTTGCGTCTTTGTTGTCCAATATGGTGCCACTGGCACCTGAGTTGCACTTGAGTGCTTACAAGTGCAACTGAGGAACTGACTTTTACACTGCATCCAATTGCATTTAATTTAGACTTAAATATCCATATGTTGCTAATGGCTACGGCAATTGGACAGAGGAGCTCCAGAACTGAAAATTACCAGATCTGAAATTAAACAAATATAGTGGATTGACTTAACAGCAGATCAAAGATGACAAAGAAAGTGTTGATGAACTTACATGCAGATCAATAGAAATGACACAATCCAAAGTACAGAGAAAAAAATGCAACAACTATAGCAAACAGAACAGAGGGAGAGAGTAAATGGGTATATATAGTTCCAAGGTTCTTATGTGTTATGTACAAGTGTATAATATCAACTCTACAGATACTGTGAAAACTTGGGGATGCATACTATAATCCTGGCAACCTCCACTAAAAAATTAATAATTTAAAGAAATATAGTTAAGAAGCAAATAAGTAAATTAAAATAAAATTCTTTTAAAAATCCATTAAATAGGGTACCTGAGGGGCTCAGGTTAGGAGACTGCCTTCAGCTCAGGTCAAGATCCTGGAGTTCCAGGATCGAGTCCTGCTTCAGGCTCCCTGCTCAGTGGACAGTCCACTTCTCTCTCTGACCTTACCCCGTCTCGTGCACTCTCTCTCTCTCTCTCACTCTCTCTCCTTCAAATAAAGAAATAAAATCTTCTTTTAAAAAAGTAAAAAATAATTAAAAATAAATAAAAATAAAAGAAGACATGAAAGGAGAAACAGATAACAAAAAAATAGAGTGCATAAATAGAAAGCAAAAACAAAAGTGAAAATAAAATAGCATAAAATAGCAAAATAGTAGACTGAAATCCAACTATATCAATAATCACATCAAATATGAATGGACAGGGCGCCTGGGTGGCTCAGTGGGTTAAGCCACTGCCTTCGGCTCAGGTCATGATCTCAGGGTCCTGGGATCGAGTACCACGTCGGGCTCTCTGTTCAGCGGGAAGCCTGCTTCCTCCTCTCTCTCTCTCTGCCTGCCTCTCTGCCTACTTGTGATCTCTCTGTCAAATAAATAAATAAAATCTTTAAAAAAAATACTAATGGACAAAACACTTCAAAGAAAAGAAAGAGATTGTCAGAATAGATGAAAAAGAGCTATATGCCATCTATAGAAGATTACTTTAAAAATATAGATTAGAAATCAGGCAATCAGGGCATCTGGGTGTCTCAGTTGGTTAAGCATCTGCCTTCAGCTCAGGTCATGTTCCCAGGGTCCTGGGATCGAGCCCCACATTAGGCTCCCTGCTCACTGGGGAGTCTGATTCTCCCTCTGCCTCTCCCCACCCTCCTCATGCATTCTCTCTCTAAAATAAATAAATAAATAAAGGAAATATTTTTTAAAAACTAGAAATCATGCAATCTGTCTCCCATTTTTCACTGTTTATACTATCATCCATAACCTACAAAGTACCTTCCATCAATAAGATCCAATGATTCCACATGCGTGTGTGTTGATACATACCAAATACACGTGTATATCATATATAGGATCTCTTGTGTTTAAGATACAGTTATAATTCACAACAGTCAAATGTGTGTCTAAACCCACACAAAATGGTGGAAGGAACCATTTACCAAGTTAACACATCCATCCTTGCGGATTTCATTTCTCCCTCACTGTTCTGCCAGTTTGGGGCAATTGTGTCCAGGATAATCACTTCGCTCGTTCTTAAAGGGTGACTTAAACCTATGGGCTCCGCAACAGATCAGTCCCGGAACTGCCTGAATCTAAGTCTCCACAGAAGGGACTGGCATGACCTTTTTGCACAACCTGGTGATAAGTACAGGCAGTGTCTCCAGGGTTTTGCCCCGCAGACAAAGCAGCTGTGACCCGGTAAAGGGAGTTCTGGAAAGCCTGAGCCTGATTCCCAGCCATACGGCTTAGAAAGAATCCATGGGACATCGGGACCGTGGCTCAGCCTCTGTGAGCCTCAGTTTTCTCATCCTGAATGAAAGTAGGATGATTATTACATGACGTAGTGCCTGTTACCACAGATACTCTCCTGGCTTCTCTCTCATTCAGGCTCTCAGTGTCCGCTGCCATGCTTACTTCGGCAGCACATATACTAAAATCAGTGTCCACTGCCAGTCGTTTTCATGGTAGCTTCCAGGTCAGCATTAGAAAAGCTGAGAGAAACTGTGATTTTAAAAAGAAAATACAAATGAAGATTTTGAAGTCCCTCGTAAAAGCTAAAACACTCAGTGCGGTGCCTGGGTGGCAGAAGTTGGTTAAACATCCAGCTCTTGGTTTCGGCCCAGGTCATGATCTCAGGGTCATGAGATCGAGCTCCACGTCAGGCTCCACGCCAAGCACGGAGTCTGTTTGAGATTCGCTCTCTCTCTCTCCCTCTCCTGCTGCCCCTCCCCTCTGCTTGCTCTCCAAAGTGAATAAATAAATCTTTTTTTTTAAAGCTAAACTATTCACAACATATGGATTAATGAATTCATATTATACATAACCATGAAAACAGGTGTGCACCCACTCACCAAATTACTATGAATAAAGTGTTTAATGAGGGTCCCTTCGGCTGCCTTGCTTACAAAGGACGATCGAAAACTTCGTAAGTCTCATCCTTATTGCTACCTTCTGAGAGAGACTAAGCCTCTGTTAAATATAACATGAGACCTAGAAAGTTCACACGTTTGTGAAACTCAAGCGCGTTATTTCCTCCCAACAGCTGTGATCAAGACAGGAGAGCTCAGTTCAACCTTCAGTCGCCAACAAACAACCACAATTGTTGGCAAAGAAGGGCAAACATAAGCCTACTTAACAAATTTGCTAATTATCTTTCGGTTTAGGATTAATGTAACAAATAAATACTGGATGCCCGTGGCTTAAGTTTATCAGTCTGTTCGTATAAACCAACAGCGGGAAGAAGATTTTATCAGATCGAGAGCCCTTGTTCTCAAACCAAGTATTTCTTGTTCTTGATTTCTCTTTCTGGCATCTGATGTGTGTTTTTACTTTACAAGGCAATCTGTCTGCCTTTACGTCCTTTTAAAATATTAGGTACACCCACTGAGAATTCTTAGAGAAGTAATGCTGAGGTTTAAAAGTAATGAAAGAAACACACCACCGGTATGAGAACAAAATTGCCCATATGGGCATAATAATCTACAATTGGCTGGCAGTGCCAAACATTAGTGAGTAAATTATTAGTGTAATTAGCTGTCACCTTCTGAGGATCTTTACTCGATGCTATACAAACACACATAGTCTTTAATCCCTATAACATATGCAAAGAGATATTTTTCTGCCTTTTAGAAATAAGGAGGCAGATTCCTCAGAGCTCAGTCCGCCAAGAAACAGAGCTGAGACTGCCACCCTTGTCCCCATGCAGGGCTGGGTTTCTGCCATCCATTCTCATCACCTCCTTTATTCCACATCACTGACTCTTACCCATTTGGGGATGACAGGCAGCTTCTAGAATCTGACACACTCTATGGACCCAGAAGAGTGAGCACACACAGGCACATACACATCTACTTCTGAGAAAAGAATTCAAGGGACTCACGGACACCCTGAAGCAAAATGCAGGTTTGGAACCTTTATTCCAGACAGTCTCCAAGTATCAATACCACTGGATTTTTCCACTCACTTGTCTCCTTCACACTTGCCCCTATTTTCTGCCTTCTATGGAAGTGTTTCAGGAATAAAATAAGGCTCAGAAGCAGATATATTATCTCATCCACATCCAAGCAAACTCTTGCAGCCTCCATGGCCCCCGCTGCCCCCTCCCCCCTCATGTCTTCCCCAACTCAGTAGATGTGAAGTACCCACGGATATACCTGGGTATACCCTCAGGGGAATACCCAGGAATCAGCCCCCACCTGCTCTTCCGTTTATCACCGTGTGAGACAGCTTTATCAATGAATCCGTCACTCCAGGCTTCCCAAGGCAAGCACAGGGCACCTGTCATGTTCCAGGCACTGGGCTAGTACATAAAACTGTTCCAGGCTCTGTCCTCGTGAGGCCTGCATGCTAATGGGGGAAACGATATCTTGGAATAATAAAAAAATAAATTATGGCATATGCTATAAGGTGGTTAGTGGTTGGAAAGAAGGAAAATATAGACATATAATAGGGTAGTAGCAACTGCAGGGGTGGGCTCTGGCATTAAATAGATGGATATTTAAGTAGGAAGGAAAGTCAGACTTGCGGATATCAGTGGCAGGGGAGGGAAAGTGTATTTTGTTTCTTTACTGCCTTCCTTCCCCTCTAGAATGTCGGTTAGGGATTCTCTCTTTACTGTTGTTCACGGTTCTCTCCTAGTTCCTATAACGATGTCTAGTGTGTCACAGGTTCTGGACAAATAGAGGTACATAAGGGAACAAAGTAAAATTTACCTTTCAGGCTAGCCGAATCGGAGGATTAGGACCACACTTCTAAATTCTACCCTAACTCCAACAATAGTCTTAGTTACATGATAAATTTAGAGCAGAGGGGAAGGACACGGAGTCAAGACAGAGAGGCACCTCTTAGAAAAGAAAACCAAAAACTATACAGGAAAAGTGGTGATAACCTGAACTCCAACTTCAGAACAACCAAATAAGAAATGGGATTTAAAACAACAACAACAACAAAAAATAAGGAGCGCCTACACCAAATAGGGCTTTAAAATTAGAGATGAATATGAAATACAGAGCTTCTAAATGCGGAGTGGTTCAGGACGCCTGGGTGGCTCAGCCCGTGAAGCATCTGCCTTCGGCTCAGGCCATGACCCCGCGGACCTGGGATCGAGTCCCGCACAGGCTCCCAGCTCAGTGGGGGGGCCTGCCTCTCCCTGCGCCTACCGCTCCACCCCTGCTCACGCTCTGTCACTCTCTCTCTCTCTCTGATAGATAAATAAATAAATAAATAAAATCTTTAAAAATAAACAAATGCCAAGTGATTCATCAATTAGATGGTCAGTGAGGTGCATGGAGATGTGGCAATTAAGAAAGATGCCACCGACCTGGGAAGTGCCAGCCGCTTGCCCCCCCCACATACTCCCTACTGCAGGCTCCCATGTTCACAGCACACACCGCGTGCTGATGCTTGTGGATTTTAGGCTTGGTTGTAACCATTAGCTCAGTATCTACCCCTTGATGCTGATCAGTCTCGGGATACAGGTTGGGTCCCCAAGGACACTAACAAGAGCTGACTCAGTTCTCAGTTCTCTGGCCACAGGTTTCACCTCTTGTCCAGGGATCCCACAAGTGCGTACCCCCAGTTATACAAGGGCACAGAGCGTGTCCGCATGGGCATGCACACGAGCACTTGTGTTACTCCCCCCTCCCCAACAACCAAAGGGCACAGGCTTCATGGTCAAGAAGGCTAAAAGTGACCACTGAGAACCGAATGACCCCCTTACGCACAGCTACAATATCAAACCACGGCCCTAAACACATATTTCTCCAACAGCTTCTCCTGAAAATACTGTCCAACTCTGAGAAAGAGTAAGTACTATTCGGACCTAGGGCCACAGGGCAGCACGTACTGTCTCTCCATCCTGCCCCCAGAAGCTGGCTCAATCTGGGGGACAAGCCAGGAATGTGAGATGCCCGGATGCCGCAGCAGTGACTTTTCTGACGGTGAGTCTCCCCTATTCCAGGTAATGTGAGCTTCAGAACCTTCCTTCCTCTCTGATCAACTAGGGATATCAGGGCAAAGCGGAATCACGTTGTCCTAACAGTTCGATCCCTGCATTAGCACACATCATTAAAGTTTTAAGGGAGCTCACTGGAGAAGTCCTTTAGTCCTTTAATAATTGAGTGGAGGGAAAGGGGCCAGTGAGGGAGAGCATTTTCCTGAGCTGATACTAACGAGGTTTGGCTGCTAATGGCTTCCCAGTAGTACCACCGTGTCCGTGTTGCCACTTAGAAGAGTGCGGTCCACTTGCCCCTTGCCCTTCAACGGTCAACAGGGAAACGGGAAAATAATATATCACGAAGTACCGAGATACGTCTCACTGCTCTGCCCACAGCTTTCCCTCCTAGCTTTGTGGAGCTCAGCCGAAACCGAGCTCCACGGCCTGTTGATGAGGAGAAAAATCCATTCCATGAATCAGTTGGGTGTTTATGATACCAAAAAACCTGTCACTGATTTTTTCCACTGAATTTACTGGCCACAGAGGCAGAGCCACTGAAAAATACTCAGCTCCCTTGGTAGTACCAATTTTGCCCTAATCCCCTTCTAAGTGAAGAGGTCTCCCCTTATGACACTTACTTTTTTTTCTTTTCCTAGGGTCATATGGACAGGACAACCCAAGACCTAAGGAAACGTCCATACCCATCCGCACACCGCTCTCCCGCTCCCGGGCAAAAACACTCATGCTGGGCGCCTGGGTGGCTCAGTGGGTTAAGCCGCTGCCTTCGGCTCAGGTCATGATCTCAGGGTCCTGGGATCGGGTCCCGCATCGGGCTCTCTGCTCAGCAGGGAGCCTGCTTCCCTCTCTCTCTCTCTCTGCCTGCCTCTCCGTCTACTTGTGATCTCTCTCTGTCAAATAAATAAATAAAATCTTTGGAAAAAAAAAAAAAAAAAAACCACTCATGCTCCCTCACCGCACACATCAGACAGTTTGCCATCAGGCTCCACACCTCCCAGAACCCAAAGGAAAGGCACGGAGGCAAACGACACAAACTTGAAGACATTATGTGATTTGCCCTGGCCCACCCAGCCAAAGCAGAGGCAAAGGCAGGATAATGGCTGGAGGCTTCTGGGAAAACCCACTGCTCTCTTCTAGGTCAGTCCAGTCTCCAGTCTGAGAAAGTTCACAGACCAACCAACCGTGTGAATGAGGCCATACACAGTGACGGCCAGGTGGAGGGAGACCGGGCCACCACGGCCGACGAGGAGGACGGCGTCCCCTGGTCATGGACGCCCTTCTCCTCTGGTTTCGCCCGAGTATCCCAGGAAACAAAGGCCCTTCCACGGCCAGGCTTGCAGACAGTCTAGCTGCCCAGCACAGCCGACTCGCTCCGGGCCTGGGGAGGCTGGCACACCTGTCCTGGGGAATCGGCCACACCAGGTACACTTCGGACCACGCCGTCACCAAATGGAGTTCTGGCGGATGAGAGCGCAGACAGAAGGTGACAGACGGCGAGGCTCACACGAAGACAAGTCGTGTCTGAAGAAGGACAGAGCCTCCCTCTGCCGGCCCCCTCGGGCCCATGACCCAGGGTGGCCTTGGGCAAGAAGCAAGGTGGGAAGCTGCCGTGACTACGTGAGGAGGGACAGAAGACAGACTCGCCCTCTGTTGGCCCCTGTTCCGCGGCTCAGTTCCAGCGAATCCACACACATGGGCACAAAAGAACAAAGGAACTTCGGGGTTGGGAGAGAGGAGAGCAGAGCCAGACGCTGGGCCCTAGATGGGTCCCTGACCCTTTCCCCTCTGTCAACTAGATGCCCCTCACGCTCCTGGATCCTCAGCCTCCCTCCTTTCCCGGCCAAACTCATCTGAGCCCTCACGGAGGCTCAAGACTAGCCTGTCCTGAGACCTCGTCCCCGCCTTCTCGCTCCAACCCCGGAACGGCTGCGTCTCCTTCCTTCCGATCGTTCTTCTGCGGTCCACCGTCTCGGAAGACGGGGTCACATCATTCCCTCTGCTACTTCAACTCCATTTTAGCCTACAACCTATTAAAATGCCTGCCGTCCCCTCTATGATGAAACTACTCTTGAGGGACACCTGGGTGGCTCAGTCGGTTAAGCCTCTGCCTTCAGTTCAGGTCATGATCCCAGGGTCCTGGGATTCAGTCCCCCGGAGGGTTCGTTGCTCAGCAGGGAGCCTGCTTCTCCCTCTGCCTGCCCCACCCCCTGCTTGTGCTCACTCTCTCTCTCTCTCTCTGACAAATAAATAAATAAATAAAAACAGAAAGAAAAGAGAAAACCTACTCTTGCTAAGATTACCGATGATGGACTGCCCATTTCAAGAGCAAATAGGCAGCCCTACTCTTGGAAAGTCCCCACCACTGCCCTGGCTTCCAGAACCCCACGCCCCAGGGCATCGTCTCCTGTCTCCAAGCCGTCCTGCCGCAGACGGATTTTGGGAATGCCGGCGCTCCTCTTACCCTGGTAGCATCCCCTTCGGCGTTCCCCTCTTCTTGTCATTTATGTGATAAAATATCCCAAAGCTTGGGGTCCCTTGGTTATGTATTACTATGGACTATTCATTAGCTTCTTAGCGTGTACCACAATATGAAATAGGTCTTTATTTATTGGTTTATTTTCTGTCGCTTCTCCTGTGAAGCTTTGATAACAACCCCAAACAAGCCACGCACCAATTACTTTATCCATCCAACCGACAGACAACTGTCTAATCCCTACGCTGTGTCAGGTACCGGACAAGACGCTGGAGAAACAAAACACCAAACAAAAACGGGAAGGTCCCTGCCCTCGCAGAGTTTGTGACCTGGTGACACAGGCCACAAAGCAACAAATAAAAATAGACTTCATGGGGGACAAGCACTACGGAGATCAGGAGAAACACAGAGAAATGCAGAACCGAGGGACTTCAACAAGTCCTACAGGCCAGGCCTCTCTTCAAAGAATCTTATTCTTAGGCATCTGTTTAATTTATGTCTCTAAACAGCCTCTGCTCGATTGTTAATACATCCCTGCTTCCTTTTCCTCATTTTCTACATACCTGGCACATAGAGGAATTTAATAATTCTGTTTGATGATTAGAGGAATGAATGAGTGATTTAATTAATAAACCAACTGTTTGTAAGAGTCCATTTAATTCTCAATTTGAGAAATCCGCACATAACCAGGTATAATGCATTCTAGTTACTGCTGTATTACCTGAAATCTCTAGTTTCATTACACACCAGTTCACAGAGATTAAATTCAGACCCACATTCCATCTCTCTAAAATTGAGCGGAGCCAGGTCTACGTGAACCAAGTGTCAGCACCGGTGAGTGAACGAGTATAGTACAGGAATATTTAATTTCCTTAAAAACCAAGATTCCATTACCCCCTTTTTTTTTTTGTGATCCAGCCAGATCACGGGATAAACAAGAGGGAGTCCATGGCTCTGAAAATCGGCGTCATACCAGTGCCCGGAGGGGGATCTTCTCTCGCTGAGGCTGGGGCTCGCCTGAAAATGCAACACAGTTCAGAAGAAACCTTGGAAAAGGGTTATGCAAGGAAGGGATGGACAGCTGCTGGCTGGTCCCAGTGGAAGCTACGTTTGGAAGGCTCCAGACCTGATATTTAACAGTTCTACTGCCAAATGTGCGGAGAGCCTCCCAGAACAAGCCACCAATAGCGAACTCTGGGAGCTGGAGAGAGAGAAAAATGGATGCTCGTCTGCCTTTTTGTCATTCTTCCGGTGGGGAAGAACAGCTAAGCTAGAGGAACCACGGGCCCCACTGCAGCTGGGACGGGACAGGAAAGGATGGCGGCAGGACGGCTTTGTGGGTGCGGAGTCTGATCAACAGGAGGGATGGTGTACGCTAGCAGCTCGCTCTCCCGCCCTCTCACACTCACACACACACACACACACACACACACACGCATGCACTCAGGCTATCCCCCAATCCAAAAAATTTCCCTTAAAACCACGGAATATATCAACAGCTGACCGTCGGAAGGCTGCCTGCAGGCTCAAATATCCAGCAGGTGGGGACTTGTTTTCCAAGAGCTCGTTCAACAGGACAAACTGAGAACTGTGACCTCACTGGGGTGTGAACACCAGAACCCAAGCAGCAGATGGTGTGATTTAGAGGAAAGGCCACTGCACCAAGAGTCTGCGGCTGAGGACAGCATCCCAGCTTCCCTCTTTATCAGCAACGTGACCTTCACCTCTCTGAGCCTTCGTTTCCTCGCTATAAAAAGCAGAGGAGGGGGAAATAAGCTCTCCCTACCTAGGTTTTAAAATTGTTGTGAGGTCCAGTAAAGAGAATACATGTGAAACCTCCTTAAAAATGGAAAATGAAGGTGCTTGGGTGCCTCAGTCGGTTAGGCGTCTGCCTTTGGCTCAGGTCATGATCCCAGGGTTCTGGGATCCCGTCCTGCACTGGGCTCCCGGCTCAACAGGGAGTCTGCTTCTCCCTCTGCCCCTCCCTTTTTCTCCTTCTCTCTTTCCCTCTCTCACAAAAATGAAAAAATAAAATCTTTTTAAAAAAGAAAAGAAAATGGAAAAAGATAACATTTTTTTTCAGCATGTCCTTTTACAGTAATTCCAATAAGCCAAGCACTGACCTGCACACTTTATAAATATTAACCCAAAATGAACCTGTGAGGTTGGTACTATCATTACCCACATTTTTTTTAAGATTATTTATTTATTTATTTGACAGACAGAGTACAAGTAGGCAGAGCAGCAGACAGAGGGAGAGGGAGAAGCAGGCTCCCTGCTGAGCAGGGAGCCCAACACAGGGCTCGAACCCAGAACCCTGGGATCATGACCTGAGCCAAAAGCAGCCGCTTAACCGACTGAGCCACCCAGGCGCCCCATTACCTCCATTTTAGAGAGAGGAGACCAGCGCTGAGAAAATAAGACCCTTGCCCACAGAAATGGCTAGTAAGTAACAGAGAAATGATGTGATCCCAGACATCCAGTGTCCACAGTCTATGCTCTTGGCCACTACACCATGCAGAGTTATCTACATGACAGAGAATCTACCTTCTCTTACTCATATCAAAAGAAGTCAACAATAACACCAACCTTGTATAGTGCTCTCTATTTTACCAAAAAGGTTTCCGTGTTCATTTCCTTACTCAAGTCTCACAATAACCTTAGAAGGTCGTCTGCATATTCCCTTGTATGGATAAGGAAACTGTGGCGTGGACGTCTCTTCATAGTAGAACATGTGTTTCCGGTAATGAAAGAAGCTACGCAGTGCTCAAACCAGCCATACCTACCTGTCCAACCCCTTCCATCTACGGACATGGATTTTTGAAATGGAAGACACCAACCAAGAACAGAACCCAGATGAAAAGGAGCAGGCGTAGAACTACTACCAGCCTTATGCATAGACAAACAGGAAAGCACCCCACGAAGCGGTATTTGCATTCTGTCCAAAATAATCTCCCATTCTAGGACCTCAGATTCTACTGTAAGGTAGTCATTCCTTTTTGACTGAACGCCCTTCAAGTTAAAAAGCCTCTTTGAAAGAACACCACATTCTCCTGTACATCACAAGGGAATTATTTCATAATATCCTGTCCAATTTGATAGATAGCTAAGACCAGGCTCCAGCCTGTACCCAAGATAATATGAAATTCACAAGATGGGTTCAGAGTACAAGATAAGCGAGAAGACAAGACTGAGCTGAGATCTTGAAAATGGGGTTATATAACTAATACTCTAGATAAATGCATGGATCCCAGGTGCATAGAGCCCCAAGGGAAGCAGAGACACAGGGACCAAGGAACACTTCTACCAAAAATGCAAGGGAGAGTCTTCTGGAATGTTCTTCCTCTTTGGGCTTCCAAAATATACCTCATGGCACTGCTACCTGGTTTTCGTCTCTGGTCTATGAGGAGCTGTGCCTGTATCTCTGTGAAGATGGCCGCCATCACTGTCTGTGGAAGACAGGCACAAAGGAATCTGTGCTACAATGTAGGAGGGGCGGAGAAAGGGGTGAGGGGAACCAGCAGCAGGGGAGGAAGCTCTCGATGGTTATGTTAAAAAGGATTTGTTCCACTGTCAAAACCAGAAAGCTCTCCCCAAGAGCCAGCTTTAGGGAAGGAAGCCTGAAATGACGGAGAGGGGGCGGGTGTATTAAGGAGGCTCCTTGGAAAAGAGGCTGAAGTGAACGGGGGAGAGCAGCGTGGGGACAAAGGCAGGTACTGCTGCAAAAACCCACTTCTGAGCTGTGATGGTCCACCACTGCCTGAGGGGAGAACAGATACTGGGCTCTGGCGTTTTTGCTGGGTCCCAGAAAGAGGGCTCCCATTCTCCAGGACAAGGACAGTCCTTTAAATCCAGGCCACTGGAGCCTTCATCCAGCCCGGTTCTCCCCAGGGACTGCAAAAGAGTCCAGAGGCCACCAAGCTCCTGAAAACCATACAAGCCACATCTTCACAACCCAACTGCCCATTCCCTGCTCTGGGCCCCACCTTACCCCCCAAAGACAACAACTTACTTCTCCAGCATGGAGCCAGGAGCCCCAGGCCAATCTGGCATCGGCTCCTACTTAGGTTCAGGCTACTGGAGTGCTCGAACAAAGACATATTTGGACCCTCCTGCAGAGAGAGAGGGGACTGTTTCTGGGCCCAGAGGGAGCTGCCTTAATCTGCTGCCCAGTGAATGACAACAATGTTAAGAATGAAAATATGGTTTGGGGGGGATCATCCCCAGGAGCCCAACATTTTGGTATTTAAAGGAACTTTAATGAGCTTAAGAGGCTAATCTGGAGTTCAGGAGGGGGTGTTTTGTTTTGTTTTGTTTTCAAAAATCCTTTTAAAGGTTCCTGAGGCTCTATAGGAAGGGGGCACCAGAACGGTTGAGTCAAGGCGGGGGCCCTGGTGTAGCTGAGGTGGCCTGGATGGAACCAGAACCAGTGAGAGGAAGCAGCCAGAAAGACCCCTCCCCACTGCAGCCATAGGACCCCCGTGCTCCAGAGATGAAGGAGGGAGGGTTCGTCCTGCCCGGAGAAGGGCCATGTCCAGGGAAGCAGCAAGAAGTTGAGAATGAATGGGGTATTCACCATCAGGATCCCAGTCGGGTTTTTCACCAAATAACTCCTTCCAGTTTACTGGGGACAGCATCAGACTCAGGGGCTTCTCTGACACACACACACACCCAAAAAAAAAATCCATCTAGAGTGGCAGGACATAAGGTGGCATCCACAGAGGTACCCAGCACACTAAGAAGACATGCCGGTGTCTCTGGATGGTCACCCAAAGAGCAAGGGTCGGGATCGCGCAAACCCGAGGGGTGTGCCCCTTGCCAGCGACCGAGCTGAGCGGTAACTGGGTGGCCATGGGACATGGCTCTGACCATTGCATCCAGAAGACTAATTAGTTTCCTAGTTTCCTCCACGTAAGCAAATCAAAAGAGGACTCAGGGTCCACAAGGATGGCCTGGGGGGAAAGATGAGGCAGCTGATGAGATGGTATTTAAGTAAGATCTGATGCTGGCGAGAGTCAAGTTACTAGAATTCCACAGGGCATAGGGGAGTGAGGGGGAGTGAGGGGGAGGCAGAACGGGCCCGGGCCAGATGTGAGCCCCAGATAGAGCATGTGGTCCACTCCCAGCAAGGCGAGACGCTGAAGATATCTGTTATACGCACAGAGTTTAACTGGGCCTGTCAGGCACGGTAGGCCGACCGGCCATGGCCAGACCTCCACCAGGGCTGGTCCGTTACGGGACACTAATGATCAAACACCAGTCTGATAGGGTGGGGCGACCTGGGAGTCAGAAAGGCCGAACATCTGTACTGTTGTCTAAAACCGGGACGCCCAAACTGGAAGCTGGCAAGGCTGGGGGACACCAGACTCCTCCATGGAGTTTCAGGCCATTTTGTATCTTTTGTTGCTGTGACATTACGGCACACGAACGGGGAACCTGGCAAAGGCTTCCTTCCATTCTGGCTAATCCCAATCTGGCGGCCGGTGACAGGCCCCACAGAGGACTCAGCTGCCTCGGTTCACCAGTGGAGAAGTACAGCCCAGAGGCAGGTTTCAAAGTTGGTTTTTTTTTTTTTTTTTTTTTTTTTTTTTTTTGACTACCCATCTGGGGCTATCTGTGATGGGACCAGGTCCCCACACGAGGTGAGAACCGACCGAGGCCGGCAGTTTCGTTCCTTCCATAAAGTCTTTGCTAACGCTGCGGTGTTTCTGCCACATTCCAGTCCGATCTGCTGTATAATGCCAAAAGAAACGTAATCCCCATCCTAAGTCTCATTTTATTTATTTTCAGTAGTGTGAAAACAAACATGTAGCAAGAGGACAGTGTTTACACCTCCTTTTTACCCGGTACAGCTCTAATCCTACTGCTAATTAATGCCAGGGCCCGTAGCAATTTTATTAATTTCGTCTTGGTTAAAAATATAGAGACAGATAATTGGGCTTGACTAAAATAACAATTTGACATTTGGAAGGTGTTGCGTTCCTTTCCGGAAGGCGGGTGGCCGTGTACCATCGAAAACATGACAAAGAGGCCCAAAGCTGCCGCTGACACTGGTCAGCAATGACATAACTAGTTCTAATTGCGATAAACTGACTAAAACGTCCCACGTCTTGCTAACCAAGAAGTACGGAGACGATGGAAATCCCCAGCCGGTTTTCCTGTAGGTTCCAGTGAAATAGGGCACACGGGAGAGGAGGGCCTCGAGTCCCTTGTCCCCTAATATTATTTCCTTCAGAAACCTTTCTTCACTTTGCCCCTAAAATCACCAACTTTCCCACAGCAAAGCTACAGGTACTGGTGACAATACTGTCCCACAGGTCACTAAGGGACTTCCAGAAAAACACAGTGCTCCTAGGGGGCAGCCTTAGGCCTGCTGGAAAGAGGACAGGGCCCTCCAGGACAGGGACCCTGCTGTTCTGTGCAGAGGCTGAGAGAGGCAACCACCCCTGGCGTCCCCCAGACTTCCAGATCTCAGCCCACAAATGGCTTACCAAGAACTCCCCTCTGAAGATGGGAAAGGACACTGAAAAATCCACATCAGAAAGATGTTTTAAAAAAAAAAAAATTGAAAAGCCCTCAAATAGGGCTAAAGGTTCACAGTTACGGCAGAAATTATTTTTAAGTCTTTCCAAGTGGTTGCACATTCCACCCCTGCCCTGCCATCGTTCATTCCCTAATGTTGTACAACGGTGTTTCACACTCAGGTGAGCAGGATTCAATATGGGTTATTTTGAACATGATGGGATTCAACAATGACGTGCTGTACGGGCGTTGACTCGGAGAGGCTTTACCAAATTTCTGATAATATAACGAGTATTTTAAATCCTTGCCTCTAGTCTTGCTCCGAAATGCTATGACCCACAATTTCTCCCACCGTCAAGAATAATGAGCTGATAATTTAGGAAACGGAGTTGTTCTCGTTAGAGGAAGATTACCTGCTCAGGACCTCCAAACAACGTTTTTCCAGAATTAGAAAGCAATGACGACGGAGGCCTCTGTAAAACCGGTAACGGCATTTTGGGGAATACAAAAGTTATACACGAGAAAAATGAAACCGAAAGGCAGGACAACGATGAACTTTGAGAAGAGCTCCTGTCACTGAATCTGAAAGCAAAAGCAACTCCTTAGCTAGGGGGATGACCGAAGTCCCAAGACTCTGTCGTATGTACAACTGGACTGGATAAAGAACTTTTTATAATGTGCTCCACTTATGCAAGGATCAAAAGAATCCCACGATGTTCGTACACAATTCCCAGAATACTATTAATATCTACTCGGGCTGTCTAATTTTATTTCAAGAGTTTAAGTCTTAGATTCCAAGGAAGTCCTACCCAGGGACCAATCCATATAAAAAGAGAAAACACCTCTGAGCAAGGACTGTTTCCAATCACCCTCCAAGTAAAAAAAGAGATTACTCGGCCTGTACCAACACCCAGCCACGGCCCGTGGACGGGGCTGATCCTTAGCTAAACCCCCCTGCAATCTAATGCAGACATCAATTTATTACCTAGCTGTGTTTGAGTTTTATATTCCTTACATTTTATTATGCCAGGAGTGGGGCCAGCCAACAAAAGATAAAATACAGCAAAAATCTACAACCGCCTCTGTAATTTCATCTGTGGGCTCCCTTCTAGGAGTAACTGCATACCCAGTTTTGATCTGTGAGTAACGTCACAGTAATAAAACCAAACTAATTCTTCTCCCTACACACACACACACGCACGCACACACGCACACACGCACACATCCTACGCTACCTTGATAAAAATGCAGAATTAGTCCATCACTGGTCCTAAGAGAGATCATTACCCAGGCCAAAATTTTCTCGGAAGGGCTGCCCGCCCATCAGCAGGGTGAAGGCAAGACAGAGAAAGTTCTGAATGTGCTACCCGCTTTGCCCCCGTTTTAGTCTCTGTCTTTGGAAAGTTGGTCTGCTCCAAGAGAAAGGGAAGAAAACACGGACCGGCGGCCTCTGAGGCAAGGTCTCCCAAGGCCTGGGATTTGCTGACATGTGGGGAGTTGCGATGTTATGAGAACAGCCCCGATGACAGCAGCTCGATTCCACTCTGCTCCTAGGATGTCCAGAACAATCTAAGGGACCGTGATAAACTTCGTATGTGAGAGGAGAGGGCCCCGGCTGACGCACCGAGCTGCCAGGCACATGAAAGAAACAATAAAAACTTGATTTCAATGTGGGATCCTTTCCAGAAAGCTTAATTATCTATTGTATTACCACATTCCCATTATTCAGCAGCTTTTTCTGTCTCCAACTGAAGTCCAACTACAGTATTTGTTTGGAACAAATTCAGGGAAAACTCCAAACTACCCAGATCACAGAGGACTCAGTGAAATAGGGAACAACCGTTATATAAATAGAAGCCCCCTGGGCTGGAAAATATCTGGGTCGTCTGCTAACTTTCAGGCACGCTGAAAACAGGGGAATCCAGTTTCTACATACCCATACCTATAGCTCCCTCCTGTTTTAAATCCCTGGGTACAGCTTCAGCAATTCTGGAAACGTATCATCCTGCCTAACCAGTGAGTTTACTTTGATGACCTGTCACGCTCCAAAAAGATCACCTCCAGCTCTTAATTTCTGCGGACACTCATAAATCACTGTTCGGCGCTCTGGCCTTAAATGCTTATTTGTTTTGGATGATCGGAAGATAAATGGCTCCTAAGGGTGTCATAGTGTATGAGACAAATATTTAACAAAACATCCCGAAGTCTGAAATGAATGGCTGTGTCTCAGATGCCAGTGTCCATTCCATTTTTTTTTTTTTTAAATTAGACAAATTTGGTGTTTGACACCAAGGAGGTGTCACCACTAGCTGATAGAGTAGAATTTGGACTGTTGAGCTGGTCACCTGACACCGGGGACAGGCAGCTAATAATTCAAATGCAAAACCGCCCACAGCCAGAAAAGCACCTACAAACGGCTAAAACAAATACAATGAACTCGCTTTGTTCATACTGCGTTCCTGCCCTTCCCCGAAGACTGCAACTTAGCTGTGCGTTCTTTCATGCCGACATGTAACTCGGCGAATCAGGAGAGCCAAGCGGGCCTGACCTGCCTCTGTCTGCACCACCGGCTTCCTCATTCACACCCACTCCTCAGTCACCTCCTCACCTCTTTTCCTTGGGTGGGCCTCAGACTTTAAAAAGATCCACCCAAAAGGTCAAAATTATTTTTAAATAATCAATTCGTGCAAGAGGGGAAAAAATTGCTCTCTGTGACTGTCTCAAGGTATCAGCAACTGAAAAGGTCCCTCTAGACGACAACGATCCGGTGGTCATTCCTGAGAGCTCCCAGGCAATACCCATTCCTGCGCTTAGGGGAGGCTGCTGAGAAATCCCTGGTAGCTGGGACAATGCAGAAGGCCAAGGGGCTGGGCGGCAAGCCCCCTGAGGGCAGCTGGGACTCGGTCTCACAACCTCTCCTCGCCCAGCCCCCTCCCTGCCTCGTACAGAGCCGCTTGATGATAACAGCCGCTGAAAGAAGGGATTTGTCTGGAGCCTATTTTTTGAAACAAACAACCACAGCAACCACCATGCATGTCGATGTCCTGAAGATGATCAGATATATTAAAATCCCATTTTGTTGGGAAAAGAATGAGGTTGGGACGGGGAACAGAGGAAAAGCTTTAAAACAAAACAAAACAAAAAACGGATGGGTTGGGCACAGACCTGTGCCGACGGGGTGCCATGAGCTAAAAGAACACAGGCAACTCCATTTTGGACCTGTGTTTCCGAAATAGTTGTTAAAATTAAAATTAAAACCCCTCGTTGTGACAGCAACACCTCCCCGAACAATGCGGCTCACGTTCCTCTCTACAAAACCTTCTCGGTTCTGGCCAACAGCTGGCAAGTTGATCCCTGCAATTTTCCTTCTGCAGAAATAGCTGTGATCATGGAGAACTGACCTTAGTGGGCTCCTAATAAGCAAAAACCCGCGCCAAACCTGGGGGGCTGAGACGGAGGGTCATTGTTGTGTTAAGTACTTTACAACAACTGTTTCTTCCCCTCTTGACACAGCCTGACTTCCTTAAAGAAGATCTGACTGGCCAGACAGCTGTGTTGACCCTTAAGCCTTCTTTGATTCGTGATTTTTTTTTTTTTTTTTAACAAACAGAATAGAAATTCACAACCCAAATCCTTTCCTAAGCTCCAATACTTTTGAATTCGCTAGTGTTGTGCCTGAAGGATGTGGACATTTCGGTAATCTATAAGCAGAAAGATAAAGATTGGGTCTACACAATCCCAAAACCTTCAGATGAAAAGCAAAATGGGGAGGGGAGGGAATGCCAGGAGAGACAACCAGAAGCTTTAGGCAGAGGTGATAACCTGAAGTTCTGTGGGCAAAATCTGCTTAATGCCCTAAAAATTGCACTTTTCCCTCAGACACTGTGGCAACAAACAGACAACCAAGAACAGATACGGGCATGTCTTCTTTAAAAAATGTTAACCATAATTACCACTTTGCAAAGTGGCCTTGTGTTTTCGTTTCTTTATTCATTTCTGTATCGCCCAACACTTCCCAAACAGAACATGTATTCCTTTTAGTGCTAAAAATGTAAAGTGATCTTTTCAAAATGCCCGGTACCCCTTCCGCAGGAGGGTTAAAGTCAAGCAGAGGATGGCAAAGCAGCCCCGGGATGCAGAAAAAAAATTGTGTGTGTGTGTGTGTGTGTGGTCACTGGGTATAAACGCTTTGCCAGTCTTCAGTAAACCTCACAGCCCAGGCAACACTGGAAGGAAGATATTTCTGTTCTCTCTGTTGTTGTTGTTGTGGTTACATGGGAGAGTTGCACACACCCCTTGTCTGTGTTTTCAATAACGTGATAGGAACAGCTTTTCCTGCGCCCCGCCCCGCCCTTGATTATCTTCGCGCACAGTTGTCTCTTATTCACCAGTAACAGATGCCGAATTCTCCTGCGCGGGCACGCGTGTCCACTGGGCCACACACACCAACCCGAGTGTGCAAAAAGCGAGGCCTGCGTTTCAGCCGCTTTTCTCTCCTTCAGTACCATGCACAGCTTTGCAAAGTCAGTGTCCCCCACTGACTAGCCGTTTGGACAGGGAAAAGCAGGTCCCTCTCCATGGACCCACTAAGCAGCTCCGGGCCTGCCTGGCGAGAACCAGGAAATCCCTCTAACTCCCACTCCCGGCTGCGTCCAGGCTTTAGGCATTACAGAAACCTAGGTTCCAAATAATCTAGTTTCTTAGATACCTGCCGCCTAGTTCTCCAAACACATCCGCACGGTCAGGTCGGCAGGAGAGAAGTGAATCCCGTGCAAGGCGGCACGACACACCCACGCGGGAATTCGGGGTGGGGGTGGGGAAGTGTGCGGTGCAGGAGGGAGCCTCAGATCGGCCCCTGCGCCCCAGGGTTTTCTAGAAACGGGACGGGGGTCACGGACTGTGAGAGAAAAGGCAAACAGGGTGCGCGGAGCTCGGAGGGGCAGTCGCCCCGTTTCGGAGCCCAGTCTATCGCGACGCCGGGGGACAAAGCCGCACGGGCACCGCGCACAGGGGACGGAAGCCTCGGGAGCAGAAAGCTGGCGGCTCGCTCCCAGCGCCTCGGTGACGCAGACACGTGGCTGAGACGGAGCGGGAACCCCACGCGCAGATGTGGGCCACTGGCAGCCCGCGGGGCACCCCAGGGAAGGGGAGAACCGGGACCAGCCGGCCGGACCGGGTCGAAGCCCTCACACAGGTGTGTCCTCCGGGAAGCGCGCGGTGGGAGTCCAGGAGCCCGGGGTTGGGGGGGGGGGACTGCGCACCGGAGAGCACACGGCGGAGGGAGCCGGCGCTTGCGCCCCTGCGACCCGGGCGGTGGCAGCGCGTCCCGCGGGGGTCTCCGCGGCCCCGGAGGGGAGGGCAACCCGCAACAACCTGGCGGTGAATCGGCCCCGTGCGTTTCTGGACTAGAGGGTGCCTCCGCGCCTTCCAGAAGCGGATGGGGGTAAAGGAGGACCGAGTCTCCCGCGCTTGCTGGTGCCCGTTTTGGGGTTGGGGGGTGCGCTCCGGCGACGCGATCACTTACTTCTCGTAGTCGTACTTGCAGTAGAGCTTCTTGTCCCGGTAGAAGCAGGTGGTCTCCAGGGGCTCTTTGCAGGAGGCGCACTGCACGCACTGCTCATGCCAGAAGCTGTCGTTGAGCCGCAGCAGAAACCTGTCCGAGATGACCCGTTGACAGCCCTCGCAGACAGACTTGGGGCTCACCGCTCTGCCTACAGCAGCAATAGACGTTCTCCGGTCAATCGCGCCTGCCCAGCATCCCGGCCAAACCCTGCCGGGACCCGCTCCGATCCCTCCCCGCCCGCGGATTTCCCCCGCGCCCCCCACCCGGGGAAGCCCTCCGCTCATCAACCAAACCGAGCTTTAGAGAACAGAGAGGAATCAAACCAGGTGTTGTTTCTAACAAACAGCAACTCTACGGGAAGGTTTAAATTCTACCGGGGGAGGGGACGAAAATCAGTAACAAGGGGACTTAATTATCAAACCTACCCAGGTATTCGCGCAAACGTGCGCACAACTAGTAAAATCAGACGACAAGTAAATCTGCGCTGCGGGATTTATCATGTAAGCCTTAAGTCACTCACTGCGCTTGTCTCTTTTGACTATTAGGAAAACCGTGAGTCTATAAAAAGAATGTGGGGGCACTTGTTTTTTTTTTTTTTTCTTTTGCTATAACGCGATTCTGTTGTATTTTTGAGGGAAAACTGAAATTTTTATTTTTCTCCTAAAAAGTCTCAGACGTACAGAAAAATACCATCTTGCTCCAGGCAAACTCGGTATTGTTCAAAGCAGTGCACGCCAAAGTGCTGTACCTTGGCTGGAGTACAAGTTGCGGGTGGGTTTACACGTTTAATATTATGTGTATATATGTATGTAGACATATACATAATTAAGAAGCATCAAAATAAAAGGGGTAAAAAGGAAAGAAGCGGGGCGCCGAGATGCGGCGGGAATTCCGGAATCCCGCACGCTCAGCTAATCCCGCACGCTCAGCTACCGCGCGTTGGAGCAACACCCACCCCAAACCCACTCCACGCAAACAGGGAATGCTCTCTACCTTACCCCTTGGACTTTGTCTGTTTTGCTCCTTTATTTTGCTGGCGGAGAGGATGCCCTTTTTTAGGATGTGGGAACGCTTGGCCGCCTTTGTCGGCACATTTCACAGCTATTTAAAGAAGGCCTTGTCCCCTGATAACAATACTCTTGAGCGTGGTGTCCCAAAGGGCCTGATCCTTCCCCACTTCCTTGCTACACTCCCGTCGCTTTTTCCCTTGGGGGATCCTGTCACCAGCTCCTGAGTGGGGCCAGTCGCCTTGAGGCACACAGGGAGGGCTAAGAAAAGTAGCGAGATAGTTCTTAATAGTAAGATTCTCTGTTCTGCCCTGTCTCGGCGTTCAGGGCCAGGACCCGGGCATTGGGAGTCGCCCGGAGCCGCGCGGAGCGCACACTGCGGGCCGCGACGCCTGCGGTATCCTCAGGGTCGCGTGCGCTCCGTGCCAGGGCAATGCCAGCTCTGGCCCCCCGCGCTCTTCGGACGCTGCACGGAGTCGAGAAGTTTCCCAAATAGGGGTTGAAAGGGGGGAACGCAGTGCGCGTGATTTCGTTTCATCTGGGGAGCAGGGGGGAATTCCTCTCCGGCTATGGCTATGGTTTCTCCAGCCAGACTGTCTCGTCGCCTTCACCCCACTCTAGCGGTTCCGAAGGACCGAAAGAGGCAAGAGGTTTAAATGACAAAACGAAAATCTCCCCCGCTAAAATATGAAAGCACCCGCTGCCCACAATTGAAAAGCACCAGAGTATTCGGGGTGGCAGGTCGCGTTGAGAATCCTCAGATGAGATGATGATCCTCATCACCTCAGATGAGCGAGCCCCGCGCGTGTGGACACGCTTTCGAGGCCCTTGGTTAGCGGCTCCTCCGTGGTCGCTGCAAAGGGATTGGGGAGGCTGAGGGGTACCCGCCGGCCTCGAAGTCCCGCTCCAGTTAATGAAAACGGAAGCGAGGGCCCTGCGGTGCGGGCTAATCCCCGCGCTGCGCTGCCCACCGGCCCGGAAAAGCCCTTCGGCCGTGCCCGAGGCTGAGATTGGACCTGGAGTTGGTGGGGACGAGGAGCCGCTTCGAACCCGGGCGCCTTGGGTTTCCTATGCTCGCCCCTAGGCCGCCGAGAAGCCGGCGGCATTTACGAGATGTCGATCAGCTCCGTGATTAAAAATCCAGCCCCGAGTATTTTTAATCACTTGCCACTCAGACCCCGCGAGCAATCTCGCCCGCCCCTCGCGGCTTTGGGGAATTCGGTGCCCGGCGCGTGAGACCTGGGGCGGCTTGTCGGCTCGGGGTAGGAAGGACCCACGGGGACTGACGGACAGACGGAGCGTGGGCTCAAACCGAGTGCAGTAGGCAGGGCGCTGGCTCCCTTACTGCCGAACGGGTCCCGGTGGGCTGGGCTGCAGAACTGGGGTCTGCTGGAAGGAGGGTGCGCCTGGGGCGCACGGCCTGACCACTTACCCAGCAGCGAGGAGAAGGACGCCGAAGTCTCGATGGCGCTCTGGAAGTTCTCCTCCATCTTCAGGCCGTCCAGCATGTTGGGACCGGGCCGGGAGGACCTGCCGAGGAGAGGAAGCGATGCTTCTGGGGTCCGTGCCCTCTGGGACCGGGAGCCCGCAGCCGCCACACTCCTGGGAAAGGACGGAGGGAGTGTCCAGGGTCACTAGAATGAGCCGGGAGGGGAGAGTCCAGCCAAGAGAAACGTGGGGTGGGA
This sequence comes from Neogale vison, assembly GCF_020171115.1. Taxonomy (NCBI): domain Eukaryota; kingdom Metazoa; phylum Chordata; class Mammalia; order Carnivora; family Mustelidae; genus Neogale; species Neogale vison. The sequence continues at coordinate 8,941,704 of NC_058100.1, forward strand.
GGAGAGAGAGGAGCCACCGCGAACTGCTCTGACTGATCTGATTTCACTTGAAGTCAACGCGTTTTGTACTCAGACCTCCGCCCCCTAACTGCGCTTCTCCTTCTCTTGCCACCCCCCCCCGCGCCACACACACCCCCTCACCCCGTCCCCAGCCCCAGGTTTCCCATCCCGAGTCCGACTCCGCCCTAACCTGTACCAACGCGCCCTAGGGACAGCTCTGCGGGAACCCAGCGACGCGGGGAGACCGGGATAAAAAGAGTGGGTGTTCCCCTCGCGGGGCCGGGCTCTGGCACGCGGGACTGCGAGGTCTACGGCCCGCGCCCCGACCGGCCCCGGGCGTCCCTCACCTGCCCCCCGCCCAGGCGGGGCGGAGAGAGCGAGCCGGAGCGCGCCCGCCTGCTAGCCGACCCCGGGCGCCGAGAGCTGCTGGGGGCGCGCGGGGCGGTCCTCCGGCCGCTCGGCTGGTGCCGGGAACGTCTGCAGGAGCGCAGAAGTCGCCTCGGGGAGGAGCCGCGGCTGGCCGGGCTCACTCTTGGATGCATTTCAAATCAACTTTCCGAAACGCGCCCGCCGGAGCCGGAGTCCCGGAACGCGCAGCCCTCCTTACCTGGTGGGCGAGCTCGCTCCCCGCGGCAGGGGCGGGAGGAAGCGGCCGGGCGCCGCGGGGAGCTGCGGCCGGGACAGGCGTAGGCCCTCGAGGCTGCAGCCGGCGCGGCCGGGAGGGAGCCCGAGCGAGCGCCGGCCCCTGGCTCCGCTCCTCGGCGCGCCCGGGCCGGGCCGGGACGTGGCCGCAGGCGGCCGGCCTTCTCGGGACGTCCTGGCCGGCCGCGTCGCTCCTGGGGGGGAGGGGACGGCCGGGGCTGCTCCGAGGCCGGGAGGGAGGGCGGAGGCCCGGGGTCGTGGGTGCGAGTCGGGCCCTGCTGCGCCGGGGCGGATCCGGCCGCCGCGGACACGGACCGCGGCGCGGCGCGCGGCGGAGGGAAGGGGTGGGGTGCGCGGGGAGGCGGGCTGGGAGCGCGCCCCTGGAGCGGCCGCCGAGCTCCCTTTCCCGGCCCGGCTGTGCGGCCCAGCTAGCCGCGGGCGCCTCGCAGGCACGCAAAGTTTCCTCCCCTCCACGTGCAAGGGCTCCCTCTGGGCGCGCCGGCGGGGCCGCCCCCCTGACCCCCGCGCCCCCCGCTCCGCCGCGCTCGCACGCCGCGTTCCCGGGCCGCTCTCCGCCACCGCAGGCGACGGCAGCACCGCAGCCCTCCCCCGCGGCGTCCGAAGCGCCAGGAAGCTGTTGGCGGCGTGCGGCTGCTTGCGGGGACCCCCAGAGCTCTGAGCTCTTCAGTCCCCTTCTGGGTCGGCCGGGGCTCCCGTAAAATTCCCGACTTCCGCCGGGCTTCAAACCCGCTAAGCGGTTCAGATGGAACCGGTTCACGGATGGGGCGTGCGGAGGCCGTAGGAGTCGCGGCCAAAGCTCGAATCGGGCTCCCAGCAGAGCCTAGGTGGGATCTGACCCCCAGACACTGAATCCTCAATGACACTGAGTCAGCTAAGGGGGCATACTTAGGGGAGCAAAGTACTGGGGGGGGCAATGTCAACTCCCTACACCTCCTAACCTTAGCTTTCAGCCGTAGACCTTTAGCCCCTCCAGGAGCGGGAACAGGGTCTTAATCATCTGTGTACTCCAGGAGGTGAGCAGGATGCCTGGCCCCCAGCGGATACTCAATAAATAAATCATAACGCGGGCTAACATTTATCGAACATTTTATTATGTGCCAGGCTTGGTTACACAGTTAACTCATTTAATCTTTACAGCAACCCTGTGAGGTGGAGACAATTATTATCCCAATATTACAGGTGAGGAAAACGGGAGCAGAGTGAGTACCACGGGAAGGGTCAGTTCCACGGGATTCTCGGGGGGGGGGGGCTCAATTCCTGACTTGTAGGGAACTGAATTGGAGTCGCCAGGCACTTTGGCAGAGTGAACCTGGGCAGGGTTGATGCCACAGAGCCAGCGCTTTCTGTTCCTTTCTCCAATGACAGGACCACTTACTTATTTTTAAAGAAAAAGTGCTGGCAGCTCAGGCTCCAATGTGCGGGGTGGGGGGGTGGCCTTGACCCCACTCACCATCCTAAGTGCTTTCTGCCAGCAGCCACAAGCCAAACACAGAATATGACTTCAGGGAAACAAGAGAAAAGGGCAAAGAGTTTAATACTTTACATCTGAATGCTGCTTTATACTTTCCAAGATACTTTCACATACATGATTTTTGCTTGATCTTTACAACAAACCTGTGAGGTAGGCAGAACAAATAATTTTATCCATTGTTTCAGATGAATCTTTGGGGCTTAGCAAGGCTGGGAGATTTCTCTGATGTTGCCCAGATGGTTAAGTGGCATGTCCCCTGACACCTGTCCTTTGTCCTTTCTGCCACCCCAGGTAGAGTGTGTGTGTGGGGGGGGGCGGGTAATGAATTATGAAAGTATCCTTAGGATAACATATAAAATAGAAGTCAGGCAAGTAAAACATGGAGACGAGCAAATACAAGCATAAGGAATATTTTCAAATGCCCAACAGAGTTTTGGTTTCACTTAAAGGTCTTGAATTTTGAGCTATGTTTAACTACTGGTAAGAATATTCCTTTTATAGAATACCCTGGAAAAGGGTAGGTTCTCATCTGATCTGGGACGCAAATCCCTCAAAGGGTCTTTGCATTTGGAAGGCAGCCTGATTAGTAGAGATCACTCACAAGTGTTGGGTAGGGCTGCCTTTCCCCCAGCTGGCTCTTGGACACCGTCATGATAGGGACTGTGTCTCATAATCACATTGTAAGCCCTGGGGTCCTTAGTGCAGAGCCAGGCACATACATGTGATTAACATATGCCACTTACTTAACCGCCGGGTGAGTGTTGTGCTCATCAGGGTGGGGGGACACTCTAGAAAAGGGGAACCTCCCAGGAGCAGGAGTCCAAGGACCTCACTTTCATGGCCAGCTCTGCCACTGAGTTAGGCGGGCCAAGTTCGCCTTTCTGTGCAACTGTACTTCCTGTCTGCGACGAAGGTGCTATACTGGCTCGGTGGCCCGAAAGGCCTTCTCGGTCTGCAGTCTGGGAAGCAATGGGGCAGCGCTGGCAGCAGAACCAGCAGCTCCTTATCATGCACTCTGCAGATTTGGTCCAGTGTAGACGCTGATGTGGCTACGGGACGTGTCCCAACCATTCCAGATACACCTTGTGTACCCGGGGTCTCTCTTTTATGCTTTATCTTCCCTCTCTCGATGAATTGGGGATCACGAACCCCCCTCCTCCCCCAGGATCATTTCACTTTGGCCTGAGCCAGCCCAGTGACGTCCTGGGTAGGCAGACAGATATCTGTCCAACCATGAAAGAGTCTCCCGATCAGGCCACATGGTTTTTCATTTTAGACTCAAATGATAGGATTTCACCTTCTTAATGACCAAAGAGGTCCTGAAGCTATTTATGAAGGAGAAGCCATAGTCTTCCTTTTATCAGAAATACTGTTTTCTGAGAGTTTGTGGAAGTGAGGTAAACAGGTTTTAGAAGAGATTCTCCAAATGACTGACTTCTAGAGATGGAAGTGACCTTGAAGCTCCTCTGGTCCAAGGGTTAAGTTTATGTTGGGTCAAAATTCATTTCCCTAGCGCGGTCACATCTGGTCCACTGACTGCTCAGGGCTGGCCACTGGAAATGTCAAACCCCACTTCCATGATCTGTCAGATGTGGGCAGAGCTGCCCTCTCTGCTCTGCTCCCTTTGTTTCTGAACCTGCTCCAGTGTTTCCCTATCCCTCCGAAATCATGCCCCCCAGACCTGGTGCAGCTTTCCAGTGACAGTGTCCAGAGACCCGGGGCTCTCTCTGGCCATAAAACACCCATCAACACGACCTGGTTTGGGGTTAGCATTTTCAGCGGCTGCTGTTGACTCATCCTGTGTGAGGAACAAAACCCCCTCTGTCCTTTTCCCCATGGGCCCCTGGGAGGCCACATCTTCCCGAATTGCAATTGTACAACTGGTGTTTGGCCCCAAGTGTGGAAACTTAACATTTATCCCTGTTAAGAGATAGGCAGCTATTCCAAACATCAGGAATCCTGCAACTTGAAGCAGCTTCCAAGAGATCCAGGGACTGTGTCTGAAGCCTCGTACTTTGCTCTGAGGAGGAAATGGAGGGCCCTGGCCACGCTGGTCTGGAAGTTGCCACTGCTGGAGGAAGATAGGCCAGGGTAATGAATAAGGAGTGACAGTGAAGACAGGGCATCAAGAGGGTGTGCAGGGACCTTGTAACCTGCCGGGACCCCTTCACCTAGGAGGGGGCCCTGGACCTCTTTTAGCTCTCTGCCATCCCTTATCCTTTGTCAAGTAACCATCTGTGGAAGATTCTGGAAGACAGGCAGACCGCCGTGCAGCCACCCTTTCTATGGCAGAGAACACAGAAGCACCACCACCGGACTCATGAACCACTGTGGCTGAGATGGGAGTCGAGGAGAGAGGACAGGGCAGGCCGAGGCCCTCACGTGGTGGGAGGGACACAGCCAGGGAGGGAGGACCTCCTGCTACAGAGTGGAGATGACAGGAACATGTTTTTTTACTTTCCTTTTCTTGCTCTCATTTCTGTGTTTTATTAAGGGAAACACAAAGGGAAAATTGTGTTATTTGTTAAAAAATGTCAAAGTGCGTTTCCAGCGAGAGGAAAAAAAGCAGACACGTTACTGCCTCGACAGAGAAGGCCGTGCTCTGGAGGGGCGGCCAGAGACCAGGACCAGTGTGGTGGGGGGCGCTGGAGCAGTGAACTCCCCTGACCTCAGCAATCGGCCCCAGGAATCCCCGGGTCCCGCGCTCTCATTCGGATCTCTCAAAGGAGTTGAAACACCACCAGGAGCTTCTAGGGGCGAAAGGGGGCATCCCAAACCCGCTGCCGGAATGGGGGGAGGCGCTCAGCTAACAAAGGCACCATTTACAGCTCCACATTCTTTGGATCTGGTCTGGAATCATCTGCATGGCCCACTCCACCCCGCCATTGGGACTGTGCACTCCGAGAGGGCTCCATGTCCGCCCCATCGGTCTCTCCTGCGCCCGGCCCTACGCTTTCCCTCACCAGAGCCCCAGCAAGTGTTTGTTAACTCAGCAGAGAGTGTCCTTAAATTTTAGTCTATTCCACGGCATAACCGGGTGTACCAGAAAGAGCAGGCCTGGCGCTGGAAACACAGAGGCCTGAGTTCAAATCCCAGCTGTGCCATTTAGGAACTGTTCAAACTTAAATCAGCCCAACGCCTCCATGTTCCAGCGTCCTATCTGGACAGGGAAAAGAATGAAACAGTCTTCAAGAGTTAACAGAAGAAATGGGTACAAAAACTCTAATAATCCCTCTGGTTCACTTAATGTTCAAACATCCTTTACGTCCCCATCTAGCTTCCTAGGGATCGAGCAGTTGGAGCTTCTGACGGAAAATTGTCTGGGTTTTGCCGTGTTCTCAGGAGCACACAGGAGCGATGCCAGCATTCAGACACAGTCCTTGTGCTGAGCCATGACACTTGTTGCTGGGTAACTCTATGCCCCAGAGAGGCTGAGAGGGTGGCATTGGAGGGCACTTAGAGGTCACACAGAGCTGGGACTGATCATTGACTCTGCCCCTTATGATGGCCTTGAGCAACTTCCTTAACCCTCCAAGCCTCAGTTTCCCCTTTGAATAACTCAAGGGAATAATATGGGGTGAATGTGTTTGTGTTAAATGAAATAATACAAAATACCGAGCACAGGAATAGGGCAGGTAGTAAGAGTTCAGTGACTTTTAGCTGCCGTCTCCATCACCATCATCGTGAGACAATAAGCACCCCTGGGACCATATTTTACTTGTGTGTGTGGCCCTGGTCCTCAGCATGTGGGCACAGGGGTCCAGAGTACGTGCCTTAAATTAAACAGAGCAACCAGTGAGGTTCCAGTAGAATCTGGCTCTTGATGCCACGCCCCCAGGCTGAGAAGGGATTTCTTTTGGAGAAATCCCAGCTGATCCGTACCAAGTCCCCAGATCGCAGGCTTCCCGCCCAAGCTTCTCACTGTGGGCTCCAACAAGCCCCAGTGCTGACATCGACATGTGATACTTCACACTCAATACCAAGAACCTGGACATGATGGGCAGGGTGTGGGGGGGGGCACAACGAGCGAACTCCCCAGACCCCTAGACAGAGAGCCATCTGTGAAGACACGAGGTGGATTAGAATCTGGGCCTGGTTCCCTGATTCACGGGCCGCCATATCTCAGTCGCTACGCGGTGAAGGTGTCAGCGGATTAGGTAGAAGCCCCTGAACCCAGGGCCCGGGGGGACAGCAGGAGGCCCAACAAAAGCCTTCTGCAGCCCCGGGTACCCAGCACTGGGTGCAATACCTCCAAACGTGCCCACTGGGAGACACTGCCCAGGCCAGAGGCAGCTCTGGGCCGAGCAGGGACAGAGCTCCCCACCACCAGCCCAGCACTGAGGCCTTAGCTCCTTAGAGGCATTTCCAAGAAGGGACCCCACCTGCCTCTCCACCCACCGGGTCCATTAAACCAGAGTGGCCTCTGAGAGAACACTGAGGAGACCCCTAAGCCCTGAACCTCCACGCTCTCATTTCTTCTGATGGGCATGCCATGTTGCATCATGCTAATTTACCTACATCACGTACCCTGCCTAGTTTCTAGGAAGGATTTGAGGTGTCAAACAACTATTACCAATATTCTGATAAATTTCTTTCTGAGATTTTATTTACTTGACAGAGATCACAAGCAGGCAGAGAGGCAGGCAGAGAGAGAGGGGGAAGCAGGCTCCCTACTGAGCAGAGAGCCCAGATATGGGGCTCGATCCCAGGACCCTGGGATCATGACCTGAGCCAAAGGCAGAGGCTGAACCCACTGAGCAACCCAGGCGCCCCTGTGATGGTTTTTTAAGTGAAAATTATATGCTGGGAACAGAAAAGCAAATCATCCCCCAAAATAATAACTTGGGGCTAATATCTTCATGACAGAACACGAAAGGTCACTTTGAGTTTATGGGGTGGCACTGAGAAAAATAACGGCCTCCAAGATGGCTACGATCATGTCAAACTTCGCATGGGTTACATTTGCGTGTCTAGCTGGCTTTAGGAGAGATTCCCAGGACAGAAGAGCAAAAATACATCATTCATGACAACAGAGGTCAAATCTGGGACCTCGTTAGCGGTGTTGGAACATTTTTACTTTTCTATATGGACCGTACTTCTCTTTGTCTGAAAATAATTTCAGCTAACACGAAACTAAAGGTACATTCGAGCACTGGGTGTTGTATGTAAGGGATAAATCACAAATTCTACTCCGGAAACTAATATTACACTGTCTGTTAACTAACTGGAATTTAAATAAAAATCTGGAACCAAAAAACGCTAAAGATAGATGCAACAAACTACCAGATCAGGAACAGAGAAAACAGAGATGAAGATGTGCTAACTATAGAAGAATTCATCGTTGCCTCTTCAGGGCAGAAATCGTGTATGTGTCGCTCCTCAGTCTGATGTAACGTAGCTCTGAGTACGTCCTTGGCACCTGTTACATGGGAATGTTTGAAGAAGTTTATGACTGCTGTGATTGAGAGTCAGATCTGCCTGTGAGCTTCCTAGTAGCTCGAGCAAAAAGGGACACAGCCACCCCGCAGATACGTTTGCACTAGTGTTGGAGTTGCAGTGGTGGATCTGAGTAAGCAAAAAAAGAAAGTAAATGGTTCATCCTCTGAGCTCTGGATTCTTGTGCCCACATGCATATCTGGGGAGACTTTCCACCCCAAGCCACAGCTTACTGTCCTGCACAAAGTGATTCTATGCTGTGTGACTACATTAACGAGATTAGTTTAAAAAAAAATTCTTTGACGCATCTATGGTATAATCCTTCCCACCTTTCGTATCCCGTACATAATTTACCTGCCGCCCTTTTTGAACCTGGAAGGATGGAGAAAAGACTTGTCAGGAGGTTTTGGAAAGTGAAGGCATTCCAGGCGGACTGCAGGGCTTGAGTGAAAGCACAAAGGGCAAAAAGCCAAGGTGAGCTGGAGGATGTCTGTGAACACGGGGAAGTGGGCCAGCCGGGAGAGGCCTGAATACTAGACCTCAGAGTTTATCACTCTGGAGACAAGAGATAGCCTTTGAACGCCTTGGACTGGAGGAGTAAAATAATCAGGAGTGTGCTCTAAGATGACAACATCTGGTAGCATTGTGGCTGATAATTCAAAAGAAGAAAGAGGAAGGCGAGCAGATAGGCTGTATCACTCTAGTATAAGTAAGAAATGCAAGGCCTGGGCCAGGACAGGGACAGCAGAAATGAAATCAAGGAGAATGCACGTAAAAGACATCTCAGAAACCGTGAGTCAACAAAGCTGGGTGTCTGTTTAGTCAGGAAGTGAGAACAGCAGAAGGAGAAAAGGAATCAAAGAAGCTTTGGGGGATAGGGGCACAGACCCAGAAGTGGGAAATGCAGAAGGTAGAGCAGCAGCGTGGGGAGGAAAGATGTTTGGTGACTTTTCAAAATGTTTTCACATTCATTATCTCACTGATTTCATATGCAAGTAGAGGGAGATCCACCCTGAACATCAGCCTGGAAAGTACTCTGCCCCGGTCTGGAGCTGCCAAGTCCCAGTGACGAAACCTTTGCCTCAGATCCTCCCCAGGACAGCCGGGCGCCCACCTGAGGTGTCCTGCCCATTCTGGGCATCACGGAGTCCTCGCAAGGACTAAGCCATCCGGTCCTGGTTCGGTGCCAGCGGCCGCTGAAAGGCAGGTAGTGAAACACTCCAGCCCACCACGCTTGCCAGGAACACGGATGGGTGTGCCCCAGAGTTCAGCCAGAGTCTCCCAGAACATCTGGGCAGGGAGGGGAGGGAGGAGCACAGCCATCGGTTTCTTTAACGACTCCTCTGTAGTCCCACTGGGTAGCGGGCTCTGTCTCCACCACTGACTCACGCCCAGGCAGCGACTCCCCAGGCTGCCTCTTCTCCCCCGAGCAGCAGCGCACAGGACTGCTCCCCCGCTGGAGGCAGGGCCTGGAGGAGAGGCCTCCCCGGGCACCGCGCTGAGCCTCAGCGGGATGGGTCGACCGACTTCACACAGAAAACACTGACCTGGCTGCCCAAAGTCAGCCCCTCCAGCCCCCACCTCACAGACAGGGAGCGTCCTTGGTGTAGCCACCACTGCCCCATGCCCTCATCGCTGTGAATCCTCTGAGGGAGCCCCCCACCCGCAGCCCCAGAAAAGTACAAATTTCTCCTCCCACACCGGCCCCCACCACCAGGCCTCATCCCCCCACCCCCCCTTCTCTTCTCTGCCCTCGCTCACTCAACACCAGACACCACCCCCTGCCCCCAGCAGCGCAGAAGACATTGCCCAGACACATGTGAGCACCCCCCCACCCCCACTCGTGTCCTCAGCCGGAGTCCCCTTCCCTCCCTCCTCCAGCCGAACACTCACATCTTCTGCTCCTAGATAGGGACTTAGCCCTTCCTCTGGGTCCCTTCGCAGGCCCTTTGGCATTTACCACATGACATTACCAGCTTGCCTTTAGATGCCCGCCTCCTGCACTGGAAACACGCACATCCGTGTCTTCCAGAGCCTCGTGCCTTCTCAGCCGGGCAGAGTCAGGTCTGACTCTGACAGGTGGGGCGGGAAGAAGGGAAGAGGCAGATGCCGACAGGGCTCGCAATCAGGGACTAAAAACAGTGAAGAGGGACCCCCACCAGGTAATCAGTCCTCGGGCATCTTCTCCAAGCTTCCGCACGCCCACCAAAGACAACACGAACACGGATCCACACCCCACTTCTTAACTCGAAAGATAACACTGCTCTCAACTTCCTTCCGCTAAAGCCCTTTAGAATCCTGTCGAGTTCCTCCTAGGCGTCCTGTCTCCCTTCGAATCTCCGATTTATATATCCATGCGGCTAAACGAAACCACACACGTTGACTCAAGTTGTAACGGAGCGCAGCTTGCTTTCGGAAAGGATGGCGTTTCTGGGAAACCAGGCAAAAAAATCACATTGTCATTAAAGCCATCATATTCCCCGTGCTTTGAGGGGGCGGGTTGTTTAAAGATATCTGGATTCTTCTCCTCGCTGAGGAAGTGGTGTACTATGCGACTCTATGAACTGTGTATAAGGTTCCGATGGACAGAGCCGTGTGTTAGGACCCAGGACCACGCATTTGAGTGGGAACAAGCGTCTCTGTCGCGTTAGATGGCATCCAGAAGCCACTTGGATGATTTTAGCTCACAGTGGGACCTCCTAAGGACCTGGACTGTTGAAGACTGTAAATCAGGAGTCAGTCACCTCTAGCCACGGGCCCACTCCAACCCACTGCCTGTTGTTGCTGTTCTTAATAAGGCTTGCGAGCCCAGAATGACTTTTATATTTTTAAATAATTTCATAAAATCAAAAGGAGAATAATATTTCATGGCAGGTAAAAATTATACGAATTTTAAATTTCCGTGTCATTAGTAAAGCTGTATCTCAACGCAATCTACCCTTCCGTTTGGTGACCCTCCATGGCGGCCGTCCCCCTCCCATGGCAGAGCGAGTCACTGAGACAGACACAGCGTGGTCGTGAGCCTCAGGTATTTACTCTCTGGGGTATTTACAGAAAAAGTCTGCCCCCTGCCCCACTTTAAAGGACATTCCAAGGCCCAAAACAGATGTCTTGGTGAGACAGGCTTGTCTTTTAGCTTTGCGTCTCTGTCGCTGGCCAAACCGGCCTTTGGGTTCCTCGCACAGAGGGTCTGGATCTCAGGGACAAAACTTTCATCCCTTTTGAAGAAAAGCATCATCACTATAAACCAGTGACTCCTCATCCACATCAGAGGATCAGACTGACCTTTCCCAGCCAACTCCCCGTTACTCCTGAAATTCAAGGTGGGCCGGCCAACTCCCACCAAGGGCAGGTCCCGCTGCCCTCCTGCAGAACCGCAGGTGTCCACGAGAGGGAGTCAGCTCCCCCGTTTGCCATCCCAGCTTAGCGAAGTAGCCCCAGAGACCTCCAGCCTGCAAGCCTCCGCAGAACTTTCTGTGGATTGATAGGCAGGAATGCGGCCATCCTACTGTGCAGGAAGTCCATAAGCCTCCTGTCCCAGGCAGCCAGTCTGACATCGTAGGGGTCGACCATCAAACCTATCAGTCTTGAAGCATCAGCAATTTAGAAAGGAAAGGAAAAAAAAGTACCAGCTGAGTGTCTCTGCTGCCCTTGCCCATTCCTGCCCCTCTGCTATTCCAGTCAAGCACACTGTGCCAGACTTTAGGCTATGGTCTCTCAGCTCTAAAACTGCCCCTGAGATGCAGGGGCTAGGATTGTGTACATTTCTGTTTTTCCAGGTGACTCCATGTTAGGCTCTGCTAGATGAAGGTGTTGGAAGAAGGTATTTACCTCCTCCTGGAAGTCTGCCTCTTCGGGCTTCCTTACTTCTATCTGTGGCCCTGAGGGATACCCCAGCAATACTTCCTCACCCCAGTAGCAGCAATGCATTTCCCGGAGAGTAGCTGAAGGCAGTCTGCTTTCCCTAACACCACACAGCTCCCCGGGGTCCACGTCAGAGACGCTCCCACCAACTGGCCAGGCCCCACCCGCAGGGGTCTGGGTCCTAGGTCCTCCAGGCCAATCCTCCAAGATCCTAAATTTTTTTTTAAAATTTACTTTTATTTGTTTTAGAGAGAGATGGGGGAGGGGTGCACAGAGGGAGAGAGAATCTCAAGCTGACTCCATGCTGAGCTCAGAGCACAGCACAGGGCTCCATCCCAGGGCCCTGAGATCAGGAGCCTAGCTGATACCAAGAGCTGGATGCTTAACGGATTGTGCCCCCCGCCCCAGGCAGCACTCCCCCAAGTCCTAATTTTTATAATTCCATCTCCTTCCCTTTGTCTCCAAGTCCTACAAGTCCACAGTCCCCTGTGATTACTACCATTATGAAAACCAAGTGTTGTCTTCCTGCCTTTTCAGTGACCTGACAATGCGATGCCTAGTTAACTATTGTTTATAGTAAATTTTCCCTGTTTAAGTACCTGGGACGGCTTCTGTTCCCCGACTGGGCTCTGACACACAACTTGACTTGGGTCTAAAACTAAGAGATTCTCGGATCACAGGTGTTCCTAGAGCCTGCCCGGAAAAGCAAGTCTGCAATCGCCTGGTCTGCACTTAGAAAAGACGCTGGCTGGAAGCTGAGAAGCAGGCACGGACCCCGGGCTCGGTCTCATCCTCCTGGGGCGTCCACTCAGCCCCGGACCCGAGCCCTCTTGTCCTCCTGCAGCCAGACAGCTCCACGCCGGTGCTTGCTGAGGGAGCAGGGAGGAGGCCTCAGCCCCCCCACACCCTCACCCAGACGAAGGAACCCTGGACAAATGGAAGCACCCACTGCCTCACGACGGCCTGAGGAGACAGGGTGACTCTCGCAGACCTTTGCAATGGTCTCTGGTCCGCGGAGAACAATTCTCAGACGCAAATTCTTTGCAGGCGGCACCACACCTGGGGAAAGGCAAAGAACACACGGTGGGCATGAGATTGGAGCGGGGGGGGGCACCGAATGCTCCGATCGGAGTAGAAATGCCTGCCGGTTACCGCCCCAGAAAGTCCAAGCGGCAAAGAAAGACGATACCTTCATGTCCGGAGCTAATGGTGTGGCTGCTGGATCTCAGCAAAGAGGGTTTCCCAGCGGGGAAAAAATCAGAGTTAAATGTATGGGGCAGCCGGACCTGGGCCCGAGCCGGGGCAGGGCGGGCAGGGAGGCGGGCGGGCGCCGAGGAGGGAGAACCGAAGGCCCGTGGCTCGACACAGAGGGGACTCTGGGCGGACGGATACCACCTCTTCCGGAGCCCTGAAACCACCGACAGTGCTGGCTGTGGCGCTTCGGAAACAGAACCCCCTCCCCGCCACCACTGGGCAGCAGAGACTCGGCGACATGACGTCAGCGGCCTCCTTCCAGGAAGTCTTTGCCCTCCTTTCCCAGAATGCCGCGGACCCAGATCCGGCGGGACGGGACTTTGCCGTGAACTCGGGCGCCCCCTGGTGGCAAGTGCCCGAAAGGCACGAGGGTCGCCTTCCCCGCCTCCGCGCCCACTTGCGTGCCAGGCAGTGTGGACATTGAGAGTTACTTTACCGAAACTTTTCTGTTCTCTTTCGGCGTTTCTCTGGGGTTAAACCAGCTTCAGCATCCTCGTCCCCCTCTGTGCTATGATTTTTATAACAGCCCTTTCTCCATTGGCCCGCCGCCCTGCTTGACCCGCCTCGGTCCCCTTTGGGTTTGAAGGCTGCGGGCTTCAGCCAGGCAGGCATTGGCCCCTCAACTACCCGGTGCAGCTCTTGGTGGAAGAGACCGTATTGATTGCAGGGGAGGGTGGGCATGGGGAAGGGGAGCCTCTTCCAACTCTCAGACTACCTTGGTGGAGACGTCTGGAGGAAGAGGCCAAGCCCCAGGACTAGGGCACAGAACAACACTGAGCAGATCCTTGAGGGTCACTCCTCCTGCTGACCAGCCACCCCCAGCTGGCGGCAGGCTCAGAGCCCACGACGAGGGAAGCCAACTGGTCAACCACTCCCACCACTTCTGGGGACTGGCGACCACAGCTCTGAAGAGGAGCGCATCTGAGCAGACCCAATCCATCCCCAGCAGATGGAGGTATGGATTCCTGCTTCAAGAATGCACTACCTTTCTTCATGGACGGTAAAAATTTAACTTCTTTGCTTTAGTCTCCTTCCCAAGAAACTTTAGGGGCATGCGAATCATTTTTGAGAACCTCTCTGACCTTCCTCTGTCCTCTTCACTCTACCTGTCCGCAGGTAGAGTGAAGACAGCTGCTGAGGTCCTACAGAGGTGGGGTGGGCATGGTCAGTGCTGAAAGGGCAGGCATGACTAGTGCCTCTCTCTCTCTCCCAGGTCTTGTCCCAGTGTCCGCCAGCAAGGAGATCTCTTGGACACCCAGGTGTGCATTCTCCTGAAGTCACCCAACTTCTAGGATGGCAACTATGAGGTCTCCCTGCCATCGCACCGACCCCACACACATACACTCACGCCCATGGACAACACCACCGACCACAGCGGTGAGCTGAGCTGCCATTCCAATTCCTGCTCCACAGTGAGCTCCAAATGGCCTCTTCAAAGCTACTGAATTTGACAGATGAGATAAAATCTTCTCATCCTGGCATATCTTTTTTTTTTAAAGATTTTATTCATTTGACAGACAGAGATTACAAGTAGGCAGAGAGGCAGTCAGAGAGAGGAGGAAGCAGGCTCCCTGCTGAGCAGAGAGCCCCATGTGGGGCTCGATCCCAGGACCCTGGGACCACGACCTGAGCCGAAGGCAGAAGCTTTAACCCACTGAGCTACCCAGGTGCCCCTCATCCTGGCATATCTTAAAACATAAATATAAACAGGTGATTTCTTGTCATCTGGAACATTTATTATTCCAAATCTGAGCTTCAAATGTGGTTAATTACGACCTTATACGTAGCTCAAATTCCTCTCCTCCTCTTTAAAATCTTAGTTCCTTAGTATGATCTCTCACCTCAGGGCCTTTGCACTTCCTTCCCTTCTGCTTCCTGTTCATTTCCTGGATACCTACATGTCTCATGCCTTCAGTTCTTTAGGTCTGTTATTCAAATACTGCTTTATCAGGGAAAGTGTCCCTGGACCTGTCTAGATAAACAAGGACCCTCTGCGCCCATCTTCACTCTAAACATACTTGCTGGTCTGCACAGTCCTTATCACCATCACATTTATCACTTGGTTATTTATGGCTTGATTTTTTGTTTCCACTACCAGAAGGTCAGGCCCATAGATTAGGGCTGTTTTGCTTGTTGCCTTTTCCACAATGCCCAATGAAAGCATGCTTCGTGAATGAATAAATGAGTCCATTAATAAACAAAGAATTTTGTGACATAAACCTTCCAAAAAGGAACCACTGTCTGTCTCTGCACAGACAGGCTGGCACAAGGACAAGATGCAGAAAGTAGACAGCTTCCAAGTGGGTCTTACCCACACTAAATTCATAGTAGTAATTTGACTGTAAATATAAACCTTCCTATTCCCCTTTACTGCTATAAACCCCAAGTTAGACAGTATATGCAAACAGAGAATACACCCTCAGCACATATACAATGCCTCCCTAACTCAGACTAATTAGAAATAAGGCAAAAGCAAATTACCGGAAAGTTCAGACTATTAAAATTGTTAATGAAATATACTTTTATTGTTTTCAAATCCAGAGGCACTTTCCTTATTCGGCATTTGGACACTTAATATCTCAATTCCATTTAATTCAATTCCACTGCCCCCCAAAAAGCCACAAACCCAGAAGTAATCAAAGAGTCCTTCAGGCATCCTCAGCAATGAAAATACTCAAAAGTAGCTCAAAGCAGGAAATTTGCTGAGATTCAGTTATTTCTCCAACCAAAAGAAAGTGGGACTCCCACTGGCTATCAATGCCGATAAAAGTGAAACTCTGCCAGCATCCAAGTCAGGAAGAAGAGGAGGAAACATATATGGTAGTAATAATATCAAACAACATCAATGGCTAAAGTTTACTGGGCACTTACTACATGACCAGCCCTACTCCAACTGCTTCACATATATTACTTGCGTAATCCATCTAACAACCAAATCAGGGAGGGACAGTCATTTCCTCATCTCACAGACAAGGACACTGAGGCACAGACAATACAATCATGGAGGAAAAAAAGCAGAGAATTTTAGGCAGTTAGGACGGTGGTCAACAGAGGAGGCTGAAATGGAAGGCTCGCCGACTCTGAGCGCCGCCGTCCTGTGGGACAGGTCACTGAGTCTGTAGCTCGTAGGTCAGCCCACTCCCATAAACCCTCCAGAGCGATGACCCAGGAGGGAAGGGACTAATTTGTTTGAATTTTCATAAACTGATTATCCAGAAAATCGCTTGTCTAGAATTCCTCATCTAGATGTGTTGACGGCTCAAGTTATGGCAGGGGCTACTTTGAATTTTCGAATGGGGGTGTGGTGCATCCGGGTGGCTCAGCTGGCTGAGAGACCCACTCTTGGTTTCAGTTCAGGTCATGATCTTGAGGTTGTGAGACTGAGCCCCGTGTGAGGCTCCACACTCGGTGCTGAGTCTGCTTCAGATTCTCTCTCTCTGCCCCTTTCCCCACACACTCTCTCTCTCTTTCAAATAAATAAATAAAATCTTTAAAAAAATTTTTTTTGCATAGGTATATCCAATACTTTTGGGGGTTTTTGTTTGTTTGTTTTGTTTTGTTTTCGAATGCTTTTAAAATGCCTGGAAATTTACTTGTTCTCACGAAGTTCAAGCAGTTCCGACAAGTTTTGTTCTCGCCATCCACCCTGCATGTCCTCCTCTTTTTTCAGCATGATTGGGCTTCTGTGGGAACGCCTGTGCACTGTTCATCACTGGTTCTGAATCGGGAGACCTTGTGTGCGTGCATGTGTGTGTTTCTCCTTCAAAGCTGAGCGGTCCCCAGTCCTCCCTTCCCGAAGCCGACGTTGACATCCGGTCTGCACTCGGGAACCGCAGGCACAAGTCCATTTCCCCACCGCTCTGGAGACTGCGGGGGCAGGGGCGAGGTGGTAACATGGGGTTTACGACCTTCTCCACTCACACATAAAATCTGTCAGCGCCCAGCCTGGAATCGTAAGCAGAGGAGTGAAACTTTCTAGGTTGCCATGGTTCTTTCCAACTTGCGCGTTCAGAGCCAACGGGATACACAGGCTACAGTTCCTGGGGAATGTCTTCAACAACCCCTTAAAGAAGCCCTCTTGTCTTGTGTGTTCTAGCAAATCTACCAGTGGAGAAGTGGAAATTGAGACTTTATGTACTTTTTATATGCTGTAATGTTTTTTCAAATAAATCTCGCCTATAAATTAAAAAAAAAAAAAAACAAAAACCAACCAACCAAGAAACAAAAACCAAACCCCTATGTCTGGCCCATGGTATGCTGAACATTCTTGCCCAGGACTGATTTTTTTTCCCCTCCAGGTTTCATTGAGTAACTTCTGAGGCAGCTCCCAGTAATTATTTCCATTCACAAGCTGGTCTCAGTTGTCCCTCTAATTTATAGGGTGGCCCCAAAGGACCCCACGTAAGCCAAGCCTCTCACTCCCACAGGCTACAATACTTCAACCTCAGAACAGACTGTAACCCAAAATGTTTCCGCTTGCTCTGGGAGGACTGTAGGAAGACAGGGCCCCGGGCAGCTGTGGGAGCCCCACGAGACCTCATCTGCTTCGTGGGACACTGGACAGAGTCCCTCTCCAGTCACTAGCCAAGACTCTACCCTCCCACCACACCCACCAGTGCACCTGAATCTGCTCGTGGATACTCCAAGTCTTGGGTGCCTCACAGCACCCACGTGCACTGATGTTTTCCCAAGGCTTGCGTTTCTTTTTCAAAGCCTATTCCTCTTAAGAAACTTGGGGCCTCACGTCCCCTTCCAGGGCAGACGGCCTTAGCCCTGCGATCTACTTGTCCTCTTTAGGTGGCCTGGCAGAGGCCCAGGAGCCCAGGGCACCCCCCGCCTACTGTGTTCCCCCAAAGATAAAGCCAAATGAAGTCCTGTGTTCAAGCTTCCTGTCGCTGGGCTTTTGCATCATTGCACAACTTTGCAGGTGATGTGGGTCACCTGAGGTTAACAATGCTTCATGTTTGAGTAGCGCGATCTAGGATGGATGGTTTTCCCTTCCACTGGCTTCTCGGCAAACGCTGATTTTTTTTCACATGGATGTATTACCTTCAGAAAGAAAGACATCTTTCCTTAATAAAAAGAAACAGAGTGTAGACTTGATAGGAGCTGATTTCCTGTATTGGAAAGTTTTAAAAAAAAATGTGTCGTGGTCTATTCCAGGTTTGTGTTATTTCAGAGTGATACTTGTATTTAACAAACTGACCCCGAACGAATTCACTGGAGAGATCCCCGATCCAGCTCCGGGCGCGTCTGTCGTCAGAACTGCTCCCCTCCCGCCCCAGGAGAGGGAGGGCGACACAGTCTCCCCTTCCTGCCCCGTTGTCCGTCACCAGCGGGACGAAGCACCAGGCCTCAGACTTGGCATGTTCCCTCAGTGGAGCTCGCAGTGGGAAATTCCAGAAGTTCCTGTTTTCCCTCACCCCGAGAGATGCACAAAGGCCAGACACAGTCGCCTGAGTCTTTCAGGTGAGTAAACTCCGCGGCTGGGAGTGACTTCCCCTGGATTCTCCAGCGACTGACAGCGAGGAGGGAGGTGTCCGTGTTCTGTCTGTCAAGACTGATCCCCTGGGAGGATCACCCCATAGACCGCTCAGCCCCCCCTTCAGAATCTTCACGCGAGCCCATCAGCCCCACAGGAGAGGGACTGGATATATTTCCTGAATGCTGGCAAGTTACTTCCAAAAAGCAGAGCCTGACAACAATTAGATCTTGTTTCCTTTCAGGTCAATCACACAAGCAACAATGTCGCCTTCGCCGTACCTACGTGAAGCTGCTGGGACTGGTCAGCCCTCCTGAGTGTGGAAAGGAGAGGCGAGGGGATGATTTTAGAAGAGCCTCTCCTCCTACCCACCCCCACCGCGCGCCCCACCACCCCAGCCCACCCCAGCCCCCCATACCGTAGCAGGCAGCAACGCTCACCCACCCATTCTGTAACTTTAAGCAGCGCCTGGGGCTTCCAGCCAGTCTACCCAGTGGGGGGGGGGGCCAAGGTTGTCCTGCCCTCAGGCTGCCCACAGACTGCTGGGGCAGCCCGCCAAGCAAAGCAGAAATTTCAGGACAGTGCCCTGGGTGCCTCGAGATTGGCAGAGGCATGGTGGGAACCCCAAGACCGTGACTGCAGGAAGACCTAGCCAGGTGTGCTGTTGGGTCCTACCTAAGGGGCATGGAATGACGGCCTCCAAGAACATGGTCATGGACTCTTTGAAACGAGGCTTTGCCTTCCCGCACTTTGCACGAAATCCCCTTCCTTGGTACTTGGATCTCTGTTTTACCACTGCCCTGTCCGTCTGTCCAATCAAATGGGATAAGCCTATTAGGCAAGGATTTCCACTTGTGTAGGTTTTACTGTGCTTGTATGTTGCTGCTTTTGAGAACATGAAATCTTTTTGCGCATAGAGTCAGTGGAAAACAGTCTCCCAAAACGTTCAAAGTCGTGGGACCTCGCAAGCCCATCGTCAGGACAAGGCGGCACAAGGGTTCCAAGAATGGTTGAGAAGGAAATCGCCCGCTGCGTCCCTCTTTATTATCTTTCCCGTCGCGCTGGCTCACGCTCCTACCGATAATCAATACTATTCGCGGCTCGTCCTCGGGTAAGACACTTTGCAAGCCCTCCTCGCGCTTCCCGCCGTTGACAGCAAACCAGTTTGGAGGGAGGGTTCCCCGCCTCGCTCTGTCGGGAAACTGAGGCTTGGAGAAGCAGGGGCCTGCCCGTGGCGCTTAGAGACCCGGGCGGTGGCTCCGGCTGCGGGACCCGGGGCGGGCGCGGGCGGGCGGGACTGGCTCCCCGGGGGCGCGCGGCCCCGCCCAGGCTGTTGGGCCCTCAGCACGCGGTTAGGTAATCTCCCGGACAGCCCGGGCGCTTTTCCTGCCAAACCGCAGGGAGGGACGAGGCCGGCGGAGGGAGGGGGCTGGGAACTGTGTGTTGTTGCTTTTTCTGAATTAAAAGAAAACAGGAGAACGGAGCAAGGGAGGGAGCAAAGTTCAAGGGAGAATCTGGCAAGTCACCTTGGGCAGACCCCTGGACGGCTTCCAGAACTCTCTCTTGGAAAGGGTGAGGCTGCCGAGTGTGTGATGAGTGCTTAGTGAGTATTCATTGTGGATGATGGATGACTAGCCTGGAATTCGTCCACACCACAAATTTGTTCCTCTGTACACCCAGGCAACCAAGAAGCCAAAAGACGTGGGGGGGGGCTGTTTTCCGAGGCTGCTGGCACCGGGGCCTCCCCAGCCCTGGGCCCCGCCCTCCCGCATTGTCTCTGCCTCTACTCATTCTTTTCCCCGGGGTCCTGGAAGCAGAGCCCCCAGTGACCCTTTCCTCTCCGTGTGCGCGCTCACAGCCCAGCCGGAACCCCCTCCCCAGGCAGGGATCCACTGGAGAACTAGGAAGTTTTGAGGGCAGCCTCCAGGCCTCCCTGCCTCCAACCGCTTCCCTCTGCTGCTCCCATCCACCCTCAAAGCTGCCAGAATCACGTTTCCGTTCCCTGGTTTTGATCATATAACATACCCCCTTGGAAGGCCAGAGTGAGTCCCAGTGGCCTTATACGTCAAATCTCAATTTCTAACCATGAGCATTAAGATCCGCCCCGACAGCCCCCCCATTTTGCCTGCCCCACCTCGGGGACCTTCTCAGAGATTATGAAAACTCCAGAGCCACGCCCTCCCCTACCCCCACCACTGAGTCATCCCCCAAGTATTTACTGAGCATCTATAAAGTGCCAGGCCCTGAGCTACAGGCTGCAAATACAATAAAGAACACAAAACTACACATCTCTGCCCTCACAGTCCGTACAGTCAAGTGAGAAAAACAGTTAAACAAGAAATAAAATTTTCTTGCTCCCAAATGCCATTTAAACCCAAGCACGACTAAGTAAACCAAGGAACAGATCATGCTCAGAAAGGAAATACACCCAAATAGTTGTCCCTGGACAGCTAAGGAGGGAGATTAGAATAACTGTTTCCTTCCTTCTACTTTTAGATAGATTCCAAAATTTCAATAATGATCAGGTATTCATTTTATAATAAAAAAACAAACTGTTTGGGGGCTCCTGGATGGCTTAGTCAATTAAGCATCTGCCTTTGGCTCAGGTCATGATCCTGGGGTCCTGGAATCGAGTTCCGCGTGGGGCTCCCTACTCAGCGGGAAGCCTGCTTCTCCCTCTCCCACTCCCCTGCTTATGCTCCCTCTCTTGCTGTCTCTCTCTCTCTGTCAAATAAATAAATAAAATCTTAAAAAAAGAAAACTGTTTTTTGTGGCATTTCTTACCTTTCTCTGATTAGAAGAAGCCACGCTCTTTCTTTTAAGAAAATGTTGAGACTACAGAAAACATTAATAATAAAAATCATCCACAACTCCATATTAACACATAAAAATATGAATATTTTATTTCATTAGCACCTAATGTTGTCCTAATTTTTTATAAAATCAGGCTCATGTCATACTCAATAGTTCATGGCCTATTTTTTTTTTTACTTAATACATTATAAATAGTTTTCCATGGCAAAATGTTGTACGTCACTTGTTGCGTCTTCTTCATCCATATGTGATGTACTTAGTTTAATTAGTTTAGTTTATTAGTTTAATTAGTTTAATCAGTACTTACACATGGATCACTGTGTAATTAGTTTAATCAGTACTTACACATGGGTCACTGCATTCGTTCCTGAAGACAGAGACGATCGTCAAGGCTGGAAATCCGATATGGATTCAAATCCTGGCTTTACTTCTTGCTCACAATAACTTCACTAAATTTCCTAAATTTATAAACCCACTAAATTTTCCTCCATCTCATTGTCCTCTCACATGGCATGGTGATACTAACAGTTTTTGTATAGGTTATTGTGGAGAACAAAATAATATCTTGAAATCATTTGGGCCACACCTGGCACAGAGAACTCAGTTAATGGTAGTTGTCAGCCCTGATTATTTCTTTGGAAGGTGATTCTAGAAGCTTCTGGATGAAGGGGTTTGGCCATTTGTAAGTTGTGTGTGTGTGTGTATGTTTTTGAGGAGTTTGTGTATTTATTTGAGAGAAAGAGAGAGCGTAGGTGGAAGGGAAAGGGAGAGAGAATCTGAAGCAGACTCCACGCTGAGCTCAGAGCTACAGGACACTGGGCTTGATCCCACGACCACCACAAGATCATGACCTGAGCCAGAGCCAAGAGTCGGACGATCAACCCTGAGCCACCCAGGCGCCCTCATTTTGAAGGTTTTTGAGGCACACTGCCAAGTGACATTCTAAAGAAGGATGATGTAAATTTCATTTAAAAGGAGACAGAGGCAGGGAGAAATTTTTAAAAATCACAGTTGTATTGAGCTCCATGTACTCATGCTCTCATGGGCTCATTTGGGAACAGACAAGGAGGAAAGCCTCTCATCCTCCAAATGTCATAATCCATCTGTTCAGCAGCCTTCTTTCCAGCAGGGCTCGTCTCCCCCACTAAAAGCTGCCCCCCTCTGAGTACGGCGATGGCTCTTGCTGCCACCTGGCCCTCTCCCCCTTCTCCGGTGTCCTCCCGGGATCCCGGTCTAACTCTGAAATCTCTCTTAGTTCTTCAGTTCACCACTTGATGTTTCGGAAGAGAATACATTGTTCCCAGCTCCGAAGTGGTCAGCAGGACCTGAGACGAGGAATCACGTGCTTAAAGATGTCAGGTCCAGGTGGGAAAATGGGGGCTCCCGTGGGCATTCCCCCCACCCCCCCAGAAGTCCCGCAGAAGCAGTGACCCTCTCTGCAGACCCTCCAGGCCCCTCTCGGGCCCTCCCGGCGCGGGGCCACGCCCCCACTAGTCCGCCTGTTTTATGGCTCAGGCTCAGCCCTGAGCTATCCACCCGCTATCTCAATTCGAGAAATCCTGCCCTTGACTCTTGCTTTCATGCAGCCGGCTGCCCTGCTATCTGTCCAGATCATTCCTGCCTTTGGACACCACACTCCCACCCACCAGCCTTCCTTGAACTGGGGGAGATTCCAGACGCGTGCCCACCCCGGCATTCCTGCACATCCCAAACATGAAAGCGGTCGGGAAACATGCAGAATCCTCCCCAATTTATTTCTTTTTTACCTTACACCCCTTCCACTTTGATGTCAGCAGAATACTTGAAAGAGAAAAATCTGACGTGACCTGCTACCCTGGAATGCCAAGAAAAACAATTACCAGGGCAATGGAGCGCAGGGAGCAGATGGTGGTCGTGGGCGAGCTGGGTGAGAACGGGTTTGCTTTCCGAACCCCTGTTCCACCTCAGGGCTGGCCGGCAGGACCTTCCACTGGAAGCTCCGGGGGCACCCCAGTCATGGCGTTCCAGGTGGGCACAATCCACTCCAAAGACGGAGGGGCTCCTGTCTTTCCCTCGGACCCCCTGGGCTCCTCGCAGAGCTCCATAAGAGCCCTTGAAACTTCCCAGGAGTAAAACAGAGTCATGATCCTGAGCGTTGGAGGCTGGGTGCCAGAGTGGGGGCAGGCAGAAGCAAGCAGGGTGGAAAGGAGGCTCTACCTGCTGGCCAGGCCTGCTGCTGAGTAATGTCAAACTCCCCTGGGACACAATGAGTGGCATCAGGGAGCCTGGACCCAGAGCCCAGGATGGCCAGCGTCGGCCCAGTTAGAGTAATTATGGCACCGTGCCCCACTGCGGCAGCAGAGCTGAGCCACACACAGTGAAAGACAGTGTGGCCCTTGAAAGGGGCTACATCAGAATTTGACTCCTCCTGTGGGCAGCAGGGCCAGTCTCGATGGAGCCCATCATCCCTTCCTTCTCCTCTGCTTGCTCACCGGTCACCAGCTCACAGTAACCTTCTCGCTGCTCTTGAAACAGGCCAAGCTATCCCTGCCTCAGGGCCTTGACACTGGCTCTTACCTCCCTCTATACCACACACTGAATATCCCGCCACATGCATGTACCAGCCTACACAAAACATGATGGACTGTAACCCACCCTGCCTCTAGACATTGCTACCAGTGCACACACGAGCATGCACATACTCACGCGCGCGCACACACACACACACATCCTCTCAATGGGACACTCAGCTGTATGGTAGCATTACTGGTCCTTTCTCTTCATTCACCTCTGATTAGTTGTCTCCTCTTCAGAAAAGTCTTCATCAAATCAACTACAGGAGAGCAAGGATGGTTTGACTCCCCACTGAGTCCTGAATTCGAGAAGGAAAGCTGGATATGATACTCATAGATCATCAGTCACTAAAAGAACTTCCAGGTGTGATTCTAGGGAAGAGCTATATGGAAGCTGGGAGAGGCTGGGTGGCTGACTCTCTCCTACCTGCCCCCCGAGTGTTTTGATTTTATGTGAATGGATCGGGGTTTCAGGGGACCTACTGCTCTCTGCAGGGTTGGGACAGCTGCCAATCCAGGGCTCCACTAGTGAGAGTGGCAAGGATTCTTCTAGAGGAGGCTGGCTGACAGTGGACATCCTTGCACATGCTTGCTCAGGGACCCAAAATGTAAACCGATGCCCTCACATCAAATGCCTATATTGAAGAATGATGTATCTTTCGTAAGTCATACCCCAAATTCCATTGTTTACTGAGGAAGTGGGATTGCTGACAAGCATAAGTCACTTATGATGATGAGCCCTGGCCAAGGAGCCATCCCTGGGCTGGAAGGCTGGGCAGGGGAATCTTGCTCTGCTTGCTCTGACATTTTGTAACCGTTGAAGATGTTTCTTTTCAGTCTTCAAATAGAGGAGGGGTGCATGAGTCATATGGGAGAAGAGATCATGCAACAAACAGGCCATTGGCAGCTGCGAGATTCAGGCAGGAAGCTGGGCCCTTGTGCTCCTGGGGGATGGCTCTTGCTGCCACCTGGACATTAACCAGACCTTGCACGCGGCGGTGGGCATGGCCGGTGCTCTCCAAGGCTACCGGTTCTCTTCACTTTCTGAGCACAGCTCCCTCGGACTTAGATGCACTCCTGCAACTTGCTTTGGCCAACGGGATGTCG
Organism: Neogale vison; assembly: GCF_020171115.1. Classification (NCBI taxonomy): domain Eukaryota; kingdom Metazoa; phylum Chordata; class Mammalia; order Carnivora; family Mustelidae; genus Neogale; species Neogale vison. The sequence continues at coordinate 8,966,347 of NC_058100.1, forward strand.
ATGGAATGAGGCACTTACTTCCGGAGAACATTTGAGGGACGGCATGTGATCCTCCATGTGAACCCTGAAGGCCTATGGGGAGACAGTCAGCTTGGGTCCTCCGCCATCCACTGAGCCCCGCCTTCCACCAGCCCATCCCTGAGCCCACGGTGTGCGGGACAAACACGACCCTACTTTCCACATTGAGATGCTGAGGGCCGTTACAGCAGAAAACCCATCCTACCCTGATGTCATCCACCTAATAACGCAGGTGCACACACATACACACACACACACACACACACACACACATTTGCCTTGGGTGGTCACACGCCCTCCTTTGAGCCTCGTTTTACACTTTAGGAAACTGAACCTCAGCGAGGTCGGAATTCAAAGCTCAGAGTCGAATCTGATTCCAAAGCCCACGGGCCTGATCCGCTCTCCACTCTGCTCAGATGCATCCTGCTCTGGGAGAGATCCGACGTTTATGCCTCTCCAAGCCTTGTGGGGCCCACAGTCCTTGTTCTGGACCATAACTTAGAGTTTGATTTGTTGACACAAGTAAACTTTTTTTTTTTTTTCCTAAAAAGCAGATTAAAGCCCAGGAGCTCACAGGGGGACCATGGGGGGGACCAGCACAGCGTTCCCGAGTGAGGTCAGGAAGACCCCTGCGGCGCCGCTGGGTGGGGTGTGCCGGCTCATCTGGGATCAGCGTGACAGTCATGGGCTGCTACAAGCCTGGACTGGGGGCTGGAGGACACGGGTCCCAGGCTCCGCCCAGCCAGCCCGGGTGAGTCACTCTTCTGGGCCCACCGCCCAGATGTGGAGTCAGCATCTTGGCTTTGACCTTGCCTGCACATGAGCATCACCAAGGGAGCTTTTAAAAGACGACTCTCCGGCTGCCCTCCGAGAATGTGAGTCCACAGAGGAGGGCCAGCGCTCGGACCTCCGTGGTTTTTAGAGGCTTTTATAATTTTCTAAGGATTTGGACGCGCAGGCTGATTCAGGCGCCCCTGGTCTAGATCATTCCAGGACGTGTTTCTGCTCTCTCAGGGGCCACCCGGGAGCACTGCCGTGTCCCTTTGGTTGTGGCTGTTTGAGCCATTTCCCTGGTTCACCTCAGACCTCTGGGAGAAACGTGTCAGAGGCCTCCGCCACAATCAAGCAGCCACTTGATTATGCTTCCAAACCCACTTCTAGAGGGATGGTGCCTCTTCTGGGTACAAAGAGCAGGCGGGGCTGGGAAGGTTAGTTAAGCAGAGGGCTTCCTGGAGGTGGCGCCTAATCTCACCCCAAAGGTGGAGCTCCCAGGCCAGAAAGGTCTCATCCTGAACAGGGTCCCTGGGCTCAGCCTTGGACATCGCTCTCCCTCAGAATCCCATACACAAGGCGTGCTCTCCCCGCCACAAGGTGGCTACCCCTCAAAGCTTCCTCGGGTCTGGCTCCCAGGAGAGCCCTGCCCCACGCCCTTCCTCCCCCGCCTTTGTCCCTCTGACACCATTAGTGTGGCTGGGTTGGGGGCGACTGCAGCAGTGCTGGGGAGCCTGCAGAGAAGACCTCCAGCTCCCCCGCCATTCTCCGTGGGACTCAGCGTGGCTTCTTGGCTGGCGTGCCGCAGCCAGGCCACTGGGGACTTGCCCGGCCTGAGCTAGGGGCTCCACAGCTGAGGGCAAGTCGTGCGGTCGCTTAGGGGACTGAGCACCTCCCAGTTCCCAGGAGTCCGGTGGAATCGAGCAGCGAGGTAGCCGTCCAATGAAGGCAACCAAAGGCTCACTCGCGCTTCCTCATCAGCAAGGGGACGCTGCTTAACAGAACAGACAGAAAGCCTCACCTGGCTCCCACGTCCCTCTCTGTGGATCCTGAGCCACGCCACATAAGGGACATCTAGGGAGGTGGCCGTAGCATGGTCTTTCTCTATGAGACCAGGGTGTCTTACCGGATGGGACTTAGGGGAGCCACTGGCTTTGCTCCTCCTGCCGGCAGAGCAGCCCCATGGCGCCTTCTCAACCCCAGGACCCTGGGATCATGACCCAAGCCAAAGGTGGACACTCAACAGACTGAGCCACCCAGCCCCCTCCGCCTCCTTTTTCCCTTAAGATTTTATTTATTTATTTGAGAGAGCATGAGAGATAGACTCAGGTCACCTTCACCGGCTCCTTGCTCCACAGAGTCATAGAGGCACAGTCCTGGCACCACAAGCCACATCTGTACCATGACTTTGCCTCTGCGGTGTGGTACAGGGAGACTGGAGAAGGCCCGTGGCCCCAAATAACGACCTTCTGCCCATCACGGCACCAAAGTCTACCTCCCACTGGTCTGGTTTCTACATCTCACCAGCTTCCAAAAAGGATTTGAAAAGCTGTGTCATGCATGGCAGTGACAGCCAGCAAAGTATCAAGAGAAAGGAAGGAGGCCAAGGGGCTAGGATGGGGAAGGCTATGGTGAGTGAGAGTGTGCAGCAGGAAGAAAGATTGTCCCAGAAAACCAAACAGAAGGTATCCCTGAAATCCGCTGCAAAACTTGGCCTTGAGCATCCTGACAGATGACATAAAAACAGGAATTAGGTTAGAGCACAAAGCCCTTAGTTGTCTGCAAGAGAAAATACATCAGAGAGAGCGGAAACGCCAACATTTTTCAGCTCAGAAAGGATAGAATATTTTGTTTTAAAGATCTTTGTATAAATTTCAGTGAACAAGAAAATAGTATCTCCACGAGTCATTTCACCAAAATGGCCCAGTCTAGAAAGAACAATAAATTATCATTTTGTGGTGATATTTCTATGGGAAACCAAACTACTACATTCCGGGGACGCCTAGGGGGGCTCAGTCGGTTAAGCATCTGCTTTCCGTCCAGGTCATGATTCCAGGGTCCTGGGATCGAGCCCTGCATCGGGCTCCCTGCTCAGTGGGGAGCCTGCTTCTCCCTCACCCTGTATGTGTTCTTGCTCTCAGATAAATAAATAAATCTTAAAAAAATAAAATAGAGTAATACATCCCAGGTTTCAGTTTGTAGTGACTGTGCTGGATTTTTATGACTATGAGTATATACTTGCGGCTTCTATGGGGTCTGACTCAAGGATATTAATCTGGGTTTCCAATTGCAACACCCCCCCGGGGGTGGGGTAGCAGGGGTGTGGGCTGGTGGGGTATAGGATAGCATGGTTGAGGGGTCAGCGCTCAGGAGCCAGGTTCTCCTCCAGCCAGCGACAAGCCATCTGCTACCAGACCAGCAATATGCAAACACATCCGCGGTCTCCCAGGCCCCCACTGCAGCATCAACGCTCTCCCCACTTGGGCTTCTCGGCTGCGCCCACTCTTTCTTCACCTCCTTCTCTGGTTGCTTCTGCCCAAAGTGCTTTCCTGAGCCTCCCTTCTCATCCCGGGGGCCTCTCTTCTCACCGGTGGCCCGTGTCCAGTATGTTTACTGACTCAATGAAAGAGCTATTGACAAAGCAGCTGCCCCACCAGCATCCCCAACTCACTGTCCCCTCTCCCCATCTTCGCCCTGCCCTCACGCCCGTGTCTATCAAGACGACCATTGCCAGGGGCTCAGAACTACCCCCTCCCGCCCCCACCGCTGCCTCACAGTCCTCCCCAGTTAAGTGCCTCACTGGCCAACCTGCCTCTGGTTCTCTTGCTGTTCTCTCCCTCCTCACACCAGCGTCCTACTTCAGGTCCTTGCTTCCTCTGATGGGACCCGGAATGGTCCTGTGTCTGTTCTCTCCTCCAATGACTCCGAGGCAGTCCTGCCAAGATCTCCCCAGATGCACCCTGCACCTGCCACGGCACTATTTAAAAACAAAACAGGAGCACCTGAGTGCACAGTCAGTTAAGCGGCCAATTCTTGATTTCGGCTCAGGTCGTGATCTCGGGTTCATGGGATCGAGCCCCATGCCAGGCTCTGAGCCCAGTGGGGAATCCGCTTTCCTCTCCCTCTGTTCCTCCCCCTGCTCACACTCTATCTCTAAAATAAATAAATAAAATCTTTAAAAACAAAAGTTCCCAGTAGTTCCTATTTTAGGTCGGGTCCTCTGGGAACAGATTTCAATGGGAGAATGGCATGCAGAAGTCTGGGGAGTGCTTTCGAGACACTGACCTGTAAGGAAGCAAGGAGAACCTTTCTTCTCTCTACTTCTTAGCGTTCTCTCCATCTCTGCTGGGCTGAAAACACGCCTCCTAAAGAGACCTTCATTTCCTAATTCCCAAAACCTGTGAAGATTGCCTTCAACAGCAAAAGGACGTAATTGAGATGCACAGCTTGTCAGCATCTTGATTTGGGACTTCTAGCCCCAAGGTTGTGGTGATGTGTTACGGCAACCCCAGGAAACTGTTAGATCATGCTGCAACATCTTTCTCAGACCTCACCTCCTCTGTGAAGCCCGCTCTGATTACCTCTGATAGAAACTTTCTCTCCCTCTACTGACCCTTTACTCTGCTTATCCCTCTTCGGGAGACCTTGCATCATCTGTGTTGTAACACAGTGGTTAAGTCTGGATGTGTGAGTTTATTAAATACTTTATATATAAAGCTTGGTGCCTGCTCTGGATTTTAAAATCTCTAAGAGCAGGCACCAAGCTTTATATACAAAGTATTTAATAAACTCACATATTAAGTAGTTAGCATAAGCCAGGCTCTGTTCCAGAGACTTAAGTCCTGCGTTTGGAACATATACGCTTTTGCAATTTAATTTTGTCAATAGTTCTTTCATTCAGTCAATGAATATATACTGAACACTTCCTCTGTGCCAGACACTGGGGGAGACAAGAGTGAAAAAATAGATGCCCCTCGTCCATAGCATCCTGCCAAGAGTCCCTGTCCTTATGAGAGACAGAAAATAAACAGATTCATATGCATTTGTATTTATTTAGTGAAAGAAATGATGGATGTTTTGAAGGATCTCAGAAGCAACGTATGAATGCCTCTGGATGCCTGATGTGGAAGAGATAAGGGAAGTGGAGTGAGAGGTAAAAGCACACTTAGCCTCCAACCCCCCCGCCAAATTAGCCACCCGCACCTCAGCAAGCCCGTCCTGTCTTTCTTCTATACATTTAGATACACCAAATCAACCCGTATATGGTTATTTTTGGGTAAGTGGAAAAGTGCCTTTGCATATTGCTACTTGGCATAGAATTTCACGTTGAGTAAACATCTTCTCTAAATGCAGTGCCCGTGGGATGAGCAAACTTCTCCCTCTTTTAAGGCCTACTTGACGGTGAACCTCAAAGCCAGGTCCATGGGTGGCACCTGGTCCTTCCGACTCCCGTTAATGGGCACGTGCTTTGGCAAGCCCCCCTCCCCCCCACCGGGTACAAAGAAGAGGTGTGAACAAGGTGCCATTCGTCAGCCACCTGGGGGAGGCTTGGGGGGCTCCTCCCCAGGACCCCTGGAGCACAGTGTGTAGACAGTGTTTGCGTGCCCAGCACTCCGCCCAGCAGTACTTGCTGGAGAAGCAGAAGGCCCCTTCCTGCTTAGATGCCTGTTACCGCACCCGTCATAAGAAGCAAAAGCCCTAAGATATCACGGAGTTGGAAGGGACACTCCAAAACGCCTTTCTCTGCCTCCAGTAAGCCCGATGTCTAAGTCATGGACAATAGCTGGGTATTTTCCAGCTTTTAAAGCTATTGGAGGAAATTGGAACACGTCTGATCCCATCCTGGACCAAATTTCAAAATACATTTTTGCAGACAAATTAACTTCCTAGCTGTGTCACCTGACTCACTCCTAAACCGCACTGTCTCCTTCCATTGACTGCATGCCTCCCGGTAAGAGATTTTGCCGTCTCGTCATTACTGAAAAATTTGCATCCTTGGTTCCAGCTCATTCCTCTTCTAGGACTTACATATACCAGACATCTGACATTGCAATTTTGAAAGGAGAAATACAAGTCGCTCTTAAAATATATATAAAATATTTGTTAATTTTTGTTCGATGTTTATCTCTCCACGTTTCCAACATTTCCCCCTCTTTTACTTATGTACTCTGGTGTTCTGCAACCCTACTGATGGGCTCCTGAGTCAGCGTCACTGTTTCCAATTACTGAGCATCTAGAAGTAGTTCCAGCTTAGCGTTAACGTTCCCACCACCAAAACCTGAGGGACAGAATTCTTGGTTACAAATGCTGGAGTTAAGGGTTGGGAGACAACATCCATTATAACCTCCTGTTTTCACTCACTCATAATTGTCCAAAAATGGTCCTTTTGCTCCAAATCATTCCATGCTCTGTTTCCACCCCAGGGATGAAATTGCTCGGGAAAGCTGAACAAAAGTGGTTTAGCCAGTTTGGAACCCCGGGCGACTTGGAGGGAAAAATATCTTTCTTTAGCTGAAAAACAAATAAAATATCTCTCTGGCTGGGGACAACCCCCAAACAGCTGTCCCCTTACGACATCAGCTCTCTTGTGTGGGTGGTCAGCCTTCTCCAAGGGAGGAAGTGTCTGTGAGGGGAGCGGAAATCCAGAATTTCTAAAAAGAAATCATAGGCAGTGAAAGTATGGGTTTGAGCTCTCTGTGCCACCGTGGGGTGGGGGCAGCGGGGCGGCAGGGGGAAGACTTGTGTTTTACTCTCTGGAGATTTCAGGGAGTCCTCTTTCCCTGGGATTGGCTGCCTTCTGTGCTGTGGTGGTGAATGTTATATGAATTAAGTCAAAGCGTTCTTGAGTTTGGGTTTGGGTTCTCTCCCTTACTACCTGTGTGACCTTGAATTCGTTATAGAACTTCCCTGAGCTTTGAGAGCCTCATCGTGAAAGTGGGATCATGGTGGTCTCCCCAACATAGAAGTGCACCAAGGATGAAATGAAGTGATGCACACAGGACCCTTGGCCCCATGTCTGGCACCCCAAATGGGTGGTCTGGGAGTGAAGTGGGCTAGCAACAGAGAAATAAGCATGAGTGACCGCATATTGAATTTGCCCGCTGTGTTGACACCCGGCTTTTCTGCCTCCCTGCCCCCCTTCGGGGGACTGGGCCTCAGTTTTCATTTCATTTTAGAAAACCACCACTTCACCGTGTGGTGAAGCCCGTCAGCCCATGTGATTCCGGGGTCGCTGCTCCTGGCCTCATCGGCACAGGTGTATCGGGAACACGGTTCCAACAGATCAGAGGTTGTGAGTGCCAGGATTTCCCCGGAGAATCCAGGGTCGGGGAGAGAAACCCTTCTCTTTCCTCTGTGAGCACCGGGCAGCAGGGATTCCCATGCAGAGCTCCTGGTAGTCGTCTCTGGTTGCCCTCACTGAGAATGGCTCCATCAAGAAAAAAGGCAGGCCCTGGAGGAGGTGTGAGGAGTCCAGAAGGCACCGTCCGGGTGCCTGGGCCTGGCCTCCAGACCGCTCTGTTTTGTGAGACGATACATTCCCCTTTTTGCTCAAGCTGGCTTGTGTCAGGTCTTCTGCTGTTGACGTGGGTCCTCTTTGGAGCAGGAGCTCGAGGCTGAAGGCACCTGGCAGTGAGGCAGGACTCTGCATGGTGCTTGGTCGATGCCTGCTCTCTGCCCCAGTTCACTGACGGCTCTGGATGAGCCCTTTTGCTGAGTTCTCTGCAGGAAAGTTCTCAGCAGCACAACCACCTGGACGCTGACGTTCCAATATCCTGGGCATCTGTAATGTGAGAGAGCTAGAGTATGGAGCAGGTCAGAGTCTGCCCCTCAGTCCAGGGTAACGGAAGAAATTAAGAGCTTATCTCTAGAGTCAGGCAGACTCCAGGGACTGGTTTTGAATTCTGGCTCCACTCCTTGCTGTGTGACCATGCGCAAATTACTCAACCTCTCTGAGCCACATTCTCTTCAACTGTAGTAAGAAGCTACTCAGGTTGCCTAGGGAAAGGCATTGTTTGACTCTGAGCCTCACCTCGCATTTCCAGCTCAGCCTGGAGAGGTAAGACTTCTGCTCCTTTACTGGAAATAGAAATACTGGGAGAGACCACGTGACCTCACTCCACCCTGTCACTTGGTCCTCCCCATGGAAAGGAAGGTGACGAGTCTAACTGGTGTGAATGGGGAGAGAAGACATTCAGCCACATTTCCCCCTCCATGGGGGCAGATCCGAAAAGTGAATCAGTGAAGGCCTCAGTGGCTCCCCGGACGGGGCATGTTCAAGTGCAGTGAGCCATGTGCTCCCGGGGTCCACCAGAGGGGCCTGAGCAGGGCTGCTCGCACCAGCTGTGTCCCTCCTCCACCCTCCCGACCTGTGCTGTGGGTCTGGAAACCTTTAATTTAAATTGGGAAGCTCTCCAGGCCGAATCTCTCACTTCCAGGGCAGGAGCTTTGCTCCTTCAGTCTCTTGCTAATTCTGTACGTATTTCAGAACGAGAAAGTATTTCTGGCACCCTGGGGTGAAGGGGGTTTCTCCTACAAGAGTCCATTATTGCTAGCTTTAACGTAGGGGAATGGGCTTGACTATTGCATCAAAAGTAAAATTCTGTTCAAGTTAATAAATAGTATTAGTTTGGGAAAAGCTACTTGTAACATCGATAGCTTTCAAAGGTATAATATAGAGTGTATTTTAAAAACTTCTGCCTGTGGGTTAAGCCGCTGCCTTCGGCTCAGGTCATGATCTCAGGGTCCTGGGATCGAGTCCCGCATCAGGCTCTCTACTCAGCAGGGAGCCTGCTTCCTCCTCTCTCTCTCTCTGCCTACTTGTGATTTCTCTCTGTCAAATAAATAAATAAATAAATAAAATCTTTAAAAAAAAAAAAACAAAACAAAAAACTTCTGCCTGGGGCACCTGGGTGGTTCAGTCGGTTGAGCGTCTGCCTTCAGCTCAGATCATGATCCCAGGATGCTGGGATCAAGCCTGGAATCAGGCTCCCTGCTTGGTGGGAATGTCTGCTTCTCCCTCTGCTCGTGCTTTCTCTCTCCTGCTCTCTCTCTCCTGCGCATGCTCTCTCTCTCAAAAAAAAAAAAAATCTTAAGGAAAACCTCCAACCAATCAGTAACAAGAATTCAAGAAATACAATAGAAAGAAAGACAAGGAGGGAATTATATATTAGGCATTTCCCTAATATAAGGCAACAACCTCCTGGAAACCAAGCCTGATTTTCAGTTAAGATAAGCAGCAAAACGGAAACTTCAGGATACTTCCAAATTGTCATTCAGCCCCGTGTTTATTCCCTACCCTACACACTATCATACAGAGTTTGGATTTGCCATACGTGGGTCAGTATTCTTCTGGAGATTTCTGTTTCCCTATATCCAAGCAAAACTGGACCCTTCCCCAAACCGTTTTTAGGGGGCTTCACCTGTGCCTGTGTGTCTGCCTCTGAGTGTGAGAGATGGTGACTCCCACTCCCCTGTCAGGGTAGACATGACTGGCCGTGGTAACAGTCCATGCAAATCCCACTGGCCCTTCAAAGCTCATCAAACAGGCAGGTTCCTTTCTGTTTTCCAGCAGCTCTGCTAAACAGCAAGCCGGTTCAAGTTCTGACCCGAAATTTCTCATAGGACGTTTGCATGCCTTGCGCATTCTAGTTGTTGCCAAGATGTGAAATATATCTTTCTGAGGAGGTTGCATATAAATCTTGTTGTGATTTATTTGAGTGAAGAGAGAATAGGAACAATGTTCTGAACCCACTGGTTTCCTTTAGAAAAGAATAAAAATAAATTTGGGGAACGTTGAGGAGGCTTCTGGTCACTAAGAATTTGCTCGAATCCCTTAGAACACTACGAATAGGTAACTCACAGAATAGGAAATTAGAAAGGCTAATAAAGACACGCAGAGAAGCCCAATTTTCCTACGAATCAGAGAAAGGCGATTCAGAGAAAGCTCTCCTGGGATGCGCAGCCCGCAAAACTATCACTTGAGCTGTAAATGCTGGGAAGGACGTGCAGACATGGGACCCTCGGGCCCTCGCGGGATACATTGTTGCAAACTCCTGGAGAGCAGCTGCGCCGTGTTAGGGACGTGGGTCCGTGACGACAGTCTAGGCAAGTCCTATTCCTGGGCTATGCGCCAGACAAACTCCTACCCAAGGCAGCGAGGGCGCTCGCGGGCTCGAGCCAGCGCGGCCACCCCGGCAGGGACCCGCCGGCCACCGAGGGACCCGCCGGGCCGCCTGCGGCAGTCAGGCCAGTGAGCTGCCCCCCGGGGCGTCGCTGACAGACCCCGGAGCAGAGCGCAGAGGGAAACGAAGACGGAGGAGTCAAGGGGAGACCGACCGCAGAACCACGACGCACGTACATTGGAAAGCACATCCAACAGTTGTGATGCCCGCAAACGTCACTAGAGAAGGCGGATTTCCCGGGACCGACTAGAAATACGCGAGAAGTAGCTGCTTTGGGAGGATTTCGATCCGAGAGAGACGACGGCGGGCAGCGGGGGGACCGAGTTGCCTTGGACGGTCGGCTCTGCCCTCCGCCGCGAAGGATCCACTCGCTGTTTCCCGGGGGCCAGGGACCCCTCCCCACGCGCGCCCTCTGACGGAGCAGCACCCGGCAGCGAGCGCTCGGGTACTAGTGCAACCGAATTTAACCGGTTTCACTGTCAGAGTCGCAGCTCCCTGAGGTCGCGGATCTTTGGGGTTTTCTCTGGGCTCAGCACGGAGAGCTCAGGGCCTTCCGTGGAAGGTCGAGGCGTGCAGAATCGGTCACGCTCTGAAGGACAGGCCCGGCTCAGCGAGAGGGAAGGAACTCAGCGATCATCTTGCCAGAAGCTTCCACTTGGCTGAGGAGGAAGGTGAAGCCTGGAGGGGTCCGGCGACCTTACCGGGGTCAGAAGGGGTCAGACGAGGCCGACCTGCGGCCTGGCCCCGGGCTGCCGACCCGCTTCTCCCTCCACCCGGGCCGCGTGCGGTGCGCTTGGCCTCACCTGCCCGCCTGCCGCGCACGTGCACCCGGCTCCGCGGGCGCGGGAAGGGCCGCCGCACCGGGTGTCCGCTCTGCGGCGTGACCGGCTCGCAGCCGAGCCCACTGGACATCACCGGACGTCACCGGACCGTCACCCGGAAGCACGGCCCCCGGGAGCGCATGCGCAGGCCCGCGCAGTTCCGCACTGGCCCCGCCCGCCGCGCACGAGAAGCCTAACCTGCCGGCGGGGCTGCCCCGGGACCGTCCGCGGCGCCACCTAGTGGGGACGGGCTCTGCGCCAGCCCGGCGCTGCCCTTCGACTTCACGTGCAACGTCACCAACGTCAAGTGAGCTGGTGTAGCTGCTGAGGGTCTGGCAGCTTCGAAGAAGGCGGTCCTTCCCCGCTGAGACCGGCTCCTGCTCCTCGGCATTCCCCGCGAGGGTCTCCGTCCTCTTTGGGGGCCTCTTCCCCCCGAGAAACGAAAACTCGCCCCGTGTGGCATCTGGCCAGGGGCATATCGGACCTTCCGAGTCTCTCCGGATCTCGTTTTACCGAGTCTTCTTGTTTTCCATCTTGAGCATTCTGGCCCTCCCAGGACCCCCGGAGGCCTCTCTCCCGGGAAGGTGGGTGCGCTACCCCGAGCCGGCGGCAGAGGGCGCCCGCGCTCATCGATCTTGGCGCCCAGCGGGGGTGGGGGCTGGGCGGGCCGCAGGCATCCCCGCCCCTGCGCCGACCTCCAGGAGCTCCCCCTGGGGACCTGGACCAGCGCCTGCTTGGCGTGGTCGGAGATGGCTGTGTGCTCCAACACCGTCCTGGGAGACATTTCCATGGCGTTTTCCATGGAACGGGGTGAAGGCTGCTCTTCTCTGGCTGGGAAAGAATTTGGCTCCTTAGTCCTCTGCTTTAGGCGAGCAAAGGCTCCTTTCCCAGATCCTCCATCCCTGCCTGCCTTAGGGCAAAAGGCGGGCCGAGGGGGCGGGGGGGGGGGGAGTGCTTGCTTTCCACTCCCCACTCAGTGCCTCCCAGGAATGCCCTAAATTCATCCCACATCAGGGACCCCAATCTTCCTCCCAGGGGGAAAGACATCGTTGGTTTATGCTGGAAGAGCCTTGAAATCATTTGTGGGGAGGAACCTTCGGAGCCAGAGCCTCAGTCACTTCAACTACATCAGTGCCGGCAAATTATCACTAGCGGAGAGAGGAGATTTGATTCTTGGAAACAGCCGAAAATCACCCTGAGCTGAATCTTTTAAAAAGAGGAAATAAAGCTGGTATGAGAGTGATGAGCCCGGTGTAGAGCAGGTTCTGGGTAGATGGGAGTCGCCTGTGAATCTGGGTCCCATGGGTAGTTACGGTCCTTGCTGTTATTTGACGAGGCTTTTTTTTTTTTTTAATTTTTAAAGATTTTACTTATTTGACACAGAGAGAGATCACAAGTAGGCAGAAGGTCAGGCAGAGAGAGGGGGGGAAGCAGGCTCCCCGCCAAGCAGAGAGCGCGATGCGGGGTTTGATCCTAGGACCCCGAGATCATGACCTGAGCCAAAGGCAGCGGCTCAATCCACTGAGCCACCCAGGCGCCCCACTGATGAGTTTTTAATATAGAACCATGAGATCGTGTTTCTTAGGTGGACCCGAAAGCAGCTCTAAAGACAAATGGAAAAGAGAATTTTCCAAAGAAAATATCATTGCAGCAAAAGTCTCCAAGAAGTTTCAAGGCAAACTGTGATGTGTTTGCCCAAGTTCGTTTATTTAAAAAAAACACCCTCCTTATTTTATATTTGCTCAATGTTTATGCCGATCCCTCAATGGACAGATATTTCTCAGGCACAGAATATACCGTTCACTGAGGAGACGCGTGCAAAAGTCTTGGGGTTGGGGAGACACTTGCTGCGTATGGGCAGTTAAAGTGACTGAGTTCCATCTCCTACCCACCATGTCTGTCCTGGCACGCGTCTCTGAGTTTCCAGCACCTTAATTTCTTCATCTTTAAAATGGAGATAACAATGGGCGCCTGGGTGGCTCAGTCCATGAAGCGTCTGCCTTCAGCTCGGGTCACGATCCCAGGGTCCTGGGATCGAGCCCCGCGTTGGGCTCCTTGTTCAGCAGAGAGTCTGCTTCTCCCTCTCCCTCTTCTGTGTACTCTCCCTTTCTCCCTAATAAATAAATAAAATCCTTAAAAAATAAAAGTAAATAAATAAATAAAATGAAGATAACAAAAGTTCTCTTGCCCACTTCTCCCGGGCCAAAAGCTATCACAGATCTTCATGTATCTTTATAAACTCTAAAGTGCTACAAGACATATCATCGCTTCGTATCCCTTGATCCTCGTGCCTCGTACTGTTTTCAGCTGCAAGTTCTCCAAAGACAGAGGACATGTCTCCATGTCTTTGGTAGAGGCCTACTGTGCCCGTGAAGAGCAACCTGACTGGACGGAGAACTTATACCTTCCGACAAGAGTCGACCAAAGGCTGATTTTCCGGCTCGTGGCCCCAGCGGGGAGGCTCCCAGGCTCACCGCAGGACTGCACTACTCGTGACAGGCTGCATCTATGGGGGGATGAAACCAAAGGTACCAATCCCATCAAACATTTACTGAATGCCAGCTTCAGCCTGGGCACCCACAATGCCCTTTAAGAAATTCCTTCCAGTTACGTGGACACCAGTTCAACAACACACGTTTACTATGCATCTGCTCTGTTGTTGGCCCTAGATCAAGTTCTGGTAAGTAGGACTGCCATGGGCAGTTGTTCATGTTGTACACTGACAACCCTAGGGGGCATCATGTAAATCATAGTATAGATTTGTGTATCCATTAAGTTCTATTCCTGCAGATGGCAGGATGGTGATTTGAAGAAGATGGGCTATCTACATAGTCTAACAGTGGTGTCAGACAGTCTCTGCCCTCGAGGCGCTCACTGTCCACCAGACGGTAGGGCCCTAGGACCACCAGGAAACCACAGGCTAGAAGCCAGGAGAGGTTTTCTCTTTCCATTTTAAGAACAGTCTATGCAGGGTCAGATAATGATGGAAAACAAATTAGGTATACTCTGGTCTTTTTTGCTAATGTTGCTGGTTAACAGCGGAAAATTCTTTTCTTTTGTTACTACCTCCTACCAACTCCCGGATCCAAGAATCTTCTTCCATCAAGAGAGCATCTTCTCTTGGCCTTAGGCTCAATTGCTCCCAAACAGAACAAGGTTGTCTGCACTCATTATCCTTAGGAGGAAGAAAGCAAAACACAAAAAACCAAGCTGACTCTGAAAGGCCGTGTTTCTTCCCAGTCTTGCCGGGGAGGGAGGGGGGCGGAGCGGCTCTGAGCCAAGTACACTGTGCCCAGTTTAGACTCAGGGTGCCTGACTGTGGGATTTACTGTTTCGGGACTCCAGCCCCATTCCCCACCCAACAGCTTTCCTCCGCCTGCTAAGAACACTTCCCCAAAGCACAATAACACACCCCGTGCTCCAAGCGGTGCCAACATCATATATATTATTTTATTATTCGCTCGTTTGCTTTCCATGGCAAGTGAAAAAATAATTTAAACCAATTATATGTACAGAGGCTTGGTTCGTTTTTCCAGGAACTTCTAGAAAGATCCCCATCCCCTCAGACTGCCAAGAAGGGCTTCCTTGAACATCTGTACAAACTCCACCTATAAAAGTCGCAGACGTAGAAAGGTTTCTTTATTGTAAGCATCACATTTTGGGAACAGGAAGGGGTCGGGGTGGGAAGCGGAGGAACGAGTGCAGGGTGGGGGTCCACACACACCTGCCCAGGGGTGGTCCTGGGTGGGGAGGCTGTGGCCAGGGCCGTTCAGGTGATCTGCAGCGGGGTCTCCAACATCTCCATGAGGAAGGTGTCGATGGGCGTGTCCCCGATGAGCTTGAAGAAGAACAGGTGCTCCAGGCACTTCAGGCCGATGGAGCGCAGGGCTGGGAGGCGGAGCAGCAGCTTGGCAAACCTGCAGGGAAGCCGAAGGGGCGTCAGGAGCCGGGATCAGCCGCTCTGGGCAGCTATCGGCACCGGGGAGCTCGTCCGCTCTCCAACCTGGGAGAGGACAGGGAGCCTGGAAGGGCCACGGAGGCAGCTGGACAAGCGTCAGTCCTAGGAAGCATCAGCTCTTCCCTCCCTAGTGGGCCGCACTGCGCTCACACTCCCTGCGCCAGGACCGCAGGCCACCTCAGTTACCAACGCTTGTTACCGAAGTACAAGCAGCTGTTACCAACATGCACGCTCGGCTTCTCGGGCTGTGCCTCCCTTTCAGTCAGGAGCAGAGGGCGATCCCCCTGAGGGGCCGTGGTCTGGGTGGGAGATGACACACACACGTGCACACGCACTCACACATTCTCACATGTGTGCATGCGACAGAACCCCACCACGTCACACACACACACCATGCACGTGCCTCTCATCACACACATGCACATGTGCACAATCACATGTACACACCCACATCCTCACTGGGTGTGAATACGTGCAAAGGAAGCCCCCCATTGTGACATATGCACACACCTATACACACCTGCCTCGTACGTCACACCTATATACATGTGCACACCATCACACATACATACCCGCACATTCTCATACATGCTCCCATGCCTCACACGTGTGTACATGCACACACGTGCCTCCACCACTGCCACACCTGGGTGCACAGACATTCACTCTTACACACCCTGACATACACACTCATGCATACGCATACACACCTAGACACACTCACACATTCGCCTTCACTCTCAATACCCTCCTACACGTGTACACGCTCACACGGGCTTGCCTGCACTCCTCTACACTCCTGTACCGTCAAGGACCTTGGCTGTGAGCTTCCCAGGGAAGGAGGCGGCATGTGAACAATGCGTCTCACATCTGCACCCCTCGCTGACGTCCCGCAACCTGCCATGTTTCCCATCCTGCTTCCGTGGTCCCTCTTCATCTTTCAAACCCACTTGCCAATGAAGCTTTTTTTTTTTTTAATGGTATTAACAGCAACCGGAAATCGGGAAGTCATAACTTCCAATAAAAGGCCAAGAACCAAAACCATATCAGCCACTCTTGCCTTAACTCAGAGGCTCTGGCTGGGCTGGGTCGTCACCGAGCATCACAACATGATTTCAAGAGTGAGTTTCAAGCTGGAATTTTAAGACTCCTTGAAAATGTGTCTATTTCTATATTCAT
This sequence comes from Neogale vison, assembly GCF_020171115.1. Classification (NCBI taxonomy): domain Eukaryota; kingdom Metazoa; phylum Chordata; class Mammalia; order Carnivora; family Mustelidae; genus Neogale; species Neogale vison. The sequence goes on from NC_058100.1 coordinate 8,982,276, forward strand.
ACGCCATGAAGGGTTACGGAACAGGGGCAATTCAAGAAACATAAAACGGCACCACCTAAATAGGTAGGCATTCCTTCTTTACATGGAAAAGCTAACGGTCTACACCAAGGCCCACACAACCCTCCAGAAACTGTTGATGGTAAAGTCTCTGAGGACATCTGCAGGGGGTCATCAAGCAGGAGGAAAGAGTTAGCTAGCGACACTGAGCTCCTGGTCCAGACTCGGCCACAGCAGAGTTTCATGGAATTAGGGGAAGGGAAGGACTTCTCTAGAAGCAAAATACAAAGTTAGCCTGAGCTGTGACTCCGAGAATATATTTAGATCTAAATATATTTAGATTGTATTATACATTCTAAGAATGCCAAAGTTTTATAATATGTAAAACACTAAATACAGAAGGATACTGCTGTCTTTGCCGACTGCGCCTGATTTAGGAACTGAGAGCAGGACCACGGAAATAAGCATGACCATGAAGAGCCAGAGCCCTGGGGAGGTCTCCAAGTTCCTCATTCGCCCGAGGGCAGCAGCAGCGGCCCCAGGGTGAGAAGATGTGCGCCAGGCTCTGTGTCCTCCTAAATTTCCATCTCTGCTTTCAGGCTGGAGAAAGCAGAACTCAGCCCCTGCAAAGCATACTTCTGAAGAGTGTCCACGGGGTGGCAGCACGCCACCACTGCGCGCTCTCCTCCACCAGGCCAGGCTCCTCAGCCACTACTTTCTGCAAAGCGGAGGTCACCAGCTGTCTGCGCCCTCACCCACCTGGTTGAGCCAAGCGATATCCCTGGTGCACCTGCACAGGCTCCGGGGTGGGGGGTGGGGGTGGGGCGACCACCCTCTGTCCAGGCTGTGCTGGACGCGCCCCAGGGACATGCAGGGGGCCCAGCCTCCACACTCCCGCCCTGCGCCCCAGCTTCTGCCCTGATCCAGCCAACAAGCAGGGAGCCCAGGCCCCTGGCAGTCCCGTTCCTAGGAGAACAGGCAAGTTCCCAAGTTCTCAATATGATATTCAGTAGAAACAACCTGAATGTTCCCCAGAACAAGAGCTAAATACACAAGGATACATCCACCCTGTGAAATAGTACAAAATCACAGAGAAGGGTAATTTTGTACTTTTCAGTATCTGATAAAGCGCCCAAAATAGCTAAGAGAGGAAAACAATACACCAAACTGTATGATTTCCTCTCTGTAAACACACTTTTTTTTTAAAAGAAAAGAAATTTTTCTTAAGATTTTTTACTTATTTATGTGACAGAGAGAGACACAGCAAGAGAGGGAACACAAGCAGGGGGTCTGGGAGAAGGAGAAGCAGGCTTCCCTCCAAGCAGGGAGCCCGAGGCAGAGCTCGATCCCAGGACCCTGGGATCATGACATGAGCCAAAGGCAGACACTTAATGACTGAGCCCCCCAGGCACCCCTGAACACACACGTCTACGTATACAACCACTGACACACAAGGATATGGGAAAAAATACCCCCCCATTTATGATTAATTTCATTACCTACTTTATTCTTAAACACTTCCCTTCTTTCCCACAAAACCATGTTCTGCTTTTATAAGGAAAAAGACTGGTTCAGGGTTTTGGGTGGTTTTTTTGTTTTTTGGGGTTTTTGTGGGGTTTTTTTTTGAGATAAATAATGGGACCTAGAGCCAAGTCGGAGGAATGGGTGAGTATGAGCCTGCCTATTCCTAACACCTTGCACATAATACGTGCTCAACAAACGTGCTTAGTGCTGCCTTCGAGCTAGGAGATGGGGTAGAAATCACCCACCACCACAGTCAGGAGCTCCCACCGGCCAGGGCCGAGCGGCTGCTGGCCGCCAGCCCCATCGGTTGGACAGAGCCGTGACCTCACCTGCTGCATATATGAGGGCGACCGCCAGGTGTCCACCAAACCCACTCTCCCCTTCTTACTTGGCATACAGTGGCATCTGGAGAATGCTCTGGAATCCTCTGTGACCCGCTGGGCCATGTGACTAAGTTCCAGCTGGCGGCAGTGAGTGAAGAGATGGGGGACCTTTCCGAGGCCAGTCTGCCCACATAGCTTCACCCCTGTGTTCCTCCCACTCCCTCCCTCTCCCTCACGTGGACACAGTGAAGCCCCAAGAAGGAAGGAGTGGACCCCTGAGTCTTGATGCGGAAGAGAGCCGGCCCAGGGCCTGGCACGTGAGCAAAAAGTACATTTCTATCGTGTTCCACTCCTGACGTCTGGGAGCTCTGTTCGCCAGCTTGGGCTCCTGACCCCTCAAGGCCTGTGTGTGTCCTACTGAAGGCCTGAAACCCACCCACTTGGAGTTCAATAAAAGAAACTCCAGTAAGAGCTGGAGCCCAGCTTCTGCACAGCTGACACAGACTGGCTGAGGATCCAGAGAAAACAGCTTAAACGGAAATTAGACTTCACAGAGGAATGCGAACAACGAGTGAGAATTCAGAGCATGTAATATTAATCCTAAAAACAAAATGAATGTCTTTAAGGCAGTTTCGTCAGTTTCATTTTCGGATTTCGGCGAGATTTGAGGATCCCCTTCTCTCTATTTCACTAGTTAGCAGAGCAGGAGACTTCTATTTAGCTGTGCTTTGGGGAAAGCATTTAAGTTTTTTGTTCGCTTGTTTTTGTTTTGTTTTTAACGACTCAGAACACCTAAAAGGGTAGACGGCTTCGGGGGTCTTCTGATCAATGTCCTCCTCTTTAGACAAGGAGCTCAGGGCCAGAGCCAACTAGAGGACCTTGCCAGAGGCTACACAGACGGCCTTGGGGAACAGTGGCCACGTGTGCTGGCTGCCACGGTCAGTCTGGACCTTCTAGCACAGGCTTCGGTGGGGGCAGAGCAGAAAGCAGGGCGGTCAGCCCGGAAAGCACAACCTCTTGGAAATCAGACAGACCTGAGTTCACATCCCAGCCCCACTGCACACCAGCTCCGTGTTTGTGGGCAAGAACCTCGCAGCCTTGGTAGAAACTGGAGATGACGGGACCCACATTCATTTGCTCATCTGCTTGTTCATTCGACACTGAAAGCTCTATACTGGGGCGCCTGGGTGGCTCAGCTGGTTAAGCAACTGCCTTCAGCTCAGGTCATGATCCCAGGTTCATGGGAATCGAGCCCCGAGCCGGGCTCTCTGCTCAGCGGGGAGTCTGCTTCTCCCTCTCCTCCCCGCTCGTACTCTCAGTCATTATCTCTCTCTCTCTTTCTCTCCAATAAATAAATAAAATCTTTAAAATAAACAAAATAAAGCTGTATACCATGGGCCCAGCCCTGCTTTAGGCTCTGGCTCCGGAGTGGGGAGCAGCAAACAAGATCAGGTCTCCGGCTTCCGGGAGCCAACGTTTTAGCAGCTTTGAGCTTGTTGTTAAGATTAAATAACACACGCAGAACCTAGACGGTGCCTGCCGGGCGCCGCCACGTCTTCGGGGCAGGAGCGAAGGACAGCTGCGGCCAGCAGGTCCTTCCAGCACTCCCTTACCTGCCAGGTTGTTCCGGATACTTCTGCTTTGTGTAGGCCTCGAGGGTGGCATACACCTTCTCTCGCAGAGTCTCTACCTCCGAGGGGTTGGACAACCCCTTGGCATCTGGAAAACATGACTGATTTAGCCTCGGGTGACACACGGCACGACCCCCTTCCACATGGGGCTGTCCCCACCCACTCAGTTACTCGAGACACACTGGGACAGGGAACAACCGTGAAAGAAACAAAGCTGGGGGTCCTTGGTGCCCCGGCTCTCCTCTCGGTGCCCAGTCTACCCAGTAGACTCTGGGAACAAAGGTGTAAAACCCTTTGCTTTAATAGCCAAATACCCACCACTGAGTCCAAGGAAGGGAGTTTTTATTTTATCCGATCATTCTAGAAACATCACATTCACACCCTTACTGAGGGCCTGCTATGGGCTGTGCACGGACGGAATGCTGAGATGGGGCGCAAAAACCAGACCCACCCACGTGAGCACCCAGCCCCCCTCCCTACCCAACCTTTCCTGACTCCCCGCATGAGCTGACCCCTGTCTCAGAGCCCGGGAGCTGGGTAGAGGCTGACCGCTCTCCAACACACACCTCCAGTCCCGACTTCTCTGAACCCCAGATGCAAGCAAGACCTTCCTGGCCAGCTACTCTTGGAGGCCTACTAGCCACCTGAGACTTGAATGCATGAAGTCCTAAGTCCTTCCTCTCCCCCCGCCTTAGGAACCTCCTCTCAGCAAATAAAGCTCTGTCTTTCTAATTACTTAGGAGGACAAAACAAAGCCCCCTGAGAATTACCTTCAGCACTGCTCTTTGGCACACTGTCTCTAGTCCATCAGCAAATCCCATGGCTTTGCTTAAAACTATATGCGGAATCTGGGTGCCTGGGTGGCTCGGCTGGTTAAGCGTCTACCTTGGTCTTGGGCCATGATCTTGAGCCCCACAGCGTGCTCCCTACTCAGCGGGGAGTCTCATTCTCCCTCTGCTCTTCAGCCTGCTTGTGCTCACTCTCTCAAATAAATAAATAGACTTTTTAAAAACCATATGCAGAATCTGACTACTTTTTACCACCTCCTTCACCGTGACCCCAGGCAGCTAACCTCTGTGGTCTCCCCCATCTGCCCCCCCAAACAGGCGCACTCCACACCCATCCGAGACACTTTCAAGATGGCACTAGGAGTAGAAACCATGAATAATCAGCTTCCTGCCCTCACCAAGGACACGTGCCCGCGCCCTGCCTCGTCTGTCTCCGCTGAACTAGAGGAGCGGAGGACAACAGAGCCCGGAGGCCGCGCACGGAGGAGGGCGAGGCCGCGCACGGTCACCTGGGTTAAACAGCACAATGGCTCGCAGGCACCCCAGCTCCGACTTGTCCATCTGCATGTCTTTCATTTTGGAGACCAGCTCAGTCAGGACCCTGTTCACAGGAAACAAGGAGAGGCGATGAGAAAACCATGAGTCCCAGGCCAAGGGCTGATCCAATGAATGCAGCCAAGGCCCCTGATGTGCCCACCCCAAGTTCCAGATGACGCGTCGGGTACTAGGGGCTCGGAGGTGAATAGGATGCAGCCCCTGATCTCAAGGAGCTCACGGTTTCATTGAAAAAAAAAAAAAACAACAGACGTGGAAGCAATAGGTAGCACCACAAAGCCAACAACGGCCAAGAGCCAAATCCAAGGGAGCACCCAGGGGAAAGCAGGAGGACGGCAGGACACTCTGGCGGGGAGGGCTGGGAAGGCAGCCTAGACGATTTAGAAATGCAAGAGGCAAAGCAGGACGAGGGTGTGGCGTGTCTGGAGGAAGATGGCAGAGGGCGGACTCCAGAGACAGGGCAGGAATCTCCAGGGACCACGAAGAGGGCTGAGCCGGCCAAAAACCACGCTGGCCTCTGCGTGGAACGTGCAGGGGGAAAGGGCAGGGAGGGAGTAGAGACCTCTTGCGTGGACGGGCACGTGGCCTGGAAGATCACTCTTCAGGGAAGTGGAAAGGGGCCATGGGGCCCTGGCACTGGACAGAGAGGCTGTTTTCAACCCTAGCCTCCTCTTTACCAGCTCTCTGTCCCTTTGTCCCGAGTCACTCACCCCCACTCACGTCAGTCCTGTCTTTGAGTCACATGCCTTCATTTTCCTTCCACACCACTGAAGGCAGAGCATCCCAGGCAGAGGCTGGGGCTGCCTGACCGAGGTGGGTCTGCTCCCGCTCAGACCTTCCCCAGAGACCCTGCTACAGGGTTAGGCAAAAACCTCAGCTCATCTCTCCTGCCTCCCAACGTCAGATCCTGGCTGCGCGTGCCCATCGCGTGCCCATCCCGGCCCCCTAGGGTAAGCAGTTCAGCCTCCCCACCCGAACCTCCCAGGTAATGTCCGTGAGCCAGTCTCTCCTTTGGAGACCTCCAGAGGTCACTGGTTCTCCCTTCCACCCAGCAGTTCTGCTGCTCCCTGACCGGCTCCCCCACCCCTCCCATCCCTCCCCCACCTCCCCCCCCCCCGCCACCACCCCCCCTTCAAACCTTCTGGAATCCACCGGCCACGCCCCCTAGGGTCTGCTCTTGTGTGTTTCAAGGTCTCTCCTTGCCCCGCACTGCTGTGTGGGTGGTCCGTGCTGCACACCAGCGCGACCCCCAGGCCCACACACTCACGCACGCGCACACACTCGTGCACACACACGCGCACGCACACCCAAGCCCCGGAAGCAGAGGACAGCCACCTGTCAAAGATGGAGCCGACTCCGGCGCTGTGGGCACTGCTCCGGTGCACGTGCAAACCGGTGGCCAGGAGGATGCCGTCCTGCACCGAGACGGAGCGGTGGGAGAAGGAGGCAATGAGCAGCTCGTTCCACCCTGCGCGGAGAAGAAAGAGGCCTTGAGGGAAAACCGACCACGTTCGTGCTTCACAGATGATCACTCGAGGCCTGTACTGCGACCCGCGTGGAACAAGAGCAGCGTCAGAAACGCGCAGAGGCTAAAAGCCAGCTCGGGACACTCAGCTAACTAGTGAAGGAACAGGGTAAGACTGGGGGTCCCCTGACTCAGGGCCCTACACCTCCCCCACCACCTCCCCAGTACAGCTCAGAATGGCAGCTTAAGGATAAAGACTCTCTTTCCGCCCCCGATCAACACATATGGGCTGCACGTTGCGCAGGTAATCGTCAGCATGTTAGCTGCCGGGGTGGATAAGGGAGACCTCGAAGCCTCTGCCCCCAGGACCCAACAGCCCGGCTCGATCCCCTTAGTGTCTGGCAGCACCCAGCGAGCACGGAGCTTTCAGTGAACGCCCAGAGACTGCGCACTATCTAACGGGGATGAAGTGAGCCTGGCTCCCCAGGCTCAGCCCGTCTTCATGAAATCTCCCTGTTGGTCCCATGACCAAGAGGAGGGATGGCAACGGGTCACGTGCCCAACATCCGGGAAATGGAAGCCAAGACAGGATGCGGCACACACAGAACCTTAGCGGAGGAAGGGACCCTGGATAAATGAACTTGAGCGGGCACTCTCCGGCGTCTTTCATCGCCTCTGTGAAATGGGAATCCCTCTAGTTCCTACAGTATAGTAAGAAAGGCGCACTGCTTTGGACCGCCCTCGATGAAATGGACTTAGCTGTCTCGGAAAATCAAATGCAAATTATAAAACCATGGCAAAATTTTCACAGAAGAAGAGCCCCACCTTCCATTAACAATGTTTCATTGGGGAAAAAAGTTGTGGAGGAGGGGCCACCCAGACGTAAGCACCTGTAATTAATACAAAAAGAGTAACTGAGTCAGGTTATCCTGTTACCAGCCTGGCACAAGGCTCAGAGGGGCTGCAGCTTCCTCCGCTGACTTGACTTCTGATCCCAAGGGTAATTTCAAAATGGCAGCCTAAGTGATGGTCCCAAGAAAAACAAACCTCGATGTCCTTTACCTGCCCGGAGCAGAATGACCTGGTCCTCCAAGGTGAGGTCGGAGAAGTGGGGGATGCGCTTGGCCCATTCAACGAGGGTGAAAAGCTGCTTATCAGCAGCGTGGCATATGTTGGTGACAGGGTCATTCGTCTTAAAAAAAGAAACAAAAAACACCAGAGTACGGTGAGGGCAGGTTCTGGGACTCCAGTGCACCCCTTTCCCATCTCCAGCCCCGCCAAGCACTGGCAGGTGGACGGAGCCCCAAGACCGCATACCGAGTTCTCCATGTTCATATCGCCATAGGATTCTGTCTTTGGTTCAACAGCAAGTTCAGCTTCTAGAATCCTCTCCACAGGCATGTCTTCATGGCCACCACTGGCACATTCTGCCTCACTCTCTGCACGCTCCCGACTCCTCTGCCTTTCTTCTTGCACAGCTGGCACACAGAAAGACACAGAAAGACACGCAGATGTCACCACATGCCCAGGACAGCCACGGGAAAGCGAGTTACCTACCAGAGCTCCCACTGCCCTGTCTGTAACACAGGCCTCGTCCTGGCGCTGGGTCAGAACTGTCAGGATGTTGACAGATGGAACAAAGCAAGCCCAGCGGCCTGCCTATGCAGGTGCACACCTGTGCGTTTAGCCTGCAGCCCTCCCCGTTCATTACGGTGACCAGTCTAAGAAGTGTGCGTTTCAAATTTTCATAACCTTGATCCTGCTCCTTTAATGAGCCACTCCCTCCTCCGTCTCTCAAGGAGCGTCTCCTGCATTTCACCTCTAGCTGCTCCCTCTAGAACTGTGGGCCTGCGATGGTTAAGCAGCGAGTGCCTTACTTCGCGAATTCCCTCTGTCAGATTCTATGCATCAGGCTTGGCATTCACGTCCCATTAGCTCTGCCCCTAATGCACCGGCCTGAACACAACATCACCTGATCCAACTTGTCAGGGGAGATCTTCGGGGAGCCATGACGGGATTTAGGAAGTGAAAAGGTGGAAGAATGTCACCTAGATGACATTTCAGAGTCTGTGGCTGATTTGGGGGGTGGGAAAGGAACACAGGCAGAGGCGCAGACTGGAATGATCTCTGCCTCCCCACACTTAGGGTTTTCACCAAAGTTCATCCTAACCCTCAGAACCCTCATGGTCTGTACACAAGGGTGGCAGGCAGGGGGTCCTCTCTGTTGACAAATATTCTGTTGGATGAGTTCCCTTCATCTATAAAGCTGTGGTTTCCATCTTCCTAGTCCTAGCATCAAGGAGCAAAATTCAGTATTGGTATGCTTTTTTTTTTTTTTCATCCCAAGAATCAAGAAAATTATCCTCTAAGTGAGTGGTTCACCAGGATCTTGCAGGGATAGTGAGACACAGAGGCTGCAGAATGAACCGGAACCAGACGCTGGGCATCCAGTTTGTCATACAAGGGACATCAGTGACTGGCCAAGGTGGGTCAGAGAAGGGTATGACCGCAAAGACACCACTCACACTTCAAAGTCTCCAGCAGAGACCCTTGAAGACGCCTCAAGATGAGAATGATATTCAGGGGCTGGGGCGGAGGGAGGGGGGTACGAAGGAAAGAGTAGAGGGAGACGTGGCGTAAAGAGAATAAAGCTGGGTGGCAAAAAAAAAAGAAGAATCAGAAGGGAGAGAGAATAAAGAGAAATTAGAGAAGAGGAGAACCAAAGTCATGTACTTTGGAGCCCAAGAAGTCTTTTTCCCAAAATGGGCTCTACCACTTCCCAGCTAAAGGATACCAGACATATGACAGCCCACCCAGCCTCAGTTTCCCTAACGTAAAGGGGGAATTACCATACTTCAGTGAGGCTGTTTGGGGAAGATGAAATGAAATAATTATAAAAAGTTCCCAAGCACCTGGGTGGCTCAGTCGGTTGGGCGTCTGCCTTTTGCTTAGGTCACAATCCCAGCGTCCTGGGATCGAGCCCCACATCAGGTTCTCTGCTCAGCGGGAAGCCTGCTTCTCCCTCTCCCACTCCCCCTGCTTGTGTTCCATCCTTCATTGTGTCTTTAATAAATAAATAATATCTTTTTTTTTTTAAGTTCCCCAAAAGGTAGTTTTCCCTTCCCTTTGTCTCTGTGCTCTTGGGACTTCTGTCTGGTCCTCCTCCATCTCCCCTTTCCACCTCTTCCTCCCTCTCCTCGTTTCTCCTCCTCCCTTCTCCTCCCTTCCGGTCCGCTCGGTTAGCTCGGTTCACGGACAGCACACAGACGCTACCATGTGTAGTTTTATCTGTCAGCTGGACTGACTGGTTAAAGTTGAGTGCTTCTTGTATTAATCGTTTTAACATAGGTGAGCAGGCTTCTATTTGTCTTGATTTTAAAAGATGGGGAAGAGCAAACTAAGTTAAGTTTCCTTTGTGGTCCTCAACTGGTTTCTTTTTACAGATCTGCAACATGGAAGGGGAATAACCTTCCAACCTTCAACAAAACAACCTGGGCTTTCGGGAATTCGACTCTAATTCCAATCTTGCCATTAATTGCATGATTCTTTGCTGGTCCCCTCTCCTCTTTGAGCCATAAATCTTACTGCCACAGCAGAGGAGTCATATGTCTGTTGCTGGGGAAATCTTCTATGTGGCAGACATTCTGAGCTACCCTACTACACGCATTCGGGATATATCCGGGGGCCACTCGGTGATCTAAAATAGCACCAAACTCGGGGGGCCCCTGGGTGGCTCAGTCAGTGAAACGTCTGCCTTCAGCTTGGGTCATGCACTCGGGGTCCTGGGATCGAGCCCTGTGTTGGGCTCCCTGCTCAGCAGGGAGTCTGCTTCCCCTCTCCCCTACTCATGCATTCTCTCTATATATATAAATAAATAAAACCTTCAAATAAATAAATAAATAAAATTATACGAAACTTCTGCCTTCTAACAGAATTTTATCCGTTAGCCCAACATACATCTACTGCACATTAACTCTAATAGCCAAAATTTATGGAGTGCGTGCAACACTTTGCACAGATTACACTTCGCTCAATCCCCCATAACCCTCTCAAGTACTAGGAGCCACAGAGCAGTTACGTAACCCGCCAGAGGTCCCAGAGCTAAGAAAAGATGGAGCCAACACGTGGACGTGGGCGACAGCCTTCCGAGCCCACCCCTCAGCCCTCTGTACTTGTTCCCAGTTCTGGGCCAGTTGTACTAATGACGACCACACAGGGCTCGAGAGGGATGTCAAATGCTACTCACGAACTGCCTCAGAAACAGCCCGTTATCTAACTATCCAAACTCTGGTATGTGACCAGAAGTCATGGAAGTAGACTTCCCCATGACCCCTGAGGGTTATTTGGAGTCTGGAAGCCAGAGGGTCCCAGTCCTCTATCAGCTCAGCCATTAGCCTGCTCAGGAAGCTTAGTCAGGTCCCAAGGCTCTCAGGACCTTCGTTTCTGTCAGGAAACAAATGTGTTACATCGGAGAATAGCAAATGTCCGCGCCGGCTTCACCACTATGCACCCTGAGAAGGCAGCGGGGTCTTGGGCCCTGGCTCCCGGCAGACCCCTTCAGGGCCCACCCCCACGTCCCTCCCTTTCTATCTACTCAACTCTCCAGAAACTCTCCATTCAATAGTTTCTCTCCGTTGACTGTTCCAGAGTCTTGTTATTCTTGTCCTCAAGGCAGTGTCCACCCTGAGCTCCCTATTCTGTAAATCGAGGTCAGAAATGAGAGCGGTGAAGGAAAGTGCCCAGCAGCCTCGGAAAGTGGCCCTTCCTCCACTCAGACCTGGAGCCCATTCGCTCCTCTGCCCCCTCTAGGTCAGGGTGGATAGCACCGATTCTTTTTGAACTTCTCCAAGAGCCCCTTTACCTTCTGAATTTTTTTTTTAAGATTTTTATTTATTTATTTGTCAGAGAGAGCGAGCACAGGCAGACAGAGAGGCAGGCAGAGGGAGAGCCAGGCTCCCTGCGGAGCAAGGAGCCCAATGCGGGACTCGATCCCAGGACGCTGGGATCATGACCTGAGCCGAAGGCAGCTGCTTCACCAACTGAGCCACCCAGGCGCCCCACCCTCTGAATTTTTACTGCTCAACTGTTCATCACTCCCATTTCTCCACATTCTTTTCAAAAAGGCAGAAGCCAAAACTAGACAGGGCTCCGTCAAAGAATCAGAACGATGCCGGCTTTACAGGAAGGACTGCCCAGGCCCTTAGAATTCCCATGCTCCGGTCTGACTGACTTTTTCTTTCGCGGAAGAGCCACACTTCCTGCCCTTCGCGCGCCAACCACTCTGACTGGAACGGAGCTGAGGCGGCCGGGCTTGAGTTTTGAGAGACGGCCGGTGAGCAGCAGACACGGCCGTTCCTCTGAGGGACGCCGTCCACCTGCCTTTAGTTCCATCGCATCCGCAGAAGGAAAATGCTTGTTTTTCCAAGTCATCCTGAATTTACCTCCTCTGTCCTGAGGGACGAAAATGGCCCCCTACAGCCATCATGCTCTTGCTGATGGGAGACATTGTTTGGGGTCTTAAGTTTTGCGTGTGACCGTCATGGCGGCAGAAGCCCCACGGAGCCGCAGTTCTATCTTGGTGAAGAGGAGACAGTCTCCACCAGCTGATTTTTCAGCTCACCTGTTCCGACCGGTAAGAGCATGGATTCCTTGACAGCCCGAATGACACGAGCATGAAGCAGGCCCTCCGTTAACACTCGCTGCAGGAGGGAACGAGTTCTCTCAGGAGCTCCTGCATGACTAAAACTTCGGATTCCGATACTCAGTTTAAGCCACTCACCCATTCATTCGGCAATTTCGTATTAAATGCCTACTCTGTGCTAGTCACGGCTGGCAAAGCGGTCGCGGGGAGAGCAGAAAAACTTGCCTTGGTGGAGACAGAGATACACAAAATAAGTACGTTAGATGCGGTGATACATGTTGTGGAAAAGAGACTAGGAAGAACCCGGGGTGGCGGATGCAATTCCAGACGGCGCAGACAAGCAAGGCTTTACCCTCAAGCTGACAAGTGAGTAACGGTCTGAAGGAAGAGGAGAAGGGAGCCTGGCAGGCACCTGGCAAGAGGGCGCTGCGGGCAGAGACCCATTAAGTGCAAAGCTCCTGGTGGCCCAGCAGAGAGCAGCAAGGCTGGACCAGAGAGACCTTGGAAAACTCCCCTCACCAGCCCACACCGGTTTCCTCAGCTGCGGAACGGTGAGCGCTAGTAAACGACTCTGAAGGGCCACCTCCATCTACCTCAGACATGCTAAGAAGGTCCATTTTTGCTTCTTGGTAGCATTATCTCCTCAGAGACACTCCGAGAACCTTTTCTTCATTGATCCCTTCCGTCAGCCTCCCCTGTTCTCAGAGAAAAGAAGTTGCTGGAGAATGAGGAGTCACCTGGGCGGACTACATGCCTTGCCCCCATTTCCTGGAGAGAGGCGGGACCTCCTCACTCTGCAATCTAGAAAGAGGCACCATTCACGCTGTGTCCTGGCTTGAGTTCACGAGTCAATTAACTGCCCAATTCGATTTGTGATATTTAACGGGAAGACCTTTCGATTTACTAAATGAACAGAAAGTACTTTCAGGTTTTTTATTCCCTGCTCTGCAGCAACCAACGAACCCACGCTGTAAGCTGAGAGACATAATGTCCTAAAACTGTACACCGACGGTCTCTCTGAACGCAAAGGCGATGTCCCATCACTGGTAAAGCCAATAATCCCCCTCGTCCAGGGAACGCACCGGCCTCAGAAGAGCTGTAGCAGCCCAAGGTTGCACAGGCCCACAGAGATGGCTCAAACCAGTCAACCTTCCCGTGAGGATTAGAGGCAAGGAGCCTGCTCTGCCCAGAAAGGCCACGAAGGATCCGAATGACCCGTGTGTGGGGTCCAGGACCCGGACGACAGCTCTGAGACTTGCCGCCTGGCTGAGTGTCCAGCCTGCGGGCCCCCCTGGGAGAGTGTCCAGCCTGCGGGCCCCCCCGAGCGTGGAGGAGGAAGGCGCTCCTGCTCCCTCTGCTCTGGGGGACCCGCTGCGTCGGGCGGGGGACTCGACCGCAGTCCTCGGGAGATCAGGAGGGTGCTACCGTGGTTTATACCTGTCTCCCCGCGGGGGCAGGGCCTCACCTTCCCTCTTCATGCCCATCACCAGGCACTTCTGGTAGCGGCAGTACTGACATCGGTTCCTCTGGCGCTTGTCAATGAGACAGTCTTTATTATCGCGACAGGTGTACATGAGGTCTTTCCTTATGGTTCTCTTGAAGAACCCTTTGCAACCTTCGCAACTGTACACGCCGTAGTGCTTCCCTGCTCACAAGAAGAAAAAGTTAACCGGGCAGAGACCGTCCTCATGTTCATTTGGACCTTTCCTTGACAAGAGCCCCCTCGGCTCTTCCCCAGGGACCCCGGCCCACCACCTGGGCTCCGGGACGGACCACAAAGAGCAGCCAGCGGAGAAGGCAGGCTGGACCACAGGGACCAGACGAAGGCAGAGTAAAGAGGCCCCCCCTCGTGTCTCCCGTCCGGAATCGCCAGTTCCAGAGAGAGCACTGTCAGAAAAGTCCTGACCCAAGATTGTGTTTACATTTATTTTATTAAGGCAACTCTTGTGTTTAGTTAAGCGAAATGTTCTGTCTCCATCCAAGACATTAGTATACGTAATAAATAAAAATATTTATGTTTGTTATGTAGTATCTAGCAGGAAAAAAAAAAAAAGCCCTCAACGTCACTAGTATTTCCCCATAATTGAGGCCCCAGGACATGGGAGCCCCACTGAGGAGTACGGTCTTCCACCACAGACTAGGAACAGGAACCTGGGTTATGGATTTTCTAGATGCTCTTGCTGTTGGAGAAATAAATTGGTATATGATTTTTCAGAGCATAAAAGGACATGTAGTCTTAATGACTTAAATATCTGATGGAAGGCGGTTTTGCTTGATCTAGAATATTCTGTTACATGTGTCATTGCCTTGATTATGTGTTCCACACAGTTTCCAATGACCCCAGCCACGGATGGCTCCTTTGTGTCAGGAGAGCCACCAGCACACCTGACAGGGGCACCAAGAACCAGTCACAATCCTCCTTCTAGGCAGCCCTTCTCAGATCTACATGCCACACAGCTGTGCTCAGTCGATTTGAATGTGGAAAAACAGAAGGAAGCAGATCATTCGAACTCTATTTACCCCCAGTTCTTCAGTGTAACCTGTGATGTTGTTTAGCTGTGGGCCCGACATTGCTTTCTCCTTCTGTTGTACTCAGGCTGACGGAAAAGTGAATGTGAAGACGTCCTTGAGATCTAGTCTGAGACACGCATTTGCATCCCAGGAGCTGACGTGTCCGAGGAAGCCGTCCTCAGATAAAATGGGGGCTCGTGATGGCCTGCCTCAGCAGAGCCAGTCGGGGCTCAATCAGTGGCCCTCACCAACCCACTGAACGCATAGCAATAATAAATATGGGATTTTATCTTAGGCAGAAAAATCCTAATGCTCTCAGCTCTGAAGTATTCGTCTCTGAGAAACATGGTACCTGCATGTCATTCCCATGACTCTCCCGTATTTGAGTGAAATTCTCAGACTTTCAAAGAAGCCATAGCAGAGGAAACCCTGCTGGGGTGTGACTGGCCTTCTGTTGCTACGGCAACGGCCAAGCCCGCACCATTTGGCAACCCCATTTTGAGAGCCAGCGAGCAAGTCAGCCACACTGCGAAGTCAGTTCCAGGCCCCAGGAAACTTTCGATGGAGTGAATTTTGCAGTAGCTTTGGTGACAACAGGAAGATGAGGAATCCTCAGTCCGCCACCATGGACAGCCACAGGAAAGAGCCTTCCCCATCTTCTCATTCATCAAAACAGAGATTCTCATGCCCTCAAAATTGGCAGGGATGCGGAGTGAGGGAGAAGGGGGAGAAGAGGTCACGGAAGAAATCATTTGGGCAAAAATGGAAGAGAATCAGAGAGGATGAAATCTATGAAAACACAATTATTTCTACCCCTGAAATCATGTGAAAAACCTAGAATGTTGTAGAAAGAAATATGCTAAAAGAGTAAAGTCTTTAGCTTCACTAAGAACATTACAGATAATGTTTGTAGTTTTCTTGTGTACTTTTCTAGTTCTTCCTATTGGGACATTTCCTACCCTGGGACAATATTTTTAGAATTAGAAAAAAATCAATTTTTTTTTTAAATTAAAGAGATGACTAATTACAACAGCTTCACTCTGCCACATAAACAGTATACAACACAGTAACTCCAGAGAGGTGTTCCTGAAATGCTTCCTATAAATCCAATCCTTAAAAATGAACTCATACTTTAACTTCATATAGATTTCAGGCTATGAATCCAGTGCCAGAAATTTACAGCCTGGGCCCCATGCTGGACCATCCTCAAAGGCCCTTTTTCTTCCACTGGGTACAAAGTAGCCAGGTAAGCAGTGGAACAGGCGCCATCTTGGGACCCTCACTGGACGGGACCCCCAAGAGCGGCGTCTGCTTCTACACGTACCTGAGGATCTATCCCCACAGATGGCACAGATGTGTTTCACCAGAGACCCGGGGCTGGTTGATGGGTAGTTCATGTTTCCAATCCCAGGAAGCCCTGGTAAGGGTTTGATGTCCTCCGAAATGCTGACGCTGTTGACCACATTTAGCTGTAAGGGGAAAAAATACAATAAAACACGGAGACAGAACAGACCCAGTGCCTAAGACGGAAAGCAACAAGGGTATCCTCGCAGAAAAACAACAAAATCTATTTCAAGAAGTAGTTCGTAAGTACAGAGTATCCGAAACTGCCTGTTGGGGGGATATGGATTTAAGGGAGAAAAAAAGTGACACGGAGGAACTAAATTATTTGTAACACCAACACCTAAGTTGAACATCACAACACATGATCAGAATTATTATTTTTTACTCATTTTACCCATGTGTTTCTTTAGAGCTGGAAATCTACCCTGAACATGCTTAAGACCCACTTAGGACAAGTCAACTATGGGTTTTTAGATTTTGTTACAACGGCAGACTGTCTATTCAGCAGTGCTCCAAGAGGAGGTACAGCTCTTAGGCAAAAGACTTAGACTCCAAGAAAGCCAAGCAAAAAAAAAAAAAGGCAAATCCATTCACTAAGTCAATCAACAGACACTGGCTGAGTGCTTACCCTGCAGGGACTATGCCAGGCTCTGGGGCAAAAATACACACTCATAAGGAGTTCACAGTAAAATGGAAGAGAAGGTCATCTCAACAAGCCCACAGAGGATGATGCCCAAATCATTACAGTAGCACCCAAACTGGGTAGAAAGCCCCAGATCATGGTGTTGAACTTGACCATAAGGAACAGGCCATCATCCAATGAAACTGGAAAATTCATACAGCCAGGGACTATATGCTTTGTCTTCCCCACACCCGACATGGGCCTGGCACATGGTAGGGAGTTGGTGTGCCCAAAAGGCTGAAGAAATGAATGTGTGTGTCCCTGTCCTCAGCCCTGTCCCAAGTTCACACTGGGTCCTCATCACCATCACCTCCATGCCTTCCAGTGCTGGGGGAGATTACTGAGAGCCACGGCTGAGTGCTCTGTATTCATCAAATCGTCAGTACACATGACAGAGGCAACCACTTTGCAGAAAACTGTGAGTGTCCATGAGCACAGCCCAACCTTCTAGGCACTGTGAAGGGAGACAGAAAACCTAGATCTTTCCTCAAAAATGCACACTCTCATTGAAGAGTGGGGACAGGCACAAAAAATAGGCACAGGTGGTGCCGAGCACACATGTGTTTGGGTCCAGCAGAGGCACCTGGTAACTATCTGGGAATGGAAGCAAGTTTCCACTGACTTCTGTATGGTCTACATGAATTTTGAACCACACTATCTCCCCAAAGTGACAGCAATTTTCAAACTAAACCAAAGGTAGGATTTGTTTCTCTATTCAAGGCCTTTGGGACAGCAGGAATAATCAATAAAACATAAAACACAATACAGCCTGAGTTACGTTCCTTCTAAATGTACAGCTTTTCAATTCACTAAGCAAATACTGAGCACAGGAGGTGGGGGCAGAGGCTCGGGTCAAGGGCGGTAAGGGAGGCAGAAACACAAGACAGCCCACAGCTCCTTGCTTGGAAGTCCAAGTCATCAGGAATTTTTAAAAAAGTTTGTACGAAGGACGCAAACACACGTGGGTTGGGAGATTTCTCTCTCTCTTCCTCTCCCCCACCTTTTGCACAGGGCTAAGACAAGGTATCTAGAAGTCGTACCCAACCGAATTTGGCTTTGTTTTGGCGTCACACTGTGGGTATGATGTATACCTGGGAGCTTTAGAGGAAAAAACAAAATAAAAAGAAAAGCAGATGCCAGGGCTCCACACCCAGAAATTCTGAGTCAATGGCTCTGAGGGTCATTGGTACTGCTGTTCCTCTAGGTTTACCAGGAAATGCTAATATGAAGTCAGGGCTAAGATTCACCAGTTTGGCAGGAAAAACATCCATCACTTGGTTGTCCCACAGAGCTGGACCGACTCCCAGTCTGCCCTTAACAGCCCCGGGACTTCAAAGAAGTTACTTATCTTCATCCCAGTATCTTTATCTGGAAAATGAGCCTAGTAAGACCGAGTCCACAGAGTCGCTGGGAGGGTTCCGTGATGTAACACCGGAAAATCCTCATCACAGCACCCGGCACCCAGGAGGGGCTCTGTGAATTCCGGCTCCTACCATTCCAATAAGATCCGGGTCATCGAGACAAGACTCTTGAGTGTTTCTTACCAGTCGACATTCTACTCTGTGCTAGGAATTCGGCAGTAAATGAGCCCACATCCACCGAAGGGGTTAAATGATTCCATTTCTTGGGGCGGGGGTAGGGGTCGGAAAACTCATGTTGTCATGATACTATCTAGGTTATCATTACTTCGGCTGTGGGACACAGTTAGACGTGTACGGCTTTTTAAGAAATAGGTAGAGGGGGTTTCTGTTGGTGTAGATTCTAGGTGACAACTTTTCTGGAGCATGACAGTGAAAGAGCTGTCACCCCTTAGATGCACCCATGAAATGTCAACACTTTAGGTCAGATGACCCCAGAGAAAGAGCCCTCTGGCTGACCAAAGCCTCAGATGGACCAGAAGGGATATGGGAATAAGGAGGAGGCCAGCAAGAGGCTCAAGAGGCCATCACTCTCCTTCCCCTCCCACTGCCCTGACCTGTGGGACCAGCCTCGCCCCCTGCAGCCTCCAGAGGTCAAAGACAGCAAGTACTGTTAATGCTACTGTTAGCACTGCCCTCTACGGAAGGCTTGCTTGGCACTCACAACAACCCCATGAGGTCATTCTAGTCTCCAGATGAGGAAACTGGGCCAGAGAGCAGTTGGTTTCTTCGAGTGTCCATTCAGAACTACTACGGGGATGCAGGAAGGACGACAGTGGCAGCCCCTGCCTCAAAGGGCTGGGCCACTGATGAGACTGAGTCAGCTGGGATTGCTTAGGAAGGAAAGGCCCCCACTGGCATCAGGGAAGACTTCCTAAAGGAGGCGGCATCTGAGCTAGGTAGAATGCCACCAGCAGCCTTCAAAAGCAGGCAAGACTTCCAGGGGCCAGGGATGGGCTGGTGATTGGCCAAAGGCCCTGAGAACAAAGGCCCCTGAGGGAAGCCCGGGGGCTCCCGTGGCAGCCCCTGTGGCGTGTGGATGGGTAGGAGGCGAGGCCTGGGGGATGGGCTGTGACAGAGCCCAAGGCTTGCCGGGCTAAAGAGAGTGCATTTAATCTTGAGAAGCAATTAAAAGCAGCCACTGGAGGGTTTGCACTGAGGACCACTACTCCTGAAACTGCCTCAGGGAAGGAAATGAGGCAGCGGCTCCAGGAAAGCCTGGAGGAGGGAGACACTGAGGCTGTCGCTCTGCCCAGTCGCAGGTTAGGGGCCTGCCCAAGCCAGAGGCCCAGCTAGGAGCTCATTCCTCCTTGACCGCAAGACCTGTCAGAGCCCCTGCCCTAGCAGCTTCCTGACCCACCCCGGCGGTGAGGAGCGCCCTCTCTCCCAGCCGGGAGCCGGCAGCCCCCCTCCACCGCTTCTCCTCATGGGGCAGGGGCATGCTCCCTTCTCCATTGGCCTCTTGGCCCGCTTGGGGTTCGTGGGGGCTCCACGCGAAGGTAGACGGGATGGGAGGCAGCCACCGGGGTGCAAACCCATTAGCTGCCTGGCCCAGAGCCCCCCCCCCCCCCCCCCCCCCCCGGCTGTCTTGTTCCATTAGAAGCGGCTCTGCCGAAGCGAGCACTTTCAGAGCAGGGGTTCACCAGGCGGCTGGCCGCTCCCTGAGAACAGGGCGAAAACACACTTGACTGGCCTGGCTTCCATTTGCAGCCTCTCAGCCAGGGACCAAATGCTTCCCGGATGCCCTAGAGCCATCATGGAACATCAGGTCCCGCATTTCTGAGCTGCTCTCGGCCAAAATTATTCCACTGAATGCAGATAGGCGGAGGGCCTGCCAGGCCAGAGACAGGCCCTCCTTTTCCAGGGACCGGACTCTGTAGAGTGGGGCTCCTTTAACCCAGTGAGAGTCTTTGTCGCGAGGAGTAGGGAGCTTGGACTTCCCGACCGGGAGAGAGGGGCCCTGGGTTCCGGTGGACTCCTGCGCTTCCTCACTGTGTGATCTTGTCCAGGTCACTTAACCAGGTCCCTGCTTCAGAGACTCAGTTTCCTGGTCTACAGACTCGATCCGTGGTTTTTCCAACTCAGAGTGTGCGTGTGGCTGGGCAGTGGGCAGGGCGAAAGAGAAGGCTTCTGATCTCCTGCCCCGAGTTCACCCAACCTGCTTGTACCTGACACACACAACAGCCTTCCAAGCGTGCTTTCTCTCGAAGAAAAGACTTTACAGCTTAACTTCTTTAAATCACTACAGAAGATGATTCTTAAGGTCTGTTCCAGCTCTAACATTTGCAATTTTTATTACTTAAATATTCTCTGTAAAAATCTTCAAGGATAGTAATTCGGTTATCAATCACTACCAGGGCAGGAGTTATCAGGGACAGAACCCAGGTCAGGCAGCTGGGTTCAGGTGGGGGCATTCCAAGGACATGCAGGGCTTGCTTCCAAGTCCAGACAACAGGCAGCACACTCACACACACACACACACACACACATACATACAGAGTCAGGAAAATGGGGCCTAGATCCTTTTGTCTGAAAGCCCCATAAATATCTTCCCGACGAGATATTCGGTGTTTCTGGAAATTGCTCCCTCCTCTTAGACACTCCCCAGAGCAGAGACTGGGTCTCATAATTTTTTTTTTTTTTTAATCTCCAGTGCCTGGTTCAATGAATGCTTATGGTAATGAACTTCTGTGGAACCTCTCAGCAAGAGTGCGCCAGAATCAACAATCACACGGGGTTAGAGTATAAATCACTGAAGTGTGTAATATCACCTAGGTGTAATAATCATCACATCACCACCTTACTGCTGTAGAGTGCTTAAGAAGTGATTTTTCAAATCCAGAGCTCCCTTAATATTCGTAACTATCCCTGTAGAGTAACGAGGGAAAAGCATGTTACCCCAAAAAAACAGAGAAAAGGGAACGGAGATCCACGTAAGCCTCAGTGGTTTGCAAAAGGTTACACAGTCCCCGCCCCCACAGTACCGGATTCAGTTCTCTTTACTCCTCGAGAATGAAAATCCAACAAGAGCAAAAAAGAGCAAAGCTCCAACAGCAGCAGGACAGAGCAGGGAACGGGAGACGCAGCGGCTGCCCCCGCGCACAGCTCCCCCACTGCCCTCTCCCGAACCTGTACTTACCCTAGACCCGGCTCACCGCAGGAGCATGTTTCCTGCACGAGACCCCTCAGACCCGTCCGGGGCGAGGAAGACAAGATGCACAGAGACCTTCTATCTGGGCAGTCAGATTCCAGCCCACTGCAGCTAACAGATACGAGGTGCCCTGTGTCGGCCGCTTCACTGGGCAGAATGTTTCTGCTCGGGGGGTTCCAGAGCCCGAGCCCACGACACCGCTCGGTGTCCGGGCCGCTGAGCTTCCCCAGAGCTTGGCAAGCTTAATATAGCTCCCGGAGTGAAACTTGGCCTCGGCCTCTGCACACAGCCCAGTTGGCCAGGACCACAGCTCTCAGCTGACCTTTCAACCCCAATCCCTCTGTACAGACATATGGTCCAAGAAGAGCGGCCCTGCCACGCGCTCGGCTAGGAAGCTGAGTTTATGGGTTCGGTTTGGCTCAGTCAGACCGGAGCATGGTTGCTAAAAGCAGCCTTGAAGGATGGTGTCTTGCCCACTCCCCACCCACAAGCCCTGTCACTGTCTGTCACCTCACCCTGTCTTATCGCTTCACAGATACAATGGTTGCCGTATGAAACCATCTTGTTCCTTCCTTTGCTGTTCGTCCGGCTTGCCTGCTACGGTGTCACCGCTGGGAAGCAAAGACTTCGGCCACCTTATTCAGCGCTTGTCCCCAGAACGCAGGACGGCGGCCAGGACCGCCAGCTACTCGGCAGGTCCTCCTAAATAGTTGAATGAGTGGACGGGCGCGCCCTGCCAAGAGTTTACTTTCAGCCCAGAACTTGGTTTCCTTCTGTCCCCAGCCCACCGGCCGGGACCTGCCTCCCCGGAGTCCATTGGCACGAGAGAAACAAACAAGATCTCACATTCTCAGGGGTACCCAACACCAGCTCGGCTTGGGGCAGGAGTGAGAGCGGCTGAAATCCCGAGGGGCCATCCCCGCGGCCGACTGGTCCCCCACACTCTCATGGAACAGGCATGTGGGACGTTCAGAGCTGCCTTTTTTCTGCTCCCTGCCCTCGCGCCCTCGCGCCTACCGTGGCCCACACACGCTGCCTTGCAGCTCTCCTGCGTGACGTGCCACGCCCCCTTGCGGCTCTGCAGGCGCACTAATTCATCATCTTTTGATCCTTGGCAGCCAGCGGAAGATTTGGGGGTCACGGACTGAGTCAGCACCCACCACGGCAGCAAGGTGAGTGCGGCGTCATGAACACAGAGTGGGGGTCAGGACGGCGGGGCCAGAACCCCAGCTCTGCTGCCGACTGGCTGTATGCGGGGGGACCCGTCACTTGAGATCACTGGGCTCTGCTACTTCAATTGGTGGGATGAGGACAATGTGGACAGAATTAGTGGTTCTCCAGTGGGCTTTCACTAGCACCACAAGGGCCAAAATATGGGATGGGGGAGAAATGTATACTCTGAAGGAGATCCTACGGGTGAAACCATAGATTACAAACTGGAGCTAAAAGGCCTAGCCACATGTGACCCATTTGCTTGTCAAATCTTGATATCTGAATGGCTTCAAGGGAAGGGGGCAGCTCCCTGGAGACCCCACCAGCCCAGCTGACAGATGTCCGCCCAACTCACGCACCTCCGTTGCCTGCCTGGCCCCAGCTCCCGCAATCCCACTCAGTGACCACCCCCAAGGTCTTCTCCAGATGCTTGGATCCCCCAGTCGATAGATTTCTGAATCCGTTATCACCTCTAAAGTTCTGTGACTCCACATGGCTTTGCTTCCAGACCCCGCACCCAGGAAGCCTCTTGAAAGGGATGGTCTAAGGGTGGTCTCAGAAGTTCTCGCTGTATTAGGAAGAAATACTGGCGTGACAGGATTCCTGACTCTTCTCCAAAACCATAAATTCCAAGGAAGCGTCACAACCTACTAATTCCGCAGTTGGGGCAGGACGGTGTAACCCCAAAGCGAGACGCCCGTAAGTAAGAGAGGGGACGTGTCAGATGGGATTATTGTTGCTAATTCTTCACATCCTCTGCACTGTGTCTCCGTAGTACTTCCCGCTGAAACAGGCACCACCTAGTTCCCTGCCCTGCCAGGGTTAGGGTGAGCTACACAGTTCGCTTAGGCCCATGGGACACTGGTGGGCACAAGCGAGCAGAGGCTTCACTGGACCCTGCTGCTCTGGTTTTCATTTTGCACTCGCGAGACCCCACGAGAAAAGCATGCCCCCACAGCTGTCGCTCCTTTACTCTGGGACCGAGGAGCAGACCTGCACCGCGTCTGCAGACTGGCCCAGCCCCCCACCATCTGAGGCAGAGCCATCCCAGCCAACGTAAATTTGCAAGTGAGGGGGAAAAAAAAAAAGTGTGTGTTTTTGTAAACCATGATAATTTGAAGATTGTTACGCAGCATCATCCTGGCAAGAGCTGAGCACCACAGGAAAGGAAGGTGGACGACCTCGCTGCGCTGCGACATTGCCGGCAGGAAGTGGCAACCAGCCACCCTCGGGGTCCTCAGCGCAGCAAGGACATGCCGCCCACGCACACGCCCCCTCCCCTCTGTTGCAGCAGAAACACGAGGAATTAGGGGAGGTTTCCTTCTTTTCCTCCATCTCAGGGACAACAGGCCATCTTCTAGATCTGTCCATGTGCCACACCTGCCCAGTCCCCCTCTCGGGGACCAGCTCCTAGAGAGCAGACACGGCATTCTGATCATTTCCGCGTCAATATCTCCCTCAGCTTGTAGTGGAGCCGCAGTCACTTCATGGACTTGATAAACACTCATTATTGAATTGAGAAGAACAGAGAGGGGTCTGTCCCCAGAATGACAAACGGCCCTCAGAAACAAGGAAATCACTGCCAGGGCTAAACCATTAAACCACAGGGGTGGCCTGTGGGCCACAGCCTCCTGGCCCATGAGGCATGGTCGACACACTCCGTGAAGGCCCTGCAGGAGACACGACCCGTCAGCAAGCAACCTCGAAGCCCTGCCGAGCCCGGGCTCAGCTCCAGCAGCAGCCAGGGACAACCTGTGCGAGGTCGCCGCGAAGAGAAGACGGGCACCTACCTGGGAGCTGGGCGGGGCGACCAGATTGATTCCTGGAGGCGCAGGCAGTGCACCTGAGGGAGGGCCCATGGCCGACGTGATGACTCGATATGGAGAACCCAGGGCATTGAGGGGGGCCCCCACTGCACTCAGAGTCCGTGGGGCACTCACTGGGGTGTCCGTGTAGCTGGGGTGGCTGTCCATCGGCTTCCCTGTGGACAAGGCTGCCGATGGGCTCATGGACGTGGAGCCGGAGTGGCCGGGGGAGCCTGTAAGGAGAAGAGCAAAGATGAGGGGAGACTGGGGGGCACAGAGATGACCCCTCGTGGACAGAGGCCCCCTGCTTGTGTCCTGTAGCTCTCCTCTCCTCCCGACCACACTGCATATCTGTGACCCCAAGCTGCTGACACCCCCACTGAGCTGCTAGATTAAAGGCACAGGAAGAACCCACTCTCCGACAGAACACGCATCCATGTTTTAGTTCCCTGATGCCTGCCTGGAACTCACCTCGGACTGGGTCACATCAACACCCAGGGCCACAAGTGGCACAGCCCACGAGCCCCCGGCGCCTAAGGGACTGGTGGCCGGGGCCAGCCAGACGGGGAAGGGGAGTCAAGTCCAAACCCACACGTGGAGAGGAAGCGAGCAGGTGTCCAGGCTCCTCCGCAATGCCCAGTTCCACGCTCCGGGTGCTCGGAGAGCTGGGGTCGGGCTGAGCCTGCGAGGCAGGAGCGGCTCACTCGCTCACATGCGATGAACATTTTCTGAGATGCAGGTACGATTCCAGGGGCTGGGGCTTCAGAGCCCAAGAGAACACAGTTCCTGCTGTCAGGGGTCACATTCCACCATGGCAAGGCGAGGGGGGTGACGTTGTCAGACCCTTGGCCACCTGTATCTTTTGCAATTTTGTGCCCATTAAAGTCTTTGCCCTGCCTGTCTCCACAGCATGGGGCTTTATCAGCACCAGGGAAGAAGACTCAGGATGGCTGGGCATGGCTTACTGGCCACAAAAAGGCCCAGGAGGGCAAGCGTAGACAGGCCTGCCCAAGCGGTTCCTACCCCAAGCACAGGAAGCTGTGGTCACAAGTGCCCGCAGAACAGGCCTGGGCACATGATCCTCTGGTCCTATTTCTCCCAGGTAAGTTGACTCCAAGTTCCCTCATGGTGAGCCACAGTTCAAGGTGACAGAAACGGAGGGGGCCCCACTGTCCTCTCAGGAGCACAGCATGGAACCTTCTCTCCAGAAAAGAGAAGCTATAAACCCGTGGATCTGTAGCAGGAAACAGAGACCAGAGAAGCGAGAGGGCTGCCTACCCTGAATCACAGCGTGGCTTCCCCGCATGGTTTCCTGGTCATTCAAGGGGTACCTCGAGTACCTGGTGCATGCGAGATGCGAGGTGCTGTCCAAACC
The DNA here is from genome assembly GCF_020171115.1 of Neogale vison. Lineage (NCBI taxonomy): Eukaryota > Metazoa > Chordata > Mammalia > Carnivora > Mustelidae > Neogale > Neogale vison. The sequence continues at coordinate 9,007,698 of NC_058100.1, forward strand.
CTGGGGAGACCTCAGGGGTCACTCAGTGTAGCATTAGGAGCAGCATGGGGGGAGGGATGTGCTCCCTTCGAATACTGTGCAACTACTCTTAAACATAAATATTCCACTGGAAAAATGTCAGCCTGGAGTTTCTCTTGAGCTTCTGCTAACATGGTTAAGGTCTCCCAGTGGAGAGAACAGTCACTGCCACGATCAAGGAAACTCTGATCGTCCATCATTCTACCCAGGGAGTTTCCATCTATCAGGGACAATGGTCTTACAAACAGATAAATCCCGATCACCTGATCTAAGCAGCACAACTGAAGAGGAACCACACTCTGTGGGTCCACAGAGGAAGTGCCCAAGGGGTTCAAATGAACAGCTCAGACCCTTATCACATGTCCTGAATAGCATCAGGCAAATTCCATATGTTAACTCATTTCATCCTGATAATAAGCCTGTGAGGATCATTTTAGCTTTTTACAGATGAGAAAACTTATGCTCAGCCTTACCCCCACACTGTTCCGGGATGACTCGCTCTCCCCTCCATTTCTACCGAGTTCGGATTCATCCTTCAAGGTCTAAGTCAAGTGTCACCTCCTCCAGGAAGCCTTCCCTGGTGTTCCTGGTCTGGTTTGATGCCCTTTTCCATTTTTTAACAACAGCCTGCCCTTACTCATATCCTAGCATCTATTAAACTGTGTCGCCATATTTATTTATTTCCCTGTCTTTTCCATTAAACTGGGAGAGGGAGACGAGTGTCCGTTTTTGCTTCCCCACCCCCAGGAGGGTCCCTGGAGCTGCCCGGGTGTCCAGTGACAGAGCTTAGATTCCAGCTGTCAACGTGAAGCCCACGCTGTCCCCTGTGTGTGCTGTCAAGGACAGCAAGGATGATTTGGAGAGCCATCACCTCACAAAGTACAAGATGACTCAATTATGAAGGGATCTCAAGCTGAAAGTTTATCTGAAGGAGAGAGAAAAGGGCAGCTTCCAAGAACTCGAGCCAGAGAAACCAAAAATCTTCCCAGCCTGCTGGGCCACTGATTGGAAAGAACAATTTTAGACTCTTCTGAGGCCCTGGAAGCCTGTGACATTTAAAGAGGCCAATGTATATCTTGAGCCTGTTCCTAAGATGACATGTGACAGGTGAGCCGGGAGCCCGCCTGCCCTGATGGGACGCGCTCTCCCGGCTGGGACGGCGGCCCCGTCGCCCCCACAGCCCCGCCACCTGAAGGCAATCGCTGTTCCCTCCTGGCTTCAGCTTTCCAGAGACCAACCAGACGACCCTCCTACTCTCCTTTTTATTCTGTTTTACGCGGCTCTCAGAGAGCCCGCGCCTTTCACTTCTGTACCCCGAACGCGGGCCCAGAGCTGTGGGACACACTAGGACGAGGCTTCGCGTCACACTTCCGTCAACCCCAGGGTTCGCAAGGTCTGAGACCCGTAACGCAGTCGTAAGGGACACTTCGGTAGTATTTTATGGGGCCAACTCTTTAAATAGTTCTGTAATTATTTTTACAGTTTCCTTCTATTAATAGCAAGTGACTAGGCTTCTATTTTTGCACCAGATTACCTTTCTAAAAATAGCTATTTAAGTTTTCAAAAAGAGAGTAGGGGCGCCTGGGTGGCTCAGTCGCTTAAGCGTCTGACTCTTGGTTTCGTCTCAGGTCACGATCTCCGGGTCGTGAGATGGAGCCCTTCATTGGGCCCCGGGCTCAGGGAAGCCTGCCTGAGATTCTCTCTCTCTCTCTCTCCCCTTCTCCTTCTGCCCTCCCTCTGCTCACACTCTCACTCTCTAAAATAAATAAATCTTTAAAAATAAAGGAGTACAGTGACCTAGGACCAAGTCCAAGTCCAAGGGTACTCCATATGCAGAACACATGGGAATAGCGAGGAAGGGGATGTTGTGTAGGAGAAACACTGACCTGCACAAGGAACATAGGAACGTGGGCTTTGGGGAACTCACAAGTTGTTCCAGGAATAAAATAAGATGATGGGAGGGTGACTGAAATGAAAAGTACACTGTTATTAATAATAATAATAATAATAATGCCAACCAGGATATGGCTTGGCTGCTCAGTGAGGAGCCCAGCATGCCTGAGACAGACTGAAACAGGGTTAAAGCTTGGTTTGCAACGGCCTTAAAAAGTGATTGGCTTCTGCTGAGTCAGTGATCCAGAAGCGGTAGGCTCCTTTAGAACCACATTCACAAAGATAATAATAAAATCCGACAAGGCAGATGTGTCTTCCAGGATTGCAGGTTGGTTCTGTGCCTCTCCCGTGACCCAGTGGTTCTCAGACAGGAGCGTTTTGCTTTTAGAAAAGGTGGGACGCGGTGCCTCTAAGCACAGGCGTGTTTCTCAACGAGAAATGGACGCGGCCTCACAGACACAGGCCAGAGCGTGGCAGTCCACGGCACTTTCACGGCCTCCAGCCCTCTCTCCCCTTTTTCTCAAGCCACGTGGGAGCCACAGCCAGGACCAAAAGCCACCACACGCTTTCCAGAAACCCGGTTTCTAGTCCAGATCCGAAGTCAAGGTTTCCCCTAATGCTTCCCTGTTGTCCCTTCAGACCCATCTGCCCTGCTCCGGGCCCCAGCAGTCTTGCTCTCTCCCTGACCCTACCCCCTCTAACCCTTTTTGGCCACCGCCAGACTGTGCCCGCTGCCACATGCCTGGGAAGCGCCCAAACCCTCCACTCCGCGGAGCTGACGCCCTTCGCTCAGGCAAGGATTTGTTTAAACAGAAACGAAGGCATCTGATGGGGAAGGGCTAGGGGGCTTTCTCAGGTGTGTCTTCTCTCGGGGCAACATACCTAAAAAAAAGTCTTTCCTATTTCTGGGCCTCATTCTGCCCGGGGTGTCCTAGACCCTTCCGGCTGCGGCTCCGCGAATCTGGAGCAGGCTACGGTCCGGTGGCACCTCAAAGCAGCGGCGCAGGTCCCAGCCACCCGGCATGGTCTGAGTCCGGACCACTTTCCCAGGGGTCCCTGTCATCGGCAGCCGGACCCTCGGGCTCTTTGGGATTCCAGACTGCAGGCTGCGAGGCTGCGCGTCCCCAGCTATCAGAGCTGTCTGGGAACCTGCGGGGCACCTAAACTCTCCAGATTCCTGAAGTCTGCATGGGCAGCGCTGAGAGCACGGGCCTCTGGAGCCGCAAAGCTTTAAGGTTGAGTTTGAGGCTCTGCTTCTTTCCAGGCACATAAACTTGAGGAAGGAACTTGACCCGCCTGAACGCAGTTCCCCCCGCAACGTGGAGACACACACACACTCACCTCGGTGGATCGCTGAGGGCACCTGAGACTGCAGACGCCGCAGCAGCAGGTGCACTAATGCACTATCCTGTAAATGTTGTGAGGGGCGGACTGTGTGTGGCTTGAACACCGGTGCAGAAGATCACGGAGCCAGGCCTGTGCTAAATGCTCTATTAAGGACAGTCTTGGCCACACACAGTAAATCGCCACTGCTCTGAGCCCGGAGCGCCCCTCCGTGACCCCCGCCACGCTACCCTTCCCCTAGGATCGCCCAGATCACCCCATAATCCGGCCCGGGACAAAGAGGTCCTCCACGTGACCTCCAGTTGTCACATACTTTTTAATTTCTATCCCTTGCTGTTCACAATTGCCATTACGGGACCAGCCCTGAGCATGGAACGTAGCAGATGCTCAAAAGACACTTGACGAGGGGACGGGAGCAGTGATGGAATCATTTTTTTGTTAATTAATGTATATAAGTACAGAGAGTTCATCAGTAGAAATCACTTGCATCAGAAATCTCTGTCCCCGCTGTTAACCAACGCAAAAATCTCTGAGTAACAAATTGCTTGTGTGTGTGTGTGTGTGCGTGTGTGTGTGTGTGTGTGTGTGTGTGGAGGGGGGCCTTGTTGAGAAAGAGAATCTCGGGTACTCAGAACTACAGAATTCTTACCAAAGTGAGGAAGTTGCCTAGCAACCTCCTCCTCAGCCAATGAAAGGAAAATGTCAAGCGTGAGTCTTCCTGACTGGCCAGACAAGGGAGCAAGTGGCCTGGTGTGTCCAGCCCTTTGCCGCCACGCAGAGACTTTGCTGGCCTGCTAACACGGCTCTCCTGCACAGCGGAAACTCGTATGGAAGCTTGACACCGGTTACTACCCACCTCGGGGAGGGGACGGAGGTCCAGAGGCACTATCTCTGAGTCACGACTCTCCATCTGAAGTCCAGGGAGCATGGCACCGCCCAGTCCCACTCAACCCTCTCCCACGGGGCACCAGCGCACACTCAAGCCTGTCTCCTCGTCTCCGGTGGGGGAACGTGGTGCGTGAGCCCCAGAATCATAAAGCAGTCTGACACCTGGCTTGTTCTTGCTTTAAAAAGAAAAAAAAGATACTTTTTTAAAAAAATTATTATTTGAGAGATAATATTTGAGAGATGGGGCAGGGGTGGGGGGGTGGGGACAGAGGCAGAGGGAGCGAATCGTCCGCAGACTCCCCACTGAATAAGGAGCCTTCTCTCAGGACCCTGCGATCATGACCTGAGCCAAAATCCAGAGCCAATTGCTTCACCGACTCAGCCACCCCGGTGCCCCGTGGCTGGCTCTTCCTAGTGTAAGGGAAACTTATCATCCCCCGCCTCCTCCCGGCCGTGGCTTCTTGGTTCCTAACACAGGCAGGCTGCAGAGCGAGGTAGGCAGAGGCCCGCCACAGGACAGCGCTTTAACTGACACTGTTCGGCACCTCCTTCCATGACCACCAACAACAAAAGAATATAACATTCATCGAGCAATTGCCAGGAGCCAGATCTGGTTCCCGACACTTTATATACATTGACAGACTTCATACCTACAAGCCCCGTTAAGGTTGCTTTGCTTATCTCTACTGTACAAAGGCAAAAGCAGGGGTACGGAGAAATTAAAGACATCGCCCGAGGGAACAGGACTCGTAAATTATGTGCGTGGCATCTGAATGGAGGAAGGCGGCAGATCTGGGCTTTAGCCCCACCCCCACCATGAACGACCCTCCTCTGGGACTCCTCCCAGCCTTCCCCAATCTAACTTGCCACCCTACTCTGGACTTTGACCCTGGCACACTGTTAAAAGAATTTATTTTTTTTTCTTATTTGATTTTATTTTCAGTGTTCCAAGACTGTTACACGTATTACATGGAGCACTGGGTGTGGTGCAAACACAAAGACTTTATATTTTTAAATCATCTCTACACCCAACATAGGGCTCAAACTCACTCCTGATCCGGAGATCAGGAGTCCCCTGCTCTAGGGACTGGGCCAGTCAGATGCCCCTGACCGTGGCACTTTCTGACTAAGACACTCCCCTCCCAGGCTCTGGCCCCGCCCACTTCCAAGGTTTGGGGGGGGTGGGGGTTTCCATTCACCGGGGTCCTAGCTCAGCCTGACCTTTGCTTCTCCCTTCTCCAGGGGAAGGGGCACTTGGATGCCAGGAGTTTGCTAGTCCACGTTTCTTATATTTGAGTCACTGTCGGCGTGTTCAAAAGCACTGGCAAGTAAGCCTCGGAGCTTCTCGGCCACCCGGACCTGGACAGGAGGGTATCTCCGAGGCACAGAGCTCTACAGCTTAAGGGGGGCCAACTCCAAGGTGGGAGGTCCCCAACTCCCAGGCAGTAGGGAGCAGAAGCAGAAGCCACATTTCTTGATAAGAAGCCTTCTCTGCTCTCAAAGCGTTTTCTGGCTTTCTCAGTGGGGAAAATAAAGCAAAGTGACAGAAGTGGAGAGTGTGTGGGAGAAGGGGCTCAGCACCCAGGGTCCCTCAGCAGCAAGGGAGGACGCAAAGATCAGCGGCTCACGGGTTCTGCGCCCCTAGCCAGCCTCTCGGAGTCTCCCAGGGCAGTTCCGGCTTCCAGTAGGTCCCTTTAAAGGAGGGCTTGGAGCTGTTGGGGTGGGGGATGGGGTTGTTTCTCCCGGTGCTTGGGGGAGGGGGAGAGCACAGTGGCATCCCTTCTTCCTTCCCCCTCCCTGCCCCTCCCTGCTCCCATCCTGCCAGCCCCTCCCACCCCACCTCTCCTAAAATCTGCCATGATGGGGGTTGTGAAAAGCAGGCAAAGATTGATAATCAGCCTCATTATCACCAGCATTATATATAATTATAGCAAAACCTTACTCATTTCGATCAATTGAGAAAAAAATCAGTCTAAATTCTTGACAAGTTGGCAGATTACTTTTAAATTACAATTTTATTACTTCTAAGTAACACACGTGAAGAGTTTGTATTTCCAGTACCGCAAGCTAATGGTTATTAAGCGGAGATTTTATAAAATCTGCTTTAAAAGACTTCTTTGTAATTAACACCCGGTTAATATGCTAATGATGCTCCTACCAGGCTTTTTAAATTGCTTCAAAACAGATGTAACTGAAATGGGGCAACACTTTACAGTCTTACTTGTTCCATGAACTTTTTGTGTGTGTCATTTTTTTTTTTTTTTTTTTTTTTGGCAAAGGAGGAAATACAAACTAGTTCATACCATGACCAAATTTAATCACCTTTCCAAATCAGTTAGGTCATAAATTCGTAAGGCCATACTGCTTAGGATTAGAAACCAGACTTTCAGGGCTTATAGAAAAGAAAATAATCCCAGAGAGTTTTCAGGACTTGCTGAAGGCTACACGATCAGGACAAAAACACTGTGTCTTCTGGCTCCCAGGTTCAAGGTCATTCCACGCCCTACATACCATCTCTCACAAAGCTCTTCATAACGATATACTGTTTATTTCCATGTCTGTTATTGGTTCAATCAAGTCAAAAAAATATTTGTTGAGTGCCTACCATATACCAGACCCCAAGCTAGGCACTACGGAGAGAGCAGTCCCTCCTGGGAGCCAGTGCCTGGTTCATGGAAGCTTGAACCTGATTCAGAGTGGTTGGTAGGGCAGAAGTAAACCCCATTAGCTCGAGTTAGAAAAACAGGTTCAGAATGATAAAGTGACCTTTGTAAGCACTTGCTGTGAGCTATTATAGACCTAGAATCTGAGTTGAGTCTAGCACAGTTTCTGGTAACCTTTCTGCATGTAATTAATGACATCTTGCTTGGGTACCACTTTTCCTACCCAGGACCAAATTATCAACCTTGATGGTACAGGTGGATATTACGCTGTGTCTAACTCGTAAGGGAGAGGGAGGCCAGGATCCTGGAGCGGGGGCTCCTCTAACAAGGAACACTGTGCGTCTCTTTAAACCAACTCGATACAGCGGCGGACCATGGACCTGTCGTACGTCCACCAAGACAATGCCGATGACCCCACTCAAATGGAAATTTAAAAAAAAAATGCCAATGAATGTTTCAAGCATTTGCTGAGGGTGCCCCCATCTCACCCCTTGTTCCTAAAGTCCTTGCACACCCATTTTGTCCACATCCAGCTCTTGAACCCATTACCGCAATCCCTTTTTCTATCTCTCTGGACTTCTTGTTCAAAATACAGTCTTCTTAGGACTGCAATCATCTAAAATACAGTGAACAACACCCCTAGTGCATGTTAACATTAGGCAAGGCACACAGGATCATTTGTTCCCAGGGTCTAAACGCGTAAATTCCTGGGACCCATTCGCTTAACCTCAGTCCCAAGAAACCTTTCTGGAAATAAGTCATCTCCAAATGTTATACGGAGGCAGACTACAGAGCGTGTAACTAGTTTATCATTTCTTCAGGACAGGGAATGGGTCTGCCTTCTTGGAGCTCTGCACAACCCTTGTACAAGCCAGATACTTAGCCAACGTGTGCCTAACCACCAACCGGCATTCCCAGCACAGTCTAGAATATTCTCTCCCTGCTGATGAACTCTGACCTTTGCTCTACTCCCCTCATGGCTGAGGCTGAGAAGTCACAGGTACCATGACCGCCTAAATGTCTAAGAGACTGCTTCCCAATGACGCTAGTGACCAGCAAAGGAGATGATGGAGATGTTGAGTTCGCAGACATGAAAGCCAGGCCAAACAGCCTAGAAGAAACATCCCAACATATGTGTTAAGCTCCTTCTGGGCTGCTCCTCTGACTCCTAGTAAATGCTTTCTGAATTAAAGATCACAAGCTTCTCCATTTTTCAAGTTCAGATGTTGGATTCTGAAATCCCATCAGGAACTTGAGCTTGATTTCTTACCTCAAATCTTCCCGTCTCCCTCCCTGTCTCTCAATCAAGGTATTTAATAAAGACAGCAGGGGGTTCCAGGTTGTTCATGACTCATCAAAGTCAATGGCCCTGGGCCAAGGTCTCCTGAAGATTTGGAGGGGTTGAAGGTCCCAGGTCCCAGCTCTCTTTCTGCCAGATCTCAGGAGGCTTGCCCCAGAATGATTTGTGAAAACAGAACTTTCTGTAACACGCGCTGAATCCACATCTGCCTTTGCTTTGTCAGGATCGCCTGGAGTGCCGCCTGATGTTTTAAGAGCAGGCACACCTCCCCTGAAAATCTAAGCACAAAATTCTAGTGACTTTAGAACTAGAGTCTCCAAATTTTCTGAAATGGCAAGGGGGATCTTTGACCATGTGTTTACGATCCTCTAGGCTTTATTTATTAAACCCCTACACTGTGGAAAGTTAACATTGACCCTGTGGGGTGGGTAGAACCGAGTTATTTCCCCAAAGGGTGGGGGGAGGGCTCTCAGAGGCTTCCCCACCCCTCCCCCCATCTCCCCCTCCGACCACCCCAGGGAACCCAGTCTGAAGACCACAAGCAGCTGCAGGTCCGGAGCAAGCCACCCTGCTTCCCCACATGTCCTCACCTATAACTAAGGGGTCACCCCCACCCCGACCCCAACCCGCAGGCCCCTCAGTCTAGCTTTAAAGACTCAGCCCTGTGGTGGTGGGGAAGCCAGGAGGAGGTTGGTTGGAGGCAGGGATGGGAACCACTGCAGACTGGAGAGCACTCAGCCTTCTCCAGAACGATCCCCTCGGGCTTCGCAAACAGACAGGAGCCCTGACCCTCCCTGTACCTTAGCTTTCGCTACTTCATTTACGGCTCCTCTCACCCTAGGACAGGATTCGGATACGAGCGGTTGCAACAGGAGACCCTAGAGCCAGCAAAGACCCAAAGGTTTACTCTCCCGCTCTTCATAACGTTTGCTGAGCCCCACCTTAGAATATAAGGTCGCGCTCCGTGTATTAGAACAAAGCGGGGTCCATCTGGAGACTTTTTGGATTTTTGTTTTCTTAGCACCTCCCCGTGCCCAGTGCCCTGCCCCCGTGCCCAGTCATTTCAGTCATTTGCTGTAATTACACATGTCCAAAAGACGCATTATGATATGAGCACCGAGATTGTCAGTTGCTGTTATTACACATAATTCACCCATTTGTGGCAGATCTGGGACTCCATGCCCCCGCACCCCACCTCCTCTCCACCCTACCCCCCAACAAACAGCAGGTACAGCATACGGCCCCAGCACTGCAGGCAGCTCGCACCTGCCTGGATTTGGATCCTGGGTCTGCCCCTTACCAGCTGGGCGTTCTTGAGCAGTTTGCTAAACCTCCCCGTGACTCTGGTCATCTAGTCCAACAGGGATACTGTCATCACTCCCCATGATAACGGTAGTGCCTTCCCTCCAGGAGCCCTAGAGAATATTAAATGAGACGGTGTTTGCAATGCCGAGGAGAGATTTGCAATGTGGAGGAGGGCTTGGCACACAGTAGGCGCATAATACACATTAGCTACCATTTCACTCTTGTGACGACTGCTGAACCAGGACCTGGACCAATCCCATGAGAGCCCCCCACACCCAGGCATTCTAGAAAATAAATTTTTACATTCCCTGGGCCTCTGAGTCTTCCACTTTCCAATAAGAGAAAATCACAGCTTCCCCTGGGAGCCCCTGGCATCCCAGCCACCCAGCTCTGGTGGCGAAGTTCTCTGCAGATACAGAAGCGACATAATGAGGGGAAGGAAGAGGTGGAGAATTTAGATTAGTCTTTGCACAATTTCTTCCCCCAGTTCCTATTCAGCTCTCTGTCTCCTGGTAAGATTGTAAATGTTTCAGAAAATAGTTTACACTAAATATGTTCCTTCCTAAATCTCAATAAACAGTTACGCCTTCCGACATAAACCCTAACCACTTACGTCCACAGTAGTGACCACCCACACATTTGTGGAGGGGAGAAGTGTGTTCTGACGCATGCATCCGTGTACACACACACACACACACACACACACACGGCTCCCACACCCACGCACATCCTCACAGAGCCCCCCAGACATACACACAAACACGTGGGGACACGTAACTCCGACCCACCCCTCCTCTAAGGAGACTCTTAGGGGAAAAGCAGAGTGTTCCGCACAAATGTCAAGGCCAGATGGGCAGGACTCTTGCAAATCAGTGGGCCTCCAGGGGCAGCCCCAGGCAGGGCCGCAGAGTCCCTTGCTGCTGAGTGACTGCAAACTCCCCCGTGTTTTATTCCTCAGTGGCCAGGCCACAGGTCTGCGGCCACGGGGCAGGGCTGCGGCGGGAACCCAGCAAGGCCTGCGCTGCTTCCCGTGGCTTTCCGGCCTGTCCCCAAGCAAGTGTGTGGTCCACAGATGCCCTGACCGGCAGCTCAGCTGACCAGGGATACCGGAGCCCGATGGCCTGGGTTCAAATCCCGGCCAGTGCCACTTTCCGGCCCCGAGACCTTCAACACGTTACCACACTGTGCAGTGCCTCCGCTTCCTCACCTCTAAAAGCAGCGGGATCCTCGGGATCCTCGTGGTGACTCCTCGGAGGGTGGTCAGGAGCCTTCAGGGTCAAGGGCTCGCGAGGGGAGCGGGCCCGGGCTAGGGCGGCTGCAGCGACCCTTGTTCCCTGAAAGGCGAGCCCTGCTCCCCATCCTGCTCTCCCCCAGAGGATTACCGCACAATTGGATGGGGGAATTACAGGCTTTGTTTAGCCATCTTCTTAGAGGCAGCAACTGTCTCCTCCAGGCAAACAAATCTCTTACTGAGCAGCTGGCAAAGCCAGGACTTGGCGGAGAAGGAGGGAAGGGTTCTCTGCACGTCACAAGGCAGGGCGGGGCGCTGGGCACCGGGGCACCTCGGCGAGACCACCGCGGCCACCGCGACCCAGGTAGTCACCGCAGCTCAGCCCAAGGAACCGGCCCCTCTTCACCGATGGAACCATGAGCTCACATCTGGGAAGCAAAGCCCCAGACACATTCCCTGGGGGGATCTCCCACGGGTGACTTTGTGTCCCTCCCTAGAGCTCCTCACAGGGGATCCCAGGAACCCCCTGAGGTTCCATTTGCTGCTGTATAAAAAGGCAAGGGGGGGCAGGCACGAAATCACTGCATCTGCGTGTTTCCTCTCTCTGTGCTGGCTCTGCAGGTGACAGCCAGCCCAGTCCTCAGGTTTTCCCTGTGCCTCAGGGGTGTGCCAAGTTCTCAGACAGACCTCCCTGCAGCTGGGGCGGCCGGGGGCGGGGGGGATGTCCTCTGGCTCCGTGTTTTAGCACTCTGAGTCAGTGCACGCAAACAAAACGGAAAACATCAACAGAGCTAAACAAAATAATTGTTCTCCTCCCTTGGGAACAAGGAAAAGTCGCATCAGAGGGAGACATTTAAAGAACCTAGTGGCCCTTTTCCCTCTGGCTCCCCGTGTTACATTAACGTATTTTCTTCTGTGGCTGCACTGCTGTGTCTCCTTGTCTCTGAAACCGCATTACACCAACCACCAGAGCCCCCACAATCGTAAGACTCCAAACCAGCAAAAGTGCGTGCATCTTCGTGGACCTCATTTTATTTCCCAAGATTCCTAATTCATTGTTCTCCAGGAACGTTTGATTTTTCGGTTAATTTGCATGTTCAGTGCTTGAGCAAAATGGAAGAGATGAAAATATTAACTTTTACTACGGACCAAACACACAGACAGCACCAAAGTGGCTGCTTCTCCGAATGTTTGCACGTTTCAGTCTCAAAACAATACCTGAGGATGGGATTATCAGCTCCATTTTAGAGACCAAGGCACTGAGGCTCAGAGACGGGCAATTCCTTGCCTGCGGCCACACAGCTGGTATGTGAATCCAACTCCAGTTCTCTTGCTCTTTCTCTCTCCCTTTCATGCTCTTTTCACTAGATCCGATTAAAGGAGCACTATTCCAAGTTTGAGTCAGGGGTTTTCTGGAAGGTTCTCTCCCATTCAAGCCCATGTGGCCTTAGACTGGCCCCTGCCTTGTTGAGGCCTCCATTTCCACTCCAAAAATGAGAGGTCTAAGATGGTCTTCGAGGTCCCTGAGCAGACTAACATTTCGAGATCCCAGCAGGCGGCCCCGATTGAATTTGGGGCTAGACCGTCTTTATCCAACCTTGCTCTTAGCTCTTCCCCTAGATCTTTCTACCCTCAACCCTGTTTCACTCCCACTGGCTCAGAGGGTCTCCATGGCATTCATGAAGCCACAGCCTCCCAGACTTTGGGAGACCTAAGAACCTCGAAGACAAGCACATCCCTCTGACCTCAGACAACTGAATTCAGAGGGAAAAGAAAAAAAAAGTGTCTCGACTGTGAATGGGACCAAGACGGGAGCTGAGAAGGCTTTTCACACCCAGGACCCAACTATAAACGAGATCAGATGTCCCGGTCACGGCCTTGGCCACCACTCTCACTGGGTCATAGCATGAGACTGGCCCCAATGGCTTCAACATCCCCTCTTCCAGGAACACATCCGTGGCCCCCCACCTCTTGAGTCCCAGCAACAGCCTCCTCCTGCACCCCAAAGCACACAGAGCCGGAAATATGACTGTGCCTGTGTGATAAGCCTGCTCTGCACAAGTGGCAGAGCCCGTGTCTCATTCACATCTGTCTTCCCAGAACCTAATACCACGCTTGGCTCACAAACTCCCCAAGGCACCCTGAATGAAAGAGCAAGTCCCCTAGCCCAACACCACCCTGGCAGGGCCCATGGCCACCTTGCAGCGTTCCTCCACGCCTCACAGAGGGCTCTGCACAGCCAAGGAGGCAAGCTGTACCCACCCCCACCCCAGCCCTCGGATGAATTGCCTATCTGTCCACACAGGAGGTCGGGAGAGCAGGGACTTTTCAGTTCTCAAGACCTAACAAGAATTTCTGCTTTGTCCTGGCTGCCAGCATCCGCAGGGCAAAAGCTCCTCTTTGGCTCCCAAGAGCACAAGCTTCGTGCCACCAGCTGACAAGTGACAGGCCGGTCGGTCAGCTGTTGGTTCCATTTATTCAAAGCTGGACGGCTGAACTGCTTCTGCCACTGAATCGAGGGAGCCTTGAGTCCCACGGAAGGCGGCCCCTGGAAAGTGAGCCGGGGCTGCCCTCCCGGGCTTGGGGACTTGGACCTTCCGCCTGCCAGTCCCGGGAGCGCAGACTCCCGCACCCAGATCCGACCCTCCACCCTCGGAACAGAACTGCCAGCAGGGACCCTGGCAGTGGAAAGCAGCAGGGAGGGGGCGCGAGGCTATTAGCAAATCAAAAGGGAAGACAACAGAGGAAGGAAAACAGGGTGGCAAATTCAAGTGCTCCGTTTTCTTTTTAAAAAATCCGACTGTAGGGAGATCTGCGTTTCAATACAACAAGCATGCCCTTGTTACCAAGAATGGCAGGGGCTCTTAGTAGAGAGGCAAAAGCCTTTTTCACCACATCTTTCTCCTTACAAGTTGGACAATAGGTACGTCCCAGGGATACCCTCTGACTCCTCCACATTGCCCACCCGCACAGACACACTGGGTTCTAACAACGCTCGCGCTCCGTCTGGGTCTCCGATCCATTCCCGGGCAGGTGGGCTGGGACGCTCCGCGGGGCGTCTGCACGCCCGCTCTTCTGCTCGCTCATGCTGCTGTGCACGGATCCTCGCCTCCGACCACCCCTCTCCCTCCCTCCCTCCTGCACGCACAGACCCACTCCGCGGAAACGCACGACCAGGGCGGACGAACACCCCTGCCCTCCATCTAATTCACTGGCAGCCGCGTGCCCGCAGGTCGCGGCTCCCCTCCGGCCCCTCCAGACAGGTCCCCCACCCCCCACCCCCGACCCCGGGGCAGCCCCGGCGCCGGACTCACCGCCGAAGCCTGTGGGAAACTTCATGAAGTGAGAATAATTCCCGTACATGTTTACTCTTCAGTTCATGTTCCTCTCCCGAGCGTCTGCCGAAGAGCGCGGCCTCCCGGGCTCCCGCGCGCCGCCGGGGCTGCCTTCAACTCGGGCTAACAGGAGCGCTCATCGCTTCCTCGCAGCCCGGGCAGCTCGGGCTGGGCCGGCCCTCCGGGATTAGTCTGGAATCTGCCCCTCGCTCGGAGCGGCCACATCGCGCGTCCGGGCGGCGCGGCAGCTGGTGCCTGTCAGTTACCACGCACGGCGCCGCCGCCGCGCCCCGCCGCGCACGGGCTCCTGTTGCTTTGATTCACTCGGGGCTGGGCCGCCGCGTGCGCTCCGCCGGCTCCGCGCCTCCCCGGGGGCGCTGCCGGCGGCGGGCCCCGCGTCCCGGAAGCCCACGGCGCTGCGTGACCGCCCCCCGGAGGTCGGGAGCCGGGGAGGGGCGGCGGGGGCAGGGGCCGGGGGAAGCCGGCGGGGCGGGAGGGGCGGGGGGCGCTCCTCCTCGATTCGCACCCACGGACATCGATGGGGTGTTGGGCACATGCGTTTTTGCTCTCGGGCTCCGGTCCGTCCTCTGCACTGGGTTTTTGTTTTCCTGCAGGGGGGCAGGGGTGAGGGCCTAGAGAGAGCCCCTTCCTGGGCACAAGATGGAGAAGGGGGAGACTCGGGCCCCAGCTGTGGAACACTAAGCTGCAGGTTGCCTCGCGTGTGCGGTGGGCCTCTCCTGCTCTGGGGCCGGAGGCGTTTGCGCTCTAACAGAAGAAGCCTGACAGGTGCAGCCCCGGGGCATTCACAGGGAAGACGTGCGAGCAGGGGCTCCAGGTGGGCTCCAGACGTGGGCTCCAGGTGGCGGTGGCCATTCACGGGAGGGATGCATTCGCCCGACACACCGCGGGCATCCCGCCCTTGTCATCCCATCCTGCTCCCCTCAGAAGGCACCACTGAGTCCTCACTGAGCCAGAGACTCTCTGGGCTGGAACCCAGCTACAAATCAGAGTCCAGGTATCCCTTTGATGTGCGGATCTGTTATACAGCTTTCCTGACAACACACTGTGGGCCTATCCTTGGACACCTCCAGCCATGGGAGGCTCACTACTATCCCATTCCATTTCCAGAGAGCTCTTGCCATAAGAAAGTTTTTTAATTGAACTGACGTCTACCTCTTTTCTGTAGCTTCTGCCAACAGGCTCTAGGGTCACATAAGAGGAGCCCGCAGGGTTCTTCGAATTCACAGAAAAATCTCCAGTGTCCGCAATCTACTTCTCGAGGAGCCCTGGCCTCGTTCACCTTGCCCATGTGCCACCAATCATTCGAGTCCATTGACAATCTGTTCTTTTTCTAGGAATATGCTTCAGTTTCTGGAGACCCTCAGGGAGGGGAAGGGAGTTGGCCAGACCTGAATACATTATTTCAGCTATGACCCCGATCTCCTCCACCTGGTGTCTGGGTCAGCAGGGCAACGCGGGTGCCATCAGCAGACCCACCACGGTCATGGGCTGAGTTCTGAGAGGCTGGGACAGGATGAGAGTTTTGCCCTTGATGTCGCGTGGCACGCGGAGGGAGGCAAGGCAACTCAAGGCCCACAGGAAAAAAATATCAAGATTCAAGTGCTAAGAGAACCCAGCAAAAAACTAAGAATAAAGACCCAGAGACGGGAACAGAGTCCAGATGACGCGGGAGGAAGGGCCCAGATGGGGATCAGAGCCCGTCGGTCAGGAAGGAGGAAGAAAGACGCAGGCTAGCATTGCGAAGGCATGGTGTGCCCGGGGCTTCCTTGGTTGGGGGGTGGCCTCAGAAGCTCCGTGGAGAACGGGCATTAGATGTGGACCGTGCAGAATACCTGGGGACTGTTTGCCTCCCTGCATTTGGGTTCACTCATCACCCCGAGTCTTCTGGGGTTCCTGTCTCTTCCATCCAGTGTGTATTATTCCTCCCCCCCATTTCAAGACTTCCGAAGACCTGACACCCTGCTCCCATATTTTCTCTAACTTAGGGACAAAAATACTGAAAAGGACATAGCAAGGATGTCTTAGGGCATACCAACGTGCCATCCAATTATAGGACCATGGACACTTGGCTCATAAAACACTCGTCGTGTGGCCAGAAGAGGCTGTGTCTGCAGAGGAAATCAGTCAAAAGCCAGCGTTGCTGGGTACAAATCCCAGTTCCATTGCTACGAGCGTCATTCAGACACTGAGTGTCCCTGGGCATCAGTGACCCCATAGTCTTGTGATTCAGTCCACAGGTGTTAATCACTTAGAAGGTGGCAGATACATAATTAATTCTTAGTGGGTACAAGCCATTTTGATGATGATGATGTGACTTTTAGCAAGTCATTTCCCCCTTGTTTCTTTTTACTCATTGGTAGAATGATGGAAAAGGGCTAGGTGAGTTCCAAAATCCCCTTCAACTTGAAAATTAAAAGCAAATGAATCCAGCCTCCAATTCCGTAACTGTCCATTTTTTTCCCTCAGAAGCATCTGAAGCAAGTCTTACTAAAGCACAAACTACCATTTTGTATGTCTGTCTGAGAAAGAAATGAGTTATTCCAGCACAACTGACTTCCTCGTGGACCGGTGCTGGCAAGGGCTCTTCCAAGTACTCAAAAGCCATCCTGTAAAAAGCTCTCCTTAGAGCCTTATTCAAGGTCAAGGTCAAGATGATTTGTCAGCAGTGAGTGGTAGGCTCTACTTTCTTCCCCTTTTGCTAAGTTAGGTGACCCTGACCACTTCTGCTCACGGAATAAAGACCAAAAGCCTTAGCCTGGTATGGAAAGGCCCCACTGTCTTGTCTCAACCTACCTTTTAAGCTCCATCAGGAGGAAAGCGCTCTGGGATTGAAGTCCTAAGTAAGGCCCAGCACCTCCAGCTGGGTGACCTTGAGCAAGCTCATTTACCCCCCGGGGAGGGGGAACACCCACACCACTCAGCTGGCTAAGGTTTCTGGGTTTTGTTTTTGCTTCATGATCCAATGGGATGAGGGGACTGCGTGTGTTTTGGCTTGGTTTGGGAGTTCTGTTTGTTGTACACACCAAAGTTCTATACAGATACAAGGAAGTAATATCTTCATGTTTGTCTGTTTGGGTTTTTTTCTTCCCTTTCTCCAGTGGTCCCTTCCGGTCTGGCTATTTTGCTCACTGCGGGAGCACAGCATGGTTCAACCCAACTTGTGGTTCATTGTTATGTCCATTTACCTTCCCCAACCCAACCTGCATCCCCACAGAAATTGTTCTCCTGCCTAAAGGCTGGAACACAGTAGGTGCTCAATAAATACTTTTGCATTTAAAAAAATCCTTGATATGCTTATAGCAAGATACCCCAGCATGATTTCCTTGTGGCACCGTCCATACGATTTAACATCCCATAACAAGCCATACACTTTGTCTAAAGTAAAAGAAATACAAGTGTGGCTTTTCTTTCTAATCCACATTTTTGGCTGGCACCACAGTGTCCTGTCTAAGACCATTATTGATATAACAACATTCGCCTGACCTAAGCCCTTCCCAGACAACCCCACGGACTTCAGTCACTCCTCTGCCCCCAGCTGTTACCGGCTTCTCATTAGGATGTCGGATGAAAAACCAAATGCTCAATGTCCATGGTGGGAATTAGCTAATTCATTCATAAGAATTCTGAGCTTACTGCTTGTCAAGGCTAATTATCTATTCCTCTTAAGTGATACGTTCTGCTTTTATTAAAGCCATTAGTGCCTTTGAGTAAATGAAAAGGGCATCTGTTTTCACTAGTATGTTTGACACAGACTCTGCATATCTTAGGTTCACCCTGGTAATAAAAGGATATAGCTTTACCACTGGTCTGTGTGTGTGTGTGTGTGTGTGTGTGTATGTGTGTGTTTGTGTGTGTATGTGTGTGTGTGAACAATGGCAATAAAAAAGAATATTTTGCAGTAAACATGAATAAAAAACCAAAGCCATTTATTCGATATAAAATGTAGAGGCAAATACCTCTAAGCTGATGGCACCAATTAATACTGTTACATTTGTGTAGTCCTTCACCTGCCCAATAGTATATAAAGTCTCAGTGTGTTTTCCCAACTATTAAACAGGGCACACTCTATGACTCTATCTGATAAATGAGCAATTTGAGTCCAGGGCTGTGAAGTCAGAGAAGGAAAGAGAGCCGCACTAACCGGTCAGATTGCAGATGTGATCTCATGACTAGGAAGTGACAGAAATGAGTATAAAACCAGACCCCCAACTCTGACTCCCAGACAGAGTGTCCTTCACGAGACCTTGACCCTTCCCTTATTAATGATGTATTTCTATTACATGTGTTATGGGACAGAAAGGTCTTACATATTCTTTTTTTCCCTTCACTGTCACTCATTCATTCACGTATCATTCAGCCAACACTTGCTGAGAGCCTTTCACCTGTCAGTCCCTGGGGGAGCACTAAGAGACAAGATCAAGTCCCTGACCTCACGGAGCTTATGCAGTCTGACGGAGGCGCTGGAGAGCAAACAAATAGTCACAGATATAAATGTACCGTTAGAAGCCATGATAAGTGCGATGGAGGAAAATAATTGGATGAGATGAGAGACCATAGCAGGGAAATCTAATTTAAATTGAAAGGTCAGGGAGAATTCTTTGAGGAAATGACAGTTATACTCAGATCTAAAGAAAGAATAAGATACAGTTGGGGGAAAAGGAAGCAGTGGGGGTAGCATGGACCAGGCACAGGGAACAGTGGGTCTAAGAGCACGGAGGAGGGAACGAGCTCAGTGCACTCCAGAAGCTGGGGAGTACGATGTTCAGGTCTCCCCCAGAGATGACCTGGCTTCCAAGAGTTCCACAGTACCATTATCTTACCCCTGATTCTGTGTCCGACGGGCCGGGTCAGCTGTGTACTGCTGGAAACCTCCCTTCCTGGCTTTGTCTCCCCTTCACATGCTGGGCAGATTCAGATAACTCACTGTTTCCCAGGGCTGCCACCCCACTAATCCATCTTTGTGTTCCTTCTGCTCCTCCGCTCAGAAAAGCCCTCCCCTCTTCCCATTCTCTGTCCAAATACCCCCATTCCCCCAGACCGTTCTCATGGGCACTTCTCAATGGCCCTCCGTTGGAACCACTCTCTCCTGGATTCCCACAGCCTGTAGCTGGGACCATTCTTATGTTGCTCATCACGTTCCTTCTTCTATGGTTCTCCTGAACGCATCTGAAAAGTCCTCTCCCTAGGCAGGAATAGGTTAACCTAAATAACTGGCAACTGGGTCTGAGTCATTTTGCAGCCCTGGCAGCGTTTACGACAGTGTCTAACACATCATAGAAGCCCAGTAACTGCATGATGTGTGAATGAGTGGACATCTGTGGATGAAGCTAGCCTCTCCTGATGTCAGCCCCAGGGTACCAGACTCGAGGAGGTGAGTGTTCCCAGGTGCCAACAGTTCTTACGATCCCATTTTCATTTTCATGGGCTCCTTCTCATGGAGTCATACACTCCTGTATGGACAGGCTTGATATGGGCGTTGGGCCAGTATATGCGTCTTGGGGACTGAGAGCCTCCGAGGTCAGAAATGAGGTGTCTGATTCGGAAAGAGTGATTAGCTTTAAATGAAGACCGTCTTAGCCATCCCCCAAACCTGGGCCATTTCCATAAGGCCTAAAAGGTGTTCAAAGACACATGCTCTATCTACAAGGTGTCCTCCGTGGCTTAGCAACCAGTGGTGTTTGTATCATGGCCAGTGGCTCCAGTCAATAGTGAAACAAGACGACTTAAACTTGCCATAAGGGAATTGTTCCCAAACTTACAGTTACCCAGAAGCTTAAAAAAATTACAGAAGCCTTTTCCACCTCTAGAGATTATGTCACTGGTTTGGGGTTGTGGTCCAGGTTTAGGAAGGGCTAAAACCCCCCGGTGCTCCTAACGCCCAGCTAGATGACTTTGGGAACTACTGACTTAAGGAAAGAAAACCTTCCTTTAATAGAAGGCTAAGAAGGAGCCATCAGCTTCCTGGGATAATTCCAAGGAAATGGCAAGATCCACTTCACCCATTTGCTGGGACACACAGTTGGGACTCACGGACCCAAGAAGCTCTTGCTTAGCAGGAGAGGTGGTGGCTGAGGCCATCCGCTGCGTGGACTTAGCATATACTGACTTGAGGGACTGTGTGTGACGTACCCACTCACTCCCCATCCCCTCTGCCATTACTCATTAAAGGCACTACCTCAAGGCCGTCTCCTCTGTCAATCTTCCCTTAATGATGGTTAGTGCTTCCACTGTCCTCCAAAAACCTTGCTTAAATATTTATTATGGCACCAGTTTAATTTCCCTTTGTATCATAATTACTTATTAAACTAGGACCTTCTTCTTGAATATAGGGACAACTTATTCATCTTTATAGTTTCAAAGAATCTAACATTTTGCTTTGTACACAGTGAGTGCTTAATAAATGCTTATTGAACGGATGCTAAGAGGACAACTATGAACCAGACAGGCTCTATCCCTGCTCTCACGGACCTATAAGCTACAAGTTTAAGGGTAATTTTCAACTGCCCTTAACTCCAAACTACAAAATGTTGTCATAACATGTTCAAGGTGGAAAGAGCAGTTACAGAGACGCCTCCATCTCTTGGTTCCCAAATGACGGTCATAAAATGCTCCCTGTCGTAAACAACTCGACCACAGCTGCAAAGTACATGGGGGCTCTCAGGATACAGAGCAACTGTGATCACACAGAGCTGAGACCAGAGGGAAACATCTGGTCTCTTCTAGAGAGAGGCCAGCCCTTCAAATATGGGACACTCTAATCCAGACTGGGTCCAGATCCAAGGGTTCACAGCCACAGAGGTGGATGTCAGCACCAGACCTCGGGAAGGCCTGCTCAAGTCCCGTAGAGGGAAGACGACATCCTGGAGTAGAGCCCAGCCCCCAAGACCAGGTCCCTGGTACTTCTATTCTGCTGAACAGACATCCATCGGGCTGGCCAGGGGCTGCATATATTCAAGGTGTAGATTTAGAGGCTGTGACCCAAACACACACACGGGCCAAGCGATCTATTTTCAGACCCAGCTCACTCTTGGGGAAGAGGCTCTAAATATACCCTCCAGTGACCTCGGGCGGCAGGCTATCATTGCTGGCGGCTGGGCTGGGTGGGACAGGCAGGGACGCCAGGAAACTCACCAGGACCCCCAGGGCAGCACAAAGGCCCCACCACTTATAGGGCTAAATTTACAGAAGGGCAAGTGTCCGTTATAGTGGACGGGGTTTGCTTGTACGAGCACCTGGCCATGGGCTCCGTAGGGCAACAAAACCTCTATCTTGTCCCCTCAGAAGAGCCACTGAGTGTGTAGGTGCCACAAAGGAGGATGGAAGCAAAACTGAACTCATTCTGTTTTCAGGAATTCACATCAGAGGAAGGTCCTGCAATTATATAAGCAACAGTAATGAAATTTCCCCTGTGCCTAACACCTGACCGTCTACAGCATGCTTTTATAGCTTATTTATAAGCAGGTATAAAATATTACCAAAAGCAAACCCAAGGGGGCTGCAGTGGGAAAGGATGTTGGATATTAGGACATGAGAATTTATCTCGCTGTCATGATTTTCTCTGTAACGGGGAAGGCCTTTTGAGTTAGTGTTCAGCCAAGACATAGTTCTCTTACTGCCAAAAGCCGAACCCTGTATAACTAACTCTATTTCCAGGCAGCTAATCCCAAAAGGCCAGAAAACATTTAGTTCCAGAAGGCATTGAGCGAGAGCTGCATAAACCACCAGCATTTAGGTAACTGCCGAAGAGCAAAAATGATTAGAAATGGCTAAAGGCAGATGGAGAGTTGATCAGGGGCAGAGGTGGGGCATAAGGAAGGTCTTAAAGTCCATGTTTAGCAACGTCAGAGAGAGTTTGAGAGATCTCGGCACTTAGTGCATTAGAGTAGCCTCGGAAGCAATACTAGGCCCACTTTAGCTGGTACCAACCATGGGACACCAAGGAGAACGAGTGGAGGAAGTCGGGATCGGAGACATTTACCCCCGCAGCAGAGCTGCTCAGAGGTCCATACCATTTGCACAAGACTCAACCGGGAGGCTTGTTAAACCCAGAGACTTCTGGGGCCTGCCTCTGATTCAGAGTCTTTGGGGCTAGAGAGGGCTTCTGCATGAGGGTCTTTAACAAGCTCCCCAGGTAATTCCCATAGGCAGTGACATTTAAGAATCAGAGCTTTGTGGAATGGTATCTAGAGAAGACCAGATCTTACCGGAGTTTGCATGCCAGGTTGCCGGGTTCGAGATTACTCATTGGCGCCTCCTGGTTACTCCATAAAGCCAACATTAATGTTGTGACATTAATGTCACAGCCCGAGCTCCTGAAGTCACGGTTAGTACAAGCAGTGGAGTCAAGCATAGGAAATTCTTTTGACTCTAAATACTGTGTTCCCTCTACCACCTTTCACCTTGAAGATGCAATCCTTGAACTGTCCAAACCTCTGTCCCCAGCAAGCAGGAGGCCAAGGCTCTGGTCAGAGGAAGGTTCTGGAAAATGGGTTGAGGTCAGGGGTGAGGGAGGAGTGAGGTAGGAGAGAGGTGGTGTTTGCCTGTGGTTACGGTTTTGGAAGGGCTTAGTTGGGAGAAAGGAGGCCCAAGAGACGAGAAATAGCTCAAAGCATTCAGGATACAGAGGGCTGGCTGGAGAGGAACAGGCTGGAAAAGGAGCCCCAGAGGATGGCCAGTTAGAGCTGGGGCTTCAGGGACAGAAGGATGGTGGGGGAGGGGCAGATCTAGAAGCAGTTCCCTGGTGCAATGGCCCAGAGGGGAGAGGAAGGCTTTTCTGGCTGCCTGTGACGTCACCCTGGGCAGCTGTTAGCAGAAGCGTTATTTCTGGAATTGCCCAAACATCAGTGACTCTTAAGGGGGAATTTCAGACACATCAGCAGGCTGGGCACAGATATTTAAGGACTGGAGCCTTTGTGCCGCCTAATCAAAGCCTCCGTCTGAGGCCGATGCCGCCCCCTCCCCCCTCGGCCCCACGAGGATGCGGCTGGTCCAGATCCTTCACAGGCTTGAGCCAGCCAAGACTGGAAGGGCTCTGAAATCAAAGGTGGAAAAGGCAGGGGTGGCGGAGAGGACATCCCAGCAGAAGAAAACAGTCCCCAAGGACTTCAGACCACCAAAAGCTAAAGCAGGAAGGGAGGAAATTCAGTTAATCTTCTCAGTAGTTCTGGAACATCCATTACTTCCCAGCTGTTTGACGGGCAGGGATACACCCTTTCTGTATTTCAGGGAAGGATCGGTCATGCTAGGTAATTTAAAAAAGCAATCACGATTAGGGCTAAAAATTCATCACCCCTTTTCCATTGGAAAGGAGGCAGAGGGCGGAGTTAAAAGTGCCATTTACGGATCAGTTTGGCCCTGGCAGCCCAGGAGGACAGTGGCAGGGAGGTGAAGGGGCAGCTCCCGCCGTCCCTCCCCATCCATCCTGCGTACTGCCGACAGATTAATCTACTAACGCATGGCTCTGATGGGACTCCCCAGTCTGGATACTTCTCATGGCGGCTCCCTGCCCACAGAGCTATCTACCCTGGGCCCCCTTCCACTTTTCCAAACCTTCAGCCCTCCCCTTGACTGAGCACACGCTAGTCTCCAGAAAGGTGCACAGCGGGCTCTTCCCCAAACACACGGGCACACTCCTCCTCCTTTATTCTCTGCTTTCGCTCAAGCTGCTTTGTCCTTCTGCAACACCATCCGTCCCATTAGCTGAGTCCTAGCTGGTCCTTCTCTGGGCACCTGCATGCCACCTCTTCCTGATGCTTCCAGCTAAGTCTCTCTCTTTCTCTTTCTCTTTCTCTTTCTCTCTCTCTCCTCCCCCTCCCCCACTTCTCCTGGCCTGGCTGCCTGGATCTCCTTCTCTCTCCCAGCTCTTAAAACTCCCACCCCCCCACCTCCCAGTGTTGAGTACCTCCCTGTCGTGACCCTCATCTACCTTAGCCTGAGATTTCTCAACACGAAACACATCCACAGATGAATATCACTGAACTTCCTGCTACTAAAAACCCATCCTTCATGCCCTTTGAAACTCATGCTCTTTTCTCAATGTCCACTGAGGGCTTGGCCTAATTGTGATGAGGCAGGGACCTCAGTTTCCTCGGGGGATGGGGGGGCAGTGAGACATATCATCCCACCTCTGTGGATCTAAGACTTTTCCTTAGGAAGCTTTCCGTGCCACACACCGCCATCCCTGCCCCCTCCACGCTCTGGTTCTACCTCCACTCTCCCTTGCCAGCACACATCCCAATTACAATTCAACGGTTGTGTAACTCTTTGCTTAACTCCTGTCTCCTTCCGCAGACAGAAAGCTCCATGAGAGCAAGGCCCATACCTCTTTTATTCATCACTGAATCCTGGGTCATGGCTGGTAGGCAACCAATCGTTGGTGAATGGGCGACTCGCTTTTGTCACACTCTGTGCTAGATGATAGCTTTGCAGGTAGCGTGTGTTTCACCCATCCCGCACTGCCCAGGAATACAGGTGATACAGGACACTCTTTGTACTTCCCAACACTCCCATCCTGCCATCCATCATGCCTAGCACCTGCTAGGAACTCAAAAGTAAAAAAAAAGGGGGGTGGGGGACAAAAAGAAACTGTTGAAGCTAATCCTTACTGGGAAAGTAGTCTCCAAAGCCAGTGATGGTGAGTCAGTAACGTCACATTTGATTCAGAAGAGCACACATTTAGTCCAATAAATCAACAAATGATCCTTGAGCCCCCAAAAGGCATAGAATGCTTCATCTGTCTCTCTGTGTGCCTGTCTATCCATCTGTCGATGATAAGAGGGGTGGCCGTAGCTTTGCCATTAGTGCCGAGTGTCTGTATGACCTTGAACAGTCAGATTGCCTGAACGTCAGCGACCAGTTCCTTCAGCCTTTAAAATGAGCACAAAATTCTTAGTTCGCAGGGACACTGTGAGGATTGAAGGCAGGGATGTATTTGAAAGCCTTTTGTAAAATGTGAAGTGTGATAACATGTATAATTATTACAAGTGCATGATGAAAAGAAAAGGAGACAGGACTGTGAGTCCCAGTCACCCAGGAAGCAGTGAGGCATGATCCACGAGTGGGGTGTGAGGTCCAAGCTCTCTGAGCCTGTCTGTCCTGACCCCCTGACAGTGCCTAAGCCTCCCAAGACACAGGTTCATCATCTTGTCAAATGGGCTCTGAAGCGCCTGGCATCCTGGGAGGAGCGGGCTTACTAATAAAGAGATTGTCTTAATAACGTGAAGTACCGGGTGCCATGGTAACGGGCATTACATGATCTGGAGAAGAGGAGCAGCTTTTGATAAGAATAGGGAGCCTGCAGATGGGAAAAGGGGGGTGGGGATGCACAAGGGATGGGGGTGGAGGAAATGCAATCACGGATAGACGGATAGACGCAGAGTAAGCACCAAAGGGAACGAGCAAACAGTACTGGGGATGCCTGCCTCTCCGGCCGCCTCTCCTGGCTGTGCTCTGCTGGCTGGCGTGTATCCTGAGTATCTCCAGATTTTCTGCAACTCTTGCAGTTGACGATGCCCCCTGGCTACTTAACTTGCTAGCCCCCACTGTTTTTTAAAGCTAAAAGCATGTGGAAAAATTTGGGCAAAAGCAGTTCGTGAATTTACCAAAAAACTAGAGACATGGGTTTTATTCGTACTCACCGATGAACGACTTCAAGGAGAACTCTTGTAACTCGGGTTGGCATGGCCTCTTGCTTGACAACGTTCTCCACGAGTCCTGCCGATGTGGAGAACCAGAGTCTGCACACTGCGACTGGAAGGTCAATGCGAACATTGATTTCCATACCATCAAACTTCGTTACTCTATTAAAATATTGTCTGTCCCTCTGAGGACATGCCGCACAGCCCAGGAGGCTACCAGGGCAAGGAAAGCTCGTTAGATGCAGCAAGAAAGGGGATTCATGCGTCACGAGTTCTTGTGTGCCCCAGATGCTAGACTGGGTGTCTTATCCACATTGCCTTCTGCCACGGAGACTTACTATCTTCAGTTTTGGGTGCAGCTGACCCCCAGCCAGCTGTGAGATCTTTGGCCTTTTTTTTTTTTTAAGACAAGAACATCTGTTCACAGATATTTTTACGATTCTGTTATGAAAAGAGCTTCCGTTGCCCATGATCCCTAACTGTCTCCTCCTTAACCTTCATTTCCTTTCTCCTCCCTCCTGCTGGTTCATCAGTTGGAAGGGAGGTCCTGAGATGATCACCAGGGTGAAGAGAGCCTGTTTCCTTCTGGGCTTTAGCTCCTCTTTTGGCTCACACTCCTTCTGTAAAATAGTAGTTGCCTCAAGGGCAAATTGAGTGGCTATTTTGGGGTTTATTGACGACGTAGATGTTTCTACCATTGCCAGGACGAGACGACTTGGGTCTGAGGAAGAGGAGGGTTTATACTTGGAACTGGAGGGTTCCCTTCTACCAGGATGTGGGGTCCTCTGGAATGTCATAGCATGAGTGGCTAAGAATATTCTTTTTCTGGGGATTTTTAAGGAAAACTAGGCTCTTCTCTTCCCCTGTTCATGTAAGATCAATGTTATTGCCTGCAGGAAAAAGGAGGCACCATCTAAACCTCCTTTAAATATTTTATGTGAACTCAGAGGAGCCTTGGACTTCTTCAAAAATATCCTTTAGACTGGAAGACGGCAAAATTCAAAGAACGATTGACTTTAGGCCATGGAATTTTGAGGTGATTTTTATTTTCTTCTGCAAAATTCTCAATGTTTTATGAGTTCCCTATTACGTTTTCCTATTACCGATTACATTTACAAGGAGAAAGATAATTAAAATATTTTTAAAATTTTAACAAAATATTCTTTATTCCTCTGGATTTATTGTTTTCTGCCCTTGGTACGTCAGTGGTCACAACCTCTTCCCTTCATACATTTTATAAGGCACATAGTTGAGGAACAGCAATTCAAAGAAACAAAAAATCCTGGAATCCTTACCTCCCTGGAAAAGCTGTAAGGTTGGAGCCAAACACGAAGGTTTTATGAGCATCCCCTTGGTTCAGCTCCTCGGGGGCCCAACCACCTGAATCTCATCCCATGATTGACTCAGTCTCTTCCGCTACCCTTCCCCTCCTCTCTCCTCCACTTCCTCCCGCCCGTGAAAATTTAATTACCATCTGCTTTTCGTGTCCCTCAAAAGTCACTGAAAAGATGAGCTCTCAAGATCCTTGGACCATGAAAACCCATCTTGCTCCTCTTCTATCCTGCTGATTGTCCATATGTCTTCCTAGAGCACTGTGTGCATCCGGTGAAATCAGAAGACCTGGGTTCAAATCCTGACTCGGCCACTGATACCCCGTCAGGAAATACATTTACCTTCTCTGTGCTTTCATGCTCTCATCTGTGAAATGTGAACGACGGTTGGGAATATGAGAGATTTGTGAAAAGATGAGAAAAACGCGTGAAAACACAGGGCATAGTAGGTACTCGTTACACGTAAGAAAACATCTGCTCTTATCTCAAGAGGACTGTTCAAGCCTGGGGTTTACCAGCAGGCCCACGGGAGCCTTCTGTTCCTTCTCAGGTAGAACCTTCAGCAGTTTAACCCCACGAGGTCAGGCTGACGGTGGCAAGTTACACAAGTCCCAACTGTTGACAGACGGTCTGTGCTTAGCTGGATCTGAGATAGGACTCAGCAACGGCGCTGCAGGCCAGGTGCTGGGCAGGCTCTCCCTGCCATGGAGCATTAGAGCCGTTCCCCCTCTAAGGCTTCGTATATTGCAGGAGATTCAATAAGCATGGCTTGATTATCTCCCATATTCTAGCCACTGTGCTGGCCTAGGGGACAGAAAGAAGTATAGGAAATGGCTCCTGCCCTTCTCGAGGCATAATCTAAGGAATAATTTTGATGTGGACATCTGTATTATGCTACACTTCCCTTTAGCCCTTGCTCCTCTCTTCCCCTCCCCGAAGGTGCTGTCTAAGCAGCCTCCCCCCAGCCCCCACCGCCATCAGTCTGCTCACCTTCCACTTGCTTCTCAGTCCACATAGTCTGACTCCACGGCCACCACTCTGATAAGACCACTCCTTCCAAGGTCACCAAAAACCTCTTCGTTTCAGATTTGAATTAATATGCTTTAGCTACCGTTTCTTCGACAATGGGACAGCAGCCAACACCACCGACTGTTCACTTCTTTCGTTAAGATTGATCCTTCGGCCTCCTGGCACGATCCTCTCTAGACCCAAGGATTCTCAGGCCCTCGAGACCTTTATGCCTGGATGTCTTACAACCATCTCACACCTGCCACAATCCGACTAAACACGGGATCTTGCCTGCAAATTGCTTTTCTTCCAGGGTCTTCCACCCCCAGATGGCCTCTCTAGTCACCATGTTACTCAAGCCAGAAATGTAAGTCATCCATGACACTACTTCCCCTCCTGCTCCTTTTACTTCACCCCCCACCCAACTCTGTCAGTTCTTCTCTTCATCTTTACTTTTTTTTTTTTTTAAGATTATTTATTTAACAGAGAAACAGCAAGAGAGGAACACAGCAGGGGAAGTGGGAGAGGGAGAAGCAGGCTCTCTGCTGAGCAGGGAGCCCAATGTGGAACTCGAACACAGGACCCTGGGATCACGACCTGAGCCAAAGGCAGATGCTTAAGAACTGAGCCACCCAGACACCCCCTTCTCTTCACCTTTAATGTACCAAGCTCGGTCTCCATCTTTTTCAGCCTGGACTACTACAAAACCCTCTTTTTTCCCCCACTTCCACTGTTAGCCCTCCATTCCATTCCATTAGCCACACAATAGCCAGATTTTTTAAAAATGTGGATTTGATTGTATTACTCCTATGATTAAAATCCTTTAATGATATATAATTGAACTGAAAAGTAACTTCCTTTACCATAACTTGATCTTGAAGGTCCCATGACCTGGCCCCTGGCTAGTTCTTTACACTAAACTCACATTCTTTGACCTCTGTCACTGTGTCATAGATGCCCAGCTGTCCTTCCAGTGCCTACAACATGCCCCACCCTTTCTGCCCCAGGGTCTTTAACCATGCTATCCTTGCTGCTTGAAAGGCTCTTATACCAACTCTCTCAGGCAACTCCAACCAATTTTCCTGGACCCAGTATAAATGTCACCTCATCAGCAGATCCGTTCCTAAAACTCCAATCTAAATTAAATCCTCCCACTCCGCTACTTCATAAACCCCGCTATTTCTCACCAAATCTTATCAAAATTTTACATTTATTTATCCCGTTATAGATATGATATTTGTATCTCTAAGACTTTAACTAGCATGAGTGCAGACATTTTGTCTATGACCTTAATTGTCTTCCACTGAGGAGAGAGACCCGGTAAACAAACAGGTCTCCACATCCACAAAGGAAATTCATGCTGGCTTCAGAGATTAATAAACTTTCTCCCATTCAAAAAAATAGGAGTGGAATTCCAAAGACTACTAGGTATTTGAGAAAAATCAGCATCACAGAAGAATCTAGATGAAGAAATAAAATACCCCAGAGAAAACAAAACAGAAGAGACCTTTTAAATAATTCTAATTCCCGTGTTCAGAAAGATTCAGGGAGATAGTACACAAATAAAACAAAAAAAGTTACTGTAAAAATAAAACATCCAGACAGCAAGAGACTGGAAATGACAAACACAGCGGCTAAAGAGAAAAAGGTCAATAGAACAACTGGAGGACAAATTCAGAAAGACCTCCAGCCCATGTAAATCAGAAGGACAAAGAGATGGAAAATTTTTGACAAAAAGTTGAGACAAAGGATCAACTCAGTAAATGGACCATCCTTTTAATGAGCATTCCCAAAAGTGAGAACAGAGAAAATGATAAAACAAAGGAAGAAGGACAATGCCTGGAGCTTACGAAAACCACAGATCAGACCCTCCACTCAAATATATCCCAGTAAGAGCTTAGAAACGTCAAAGATACATAAAAACCTAAACATTTAGAAAGAACAAAGCTGGTTATCTGTAAAGCAACACATATCAGACTGTATGCAGAAGATCAGACATTTGACATCCACGGCAACCTTTTAATAGTGATTATTTGAAAGCTTTTCTGGGTGTCTCAGTCGGTTGAGCGTCTGCCTTTGGCTCAGGTCATGATCCTGGGGTCCTGGGATCATGTCCCCGCCCCCATAGGCTCCCTGCTTGGCGGGGAGCCTGCTTCTCCCTCTCCCTCTGCCTGTAGCTTCCCCTGCTTGTGTGCACTCTCTCTCTCTCTGTCTCTCTCTGTCAAATAAATAAATAAAAATCTTGTTAAAAAATTAAAAAAAAAAAAGAAAGAAAGAAAGCATACTCTAGTCAAACAAAGAGAAATCTGAGAGTTGAGTATGGGGCTCAGAGAGAGTAAAAGTAACCTGGAAGTGAAATGAATTGATAGCCTGTTGTGACAGTTCTCTAGGGGACCCAGAAAACAAGCAAGCACATTAGGAAAGGAGGACAGACCCCTCTGAGAAAAGTGTCTTCAAGAGTCAAGGGCCCTCCCTCACAATTCATGCCTCTGAAAGTAGTTACTGTCAATACTTAATGGAAAAAATGCTCGCAGGATCACTGGCAAGTAGTAATTGTGGAAAGGGAGCTGGGACGTTCTTTCGCAGAAACAGAACACAGCTAAGGAGACTGTGGATTTTGGAGTCAGGCCACCTGGGTTCAAGCCTTGCCTCTGCGACTCACCACATTGAGAAATTGCTTAGTCTTGCTAAATCTCAGCCCCTTGTGTCTGACATTGCAATGATGGTTAGCCCTAGCTCATGGGGCTGTTTTGGAGATGGACCAAGGTAACGTATACACAGTGCTTAGTGTTGTTCTTAGCACCTCATACATGCTCCATAAAGTGATACCCATCATTGTTTTATGGAGGCTGATTTTTCCTCCCTGTTTTACGAGGTGCAGAGGAACTAAGGGGTATGTGCAAACAAGAACACGAAGCCCAGATCCAGTTCCTTCTCCAGGAGGCCACATGGAATTTCATGCTTCTTCTACGATTCAGGAAACCTGGAACAGCTTTGGCTGCTTCCTGGATGCCCCCACCCATGCTAGGAGTGTTCATAACTTTCGTGTTTCAGCTGATTTTGATTTTTGATTTTGATTTTTTTTTTAAATCAAAGGAAATTTTAAAATCAAGGAAATTTCCTGTAACAAGAAATTGGAATGAAAAGCAGGATGATCTAAAAAGAACAGCACTGGGGCACCTGGGGGACTCAGTTGGTTAAGCATCTGCCTTCAGCTCGGGTCATGATCCCAAGGTTCTGGGATCAAGCCCCACATTGGGCTGTCTGCTCAGTGGGGAGCCTGGTTCCTCCTCTCCCTCTGCCTGCCACTCTGCCTGCTTGTGCTCTCGCTCTGTCAAATAAATAAATAAAATCTTTCAAAAAAAAAGAATAGCATTGTTTGTGAATGAGAAGGAAAGGTAGTTAGGAATATCAGGGAAAATGAAATTACCAAAGAGTTTTATAAAAAAAAACAAAACAGGGGCGCCTGGGTGGCTCAGTGGGTTGGGCCGCTGCCTTCGGCTCGGGTCATGATCTCAGGGTCCTGGGATCGAGTCCCGCGTCGGGATCTCTGCTCAGCAGGGAGCCTGCTTCCTCCTCTCTCTCTCTCTGCCTGCCTCTCTGCCTACTTGTGATCTCTGTCAAGTAAATAAATAAAATCTTAAAAAAAACAACAACAACAAAACAGTCTAAATATACAAAAATAAAAATGTATCACTGTTCTGAGCATGGACAGAAGGTATGAAAACAGAATCTACCTGACATTGATTCTGGGAACATTCTCCTTTGAATGGGAAAGTCTTAACAAGATAGTGTTAAAAAGATAAACTGAGGTACATGAAATTTTTTTCTAAGAGAGAGAGAGAGCACGCACGCACCCACAAGTTGGGGTGGGGGAACACGGAAGGAAAGGGAAAGAGAGAATCTCAAACAGGTTCCACACCCAGCATGGAGCCCAACACAGGGCTCAATCTCACAACCCTAAGATCAGAACCTGAGCCAAAATGAAGAGTTGGATCCCCAACCATCTGACCCACCCAGGGGCCCCATTAATTTTTGAAGAGTTTATTTGAGCAGACATCAGTGGCAAGCCTAAAACGGTTAGGGGCACCTAGTAGACAGGAACTAGAGGAGAGAGTTTTATAGAGCAGACATATACGCAAAACAAGGAAATTATTTCTTCTAAAGTTGAAGCAGTTGTCATATTTAGGAAAGCCTAGTTGGCTGCTGTGATTGGTTGCACTCAAATTTTGCTTTCTTGGATACAAGTACATTGATAGGAATTGACTCTGGTTTAGGTTTTAATTAGGTAGGCTACCAAGAATTACAGCTACCTCAGTCAAATGGCCTCCATGTTTAATTCCTTCGATAAGAGAATTACATCTTTAGGGGCACCTGGGTGGCTCAGTCGATTAGGCATCTGCCTTCAGCTCAGGGCATGATCCCAGGGTCCTAGGATCAAGCCCCACCTCGGGCTCCCTGCTCAATGGGGAGTCTGCTTCTCCCTCTGCCCCTCACCTTGTTCATACTTGCTCTCTCTCAAATAAATAAATAAAAATAAAATCTTTAAAAAGAGAGAGAACTACATCTTTCTATGGGTCTAGTCACACTGCTTGGTTCTGGGGAGAATAATGATTAAATATTCATAACATAAATACTCATTGATTTTTAATCTGTAAAATCAGCAACTACAGCAAACATATGAAATCTAATTATAGTTATGGAACAGAGTGTAAATATTTCAAATGAGCAATGGAAAAGCAAGAGAACAGCTGATAGACATCCCAATGTGCAGGGAGGTGAATTCCTCATTTTGCAGTGCAAAATCAGAAAGTACTATCTTAAGTTGAGGGGTCAAGAAAGATCATCTTTTGGAAATACAAATTTAAATATATTATTTAAAATTTTAAAAAATAAATAAAATTACGCTGGGGAAGAACAACAAAAAAGTAAAATTAGGAGGGTTACAGTTACTGCAAAGGAGTTACAGTCTTCCTCTCTTACGGTGAGAAATCAATAAACCCTGTTTACAATTGAAAAACCAAGAGCAAGGCATTAAAGTATTTTGATGGTTCAAGTCTGGAAATGACCTCCAGAAGAACTAGAGACTAGACACAGCTGAGGGAAGGGAAGGGACATCTCTACTTTTCATTTGCTATTGTTCTTTACTGCTCGAGGGTTTCTTCTTCTGTGCCTATATTACTTCAGTTAATTGGTGAGGAAGAACATGCAAAGCTACTAAACAGAACTTCCAGGAGAAGGGGGTCCCCCACAGAGCTCTGAGGGGAGGCATGTCGGAACCGAGTGGTCTCACGCATAACCGGTGACCTCTAGAGCCCTTCCAGAGTCCTCCCGACGGGAGCACCGCCCAGGCGTGTGCTTCCTACATCTGAAATACACACGTCCTGCCAATCTTGAGCTGCTGGCTGGCATTACAGGAGAAGAAGACCTAAGGAGTTTCACTGGCCACAGGTAAAGAGAGACCCGCTGCCAAAAGGGACCATAAGCTAGAGATTCTAAAGCAATGGTGGGCTGCAGGGAGGCCATGACTTGGGGGTGAACATAGGCTCTGGAACAAATGGCTTTATGTGGAGTGACACTTACTAGCTATGCGACTTCAGACAAGTGATGAAAATAATTAAACCTGTTCCCTGGAGTTTTGCGGGCTCAAGTGAGCTCATTTGCATTAAGATGAGCATTCTCTGTTCTTATTATAAAGACATGCAGATTCGAGCCGCAGGGAGAACCTAATGCCAGTGAGGAATGTGTTTGGAGATTCTGCTAGGTGATGCTGCCCTATAGGGTTTCCCTTTCCTAGAGAAACAACTTGATTTTAGCCCTGGGATAGAGAATCACAATTTGGGGAACCAGAAACTATCAAGACTAACGATACTAATAAATGTTAACATTTATCTGGGGGCGCCTGGGTGGCTCAGCGGGTTAAATGTCAAACACCTAGTTTCAGCTCAGGTCTAGATCCTAGGGTTGTGAGTTCAAGCACTGCACTGGGCTCCATGCAAAGAGACTACGAAAGAAAGAAAGAAAGAAAGAAAGAAAGAAAGAAAGAAAGAAAGAAAGAAAGAAAGAAAGTTAACATGTATCAAGCTGCATGTCTGCGGTGCGCCAGGAGCTGTGCAAAGTTACACACTTGTTCTTAGCCCATCTTCAATGTGAGGTGAGGCCCACTTTATTATTTCTGGGTTTGTTTGTTTGTTTAAGATTTATTTGTCAGAGAGAGAGTGCACACACAAGCAGGGGGAGCAGCAGGCAGAGGGAGGAGCCGGCTCCCCGCTGAGCAAGGAGCCCGATTTGGGACTCGATCCCAGGACCCTGGGATCACGACCTGAGCCGAAGGCAGACCCTTAATGACTGAGCCACCCAGCCGCCCCTATTATCTCTACTATTTTTTAATAATGGTAAAACATAGCAAAACTTAGCACGTCAACCCTTTTTATTTTCTTTTTTAAAGATTTTATCTATTCATTTGAGAAAGAGAGAGAGCACAATAAAAGGGAAGGGCAGAGGGAGAGGAGAAGCCGACTCCCTGCTGAGCAGGGAGCCCAGGACCCCAAGATCATGACCTGAGCTGAAGGCAGACACTCAGCTGGCTGACCAACCCAGGGGCCCCAACTAGCTCACCACTTTTAAGGGCAGAGTCCAGTCATGTTGATGACAGGTTCAAAGTGGAGTTGCTTATGCTAATCCCATGTCACCAAATCCAGTCAACTCAATTACAGTTTCTGCTCTACCAGAGATGGAATTGTAAACCTGCCAGTCAGGAACCCCCTGACCAGCCTTGGGTAGGTGATCTGCCTTCTAAAACCCCTGACACCCCCTAAAGAAAAAGTAACCTTCTCATCACCTAGTATAACCTCCTTGTCCCTGCTCCCTTCCAACTATACAAGTCTTTCATAACCCTTCCTAGATGCTGGATTGGATGCCGCCTGATTCCTCAATCACTAAAGAACCAAGATCTTTGAAGTCTACTTGGTTAAATTTCCACATTGTACGTGCACATTGCTGTGCCAGCAATGTCCAGAACTCTTTTCATCTTGCAAAACTGAAACTCTCTACCCATTAAACTGCAACTCCTTCATGATCTCCGTTTTGTGGAAGAGGAAACTCAGAGGAGTTCTGATGTCGAGCCATGTGAAAATGTTGTTATCCAGTCATTTTTAACTTATGAACAAATGGCAATTTGGAATAATTCCACTTAAGAGCCCAAGCCGGTTATTAGAAGAGCCAGGTTTCAATCCTGACTGCAAAGTCCTGATGTAGTCCGTGGCAATAAGGCCGCTCCTACAGGGACGCCTGGGGACGGCACCAAGGCCACGGAACTAAGCTATGAAGAGAACCTACAGGAGACACATGGAAAGTAACTTGGACTTTTTCATTCTAAATTATTCTAGGGCAGAGCTACAGGATGAATCCAGGTTTGTAATACCTGACACTGATTCACTTTGGGGGAATCATTTTTTAAAAATGTGCAAATAGGGTATTTTCTGCATCTACTCTCCTTCAGTCTCATCTCTTGATATGACTTTATAGGTCCTTAGCCGCCGTGGATGCCGTCCTTGGAAACTGCAAGGCTGTATGGGCTTTGCAGGTCAACTTCATGGGCATGAAATACATCAGGAGACAGGAGAGTAGGGGAGTGAGCTGCACACCTATCACAGCCATGGGAGCATTCATGCATTCCCCTGGGGGGGTGGGGGGTGGGCAGCAGGGTGCACCTGGAGGCCCGCTGTCCTCCTGTGGCTCAGGCAATGGCCTCAGTGGGAACTCTACGTTCAGGGGCTGATCCCTGGGAGGCACCACACCCTCCAGAAAGTCCCTTTACCCATCTGTGTGTTTGATCAGTGGGTTTCCCCCTAACCCCTTCTCACCTGCCTGGCCTCACATTCTCTGTGCCCTCCCTCACTCCCTCATCACCTCTCAATACATCTCTGCTCCCTGAACGCTTCGGCACAGACTCAGGCTTCCTCTTCTCGTTACTTTCAGAAAATTCTGTAGGTGGAAAGAGATTTAATCAGTAATAATAAAGCTTTCTATTTTTAGAGCTCCTGCCTTCTGAGCAACCCGAAGGATGTCATAGTTATAACAGAATCAGTTAAAGGGTTGAAAGTGTCTTCCAAAGGTCTTCTCAGGAAGCCCCTGGCCTAGAGGAAAACTTTCTCGAAACCCACCTTGGACAGGTGCTAGCCTCCTTTAGTCTGACCCTGGCGGCGGCGGGGGGGGGTCCACCTCAGAAACTGTCCCCACCCCCAGCCAAGAACCCTTCTTCCCATCCCCCGCCTGGCCCCCTTTCCCCAGAATGGTTGCCAACAGACTGCAAATGTTCTCTCTCCCAGCCCTTAGCGGATCATCCGCCAATGTCTACAGCACCGATATGGTGATCCTTCTAAAATACAGCTGTGTTCATACTTGGAGAGCAAGGTTAGGTGTGCAGTGTTTGGGGAAGGCCATGGGGGTGAGGATTAGGGACAGTGTCACAAGTTGGGACTCAGAAGATCAGAGGAGGTCCCCGAAAAGAGTGGGGGGAAGGAGATGTGTCAGGCAAAGGGTATAGCCAACGCCCAGGCTGGCAGTCAGAAGTACGCGGAGGTTTGAGGCACAGCAAGTGAGGCAGAGGGAGGCCTGAGTGGGGAGGGAAGCAGAGTAGAGCTGTCAGGATGGAAGCCGGGGAGCTGTCCTGCCAGCAGTGGGCTGCTGGGCAGTGGGAGTCACAGCAGAGCTTAGGGCAGAGTTAAGTTGGAAGGTCCTGATCCCAAGAAGAGAGGAGGAGACAAGTGCCAGGGAGGGCGACATTAAGGAAAATACATCATGAGGCTCCCAATTCCTTAAACCCCAGCCCCCACCACACACACACTTAGCATCCCGTGTTGTCCCTTCCAGAGCGCAGACAATCCTCCCTGGTCACCTGTTGTCATGACTAAGCCTCAGGATAATCCGAGGGTCTCAGATTTGGAGTCAAAGCCTGGTTTCAAGTCGACCACCCAAGCGTTTGCCCCCGTCGAGGAGACCCGCCTTTCTTTACCGCTTAAATGTAACAGAGACAGCTCCTTTCTGATGTATGTGGAATGCTTCGCACCCACGGACAGCTGCCAGTCAGCGGGATTTTCCTATAAATGTTGCTGTTTCCTATAGGATTCTCTCTCTATTGCCCCAGAGCATCCAGGAGCCTCCTGTCCCCAGCCTTAGGCAGGTGTGGACAGGCTCTAGCTAACAGCACTACTCCCCTCCGGTGGGTTCTCTGGCCTGAGTCGGATGAGGCTGACCCTCTCAGAGTGGTTTAATGGGGACAGTGGTGTGTGTGTGTGTGTGTGTGTGTGTGTGCGTGCGTGCGTGCGTGTGTGTACACATACCCCTGTGTCTGTCAGTTCTGCAGAGGGTAAAGGGGGGAGAAAGAGGGATCAAG
Source organism: Neogale vison (assembly GCF_020171115.1). Lineage (NCBI taxonomy): Eukaryota > Metazoa > Chordata > Mammalia > Carnivora > Mustelidae > Neogale > Neogale vison. Next base: position 9,045,068 of record NC_058100.1, read on the forward strand.
AAAGCAAACGAATGCAAGACATGGAACCGAGTCCGGCAAGAACAGGGTTAAAGCCGATGAGCAGCAGGAGGTCTAAGGGAAGAGGTCAGGGTTCCCCTAGCTCAGTCCTCTTTGACTCCCATGGGTGCCATGGAGAGTGGAGCTGGCAGACTGCCACACCTTCTGGGCTCACAGTCCCACTCAGGCCTCTCAGGCCGGGGGCGGGGTGTCCCTCCCCTGCTGCGCTACCTCGAGGCTGGGGGCACCTAAGAGATTCTCCAGGGCTCGGGGCTGGGGCCGCGATGGCAGGGAACGGGTAAGTGCCCCAGCTTCCAGGGATCCGAGGTTTCCAGCGCTTCTGAGGACGGGCTCTGCAACCACATGCTTTTCCGTGACATCACTGTCAGTGACCTTTGGGGGCTGGCAGGGTGGGGTCCAAGGGGACGGGTACAGGCCATGATTCTTTGGTGGTCACAAAGCTCGGGATTGTGAGCCGCCCAGAGCTAGGCAGCCGCCTCAATGGGCACAATGTTCCTTGCTGGACTGGGAACGACTTCCCGGCCCTGGGATATTGGGAGACTATAGTAGACCTGTTGTCTCTGCTCCTTCGCTATATTAAAAAGCACATTGTTGAACACAGAGGCTGTGTGTGTGTGTGTGTGTGCGTGCGTGCGTGCGTGCGTGCACACATACGCGCACACACAGAAGTGTAAAGAGTCGCAGAAAATTGCATTTTGCTTTTAGAACGAATGATGATGATGTGAAGTGGAAAACTTGCCGCGCAGCCAGCAGAGAGAATTGTGTTTTTGCTTTTCAGAAGCCTCGGGAAGAAGAGGAGGGAGGAGGAGGAGGGGTAGGGGTAAGACGTCGCTGATGTTTCCAGCACACCAGATAGCGCTGGAGGAGATCAATATGCCCAATGAGGCCGAAGCTGATTACCGCCAACACAGCCGACTGCCCGGTGCGCACTTAAAGTAATAGCCTTAAACCCTCGACGGAGATAACTCAATGACCTTATTGATTTGGGATTTCAGCCCCCTGCCCCCAACAGACAACACACATGAACACTATTACAGACCCAAACAGAGTATTTTGCTTGTTTGCTTTGCTTCTTTTAAAAAAAAACTAATGTCATTGACATGACCTGCTCCACCAGCTTGGAAAATAAAGCCATACCTGTTTTTTTACACATGCATTTATCACCCAGCAACCCCCACCCCACCCCCCAGTCCAAATTGAAAGATGGCCTGTAGCATCTCTCCTGAGACCTCCTCCCTGCAAAACTAAAGAGCCCCAGCTGCTGTTTCAGCCCGAACCGGTCGGCGTAGAGAAATAATTGAGAAATCCGATCACCTCACCAGCAACCCCTTCCCCACCCGGCCAATTTTCTGCTGTTGTCACTTCTGCGTGTGCCACCCGGCACCGGTGCTGGAAGCTCGTCTCCCCTCGCAGACCGATGTCACCGCGGTGCCTGGCTCAACCAGACCTAGCTCAGGCAGCAGAGCTTCCTGAGGGTGAACAAACACTCACTTGCACGCCTCCCCACCATCCCAAAGCCGCGTCCTCCAAAGCAGGCTTGGCCAGAGGCTTCCCTGGGAGTCAGAAGCATCACTGCATAAAGTTGTTCCCCCTGGAGACCCCCGCGAACAGCAGAGCCATTAAGCCCATCATAAGCAACTTCAACGGTTGTTGAACCGGAAAGGACCTCGGACAGCATCCAGCCCTCTCTCCGCATTTTCCGTATGAGGCCCGGTAAGACTGGGTGGCTTTCCAGTGTCACATGCGGCCCAGGGAACGTGCTTTTGTGGGGGTGGAGGTGAGGGGAGGTTTGATCCCCGGAAGGCGTCAGGAGGCACATAACCATGTCCCTTCCTCACCGACCTCCCTCTCCACCAGAGTGCTCCCTGTGCCCATGCCTGGCCCCCTCGGCCAGCCCAGGGCACCCCGCTGGATGTCCACGGAGAAGTCCCCTATGTCCCACCTCCTGGAAGCCCCTTAGACCTGCGCCCGCCCAGAGAGCAACACCCTAGACTCTGCCTGTGATTAGCCTTTCCGGACCCTGTGATCCTGAGTTTTCAAACTCTCCCTGTTAACTGATTCCTTCCCACCAATTCAAACCTTTTGAGATTTAAAAAAAAAAAAAAAAAAATCCTTAGTTCCGACATTTCTCTTCACCCTCCCCACCTTCCCCTTCCTTCTCGCCTCTGCTTTTCCCTCTCCCTTGTGTTCTGTCCTTCATTTCTGTGCTCTCAACAGAAGTTGAAGCGAACCCTCCCTCCCCCCCTGCACATGCTCATGGCCATCTTCCAGGCACACGTGCGAGGTGAGGAAGGTCACAGCTTCCATAGTGTCCTGCAGGCCACCTGCGGGAATGTCCGGTGCTCACTAAGCACTGGGCGGGGGGGGGGGCACAGGAAGGACGGCAAAACCCGGCTGCTCTCCCCAGAGACGCCCATGGCCCTGCAGCTCTCTGGGGGTTCAGGTGGAAGTGGCCTAGACCTGTCCCACAGCCTTGAGGATTCTAGGTGTCTGGCTGCGGAGGCAGAGGACACCCCAAACCAGTTCATTAGAGAGACCTAGAGCATCTGTTCTGCTCCTTCAGATTAAGAGATCTCCAGCACCTGTCTCTCCCTGCCCCCCACTGGTCGGTCTCCTCCTGGAGTCTCTTTGCTGTGCGCATGCTCAGACCTTTGGCCGAGAAGCTGCTGGAAAACCCGATCTTCCAGACACTGAGACAGACCACATGCTATTTACTGCCGAAGGGAAAGAAAGGGAACCAAAATATACTGAACACCAACTAAGTGCCAGGCATTGTTCTAGAAGTTAGAGATAAGGCAGTGAGTAAGACTAAAGTGTTCCCTTATTCCCTGCCTGGGGGGAGGAGGGGCAGGGGGGGTTACATTCCAGGAGGGAAACTACACACATGGACACAAATATAATACCACAGATCTCAAGAAGTGTTGGGAAGGATTAACAGGGCTCTACATTTGTGACAACACCAGGGACTTCCTTGGGGGGGGGACTGTCTCTCTTAGAAGGCGACATCTAAGCTGAGCCCTGAACACGGGCCTTGCAGACAGAATTGGAGATGGAGTTTAAAGCCATGCTCGCAACAACGTTGTGATGGCTGTGTCACTGTCATCCACAACTTCCACACCAGGACACTGAGGCCCTGAGAGATGGAGTCACATGCCCAGTGGCAGGGCACAAACCGATGTGACAGGCAGCAAAGCCACGCTCTCTCTGTTCCGTTCCCCGCCTCCGGGGGACTTGTACCTTCCTTCCAATCACACAAAGCACCTGGCAGGCCTTGAAATCTGGGTCTGCAGATTCTTTCCGAGCCTTCTTTGGGATGGAGGGCCAGTCCTGGTAAAGTGTAAGTATTGAGCACCTACTGTGTGCTCTCTTTTCTCGAGGTTCTTGAAGACGAGCCAGGGCAGGGCCCCCAGCCTGGGCGCAGCGTGTGAAAGGAGCGCAGAGTAGGGGAGATGGCTGAGGTCAGAGTTCTCACCCAGGGAGCTCTGCTGGGAGCTGGCCCTCTCCCAGGACAGTCTGGCCAAGCAGACAGGAGGGGGCAGGTTGAAGCCAGGCGCCGCCCTGTGAGCGCAGGCAGGAAGCTGCCTCTTCCAGAAGAGACCTAGGGCCTGCAGGAGGCTGCCTGGAAAAGCTGCCAGAACTCTCCACGACCCGCCACTGCATGAGAAAGTGGAAACGTGGGTCCAAGACTCTGAATCAGTCCATCAGCTGACATTTTCTGAGTGATGAGGTACCGTGAGGACATTGCAAGAACACAAGACCACGATCTCAACCCTGCAAGACCTCCTTGCAGAGAAGTACTCAAGCTTATGAAACAATGAGAGAGCACTTGCACCAGGCTTCAGGCAGCACACTAAAAGCCACGTAGCCCGGACCGGTAAGGCTATAAGGGATGGCTTCCAGGAGGAGGCAGACCATATGTGTGCCAGGTCTGAAAGGTGGAGAGTCCGCCGCGTTGGCAGAGAGATGGTAATGGACATTTACCATTTACCAGAACACAGAGGAAGGCTAGTGGAGGACAGACAGTGAGGGCCCAGCATGGAACTGGGGAGGCCAGAATCCGTCAGGTCAGGGAAGAGTGACTCACGGAAGGTTCTTGAGCAAGACAGTCACAGGATAAAAGCAACACTTTCAAAATTATAGTAGTCATTCCTCACTTGCATGCAACATTTTGCAACATTCAGATCCGTCCACACATATCTCATTTGATGCTTACAAACATCTAGAGAGGGACAAAGTGACCACTGCCTTTTGGAGCTGAGGAAATGGATGAGAGACGTTTAAATGACTTGCTTGTGGTCACACATGTAAAGGAAGGAGCCCAGGGGCGCCTGGGTGGCTAAGTGGGTTAAGCCTCTGCCTTTGGCTCAGGTCATGATCTCAGCGTCCTGGGATCGAGTCCCACATCAGGCTCTCTGCTCAGCGAGGAGCCTGCTTCTGCCTCTCTCTCTACCTGTCTCTCCGCCCGCTTGTGATGTCTGTCTATCAAATAAATAAATAAAATCCTTTAAAAAAAAGATAAAGGAAGGAACCCAAACTGGAGTCCCACCCCTTGACCCAAGCATGGCGGGAAGCAGAGGACCATGGCAAGGGTATGGCTTTTGAAACAGACAGACTGAGTTCAATGCCAGTTCTGCCACCTACCAGTAAGCTGTGTGGCCCCAGGACAGATTATTAACCTCTCTGAGCCTCAGTTTTCTCATTTTTAAAATAAGAATAATCACACCTTAGAGAGAGACAGGTGTGTTGTAAGGTACACGGTAATGATAGTCCCTGGCAAGGCACAGATGTCCTACAGATACAAGCTTCCCTCCTCTTTCTCTACTGCTCCCCACTCAGGTTCTGGAACAACTGGCGTTATTAACCCAACTGCCCTCCATCCCTGACTGATGTCAGTGAAGCTCAAGGCAAGCGGTTCCCCCATCATGACCAAGCAGCACGGGTCCTGCTTTCCACAAAGCCACAGCCCCATCCCAAGACAAGCAAGGAATCCCCTCCGACAAGCCGTGTATGTGCATCTGAGAGCGACCACTGTGGGCTACGGCCGGACCCCAGACTTGAGAAACCATCTAGCACACTGCCACTCTTCCTTGAACAAGCCAGGCTTGGATCTGTTTTCTTTTCTTTTCTTTTTAACAGACAGGATTTGAAGTAACAGCCCACACAAATGACTTCCTAGAAATCTCACCCTTGACTTACCATTTGGAATAAAAGCAATTTTTTATCCTGGCAAAGCACTTTATTCTTTTTGGAACATTTTCATATACATTATTTCACTTGATCCAAAGAATGCTGAAAGGCAGACAGCAGGCTTTACTGTTCCCTTTGAACGGATGAGAAATCCGTAGCTTAGAGGTGGGGGCTGGGGGGGCCAGAGCTACCAATTCCCTGCGTGCAGTGCCCTCCCCTCGCTCTGTGCTCAACTCAAGAGTTCACATCCACCATAGACAAGCTCCGCTCTGATGCCCGAATTCCTCCGCCCTCCCATTCAGCTTCTGAATCATCCGAGATGCTCACGTGAGGCTCTTACAACTGGAGGGCATGATGGAGCAGTTTTGAAAACAGAACAGCTGCCTTGGACACATCCTACAAGTGGGCTGCACTCTCCACCACACAATCGGAGGTCCCTAACCCACCACCCTGCCCAGGAGCCCCTCCTTAGAGCTCCAACCGCCCCCTCCAACCCTCTCTCAACCCAAGGCCCTCAGAAAAGCAGAAGAATCCTCTGGAGTCAGCTCACCTAAGGGCTGAACTTCAGCTGGAGAATTTCTGTAAGTCAGTCCATTCCTGGAGCCCAACTTGGCAATCCTAAGGAGAAGCTAGGGCTGCCAACCCAGGCTGCTGATTGGCTCCTACGTACAGGAGACCCTCCCCCCAGTGGCAGACAGCAGCCAAGGATGAGAGCAAAAGACAAATTCTTCCCACCGACCACTGTGTGGTTCTAGGCTCGTAGGATCTCTCAGTGATCGTACGGATGAAGTCCTCTGCCTTCACTAGGCCTATGTTCTAGTGAGGGGAGACGGAAAAGCAAAACTGAGGCACCTCAATCCATAAATGAAGAGGCAGTCTAGGCGCTACATGTTATTTGAGAAAAGAGTATTGTAGCTTAATGTGGATGAAGCGCACTGGGCAAAGACGGGGGCGTGCGGGTTACTGTAATACTATAATTGTAAATACGATTGTTTAAGCTTTGTTGAGAAGTGGACATTTAAGCAAAGATCCAAAGGAAGAGGGGAGTTGGCATGTGGCTCTCCGGAGAAAAGACTTTCCGTACAGAGGGGACACCAGAGCAAAGGCCCTCGGGAATAGGGAGGAGGCCACGGTCGCTAGAGTAAAGGACACATGGGGAGAATCGTAGGAGTTGAAGTCACAGAGGGAACGGGGCCGGGTCCTACAGTCGCCAAGGGTTTTCTAGGAGATTGTAAGGATTCTAACTTCTACTCTGAGTAGAATGGGGGCATCTGGAGATTGTTAAGTGAAGGACTGACATGACTTAACTTTTAACAGCAGCATCACTCTGGCTGCCCTACTGGGGACAGGAGGTACGGGAGGGGGCCATTGGGGACGGCTGTGAGACCAGTTAGGAGGCTGCTACAGAAATCCAGGTGACAGATTGTAGAGTTTCAAACCAGAGCAACAATGGAGATGCTAAGAAGTGGTCAGCCCCAGCCATATTGGAAAGGTAGAGCCAACAGGACGCACGGAGAGGTTGGGTGGAGGGACAGGGCAGTGAGAGGAGGAGGTAGGGCAACTCGCAGGGTCTGGGCCTGAGTAGCTGGAAGAATGGAAGTGCCATCACCTGAGACAGGCAGGACTGCAGGGGAGCAGATGGGCGTGGGAGACGAAGGGTTCAGGTTTGGATGCCCACTGGGTGTCCAATGGAGATGTCAAGGTAGTGTGCCTCAGGTCAGCTGTTGTATCCTCGCTGATGACTGCCTGGGCACAGAAGCACAGCCCAGCCCCCAGAGTCTATGGCCCACGAAGAGGGCTTACTCACAAGCCTCATGCTGTAATCCCTGGGTACCCAGATTTCCAGACCTTGCCCCAAGGGCCACTCTCTATCCACAGGCAGATCTGAAGGCTCCGAGGCTCGTAGCATAGAAAGCAGGCTCAGAGAAGCATTTTCAGACCAAAGCTAATGGTGTCTGGGAAATCAGCACGATGTCCTCTCTGTCTAGAACAGCTCTATCCAATAGAACTTTCTACAGTGACGGAAATGTTCTGTATCTTCCCAGTCCAATATGATAGCCACTAGCCAAGGGTGGTTTCTGAGCACTTGAAATGTGGCCAGGACAACTGAAAAACTAAGTTTTTTATTCTGTTTAATTTTAAGTAATTTAAATCCAAGCAGCCACATGTAGCTAGGGGCTACCATATTGGATACCATAGTACTAGGTGGTCCTAACCACACCACACCATCCAGCAAAACTGTGTTCGTCCTTCAAGACCTCGTTCCGAGGTCTCTAACCTTCCTTCTATTCATGCAAAGATAGACACCCTTTCAGTACTCCATAGTGTTTCATACCTGTTTCTAGTAGCTCGGTGTGCAAGAATGATTTGGTGGCACGTCTACTCCCCAGTAGACTGTGAACTTCTTGCAGATGGGGATTGTGACTTTCTCATTTCTGTAGCACATGGACCTGGCAAAAAGAACAGTAAGTAATTGTTGAATGGATAGATGAATGAACAAGTAGAGGTTTCACACTTACGCCCAATCCTTGTTTCTTATTTCTAAGTGGAGAGGAGTGTAGGTGAGGTCAGAGATGGGACCAAAAGCCATTCATTCAATGTCCTCAGTAGCCCCCACCTTCCTCTCCCCTGGCAAAGCAAGGGACAGAAATGAGATGAGGACCAGGTTCAGAGCCCACTGTCCCCATCTTATTAGAATAAACACCGATGAGGGAATTTCTAACTCGGAAGCCAAAAGAGGGGAAGATAATTTTTTTAAACATAAGCATGACAAAATCATTTTTAGTTAATAAGGGGGTGCATTTTACCCAGGCATTTATGTCTACAAAAACTAAACGAGTCTCTGCTTTCTTTTACTGTCAAAAGTCATATTTGTTGCTTGTTCTCTAAATAAGCGAGCTGGCCGTATCTGTGGCTAACTTCAGTGGTTCAAGCTGCAGCCCCAGGATGAGGAAACCCCATGATGATCGCTCCCTGCAACTCTAGGTCTGGGTCACTGAGGGGCTTACAAAGTTTCCTTAGTGCTAACTGCAGGCCTGAGCTTCTCGGAGTATATGATTTTCCTTGAAAGTCTCATTGCTTTCTTCAAATAGTGTGTATTTCTACGCAGAAGGCATTGAGCTGAGGGTCGTGGAGGGCACAACATGGTCCCTGTCCATAAGAAGCTAGTACTCTAGGTAAGAATGATAAGAAAAGTGATCGTGTTTAAGGAAAAAACAGGGTTAAGGGCTTTGATATAACTCTTAGTTTGGGAAATACTAATTTTTTCATAGATCAGACATTGACCGGTCTCCAGATAACCAAATTAAGCCTTGAAAGAGGTAAGAATGGGAAGGGGTGGGGGGAAGAGGGACTTGGAAAAGGAGCAATAAAATGGAGACAGACAGAGGGACAGGAAGAGAGGAAGGGAGAGAGAGGAGGGAGGAGGAGGGAGTTTGGGCCCGAGATGCCTCTGGCTGTGGTGATTTCTTCTGTTCCAAACAGCTGGCTGGGTGTATGGGGTTTTGGATGAGTCACCACGTAGGAGGGGTGCTGAGGGAAGAAAAGAGGAAGGCACAGGAGATGGGAACCCCCTTCAGTCCCCTCAGGGTGGAGCTCTGGCGTTCTGTCTCATGGCCTCACCCAGGCCATCCGGCGGCAGAGCCTTCAGTGCTCAGAAGCCATTTTATGAGGTGGTTATGAAAGGTCCCCTCCCACCGGAGAGGCCCAGGGCTTTACCCCAGGACCCAGGGACTTCAGTGTCCTTGTTCACAATCCTGAACAGCCTCATGTCAAGGATCTCTTAAAAAGGAGTGGTATTCAGCTGTCAAAAGGGAGGTGTGAGCTTCAGTCTTCCCCCCAGAAGAGGAAGGAAGGGGGAGGGACAGGCAGGCTTGACCTTGAACGCTGACTCCCAGATGGGAGCTGGATTGCGAAGCCCCCCATGGCCCCTGCGATCACTCACTCCTCGAAGGCTCTGTGAGGGCCTGGCCCTTGTGGCCTGAGCTCCGTCTGCCTCCCAGCAAATCCCTATATTGAAGTCCTAAGCCCAGCACCTCAGGATGTGACCGTGGAGAGGCAGCCTTTAAAGAGATGATGACGTTAAATTGAGAGTGGGGGGGAGGGGCATAGTCCAATCTGACCCGCGCCCTCAGGAGAGAGGAAAGGGGGACCCGCGGATGCATATGTCCAGAGGGATGGCCCCACAAAGATGGAGCCAGGGGACGGCCACTGGCAAGCCCAGCAGAATCCTCAGGGGAACCAACCCTGTCAGCACCTCGAGCTTGGACTCCAGGCTCCAGAACCGAGAGAAAATGGATTCCTGCTGTTTGAGCCACCCAGTCTGTGGTATTCTGCCATGGTGGCCCTGGCAAACGCATACAGTGGGGACAGGAGCTCATCACGGGGCCTGAGCGGTCCTGGGAGCTTCTCGGCTCATGGGGCACATGGCCGGCCACCATCGCGCTGTGGTCCCTCCACCAGCCCAGACCCCAGATGGCCACTGCGAGGACCTAGTGTTCAAGTTTTTCCCACGTGCCAGATACCATGCTGGGTTGCCTTCTTATCCATCACCTCACATAGCCTTACTGTATAGCTGAGGCTTAAAGGAGTGAACTTCCCTAAGGTCACCCAACTAGGACCTGCTGGACACAGGGCTGAAGCCCAGGCTCTCTGATTCCGGGGGCACCATCCCCTCCGCCACACCTGCAAGGGGCTCCCTGGAGCTTTTAGACAGTGCCCGCCACTCTCTCTTTCCAAAGTCCCAAAACTTGGTCGCTCCTAACCCCTCAGTGGGGTTTCTGTGTCAGTCCTGTGATATAGAGAAGAGAAATATTTATTAAGTCCTAATTCTACTCTTACTGAAATTCCTTAAAAAAAAAAAAAAGATGTTATTGGGGCGCCTGGGTGGCTCAGTGGGTTGAAGCCTCTGCCTTCGGCTCAGGTCATGATCCCAGGCTCCTGGAATCGAGCCCCACATCAGGCTCTCTGCTCAGCAGGGAGCCTGCTTCCCTTCCTCTCCCTCTGCGCCTGCCTTTCTGCCTACTTGTGATCTCTGTCTGTAAAATAAATTTAAAAAAAAAAAAACTTAAAAAAAAAGATTTTATTTATTTCTGAGAGAGGGGAAGAGAGAGAGCATGAGAGGGGAGGGGGTCAGAGGGAGAAGCAGACTCCCTGCTGAGCAGGGAACCCGACTGCATGACTCCATCCTAGGACTTTGGGATCATGACCTGAAGGCAGTCGCTTAACCAGCTGAGCCACCCAGGTCCCCCTTTACTGAACTTTCCAGACCAAACCCTTCTCTGACCACCTTACAGGATTTAGTAGCTAGTTAAGAACCATCTACTACCACAAAGATATCAGCAAGGAGTCATTCAAGAAAATATTACAGTGGACCCTTGTGTGGTGTAGGGGTTAGGGGAGCTGACCACCCCACCCCACAGTTTAAAATTCCACATAGAAGTTTTGATCCCCCCAAAACATAACCACTAACAGCCTACTATTGACCAGAAGCCTTACCAATCACAGTCCTGTGCTGTTTTTAATCAAAACAAATCCACAAATGTCGTGGACACACGCAGTCCAAAGCCGTGCTGTTCAATAGTCAACCGCATTGCTTTCTGGACAGTCGGCTACTTTGTTCTCCTCGGCCAAGTCTGCCAAGCCCAACACAGCCTGGAGCCGCTTGTCAATATCTATTTTTAATGGGATGTATTTATAATTGGATGTATTTATAACCTCTTCTTCATGGGCACTTGTTTTCCTTCTGGAATCACAGAGGCATTTTAATAGATTGACTTTGACAGCAAAGAAGGGACTAGAAGCTGGTCCCACCCACTCCTGGGCCAGGTGCTTGCTGCTCTCAGTAAAGAAAGGGACCTCACCACCAAGCACCCATACTGACTTCTACAAGGGACAGATCACTCCTGGGAGGGACAGAGTGCATTGGCTGAAAGGTGTAGTCAGTGCTGAAAGAACCCTCGGACGGCCATCCTAGGATGGAATCCAGCTTGACGAATCCTCTCTGTGTCTGTTACCAGCCAAGCACAGATTTGCTGTTCGGATATAGCGTTCTTAGCAAAATCACACCATCGCCAAAACTGGGAAATCTTAGCAATGGTGTGATGGATTCCCTTCCCTTAGAGGGGAGGGATGGGATGCCTGGACAGGGAAAGCAACTCGTCCCAGGTCAAGCAGGCTCTTCCTGAGTCTTGGGCCAGTGGTCCCGATGTCCTATGTAGCTGTCAAGACCCCAAGAATATCTTGTCCAGGTTGGACATGTCCACCGCACTGTGAAAGCCACGTGCACATCTGGAAAGGATCCACAGAAAAATAACCCACGTTGACAAGGGATGGATAATCAATGTTTAAATTAAGTAGCAAAGAGTCCAGCTGGATGTAAGGAAGCACTTTTTAGCTGCCAGGGCGATAAAATACCAAAATGAGCCAATTGAAGGAAAGCATGCTGAGGAATGTTCCCACAGATAAGAGATAAGCATCTATCTTTGATCTCTGAAGGGTCACCTGCCCCCAAACGGGGAGCTGCAGCAAAGATTCTCTCCATCCCCACCAGTTCTATTAGAATCCACTTGGGGTTCCAAGCACCTTCTGGAAGACTCTGGCCAAGCAAATTGCTGTTGCCAAGGTTTGCATCACTGACTCTATAATTTGTTGAAATTACCTAAGACCACTTCTTTGCCCTCTTGTTTTTTTAATTTCAGAAAGCCTCTATATTAAATGCCTTTGTGAGGGGCCACAGCAGAATCTGGAATATCTGTATCTCTGGCTTTGGGAATTTTTTTTTTTTTTTTTTTTTTTTTTGCCAGAAGTGACATGCTGAGGGATTAGAATCTTGGCAGTAACTACAGGTCCAGGCAAGCAAAAGGTCAAGTGCAGGGCGAAGCTGGTTGACAGACACCATAGATCTCGACAGGCAGGGTCCTGGAGATCAAAGCGGCATTATCAAGTACAGGTGAACTCTGACCTTAGTGCAGAAAGGCCATTTGCTTTCTATCCTTTTTGCATACTCTAAATATAGGTCGCCTGAAGTTCAGGATGCACATCAGCAGCAAATGAGGTCAGAGGCTTGACAACAGCAGGGTGGGGAGAAGCCAGGATGACCTTGCAAGAGGCGGCTGCTGTTCCTCTCCCCTTGCCTGTGGGACCACATTAACACCCCAAAGGCACCCTGAGTACATCTAGAAGGAAAGTTAGTGGCCTTCAAGCAGCATCCACCCACAGTAATGAGATCCCCTGGTGTCTTCAGGAATGGAGAAAACGCCACACCCCCGGGTTATAAAGGGATCCATCCTCCTTCCGATCTCTTCGAATGTCACCCCTGTGATGTCCCTAAATAAATCTCGTCAGTTCTCTCCCATGCTCCTCCTGGAACCCAGTCCAGTCTTGGGTTCTCACTGAGGTTGGACGACGGTGAGAGCCCCCTACTGGTGCACCTGCCTCCCTTGGCAAACACTAGCATTGGCCAACCAGCCTGCTCCGGTCTGAACGAATCTCTGTAGCTTCCAACGTAAGAGGAAAAGCCTCCTTCGTCTCCTAAATTTCTCCAGTGGCATTTCCCACCCCCCACCCCGCCACCAGCGCCCAAGTCCCATCCCTATGGCTAGGGAAAAATGAAAACGGCCATTTCCAAAACAACAGTGGAATGCTATGCGGCTAGTTAGCGTCAACGCCAACTTATCTGGCGCCGCTATTCCGCACCAAGTTGCTTTGCTTTGCTGTGGTTTTACCGTGAATTAAAAGCACAATGCAAAATATAAGTTTACAAGGCACCTTTAAGGAATGGATTTTATTTTAAGGCAAGCTGTGATCTCACCCGGACTGCGCCCATGTGTTTCCTCCACGATCCTCTGACAGGTGTGAACACCCTAGTTTGGGGCCAGCCGGACCCAACGCGGGCTCCTTAGAAGCTCCAGCCCCTGTTGCCAGAAGCCGCGTGCAGTATCCTAGAAGGGCGCCTCGCACGTGGTAGCCATTCAGTTAAGTGTTTCTCAGTTTTAACAGAACGAGCAAACGTACAAATGAACGAACGACGTGCCGGCATTGTGTGTGTTGCCGCCAGAAGCTCCAGCTGGGGTGAGCCTCGGAGGCAGAGCCCCACAAGACGAGGCAGTGGTTATAAACTTCTGGAATAGCCAGAATCAGGGGTTACCCACCCCTTCCCTTTCGTTTACCCCGTTTCAAAATGTAGACTCTGTCACTTACACCTCCTCACCCCCTTGGATCCGTTGTGAATGACTTAGTACTCGAGGCTGCGGGCGACCGGAACTCCGCTGGAGTTTGCTTACACAGAAAGGGTCCCTGTGCGTCGCTGTGTCCTTCTCAAGAAGTTCACAGTTTCTGTCAGGCGCCCTCCCCACACACGCTTGTCTGACCGGCCCCCAGCCCAGGGATGCTCCCGGCTCCCCGTGATACTTGCCATTCCTGTAAGCTGCATCTTTCCTGGTCAGTTTCGCTAAATGCTGCCTGTATCATAGGAGCAGCCTCTTTACATCCTACGCAGCCATCTGGTGTGGGCATGCCGTCAAGTTCCTGCTGGGACCTGGACCCACATACCCACCCTGGTCTCCTTTCTGACCCAAAGTCAACAAGCAAAAAGTCCCCGGGAGGTGTTTCTAACCACAGTTTCCTGGCATATAGCACTTGTCCAGTAAATATATATTAGATTAAATCATAAAATCGTATCAACAATATAACTAATCTCCATCTTTTCCAATGACAAGGGCCTAGATAATCTCCCCTAAGCTCAAAAGTTGGGATGAGAAAATGCAAGATTTTAATAAATAAGAATCTCATTGTAAATTGGTAAGCTATCCATTTCTTGCGAGAACCATCGTTCTCCACCTTGGCTGCATAACAAAAAAGTATTATGCCCAGAGTATTTTTATAGTAATCCCTGGGCCCAACCCCCCAATTCTGATTTAATTAGTCTGGAGTGGCTCCCAGACACCAGCAATTTTTTAAAGCTTCCCAAGTGGTTCTAAAGGGCATCTAGGGTTGCAAATCACCTTTCTTGGCAGCGCCCACCTCCTCCTTCCCAGGGCTGATGAATCTCTGCTCTAGCCATCATGAGGCTGCAAAGGGGAAGGGGAAAAACTGTACGGTCAGCTGGAGGAGAAAATACCGAGGGAGTATTTAAAAAATATTTTCCCTCTTACACATAAATTTGTTGAATAAGTAAAATGAATGGAATTGCTCTAGCACTAAGGTCTCAGTGAAAAACGCAGAGCTCAGAGCCCTGTTTTAGGGACAACCCAGGCTGCCCGTGAGAGTCATTGAGGAGACGCGGAAGTGTTCACACTCTAGCCCCACCCCAGACCGGCTGCATCAGAGCTTCTGAGGTGGGCCCAGGTGACAGTATTTTTTTTTTAATCCCCCAGATGCGTCTAATGTGGCCTGAGTTAAAGACCATTAGTCTAAATAAGGCAATTTCTTTAAACACCTTAAAAACTACATCATAGATTTGTCCATTCATTTTTTTTTTAATTTTATTTATATATTTAGAGAGAGAGAGCGCGCGCACACAAGCAGGGGTCAGGAGAGAGGGAGAATCTCCAACCGACCCCACGCTGAGCGCAGAACCCAACACAGGGCTTAGTCTCTTGACCCTGAGATCATGACCTGAGCCGAAAGCACCCAAAAAGAAATTCAGGTTTTTTCAGAGACCAGAACACCTTGACATCTTGTTTAAATGTGCTTAGTTGGTGGGGTGCCTGGGTGGCTTGGCTGTGAAGCGTCCGCCTTCGGCTCAGGTCCTGATGGGACGGAGATCCACATCCGGCTCTGCTGGGCAGGAAGCCTGCGTCTCCCTCTCCCTCTGCTGCTCCCCTATTCGTGTTCCTCCCTCGCCGTGTCTCTCTGTCAGAGAGATGTTTAAAAACATCTTTTTAAAAAATGTCTAAAAAAATAAATATGCTCGGGTGGTATTGCTGGTAAGTCCAGCTAAGAATATTAGTTGCCAGGTGGCTGCGCAGAAACCAGTGAGCTTCCACGGCTGGCTGTCATTCGCTTGGTAACCAGACGTCCGTAGGGCAGTGCTGGCCTGGGTGTTTGGATGTGTCCTTTGCCAAAGAGCCACAGCTCTCCCGGACACATGCTCCCAGATGCAGGGAGATCTGTGGAAACTGCGTCTCTGGTAGATCTACCTGCCACCAGCGAGAGCTTCACAGAGAGTGTTTGCCGTCAACGAGGTAATCAAAGGAGCGTGCGAGGTTTCGGGAGGAGAAACAGAGGGCCCGGCGACGGGAAGGAGGCAAAGGGGCCCACGCGCAGCGCACTGGCCCCGGACACAACGAACTCACACCCGCCCGAGTCTCACGTGGAAAAGCCTCAGTGTCGTGGTGACTCATCACCGCTGGCCTTAAAGGAAATCCTTTTCCTAAAGGTACTTGGTAAACCTACATTCTGAAGTATGCTCTTCATTTATGGCAAAACTACAAAAAAGGGGGGGGAGAGAGAAGCTATTTAATGTGGCAGAAGAGGGGCTAAAGGAGAGTCTGGTCTGGACACTTAATTTCTTCGTATGTCAGATTCGACTAGTGTGGGGCTTCTCAACCCTGGCCGCCCAGCGGAATACCTGGTGAGGGCATTAAAACATACCGATGGGGAGAGGGCGCCTGGGTGGCTCAGTGGGTTAAGCCGCTGCCTTCGGCTCAGGTCATGATCTCAGGGTCCTGGGATCGAGGCCCACATCGGGCTCTCTGCTCAGCAGGGAGCCTGCTTCCCTCTCTCTCTGTCTGCCTCTCCATCTACTTGTGATTTCTCTCTGTCAAATAAATAAATAAAATCTTTAAAAAACATACCGATGGGGAGGGCGGAGCAGACATTCTGATATGATTTTCCTGGAATGCGGCCCAGGCATCAAGATTTCTAGAATATCCCCCAAGGGAGTCCATTATGGGACCATCCAGAAGCAGGGCAGTGGCTGTTCTTGGCCCTCCCTCTTCAGCCCGAGTCTTCTCACCCCACCCCTTCTGGAAGCTAGGCGCCTAGCTTCTAGAAGTCCGTGAGCAATTAGAAGATGGATGTAATCAGTGATTGATACATCCCAGAAGCTCACTCAAAGCTACCTACTTTGCCTCATAAGAAGATTACCATTTCTTTTCCTTTTTTTTTTTTTTTAAGAAATGCATCCTTCAACCAAGCCCAAAAATGACATCATCTTTGAAGTAGGTTCCTCCACATGCTGTGTCTCTACCTTCTCTCCGTGGTCTGAGCAGATGTCCAGGGGCCCTTCCCATACCCGACCTCAGCGCACATAAAGAAAGAAAGAACTGCCAGGGTGAAAAAGGGTGTTTTCCGTGTGTCACAGAGAATGTTCTAGAGCCCTCTTCCACCCTTCCCAGTGTCCTTTAGGCATCTGGGCTGCGGGCCCATGTACATTTTCACAGTTGGCCTTCAAGGACGGATTCCCAATTCAGTTTGGATCTTTTGCCAGGAGGCCCCACCCAAGGCCCATTTTCCCATGTGCTGGCTGAACCACCAGCGTGGAAAAATATGAAATTCCAGAGCTGGAGCTTCTCCAGCCAGTGTCATGGCAAGAGAAGGGAGTCCGTGTCAGCCTCCCAGGGTCCGGGAGCTCCCACAGCCAGGGCGCCATCCTGGAAGCCACGGTGGGTGGCTCCAGCCCTTCATTTCACACTATCGACTCCCTGATTCCAGCTGCGGAGAACAAACCAAAAAAAAAAAAAAAAAGAGAGAGAGAGAAAAGAAAAAAGGAAGAAATCCAAGGAAGCACTCATTCAAGGCGAGATTCAAAAAACAGAGGTGGTTAAGTAGAAGTTCTAAACCAAACCAAACTTCTGGACACCCCGGTAAACTACAAAACTAAAACCACGATCCATGTAGTTATGTCCAGACACTGGTCGGTAAATCTCCAGGTTTGTAGACTGAATCGTCCAGCTCATTGCTTCGACCTACACCTCTCTACGGAGACCAAGTTCCTGTATATTAAAACGTATATTAAAACTGATAAATGCTTGCTTTCCCACCTGAAAGCGGAAAAGACACTGGGAAACCACATCTGGCAAGAAGTTTGATCTTTGGCTTAAGAGAGGAGATGGGTTTCAGCGGGGTGAATTTTGTAGGCTGGAGAATGATTTTTCAAGTTGCTCGAGCCTTATAAAATTTCCAGTTTCCATCAGGATTGTCTCAGTGTGGGAAAGAATGAGGAGGGCCACCCAGATCTTTATTTGGGAGTTGCCTGGAGTTTCTACTTGCCCACAGAACTCCCCATTTTCAAGATAAAAATCCTTCTTAATGAGGACATTGTCTTGAGTTTTTGTCCTTATTCATCATTAAACTTGTCCGGATCTTTCACTCCAGAAGTAGAGACAAGATGGAGGCAGAATGCCTGGGGAAAGGTCAGGGACAGATTTAAACATGTCTCACTAAGCAAGTCAGCCCGTGTCCCTGCTATCAAGCTACGAGGCCAGCTGTCACCCACTATATCCTTACCCTGGCCGCGCCCGTCCTCTGTCCAGGGAAGATGTCCGGAGGAACCTCTAGCCCTGCGGAATGGTGAGCAAGCATTACTTCCCGTGTAGGCCTCCCAGGTACCCCAGGATCCGGAATGACCCCTGGAGCTCTTGAGGCCAGGAATGGGCACAGGGACTCATTTGGGGAACATAGGCTGGTGAGGTCACAGTCCAGACTGGAATGTTGGTGCCTGCAGACACCCTGCCCTTGGCACCGTCTGACAGTAGAGCTCACTGGTGAAGACGGTGGGGTTGATGCCAGACTAACCTTGGTCTGCTTCCTAAGGCCTCTGTTCTCTCAAGGGAGACCTTGAGCAACTCTCTGACCCTCGGTTTCTTCCTCTGTAAAATGAAGAAAGGCCACTTACTTGATAAGGTGATGGTGAGGATTAAGGCAGCGCAAACATTGAAACACAAATGGCTGTCAAGGAATTAGAGTTATTTTGACCATCCTTTATAGGTGCCTAGAATAATGCAGCTGTAATCGAACCTGTCCCCCTAACAGAGATGTCCCCAGAGCCTTAGTTTGTGGATTGACTTAATTTTTTTTCCACCGAGCAATCTCTGCACTTTGAATTATACGCCAAAGTGGGTGCGTGGCACAAAGCCGGGGCGTCAGCTCAAGCCAACATGGAAATTGCCTGAAAAACAAGTGAGAGGCACAGCCTCAAATGGCACAGAAGCCTGATTCCTACTACTAGCAAGGCAAGGTCAGCGTGGCTCTAGGAGACATCCTCACTAAGGATATTCTAAAAGAAAACCAGCCTTATAACTTTCAGATACAAACTAAAAGTGACATCAGGTTAAGGAAATGTCATGCAATCATTTTTTCAGAGGTCGAGTTAGGAGTCACATTGAACTTGGGATTAGCACATCAACTCTGAAGACATGAGGGCTGGGGCGCCTGGGTGGCTCCGTGGGTTAAGTGTTTGCCTTCAGTCCAGATCATGATCCCAGGGTTCTGGTTTCGGGCTCCACGTCAGGATCCCTGCTCAGCGGGGCGTCTGCTTCTCTCCCACTCTCTCCCTTCCTTTGCCCCACCTCCCCCAACCTGTTCTTATGCTCGCTTGCTCTCTCTCAAATAAATAAAACCTTAAAAAAAAAAAAACATGAGGGCTTACAACATGTTAGCATGGCTTGAGAAAGGCATACAATATTTTAAAGCTTTTAAAAAACACTGTTGATGATATGTTTGCACCTCTGAAGTTCTTTCTACCTAAATGGAATAAAGATGAACTCCAGTGACCAACGCAATGACCAATCACCTTCACACCTTCATGGGAACTGGGGAGAGTGCCCCTGCCTTCCTTCAAGGACTGAGATGGGGCCCGGAACGCATTTAGCCCAGCACCTTGGGTCATGGTAAGTGTTCCCAGTCAAGGAACCAAAGAGCAAGCCACGGATTTGCCACGGACGCTGTGGGCCTCCAGAACCAACAGACCTGGGCTGGGAAATGATGTGAATTGATTCCTTCTCTATGAAGGTAAGTCTCGTGCCAACAGGGGAAGATAGAGATTGCAACTTAGAAAGCCGGCAGGAGACAGCCCAGGAGTAAAGCAGGGAAAGGCTGCTCATTATTTGGTGGGGAGCAGAACCTCCACCCACTTCACTGCAAACATCTTTCCTTGCAATGGCTATGCTCAGAGCTGGTCAGGTGCCACCAGGACCCTGCGGGCCCCACGGTCCATCTGGAGAGAAGCTTTGGGCGGGGGGGGGGGCGGTGAGGAAGGGACTTCTGTTAACTCTTCAGCGCAGACTCGGCTGGAGAGCAGTCGGGTTTTGTTTTGTTTTTTCTTTTTAAAGATGTTATTTATTTATTTGATAGAGAAAGAGAGATAACGAGAGAAGAAGCACAAGGAGTGGGAGTGGGAGAGGGAGAAGTAAACTCCCAGCTGAGCAGGGAACCCAGCGTGGGGCTTGATCCCAGGACCCTGGGATCATGACCTGGCTTGAAGGGAGATGCTTAACCGACTGAGGCATGCAGGAGCCCTGAGAACTGTGGTGTTTAAAGACAGAGCCAGAAATCAGAAGCCGTTTTTCTCCCCAGTAAGAAACAGGCCTTCATATGTCCCAGAAATTCCCAGGACATGGGCATTCTGATGGATAAGAACAGGAGATGGCCCGTGAGAGTTCCCAGATTATGTACCCACTGTGCTATGAAAGCCCATCATCACCTTGACTTACGCCTTTTGGGTTTTGGTTTTTGTTTTTGTTTGCCTCTGAAATATACCTGGCGGATTATGTGTAGAAGCTGAGTTTCAGAAGAAGGGCTCGAGATACTCAGGGTAAAGGACAGGATGACCAACGGTCCTGGTTTGCTCAGGACTATCTGAGTTTTAGCATGAAAAGTCCCTCCTCTTGGAAGCCCCTCAGCCCCATGCAAATCAGGACAGCTGGTCGTCCTAAAGAACTATTATAAAATACTGCAAAAAGACTGCGATTCGGGATGGATCAAGTTCATGGCAGACAGAGATAATACATAGTGAAAATGACGTGACAATTTTTCCTCAATATAAGTTTAGGGTGCCAGACACAAGGACTCAGATAATGCACATTTCCTCTAATAAAGACCACCATGTTGACCATGAAAGCCAGGGATCAGGAAACTTGGAAAAATAGTAACAGCGAGAATGCACATATCGGGCACTCACCATATGCTGGGCACAGTTCGAAAGCTTGGCGTAAATTAAATCACTTAACATAAATTAAATCCTCAACAGCTGTATGATAATCTTCTGCATTTTACAGATTAAAAAAATGGAGACACAGACATCACATAGACAAGAAATGTACATGATAGAATTGGAGTTTGAAACCAGGCAGCCTGGGGCCAAAAGTCCATGCTTTCCAACCGTTCCCGTATGTATCTGTAACAACTCGTGTTTCCTGAGCGGCAGCTACGGGCCCGTCATGGTGCCAAGTAAGGATGCTCTCCGTAGAGCAGCTCCTATAACCCACGCAACAGTCTGTCCGGGTTAGGGACTTTATTCACTCTTTCAAGTACTATTTTTCTGAGCTGATGTTTGTTCAGGAACTGCAATATTATTTCACAGGGGAAGGAGGATGAGGGTTTGGGCCAAAGGAATGGCAGCGAACATGGAAGATGGAAGTCAGAGGCCGGACTTGGGACAAATGTCTGAAGTGAAAACATGGAGAAAACAGAACTCAGGATTGCTTGAACATGGGGAATGCGGGAGCAAAGTCAAGGATGACTCCGAGATGGTTTTACTCGAGGGACCGGGAGGGTGGTCATGCATCCGCCAAAAACAAGACCAGAACAAGTTCTGCTTCAGGGGGAAGATAATGAGTTCAGACTGGGACAGGTTACGTTTTGGCTACTATGGGGCATTGCATGTAGATGTGGCTAGAAAGTTCCGGAAACATGTCTGGAGCTTGGTCTCGATGGCTGGGAGTCAGTATCCTAGACTTAGTGATTAAAGTCCCAGGTGTAAATACCCAGAGAAGAGAAGATGACAAATGATAGAGGCCTAAGAAATGTCAACATTTCAGGGGTGAGCAGAGGAGAGCCTGCCAAGGAGGTCGTGAAAATTCGAGAGAGGTGGGGAGAAAACCAGGAGACAGTGTTTGTCTGGAAACCAAGGGAGGGACCGGTGATGGCAGAAGGACCAGTGCTACAGCAGACAAACAGGAGGACGGTTAGAACCGCTCATCGGGACCAGGGTCTATCCTGGGACTGAAGACGTGGGCCAGAACGTGATCAGACAGCAGCAAGGGAAACTGGGTTCCAACTCAGCCCGATCCTGAACTTGGTCTCCTTAACGTCCCTCAGCCAGGAATGAAATCAACCTCAAAGCTTGGGGTTAAGGATAGGCCTGTCCCTGGGAAGCTGGGGACTCCTGCTGCTGAGTCTGAAACCTAAAGGAGCGGCCACTGTGTTCGACACATTTATTCTCAACTGCTTTTGCAGGCCAGAGATTAGCCCTAAAGAGCCACCAAAACAAAACCCAACTCAGAAGCAAACAGATTTTTTTTTTTCTTTTCCATAAACCCTTTCCTTCCCTAGCAGAAGAGGAACAGAGAAAGTAGTTCTACTGGAGAAAATTCCCTGGGCCAGATTTATGGCTGCCTGACCCTTGACCCCTGACCCCTGACCCCAGGCTGAGAATGCTAGAGTCTTATTAACATCAGCAAAGTATGCATGAAGACACAAGCTTTCCAAGGTCTCATTCCATTGCCAAACCCAAAGAGCTCCCCACTGACCTTGAAGCTTCAGAAGATATTTCTCCCTTCAGGATGACAGAGAAAAGACAAAACCATCGCTGGCTCGTGAAGCAGCTGTTTTTAATACACCCTGGGGAGAAAAATCTGGAAGTTAAGAGCTGAGCTAAGGAGAGATGTGGATGCAACTCTGACCCGCATTCAACTCCAGGTGACTCGGCTCAGGAAGAAAAAACATGTTATTTGAAGTCAGATGTTTGACCTTTTTTAGGGGAGTTGTCCATTATTTATGTCCACACCCTTTAACTGGTGTTGCCTGGGCATTCTTTAGGCTCTGAAACCAGTCTCTGCCTCTAAGTCTGTGTGATCATCCAAGCTTCACGAGCTCTCCCCACTAGCCCACCACACTTCATTTTTCATGTAGCCAAAGGATCAAGCAGAACATTCCTGCGGGAAGAGACACTGCCCAGGCCTGCCCACACCGCCTCTCTCCCGGGCTGATAAACCCCCATCATAAATTCCGCCACAACTCGAGGCTTCGACCTGCTATCAGTATGCCTTTCTCTTGGCAGCACACCAGCTCTGTCCCATGAGATAAATCCATTATTTTCAGAGTCCTAGAGGCTTCCTGGGGGGCCAGAAGGAGGAGTAAGAGGATTCTCCCCGGCCCAGGGTAAACCATCTTCCATTGCCTTCTTCCATCCTCGGGCTAACGTCTCATTCTGGTTCCTTCCCGGGTCTCATCAGCGGCTCTGCTACAGAGCGACATGGTACCTTCCAGACTTCTACATCGCCATCCCCAACCCCCTTCACAGCTGTTGTCAAAGCAACGGCATCATTCACGGGGAAGTTCGAGGAGGAGAATCGTGAGGGGGGAGGGAAGGGCTGGGAGAAAGATGTACTTAGATAAGAAAAGCGCTCAGTCCCTGTAGACTACAGTACCAGAACACCAGGCTCTGCCTGCCCTCGGCTCTCGGACCTGAGACTGAACTCTAGAATTCATTGCCTTTGGCTTCAACAGGTTCTCGGGTCTGGAACAGGAGAAAGAGAGAGAGGTGCGGGACTCTCCAGGACACTCGCTCACACATTGTGGGGTACCTGCGCTCCTTCATCCAAAGACCTTGACCCAGCTTGGTCTGCGTCTTCTCCTGTTGAGTGACACCCCCCTCCCCCCGGGAAGAGACAAAGAGGCTGCCTGAGCCCTTCGGTTGCTTTGGCAGAGCGTGGAACCTCTGAGCTCCTGCATTTAATCCCAGCTCTTTCCAATTCCAACCATTTTTCCCAAACAACTCACTTTTTCTAATCATGTCAGCAACTACTTTTGCATGATTAAGTGAGTCCGCCATACAGATGAGCCAGCTCGGCTGTGGGGGCTGCCAAAAGAAAAACCCCAACTGATCTGGTGTTTTTCATCTTATTGACAAGAACTTAATTCAGTCAAGCTGCACTTCATGTTGGCAAAGCTTCAAACCTCGGGAGAAGGGGAACCGCAATGCCACCTATACAACAGCAAAATGGGTCTGGAGGCTGCGCTGATGAGCAGGTCTGTAGCAACTTTTGAAAATAACCCATTTAAATGTTGCAACAGGGATCCACAGTCTTTGCAGAGAGGTTATAACATCAAATAGCCATTTGGTTCCTTCTGGATTCCTCACCCTCCAGCCTCCCCACCCCCTGCCACCCAATGCACAATTTTAGAAAATCTAGAAAAGCTAGAATTTCTTTTAAAATATCCAAAATTAATTTTAGGGGAGACTGGGTGGCTCAGTCAGTTAAGTGTCTTTCCTTCAGCCCAGGTCATGACCTCAGGGTCCTGGGATAGAGCCCCTGCATCAGGCTCCCTGCTCAGTGGGGAGTCTGCTTCTCCCTCTCTCTCTGCCCCTCCCCCCACCTGTGCTCCTTCTCTCTCTCCTCCTCAAATAAATAAAAATCCTTAAAAAATAAAAATAAAGTTAATTTTAGGTGATTTTGCTTTCAATTTTTTTGTAATACCTTTCTGTTCTCTCAGATACTTAGGATTTCTCCCCCTACCCCAAAAAAATCAAGGAATTGGGGCGCCTGGGTGGCTCAGTGGGTTAAGCCGCTGCCTTCGGCTCAGGTCATGATCTTAGGGTCCTGGGATCGAGTCCCACATCGGGCTCTCTGCTTAGCAGGGAGCCTGCTTCCTCCTCTCTCTCTCTGCCTGCCTCTCTGCCTACTTGTGATCTCTCTCTGTCAAATAAGTAAATAAAATCTTTTTAAAAAAAAATCAAGGAATCAATTCTCTGTCCTACACGTCAAAAACTGACCTTACCAATGCTGAGAAGGAAATGGATTTTTTCATCATTCAGGGTTATCGCTAGTGATATGTGTAGACAGGGCTTTGAATGTATCCTATGTTCTGGGCTATCCCCACAGCTCCAGCTTCTAGCCCCTTCTCAGAGAAAGCCACGTGAGAGCTTCATGGGTTCTTATGGTAAGAGGAACCAAAGAGAAAAATTCTTCCATTATTCCATGACAAAATGTCTTCTGAGAATCCTGACTAACATTCTATTATGTGCCAGGTCCTACTCTAAGTATATTCACAAATTTAATCCTTATAACTACTTTCTGAAAGTGGTACCATAATCCTCTCCAGATACTTACAGATGGAAAACCTAAAGCACAGAGAAGTCCAGCAATTTTTCCAGAGTCACACAGTGAATAACTGATTGTGCCAGGATTCTAGCAAAGGAAGTCAGAGCGCAGAGTTCGTGTTCTTAACTTCCATCTCCCAGCAGCTCTCAGAACTGAGCATGAACAAGCAACTGGAGGGGTTATGAAAATACAGATTTCTAGGCCACACACCCAGAGTTTCTGATTCAGTAGCTCTGGGTGAGGCCTGAAGACTTAGACTTCCAGCACATTCCCCAATAACAGTGATGATGCTGGACCACACATTGAGAATTTACTGGTTATGTTTTGGCCTCTAGAGAAAACTCTTGCTAGAATCCTTTCTTCATCTCCACATAGTACTCCAAGACAGAAAAGAAAAAAAAAAAAAAAAAGCTCAATGGAAGCATTAGCTGTACTAAATAATCTCATGAGATCAATCAACCAGCCAGTGTTTTGGGTGGCCGTGACAATGTGTCCAACAGCAACTGTGCTACGTCAAACTTGGGGGACTTCCAGAGCAAAATCACAGTCTTCTCAATGGCGCGTTTCTGGACCACTGATGGGACAGGCGGCCTGCAGAAAATGACCAGACAACCTGTACCCTCTTCTCTTGGAAAGCTGCACTTCTTTCCAAATACCCCATAATTCTGATACTTTTGCCACTGCCTTTCTAATTTTTAATTGTGTGTGTGTGTGCGTGTGTGTATGTATTTAAGTAGGCTCCACATGGGGTCTGAACTCATGGGGTTCAGAATTCTAGCAAAGGAAGTCATGGGGTCTGAACTCATGATCCTCAGATCAAGAGTCTCATGCTCTACCTACTGAGCCAGTCCGGTGCTCCTTGCTATTCCCTTCTATTCAACTTAACTAAGTCTAATTTAATTTTTTAATACTTGAAGATAATTATTACATGGTAATGGTGAAAGTTATTACACATTTTCTTTAAAAATTATTTTTAAATCATATTAATTTAAAAACATTAAAATTTTAAATTAATTTTAAATCTTTAAAATTTTAAATATTTTAAATTTTAATTTTAATTTAATTTAAAAAAATTAAAATTTATACAAATTAATTGATTTTTACTTAATTTAAAATTCTTAAAGGAATGATCTTTTAAGAAAACTTTTTAGTCCAGTTTTCTTAAAAGAGTCATCATTAAGTACTCCCATCAAATAATCCATTAAGTAATCTAAGTCATTGACACTTTTCATTCTGACATTTTTCAGTACCGTTTATAGCATTATGAAAATCACTTAGACCAAATGTCACAAGTCTGAGACTCTAATCCTGTCCCCGTAGCTTAGTGGCTATGTGGCTTACCTTCTCTTGACCTTGGTTTTCTCCTGTGTTAAATGGAAGAAAAGAAAACTCACCCTACAAATACGCCCATGAACTAAGACAGGAATTTAAAAAAGCCTTAAGGAACACATATCTGAATTTGAATTGAATTATAATAAGTGAAAATTCATTTGATGGATTATAATTACGATAATGATCCTAACTAATGGTCACTGACTTATTTTCCTCCAGAGGTAATGATGCATTTCTGTGGAAGAATAGGTGTGTGCGCCCCACCCGAGTCCCCTGGGGCTATAGGGAACAGGGACAGACTCAGGCCAAGGGCTAGTGAGAAGGGAGGAGCTCTTGGCACAGCTCAGTCAAGGTTGCTCAGATCCAGAGAGTGAATTCAACGAACACATCTGCACCAGTCATTGGAGCCCAGGGACCTGGTGGGTACCACAGCCAATGCACAAAGAAAACAGGGTGGGAGAATAAGAGACACAGAGGCAAAAACAAAAACAATGAGTTGATGTGGGAAGACAGGAGACAGTCTGAAAACACTCCAGTGGTGACAAGCCAAGGTCTACAGCTCTGCTTTCCATACCTCTCAGTCCATTTGCTGGAAGCAGCCAAGGCTGTTTAAATGGACAGGACGCTGTCACACAGAACCTCTCACTAAGCTCACCTTATAATCAGCGTTAGATGCTTGCAAGCCTACCAGGAAACATGGAAGTACTAACAGGCCAGCCCATGTTTCAGATTTGAACTCACCAAGACAGTGTCCTTACTGAGGCCCTCAGTCTCAGGGTGAAAACACTAAAATCTGCAAGTGACGTGTTACTACTAATAGCTAATGCACCAACATTTGCAAATGCCTTGCTTATGTATACACATGCTTCTCTTATATACATTAGAACAGGGTGAAGTTTATCCCTAGGATAACCCCTCTCTCATTCACTGGTATTCTGATGTGTTCCCTCAATTAAGAAGGAAAAAATGGGGTAACACCTAGTGGTCTGGGACATGCATGTAATCTGAGGGTTGCCCCTGAGAGTGTGCCACGTGCTTAGTACAGGGCAGTACTGAGTACTGAGTACTCAGTACTGTACAGAGATGGCTGGAAACCACCACTAGATCCAAGCAAGCTGGGTAGCCACATGGAGACGACACAGGAGCTGGCATGGAATCACTGTGGATGGGCCTGCTATTGTGTTTCAGAGAATCTGGGTAGCGTACCAATACCCAAGGGCTCTACGCTCACGAAGGTGAAGAGCAGAATCCGCTAATTATACATGGTCCTCCATAACCTTGAGCTCATGACCCATCCTGATGCTGTTCATAAATCTCTCATCCTAAAAGAACTCAAATTCATAATTTGGCTCACTCATTTGGAGTTTTGTTTTTTTTTAATAACAGTAGTAGTCAGATGGTGATTGCCGGAGTAGAAAAGTATTTAATCCAATTCTCTTTTTGAATGACTCATTTCCAATTTATGTACTGATAACCGTAGTGGTCGGCCTCCGAGATGGCACTGAGTGATCCCCATCTCTTGGTATCACAACCTTGTGCAATCTTCCCTTCACTGTATCAGGGTTTCTTGGTGTGATCAATGAAATATGGCACAAGGGATGGCGTGTAAATTATGCTAGGTCATGAAAGACATTGCTGTTTCTGCTTTGCCCCCCCACCCCAGGTCTTGTTCTGGATCATGACCATGACACTGGCTATCATGCTGTGAGGACACTCAGTCTTATAGCAAGTTTCACTACAAAGGGGACTGAGCTACCAGTTTTCTAGCCATGTGGGTGCGCCATCTTGAAAGCAGGTCTTCCAGCCCCAGGCTGGACTTCAGATGACTGTAGACTCAGCTTACAGCTTGACTGCAGTCTAGTGATAGTCCCTGAGCCAGAAACACTCAACTAATCCATTTCCAGAAACTATAGAAAGTAATAAATATTTATTGTTATGTTAAGCCAGTAAGTTTTGCGATAATTTGCTATGTAGCAATAGATAACAAATATATAACTGATGTGCTAACTACAAATTACTTTTTTTAAAAGATTTTATTTATTTATTTGACAGACAAAGATCACAATCAGGCAGAGAGAGAGGAGAAAGCAGGCTCCCCACGGAGCGGAGAGCCTGATGTGGGGCTCCATGCCAGGACCCTGGGATCATGACCTGAGCTGAAGGCAGAGGCTTTAACCCACTTAGCCACCCAGGCTCCCCAACAAATTACTTTTTATCATTCATTCAAACCAGATACTCAAGGATTTTTTATTTTCCAAAACTTTTTAAGAAATTTAATAAAGACTTATTATTAATTTTCCACACATAGCCCAAATGAGCTTCAGGATTTATTGCACATACGTGAATCTGTTTCTTACTTTGACCAATTGGAAATATTATTTATTTGTGATTAGGGTCTGTTCTGTATTGGTGACCCCTCAGAAGTCATCTAAAATGTGGCCCATTGTATGTTTGTGTATGGTCTATGACTATGTCTAGTGTGCTACATGGGACATGAATGAATAAGTTATTCGCACTTACTTAAAAAGCCACAGGGTCGGGACGCCTGGGTGGCTCAGTTGGTTGGACGACTGCCTTCGGCTCAGGGCGTGATCCTGGAGTCCCGGGATCGAGTCCCACATCAGGCTCCCAGCTCCATGGGCAGTCTGCTTCGCTCTCTGACCTTCTCCTCGCTCATGCTCTCTCTCACTGTCTCTCTCTCTCAAATAAATAAATAAAATCTTTAAAAAAAAAAAAAAGCCACAGGGTCTTATCAAAAGAATTTTATCATATCAAAAGAATTTCTTTTCCTCCCCTGTATTTGGCAGAAAGGTTTTAGGGTACCAAGAAAGATAGGGCAACATGGGCAATCTCTGAGGATTTTTGTCATTCTAAAATAGAGCAAAAGATTTTAGAATTATTCTTCTTTAGCAAAAATCAGGAGAGAAAGTTTAAGACCCAAACAATTAACTCACCATAGGAAAGGTACAAATCACAGGCATTGGTGAGAGAATCTCTTTCTGCGTAGGCCAACGTATCATCCTGAAGGACTACAGACTCCATTTCCTAGGGTGTCATGTTATAGTCGGATCTGTGTGTTCTGAGAACATCTGACACAGCAACATCTGGGAATCAACAGAAAAAACATCTTCCAAAGTCAATATAAGCCCTGTTTACATTGTTGCCATCCTGAATTATACGTTCCCCTTTAATTAGTACAAATAATCAAAAGCTAGCAATATTTACAAAAGTCTTAGTTATGATTTATTTTCCTCAAGAAAGAATTATATCCACCCATTGCAGATTGGGAAATGAAAGAAATCAGACTCTAATCAAGATTGTGGCCTAAAGGCAAAAAAAAAAAAAAAAGTAGGGCCATCCAGAGGGCACTTCCCAAACATTCCAGCATGGGTTTCTCCCCTCGAATACTTCGGGCACCCCTTATTTTCTGATGAGAATTTACTTTCATCCCTCCACCTCCAGGAAACCCTCCTGGTACCTAGACTGTGTAAAGGGTCCTTCCTGTAAGCACCCCCTCCACACAATAAATATTTTAAAGGCTCTATTCCTTTTTAACTAGTTTTAAGACCCTAGTGCCTAGCCCGGAGCCTGACATATAGTAGAAACAAATAATATGTATTGATTAAAGTATACATTGGACCCATGATTTTTTTTAAAGATTTATTTTAGAGAGAAAGAGAGAGCACAAGCGTGGGTGCACGTGAGTGGGTGGAAGGACAGAGGGAGAGAAGTGCAATGGAATGTTGTTTGGCTATAAAAAGGAATGACGTTGTGATCCTCACCGCAGCATGGAGAAGCCTTGAAAACAGTAATGCTGAGAGACAGAGGCCAGCACCAAAGACCACAAAATTCGATTCATATGAAATGTCCAGAACAGATCTATAGAGACAGAAAGTAGATTAGTGGAGGGGCGCCTGGTTGGCTCAGTCAGTTGAGCATCTGACTCTTGATTTTGGTTTAGGTTATGATCTCAGGGTCCTGAAATTGGGCCTCATGTAGCACTCCACATTCAGCACAGTCTGCTTGTCCCTCTATGTGTGCTCCTTACAGCCCCTCCACTGCTAAAATAAATAAATAAAATATTTGGGGGGAAAAAAAAAGTAGATTAGTGGTTCCTTCAGATGCTTCAGAGCGGGCGAGAGTGGCGAGAGTGGGCGAGAGTAGGTGGCTAAAGGGTAAGAGGCTTCTTTCCCACCCTGGCTGAGTCTTCAGAGAGATCATCACCCATGTAGTTTTGTCTACAGTTCATGTCTCAAGCAGACTTGTTGACTCGGTGGTCCAAGGTTTCCTTCCAGGTCCCACAAACTTCGGGTAATTGTTTGAATTCTCCATTTCACATGTGCCAGATAATGAACTTGGGCCCAAAATGGAGAAGGGCATGTGGTGAAGTAGGAACTAAACCAGGTCACCATTAACATCCTGAGACCCTCTCGTGCGTGCTAGGGAAGGCTGGTACCCTAACCATCCAGACACCTGCTGAGCCCTCGAAGTCAGTCCCCTTGCAGTTAGCTCCAGTCCTTGGAGACCCTGATGGAAGAGCGACACACTCTATGGTAGGGACCACATATATGCCCTCGACGTGCCAGGCTACACAGCCCCATAGGCATGAAACTCCTTGAGAACAGGGACCACCGGGATTGGCCAGGATTAGATGCAACCACTTATAATGGAAAACCCAAAATAATGGGAGGCTTAAATACAAAAGGTTACTCTGCCACATAAAAGAGGTCTTTGGGGAGGTGACCAATGATTGACAGGAAATCAATCAGGAACTAAATTCCTGCTCCTTCTCTGCTCCACCAACTTCAGTGCGTGGCTTCCACATTTATGGCCCAATATGGCTGCTGAAATTCCAGATATCACATGTCAATCCCAGGCAGCAGGAAGGAGAAGAGAAAGAAACAACATGGCATGCTTCCTGGTTGAATCAATGTTTAAGAGTCTTCGTGGAGATCCACGGGAAGATTAAATTTAGATTTCAAGGACCAGAAGAACATGGTCACAAGGCTACAGGAAGGAGAAAGGGAAGCTAAAAAAAAAAGAAAAGAAAAGAATTGGAGCTTTGAACTGGGTATATTGCAGAAGTTCTTTGGTCAGGAATAAGGGGGAATGGATGCTGGGTAGACACCTGCAGTGTCAGCCAAGCCAGCCCTGTGTCTTCTGGGATACCCTGCACTGGCCCTGCAAGGAGCCTATTAAATGCTGTTGATTTGATCTGATCAGCAGCAGCCGGGCAGGTTGATCTAGAAGTGACTTTGTTTTCTCCTTGCATAAACAGGCAGTTCTCTAATCTGGCCCATGGCACCGGGGCTAAGCAAATCCAGTCTTGCTGAATTAGGAATTGGTCAAAAACATTGATATTTTCTCTTGGAAACCACAGCTCTATGTGAAAATGAAAGGAAATTATTTCAATTCTCTAAACCACCCAGGCTTCTCCATTAGGCTAGAGATGAAAAGTGTGTTAGTCTGTCCTCAAACTCACCCCGTGATTCTCCCACCCACAGACCCACACAGACCGATGAAAAGTAGTCACATCTGAAGGGGAATGGGGTCAGTAGTACCTGGTGTGCACTAATGGTACTACTGAAAACGTGCCCCTTCTCTCTACGGGGATACCCTACATACAGATCCTCTCCGGAGAAGACAGACTCAGGGACTAGCTCTTGTCCACCCCTTGTGTTTTTAAAAGGAGACACCAAATGAGAAAGTGACTTACCTAATTCTGAAGGCAAAACTTTCAATCTGGGTCTCAGCCCTCAGTCCATTGCTCAAATCAATACAACCCAAACGAATATTGAAAAAGAAAAAAAGCCCACCACGGAGAACCAAATGTTTGAGATTCGGAAACATTTTACATTGCTATCCACACTGATTTAGTTATCCAGATCCAAGTTTGATTCTTGATTTTATCTTGCCTTGCCTTGGTCTCTATGAGGTCATCACTTTAAGTCAATCATTACTTATCGAAAGCTTACTCAGTGACCAGCACTATGTTATGAGGGGGATACAGAAGGATGACAATACGGCCGCATGTTACTGTATTGTTAAGATATATGACCATGAATTAATGAGGTTAATTTTTAATCAAATACACCACACACTATATATATCCATGTGAACAGCACCTCGCCTTAGGAAGATCATAGCCCCACATAGTGTCATGGCGCAAAATACTTTTAGAATTCATTCTCGGAACTTCTTTTCAATAGATGAACTGAATTACATTGGGTGCCTATGACAGCCACTGGGTCTGTTTGCTTTGAGAACAGAATATCTCCTTCAGGACAAGCCAAAGTCATTCAGAACAAGGACTGGTAAAAATAGGCAGATGAATGGTCAGTTTATGTCCCTGGTGACATTCGGTCGGCCAAGGGCAGCCTTCCCCCAAACCTCTTTTTCCGTAACAGAATCATCTTTGTGGGTTTAGACCAGTGGTTCTCAAACTTTAACATACATCAGAATCACACGGAGGGCTTGTTAGAACAGAGATGGCTGGGTCCAATTTCTGATTCTTCAGGTCTGAGTGAGGGCTGAAAGTTTGCATTTCTGATAAGCTCTCAAGGGATGCTGATGTTACTGGTCCAGGAACCACACTGTGAGAACCACTGCTTGAAGACAGTTATTTTAGACATAGTTGCCCTTGATCTTACCTGATATAAATCATCCTTCCTCTCAGAGAACTTCATTACTGCCTCTCCTACTGAGTTCTTCACACTTTATGGCCTCGCACATTCCAGGTATGCAACTGGTCATGTGGCCGTGGTCCCTATTAGGAATCTGTCACTTTTCTGGGGCACATGGGTGCTCAGTGGGTTAAAGCCTCTGCCTTCAGCTCGGGTCATGATCCCAGGGTCTTAGGATCGAGCCCCACGTTGGGCTCTCTGCTCAGCAGGGAGCCTGCTTCCCTTCCTCTCTCTTTGCTTGCCTCTCTGCCCACTTGTGAACTCTGTCTGTCAAATAAATAAATAAAATCTTAAAAAAAAAAAAAGAATCTGTCACTTTTCATCCAGAGCAACAGAGGACAGAGCTAACCTCTATGATGGAAAGGGCTCACAGGCATCTCTGTGATTAGAATGAGCCTTGCCTAGCACGCAGGCAAGTCACAGGTTAGGGATAGAATATCCAGGGAAGGGATGTTAATTATCATTTAGTCCAACTCTCCCCACTCCTCTCATTTGAGAGGGAGGAAACCAGATGACCCAATAAGTTCACCCAATTGAACCCAAGTTGAAGGTCACCCAGTAAGTTATAGGAAAGTTATATAGGATCTATGAAAAGGCATCCAAGTCATCTTCTGTCTACAGAGAACGGGATCGTAAGCTCACACAAGCAGTGCTGAATGCAACAAAAGGTAGGTCTAATACGGCGTATGTATCCCCTGAAAATAAACAGTGCAACTCGGACTGCATATTTCTACCTCTTCCATCCTAGAATAACTTTGATGAGAAACATCAATATTTACCCCCTCCCCTGTGATGAAATAGTCCTCATACTTAAGACATACTCATTGGCTCCATCTCCAATGATAAACCCTCATTTCCAGGAGAGGACAGGGGGAGGTGAAGTGAAGGTCAGCTAGAATGCACATCCTGCCATTCTTTGGTGTAAACATTCACTACCCTTAGTGAACGTCCAGATGTCAGCAGAGAAACGGTCAAGAAACCACGAAGAACTGACTTGGCTGACCCCCACTGATGCTCTAAGCTTCAGTGCAGTGTCAACATCTGGTCTCAAGATCTGTTCAATCTGGTACCAATTGACGGGATGGCACTGATGCTTTCAAAGCCACATGCAAGGGTGAGGCTGCGCGGAAGGAGGAGAGGGGGTGGCAGAGTCTTCGCCGTAGGAAGAAAGGCTGGAAAGTTCAGGGAGGACAGAACTTGGGAAGCCTGGTTTCTGTTTTATTGTCTGCCAGCTCTGGAGCTGGCTGTTTAGGACAATAGGTCAGGCCCGGAAACCACAGGCATTTGTCCCCCAATACCTTGTTCCATTTGCTCAGCCTCACAGGTACCCACCCCCATCTCTGCCCCTAAAACTGTCCACAGACCCAATGGAAAAACTACTAACAACCCCTCCCTTTTTCACCACCATGAGTTTTGTCCCTTTCTGCACTGCCTCCCCAAACCTGCTGGAACCTCAGCTTCTCCAGAAAACCACCTTTGACTCACATACCTACCTGCTACCCTCCAGGAAACTTTTAGGCGTAATTTCTTACAGTGGGTGAGTGCCTTCTCTATCGTGAGCATTTTATCTTCTGCTTTCACTGATCAAAAGCAGGTGCTTTATTTCCTTGGCGAGCTTTGGCTCATGTTGTTCTCATCATGTGCCCAGTTCTTCCAGTTCCTCCCATTCCCTGTGGGGCACTAACTGTTTAGGTGACCAGGAAAACACAGGTCAGTACTCCTGTAACTGCTCCTCAGCCCCTGCCCCCAACCCCGGCATGTTAGGTCTGAGCCGCTTTCAGAATGTTGCTAACAGTTTGGGAAAGCTTGAAAAGATAGGTCGGGGAAAGGTCTGGAGAGGCATCCTCAAGAAACCACAAGGGCAGGTGTGCATGGTTGCTATGGTTACCAGACCTTGGCGCTCTAGCCACCTCCTCCTAACGAGACAATCCTTCGTGAAGCACCGAGATGCTCAGGTGCTCAAATCCAATTCAGCCCAAGAGCAGGGAGACCAGTGACGTAACAGCCAGCTTGTCACAGTGTCACAGCCTAGGTAGAGGTCACCAGGGCTGTGAGCGTAACACATGGAAAAAGCCACCTTATAATACTTGTTAAGATCAGAAGTAAATTAAACAGTGAAGTCAAACCCAAACGTTCCCTGCACTCTCTGAGTTCCGTTCTGTTTTGCTTTGTTTCTGTTTCCTCTTGAACAAGGACTGACATCACATCTGCCCGTGTGGTGCCCGCGTGCCTGGCGGCCAAGCCTTTGGATGCAAAGAGGGAGGGGGCAGTCGGGAAATAAGGGAGCTAGGACTGCAATCAGGACAGTCTCCTCTTTCTACCTGAGCCTCACACTCTGGTTTTCCAGGCTCCAGATGGTGATCATGATTGTTAAAAAGCAAGCGTTATCCCTGTTAATGAGGATAATAAAACTGAACAATTCGTGAGCACCAGCAACATATGGGGCCCCGCACAAAACACAGATTTACCCTGCATTATCAGGAAATGAAGTTTTCCACATCAGTGGATTTTCTGGGAAATTAGGACTTACCTCTTTGGCTACCATATTTCTTCTGAAGATATTAACCATTTGGGGTGGAAATAGGTGTCAAAGATGTGGGACCCTTTCCTGTCTTCCTAAACTGTTTGTACAAACACCATTCTTTTTCTGGATGTGTCATTATGAACATGCAATGATGCCCACGGGGAGAGGGGTGTCTCCATTTGTAACAGATTTGGGTTGTTACTAGGACAGCCCACTTCACCTTGGCATAAAGTCAGCTGTGTGACGGCTCACTGCTCCTCATGGTAAGCACTTAGGTGAGAACCAGGGCTTTCTATCTTTAGAGGGGTATCCCCTACAGGTTTGCCACTCAAAAGGGAGTCCACAGAAGAGCAAATCAGCACCTGGGAGGTGATGAGAAATGCAGACTCTGCCCCTATCCCTGACCTGCTGAATGAATTAAACTCTGAATTTGAACAAGATCTTCAGATGATTCACACGCACATTAAAAGTGGGAACGATTACCCTCTAGCTGTGCTTGCCAGTGTGTCCCTGCCCAGTTCCATCACCGTCACCTGAGGATGCCTGTTGGCATCACAAGGACATGCAGACCCCAGAACCAGAACTTTCTGGAAGAGAAACTCAGGCATCGAGTTTTATCATACTCTGGGGGGTCATTCTGACAGGCACCAATATGGAATAGCTCACCGTAGCTCACCATTTCTTGAGGCTCCAAGAACTTGACCTTACATTCAAGGTTGGGAGTACTTCTCCATCCCAGCACAGAGCTGCACACTATTGCGGGGCTTGCCGGGGTTGTGGACTTGGGGCTTCTGCAGATACATCCACGTGGACAAAACTCAAATGCCCATTGCCTCCTCGGTGTCCGTGGGCTTCTCCTGCTGCTCCCAGCATCTGCGGCCCACGGGGTAACTCGGGCCACCAGTGGCTGGAACCGGCAGTGGACACCCGACCCTGAACTCCCAGACCACAACCTAGATATCCCCTGCTCTCACATGTGAAACCGATTTCCGGGGCACACACGTGGTCTTTATTAGTCTTCATTAAACTGAATGGCATTCTTGTCTTTGTGTTTCCTGGGTATCTTGTCTCCTCCTGCACTAGCAAGCTGACAGGTATAAGTCCTTTTTGTCTAAGCAGATACAATCCCGTTTCTAATTTTCTGACACAGCGGTTATGATCTCTGGCTGTACTAAATGAAAAAAGCCAGACACAAAAGGCCACATATTGCATGACTGCATTGACGTGAAATGTCCCGAAAAGACAAATCCATAGAGATAGAAAGTAAATTCATGGTTGCCAGGATCTGGAGGGGGTGGGGAATAGGGAGTGACTACCAGCAGGTACCAAATTTCTTTTTGGGGGTGACAAAAATAAAATGCAGAATGAGTGGTGATGATTATATAATCTTGTGATTATAATAAAAACCACTGATTGTACACTTAAAATGATAGAGATCTGAACTATATCTCAATTTTTAAAAAGAACTTGGGCTTTAGAATCAGACCATCTGGGTTCAAATCTGGCCTCTGCCACATCCCAGCTGTGTTACCTTGGACACACCAATTAACTTCTTCAAGACCCAGCTGCATAGTCTACAAAGAGGATGATAACAGTACTTATATCATAGGTTTGTCATGAGATTTAAATAAGATAATCTTTGTATTAAGCCTGGTACATTATAAGTGCCAATAAATGTTCATGGCTAACTTTGAATTCAACAATTCTCAAATTTAAAAATTCATAAGGATTACCTGCAGACCTTGGTAAAATGAATGTCCCTTAGACTAAGGTTTATAAGCCTGGAGTTGGCTTCAAAATCAGCATTTTAAATAAACTTACCATTATGATACAGATGGTCTGAATTGATACTACAATAAATACTGTCCTACACTCTTATAAAATGAAAAAATTGATAGCAAATGTTTTAAGAATTATGTGTTATCTTCCCACTTAGGATGTAGAGAACTGGAAAGAACATGACTCCTACCCTTACGGCCAAAAAAATGTTGGACAATCTGCAAAATCACAACTTTTCTTGAACCCATTAGAGAGCTAGGACTGAAGGATAACCAGCTAACCCCAAATCCAAGGAAACTACGGGCACCTCCAGAGAGAGATAAATATAAGCACTTTATTATCTGGGTCCAATGCCACTAGGCCCAGATAAAAATAATTCATCTAAAAATGTCAACAAATTTCTAAAGGCTGAGATTAGGTCAGCAAGAGACTATAGAACCCCTGGGGACATAGACAAAAGCAAATTCCTACCGTCTTGTGGGTTTTCCTCCACAGACCTCATTTAAGTATACACAAAAAAGATGGGGAACAGGACATCAGTCTTAAGGTAGCATCCTATGTGCTGTAGGCCTGGGGAAAAGGAGTAGCTCTGGGAAATGCATGAAATTCCACCTGGATTCTTATCCCTTATCAAATCTAGCCTTGAAATGTTGGTAGAATGGCAACAACCCTGTCAATCTTAGGGTGCTGGTGAAAAAGCTATCGAAGCTGGGGAAAAGGATCTAGGAGTGGAGGGGCAAACTCTATAGCCTTGGGAAGGAACAGGAATATGTTCTAGACTCAGCCCTATAGTTAAAGGTAAAGGACAACCACTACAAAAGCACCACTTCCAAGATCCAGAGACACTAAGACCTGTCTACAACTGAGACTTAATTAGAACATCAGAGAATGCTTCCCCACCACGAGGCCAACAAACATCTAGTAATAAGTGAGAGTATTCTACTACTCAATGGGTGCAAAAGCATGGGAGACACCCCCACAGAAGCATAGTGCAAAGGGAAGATCTACACCCGAGGGTACAGCAGACACTGAGGGAAAAATACCTTCTAGCAAACCAGCCACCACCCTAAACCCCAGAGGAATTTAAAAACTATTCTACTGAAAGTAGCTATAGCAACAAGACCCAGACTGGTTCAACAGCTAAGTAGGCACACTCAGTCCCCCACACTAAATGCTAAGAATCAGAAAGACATGCCCACTTCCAGGTGTAACGACTATTTAACTCAGTCTCTGATACCCTATACAAGACCTCTGGGTTTCGTCAAAAAAATTACACAGTATATGAGGAAATAAGAAAAACACTGTCAAGAGGCAAAGCAATCATCAGAACCAGACTTGGAGATGACACAGATGTAAGAACCATCAAACGCAATTTTATTTTTTTAAAGATGTTATTTATTGGGGCGCCTGGGTGGCTCAGTGGGTTGGGCCGCTGCCTTTGGCTCGGGTCATGATCTCAGGGTCCTGGGATCGGGTCCCCGCGTTGGGCTCTCTGCTCAGCAGGGAGCCTGCTTCCTCGTCTCTCTATCTGCCTGCCTCTCTGCCTACTTGTCATCTCTCTCTGTCAAATAAATAAATAAAATCTTTAAAAAAAAAAAGATGTTATTTATTTATTTGAGAAAGAGAGAGAGCACAGAAGGAGAGTGAGAGAGAGAAGCAGACTTCCCACTCAACAGAGAGCCCGATGTGGGGCTTGATCCCTAAGATTATGACCTGAGCCGAATGCAGATGCTCAACTGACCGAGCCACACAGATGCCCTCAAACAGGGAATTTTAAATAAATATAATTACTATATTAAAAGGCTCTAGTGGAAAAGGTTGGAAACACACATGATGAGATGAGTAACTTCCATCAAGAGAGGGGAAGCTGGAAGCTGTAAAAAGAATCAAATGGAAATGCTGGAAATGAAAACCTTACTCAGAGAAATAAAGAATGCTTTGAATGGGCACATCAGTAGACTTGAAATAGCCAGGGAAAGAATAAGTAAATCTAAAGCTAGATCAGTAGAAATTATCCAAACTGAAACCCAAAGGAAAACAGAGTTGAAAAAAAAAATAGGGCACCCAGGAACAGTGGGACAATATTGAACATGCTAATATGCATGTATTTGGAATCCCAGAAGGAGAAAACACAGCAGAAAAATATTTCAAGAAACAATGTATTTATTTACTTATTTATTTATCTTTCTTTTTTAAAAAATTAACATATAATGTATTATTTGCCCCAGGGGTGCAGGTCTGTGAATCTCCAAGTTGACACACTTCAGAGCATTCACCATAGCACACACCCTCCCCAATGTCCATAACCCAACCACCCTCTTCCTACCCCCCTCCCCCCAGCAACCCTCAGTTTTTTGTGTGAGATTAAGAGTCTCTTATGGTTTGTCTCCCTCCCAATCCCATCTTGTTTCATATTTTCCCTCCCTTCCCTCCACGGCCCCACTACCTGGATCTCAACTTCCTCATATCAGAGAGCTCATATGAGAATTGTCTTTCTCTGACTGACTTACTTCAGTTAGCATAATACCCTCTAGTTCCATCCACATCATCACAAATGGCAAGATTTCATTTCTTTTGATGGCTGCATAGTATTAAAAATCCTATTCTTCAAAATACATTGTTAATAAAAAGCAAGCCACAGGGAAATACACATCAAAACCACAGTGAGATCCCATGGTACACCAGTCAGAATGGCTACAATTAACCAGTCAGGGACCTACAGGATGTGGAGAAAGGGGAGCCTCCTACACTGTGGGTGGGAACGCAAGCTGGTGCGGCCACTCTGGAAAACAGCATGGAGCTTCCTCAGAAAGTTGAAAATAGAGCTGCCCTATGGCCCAGAAATCCCACTACTGGGTATTTACCCTAAAGATACAAACATAGTGACCCGAATGTTTATAGCAGCAACATCCACAATAGCCAAACTATGGAGAGAACCTACATGTCCACCCACAGATGAATGGATAGAGAAGATGTGGTTCATATATTTATTTACTTTTAAGATTTTATTTATTTATTTGCCAGAGAGAGAGAGATCACAAGTAGGCAGAGAAGCAGGCAGAGAGGGGTAAGCAGTCTCCTTGCTGAGCCAAAAGCCCAACACGGGGCTCAATCCCAGGACTCTGAGACCATGACCTGAGCTGAAGGCAGAGGCTTAACTCTCTGAGCCACCCAGGCACCCCGTAAGAAATAATGTACTTAAACTTATCATTTATTCCATTTTCAGTGCTCTTTATTTCTTTGTGTAGATCCAAGAGTCTTTCTGATATCATTTTCTTTTGCCCGAAGAACTTCCCTTGACATTTCTTGCACTCCTACGTCTGCTGGAAGTAAATTCTTTCAGTTTTTGTTTGTCTGATAAGATTTTTATTTCTCTCTCATTTTCAAAAGATATTTTTCTTGGGTATGGAATTCTGGGTTGACCTTTTTTTTCTTTCAGCAATTTAAGAATGCTATTCCATTGCCTTCTGGCTTATATAGTTGCTGACAAGAAGTCTGCTGTAATTGTTATCTAAATGCACTGTGTCTTTTTTCTTAGCTGTCTCCAAGAATATCTCTTGGCTTTTAACAGTTTGAATGATAATATAAACGTGTGTGTTTTGGTATTTATCCTGCATGGTGTTCTCTGTTGGGTGTTCTCTGAGTTTCTTGGATCTCTGCTATGGTATCTTAATTTTGGACCTATCTCTGGTTGTTAGGAGGGTGTATAATTTTTTAAGCTGAGAACTGACAAATCTGTAAATCTTAGCCAGAAAAGGAAAGATTGAGAAGTGAGTTTCAGAAAAGAAGATTCTGAGCAAATGGAAAAAAATAGCATGATTAATGGCCTACAGATGAGAGATTCTTACATTTAAGGCAAATAAAAAAGACCATTATAGTTAAGTACAGAAGGGTAAATGGGAAGGTGCAGTAGATCAGGCTGGACAGACAGGAGATACATTTTGGAAAACTGTAACACACATTAATCATTTATTCTTAGGGTAGACACTGAAGGCTTTTAAGCAGAGAAATGACATAATCAGATATAAATTCTTAAATTCCTAATTCATAATGGTCATCCTGTCTACAGAGTAGAGAGTATATTTGTACATAATATATTAGAGCCAAGGGCCTACACATTTCCTTGGATAAAGTCTCAAGCTCTGGGCTCCTCTTTTCTATCTTCCTTTGCTATACCTTCTATTACTACTACTTACTTCCTAGTCTTCCTGCAAAACTTGGTCCATTCATTTGAGTCTTGCTAAGTGTATATCAGTATTCTCTTTTCTCCATACAGTTCAATTATATTTACCACTCTTGTTTATTATTAGATGTGGTCTGAGTTCTGGCCATTACGAGCAAAAAAATAAAAACTTTTTACTACACCACTAAGATGTAAGGATACTTAATTACAGCATTTAGCCCACTCTGACAAATACAAAAAGCAACCAAGTAATCACAAATAAACTGTTTTTTAGATGACTAGTAAATTCCTTGAATCAATATATTATTTATATTTTATAAATAAATATAAATATTAAAATATAATATTTTAGAAGGATAAGAGTAGATAAGTAGAAGTTTGTGTATTCTCCCAACTCACACAACAGTGAGGGCTACATACTTTACCATCTACCTCTAGGAAGTCTCTGACAAAACTCCTGGGATTCATGTTCTTAATTAAGCATGAGCAGAAGAAGAGGAAGTGCCTTGATTTTATAACAGGAGGAAAAAATCCCAGTTCCTCTGGTCCACACGACCTCAGAAAAATTATTGACCTCTTTGGTGTCCATGTTTTAATCTGAAAAGCAGGAATAATACCAGTCTTCAAGGGTAATGCATTACACAGGAAGGATTAAGTGAGGCAATATTTCTGTAGTAGATTGCTATAGTCACCCATATCTACAGCCTTTATCAAGTAGCTTTGCAACTGCTCTAACAAAAGGAATGAAGCACATTTCTGCATACCTTGACACAGAGTTCATCCCTGTGACTTCCTCTGGTGAGTCTATGAGTGTATGAGGACTAGCATGTTTCTGCTTGCTCTCTTGTGCCTCTTCTGCCACCTGAGGACATGTCTGGGTTGGCTTATTGAAAGATAGGAGACATGGATCAGGGCTGAGTCACCCAAGTCACCTCAGCTTAAGGCCTTCCTAGATCAACTGATAGCAGCCCATCTCTAACTAAGTGGACAAGGCTAGCCAAGATTCACAGCCACCTAAGAAACCTCTGGACACATGACTAACACTTATTGTTGTATGGCAATGAGATGGCATGGGTCTTTGTTACATGGTGTCATTTTGGCAACAGATAACAAATAGATTCTGTGAGATTAAGTCCCAACAAACTGTAAAGTACTTCACAAATGTAAGTATTAAAGCTCAGGAAAATTATATATATTAAATAATTACATTTATATAATTATATACTTATATACCTTATATGTATATTTGTATATTATATATAAGTATTATGTATATTCATATAACATTATATTAAATATAATTATATATATAACTTTTCTGAACTTTAATAGTTATAATATAAAATATATATAGATTTTATAAATAGACTAAATATATTAATATATATTAATTATATATAATTAAGTTGTATATAATTTCTATGTATGTGTGTATGTGTCTACACACACCCACACACCCACACACACACGCACACACATATATATATATGTGTGTGTATATATACATCCAAGGACTCTGTTTGCCTATGACATAGTGTCTATGAAAAAAATCTCATTAAATCCTTATTCAGGGAGTCATGGAATCAAAGTTTGAATTGGGAAGAACCTTGGAGGTGGTCTAACCTACTCTGCTACTCAGGTATGTAGTCTTTTCTTTTCTTAGCCACATTGCTTCTCTTTTTTGTGTACCAACAGATATGATTTCTCTAGCTCCTCTAAGCTGAAACTTCTTACATCTTTCCCTCTCTCTAGAAATACCTATGTGGAACCCAGGAGGTCTAGTCCCATCCTTCTCAGTTGGCCACTCCTCTGCCTTGACATCTGTCACCTGTGCTCTGGGTGTGCTGTGATTTACAATTTTTCCAGATGCCTTCAACATGCAGCCACTTTACAAACTAAAAGTTGTTAATGCCATATCATTCATCACATTTTCCTGCATATTGCATTCATCTTAAAGACCCAGCTTATTGCAT
Source organism: Neogale vison (assembly GCF_020171115.1). Classification (NCBI taxonomy): domain Eukaryota; kingdom Metazoa; phylum Chordata; class Mammalia; order Carnivora; family Mustelidae; genus Neogale; species Neogale vison. The sequence goes on from NC_058100.1 coordinate 9,088,012, forward strand.
ACAAGAGTACCCTCTTTGAATATGGAAGGGCTGGTCTACAAAACCTCATAAAATAAGCATCCTCCTGGATTTCCAAAGGAATGGAAAACCACAAAAATAAATTGGAAGAGAAATCAGGCAAGCTGTTTTTTATTTTGTGAAGGAAGGAAGAAATTATTTAGCCTCATTTGGGGCTCCTTTAGGCACCTCACACATTATTATCACTGAACAAATGCTTATTATTCTTCTTTGCAATGAGGTAACCTGAGATGGACCTTTTCTGCCCTAAAAGGAATCAGGAGTACTTCCAAGTCCCATTTCTGCATCCTAAATGGTATCTTCACCTTAGCAGCTGAAGGATCTTTCTCTAACCTAGAAGGCAAGAGGCAGAGTGCCTGTCTACAAAAATGACAAATCAGACATGACATACATACAGACCTATTACTTCTGTCATATTTCTCCTCTTAACTTTTCTCAGCAATTAAGGTTTCCATGAGCCTCCCACTCCTTTTCAAATCTGTGTGTGAGGCAGTTGTAATTAAATTCCCTTGATTTCCCAATGCTGCTGCTTTGTAAAAGAACTTTATCTTGGAAAAGTTCCCTTTCTACATTTCCCCACACACCCTTTCTTGACTTGGACTGTGTTGGTGAACAAAATCTTTTCCTCCCTCTCTTCCATGCCTAAATTTAAGTCGAGCACTGCATCCTCCAGGAAATCCTCCCCAATCATCTATTTTAACACCCTCCCTCAGGGCTCCCATACCGCTTTCTATACACTTCTATCATATTCACCACGCAGTCCGATAGTCATCAGGGTCTTACTATCTTCCACACTCGGCCTGCACACAGAAGACAGGCTCATGCCTCGGTTGCCTTGTATGCCCGACTTACCAGTAGAATTTGGAAAGAGGAACACTGACCTGTTGCTTACATACCCTCACAGCAATGATTTTGTTCCCCTTGTTGGTAGGCTCCATGTGCAAAGCTAAATCAAAGATTGCCTTTGTTCCTGCCTTGTTAGCATCACAAAGAGAATTTACCTGGAGATGAGCATCATGGAATCTTCTGAAATCATCAAATTATCAAATAACTTTTGGGTACCTGGTCTGGGGCCAAATTTATACAAAGCACTATGGTGGGGGGGGGTGATGAGGGGGCTAATAAGAAAATATAAAACTAGGTCTCAGACAATAAGAAATATATCATTTAGTTGGAGTTCTTTTGTTTTGGTTTGGTTGGGTTTGGATTTTTTAGGGGGAAGGGGCAGAGGAAAAGGGAAAGAGAGACCCTTAAGCAGGCTCCATGCCCAGCATGGAGTCTGACATGGGACTTGATCTCACCACCCTCAGATCATGACCTGAGCCGAAATCAAGGGTTGAACAACTGAGGTTTCTGGGTGACTCAGTTTGTTAAAAGTCTGCCTCTTGATTTTGTCTCAGGTCATGATCTCGGGTCCTGGGGTTGAGCCCCATGTCAGGCTCTGTGCTCAGCAGGGAGCCTGCCTGAGGACTCTCTTTCTCCCTCTCCCTCCGCCCCTCCCCCAATTCATGTGCATAGCCATGTGCTCTCTTTCTCTCTCTCAAATAAATGAATAAACCTTAAAAAAAAAAAAAAAGGAGTTGGACACTAACCAACTAAGCCACCCAGGTGCCCCTATGTAGTTGGGAGATTTAAATATATGCATCTAAAACACTAACTTTACATCAGATTCTGTGAGTGTGAATAAATTACATACACAGTACAGCGAGAGGAGAAATTCAGAGGGGAGAGTGCAGGGAAAGGAGGAAAGTCAGAAGGCTTTTGAGACAGTTTTACAAAAGCAGCTAGATTTGGGTCTCGAAAGAGAGTAGGATCTCAGGACAGGAAAGAGAAGAGAGTACAGGCTTTGCAAGGAACAGCATACACAAAGGTATAGAGACAGGATCTGTACATTCTATCAGACTGGGGAAATAAATGAGTAGACGTGCCTGGCTAGGACGAAGGCCCCATGATGAGGAATAATGGAAAACTGGGTTCCAAAGCCAGACCAAATTATCTTGACTTGCCCCCCAATAAAAAGAACTGCCTAAGTCACCTACTTTGAAAAGGCCCCATCAAATCCATGTCTTGCACAGGAAATGTGCACTTAGTGGGGAATGTGCAGTGTTACCATAACTCAGCCACCACCAATTACTCTTCAAGAACACCATGTTAACTCTTGGTTAACCAAAGGAAATTTCTCTAGTCTGTGCCCTCCCTAACTCAACCAGCCAGTACATATAGCACCCACAGCATCCTGCTCCCTAAACTCCCTAAATCAAAAATGAAGGAGACAGAGTTCCTCACTTTTTTTTTTAAAGATTTTATTTATTTATTTGACAGAAAGAGAAATCACAAGTAGGCAGAGAGGCAGGCAGAGAGAAAGGAGGAAGCAGGCTCCCCGCTGAGCAGAGAGCCTATGCAGGGATTGATCCCAGGACCCTGAGATCATGACCTGAGCCAAAGGCAGAGGTTTAACCCAGCTGCCCCAGAAATGCATTTTTTCATCTTCTTTTTCTTCTTCCATACTTCTCTCTCTTCTAACATTTCCTAGGCTCCTAGGATTATTTTAGGAGTTCCACCAGAACCCAGACCTCCTGTAGCCTTCCCTTGTTAAACACATTTTAAACACGCTTGTAGATTTAAAAAGAGGAAAGAAGAAAACAAGCCAGTAAATAATTTGGAGGTGAAAGGGTTAACTTTGGAGAGCCTTCCATACAATGTTAGATCTTCAGCTATTCTCTCCTCCGTGGTTAAGAGTTGGCTCCATCTGCCAGCAAACTTCCTTTGCATCTCCCTCTGATGAGAAATAAGACAGGTCTCTTCTTGTCTAAATGGAGGATTGAATCCTTGACCACACCAAGACAGCACTGTTTAACTCACCCTTCTGAGCCAGACTTTGACGAGCCCCAGAAGCCAGCTCTGAAACAGCACAGCATGCCCGGAAAACCCTCCCTCTTCCCATGCCAGGCCATGTGTCTCTATCATTCCTGAACTTCCACCTGCTCTGTGGTCCTTTAGGATTTCAGAGACAAATAATTAAATGTTCCCCTTCATCAGATATTATCTTCTCGTGAAAGGCTTTGGCCACTTTCCCTGTTAGATCGCCATCCCCTCTCCAATACAGACTCTGAACTTCTCCTTTGCTCCTCATCCATAAATATATGCAGCCTTGAACTATATTTACTATAAACAGCCTACATTTCAACTCCTCTGTGGCATCCTAAAACCTCTCTGTGGGCCCAATACCCTTGGGTTTGTTGGGATCCTGGAGCCCAGCCCTGTTGGTATTGTTCTCATAAGTGGACAGGGACAAGACTATGCCAAAGAAACAATCACACTGATCTTCTCACTTAATAACAACTGCAAGAACCAACATTTCTAGAGCATTTGTAAAATGCTTTCATATCAATGACCTGTTTTTTCCTCAACCTAACCTCCGCGTAGTAGGATTTCCTTGATCCTCTCTGAATAAGAAAATGGACGTTAAAGAAGGTGAAGGAACTTGCCTTTGGTCAAGCAGGACGTGTTGCTAGGAAATCTATTTAAGAAGAGCTCTATCTAGATCCTTCACCTGACACCATAAACCAAAATGAATTTCAGACAGATTAAAGACTTAAAAAACAAAACTATTAACAAAAGGAGAAAATGTAGTTGAAGATTTGCCTGATCTCTGGACAAGAAAGATTTTTTAGGCATAAAAACGCTGGAAGAAGTCAAAAAAGGAAAAAAATTATCCCATCAGTCTACATAAAAATGTAGATACTACATATGCCCCAAAGCCAAATAAAGACCCAACAGCTATCTGAGGAGAAACTGCCTGAAAAATTGCCCAGCTGTTGTGGTACACAGGCAGCCATGCTCAGGCACCAGCTGGGGCCAGCTCTAGAAAGTGGGACTTTGGTTCAAATGCTGAGGCCACTTCCAAAGTTGCTCACATTTGAGTGGCCCATGGCCAAATATGCATAGAAAAGACTGGAAGCTCACCCAAAAGGTAATAGTGGTTATGGAATTATGTATTACTTTTATTTTCTTCTTCATACTTTTCTGCATTTTCCATGTTTTTCCCCAAAGCATCATAGTCAGGGAAGAACTCAGAAGAACTAGGTTTGGATTTTAAAATGAGGGCTGGGGTGTCTGGATAGCTCAGTCAGTTAAGTGTCCCAACTCTTGGTTTGGGCTCAGGACATGATCTCACCGGTTGTGGATCGAGCCCTGCTCAGCAGGGAGTCTGCTTGAGATTCTCTCCCTCTGCCCCTGCCCCTACACACTCTCTCTCTCTCTCTCAAATATATATATATATCCTTTAATAAAATAAGAATTGTCAAAGGACTTCTGTTCTACTTAATCATTCTCAGTCTTATCACCCCACGTCTTCTCAGAGGGATGGCTCTAATGTGTTCATTTACACATTAATGGTTAGATACACATGGTTTATTTACAGAGATTTGAGTTGGGCCATTACTTTCAGAACAAAACAAAGATTTAAATTACACAGATCCACACAGAATACTGTTTTTGGTTTGCTTTCTGGGGTCTTGGCTTCCTTCAAGGTTTGGGAGGAACCTTCCAATTTGCTTCTCATAACAACTGCGTTGGAAGGAAGCAGCGGCAGGGTTTGGTGGGGAGGAAGCTCCCACTTACTGTCGGCACCATGTGGGGTGGGTCAGAGGGTTCGCACCAGCACATCAGCTGTGATAGGTGACAATGCCACGTGACAGAGAGCAAGGTTCAGAGTCAAGCACCTTGATGCTCATCTAGTAAGAGCTGGACACAGGATTCACCCCAGGTTGGTTTGGCCCCAAAGCTTGGCTCATTCATTTATACCTCACTGCTCAGTCAAGCTACCTTCACATCCTGCAGCTCCGTCAGTCTGGGGGAGCCGATCACTGGAAATGCCTTGGTCTGCAGCGTGCAGTTCTGCCAAGTGTGGGCTGAGAGTGAAGAGACTGTGTCCTAACATCAGCTTTGTCAAAGGGGCCAGATGACTTTGGACAAGTTTGTTTTCATTCCCACAGAAGCAGTGGCTGGGACTAGTGGTTTCAAATAGGCTTTCCCCTCTGAAACTCTGACTCCCTAATATTCCTTTATGCACGTGACAAAGGTGCTCTTCACAAGCCAGGGCTATCCTTTCTCCTTAAAGGACAGAGTTCTTTAAACAGTTCCCTATGATAGCCTTACCCAGAACCACTGATGAAGTCCAGCTCATTTACTCATTTACTGTTTACCCGCAGAAGACTGGTAACCATCCAAATGCTACCAGTTACATGAGCTGTGGCACAGCAGTACCAATAAGAAGAAGAATTGGGAGATTTGGCCACCAATTTTGATGCTCACTCAGAGTCCAGGATCCCACATTCTTACATTTTTCTTCTTCCTCCCTGGCTGTCCCATCTCAGTCTCCCTTGCTGCCTCTTCCTCCTCTTCCCAACCTCTAAATGTTAGAGGGACCCTGGAATCGGTCCTGGCTTTCTCCCTACATTCTTTCTCTGCATTCAATCTCTGATGCTCCTTGGGGTCCAGGGGTTAAAATAGCATCTGATGACACCCAAATTTCTTATCTCCAGTGCTAAGCAAAGCCATGTCCTCCAGATTCATACATCTTATTGCCTTCTAAATGTTGGCACTGGGACATGAAACAGGCAGCCTGAGTTTAACACACCTGAGCCAGAAAATAGCAATCGCCACACTAGCCCCTCCATCCCCATGGCTCCTCATTTTAGTAAATGTAAAACATTCTCCCATTCAGATCAAAAATCTTGGAATCACTTTGTTTCTTTTCTCTCACACCCCATATTTGGCAGATTCTATTTGCAAAATATAAATCTGCTAGACCAAGCCACTATCACCTGCTTCCTGATTATGGCTACATCCACTGGGCCACCTGGTCTTCCTCAATTCCACTCCTGCCCCCTTGACAGTCTGTTCACCTCACAACAGCCAGAAGGAACTTTGTAAAACACCCATCAGTTATTATACCACTGCCCAAACCATCAGTAGCTTCATGTGTCACTTAGAATAAAAGCTAAATTCCTTAGCACAGCCTCAGGGCCTGTGGGCTATGTCCCCTGCCCACCTCTGTGACTTCATCTCTAATCACACCTCATTTTCCCATAGCACACCTTCCTGTTCCTCTAACAGGTCAGGCACATCCCCCCACCCTGGGATCTTCTGTTCATGCCCCCACTCTTCTCCTTTATGTCATCCCCCAGGCTGGCCTTCCCTGACCAACTTACGTAAAAGGACCCCCCATTAGAATCCAAAATCAATGTACATAAGCCCACTTCATTTTTATACATTAATAATGAAGCAATAGAAAGAGAAGTCAAGAAATCAATCCCATTTACAGTTTCCACCAAAAATAATAAAATATTTAAGAATAAACTTAAATAAGGAGGTGAAAGACCTGTACTCTGAAAACCGTAAAACACTGATGAGAGAGGAATTGGAGATGAACAATGAAATGGGAAGTTAGTCCATGCTCATGGACTGGAAGAACAAATATTGTTAAAATGTCCAAACTATTCAAAGCAATCTATAGATTACCTGAATCCCTATCAAAATACCGACAGGATTTTTGACAAAACTAGAAGAAATGATCTTAAAATTTGTTTGGAACCACAAAAAAACCCAAAGAGCCAAAGCAATCTTGAAAAAGAACAAAACTGGAGGCATCACAATTTCAGATTTTAAGTTACACTGCAAAGCTGTAGTGATCAAAACAGTATGGTACTGGCCAAAGGCAAAATAGGCAAAGGGAAAAGGACGGTCTCTTCAACACATGGTGCTGGGGAAACTGGACAATTACATGCAAAAGAATGAAACTGAACCACTCTCTTACACCATATACAAAAAGAAATTCAAAATGGATAAAGACCTCAATATAAGACCCGAAACCATGAAAATCCTAGAAGGGAGCACAGGGAGTAATCTCTCTAACATCGGCCATAGCAACCTTTTTCTAGACATGTCTCCTAAGGCAGAGGAAATAAAAAAACAAAATAAACTACTGGGGGCACCTGGGTGGCTCAGTTGGTTAAATGACTGCCTTTAGCTCAGGTCATGATCCTGGAGTCCTGGAATCGAGTCCTGCATTAGGTTCCCTGCTCAGCAGGGAGTCTGCTTCTTTCTGTGACCCTCCCCTTCTTGTGCTCTCTCTCTCTCTCAAAAAAATAAAATCTTAAAAAAAATAGACTATTGGGACTACATCAAAATAAAAAGCTTCTGCACAGCAAAGACAACCTATGGAATGGGAGAAGATACTTGAAAATGACATACCTGATAAAGGGTTAGTAGCTAGAATATATAAAGAACTCACCCAAATCAAAGCAAAAAACAAATAATCCAATTAAAAAGCGGGCAGAAGATCTGAACAGACATTTTCCCAATGAAACCAGACAGGTGGCCAACAGACATATGAAAAGATGCTCAACATCAACCATCACATCAGGGAAATGCAAATATCAAAACTACAACGAGATATCACCTCACACCCGTCAGAATGGCTAAAACCAAAAACACAAGAAGCAACAAGTGTTGGCGAGGATGTAGAGAAAAAGGAACCCTCGTGCAGTGTTGCTGGGAATGCAAACTGGGGTGGCCACTGTGGAAACCAGTATGAAGGTTCCTCAAAAAATTGAAAATAGAGCTACCCTTCAATCCAGTGATCACACTAGCACGTATTTAGCCAAGGAATATGAAAACACTGATTCGAAGGGATACATGAACTCTTATGTTTATAGCAACATTATCTATAATAGCCAAGTTATAGAAGCAGCCCACATGCCCATTGGTTGATGGATGGATAAGGAAGATGTGCCAAATGTATACAATGGAGTACTATTCAGTCATAAAAAAGAATGACAGCTTGCCATTTGCAGCAACATGGATGAAGCTAGAGAGTCTAATGTTAAATGAAATAAGTCAGAGAAAGACAAAAACCACGTGCTTTTCACTTACATGTGTAATTTCATAAACAAAACAAATGAACAAAGAGGGGGAGGAAGAAACTGAGAAACCAAATTCTTAACTATAGAGAACAAACTGCTGGTCACCAGGAGGAAGATGGGGAAGGGGGGATGGGAGAAATAGGGGAGGGGGATTAAAGAGCAACTTGTGCTAGGATAAGTGCTGAGTAATGTACGGAATTCTGAATCATTCTATTGTACACCTGAACCCAATATAACGCTGCACGTTGACTATAGTGGAATTAAAATTGAAAACTTGATAAAAAATAAACATTGCCTAAAGCATTTTAAAAAATAAAAAACAGGGGCACCTGGGTGGCTCAGTCGGTTAAAGCCTCTGCCTTCGGCTCGGCTCATGATCTCTGCATCCTGGCATCAGCAGGGAGCCTGCTCCACACCCCCTCCCTGCCCCGCCTGCCTCTCTGCCTACTTGTGATCTCAGTCTGTCCAAGAAATAAGTAAACTCTTTTAAAAAATAAAATAAAATAAAAAAACAAACATACTAGAATTAAAATAAAAATCAAACTAAATAGATAAATTTAAAAAGCAGATAAATAAATAAAGGAGCCCCATCACTTCCCCTCCCGAGGAAGCACAGAGCTTTGCTGTCTCCAGGTTATAGTTCCCTTGAGCTCCTGGTGACTCCTGCTATCCCAGCCCTCCAGGCTGCCAGATCCAGATCACACCAGTCTCAGAATCACACATCATTGCCTTGGACAAGGTGTTAAAAGAGTACAGCCGAAGTGCACCTTTCAGTCGGAGATGAAGCAGCTGTTTTCCTGCCCTACCGCTTGTCCCTGGCCTGGCTCCATGGTAGCCAAGACCCACAGATGAAGCTTCCTGGGTTCAGGGATGGTGAAACTCCCTGGGACTAGGGAGTGAAGGGCTTGTCCAAGGTTGCACAGGAGTTTAGGAAAGCACCAGGACTAATCTTCAGTTCCCCACATTCCTGGTTCCAGACTCTTTCTGGCTAGATCTCCATGCAAGGGCCCCTGCCATGAGCCTACCCCTCCACTCCACTCCTGGTTTTCAGAGAAGCTGAGGAGGAGGGAGGAGGAGAATGAGTTCTCACAACAGAGCAGCTTCTGAAAGTTCAGAAGGGGCACTGGTCTATCACGAGGGCTGGGGGCCAGCCTGTGGGCACTCTTGGAACCTTCAGGAACACCCTAGTCATGTCAGACCTCAGCCTCTTTCATAGACTTCCGCACTGTCATCTCCTTCCCATGCTCCACAGTCCCCTGTATGTAAGCTGACTACAGAAACTTCTTTTCTTTAAACAAGAAAAAGAAAACAAAGTAACATAAAAGCAGGGTACATTAAATAAAGCAACTCTTTGCTTAGCTGATGCATGATCAGAGGGAGGAATCCCTAAGAACACACCAGGGACAGAGGAGATTCCATTTTTAATAAACGTATTCATCAGAGACTACACACTCACCCTCTGAGAGTCAAAATGAATGACAAGCTTTGGGAGTCACAGGTCTGATAGGGACAGAATCAAGAGGCTGCTGTGGATGTAGCTTTCATGTAAAGCCTCAAGGAAGTTCCTCTTTGGGGGTTTCCTATGCAGGACAGGAGGCGCTGGGCTCCTATGATCTGGCAGAGATGGGCAGAGTTTGCCTGCCCTGTGTGCCTGTCGTGTGGCGGAGCCGAAGGTCTGTCTCCAGGCAGCTGGGTTCTAGCTGTGTCCCAGCCTCACCAGACACATCCTGGGACTCTTCAGTCCAGGAACCTTGTCTGCCAGGCTCGCTGGGCTCAGAACCACAGGTATCTGAGCGGCTTCCCCCCGATGACCTTAGTCAAGCAGTTCTTTTGGAAATCTCCTGGGACTGGGTTTAGACCCTGGCAAGTCTCCAACAGCTACTAATAACAAACCACATTTTAACTCACCAGCAAATCTGCAATGATGAGGTGCCTGGGCAGCTCAGTCAGTTAAGCGGCTGCCTTTGGCTCAGAGCATGATCCTAGAGTCCTGGGATCGAGTCCTACCTCGGGCTCCTTGCTCCATGGAGAGTCTGCCTCTCTCTCTGCCTGCTGCTCCCCCTTTTTGCGCTCACGCTCTCTCTCTCTCACACACACAAATAAGTGGTGAAAAGAAAAATCAGCAATGATTACTTCACTTGCTATTTCTTGGGGGAAACATGTTAGTGTCTCATTTTGCATTGCTGTTACACATTCTGTTCCTAATCCAGAGCCATTACAAAACTGCACAAAAATAACAGCTACTACCTTTTGTTAAATACTTTTCTGGAGGCTGGGTACCCAGTCACGTCCGCCTCACTCCACAGCTCACATCTGCAACACCAAATGATGAGGCCTCTCACCGCTGAGTGTCTGGAGTGTCCAGAGGATGTTCCTGGCGTCGTGAAAGAAAGGACCCTGTTATGGACTCCACCAAACTTTGCCCTTTCTACTACTTAACCAGAGGGGTGACCGCAAGCTCCAGATTAGTTTCACACTCCTACAGCTGGGTGTGCAAAGACAACCACCTTCAACAAGAGGACTTTTTTAATTTTAAAAATTGCAGCTTTTATTTATTTTTTTGAAGATTTTATTTATTGATTTATTTATTTATTTATCAGAGAGAGAGAGAGAGAGAGAGAGAGAGCGCACACAAGCAGGCAGAGGAAGAGGGAGAAGCAGGCTCCCCGCTGAGCAAGGAGCCCGATTCAGGACTCGATCCCAGGACCTTGGGATCATGACCTGAGCCAAAGGTAGATGTTTAACTGACTGAGCCACCCAGGAGTCCCAGACCTGCAGCTTTGATAGGGCATGCCAAGACGACACTCCGTTGGCTCATTTGTCCTCTGAAGAAATCTTGATGACGTCCTACTTCATAACACAGACTATTAACTGGCCGTGTAATACCATTCACTTAATTTGCTCCAACAAGAGGGATTCAGGACCCACGATGAGCTAGATACCATCTGACTAGGTCTATATTCACGGAAGGGGTGGTACACATTCATATAATAAGTGGGTCCCTGGGTCCCGAGCTGCTTCAGTCTAGTAGGGAAAATGTAGAATTGAGGTGCATTATAATAAGAATTGTCCTAAAAGTTCAAAGAGAGAATATCTGTCTGGAAGAATCCAAAGGGGCCCAACATTTAAATGGGATGTGGAATTTGAACTGGCTCTGGAAGAGCGAGCAGGAACTCGCAAAGCCACGAGAGGATGAGAAAGAGAATCCAAAGGGTAAATAATGTCGGGGGGCTTGGCCCGCTGCAGGTAGCAGCAGGCGCCGCCATCACCGATGTGGCGAGCTGGGAGCACAGGAGCTGGGGAAGGGAGGTCGGGCCAGGGCCAGAGGGTCTGGGACACCTGGTACCCAGGACAGCGGGGAGCCATCCGAAGTTTCTGAGCAAAGGAGCGGAGCAATTAGAGAAGGCTTTCCTGACAATGAAAGATCACTCTGGAGACTGTGCGGCCAGCAGATTAATAGGTATCTGGGTCTGGGTAGATTTTATGGCCCTGAATATTTAACTCCATGAATTTCCTAAACATGGAAAGTATGGTCCATTTTCATGCATTTCTGCCTCTCTCCCTCTCTTTCTCTCTATGGCAACTAATCTTAATTATCACAGAATTTAGAGTTCAAGAAGCTATCTCATCTGTTTATCTTCAAAGGGAACAAGTCAAGGGTTTATGCTGAGTATTAAATGTGCATTTTTAGAGGTTAAGTCTTAATTAAATAGCAACTAAAGCAAGATGCGGGTTACTGAAAGTGTCACTACCTGAAATGATAGGGGGAAAAATATTTTTAAAAGTTGCCATGTTGAAGCATTGTTAATAAAAGAAGAGAAAATTCCTGTTAAAAGGCCACTCATCGTACCCTGCTGTCTACTCAGACTGCCCCCACCCGGGAGGCTTGTAAACAACAGAAATTTACTTCTCACAGTTCTGGGAGCTGGAAGTCCAAGATCAAGGTGCTGGGAGGGCCCTTTTCCAGGTCTCCGATTCCTTGCATCCTCCCAGGGCAGAAGGGGCTGGGAGCTCTCTGGGGCCTCTGTGATGGAGCATTCATCCCATTCATGAGGCTTCACCCTCACAACCTAATCACCTCCCAAAGTCCTCCCCTCCTTACACCATCCCATTGGCCTTTAAGATTCAACCGTAGCATGGGTTCCATTTACTGCATGTAAACTCACGTCCCTCGGGGTCTCAGAGCACCTTTCTCCATCACTAAGGAAGTCTGTAGAGGACATATGATCCAGTCGACCCCCTTGTCTCTCCACACCTGCCACCTCCCACCACTTCCCCATCCCCACCACATATATGGGCACACACCCAACACGTGGCACGGGGACTGTAGCCCAATTCTGCCATTGTGGTTTAGCCGACACTGTAAGTTTAAACAGAGTCATCCCCAAAGCATGAAAACTGGGGTGACCATCCAGGACAGCAGTAAGTACAAAGGGAAGCCATCTCAGTAGGATCAAACAAAAGGGGTGAACCAGCACCATACAGAACTATCTATACAGTCGGTTGGTCACGTATTCACAGAGATCAGCAGGTGAAGCCCAGCTCTGACCGAGGCTCTGGGAATGTTGAGAAATCAGAAACGGCCCCTCTCCTCAAGAAACATCTATCTTTTTTGATGCTTCTTGTAATTCTGTAACTACTTAAGTTGTTCAGAGGAGGAAACTGAGGTTCAGAGATGTTCATGCACTTCAAGACCAAGGCACCATGTGGGGAGAGACTGGGAATGAGACCAGGGGAGAGGTGAGCACTGGGCCACTGGCTCGGAGCACAAGCCCAGGGGAGCACATGTCATAAAAGAGGTCCCCAAGTCCAGGGGACAAATTTCCACACAGGGACCCCAAGTGAGAGGTCCCTTGGCCCCAGACCACTGCCTCGGCAGGAAGCAACGCAAACCATTATGTTCCCCCAAAGACCACCTCAGCACTAAAGTGCATGTGTGTGCAATACACACACGTACACACACACATACACAAAAGGACTGGACCTCCTAACCATAGTCAAGATATTTAGGAAGCAGTGCATATAGTAGTCAAAAGTGTGCAGCCGCTGGAGACACAAAGGCCTGGGTTCGAATCCCAGCTCTGCTGCTTACCGGCTGGGCAAGCTGCTTGATCTTGCCACGTGTTAAGAATCCCCATCTCGGTGCTGTGGGAATTATATAAGGGACAATGCATGGAATGTGAGAATACCAGCTAGTGCCTGGTACTCAGCGACGATCAATTCAAGTGAGCTGTGATACTTCAAACTCAGTACATCGCCAAATGAAAACATGATCCGTTCTCACCAGCGGGTTCCTTCTGCACCTGGATTCTCTCTCTGTGCCATTTCCCCCCACTCTCCCAAATCTGGAGCCGCTCTCGGCCCAGTTCCCATAGGGTCAACCTTCGCCTATCAGCCACCATCATCATCGCAGGTAACACAGCTGCTGTGATTCTGCGCACACAGATACTAAGCAAACTGTTCTAGAAGATCTTTAATTGGGCAAAGAAACCCTTATGAAGAAGGTACCACTATTATCTCTATGTTGTCTTTGAGGAAACTGAGACTTGAGGGAAGAAACTAGCCCAGGGGTGGTGGTGGTCCGGGGGTGCCTGGGTGATGCAGTCGGTTAAGCCTTGGACTCTGGATCAGGCCATGGTCCCACAGTTGTGGGATTGAGCCCCAGCCCAGCTCAGCAGGGAGTCTGCTTCCTCTCTCTTCCCTTCCCCCAGCTCCTGCATGCTTTCTCTCTAAAATAAATAAATAAATCTAAAAAAAAAAAAGAAAAGAAGAAAGAGAAACTTGCTCAAGGTCACACAGCTATTGAGTGAGAGAGCTCAAATATTATAGACAGTTTCATTCCAAAGCCCAGATGCTTAAGCCTTCCACTCTATTGCCTCTCCACCAACCAGTTGCTACCTAAGCCCTGTGGATTCTCTGTCTTTGTTCCTCCTGGATCTCCTCCCTGTCACTGGACTTCAGGCACAGCCTGTTCTGCTAAAGTGCAGGAAGCCCTGTGGGCTTTGGGAAGGGAGCACTGTGGGCTTTGAGAAGGGAGCACTGAGGGCTTTTGGAAAGTGGTATGGGCCACGATGGGGGGCTCTGAATGCCAGGCTGATGGGGGGTTTGGTCAACACAGAGCCTCTGAGCCTGAGAAAGGCTGTTGCTCAGCTGGAAGCCACCCTGGGGTGGAGGTGGGGAGCAGGTGGCATCCGGGGCCAGGGAGGAGCCGAGCCCATCAGTCTAGGGGCGAGATACCGAGAGCCCGAAGCGAGGGGCTGGGGCTAGGAATGAAAAGGCTGCATGCGACAGACATTACCTCACCAGGCACAAATACTCCCGAGGCTGGAACTTGGTTTAATAATTCTGTTACTAGGGCAACAGCAAAAGAATCCATCTCGGAGAGAACCCAGTGCAGCCCGTTTCTGCACAGAAGCGCGCAGCTGTAGGCTGGGGGAGCAGGGGTAAAGGCGAGCGGCCAGATGACGCAGCAGGACGCACGCACCAGGATTTTCTCAGAGGCATTTTCCTGACCTTTCATCCTCTCTGGCTTTGGGGAGTGGAGAGACCTTTGCCTGAAATAAGCTGTCCAGGAAGGTAGAGAGCTTGCTCCATGAAGCGGGGGGCTATGTGCACCCCGTGACAGGTTAGCAATCCTGCCCCTGACCCTTGGGACACTGGGGGTCTTGTGCAGAAGGGCTCAGACGGAGAGTCTGCCAGGCAACAGGAGCAAAGGCATTTATCACAAAGTTTACCAGTCACTCCGCTATCTGCTCTGCCCCACTTTTGTCTCCCTGGGCCCACGGCCAGGACGTGGAGGGAACTTCTGACTGCCCAAAGAAGTGAAGCGCTAGGAAGACCCGGGCTGCAGAAGTGGGCTTGTGGGCTCTGATGAGAAGGAGGGACACTCCTTGCAAGGCCCACAGTCGAGTCAGCTTTCTTCTCAGGAGCTCCCTGGGTCTCCCCCCATTCTTCCTGGGAACAGCACAATCACACACCTGTGTCGCCCTGACAGCCGGCCCTTCCGAAAAACTAACAGGCTTTCAAAGACACTAGGAACACTTTGAGACTTAGAGACCTTCTCATCAACCTCTCTCTGGATGAATGCTCTCCTTTTCAATTGCTACGCCAAATGCCAAGATGGCCTCTCTCCATGGCTTCCAGTGAGGAAACCTCTCACAGTGCCCGAGGCGCTTGTGCTCCAAGTTTCTACCTCCCACATTACCTACTTCCCTGAAAGTCTGTCCACAAGGAATGCTGAAGGAGAGACAGGACTCAATCTCCTTCGGTCCTCCTCCTAACTTCCTAGGGCCTCTGTGAGGTACAGATTCCCCCTGAAAGAGCACCAAAGGATTCTACTGCTTCAGAATTTCAATATCCAAGTTTGCCCTTAAGGGCAGGCCGGGAGTAGGGTAGCCATGCGGGATTACGGAGACATTTCCACTAGAGCGGTTCTGCACTATCTGGGGCTTTGATAAGTACAAAATGCCCAGTGGTCTGTCCAACGGATACAGCACATTCCAGATTACCTTGGAAAGAATTCCTCCTTTAGGAAGTGGCTACCCAGGGAATCGGAGTCACCTCAGGCATCGACGAGTCAATGGCTGGTAGCTTTGCCACTCAATCTCTGAGTGAGCTTAGGAAGGTTGCTTTTCCTGTTAACTTCCTCACCTGCAAAAGGAAGAAAATCATACAACATGATATCAAAGGTGAAAGTAAGATTTTAATGCTGAGAAGCGTCGTAAACCTTCTGAAAGACAAGGGACCCCAGAGGGTAACGAGGTCACGTATCAAGGATGGTTTGGTCTGGCCTGAAGTTAATGGACCACTTAGGGCCTAGGAGGGGACAACTCATTCCACGAAGCCTGTAAAAATAATGAGTCTTTTGAGGCACTTGTGTCTGTGGTGGTGGTGTAGCTTAGTAACCAAGAGCGTGCTCGCAGAGTAGAACTTCCACCGTATCCTGCCTTCATCACCCATCAGCTCCGTGACCTTGGACAAACGACACCTCTTAGAGTTTCTTTTTCTCAGTTACAAGATGGGGTCATGCCCCAGGACTCACTGGGCTGCTGGGAGGATCCCATGCCTGACGGGTTGTATAGTAAACAGTAGACACTGCGTTGTTTTAAATCACAGTCGGTCTTTAGAACAACCCTGGAGAAGCCAGATTTGGCATACTGATTTTATCAAAAAGGAAACAGGTCTCTAGATGCTGAAGGGCTTGTCCAAAGTCATCTCACCCCTTCTGAAGCTCATACGACCCCTGTCTCTCTTGTGGTGAAAGAGAATCAGTGTTCTCCTCCCAAGTCAAGGGGCTCGGGCAAAGTCACAACACGAGTTTCAGGCGTAATGACTACTCACGGAAGTCTAGCCGTGGGGGCAATAGTATCTAGGTGTGTTAGAAGCTGAGAATGTGATCCAATCCCCCCAACCCCAAAATGGTATGTAATTTCAAGTCTTCCCTTGGATTCCTCTGGAGAATGAACGCTACGGAAATGTAGCATGCGGAGAGGACGTGAAAACAAAGGCATCCCCGGGTAACACGGCCACAGGAGGCATGTCCCCTGGCCTGCACGCTCTAAGGGTCCAATCTCCTGAGCGAGGACTTTGGCAAAAAGAGCTCATGGCAAAAAGAGCTGATACCAGCTGCTACTAAAAACAGACCAAGGGTCACAGACAGACAGAAAGTAGGTAGTAGATAGATACATAGGCAGACAGACAGACAGACAGACTTATTTGGCCTTTAGGCCCCAACCCTCTGGCCATATTTTAGGACTTTTTTCTCTTCCAGGCTCCCTTCCTGTTCATTTTCATCTGCTTTCCATGGTACTTGGCCCAAGCCCCATCCCCGCTGAGATGACCCTGCGGAAAGGGACACAGGCAGTGTCAAAAGTCTGGAGAGAACCAGATATCAAAAGCAGTTTCTGCATCGAAGTGTTTGAAATTCTGACTTTCTAGAGACCTGTATCCACTAAATTCCTGGCCCAGGAAGCAGAACACAGTCCTAACTTCTGTGCCCTTAGGTTGCTAACCCCGCGGAGAGTCCCGCGTTGAACACATGAGCAGTTTTCCCTTAAGAAAATGGCACCAGCCTATCTTTCTGGTTTTCTCCTGAGCAAATAAAAGCATGCGAGAACTCCATTTCCCCGAGCCCGTGTGCCCATGCCTCTGGGTGGAACACCGACTGTGAAAATTCACAGACTGCTTACACTGTGCCAGGCACCCTCTGCTTGCTTGAGTCTCTGTCCCCAGTGCTGGGGTCATAAGGCTCCGAGCACCTGTCCTCCCTTTGCACAGACGGGGTCTTGCTGGAACTTGACCTTGGAGGGAGAGGGAGGCCCTGGGAGAGCATCCTGCCTTGTGTTCTAGAAAGGAAATCAAGGCCCTGGGAGGGAAAGAAACCAGTGCCTCGGTCATGCACCCTTTGTGCTACCTCACCGAGCCCTTTCCTCCTATAACATCAGGGGCTTCTGGATCAGGAGAGGCTGATCCTCCAAAGGGATCATTAGGCGGGGAAAGCAGGGACTGTCAGATAGAGCTAAAAATAGGAGCCGGCCGCAGACCAGCCCCAGCTGGTGAATTTGAGCCCAATAACCAGGTGCTCCCTAGCGGGCTCACCTGATATCCCCACTTGCGCTATGGAAGGACGGCCGCCCCGGGGTCGAGGTGGGGCAGAGGGGGACTCATCAAAAGCTGCAAGCACTAAGGGTGACCCAGCTGCTGCTGGAGGCGCATGAGCAGCTCACCTGGGAGAGCAAATTCTGTTTCTGCAGCAGCCTGGCCCGAAACAGGGAGGATCTCCTGTCAGCCCCTCCTGGGCCCTCCTGCTGTGGCTGAAACCTTCCCATTTCTACAGGAGTTTGGAAATCCTAAAGAGAGTTGGAAGTTCTCTGTTCTCTAGTTCACCTCCCTCCGTCCAGCGATGAGGAAAACAAAGCCCAGAGACGTTTAGCAACTAGGCCAAGGGCAAATAGCCTAGTTCAGAACTTTCCAAAGCGACATCCCTGAAATAATAGTCTCATAGATGTTCCTTGAAGAGAAATTGTTTTAAGGGTTCTGAGATCAGGTAATGGGGAAAAGGCTGCATTCTCTATACGCCTTTTTCTCTATTCTCCTTTGTCTCCTCCGTTCCTTCTCTGTTCGGCAAATACCTACTCAGTCTCCCAATGAGGAAGGCACTTTAGAGATGGGGTCTAACCCGGCAAAGCCGAAACCAGCCTGTGGGTATGCAGACCTCGGGACCACAACACACACAGCTACCCTGGGCAAAAGGACTGTTCCTTGACACGAGCTGTTCCCCACGCTTTGTGAAAAGGGCAGTGCTCCAGAAAGAGACCTAGCTGACCAGCGTCGCCAATAACTTTGAGTGCACTCCCTTCGTTGGAGACTTTTCTCAATGAGAACACGTGCCGTCCTAAGGCCAAACGGCTAAGCCTGAGCCAGAGGCTGCTGTCTAGAGAAAGTTTGCCCCAAGAGGAGGCTAGAAATTAAACGGGGAAACATGGAGACACTGGCTCCCCTGGAAAGGAAAAGTCAGAAAGAGGGAGGAAGACCTAAAAGAAAAGGTGGAAAGTGGGTAAAATCACTCCATAAGCTTTGGCAAACTGCTGGGCGATCAACTCTTGTAGGGAGAAAACAAACGGCAGACTCCGCCCACGGGGAAGGCAGCCTCCCCACCCCCACCCCCTCCAAGCCACACCCTCCACTCGCCGGCTCCTCCCCCTCCCCCGGGCGGCGGGGCGAGGGAAGGGGGGAGGAAACCGTCAATCCGGAAATTAATTCTTGCCCATAGCCTTCACCGGCCACATTCCTCTCCTGGGCAATCATGTAAGATCTAGCAAGGAACTTTTACTTTTTTCTTTCTTTTTTTTTTTTTTAATTATAAGGAAAGGGTGGCTCCCCTATCAATAAAATGCTGCTTCAATTAGTACAGCTATCCTTTGGGTCATTATTTTAAGTGTTTGAAACGTCTACTTAAATAAGGTCACTTTCAATTTGGTAAACACTCCTAAGTCATCATCTTAATTCACGGCCAGTCACACTAGGAATGCTGAGTAAGTAAACACAATCAAGCATTAGCTAACCAGCCACAAATCCACTTGAGTTTATTAATTTCTCCCTTGGCAGAGAAGCATGAAAAGGGAACAAACCATTAGAGACATTCACGCATCATTCATTCAATAAATATTTATTATATACCAGGTGCCAGGCACTGTGCTAAGCTAAATATAGGTTGCATTATTTTATTAATATTCAAGCTAAGTTCTATATCAAATCTCATCCCCCCCCAATATAAAGCTTTTTGTCTTCATTTCTGCCCACTGTGCCTTCCTCTATGGAGTAAATGATACATCCCAACTCAAGCTTCCAGACTCTATCCCTCCCTCCAAAAGACACCTCCCCCCCCACCCCCCCCACCCCCGCATCCCTCAAATAGTTAAGGAATATAGACTCCCACTAGAAACTCTAGAAAGGCACTATTTTAAAAGTCCAGGAGAATAATAATGGTAAGAAATAGTTCATATAATTGTACTCATATATTTTTTGAAACATTTGGGCTTTGTGTTAAGGGGAGTACCTTATACTTGCTCTAAGTAGGCACACTGAGTAAGCAGTCTTAAGAGGACCACCTTATCAGAGGAATTCCCTTTCCTCGCTTCAAAAGAAGCTCCCCTTTCCCATCCTCTCCCAACACCACCAAGAACTGGCACCCGTCCAAGTTCATTTCCCAAGGAAAGGACCCACTGGGAGAACTGACCTTAAACAAGTCACTTCGCTCATCAGTAAAGAAGGGAGTTGGGCTGGAGACTTCCAAGGTCCCTCTATAGCCTGTGGATTAGGGGATTCAAGCTAACCTAATCCTCCACAACACCGTACACACACACACACACACACACAGTGAACCCCAGCACAGCCCCCACCCTACGCTGCAGGCCCTGATTCCCCCAGGGACAGCCAGCTTACCGAGACACAAAAAACACCCCCACACCACCCAGGAGGAGCAGAGGCAGGACTGTCCCTCCCTCGCCAGGCAGTCTCCTGAGGCTGCTGACATCACAAAGGTGTCAACTGGCAACTTCATCGTCATGTGGCTCTCCCCTGGCTCCCCTTCACTTGCAAACGCAGGGAAAGGGTGAGACCTTTCAGAGCCGCCAAGCGGGCAGGCTTCCAGCGGCAGTCTGGGAGTGAGCCGGCCGCCGAGCCACCAAGCCGGGCGGCGGGGCATCGGGCCTCGCGTTTCAACTTCTGTTCGGTTCTCCTGTAATGGAAAATTGCTTTGCACAAAGCTAGAGTGTTACCGTTCTTTCCAGCGCCCCTCCCCCCAACCCCGCCCCTCGGCAGCCTTCTGAACAGAGGGACGGCGCCCGCAGCAAGGTGGAAGGAGGGTAGTTGCGGCTTCTTACTATGTCCCTTGCCTCAGGCCCTGGGCCCGGGTGGTTACTCTTTTCCTTTGGAATGGGACTGGTCTCGGGGTCAAAGTGTCCAAATAATTGTGAGTGTCAAGCCCAGGAAGTGATCTGCGCAGGAATCCAGTTAGACGAGTACCCCCCCGACATACCCCTGAGCACCCGGAAGCTGTACTTGAATGATAACCGCATCACCTTTTTGCCAGCGATGAGTCTAGGACTCCTCAGTGACCTTGTTTACTTGGACTGTCGGAATAACCTGATTGGCGAGTTGATGGATTATACCTTCATTGGGGTCTTCAAACTTATCTACCTTGATCTCAGCTCCAACAACCTAACCTTCATCTCCCCACACAGTTTCTCCGTGCTCAGCAACTTGGTGCAGCTGAACATCTCCAACAACCCTCACCTGTTCTCTCTGAACAAGTACACCTTTGCCAACAGCAGCTCTCTAAGGTACCTGGACCTCAGAAACACCGGCTTGCAGACCTTGGACCACAATGCCTTCCAAAACCTTGTAACACTACAGACCCTGTATCTGAGTGGAAACCCGTGGAAATGCAACTGCTCCCTCCTGGACTTCACCATCTACTTAATAGTGTCCCATCTGAACCATCCAGGTGAGGGTTTGATCGGGTATGGGGACGAGGAGGATGTGATGGAGCAGGAGGAGTTAGTTCCAGAAAAGGTAAAGTCAAAAGATGGTCAGGATGGGAGAAAACTCTGGGAGAAGCTGATCAAAAGCATTCTTATTGCTCTGAAGGATTCACCCTTGGGTTGACTGGAGAGGCAATAGGGTCTGTAGAAAAAGTTTGGAGGAGGAATCCAAAGAGCTGAGTTCTGGTCCCAAACTCAGCACAGACTAGCAGGCTCCCCTAGGGACAGACTATGTCTTTGAGCCTCAGTTTCCTGATCCATCAGGTGGGGACAATAATATGGCCCAACATACGATGTTGTCGTGTCAACATAAAATGGTGTGTGTGGAAATGATCAAGTTCTTTTACTGCAAAGTAACAAATTCAGGGACACTGCATTCCATTGTATTTTAATCTGTTTGACTCAGTGACTGAATTTTTCCAAGATCCAAAAGTAAATTCAGTCACACATGGGCCATCCAAAAGCCAACAGTATACTGTACAGAGAGAAAGTTCAGTAGAGGTAGGGGGAGGGGCACAGGAGTTCCCTAGACAATGAGAAGGGGGAGTGGAGAGAAGGGAGAGGAGAAGGCTTCTGATGACTCCCTTGTCTTCAAGATATTAACCCAACAAGGATAGAGGGAATGGCAGGCATCCACGAAGAACAGGTCATTTGTGCCCACTCTGTCCCACAGGGAGATTCTAAACTCATGGCCAGTTTTCAAGTATTGCCTGATAGATTTCCAAGCCAGTTGCTGCCACTCTCTGCACTGCCCACACCCCTCTGCCATGGGCCCCCGGGCACTCCAGTGCCTCAACCCCCTCTTCTTTTTGGTGACTCTTCTGTCCCATCCTCATCCTCCAATTATCCCACTTTACCGATAGCACCTTCACTCAGAACTTCAAGGAAATGGGAAATGACTCTTCATAGAAAGCCTGGAGCCACAGATGTAATCTGGCATAATTGGGCTTTAGATTCAAACCCTGTCAAAACCATGTCATCTCTCCCTTTCCTGAGTGTCTGTTTTTGAAAATATTTTCACACATCCGCTCCCTCCCCTGAGTGTTTGTTCTTGAAAAATATTTTGGTGCGCCAGCACCTGCCAAAGCCTCCACCATGAAGTTCTTGCCCGGATGGCCATAACCCAGAAAGATTCCTGGCCAAAATAATGGGCTTTAAGGGAATCTGGGGGGGGAGCGAGCTGAATGGTGGCGGCAAGTGAAAATGTGCTCTCCTGGCCTTCCTTCCATTGACGGGTCTTAACTTGTCTTCTGGGCAGGACCTGGACTATGGTGAGGCAAGAGTTTCTAGGGATGCAAAATTCAGGAAGACAGTAAGAGTGGGTGACTCCTTACATTTCGTGCCCTAGGCACCTGGCCCGGCTGACAGGTACCCAATCTGAGTTAGAGTAAATTGAAAGGAAAGAACTTCATCAGACCATCTTCTTAAGAGTATGAATCCTAAAAGAATGAAGGAGCATTTATCTTGGGTAGGTTGCCTTATCTCTCCAGAGAGAACGGCTTCAGCTTTTCACAGTGACTGGTGTTATGGTGCCTTCTAGAAAGCTCTCTAAAAGAGGGTCGCTATTAATCACTCTCATGCATTAAATGGGATTCTCCTGGCCATGTTCATGTAACTAGCCTGGGAAGAAGATTCCTCTTCTCTTGCCCCCTGTCCACCATTTAAGTATGTATTTCCCTCGAGCAGAGCCTACCAAGCAGCCAGGAGGCCCTCCTATCCTGGCTGAAAAGGGTGACCTAGCTTGGTTTCTTCCCCAGTCCCAAAGCCTACTGCTTTCCTTGCTGTCAAATCTCCCTCAGTCAAAATTCTGCTTATAGAGTCTTGTCTTTTTTTTTTTTAATTTTATTTATTTATTTGACAGACAGAGATCACAAGTAGGCAGAGACACAGGAAGAGAGGAGGCAGAGAGGAGGAAGCAGACCCCCTGCAGAGCAGAGAGCCCGATGTGGGGCTCGATCCCAGGACCCTGAGATCATGACCTGAGCTGAAGGCAGAGGATTAACCCACTGAGCCACCCAGGTGCCCCTAGAGTCGTGTCTTCTCAGAATGCTCAGGCTTGCTGCTTAGGACTCCTTGACTCATTTTCATTCTGGGATTGAGAAGGATTATAAACCAGACCTGTTTCACTGTGTATTTTCGAAAATATCCGAAGCAGGTATCCATTTTGTCAAGCTCATAAGCTCCTCATGAACCAAGAGTCTGTTCTTTTGAGGCAGACAGAGCTTTTATCCACTGGCCAGTCCCCCTCCCCCTAAATACACCCACCACAACTACTGATATGCTCATCTCTCTCTACTGTTTGGTGGCCTAGAGGAACCCTCCCAGTCCAGTTCATGCAGAACCATAGTCTCATTGCCCTGGCTATCAATTGTCATCTCCTGGAAACACTAAGCCCAAGGCCAGACATAGAACGATTTATCTTTGTAGAGAGATTTCCAGTGCTAGAGTTTTTTTCCAACATAGTCTCTTCTTCTTTATTTTGAGTATCATACCGAACCATAAACTTTTTGCCCTAGGCCTGTGGAAGAGGCTAGGATTGGTATTGTTAACCCTATTATGAAAGGGTTGAGAAAGCAGACTGGTCCAAAATCTCATGGCTAGTAAATGGAAAAAAAAAAAAAAAAATTGAACCTCCTGATTCAGGTCTTTCTTTTTTCTTTTTTTAAAAGATTTTATTTATTTATTTACTTATTTGACAGACAGAGATCACAAATAGGCAGAGAGGCAGGCAGAGAGAGAGAGGGGGGAAGGGAAGCAGGCTCCCCACTGAGCAGAGAGCCCAATGCAGGGCTCGATCCCAGGACCCTGGGATCATGACCCGAGCCGAAGGTGCTTCTCAGGTCATTCTTCAGGAGACTACTATATCTTAAATTTCTGAATTCCATGGTAACTATGATCATGTAAGTCAGTTTAGTTATAAATATAAGCCATGTTATAAGCATATGGCCACAACATCTAAATTACAGCTTTGTTTCCTATCTGACTACACATGGAACTCACCCAAGATCATGTCTATTGGCTAATGAGCTCTAGTCATCATAAACTCATCACATGCCTGCACACTCCTTATAAGCCCACGTTTACCCCAACCCACCCGAACTCCCAAAGAAGGAGCTTAACCTCAGTGTTTTCTCACCTTTGCATCTCAGTCTGGCTATCCCTTCCCACACAGACCCCCCCCGTCACAAACACATGTGTAAACACACATACACACACCAACATACATACAAGCACAAAGATGTGCCCATACACACATACTACACCTGCATACCTATATACACACCTGCTCACCGACACAATGTCCCACACATTACACATACATGACACACATATACACATCAATGTGTAGATACACTAGTTACACACTTACACATGAAGAGGCACACACAGACAACGTAGAATTCATAAATGCTTTTCTTGCCCTTCAGCCAGCCCTCAGCACAGTGGAAGATATTTATTCCGTGTGACTCTCACATGATTCATGCCTCTGTTAAGTGGAAATATCTTTGCAATTGACAAATGCTCAAGCTCAGTTAGGCCCAACTCTTATACCACCTTGGCTATCAAAGGGTGATATTCGGTACGTTCTAAAATGGGGTGATACATCTCTCTCCCCGTGTATCCACACTGAGGGATCTAAGAAGAATCTCTTTGAAATGAGCTGAGTAACGTGGTTATTTAGAAAGAAGAATCCACTGAAGTCAGGAACTTCCATGCTACCACTCAGTTCCTCTGTGTAAATATCTATGTATAAATGTCTATCAATTTCACCCATGCAAATATCAACTGAGTCCTATTATGTGCCCAACAAGTGGTCATGGAGAGAACCTTGAGCTGTGTGTGGAGACTCACATGACTGTGGTCATCTGCACTATGTATGTCCCAGTCAGGGAAAGCAGAACTATCCTACTGGACAGAGCAGGACAAAAGAGGCCACCAGGTACCTACTGGGTAGACCAGGCGCTTGGGATAGCCACAGTGGCAGCTGGGGAAGGGCAGCTGCAGACAGGGGAACCCATGTTAAAGAGCTCGGGTAGTAGTGAAGCAGACCTGAATTATAACCCTAGCCCTGCCACTTGCTATTTATAGGCTATCAGAGAAGTTACTTAACCTCTCTGAACTTCAATTTCCTCATCTTTCAGACAGGTATAATAATAGAATGAACCTATCTAGGCTGCTGAGATGAGAACGCTTACAAACTGCCATTAGCATTGAGTCTTGCACACCAAAAAGCATTGATAAGTGAATAATTGGCAGATGTGGGAAAGATATGGGGTACTTAGAGGAGTAGCAGACATCAGTCAGGTGACCCCAGGATAAGCAGTAGACCTCAAGAAGCCTTGGCACACGTGGAATGAGAGAACAGTGCACCCTGTGCACAAAACATGACTATAGGGATGCATGGGAGGGGGATATAGATAGGACATTGAAAGGTGAGCATCAGGTCCCAGGGCTCTAATTCCTGGGAAAATGGGACAGAGGGAATCTTAGAGGGAGGTGGACATTAGACAAGTTATGAATGCAGGAGTTCAGACTGGGGAACAAAACTAGAAGCCTGAATCAAGGCTTGGTCTCAGCCTGGACCAGAAGACTCAGGGCTGGGCCAGTAGTAGCAAAGTAGTTCTTCCTGAGTCTGGAACTGGAGTTCTAGCTAAAGACAAGCCCCACTTGCAGGAACAGGTGTGGACATTCAGACAGCTTTCAATGGATGAAGGAAAGGAGATACAACTGCGGGGCAGACATGCCCTTGAAAGCAAGAAGTCACCTACATGGTGTGATTTTGTTATCTGAAGAGGACATTGCCCCCATTCACTGCCCACCACTGAGCTAAAATTAGCCATTAGAGAGTTTACCCCTTTGAATCCCCCCAAAGTGCCCAAATCTTGAAGAGGACCTTGCAAAAATATATGAACTCCTACCAGTGCCCTCAAGCCTTTATCAGCTCTCATATCAGAGGCAGAAGTGAATTCTTGAGAAATACAATTAGCTAAGATTAATTCTGCAGCAGTAAGGAAACTTGAAGGAAGCCAAGGTGCAGGAAAGACATGGGGAGATCTTAAAACAAAAGATGTGAGGGCAGTAATGTGTCCTTCCCCCATGTACCATGTTGGCCCAGCCGACCCCCCTAAAGGGACTGTAGAGAAGGCTAAATGTTTATTTACCTTCTTTCATCATAAAGCTACACTGAATAGGAATATAACAATTTTCCCACATTGAAAAGAGATTTGGTGCTGTTATCAAAGGTCTTCGTCCAAAGACACCCTCCAATGATATACTCACCAGATGCACTGAAAACCATTCTGTCCTCAAAGAGCTTACCTACTCACTTTGTAAATGTGAAAATCACAGCAGAAATGGAGGTCAGTTATAAAGTGCTGGTCACCCAGATGCTCTGATCAATGCAGAGTTAAAAACAGACCCACAGATTCCATTTTCTTTTTGGCCTTGGTCAGCAGATAGGAGGACTGATTCCTGGCTGGAACTGTAATTTCCCAGGCATTAATGCTCTTTGAAGGTGAGAGCAGCAATTAAGCTCTTCCCAGGATAGAGCTGCCTCGTAGGACAGGGTTGAATGCTTCTGAAGATGCTCTCAAAAGATCACGCAACTCCTTAACTCCTGGACATAAGGATCCTGGCCTCCATCTTGTCTTCTCCCAAAGTCTAGTCTAGCTCTGTCCAATGAAAGTCTCTGCTGAGAAATGGGTGGTATCTGTGCTGTCCAATATGGTGGCCCCTAGCCACATACGGCTATGGAGCTCTTGAAATTAGACTACTGAGGAACCAAGTTTAATTTTATGTTGTTTCAAATCATGTACTAGCCCCATGAATGACCACTGGCCACCATATTGGTCAGGGCAGCCTTTTAATATAAAGCCTTCCAGATGCTTGATCTGGAAATTTAGAATCTCACCTCCTCGCAGGTAAGTGGCTATTGAGCCATGCCCAACATGGAAATCTTCTGATTCCATGTTTTCCTCCCCCATGCCATGACCTCTCCTTACTCTCAACAGACCCCAGTCCTTTCTACTCTGCAATATTTGTTGTATGTTCCTTATATGCCCAACATTGTATTATAATGCTGGAGTGCTTTCAACACAGAGAAAAGAAGTCATAATTGACATCTTTAATAAGACAAGATACAAGGGATACAAGAATATTCTTGGGATACAAGAGAGAGAAAACACAACTGAAAGCCAAGAGGTCCTGTCCTGGTCCCAACAATGCCACTGGGTGAGATGGGGCAAGGCCCTTTCCCTCCAAGACTCACTTGTCTTTGAAATAAAAAGAGAGTAGGATTAGATACTCTCTAAAGCCCCTTATAGCTGGTAGTGTATGGAGCTAAATGGAAAGATAGGGTGCACTTAACTGTAGGAGGAGAGCAGTGATCCGCAGATAGGGTCCCATATAGTTAACAGAATGGGATCAGTGCTGACATGGAGGCATTCCTGGAGAAGCAGGCCACAGGCACATAATTAGGACATGCACATAATTGGGAACTAGGCAGCCTCAACCTCCTGCGCTGTTCTACCTCCCATCTTAAGCATCGTCTACTTGACTAGAAAAATACCTCCATCCCCAGGGGACTCAATGCCCAAGACTGTCCTCCCAGGCCTGGCCTGCTCTACCAGTGGTTCTCAAATTTCAGTGAGCACAGAAACCCCAGGCCCCATATCCAGAGATTCTGGTTTGGGACAGTGAAAATCCTTACGCCATATTTTGAGAGACCCTATGGCAATGGCTTCTGTTCTAGATCTACAGCAGCTGCTCCCACTGGTGAAAAAATTGATTTGCACTGGGATGCTGAGTGGCTAATAATGTTTTGACATGTCTCCCTCAATGTGACAGAAAGCAACAAGAAACAGTGAGAGTTTGGAAAGTGACAGACTGCCAGGGGGAGAAGTGGGGGTGGTTTGGGGGCAGAGTGTCCCTCTCCGTCAGGTCTTAAATTACCATCCTGAAGCAGTCCTGGGTGACCGGATGGTGGGGCCTGCAAATCGGAGAGGAGTCTGGACAGGAGTGCTGCAGAGACAAGGGGACAAAGCCACTCAGGGACATCTGCCAGGAGCAGATGGGTTGGGTCATGTGCTGTTCCGGGTCCACGTCATCTCGAGGGCATTTTGAGCAGAGAACATCTTAGTTTCATTCCAAGGCTACTTCATCCTGAATTCAAGGCTGCTGTAATAGGATAATGGCCCCATTTCAACCCACCAAGTACAAAGTCATCTACAACTGTGCCAAGACTTAGATTTCCAGAATGAATTCAGGTCCTCGCACTCTTCCACGACTAATGCCAACCCATCTTCTCCATCAGAGAAATTGTGGCAGAGACCGGATGCCCAGAATGGGAACAGCTGGGCAGCAGACATTTCCAAGGCTGTCAGCTGCTTGGCCAGCCTGTCTCTTCTACCTTCTCACAAACACCCTGCTGAGAGCCAGAGGAGCAGCCTTATGAGGGCAATAGGGGGGCTGGGAGGGGCGCACCGGGGTCAGCGATCCCTAAACCACCCAGAAGAGCCAAGAAGGGAGGGGGTGGCCAGCACGTGCAGTTTAGGAACGATCCTGAGTAGTTCTCACATGCTCTTGACCTCAGCCCACTTGAGATCCTTGAAAGTAGGTAATCCAAAGTCCCTTCAAGCTCAGAAATGCCCAACTTCTGTGCATGGCCTCCCTGGTCACCCAGCGCCACCTCTGGAAGGCAGTAGGGCAAGGCTGGCCAAAGCAGCCAACCTCAGGCTCCTTATCTCTAGAAGCGAAGAGCTCTCCAGCCTGGAGATAATCCAGCAGGGTGTGGATGTGGCTAGAAAGAGAAATAGGGATCCAGCCGTGAAGGGCCTTTGAAGGATTCTCTGGGGAACATGCAGTGCAGCATGAGAAGCTCTGGGAGGTAGGCGAGCCTGGGTGCAGAGCTAGGATGCTCCTGTGGGCATCCAGGTAAGGCAGGAAGGTGGTCTACAGCAGCAGATGACGAAGTCTAGACAGGATAGAAGGAACCATTTAAAAGATAGAAGCAGGAATGCCTGGGTGGCTCAGCCAATTGAGTGTTGGTCTTTGGCTTAGGTTATGATCCCAGGGTCCTGGGATCGAGTCCAATATGGGGCTTCTTGCTCAGCTGGGAGACTGCCTCTCCCTCTGCCTGCTGCTCCCCCTGCTTGTGCGCTTGCTTTCTCTCTCTGACAAATAAATGAAATCTTAAAAAAAAAAAAAGAAGAAGAAGAAGAAGAAGAAGAGGAAGAAGGTAGAAGCAATAGGACTCTGGACTGAACTAGATTCTCCCAAGTTCCCAGTACTCCCTTCATGATTTCTGGCACAATTCTAAGTAATTAGTAGATTTGAATATTTAACATTTATCTTCTCTGATAGACAATAAGTTCTATGAGAGCAAAGAACATGTCTGAATCTTCAGAAAGTAGCTCAAGGCCTGATACAGAAAAAGCGTTCAATAAATATTTATTGAGAAATCAATGAATAAATGAGATGTGGAAAACAACAGGAAAGATTTCGCTTGAATAGCTCTGGAGGGTTCCCTGGGATGGACGCTCTCGGAGGAGGGGCAGCAAGGAGCTTAAGGGAGAACCATGACCCATCTTGAGCGTGTTGAGTGGGAGGGCCCCCGTGAAATGGATGTTCTGACCTGAAATCTAGAATAAAGAATAGAATATATATTTGAGAATCATCAGCTCACTGGTGATCACTGAAATCAAACAAAGGATGAGATAGGCCAGCAAAAGAGTTTAGAATGGGCCGGGGGTGGGGGTGGAGAGTAATAGGTCAAGGACAAAAGGTTTGGGGAATGCTAACATATGGAAGGGCCAAGAAGAGCCACCCCTGAGGTGCCCTGGACAGGAGCAGCCAGGGAAAAGAAAGGAAATCAGAAAAGGGTGGCCTCACAGAAGCCAGGAGAGGAAGAGTTTCAAAGAGTAGAAGCTGGTCAAGTAAGGATTGAAAAGTGTCCATCACGTTTAGCTACCAAGGGGTCCCTGATGTCTTGAAGAGTTCCAGTGCTACAGTGGGAGTGGACAGCGGGTTACAGAATGAACAGCAAGGAGGAAAAGGGGTGCAGAAAAAAATGTAAACTTGGGGTGCCTGGCTGGCTCAGTTGGTGGAACATGTGACTCTTGATCTCAGGGTTGTGCAGAGCTTACTTGAAAAAAAACATGCAGACTCTTCCAGGAAGTTCAGCTATGGACTGAGGAGATAGGGTGATAGATGGCGGGGAACTGTAAAAAGAGGTATTTCTTTTCTTGGAGCAAAGAGGTCCATGCATGTGTTTATCTGCTGCTGAGAAGGAGTCAATGCAGGGCAAAGACTCGGGACAGGGGGAATGACTCATGTGGAGGCAGGAGTGGTTGGACTCCAGAACCAAATGGAAGGTCAGCCTTAAACTGGGAAAGTCAAGTCCCTTTGTCTGGGGGACTCATCTTTGTCTCCTTGTGGAGAAGGAAGCGAAGGTAAGCACGCAGGGGCCTGAGTATGAGGATGTGGGCCAAATGGAATCAAGCAGCCCACCTGAGAGTCCCACTTTTTCTTTCAGTGAGATAAAAGACAAAGAACAACTTTATATCTAGAAAAGTAAAGAGTTTCTCATGCTGTTTTCTGTCTTTTTCTTCTTTTGGTGTTAATTCATTCTCTTTTTTTCTTTTTCCTTTTTTAAATTTATTTTTTCCTTTTTAAATTTAATTTTTAAATTTAAATTAATTTAATTTAAAAATTAAAATTAAATTTAATTAATTAATGTATTATTGGTTTCAGAGGCAGAAGTCAGTGATTCATTGGTCTTCTATAATACCCAGGGCTACCCATGCTGTTTTCTAGGTGATCCTAAAATATCCCTTTGGTCTCAAGATGATCATACTCCTGGTTGAACAGGCAAGACTAAGATAGGCTCTGGATTCAAAGTACCTGGTTTTTAATCTTGCCTCAGTCACTTACAAGCTGGGCCACAGTCTGCACAGGAACCACGTTCCTCATCTGCAAAATGGTGATAAGTTAGTACCTATTTCTTGGGTCACTGTGCTAATTAAATGAAATAACCCACATGAAGATTTTAGAAGTGCACATAGTCAGTGTTCAGCTAATGTTAGCTGCTGCCATTGCTGGGACAATTCTAGGTGGTGGCTGTGGATGCCACATGAGGTACAGAGAAGGGGGAGAGCAGTGTGGGGGACAGAAACAGGGTAAGTAGTGTTCTGATGCTGCCTGCCTTCTGCTGAGGAGCACTGGACAGGGAGTCCAGCGTGGGTGGGATCGGGATGCCTGGAGCTTTAAGGGTGGGGAATTGTGTTTTAAAACCTTCAAAATGACAGCATTAGGTAAAAAAAAAAAACAGGATGTAATGCCAAGGCCTGGGCCGGGCACTGGACACACAGTTAAGAACAGAAACAGACATGCTGTGACAGAACTTCCACTCTAGCACAGAGGAAGAAATTAGCAAATAAGTATATGACATGATGTCAAGTGATGATAAGGGCTACGGAGGAAAATACGGGAAGGGCAGGGAAGGGAGAGAGGGTGCCTGAGATGGAAGACTGGCAGATCTTTTCTGTTGGCTGGTACTGAGGAGGTGACCTTTGAGCAGAGAACTGAATAGAGTGAGGGGACAAGCTATGGAAATAAGACGTGGAGAAGGGGGACTTTCTAGACAGAAGGAAGAGCAAATGCAAAGGTCCTGGGGTGGAACAAGGGTATTAGATGTATTAGAAGGGGAGTGTGGTAGAGACAGATGAAGGAAGGAGACAGAAAATTAGTGAGAGGCCAGATCAGGTAGGACCTCTAGGCTAAGGAGAGGCTTCTGGTTTTGTTCTAAGTGTGATGGGAAATCATGAAAGAGTTTTGAGCAGGGAGGCAGCATGACCTATGACCTGCAGAGCGTTCCCTATGCAGGTAAGAAGGGTTGTCACAGTTCAGGCAAGGGAGGGAGGTAAGGGTCCAGATGACAATAAGACAAAAGAAACAGGATCTGTTTGGAAAGTCAGACTAACAGGAATGGCTTTGAGATATGGCTCGTGATGTGAGAGGGGAAGCAAGCAGAGCTTTCTGCATGGATGACTGGTGATCGGTGCTTCTGCTACTGAGCTTTTCCCAATTGCCTCTTATCCATGAGGACAACTGTCCACTACCTGGGTTTTTCTGAGCAGATGAGCAGTTATATTAAGCAGGCTCAGCTCTAGACCAAACTGAAAAGAAACGAGAATTTGCCTTTAGCTTCAGAGAACCAACCGGTACCATCCCCCAGCCTGGCCGGTGGGCTGGCTCCCCACCCCCATCAAAACCTCACTGAACAAAGGTGGTAGCAAGAGTTGTCTCCCGGGTAGGGCTTAAGCTGTTAGCTCCTTTGTCAGAAGACTATACACTTTAAGCCTTATTTTATTGGCAGAAGGAAAGGTTCTATCTCCTGTTGACATTATTCTGGGTACTGACAAGTGCATGAGAAGGGATTAGGAGGAAAAGGGGTCTCTGTACCTGTAGATCATGCCCATATACAACCCCTTATACAAAAGACCAGTCCTGAAGCCTAAGCACCTCTATAGTACAAGAAGAATCAGGTTGAACTTGTTGGTTTGAAGGTCTTTCCTGTAATGTTCCAACCATCTACGAGCCACTTGTAACATTTACCAAAATATGGACTCTTTATCCAAGGGGGGAAAAATTGTATTAGAGAACTGTAGTGCCTAAGCCCAAATCATCCAAATCTTTATGTTTTCAGGATGCCAGGGATGGTTTAGACCAGGAGTCAGCATTGCTATCTATAAAACCCAGACAGCGAATATTTTAGGCTTTGTGGACCCCTGTTGCAACTCTTCCATTTGGCCACCTGTGACCTTAAAGCAGTCATAGAAAGTATGTAAATAAATGGGTATGGTGTTTTCCAAGAAAAATTTATTTACAAAAATAGGAGGCGGGTTGGATTTGGCTCGTGGAACCTGGGCTTATGCCATCAAGGGGAGACAGACAGGTGATGTCTGTCCTCTCAGTAGGAAAGGTAGAAGACCACGCATGAGGGTCTGAGGACAGGGCCCTCCTGGCTGGTTGGCTTTGGCATTGTTGGGCTGCTATGTGGTCCAATCTAGGTTCCCCCCTAAGAGTCATTTCCTCTGGGCTACCTAGAGTGTAGCAAGATATAACAGTGGTCCCTTCAAATTCCAGTCAGGAACTGGTCCTAAACAGCAAGACCAAAGACACAAGCATTTAAGAACTGTTGTATGAGGTCAGACCAATAGGTCACCCATTCTCTCCCATATGCATTCAACAGACATTTATTGAGCATCTACTATGTGCCAGGCTCTCGGGATACAAAAGTGAACAAAGAGGGCCTCTGTTCTCATACAGTTCTCTAACACTAAGTGGGGAGTAGTGTTAAGTACCTTTTGATGCCACGCCCACAGCACCTGCATCCTCCCTTGTCCCTAGCTGCGTTTACCCTCTCTTTCTTCTCTGCAGTCTCAGAGGACTAAAGAGTGCCCCTTCCCAGCTCAAGACTTACTCTTCCATTTGGATCTTGGGACCATCTCTTTCTGACTCCTCTGGGACTTCACACTCCTTGATTCACTGAATCTTCCCCCAAACTCTTACAAGGGAAGAGGGATTAGTACTTGTCTAGTAGTAGAGTAGTAGAGTCCACAGTGGCAAGGGGTTAGCCGACCCACCTATGATCTTCTATGTCCCCAGGCTCACTATCCTCTAGCTGGGCATTTTGTCAATGACATTGACCCCAATGGGTATTAATAACATAACATTTCATTCATTCAACAACCATGCTTTGAGCTCTAGTATGGGTGAAGCACTGTTCTAGGTGTTGAGGGTACAATAGTGAACCACACAGACAAAAATCCAGGTGTTCATGGAATTTATAGTCTAGTGGGCAGAGGCACACAGAGGCTGATAGAAACCAGTGCTGCACTCTCATTAGTAGGTACAGTTTAGGAGAGAAGGAGCCTCCAAATTCCATCCCCAATGTACGTTGTCACCACGTGGAGGCTCAACCCTCCACACAGTCCAGGTGGTTCCCGAGCAAACGTGCCAGCAGGGGGATTGTGAATAGTAGAATTCACAACCAGCACTTGGCTCCTTGGCCAAACCAGAACTATGATCCCTGAAGGCCAAGAAAGGAGAAGTTTGTCTTAAAACCACTGGGTTCATACCAGGTTTCTGAAAGGGAGGCTTCCTGGCCTCCTGCACTAACAGATGTGATTCTAAGCCCCAGAAAGTTTGCTCCTGCAGACACATGATTCTGACAAATAGGTCTTCTGTCTGGGAGTAATATACTATGTGTAGAAATAAACAACATGAGGGGTGGGGGGTTTTGTTTCCTTAGGAACTATTTGTAGGAAGAATTTAAACATTAATGACACCTGTAATTGTACCTGGGAGCTTTAACTGGGACAAATGCCCTGGGCCCATGGAATGGGGCTGGGAGAGGGAGGACATGGGGGCTAGTCACCTGTTTCTAATATGAATGAAGACCCTGGAGTTGTGCAGTACACAGCATGTACAACTGTACTTTGCAGCCTTTTGTCAGAGGAAAGGAAATCAAGAAAGCCAGAGAGGGAATAACTGATAAACAATTTATTCATTCTATAGCATGGGAATAATTAAAACTCCTCGGCGGGGTGGTCAAGAGTAGAGTTTAATTTTATAAAGCACTTTCTATGATGCCCACCACACCTCAGGCACTCCAGGATCAGTAGATGGTCCTATAATTTCTAATGACATCAGACCAGAATAGGAAAACAATGTGCGACTATCAAACTAATGAAGAGGAAATGAAATAATAAAATGAAAAGCAACAAAGTAGAGAGAAACAGACATAAAACTAAGTGGGACCAATGGAAAACAAATATATCAGTCTAACATTAAATGTTAATGAAATAATTACAAAGTTTGCTAGACTGGATGGAAAACAAAACCCAGCTACACGCTGCTTACAAAATTATGTCTTAAATATAGGAACATAGAAAGGTTAGAAATAAAAGGATGGAGGGGTGTCTGGGTGGCTCAGTGGGTTAAAGCCTCTGCCTTTGGCTCAGGTCATGATCTCAGGGTCCTGGGATTGAGCCCTACATCAGGCTCCCTACTCAGAGGGGAGCCTCTTTCCTCCCTCTCTGCCTCCTTGTGATCTCTGTCTGTCAAAGAAATAAATAAAATCTTAAAAAAAAAAAAAAGAAAGAAAAGGATGGTAAAAGATAAACAAGGCAAACACTAACCAAAAGAAATTCGGTGGAGTCATACTCATGTCAAAGACAGGAGATTTTAAAGCAAGAAGCATTACCAGAGATGTTGCTCAGTAGGAAGAGGGTAACTCTACCAAGAAGAGGAAATGGTTAGAACTTTCTACACATCTAGTAACATATCTTCAATATATGTGAAGTAAATGTGACAGAGCTCTACAAAGAAGTAGTAAATGCACATCTAAAACTTGGTGAGTTGAATTTCCTTCTCGCAGTAGCTAATAGACAATTAATAGACTTGAGAGTAACCAAGAGACAATAGTTTTTATAGATTAAAAAAAAAAGTCAGTAAAGCTATAAATAACAAAGTCAACAAAGATACAGAAGACCTGTATAAACTCACAACCTAATTGGCATCCATAGAAAGACACACTCAGCAGAGACAGAATACACATCGTCTGGGAGCGCATGCAAAATTTATTAAAACTGACTTTATGCTCAGCCAGAAAGCAAATTCTTAATAAATTTCAAAGGCGTGAAATCATAGAGAGTATATCTCTGACCACAGGAGAGTTAAAGTAGAATTCAACAATAAAAACATTACTAAGGGGGCACCTGGGTAGCTCAGTCATTTAAACATCTGCCCTCGGCTCAGGTCATGATCCCAGGAACCTGGGATTGAGCCCCACATGTGGGGCTCTCCCTCTGTCTGCTGCTGCTCCTGCTTGTGATTTAAAAAAAAAAAATCTTTAAAAATATATATATTACATATTACTAGAAAATCCCCCCAAATTAAGTATTTCTTTCAATAAATGATATCTCCTATTAACAAGAACAAGAATGATCAGTCATGGATTCTGTCTTCAAGAGTTTTGTCTGTCTGGTCGGGGAGAAAAAACACACTCCTTCTCTGGCCAGTAGCCCCCAGGCAAGGGGAAAGTGTCGCAGTAAGAATGCTATGGAGGGTCCAGGAGTGGGAAGGAGCCTATGCGGTCTGAGCTACGAGGATGAGGGGGCTGTGGAAACGCCCCTGGAGCGCACACATTCACACCAGACCTTGAAGGATAGGAAGGATAGGATTTGATACAGAAAGAGCAGTGGCGCAAAGCTAGCTCCCGGTAAGGGCAAAACGCCATCAAGGAATTAATAGTTTAATTTGACTGGAGCAAAGGGTGGGCCACTGGAGTGCTAAGAAGTGGGGAGGGCAATGGCGAGGTAGAAGGGGGGCAGATGGAGAGGGCTCTGGGAGCCGGGCCAGGGGGTCTACTGTTACTCACAGGCTTACAGGGGAGTCAAAGGAAGGTTTTGAGCCAGTTTGCCTGGGAAGAGCTGTGCTTGCGGAAGGGAATTCTGGCCGGGCTCTGTGAACTGGTCCAGAGCTGGGCAAAGGGGAAAGTGGAGTTAGGGAGACCTGCCAGGAGGTAGGAGGGCACTCACCTTGGCAGTGAGTGGGGAACGGGGAGGGGGAGAGAATGCAGCGGGAGAACCTCCCAGGCCTCCCTCCCAGCAGAGCCACCCACATTCTGTGCTTAAGAACCTAACAAAGCCTTCAAATCACAGCTAATTGCCCCTTTCAAGGTAATGCTCCCAAAAGGGACGCGGTGTTTCATGTTTAGTCTGCCGCTCAAGCCCTCGTCTGAAAGCCGAATCTTCTTAAAATTGAAGGAGATAAACCCCCGACCCGCAGAACCCCACATTTTCCTTTCCCCAATACACCTGTCTTTGTAGAGTCCCGTGTTGGGTCTCTGGCAGTGTGGGGAGGTGACCCAAGCCCCAGACGCCCTCCAGCCAGGCTGAGTGGAGAGAGGACTCCAGGTGTGACTGGGTTCCTGCCCTAAACAGCAAGTGTAATGGAGCCCCTGGCCCCACTCGATTTTCCACTCCTCATAGCTCTCCCCATGGGGCAGGGTCCTCCAAGAGGACCTCTTCCTCTCCTTCCCTGTAATCTTTGCACACCATGGAGGTGACCGCCCCACACTGACTTCCAGTTCTGGTTCTACAGCCTCCACCAAGAGCCAGTCCTCAAAGGTGTCATGGCCTTTGGGCCATCTTCCTGAAAGTAAACAATTCTCCGCGGATGCCCGGGCACAGGGGCAAGGCACAGGGAATGCTGTCCAGCTTGCAGGGGAATTCGACCGCTTCCCAGCGCCAAGGGCCTCCTCCCCACCCAGCTCACTTCTGTGTTCCTTTCTCTGATTCCCCTGTTGCTAGGTCCAGGGCAAACCCAATTTCCCTAACTTCATTGGTCACCAAGGATAGGAATGCGTTCACATAACCTGGAGCTTCTACCCTAAATTTTAAGGAACGCGCCTCTCCACACTAGCTTGCTGTGTCTCCCACTTCTGCAAATGAGCTTAGATGGTTCGGTCTGCATTTTCTGTGTCTGGTCCCCTGCCTAGATCCTTCAGGTTATCTAGAAGCCTCTGTGAGTCTCAGTTTTCTTATGTGTAAAACAAGAATAGTATTCTGTGCATCAAAGTTGTTGTCAGAACCAAACGAGACGTTTGTATACCACTTAGCATGTAGTCAGAGTCTGGAAAATATTAGGTGCCATTATAATTTTGAGCATGATTATCTCCAGTCCTGGTCTCCACCTGGCATCAGAGCTCATTTATGGAATGCCTGCTGGATACATTCCCCGGGTACCACACACACACAGGCACCTCTGCTTCAGCGTGGCGGAACACATGGAGCTAGGAGCGAGTTCTGTGTGCGAGCCTGTGGCAATTAAATCCTGTCAGCTACCGGAGCAGGTAGCATTCTTTGCGCATGTAATGGTGAGGAAAGGGGATTCAGAGAGGGAAATGGATACCCTGTGAAAGTTTACGGAATTAGTAAGTGTCAGTCTGGATTTCAACCCCGGTCTGTCTGGCTCCAGGGCCCACTCTGCTTTCTGGTGTACACTCAAGTCCGGGCACTTGACACGGGGAGGGGCTCGGAGAAGCAGCCAGGCAGCTGAGTCAGCCGCTAAAAAGGACTGAAGACTCATGTAGATCCTGTGATGAGCCAGTGATGCCAACCTCCCCTCTGAGAAGCAGAACTGCCTCCTGCACTGATGCCAACCTCCCCGCTGAGAAGCAGAACTGCCTCCTGCACTGGTTATCCTTTCCCTGAGCTCCCCACACCCTGATTCCGTGAGCG
The DNA here is from genome assembly GCF_020171115.1 of Neogale vison. Classification (NCBI taxonomy): domain Eukaryota; kingdom Metazoa; phylum Chordata; class Mammalia; order Carnivora; family Mustelidae; genus Neogale; species Neogale vison. The sequence goes on from NC_058100.1 coordinate 9,126,307, forward strand.
GAGAACACACAAGAGGCATTTCCAGGGAATCCTGTCCCTCCTGAGTGCTGAGCCGGGTGTGATGCCTTCATGGTCCCTGGCTGGACAGAGGCCAGGGTTAGGGAAAGGGACAAGGTGGAGGGGAGAGGTGGGAGCCAAGAAGAGGGAGGAGAGAGGGAGATGGTGGATATCGGTGGGGGGGTCTGTGGAAGGTCAACACTCCGTGGAGATCTGGCTTGTTTCCACCTCCCCAGGCACCGTTGTGGTGTCTCATTCCTTGAGGATCCTTAAGGAGCCAAGCGCAGGGGCGCCTGAGTGGCCCGGTCCATTAAGCCTCTGACTCTTGATCTCGGCTCACATCATGCTCTCCTGGGCGGAGAGATCAAGCCTTGTACTAGTAGGCTCTGTGCTCAGTAGGGAAGCTGCTGGAGATTCTCTCTCTTTCCCCCTCCCTCAGACCCTCCCCACCCTCCCTCTCAGATAAATAAATAAATCTTAAAAAAAAAAAAAAAAAAGGAAGACAAAGCCAAGCCCTTTTTCCTGAGGCAAGCTGAATGCAGAGAAATCAGAAGGAAGGCGAGTGGGAGGGGCAAGGAGCCGTGGGGGCACAATGCGTCTCAAACCGACTGTGCCCACCGATGCGTCACCTTGTGGACATGCAGATCCTGATTCGGGAGGGTTGGGGGGATGCCTGAGAGCCCGCTTATCTAAGTCCGTCCAGCTGCCCCCGCGCCGCTGGCCCACAGACCACACTCTCGGTAGCAGGGGTCCGCATGGCCTCTCCAGGTCCCCTCTGGACCCGGACCCTGGCGGTTCTGCTCTTTCCGCACTCTGCCCACTGTGTTTTTCCTCGCAGATGGTCAGAACGCCACGTGCGTGGAGCCCGCAGAGCTGGCGGGGTGGCCGATCACGCAGGTGGGGAACCCGCTCCGCTACATGTGCATCACGCACCTGGACCACCAGGACTACATCTTCCTGCTGCTAATCGGCTTCTGCATCTTCTCCGCGGGCACAGTGGCCGCCTGGCTCACGGGCATGTGCGCCGTGCTCTACCAGAACGCCCGGCGCAAGGCGAGCGAGGACGAGGGCGAGGAGGAGCACGGGCAGCGGATGGACGGCAGCGGGCGCATCTTCCAAAGCAGGGTGGACTCGGGCCAGGACGGGTTCCCGCCACTGATTTAGTTGCCAGCGACTGCCATCTGATTACGTCTTTCCCCGGGGCTCCCCGCCTTCTCACTCGCCTTCTCACTCGCCCTCCCACTCCCTCGCCACCACCTCGGTCTAAGCGCCTATTTAGTAAAACAAATAAAATGTTTGGTGGCCATTTCACAGCTGGTCCTTTCCTGCAGGCATGCCGGGCACTTCCCTGAGCTCAGTGGGATGGTGTAGATCAAAATCTAGAAAAGTCTAGAAAGCTGGTGCGCGCAGCTAGATGCTGAGGAAGCCCACCCCAAAAGCGCATCAACTTCTATTTAATGAGGATCTACTTTGCCTGTCATTGTGCTGGTGGGAGGGAGAGAGAAACCTACAACTGAGAGGACCTGTCCTCAGAGCAAACAGTTTGGGATGAGTTATGATTAATCTGAACAAAACGGAGAAAACTACAAGACTCAATGGCAAGAAGTGACATCAAGAGACCATGCCCAAACATGGCCATGGGCCAACCTCATATCCCATCTCAAGAGTGTCACTAGATCCTATAATACTGACATTAGCTTACAGTGGAAAATTGGGGCCTGGAAAGGTTAAATGAGGGGCTGGTCCATAGCACAGCCCTACAAAGTCCATGTTCTTTCTTTTCCATGAAGCTGCCTCCCCTGGAAATGTCTAGTGACATGGCCAAGGTTCATCATGTATGCCTTGGATGAAACAGAGGCACGCAGTGGCAGCCACCACTCCCTGAGGCCTTACCAAGCACCCAGCATCGTACTCAGCTTTGTACGCATTTTCTTACCAGGTTGACCCTCGCAACTATGGGTCAGGTGGTCAGTGTTACCCTCATTTTCCTGAAGCTCAGAGAGGCTAGGTCACCAGCTCAGGACCAAACAGCTGATAGGAAGCTGAACAGTTGCCGAAGCCCAGGCTGCCTGACCCCGGAGCCCTTGCCCCGTGCCCTAGGAGCTGCCGTATCTCATGAAGCTCCTGTGAAGGGCTGAACAGAAGAGCTGAGCGGGTACCAGTGTGATCCTCCTCCCCGGACCGGTCAGATGAAGGGAGAGAGGGAGCAGAAGATGGGGGGCTCAACCCAAAGACCCACTCTGGACTCCCATCCACAGCCCTACCTGCAAAGCCAGCTGTCCCGAAATCCCCAGGTGAATCCCACGTGATTCCCCGGATGTGTTCAATGTGATGGTTAAGAGCATGAGCCCCCGGATCCAGGGCTAGGTTCCTGTCCCCGATTCTGTCCTTACCTCTGTAAGGTAATTCTTTGGTAATTCTTTGTTGACACAGCACATAGAGGGGTGCCTTACGCAAAGCAGGGGCTCATAATCGCCTTCTCCTGAAACCCCAAGGCCCCTATCATTCCTACTCCATTATGTGGACTGTGAGGGGTGGCCACGGGCAAGCTGCTTCACTTTTCTGTCCCTTGGTTTCTTTAGCTGTAAATGGCAATCATTACAATGCCTATATTGTACAGGGATTTTACAAGAATAAAGTGAGTATCATAATGATACTACATCCTGGGAGAAACTTAGCTTATAGAAAAGTTACAAAGATGGCATGGAGAGTTTCCACATACCACTCACCCAGTGTCTCCTAAAGTTATGTCCCATTCCAGTGGTTCACCTGCCAAAACTAAGAAATTCCAAAACTAGAGTACTATGATTTATCTTCAGACTTCACTTGGATGTCACTGGTTTTTTCCTCTTTTTCTGTTCCAGGATCTAATCCCACAATTGCATTTAGGATACTCTTAACAACATATCTAACATTTACTGTCCTAAGAAGGTAAGCACTGTCCTAAGGGCTCATCTACATCAACCCATTTCATTGCCACAATAACCCTGTGAGGCAGGTACTAATACTACTCTTCTCCCCCTTAGATAATGAAATTAAGACTTCAGAGGTCAAGTAACGTGCTCAACACCACACAGCTACTATTTCCCCCAATGACCAACCAATACGGTCTCTCAGGAATTTAAAATACCAAGAAAGTCTTAGCAAAAGAAATCTATCTGAATCACAGTTTTTCACAATAACTTGTCCTCTAAGATCCCCTGGATCTGCGCACACACACACACACACACAATGAACTGAGCACCTCCCCTGACTGGCCCCAAGCATACCACAGAGAATGGGCTCAGTCTGGTTTGGCAGAGACACAAGTCAATGGCAAACTCAGGACGGAGGGGGAAGCAAAGTGTTGGCACAGGGTGCTAAGGGACACAAAGGAGGGGCCCCTCACCCAGGAGGTGGTGGGGACTCTTGAAAGCTTCCCAGAGGAAGACAACATGTAAACTATGGCTTAAAGGTTGAGTTGGGACCAGCCAGGCAACGTGGCAAAGAGGGCTGAGTGACAAGAAAACCTTCTAAGCAACAAGAACAGCGTGTGCAAAGCCTGGAAAGAACCCGGCACGTCGTGGCTGGAATACAGAGTCTGAGGAAAGGAGAAGAGAAGTAATATCAGTGGGAGAAGCAAGGCCAGACCCCAGAGGGCCTGATACATCCCTTGTGCTACTCCAGGTCACCACAGTCTAGGCTACAGTGACGGACAACCCCAAAGCTTCATTGGCTTAGCACAACAAATACCAGTTTCTCACGCAGGTAAAGTCTGATGGGGGCAGGGAAGCCCTCCTCCCTCCTGTAACTACGCCTTCTAGAACATGGGCCTGGGATGTCCCCTGCAGAAGAGAGAAGAGGTACACTGGGCCCGCAGGTCTTAACTTCCTGGGCATGGAAGTGACACGTCACTCCCCCTCACATGTCACATGGCCCCAACCTTCATGGTAAGTCAGTGTAGCCTGTGTGTCAGGAAGACACAAGGCCATGGTAAATGACGTTCTGTGTCACCCCCACAATGCTCAGGAATTTGACATTTCCTCCGTGGGCCCGGGGGTGCACTCGAAGTTTTAAGCACAAGAATCCCATGGTCTAATTTGTGTGTCTGGGGGCTCAGTCTGGCTGCAAGAAGCAGCAAACAGAGAAAGGGATGACAGGAAGGGAGGCGGCTCGCATAATGGCAGCATTTGGCATGAAGTGACAGATCAGGGACCGAGGCATGTGGGAACAGAGAGAAGTGGATGAATTTGGGACACCTGGGTGGCTCATTTCATTAAGCAGCTGCCTTTGGTTCAGGTCACGATCGCAGGATCTGGGATTGAGTCCCGGCTAGGGCTCCAGGCTCAGCAGGGGGCCTGCTTCTCCCTCTGCCTCTGCCTGCTGCTCCCTCTGCTTGTGCCACCCCCCTCAAATAAATAAATAAAATCTTAAAAAAGGGAGAGAGAGAGAGAGAAGTGAATGAATTTAAGAGCTTTGTCAGAGAGAGTTGACAGAATTCCCTGAGTGACTGTACCTGGGAGGTGAAGAGAAGAATGAGTAGGAGATTGGGAGAAAGAGGAAGGAATTAAGGAAGGAGCCCAAAGTTTCTGACATGGACAGCCAGATGGCTGGTGGCCCCAGGCAGAGACAGGGAGAACCGCCTGGCTTACCGGATTTTGTAATTGGGCAAGCAATAGAGCATGGGAGTAGGGAAGGGCCTGCGTGAAAGGCATAGGCGAAGGCCGGAAAATTAAATCCTTATTCTCTGCAATGGGAAGTGAACAGACAATGGCTAAAACTGAAAAAATCAAAGAGGATCAACATAACCATGTTCTTTAGTGATATCAAAAGAAAAAAAACAAAATCAGCCAAGAGAGTTTCAAGTGTCTCCCTCCAGGGCTGGGGGAAAAACCCAGGGAAAACGGATGGAAGACTGCCATTTTCCTAACAAATTCTGTAGAACTACAAGTCTTTAAATAAACGATGTGCCTATATATTTGACAGAAATGACTATTCAAAAGAAAAGACTGGCTGGGGCCAGGTGTTGCTGCCTTCAAGTGGTGTCTTTGACCCCCTTATACAGAGGGGTGTCCACCAGGATTTAAAGGGCACCATGCCGGGGAGGGGGCTGTGCCTCACCCTGTCTTCATTCATGCTATGCCCCTGAACTTGATCTCTGGAAAAATCAGAGCAGGCTTTCTAAGGAAGACCACGTTTGGTCTAGCTCTTGAAAAAAGTCCTAGAATTTCCCAAAGGACGGGGCATGTCAGATGGGTGGTGAGGGTGAAACCTGGAGGTGTGACAGAGAGAGCTATGTTCTGGAATGATCGTCGCTCTGTTTGGTGGCCCAGAAGACAAAGGCAGTGACGCTGGCATGGAGAAAGAGGCTCCATCGGAGTAGCTAATGGAACGGTTTGTTGCGGGGTATTCACAACAGGAGGTCCACGGGCCACCTGCATCACAGTCCTAAGGATCAATCATTCCTTCTCCATCCTTAGCGGGGGGCCTGTCTGCATTACAGGGTGTCCTCTCAGTGAATCTTGGACACAGTAAAATTTGAGAAACTCTGGTCAAGCACGAGGAGATAACATCCTAAAATAAAGTAGTGATGGTATGAAGGGAAAGGAGGAAATGGTCCTCAGACTGGGGGCCATGTAGACAGCAAGGGCCTGTGGCATCCAGAGTTGGTCCCCCCAGCAGTCATGGCAAGTGGCCCTATTGCTGGCAGAGAAGTACAGATGATGGGGGGGGGGGTGCGAGGAGGGACCAGCAACACCCAGCACTTCCTGCCCACCCTTCCCATCATTGCTACCTTGGAAAAGAACCTCCATTTCACACAGCATGGCGTGAAAAGTACTGACTTCTGGTCTTAGCTTTTCCACTCTCTGTTTAACTTTAAGAAAATCATTTCATTGCTTGGGTCCCAGGTTCCCCAGCCATAACACAGGTGGTTAGATTACCAAAGGCGACTTCAAATCTAACCTCCTGAAAACAAGTGGATGACATCCAGAATCTAAGAGAACTCCTGCAAATCAAAAACAAGAAACAAAACACACACACACACACACACACACACAAAAACAACAACAACAACAACAACAAAGCAAAACAAAACAAGAAAGAACCCCAATAGAAAAATTGGCCAAGAACATGAACAGACAACTTACAAGAGAAGAAACCCCCTCAAAACTAACAAGGATATAAAGAGGTACTCATGCTCACTAGTAATCCGAGAAATGCAAATTAAAACAACAGGTGTCACTTTAGACTTGGTATTAGATTGGCAAAAGAAATGGAAAGCTGGATCACATCTCATTTGGCAGGGCTGTGGGGCTGGGGGACCCTGGTTTGCTGCTGAAGGAGCACACGTGGGCACAGCCCACCTGGAGAACAATCTGGAACCTCTCACGGCCAGTGTGTGCCTCCTTGTGACCTAGCAAGTCTGCTGAGGCCCATGTGTGTCTCCCACAGGGACGAACACACTGGTCCGTAATGGGACCCTCATGAGGATACCCAGTGCAGCCGGCCCAAGGAGCAAGCAGGTAGAATTTACAGAGTGCTGCGGAACAGTTACAAGCAACTGACTAGATATACATATGGATGGATCTTAAAAAACAATGCGAGGGGCCCCTGGGTGGCTCAGTGGGTTAAAGCCTCTGCTTTGGGCTCAGGTCATGATCCCAGGGTCCTGGGATCGAGCCCGGCATGGGCTCTCTGCTTGGCAGGGAGTCTGCCTCCCCCTCTCTCTCTGCCTGCCTCTCTGCCTACTTGTGATTTCTGTCAAATAAATAAATAAAGTCTTTAAACACACACACACACACAAAACGATGCTGAGTGGAATAATAAAGGAGGGGGAAGAACCCTCTATAATACTCAAAACCCTGAGAGCACACAAGTCCTTACAGAGTCCCACAGGGCCCTAGATGGTCTCCCTCTCCTCCACACACCCCCGTAACTCCCTGATATCATCTTCCACCCCTGTCCCCAGGGCTCACCCTGGCCCAGCTTCACCGGCGCCCCGCTGTTGTTAACACACGCAGGGCCATGACCCTGCAACAGGACCCTTGCAATGGCGGTTCCTTCTGCTTGGAATGACAAGCTCTCAAAATCCCAGTACCGTACCCCCCCCACCAACACACATATACTGGGTCCCCCTCACTCTGCTCTGTTTCTATCTGAGATAATCATCAATAAGTGAAAAGTGGTAAGTACTCTCTCCCACTTCCACCTTCATCACGAGAGTGTGAGTGTGACTTTCTGCATTTCATGCACGGATGCCTCCCAGGGCCTAGAATAGAGCCCACCATAAAGGAGGCACCACAGAAACATTTAATGTCAAATTGAATGATTACAGCACCATACCACTTACACACGCGGCAAATGAGCCGTTTAAAACAGTCCCTGGATGTCATCCACGGGACGGTGAGTGAGTGTGAGGGTAAAGGGTATTACATTTCAAAAGGGATGGGTTTTAAGGAAGGTAGGTAGTGTGGTGAGCCCTGGGTGTTATACGCAACTTAATTCATTGATTCATTAAACGTTGTATCAAAAACTAATGATGTACTATACCTTGGCTAATTGAATTTAAATAATAAATAAATAAGGGGCTTCTCATAGGAAAATGATGAGGAACACTCCATTTATTGAGGAGTGTGCGTCACTTAAGTTTGTGTACCTGGGATGAACACAAGGAGGCGACAGGAAAGTAGTGTCTGGTGCCCCCCCCCACCACAGGCCATTAGCACATCTGCTGGGAGCTCCCCTTCCTGCCAGGTGCTTGCCTTTACACTGTAGAATAAGTTAACAACTCCCAAAACCTTCCTGCAGCCTTGAAAGATGTTACTTACTGTCCCATTGTGTGGATACTAAAACCAAGGTTTAAAAAGTTGGCAGTTGCCCTGTTTCTTCTGGCTAGTACCTAGCCGCAGGTCTTTCTGATGCCATGTTTCGTGTTTTTCCTACCAATGTAGTGTGCCTCTCTGCATAAAGAAGACCTCCGTGTTACAGAAATTGACCACATTAACTCTCCCAGGCTTGATTTTGTGTGATTCTGCTGTCAGCTCTTTCCTGTTGCGAACCGCTCATCTCTTGGATTCAGATTTAAAACCTGTGGACTTGATACAGGCTGTCTGAAAGCTAATGTCAGAAAATAAGGCCAAACAAATCATCTATTACTATTAAGACCTTAAAAGGATTATCTGTTCTTTGCAAGCAGCCAGACGGTGGAGACAGCACGCTGGCAATCTGCTCTGGCAATTACAGTTCTGATCCTGTTGAGGGGTGAGGCGGGGGACCTGGTGCAAATGTGGGGCGATCTGAAGGCCATGCTGCGTGTTCGACAAGGATCAGATTAGGAAAGGGAGCAGGCTAACTGGTTTCTTAAGCAGACTGACTGTTTAGGCCAAGAGATTAACATTTTAAGAAAAATACAGTCTGGTATAGGCCTTGGGTCGACTAGGCTGCCAGGCCCTACATTCATTGAGGTGACAGTGGGCTCATCCCGCATCAGCACGGCGGTCAGAGCAGGCCTGATCCTTTGATCTGGTCTCCCTCAGAAGCCGTCATGCCTTCTCGTTCTTCTTCCCCTCCCCGAACTTGGCCCAGTGTGGGCTCTGCACAGTGGGAGCTCCGTAAACCTCTCTGATCTGCAGCCTCCCTGAGGGTGAGACAGGCACCACTTTACGGGGAGACCCTGACACCATACAAGCCTCCCACTGAGAAGGCTCTTTGGGATCGCCAGGTTCTGGCGAAAACGCACTCGGGCTCTTCTCGTCTCAAGCCCTCACCCCACCCAACAAACCACAGGTAAAAAGAAATCGCCATAACGATCAGTGTTACCAACACACGAGCGGCACGGACCTTGGACACACCGAAACCTCTGAGGTTCTCATTTCCCCTCCAGTTAAAATCGGGATTGAACTCAGTATGTAGTCCTAAAATTTAGAGAGTATTAGAACCTAAAACAATCCCTGGCACCAAGTTGGCCTTTGAAAAAATGGTAACTTCGGGGAAAGGATGAGCCCTCCTAGCAGCCCGGGTACACAAACCTTCGCCTTCAGGCAGGACTCAGACGGCTAACTTCACCTGACGCCTACCAGCTGCACAACCCAATGCAAGAAATTTCAACCCTCGAGGCTTGATTTTGTCATTAATAAAAGTAAAGGCCAAAGGCTCAGTCGGTTAAGCATCTGCCTTCAGCTCAGGTCATAATACCGGCGTCCTGGGATTAAGCCCCATGTCTGGCTCCCTGCTCAGCAGAGAGCCTGCTTCTCCCTCTCCCTCTGCTCCTCCCCACCCACTCCACCGCACAGCTCACACTCTCACGCGCTCTCTCTCTCTCTCTCTCAAATAAATAAGTAAAAGCTTAAAAATAAATAAAGGCCATGCACAAGAGCTACCCCTTCCACCTCCAAATTTTGATGTTTACAGTTATGAGATTTATGCAAAAGAACTCTATGAGCAGTGAATTTTTCTCTAGACCTTACGAAGGGCTTTTGCACCATTTTATTTAAGCTCAAAAGGGGAAAAAATTGTTTGGAGAATGAGACAGAACTCTGCCCTCAGACCTTGAAATCCAGGTGGAGAGTCACCAAAGCAAACAATAGCATTACAAGATACATTCTGCACACATAAAGATACAGAAACTGTAGCTCGTAGAAAAGAAAACAAATCTCTCAACCTGGAGATGCTAGGGGGTGCTTCAGCAAGGAAGAGACACCTGAGCTGGGATTTCAAGGATGGAGGTTAAGGTAAGAACATTTCAAACAGAGGAAAGCATGTGCGAAGTCCCCAAGAGAGTGAGGGCATGACACATGGAAAGATCAGCGAGGGGAGAACACTGCAGCTATAGTATAGGCAGGAGAAGTGTGTTACAAAATAAAATGCAGGAGACAGAAAAAAGCCAGATCATGCAGGATCCTGAGGGCCATGGAGAGAGTTCTTGTATTTATCCTAAAAATTACAGAAAGTTGTTGAAGAGCTTTAAGCCAAAAGGAGATATGATCAATTGTGAATCTTTTTTTTTTTTTAATGACTCTGGTAGGGACTCACTCAGTTAAGCATCCGACTCTTGATTTCAGCTCAGGCCATGATGTCAGGGTCATGAGACAGAGCCCCACACAGGGCTCCATGCTGGGCATGAAAACTGCTTAAGATTCCCTCTCTCCCTCTCCCTCTGCCCTTCCCCTCTCCCCTCCTCTCAAAAACAAAACAAAACAAAACAAAACCGCTCTGGCTATGACTGTGCAGAAAACAAATCAGAAGGAGAACACAAGGATATAGGGAGACAGCTGGGGGATACTGAAGGAGGGTCAGGGTTTGGTGGTCGTGGCTGTGGGGATGGAGCGAAGTGGCTGATCAGATGATCAGAGAGGCCCTTAGGAGGTAAAGGGAGTGGAACGTGCAAAGGACTGGATGAGAGAGGGAGGGAGGGAAGAGGCGGCAAGGATGAATTCTAGGTCTTGATGTACACAAGCGGCTGGATGGTCTGGTCCTAGAGGGTGTGCTCAGAGCCAGAGCTGGGTTTTACTCTTTGGAGATGTATAGAGCATCAGAGGAGAGATGCCAGGGGCAGCGGGTGATTTGGGCGGGCTGCTTCAAGGCTTTGGAGCCGCGAATGCTGAGACAGGATTCCTCAGCGAGTAGTCAGCTGAAGTCAGTTATGTGTGAGATCACCTGGAGAAAAGAATATACAAGGAGAAGAGAGGCCTAAGCAAGCCAACATTCAAATGAGTTAAAAAAAAAAAAAAAAAAAAGGATGAATCAGCAAGTGGCTGAGAAGAATAAGAAGGAAGAGAAACAGGAAAATCTTTTCTCAGACGCTGACAAATGGTCTTTCATCAGCTCTGCTTTTTAAAAGAAAACCTGAAAAAGCAAACAAATTGCCACAGCCAAGGGGAACGATTAAAAATGAAGAGGCTCAAATATTCCTTGAATATAATGATTACTCCTTGGCTTACCAAGAAGTGCGTCTTATCAAAATTCTCACTTATTAAGGTAGATTGTTTGTTCATTCATAAAGCCCACGCCACGCTTCCCTTTAGATAGACTGTACTTTCCCACCAACTGACTTTGGGCTTGGCGTATGACAATGGATGTGGGCAGATGCGGTATATATCTTGTCCAAGCAGAAACTCGAAATGTGCTTTACACATTGGCTCCTGCTCCCTTGAGTTTCTCCACTGTGAGAGCAGCGTGTGCCTTCAGCTGGGATCCTGACATGAGGGGGTACAGAGAGCAGAACCCAACCCAGTGAAGCCCAGCAAAGGCACGGTTAATTCGGCCCTCTGCTACCATGAGCTGGAAATCAATGTATGTGATCTTTAACCACCAAGCTTTGGGGGTATTTGTGAGGGCAGCGAATGATGACTAAGCCACTGGTCCACAGTGAGAATTCTTTAAAACTAAATCTAATAATTTTTAACTCCAGTAAAAAGAAGCAAAGGGATTCTGTCTAGGACATATTACACACCTGGTGCTAATAAGCATTTTATGGATGTTGTGTTGTTTTTAATCCTCACAATAATTATTTGCATGATTTTACATGAACAAACTGAGGCTCAGATCAGCTAAGTGCATTCCCCACAATCCCAAAACTAGCCAAGAGTGGAAATGGAACAAAAAAATGCACCCGATCCTAAAGCCGATGCACTCTCCATACCGCCATATGAAAGAGTTTGCTAGAAATCAGACCCCGATCTCCTGCATGGGAGTAAGGGAAAAGCGGATGAGCCATCAGCCAGGCTCGCCTCTACTCACATCCGTGGATCACTGTGCTGCTGTTGAGCAAGGCCAGGGGGAGGAAGCAGATGGAGGACCTCCGCAGCCCCAGATCTGAAATCTCATGTAGCCACAAGCTCCACCCCTCTGTCTCACCAGTGCTACTGCAGCTCAGAACATGGAGGCCGTAAGGTGCAACTGAGTACTCACGTCAGCTCACACTAAAAATTGAGAACAAAGGTGTCTTTCATCTCCGTCTCTATAGTCATGTAACCCAGGTGACTTTTTTTTTTTTCTTAAACCTTACTATGATCAACCCCCATGAATTCAGCTTGGTTTTTCCATTTAATCCTTGGTGATGGAAACCAAATCTGCCTTCCTGAATCTTGAGACAAAATTAAACCTTTAACGTGTCAAATACAAAGGTAAACAAGATCTAGTAATCACTTATCAGTGTCCATTTGTCCAGTGAGTTTTGTGCTATGCCTAGAATTTATCGCTGCCTTGTAGATCCCCTGAAGGGAGCTGGCAGAGGAGGTGAAGGTGGTGACACGTAGTGGAAAGGCAGAGGCTCTGGAGTTAGGCAGGTCTGGCTTTCAATCCTGCTCTGCCTCTCACTAGCTCTGTGACATTGGAACCTTGACTTTATCTCTTCAAACATCAGTTTCCTTGATGACAAAATGTGGATGAGAAAAGTAAATTCAGTGAGTTGTCTGGAGATCAAATGAGATGGAATGTTCACTTCTCCATTGTGGATCACGGGCCTCTGCCTTGAGCTTCAAGGCGACTCAATGGCCAAGATCAGATCCCTAAGAGCAGCATCCTCTGCTAGTGCTTCTTCTCCCCTGGCACACACAACACTGTATCATCACCATCACCATCATCATCATCATCACCATCATCACCATCATCACCATCACCACCTTCACCATCATCATCACCATCATAACCATCATCATCATCACCACCATCACCATCATAACCATCATCATCATCACCACCACCATTATCACCACCTTCACCATCATCATCATCACCATCATCACCATCATCACCGTCACCACCTTCACCATCATCATCACCATCATAACCATTATCATCATCACCATCATCACCATCATAACCATCATCATCATCACCACCATCACCATCATAACCATCATCATCATCACCACCATCACCATCATAACCATTATCATCATCACCACCACCATTATCACCACCTTCACCATCATCATCATCACCATCATCACCATCATCACCGTCACCACCTTCACCATCATCATCACCATCATAACCATTATCATCATCACCACAACCATCACCATCATCATCATCATCATCATCATCACAGGCACCAACATGCTACACCAAACAGTCAACAACCACTATATTTTTCTAGGCTCTTTGCACACATTACCTCTAGCTCTACAATCTTGAAGCAAAATAAATTACACTATACTCATTTTAGAGATCAGCAAACTGGAAGGTGAAGTGGCTTGCTGAAAATCAGAGTTGGTTCTCCTGATGCTCAGGCTACTGCCTTTCCCACTCACGGCACCATCTCCTGCTCCTGGCTACTAAGCTGTGTGTCTCTCTCCATGTTTGTTTGTTTGTTTTAAGATTTTATTTATTTGACAGACAGACATCACAGGTGGCAGAATGCAGGCAGAGAGGGGAGGAAGCAGGCTCCCCGCGGAGCAGAGAGCCCGATGTGGGGCTCGATCCCAGGACCCTGGAATCATGACCTGAGCCGAAGGCAAAGGCTTTAACCCACTGAGCCACCCAGGCGCCCCTCTCCATGGTTTTTAATGAGACCTCTGAGGAAAACAAACAACAACAATAAACACACACACACAAAAAACATATTTTCCTATCAGGACCATCCAAACTCTCAAAAAAATATTGACTGAAAGGCTTATACATCAAAAACTACAAATCATTGCCAAGAGAAATTAAAGGAGATCTAAATAAGTGGAGAAATATTCTATATTCATGAATCGGAAATTTCAATATTATTGAGGTGGTCATTGGCATCCAAATCAATCAGTAAGTTCAACAACACAAAAAAATCCCAGCAGGCTTTTTGAAGACATCAACAAGCTGATCCCAATATATGCATAGACATTCAAAGAACCTATAGCAGCCAAAACAATTTGGAACACAGTTGGAGGATTGTGCTTCCTAATTGCAAAACTTACCATACAGCTACAGTAATCAAGACAGTGTGGTACTGACCATAAAGATAAACATATACATCAATGCAATAAAACTGAGAGTCCAGAAATAACCCCTTATAATTATGGTCAATTGATTTTCAACAAAGGCACCAAGGCAAAAGGGAAAAGGATAACCTTTTTAAAATATAGTGCTGGAACAACTGGATATCCACACGCAAAAAAAAAAAAATTAATTTATATCTCTACTCATGCCATACCTAAAAATTAACTCAAAATTAATTGAAGCCTAGATGTAAGAGCCCAAACGATAAAAAAATTAGCAGAAATTCTAAAGTATCCTAAAATCTAGAGGAAAATCTTTGTGACCTTGAATTGGCAAAGATTTCTTAGATAAGAAACGAAAAGCATGATTCTAAAAAGAAAAAAATTGATGAAGTAGACCTCAATTTAAACCACATCACACCCTTCCCCAGAGGGTGTGATTTGATTATTGATCAAAAAGATGGATAATAACAAACATTGGTGAGGATGTAGGGAAACTAGAACCTTCATAAATTTCTGATGGAAATGTACAATGGTGCAGCCACTTCGGGCAACAATTTGTCAGTTTCTTAAAGAGCTAAACATAAATTTACCATACAACCCAAGAAGTCCACTCCAAGCTCTTTCCCTCAAGAGCAATGACCACATATGCCCACACAAAAACTGGAGCATGAGTGCCCAAGCACTCGGTAATAGCCCAGAAGTAGAAGCGATCCAGACTGACATGTGGATAAATGAAATGAAGCATATCCATTCAACGTAACATCTTTTCTCAGTAAAAAGGAAGAAAATACCCATGCAGGCTACAAGCTGGATGACCCTCAGAAATGTTATGCTACGTGGAAAAAAGCCAGACACAGAAGAGCACACACTGTATGGCTCCATTCGTAGCAAATGTCCAGAAAAGGCAAAACTGCAGAGGTAGGACCCAGCTTTGTGGTTGCCGGGATGGGAGCTGGAACAGGAAATGACTGGAAACAAGCACACAGGATCTTTCTGGGGTGATGGACATACTCTAATACTGGATTGTGGTAATGCTGGCACAGTCTTGGAAATTTATTAAGATTCATTGGCCTGTAGACTTAAAATAGATAAAGTTTATAGAGAATAAACCTCAAAAAAATCTATTCTTCAGAGGACTTAGTCCCTGTGCAAAAGATGTCAGACAAGGTGGGGGAGGAAGCCTGGATGGTCTGCTAGCCCCGCCTTCCCGGCTTTCCATTCTCCAGCATGGTCACCTGAGCCCCGCTCTCTCTGTGCCAGGAGACTTTTCCCCAGGAGCCTGCGGTGGCTGTGTCCAACTCCTCCACCTTAGTGACTCCTAACAGGCCCGATTCAGGCCTCTGGCAGCAAAGCTCACCTTGCGGAAATACTGTAAGAGTTATAAATACTTCAGGTCCTTGGGGAGCCCTGTCAGTTCTCTGCTGTGGCACCGGTGACCTAGGGCAAGGAAAATTCTATTCCTAGGCACACTGAGCGTCTGTGAGCAGCCTGGTTGCAAGGCATTCTCAGATAGTTCATGCTCTCTCTTTCATGCTGTGGTTTGGACCCCGAAGACATCCACGATCTCCTGAAAGCTAATTCCTACAAGCTAATTGTAGCTAATATTCCTGAAAAAGAGGCGAATACACATAATTAAAACTGAAGCCCGTGCACCCAGTGAAGGAGCCGGGGGACCTGATTTTAGAGCAGTTCTGTCCTTCTCAGCCCAGGCAGCATCACAAAGCCAAGAATACCATACCTGGGTCCCACCACCGCCCACCCTCTCCCCTCCCACCCCAGCCACACACACACACTTGGATTTAACTGGCCCAGAATGTGGCCTGAGCATCAGTATTTTTTTAAGTTCTGCAGTGATTCTACTGTGCATCCAAGGCTGAGAATCACCAGTTTCAGAAGGAGATGGTGTCAAAACAAGGTCTCTCACCAGTAACACCAGACCCTGAATGCACCGTTCCCTGAACGCGGGCCTTCTCTGTATCTAGTAAGAGCAGCCGCTGCACAAAGCCAGCTGATGATGGGTCCCAGGATGCTGTCATTTGCTGTGTAGATGCTGCCAGTTTATCTCAGTTTAACCCAAATGAGTTCATGTTAAGCGAGTTGATCCGTACTTCCTAATCATGACACCCGGAAGCAGAGCTTCAGCGAATAACCACTGATAGCGAAGAGGCTAAAAGAAAAAGATAATCTTCATTACCAGTATTCGAGAACTTCCCTCCATACCAGGGACCAATAATGAAACCAGTCAGGTCCTAGAACAACAGTAACACAGTATTAAATATTTAAGGCAATCGAGCATTAATCTTAGACATGAGTGATCACGAGAATTTAGGACAGAGTCCCCTCCTGACTTGAGTGGACAAAAAGCTTTGTGGATGAGGCAGAGTTCCAGCTGGGCCTTGCAAGATTGATAGAATTTTAATTGGGGAAATGAAGGGACAATAAAAAATCACCACCAATAACAATCATTGCCATAGTGCTCCCCATAAAGCGGGCACTCCCAAACATCGTTTGATTTAAACCTCACAATCACCTTATGGCCCTCTCTCATTTTACAAATGAGGATATGTGGACGTGAAGAGGTTTTAAAATGTGTGTGCACTCCCAGTCCACAAGCAAGGTTTGAACCCATGTAACCCTGACTCCAGGATCCAGGCACCCAGGCCAAATCGGAGAGACAGAAAGGAATCCATCACTTGTGGGATACCGCCAGGCGAGGAATCGGCTATGCCCGGAATGCTGGGCTCTTGTCGCCAGGGCCCAGGGGAGAAAACTGCCCACATGGAACAAGTTCAGACCATCCGTGTGGCTCTGACATGCCATGACCAGAAAGGGGGGTACCCCGGATCGTAAGCCAGCTGCAACAGAGAGCTGAAACTCAGGCTCAAAGCCAACTCGAATGGGCTTTCCTTTTTTCAAAATGCAAGACACTGGAGGAGGCGAGCATGACTGGGGAAGCCCAGGTCTGGAGATTCCCAAGGAGTGAGGTTTCACCAGAGGCTGTGGGAATGCTGAGAGCTGGGAAGAGAGACGACTCACTAAACATGAGTCCGTCTTCTCCCCATCATGGCCCCTCAGGACTGGGTGATGGGAACGTACACAGGCAGTTCACAGAGAGCGCACGGACAGCGAAGGCGAACAGCTGAGCACTGAGGGCACCTTCCTTGGCTGAACTCTGTGTTTCAAAAGGCCTAATTCTAAAGTAACCCACTGTTATCAGGTGCCTGGTGTAGGTTTTTGGGTTTTTTTTTAATATTTTATTTATTTGACAGAGAGAGATCACAAGTAGGCAGAGAGGCAGGCAGAGAGGGAGAAGCAGGCTCCCTGCTGAGCAGAGAGCCCGATGGGGGCTTGATCCCAGGACCCTGAGATCATGATCTGAGCTGAAGGCAGGGGCTTAACCACTGAGCCACCCAGGCGCCGCCGCCCCACCCCTGCCCCCGGTGTCAGTTTTAACCTGGGAGCGCACCTGTCTAAGTGCCTGTGAAAGGCACACAGAATGCAGGATCCCCGCCTGCCCCGCAAGGAACAAACGATGGTTGGAGACAGGGATGCACACAGAGAGGGTGAGTAGCACATACGAGTGATCGCCTCACATCACTGGATCCCAATTAACAGAAGCCTCAGAAGAAAGAAAAAAAAGGAAGCAAGCAAGGAAATGAGGGAGAGAGAGAGAGAGAGGGAGGGAGGGGGAGAAGGAGAGAGAAGGAGGGGAGGGGAGAAGGAGGGAATGAGGAAGGAAGGGGTAGCAAGTGGAAGGGAGAAGGAGGGAGAGGGAGAGAAGGGAAGAAAAGAAAGAAGGGAGGGAGAGAGAAACCCAACTTCACATAAGACATTCATCCAGGGTTGTGGCCATCAAAGTGTGGAACCTGTACAATTTGCATCAGAGTCCCCCGAGGTGCCTTGTCACAGGACAGATGCTTTGAAGTGGGACTTCAGAACCTGAGCTGTCGGGGGACGTCCCCAGAGCACTCTTGGGCAGTCTGAAATCTGAGGACTACGGGCGTGGGCTCTGCCGGTGGTCGGTCCCCACGCTCGGCCACCGCACCTGCCACTCCGTCTCCAGCCACCAACTGCACCGGACAACGTCGTGTTCAGAATGGTGGGCCCAGAGCTAGGTGACGTCTTGAGCCCGTGGAATTACATTCTTTCTGTGAAATTACATTCACAGGAAAGGATGGTCTTTAGAGTGAGGCAGATTCCAACTCGAATCCCATTTCCACTTTTTCCCAGCCACGAGATTTTAGGCACATGACTTGAACCCACCAAGCGTCAGTTGTCTCATCTGTAAAATCCTCAAGAGACTGTTGACCGTGATCGCCAGGCAGGACCCGCCTCTGCCCCACAGCTCTCTTTCATTTGCTGACTCGGAAGCCTCGACATCTTAGAAGGATTCTTTTCTTTTTTTTTTTTTTTTAATTTATTGGTCTTTTGGGGGTATCTGATGTATCTCCAGTGTATTACAACTGAGCCATTAATCTTGTCGCTTCATCAACATTAAGTGGTTCGTTTTCAGGACACTGCTGAGGAATCAGCTGTTTCTGCAAAGGCTCAAGGGAAAGATCTTTTGAGAAATGTTCAAGTTCCTTTTGTATATCTACAAAAGCTTTATTCACTCTGGTAACTTTTTCATTATTCACAATGTTTATCTTCTTAAGGTTAGTGGTAACTGGTTTTGCTTTTTCTTAGACTTAAAGTTTTTGTGGCTGGCTGTATGAAATACATTCCCGGACTTCTGCCCTCTTAGTTTGTTCTTAGCCATTGTCTTCAGTATCCTCGTGCAACAACTCACGCTCCGGGTGACGGCATGTAGACCCACAGGATCTTCCGGAAGTTCTCTCAGAAGGACTCTTTAAGGGCTGACCCTAGTCAGACCTCAGCCTAGGATTTCATCTGTTTGATCTTACACATTGCTCAGAACATTCTGCTGACACCACGGCCTCCAAGCCTTCCCACATGCATTTCTATCAGAAATACACACACACACACACACACACACACACCCCTCTACACCCTCTTTCGTTCCTGTAGGCTCATGTGCATCCTTCAACATCCTGCTCAAGCATTACCTCTACTTTAAAATTTTCCCAGACCCTACACCCCTGTCCCACCTCAACTATACCCACTGCTTAGGACTGCTTGAAGAACCTGAACCTGAATGAGCTCCCCAAGTCTGATCTCACCACATTGTGATGATTGATTTTCTGCTGTCTCTCCCCTGGGATGATGGATTCCCCAAGGAGAAATACTTCCTGATCTCTGTCACCTCAGCACTTAATATCATGCCTAGTATGCAGGAGAACTCTATGATCTGTTGGGTTTCTATACTCCATATGTAAAATATGAAATTATAAAACTGATTTTTTAAAGTGTTACAACTTACTACTCACACCATTGTTTTCAAAAGCCAGTTTAAGTCAGGGGGAAAAATAATCACACGAGGTCAGTGTGTTAGGGTTTTAAAAAATCAGAATCACAATTGCTCAGCTTGATCCCTCTACCTTGTTCATTAAATCTGGCTCTGAGTTACAGAATCCACCAGATAAAAGGAAGATTTTCCACCACTGAAAATATTAACAAGACTGTCTCTGACCCTGAAGGCAATTCCAGCCAATGCAGTAAACACTGATCAAGTATAAAACACTAAGTGAGGCTTTGTAATTCGGAAGATTTGTAATTTGTAATTTGGAAGAAAGAATCCTTCCAAAATCATAGATGGAAACTCCCAAGGTTCCCAAGCCGACCAGGAGGTCGGCTGATGGACTCTTCCCCAGACAATCTCCTGGCGTCAGCCTTTTTATCAGATTCTGATACAAGCAGCGAGGGCCACATTCCTGTACCTGGGCACGACCCAAGCTTACCTTGCTGTCCAAATCCAAACTGCCCCCCTTATGAATCACTGCCCATTACTTTTTCCTGCCATTTCCTCTGCCTGAGCTTACCTTTTCCATTCAAACCATTAGTAGTCACTTTCAAAATTCTACTCAAATAATAGCTGCCATTTCCTGAGTGGATCTATGTGCCAAGCACCCTATTAGAGGTTTTATGTACAAGCTCTCAATTTAAATCCCAACAATACTATGATACAGGTACTTAAAGGTACACAAGTCACTTAGTAAGTGACGGAGCCAACTGGGTGGCTCAGTTGGTTTAGTGTCTGCCTTCGGCTCAGGTCATGATCTCGGGGTCCTGGGATTGAGTCCTACTTCGGGCTCCCTGCTCTGTGGGGAATCTGCTTCTCCCTCTCCTTCTGCTTCTCCCCCTGCCTGTGCTCTCTCACTCCTGTCCTGTCTCTCAAATAAATAAATAAAATATTAAAAAAAATAAGATGGGACTCTACACCCCATGCTCTGAGCCACAGAGGCACACAAACCTTCAGGAGCTCATTAAATAGTCACGTACTACCCTGGGGATGAGGTAATAGCCCATTTTACAGATGAGGAAACCAAGGCTCAAATGGATGAATTCCAAATTATTGAAGCCACTCCAGCGACTTGGCCACCTCAGCTGTCGGCTGTCCGCCATCTTGCCAACACAGACAACACCGTGGCCAGCCAGGAGGAGGGCAGAGCCGAGATAAGAGGCGGCTGGAGTTACAATCAAGCCTCACTAGCGGATTTGTGGTCTTTGCAGTCGCAGGAGGCATGAGATTGCAACTTTTACTTTAGTGTGACTTCTCTTTTTTTTTTTAAGATTTTTTTTTTTTATTAATTTGACAGAGAGCTAAAAAGACAAGTCATGAGGCGCCTGGGTGGCTCAGTGGGTTAAAGCCTCTGCCTTCGGCTCAGGTCATGATCCCAGGGTCCTGGGATTGAACCCTGCATTGGGCTCTCTGCTCAGTGGGGAGTCTGCTTCCTCCTCTCTCTCTCTCTGCCTGCTTCTCTGCCTACTTGTGATCTCTTTTTAACTGCTGTTTGCAACCCAGGCAGTCCAATCGCATACAAAAATGAACCATACAGGTGAGACCATTAAGTACTGTGGTTGACTTTTTAAAGACTCACATGCCAAAAGTTATTCATCCAAATGAGAACGATTCCTTTCAAAAGAGTCATCTCAGGGGAAAAGAAGTTGCCAGTAAATAGGCAACCAGAGGGAAGGAGACTGACGTATCTACAAATTGCAAGTATGTGTAATTACAGTATTAACCAAGCACAGGACAGTACTTTGGAATGAGCGACGTACATCATTCTGCACTGAGTAACACAGAATTGTCAAATCAGTACATTATACACCTGAGAGTAATATAACATTCTATGTCAACAGATTTTCCATTATAAAAGCAAATAACCAAAAAAAATCTATTTCAAGCAAAGTAGACAATTTGGAAAAGAGACCGTTTTATAATCTTTTAGTATCTTCTCAAACCTTCTATAACAATTGAGAACAGCGCATATATAATATCCAAACCAATGTAAAGAATTAAAGCCAGCAAGATCGAGAATCATTTTCATGGAACAGTTCATAGTTTTCTTGTTTTATGTTTTATGACAAAGCATATTTTCTCATTTAATCATCACCACATCTTTGTGATGAAGGCATTACTGTTACCTTATTTTATAGATAAAGAGATTGAGGCCAGGAAGTTTAGGTAAACACAGTTTAGAAGCACAGTTGCTTCACGTCGTAGAAAGAAGTAGCTCAAGGGACAGGAAGGAAAAGTATTTGCTCCTAGTCCCATTCATACTCCAAGCTGTCCCTCTCTCCCTTAGCACACGGGCAGCCCATTCTGGACATTCGTGAGTAATCCGCTTCCTACCCGGGAACTAACAGCCTTGAAACCAGCAGATAAAATCCCAACTCTCAGCAAAATGAGGTCCCAAATCCGCAGACAAGTGATATACCAGAGAGTACCTTTGGCCTCAGATTTTCCCATTCCCCGCCGTGACTGGGCTGAGCCGCACCAGACCCTCTCCTGGGACCAGTTCAGCAGTTCAGCTAAGGCAGCACATTTCCATGCCCAGTTCCTGACCCATGCCCGGCACTGCCGCCCAGACTGTGACACCAGTGGAAGTGAGTCACAGGACCATGCTTACTCACCACAAGCCATGAAATGGGAAGGGGGGGTGCCCCCAAAATTCTCACTTTAGAGCTTTGCTATTTCTCCTCCTGTGAACAGATCGATATTTGTGATCATTATGCAACCATGGAAAGATCACATCAGCACCAAGAAGAATTACCTGGGTTTAAGAAAAAAATGGGGGGGGGGGTGCCTGGGGTGGCTCCGTTGGTTAAGCATCTGACTCTTGATTTTGGCTCAGGTCATGATCTCAGGATTGTGGGATCGAGCCCCACACCAGGCTCCGCACTCAGCATGGAGTCTGCTAGAGATTCTCTCTCTCTCCCTCTCCTTTTGCCCCTCTCCCCCCACATGCTTGCTCTCTCTCTTTCTCTCTCTCACTCTCTCTAAATGAATGAAATATCTTTTAAAAAGAAGGAGAAAGGAGAAGGAAGAGGAGGGGAAGGAGGTGGGGGAGGAGGAGGAAGAAGAAGGAGGTAGGAACTTCCAAAATAAAGACCTTTAGAATTCAAATCTGAGGGTCTTTGCCTCAAGCTGATCTGTGACCTCCACCAACGGAGCTGAAGAGTTGAGAGGAAAGTTCTGTTTGACCCTATTGAGTCTGGAACAACCACACTGTTGACCTCTTTTCCCCTGCACTTCAGAGTGAACACCCGGATTAACACTCTGGGCTTTCAGCTCATAGAACACACGCAAAGCTGTAGAGAGACACTGAATCCAAACTGGCATTCGGAGAAATCGGAAAAGCAATGAAAACCGTGGCTGGAATTTCTTTAAAGGGCACCAAGGGACTCGGGCACCAAGGGACTCTTTGGACTGTCTTTCCCCCCACGCCCTTCTAGTCTCACAGAGCACAGATGCACTACGCAGGTCATATCCCACGCTCTGCATCTGCCCAAACACTCTCACTCAAAGCTCAGCCTGCGCTGGCAGTCATCCCCCTTCCTGCTTCCCTTTCTCGAATGCCCTCCTTTCCCTCCAGGACCTCTCTGCCCTTGCCAGGGAGCTCATCACTCAGTTCCACTCCCTTCCCATGATAGGATTCTGCACGTCATGAACAAAAGGAGCCAACCATCCAGGAAGCCTGCTTCCTTCTAGAAGCAGGGGGAAAGGAAAGCTTCTGAAGGTGAATGTGTAGGGGTTTTTTTGGTTTTGTTTTTTGGTCTTTATCTCATTTTGCTCACCAAAATATAGACTGAAATGTATGGAAGGAGGCTGATATCTGAAGTCAGATGGCCTGGATTGTCTTGGTCACTGTACGTGACTTCGGGACAATTTACCTAAACTTCCTGGCCTCAATCTCTTTATCTATAAAATAAGGTAACAGTAATGCCTTCATCACAAAGATGTGGTGATGATTAAATGAGAAAATATGCTTTGTCATAAAACATAACAAGAAAACTATGAACTGTTCCATGAAAATGATTCTCGATCTTGCTGGCTTTAATTCTTTACATTGGTTTGGATATTATATATGCGCTGTTCTCAATTGTTATAGAAGGTTTGAGAAGATACTAAAAGATTATAAAACGGTCTCTTTTCCAAATTGTCCACTTTGCTTGAAATAGATTTTTTTTGGTTATTTGCTTTTTTAATGGAAAATCTGTTGACATAGAATGTTATATTACTCTCAGGTGTATAATGTACTGATTTGACAATTCTGTGTTACTCAGTGCTCACCACAATAAATGTAGTCACCATCTGCCAAGCTGGTCACACTTGACAATCTTGGCTAGAATATTAAGATTAGTTACCTTTGCCTGTGTAATGAGTCACCCCCTTCTACCAACCTGTTTTGGCGAACTCTATAAAGTGGAATACAGAATCTTTTGACCATTAATTCTCAGTCTGAATTTTTAATTCTCAGACTCAAGCTCCACATAAAATTTCCAAATCTTAGCTATCCATAGCACAAAAGGTATGTCTGATCTGATCCCCTTTTAAAGAGACTCCCATTCATTTTTCATTGTAGAAATCAAGATTCCCGCATCCCCAAGTTTCTAATGAACAGCAGGCAAAGGCATCAGACGCAGGTTATAAGAGCGCTAGATTCGAAGGAACAAGAGTATAAGAACCAGGACCAAAGGAAAAAGTCACTAGAGTAGTACTTAACGAAAATACCCAAATCTATTCCTTCTAAAATAGATGAAAAAAACTGTGAGCATATGTGGATCCAGCGCTCTCCAGAGAAAAAGATTCCAAAGTAATCCCTTCAGATTCCACGTGGGAAGGTGTCAGTGTGAATACGTCAGAGACTGGGTAAAAGGGGACCTTAAGAAAGGGAGTCACAATGAGATGTGCAAGCTAAGGGATGGTGGCACTTAGGAGTCCTTGAATTTTGAGCTTCCCATGTAGGACATAGATAACTATGGACCAGGTAGAAGAAGAACCCACCAGCTCCTGTAGCTCCCACTCAAGAAAGGAAGGTAGCGGTGGGTATCTTTTCCCACTCCCGACCCCTAAATTGGAGGAGCATTGCCTTTTAATGGAGATCGGGCCTTTACCTTGGTTCCCAACTGCCTGTTTGTGAGCTCATCCCTGGACTGAGGGAAGAGGATGGATGAGAAAGATGAGCAGAGGCAGCTGGGAAGAGTTTTTTTTTTTTTTTAATACTTATTTATTTATTTACTCATGAGAGACACAGAGAGAAAGGGGCAGAGGCAGAGGCACAGGGAGAAGTGGTCTCCACGGGACTCGATCCCAGGACCCTGGAATCATGACCTGAGCAGAAGCCAGACATGTAACTGACTGAGCCACCCAGGTGCCCTGGGAAGAAATTTTTCATAAGACTATTGAATTGTTCTCTTTGCCAGATTCCATACCAGGCAGATAACCAGCAACAATTTTAATTTCCCTTGCTCTTTTCTAATGAAGATATGCCATCTTTTGTAGAACATACAAGTTTTGTGGGGTTTGTTTTTTTTTTTTTTAGATTTTATTTACTTATTTGACAGAGAGATAGAGAGCACAAGTAGGCAGAGTAGCAGACAGAGGGAGAAGGAGAAATGGGCTCTCTGCCGAGCAGGGAGCCCAACGCTGGGCTCTATCCCAAGACCCTGGGGTCATGACCTGAGCCGAAGGCAGGCGCCCAACTGGCTGAGCCACCCAGGCGCCCCTAGAACATACAAGTTTAAATAGGCGGGTTGTCTGGAGAGCTCACAAATTCTGCATAACCCCAGGATTTCCTTATGTGAGAGTCTTCCCATAGATTATCCACACCATCATCAACACCTTAGCTAAAAAGAAAATAACAAAACCTGGACTCCACTCCCAAACAGGCATTCAGCTCTGCCCAAGGTGGTAAGAGACTAGGAGCTCCAACTGATCATGTGCTCAAATTATAAGACTTAAACTTGACAGTGAAGCCCAAATAAACATAACACCCTAAGACACTTTTCTTTTTTTTTTTTAAAGATTTTATTTATTTATTTGTCAGAGAGAGGGAGAGAGAGCGAGCACAGGCAGACAGAGAGGCAGGCAGAGGCAGAGGGAGAAGCAGGCTCCCTGCCGAGCAAGGAGCCCGATGTGGGACTCGATCCCAGGACGCTGGGATCATGACCTGAGCCGAAGGCAACTACTCAACCAACTGAGCCACCCAGGCGTCCCTATACTTTTCATTGCTCCCTCGAGTTCCACTGCTTTTTGCTGAACCCAAAGCTCATCCACATGTGGCTGCAAAGAAAATACCTTCAAAGGCAGAGAAAGCTGAAGAGGGCTGTCCATGGGACAATAGGCTCAGCCATGGAAACTCCACACTCCAGATTGAATTTCAGAAGCAGGACAGTCAGGCACCACCAAACCGGGCCCAGCGTCATGGCAATGGCTTCTACCTCTCTAATCTGGCTCCATCTCTGAGTCAAGAGAAAACCTGGAAATGTTAGAGTCACCAAACATGAAGGCATTTCCAAGAGACCCAGGATGCCATCCTCAAACAAGAGCATTTCCCTTTTCCCTTAATATCTACCCACCTTCAAAGAGTGATCACATTAAATCTCTCAAGAAGAACCTGACAGGATGTTGAGATGCTCCAGAGGGAAGTCCAGTAGATTTTCTCCCAAATAGGGAAACTTAGCTCTTCAGAGCATATCTCAAGAATCTTATATCTATATAAGCCTTTAATTGCAGACATTGACATTAGGAAATAAAATATACAGAGAATGCACCAATCTTGAAAGAAATGTCAGCCAGCCAGCAATTCATTCAGTAAATATTCAATTAAACCAAACATCGACATATAAAACACCCATGTGACAAGCAAAATGAGGAATGGAAAATAGTTAACAGACTCTGCCTTCAAAAACAAAGTCAACGGGTGCCTGGGTGGCTCAATTGATTAAGTGGCTGCCTTTGACTCAGGTAATGATCTCAGGGTCCTGGGAGAGGGCTCCCTGCTCAGCGGGGAGTCGGCTTGTCCCTCTGCCTCTGCCCCTCCCCCCGACCACTGCTCAAGCTCTCTCTTGCTCTGTCAAAAATAAATAAATAAAACCTTAAAAAGGAAACTTACTCTTCTTTCCTTTCTGAGTCTCCTGGGCAATCTGTCTGTGTCTATACTTTCTATGTCTTCAATAAACTCTGCTCTCACTCCCTCTCAGCTTGTGTTTGATTTCTAACCTGTGGGAAGCCATGGACTCTCTTGGCTAGTCCTGTGGAATCCCACTCTGGGTCCTTGGACCCAGCCAGCCTGCATCAAAAAATGTGGACTGCAGAGGTGCCTGGGTGGCTCAGCCAGTTAAGCATCCGACTCTTGATTTCAGCTCAGGTCATGATCTCAGGGCGATGAGAAGTAGCCCTGCATCAGGCTTTGTGCTCAGTGGGAAGTCTGCTTGAGAATCTCTCTCTCCTTCTCCCTCTCCCCCTCCCCCTAACATGCTGTCTCTCTCAAAATAAAAATCTCTCGAAATAAAATCAAAATCTTAAAAAAAAAAAGGGGGGGGTGGACTACAATACTAGTCCAATTGCAGGCCAGGAATGGCTGCTGCCCCACACCAGACCATTGTTCTGGCCAGTGGAGGGAAGGGTGCAGAAATTAAGAGAATGCATTTAGACATATCCATAACAATTTCACAGTCACCTATGTCTGTTGAGTCTAATAATAAAAATTAGGTGTCCTATCTCTTAAAAAAAAAAAAAGAAAGAAAGAAAGAAAGAAAGAAACCTAAGTCAAGACACATACAGAAAAACAAAAACAGCTCAAATTCGAATTACCATAATATAAAGCAGAAAATCGGGGTACCTGGGTGGCTCAGTCGGTTGAGTGTCTGCTGTCAACTCAGGTCATGATCCCGGGTTCTGAGACTGAGCCCCGCATTGGATTCCTTGCTCAGTGGGGAGCCTGCTTCTCCCTCTTGCTCTGCCCCTCCCCCCTGCTTGTGTGTTCTCTCTCTCTCTCTAATAAATAAACAGGTAGAAAACACCACCTTCCCTGAGAAGGATACATATAAAGTGCCGTACTCCTGTGAGTTCAGAGAAGGCTGAAATTATTGCGGGTGGAAGGGGTCAAGGAAAGCTTCACAGGGAAAAGAGTATCTCAGATGACCTTTGAAGGATGGGTAAGATTTCAACCTGAAGGATAGAAGAAAAGTGCATCCAGCTGGAAAGACTGGCCTAACCAATGGATCTGAGGAGGCGAACACAGAAAACAAGACATTTTTCAGTCTGGTTGGAAAATAGGCTGCAAGGCATATAACAAGAGCTGGGGAAGGGTTGGAAAAATTAGCTATAACTCTTTCATAGATGGCCTTCAATAAGAATTCGAATTTATATTGTAAATAATGAAAAGACACTAACAGTTTCTGAGCTCAGGAGAGGCACGGTGAGACTTCAGAAGGTAGATTAGAGGAAAATGTAACCAGAGGCAAGAAGACCATTCAGGATAGCAATATGATGGTGTAGGTAAAAAACAAAGATCCGGGATTTCAGAGAGGAGATGAAGAGGAAGGGGTACCTAAATGTTAGGGTCGACAGGATTTGGTCATTGGTGGTCATGTGGGACACGGACATCAAAGACCATCCCGCAGTGTGCATTCTGGGTGTCTGAGAAGACAGTCATATTAACAACAGAAACAGAACTTAGGGGTGACAAAGGCTGTGGAACCCCAAAATGTGTATGTTTGGTTGTCAGCTGGCAATGTGGGGCTGGTGCCAGGAAGACATGAAGGAGAAAACCTAAAGGTCTCGTGCTGTCCTGTTACTTGGTCTCCCTGTGAATTTGCCATGGTTGACACCTTTCCCCTTGAAATTATCCTCTTGGGTTTCCAGACAATACTCTTTCCTTGTTTTCCTCCTTCCTCTACGCCAACTCCAACCTAGGTTCCAAGAGCTCCTCTGCTGCTACTTGTCCCACAATCATTTGCACAGAGCTCCAGCCTCCGTCCTTTTCTCACTCTACATTCTGTCCCGGAAAGGTTTGTCTGCCTGTTGCTTATCTTCCCCTCCATGCAGAAGACTCCTGAAGAAGGCAGGGGTCAGGGAGCACAGACTCTGAAATCAGCCCAGGCTCAAACCCCAGCTCCTTGCTGGATACGTCATGTTGGACGAGTCACGTGTCCTGATCGTCCTCATGCATAACATGTGGTGAGAGTGTTGTGAAAAGGATCTAAAGTGAGGATTAAAAAAGAATCTAGCACATTCTGTAGTACCAGGCCGGATTCTATATTATCTGTATTCAGAAAATACAGAATACAGATCATGCACAATCTGACACAGATAATTACCATTTGCTGGGGACTTATTCAGACAAGTCCTCAGTAAATGGTAATGATTATTAACCAAATTTGTGACTTGAAATCTAGTCTCTCTCCTGATAGCCAGGTCCAAATAGTCAGTTGTCAGACGGGAAGGAGTCCCAGAAGTCCCAAAGCAAGCCCACCGTTTTCTCACCTCCCACAACCCTTTGTTACATTCATCCAGTCATCCAGATTAGAAGCCTAATGGGACGTGTCCCATATCTCTCCCACCCTCCTGCCCCCCACATCTATTTCTTATCAAATCCTATAAGACAGAATTCCAAGTGATTCAAAAAGGCATAGAAGACCCATTGCTATCTCATCCCCACTCCCCTGCCCAAGCTCACTTCCCACCACTCCCTCTCCTGCCCCGTAGGCTTACACGTTCTGCCCCACCGTCATACTCACAATGACCAAGTAATAGAATATAAACGTCTTTACCCATTTCTTTCCTCTGCCTGGTGTGTCCTTCTTCCAAATGGCCATGCCCAATTTGGATAATTCCTACTTGCCTTTTAACACTCAGCTTGTGTCACTTCCCTGGCTCCATAGCGCAGTACGATGCCTTTCTCTCTGCTTCGGTAACAAAGTGTGCACTCCTGTTGAGCTACTTGCCACATCAAGATTTTGACTTGCTTTTCTCTCTTCTCTAGTAAATTGTAAGGAGCTTATGGGCAAAAACCGTTATCTTATTCGTTGCTTGACTCCCTCCTTCTGGATCTAGCACGGTACATAGCACATAGAAGGTCCTTAAATGATTTCTTATATAAATGAACAGCTGACTAATCCAACAAAGCAAGATAACCCTAGATGGTTCATGCTCCCCCCGCTTTCTGTCCACATAGTTAATCATAAAATTCACATAGCTTGCCTTCAGTTCAAAAGTTTTTTTGGTTTAGTCCATGCCTCTGTAACAATAACCAATTGTTTCTATCCTATTATCCAAGATACATATTTTTTAAAGATAATGGATGGTTTTTATTTCCTTCTTGGTGATTTTCTGCATTTTCCAGATGTTGTTGCTTTCTCGGTCTATACCAAATCAGTCACCTGACAAAAAATTAGGAAATGTAAAGGAAAACCTGAAAGAAGTTTAAGTCTGCAAATATTATTAGACTCCCTCTAACTCAAATAGTTGAGTACTGCGGTGCCTAAAGACTAGCATTCAGAATACCAAACTGCCATTGTCTTGGGTGTTGGGGCGGGGGAGGGATATAGTAAATTCCAGGTGACAAGATATTAAAAGGGAAAAAAAAAAACCAGAATATTTTTAAGCACATCCTCCTAATTCAAAGATGACAGGTCCTACTAATAAGGGGATGAAAATAAAGCCATTTCCCAGTTTTCACAGTGAACCTACAAGACCAGTCTTAGATGTCCATCTGCAGCCTCTGTCTACAGAGGCTCTCGTGGTTTTTCTGCAGCTTCATAGGGTCAACATCTCTACCCTTTCATTGCCCTTGCCTTGACCTTCAGGAATAGCCTGCTGGAAAGCATTTTATCCTGCCATCACCTTCCTGGGTTCCCACCCCCTGAACTACCCCCTGACTTACCCCCAACAGACACCTGGACTCTGGGCCTGAGCAGTCTCCCCCAGCGTCTGAATGGACAGCCCCTCTGTATGCTGGGCTTCCTCTAGCACTCTGGAGCTGACATTGTACTCCAAAGTTCTAGACTTTTTGATGGAAAGTTCTCTTCCAGGTTGAGAGAAAGAATCACAGAAAAGGAAAACCGTCAAGAACTAGAGGCTCAAAGATCCGTGACTTAGACAATGCTGCCACCCTCTGGCCAAAAATAAAAGTACTCCTGGTCTTCTCGTGGAGTGGAGGGATCCAATTGGTCATCTCATGTGGCTTTGGAATGGGCAGCAGCTGCATTGTTAGGACCATTACTGCTAGTGCTCCAACAATAAATTTTTGATATTTATAACATAATAACGATTACAGCAGGCTTATGAGTCAGAGCTGCAGCAGAAACTGAGGTCTGGGAATGCTGAGCAGGAAGTCAGTTCAGACTTTAAAAAAGAGACTAAAGGGGGAGAAATGTTGGACAAAGGACCCTGATGAGAAAAATAGACGGAGAAAAAGGCAGGTAACCCTGGCAGACTTCCACACACCGCACACTGACTGAACGAAGCACATTCACATAAGGAATTTAATTTAATCCCTACTAAAACTCAGCAAGACTAGCATTTTTGTGCCAATTATTAGGGCGGGTAAAGGCCAAGAAAGCTACAGATTTGCGAAAGGTCACAGGTCCAACAGGGTAGGGCTGGTTTGAACTCAGTTCTGTCTGTTCCATTCCCAAAGTCCCTTCTGATTACATCAGACCAAAACCACCTGTTCTCACTGCTCAAATTGTTCAGGGCAGACACTGAGTCCACAAGAGTGTTTTCTGTTTTAATCACAGTCACCTGCTGGGGTGTTAAGTGAAGTCAATGTTTTGGTTTAAAGGTTAAATGTCCAACAAAGGAATGCACAGTCTGGGAAATCTGGTGCCACGGACTCTGCATATCCAGAAGGGATCTTCCCCCCGCCCCTCTTTTCTGCCTCATTTCTCTCTCCCCTATAAAATCATCTGCCTCACTACAGATAAAATAACAGTTTAAAGCTCTGCTATCCAGTTCAACGGTCACTAGCCACATGTGGAGAATGAGCATTTGAAATGTGACCAGTCTAAATCGACATGTATTGGAGAGGTAAAATAGACACCAGATTCCTAAGACTTCATACAAAAATAAAATTTCTTACCGAAGATTTTTATATTGATTACATGGCAACATGGTAATATTTTTGATTAGGTTAAATAGTTGTTGTTAAAATTAATTTCACCTGTTTCTTTTTATTTTTTTGATAGGGCTACTAGAAAATTTTTAAATTACCTCTTTGGAAAGCCTGACATTTCTATTGGCTAGCACTCCTTTAAAGACATGCAAACACGCTTTTGTAAATAAAGACATTTCATACATTAATTAGTACAAGATAAGGGCATGAAACCAAAATCTATTTCTTCCTCAGCTGATAGACAGCAAACTGCCACCTGATGTTCAACTAAGACAGCTATAATTATTAACCACACCGTGCAGAAACTAATGAAGCCTGATTTTTTCTGATTGTGTGTCTTACGGGTGACTGACTTGTTCACTAATTATCCCAAAGTTTTCATCCTGCAGATTACATTAATAACAGTGTAATTTGGATATTAGAAGCACATGGCCTATCGGGCTCAACGGAGAACTTCATGTTGCTTACATTAAGGAAAGTAGGATCTATTAACTGCTCCACTCAGAGCTTTGCTCCTAAGGCTGTGGAATTTTCCCATCCCTACTGAGTTCAAAACCATTAAAAGTGGAGGGAAATCTCATCCTGAGCAAGACCAGTCATACCTTAAGGTTAAACGGATTCCGCTTCTGAGGCTCCTTCCAGACCAACTAATGCTTCTTGGCAGGTTTTTCTTTCTTTTTTTCTTTTTTTTTTTTTAAGATTTTTTATTTATTTATTTGACAGAGATCACAAGTAGGCAGAGAGGCAGGCAGAGAGAGAGAAGGGGAAGCAGGCTCCCCGCTGAGCGGAGGGCTCAATGTGGGGCTCCATCCCAGGACCCTGGGATCATGACCTGAGCCGAAGGCAGAGGCTTTAACCCACTGAGCCACCCAGGTACCCCTTGGCAGGTTTTTCTTATCAAAAACAATGATGGAAAAATGGCCTTAGAGAAATCTACAAGCCAATGAACTCTTAAAAATAAGACATATTCGCAATTCCTAGGAATTTATAGGACCAGTTTAGTTAATGACTTCCCAGGGTGATAAACCACTCACTGGTCCAAACCACTATTAGTTACCTCCTCTGCAGGGCCGTCCGAACAACGGTCACTTGGGACAAGAACACATGAGCAAGGGTAAGAGCCAACAGGAACGCCCCCTGCTTGCCCAAGAATTTTGACAAGGCTCTCGCCTTCAAGCCAGGCTCTATGTCCATTGTGATGCTGAGTTTCTAGAGAGGAGGAGGCTGGACTAATTGATTTCTCAAGTTCACCTTCAAAACCAGATTCTAATCCTCCACTCTCCACAGAAAGGAACACACCCAACCAGTTAAACTGAAATTTTAAAAAATAACCTTGGCCTGAGATCTCCTAGGAGCCCATATGAACAGTGCGCAATGCAAACC
This sequence comes from Neogale vison, assembly GCF_020171115.1. Taxonomy (NCBI): domain Eukaryota; kingdom Metazoa; phylum Chordata; class Mammalia; order Carnivora; family Mustelidae; genus Neogale; species Neogale vison. Next base: position 9,159,113 of record NC_058100.1, read on the forward strand.
CAACAGAGATCTTCTGCCAGCTCGCCTCAATTTTCTCTGCTATGTGTGATATTTTCCATGGATGGGACCAGAGATGTTGGTTGTAAATGATAGTCAGATGTTTAAACAATTTTGTTGCTGAAACATGATAATTTCCAGAAGCCCCTTTTCCATACATGGTATCTTTTGGTGAGACCCACCACAAAGAAAATGCGTTGTACAAGAAGAATGGCAGAAGATCTGGAAATTAACCAGGAAACTGGACCATAGCATGCCTCAAACAAAACAAAAAATCATTAATAGGAAACAGGCCAGTTTTTAAGGGTCATGGAAAGAATATACACTGGGTTCTCAGCAACTGGCTAGGTTTCAAAGTCAGTAACCTCCAACTTGTCAGGGAGGATTGTGGTTAATGCTGCGAAAGACATGTGTTGAAAGGTTTCTAGTTGCCCTTAAATTCCTGAATTTCTACTCAGGATATCATACCACACATGTGCAAAACAGAAAAGTCTGGTAGATTTTAAATGGATCCTCCTGTAAGTAAGCCCAATATATAAAATCTTAACTTGTAAAATCAATGCATTAGGAGGTAATCAAATATCAAAAAATATATAAACTTCAAACTAATTTTAAGTAAAACTTTTCTCATTCAGTTATTGGGTTGAATCACACAAATTTGCCAAATTTTGACTGTTTTGACCAAATAAAGCTAAAATCCTGGCAGTCTCATGTGGGTCGATGTTTACATTTCATTAACACATAGGTGCTAGAAAAATTAAAGAAAGAACTAGGAATCCCTACTAACTTCAAAGTAACAAATAGAAATTTTTTTTAAAGTAGTTCCTAAATAACAATCCAAAGTCAACAGGAAAACATTTTGTTCAACATTTTCAATTTCGGTCTACATAATTTTTCAGTAACATACCTACAGCCTCTTTCAATCTGACTATTACAGGATGTAGTTGGTGAACACTAAGAACCTTAGAAATGAATTGGGCAATGCCTAAAATAATAGTAATGAATTCCACACTTATATATTTTCACATTTACATACTTCCATATTTCAAACTATCTTTGACATTAGTCTATTAAGCCACGTCCCTGAATCCCTTGTGGAAATGAAGCAAAGATGGAAGAGAGAGACAGAGAGCAAGGAAAGATGGTCTATTCTGATGAACAGAATTTACACAACCAAAGGAGGATTGCTTTCAAAGTCCCCTCGTGGGGAGCTGTATGTCTACTTCTAAGTGGCTCGGCCACGTTGCTCAGAATGTGTATTGAATTAGTCCTGAAACTGCCTTCAGAACTACCTAAGAAAACCAGTACCCAACTTAATAATTCTATTTCTCCTTCTCCCTCTTAAATTTCAAACTAGGGCCAACCACTATTAACCTGCTTATTTCACGAACTTAGATCCAAATGCTTTGGGGTTATTTGCTAAATACATACATCATTTATTCAAACCCATAGAGCGCACAACACAGGAGGGAACCCTAACGTAAATCACGGACTTTGGATGATGACGCCACGTCATGTCGATACAGATTTATCAGCTCTAACCAATGTACCACATTGGTGAGGAATGTTGCTGATGGGGGAGGCTATGCATGGGTGAAGGCAGGGGCACATGGGGAATCTCTCCAACCTGAATTTTGCTACGAACGGAAAGCTGCTCTAAAAAAATAAAATCTTCGTTTTAAAAAATTGCATAGGGGCACCTGGGTGGCTCAGTGGGTTAAAGCCTCTGTTTTCGGCTGGGGTCATGATACCAGGGATCGAGCCCCATATTGGGGTCTCTGCTCAGCAAGGGAGCCTGCTTCCTCCTCTCTCTCTGCCTGCCTCTCTGCCTACTTGTGATCTCTGTCAAATAAATAAAATAAAATCTTTTTTTTAATTGCATAAAAATAAAATTAAACACCGCTCTTGGGAAAGGGATGCTTGTCTACATTGAGGATATCCAGGAATGCCCGGCACATGCTCTCCCCTTTCCCTCTATGTCCCCCTATGCCCCTTCTTCTCCATCATCAGTGCCCTCCACCCTCTGAGAAGAAAACCCAGGTGTGTTATCTATAAACCAAGGCCATTAGGAACGAGCCGCTGGCTCGTCCCTGGGGTGGAGGGTCCTGGGGGTGGCCAGCCCAGTCCCACAGTGGCTTCGGTATATCCCTTCACGCTGTCCGCGCGCGGACGCGTCTGAAGGTTGCGCAGCGTGGCCGGGGTCGCAAGGGGCGCTCTCCGCGAGACGGGAACCGCCCCGCGCGCGCCGGGAACAGGCAGGCGTCTCGCAAGCGACAGAGGAACGCGCAGGGAACGCGCTGTGCTCGCGGAAATGGGGGGAAATGCGAAGAGGGCTCAGCGACCACGTTTCCAGTTTCCTTAGACGATTACAATGGCCCATAAGTTGCAGGTATTTCTCAGGCCAACGTCGAGGCGAGTGATGTTCGCTTTAAGGCTGACAAACGGGAGGAAGGACTTCAAGGATAAAGGCTACGCGGCAGCGCTCCCCTCACGGACCCACAGAGGCGATGGAGCCCATCGCCTTCCCTTGTCGGAAGGGCGGGAGGGGCTTGGGGGCTGAAGCCCGGGATACGAGGCGTGGGCTCAGCGCGGTCCCCTGTAAGCAGTCCGCCCCACGCAAAGATGCCTCGGCCGCAGGGGCAGTACGACGTCCCCGAAGCAACCCGCCCGCCCAGCAGCCACCATGACGTCCTCCCGGGAGCTTACCGGCGCGCCTCCGCGTCCCTTTTATAGACGCGCCGAAAGGCCGTCCAATGAGCTCAGCGCTCTCTGACGTGCTCTCCGTGCTCCGCCAATCAGGCGCTGCTATGTAGAGCCCGAAGCTGAGTGGTCAGACTCCCGGGGGCGGGGTTGGGGAAAAACAGGGGCGGGACTCAGGTGCGAAGGCTCTTCTCCCGCGGGGGTGGGACGGGTCTGGGAGAGGAACGCCCGGGCTTCCAGGCAGGGTAGGCAGCGGTCAGGGCTTCGTGTGCGGCGCCGAGAGCGTTTTCAGGGGAACCCAGGCACGTGAGAGCCCCTGGACGGGTGCTGGGGTGTGGGGAGCCCGCTCCCGACTGAGATCACACACTCTCAGCGTTGAAGTAGCTGCTGCTGGAGGCGCCGGGGTCACCGCATCTAGGGCTTGCTCCGGAGCCAGGGAAACAGAACAGCCCAATAATTAATTATTATAATAATAACAGTTGTCCCTGAGAGGGGACAGTTGCTGCAGGCCAAATGAAAGTCTGTAATTGTGCGGACTCCGAGAAGGTTTGGGCACGCAGGCGAAGTAAGGCTGTGCTGAATTGAAGGAGAACGTGCTTGTTGGTTTTTCAGGGGGAGAAAACATCGTCAGCACAAAAGTCAGTGCAGTGGAGGGGTCGGTGTTCTGCAGACCCGTGAGGCTTCCTAAAAGGAACCAGGGTTTCCGGAAGAAAGGCTGGACAAAGATTATGGGGGAGAACAAAGGGGAAAGAGGAGGGAAATATTTGGAAAGTCTGGAAGAAGAAAGGCACAGCTGAGTCAGTGGGAAAGAAATAGAAAGAAATGAAAATTCTCGAAGCTTCTGTGCATAAAAGGACTGTTTTCTGGCCCACCCTCAGGGTACATGGAAAATTTTTAAAGTGATAATAATAAAAATGAAAAGCTGCTTCCTTCTGGAATAGGTTGAGGCTGTTTTACATTAGTACTGCCCCTAAGAATCCAGGACGCATGTTTGTCAGGCTTAGGGTTGGCTGGACTCGGCCCAGGCCCAGGTGGGTAGACAAAGGACACGAAGATGCCTGAATGCTTAGGAAGGAATTCTCATCCATCAACACTCAGAGGGGGAGATACTGTCCTCCAGAAGCTTCAGCAGAGCAATCTCAGAATATGGTCGGTCCTTTATCAGAATTATGTTAGATTCACTTCAGTTTCTTTGGTCAAATGCATCTGACACGTGGCATTGTGCTTTGCAGACGTCCTTTCTCTGAAAGCAATTGTTCCGAGAGGAATACAGTGATGGATTTTCAAAAGCCCTACACGTGTGACACCGTTGTACGTTGCAAATCACTGTGCTCCCCCTCTCCCTTCTCCTCTGACAGTGTATCTGGCTGGACGTTCTGTTCTCCCAGAGGCTTTGCATCCATTTCACCAAAGTCACATCCCATGGCTCACATCATTGTGCTGTTCTTTCTTCTTCTCCAAGTTTGTTTCTGATTTCCACAGAGGCTGTTGTAATTCCGAGCTCACTATATGTAGAATTACTTTTCCAGGAATGTTGCTAGTGAAAGGAAAGGTCTCTCGTTTCCATTATGGAGCTATACCAATGTCTTACCTTCTCAGTCTGTGTTATGAAACCAGTGTTACTATAACTTTTCACTTCCTCGAGCAACTCCGCCCAGTTACTTCTGCATTTGCTCCCTAAGACTTTCTCTTGTTTCATTTGTGAATGTTTAGAGGCTCAGAGCTCTCTTCATTAGGAGTCTGGCACCTGTTCTTCCTACAGCTCTGAAACTGGAGAGCGGAGCAAAGAGTGCTGAAAACAGTGTGCTGGTTCTCTTTAATTTTCTAACTAACATGGCTACTGTCTAGCTTCTACTGTCTCCTGACTCCTCCTTTCCCCTTTTCATACAGCTGACCCATGTTACTGATGTTTTAGTCATTCTGTTAGTAGATGTTCAAGCCACTCGAGGGTACGAGCAAGCCTTAACCTCTAGACCTCAGTTCTGTTGGCCTGAAGATCTCAGTATCATTCTGCTGCATGGACAGGTTGGTGTGTGCTCTTCTTTGAGATTATGTTGTATCCTTCTAAAGGGTTCTTGGGCTGCTACGTCTTTGGAAGGAAAGAATAGAATAGGAATTACCTTCCCTAACTCCTGCTCTTCTGTCCTTTTTTAAAATGTCAAATATTTTGGACCTCCTCACTTAATCCTAAATCAGTATAGTCTGACTGTTTGGAAAAGAGGTATCAGAGAAGAATAAAAAGATGAGTGGAAAAAGTTGAAGTGAAGGCCTTCTCTCAAAAGTACCTGATCAGGGGACACAGCTGTGTAGGACAGACTACTCTAGAAACAATAGGGTACCAGAGGAAACACCGAAGTTCACAGGCAGATCTGCACTCTGTGTCCCAAACAGAACGCAGGTGCAAGGGAGACCCTGCATGCTGGGGGTCATGGGCACAAGCTCCTGGATTTCGATCCCACCTCTGGCACCTACTCTCTGGGCAACACCAAGCAAATTACTCAGCCTCAATTTCCTTGCCTGTAAAAGGAGCTAAAATGGAACCAGCTTCATAGGGCTGTTGTGAAGATTAAATGGGTCAATAAGGGGTACATGGGTGGCTCAGTCATTAAGCGTCTGCCTTTGGCTCAGGCTATGATCCCAGAGTTCTGGGATCGAGCCCAGCATCGGCCTCCTGCTCAGTGAGAAGCCTGCTTCTCCCTCTCCCACTCCCCCTGCTTGTTTTCCCTCTCTTGCTGTGTCTCTGTCAAAGAAATAAATAAATAAAAATCTTTAATAAATAAATAAATAGGTCAATAATACAAAGTACTTAAAAGTGTACAAAGTATCACTGTTACCAAGCCATGATTCTCAAACCCACAGCAGTGTGAGCATCTCTGACAGAATCAGTCTTTGTGTATGGACAGTGAGGCATAGCTACTTCTCGTTACTTCTTTCTTTTGTTGATACCAAATCACCAAACCTTTTAGAATCTCTAAAACTAAGAAACAGAGTTTTATTTAAGCCCAGGTTAGGACAGCTGCCCAGGAAACACACTCTCCACAGGAAGTGGTCTGGAGAATGAAGAGTTTTTAGAGGACTATGTATATTCTTTACATCTTGTAAAAGCTCCAAAGTCTATAGATTAGCATAAAGGCAGACATTGTAAGGCAGACATTGTGAGTTTTATTGTAAAGGAATGCAGGGGAGTAGGAGCACTGATCAGTATCTCAAGGACAAGATGGTTTTCCTCCAGGCTACTATTCACAAAGCAGATGTACAGTGTGTGCACAGTGGGCCATAAATCAGGCTTTGGGTTTAAACAAAGTTTACATACAGTCATATTGACTGAGAAAGAAATCAAAGATGTCTTCCCATGTATATACTAGGCCTTTAGATTTTTCTCTCATCACTTTCTTGTCATGGGACGACCTTGGGTGTCCAGCAAGGTTTTGCTTAAACTATAGGGAAAATATCAGAATCTGTTTTCATCTCTACTACAGTAAAAGGATGGATATGAACCGTCGTCAGGATGCTGGATTCCCCTACAAGAGTTCCTCTGCGACCCTCTTAGCATCAGCAATAGCAGCGAAGAGATGCAGGAGTTCCCCGTCTGCTCCCCATCCCTCTCCCCCACAGCTGCCAGTACGCCCGATCAGATCCTTCAGCGCTGCCGAGGACACAGTGGGGAGGAAGAAATCCATGTCCTGAGATCCACCCCTGAAATTAGGCACTGCTCGTGGGCACAACCCAAGCGACTTTCAATGGTGCCGGGGGACAGGCAACATCACGAATATCCAGGGAGTGAGAAGGTGGAGGGAGCGTTTGACGGGAAGTGATGAAGTGGCCACAAGGTGGCAGAGAGTGACAGCGACTTTGTTTCGCAGGAGCGCCCTGACTCTTCCATCCTTAATGCCCTTGGAAGCTCTCTTTGCAAACACTCCAGTCTTCTCCCACATTCCACGTTCTGGGGTCCTTTCTCTTTCCCTAGTCCCTCTTTCCTTTCAGAAGGCTTCTGTTTTCCCTGTTACGACACTGGGTTCCTGTTCTCCCAGTTGCCCCTGCTTGCTGCCTCTACTGGCAACCCCCAGCGTGGGGAGGCGGAAGCTGCTCCTCTCGCAAACCTCTAAGTCCTGTGTTGCGTGGAAGCTGAGTAGGGCAGGTGACAGGGTTCCCCTGGCTTCAGCATGTCACCAGTCGGGCTGGGGGCCAGCAGCCCTGCATGATGAAAGGCTGCTGGCTTGCTTTATGTCACCTTCCCAAATGTCCTGAGTGGCATCACTCTGAGTTTTCCAGATGATACGATCTTCCATGGAGGACATAAATGGGGGCATTGAAGTTGGAGGAGTGCTAGCAGACCAGAAGGGGCCTTCCCTCCAAAGCCCTCGGTACTGTCCCTCCTCTGAGAAGAGCAACTGTACGGTCTCCCGTGTCCTAGAATGGCACCCCAGACTCTGCCATGGCTGTCCATGGAGAGTTTTCTTCTTCACCTGTCTTCCTCAAAATGAAGCCTATTGTAAAACATCCTTAGTAACTCCGGGAGCATGCCAGCCACCACACCTTGCTGTCTGCCCCTCTTCAAAAATCCCTTTATTTTAGGACTGATCCTAAATGTAGATTTATTTAGAAAATGCAGCTCAGGGGTGCCGGGGTGGCTCAGATGGTTAAGCATCTGCCTTCGCTCAGGTCCGGGAATTGGGCCCCCACATGTGACTTCCAGCCCAGCAAGGAGCCTGCTTCTCCCTCTCTTTCTACTGTTCCCCCTGGTTGTCTCTCTTGCTCTCTCTGTCAAATAAATAAATAAAATCTTAAAAAAAAAAAAAAGAAAGAAAGAAATAAAGAGAAAGAAAATGCAGCTTACTGGCATGTAACTAAAAATCCATAAATATGCCAAAAAGCCAAACCCAAGGAGATTCCCCCACTCTTCATCCTGCATCAGACAAAGAGCGTCTTCTCTCCTTCCAGGCGGGGAAAGATTGGCTGAGTAAGAATAAAATTTTGAGGAGAAGTGGGGGAGAGGAAGGGCACGTTTTGTTTTCTCCTTGAGAGACAGCAGCAAACCCCAGGAATAGAACGCAAATGCCTCCATGTTTTGGGGGTGTTCCCAAGGCCCCTGCGCATTGAATGGGGGCTTCCAGTCCCCCCACCCAGAAGAAAGAAGAGTTCCTGAGTGGGATGTGACCCTTGAATGGAGAATGTAAGTAAGAGTGCTTCGTGAGAATCAGGTGGCAGGTGGGTATAAAGTATGTGAACCCACACGGTGGTCAGGACTAAGTGACATGTCGGGTCTGTGGCTGTTTGGCAAATACCGACAGCAAAATGCTAACTGTAACTGAAGTCCAAGTGTCACTGGTTCAAGAGCCCTCACCTATATAATAAAGAGTTTCCATACAGTATATTTGGGAAGAAGTTTTGTCCCATTTCCTACATCACCCAGTTCTAGACCAACAATCTCCGTTCCGTCATGGGCTGTCACGGCCTCGCCACTGGCCACTTCTACTGGTCCAAACCACTTCCCCAAATCCCAGGATGCTACCCACATACTGGCTCAGGAGGCAGGAAAATCTATTTTCTACTGTGTTCAAGGCATGAATAAAGACGTCTCCCTTAATTCCTTATAGTATTGTTGAGAACAGGCTGAAATGGTTAGCAAAACTTGACTGAGAGCGAGACTCATATATGAAGTATATGAACGGCAAATGAGTGATTATGTCACATGACTCTATTATCCCACCATTCCTGAGAAACAGGGCTCTTGGTGACAAAGAAAGGCAACACAAATACAAGAGGCTAAGTTAAAATCCTGGTGACACTGCATTTGAAAAAGAGAAGTATCTGTAGTAATTTGTGAACTATTTTATCTAAAATATTCCCTTGCTCTGTCCACTGAAAAAGCCAAGAAAAAATGGTCAACTTGGTATCAGTGAACACATTTAGTGCCAATATTGTGGTCCTGAAATAATTTTTTAATATTTTATTTATTTGACAGACAAGATCACAAGGAGGCAGAGAGGCAGGCAGAGAGAGGGGGAAGCAGGCTCCCCGCTGAGCAGAGTGCCGGACGCGGGGCTCCATCCCAGAACCCCGAGATCACAACCTGAGATGAAGGCAAAGGCTCTAACCCACTGAGCCACCCAGGCCTGAAATATTGAGCATTTCTGGTCCTGAAATATTTTTACCATTAAAAGAAACCATGGCTGGGGCACCTGAGTGGCTCAGTCCATTAAGCATCCAACACTTGATCTCAGCTTAGGTCCTGATCTCAAGGGTTGTGAGTTCAAGCCCCACGTTGGGCTCTACACTAAGTATAGAGCCTACTTTACAAAAAAAAAAAAAGAAGAAAAAGAAGGAGGAGGAGGAGGAACAGGAGGGAAAGAAAGAAAGAGAGAGAGAGAGAGAGAAACAAAGAAACAAACCATGGCTTCTTGAAGAAATGGCTGATTCCAGGTCTGAGGCAGGAAAGATAATAGTGACTGTGTAACACCTCATGGAAAATGACCATTAGGGTGTATAAACGGAATTCAGGGGACATTCACTGGTGAGGAAGTAATAACCAGAGATCAATAAGAACAATAATTGCAATCAACTGAAAAGCATCAAATACGTTTAGATCCATGGGTTTAAACTACTTTTTAAAAACCCTGTTTGATCAGGGTGCCTGGGTGGCTCAGTGGGCTAAAGCCTCTGCCTTCAGCTCAGGTCATGATCCCAGAGTCCTGGAATGGAGCCCCACATCAGGCTCTCTGCTTAACAGGGAGCCTGCTTCCTCCTCTCTCTCTCTTTCTGCCTGCCTCTCTGCCTACTTGTGATCTCTGTCAAATAAATAAATAAAATCTTTTAAAAAAATAATAAAAATTAAAAAATAAAAACCTATTTGATCACCTTCAGTAGATGATAAGGGAAGAACATATTACTGAGAAATGATAAATAAAGGGAAAGAATCAGACATGTGTTCTGCCTTTCCTGTAGGAACTGATCCATTAGGGAACCAAATAGTAGAAGGAAATTTCTTTTAATAGACATATTCAAACTACAAGTAAGGAAGGATGGATTGGATTAGAATATCACCATTTTGTGACTCCTGATTCATTAATAGACATGGGCACTGAGCTATCAGTGGTTGTTAACCACACACACACACACACACACTCTCCTGCACAAATGTGTGTTCACACACAAACACATGCATACCCCCACATGTGCAATCATAGGTAATCATACACATACATGTGCAAATATGCACATACACGTGCAAATATACGTGCAACACATACACCTGTGCACACCTACATGTGCAAACGTGAGTACATGTGCACACACATGCGTGTGCAGACATACATGCACATGTGTGCACATGTGCACTGCAAACACACGTGTGTACATGCGGGCACACCCCTGCATGTGCAAACATGCACACACACAGAGCAGTGGGAACGTGCAGCAACACAGAGCACCTGCCTCAGTAACCACTCATACCCTTCGCACCCCGTCTACACTGGTGCAGAAAAGGTGCCTGCGGGTAACTTGTCTCCCCTGATCATCTTGCACGGAGCCTGGACCCTAAGTCTGTTCATTCAGCTCCTCCTTTCCACAGCACTGCCTCCCCTTTTGAGGTCCCCCCCACCTGACACTTTGAAAGTGTTTTTGGTAATTCTTGGCTGTTTTTTTAAGTACATTTATACATATGGGTAAGTACCAGAGGTATCACATTCAAAACGTTCACAGGTGGAAGGCCTCTCCTTCCCCGCCCGCATTCCAGCCACCAGTTCCTCCCAGAGGCAATAAATGTTACTCCTCTTTTTTCTGAGCACCAACCACTCCCATATACTGAAGCTGGCCCGGAAAGGAGGTTCCAGAAAACTGGTTTTGCAAGCCTTGGGCATCTACCACCTGAGGCAGGAGAAAGTAGGGGGAGAGAGCTGGTCGGGTTCTTTGAGTCTGCACTCTCCAAGCATCCTCACAGAGCATTTAGTACCTGTGCTGTCATTACTTATTTACGAGTCTCTCTCGCCTCCTAAACTGTGAGTCCCTTGGAGGCTGCGTGGGCCCACCTTGGCCTTATGACAGCATCACCTTCTGATCCTTCTATAACTCCTGGGAATGGCTCACCATGGCCTTTAGAGCAGGCCTCCTGGCCCTAGAAAGGAGGTGTGCCCTGGGAGCCCCCCTTGGAAAACCTACCTGGTGCCCCTCCCACATCCAACCTAGGACCCTACACCTGTCTGGCACTCAGAGGGGCTGCATTAGTATAGCCCATCAAGTATCTGTCCATGAGGCTGTGTTCTCACAGCCGCCCACCTCCCTGCCTTCCACAGGTGTTCCCACACGATCAATGACAGTCCAGTGTCACCAGGGAAGCCCGGGCTGCTGCCTGTCCCACCTCCCGCATCTGAGCACGAAGCTAAGTTAGCCGAGCAGATTCCTTCTGAGATGAGATCACTCCCCAAGCGCTGAGCACCAGAAGGGCCTGCACATGTGCAAAATGGATCTTAAGCCCAAGCAGAGCCTTGGGGACAAAGGTTAGAAAAATATCGATGGTCCAGAGCCTAACCTCATGGATGAAGTGAGGGCACCAGCAAAGAAGAGGAGAGAGAAGCAGGAGCAGTCGGGCCCCAGCGCCTGGAACATTCAGCAGGGTCGGGGGAGGCACACAGGACTTGCAAACCGGCCACAGCAGAATTTCCAGGAATGTCCAGGGACCAGCAAGCCCTGGGGAGGGGTGTCCTGCAGAGCCAGGATCCTGAAGAGTGGCCTGACAAGGAAGGGCGCAAGGAGCCCCAGCAGAGGGGGCAGGAACACAGGACACCCAGTCGATCACGGAAGGAGGAGGAAGAATATGTAACTGTACAGGGTGGAGAGGGGGTGGGTATAGGGTGATGAGAATCAATGGCCATAGTGTATCGTCAAGAAGCAACGTCTAAAATTGATATACCAAGAAGCAGCACACGCATCATATACAGAGGTAAGGAGGCAACCATCAGGAAAATCAAATATAGCAAGAGTCCAAAAGCGGTTGCTCCAGGAGAGGACGGAAGGGATCAGGTGGTACTGGGAACTCCTGCTTGCCTGTTCCAGCGGATTGATTTAACAATCGTGCCTGAACTCGGGTAGCGAAAATCTTAGAAATAGAGGGATGGCTGTCATGCATTCGAGAGAGCTGGCCATTCAAAATAGTAAAAATAAAGTATATTGTGTTCTTTAAAGGCTATTTATTTAAAAATAACGTATATTGTGTTCTTTCCAGAAAACAGAGCCATTTCTTGAGGGTATAAAATAGCCAGAGTTTCACTACATCAGTTCCCATTCCTGTGAAGTAGGTCACCGTTCACCTCCTTCCCACCACCATGGGAAACCAGATACCTCCAGCTTGGTTGCACTGTTAACCATTTAAACAGAGATAACTAATCAACTAGTCACTAGATATGCTGCTATTTCAAACAAAATCAGACTTAGCCCCAAGATACTGGACCTAATATGTATTATTTGCCTAACTTGCAGTTTTGTGTGTATACAGAATTTCTTACCAATCAAGAATCTACCAGATCATTATACTTTTGTGCCCCGGGGACCTACAGTCCACTGCCCTCTGTGCCAATGGCCACACAGTAACTTTTGTCCCACACAGCCTTGCTCAGATGCACTCCTGGTACCTGTGTGTTTTGTGTCTATGTTTGGCTTTTACTTTCTGGTGAAGGAAAAAAAAAATGCCTTTGCTCAGTAAAACCCAGGCAGTGAGCAAAATTTAAAACTGCTTTAATACTGGGAGGAAAAAATAGACATCAGGGAAACAAAATAGAGAATTCCAAAATAGACCCAAATACATATGGCATTTTATTTTCTGATATAGGTGGCATTTTAAACAAGGAGGAAAAACATGGATCCACGGACAAACTGTTAGCAAGGAAAAGCTGGGTTCTTGCTGCATTCCTTCCTTTTTGGTGCCTCAAAGGCTTAACCCCAAATTATCAAAGATTTAACACATGTCAAGGAGTTGAACATAAAATAAACCATAAAATTTCAAAAAAAAAAAAAAAAGCATGAGTCCAGGTTGGAAAAGGCCTTCCTAAGAAGGATATAAAAACCTAGAGGCCATAACGCAAACAGTTGGTCATTTTAAAAACACAATTTTTTATGGAATAAAAGTAGCCTGGAAAGGTCTAAAGACTGGTGTTAAATGAAAAAAGATATTTACAACAACATATGGCAGCAAAGGGCTAATTTCCTTAAGTGATGAAAAGCCTGTATAAGTTAATAAGAAAAAAAAGTGACAATCCAGTATGAAAATGAGCAAAAGATAAGAGCTGACAGCGTTTAAAAAAAAAAACAGTGTCCGCCATTAAATCCAAATGAATACATATTAAAACTTGCTAATAACTAGATAAATCAAATCAAAACAAGAGTGAAATACCTATGACATTGACTTAGTATTTGATGACAGCCAATGTTGTTGAAGATGTGGGGGAAATAGGCTCCCATATTCTACTGTGGGAACATTGACTGAGGACCTCTTGGGGAGGAATATTTGGCCACAGCTATCAGTATTTACTGTACCTTGACCTAGCATTTCCACTAAGAAGGAGATATACTCCAGGCATATTTACAAAAGCTTTCCAGGAGAGTCTATGAGGTTGGGTTCCTTGGAGAGAGAGACTAGATTGACCATCAGCAGGAAACTTGTAAAAATAATTAAGTGCCTGACAATACTGATTGTTGGCAAGGTTGCTGAGCAATAAGAAATCCCCTATCTTTGGGGTGTGAGGAGGAATGGGTGCTAATATTTAGAAACAGCAAACACTACCCAGTAAAGTGGTTGCTTACATGACCTAGAAATTCAAGTCCTAGAAATATATATTTAAAAACTGGTGCACATATGCATCAAAATATATCTATAACCATGTTCATAAAAGCACTTATCTATAGTAGGCCCAAACTGGAAACAATCCAAGTGAACACAATCATTAGAATTGATTTAAGTGGGATTTAGATATACAATGGAATAATACTACAGAGCCATGAAAATGAATACACTCGGCTACATGCCACAATATGAGTCAGTCTTATAAATATAATATTGAGCAAAAGAAGCAAGAAACAACAGAATTTATAAAAATGGTTCCATCTAACTAAAGTTCATAAACAGAAAAATAAACTATCTTATTTGGAAATGCATCCATAGATGGTAAAATTTTTTCAAAGAATTTTATTTATTTATTTGACAGACAAAGATCACAAGTAGGCAGAGAGACAGGCGGGGCAAGGAGGGTGGGAAACAGGCTCCCTGATGAGCACGAGCCCGATTCGGGGCTCGATCCCAGGACCCTGAGATCATGACCTGAGCCAAAGGCAGAGGCTTTAACCCACTGAGCCACCCAGGCACACCAATGGTTAAATTTTTTAAATGCAAGAAAATTGTTATCACAATCATCAAGATGGAGTAGCTTCTAGTTGGTAGGGATAATGCTGTAATTGAGGAGGAGTCTCTGGGGGTCGTTGGGTGGTAGCCATGTTCTATTCTTGTCATGGACAGTATCTGAACCGCGTGTGTGTGCGTGCATGAGTGCATTATAGAGCACAATGTGTACATTAGAAAGCACAATGAAATAAGGACAAGAGAGGGACGCCTGGGTGGCTCAGTTGGTTAAGCAGCTGCCTTCGGCTCAGGTCATGATCTCAGTCCTGGGATCAAGTCCCACATCGGGCTCCTTGCTCGGCAGGGAGCCTGCTTCTCCCTTTGCCTCTGCCTGCCTCTCTGTCTGCCTGTGCTCGCTCTCTCTCCCTCTCTCTCTGATAAATAAATAAATAAAATCTTTAAAAAAAAAATAAGGACAAGAGAAATTCTAAAGGTATTACTGAACTTCCCTGTGATATGTTGAATACAATGCCATAGTCAAAGAAGAGAACCGGGTAGTTCTTGCAGGTCTCTAAGATGTGCTAAGTGAAGGAAACAAGGTGCCAAAGTTTGCAGAGCAGAAAGTCTTGTGTGTAAATGAAACAGAAAGATAGGAATACAGATAGATGATAATGGGTTGTACACACGTATGTATATACATTTATATATAAATAGATGAGTGATGAATAGATAATAGGGAGATAGAGACAGAGGACAGATAAATATATGGATAACGCAGATACATAAACACACTGATATTTGATAGATGCATACATAGAAAGATAAATACTTAGATACCTAGGGAGATAAATGCATAAAGAGAGAAAGACCCACACAGAGATAGATGGTAGAAAGATAAAACAAAGGAATGAATACATAGATATAGATTACATAGAAAGATAGATCCAAAAAAAGACAGAAAGGTAATAAGTAATAGATAAAGTGACTCACAGAAACACGGGTGCAATGATAGACAAGCAGACGAACCCAGAGGTGACAGTCAGGATTCAGGTGTACAGGTTTTGTTAGTTTCATTCTGGGAGGGAATTAGAAGAACACTAATAGTGGCTCCCGCCATACAATGTTACAATATACAGCCATAAAATATCAGGGGGCAGTGCTTGTGAGCATATGCCATTTCAATATGTTGTTTAATATATGTGTCATTTTCACATATATTCTCTTTTACATGCATAAAAAAAGTAAAAGTGTAAACTGAATATTAAAATAATAATATCTGGTGGTGCCTGGATGTGCAGTTGGTTAAGCATCCTAACCTTGGTTTCGGCTCAGGTCTCAATCTCTGGGTCACCATCTCAGGGTCATGAGATCGAGCCCCGCATTGGGCTGGGTGTGGAGTCTGCTTCAGATTCTCTCTCTCCCTCTCCTCCTGCCTCTCCCTACTGTGCCCTCTGTCTCTCTAAAAGAAATACAGTAAATCTTTAAAATAATAACAATAATGTATGAATAACAGATCTGTGAACCATCTTATTCCATTGTGCCCCTCATTTTGATTTCCCAAAACAGCAACAATTAGTATCTATGTTTGATTTAAAAATACTTGTCTCCAACTAGAGTATATACACAAGACACAGACATTCTTCACTTAAGGAAAACCAAAAGGACACGGCCCATCAGTCGTTACCCTCTTTTCATTCACAAACTTTTCACTTGAGTCTTTAAGCAAGGATGGGTGTCTTTGGCAAGGTCCTGGCTAGCTTTTTCCCTGAAAAGCTATGTGAAGTGGGTGTCTTTTGCTCCAGGGCCTGGGTATGTGATAGGGAAGAACGTGTCAGAGAAGGGACAGGCTCAGAGCCCGCCTTCAAGCAGAGCCAAGACTTCACACTCAACAGACATGAAGCCAAATCAAACAGCCCAGCAAACCACAACAGCATTGCCCAAAGAGTCATTCATTGACTTGCTAGACAAATATTTACTGGTCCCCTCCCAAACACTGAAATGGTCCCAGATCCTGGGAGCACAAAGATAAAGCGTCTTCCTCTACGGCATGGATAACAGAGGTGGTAGTGAATATGCATAACAAAAGGTCAGGTATTGAGTGCCCTGAAGAGAAACAAAGCCAGCACAGGAGATAATAAACAGAGATTTGTCTGCTTTAGATGGGCTGTTCGAGAAAGGCCTCCCTGAGATGGTGACTTTTGTGCAGAGACTCAAATGAGGAGAGGAAACAATGGTGCAAAGATGGCGGCGAGGGGGGGGGGCATGCCAGTGGTGGGGAAGACAAGTGCGAAGGCCTGAGGTCTCTGTGGCTTACAACAGGAGATGAGAGTAGAGAGGTCAGCAGGAGCCAGATCAAGTACAGTCTTTCTCGTGGCTTTGTATTTAATTCTCTATGTGCCACTGCAGTGACAGCCAAACTCGGATGTGACCAGTAATGCTGAGAGCTGTCTTTCGCTTGCTGGGCAGTCTCCTGAAGTCCTTTGGGAGGTTTTTCGAAGACAACCACACACCACAGCTTCCCGCGAGGACTGGCGGTTTCTCCCCTGTGGCTCCCTTGGCACAAGGAAGTACTTCTGACCACTTCCTTACTCCACAGCTTCTGGAAGTGCTCTCCAGCCTCTCATGCTGAGCTCGCTCTTCTCTGCATGTCACGGTCCCATTCTGCTATCAGGGCCCACAAGAATCCCCGACTGCACCCTTTTTTACCAAACACACCGGGAGCCCAGGCGGCCCCCTGTTCGGCAACCTCACATCCCCTTCTCCACCAGGAGCACAGCGAGCCAGCCTCAGCCTCCACACATGGGCCAAAGAACAGTCCCCTGTGTCCCCCAACGGCAAGAGCCATCTTACCACTCCTCGCGTGGTCCCAAAGAAGCCCCTCTTCTTGGGCCAGTGTTCCTCGACCTCTACACTAGTGACATTTGAGGCCGTGGATTTGGTGCTTGGCTCTGGGGCTCGTCATGGGGACGGTCCTGTGCCAGCAGGATGTTCCGCAGCATCTCTCCCATGGAAGCCTGCAGCATCTCCACAGTCATGACAACTCCAAAGGCTTCAGGCATTGCCAGTGTCATCTGTTGGGGGGGGGAGTCCCCCTCCTCCGTTTAAGAGCTACCTTCAGCCCTAGGCTAAAGGAGAGGGAAAAGCCTGCTTCCCTGTAGGAATGGGTGTGACTTCAAAGGCCGAGGCAAGAGCTCTTAGTCAATCTTGACTCCACCTTGGCCTTCCCAGATTCTTTTACAGCCTAAGTGGTAAAGGCTCAAGACTTGGGAAACCAGTTCTCAGTATTCTTTTACGAGTACTGCAAAGGTCCTCTGCCATCTCCCTAAAAAACAGGGAGTGTTTGGAACCAGAGTCTTGGAACCTCAATCAAAATGGAGACAGAAACGATCCCATCCTCATGCACTATGATCGAATCATTTGGTGAAAAGTAAAGAGGCCATACCACGCATCACACTCATCTTTACTAGCACAGTCTCCGCATGGAGTATCTCTGCGAGGATTCACAGGAGGGCTTGAAAGATAATATTTGTTCTTCCGGAGGAAGGGAATGAGGTGACGGGGCGAGCAGAGACAGAAGGCCTTTCACTCTGAAACTTTTTAATTCTAAACCATAATGTTATCTATAATGTTACTTTCTGAAGGAAAAGAGAGCCAAGAAGTCAAAACAGCAGCAACTTCAGAACCTTATAAGGAGAGGCAGAAGTGCACGAGACAACGTGCACGCGGAGAGCCTGAATTCTGGAAAGCGAGATGGTCCAGCGGTTCTGTGGTCCAAGCATGTCCTCGGGTAAAAAATGAAGGAAATACAAGCGACTTGTGTTATTTCTTTTTAAAGATTTTTATTTATTTATTTGATAGATCACAGGTAGGCAGGGCAGCAGGCGGAGAGAGAGGGGGAAACAGGATCTCCCACTGAGCAGAGAGCTCGATACGGGGCTCGATCCCAGGACCCTAAGATCATGACCTGAGCTGAAGGCAGAGGCTTAACTCACTGAGCCACCCAGGCGCCCCAACGACTTGTGCTATTTTTATACAAATACTGCAAGTTCATAGGATCTTCTCTCTAAAGGATGGATTTAAAAGCTTGTCTATTTCCACCAGAAGACACAAAATCAATGTATTTGTTCATTCCTTCTTTCAGGCACTGTTCTGAGTGCAGGGGATAGAGCTGCGATCAAAACAAAACCCCAAACCTCATCTCTTTTAACGCAGGGAGGTCAGGAAAATGCAAAATAAGTAAGTAAACTACACATGTGTTCACGGGCAAGAAAAGCTCAAGAGCAAGAGGAAATCATGGAGGGTTTGTAAGGAGCTTCAGGTGGGGAGGTGGGCACTGAGGTGTTAAGTACGGTGGTCAGGAGGGAGGCTTCAACAAGAAGATGGCTTTCAAACCAAGTCCTGAAGCTGTTGAGGTGGGGAGACCTTCAGACATTTGCTCGGCCACATGCTCAGAAGGGCCCCATTTTGGGGTTCATGCTCTGCCCTCCCAGTCTTGAAACTCTTAATAAATTTTGAATAAGAATCCCCACATTTTCATTTTGTACGGGGCCTGCTTCCGGATAATCAGGGGATTAACTTTCCAGGCAAAGAGAATAGGAAAGACCATACCTGGAGTTTTCAAGGAACAAGGAGGTTGGGGGACCAGAGATGGAGTCAGGACAGGACATGCATCACCTAACACAAGACGGTCCTGAGTGCTGGGCTCTCCCTTCCTGTGAGATACAGAGCAATCTGTGGGCTTTGAGCAGAAGAGTGACACAATGCTTTTAAGAGGATTACTGAATTTTATTTAGTAATAGACTATCGATGGGCAAGGATGGAATTAAAGGAGACCAGTCAGGAGGCTATGGCCCTAAACCAAGTGGGACTTGGCTTGGACCAGGGTATTTTTAGGGGTAAGGTAGTGAGAGGTAGTCAGATTCTGGATGCATCATGGAGGATTTGTCAGATTTTATATAGTATAAGACATTAAAAGAAGAGTCAATGTTGATTCTGAAGTCGGCTCAAATAATTGGAGGGATGGAGTTGCCATTTTTGGAATGCAGAAGGTTCTGAGAGAAGCGAATTTTCCAGGAAGTATAAGGAATTCACTTAGAGATATTTTAAGTTTCAGATGACTATCCTGCCTCTAAGAAGAGATGTTCAGGAGGTCCTCTGTGTCAGGAGTTTGGGGGAGAATCCACACTGACTATGTATATTTAGGAATCATTAGCTCCCACGGATGAAATTTAAAGTCACGGGAGTAGATGAGTCCCACGCAAGTGTGTAGACAGAGAAGCAGGTTAACGTGTGAGTTCTGAGGTGCTCTGTGGTAGAGGTATGAACATGAGGCAGAATCAGCAAAGGGAGTTCCTAAAGTATACTTCATGCATAAAAATTACCATCCTAATAGAGACCAACTAAGAAGACTATCTTTTACTATGTTGAAAAATAAATGGCATACCTCCCTGCAGATGTTTACAATTTTTTTAAAAGATTTTATTTATTCATTTGAGAGAGATACAGAGACAGAGCACAAGAAGGGGGAGAGGGAGAAGCAGACTCCCCGCTGAGCTGGGAGCCCAACATGGGGCTTGATCCCAGGACCTGGAAATCATGACCTGGGCCGATGGTAGATGCTTAACCATCTAAGCCACCCAGGTACCCCAATGTTTACAGTTTTAACATCAGTCCAGGCTTTGGTAAGAGCTCCCAATTCACACAACCCACTGCCAGATGATTAACTCAAGAGCGACGAATCCCAAGTCATGGAAATGGCTGATTACTATTACTGTTGTTGTTGTTAATAATTTTAAAAGAAAAGAGAGAGTCTGGATTTGTAGGATGACGAGTGATGTCCCCCCGCCTGAGGCAATTCCCAGGGCACAGGATTTTGAGCCACTAACACTGGAAAGCCCCAGGCAAGCTGGAATGAGTTGGTCAACCCAACTTGGTGTCCATCTTTTATTCGAATCCAGTCCTGCCAGCCAATTACCTTGGGTTTTCTCCCCTGGAAAAATAAGCGTAATACAAGATGGTTTTTAAGACAAAACCAGAATATTGCATATCAGAATGCCTGACAGTTGCTAGGTCCTGGACCCACCCGCAATCCTTACATCGAAGGATGAGAGATTACTCCAACCTTTGTTGTGAAAGAGAGGAGGAGGTAAGGGGATCAACGCTCCGAGACCAGACCTATCGCTCTTCTTTGTTCCCGGTCTTACTGGCCCTTTAGAATCATCACAAATCCTTATCACTGTTTCTCAAGCACACAAAGTGTGACAAGGGGTCTTACAGGAACTAGGAGAATCTGTTTAGGGGAAGATATGCTAATCTGCGTGTGTTAGAAGTGCTGCTAAACAGAGCCTAAGGGACAATGCATACACCCTTGGATCCCAGGGAGGCTGTTTGGGCTACGAAAGCTTTGGGTCCGCGCAGCATTGCAACCGCAGAGTGGTCACACAGGCCTCAGCGTTCCAAGGCCCACGCCCTTCTCCAAAACCTTCCATCGCCCCCAGCACTTCTGTGTTACAGTTTAGCAAAAGCCAGGTGTTATGACTAAGTTCGTGCTCTACGTTAACCCCAAAAGGTAAGTACTCGATAAATAATAGCTATCATTACTACTGGAGGAACGACTGCACGAGGTTACAGCAAACATAGTTAGGGTTCACAGTTATGATCCCGAGTTACAAAGGAACACTAACGTACGTTCATTATATTCTGTTTAGCACCTTTATCCATTAAGAGGTAGCGGGTCATGACATGAAATAAGGAGAATGAGGCCAACACAATACTCGGTTCTGTCATAAACAGTATTTACACCATCATAATCATATGATCACTGACTATTGACTTCTGACTTGTAGAATGGAACTACAGATAAATTACGGAGAAATTAAACATAGTTTCAAAACAAAGTATGAACTTGTAAAATTATTTATTTTAAGATATTTTATTTATTCATTTGAGAGAGAGAGAAACATCAGAGAGAGCACAAGCACGGGGAGCGGGAGACGCAGGCTCCCCGCTGAGCTGGGAGCCCGAAGACGTGGGATCAGTGGGACTTGATCCGAGAACCTGGAGATCACAACCTGAACGGAAGGCTGAAGGCAGACGCTTAACCCTCTGAGCCACCCACGCAAGCCAGTACAAATGTTAATCTGTACTTGGTCAAAGTGCGTCGATAGCTGTCAAAAGCAGGGGAATGAAATGGGGCAGAGGGGCAGAAGGCAGGAGAAGTACTAAGATTCTCAGTTCACAGTGGGAAATTAAATACTATCTCTTATTTGTGGAATAAGAAACTGAGGCTTTTTTTTCCCACTGTTTAAGAAATTTTTATGAAAGCAAGAATTTTATAATCCACATTCTGTTTTCTTAGTCAATTCAGTTAATTTAGTTTCTTATCAATTTATTTAAAATGGAAGTGACAAAAACATGGAAGTGACATTCCAAGTGATTCCACAGTAAAGAATTAAACAAAATTTTAAAAAAAGGAATGCTTTACATTTTTGTACTTTGCTGAAAATTCTTTTTCTTGAGGTCTATAAACCATTAATTTCTTTTTATGTTTTGCTATTTTTGCTGGGGTTTTGTTTGCTTGTTATTATTAAGTCAGTAAGTAATCTAGGACTAGCATTATAAGAAGTGGCGACTTAGGCACCTGGGTGGCTCAGTCGGTTGGGCATTTGGCTCTGGTCATGGTCTCAGGGTGGTGACCTTGAGCCCGACGTTGAGCTTGCCACTTGGCATGGAGTCTGCTTGTCCCTCTCCCTCTGTTCCTCCCCTAGGTCTCTGTCTTTAAAATAAATAAAATCTTTTTTTTTTTTAAGTTGGGATTTTAATGTTTTGCTTTAAGATGCCTGACTACAGTAAAGGAACTGAGACTGGGGCTAGAACCATTTGGGAGGATGGGGAAGTCGGAGTTGATGGAGGTGAGCTAAACCCTCTCCCATCACAGACCAGCACGGTGCTAAGGGGATACATTTTTAAAATGGTGTGTAAGAGTGTTGTTGAGGTATATGGAGATACCACCACGAGGGGATAAAAAGAAATTGGTTTTTTTTTAAAGATTTTATTTATTTATTTGACAGAGAGAGATCACAAGCAGGCAGAGAGAGAGGAGGAAGCAGGCTCCCCGCTGAGCAGAGAGACCGATGCGGGCCTCCATCCCAGGACCCTGAGATCATGACCTGAGCCGAAGGCAGCGGCTTAACCCACTGAGCCACCCAGGCGCCCTAAAAAGAAATTATTAAAGTCCTATCTGGGAACAGGACAAGTTGAGGCAGGAGACAGCCCTTGTACAGGAAAAAACATGCATCAGCATTTTCATGATAATATTTTCTGGATCTCTCCCTCCCCACACCCCATTTGATTTAAAGAATGTGCATTAGTTCCATTTATGAACGTTTAAAATAAAAAGAAAACAAAGAATGTGAAAATGGTTGCCCGTTCAAAATAATGTTTTTAAAGGATATTAAGTGTTTACAGGCCTTCAGCTTTTCATAAAACTGGGCTCTTCCGAGTGACTGACTCATTCTTTGGATATGCAAAAAAGAAAAACAACAAATTTTACCCCACCCAGTCCCTCCTTCATTCTGAAGCTAGGCCATTATCTCTCCAGCCACTGAAAACTAGACTCTCATACTTTTGACTGTACTTAGAACTACTTAGATAAGACGAGTCCGCCAGCCATTGGGTGCACCTCAGGACTCATCTGCTTGGCCGTCAAAACAGAGTATCACAGCCTGGGGCAGGCAGCGGGCACGTAACACAACAGAAATGTATTTCTCGTGAGGCGGAACCAAGGTATAGACGAGGCATCCCATCTGGAGCTTGGGGTCTTCTTCGAACTCATCCAGGTTGTGGGAGAATTCAGTTCTTTTCTGTGGTTGGGCTGAGGTCCCTGTTTTCTGCCAGCTGAGTGTCGCTCTGGGCTCTGGCTGCCCACTCTTGGGGTTCAGCCACATGACCCCTCGGTCGGCCATCCACCAGCGGGAGATGGGGCTTTCGGGAGGCCTTCTCTATTTGAAAGACTCCGCATATAGACACCCCCCCCAGCCATTGATTAACTAACTGCTTCTTGGCTTTTCTGTAATCGTTTGGCTTCGCCCTTCCCCTGTTAGACCCTTCCCCCAGTTAATTGTTTAACCGCTCTCTTGCCCTTCTGTAACCGCTTGGCTTTTAGGGGGTGATACTGGTCTCCTGTTTAAACAGGATACCTTATGTGCATAGTCATGTAGGCAAGGGGGGTCGCCTAGGTACGTGGGCCTAGTCACGTAGGCAGGATGTTTCTCTGCTGAGTAATAAGGTCCAACTCCCCCTCCTCACTCCCCCTCCCCACCTTTCTCTTCGCTCGCCGGGGTCCTTCAAAGCCAATCTACAAACACCGAGTATGCCTTACATTCAAACCAGCCAATAAGAACCTTGTAACTATGTTTCTGCTTCTGTACGTATGCTTTCGCTTCCCCAAACCCCATAAAAAGGCCCTGAACAAAGGGCTGGCGCGCGAGTCTTCCTAAGACTTGATCGCCCGCAGGTACCTGTGTCAACTCAATAAACCTCGTGCTGTTTGCATCTGATCAGTGGACTCGGCTTGGTTTTTGGGTCCGGGGGTCTCCTCCTGAGAAGGGGTCCATTCCGGGGTGCTTGGAGCCCCGGGGGATCTTTCATATTGAGGTTTAGATGACTTCATGAGCATGGGGCCCTCGTGATGGGATTAGTATCCTTGTAAGAAGAGGAAGAAATGCCTTCCTCTCTAGACCCGCTGTCTCTGTCTCTCGGTCTCTGCCCTGCGAGGACACAGTGAGGAGGTGGCCAGCTGCAAGCCAGGAAGAGAGTCCTCACCAGAACCTCACCGCGTCCGGCACTCTGATCTCAACCTCCAGAACTGTGAGAACTAAATGTCTGTTGCTTAAGCCACTGAGTCTATGGTCTTCTGTTCTGGTGGCCCAAGTGGACTGAGACAGGCCTTCAGGGTGGATCTAGCTGGTATTTCCTTGGAACTACATGCAAATTGTATATTCTTGGCATTGATACCCCAAAAGTGATGCTATGTTCTTCTAACAACAGCCAACAGGACGTCCACAGTGTTCATTTGTCCCAGTACTGGTGGTGGTCTAACATTTATAAGATATGTCTGTCAGCATTCTCTGTGGTGAAATTAACTGAGGGCTATTTGGTATGAATTCCCAAACAATTAGCATGCAGTCTGTGTGGAGACCACTTCGAAATGATGTCAACCTTCTGTTCCTCAGCAAACTTTTACTGAGCAGTTGTGACATCCACTAATGAATATTACCTGGACCAATTATTACTCTAATGATTGCAAGGTGCTTCTAATTCTAATCATTCCCTCTAGAATACTAGTTAGCATTACACTGTGTCCTGGAGTCTTCTCTTCTCTTCTCCCCCATTTATTTATTTATTCGTGGGTTTATTTACAGCAGTATGGACTCCTGGGCTTCTTTACTGAGCGGATTGTGTTTGTTACTATTATTATTTGTTTGATGCTCAATTGCCCCAGTTTTAGCCAGGGTAAGCTCCCATAAGCTGATTATTACGTCCTTATGACTTACCCTTTATTATTCTTTGAACAATTTTTACTTTCTGGCACAAAAATATCTTCGAAGCTCACACTGCACTTGTTTTTTCCGTATCTGGAATCAGCCATTTATCCAAAGATCCCCTGCGCCCTTCAGTGGGAAACAGTATTTAGAAACCAAGAGCCGGGCGCTGGTTATACTCATTGCTACTGGGATACTTCTAGACCCTCACTGGAGGCAGAGCTAAAAAGTACATGACCACGCACACACTGCCTATAAGTGCGTGTCCACCTCAGTCTGTCTACACGTATGGATATGAGTTCACAAACATTTCCGACTCAAAACCAACACACAGCATTTCCTCCAGCCTTTGCTTTTCCATGTTTTAATTCCCTTTTCAGATTCTAAGAAACCCGGATTCCATTACTCTCAATATGTTTGCTTTTTCAGCCAATTCCCCAGTGATAACCCAACTCCTCACCACTCACACTGTCTCCTTTGGCCGTGGCCCTGGCAGTCCCAGCCACATGGGCTGAGCCACTGACTCCCGTCCCACCAAACATACCAACCACAAAAGGTCAAGTCCTCAGCCCTAGACGTCCCGGCCACACGAGCTAATTCTTTGGCCTTGGCACCACCAATTGTGCCAGCTGATTCCTCATTCCCAATTCCACAGACCACATCGAGGACACCAATCAAAAAGATAACTTCTCGGGACGCCTGGGTGGCTCAGTTGGTTGGACGACTGCCTTCGGCTCAGGGCGTGATCCTGGAGTCCCGGGATCGAGTCCCACATCGGGCTCCCAGCTCCATGGGGAGTCTGCTTCGCTCTCTGACCTTCTCCTCGCTCATGCTCTCTCTCACTGTCTCTCTCTCTCAAATAAATAAATAAAATAAAATAAAATTAAAAAAAAAAAAAAAAAGATAACTTCTCAGAAAACCCAGAGTGCTGCCATGATTAAAACTGTTTACTACCTGGGGCGCGTGGGTGGCTCGGTGGGCTAAAGCCTCTGCTTTCAGCTCAGGTCATGATCTCAGAGTCCTGGGATCAAGCCCTGCATCGGGGTCTCTGCTCAACGGGGAGTCTACTCCCCTCTCTCTCTCTCTCTCTCTGCCTGCCTCTCTGCCTACTTGTGATCTCTCTCTGTCAAATAAATAAATAAAATCCTTTAAAAAAATTGTTTACTACAAAGAAAAAGACCTCAGTGAAACAAGGTAGCTAACCCAGAAATAACCCAAATATCCACGCATTTTAGTCCATAATAAAGGTGTCATTTCTGATTAGTGGATTTATAGGTAATCTAGACAGTAAAATAGGGGAGGGGAAATAAGAGAATTGTTAGAAAAAATAAGCCTGGGTTTATAATTTATGCCAACATTAACTCCAGATTTATCAAAAATTTTTAATAAATCCATAGAGGGGCCCCTGGGTAGCTCAAATGGTTAAGGATCTCTTGATTTTGGCTCAGGTCAAGCTCAATCTCAGGTTCATGAGTTGGAGGCCCGTGTCAGGCTCCTCCCTCAGTGCAGAGTCCACTTACAATTCTCTCTCCCTCCCTCTGCTGCCCCACTCACATACACACTCACTCTCTCTCTAAAAAATAATAAATTTAAATTTAAATTTAAAAATACATCCATACAATTTGTGAATAAAGCGTGAGTAATTTGTATTAGATCCTGGAGCAGAAAAGGCTTTTCCAAGAAGGACACCAAGCCAAGAAGCTCTAAAGGTAGAAGTTTGATCAATGTAACCACACAAAAGTATAAATTCATGAAATTTCTCTTTGATCAATCAATACAGCCTAAAAAGCATTGACAAACCAGGAAAAAGATATTTGTTGTACAGGAGAGCAAACTGCTGATATCCTTATTTACATAAAGCTTTTAGAAGTAGACAAAAAACATTCAAATAAAAAGGTAGATGGATAATTCTCAGGCTTACACAAAGGTAAAGCAATGAGAGCCAAGATGAGGGGATGCAGTGTTGCTCCCCTGAAACCGGATGGCAGGCCAGCAGCTTGGAGCCACAGAGGCTGTGAGCTCTGTGGGTTCCCTCCAGAGCTGCATGGCACCACAACCCCCTATCTTTGTGGCTGGTATGAGATATGCTCATTGTTGCATAGTGTCATGGAGTAAAGGTGTAAATTCAAGAACTCTTTCTGGAAGAAAAGCTGGTCATTTATTTCAATATTGAAAGGTACAGACCTGGGCGCCTGGGTGGCTCAGTCGGTTAAGTGTCTGCCTTCAGCTCAGGTCATGATTCCAGAGTCTTGGGATGGAGTCCCATTCAGGCTCTTTGCTCGGCGGGGAGCCTGCTTCTCCCCCTGGTTGTGTACTTGTGTGCTCGCTCTGTCTCTCTCTCTGGCAAATAAAGAAATAAAATCTTTTCTTAAAAAAATTTTTAAAAGCAAAACAAAGAACTGTGCATATGGTAGAAACCTTTTTGTATTAACAAAAGTTTACATAAAGAGATGAATACAGATTTGCAGCTACTCATAGATTTTTCTTTCCTAACGTACAGAGGCTACTTCAAGGTCATCTGAAACACCAAATACGGCAGGAAGGCAATACACTTATTCTGATCTTTGCCTCAGAGCTGGGTTCTTTTGGACTGAGAAATTTAACTGCAGGGGGGCAGGGTTGAGCAAGGACAGTTTTTTTGTTTAAGATTTTATTTATTTATTTATTTGAGAGAGAGAGAGAGAGAGAGAGAGCGCACACACACACAAGTAGGAAGAGCAGGCTCCCTGCTCAGCAAGGAGGCCAATGTGGGGGCTCAACCTCAGGACCCTGAGATCATGACCTGAGTTGAAGGCAGACGCTTCACCAACTAAGTCACCCAGGCACCCCAGCAAGGATAGTTTTTATCTCTTGCAATTTGAGGTACAATCCAGAGATGCCTCAAATACTGGATTTTATCTGTTCTATCTGGTCTGCTTGAAAATAAGTTAGCTAGGGAGTCTGGGTGGCTCATTCAATTAAGCGTCTGCCTTCTGTCTCTCATTAATACAAAAGAAATCTTTTTTAAAAAATGAGTTAGCTCTTGCCTGGACTCATCTCTTTTAATTCAGGTCTGCAATTCCTTTAATCCATAAATCTGAAGCCCAAAAAGCTCTGAGAACCAGTTTTCTGTAACTCTATGGTAGTGAAACTGGACCTAAATTGATGTGAGCTATTTCTTTATCCTTCTTAGTTTGAAAATAATGAGACATCTCACTGCAGAAATGGGAATGTGTTTGATTTGGGGCATTTTGTACTATACAGTATATGCCCTCTTAACTCTCTAAATTTAGAAAAATCCTGAATCCTCAAAAGCATCTAGCTCCAAAGTGTTTGGACCTGTACCTTGCTAAAAGCAACAAGCAGCTGCCAACTCACCCTAAAATTCTGGTTCTTTCCAACTTAGGACGGAGTTGGAAAGCTCTTTCTTTCTGGAAGTTCTTCTTCCAGTTCTTTCCAACTTTCCAACTTTTCCCATAATTACAGGCCCAAGAGGAATCTCTGTTTGCCTCCCTGGTTCTCCCAGGAAGCGTTTTACCAACTATATTCCCTCCCCTACCTCCCCCGCCACCACCACTGTGGCAGGGGTTCACCTCACGGACTGCCAAACCAATGCTACATATTTGGGATTTTTATTAGGGTGGCCCGCCAGTCCTGGTTCTAATTTTTTTTTTAAGAGGGAGAACACATGAGCAGGGGTGGAAGGCAAAGGGAGAGGGAGTGGGAGAGAGAGCATCTTATGCAGGTCTCTTACTCAGCATGGAGCTGACATGTGGCTCAGTCTCTCAACCCTGAAATCATGACTTGAGCAGGAACCAAGAACCAGACACTTAATGAACTGAGCCAATCAGGTGCCCCTCCTGGTCCTAATTTCTATATATTTAGAAGAGTCTAAAATGCTATAACACCAAATGAAATGGCTCAAGCAAAGTAAATCCTTACTTCTCGCTCATCGGACTTTCCTGCAGAAGCTAGTCCAGGTTGGCAAGAAGCTCTCTTCCATGTAGTCCTGCAGGGACCCAGGCTGACGGTAGGTCTGCCACCCAAGGTCACCCTGGTCATCACCACTCCAGCTTGCGAGCCGTGTGAAAGGCAAGAGCAGGCAGTTGCACAGGTCAGGTCTGGAGAGAGCACACCTCACTTTCGTTTACATTCCATTAGGGAGAAGTCACTTACACAGCCAACCTAACTATAAGAGAATTTAAGAAACGTAGTGTAGTTGGACAGTCCCTGTGAACTTCCACTGATGCGCAGCCAAACATTTCTGACCATGTTCATTCTAGCCAGGAATGAGTCTGGCTAGACTGCTGTTTGGGATTTTTAAGGATATGGAAAGGAGGGGACCCATGGTCATCTGCTAAGGGCAGAGGATGACATTAGGGAAAATCTAGAAGAGAGCGAAACGAGCGCAGTCACGGTGCGTGAGGAATATGAACAGAGGTGGAAGAGAAAGCTGTGGGAGCTATTACTAGCTGCTCCTCCTTTGTTTAGACCTCCAACTGTTGAAAAGCCGATAGTAGATAGAGACCTCTGTCCTAAACCTCATTCTATTCTCTCCTCATGTGATTTTAAATACCATCCATATGTCTTCCATTTCCAAAAGTGTATCTCGAGCTCAGACCTGGGAGCCAGGCTCTTCCAGCAACTCTTTATCTTCCAGATATCTAAAGGGCACCCCCAAATAAGGTACAGCTGGAGAGACTGGCTAGTTGTTCCCCAAATCCTCTTCACCTCAAGCAGCCAGCTAATCATTTCCCAGCTTCCCACACAATGAGATGAAGCCATGGAGCCTGGCAGATCAAAAGTAGAAAGGGCTTAGATTCATGAATAAATGTATAAAACATTTCCACTGAAGACCCACATTGAACTGTTTTGTGAACAAGAAAAGAAAAATCTACTGTGTTCAGCCATTCCTATTTTAAAGTCATTTGTCCAGCAGCAGTTAGCCGACCCAGACTACAGATGTCCAAACCTGAACTCGACTCTCCTACCCAAAACCCTTCCCCCACCCATCTCCTCTACCTTGATAATTCATGCTTTTCTCCATTCTACTGCTGAGAACAGAAGCTTTCATTTCTTTCTTTTCCTTACCCACACATTCAGTCCACAAGCAAGGGCTCTTTGTTCTCTATTATTCAGTTTTGCTAAAAATAACAAACAAACCCAAACTCACAGTGAGTCACAATAAATATTTATGCCTCACACACAAGCCTGCAGGCTGGCTGTGACTGAGCTAGGAGGCTTCGCTAACCTTGGTTGAGTTCACCCCAGTCAGCTCCCGATTGCAAAGCAGGTTTGGATCTGCCAAGCCATGTGTCTCATTCTGGGACTCAGAGTCAAGAAGCAATGGTTTCCCAAAACATGCTCTTTTTTTCACGGTGGGAGGGGCGGAAGCAGGAAAGAGATGACAAAAATTTCCCATGCCTCATTGAAATCTCAGTCACGATCTGTGATTTCCTTGTTTTTATTGCTAGTTTCCCCTATTAAAATGTAAGCTCTATTAGTGCCTGGCCTCTAGTAGGTACTTCTATGTTTATTAACGTTAAGTGAGAGCATTCTGGAAAACTGGTTTGAGGCTAGATTGCTAAGGATCTTGAAATGCAATGTGTGAAAGTCTGCGCTTCTCTCAAAGGCATTAGTGAGCCATCAAAGAGGTCTGCTTTAGAAAGGTAACACCTAAGGTAGTTGGGTGATGGATTCTAAAAGAGAAACCAGCTCAGAGGTTACTGTAATAGTCCAGATCAGAGGATACTTAAGCCTAAACTAAGGCAGAGGGACTAGTTAAGGAGACTTTTGAGGTGTCATCATCAGCAATCAGCAATAATAACATTTATTAAGTGTCTACAGTAGGCCCAGGCTCTGTGCTATCTTCCTAACAGGCAAGCAGAGTAGGTGCAGTGCACCAAACCTGCATATGCAAGGGTAAAACACAGCTGAATAAATGGCTGTTCCGGGATTCTGATTCCCAAGCCCACATTTTTAGCTCAGGTAGTACTTAAATGCATAAAGATGTGGTGGGAAAGAAAGCGAATGTGGCTCTGGATGCCCTGTGAGAAGCCTGCAATACAGTAAATGGTTCTTTCTGAAACAGAGATGGACTCTGGTTGACTTGCTGAAAAGGGTATTTCTTGGAAGACTGGGGGAATGGGGTGATGCTCACTGAGTCGGTGATAGGCTGGAGATACAGGTTTCACAAAAAGGTCAGGAACTCAGGGAGTTCCAGAGGGCTGGGCAACAGGCACCAATCATTCCCACCTTCTTCTGACACTCCTCTTCCCTTTCTTTTTGTTCCCTTTTATTTTGCTACAGTCCACTGCTCCTAATCTTTCGTCCCACAGGTTTTCGGTCTTCAGTCAAGTCTGGTTAAGCCAGCTCCACCTCCTTCTTCCCCCAGATGGGCCTCCCTTGTGATGAGATTTTTAAAAGGTCCTGCCCCGGTGGAGAAGTGCTCATCTGTGGTCAGAGATAACTGGGGGAAGGGCCGAATTACTGCTGCTGGTTCTCCAGTCATTCCTTTTACCACCTCAAGCTGCCTCTTCCTATAAAATATTAAGTGTCTTACTGGGTTCCGGCTGCTGTGGCTTAAACTGCAAACTTTCCTTTTTCCAAGTTCTGGAAGCTGAGAAGGTCAAGATCAAGGTGCCAAAGATTCTGATGAGAACCTGCTTCCTGGTTCACAGACTGCCCTCTTTTTGGCTGTGTCCTCATCTACAGACTAATAAGGGAGCTGTCCAAGGTCTTCGGTTATAAAGGCACTAATCCCTTTCATGAGGGCCCCACCCTCATGGCCTAAATCACCTCCCAAAGGCCCCACTCAAGAAATATCCTCACATGAGGGACTAGATGTCAACAGTGGAATTAGGACGACACAGTCTACAGCAGCGAGGGGGTATTTTCCCCCTCACTAATGCAGAACCGCCTTCCTGCTTTCTTCCTTTCAGCGCTCAATCAAAGCAAGCCCTCTACACTCAACGTGCCAGAAACTTCTAAAACCTAAGCCCTTCTCGTACCTAAGGAGAAGCTGAAGGCATGGGACATGAGAACTGCTGAGACAGCAATAAAGAATTTATGAGCCGTCGAAGTATTTCTAAATGTACGGATAAATCAACACAATGAAAAGGAAAAAAATTTTAAAAATTTAAAAAGAGAGAGAGAGAGAGAGAGAAAGGAAAAAATATCCAGCCTAAAGCCTTCTGACATCTTCTGACATCGAGATTCCAACCTTTCCACACCCTGACTTGGAACCATTCGGCTCCCAAGCATCCTCTCTCACAGAGGGGGGAGGTACCCGCACCGAAGAAGAGACCCTAGGTGAGACCCGGAGGTGGCGACCGTCGGTAGTACGTGAGGGCATCCAGAGGAAAGGGGAGAGGGACGCACTTAAAACACGAGAAAACTGGGGACCTTGGTGCCTTGTGGGGTTGGCTCTTCCCGCCGAGTTTACGGACGGCAGAAACAAGTTCGACCCCTCAGGCCGACCCCGCCTGCACGCCGTCAGGACCTCACCGCCTCAAGCCCGCTCCAGCGCTGGACTCGAAGGCGTACGTGGGCTTGTGAACACTCTCAGAGGTCTGTGGGTCCCCGAGGCGGTGCGGACTCGCTCCCACGGAAAGAGCCGGGAGGCGGGCGCCAGTGAGCCGGCCGGCGGGAGCCGCGGGCGAGGGTGGGTGCGGGCGTCTCGCGGGCTGGGCTCCCTTCCGGCTCTCGGCAAAGTTGGCTACAACAGTACTTATTAGCTGGGGAAACGGACACGCCCCAACATCTCTAAATCCTTTCACTTGGCGAGTGCAGCAAGCTGCGACCCTACGGGCCTTCCCGGCCCAGGAGAGCAGAGAAAACTAACCCAACCCACCCTGTCCCCCGGAGCTGGGGCGCTACCACTTCCGCGTACCGGTCGCGCAAGCCGCGCATGCGCCTACAAGCAAGCTACGGTGGCCCTACTAAGGACAAATTATTGACGTGCAAACCCGATCCTAAAAGTATGAAGACACTGGGGTAATTTAGGAGGCCACGGAGGCCACGGAGGCATTTACGGAAGGGAACTGATACAAGGATTTGAGATGAGGAAGCGTAAAGTGTGGACAGCCGTAAGGAGGAAGAAAATCCAGTTTCCGCGGCCCAACCACCCAACAGTGACTGCGAATTAACACTCAGAAGGCGCGCCCGGGCTGCCGAGGGCCCCGACGTGGAGGCGTGGTCTCGCGCTGCCTCGGGTGGGGGCGGGGCCTCATTCGGGCCCCGCCCCGCCCCGCCGGTGGCCAAGGGCGCGGCACCCTCACTTCGCTGCAGAGCTGTGGTCTGCACCAGCCGAGCGGAGGTGATCCAGGTAAGTCCACGCACTTACTGGCAACGCGGAGCGTGGGCCTCGGGGCGCTTCTGGTCCAGCGCTAGGCACCACCCCTACCTCTGCCATCCCGGGCTGAATAGGGATGCGCTCCCTTTCCCCTTTCTGGTCTGTACACTTCCATCTATCTTTCCATCCCCTTTGCCCCCCACCTGACCTGCATCCTCCCCCTGATGGAGTGGGTTTGGGGCGTTGAAATGAGGTCCACCTCGCTCTCTGTAACTCAGGGAGATTCTCAAGGTCAGTACTTCAGTACCTTCCTTTCCTCTCTTCCTCTCTCCGTTGTGCAGACCCGGCTTCTTGTTTCTGCCTCCCGGAGCGCACTCGACCTTGCTAAGTGCCTGCTGGGGCAGTGGGCATTGCAGGCCCGATCGGTAACAAGTGCCCTGGGAGCCCCCTGCGCCTGCTGCGGATGTGGATGTGTTGCTAGGAACCCTCCTGGAGAACCTCCAGGGAATTGTGTTTGTTTTCCTGCTGCCTCATAGAAACGTTTGTCCGTTTGTACTGAAACCCGTATATGGGTCATTTCCTACCTCTGCCCGAGAGCAGGAGACTGCTCGAGGGAGGAGGACTCTTAACGTACGGTTCTGCTTTGGATTTCAGAGAATTTTCCTCCTTATCTGTGTCACTGCAGGGAGCCCCAGGGCCGCTGTGGTGGGGCAGCTGCAGGGCGGTGGAAGGGGCTGGAGACTCATGGGTGAGTCATTCTCCTCTAAGTTGTGGCTTCTGCTGTTACTTTCTTTTCCGACCAGGAGTTTAGGAGCTACTTTGTAGCTTAAGGGACAAGTAAGTGTGGAACAGGAGGTAAAGGAAAAGATGAGACAAGAGGGTGGGTTGGAAAGGAGTAACAGTTGGGGCTTTAATCTCTCAACTGGAGAAAGGGTGCCCTAGAGGGAAGGACACTGCTTTGCAGACCGATGGCTTTTTGCAGGTGCTGCGGACCCAGGCGTGGTCCTGTGGAATTGCTGCAGATTTGAGATGTCCTCTGTACGTGGGAGCTGCAGCAAGGGCTTCTCTTGGGAAATATGTAGATCACTGAGAGCCTGCAGTTTGTGGGAAGCACCCAAGGTTATCGGTCAGAGTTACAAGGCTATGTTTTAATTCAGTGAACTCAGTATTAAGAGCATAGTATCCTGGTCAGGGGATCAAGAATGTTTATTCTCACAAGAGTTAAATTTAACCAAGTTCAGTAAAACGAGCCTCTAATCCAAAGAAATACTTTTACCCCAGGGAAGGCGTTGTTAAGCTTCCGTCCTGACACAGTGTTACAGAAATAGAAAACTTTGTCAAGCAATTTTTTTTCCCCTTGAACTGATGTTACTATATATAAAACAGATACACTAGAAAGATCACTGTAGCCAGCTATAGAAAGTGTACACCAGGGGCTTCCTTGGATTAAGGAACAAAACTGGAGAAGGGCAGTCTTCCCCCTAATTTAGACTTCCTTCTGTTGGCCTAGAGCCCTGAAGAGACAGTCATGAAAGGGAATTTCCTAACTTGGAGGACAGCAAAGGGAGTGAACGTACAAGAAAGAAGGGTTTTACCCTATTATCCAGAGACAGGCTGAAAAGCCCCCTGGAGCAGTTTGCAATGAAGTAGATGACAAATCAAGCCGGCAAGATGTAATTTAATGCCTGCTAAACAGTTAGCTGTATTTAAACCTATTATTCCCTATTTAATATTTAAATATTCTGAATCTGGATTCAGAATACAGTTGCCAACCACAACTACCGTGAGCCATTTAGTATTTTTTTTAAGATTTTTATTTATTTGACAGACAGAGATCACAAGTAGGCAGAGAGGCAGGCAGAGAGAGGAGGAAGCAGGCTCCCTGCAGAGTGGAGAGCCCGATGTGGGGCTCGATCCCAGGACCCTGGCATCATGACCTGAGCAGAAAGCAGAGGCTTTAACCCACTGAGCCACCCAGGCGCCCCCCATTTAGTATTTTTATGCAGTGTTTTTTTTTTTAAAAGAATCTATATAATGTTACACTTTCTGCAGTTGAATTCATCAATACCACTTACGAGTTTGCAGTCCTCCTGAAAAAGGAG
Source organism: Neogale vison (assembly GCF_020171115.1). Taxonomy (NCBI): domain Eukaryota; kingdom Metazoa; phylum Chordata; class Mammalia; order Carnivora; family Mustelidae; genus Neogale; species Neogale vison. The sequence goes on from NC_058100.1 coordinate 9,194,051, forward strand.
GATTCAGCAGTTACGATCTAGGATACTACTGTGTACAAAAGCATTCCTGTTTCCCTCACCCTCTCTTCCAGTGTCTACCTACCTACTTAACCCTTGTGAGGAGAAAAACATCAATGAGGAGCTGGGGAAAATTGCAGTACTTTCCAAATAACATTTGCAAATACTTTTAAGGATTTCATCGTTTGGGCTTGTAAGTCCCCCCGTTGACCCTCTGAGTTCTTGCCAGCGTTGACCTATTCATTAACTGGAACTCAGTTCTCTAATACTTCGGTGCTTTAGTTCACTCTTTTTTTTTTTTTCCCCTTAATTTGTGGTATTTTAATTCCCATCCAAAGCAACGTGAATGATTTTGGCTCAGCTTCATCCTAAGTACAGACAGGCATAAAGAGACTAACCCTGTTTCAGGCAGCTCAGTGGTTCATTTATCCAGAATGTCCGATACCCTTGTGAGGACTCAGCAGCTGCTGAGAATTAACTACGGTCTGCCCACATTTCTTGGGATGGAAAATCCAAGTGGTGTCACTGTGACTCATTTGAGATTTTTGTTTTCCTCTTGTGGAAGTCAGGGCTTAGTTTCCCCATGACCTTCAGTTCTGTGTAATGCCAGTTAAGGCACAGGTTGTGTGGAAGTCATGATGGGAAAAGAAATACCAATTTCTGTGTTGCTTTGCTCCTTGCAAACCTGCACACCCGAAAGACTGGAGGAAGTTTTTCCTTCCTAGAATTTTTCCTCTTGTCATACTGCAGTGCTGACACTCATTAAAAGAAATTTAAAAATAAGTTAGTTTTTGGACCTCTTCCAAGTTTTTTTCTTTCTTCCAACTAGAAAGTTCTCAGGCTTTAATCCGTCACAGACTTGGAGTTAATTATTAGCTCTCTGTTCCTATTAATATAGTTCATGCTCAGGAGAGAGTTTGGGGAGATAGAAAAGTTCCAAAAGAAGTCAGATGTGGTCAGACTTGATCTCCAATCTCATTAAGAGGCAGTAGGGGCGAGGGTTGAAAGCATAGACTCTGGAGCCCAGCAGCTCTGACTGTGTGTGAGTCCAGGCTTCCTCTGTGATGGCTGTGTGACCTTGGGCAGATTACTTAACCTTTCCGATGCTCTTAACCTTTTCCTCATCTGCAAAATAAAAGTAATACGATATCGTAGGTATGTTCTGAGCAGCTAATACTGGTGAGCTACTTAGAATAGTATTTGGCATACATTTAAATAATACAGGCTAATAATAGGTATTACCGCAATAATTGATTTCTCCTACCACGCTAATCTGTATCACTGCACATACCCTTCTAGTCTCTACCCTTCCGACACACTGATGTCCTTTCTCTTCTTTACACAAGCAAAGCCCTGTCCTGACTCCTGTGTCCTCGCTGTTGACCCGCCCTGTGTCTCTCTTGCCCATCACTTGATGTCCTTCAGAGCCCTTCTCTCAATCCGCTACGGCCCTGTTTCGTGGTCCTCCTGTGTTGTCTGGCTCCCCATCACTGTGTCTTCCGCGGGGTGAGGACCTTGGCTCTCAGCCTGGATGACCATCGGAGCCTTGCGCATCTCGCTGCCTCCTGTGGTGCCTGGCAGGGAGTGGGGGATAAATCAGGGAAGAAACCATTCCCCAAAGCGATACTGAAGATAGTAGTAGGTGCAGGCTTGAGGTAGGCACTCTATTTAGGTAAAATGGTTCGCCTGGCATTGATTGTATCAGATCAGCTCCATTTAGTGAATTGTTAATTGTTAAAGTGATTTTTATCTTTTGCGCCCCATGGCTTCTCCCCATTCTTTCTCCTGCCCTCTGAGGTGGTGGGTGCCTCCAGACCACAGGAAAAATCCTGCAGGCTGTCGCTGGGATCACATCCCCTGGGACCTCTGCTCCAGGTGGCCCAGCATGGCCCTGGACTCCTAGGGGAGGTGCCAACACACCTCTCACCCCACAGAGCCTTTCATGTCAAGAACCTGTTTGGGAAAGTTGTCATCGCACGAGCAGGAGAACGAAGTTGTTCTGTCTTGTTACAGTCTACTCTTCCTAGAGGCTTAAGAGCTGAATTACCAGTTTTTTCCAGGGGAGACTCAGTTCCATTCAGGCAGAACTATTCCCATGAACTTGGGCATCATGCTGGCCCCGCCCTCCCCGTCCTCCCCCACACCAGCCAATGCACACAGTTAGGTATTGTTTGTTTGCAGCACGGACAGTTCCCCGAAGTGTTGGAATTAAAACAACACGGGAAACTTGATTTCTCTTTTTTTTTCTTCGAGAGCACGAGCGGGAGGGACAGGGAGAGGGAGAAAGAATCTTTAAAGCTGAATGCATTTGGATTTTAACACATTGATCTCTTAAAAGGGACAGATCCCCCACCCTTCTGACCCTTAGCTTCTACTTTCCAAGTGTTCTGCCGGGAACACTGATGAGGAATCACAGAATGTGCTGGGGAAGTTCACCCTCTGGCCTGCCTCTGCTGTTCCGCCTCACTGAGTTCATGATCAAGTGCAGCATAAATAATGCTGTGCCTATTCAGCTAACTTGCACTTTTAGCCCTTGGAGAAATACCTACCAAATGTACAGTGCAATGGTGGAGAGTAGTTGTTCTTCCTCACCTGGGTGATTATTCCTTCTCTTCAGTGTCCACGTACTTTTTTTAAAAATCTAACTGTCCCGTGAAGCTTTACACTAAGACAGATCTCGTTATCTGTTCATGTAGAAGTGGCCAGAATGGGGGTGCCTGGGCGGTTCACTCATTAAGTGTCTGCCTTTGGCTCAGGTCATGATCCTGGGGTCCTGGGATCGAGTCCCGCATGGGGCTCCCTGCTCAGTGGGGAGTCTGCTTCTCCCTCTCCCCTACTCGTGGTTGCCCGTACTCTCTCTCTCTCTCTCTCCCAAATAAATAAAATCTTTAAAACAAAACAAAAGTGGCCAGAACTGGCATTTTGAAAAATGTAGGATGGACACAAATTCTGTGACTCTTTTTTCTCTCCCATCATGGAAACAGGGAATTACTTTTGTGTGGCTTCCCTCCAGGCTCTAAAATTGCTCCTTTGAGCTCTGCATGGGTTCATGTAGGTCATCCTACCTGAGATGATTGTGAGGACTGTTCATCTGTCGAATCAGCTAGAGGCAGAAGTGAGGCTGGGCAGCTGCTCTGGGGGGCCGTGACACCCGACACAACGTCAGTTCTCTGAACCACCTTCCATGTTGGGGGCTCATGGAAATCCATTTGAGACTGATCAGACCAGCCCTTTAAGTGACCGTCCTTATGTTAGTCTCGTGAGAGTGGTGGGTTTTGCCACATAAAATAAGCAGCTGTGTATAAGGAAGGTCAGATGACTAGCACAGGGAACCAGATAAGAATTTTAAGGAAACAAGGGAGAATAGGTCCAAGTCAGTCTGTGAGTGTTTTTCATTGTCCCGTTGCTGGGTGTGTGAAAAGGGACACAGCTGAGAAATGGCAGGACCGTTTGAGGAGAACAGTCCTGCAGGTGGAAGTAGGGGTGACCACTGTCCAGCTTGGCTTTTATCTGCTTATTTGAGGGCGAAGAGAGAGCTGAAAGCTGAAATCCTTTCTCCTTTAAAAAAATCCAGTTGAGGAATGCCTGTGTGGCTCAGTGGGTTAAAGCCTCTGCCTTTGGCTCAGGTCATGATCCCAGGGTCCTGGGATGGAGCCCCGCATTAGGCTCTCTGCTCAGTGGGGAGCCTGCTTCTCTCTCTCTGCCTGCATCTCTGCCTTCTTGTGATCTCTGTCTGTCAAATAAATAAATAAAATCTTAAAAAAATAATTCCAAACAATGGAAAGAACCTAGATGTCCATCAACAGATGAATGGATAAAGAAGATGTGGTGTATATATACAATGGAATACTATGCAGCCATCAAAAGAAATGAAATCTTGCCATTTGCGATGACGTGGTTGGAACTAGAGGGTATTATGCTGAGTGAAATAAATCAGTCGGAGAAAGACAACTATCACATGATCTCCCTGATAGGAGGAAGTGGAGATGCAACGTGGGGGGTTTGGGGGGTAGGAAAAGAATAAATGAAACAAGATGGGATCGGGAGGGAGACAAACCATAAGAGACTCTTAATCTCACAAAACAGAGAGTTGCCAGTGGGAGAGGGGTAGGGAGAGGGGGGCTGGGTTATGGACATTGGGGAGGGTATGTGCTATGGTGAGTGCTGTGAAGTGTGTAAGCCTGACGATTCACAGACCTGTACCCCTGGGGCTAATAATACATTATATGTTAATAAAAATTTAAAAAATTTAAGGGAGTTGAGGGAAATTGGAAGGGGAGATGAACCATGAGAGACTATGGACTCTGAAAATAGTCTGAGGGTTTTGAAGGGGCGGGGGGTGGGAGGTTGGGGGAGCCAAGTGGTGGGTACTAAGGAGGGCACGGATTACATGGAGCACTGGGTGTGGTGCATAAATAATGAATTCTGTTACATTGAAAAGAAATAAATAAAAAATAATAATCTAAGTTATTTCATTTAGTGAAAGATAAATTGATGTAATTTCATGGCTCAGAAGTGATCATTGGAGGCAAGTGCTCAGATACGAAGTCTGCCTTTTACTCCCATTTGTGCAATGTTGATTGTACCCTGGGGAGCTCCTGTTGGCAGCCGAGAGAGACTTGAGTAAATACTGAAGGAGAGCTTCATCCCTGGGGTGTTCTGATGAATGTGGCTCAGGAAGGGTTCTGGGTAGTCCTTGGAATTGAAGGAACCCCTACCCCAGTGAGATAGGGGAAGTGGTGGCAGAGGCAGGAATTGGAGGGAATCAAAGCAACACCCCTAAGCACTAAGGTGGGATGTTCTCAGAGAGAACCTGTCAGTGAAATTCCTTGAGAGGGGGGACTACCTTAGGCAGATGTCCTAATGAAAATCTGTGTTGCCAACTCAGACACTGGAATGGAGCGTGTCTTCTCATTGAAGCCCAAGCTCGATCTCTTCTCAAGGGGCACTTGGCACTGGTGCCTTGGGGCTTTCTTAAAATCCGCTGGGCTGAAGATAGTTGCCCCATTCTCTCCCTGGAAACCCATGTCTGTTGCCCGCTGTCCTCTACCCCTCCTGCTTCAAAATACTGCTGCTTTTCTTTCCTTACCCTGGTGAGGTCTTCCAAAAATCATTTTCAGCTATTTAATCCTCTGATAAATTAAAAAAAAAAAAAAAGTTACACTTAGGGGGTGCCTGGGTGGCTCAGTGGGTTAAGCCTCTGCCTTCAGCTCAGGTCATGATCTCAGGGTCCTGGGATCGAGCCCTGCATGGGGCTCTCTGCTCAGCAGGGAGCCTGCTTCCCCCACCCTTGCCTGCCTCTCTACCTACTTGTGATCTCTGTCAAATAAATAAATAAAAATCTTTTTTTAAAAAAAAGTTAAAAATAGAAGTGTTGCTGTTTTAAAAAATATGATGTAGAAGTAATTCATTTTAAAGTATTTTTCAAAAGGGCATCTATTAAAAAAAAAACAACTCACAGCTAACATTATATTAAATGATAAAAGACTGAATACTTCCCCCCAAAGATGGGGATCAAGATAAAGATGTCCTCTCTTGCCACTTCTGTTCAACACCATATTGGTTCTGGTCCGGGTGATCTAGCAAGAAAAAAAAAGTAAAGGCATTCCCAGTGGAAAGGAAAAAGTAAAACTGTCTTCCACAGATGACACGATCCTGTATGTAAAGCATTCCACGGATCCGGCTCTCCCTTCTCCTGGGCTCTGGTGCTCCTGCTCTGTTCCTCCACTTGGCCCCTGCCTAGAAACCACAGGTCCTGCCCTGGAGCTGGAGTTTTGCAAAGGTGTTTCTCCTCATCACTCCCTACTGTGGGGGAAGGAGTAACCTAACTCCTGGGTAAGGGGCAAACCCTTCACAGGGGGGTGTGGTAGCAAAGAGGTAGACCCCGGGGGTCAGTTGGCTTGTGTTCAGACCTCAGCTTTGCACTCACTAGATGTGGGACCTTAAACAAGTTGCTGAACTACTTTTGCCTCAGTTTTCTCCTCTGTGAAATAGGAATGAGAACGGTAACTACCACACAGGATCGCTGTGGGGATTTGTTAATTGATGGAAACTCTCCCATGGGCCTGACAGGGGAGAAGTAGCAGGTCTTCTGCGATGTGTTCGGGATGTAGTGGTGATACTATTTCCCACTTTGCTATTTCTGCCACGTGGGCTGGAAAAGTCCGTGAGGAGTTAGTTTGGGTGTAGAGCCTGCTTAAGGGTCATTCTCTCTTTAAAGAAAGGAAGGAAAGAAGGAAGAAAAGAGGGAGAGAAATGCAGATTGCCAAACTCCATTAAGGATCAGAGACTCTGGGCAATGGGGTGCACTTTAACACTTAGTTGACCTTGATGCTGCTGAAGTTTGAGAACCATTGATGTGGAACATAGGACAGCCCCGAACTGTGTTTTTGTCCTCCTGGAAGTTACTATACAAAATGTAAGCAGGAGACATTCTCTTCCCCTAGCATGGTCGGAAATGTGTACTATTTCCATCGATCAGTATTCATTCAAGTGTGTGGGAATAGCTAAGCGAGCAGCCTGGAACACATGTGCACATTCAGACGCACGCCTGCAGCCCATGCGGGTCAGTGCGGAGTACAGGAATGGTGGAGGAAGGGGTAGGACCTGGCACTGGACCAAGCACGGGCAGGATGGGCCAGTGGAATGGATACCGGAGGCGGAGCTGCCCGCGATGTCCTGCGGCACTTGTTTCTTAACCCTCAGCACAGGGGCTCCCACCTTCTCCCCTTCCCCTAAAACCCGGCTGTCCAAGGGTCCCCCTCACCAAAGCCAAGAACATATCTTGGTCTGTTCATGCATCTTGGCACAGGTGTCCATTGGTTCCTCTTTGGAGCTCTTCCTTCCTTCCATTTGGGGTCGGTACTGATCCAAAGTACTGATTCCAAGGTACTTCCTTCGTGCCTTGGAAGCTCTTTCCATGTGGAAGAGCTGAGTCCTCCCCCAGGGCCATCTTGGCTAACCATGGTGCTGCTTGCTTGGTTGTACACCTTTCCCTTGGGGAAGTGAACGTTTTTGCTACTAACAAACAACAGTCTCGCACCTTTGCTTCCTCCCTTCTCCCCTCTTCTTAGTCCCTGGGAGGAGAAGCAGCAAGTATTGACTGTTATGTGGTAGGTAAAGCCCCTCTCATGATCTGGATCTGTCCTCCCTGGCCCTGTCTCCTAGTGCTCCCACCATCTGTGGGGGTGGGGGGAGGGCTGGCCACACCAGCCGCCTTTCTGTCCCACGAGTGTGCCAGGCTTCTCCTTCCCTGGGACCTTGGCACTTGGCGTGTACTCTGACCTGAATATTCTCTGCCTGGAATGTTGAGTGCCTGTTTGTGTGTGGGTGTGAATGTCGCTGCAGCAAAGTCTTCCCGGTCTTAATTGAGATATAATTGACATATGGTACCATGTGGGTTTAAATATATAATACATTTCTTTGACATTTATATGGCTGTACGATTGCTGTTGAGTGCGAGCTAGCGCCTCGGCGTGTTTGTTACCAGACTTCTGTCCTCATTCGGATGTCGATGGCTTAAGGATTGGGGACCCCATCCTGTCCACTGCTGTGTCCCCCACCCCTCAGCAGATGCCTAGCATAAAGTAAGCATTTTCATGTTGTGGTTGAATGAGTAAATTAGTGTTCTTAGGTACACTGTGCTGTCCACACTAGAAAACTAATTCTCCTAGACACTGTATGCTGCCCACACTGGGAATCTAAGTCGACCAGCATTTTCCTGAATTTGAATCTGTTGCAAACAGAATCAGACCTAATTTCTGAGTCAGAGCACCTTACTGATTTGTAGGAAAACCAGTGTCTCCTTATTTAGGAAGTATGACCTATGTGGGCAGAGACATACACTTACCAGTGTTTACAATATGCCTTCATATTTGGGCCAGCATGTATTAAGTTGTTCATACCAGAAGCTTATCTAGTTTATTTCCTTTGCTTTTTTTAAAGATTTATTTATTTTAGAGAGAAAAAGAGCATGTGGGAGGAAGAGCAGAGGGGGAGAGAGAGAGAGAGAGAGAGTGTCCCAAGCAGATTCCATACTGTGCACAGAGCCCGATGTGGGGTTCAATCTCATGACCCTGAGATCACGACCTCAGCCCAAACCAGATGTTTTTCTGACCACCCAGGCACCCCTAGTTTATTTCCTTAATTCCTCAAATCATCCTGTGAAATAAGTAGTTAGTATTCTCCTGTTCTGTAGAGAAATTAGATGACATTCCCGAACTCACAGAGGCAGCAAGCATCTAAACACAAACCCATCTGACTCCAGATTTCCTGCTGTCTCTATACCTGTGGATCTCTGCATAGGAGAAGACAAATCATAAAACAGTATTCAAGTCTGCCAGGAGTAAAAACACTTCCAAAAGGACCTCTACTCTTAAATAAGTGATAGGAAATTAAATGCAAAATCTAGGGCGCCTGGGTGGCTCAGTGGGTTAAGCCGCTGCCTTCGGCTCAGGTCATGATCTCAGGGTCCTGGGATCGAGGCCCACATCGGGCTCTCTGCTCAGCAGGGAGCCTGCTTCCTCCTCTCTCTCTGCCTGCCTCTCTGCCTGCTTGTGATCTCTCTCTGTCAAATAAATAAATAAAATCTTTAAAAAAAAATAAATGCAAAATCTAGTTTCTTTTAAACCTTCAACTTAATATCTTTTCAACTGAACAATTGTGAGCCATCTCAAGACGGCTGGCTGGGGAAGTTAACTGAAAGCACGGGAGGGGAGACAGAAACCTTTCTGTGCTGTTTCTGCCTTTCCCCAGTACATGCACTTTCATTTCGTAGGGTACATGGGTCCCCAGCTCCTGATCATGGCGCTGAAGGGGAATATCTGGAACTGGGTGTGTGTTTAAGTTGCTGGTTTGCCTGTTTCCCCCAGGAGAACATGAGCCTCATGAGGGCAGGGACCCAAGTCTGGGCTCTTCATCTCCAGCATGGGGGCCCCCAGTGAGTGGTGCACAGCAGGTGCTCAGTAAACTTGAACAAGCAAGAAGCAAGTGAACACGTGCTCACCTCCCCTCTTGGGCCTCTCTGGCCACAGTGCCAGTTTCCGAGGTCCACGCTGGAAACCTGCTTCCTCCTGAACACTCCTGCTTTTCGGATACTTGAACGTAGCTGGCTAGGAGTTCAGAAAAAGAAGTGAGTATATATAGTTATAAGAGCTGTGTTAAAATAGCCATTCTAAATAAATTCTTAAATGTAGATTATCATTCATTCAAACATCCCCTTTTATAATTGAATCAGGGCAGAGACGGTTCACATTAACACATGACACAACCTGATCCCAAACTCCTGCTGAGTGCTCCGCCCCTGCCAGTCATCATGCTGGGCGCTGATAGTGTCCCCATCCCCGAGTCTCCCTGAGTGTTCCTCGCAACAACTGCAGGGGCGGGTGGGTACCACCAGTGTCTCCATTTAAGAGATACGGAGGCTGAGGCCGCTGAAATACGTGAAGAATTTCCCCAAGGCCACACAACTAGGAAGTGTGGCAACCGGGTTCTGAGCTCAGTGTCATTCCAGAACATCCTGAGTGAGGGACGAGATTCAGGCTGGAAGTCCCATATGACGGGTCCCATAGCCGTGTATTTTCTAGTTCTCTGATTTCTCAATTCCTGTTGTCAGGCCATTTCCATACGACTTTTTGGTCTGTATCTGCTCATCGTGGAAATTATAGGAAAGTACAAAGGAAGTCTACAGTTCGCCTGTCTGGGATTAATTAAGCTTATAATTTTGATACTTTCTTTTAAAATTTCTCCTGTTAGGGAGAAAACTAAGATTATTCTGTATATACACTTTTTGAAATTTTTTAACCTAACATGCTCTATGTTAAGCCCATTTCAGCACCTTTAATCGTGTGCACGCCATTTTAGTGGTTATACACTATTCTGTTTATGGGTGCACTTGTTTCTTTAATTCGTCCTCTTTTCCTGGTCCTTGTGCCATTGCTGTCCTTACGGTTACAAATGGTGCTTAGGTGAATGTCTCTGAACCAAATCTGTCTTGAGTTTCTGAGTATGGCCTCCAGCTAGCTTCCCAGTGGAACTAATGAATCAGAAGGTACGAAGGATGTAAAGGATATTCCCGTTGTGGGGCTCTTCTCCAGAGGGTTCGCTTTTGCACTTCCCCACCACTGTGTAATCGTGCGGATGAGGTACTTTTAAATAGGCACCTAAATTCTGTCCTATTTATACAGATTATAGCTTCTCACATACACAGCTGGAGTGCAACCAGCCTCGAAAACAAGGTGATGATTAACCAACGCCATTGTACAGCAAGGCGGGTTGCAGAGGACTCTAGACTTGCTTTGGAAACTGAGCTCCCAAGGGGCTGTTAGGCCACATGCTGTGCATCTGGCACCATGTCCAAGACCCAGGTCTAGGGCAGAGCTCCCACCCCCAAGAGCACCTTATCCTCTTGGGTCGCTAGAAGGGTTGCTGGTGAGCAGAGCAGGTATGTAATCAACAAAGTGTGATGTGCAGCGCCGGGAGCGCCCATGCCAGAGGTGCGGAAGCCTGTGCCCCAGAGAAGCTATCTGCCAGCTCCAGGGCTGGGACAGCCTCGGGCGTGGCTATGGCTGAGGCTGCCAGGGCTGGGCCTCTGTCAACTGCACTGCCTCCTCTTAACCAGTGCACACACCTGCACCCGAACCCACAAAGGCCAATCTTTAAGGGGTGGGAGCATCCATGTCTTTGCCCTGCATTCCTCAGAACAGAAGGACTCAGCCGGTGATGGGAATTTTGGGGGGAGTGGGGGGAACTCGGACTGAATGAAGCTGATTGTCCCCTGAAAGGACAAACCTGAACCATTTTCCAGTCCCTGTTGGATTTATGTTTTCAACAGCGATCGTGACAGAGCTTTTTTCGTGTCCTGACCTTGTCTTTCTCTGCTTCAGAGGTTTTAGTAGATACTTTTAAGGAGAACAAAAGGGAACTTAAATTCCTTAGGCGCCTGCTCTATGTGAGGCTTAGTTCCTGGTGACAAACATTCTGTTGGTTGGAGGCGTCATTCCCAAAAGCCGCCTGGAGCGGTGGCGCGGTGGCGCGCTTCGTTTATTCCACAGGTGTCTACAGGCACACTCTGTGCTTGGCATCAGGATGTCAAACACAGTCACCCCTTGTGGGAGCTGGGTAGCACTCCCTGCTCTGGCGTTTGAAGCAGGACTCCTCACTTGGCGGGAGTACAAGGGGGTCAAGAAGGGCTGTGCTGCCCATCCTCCAGCTGGCTTCCTGGACTTTGTTCTAGCGCCTTTGCAGGTGTGTCCAGGCTCCTGCAGGGAGAGGTTCAGGGAGGTAGGCACTTTGCCCCCATGGGAGCACACTTGCTGTCCCATGGCTCGCTATGCAGTCTTGTGCAAACCACCCACTCTAGCACTGGACTCTGGGTTCCCCTTACTATAAATTCTCTGCCCTTCCCAACCCCCCGGGACCTGCTCTGTCCTGAGGATACAGAGAGGGCAGCGCCCACAAGGCGCCTTCTTCTACGGCAGGAATTCTTACCAAAACCACAAGCAAAAAACAAAACCAACATACACACACACACAATGGGGGGGGGGGTAAGGGTTTTGTAAAGGTTCTGTTAGGTTCATATTTTTATATCATTTTGCCTATAAATGCAGTATTTGCAGTGGGAATTTGGAGACAAATGATCTATGTTTTTATGGTTTTCTATGGAAGGTATCCCTCAGGCCAGGTTCTTTCTGGGGGGGCGCCCGGTGGGGGCAGGGGTCCGTGGGGGGCTCTTCTTGCCCAATGCAGACCGGGAGGGCGCCTGCCGACGTACGTGTATCCCCGTCACAATGGGCTCTGTTTTCTGACCCTTGTGCATTTTCTAGGGGCTCTCAGACCTGTGTACAAATATGTAGATAACCTCTTGCTACGGCTTTTATTTGTGAATAAAAGACACATCCGTTGTTAAAAAAAAAAAAAAAAAATTCTCTGCCCTTCAAAGGTACTTGTTCTTCTGGTTCTGCTTGCCCCTACCCAGATTGCTGTTCCCTAATACCCATCACTGTAGCAAGGTAGGAGGAGGGTAACTTTCACTAGAGTGTGAATCCGAGATTACATACACACTTTGGGAGAGGAGCTCAGTAGTAAATACTAATTTCAGATTGTAAATTTTTGAGCAGTCACCTGAGTGTTCATTGCCTGCAACAGAAAGATCTGCTCAAGAGGTACTTGTCTGGCCACTTAGCTTCTCCTACCCCAAGGCGGTGCAAACCAGGAAAACCAAGGGCGGTGACTAAGCCATGAAATTTTGCCATGCCTGGGTATTTGGGGAAGAATTCTAAAACCCGCTCGGGTCTTAGTTCTGCTTTCTTCTGCTTGAGCCTCCATTTCCTTTTCTGGGAAGTGAAGCTAATGGGATTTTTGAGGGGGGTTAAAAGTGGCTGAAAAGTGCTACACAAACACGGGTGACCCCATGCTGCCAGGGAGCCTGGCGTCCTGTCTGGAGACTGGGGTCTGGAAATGGGCTCTCACTTCAGGACTCTTTTGGCGTGCAAATACTGACCTAAGCCAGCTCTGCTTAATTGACTGTCCTGACAGAGTGAGTGACAGCTTCATTTTAAATGACCTGTCTAGCCAAATGCTATTCAGCCCCAAGTACATCACATAGGTTGGGAGGCTCACCCATTGCTATTTTCAAAGAGGTGTTCAGGATTCGTCTTATATTTTTGTCTCGGCAACTGCTACCTCCTGGAGCTGATTTTCTGCATTTTAGGAAGCAACTGATTCTAGAAGGGAACGAGGGCAGGAAGGTTTGGAGGGCAGCCAGAGACCGCTTGCTTTCTGCAGCCATACCTGATGGTGGGGAGAGAGTGTCCAGGAGGCGTTCCCCTGCTGAGTCATGGCAATAACCCTTTGCAGTGTGTCCCCTCCTTCCCTAACCCAAGCACGGTGGGCTGAGCACCCCTGGGATACCGTGCAGGGTAAAGAATGTAGAAGGAGAAACTGGGGAGAATTATTATGGATGGTGAAGGGGTGGCAGTGCAGACTTTAGGACTTCAGCACTAAATGTCACTTTGGAGTCCGAAGGGAAGAGTACTTTTGAGGAACAGAGCTGCTTTCTGGCCCCAGATTCCACACTGAGTAAGGCGCTGTGACCCCAGCATCCGTGCAGCTCTCTGTTGTCAAGTAGGATTAAAAGCGAACAGTGGAACCGGGTTAGAATCTAAATGTGAATCCCAGCTCTGGTGCCTTCTCTTTTGGACCCAGCAACATGCCTTCACCATCGGGGTATTCTTTGGGAAATAGGGTTATTCCATCTTGCTGGGTTGTTGATGAGGTCAACCAGAAACACTCTGGGGCAGGGGAGCCCTCCTAGGCTTGGAGGACAGATTGCAATGAGCGAGTTAGGAGGGTGGATGTTTTAAACCAGATGCAGAACATAGGCAGGAGCTGCTGGCCTGTGGCAGCCTGGCCCGCGGTGCCTGGGCAGGTGAGGATCTTGGGAAGCATGCTGGCTGTGCTCCGTGTCCTGCCTGCCTCAGTGGTCTGCTGACCAAAGTCAGAGCAGTTGGACGGCTGGCACTGATCCTACTGTGAGATGATGAGGGCCTCCTCCCACCTGCCAAGTTCTCTTCTCCTTGCTGGCCAGTCCGGTTCTTCTCTTTCCTTTCCTTCTGGGGCAGAACAGTAGCTAAAATAGCTCAAATGGTAAAACCCTGAAAAATGCTAAGATTCGCTTGTTCTCCATTTTATAATGACATTTTTCAAATATACAGAAAAGCTGGAACGATCATACATTTACCATCCGTAGAGCCACTGTCTGGTTTCCATAATTAACACTTGGCTCTGTTGGTTTGTATTGTCCTTTCCTGATCCATTTCAGATAAGTTGCAGGCGTCAGATCACGCCCCAGGGCTAGTTTTGAAGTGAGAATTTGAGGAGCGGACCTGGCTCCCCGGAGCTGCCCGGAGCCCAGTCTTTTAGCAGTATGATGGGCTCCGCCTGCCACTGGCTCTCCTGCCCTCTCCCAGACCAGTGTGTGCCCCAGGATCAAAGGGAGTCCCAGGGTGCCTGCCCTCTGTGATCCGCCCCCCCATGCCAACAGACACGCAAAAACATGGAATCACCGTATATTGTTTCATATCCTGCTTCACCCCCCCTACCTCTCTCCTCTCTCTCAAATTTAATAAATCCTTTAGATTTTGCCCTGTTAACCTTTTTTTTTGTGAAACTGGTTTTTCAGCAGTTGTGTCCTCCTCCAGCAGTGCCTACCGCAGTGGTACAGCTTCATCGGAAGAGAACACGTGATATGATCACACGCTCTTCTGCATGTACATTGCATACTTGCATAAGGGTCTGGTCTGGGTCTGTTGTGTGACACACAGTGACGTCTGCATCACGTTTACTCACAGCTTTCTGATCTGTAGGTAGACCTTCGGAGGGGGTGAAGCCCCGAGCTGCGGGCCTCCTGCCGTGGGTGCCTGAGGTGCTGAGTGGTATCCTAACTCGTCTTCTTTCCACAGAGCCAGCATGGCGGTCCTCTCTAAGGAATATGGTTTTGTGGTTCTCACCGGTGCCGCCAGCTTCATAATGGTAGCTCATCTAGCCATCAACGTTTCCAAGGCCCGAAAGAAGTACAAAGTGGAGGTGAGTGGGATCCTAGATCTGTTGAGGCAAGAACTTATTTTCAGTCGTGGAAGGAGAGGGGAGAAGCCAGAGGCCAGCAGTGGCAGTCTGAGAACCATATCCACTCGAAATCCTGCCCTTTTCAGGCAGGAAGAAGGCAGGAAATGGGGGACCCTGCTGGGGAGCAGTCTCCGTCTTGTTTTCACTTGATCTCTTTGTAAAAAGACCAACTGTGTTGGGGCAAGAACAGTATGGCCGTTGGCTGGAGCTGTGTGCCAGGAAGAGTGTTACTTTCTAACGAGGATAAGCAGGCAGGACCACATCAAACCAGAAAGCTGCTGTGCAGCAAAGGAAATTGCCAACAAAAGAAAAAGTGCCACCTACTGCATGGGAGGAATTTGTGCAAATCATACATCTGATAAGGGGTTAATTTCCAAAATACGTAATTCATACAACTCAATAGCAAAAAAAAAAAAAAAAAAATCAAAAAAATTTAGAATTTAGAAATTTAGAAACTGGGCAAAGGAGCCAAACAGCCATTTTTCCAAAGACCACATAGAGATGGCCAACAGGCACATGGAAGGGTGCTCACTGTCACTCATCATCAGGAAAATGCAAATCAAAACCACAGTGAGATGCTGCCTCACGCCCGGTGGGGAATGGCTATGAGCAAAACAAAAAGAAATAGCCAAAGCTGTCGAAGGGGCATAAAAGGGAACACACTGTTGATGGGAATGTAGATTGGTGCAGCCACTATGGAAAATAATGGAGGGTCTTCAAAAAATTAAAAATAGAACGACAGTATAATGCAACAGTTTCACTTCTGGGTATTTATCCCCCGAAAAAGAAAAAATGAAAACACTGACTCAAGAAGATACGTGCACCCCATGTTCATAACAGCACTATTTACTGTAGCCAAGCCATGGAAGTAACCGAAGTGTCCATCAGTGGATGAGTGGAGAAAGATATGTGCATATACGTATTTATGTACATATATATGTGTTATATATAACACATTATATATATATATATATATATATATTACTCAGCCATAGAAAAGAATGAAATGTTGCCATTTTTGACAACATTGATGGACCTTGAGGGCATCATCCTAAGTGATACAAATCAGAGAAAGACCTAGATCTCACGACCTCACTTACATGTGGAATCTAAAAAAACAAGAGCTACAAGGTACAGCATGGCGGCCATAATGAATAATTCTCCATTATATATTTGAAAGTTGCTAAGAGCAAATATTAAATGCTCTCATCAAAAGAAAACGCTGCAACTGTGGTACCTAGACTTACTGTGATCACTCCACCACACACACATACATCGAATCCTGACATTACACCCTTGAAACTCGTGTGTGTCAATTATACTTGGATTTTTAAAAATAAGTAATACAAAGTAACTAAATAAAGAGAGTTAAATGGTAAGTCTTCCCTCATGTGCCACTTTAAAAATGGTGTTTTAAGGTGATTGTCTGTTTCCCAAGTAAAGAAACGTGTGGGGCTGAGGTTAGCCTGAGCTTAGACGGTAGCCCTAAGAAGAAGGTCTACGAAATGCTTCCTTTCGTTCCTGCTGATCTAAAAGGACTAATTACTGGGGTTGTCCCTGGTGAGCAAACGCAAATGTCTGCTTCTGTTCAGCAACTTATTGTTAGACTCTGACTAGAGCTTCTTTTTAAGTTTTCCTATGGATTTTCCTTTTTTTTTTTTTAATGGACACATCCATTAAAGTTCTCACACTCAATTTCTGTTCTCCCATTAAAGAAAATCTTAGAAGGTTGTGGCATCTGATAGCTCGTGGGAAGGAGCTGTTCCCCTGGGGTGTCTGTGCTGTGTGGGGAATCCAGCGGTCACGACACAATGTCAAGGGCAGGGAGTCTGGCTCAAGCTGCCTCCCTCCCTTGTGTGACTGGCACAGACATACATTCTTAGGACCGGATAGTAAAAGAAATATATTGAATCTGCTTCTGAGAGTTGAGACCCCACTGTGGTGTCGGGCAGAAAGTGATCACCTGTCAAGGGTAAAGTAGAAGTTGCTTGAGGATAGATGATCTTGGAGGTTGGCTGTAACTCAACACTCAATGCTGCTCTTGACCATTCGATCCACGGTATCTTGTTGTCCTCACAGTATCCCACCATGTACAGCACGGACCCGGAGAACGGGCACCTTTTCAACTGCATTCAGCGCGCCCACCAGAACACGTGAGTGTCCGCCCCGCAGGCCCCTGGGGAGGTCTGCAGTGTTGTGTGTCCTCTGCCCAGCACCTCGGCTTTTGGTCCTCCGTTCACTGAGGAGCAGCTGGGATGGTGATCGGGAGTTAAAAGGGTCTTAGAAAATATGTCCGTGGACAGACAATATTCAGAGTTGTTAGAAGAGTGGGGTTCTGGATAATCCTTCAAAAATGTCTTCAAAGTTGCATTGGCCTTCAACAGCATTCGCGAGGCTTCCTGTCTAAGCTGAGATTGAATCTCCCAGCCCTGGGGAGGGAGTGGCTGTGAGCTCTGGAAGGAAATCCGCTGGCATTAGCCACCACCTTCCTCGTTAGCGTATTCAGAGCTGTGGACTTTGGCTCCCACGCAGGAGGAAAGAGGGTAGATCCTAGTGGTAGGGCTTCTCCCTGCCCTCAGCGTTCAGTTTTACTCTCCAGTGTCTGACTCAGCAAATAAGAGCGTTAAGGAGTAACGGCACACGTCAGATGGGCACTTTTTACAAAAAGGTCTCTGTCTATTCCAGGTTGGAAGTGTATCCTCCCTTCTTATTTTTCCTAGCTATTGGAGGTGTTTACCACCCGGTAAGTTTTCCCAAGGAGTTTTCATCTATTTGGATTTTTAAAAAGATTTTATTAGAGAGTATGTGCATAAGGTGGGGGGTAGGGAGTCAGGGGGAACCGCTGACCAAGGAGCCCGATGTGGGACTGGATCCCAGCGTCCTGGGATCACAACCCAAGCCGAAGGCAGACCCTTAACTGACTAAGCCACCCAGGCGCCTGTCTGTTTGGACTTAGTTCACTGAGCTATTAGGGAGGAATGCAGAAAATGGATATTGAATGAACATCTTCAGTGCCCATTAAGAAGAATTTCATTCTTGCTAAAAAGTTCTTTAAGGCATATAGAACTTTCCCCATTTTTTTAATAGATCAGGAGAAGCCTCTTGGATACTATGTAACCATCCCAGGGGCAAATAGCCACGTAGAAAATAGAAGAATTTGAACCCAGGTCTGATCCTGCAGGGTTCATGTCCGTGATTTTCTCCTTTGTCATAGTCAGGCATTGATGGGTCACCTGAGGTCACAGCGGTGAACGAAACAGACCCAGACACCGGGTCAACTCTTACTCAGGGTCATTGACTCGAGCACATAAGTACATGATGCAGTTCGCCACAAGGCGATGCGTGCCACGGAGGAAAACCCAGCAGGGGGGTGGGAAGGGAGTTGCGGATTGGGAGACCGCTGTGAGTGAGGAGGTCAGGTGAGGACTGTGGCAGCTGCCAAGGTGACAATGAGGCAACAGTTACAGAAGGGTAGGGAGCAGGTGTTGCGGGTGGTAGACGTCGTTGGGCAAAGCGCGAGAGCAAGGCCCTGAGGCCAGAGCCCGTCCAGTCTGTCCGGTGAACAGTGAGTGGGGCGGCACGGCTTCCGTGGGGAGCAGACCACAGGGCCTTGTAGGCCGTGACGGCTCGTGGCTGGAGTGTGGTCTGCAGTGTACCTTACCTAAATAAAGCGACAAGCCAGTCCCTCTAGTGAGGCATCCCGATGTCCACCCTATCCCCTTTCCAGTCTGTCTGCCCTAGACTCCATTCCTGCGCTTGGGGCTCTAAAATACTCGAAGAACTACTCTGGGGACATCTGGTGGTAACTGTGCAACATTACGGCCAAGCAGGGCCTGGCTGAGACCAGGTTGCACATAGAGACTTAGGGGCCCGGGGTTTTTATTTTTGGTGGTTTCACACACCTGATCATTAACCTTACCCCAGATCAACTAAACAAACCCTAAAGCACTAACCTTACCCCTTGGGACACCACTGATGAATGGTGAAGGCACATGAAGACTGGTGTGCAACGTTTCATGTCCCCGCTCCCCCTCCCAGTCTGTCCTGACTGGTTTTGACCAGACGGTCACCCCAGGATGGCGCTCACGTAGGACTAGTCATCTTATGTGAGTTTTACTCTCTCTTCTCAAGGGCCATGGAAGGGGGAGACGTCTGCCTCCAAGACCACATGTTCTGGGATGACAACAGGACACGCTCTGCCCACTTTTTCTAGCGGAGCCCTCAGCCCAAGTGCGGGCCGCAGCACAGCCTGCTCTGACCCCTTCTTGGGGGCGGTGAGGGGGGAGCCTCAGAGATGCAGTGGCAGACCCGTGGAGACAGCCAGGCTTCTCCGCCAGTCCTGCCGTGGGGTCAGGGTCCTCTTGGGGCTTACCCTTCATGCCCCACCCCAGCCTGCCTCTCCCTCTCTCGTATGCCCACACCTCAGTCCCCAGGGCAAGCCAGAAGGTTCCTTCCACCCCATCCACCAGGAAGGTCAGCCCTCACCTTCCCCATCCACAAGCAGTTCATAGAAGAATCACAGATCTTTTTGATTTTCCTGAGACAAATAACCTGCCTCTACCCTAACTTTGTTGGGGGAGCGTTTTACCATATCCACGGGAGTTTTGGGAGAGCATTGTGTCTACAGCCCTAGATGTGAATGTTTCTCCAATGCTGATACTGATCCAGCCTTTTCCTTGCAGCGTGTAGCTTCTGGCCTGGGCTTGGCCTGGATTGTTGGACGAGTTCTTTATGCTTATGGTTATTACACAGGAGGTGAGTACATCACGACATCTGCCAAGGAAACAAATTAAAAATCCCATGCCACTGTATTTTTCTTCTTAGCGGGGCTTTAAGAAAAGGAGACGTACTTTGGTGTTTAGGGGGAAGGTCTGGTATCTTCCTTCTTACTAACCTTTGAAAAGTAACAAAACCTGTTTGTACTGAGCACTTTCTGTGTGTCCGTTGCTGCTCTGAGATCCGGTGGATGCTGTTTAACCTGCTAGCATTTCTGTGATGCAGATAGTGTGTCCTGTGCTATAGATGGAAAACGGAGGCTCAGAGCTACGAGTGTAAACTGGGAAGCCGGGTTTTAAACCCGGGCCGACCGACCCCAGAGCCCCTGCTGCTAAGTCACTACGATAAACGGTTGCCCAAGAGAGAACAGGGAGAGACTCCTGACTCTACTTACCTCTTGAAAGTGGGGACACCCCCAGAGGTCCTGGAGCACAGTTGTTCTAATTATCCCCAGTTCTCTGAGGATCCAGAGAAGACTCTGGGGACACATTTCGTGGCACGCCATAGCTGACTTACTGGCCACTGAGGCCAGGCGTTGGTTGACCTCTTCGGACCAGATGGTCTGACGCGCGACCCCCGGTGCCTTGCCAGAATGGCTTGTGGGTGTGGACGGCGTTGTCCTCTGTCTGGCACCTCCAGTCACCTCTGTTCTCTCTCCTGTTTCAGAGCCCAGCAAGCGGAGTCGCGGGGTCCTGGGCTCCATAGCCCTCATTGGCCTCATGGGCACAACCGTATGCTCTGCCTTCCAGCACCTCGGTTGGGTTAAGACCGGCTTGGGCGGTGGGTCCAAATGCTGCCATTGAAGAACTACAGGGTCTTCAAAAACTCACTCGTTTTGAGTGACTTAACTTTTATTGTCAGTGACTTTTTTTTTTTTTCTAAATATAATAAAAACTACCTGGCCTTAGCCTCATACCTAAACTTGACTTTGGCTGATTTCTTTTTTGAGTCTCCTTCTAGAAGAACTAGCCTGTTCTACTGGATGGGAGAGGTGGTGGGTACTGAGCCCCCTTCGCACCCTGCCAGAGGATGTTTACTGAGGTGAAGCTGGGGAAACACCCGGTTGTGGTAGTGTGTTCATAGTCATGCCACAGCCGTGAAAAATTGGGGGCCAAGGAAGGAAAGTCTGTCAGCCTGAGTTGGGATATAAGAATATCTTACACTTAACAG
Source organism: Neogale vison (assembly GCF_020171115.1). Lineage (NCBI taxonomy): Eukaryota > Metazoa > Chordata > Mammalia > Carnivora > Mustelidae > Neogale > Neogale vison. Next base: position 9,214,616 of record NC_058100.1, read on the forward strand.
TTAACATCTACAGTAACAAGGATTATTGATTTATTTAAGATTTTATTTATTCATTTGAGAGAGAGAGCACAAACGGGGAGAAGCAGACTCCCTGCTGAGCTGGGAGCCAGACATGGGGCTCAACCCCAGGACCTGGAGATCATGACCTGAACTGAAGGCAGGTGCCACCATCTGAGCACCCAGATGCCCATTTTGAAAATTTCTATTAAAGATTGCTTCTACTGCAGCACCTGGGTGGCTCAGTCCGTTAAGTGTCTGACTCTGATCCTGGCTCAGGTCACGATCTCAGTCATGAGGTCCGTCTCCACATCGGGCTCCGTGCTAGGCATGGAGCCTGCTTAAGCTTCTCTCCCTTTCCCTCTGTCCACCGCCCCACTCTCTAAATAAATAGTGAATAAAATTTTTTAAAGATTGCTTCTATTGCTTAAAAGCTCAAGTTATAGACTAATTTTATGAAACTTCACAGAGATACAAAAACCCAATAGCATAGGTCAAAACAAGGAAGGACACCGTCAGCAGCACAAAATGGGGAAAACCAAACAGGTTCAGCTGACTTGGAGAGGGCTGCTGGCTGGCAATGAGGGCTGCCCCCGACGGAATGTGGCTGTGAACTCAATTCACGGTGGGGTAGCGTCTAGACCTGTGCTGCTCAGTACTAGAGCCACAAGCCACATACGCTGTTTACATTCAGACAAATAAAATGTAAGTAAAACTCAGTTCTGTAATTGCTCTCATCTCCTTTCAAGGCCTCTTTGACCCATGAGGATTAGAGATGGGGTCTGCACCCAGGCCCGGCTCTCAAATCCATGCGTTTTCCACTCTGCTCCTCCATCACCTGAGGCTGGAGTGCTCTGCTCGGGGACTGGACTCGTCGGCCGTGGCCGCATGACCGCCCAGAGGCCAGCAGGGTACTCTCTTGCTGTGGCTGGGACATCATCCCCCGCATGGAGCAAAAGGAGGAAAATGAGGGCTGTTTTCATAAAGCTTTTAACTTGCATTCTTTTTATATTAAAATGTCCTTTATAATAAATGATGGTGATGATGAATGGTATTTGTGGTCCAGACTTGAGAAAAATTGACTTTATAACAGGCTAGGGTTATGGTTTCGTTTTTTTGGTTTTTGTTTCTCGTGTTTATTTTTTCGTAAGCAGCGCACTTCGGATGAGAGAACTTGTGGTTTCCTTTCACATCACACAGTCTGGGCCTCAGGGGAGCAGCACAGGGGTGGCCTGGGAATGAAGGGATGTTTTCACCTTTGTTGCAAGTCTGGATGGGATGTAAAGTCATGTGATCCATCTTTGTCATTTTGCTCTTGTGGAATGGGCTCCAATGAAGTTTTATAGGGAACCCCACCACGTGAAATGATGCTGTGCTTGAAGAGGGAAGCCCAGAGCTCAGCCTTTCCACTTCCCCAGGCGCCCCACCCAGGGTGCCTGAATCCACTGTGTACATCTCTGCTGCGGAGAGGAACAGCTACTTTCTGTTCAATTCCTTTGTCTCATGGAGAAAAAAAAATTTTTTTTGGTGTAAGTACTGCCCCTCACTGCTCGTCTAGCACTGTATGTCCCAGAGTCGGTTTATTTCTGTGGAGAAACACATTCTGGCCTTTGCTGTAGGAGACAGAACCATTCGGGTCTAATTACTCCACATTGCACCGCAGAGGACCCCGCAGCAGGGAGCTGTGTGCCCTGGGGACAAATTTATTAGCCTCCCTTAGCCTCAGTTCACCCGACTGGACGGTGATAATGATAGCACTTCCCACAAAGTTCTTGAGATCAAACCACGGCACACGCACTTTGCATGCCAGACAGCAGGGTGCACCCCAGGCCGGTCCAGCACGCAGTGTGGGAAGCGCGGGCGCCCCCTGCTGGTGAAGCTTCATGCATCAGGAGGCAGCAACCAGGGGACCTGACTAACCTCTTAGGCTCTAAAGAGCCCCCACTCCAGGGTTTGCCCGGGAGGGGGTTTCCAGAAGTTACCAGCAATTGGTGAACTGAGGGAGGCAGATGTCTCTCCCCAGTGTGGGTGAGCATCACCCAATCTGTTCGGGACCCAGACAGAGCAAAAGAGATGGAGAAAAGGGGAGTTTGGTTTCTACTTGAGCTGGGACACCCATTGTCTTCTGCCCCCGGACGCCAGTGCTTCTGTTTCTCGGTTCCCGGGCCTTGGGACTTGGACTTAGACCCTCCACCCCCTTGGTGGTTAGGCCTTCAGACTCGGACTGGATCACAGGCCCCGCTTTCATGGGTCTGCAGATGGCAGATGGCAGATAGGGGGCCTTCTCAGCCTCCATGATCACGTAAGCCGATTTTTCTAATAAATCTAACAAATCTTCCCTTACACCCACCTGCCTGCTCCCTTTTCTACTCCGCTGTGTCTCCGGACAACCTGACTCACGCAGCTAATACACATAAACTGTTTCCCTAAAAGGCAGAGAAAGGGACAGGACGAGGACCCCCACGACAGGCTGAGAAGTTCCCATGGCCTGACGGCTCTGCAAAGACAGGCACTGTGTGTCAGGACAGGGAAGGACATGGAGCCTCAAGTTCCCCGGGGCCACAGCATTCATGACAGCCACAGAAGCCCAGCCTTGTGTCCCAAGTGCAAAGGACAAACCCCTGGCCTTCCATATGGAACTTCAGCCCTATTCTGCGGACTAGCATTCCGTGGAGACGGGGTTCATTTTAAAACACAAAGCTGAAGGGATTAACCGTGTAATTTATTTCTTTTTCGTGTGCGACAGTAGCATACAGCTAGTCTGTATATATAAAAAAAAGAGCAGGCTATCTGTCCTGCGAGGGCCGGGGACTGATTTCCTCTACCAGCACCGAGTGGAAAAGTGCTTCCCTCTGGCAGGTAACCATCGTCAGAACGTGACCCTGTCTGTCATCACGATACTGACCGTGGGCTTTCTCAATGAAATGACAAGGGCCCAGAGCGTAAACATGTCAATGAGCAGGAAATCGTGTCCACTTACTCCACCAGGAGCCTAACTGGGAAATAGCTCTTTAAGGCAAACCAGAACCCGAGCATCATCAGTGGCTCAGATCTGTGGGAGAAGAATAATCCTGGTCCCTCTCTCTGTTCTCCAGAAGGAGGTGAAAGATTTCACAGACAAGGAACCGCAGCTTCCCTGATTAGTATCTAAAAGGCACCTAGGCCCATTTTCAGTTAGGAAGGGGACTGAGACATGAAGAACACTGAGCCAATCTCTTCTCCCAAAAGACACAGTTTGGGAGAAGTCTGTTCCATGGAGATCTGGTCCCTGCTCCGCCCCGGCCACGCCGCCCATTTTCAAAAGGCAGACTCCACATCACCCATCTCCACGCACACAGTCTTCAGCTGCGAATAATACTCGATTGTCACCCGGCCGTTCTCTCTGCCGAACCCTGAAAGGAAGGGGGGGTGGTGAGGATGACCCAAGTGACTGAAAAGTCCTCAGTGAGCATCAAGGACAGGCCCAGCTGACCCCAGCAGGGGAGGAACATAGAACCGACAAGGTTTGGGATGAAGTCCTCAGCTGCTCCGATCAGTGATGGAGCGAGGCAGGGGGAAAAGGGACCCACTGGCCTTTGGGGAGGAGACAGGGAAAAAGCCATGTCTCATCTCTACGTTAGGAATCTGAACTTACATACCTACCGTTCCAGGTTGAGATCTGAAAACGTTCAGGCTTTCCCATTCAGTGTGAAAACAGTCCCTACAATAATCGGCGGACGCCTTCGAAAGTTACTGCTAACTTGGGGTGCCTGCCTGGCTCCGCCGGTCTTGATCTCAGAGTTGTTAGAGGGAGCCCCGCTATCTGCTTCAGATTCTGTCTCTCTCCGTCTCCCTCTGCCCCCCACCCTGCTCCCTCTCTCTCAAATCCCCAAAAAACAAAAACAAAAAAAAAGAAAAAGAAAGATTGCTTCTATTGCTTAAAAGCTAACCCTATAGACTAACTCTGAGATTATGAAATAAACAGAGATGCACAGACCTGACTGCACAGGTCCGAATGGGGAAGGCCACCTCTGCAACAAAATGTGGAAAATGCAGGGAGTCGGCTTGGGATTCTGTCTTCCTCTCCCTTTCCCCCCACTAGTGTGCACGAGCTCACTCTAAAATAAATACATCGTAAGAAAAAAAAAGTTGGTGCTCACTGAAAACTTGACTCTACAACAGAGATTTTTTAACCTTTTCCTACACCAAATCTGTTAAGAGCAGCTTGTTTTCCCACCCTGCCAACTCGTAACACCGGGGGGACTCTGCAGGTAGCCCGGTCACTAGGTCACACGCCACAGGGCCAGCATCCCACACCTGGCCTCTCCGGGCACCCGGCCTCAGGCTCACGCAGGTCTGCCTCCACAGGGTAAGGCCACGTCCCCGCACATTCACGCCTCCAGGGGCACCGTTCAAAGGTGATTTCTACAACAGCCCTGGCAAGGCCTGGCTTTGGCCTTTGTCCCCTTCCACACCCTGAGCACGGAGCTAGCTGGGTGGGGTCGCCCAGGTTGCTTCTCCTCCCATCTGTCCATGTTAGTCTCTCTCGTGCCAGGTAGATGAGCTGAGCGCACGGATCCGAACACGCCAATGTGAGGAAGGGAGAGGTGGCCTAACAGGCTGCTCTGAGGCCTTTGCTGCAGATTCCAAACCTTTCCCTACACTGACGTTCGTCTTCATAAAGCAGCATCTGGTGCCCCGTCTGCATTCCGTGCCCGTGTGCGCAGCTCCTCTAGGCCCGTGCAGGGACGAGGGGGGTCAGAGGAGTGTGACGAGGGAATGCCAGGCTAAGAACAAAACGTAAACCCAACAGCCACCATCTCGTCCGCTCTCCTCAGGCTCTGGATATCGCCAACACTGTCATGGCCACGGATACGGGCCAAGAGGCCAGGGCTCAGGCTCTTCGCGTGGCGCCCCCACAGTCAAAGCCGATCTTCAGGAGAAGGTGGGGAGACTATGGAGAACATTTACAGGCAACAAGCTCCAAGAGAAGCTCGGAGGAAGGGCTCTGCCCCGGCTGCCTCGAGGCTCCTCCTCACACGTGGGGCCTCCACACGCGTAACGCGCGCCTGACTGACCGCGTCCACGTCGGCAACGGGCGGCAGCTGAGGGACCGCATTCCTGGATGGCGTCCAGGGCAACTCTAGTGACTGGCTGCTGTTGAAAACAAGTTAATAACTGCCTGCGGAGAGGTCAGAGCCGCTTGACCTCTAAAAACTCCATAGCTGGGGATCTGCCTTCGGCTCAGGTCGTGATCTCGGGGTCCTGGGATCGAGTCCCGCATCGGGCTCCCTGCTCAGCGGAGAGCCTGCTTCTCCCTCTGCCTCTCTTCCCCCACTTGCACACACACTCTGTCTCTTTCAAATAAGTAATAAAATCTTAAATACCATATACACTCCACAGTGGATGGCAATGACCACCCCAAGAAGGGAACATGCGGAGCGGATTTACGCCTCCAGTGACCACAGACCATGAAGAAAAACCAATTCCACCCATGAGAGAAACTTCTTCGAGACGTCTACCAGCCATTCACAAGCTAGGCTACACACACGTCAGAACCTTCTGGATGGCTTTTGCGGGGAGAAAAAGCTGCTTGGCTTCCATTCCCAGAGACTGCTCTGGTGGGTCTGGGGAGAACCAGGAATCAGGATACTTTTCGGATAGTATGTTTGGATCCCAGTTTGGGAAGCTGGCCCGTAGGGCCTGAATGACAACGAGTATCCCGAGAGGCCCGGTTTGCTTTCGCACTCGCCGGCTCCTCACCTGACTTTTTGTATCCTCCAAAGGGCAGCTCCACGGGGCTGACGTTGTAGTTGTTGATGAAGCACATTCCGGCCTGCAGCTCGGCCGCCACTCTGTGTGCGCGCTGGATGTCCCTGTGAAACGCAACAGAACAAGCTGCTTATTCATAGCTTTGCTCCTGCTCTAACAGGAAAAGTTGGGCTACCAGTTCTAAAGGTCTCAAAGAATTGCCAAGTTCTCGTTTCTTCACTGTGTTTTAGAATCTTGTGGCATCCCTGCAAAAGAGAGAAGGACCTGAGCTTTATAGCCTCATCTGAAAGCATCTATAAGTCGCAGCAACAAGGGGGCCAAACACTTTGGGAGAAAAAGAGTCCTTTTAACAAACAGTGCTGGAACAGCTGGCGACCCACACGTCCACCAAGAGGAAGGTCAATCCCTTTCTATACTATACTGAGTTCATAAATATGAACTCAGATGGATCACAGACCTAAAATGTCAGAGAAAAAAAACATAAAACTCTTCAAAAAGACAAGTCCCCAGGACCCTGGGTTAGATAAAGCCTTCTGAGACATGATACCAAAAGTAACAGACAAAAAGAAAAGAAACAGGATGAGACTTGGTCAAAATTTATAATTTTTGTACTGCAAAGGAGACTGTCAAGAAAGTGAAAAAGACAACTCCTGAGAACACAAGTCAAAACTACACTGAGGGGGAGCCTGGGGGGCTCAGCCAGGTGAAGTATCTGCCTTTAGCTCAGGTAGTGATCCCGGGATCCTGGGATCGAGTCCTACATCAGGCTCCCTGCACAGCAGGGAGTCTGCTTCTCCCTCTCCCCCTGCTCATGCTCACTCTTAAATAAATCTTAAAACAAAAAAAAAAACTGAAAAAACTGAAACACCACTTCACACCCACCAGGATGGTGGAAACCAAAAAGGCGGAGAGAAGCATGGGATGCCCCGGATGTGGAGAAACTGGCCCCTCCCACGTCATTACTGTTGCCCCAAGAGGCCGCGCTGCCTCTTGGGGGAACAGTTGAGCACTGCTTCAAAGAGTCAAGCAGAGTCACCATATGATCCAGCAATTCCGCCCCAAGGTATGCAGCCCAGGCAGAAATGAAACATAACCACACAGAGACTCAGATACAAGTGTCAACAGAGACATGATGCAAAAGAGCTAAACAGTAGAAACAATCCAAATGTCCAGCAGGTGAATGAACAAGATGTATCCATACATAGTATTCTGGAAGTAATGACACCTGCTACAATATAAATGAACCCTGGAAACATTCTGAGTCAAAGAAGCCAGTCAAAAAAAAAAAAAAAAAGAACAGAAGAAAACATTTTTAATTATATGTTTTTTGGCCTATATTATATAGATCGGTGGGGTATAGAATCTACATTATGATCTAATCTCTATTTTTTGCATTTTGTTAACATAGTATTCAACCTATTTCTGACTCCAAGTTTGATAACCCATGCAAATATGTGTATCATAAACATGATTTGGATTAAAATAATGTAGACCAAAAAAAAGGTATCGTGTCATCAAATAATGAGATGAAAAGTGGAACATTTCATCAGTGATTATACTGACTTATGTCCATCAGTCCAAATACTCTGATACTTACAATTACTTGGGTAGCTAAAGTGATATATAAGTGGTTGAGTTAAATTGATTAATGTTAGCAATACAGGTCCTTTGTGAGAATTTTCATGTATTCCCTGCTACATATAACATAAAATTTGTGGACATGAGCATAAAATACTATGTGTACACTATAATATATATGAGGCATTATAAAAATGTGTTATTGTATTAATAAAATTTTAAATGAGACCAGAAATAAAAAAGCCAGTCACAAGAAGTCATGTACTGTATGATTTCATTTATACGAAACATTCACAACAAGCAAATCCGCAGCTGGAGTAGGTGGGTTAGTGGTGCCCAGGGCCTGGGGGCAGGGCACGGTGAGGAGTGAGTGACTGCTCGTATTCGTGGGATGCTGAAAATGTTCTAAAATTAGATTATGGTGACGGTTTGACAACCCTGTAAATACACTAAAAAACAGTGAATTGTACATTTTAAATGGGTAAATTATATGGTACAGATAATCCTACACAGCTGTTAAAAAAGGAGCGGTGTGCCGGAGTCACCCTCTGCGAGAACCTCTGCCCGGCCTGCGGCAGCAGAGAACAGACACTTAACCCAGCCAGTCCTCACCACGAAGAAAGCAGCTTCTGAGAGGGCAGGGCAGGACTCTGAGAGCTCCCGTAACGGTGGATCCCGCTGTCCAAGTCCATGGGCTGGACAACACCGAGAGGGACCCCTGACGTCACTGTGGCCTTGGGTTAATTGCAGTACGTTCAAGTAGGTTCATCAGTTACAACCAACGCACCCTCGGGACGGGGACGCTGATGATGGCGGGGGGTCGGGGGGGGTGGGGTGGGCAGGGTTTATGGGCAATCTCTGTGCCTCGCTTTCCACTTGATTTTGCACTGAACCTAAAATTACTCTAAAATATAAAGTCTACTCAAATATAAGAAACAAGCAAACAAAGAAACAACAGCTCCTCAATCTTTTCTTTCTTCAGGGTTCTTTTTTTTTTTTAAGATTTTTTAAATTGAAAGACAATGAGAGAGAGAGAGAACACAAGTAGGGGGCAGGGGGAGAGGGAGAAGCAGGTGTGGGACTTGATCCCAGGACCCGGGGATCATGACCTGAGCCAAAGGAGGACAGTTAACTGACTGAGCCACCCAGGTACCCCTACACTGTTTCATTCATCAGTTCCTCACCACAAAGCTATAAAAAAAAGTGAGCCAGCATAATTCTAAGTATAAAGCAGTATAAAATAATTCCAAAGTATAAAGCAGTCCCAGAGAACCACCCATAACTGCCAAAGACTAATCAAAGTTTGAATATGGTCAAGCCGCCTGCAATCATTTTCAAGGAAATTATACTCCCAAATCACTTTTTACTTGTATTATAGTGGTTGATCTTTATGTATAAGATACTAATCACAATTTTACTTATGAGAGTCACAACTGGAAACAAGAGACTAAACGAAAAAAGGCCCACATATTTTGCAAAGCATTCCAAATAGGAACTACCATAAAGTCGTGAAAAATATCACCTTTTTGGAGAATACTGCCCAGTGTTTATATGCTTATAGGTTTCTAAATTCCTTGACAGGTAGATTTTCAGTAGGCACCCAACCTGATGCTTTACATAGATCAGAATCTTAACCTTAGTTCAATGAATGAAATAGGACAGAATGTTCATCAACACTGTTTACAGGTCAATTTCAATGCAACAGTAGAGGGCTCTGGCCGGTCAGGGCAAACTACAAAACGCTTCTCTGGCACCTTTGGACCTCACCTAGAGCAGAAAATGCTGATGAAATGTCAACTCCAGAGAGGAAATGAGAGCAGTGGCCTCTCTGGGCAGATCCGGCCTACATCCCCTGTTCCTGCAAAGCTGTCTGAGGTGTCCTTCCCCACGTACCTGGTAAAGACCCCAGCTGCTAAGCCAAAAGTGGTATCATTGGCTCTTTCCAGGACCTCAGCTTCGGTGTCAAATGGTAAAATGGACATAACTGGTCCAAAGATCTCCTCTTTCACGCAGGTCATGTCATCTCTGCAGTTAGCTGCAAACATCGTAACAGAGCCAGACATCAGTGACGGATTACCGTGCTTGGCGCTTGAAAACGCCTTCTCTGCAGTAACGATGAAACACACAACCCTAAGAACGCCTGAGAACCCTGCTCAAAACACCAGCTGCAGCCCAGCCGCGAGGTCTGCAAATGACTCCTCACGGATCTACAAAGATGACAAGTCTGCATCAAGAGGTGGTAGGCCTTGATGTACAAAGTACAAAAAGCACTCTGGTCACCCGTATGTCACACTCTACTTTGGGGACATCTGCACTCTCTTAAAGATATAATAAATAACTCTCAGCCTGTGCTTCAGGATAGTTCATTATGTTCTAACTCTCTGAAAAGCGGTAATCCACATAGGACATTTAGGGAAACGATTGGCCAGAATATTAAATTATCCAAGAGTCCCAGGAAATACTTTATCACCTCCTGCGGGTTGGTAACACCGGGTGGCTCTGTACGCAGTGACTTCCCTGTCCCAGAGTCAGGGCTGACGCGGGCTTGCAGTAGCAGCTGCCGCGAGGGAGGAGGGCAGGTTCCCATTCGAGACAGAACATCTACTGTACTTTAGCCCCCAGATCTTAAGGGATCAAAAATTAACCCAGACTCTGTTGTGACCCCCACACTTTAATACAAATAAAAATGAACCGGGGGCTTATTAAAAAGCAGATCGCTGGGCCCCACTCCCTGCGAGTTATACTGAGGGCGGGAGGCAGGAATCGGCCCCTTTAACACGTTTTCCAAGTGGCACGGACGTCAGGGACCACAAACCAGGCTTTCAGAATGACGGGAATAAACCTTAGTTTGGTCAGCTCCCTGTTCTTTGCCCAGGTTCACGGCCTGTTTATGCATAACTTTTTTTCCTCATTGTAAAATATATAATCCCTGTGAAAAACGTGGCCTATTCAGCAATGCACCAAGTACAACAAAAATCAGCTCCAATCCCCAGCAACCAGAGAAACCCACTGTTAATGTCAGGATGCAAACTCCATTCCTTCTCTCTCCCATGCATACATTTATTTTTTAATACATCTGGGTTAATACCATACACACCACTGTTAAATCTCTATTTTTTATTTATATCTAAAAATACATTGTAAGCTTTTCCTATTCACTTAATAAGTACAAGCTAATCCATGGTATGGATGGTGGGCTCACAGCTTTGAAACCTCAGCGGATCTTTTTCTTTTTGTGAGGGCTTAAGGTTAAAATGCGCCAGACAATCAAGTGCTGGAAAGGGACACCGCTGTCACTTAGGGACAAAGACCTGCTCCATCTGTCTTCTAAACAAGGTGTAAGGAATGTAATTACACAACATGATTCGATCTGTATATAGTTTTCTAAAGCCTATGAAACTACTGATTTTTTTTTTTACTATTTTTTAACTCTGAAATTAACTAACATATAGTGTATTATTAGCTTCAGAGGCAGAGGTCAGTGATTGATCAGTCTTACAGAACACCCAGTGTTCATGCATCTTGTACCCACCTAATGCCCGTCACCCAGTTACCCCATTCCCCTACCCCTCTCCCTTCTAGCAACCCTCAGTTTGTTTCCTATGATTAAGTCTCTTATGGTTTGTTTCCCTCTGTGATTTCGTCTTATTTTTGCCCTCCCCTCCCCTATGTTCCTGTTTTCTTTTTTCTTTTTTAAGATCTTATTTATTTGACAGAGAGAGAGATCCCAAGTAGGCAGAGAGGAAGGAAGGAGGCTCCCTGCTGAGCAGAGAGGCCGATGCAGGGCTCAATCCCAGAACCCTGGGATCACGACCTGAGCAGAGGCTTTAACCCACTGAGCCACCCAGGCACCCTCCTGTTTTGTTTCTTAAATTCCACGTATGAGTGAGAATATATAATTGTCTTTCTCTGATTGACTTATTTCACTTAGCATAATACCCTCTAGTTCCCATCCACATCATTGCAAATGGCAAGATTTCATTTTTGATGGCTACATAGTATTCCATTGTATGTATATACATCTTGTCATCCATTCATTTGTCAATGGCCATCTCAGCTCTTTCTATAGTTTGGCTGTTGTGGACACTGCTGCTATGAACATTGGGGTACAGAGGCCCCTTCAGATCACTACATTTGTATCTTTGGGGTAGATACCTAGTAGTGCAGTTACTGGGTCATAGGGTAGCTCTACTTTCAACCACACTGAACAACCATACTGTTTTCCAGAGGGGCTGCACCAGCTTGCATTCCCACCAACAGCATAAGAGGGTTCCCCTTTCTCTGCATCCTCACCAACAGCTGTTGTTAATTTTAGCCATTCTGGGGGCACCTGAGTGGCTCAGTCATTAAGTGTCTGCCTTCAGCTCATGTCATGATCCCAGTGATCAAGCCCTAGATCAGGTTCTCTGCTCTGCGGGAAGCCTGCTTCTCCCTCTCCCACTTCCCTGCTTGTGTACTCACTCTCACTGCATCTCTCTGTAAAATAAATAAATAAAATCTTTTTAAAAAAGTTTTTTTTAAATCCATTCTGACTGCTTTGAGGTGATCTCTCACTGTGGTTTTGATTTGTATTTCCCGGATTCCAAGTGATGTGAACATTTTTTCCACATTGTGTGTTGGCCATTTGGATGCCTTCTTTGAAGAAATGTCTATTCTTGTCTTCTGCCCATTTCTTGATTATTTGTTCTTTGGGTGCTGAGTTTGATAAGTTCTTTATAGATTTTGGATATTAGCCCTTTATCTAATATATTGTTTGCAAATATCTTCTTCCATTCTGTCAGTTGTCTTTTGATTTTGTTGACTGTTTCCTTTGCTGTCCAAAAGCTTTTTATCTTGATGAAGTCCCAGTAGTTCATTTCGGCCTTTGTTTTCCTTGCCTTTGAAGATGTGTCTAGCAAGAAGTTGCTGCAGCTAAAGTCAAAGAGGTTGCTGCTGTGTTCTCCTCTAGGATTGTGACGGATTCCTGTCTCACACTGAAGTCTTTCATCCATTTTGAGTCTATTTTTGTGTGTGGTGTAAGCAAATGGTCCAGTTTCATTCTTCTGCATGTGGCTGACCAATTTCCCCAGCACCATTTGTTGAAGAGACTGTCTTTTGTCCAATGGACATTCTTTCCTGTTCTCTCAAAGATTAGTTGACCGTAGAGCTGAGGGTCTACTTCTGGGTTCTCATTCTACTTCACTGATCTATGTGTCTGGTTTTGCGCCAGTACCACACCATCTTAACGATTACAACTTTGTAACAGAGCCTGAACTTCGAGATGGTGATGCCACCAGTTTTGCTTTTCTTCTTCAACATTCCTTTGGCTATTCGGGGTCTTTTCTGGTTCCATACAAATGTTAGGATTATTTGTTCCATTTCTGTGGGAAAAAGTTGATGGTATTTGATAGGGATTGCCCAGAATGTGTAGCTTGCTCCAGGTATCATAGACATTTTAACAATGTTTGTTCTTCCAATCCATGAGGATGGAACATATTTTCATTTCTTTGTGTCTTCCTCAAATTCTTTCCTGAGTGTTGTATAGTTTTCTGAGTACAGATTCTTTGCCTCTTCAGGTAGGTTTATTCCTAGGTATCTTTCCGGTTTTGGTGCAACCATAAATGCGATCGACTCTGTAATTTCTCTTTCTTCTGTCTCATTGTTAGTGTATAGAAATGCAATTAATTTCTGTCCACTGGTTTTATACTCTGCCATTTTGCTGTATGAGTTCTAACAATTCTGGGGTGAAATCTTTTGGGTTTCCACAGAGAATATCACGCCATCTGCCAAGAGTGAGAGCTTGGCTTCTTCTCTGACGATATGGATGCCTTTCATTTGTGTCTAATTGCTGAGGCTAGGACTTCTAGTACCACGTTGAACAGCCATGAAACTACTTGATATTTTTATGGGGACACTAAGATATATTGTATATATGGATCTAAGATATACTGTAACATAATAGAGGAAAGCCAATAACAACATGACCTAGAGCAGTGGGCACCTCTGAGGTAGGGGGAGAAGTAAAAGGGTTGAGGACAGTAGGATGGCCACACACTTGTCTGTCCAAACCAGGAGATGTTTAAGATTGAAAGGACATGCTAGAAATTATTAAATTACAAAATTTTTAAAATATTGCCAGACTGTCTGACAAACTGGTTTTATTATACTGATGACATATTGTTCAAAGAAAAACATATTCTTCAGCAAGTTTCCTGAGAAATGAAATTCATTATTTTATCAAACATGACCTTCCTTTTTTTTTTTTTTTTTTTTAGCTCCTTGCTTCCGGAACAACACGTGTCGACCCAGTTAAGTCTCAGGTAAACTAATGCACGGTGCCGTCCAAGAGGAAGGAAACTAATCCACACTCCCATCCACATGGGAGGTAAGGAAGAACTTCTACTCCTTAAATCTGAGCAATGAGGTCGTGGTTTACCAACACTTGCTGTATACCGTATACATATTTTATAAATATCCTTTTCTGACACTTAATTCAAACCATTTGAAAGCGAACAGGAAGGGGACGTACTCAGTACACAAGGTCTCATGTAATATCCGTCCTTCAGTTTGGGATCTTCGGGTACGTGTACGTCTCCACCACACAGCACTTTAGCACCCTGCCGGAAAAGAAAAAAAGAATGCTTATTTTCTGCTTAATGTATAACCCTGGGGCACCTGGGTGGCTCAGTTGGTTAAAACATCTGCCTTCAACTCAGGACATGATCTCCGGGTCCTGGGTTCCAGCCCCAAATTGGGCTCCCTGCTCAGCAGGAAGTCTGCTTCTCCCTCTCCCTCTGCCCCTCCCCACCTGCTGCCTATGCTCTCTAATAAATAAAATCTTAAAAAAAAAAAAGTATAACCCTGAAATGCATCCCTGAAACGTTCAGTGTGTCCTGAGCAGGCGCCTAGTCACTCCACTGCAGGGACAAAACAGAACAGAGCCGAGGACACTGTGACATCACGAGCCAAGCGGGTATTAGCACAGGGAAAGTGCACCCAGCAAGGAACGTGGAATGATTCCCCTCCACCTTGCCCCAGCCCATCTCCACCTGTTTCGCACCTGCTCCTTTGCCAGCTTAACAAACCCGAGGACTCGCTGCAGGTGTGGGCGGTTGATGAGGGGACCCATCCTCGTATCTTCCAGAAGGGGATCTCCGATTTTTATCTTCTCGGTCCGTTTCACCACTTCCCTTGTAAATTCATCAAGAATCTCCTTTTGCACAAATACTCTTGTGCCATTACAACAAACCTGAAGGACAGACACAAATTTGTACGTGTGTAGGGAAGGAAAAAGGAAAAGAGGGAAGAATCCAACAGCTTTACTCTTAAAAGAGACAGTATACCTTTTTTAAAAGGTTAGTTCCAGCTCTAAAAATTATCCCCGTCCTGGACAGAATTACCCATGGAATTGTGGACATACCACCCTCTCAGCAAAGAAACCACCTGCCGTTCTGGAGGAAAGTTCTAGCTTTTTGTTTGTTTACATTTCCTTAAGGCCATTCATAGACCCACACGAGTTTTCCTACTGCCTCCTGTCAGAGGCTCGGTGGGGCTGTGTATTTTAAGAGGCAGAGGAGACAGGAGAGGAAGAACAGACCAAGAACGAAGGGCTTAAACCTAATGAAAACCTGAGGCATTTCACAGCGAACTTCTCTGTCTCTAAAATCACAAATCATTTATGACCATTTAGATCCTCCCGTAGAACGTGAGCACAAATACTGTTCAAATGTTATCAGAACTATAGATACAAAGTCCAAAAACAGAGCCAAGTACCCATGTTCACAGAATAATGAAGACGTATCAAAAGGTCACAGGAGATGCCATGAGTCGAATCTGCAATTATCTGAGGATCAAAATAAATGATGGCAGTAAATGGACTGTAATCCATAGAATGAAGGAAGAATCCATAGTCCGTAAGAGTAAAAATAAGTGAGTGGAAAAAATATGGAAGAAGGGAAAGTTCCTTCTCACAGACGAGAGTGAACTAATAAATGCAGAAAAACAGAACTGGGAAATCACCATTTGGGAACCCCCATAAAAGAAAATGTTTTCAGCAAAAATCATCCAAGGGAGTTATGACTAGTGGGGGAGAGCCCGGGGAGGCACAGAATCCTCTCGCACGGTCTGCTCTGTGACCCGTCTTCCCACAGAGGGAGACACAGTGACTTCCCAGAGAAGAAGCGCCTCAGCAGAGTCAACCAAACCACTAAGAGGGACACAACATGACTTCTGAGGTGCTTTTTGTCTCAAACCCATAACCCAAATCTTAGCAAAAGGAGACACCAGACAGACCCCAAATGAGGGACATTCTACAAAATAAATAGCTTCTATTCTTCAAAAATGTCAAGGTCCTGAAAAACAAAAACAATTGAACAGCTGACTGTTCGAGGATAAAGGAGGCTGTGGGGACGCAAGTAAATGCAACATTCCTTCCCAGATTCGATCCTGGACTAGAAAAAAGAAACTGTGATTTTGTTTTGTTTGTTTCTCCTAAAAGGACTAGTATCAAGCAAATGGCATTACGTGGGGACGCCTGGGTGGCTCAGTGGGTCAAGCATCTGCCTTCAGTTCAGGTCATGATCCCCGGGGCCTGGGATCCAGTCCCGCACTGGGCTCCCTGCTGGGCAGGAAGCCTGCTTCTCCCTCTGCCCCTCCCCCTGCTCGTGTTCCCTAATAAATACATAAAATCTTTTGTAAAAAATGACAATATGTAGACGGGGCTGCAGAGTGCCTTACTGTTCCTGAGGTCATTGATTGTACTAAATGCACCGTGCTTACGAAAGAGAATGCACTTGTTTCTAGAAAATACACACAGGAATGTAAAAGTTACAGATCTTAAGTCCGCAGCTTTCAAACACTTCAGAAAAAAAAAATAAATGCATACCCAGGTATAGAAAGAGAAACAGAATGACAAAGGAAACGAGATAAAATGTTCACATCCGAGAAAGGCGCTCAAGGGTACACGGCGTCCTTCGCCCTCTCTGTGCAACACTTCTGTGAGTCTGAAATTATTTCAGCACAAAACGCTTTAAAACGTGCTGTTCGACAAAGGGGGGAGATGCCTCTGAAACCTCTGCCCGGGACAGGTGCATACCTCGCCCTGCGTGAGGAAGTTGGCCATCAGCGCCCCCTTCACGGCGTTCTCCATGTCACAATCCGAGAAGATGATCAGGGGCGATTTGCCTCCCAGTTCCAAGGTAACGGGTTTGACTCCCTTAGCTGCCGTCTCCATGATCTGACAGACAAGCACACACACACGCGGGAGGGTCACACGGACACCCCGCACCCGGCGTCAGCCAGACCCTCAGCCTCCAGGCCTCGGACTGCGCACCACCTGCAGCCTTGCTCCCGTCAGGGACTCGGCCCTTGGCCTACGCAGCCTCTTCCAGAACCCTGAGGAGGGTCCGCAGGACGGCACCCGGCATCCCGGAGGGCGCGCCTTTTCAAAATGCCGTTCATTCGCGTGTCCCAGGCGGAAACTCTCACGACTATGGCTGCGCTCGAGGCGGACAGCTAAGGTCAAAACGATACATCAGAAATAAACCGCTTTAAAAAAATAAATAAATAAAAATAAAAATAAAAAAATTTAAAAAAAGAAACCGCTTTGGTGAGGGCTGTGCCGTGTGGAAGCCTGATGATTCATGGACCCGTACCCCTGGGGCAAATAAGACATTATATGTTAGTAAAAATAATTTTTATAAAAGAAATAAGAGATAAGCTGAGCGAGTGCCCGTCCTTCTGCGGAGGTTGCTGCAGAGGCCCTAAGACACCAGGGATCAAGTGGCAGCCCAGACCCCGCGCTCTGAGGCACGGGCAGGCGCTGACGGCTCGCATCCGCTCGGGCCGGCCGCCAGCCCCGCTTTCTCCTCATCCCGCCGCACTCCGAGCCGGCGCCGCACGCTGACAGCGCACTTCCGCTCTCGCTCTCCGCCCCGCCCCGCCCCCCACGGCCTCCCTCCCAGGATCCCAAGCGAGGCCCCCCACGCGGACTCCGGGCAGGCCCGCCGCCGCCGTCTGTGGGACCCGATGCCGGTTTGATCTTCACCTTCGAGCCGGTGGGCACACTCCCAGTGAAGGAGACCTTGGCCACGTCGGGGTGCTGACACAGATACTGGCCCGTGGCCGCCCCTCCCTGCACGACGTTGAAGAGCCCCGGGGGCACGCCGGCCTCCGTGTAGATCTCGGCCAGCAGCAGCACGGACGCCGGCGTGAAGGGAGACGGCTTGAAGACCATGGCGTTACCTGCGAGAACCCAAGATGCGAGAACACGAGACTTCTTGAGGCCAGTGATCCTCTGAGCACAGGACAGGACAGGAGAACAAGACAAAGAGAATTCCAAGTGTTTCCTGTCCCCCCCCCCCAGCCCCCCATCAA
Source organism: Neogale vison (assembly GCF_020171115.1). Taxonomy (NCBI): domain Eukaryota; kingdom Metazoa; phylum Chordata; class Mammalia; order Carnivora; family Mustelidae; genus Neogale; species Neogale vison. The sequence continues at coordinate 9,232,295 of NC_058100.1, forward strand.
CTCCTAGACCCGCACGGGTAGGAGTAAGTAAACCCAGCTTGTTCCTCCCACGTTGGCTCCTCGCCACGGGCAGATCCCAGGCCAGCACGCGTCCAGGCTCAACCAGGAACACCCGACACTCGCATTTCCAGGCCTTTCCACATCTATTATCTCATTTAATGCAGGCCATAGCAGCAGGAGCGCTGTGCTCACTCCCATTTTACAGAAGTTGAAATGGAAGACCCGAAAGGTGAATTCTGATGAGTCTCCAAAGCTAGTGACTTAGCTCTATTCCTCCTGTCCCAGCTCCCTAGGCCTCGCACGGGAACTTGCAGAGAGCAGAAGGGCACAAAGCATGACAGGAGGAAAGCTGCATTTCCACACAGCGTCCCAGCTCTAGTGCTTTCCTTAACGTCAGGATTTTTTTTTCCTGAGATACAATAAATCATCTTTTCCCACTGATTCCTCTTTAAATAGTAGGAGAACACTTTTTCGGTCAGCCAGCTGAAGTTTCTCTAACGGAAACCTTGTTTATGATTTGTCTTATGAAGGAGGAAGTTTACCTTCTGCTTCTTAAGTGAAGCCAAACTCCCGAATGTGACTCCCTCCACAGAAATTCATCCCACAATTCTTGTGCAGAAAGGAAGAGAACTTAAAAGGAGCACCAATCTACATCAATTTGACAGTAAAAAATAAGACCTCCCAGACCAAAATTAATGGTCTTCTTTTCCATAACAAAAATAAATTCGATAAAGAAAAGTGGGAATAGGGCTCCTCGGCAGCTTAATCAGTGAAGCCTCTGCCTTCGGCTCAGGTCATGATCCCAGGGTCCTGGGATCGAGCCCCACATCCAGCTCCCTGCTTAGCGGGGAGCCTGCTTCTTCCTCTCCCTCTGCCCCTCTCCCTGCTTGCACTCTCTCCCTCTCAAATAAATAAATAAAATCTTAAAAAGAAATAAAGTAAGAGCAGGAATAATATAGACGCAATCCGTGTGCATAAGCCACACTGCCGGGTCCCAGAGCAACACGGCAGGAAGGGACACACGTCCTCTGAGGCCTCAGGTGCCCCAAGGCAGGCAGCCCTTCTGACGTGCAGTGTGAGTGTGTGAAGGAGTGTGTGTATGCATGTGTATGTGCACACGGGCACGCATGCACAAAGAGGTGAGAGGTAGAATAAAGGGCCAGAATGATGGCTCCCACATGACGAACCCTTCTTTCTTACCACAGGCTAAGGCAGGCGCAGACTTCCAGCAGGCGATCTGGAAGGGGTAATTCCAGGCACCGATTCCCACACAGACACCAAGCGGTTCTCTTCTGGTATAACCGAAGGAGCCGCCTGGGAGCTGGATATGTTCGCCTAAGAGGGAAGCAGGAGTCACAGAGAACACAGGACTGCTTTTCCGGACACGCCGCCAACACTGGGTGCCACACTCGGCAGCCTCCCGCTGTCCCCGGCCTCCCGCTATCTCCAGCTTCCCGCCGTCCCCAGCCTCCCCACTGTCCCCAGCCTCCCACTGTCCCCGGCACACGGGCGCTCCCCGACTCCACTCTAAGGCTCACTCTGGACTTGTGTGCGCACCTCCGCACATTCTCTCCAAGAAAGACTCCAACACGTCCCTCAAAGCCACGTTTACTCGACTTAATGTAAGTCTCTAAAACCTTAGAGGATCTAGCAGGTAAGAACCTGAAGGCAACGAGATGGGGACTGGCGGACCCGCACCCCAGACTCTGGCTCCCACAGCCCTGCGGGGTGCCGGCGACCATCCAACACCAGCTACAGCAAACCTCACAGAGTCAAAAACAAAACGAAACGAAACCTTTTCTGCTCATTAGGCAGAACTAGTAAACATGATGATGCTTACTGACTCCTGCAAGAACTGTTTTTTTTAACCACTTGGCTCAGGAGCCGTGCGGAGTGCATTACGTGTATTTTCTCACTGAACCTCATGACCACCCACGAAGACAATTTCAACAAGGAAAGATGAAGTCATTCTCAGGGTCACCCACGCGGAGAGTGACAAGCCCAGGACTGTTAGCCCAGGGCTGTCTTCATCCCCACATCTGTCCCCACATCTCTCTCCCGGGTCACCAGGGTCTGCTCTCCCACCCGCCCGCCCGCGGTTCCCAGGGCCAGGCGAGGGCTCACCGGCCATGGAGCCCGCCAAGCCAGCGTAGTACTCCAGGCACTGCCACGAAGTGTCGATGTCCCAGCGGGCCTCGAAGATGGACTTGCCATTGTTGATGGTCTCCACCGTGGCGATCTCATCCTTCCGTTCCTTTGGGTAAAACCGAAGATTAGATTTAAAACACATATAGGGACGCCCGCATGGCTCAGTGGGTTAAAGCCTCTGCCTTCGGCTCAGGTCATGATCCCGGGGTTCTAGGATCGAGCCCCGCATCGGGCTTTCTGCTCAGCGGGGAGCCTGCTTCCCCCCATCTCTCTGCCTGCCTCTCTGCCTACCTGTGATCTCTGTCTGTCAAATAAATAAATAAAATCTTTAAAAAAGAAAAAAAGAAAAAAAAAGACACATATATTACCGGACATCTCCCCATATTCAATAGTCAGAATATACTGCACAATTTTTAAAAATAGGAACCGCTTGCATTTTAAATGAAAGGAGCGGCGCTGTTACATTTGGGAGAGAGAAAAAGCTCACTGCGAACAGCAGCCCTATCCTCCCCTCAAGTTAATCATAACAAATTTGAGACCCATAATGGAACAGTTTGATGGGGTGTCTGGGTAGCTCAGTTGGTGAAGCCTCTGCCTTCGGCTCTGGTTGTGATCCCAGGGTCCTGGCATGGAGCCCCGCGTCGGGCTCCCTGCTCTGCTGGGAGTCTGCTTCCCCCTTGCCCCCTGCCCCTCCCCCCTGCTCGTGTGCTCCTAACTCACTCTTTCTTTCAAATAAATAAAATCTTAAGGAAAAAAAAATGCTAAAGAAATTCCTTCAATCAGAAAAAATATGACACCAGATGGAAATCAAAGCCTACACAAAGGAATTGGGAGCACGAGAGGGAGAATCGGGACTTGATCCCAGGACCCTGGGATCATGCCCTGAGCCAAAGGCAGACGCTTCATCTACTGAGCCACCCAGGGGCCCAAAGGGCTAATTCTTAAGAGGACAAAACCCTAAATGCTTACACACTAGGAAAACTAAAAAACAAACTAAAATAATAAATTATCTGCTTGAGTTACCACTTTTGGTCTATTAAAAATAATTTTTTAATGACAGAAGAAAATACTTCGTTGAGAGGAAATTCTCCATGAACCCTGTCACCAGGCCTTCTGAGCAGAGGACGCTGGAAAGTGGAGACACAAAGGCCTTGGAAGGCAGACACAGTGTCTTCCTAAGGACAGACGTGCCCAGAAGGAAGTGCAGAGGCACAGCTCACTGCTTCCCATTTCTGGAGACACCTGCTTACTTCCCAGGGTAGTAAAGCTGGTAACACCTTCCCCCTGAACCCCGGAGGAGATGTGCTTAGTGAGTCACTGCTCTCGCTCCAGGGGAGGGAGTGTGGGAGCAGCTCCTGTCTAAACGGAGTCTCGGAACTTGAGGGTTCCCCTCCTGGGGTGCAACTCTGCAAGCAACAGGGTAACCTGTGGTTCTCACTGCATCTCCCCTCGAGGACTGGAGCTCAGAAAACTAGGGCTAATATACCCCTCTCGCTGCTGCACTTTGCTGTGAGTGACAAACTGTACCCTTCTCAGGGCACCTGGGTGGCTCCGTCGGTGAGGCGTCTGCCCCCAGCTCAGGTCATGGTCTCAGGGTCCTGGGATCCAGCCCCATGTTGGACTCCTGGCTCGGTGAGGAGCCTCCTTCTCCCTTGGCCCCTCCCCTCTGCTTATGCACTCTCTCACTCTCAAATAAATAAATAAAATCCTAAAAAAAAAAATTTATCAAATCCAGCAACTCATGTCTCCTGTCACTATATACATATATATATTTATGTGTGTGTGTGTGTGTATACACACATATATATATTTGCAAATATGGTAATTATCAGACATGTCAGAGTTTCTGACTTAACACACTTATGAGAACAAAAACTCACCAGAGTTCTACCAGTCAGAGGTAGCCACGATTCATATTTTGGTGTACATGCTTCTGAGACTTCTAATTGTTTGTAATGAGCATCTCTAGTCCTTCTGTTTTTTAAGACTGTAAAAAGGTGGGGCACCTGGATGGCTCAGTGGTTAAGCTTCTGCCTTCAGTTCATGTCATGGTCTCAGGGTCCTGGGATCGAGTCCCACATCGGGGACCGTTTAGGAGGGAGCCTGCTTCCCCCTCTCCTTCCGCTGCTCCCTCTGCTTGTGCTCTGTCTCCTTATCTCACTCTCTGTCAAATAAATAAATTCTTTAAAAAAAAGACTAAAAAGTTTAGGGGCTCAAGTGGTGGAGCATGCAATTCTTGATCTCAGGGTCATGAGTTCGAACCCCACGTTGGGTGTAGAGATTACTCAAAATAAATAAATAAAAATTTTGTAAAAAGACTGTAGGAAGTTTTAACTTTGTCTTGATTTTATTTTTTCAAAAGATTTTATTAGAAAGATATCACAAGTAGGCAGAGAGGCAGGCAGAGAGAGGAGAGAAGGAAGTAGGCTCCCTGCTGAGCAGAGAGCCTGATGTGGGGCTCAATCCCAGGACCCTGAGATCATGACCCGAGCCGAAGGCAGAGGCTTTAACTCACTGAGCCACCAGGCGTCCCAACTCTGTCACTATTTTAGAGAGAGAGAGAGAGCATGTGAGCAGGAGGGAGGACAGAGGTGGGGCAGAGGGGGAGAGAGGCTCTCAAGCAGATCCCCCCACTGAGCACGGAGCCTGACACAGAGCTCCATCCACAATCCCCAGAACACGACCTGAGCTGAAATCGAGAGTCAGCCGCTTAACTGACTAAGCCACCCAGGTTCACCCTAACTTTGTTTTTTAAGAAGGAAACATCTATAAATTTACAAAATCTTCCCAGGCAATTACGGTAGAATATGTACCTGAAAAAAGAGTGGTAGAGTCATCAGAGGAAAAAGGAAACTGGAAACAAATACAAAGAGTTAAAAAGGAGACAAGCTGCAAAGGACACATTAGAACAAAGATAGAGAAAACAACCTGCCAAAGGAGAGGTCAGAGAGAGCCAAGATCCAGACAGCAACTACTTAAAGAAATCATGTCCCATATACCCAGGTGAGCACACGGAAATGTTCTGCAGTTCTGCAAAAAAGGCATCACCTAGGGGCACCTGAGTGGCTCAGCGGGGTTAAAGCCTCTGCCTTCAGCTCAGGTCATGATCCCAGGGTCCTGGGATGGAGCCCCGCATGAGGCTCTCTGCTCAGCGGGGAGTCTGCTTCCTCCTCTCTCTCTCTCCCTGCCTCTCTGCCTACTTGCGATCTCTGTCAAATAAATAAATAAAATCTTAAAAAAAAAAAAAAAGTATCACCTAACACAGCATCAAAGTCTAATGGCAGATGAGCACAGAGAACCCTCAGAGCAACTCCAAGGGGACATTTCTGAAAGAGAAAGAAAGTGAAACATACCCTTATTATCCTGGCAGCCTCCAAAAGAATTCGACAGCGCTCCATGCCGGATTTCTGCCTCCATATTTTAAAGGCAGCTTTTGCATCTGCGACAGCCAAATTTACTTCCTTCTCTCCCGAGCACGTGAAAGTGGCTATCACTCGGCCTGTAACAGGAAATACAGTGTTATCTCAAGTTTATCTCGAGTTTAAAGTTATCTCAAGTTATCTCAAGTTTAAAGGAAGTACTATGTATCCACAGCGCCTTGTAGCGACCCCCTTCCTGTTTTTTAACTATGGCCTGACTTCATGACCACCCCAATGCCTGAGGTTCTTCACTCTGTTCTGAGGCAACGGAACCCTTTAAGAATCTAATAAAAGCTGCAGACTTCTCTCTAGAAAAACGTATGTCAGCACATCAGAGAATTACAGAGAGCGTGTCCCTTGCCCCTAAGCACAGCATGAACTTCAGGTTACGAACCCTATCTTATGTCCTCCTCTATCTCACAGCTGAGCTGGGTTTTGCAACCCTCCTTAACAATGTTTGAGAATCTCAGGGGTCTTGCGAAATTGAAGTTCAAAGTCCTCAGTCTCCTGGGTTCTGAACTCTGATTTTATTTTTTTTAAAGATTTTATTTATTTATTTGACAAAGATAGATCACAAGTAGGCAGAGAGGGAGGCAGAGAGAGGGGAGGAGAAGCAGGATCCCCGCTGAGCAGAGAGCCCCGAGGCAGGGCTGGATGCCTGAACCCTGAGATCATGACCTGAGCTACCAGGTGCCCCTGAACTCTGATTTTATATTCCGCTCTGTATTCTACATAAATCAAATCATAGTGCTGACACCTCATGAATATGATTAATAAACATCAGGAAAACTTATCCCTAAACACAAGAAAAAATTTTTCTCAAACGGAAAAAAATCCGGTTTCTCCTTTTCTTACTCCAACCATATTCCCTATATCCCGGTGCAAAATATGAACCTCACATATCAAGGCTTGTGACTGACTCCACCAACAAGAATTCTTTAAGTACCCCAAATCGGCAGTTCCTTTTCCCTCCACCAAAAACTCCAGGGACTCTGCGTTTTCCAGAAAGATTTCACAAGCCTGCAATTTCTGCTACAAATTTGAATTACCAGTCGGTAAGGGCAGTGGCTAAGGATGGTAATTAAAATAAAGAGCATTTTTTCTCTCTCCTGTAGGCCTATGGGGATGGGGGTGGAGAGGCTGTTTCCTCCAGCAAAGTCCCCGGATCCCTGGGGCTCCTTCCTGCTCTAAGGTTACTAGTGCTGTGTGGTTCACTGGGATTGATCAATTCTAAATTCTGCAGTTCTTTGCAATCCAGTTTTGTCCCTCTGGCTACAGGCCATTCTGGTTTGCACAAAACATTTACATTTTTCTCCCCACAAATATTCCATAAAGCTCAGCAAAACAAACACAAACCAAAACTAAAACCTCTTCCTCACTGGCTGTGTGATCTTCAGAATTCTCAGAGCAAACCCAGGGCCCAGCAGTGTTTGGCAACTTCCAGCACTGGATAAAAGGTGGCCTTTTTACCCCTTCCCCAATTCTGATTCATGCACAGAAATAGTTTAAGGCTAGGAGATGGCGACAAAGTCCTCATTCATGCTCATTAGAGTCATCTGCGCACGCCTTTCCATTGTCCACACTCATGTTTCCACCTGCGTCCTTCTGGAAATCCTAATTCTCTTATGTGCGCAAAGTTGAATACACTTTAATAGCGAACAGGGGCACAACCTCATGCACCCTGGCTTTGTAGACTCTTCTCAAGCCGCTGTAGCATTACCCACGACCCCTCCGCCCCCAGACGCAACTCACCAGCTGTCCCAGTTTCCTAGACTCCCCTCCCGTCCCCGTCCAGATGCATTCGTGTTTGCACGGAGCCCTCAGCTGCCTGCACACGTAACTCTGTTCTCCACTCACGTATGCCCAGCAAACGTTTGCCCAACGCACTAAATGAAGGTTCAGGGCAGAATACTTCCAAGAGTGGGGCGGGGAAGCGCCACCCCGCGCCCAGGCCCCGCCGCCGCCCCCTGCACGGCCGCAGCCCCCGCCACCCGCCGCGCAGGGCCCGCCGCCCCCTCTCCGCCCCGTTACCGGTTGCGGGCTCGAACGCCTTCTCGGTGCCCGAGGCGTCCGCCGGCTCCACGCGGGCCCCGCCGCGGTAATTGAGCGGCTGCGACACAACGAAAGTGCCGGTGCTCATGGCCGCAACAGGAACAGGCCGAAGGGTGCGGAGAAGCGGAACGAGAGCTGCCGAGCGGGCTCGGAGAAACATGGGGGACGCGCGCGGCAGAGGAGCAGAGGTTTGGGGCTGCGGGGAGGGGCGGGGCCTGCGGGGAGGGGCGGGGCCTGCGGGGAGGGGCGGGGCCTGCGGGAGAAGAGAGGCGGGCGGGGAGTGGGGGGGGCGGGTAGCGAGGGGCGGGGCCGCGGAGAGACCCGGCGAGGGGCGGGGCCCTGGAGGACGCGGTAAGGGGCGGGGCTCGGGGAGGGGCGGGGCCGCGGAGAGACCGGCTGGCAGAGGGAGCGGCCCTCAGGGGAGGGCCGCTGGACGGGGGCGGGGCCGCGGGGCGGGGCGGGGCGGGGCCGCGGGGAGGTGAGGCAGGGAGAATGGATGCGGGTCACCCCGGGGCTACCCCAGCTCAAGGGCCTCCAGGTGATCAGGTAGGATCTGGGAGACTTGGTGGCAGTCTAGGCTCCTAGATGGTCCGGGTCAGTCCCTCGCTTAGACAGAAGGATGGGGCTACCCACCAGGGTCATGCACACACACACACACACACACACACAGAAAACGAGAACCACGTGAGGAGATGCACAGGTGAATAAGCTTGATGGTGGTGATTATTTCACAGTGTATACCTCTATCAAAACACCAGGTCGTACACCCTAAATACATACATTTTTGTCAATTATACCTTAATAAAGATAAGAAGTGGGAAAAAAGTTCTGAGAGAACCCGGACAATGTTAAGTCCTTGACTGTAGCACTGTTTGTATCTGCTCTCCTCATCGGAAGCTTCTGTTTCCAATGATGATGGAGTAACAGTGACCAGATTTATCTTCTTGTCTCAAACAACGAGAAAACTGGGCTAAACATAGGAAACAATAATTTACAGATACAGGACAACAGGTAACATCGGATAGTGGTCCTCAGGGAGCCCTTCAACTTTGCCAGCTGTCTGCCGAGAAAGAGCGTTCAGGTCACAGGGCAGGGAGAAGGAACCCAAGTAGAGCCCGGCTGTCTTCCCAAACAAGGAGACAGAATTTCCAGTTTGAGAATGTGAAGGGGGCTAAAAAAGGAAGGAGCTATACAAAAAGCTTTGGAGATCAGCAGACTGCCCTTGGTTTGAGGGCTGAGTACTGATCTGTAGTACTGGGGAGGAGACAACTCAAGGCCAAGGGGAACACCTGCCAGAAAGGAATAAACAGGAATATCCCTTGAGCTCATATGGGACTGGGAACTGTTCCCACCAGCCAGAATAGAAAGACCTTATAAATAGAAGGCATTGTGTAGGGTCCTCAGAAGGATATTTTCTCAACAGTGGGGTCACATTAGCCCTAGGCTAGTGGCTGCTTTGGGTCTGCTGTAACAACGCTTATCCACCAGGCTCAGAAGGATCTAATCAATTCCAAGTAACTCATCTGTGCCCCAGAACAAAAGCCCCAAATATTTAAAGAATACGACAATGTCTAGCACCTAAAAAAAGTGTAATCCAGAATGTCCAGAGCCACCAAAAATTATCATCCATGCAAACAACCAGGAGAGAAATCAATCAAAAGAAAGACCCACACAGATGACAGAGTTAACACACAAGGATGTCAAAAGTTATTATAAAAGCACTCAATATGGTTATGAAGGTAGAGGGGGAGAAATAAACATGATGAAGAGGGAAAGATATATAGAAGACCCGCATCAAACTTCTGGAGAGGAAAGACGTAATATCTGATATTTAAAAGCATACCAAATGGGATTATGCAGAGGAAAAGAGGAACGGGTTTGAAGACATAGCAGTAGACATTCTCCAAAGTGAAACACAAGGAGAAAAAAAGACTGGAAAACACAATAAACAGAGCATTTCTGGGCTGTGGGGCACTATCTAGTGACCTAACATTCATGTAACTGGAATTTCAGAAGTGGGGGCATTGAGAGGTGAAAATAAAAATGTTCGAAGAAATAATGGTCAACATTTTTCCAATTTTCATGAAAACTATAAGTTTAGCAATCCGAGAAGTCTGATGTACTTCAAGCAGAAGAAACATTAGCTACAGCCAAGCACGTCCTGTTTGAAATACTAGAAACCTGTGGTGAATAGAAATCCTCAAACAGATGCAAAGGAGTGTGCCTTCTGGAGAACTATGTGACTTTCACAGCCTGATGTCTGCAAGTTTGGGAGCACAAGATTTGTTTTATTTTAACAAACACTTTTTTTTTTTTTTTCCAGCCAGGCTTCCGGTGGTTTCTTCGGGAACACTTTCCAAAAACATACAAGGCATTTACTATGTTTGCTTCTATCTAGTCCATGTGTCGGGAGCCTTTTCTAGACAGAGTCCGTAAGCTGCTTCATGACTGGCTTCCTTGCTCCTAGGCTCCTCTTCCCCAGTTGATCAGCACCTGCCGTGGAACCGCCCGAAACAACCAGGCAAGACTGGGATGAGATCTTTGTTGGCCTGAGATGTCTTCGTGAGAGGCCCCGGAGACAAGACAGACAAGTCTTGTCTCTTGCTATTTATGCTCTTGAAGCAGTTGGCCCTTCAATATCTCCAGGGTCCCCAGTTCTGGACTCTTCGTTCCCTTCTTCTGCTTCAAAACCAGCAGCCTGACCTGAGCTCCTTTCTTGCTAGTAATACCTAGCTAAGAACAGCAGGAGGCAGCCACCTCATACCTTCTGGCTCATTCCAAACACCTACTCTAGATGTACCACCCACAGTAGGAACTGGATTTGCCTATCAAGTCCCCACAAAAACGGTTCTACCAACGTTTTACCAACCACGGATACTCCAGCTTTCCAGCTGGTAATATCACTTCCTAACCTTCTGCTAGGCATCTACTAAACCAATGCCTGTGTTTTCCGTGTGTATCTTATTTTTTGAAGATTTATTTATTTTAGGGGAACCTGGGTGGCTCAGTAGATTAAGCGTCTGCCTTCAGCTCAGGTCGTGATCCCAGAGTCCTGGGATCGAGTCCCACATTGGGATCCTTGCTCAGCAGGGAGTCTGCTTCTCCTCTGCCTGCCACTCCCTCTGCTTATACTCCTCTCTCTGATAAATAAATAAGTAAATCTTTTAAAATAAATTTATTATTTTAGAGAGAGAGAGAGCATGAGAGCCTGGGCAGGTGGAAAGGAAAAAGGGAGAGGGAGAATCCTTGAGCAGACTCCCCGCTGAGCACCCCAAAGCAGGTCTTGATCCCAGTGATGTGGGAAACAAAGACAGATGAAAAATTACTAAATTTCCTTACTACCTATAGCCCATTGACAAGTCCTTGAAACAGGCAATGTGACATTCCTCTAGGGACTCAACTGCCTCGATGGTGACACTTTGCTAAGGGCAAAAGGCCGTCTTAGCTTTGACCACCCCTCACCCCAGTAGATTACCCCGGTAATCTACTTTAACACACAAAAATTCCTTTGGAAATTTCCTTTATCTCTACCCCCCCAAGATAAGTGTTGGCAATCATCCCCCAAGCATGTGGTCCACCGATATACATCTGAAGGGTCTCGTGATGAAGGTTTTATTAGACGGTAATAAATAACCTTTTCCCAACAACAGCTAGCCTCCTCGAGGTCTTGGAAACCTTGCTTCCAAAATTCTTTAGAGACTTACATTATCCCTAACCCCTTCCCAACTTGAAAGTATATAATGAGCCACTTCTCATGACCCCATTGCTGCTCTTTCTGCCCACGGGTCCTGTCCCCATGCTTTAATAAAGTCACCTCTTTGTACCAAAGATGTCTCAAGAGTTCTTTCTTGCCATCCACTTCAAACCTCAACATTCTTTCCTACATCACCAGGACCCTGAAATCATGACCTGAACTGAAACCAAGAGCTGACTGCTTAAACAACTGAGCCATCCAGGCATACTTTAGGTGTTTTTTTTGTTTTTGTTTTTGTTTTTGTTTTAAGATTTTATTTATTTATTTGAGAGAGAGAGAGCTGAGAGAGAGATCACAAGCAGGAGGTAGGGGTAGAGGAAGAAGCAGACTTCCCACCAAGCAGAGAGCCCAGTGTGATGCAAGGCTCCATCCCAGGACCCTGGGATCACGACCTGAGCTGAAGGCAGATGCTCAACTGACTGAGCCCCCCAGGCACCCTAGGTGTTTTTTTAAAATAGCATTCCACTTCAAGGTACCCATTTCTGTATTAGGGTATGTTAAACTAGTTTATCAAACAAATGCAAAATGCAATAACTTGAAAACAGTAGAAATTTATTTACAACCTGCCTAACAGTCCAGGGACATCGAGGTTAGAATGTGCAAGAGCTGTGCGGCCAGGATGGGGAGGAGGGAGCTCTGCTGCCCAGAATTACTGAAGGACCCAGGATGCCATCACCAACACATGGCTTCCAAGGATGTTCCCCATGTGACCCTGGCAGTCATCTGGAAAAGAAAAAGAGCGAGAAGCTGGAGTGGGGCCGCATCACAGTGTCTCGTATCACTTCTCTTCCCGTCCCAGTGGGGAGAAGTTAGTTGCATGGCCATAGCCAAGTGCAACTCACAGTTCGTTAACTAGTTAGTTAGCAGAGTATGCATTTGGGGAGTAGCTGGCCATCTCCACCACAGAGCTTCTGTTAGGTGGGGTTTCCCGGAGAAACAGAGCCAATAGGATACATTATAGAGACAGAGTGAGAGGGAGAGATGGAGAGAGAGGTTAAGGAATTGGCTTACATGGTTCTGGGGACTGGCAAGTCTCAAGTCCGTAAGTAAGTAAGAATTGACGTGCAGTCCCGAGTCCAAATTCTGCAGGGCAGCAAGCTGGAAACTCAGACAGAGTTTCGACGTTGTGCTCTTGAGGAAAATTCCTCCTGATTTGGGAAACTTCAGTCCACTTTTAAGGCCTTCACCTGCTTGGATGAGGTTCCATTCCCATATTAGGGAAGATCTTTGGCTTTACTCAAAGTCTACTGATCATAAATGTTTATCACATCTAAAAAGTACCTGCACGGCAACTTCTAGAATGGTGTTTGGCCCAACACCTGGGCATTGCAGCCTAGCCAAGCGGACACATGATTTACCCTATCGCAGGGCACCTAGGTGGCTCAGTCATTTAAGCATCTGCCTTTGGCTCAGGTCATGATCCCAGAGTCCTTGGATGGAGTCAGGCATCGGGCTCTCTGCTTGGCCAGGAGTCTGCTTCTCCCTCCACCCCTCCCCACTTCTTGCAATCTTTCTCTCCCTCTCTCTCTCAAATAAATAAATAAAAACATAAAATCTTAAAAAAATACACCATTACAGATACCCACGTGTGAGCAGTGGTTATTTTGGAACATGTATTATCAGACATATTTATGTAATTATATTATGTAATTGTGTAATTTATATTTCCGTCATGAAGAAGTCAGGCATTTAGTTAAAGTGGCATTCTGTGGTAAAACTGAGGATGTAGCAAGGTCTCAAGGAAGAACAGGGGCGGCCGAGGACCCGGCAGAGAGAATTGCGCAAGAGAGGGAAGGTGACAGGGAGGAGGAAGGGCGGGGCTGGACGGAGACGTGCAACAAGAGGAAAGATGCCGAGGCGACCAGAGAGGTGAGGGGGACCCTCCTGGGTCCACTGCTCTCTTTTCCTCCTATTTTTCTTTAAAGATTTCTTTATTTGAGAGAAAGAGAAAGAGCGAGGGCGTGCATGCATGCACAAGTGGGGGAGGGGCAGAGAGAGCGGGAGAAGGGGAGAGAGCATCTCAAGCAGACTCCCCACTGAGTGCAGAGCCCGATTTTGGGGGGTGGGGAGCTCTACCCTGGGCTGGACACTGAGATCACGACCTGAGCCTAAATCAAAAGCTGGATGTTTAACTGACTGAGCCACCCAGGTGCCCCTTTCTCTCCTATTTTTAAGGTTGGTTGCCATGTTGAGGGAGGAACAAACCTTTTTTTATTCTTTTCATTGTGTTTTGTTTTGTTTTGTTTTTCGTGGAAATGTCTTAGAAGCAGGAGTGACAGGAGGAGGGTCTAGGAATGGAAAATGTTAACACACCTGCCATGCATCTGTGAGGTCTGTATCTTAGGACCAACCATAGGGACCCTCCCATTGGCCCCATCACACCCCTGCTAGAATCCTCTGGGGGTGTGTGGTCCATTCTCCCCGCCGGCCTCTCCAAGCACAGCGGACAGGTGGCTCCGCGAACAAAGCCCGTCGTGCGCCACCGAGCAGGCAGAGCCAGTTACGGTCACTAGGTGGCGCACGCACACAAGCGGCAGGTCGAGCGGGCTCCGCGGGAAAGTTAGAAAACTCTTAGCAAACCCACGCGACAAAGAAGGAATTCAAGAATGTGGATCACAGAGTCAAGCAGCTATGGCATTTTTGAAATGTGACCACCAATGTGTTTTATCCCGTACCCCCCAAACTTGAGGCTGGGTGGATATTGGGCGTGATAGAACTCTCCCTGCACCAGGTGGCAGCAGAGAGCAAGAATCAGAACAAGGGAGGCGGCCGGCCGGGCAGGGACCTACCTGGAGGGGCCTCTCTGAACCGTCGTACCGCCTAGTATTAGTAACCTGGGCCAAAGCCGTTTCTTCCCTTTCCCAGGCTAGCAGAGCCCTGACTTTATTGCAGTGTCTACCTCCCTTCCTATAACTAGATCAAATCATGAGTAGACTGAGCCCACCAGGGTTCTTACTGCCCTCGACCTTGATGGGTTTGCGGATGGACGTGTGACTCGGATCCAGCCAGTGAGCACTGGAGAGGCCGGGCATCTCCCAGGGGAGAAACAGAGGGACAGTGACAAGCACACTCTGCGCTGAGCGCAGAGCCCAATGCGGGGCTTGATCCCATTACCCTCAGACCATAAAAAATAATAATAATAGTGTCTGTTCTTTAAGCCACTCAGTTTGTGGTACTTTGTTACAGCAGCTGAAGCAAACTAATCCAGGGAGCCAATGGGGAGTTTTGAGTGGAAGAGTTAACACACTCTGGCTTACTGTTTTTTTTTTTTTTTTTAAAGATTTTATTTTTTTTTTAATTTATTTGACAGAGAGAAATCACAAGTAGGCAGAGAGGCAGGCAGAGAGAGAGAGGGGAGGAAGCAGGTTCCCTGCGGAGCAGAGAGCCCGACGCGGGGCTCGATCCCAGGACCCTGGGACCATGACCTGAGCCGAAGGCAGAGGCTTTAACCCACTGAGCCACCCAGGCACCCCTCTGGCTTACTTTTTACAGGAATCACACATTGGGGCGCCTGGGTGGCTCAGTGGGTTAAGCCTCTGCCTTCGACTCAGGTCTTGATCTCAGGGTCTTGGCATCGATCCCCACCTCGGGCTCTCTGCTCAGCTGGGAGCCCGCTTCCTCCTCTCTCTGCCTGCCTCTCTGCCTACTTATGATTTCTCTTCCTGTCAAATAAATAAAATCTTTAAAAATAAATAAAGGAATCACACATTGTTGTTACCTCACAAAAAGAGTGGAAGCAAAGGGGCCAGTCAGGCTGCTAATGCAATAAGCCAGCTGGGAGGGGACTGTAGACCGCCGTGGGGGGAATGAGAAAGGCAGGATACGCTCATGGGTGGGGTGGGGGGAGTGTGCATGGGAAGAACCAAGGCTGCCCACAGCTTAACGTTATTCCTTGCCAGCTGGAGGAGCCTCCCTTTCTCCCGGGTATTCTTGTTATTTTGTGTTGACATCTCTGTTTTCCCTTTAAATGATAATGTCCCCAGGATTCGGTCTTCTTCCTCCACGATCTCTAGATTCTCTCATAGAATCGCAGCCAAACCTGTGACTTCAACGTTCACTGGTGTTTGATGACTCCCAAATACGTAACTCCGTCTTTGATGTCCCTTCTGAGTGCTGGACGCTGGAAACATGTATGCGGCCTCCGTGAGGCATTCCCGCCTCGTTATCCCACAAGCTTCTTTCATTCATTTTTGTCTAAATGGACTCATAATGGGGCGCCGCCATTGAAGCCTCTGCCTTCAGCTCTGGTCATGACCCTGGGGTCCGGGGATTGATCCCCATGTTGGGCTCCCTGTTCAGCTGGGAGTCTGCTTCTCCCTCTTCCTCTGCCCCTTCCCCCTTCCCTGTTCATGCTCTCTTTCTCTTTCAAATAATTTTTAAAAATCTTTAAAATAAAAAAATAAATGGACTTATTATGTACCCCAGAGCATGTCCCTCCTCCTCTATTCCCTTCAGTGTACCCGAGAAGTTCAAATGTGGCTTCAGCTTTAGGCAGATCTAGAGGCTCAAATAATGTTGTCAATGTCCCCTCCACTCAGACCACACACACACACCTCTGCTCTACTACTTCATGTTTATGGGATTCATTCTCTGGTTCTCTACCTTCATCAGAAAGAAAGCTGAATGGTTCAAACCAATGTACTTACAGCTTGTGATCCAAAGGATGAGAGGACTTCTCTTTCCTCTGATCCACACATAGATTATTATTATTATTTTAGGATTTTATTTATGTGTCGCAGAGAGAGAGCACAAGTAGGGGAGGCAACAGCCAAAGGGAGAAGCAGGGTCCCCAATGAGCAGGAAGCCTGACACAGGACTCGATCCCAGGACTCTAGGATCATGACCTGAGCTGAAGGCAGACATTTAACCGTCTGAGCCACCCCAGCGTCCTCTCTTCGATCCGCATATCAAACATTAGAGTAGTTCCCAATTGCTTTCGTTTGGCCCGTACGTCCAGTCTGGAGCCTGGTCACTGGGGCCAGGAGGGCAGAGTGCTCTAACTGGTTAGCCTTGGTTCTGCGCCCATCTTCAAGGGACAGCAGGGACAGTGTGACTGACACGACATACCACATGGAGTAGGGAGGCACGGCTCCCTAGAGGAAACCATGATCCGAAGAAGGAACACCAGACAATCCCTCATATACTCCAGTCACACTGTTATACTCAGTGATTCGCGGGGATTTCTTAAAACACTTAATTTTTGTGCCTGTATGTCCACTTGTCTGACAATTTGACATCTACTTCCCTCACCAGACTGGAACTCGTTGTAACTCTTATTTTTGGTGACCACAGGATCCCGGGCACACAGTAGTGCTTAGTAAGTATGTGACGAGTGGTTGGCTTCCTGGCCGGTCCGAAGGCTTGCCTTCTCTAATCTGTGTCCACCCTGCCACAGAGTGATCTTAAAATGTGCATCTGATTACGCCGGTTCTCTGCTTGTGAAGACGGGCTTCTTGGGCATTTCAAACTGTATCCCTTACCCGATCATGGAGAGGCCACATGGCTTGTCATTTCTCCCTAATGATCCAGTCATCCTCAACGACCTCCTGTTTCCTGCCTGCTTCCTTTTTTGAACATTATTCCACGTTATTCTTTCTGTCTCCAATGCTTTTCTTGCAGCTTCTTCTCTGCCAACTTCAGAATTCCACGCTTGGACCCCCAGGAAGCTATTCTTGGATCCATTAGACATCCTCCTCTCTGCTCCTAGAGCACAGGGTTCCTCTCTACTTAGCAAACTCTGTTGATTTCCTCAAATGCTGCCCCATCTATACTCTATGCTCCTTGAAGGCAAGGGTTTTTGCTAATTTTTGCTGACCAGTACCCAAAATCCTTGCCAGAGACCATCAATGGTTCCTTTCTCTCTGTGCAGCTACTTCCATCGCGATATGCATTACAATGAGTGCTGCTCATCCTTCTAGAGGAGTGCTGCTCATCCTTCTAGAGGATTCTCCACGTTGTTAATCCCTGTATGTGACTGGGTGCTGCTGAGCTGTTCTGACCTAAAAGGTCAATTACAGAGTAGAATCACATGCACAAAAATATTTTATATACTTCAGACACGTAACTTAAAACATACAAATATATACCCTATCACTTTTGATGTAGGGCCAAGGCCTTTTCCTTGAGTATGGGCCTATTGTTTGGAGTCCCACTAGTTTAGTTTGGGTTTTTTTGTGGGGTTTTGGTTTTGTTTTGATCATGCATGACTGGCTCATTTACTCCAAAGAATTATCTTTATTTTGAAAAAAAAAATTATCTTTATTTTGTATCCCATGCATACTTTTTAGCAGTAATACAAAAGAACCAAATATTCGCAACTCAGGGTTTTAAAAAATCTTAAGAATTCAAACAGAACTTGAAATGACAAAAATCCAACGTTTTATGGTGGATGCTTTCCAAAGATAAAATGTTTTAAAACCAAACGTAGTGCCTCTGATGTCCAGTTTTGGTTTCCTTAATGTGGGATATGAACTGAAACCCTAAAAAATGATAGAAGTGCTGAATCTTCCTAAATTGTTATTACTTTTTCAGTCTCTGTTATTTCACCCACAAATAAGTCAGAGCAATTATGTTTAGCAACTTGCTTTTACTGAGTCATTCCAAACCATTTTCATAGATGCAATTCTTTTTGCATTCCTGTTTTATGAATCTGCAGATATCGTCAATTTGTGTGACGAAAATTAACAAAACAAATAACATCCCACAGTTCCCAGGTGGGGGCTCAAGTGCATAAGCATGGCTAAGAGCATCTGACGTGCTGTGTGCACCAGCCAGCATTCACAGAACAGGGAGGATGCGGGGAAGACTTGCATAAGAGGAGGTTGGATAAGGGAGATTGACTAGAGTATAGTAACCCCATTTTCCAGATGAGGCAGTTGAGGCTTAGAAAGTCAAGACACTTGCCCATTTTTGATAAGTGATTCATATATGAAAAACACAGAGATACAGAGAGGGGAAAGAACCGGCCATCTAACGGTCAAAGCAAACTTATGAGAGGATGCTTGAGCAGAGCCTAGAAGGGAATAGAACATTCTAGGCAGAGAAAACAAGGGTAATGATGTCCAAAAAGACTGAAAATATATTCTCAAGATAAATTCTGCTTGACTGGAGCCTAGGTTTATCAGGGTGAGAGCGGGGACCAGAGATCCAGACTGGAATGGACTAGAGATCCGGACCGGAATGGACTAGAGATCCGGACCGGGATGGACTAGAGATCCGGACCGGAATGGACTAGAGATCCGGACCGGTGCCAAACAGCTTACTCAGACGCTCCTGGCAGCCACTGGACCACTTTCCTTGGCGAAGCAAGAGCTGGACGGACAATTGAGAAAGAATTCTCAAGACAGGACGGGCGAAAGGCCAGAGTAAGGGAGACAGCCTGGGAGGCTGCTGCAGGTGAACTCAGGGTACAGTGACAAGGACCTGAGCCCAGTGATGTCCACACACGGTGTTCTCTCCCCATCGACAAGTGCAGGCAAGAATAAACAGGATACGATCAGCAAAACCCAAACTGAGGGAAACTCTACAGGGTAAACAGCTTAGTTTCTTCAATAAATAAATTGCAAGGGGGAAAATGAGAGACAGTGGGGAGCTAAAATGTGAGTGAGCCCGATAGCTTTAGCATCACCTTGCATTCGTCAGAAGTGCAAATTACTAAGCTTTACTAAGCTCTACCCCAGACTTAGAATCAGAAACTCTGTTTTAATAAGCCTTGTAGGGGATTCTGACAAGCTCTAGTTTGAAAACTGCTACAGCGGACTGAAGACATTTACGATGCTCATCAGTATCGCAATATAGTTATCTTATTTGGGTCTTCATTCAAAAAAGAGTGCAACAAATTTTGACATCTTAAGACAATTATCCATTTTTTAGGTATATAAGGTTAGATTACACACACGTATTTAAAAGCACTGTAGTATTTATGCATAAAAGATGGGATGCCTAGGATTTGCTTCAAAATACTACAGGAAGCAGGCAGGGGCAGACATGAGATTGGTCACAAGTTAACAGTTGTTGAATAATGGGGATCTCAGTGTTCTTTGTACTTTTTAAGACTTTTTGAGATTTTTTTCCATTCTAAAAAGTTTAAAACCTCAAGGGTAAAAGTAAACTAGAAGACTGTAACTTAAGCAGAATTAATGCAAAAAAAGCAAGTATACTGGAAAAAAAACCTACTACATAATAGTATGTGGCAAAATGATTTTGATTTGGATGTAGGGGAATTCTGTATGCTCGCCAACCCGCTGGTGTCCCTTAAGTTCCTGACCCCCCAGAGGATGACTTAACGTGGGAGACGAGGGACCCCAGTCTGCTCAGGCATATGGGTACTTACAGCCATTTGCTTTCCAATTTCCAAACTGACCTAGACTTTGGAATGCTGTCTGTGAATAAATCCAGGCTTACCCGCATTTTTTGGGAAAGTTTTCTGCTTCAGTGTATTACGAGTGCAACCTGAGTAGGCTAATACATGGCATTGAAAATGCTTGATTTGGGACGCCTGGGTGGCTCAGTTGGTTAAGCAGCTGCCTTCGGCTCAGGTCATGATCCCAGCGTCCTAGGATCGAGTCCCACATCCGGCTCCTTGCTCGGCAGGGAGCCTGCTTCTCCCTCTGCCTCTGCCTGCCTCTCTGTCTGCCTGTGCTCGCTCTCTCTCCCTCTCTCTCTGACAAATAAATAAAGAAAATCTTTAAAAAAAAAAAAAAAAGAAAATACTTGATTTTGTTTCCCTTAAACTAGAAAAGGGACAATTATCCTCTGCATTGGCCCAGTAGCCATTTCATTCATTTTGAGAGACATTCAGAGGTTCTTCTGGCCTGAAAGGTCATCTCCAATGATTCCATGATGGTCTGGATCTAGTCATCCAAATGACTAGTCTTGAAAATTTTTCAGGGCAAGTAATTAAAAAAACTAATTGTGAGGTTGCATAGCCCTTAATATATCCTTTGATTTACATTCTTATGATCTGGTAGCTTTATTCTTTTGTAATACATCTATTTGTGTTCTTTTAGAAACAGGGTGAAGAGATGTTACTCTCCTTCCTTTTTACTCTCCATCTACGGAAATACACTTTATGAAAACCTGTTCCATAAGAAATTTAATTAGAAAGCCCTATAATCAAAACCTAAGGAGGTAAGTGGTAGGATGGACCAGACAGTCTCACTTTACAAAGGCAGTGGCAGAATTTTCAGTGTGGTTCCTTCTCTTTTTATGCTTTATAGAGATTCCCTCATTTTTGTCATCATTGTTATCATGACCATCATTTTGCCTGGAACAGTCAGTGTTGTGGGGAAAACACCATTAGAAATCATCGCCATCCATTATCACACATCCTTTCTGACCAAACTGACCTAGAAATGAAGATTTCTGTTCCATTTCACCTGCTTTTGTTGAGTTTTGCCGTGTTCCCACTGATGTGATGGCTTTAAGGACACAAGAACAACTAACCCCCGCCCCCCACCTTCAGGGCTCCTGTACTCTCCAGAGGAAGAGGTAAGAGCCGAGGGAAGGGAAATCGCCACCTGCCTATGGAGAGGCACTGGAGAGCCCAGGACACATAACTTTAGATGGCTTCGCTCCAAATCCTGACTCTGCCCTTCACTAGCTAAGTGATGGTGAACAAGTTACTTAACCTCTCTTACCTCAGTTTCTTCATCTGTCAGATGGGGGTAAGAACCTTATGGGGTTTTCTTGAAATAACTCTTAGCTAGATAATCCATAAAACACTTAAATTTACCCATATATTTTATTAATTTCTATGTTGGCCATGTTTCTTATGTCCCACACCTTCCTCCTGGTAGTCTTTTCTGTCCTCCTGGAAGAAATACATACATACATATGTATTTCTTTTTTCAGTATGAGCTCTATGCCCAACATGGGGCTTGAACTCATGACCTCAAGATCGAGAGCTGCATTCTCTACTGACTGAGCAAGCCAGGTGCCCCGGAAATACATCCTTTAATAATTCAATTATCTTTCACTCTGTAGCTCTGAAAATACTGCCTCCCAGTTTTGCCCCCTATGTTATGGCTTAGCCGTACATAAAATTCTAGGCTGATAATTATCTTCCTCAGCTTTAAAGGTATTATCCCACGGTCTTCTGGATTTTATGCCACTGACTGGTTTGCTGGCAGCTTAACAGTTGTTACTTCACAAATAACATGTCTCACGGTGGAATACATGCATCTAAGCAGACTATGATAAATGAATGTGTTTGTGCCAGAGTTATCGCTCCACACGAGATTTCCAAGTTCAGGGATTAGGCAGGGGAAGATCATGATAGAAGCATCCTCTCATCCTTTACAAAGGAGCATGGCAGGAGCATGGCCACTGGGACCCAAAGGAAGCCCTGCAAGACGGTCTACCTCCAGCTACACCCTTGCCTCCGGGGGGACGAAGAATGCCTTGCCCAGAAACCCGCAGGTCACATGAGGGTATAAAGGGACGCCGAGGACCCTCATTTTTATACTCCCGTGAGTTACTTTTCTTTCCTCTAGTGTTTCCCACTTCCTATAATAGGACAACTCTATATTTTGAGCTTATAAGACAAGTATGATAAAATAGTACATTTAAAACTTTTAGTTTAGCCCTTCCTGGCCAATGTTTATGTTCAGATTACTAAAAACACGTATCTAGGAATGTGGTACAGAACAGATCTCACCTTGCAGATGAAATAGCTAAAATTCTGGCCTCTTTATTGATCTTGAGTACTGTATTTGGCTTGGAAACGATGTACAACAAATAGTTCCAATTAAGATACCACAAACTAAGTTTTTCTTCCAGATCTCTAAATGCTCATGGAGGGCCAACTTCCATGGTACATAGCACACAGCACAGAATTGAGAGTCGGTCCCACAGAAAATATTCATGTAAGCCAAGCAGAGAAAGATGCTATTTGTTTCTCATTACATAAACATTGCCTGAACTTATCTAACCAACAAACTTATTTTTCTAAAAGTTAATCTGTGACAGAAAGTACTATTGTGCTTGCTGGGTGCCATTCTCATTTGAATCATATCCAAAAAGTCTAGAAATAACTCAGAACTAGAAAGTGGCCCAAGTGCTAAGGCTGTCTATGGCTCTTGCTACAAAATAGTTGCCAGTCTAATCTGAATGTTTAAAAAGAATGACAGGAATTACAGGGTTCTTGATTTCAAGAGAACTTCCCAGAAGGAGGGGGTGGACCAAGAAATCCACCTGCCTGCTTGGTGGCAGCTCGTGAAGGGGCAAGGCCAAGAATCTTCTGGATGTTCTGTGAAGAAAACAGAATTAAAACTGGGTTTTAATATGAGACAGAGAGAAGACTGTTTCACATAGATCCCATATGAACAGAAGGCATATAAGTTAAAAGTACCACTATGACCTAAAAAAGGACAATTACTACTACCATGTTATTTTTTAATAGTTTTTTTAAAAAGGCTTATTTATTTGTCGGATGGAGAGAGAAGGCGCACAAGCACGGGGAGCAACAGGCAGAGGGCGATGCGGACTCCCTGCTGAGCAAAGAACCCGATGTGGGACTCTATCCCAAGACCCTGGGATCATGACCTGAGCCGAAGGCAAACGCTTAACCAAATGAGCCACCCAAGCTTCCCACTATGGTGTCACTTTTTAAAAGACCTACAACATGATGGAGATCACAGGGCAGTAAGAGCCCTCTCACCTAATGGGACCTTGGTCCACAACCAAAGACGCTGATTTTTTCAAGTGGAGAATCATTAAAAGAAGTAATCTTTTATTTCAACATGAAGCATATAAAGTATATTCATTAGCTGTTTCTTACAGCAAGTCCTTTTCTTTCAGTACGGGTCATCAGCTGGATTTGGTCATTACTGCACCACCTAAAGCTGAAACTGAAATGCTCACTTTCAGTTTTTTCTGAGTGCTAAGGGCTTAGGTTCCTGCACAGCAATCTGAGTCCGGAATCCTCCTAGATTTCTAGCACCTCCCCTCATCTTTTCACTTGTCTCATTATAGCCAATTCAGCAGGTTTTTTTTTTTTAAATTCACTTCATTAAAGTAGTTCTCATAAAAATCACTTTATATTTTTATTTTATTACTTACTGTAACATTAAATTAAATGACATAAATACAACAACATGTAAAACCAGCATAAACAGTTTTAGGATAAACAGAGGCTCTTGAAAAGCAATGACTCATTCACCTGGTAGGAAGAGACAGGTATGGGCGTACTGGAGAGCAAACCATGAGTGGAGACTGTGATGCGGGCACTAAATGCTACGCCTTTTTAAAGCAGGAAGTGAGAGGGTTTGTGAATGCGGAGAGCTTCAGTTAAAGGTCAGGTGTTAAGATTTTTTTTTTTGAAGATTTTATTTATTTATTTGACAGAGAGAGAGAGGGTGACCAAGAGATCACACGTTGGCAGAGAAGCAGGCAGACAGAGAGAGGAGAAGCAGGCTCCCCACCGAGCAGAGAGCCCGATATGGGGCTCGATCCCAGGACCCCGGGATCATGACCCGAGCCAAAGGCAGAGGCCTGATCCACTGAGCCATCCAGGTGCCTCAGGTGTTAAGATTTTGTACAGCATTCATTCGAGGGAAAGGCCTTAAAGATCACCTACTTCCTCTTGCTCGATTCTTTCATTTTGTTTTGAGGAATTCCAATGAGAACTTGGAAGAGTGTGATGGTTTGTCCAAAATTACAAAGTTTAAATGAAGAGCAAAGTTAGAATTAAAACCCATGTGTCTGGCTTCAGGATCGGATGGATTCTCTCACACAGCAGGAGCTGAAGCTCTGGTCTTCAGAACACACTCCATCCCCACGGGGGGCAGGTGGGCGCGCGCAGATGCACGCCGTAGTCACCGAGTACCGAGCACCCAGGGCACGTAATGCGCCATGACAATACCCACATCCACCCCTTTCTGAAGTGCATACAATCCCCCAATCCTTCATCCTCAGAAATGAGGAGCGCTACAGACTTGAGCGTTCCCATTTCTGACACAGCACACCGCCAGAATACGGCAGAATATGGAAATACGCAGAAACAACTTTAAGAACTCATTCAAATTATATTTATCAAAAAATACTTCATTCATTCGTACGCATCAGTCCACACACTCACAATACTGCAGCTTGTGCTTTGCTTTTTTTAATAATTAACATATAGTGTATTATTTGTTTCAGGGGCACAAGTCTATGTTTCATCAGTCTGATATAACACCCAGTGCTCATTGTAACACATACTCCCCAATGTCCATCACCAGCTACTCCATCCCCCAAACCCCTGTGGTTTACTTTAAAAAGAAATCTGGGAAAAAGCTAAGGGAAAAAAAAATCATTAGATCAGGCTGCTTCTCCTTAGCAAAGCTGGAGAATGTACTACTTTTGTAATAAAAATAACTCCTTCATCCCTACTTCTAAAAAGGTGCACAAAACAATAAGAACAAATGATATAATGTCACTAATTTCCAATTTCTTTTATTTAATCAGTAAGTGTTTACTGACCACCTACAATATATGCAGCATTAAGCAAGGCATTACAGGAAATTACTTTAAAGATAAAATTGGAAAAAATAAGACATTACAGAATCAGCTGCTGATAAACACATCCGTCTAGTTAACAAACAATAATACAGTCTAGACAAAACATACTAGACATCCTTGATCAGTTATTCCGTAGAGACAGGGGCCAATTAAGTGAGTCCTTAGCATTTTAGAGATAAAAACTAGGATGAAACCTCTGGTGCTCTTTAAATTACATGTTTACTATAATTTAAAGACCACAACTCAAAGGAAAATAGGAAAAACATTGGAGGGTAGTCTGCTGACAGTCTCATTTATGAAATAAAAACATCTAAATGACCTGCGTCCGGACGCAAGTCCACTGCTGCAGATGGCAAGAGCTCGAACAACAAAAATGCTAAACGGACGCACTTCCGTGGCCAGGCTGCGGCTCCCGGCGATCCAGGCAGCTCCATATTTCGTTCTCCTGCGGCTCTTAGCACAGGCTTCCCTTGGGAACACTAAGTCTGTCAATGTTCATTACTCAAGCGTCTATATTTTAATGTAAATGCTTTCTATTCACCGCATGCAATCTTATCCTTGTGAAATTCTAAACAATGTTTAAATTCCTATAGTTTCCCATATGAACCCAGGTCTTTTGATGGGTTTTCTTAGATAAAATTTTCTCTGCTTCCCTGTCTGTGAAGTCTTTTTGGTGTAGGAGAGAGCTGATGCTCTCAAGATGCAAAAAAGATGGGTAAAAGAAAAGAGATCACCCTTCTCTCCACAGTACTAATACCATCCAACATTCCATGCCCCTTAAAGTTTCCAAATAGTCCTAAGGACTGGATGCCAGGCCTCAGGTATCCTCGCTTTGGAGATGAGAATGTTGAGACAGACAGGTTACAAGTCAGGATGTGAACGGACATACAACTCAAAGTATAATTTTCCTCTATTAAACCACTCTTTAAGAGATGGTTATCTTAGTAATAAAAAATAATCTTGTAGCACGCCTGGCCTATAAAAACACTGTTGTAAAGACTATATATAAGCACAAGAATATGTTACATTGTTAAGTAATTAATGCAGGGGCGCCTGAGTGGCTCAGCGGGTGAAGCATCTGCCTTCAGCTCAGGTCATGATCCCAGGGTCCTGGGATGGAGCCCCCACGTTGGGCTCCCTGCTCAATGGGGAGCCTGCTCCTCCCTCTGCCCCCCACCCCGCCGTGCTGTCTCTCAAATACATAAACGAAGTCTTTAAAAATGTAAATGCACATAAATCAAACCCACAGAACGTCCAGCACCCAGAGTGAACCCTAATGTAAACTGGGGACTCTGGCTGACAATGATGCGTGGCGGTAAGCTCGAGGACTAGAACACATGCAGCACCCCGGCGCTGGGGGACATCATGGGTGAAGGGGAGACTACACACACGCCAGGGCAGCAACAAGATGGGGTAGGTCTGTACCTTCCGCTCAATTTTGCGGGGAACCTAAAACTACTCTAAAAAATAGTCTACACAAAATGCTTATAAAAACTATAAAGATATATAAAAAATAGCAGTTCATATACCCTTTTCTCATTCCTTGCCTCCAACTTTTTGAAACATTGCTAAGTGGGATAATTTTTTTTAATCTTTAAAAAAATATTTTATTTCTTTATTTGAGAGAGAGCAAGCGAGCAAGCACGAGCAGGGCGGGTAGCAGGAGAAGGAGACTCCCCACTCAGCACGGAGTCTGACTTGGAGCTCGATCCCACGACTGTGGGATCATAACCTAAGCAGATGCTTAACCAACTGAGCCACCCAGATGCCCCTAAACAGGATAATTTTAAATGAAGGCAAGGGCGCCTGGGTGGCTCAGTGGGTTAAGCCGCTGCCTTGGCTCAGGTCATGATCTCAGGGTCCTGGGATCGAGTCCCGCATCGGGCTCTCTGCTCAGCAGGGAGCCTGCTTCCCTCTCTCTCTCTGCCTGCCTCTCCATCTACTTGTGATTTCTCTCTGTCAAATAAATACATTAAAAAATCTTTAAAAAAAATAAAAATAAACAGGATAATTTTAAATGAAGGCAAGGGCTCAGTGGGTTAAGCCTCTGCCTTCGGCTCAGGTCATGATATTAGGGTCCTGGGATCAAGTCCCACATTGGGTTCTCTGCTCAGCAGGGAGCCTGCTTCCCTTCCTCTCTCTCTGCCTGACTCTCTGCCTACTTGTGACCTCTCTCTGTCAAATAAATAAATAAAATCTTTTTAAAAAATTTAAAAAAATAAAATGAAGGCAAGGGGAACCTGGGTGGCTCATTCCATTAAGTGTCTGCCTTCAGCTCAGGTCATAATCCCAGGGTCCTGGGATTGAGTCCCACATCAGGATCCCTGTGGGCAGGGAGCCTGCTTCTCCCTCTCCTCCTGCTTGTGTGTGTGTGCTCTCTCTCAAATAAATAATAAAATTTTTAAAAAATAAACTAAAGGTGACTATTTCTATGGGTGCTTTCTCAAAGTGCTAGACATTGTTCTAAGTCCTTCACATGCATGTTCTCATTTAATCCTCACAACAACTGACGCAGGCTTGTTATCCTTACATGCAGATGAGGAAAAGAGTAAACTGTCATATGGCAATTCAATAAATTCTTACTGAGCATGACACTGTAGCAGATACTGTTGTAGATATTATCTCTGTTATGCCTTTCAACAACTTTATCTATTAAACTTGACCTGACTGCATTCCCATAATCTCTTAACTCTCCTCCGATTTTTTAGGCCTTCTTAGTAAGACTTAGCTTAGAAATACGTATTTTACTAAAAGACAAAAAACTTTAATATATTATAAAGATGATATGGAAGAATACTTAACATACATGCAAAATACAGTTAGATTTGGTAAGGCTATAGAAAAATATAAAACAATAATTTTGAATTTCTGTCCAGTCCTGTGTAATAGGGTAACAACTGAGGAGTTTTATGTCAGAAGGGAAAAACAAAGGAAAAACATTTTCCCATAATCATGACTTCTATTGGCAGGAAACCCAGAAAAATACCACTACAGGATTTGCGTTCCTTCCTCTTTGCAAAGGATGAGAACCGGTGATCAAGAAAAGGAAGTTGTTGGTTGCTAACTGGATATTTTGGGAAGACCCAGGTCACTAGCCATAAACACATTCTGCTAAATGTTATTCCTTAGTCATTTAGCTAAAATAACAGCCATGGCAATCCTCAGTTTATTCTTTGTTAGTTTCTCTGGCACAAGCAACCAGCCTTCACTTCCAATTGATTACAATTTCTCATCAAGTTCCCATAACATCATCTTTACTACATCCATAAAGCTGTATAGAAATCCGATCACCTCAGATGGCCCCACCCAACAACCCCAGGGTTTTCACATTCTATCTAAATAGCTGTTTCGGAGAATGATGTAGAGATGAAATATTTACTGGAA
Source organism: Neogale vison (assembly GCF_020171115.1). Lineage (NCBI taxonomy): Eukaryota > Metazoa > Chordata > Mammalia > Carnivora > Mustelidae > Neogale > Neogale vison. Next base: position 9,260,552 of record NC_058100.1, read on the forward strand.
CCAATGACAGTATCCAGGGGTACCTGAAACCAGGCAAACCAGGCAAAGAAGCAATAAGGCAGTGTTCTCCCCTTAGTGTATCTCCATTGCCCAACCCCCTGGGAAGAAGGGGGATGACTAGATCAATCACTTTCAACCCGTGAGGCCACAGAATCCTTTCTTTAAACACAAATCTCATGAAAAAACCCACTACAGAAAACAGATAAAATACCATGAGGGGCCTGAAGTCTCCTGCTGGGCCCTCCAAGCTTCCCATCAAGCACTTTCAAGGAGCCAAAGTCCCTGTGGCTCTAGCATTCTAGAACGTGACTATCTTGTAACAAATTATACTGCAGATTTCAACATATATCTTGCAAAGTGGAAATCAAAATTCTGAAAGGAATAGGAGAACATCAAATTTGCACTAGAGTAATACCACTTCCTTTGTAATGCTGATAAATATTTTCCATCCTAGGATGTCTAAAGGCCTTGCTTATAATAAAGGTCTTTTTTTTTGAGGGGGTAGGGGGATGTCAGGTGATCAAGGAACAGTCCAAATCCCCATCTCTTACCTAACTGTCTTTCCAATGAAAATCCCCTGAGAGCCCGGTTAGCCCTTTATCTGAGGATCAGTCAAGGAGAATGTTCTGAGTTTTAGTTCAGTGCAGGAAGACAAGATGTATGTTTGTATGTTATACATGTATGTATGTATGTATATATGTATGTATTTTTAATCCTATAATGAACAGTAGGAGGTGGCTGGTACAGAGTGGGGTATCTAAGACTCAGAACAAAACTTAAGTCTCCCTGATTTGAAGAACCAAAGAGCGGGATTTGGGGGACTACAGCAGCTTAAAACTGAGTGAGAAAATCCTAGAAAAACAGTTAACAGAGGAGAAGTTCAAAACTACATTTAAACTCTGCCCAAATCTCTCAAACTAGGCAAGCGTGAGGCAGCCTTCAAGCACCCCAACAGAGACTAAAATAACGGAGGTACGGGTACTGCCTACCACAAAGAAGACAGAGTCTGAAGTTTTGAGTGCCAAGGTAACTGCCTGCTTAACTAAAAAACTGAACACTCTTCCAAAGTATAACAGAATCCAGAGTATCTACCACCTGTCGAAACAAAGTCCAAGATACAATCCACAAGAATTAGATACACCAACAAGAAACCTGACCCATACTAAAGAAAGCTGGCAACAGAGTCCAATCTTCAGATTATCCAAATGTTGGAATCAGTAGATAAGGTCTGTATTTTAAAGCAGCTAAACAGAGGCATCTGGGTGGCTCAAACATCTGGTTAAGCATCTGACTCTTGGTTTCTTTCAGGTCATGATCTCAGGGTCATGTGATGAAGCCCCACATCAGGCTCTGCACTCAGTGCAGAATCTGCTTGAGATTCTCTCTCTCCCTCTCCTTCTGCCCCTCCCCACCCCTGCTTGAGCGCTGCCTCTCTCTAATAAATAAATAAAATCTTTTTTTAAAAAAGCAGCTAAATATGCTTTATGCTTAAGGGCTTAAAGTATGTTCACAATAAATTAAGAAATAGGAAATTTCAGCAAGGCAAAAAGATAGCTAAAAAAGAGTCAAACGGAAATTCTGAAACTAAAAAATAATATATCACAATTTATTTATTTTTTTTAAAAGATTTTATTTATTTGACAGACAGAGATCACAAGTAGGCAGAAAGGCAGGCGGGGCGGGGGTGGGGGAAGCAGGCCTCCTGCTGAGCAGAGAGCCCAATGCGGGGCTCAATCCCATGACCCCGAGATCATGACCTGAGCTGAAGGCAGAGGCTTTAACCCACTGAGCCACCCAGGTGCCCCAATATATCACAATTTAAAAATCGTTGTGTACGCTTAAGGTTAACTCAGATGAAGGATGACAGAGAAGTCAGTAAACTAAACACAGATTAACCAGAAATTATCCTATCTAAAGAGCAGAGAGGAAAAGATTTTTAATAATTGAACAGAGCTGCAGGGTCCTCTTAGACAATACTGAAAAGACAAACATGTAAGAAACTGGAATCAGGGATCAAGTCCCACATCGGGCTCCTTGTGCGGCAGGGAGCCTGCTTCTCCCTCTGCCTCTGCCTGCCTCTTTGTCTGCCTGTGCTCGCTCGCTTTCTCTCCCTCTGTCTCTGACAAATAATAAATAAAATCTTAAAAAAAAAAAAAAAAAAAAGAAACTGGAATCAGAAAGGCAGAGAGAAGGAATGGTCGGGCAGGAAAAAAAACCTCTAGCAGCATTAAAAAAAAAAAAATTAATACGGTAGGCACATCCAGGCAAACTGCTGAAAACCAAACTTAAAGAAAAAAAAAAATCTAAAAGCTGCCAGAGAAAAGTGACACATCATCTACAGGGATATGGAGATACAAAGGACTTCTCATCAGAAACAGTGGAGGCCAGAAGGTAGTGGAAAGGCATTTTAAAATGCTGAAAGGATTAAAACAGACAAATGAGAAAAACCCAGTTAACCCAGAATTCCATGACCAGTGAAAATATCCTTTAGGAATAAAGATAAAAATATGTTAGATAAATGAAGATCAAGAGTACTTGGCATCAGCAGACTTGCACTATGAGAGAGAGAGAGAGAGAGAGAGACAAAAAGAGACAAAGGCATCACCCGACGCTGCCCAGGGAGGGGCTGACACTAAGCAGCGGCGCGCTCAGCTCCCGTTACCCTCCGCCAAGCATTCGCCAAGCATTCTGCACTCCGGAGTCTTATATCCGCTACACACTCTCAGGCCTCCCTGCTTCTACTCACACCACTCCCAATGCCAAGAATGTTCCGATAAAGAGCGCCAGGGGGGCTCAGTCGGTCTGTCTTCAGCTCTGGTCAGGATCTCAGGGTCCTGGAATAGAGCCCTACATCGGGCTCCCTGCTTCTCCTCTCCCTCTGCCTATCCCTCTGTCTGCCACTCTGCCTACTTGTGCTCTATCAAATAAATACATAAAATCTTAAAAAAAAAAAGATGCTCTGATAAGATTGGAAAAGCCCTCCTCATCCTGTTAACTAAAATGGCCCCTTTGCAGAGATCCTTAGTTTCACCCCTTAGCCATTTTGCTTCCAAAGCATGCTTTTTTTCCCTCTGATGCCATTTTGTACACACACACACACACACACACACACACCCCAAAAGGCATCAATCATACTCTCCTATTACATATGGGTCTGTCTTTCCACACAGATTTTGAGTTTTACAAAGGTAGAAACCATTGCTTTTTACGCTCTATCCTCAGCATCAAAGAACTTGTGGCACTGTATAAAGACTGAATCAATCTTCAGCAATGACAGGCAATATTCTAAATAAAGCCTTGAACTCATGCACTGAAACAGTTCACAAAGAGATCAGGTTAAGGTAATACCCAATCATCTGTTCTTCTCACTTACTAAATGAGCTCTCATTTTTCTGAACCGCCCGCACTCTCTGACTGACTTGAGGCTAAGTACTGAAAATGAAAACACTCTGCTTGTAGATGAGCTGTACCGACATTAATGAACTGAGCTCTGAGTCTTGAATAAAGTGGCATATGTTAATGATGAGGACAGGAGACCACAGGCACTTGGGTCTTCTCATTTTGATGGCTTTAAGATATACTGACGTGACATAATGAGACCTGCTTTTATACACACACGGGGCGTATCAAAATTCTTTGCCCTAAGAAACCCAAGAGTGAAAAAAATAAAATCTACTTATTTTTAATCACTCTCCTGAGCGCATATACCTGTTGAAAGAGACAATGACGAATTCTTACTGATACTTTTGCAGATACAGTCATACATACATAAAGTTGCATGTTAAGATACGGGTGACAAAAGAAAGAAAATAAAACTCTTTCTTCCATTCTTCTTCAGAACCACTAATCCTGCTCTCAAAGACAGAGAATTCCATTCATAAGTTTTACAGTCATATAAATTCATTAGACAAGGCCAGTTTCCCCTTAGCTGTTTACCAGGTAAGTTTGCTTGGGTTTTTCCTGAGATTAGAGTACTTTTTATAGAGGAGATTGCCATTTACACAATCTATTGCTAGCTCATAAGAAGAAGAAAATTTAAAAAGCAGGCACTTTAATTTTGGGAATTAAGGAAATTTCCTTCTATTCTTGAATTCCGTCACTAGCGGGGACTGACTTAACACCCCCGCTGGAAGCTGGCAGACCTACCATTTCCGCTGCTGCAAATTCACACAAAAGAAACAGTTGCGGTGTGAAGGTCAAGGCAGATAATCATTTAATCACTAAGCATTAAGAAATTTTAAAAAAGGAAAAAGATAAAATGAGGAAAGGTAATTAGATTTATTTTCAGTTAGTGACATATCACTCTGATTCCAGCTATAAAAAGCAACTTTGGGGCTCCTGGGTGACTCAGTGGGTTAAAGCCTCTGCCTTCTGCTCAGGTCATGATCTCAGCGTCCAATCGAGCCCGAGCCTTCTTCCACCTCTCTCTCTCTGCCTGCCTCTCTGCCTCCTTGTGAGCTCTGTCAAATAAATAAATAAAATCTTAAAAAAAAAAAAAAAAAAGCAACTTTATCCTATCTTGGGCTGGGGAATAAATATTAAATTTTTAAAATACCCCAAAGGAGGGGGCACTAATTGATCCATCAAAAAATGTGACCCTAAGAACTGCTACCATTCTGTATCATTGTCTTCTGATTATCCTAACATGGTAAGGTTATCCACCAACCTCTTTTTACCTTTGTGAAAACTGAGACTCACAGAGACTCCAAGAGGCAACAAGATTCAAACACTGATGTTTTACCTCCAAACACTGTATCTCCTCAACCTTCCAATGCATTCCTCCTCTCTCCCCATCACTTTGAAGTTTCTGAAGTGTCTTAAAATCTATTTCATCAACAGCATAGCATTACTTTTGCTTTCCCTTGAACCCTCTTAAGGCAATAGTGAATTATTTAATAAAATCCTAGCATGGGAAAAAATATGTACTAGATGAAAACCAGATTCATATATACCTATGTGAACTAGTAACACATCATAAAAATTGTTAGTTTAGATCCAAAGTTCAATCTTTGTTTCCTCTGCTTCTACTCTGAATGACTAATAGAAGTAATTTTAATTGGATTTGTATACCCTCATATTTGATAACAATTTTGTAGGTGAAGCTATAGGCAGAAAAATTAACCTTTTCGTTTCAAAAGAAACAAAAGTTTCACGAGGGCAAGGCCCATAATTATGCCAATTTTGTTTAAAACTGTATACTAAGCACCCAGCACAGAGCCTGATACGATATATCTGTGCTCAAATTTGTTGAGTGAATAAATGAACAAAAATCTATCAAGGAATTATTACTAATGTGATAATGATCTCTTAAGGATAGGGTAAGATGACTGAAGCAGAGAGATGCCCTTAAATCAACCTAATATTATGCCCCCATCATAATAAGGGAGCACTATTGTCATGAAGGGAATAGAGCTGGCTGGTTTAATTATACCATCACTCACATTTAGTAAAGGAAGTGGATTCTCGTTAACCCTGTAGATATGTAATTAACTGACAAGTGTAAATATAGTCATAATCTTTCACAAATAAAAAACTTTAAAAACATAAATTCAGGAAACCCAGTGGTCAAAGTAATTACTTCAGCAATTAAACTGTTAACACTTTCAAGGCACTAATAACAAATGTTTCTCACTCTCCTAGACTTAGACTCTCATTTACTACTATCAGAAGACTTCCTTGTTAAAACAAGCAAGGCCATCCCCAAAGCTGGAGGTAGCTTGCATAAAATACTCATGGTTTTTACATGTTTAGCATAAAAATTAACCCTGAGCCAATGAAATTATGGTTTTACTCACTGAGCGAATGAAATTATGGTTTTACTGACTGAAAGGAAAACATGAAAAATTACCCTTTAATACATGGTCTCAAGCTGGTGGAGAATTGAAGGCTTAGGATGACAGTGCTGGCTAAAACGATGCAGTAGCTGTGAACATCAGCTGGCAAATCCTCAAAAAATTCAACATAAAATCGCAGCACAACCCAGCAATTCCACTTCTGGGCCGGTACCCGGAAGTGTAAGCAGGAACTCGGACAGACATTGGTACCCCGTGTTCACAGCAGCCCCGCTCACGACGGGCGAAAGGTGGAAGCGACCCAGCGTCCACCGACAGATACGTGGACAAACAAGATGGGATATATACGCAATGAGCTATTATTTGGCCTCAGAAAAGGGAGGAAATTCTGACATGTGCTACAACATGGATGAACCCTGAAAACGTGCTAGTTACAAAAGGACACATATTATATGATCCTACTTCTGTGAAATCAAATCCACAAGTACGAGTGGTCAAATGTGCAGAGACAGAAAGCGGAATGGTGGCGGCCAGGAACTGAGGGGAAGGGGTCATGGAGAGTCGCTATAGGATTTTCAGTGTAGGAAGATGAAAACCTTTAAAGGCGGGCGGCGGGGATGGCTGTACAGCAATGTAAATCTACCTCGTGTCATAGAACTGGCCTATTGAAAATGGTTCAATAGTGAATTTTATGTCTATTTTAACACAACAAATGAGCAAGATTAACAGCTCTGCAATGACCGAATACAGGAAACGGGAAAGTAGCGTCTGGCGGTGAGAGGGGACTAGGTGGGGAGTTCTGCAGAATCCGGCCGCCACAGGCAGTCACACTGGCAAGTCTAACCCCCGGACACCCGCAGGTATGACATCTAGACGTCTGGCTACTCCTCCACGTTCTTTCGCTCTAAGGGTTCAGGTCACACTGCCCTGCCCACCCTATGACAGCAGCACGTTTTGAATGATCTCGGACCTACAGAAGCTATGAAGAAAGAAGGAGTGCCTCCCTCACACACTTGTCACCGGCACTGAACGGACCTTCCCGTTTCAAAGGTGCATTGAGAAAGGCGCTCCAGACACGACTGCCGGGCTGCGGGCAGGGACGTGCCGCAGATTCAAGACCAGCCATTCACCTCACTGCATTCTTTCGACACTCCGGCTTCTGCATCTTCGAAAAAAAGAAGCAAGCAAACTGGGATCTCAAATGAATCCCTGTTTTTATGTTTTCCTTCCTAAAAATCACATAAAGTTGACAAAGTAGAAGAGACCACAGAAGGAATACGGTATACCAGTACGAACTCCAAATGGATTGGCTCATCATTTAAAGGCAAAGAATGAAACCGAAAAAGTACTAATAGAAAAATGGATGAATTTCCTTGTAACTCTGGAGTACAGAAGAACTTTCTAACCATAATTTAAATTCCAGGGGCACTTGGGTGGCTCAGCTGTTAAGTGTCTCCCTTCGGCTCAGGTCATGATCCCAGAGTCCCGGGATGGAGCCCCACACTGGGCTCCCTGCTCGGCAGGAAGCCTGCTTCTCCCTCTCCTGCTTGCCCTTGTGTTCCCTCTCTTGCTGTGTTTCTCTCTGTCAAATAAATAAAGTAAAAATCTTAAATAAATAAATAAATAAATTCCAAAAGCCATAAAAGACAAATCTGACTGAAAAAAAAAAAAAATCCAGCAAATAAAATTTTGTGTGGCAAAAACTACCGTTAAGTACAAATGAAACACAAATGACCAACTGGAAAATTATATGCAACTTACAGCACCCAGAGAAAGCTAATCTCCCACCTAAGAGCTTGAAATTCAAAAAAGACCAACAACCCAACAGAGAAATAGGCAAAAGGCATACACAGTCTCTTGCCACCAAAGAAAGAAAAGAGTTTATGAACAGCTCTGAGACAAAGAGAGATGCTCAATCCAAAATGCAAATTAAAGCCACAATGAGGTAGCGATTCTTATCTATCAGATGGGTAAAAACTCAAAAGAAATTTCTGTGGTAAGGTTGGCAGAAACATGCATTTTCATATGTCGCTCTTGGGAATAAAAAACGGTATAACCCCAGTTTGCCAAGTTTATAAATTTATATTTTGGTGTAGCATCTACTATTCATTTGACAGATACTTTTCAGGTACATACTATGTACTATACATAGGTACATAGGTACTTCAAGGTATACGTAGACAATTAAGAAATCATTACCTTGAAAGAGGTGGAGAGGAAAGGAGAAAATACAGATAAAAATAACAAGTAGACAAAACCAGATAAAAACTCCAATAATATAATGAGGAATATGACCTATCATTATGGAAACTTGAGTCATTCTATATTGGTTTCCCCATCACTCACTCTTCTTTACATCCCCAAACAAGCAAACAAAAACCTCCAATTCATTATGTTCCTTTAAAACTACTTTATGCCAAGTATATATGTGAAACCAAGTGGCCTACTTTTTTGCCTAAGAATGGCTTCCCTGGGGAAATCAAAGTATGTCTATAATTTTAATTTCTGCAAGCCTCCTATTTTATGGCTGCTCATTTTACAGGCACCTTCACAATTACCACGTAAACTAAGGCCTTAAAAAGTAAACAAAACAAAACAAAAAAGCCCATGGAAATAGCCAATTAACAAGCATTTTAATTCAAAGAGAGAAGCATAATTTTCATAGTAACATTTTAAACGCTAAGGTATGTCAGACTGGATAGAAGTTCACAATCCTCTAATACGTATGCTAACAATTAGTGACGGACAGGTACAGAAAGAATATGCAACTGGTAAAATAAAAATGATAAAAGTAGGTGACTCTGGTGATTTTTCTAAGACTTTTAATATGTTAAAATACCTTGTTTAAAATTGGGGTAACGGGCACCTGGGTGGCTCAGTGGGTTAAAGCCTCTGCTTTTGGCTCAGGTCATGATCCCAGGGTCCTGGGATCAAGCCCCACATCCAGCTCTCTGCTCAGCAGGGAGCCTGCTTCCCTCCCTCTCTCTGCCTGCCTCTCGGCCTACTTGTGATCTCTGTCAAATAAATAAAATCTTAAAAAATAAAATAAAATTGGGGTAACAAAATTAACTGCCCAAGATGAGTACCGACACTCAGGATGCGGCAACCAGTTAGGGCTCACCACTGATCTGGGGGAAGAGAACTGCACACCAAGAGAAATCTTTCAAATACAACATTTTTATATTAGCTACGCACTTCTCTAGCTCTTCCGTATTTTTCTCTTATTAGTATCAGTGCATGGAATGGGAAAAGGAGAAGTAAAAGTTACGAGTATGCATCCTTCTTGACTCAAAACACATTGACTCTGTGTGTGTTGGGGGTGGGGGGTTGGTGCTCCTTTCCTCCCTTTCTCTACACTCAATAAGCAATTATTTTATTAAGCTGTGCCAATCTAGGATCTACTGTTCCTGTTTTAACTTTATAGCACAAATTGTACACTGTGGTTCTGAGGGGTTAGCATACCATGCTAGTCCACTGCCTGTTTTTATAAATAAAGGTTTATCGGAATACAGTCATTCTCCTTTACACATTGTCTGTGGCTGCTTTCATAGTATAATGACAGAGCTGAGTAGTTACACCAGTCTTTGCCTGAACCTTCAGGGATTAGCAAACTATGGCTGGCCCCTGGCCTAGTTTTGTAAATAAAGTTTTGCTGCAACACAGCCACACTCGTTCATTTACATGCTGTCTAGGACTGTTCTCCTATTACAATGGCAGAGCTGAATAGTTACAACAGAGTGTATGACCTGAAAAGGAAATACACAAATATTTACTATCCAGGCCTTAACAAAAAATTTGCTAACCACCACGGTAATGAGCATAGCATTTCTGATAAAATTAACTACTAAACAACCACTTTACCAGACTCTCTGAAATAAGAGAAAGGAATTTAAAGACCAGCTTGAGCTGAACTTCCTCAATGATCATTCTTTTTTTTTTTAAAGATTTTGTTTAGTCATTTGACAGAGATCACAAGTAGACAGACAGTGGCAAGGCGGGAGGGCGGGGCGGGGCAGGGAGCAGGTGCCCCGCCGAGCAGGGAGCCTGATGCGGGGCTTGATCCCAGGACCCTGGGATCATAACCTGAGCCAAAGGCAGAGGCTTTAACCCACTGAGCCACCCAGGTGCCCCTTCAATGATCATTCTTAACATTTATTTCATTTTAAAAACTCTACAGTTTCAGACAGGGATTTCTAGGTAGCAATGCAAATGCAGATGGTGCATCTAAATGACTACTGTGAGCCACCACACGGAGTATTCATATCCAAATATGACTTAAAGTAGAACTGTTCTAGGTTGCTGAGAGTAGAATGTATACATCATTTTTTTTTTTAAAGATTTTATTTATTTATTTGACAGACAGAGATCACAAGTAGGCAGAGAGGCAGGCAGAGAGAGAGAGGAGGAAGCAGGCTCCCCGCTGAGCAGAGAGCCGGATGTGGGGCTTGATCCCAGGACTCTGAGATCATGACCTGAGCTGAAGGCAGAGGCTTTAACCCACTGAGCCACCCAGGCGCCCCAGCATCATTTTGTTTTAATAGTATTAGGACATAAGCTGCAATTGAAAGTTTCAGATTTAAATAATCAAATTTAAGAACAATATTATGGAAATCAACAGACTTCTGCTAAACCAACAAAAGAGATTTATGTTGTCATTGTCTTGGTTTTCACGCTGACTGAGACTAAATGAAATGCTTCACTACAGATGCATCTGGAACGGTGTAGTAAACACCTCAGCTACACAAGAACACGACTTCTGGTGGACAGACCCACTTAGCTGCTCCACGAACATCGCCGACAGCTCTTCGAACCAATCTACTCTCCATTCCTATATTCCCCGGCTCCTACTGAGACCAGCCTCCATCTGGTCACCAAAGCCACACCTGGGACTTTTGTTAGTTCCGCCATTCTCCCTAAGTTCTGGGGATTTACCTCCATGTATGTCTCAACTTCACCCCCCTCTTTCATCGCTGTAATAGTTCAGAACATAATGGGTTTTTTTGCTTGACAGTTCAGAGTCTTCTGGTATTTCCCCACCTTGTCAGGTTCCTCTCACATCTATCCTTCAGAAAGCAGTTAATTGTCCGAAAATGATGCCAGAAAGTCTTGAGACCTGGCTGTATTTAATCTACAAAAGGAGGAGGTGGGAGGCAGGCAGAGAGAAGGAAGAACATTCGCAGAAAGTCAGCCTGGGTGCGTGAGACACGGAAACCTTCAGGCAAGTAAGAATGGCTGGAGTGCCGGATGAGGGATGAGGTGGGGAAAACATTAAGCAGTAAGATCATGAAGATCTTTGCAAGTTTCAAATACAATTCCATTTCCTACTTATTCTCACATGCCAGTCCAACCGAAAAATCTGCTGCCATTGACAGTACTCAGAAGAAGAAGAAACAGAAGTCTCATATGCCAACTTCCCGATGGCAATGCCTGCTGAATGGCAATGTGTTCAAAAACTGAAATATAGAAAGTTCTTAAGCCAGAGACTTTAACCCCTCTCATTTTTTAAAGTCCTATTTCAAAAACTACTTCATTCTCTGAACCTTTCTGCCTGACTCTTCCCCCACTAATCAAATGTAAGCTGTCTCTCTGGGCTCTTCCAACCATCTCTACTCTGTCTTGGCTCTCACTGCTTTTCGTTACGAATGTCTGATAATCATGGTGGCCAAATGCAAATTCTGTGACATAACCTTGAGTATCTCAACTGTGAATAGCCTAAAACCATCAAATTATTACATTTATTTGTGTTCCTGAAGTGACAGAAGGTACTGGAGTCTAATGCAGAAGAAATGACACTGGGGCGCTTGGGGTGGTTCAGTTGGCCAAGCGTCTGCCTTCAGCTCAGGTCATGATCTCAGGATCCTGGGATCCGGCCCACGTCATACTCTCTGCTCAGCACAGAGGCTGGTTCTCTCTCTAACTTTCCTCTGTGCTCTCCCTCCCTCCTTCTCTCTCAAATAAAATCTTTAAAAAAAAAAAAAGATAAAGAAAAGAAAAGGAAAAAAAGAAATGATACTGAAAAGCCCAAACCCACTCTTCATTCTGTATCTTTAGATGATTGTGACGAAGAAGGAACCTAAGAGCTCTAAAGATGGGATATGAAAACCATGTTTGGTTTTATGACTACTCCCCATCCCAAAGGATCAGTAATCTAGACCTACACACATTTGAGGCAGTTTTAGAGGGGCACCTGGGTGGCTCAGTTGGTTAAGCATCTGCCTTTGGCTTAGATTTGTGATCCCAGGGTCCTGGGATTAGCCACGCATAGGGCTCTCTGCTCAGCGGCTAGAGTGCTTCTCCCTCTCTCTCAGCCTGCTGTTCTGCCTACTTGGGCTCTCTCTCTGTCAAATAAATGAATATAATCTTTAAAATAAGTAAATAAAATAATAAAATAAAACAGCTTTAGAGGATCCATTGGGATTCTAAATCATTTCTAGTATTAAAGAAGTAAAGGCTAATATAGATGTGAGAGCAGGAAGAATGTATATATTTAGGACTGGATATGATCACTCACCTGTCGAATTGACATGGTACAGAGAATATACAGAAAGATGAAGGAACAGTCTGTGGTGTCATCCCCCAGGAGGTTTCGATGAGACAGTCCTTGGATATAGGAAAGGGGGGTGAAAGGGAGCTTTGCCACCACTCTACCATCAAATCTAAAAAGGAAAAAACAAAGAATTGTTATTTTTGGAAGACTGACAAGCTTCTTAGTTCCAGGGAAGAATCTGAGACAGAAATAGAACTCTAAGTCCCTTGATCTCTAAAAAACAAAGAATGATATTTTAAAAAGCGACCTAAAGAACAAGGATGTAAGGAAGGGCCTAGATTTTTCCATCAATCTTTTTCTAAACTAATGAGTCTCAATTTTTTCAGTATCAGAAGCCCTGAACACAATAAAAAATTGAGATCCCTACATTGTTTAAAGGTTATAGCTATCACTATTTACTGCTTTAGAAATTAAAACTGAGGAATGTTAAAAAATAGTTACTAAATCATTTTAAAGGTAGCAATAAATTCATTATATATTAACACAAATATTTTTATGAAAAATAACTATCTTTTCTAAAACAAAGTAAAAAGAAAGGCTTTTTTTTTTTTTTCTTTTGGCAAATATCTTTAATGTTTTGTTTAATAGAATACTGCTGGGTTCTCATAGCTGCTTTAGTATTCAGGCTGTTGCAATGATACACATGATGAAGCCCTGAACCCTCTGGAAAATTCCACTGTACACTAAAAAAAGAGTAAGAATAAAGAAAGAAAATAACATCTTAGAATTATTCCGGCAGTAATGTTCACCTCAAGGACTTCCCAAGAGTCTCAAAGAGCTCTAGGAATCCCCAGACCATACTTTGAGGAATCACGGTTCTGAACCATGACACCAGTAAGATTTTATTATTTTTTCTTAAAAAGATTTTATTTACTTATTTGTCAGACAGACAGATCACAAGTAGGCAGAGAGGCAGGCAGAGAGAGAGGAGGAAGCAGGCTCCCCACTGAGCAGAGAGCCTGATGCGGGGCTCGATCCCAGGACCCTGGGATCATGACCTGAGCCGAAGGCAGAGGCTTCAACCCACTGAGCCACCCAGACGCCCCACCCAGGAAGATTTAAAAAACCCTCTTTTCCAAGATTCCCAACATACACCTTAAACAGGCTAAACATTTCTGAATAGAAATTCATGGAGTATATAGTGGAGAATGAAAAAAGTCAATTCTTAAAATTCATACACGATAATCTCAGATAACTTTTAACATACTATCAGTGTTTGAAAGTATTCTTTTTTACTTTTTCTAAAATAGAAAAGAGAACTGTTTCTAAAAGAGAAAAGCTTGGGGCGCCTGGGTGGCTCAGTGGGTTAGGCCGCTGCCTTCGACTCGGGTCATGATCTCAGGGTCCTGGGATCGAGTCCTGCATCGGGCTCCCTGCTCGGTGGGGAGCCTGCTTCCCTCTCTCTGCCTGCCTGTCTACTGTGATCTCTCTCTGTCAAATAAATAAATAAAATCTTTTAAAAAAAAACAAAAAAAAACAGAGATGGGGCACCTGGATGGCTCAGTGGGTTAAAGCCTCTGCCTTCAGCTCAGGTTATGATCCCAGGGTCCTGGAATCGAGCCCCACATCGGGCTCTCTGCTCAGAGGGGAGCCTGCTTCCTCCTCTCTCTCTGCCTGCCTCTCTGCCTACTTGTAATCTCTGTCAAATAAATAAATAAAAATCTTTAAAAAAAAATTTTTAAAAAGCAGAGATATAACCTGTAACTTTTAGGTGCTCACAGTCTTTTGGTGTGCACACAACAATAATACTTCTACAACAATGAAAACTTTTAGTGTGCACACAATAATAATATATATTTTTAAATGCACAAAGCACAAAGACCAGAACAAAAACATGAATTACAGCCGCGCAGTTGTGCTCCTTGGTATCTATCCAAAGGAGTGAAAAACTTACGCACAAAAGAACCTACACCCGGGTGTTTACAGCAGCTTCATTGATAATTGCCAAAACTTGGAAGTAAATCAGGTATCAACGGACAAACCGGTGTATCCAGACAATGAAATATTATTCAGTGCTACAACGAAATGGGCTATTGGCCACAAAGACATGGAGGGACTTTAAATGGATATTACTAAGTGAAAGGGGCCAATCTGAAAAGGCTATACGCTTGCGTGAGTCAAACTATATGACCATCTGAAAAAGGCAAAACTCTGGAGCCAGTAAAAAGATCAGTGGCTCTGCGGAGTTGGGGTGGGAGAGAAAGGGATGAATGGGCGGAGCTGAAGAGTTTTAAGGCAGTTCACCTACTCTGTATGATACCATAATGGTGGCTACTTGCCATTATACATTTGTCCAAACTCACTGAATGTACACTAAGAGGGACCCCTAATATAAGCGGTGGACTCCGGGTGGCTGGGTGCCAGCCCAGTCTCGCCAGCTCCAACAAGTGCACCACTCCCTCGGGGGAAGTTGCTAGTGGGGAATCATGCATGGGGCGGAGGGTAGATGGGAAATGTCTGTACTTTTCTCTCAATTTTTCTGTAAACCTAAAACTGCTCTAAAACGATAAAGTCTTATTAAAAAATCAAACAGCACTTGAATAAATAGTAAAACACTTACAGGAACCTCCACACCAGTATTGCAAAACACAAGTAAAAAGCTATTGTTGCCAGTATTCTGAATGAGAAAGTTGACGAAAAGAAAACAATATACTGAAGAACAAAGAGCAAAGAACAGTCTTCCTTCTTGTCAATAGAAGCCTTCTACAAGAAGCTTGAATATAATGAAGTTTTTCGTAACATTTTCCTCCTGAAGATACTGTATTTGACTTCTTTGAACTCCATGGCTTTGAGAAAAGGCATCTGATATTTTATCTTGTACTGATGAACTCCATAAATAGTCAGGCATTTCAATATTAGTCTAAGGCCTAAAAGTGTAATCAACAGTTGCTGAATAATCATTATACAGTATATGCTTTTCAGATATGGGCCTTGACTCAAGAGCTTTAAGCGTGGGAAAATAAAATGGAAATCCACAGGACACTGCGGACCACAGGAGAGACTGCTGTTCAGTGTTAGATGGTCCACACGTGACGATGCTATGAAAATCCTCCAGAGAAAGCCCGTGGGGCCTCTGCTGATGATAGAAGTGCTTTGTCCCCCACATATTCTTATATATGGCTTTGAAAACCTCAGTCCTCTAGAAATTTCACAAGTATCAAAGGAGCAATACAACTATTATATTCATTTGGTCCCCATTTTTATTATACTATCTTTACTATTTCATTATTAAGTATTTTACTCTCTTCTGGTGGGTTGTGTTTTTTTTTAATTTTATTTATTTATTTGACAGAGAGAATGAGACCACAAGCTGGGAGACAGACAGGGAGAAGCAGGCTCAGTGGGGAGCCAAGTGTGGGGCTGGATCCTAGGATCTTGGGATCATCACCCAAGCTGAAGGCAGCTGCTCAACTGACCGAGCCACTCAGGTACCCCTGTTCTGGTTGTTCTCATTCAACTTAGAACTAGAGAGGAGGGGCGCCTGGGTGGCTCAGTCAGTTAAGCGGCTGCCTTCGGCTTGGGTCATGATCTCGGGGTCCAGGGATCGAGTCCCATATTGGGCTCCCTGCTCAGCGGAGAGTCTGCTTCTCCCTCTCCCTCTACTTGCGCTATCTCTCTGTCAAATAAATAAATAAAATTAAAAAAAAAAAAAAAAGAACTAGAGAGGAGAAGAAGGCGGCAGGGAAGACAGGACGGAGGGGAAATTTTGGAAA
Source organism: Neogale vison (assembly GCF_020171115.1). NCBI lineage: Eukaryota > Metazoa > Chordata > Mammalia > Carnivora > Mustelidae > Neogale > Neogale vison. The sequence goes on from NC_058100.1 coordinate 9,276,604, forward strand.
GAATGAGACCAAGTTATTTGTCTGATCATGTGATTATCTACCTAGAAAATTAGAGAACCAAACTAAAACATACCAGACCCTATTAGAGTTCAGCAAGATGGTCAGTTACAGAATAAAGTAACAAAAATTGGTAACCTACTTTTATGCCAGTAGTAATGAGTTAGAAGATATAAAATGCATGCAAGACTTACTTGGAAAGAAACTACAAAAGCACATAAAACGGACTTAGCAGAAACACGATGTTTCTAAATAGGAATATTTAAAATTATAAAGGTGTCTAATACTTCAAAACTAACATATAAAATAAATAACATCTGAGTCAAAACTCAAATGGGATTATCTTAAAGGGAAGCTGATACACGAGTGATTCTAAAATTCACATGAAAGAATGTGTATCTCAGGAACATTGAACAGTGTAGTCAGAACACAATAGTTTGTAAACAGTAAAAAGAAATAAAGTTGGAACAGGCTGGGGTCAAAGCATGGTGACGCCAGGTGGAAGTCCGGACTCAAGTCAGGAGTCTGAGCGGCACGATGCTATGAAAGAACTTTAGAGTCAGAGAAACGAGTTATACTCCGGCTCAACATTTACTAGCTTCACGATCTTGGGCAAGTTAAATAACTTGGAGTCTCATATTCTCATCAGTAAAACAAAGACTGTAATACTCATCTCGGAAGGCTGTTAAGATTACAAGGGCAACACACATAAAGGCCAACAGTGGCCAACACACAGCTACTATTCCATCAGGAGCAGATGTGGTTATTAGACAATGGGTACGTGTTTTGGAGATGGTCAACTTAAAGCTGCAGTGACAGGAGGCCCCTGAGGATGGAGAGAAGCTAGGAAGCTACTGCATGCCGAAGGTCAAGGGGTAATAGCAGCGAGGAAAGGCAATGGGCTGAAACTATGCTAAGAGCTGGTGTAGCATGGATGAAGAGGAGAGGGAGGAGGGAAGGAGAGAGGGATGGATGGGCAGACAGATGGATGACTCGAAAGACACAGAGAGGCAGAATAAACAGGAACTGTTAACTGATGGAACCAAGGACTGACAATGTTAGAGATAACTCGGTGCCCAGCACTGAATCTGGGACAGGGTGGAAACACAAGAAATGTGGGCTGAAAGGAAGAGAAGGAGGGAAGCAATGAAGCTTTCAGTTCTAGCTGACCAGAAATGGGAGCCACTGAAAGACACACAAGTGGGCGCCTGGGTGGCTCAGTAGGTTAAGCCGCTGCCTTCGGCTCAGGTCATGATCTCAGGGTCCTGGGATCGAGTCCCGCATTGGGCTCTCTGCTCAGCAGGGAGCCTGCTTCCTCCTCTCTCTCTCTCTGCCTGCCTCTCTGCCTACTTGTGATCTGTCTCTGTCAAATAAATAAAATCTTTAAAAAAAAAAAAAAAAGAAAGACACACAAGTATCAGGAAGAGCGATGCTTTGGCAGAGAACATGACAGGTTCCAAGTGAGTCTCAAAAATAACGTAGAGAGAAACAAGGCTCTTTGAGGCCCAGGGACAGGCTGGTCTGAAGCCCAAGGGAGCGGCAAATACAACCGAGGTGGGGAGTTCTTGTTATAAAACTTCTCTCTCTCTCTAAAATTTCTCTCTATAATGGATCTTCAACAAGTTACAATGACCCCCACATAAAAAAGAACAGTAACTTTTTAACTAGTAAATAAATATTTCTTATAGAGATGTCTCTTCTACTTGAAGGGAACAAGCAGCGTGAGGGCTCAGACTGTGCAATTTTCTTTTATCTCCCACAGTGTGAGGCACAAAAAAAACGGCATGCAGCTTTTCAACCCGAATAAATATTAAAAATAGTTGAAATCTATAAATATTCATGTAGTACACTCACAGAAAATTGAAAACTGGAGGGAGAAAAATCAAAGGCAGGCAAGTGAAAATGATTACTGACTCAAAGAAGAAAGAAACATAAGAAATACATTATAACACTTTGTAGTTATGTGATTCTATGATTATAATCAAATATATTAGCTTCATTTAGTAAGTGAACCAACTATGGATTCAAATCAAAACTGTATACCAAGTTCTAGTTTTAAACACAGAAAAGAATGAAAGAACTGGAAAATCTTCTAAAAAGGTAATCTAACAAATTCCTCCTACTGTAAATAACGAACATAAGCCAAAATGATTTATTTCCATGTTTCAAAACTTAGTTTACAAGTCAAGACTTCTCCCGACTTAAGCCTTATGCCAACACTCTCATCATTAAAGAAATATAGTCTTTGAAAATTAGATTTACGGTACTACCCTGTCAACAGGATGCACACAATTGTGAATTATTTTTTCTAAACACTGTTGATAGGTTAATACTGAGATAAACACTCTGAGTAGTTATTGCTATTAGCCTGTCTTATTACAAGACTCTGAGCTATCCCAGGCTAAAATAAACTATGACCTAAGAGTCAGCAGAAGACGTTTTCATCTGGGCCGAAGCCTTTATTTGTTGGTGCAAGACCCTTGATTTTGGTAACTGGATTGAAGTTATCTAAGAAAATGTCCACGTTCTCAGGAAATATACACTTTAGTAGTTATGGGGGCTCCTGACTAGCTGTCGGTTAAGCATTTGCCTTCAGTTCACATCATGATCCCAGAGCCCTGGGACTGAGCCCTGCGTTGGGCTCCCTGCTTATTAGCACAGAGTCCGTTTCCCCTCTCCTTCTGCCACTTTCCCTCTCTCTCTGCCAACCTCTCTGCTTATGCTGTCAAATTAATGAACAAAATCTTTTTAAAAAAATTTAGTAGGGGGGGCGCCTGGGTGGCTCAGTGGGTTAAGCCTCCGCCTTCGGCTCATGTCATGATCTCAGGGTCCTGGGATCAAGCCCCACATCAGGCTCTCTGCTCAGCAGGGAGCCTGCTTCCCGCTCTCTCTCTGCCTGCCTCTCTGCCTACTTGTGATTTTTGCCAAATAAATAAATAAGATCTTAAAAAAAAAAATTTAGTACGGGCGCCTGGATGGCTCAGTGGGTTAAGCCTCTGCCTTCGGCTCAGGTCATGATCTCAGGGTCCTGGGATCAAGCCCCGCATCGGGCTCTCTGCTCAGCAGGGAGCTTGCTTCCCTTCCCCTCTCTCTGCCTGCCTCTCCGCCTACTTGCCTACTTGTAATCTCTGTCAAATAAATAATTAAATAATTGAGTAGTTAGGGATAAAGGGGCATAACATACTCTTGAATAATACATAACATACTCTTGAATAATACATACATAATGTATGTGTGAAAGACTACACAGATGATATGGGAAACAGAAAAAGAACGAAAATGGAGCAAAATATTAACAATTGTGAATATGGATAATGAACATATTATTTTTGTAACCTTTCTATAAATTTGAAGTATCAAAATAAATTATTACGAAAAAAGCTCGAGCAGCTGGGTGGTTCGGTCACTGAAGCATCTGCCTTTGGCTTAGGTCAAGATTCCAGGGTCCTGGGATCAAGTCTCCCTGATGAGTAGGGAGCCTGTTTCTCCCTCTCCTTCTGTCCCCTGCTTGTGCTTGCTCTCTCTCTCTAGTGCCCCCCCAAATAAAGAAAATCTTTTAAAAAAAAGTTAATTGCTCATAAATACACACATACATAGAACAACAGTTAGGTAAAACCGTATTATTAAAGGGTACTCACATGGAATTGAACATTCCCATTAGGGCAGTAAAACAAAAGCCAATTGCAAACATGGATTTCATTCGGACCTGTAAAGAGACCAGCACATTGTCATTTCACACTAAAGAAAACCACTACTAAGGCACACTCCAAAATCCTGGTTTCACGTCACACTGCACTCCACAGCAATAAGCTCCTTATTGGCTAACCCACCCTCCACCTCCAAGCCCTTCTCCTTGTCCCCTTCTGATGAATAGTATTGGGGTGGCCAGGGGACCCAGTTCTGGTACCAGTACCGAACAGGGCTTTAAAGGGACAAAGTTGTCCAGTATCCCTTTAGGCCTTTGGCCCATTCTTCCTGCCTGAAATGAAGTACCATCAAATAACCAAACAACCATAATCTAAGAATGGCCAACCTAAGTCCTTAATAACATTACTGAGCTGCTAAACCAGCCCAGGACTACCAAACCCTGGCCTTCTTGAACAAATTTAAAAAAAAAAATCTTTATCTGTTTAAGTCATTGTTATAATTAGGTATTCTGTTACTTGCAGCTAACTTCTTACTTAATTACAAATGTGGTAAAAGTATAAATAAATAAAAGATCATAACGATGTAAGAATAACAATCATTATCTCTAGGTGACAGGTTTTTTTTAAAGTTTTTTTATTATTAATTTTTTTACAATTTTATTTTTAAGTAATTTCTACACCCTATGTGGGGCTCGAACTCATGACCCTAAGATCAAGAGTCTCATGCTTTTCTGACTGAGCTAACTTGAGCTCCTGGATGCAGATTTATCAGCAATTTTTCCTCTCTTCTTTCTATAGTTTCCAAATTTGGTCGTATAAACACTTAATAAGTAGGTCAACAGAAAAGCTATTTTCAAAAAGATGCACTTCTAAATTACAGACTTACTCAATAAGAATTGCAAGAAACAGAAGCTAGTATAGCAAAGGTCTCTTAGAAAGCAAAGACAACTGTTGCACAGTTCAGATGTCCTGTGATAATTGTACAGAAATTAAATAGAAGAATTAGTCAAGCCATATAATTAGCCTATGCATGCCTTAGAAAAACTCTTGAACAAACTCTACTCTTTATAAATGATGACTAATGGGTAATAAAATCATTTCTCTTTACACTCTATGGTATGCCTGACACGCAGAACAAAAGGCCTCTTGAAGAACAAAGGCAACAATAAAGGCCATCTATGATGCTCCGGCTCAGAGGCTGGCGTGACACAGGTCACCTGAAAACCAAAGATTCGGCAATGACACGAGAGTAAAAGAAAACAGACTATTCCATTCGAAACATGAGGGCTAAGCTAAGCAAAAACTGTGTGAAAGGGACAAATTATGACCCCCGAGACAGCCCGAAAGGTATTCTCTCATTACTGAAATGAAGTTTAAGCCCAGGAGCATATTTTCACTTCCACCTGGCCCAGGAACACCCACGACATTAGTGGGTGAATTTCTGAAAAGTTAAGTACAGTGTATTTAATGCAAATCAGAGTCTTATTCTATAAAACTTGTTGTGGTTTACCACAATATTACACTTCAGACTCTTACCATGGACAGGTCTCTGTTGTTATTTTTCAGTTTCTCCTCCTGCCTCTCTGAAAAGAATTAACAAACTGATTAATATACACAATGCTGAGCGCAAGGCAGATGTTAAACTGTCACTGACTGGTGACTATGAAAGCACTTGTCTCAGGATCACTTAGTAATAACATCAGCTAAACAGCTGTGGCACTGTATACTTTATATTCACAGAAAATGCAAATGCAGCAGAGCACCAAAATATTTTTATTTAAATAAATAAAAATCTTTAAAGATTAATTAAAAATTACCTCTGGTATTAAGTGTCTTAACTATACATTAAGATACACTTTTATACTATACTGATGGAAAGTGTAAACATAATTATTGTAATTAGGCTTCAAATATGAGTTATTTAATCTCTCGTGTTTTTCCCCCTCTTTCAGTTACTTCAAGAGAGCAGAGTCTAAAAGTAAAAGCCAATCAAGACAAATTTAAATTTCAGGTTCTTTCATATTACAGACTAATTACTCTAAAAATAAGCATAGGTTTTTAGTTAAGAGAATTAGAAAGCTAGAAAATTTCACATATATTTTAAGAAAGTTGTTATATACACACAACCCAAAATACTTAACAAAGTCTCAACTGTTCATCAATGCCATTATTTGCTGAATTCCATCAATGCAGGGATTTCATTGTTTCCAGAAAGAAACTGAGGTCCCGCGCAGGGGAAGTGGCTTGGTAGAGAACCTGTGAGCATTCCGTGGCAAAGCCAGGACAAGACTCCAAGTTTCCCAACTCCCAAGCCCGTAATCTCTATGTACCCTCTACTGCTGCTTTCTTTGGTCATGATTACCATCACCAGGATTAATTACTTCAACAAACACTGATTATCTACCACATTCCAGGCACTTTTCTGAGCACTGGGGATACACAAATGAACAAAAAACACAAAAATCCCCACCTCACAGGAAGATTACAAAATAAAAATATAATATCCTCTAAAACAAAAATATATACCATTAGAATAAACTGGTGTGAGGGCAAGTAAATTTGGGCAGGTACAGGAAAGGAGGAACAAAGAGGCCTACAGGAGGGCTGGCCTGCAGAGTGGACTGCGGTTTCCCAACAGCACAGAGCGGGATGAAGACATGATCCCTTGCCCTGAACGGCCTGTCCAGTTTGTTCTCCAGGGAAGGGAAGGATATGGGCAGGAGAGACTGGGATGCTGGAGATACATGGAACAAAATGAAGAAAAATGAATGGAGCTAAGGTCTATCCTGGTCGGGGGGAGCGCCTTTGCTATCTGGGCAGTCCTCTTACAATGTAACAGGATGTTTTTAAATTGGGGGTTGAGGGCTGGGGTATAAGATGATGAGAAGGTAAACGGGCATAAAACAACTATTGAGGGAAGGGACTACCACTACAAAGTAAAAAGGTAGAGGGGATCACCTATGCTAGAGGCCTTGGCATAACCCTGACTCCCTCCTTTCTCACCCAAACACCGCATCCTATTAATTATGCCTCGTAAGTATTTTTTGAAGATGTTATTTATTTGAGAAAGAGAGAGAGAGAAAGGAGTGTGCACGCTCTGGGGGTGGGGAGGGAGAGGCAATTTCAAGCAGACTCCCTGCTGAGCAAGGAGCCTGATACAGGGCCTGATCCTAGATCAAAGATCATGACCTGAGCCAAAACCAAGAGTTGAACACTTAACTAACTGAGCTCCCCAGGCACCCCACATACCTCATAAATACTTATGAAACCTTCCCCCTCCTCATTACCATGTCCTTAGGATTTCTAACCACTTTACCTATATTGCTTCAAGTCTCCAAGCATCTCACTGCCTCCAAACTTGCTCCCTCAAATTCATCTTCCACAAGGCTGCCCGTCAGATCTACCTAAGACGTAAAACTGACCAAAATTATGATACTCCCCAGCTTAAAATTCTGGCATGGCCTTTCCCCCCTACAAGCTCATGTTCCAGTGTCACTGACAAGTCTGATGTCTATCCCTGCAGCCTCATTTCCAATCCCTCACATGAACTGTACTGCAGAGGTTCCTACAACACCAAAAAGCTGCTCTTTTTTTTTTTTAAAGATTTTATTTATTTATTTGACAGAGAGATCACAAGTAGGCAGAGAGGCAGGCAGAGAGAGAGAGAGGAGGAAGCAGGCTCCCTGCTGAGCAGAGAGCCCGATGCGGGACTCGATCCCAGGACCCTGAGATCATGACCTGAGCCGAAGGCAGCGGCTTAACCCACTGAGCCACCCAGGCGCCCCCAAAAAGCTGCTCTTGATATGAAACTTTTCTCTAGATCCAGTGCCTTTGTCTATGAAGTCCTTTCTACTTGGGTGACCAACTGTCCCAGTTTTTCCAGGATTGTTCCAGTTTTAGCTCTAAAAACCACACATCCCAAGAAACTCCTCAGTCTCGACCAACTGGGATTTCTACCTAGAATATTTTATTCTGTCCCTAGCCAAGCCCTTCCTGGTTAGCTAGTACTCAACTTTTAAGTCTCAGCTCTCTGTCACTTCCTTTTAAAAATCTTGACTCCTTAGTCAATAATGGGATTGATTTTCCTTTTACTTTTTTAGATTTTATTTATTTGAGAGAGAGAGAGAGAGAGAGCACAAGCAGGAGGAGCAGCAGAGGGAGAGGGAGAAGCAGGCTCCCCAGTGAGCAAGAATCTTGATGTGGGGCTCAATTCCAGGACCCTGGGATCACGACAAGAGCCAAAGGAAGACGCTTAACTGACTGAGCCACCCAGGCACCCCTACAGAGTTTTCTATAATTATGAAGAGATTCTCTATCTGTGATGGCAATAAAGTAGTCACTAATTACATGTGGCTCCTGAGCAAATAAAATATGGCTATTGTGACTGAGGAACTAAAATTTTTACTTCTTTTAACTTTAATTAATTTAAAAAGCCAAATATAGCTAATGCCTGCTTTACTGAACACTAGATTAGCAGTCTCTTCTTTATGCTTCCAGAATATTTTATGCATATCTTTATCATTATACTGAGTTTATACATTCTCTTGTAATGATCTGTTTATTTACCCATCAACCCAAACAGATGGCAGGTTCCTGGAGAACTAGGAATCCTATGCCTTCTTCATCTCTGTAACCTCAGTAACTGGCATGCACTTAGTTGCTCAATATTGTGGTATGTGCTCAGTATTATTTCATGAATGATTCAGCAACATAATAAAACCTGATATGAAGATACAGCATACCAAAAATGCTTTTCTAGGGAAAGAAGTCCTTTTGGGGGGGTCAGGGCGAAGGGGTAGCCCTTTATGATGAAGCTGATAGCCTGAACAGATAGAAAAAGCACAAAGAGCCTAAAAGCTGAGAGCAAACTGAGGTGACATAGTTTTTCTGAAGCTAAGTCCACAGAGAAACAATAACCACTAAGGTTATTGTTACCAGGGTAGACAATGTGTATATGGCTTAATAACAGAGCCACACAGGATTACGCTACACAACAACACTATTAAGGTTCCTGAAGAGTCTTCAATTCAAATTGTTACTAAATACCTACCATATACAAAGCAGTTTTAGTCGGTTTAAAATAATTAAAAAACAGGTTTATATTCCCTTGGTTTTGGAGGAGGTGACAGATACAAGTATCTTCGATGCTTGCTTTCACACCTACCCATCTCTGATAAATCCGGGGCACGGCACTATCAGCTGCACAGGACTGCGTCAGATGGGACAGCAGACGCCGCTAAGACTAGTTCTCAGCACGGGGATTTCACTCATGGACAATTAACAGCTGATTATGTCTGAGGCTACCTGGAAGGTCTATGTTATATACTCTAGTGACTCCACTTTTCACTAGGGACCATTTCCGACAGAAGAGAACAAAAAGATAGTATATAAAAAGGTAAAGTTGATTTTAAAAAAGATGCCTCTGTAGAGAAAAGGGACAAAAAGAAGAAACAGAATAAAGAAACAACAAACTAAACAAATATATATATATATGTATGTATATATATTTTTTTTTCAAAGATTTTTATTTATTTATTTTGAGAGAGGGAGAGACAGAGTGAGAGAGCATGAGAGGGGAGGTCAGAGGGAGAAGCAGACTCCCCATGGAGCTGGGAGCCCAATGTGGGACTTGATCCCAGGATTCTGGGACCATGACCTGAGCCAAAGGCAGTTGCTTAACCAACTGAGCCACGCAGGTGCCCCCTAAACAAATATATTTAACAGGGAAACATCATACATGCAAAATTTCATCTGAAATGAACTTGATCCGTCTGTGGGTAGAAAAGGCTAAGATGCCTCAAGAAGCATAAACATAAAAACAAAGAAGTTAAATTCAAATGTCCAGGACAAAAAACAAAACAAAAACAACTATTCCTAAGAATAAAATTCTTATGTTCCATTTGGGGTTAGATAAATTTATGAAGACTAGCCTGCCAACACAGCCATGTAATACATGGTTTATATGAAGGGCACCTGGGTGGCTCAATTGTTAAGCTTCTCCCTTTGGCTCAGGTCATGATCCCAGGGTCTTAGTATCGAGCCCCATATTGGGCTCTCTGCTCAGCGGGAAGCCTGCTTCTCCCTCTCCAACTCCCCCTGCTTGTGTTCCTCTCTTGTAGTCTCTCTCTCTGTGTCAAACAAATAAATAAAATCTTTGAAAAAAAAAAAGGAGGCTGTATTGTTTGTAGTTATGGGAATCAACTAGTAGCAATGACAGCATCTATTCTGACCACAGAATGAACAGACAGTAGCCAATCCACTATACATTTTAATTTGACAACATTAGGCTGTGTGCAACAAGATAACATAATTTATTTAAGAAAGGAACACTTCCTCATTTACCTTAGTCAATAATAAGTGTCTTTTCTGTCAAAGAATGGAAATCAATATAGGAGGCAACCGGTTGGTCAAATCCAACCAACAGTTTGGGAGATGGTGAACATTTTTAAATAACAGAGAGAAGGTCAAAATAGCAGGTGCCATTCTATAGATTAAAAGAATTAGATATCCCATGGGAGTTCTACATTCTGAGTTGTCTTGAATGAAAACCAATTAATAATATAACCTTGAAATTTCACATAGATTTGCTAATGGAGAGGAAGCAAAATTTAAACTAAATGCCTGAGGCAGTCTTCTTTTATGGAAAATCCAAACAGGATAAAGGCCTAGAGTGAATATATAAATTCAGGGACCAAAAGAAAATAAATTTCAAAAATTTCCTCCCATATCTCTAGGTCACGAAGAAAAGAGATATCCGTCCCAACTCTGTCAAGCTTCTGAATGCCTGCCCTCCCTTCCCCAGCCATCTGAGGGTATTGGCCTCCTACCAGAGTCCTTGTTGAGGGTCAGCCTTTCAAAGATTCCCATCACCGCCACCCTGCACTACCGACCTAGCAGGCAGCCAATCCCTGTGCCTTCTCATGACCCACGGTGTAAAGAGACGAGCTGAGCCAACCAGATTCCTTCTCTCAGAAATTTAAACCGGAAAACCAGGAATAGTAAATTAATTAACTGTGGGAGCAGAAACAGAAAAATTATAATATAGCACTGGCTCTCAAACTTCAGTTTGTCTAAGAAAATCTGGGAAGCCTGTTAAAAATAGCAGACTCCTGGGTCCCAGAGGTCCTGACTCAGTAGTCTGGGAGGAAGATGCAGAGCTCTTTACTCGTAACAGTACTGATGCAGGGGTCTACAGAGCACATCGTGAGTAAGACTGATTTAGGCAGAACCCTAGGACACAAGCCAAAGTTAGGTGTAGGCACAGCCTAAATGCCAGAAAAACACTACAGAGCAAGTGGGAGAAGCTGAACAGAAAGAGAGAGAAGGACATATCAATAGTGCAGCCTTGGGGGCACCTGGGGGGCTCAGCTGGTCAAGCAAAGCTCAGGTCATGATCTCAGGGTCGTGAGACTGAACCCCATATCAGGCTCCATGCTAGGCATGGAGACTGCTTAAGCGTCTCTCCCTCTCGCTCTGCCCCTCCAGCACCTCTCCACCTCTCTAAATAATAACAATAGTGCAGCCTTAAAAACACTGCAGCCCACTGTCTCACTTCATCTCAGGGCTTGCTATGCCTTCCAGACGGGCTTTAATACAGTTCCTGCCTTCCTGTAACCGACTACTTCAGTGTTTTCTGAGTTTGGGATCCCATACGTTCGGAAAATAAATCCCCCAATACTTGAGGTATTGGGGGATTTATTATCTATGTAGCCAAAAGAACTAAATAAAATTCATATATCAAAAGTAAATTTGTTTCCCTTCTGTGGGAAATGTAGGGGAAGAGGGAAATGTAAAACAGCCAAAACATCTACCCCTGAAATTAAGAATGGGGAACCTAGGGGGCCCTGCGTGGCTCAGTCAGTTATAAGCTCCATCGGATGCCCTGCTCAGTGGGGAACCTGCTTCTCCCTCTCCCTCTGCCCCTCCCTCCCCATGCTGTCTCTCATATTCTCTGTCTTTCAGATAAAAATAGATAAAATCTTTAAAAAAAAAAAAAAAGAATGGGAACATAAGGGGGCCCCTGGTGGCTCAGTCAGTTAAGCGTCTGACTTGATGTCAGCTCGGATCATGATCTCAGGGTCCTGAGATCGAGCCCCACAATGACAAGGTCTGTGCTCAGCAGGGAGCCTGCCTGAAATTCTCTCTCTCCCTCTCCCTCTGCCCCTCCCCTGAGCGTGCACACCCTCTCTCTCTCAAATAATAAATGTAACTTTAAAAAAAAACTGGTGAACCTAAGGTCTTTAGTTCAAATGTAAGACATTTCAGCTTTCTCTCTCTCTCTTTTTTTTAAAGATTTTATTTATTTATTTGAGAGAGAGAGAGAGTGATCACAAGTAGGCAGAGTGAGAGGGGAAAGAGGCTCCCCGCTGAGCAGAGAGCCCGATGCGGGGCTCCATCCCAGGACCCTGAGATCATGACCTGAGCTGAAGGCAGAGAATTAACCCACTGAGCCACCCAGGCACCCCGACATTTCAGCTTTGAATTAATGGTTCTACCCAAGACTATGATCAAAGAGCTTCACCTAGTAAAATCAGTGGCATTTTGCTTCTCTGAAACCTTATCATTGTGCTGCGCACCCTCCTCATACTGAAAACTTGCTTTCTTCAGTGCAGCACAGTCACCATCCACAGCACCCCCCAACTACTGTCTATATTCTTGTAAAGCTCAAGTAGGGACCTGAGGAAAGGGAAAGTAAGGGTTGCATAATAACAGAACTGTGATAGAGTCAATTCACAGAAATATATTGAATCGGTCGTGTAAAGTTGCCAGAGATGAACGGCAAATGTGACTCTCTGCTTATCAGCAGCTAGTCCAAAGGGTTCAAGCTAAGTTCACAAAATCAAAGTAAATGAATTATTTATGAGAATCACTGCTTTTCTCTCCCCTTCCTTCCTTCCTTTCATTAAGATTTTACTCTTTTTAAGTCATCTCTATACCCAACATGGGGCTCAAACTTTCAACCCCAAGATCGAAGGGTTGCACACTCTTCCAACTGAGCCAACCAGTCGCCCCTGACACTGCTTTTCTTGACATTGAAAACTATGAGGAAGTTTCGAAAACTGCTCATCAAGAGACACTGTGATGTTGTAATGTTCTCAAAAGTATTCCACAGTAGTAGTACAATAAACTGTATCTGGCTGGGTTTTCCACAACGTGCCCAACAGTACAAATGTCAAGGTGAAATGGAGTAGAAGCAATCTTTAGGGAGTCCAAAATAATGCAGTTTAGGTTTATAGATTTCTGATGGTTTGGCTTAATCTCAGAGTAAAATTTACAAATCTAGAGCATGGATAGATTGTCCTTTAAACAGCTTCGCATGAACATTACACCTTTTAACTCCTAATAAGACATTGATAACCAACACTTCACAGGTGTTATTTCTCTTAACTTCTGATACTTTTTGGTGAGCAAAAAGTTCAAGGTTGCATTCCATGCTAAAGTTAATTTACATTTTAGACAGTTTGTGTTGTCAACTTAAGGGCAGAAAGCAATCTGCCTTCCATTTTTGTATCTTTCCTATCCTTTGCAGCAAAGCTACTTGATAGAATGATTCTATGTTCAATGTCTTCACTTCCTCACTGTGCATTCTCTCCTCATCTAGACAACTGGCTTCTGTCCCCCATCACGCCCCTGAAATCATTCTTGCTACATCACTAACAAGAACTTTCATTTCCATTTGCCTCTTAGACATTTAACACCTTAGATCCTCTCTATCCTCTCATCCCTCAGCTACGATGGCAAACCCTTTCCGACTTCTCTGGTAATCCTTCTGCAGGGTTCCACTGCTGCTCCCTCTGTTTCCTCAAGACTCTCTCCATCCTCAGCCCTTTCCTTTTCTTACTTTATATGGTCTCCTCTGTGGGTGAACTCAATTACTACTTAAAAGTATATGATTCTAAAATCTGTTTATAGCCTTTAATCCCTCTGCTAGCTCCGAAACCACATATCCAACTGTGTAACAAGTATTTCCACCTACCGTCACACAGGCATTTCAAATCCAATACGTTCAAACCTGAAATTATCCTCTCTTTTCTTCCCCATCCCAATTTGCTACTCCTCCAATTTTTCCAAATCAGAAATATGGACTTCTTTGTAGACTCATCCCTCTCTCCACATGCCACATCGAAACAGTCATCAAGTCCTGTTACTCCTACTTCTATTCCATTACCACTGCCTCTACTTAAGTTCAGATTCTTGCCATTTTTGCATCTGAGATTTTTAAAAAGCCTCATGACCTCCTGCCTCCCGAATGATCCCTTCTCCCATTTATCTCCAAACTACTGCCAGAGTTGTCTTCCTTAAAATCTCATGTCAATCTCTGCTTAAATCCCTTAATGGATATGGAAAGATGGAAAGTCTTCTGGATACAAGTTAAACTCATTACCTTAGTTTAATTTATAAAGGTCTTCAGGAACAGACTCTACTTATTTCTCTAGCCTCATCTGTCTATACTTTATATATCGCTTCTTTCATCAGTTACACTAAACTATTTATAGCTTCAGGAATATACCTTGCTATTTGATCCCTCTAGAGTTTGGAGATGGCTAGCCTTCTGCCTAGGATGTACAGGGCTTAAAACTGGATGTTAAAGTTACAAATGACCAGGGCCAAACCCCTTCTCTACCACTAATGTCATCCCATCTACCACTGAATGACTGACCGAGGGAAAATTACTTAACTCAAGCTTCATGCTTCTCATCTATAAAATGAAGTAACACTCTTCACTACTATATACAATTGACTGTTAAGAGAATCTTAAAACATATAAAGTGTTTACCTCAGTATGTTGCATATGATAAGTGCTCAATAAATTCTGACTGCTACTTTATTTGTATTTTTATTTAAGTTATTCACATTGTAGCTTCAAGAGTCAATGGAAACATTATCTTTTTTTTTTAAAGATTTTATTTATTTATTTGACAGATAGAGACCACAAGTAGGCAGAGAGGCAGGCAGAGACAGAGAGGAGGAAGCAGGCTCCCTGCTGAGCAGAGAGCCTGATGTGGGGCTCAGTCCCAGGACCCTGAGATCATGACCTAGCCGAAGGCAGAGGCTTAACCCACTGAGCCACCCAGGTGCCCCAAAAACGTTATCTCTTCAAGAAAACCTAATCTCCTAGTTTTGTTTAAATATCCTTTCTCTTTACTTTTTTAAAACTCAGAATATATCTCTACAACCTTACCATACTGCACTGGTCTGTCTTCCCCTCTCAAGACAGACTTCCTAAGAGAATTGTTTCTACCTTGTTTCTCTATGACCCATCAGAGCAACTGACACAGAGAAAACATACAGTAGCATCCTGCCACAGAACTAAATGAGCAGGCCACTTAGAAAACGTGGGAAACACTAAATTCAAAAGTCTTGTTCAGAACAGGATAGTGGCATAGTCCAGGCTGGTAGAATTCTTTCCTAGGATATAATGGCAGTGACCTATGCAGAGACATAGTTTCTGAACAAAACACACAGTTTCATAATTTTTTTCTAATTTCAGAGTCAGGAAGCATCACAAAGTATAAATATAAATCATATCTAATCATTTATAAATTGTCTTTTTGGAACAGAATTACATTCTGTAATTAAGCTCTAAATTACACTGAAAAACCAAAAACATATCATTACTTTTCAGACCAGATAAAAATTACTCAGCAGTAAATTTCCTACCCCCTGGAGGATTTCCATCACCAGTCAATTCTCAGTAAGGAAGCCATGGCAACAACACAAGTAACTCAGGCTTAAATGGAAATAATCAACACAGATATGAAAAAAAAAGAAAAAAAAAACTTTTACAAATTATGCCAAGAACCCTCGGCCAAATTCAAAAGCCACAAATGTCAGCATTATTTTATTAAAACTAAAATTTCAAAAGCTAAGAGGAAACAGTAGCAACTGCTTGATTTTGCTCTCAAAATGGACAAGAGAAAATCAGGCTCGATAATGTATGCAAGTGCTCTCTGTAAACCACAAAATTATACAAACACATGAGTCACCACTGTTAATAACTTTATTATATTTTCATCACCTAAGAATTTTTTTCCAATTTTAAATTTTCCAAATTTCCTAAACTTATTTTTTCTACATTTTGTGTATACCAATAATTCATCTTACCTATTTTCTTTTTTTGTTGTCGACCAGCTGACTCTGTTATTGTTTCCTTCTTCTTTTCCACTGTAAACAGAGTAACACAGTAAAAATTAATTATGTATCATACTAAAGAAATGAAGGCTGCTTTATCACAGTTGAGCCAATGAAAGAAGCTCACAAGAAAGTTACACGCCGCCTTTGATTATGGTTATGAGCAAGTTAACTGATCTGCTCCCACACCTGCTGACAGGAGAAGGCAGACACAACAATCTAAGACCAAGACAACAATACTGGAAGCATCATCAACCAAACACTCATAAAGGATTGCATAAGGACACAATAATAATAACTAACGGAACATAATAAAAACTAAAGTGGCTTTTGGGGCGCCTGGGTGGCTCAGTGGGTTTAGCCGCTGCCTTCGGCTCAGGTCATGATCTCAGGGTCCTGGGATCGAGTCCCGCATCGGGCTCTCTGCTCAGCAGGGAGCCTGCTTCCCTCTCTCTCTCTGCCTGCCTCTCCATCTACTTGTGATTTCTGTCAAATAAATACATAAAATCTTAAAAAAAAAAAAAAAAACAACTAAAGTGGCTTTCAGACCATCAGCTGAGGGTGACTGCCCGTAGGTTGAGCCTAAGTACGATTTTCAAATTCTGTTCTCTCAGATAACTATGGTTCATTATAGTACCAGTCTCATAGTCACTATAAAAGGTAGGAATTCATTTATTCAGTTATTGGTTCCTAAGTAATGAGCGCTGTTCTAGGCAGATGAAAAGATAAACATGATTCTTGCCCTCTAAAGAGTATCTAGTGAGGGCAAATAATTGAATAACCATTACAATACTGAAAACTGGCAAGACACACATATGCATTAGGGAAGGGAGATCAACAGAGTCAAAAAGCTAAAACCGGGGCACCTGAATGGCTCAGTCAACAGAGCATGTGACTCTCGATCTCGGGATTGTGAGTCTGCGCCCCACAGAGGGCACAGAGATTACTTAAACAGACAGAAAAAGCTAAGACCAACTTCTTTGTATGCATTTCAATTAATATGATGATAGAGTAAAAATAACCTTTTAAAGAGAAATAATTAATATATTTATATTTTACATTTACTATCTTTGATCTATATACCCATCATAGTCCACCTATGAAAGGACCAAGACTAGGAATGTCAAAAATTACCTTATTTACTTTGTTTGTTCCATATAGTATCTTAGCATACTTCCTTTACCGGCAAACAGTACAGTACATGTGTTATTTCTAAAAGTTGCATTAAAGAGAATTGGCAGGGAAGACTTTTTCTCTTGGAACATTAATTACGCTACCTGAATTCTAAAATTGGTATTACTACTTTAATAAAGAGATGAAAAATTCGATTTGACTCCAATATTGCAAGTGAAACAGTAAAGTGCTGACTAAAATAAGTGTGTGTGTGTGTTTGTTTGTGGTTTCAATATATGCACTCGTGTCTAAGTACATGTATTCTTTTATGTAAATGAAAAGATAAAGCAAGAGATTTAGAGTAAAAGTACTAGTATGAGATCATAAAAGGAAATTAAGTCAAATTCTACAAGATGTTACCAAAATAACATTTTTTTTTAAAGATTTTATTTATTTGACAGAGAGAGAGATCACACGTAGACAGAGAGATGGGCAGAGAAAGAGCAGGCTCCCCGCTGAGCAGAGAGCGTGATGCGGGGCTCGATCCCAGGACCCCAAGACCATGACCTAAGCCGAAGGCAGAGGCTTAACCCACTGAGCCACCCAGGCACCCCCAAAATAACATTTGAAAAAAACGAAATGGACAGAGATGCTTGGGTGGCTCAGCCAGTTAAGCGTCTGCCTTTGGCTCAAGTCATGATCCCAGGGTCCTGGGATCGAGTCAACGCATAGGGCCTTGTTGCTCAGCAGTGAGCCTGCTTCTCCCTCTGTTTGCCACTCTCCCTGCTGTACTCTCTCCCTCTCTGACAAATAAATAAATAAAAGAAATAAAAATAAAAAAACAAAATGGACAGAAAACATTGAATGTTTTACTCTTTATCATCACTATTAGCCAAAGAAACAAAAAATATTTCTTTCCCTCCCCAGAAGGACCACAACATAATTACTTAGCACTTCCCCATAAATGCATAAAAAACAAGAAGGCTAGAGAACAGAAACTAAGATGGTACTGTGAACATTAACCTGGTCTTCTAGGGGACTGGGCTGAGGCTAGATCACTATGCTCTAAGGAGCCATCTATGGATAAAGCAGGGCCCAGAGTAGAAGATCTGACCCTTCTGAAAGACTAAATAAGCTTTTGAGAGCTAAAGAATGAGCAGGAGTTTGCTAGACCAAAGGAGAAAGCAAAGTTATTCTAGTTAGAAGGAAGAGCAGATAATGCCTGGACCCACAGCAGAAATAAGGAAGACTAGCCCAGAGGATGGGAAAAGGGCCCGAGCGGCTAGAGAACAGAGAGCAAGGGATACAGGATGTAGTTGCAGGGGAAGAGAAGATGCATCCAACCACACTGGACCTTGCAAGCCCCGCCTTTCTCCTAAAAGCAATGGGGAAAAACATAGTATTTTGAGAAGGGCAAGTAACATGATAAGATCTGTGTCTTGAAAAATTACTTGGGGGTGCCTCGGTGGCTCAGTGGGTTAAGCCGCTGCCTTCGGCTCAGGTCATGATCTCAGGGTCCTGGGATCGAGTCCCGCATCGGGCGCTCTGCTCAGTAGGGAGCCTGCTTCCCTCTCTCTCTGCCTGCCTCTCCATCTACTTGTGATTTCTCTCTGTCAAATAAATAAATAAAATCTTTAAAAAAAAAAAAAAAAGAAAAATTACTTGGGCTGCCCTGTAGAGAAGAAATCTGAGTGGCTGCAGGGAGACCAATGAGGAGGCTATCGCAGTAGATCACAGGAAACATGACAGTTTAGACTAGGTGGTGGCGGCAGAACTGGAGGGATGTGGAGAGATCGCAAACTTCCCCAGAGGAGAACAGTAACAGGGCTTGAGGGTGGACTGCACACACAGGGTGAGAGAAGAAAGTATTCAAGTCACCAAGTATTTATTAAACTTTTACTGCGTGCCAGTCACTGTTCTAGGTACAAAGGCTATATCAGAACAACAAAAACGCTCTCCTAGCGGGGGGAGATAAACAATAAACAGTAACACAATACACAAATAGATTCTGTAATATATTAGAAAGTGACAAAAGCCATGGGGTGGGAGGGGGGAAGAGAGCGGGGTCCAGGAGACTAGGAGCAGCAGCGGTGGAGATGAGCAGGCTGCAGTTTTAAAGAGGGTGGCCAAGGGCGCCTCGGTGGCTCAGTGGGTTAAGCCGCTGCCTTTGGCTCGGGTCATGATCTCGGGGTCCTGGGATCGAGTCCCGCGTCGGGCTCTCTGCTCAGCAGGGAGCCTGTTTCCTCCTCTCTCTCTCTGCCTGCCTCTCTGCCTACTTGTGATCTCTCTCTGTCAAGTGAATAAATAAAATCTTTTATTTTTTTTTAAAGATTTTTATTTATTTATTTGACAGAGAGAGATTACAAATGGGCAGAGAGGCAGGCAGAGAGAGAGAGGAGGAAGCAGGCTCCCCGCCGAGCAGAGAGCCCGACGCGGGACTCGATCCCAGGACCCTGGGATCATGACCTGAGCCGAAGGCAGCGGCTCAACCCACTGAGCCACCCAGGCGCCCAAAATAAAGAGGGTGGCCAAGTTAAGACTCACAGAAGTAAACTTTGAACAAAGATTTGAAGAAGGTATGAGGGTTAACTAAGCAGACATCATAGAGAACATTCCAGGCAGAGGGAAGAGCCAGTAGAAGACTCTGAGCACTGGAGTGTGGCTGAGGCACAGCGAGGAACTGCAGGGTCAGTGTGGCTGAAGCCGAGTGTGTGAGAGGGGAAGAGCAACAGAGCTAAAACGGGGGAGGCTCCGCAGGCCGCTGAAAGGACTTCGGCTGTTCTTGAGTAAAACTGGGACACCATCACAGGGTTATGAGCAGGAAGGGGACATGATCTAACAGGCTCTAAAAAGGATTATTCTGGGTGCCTGGGTGGCTCAGTTATTGGAGTATCTGACTCTGGATATCAGCTCAGGTCTTGATCTCAGGGTCCTGAGTTCAAGTCCTACATTGGGTTCCACACTGGATGTGGAACCTACTTTATTTTTTTTTTTAAGATTTTATTTATTTATTTGTCAGAGAGAGAGAGGGAGAGAGAGCTAGTGAGCACAGCAGAGTGGCAGGCAGAGGCAGAGGGAGAAGCAGGCCCCCCTGCCAAGCAAGGAGCCTGATGTGGGACTCGATCCCACGCCGCTGGGATCATGACCTGAGCTGAAGGCAGCCGCTTAACGAACTGAGCCACCCAGGTGTCCCTGGAACCTACTTTAAAAAAAAAAAAAAAAGAATTATTCTGGCTGTTATCTTGGGAGCGGACTATAGGGAAACAGAACACTTATTGAAGGCTGCTGCAATAATTCATGCAAAGGATGGAGGTAATTATCAAAGGAAATGATGGAAAATCAGACTCTGGATATGTCTGAAGGCAGCCCAAAAGTATTAGATGCAGAGTGTGACAGAAGACTTAAAGATAACGGCACAAGGATTATGACCTGAGCAAGTAGAGAGATAGACTTGCCATTGACCAAGATCCTGAAAAGTACAAATGAAGCAGTCTTTTTTTTTTAAAAAAGATTTTATTTATTTATTTGATGGAATGAGAGATCACAAGTAGGAAGAGAGAGGAGGAAGCAGGCTCCCTGCTGAGCAAAGAGCCCGACGCGGGGCTCAATCCCAGGAACCTGGGACCAGGACCTAAGCCGAAGGCAGAGACTTAACCCACTGAGTCACCCAGGCACCCCCAAATGAAGCAGTCTTAAGTGAGGATAAAGTATTCAGTTTGGACATGCTGGGTTTGAAATGTATATTCAACATTACAGTATAACTGACAAATTGATACATGAATCTTTATCTGAGCATAGCTGACACATAATGTTAATTTCAGGAGTACAACATAGTGATTCAACTCCTTACACATTATGCTCACCACAAGGGTACCTACCATCGCTCACTATACAATATTATTACCAGGGTATATGGATCTTGCATTAAAGAGAGAGTGCTAGGGATATAAATTTGGGAGCCACTGCCAAATAGAGTACATGATTGAATTCACTAAGAGAGTGAGCATAGGGGGATAAAAACAAATTTGGGGTGCCCAACAAGAGGCTGAGAAGAGGAACCAGCAAGGAAACAGCAAAAGAATGATGGGCAAGGGGCGTCGGGGTTGCTCCCTCAGTTAAGAGTCTGACTCTTGATTTCGGCTCAGGTCGGAGTGGAGGGATCAAGACCCACCTCAGGCCTTATGCTGGGTGAGGAGCCTGCTTAAGATTCTTTCTCGTGCTCCCTCTGCCTTTCCCCAACCCCCCCACTTTCTCTTAAAAAAAAAAAAAAAAAAAAAAGACCTGCACGGTAAGAGTAAAACCAAGAGTGTGGTGTCCTGAAAGTCAAGTGAGAAAGTGATTCAGGGTTTCCGGCTTGCACTATGAGAAGCAGGGAGGTACTATTTGTCAGGTAGAGAAATACCAGAGGTGGATCAGGTTTGTGAAGGTGAAGATAACGAGCTTGGATTTTAATATGTTGAGGTGAATTATCCACACATGGGGCTTCCACGGCCCCTCACAACTGAATGGGATCTCTTCTTTAGAACCACCACAGCACATAACTCGTACTTCTCGTGTCCCTTGCTCCACTGCCATGTGTATTATGCATTGTGCATAAAAATATCCAACGCTGCATATAACTCTACATAACCAATTCAAATCGGATTCATCTCTGTATTCCCATAAAGTTTTTGCATCAGTTGGTGCTAAAACACCTACTGTAAACACCATTCAATGCACCTGATGTGTTGAAACTGGATCTGAAGGATGTTGCCATACTCACGTTTTTTACTCTGTTTTTCCACCTCCGCTTTCAGTCTCTTGTACTTGTCCGTCCTGTAAACCAGGACCCAGGTTATACCTGAAACATCAAAAGCAGCATGCTAGTAGAAAAATGTCTGTAAGGGTCACGGCAAACTCACTGGTGGTGATGGCTGGGTAAGGAGGGATTTCGACTTTTTGCTTTATATTCACCAGCAGTTAACTTTTTACCAAATGTTAAGACAACGGACTCTTCAACCAAAGTAACGGAGACCCGAGATGAAGGTGTTTCCACAAAGACGCAAGCGAAATCGACCCCAAACCGAATTCCACGGCGCCCCCCTCCCGGCTCAACCCCAAGCAAGCAAGGCTCGCGACCACTCCCCGGTGGCGCGAGGGTCCCCAGGCCCAGGATCCTTCCCGTGGGGGCTGGCTGATCAAACATCAGAGAAGCAGCCGCTCTCACCCTCCGCGAGAAGAGCCGTGCACACGGAAATGAAGACGATGAGCAGTGTGTCCGCGAACATGGTGCTCATCTCGCACTTTCCTCTCTGCACTCCCACCCGCCAGGGGGGAAGCGCTCGAGGGCCTGCAAAAATTAAACGACAACGACTTCCCCGGATTTCTGGGCCACCGAGAAACACTCTCTGACAGACTAGAGTCACACTTCCGCTTCCGGGGCACAGCGCCGGAAGGGCTACTTCCGGAGAGACGCGTGGCCCGGCGAATCCGGCGAGAACCAAGCGGGCTTGGGGGGCTGGGGCTCAGACTGAATCTCGCGAGAGCTGGGACTGGAGCTTCCGCGACGGAACTACGATGACGGGACTTCGCCTGGTGGCGCTTGTTCCAGGGGCTGTGTCGTGGCTGCTCTCGTCTCGACCGAAATGCACTGGGGTGCACTCGGCTGCGCTTCTGCTTCTGCCCTATCTCTGAAGCCGTTTAGGTAGTTTACTGAACGCCACGGATTTAGACCTGGGGCGCGGGCTCGAAGGAACTCCCGCCCTAGCGACACTTGTACTTATGGTGTGGTTAGGGTTTTACTAGCGGTATGGCCCGAGCGCTGCGGTGACCCAGTTGACGCGGTGGTCGGAGACAGCTGTTGAAGTCGAAGCAGAGTAGTGGGAGTGCTTGGCAGGGGCGGTACGCAGAGGCACGTGGGTGCTGGAGAACACGCGGTGTGTACAGGCCGTGATGATGCGTCCGGAGGACCGGTCATGAGCTCAAATGCCTCCAGCGGTTGCGTGTAGATGATCTTACGCAGGGGGCTGGGAAGGAAACGGTGGGAGGTACTAGCGTCGTAAGGGAGCGATGGTTTTATTCGACAGTAGCAGGTGGTACGCGTATCCAGGCAGTTTCCCTGGGAGAAGGAGCACCCAGTTTTCGTGATCTTCCCATTTTCCAGGAAAATCCAGAAATCCTGTGAAAGAACTGACAAATGCTGGTAACTCGTTCAAGTTTTTAAATGCCGCACAGGTTAAAGGAAGTGTCTTAGAAGCTTGGTTTCAGCCTGTGCAGAGGTTTTCAGCTTTTTAGGCTGATTGTGTTTGTGTGAGTGTATTTGTGTTTATGAAAATCTGGAAGCTGGCCAAGTGTCTTCCCTTGACTTGTACTTTGTATCATTGGTTCTTTTCTCTTAAACTCCAGTGTACTTTACTTAGAGTTCTATTTTTTTTTTTTTTTTTTACTTAGAGTTCTTTTATAACGCTTCTCTCTGTGTGTGTGTGTGTGTTTTACAAGACCTTTTAGTTCTATGTGCATTTTTTGTTTCTAAGACTTAGCAGCAGAGAGCCAGTCTCTTCTTTTTTTTTTTTTTAAAGATTTTATTTATTTATTTGTCAGAGAGAGCGCACAGGCACACAGAGTGGCAGGCAGAGGCAGAGAGAGAAGCAGGTTCCCTGCTGAGCAAGGAGCCTGATGCACTACTTGATCCCAGGATCCTGGGATCATGACCTGAGTCGAACGCAGTGGCTTAACCGACTGAACCACCCAGGGGCCCCGAGCCGGTCTCTTTTTTTAAGATATGTTTATTCATTTGTTTGACAGACCACAAGTAGGTGGAGAGGTAGGGAAGCAGGCTCCCTGCCAAGCAGAGAGCCTGATTCCAGGCTCAATCCCAGGACCCTGGGATCATGACCTGAGCCGAAAGCAGATGCTTTAACCCACTGAGCCACCCAGGCAACCCCCCTGTCTCTTTTTAATAGTGAATTTCTTCTGTGTGGCAGCCACAGTGATAGGTACTGTAATGTCAAAGAGGGTGACTAAAATACTATTTCTGACTTTCAGGGTTCTCCTTGGATGTTATATATTACATAATAAGGTATAATCAGGGTATTCCTAAAATGTTACGGGAGCATTGGATGTGGGCAAAATTGCTTCTTCTTGGAGGAGTTGGGGAAGGCTTCACGTTTGAACTAGATCATAATATGACTAAAAGTTACAATAGGGTAGGTTTTTAATCACTCATGGTAAATACTGAAGCACTAAAAGAGCATTTCTCTCTCTTTTTTTTAATTGAAGTATAGTTGACAACACAATGTAACATTAGTTTCAGGTGCGCAAGGTATGATTCCACAACTCCATTAAACTATATTCACTGCAAATATAGCAACCATCTGTCAAGAAGAGCATGACCTTTGAAATCAGACCTGGTGTTCAATTCTAGCTTTGCCACTTAATTGATTTCTGTCCTTAAGCATCTTATTTAGTCCTTAAGCCTGAGTTTCCTTATTTGCAAAAATTGTAATAATAAAGCAGCTGCATAAACCTTGCATTGATTAAGTGAGAAAGGGTATAGTATACAGTATTTAAAGCCGTGCCTGACACAGTTGATCAAATCCAACATGCTATTGATCAAAAGATGAAACAGTATTTTATATACTACTGGGAAAGAAAAACAACTAGTTAAACCATGACACACCATTGATTATAAGATGCATTCTATTGAGAAGTGTTTAAATTTGAGGGGAAAAGTATCACAATCAACAAAATACAGTAATAAGAAGTATTTTAATTGTTCCTATGTGAAAGTTTACTACAGAACTATGGGCTGCCAGGATAACATTTCCTTCTCTCGGGCGACAGTATTGTGACCCTATTCCCCTCATTGAAGAACAGTACTAGAGGCAAGTTAAAATAACATGTTTTCTACATTTACCATATTCCTTTATTACATTTCCAAGTTCTCTAAGCTTTCAGTTGTATTAATTTTTGGATTTCAAAAGTTTTCCCCACGAGGACCGCCATTTCAGACTTTACTGTCCATAACAAGGCTTTTGTCCTGGCACTTCCCTTTTACCCTTCTCTGGGGTAGGATTCACTATTTGATGTACCCATGTCTGCCCTCTCCTGCCTTAGTTTATACTTTATGTTGTGGTACACCCTCAAGTCACTTGTGGAAGGTGAATGGGAGCTAACCTTTCAGTGTGCTTATTAGAAGTATTAGTAATAATACTGTTTGTAAACAGATATTTAGTATTAGGCTAGGGATCATAAAAGATAATGAGAGAAATTAAATCCCTGCTTATGACAGGTATAAATGGGTATGGGCAACTTCTCAGCCTCACTTTAAATTTGTAGAGATAAAAGTGCCTGCCTTCCAGAGCTGCTCTGAGGTTTATATAGAAAGAGCAAAGTTCTGAGGTCAGACAACCTATCTTCAAATCTTTTGTTTCACCACTCCACTAAATGTGTAATTTTAAGCAAATCCTTTCACTGCACTCTGCCTTGGTTTTTTTTTTTTTTATTACATAATGGCATAATAATAATAGTGCCTAAGTCCAAAGGGTCTTTTTTTTTTTTTTTAAATTTATTTTAGAGAGTGGGAGTGGGAGGAGGGGCAGTGGGAGAGGAGAGAGAACATCCCAAGCAGCCTCCACACTGAGCACAGACCTGGATGCGGAGCTTGATCCCACAACCCCTAGATCACAACCCAAGCCAGAATCATGAGTCAGACACCCAACCTACTGAGCCACCCAAAGGATTTTTTTTTTTTAAAGATTATGTGAGGAAAGTGTTTAGAATAGTACCGAGTCTCATATTAAGTGTTAACTGTTATTATTATAATTAACTGTTATTATTATTAGTTGTATTAAACCACCCAGCTCATAATCTTTGAACAAGTTTTTTCATTCTGTCCATTTTCCCTGGATTCTTGTTCTCTTCAAAAGCTTCAGTTACCATTTGTCCACTGGTGATCCGTAAAATAGTAACTGTAGCCTAAGTTCTTCCCTGACTTTCATACCTGATATCTAACTGCCAAGTGGGCGTTTACATTTGGAGATTCCAAACTAAACCTCTGCAATTCTTTTTTTTTTTTTTCTTTTCTTAATTTGACAGAGATCACAAGTAGGCAGAGAGGCAGGCAGAGAGAGGGGGGAAGCAGGCTCCCTGCCTAGCAGAGAGCCCAACATGGGGCTTGATCCCAGAACCCTGAAATCATGACCTGAGCCAAAGGCAGAGGCTTAACCCACTGAGCCACCCAGGTGCCCCCAAACCTCTGCAGTTCTTTTACTCAAACCTCAATCTTCCCTCCTTATTCTCCTAATGAGTAGCACCATCATGTACATAGTCTTTCAACCTGGAAAACAGGAACTATCCTCATTAACTCCCTCTTCTTTATTCTACACATCTAATCTCTGCTTCATTTCTCTTTTCCCCACATCTTTCAACTCCTACTGTACTTCAGCTCAGGTTCCATTGTCTTCCTTTGCATCACAGCCTTCTAACTGGTTGGTCTCTAGTTATACACCCAGCTGTCCCCTCCAAACCATTCTTTTATGTGGCCAATAGTGCTCTTTCTTGAATACAAAGATTTTCCCCACTACACTGGCAGGACTAGATAAAGACCTTCAGAAAGGTCTGAAGCACTGAAAAGATTATGAGGATACTTCCCAAAATATACTTTAAAATAAAACAAATGCTAAAGTGAAATGTGAGTTTATTACCTTTGGGAGTAATTATTTTTTCAAATAATTTTCACTCCGTAAGTGTGTGTCCCAGCTATGTGTCTAATCTGCCTTTTGGGTAATCCAGCCCTGTGAGCACAGAGACAGGGTCTCGTTTACTTCTGCATCCCCAGCTTTTGGAACATGGTCTGGCACAGAGAAGCTTCCAGTATAGAGTGAATAAATGATACTGTTGGGAGAGAGAACAATAGGTTGGACAAATACCTTAGAAGAATGGGGAATTTTAGCTGGACCTTGAAGAAAAAGTAAAATTAGGATGTGGAAGAAGTAGTGATCAAAAGCATTGAATTGGGAATGAGAAAGAGGGAGGACATCATAGCTTGTGTTTAGTTGAAACAACCAATATGTGTGAAGAGGCTTTCTGTTTAGTAGAAATAGAATTGATTAGGTAGGGGCGCCTGGGTGGCTCAGTGGGTTAAGCCGCTGCCTTCGGCTCAGGTCATGATCTCAGGGTCCTGGGATCGAGCCCCGCATCAGGCTCTCTGCTCAGCAGGGAGCCTGCTTCCCTCTCTCTCTCTCTGCCTGCCTCTCTGTCTACTTGTGATTTCTCTCTGTCAAATAAATAAAATAAAATCTTTAAAAAAAAAAAAGAATTGATTAGGTAAAGTGACTGGATTATATCTGTAGGAGGTACATGGTTGAACTTCAGGAGATCCATAAATCTGAAATTGTAGACAGAACTTTGTATGTGCATTTTTCCCTGGAATTAAAGATTCATAGTTTTTACCAAAGGAGTTTACAAACCAATAAAAGTTAAGTTGTATGTTGCATATTTGAGAGACTGAAAAATCTTAAGATTAATGCTATAACCAGTTAGTGATCAAAAATTTTTGCTACAGTACTCCTTAGGAGCAGAAGGGAGGGAATGAGAGCCTGAGATGTGGAGATGGAGCCTGAAGATGAGGACTTTTAACCGTATATGTGAATTTTGTGTTAAGGGATTGGTATCAATGTTTCAAATGACCAGGGAACTCTTACTTAATTCAGGGCTGCTCCTTTCAGTTGGCAAAGAGTTGGGGCATCAAACTGAAAAGGAAAAATTAAAATTAATCTGTTTGCAGATGATATGATCTTATATGTAGAAAACCCTAAAGATTCCACATAAAAAAGCAACTGTTGGAAGTAGTAAGCAGGGGCACCTGGGTGGCCCAGTCGGTTGAGCATTCGACTCTTGGTTTAGGCTCAGGTTTTGATCCCAGGGTCATGAGATCAAGCACTGTATTGGGCTCTGCGCTGAGTGCAGAGTCTGCTTGGGATTTTCTCTCCTTCTGCTCCTGCCACTACTCATGCATGTGTGCTCTCTTTAAAATAAATCTTTAAAAAAATAATTAAAAAAAAGAATTAGTAAACAAATTGAGCAGAATGGTAGAATACAAAATCCGCACACAAAAATCAGTTGTTTTTCCTTAACAGTGAATAATCCAAAAAGTAAATTAAGAAAACAGTTCCATTTTCAATAGCATCAAAAACAAAATACCTACAAATAATTTGAACCAGGGAGGCAAAAGATTTGTAGACTGAAAATTACAAAATACTGAGGAAAGAAATTAGAGAAGATGCAAATGAATGAAAAGCATTTTGTGTCCATGGATTAAAACACTATGCTAAGATGTCAGTACTACTCTAAACAGCCTTTGGCTTCAGTGCAATCCCTGTCAAAATTCCAGTATTTTTTGCAGAATTGGAAAATCCATCCTAAAATTCCTATAGAACCTCCAAGTATCCAGAGTAGCCAAAGCAATCTCGAAGAGAAAGAATGAAGTTGGAAGTCGCACACATCCTCTTTTCAAAACTTAATTTCGAGCCTCGGTAATCAAAAAAGTATGGTACTGGCATAAAGACAGACATATAAACCAGTAAAATAGAATAGAGAACCCCCCAAATAAAGCCTTGCTTATATGGGCAAATGTTTTTCAACAAGGGTGCCAAGACCATTCAGTGACTAAAGGGCAGTTTTTTAAATAAATGATGTTCAGAAAACTGGACATCCACATGCAAAAGAATGAAGTGAGAGCTTTATGCCATATACAGAATGGGTCAGAGAACTTAAGCATAGGAGATAAAACTATAAAACTCAGAAGAAATCATAGGGGAAAAACTTAATGACGTTGGATTTGGCAATTTATTGGATATGACACCAAAAGTGTGGGCAACAGCAAAAAATAATATAATAAATTGGACTTTATTGAAATCTAAAACTTGTGCATGAAAGGATACAATGAACAGAGTGAAATGTCAATTTGAGGGACGCCCGAATGGCTCAGGGATTAGTCCACTACCTTCGGCTCAGGTCATGATCCTGGGGTTCTGGGATCGAGTCCCGCATCGGGCTCCTTGCTTGGCGGGGATTCTGCTTTTCCCTCTGCTTCTGCCTGCTTCTGTGCATTCATTCTCTCTCTCTCTCTCTGATAAATAAATAAATAAAGTCTTTAAAAAAAAAAAAAGCAATTTGATGGGACGCCTGGGTGGCTCAGTGGGTTAAGCCGCTGCCTTCCGCTCAGGTCATGATCTCAGGGTCCTGGGATCGAGTCCCGCATCGGGCTCTCTGCTCGGCAGGGGCCTGCTTCCCTTCCCCTCTCTCTGCCTGCCTCTCTGCCTACTGTGATCTCTCTCTGTCAAATAAATAAATAAAATCTTAAAAAAATAAAAAAAAAAGAGGTGAATGTACATGTAAGTTCATACCTTAGTTCTCAAGTTGGTGGAGATTTCATGGATTTTTAATAAAGATTTTATTTATTTATTTGGAAAGGGAGCATGAGGAGGGAGGGTCAGAGGGGAAATGCAGACTCCCCACCAAGCAGGGAGCCCGATGCGGGGCTCGATCCCTGGACTGCAGGATCATGACCTGAGCCAAAGACAGTTGCTTAACCAACTGAGCCAACCAACCAACTGAGCTTTCATTTTAAAATGAAGGACCAATGGGGTACCTGGGTGGTTCAGTGGGTTAAGCTTCTGTCTTCAGCTCGGGTCATGATCTCAGGGTCCTGGGATCGAGCCCCACATTGGGCTCTCTGCTCCACGGGGAGCCTGCTTCCTCCTCTCTCTTTGCCTGCCTCTCTGCCTACTTGTGATCTCTGTATGTCAAATAAATAAATAAATAAAATCTTTTTAAAAAATGAAAATAAAAAATAAAATGAAAGACCAAATCAATGCTTGAGGGCCTTGAACACAATGATGAGAATGTGCCATGAACCAAGAATAATGATGAATCTAATTCTCTGCATCTGAGTCATTAAAAAAAAAAAAAATTCCTCCTATGTTCAACTCCCTATCTGTTATAAGTAAGAAGAAGAAAGTAGGGAAGGTGGGGAGTAATCTTTTAAACTACTTACAGTGGGGGCACCAGAGTGGCCCAGTCACTTGAGCATCCAACTCTTGATTTTGGCTCAGGTCAAGATCTCAGAGTCATAAGACAGAGCCACCACCTCGGACCTTAAGATTCTTTCTCTCTCTCTGTGGCGCCCCCCCCCCCCCCCGTCGATTCTCTTACTTGCACACTCTCTCAAAAATTTTTTTTAAAATAAATAAATAATTTACTTTCAAGTAAAAATGATACTCTAGGAAAATGTCATGTTTCTTTTGGAGCCTCAAGTACCCTGTGATTGCCACTTTTGCCTGGGGCATTTAAGCATCTCAATTTTAGAAGATCAGTGACAGTGGAAAGTCACCCAAATATCCTGAGCTTGGATGGGAATTTTGCAAAATTAGGAGTGTTTCTGTGAAAAAAAAAATTTTTAGTCTGGCAACTTTACATAGGATATATACATTCCTAAGAGAGATTGCTGTCAGAGAAACCAACTGTCAGGCCGTCATGATGCAGTTTTCAAGTAAAGGGAGACTTGAACTAAATAAGTAGTATCAGCAGAAACTGTAAAGTAACTAAACAAAGAACTTCTTGTACAGTGAAATAGGAATTCTTAGAACTAAATAAGATGAAGCAGGGGCACCTGAGTGGCTCAGCCGGTTAACCTCTGGCTTAGGTCATGGTCTAGGGGTCCTGGGATCAAGCCATCTGTCGGACTCCTTGCTTGGCAAAAAGTGTACTTCTCCCCTCACCCTCTCCCTCTATGCAAGCTTGCTCTCTATCAAATAAATAAAATCTTAAAAAAAAAAAAAAGGTGAAGTAAATAAGAATACTTCAGTATGAGGTTCCTGCCAGAGGTATTTCTAAGTTTTATGTGACCCAAAGCTTACAAAATTCTAGGTACTTGCTTTAAGAAAAACAAAGGGGGGGTGCCTGGGTGGCTCAGTGGTTACGTGGCTTCCTCTGGCTCAGGTCATGATCCCACAGTCCTGGGATCGAGCCCCATGTCGGTCTCCCTGCTCCTCGGTGCTCCTCTGGAAACCTGCTTCTCCCTCTCCCACTTCCCCTGCTTGTGTTCCTTCTCTCGCTGTGTCTCTCTCTGTCAAATAAATAAAATATTTTTAAAAACATATGGCAAAATCAAAATAGGATCAAAATTAGATACAAGAGTGAATACTTATTTGAAAGGGGCTAGTTCAAGTGAGGATCCCAGAAACTTAATTTCATTAACTTCTTGGCAAATATGTCTCTGGGCTTTAACCTGTATGGGGACAAATCTGACACAGTGGCTGGAAGGGCAGTCTTTTAAGAGGAAAATATAAAAACTCCAGTCTTGGTAATAAACTTCTGTAATATTAGCTAGAAGGAGTCTTTGAAAAAAAAATGCTAGAACAAAGCCACCTTCCTTTTCCCATGTGCAAATCTGGCTCATCTTAATAGAAGCCTAAAATCTGATGTGATTTTCCCTATTACAAATGCACACTGTCATGCTTACTCAGTATGCCTCTGTCATTGGCCGGTAATTCACTTTTACTCACTATTTAGACTCTTACCCTTCACCTTAGTGGTTCACTTTGCTGCCCAAAAGATGATGATTTCATTAACAGAGAAACATAAATAGCATAAGTGATACTGTTGACTGCCCACAGCTTCATTTCCCTGACTTCGGTCCTTTTTAGGAGCCCAGTCTTCAATTGACTTATGTACCTGGCAAAGGGCCTGTTTAGTGGGTACTTTCTTTTCTCTCTCTCTCTCTCTCTCTCTCTCTCTCTTTTTTTCTTTAGAGAATGTATTTATTTGTCAGAGGAAGGGAGAGAGCATGGGAGGAGGGGGGGTGGTTAGACAGGAAGAAGCAGGCTCCCTGCTGAGCAAGGAGCCCAATATGGGATTCAATCCCAGTGTCTGAGCCAAAGGCAGCTGTTTAACTGACTGAGCCACCCAGGTACCCTTGTCTTAAGATATTTTTTAAAAATTTCTTTGATTTTTTACTTTGACCATTGGTTGTTCAGTAGTATGTTGTTTAATCTTCGCATATTTGTGCATTTTCCAGTTTTCTTCTTGTAATTGATTTCTAGTTTCATACACTGTTTCAGAAAAGATGCTAGACATGATACTAATTTTCTTAAATTTATTAAGGCTTATTTTGTGGCCTAACATATGATCTCTCCTAGAGAATCTTCCATGTGCACTTAAGAAGAGTATGCATTCTGCTGCTGTTGGATATAATGTTTTCTAAATGTCTAAGCCTACCTGGTATAACATGTCGTTTAAGTGCAATGCTTTCTTAATGGATTTTCTGTCTCAATAATCTACCCATTGTTGAAAGGGTTTTTGAGGTCCCCTACTATTACAATATTGCTGTTTCTTCCTATAGGTCTGTTAATATCTTTTGTATAAATTTAGGTGCTTCTATACATATATTATATAATGACCTTTTTTTGTTTCTTATTACAGCCTTTGCCTTAAAGTCTATTTTACTTGATTTTAAGTATAGCTACTCCAATTTTCTTTTGATTTCCATTCACATGGAATACCTTTTTCCATCCTTTCAGTCTACATGTATTTATTTATTTGAGAGAGAGCATGAGTGGGGTGAGGAGCAGAAGGAGAAGGAGAAGCAGACTCCCGGCTGAGTAGGGAGCTTGACATGGAGCTCAGTCCCAGGACTCCAGGATCATAACTTGAGCCAAAGGCAATGCTTAACCGATTGAGCCTCTCTGGTGCCCCAGTCCACATGTATTCTTAAAGCTCAACCGGGTCTCTTATAGATAGCATATAGTTGGGGTTTTTTAAAGAGGTTTTTTTTTTTTAATTTTATTTATTTATTTGAGAGAGAGAGACAGTGAGAGAGAGCATGAGCGAGGAGAAGGTCAGAGAGCGAAGCAGACTCCCCATGGAGCTGGGAGCCCGATGTGGGACTCGATCCCGGGACTCCAGGATCACGCCCTGAGCCGAAGGCAGTCGTCCAACCAACTGAGCCACCCAGGAGTTGGGGTTTTTTAAAAAATCGATTTAGATACTTTGTCTTTTCCTTGGAGAATTTAGTCCATTTACATTTAAAGTAATTATGGATAGGTATGAACTTACTGTTGTCATGTTGTTTATTATTTTCTGCCTATTTCATGAGTCCTTTATTCCTTTCTTCTCTTGTTCTCTTTGTGATTTGTTGATTTTCTGTAGCAGTATGTTTAGAGTCTTTTGTCATTAACTTTTGTGTATCTGCTTACAGATTTTTGATTACTGTGAGGTTTACATAAAACAGATCATTTTGCTTTTATATCATTTTCCATTCAAATAGTTTTCCTATGAAATGTCTGTTTATACTACTCCCCATGTTGGTTTTTTCTTTCCCAGTTATTAACTGCTGTACTTCCACACATCCTTATTTTTGTCAGTAGCTTATAATTAGAGAGTTCTCCCCTATTATTTTCCATGACTTTATGAAAGTCCTACATCTTTTACAAGAGATTTGCAATTTCATTTTCCAGACACTTTGGACTGAATTTGCAAATAAACTGATGGAGTCTGCTCAGATATGTCAAATGAGTCTGCTCAGATATGTTAAATGAGGAGGGATATTTGATGATTCATTTTATAATGACTGGTTCATTGGTAAATATATGATAGGGAAACTTTTGCATCCTAGTACAGTCTCTTAATTGTGAGGACCTAGATAATGAAACCCTGACTATTAAGGATCCCTTGCAGGTGTTTAGTGGGGTTCCAGTGTATCTCATCAGAGATAATGGATGTGAAATGCTTAGCATCTGTTCCTGGCACAAGCAGAATTGCTTACTCAATTCTTTGTGTTGCCAAGGTATACTATAATATCACATCGCACAGTATTATGATTACCTAATTGTTTATGTAAGTGTATTTCTTGGTAGTCTTTGACTCCTAGAAGGTAGAAATGATTTCTTTTTTTTTTTTAAAGATTTTATTTATTTATTTGACTAAGAGAGATCACAAGTAGGCAGAGAGGCAGGCAGAGAGAGGAGGAAGCAGGCTCCCCGCTGAGAAGAGAGCCCGATGCGGGACTCGATCCCAGGACCTTGAGATGGTGCCCAGAAGTTATTTCTAATTCATCTTTATGCTTTTGATACTCAGTAAATGCCTTGTACATGGTGGACATTCAAAACATGTTGAATGAGTAGGTAAAGGAATGAATGAATGGATATCTTCCTTGTCTTTTTTTTTTTTTTTACTATTTTTTCCATTATTTTATTTTATTTCTTTCCAGTGTTCCAAAATTCGTTGTTTATGCACCACACCCACTGCTCTCCTTAATATCCACCACCAGGCTCACCCAACTCCCCACCCCCCTTTCTTGTCTTTTTCTTTTTATGATAACATATCTCAGATTATCTGTTAGCCTTCCACAAAATAAATTTATTTTAGGCCATGAGGCTATTTTATTTTGTGCCTTTAATTAAAAAATCTTTTAACAAGGCAAATACCCTTGTACTGATACGGAATGTTCTCCAAGATACAATGATAAAAACATAATGTAGAACAGTTTGTAGCATATGCTACTTTTTTTAAAAGAAGATTTTATTTATTTATTTGACAGAGGGAGGGGGAGTGCATAAGCAGGGGAAGCAGCAGGCAGAGGGAGAAGGAGGAGCAGGCTCTCTGTGCAGTAGGGAGCCTACGTGGGGCCCAGTCTCGGGACCCTGAAATCATGACATGAGCCAAAGGCAGATTCTTAACTGACTAAGCAACCCAGGCGCCCCTAAGAATAGACTATCGTTTTTTTCTTTTTTAAAGATTTTATTTATTTGTTTGACAGAGATCACAAGTAGGCAGAGAGGCAGGCGGGGGAGGGGGATGCAGGCTCCCTGCTGAGCAGAGAGCCCGATGTGGGGCTCGATCCTAGGACCCTGAGATCATGACCTGAGCCAAAGGCAGAGGCTTAACCCACTGAGCCACCCAGGCACCCCATGCATAGACTGTCTTAAGCATATGTGAGAAACCTGTAAGAGTGACTGTTTTGGGGTAGCAACACTGGGAATACACATAGTAAAGATTTATTTTTTGGGGTGCCTGGGTGGCTCAGCTGTTAAGCAGCTGCCTTCAGTTCAGGTCATGATCCCACGGTTCTGGGATCAAGCCCGGCATCAGGCTCCCTGCTCAGCAGGAAGTCTGCTTCTCCCTCTCCCACTCCCTCTCCTTGTGTTCCTTCTTTCGCTGTGTCTCTCTCTGTCAAATAAATACATCTTTAAAAAAAAAATGTACTTTTTTACTTTCAAATTGCTTATTTTTTTTTTACCTTGTGCCTATACTGCCTATTTTATATAGGTATAGATATATAGATATAAATTTTATTTTATAAAGTTTGTACCATTTCTGAAACCTAAAATAAAGGGTAAACAGAAAGGCTGAAATGATGTTGGGATATTACTAATTCAAGTTAGAAAAGTATGTAAAAATGCATATATACAAGAATATAAGAGTTTAAAAATACTTTTTCAGGGGCGCCTGGGTGGCTCAGTGGATTAAAGCCTCTGCCTTCAGCTCTGGTCATGATCCCAGGGTCCTGGGATCGAGCCTCGCATCAGGCTCTCTGCTCAGTTGCGAGCCTGCCTGCCTCTCTGCCTACTTGTGATCTCTCTCTCTGTCAAATAAATAAATAAATAAATAATCTTTAAAAAAAAAAAAAACTTTATCAGGGTGCCTGGGTGGCTCAGTCAGTTGGGTGTCTGCCTTCAACTCAGGTCATGATCTCAGGGTCCTGGGATTGAGCCCCGCATCGGGCTCCCTGCTGAGTAGGGAGTTTACTTCTCTCTCTCCCTCTGCCTCTCTCCCCTGCTCATGTGCACACACTCTCTCTTTCTGTCTCAGATAAATAAATAAATCTTTAAAAAAATAATAAAGTAAAATAAAAATATTTTTCTTTGTCCTCATCTACCTGAAGGCTTACATATCGCATACTTCAAGTTGGCCCAAACATCACAGATATGTAAAAATTGGATGGGATTTAACACTTAACTATTTTTCTAAGTGATTTCCACACACTTTGTCATATAATTTGGTTTTTCTGAGAGAACCTTTCACCTCTGGCCATACTGAGTTTTGTTTCTGTGACATTTCGTTGATCGTGGGGGTTTTTTGTGTATGTTTTTGAAGGTTTTTAAAGATTTTATTTACTTATTTGACAGAGATCACAAGTAGGCAGAGAGGCAGGCGGAGAGAGAGGAGGAAGCAGGCTCACTGCTGAGCAGAGAGCCTGATGTGGGGCTTGATCCCAGGACCCTGAGATCATGACCTGAGCCAAAGGAAGAGACTTTAACCCACTGAGCCACCTAAGTGTCCCTGAAGGTTTTATTTTTAAGTAATCTCCATATCCAGCATGGGGCTCAAACTCACAATCCCAGGGTCAAGGGATGCACATTCCACTGACTAAGCCAGCCATGCGCCCCTCATTTATCACGGGTTTTAAGGTGACTCTTTCACATACACCTAAAATATGCCAAAATACCCCAAATTAAATTATCTATATAAAGTTTCTTCCTAAAGCATAATAGATTCTGCCAGGGTTCTGCCCGCCCTTGGGTCTAACCTGTTGTATTCACTCTTCCAGCAACTGGCTGCCTGATATTTTCTGGCACCAAGAGCCTCTGCCATTGGAGCCTAACTGGGTTTAAACTTTGAAGGCAATTTGTCAATGTATCAAAGCCCTTAAAGGTGTGCATATTCTTTGATCCAGCAATAGGAAAAAATCGGGATGGGCCAAGAAGCATTTTAAGGATGTTTTCATAACGTTAAATTTAAACATTTTTAAAAAGCAAAATATCTAAATGCTAAAAAAAGAGGACTGTTTAATACATTATAACAAATGTATGCAATGGAATACCATTCAGTATTTAAAATTATATAAATGTATGTTGAGGGGCGCCTGGCTGACTCAGTGGATTAGAGCCTCTGCCTTCAGCTCAGGTCATGATCTCGGTCGGGGTCCTGGGATGAAGCCCTGCTTTGGACTTTCTGCTCAGCAGGGAGCCTGTTTCCCTTCCTCTCTCTGCCTGCTTCTCTACCTACTTGTGATCTCTGTCTGTCAAATAAATAAATAAAATCTTTTAAAAAATGTATATTGATTTCACTGCAAGTTTACAATATATTTTTTGACTCATTGGTTCATTGGTAAATATGTATTAGGGCAAACTTAGAATTTTATTTTATTTTCAGATTTTATTTATATATTTGACAGAGAGCACCAGCAGGCAGAGTGGCAGGCAGAAGGAGAGGGAGAAGCAGGCTGAGCAGGTAGCCCAGTGTGGGGCTCGATCCCAGGACCCTGGGATCATGACCTGAGCCAAAGGCAGATGCTTAACCGACTGAGCCACCCAGGCGCCCAAACTTAGCATTTTAGTGCAATCTCTTAGCTGTGGGGACTTGGCAAATAGGATTTTAGCTAAGGGACACCTGGGTGGCTCAGTCAGTTAAGGGTCTGCCTTCCGCTCAGGTCATGATGCCAGCACCCCCTGTGGTTGGTCTCCCTGCTCAGTAGGGCTTCTGCTTCTCCCTCTCCCTCTGTGCACTCCTCCCCCCATCTTTTTTTTTTTTTAAGATTTTATTTACTTATTTGACAGAGAGATCACAAGTAGGCAGAGAGAGAGGGGGAAGCAGGCTCCCCACTGGGCAGAGAACCCGATGCGGGACTTGATCCCAGGACTCTGGGATCATGGCCTGAGCCAAAGGTAGAGGCTTTAACCCACTGAGCCGCCCAGGTGCCCCTAGAAACTCAATATTTAATGAAAGAATGTATAAATGAAGGGATGGATACAGTTCCAACTTAGGGCTAGGACATAAAGTGCAGGGGCTTTAAAAGCATAATAGAGACATTCCTTACACATTGATAGAGAAGTGTATGTTACATTTAAGGTTTAAGTGCTTGTTACATTTAACGTACATTTGGATTTAAGGTGAAATATTTATGTTTGTAGTTGACACCAGTTGCAGTAAGTGAAATGCCAAGATAAGATTATTCTAGTAAAAGTCCCTGTGAGGAGTAAGAATGTAAAGAAAGTGACAGGCTACAATGTCACAGTTATATAAATTCATCAATTAAAAGATGAATAGGGGTGCCTGGGTGGCTCAGTGGGTTAAAGCCTCTGCATTGGGTTTGGGTCATAATCTCAGGGTCCTGGGATCAAGCCCTGCATTGGGCTTTCTGCTCAGTGGGGAGCCTGCTTCCTCCTCTCTGTCTGCCTGCCTCTCTGTCCACTTGTGATCTCTCTCTGTCAAATAAATAAATAAAATCTTTTTTAAAAAAAGATGAATAAATTGAAATCATACAATTTAATTAACCAATAAGGTTACATAGTTCATTATTGGTCATTCCAGACTGTGAGCCAGGTCTCCTGATTTGCTAGTCTAGTCCTCTCTCCACCAGACTACAAGAAAGACTGACTATCACCTAAGTTTAGGGAAAGAAGCACAGAGATAATCTTGTCTCAAACATGCTGGTCCAGAGTCGTCCTCCAGCCACAAAGACCAACAGAAATGGGGGATCATTAGGAATGGCCTTGTAGATAAAACAAGACTTCACATTTGGAGTACTATCTGCAGTTCTGTGTCCATACCACGGGAAAAATACACTGAAGCTGAAGAAGAGCCTTAGGAGGAAGTGAAATTGACCTGATGGAAGGATGGAGAACAGGATAAAGACATGATGTTTTCGACTGAGCTGTCATAAGAAAGTCTAGCCGTTGGCACTGCTCCTGAGACTTTGAAGTTGTCAGCATAGAGGAAAATGAGATCCTTCCACAAAATAGCCATGGCTGCTGCTGTCGGATGT
Organism: Neogale vison; assembly: GCF_020171115.1. NCBI lineage: Eukaryota > Metazoa > Chordata > Mammalia > Carnivora > Mustelidae > Neogale > Neogale vison. The sequence goes on from NC_058100.1 coordinate 9,315,298, forward strand.
TCTGTCGTAAATTAAATGATCCATGAAACTGATCCGGTATGTTCAGTCATACTTTTTTTTTTTTTTAAAGATTTGATTTATCTATTTGACAGATCACAAGGAGGCAGAGAGGCAGGCAGAGAGAGAGGAGAGAGCCCCATGCAGGGCTCCATCCCATGACCCTGGGATCATGACCTGAGCCGAAGGCAGAGGCTTTAACCCACTGAGCCACCCAGGCGCCCCCATGCATACGGTTTTGTTTACAAAACTCTTTTTCTTTTCATTTAAAGCCCCCTTTATCCCTAAAATCACCGGCATGGAGAGGAGAACATCAATGCCTAATTGTTTCCTTCTCTGGTGACAAACGGTGGGGCTTTGGGTAATAGAATGACACACTTGGAGGACCGTCCTCTATTGATCTTCATTTCATTCCAAGTCCTGTGTTGTTAGCAGATGAGAGATCCGTCCCCAACAGTCACAACTATCAACTGCCCGTGTCTTTTATTCATTTTCTCTTTTGGGCCAGTGAATATTTTTCCGTGTAAACACGTCTAGATTTATAATACCCATTGTGGAAACTGTTTTGCGATACTGTCGTCAGAACATTCAAAAGATACATATTTTAAGTATCCTAAAATAAACAAATAAATTATCCCTTTGTTTCACATCTGTGTTGTGTCCTATTTCTTGTTGAAAGTTATCAGATGTCAGCCTTCAGCCTTTTTTTGAGGGTTTGTTTCTTCTTTAATCTTTTGTATTTAACTTTTAATATTCTCCTTTCCCACATATTTTTTCAAAGCTCTAATATTTATTTCATATTTATTTGAAAGCTTAAGTGATTTTGCAATATTAATATGTGCATTTTTCAGGAGATAGCAAAAACTGACCCAACTCTTCCGTAGGTGAATAGTTATTCTAAAAAAACTTTGGAAAGAATATTCAAAACTGAATAATAACACTAAACTGCTGTTAATGATTAGCTCCTCGGGAGGGAATTAAAGAGGATATTCACATTCTATAAAAAAGCTCTGCATTGTTTCATATTTTTGTACTAAATACAACTTTTTCAGCCAGATAACAATTATAATAAGTTATTAATGACTGCATATTAAACATGAGACATTTATCTAATATAAAGCTGAAGTCAATAAATATCCTGCTCCATGTAAATAGGGCTCTTAGGACTTTCTCCCAGGTAGTGAAATACTGTTTATTTCCTTGTAAGAGACAATTTCTTGTTTTGACACTTGTTTACTGTAGAGAAACATTTCTTAGGGTGAGTTCCACAATACACTGGTTCTGCCCGTTAGTGACAGGCAAACTGGGTAAAAAAGGATTCTCTGGTTTGGTAAGTTTCTTAAGTGCAGTAATTCCAGGGCGCTAAGCATGCTGATGGACCTTGGGACGCTCCAAGAAGTTAAGTGGGAACATAGCAGTACATAGGTTTTTCCAAACGTATGTGTTCCCAGTATCATTTCTCCTCCCAGAACCACTGTTCCAAGTCATATATTTTGGGAAACACTGCTTTACGGTGTTCAAGAAAGAGTTATTATTTTTTTAATGACTTTTCTTTTTAAGATTTTATTTATTTTATTTTATTTTATTTGTTTGGTGGGGGGAGAGTGACAGCATGAGGAGGAGCAGTGTGTAGAGGGGAGAGGCAAAGAGAGAAGCAGACTTCCTGCTGAGCAAGGAGCCTGACATGGGGTGATCCCAGGACCCTGAGATCATGATCTGAGCCGAAGGCAGACACTTAATGACTAAGCCACCGAGGTGCCGCCCCCCCCCTTTTTTGACAGAGAGATAGCACAAGCAGGCAGAGGAACAGTCAGAGAGAGAAGGAGAAGCAAGCTCTCTGCCAAGCAGGGAGCCAGATTCAGACCGATCCCAGGACCCCAGGACCATGACCCGAGCAGAAGGCAGATGCCCAGGAAAGAGTTCTTTTCATAGTGAGGGGTAATGAGGAGCTCTACTCCTTCTTACTTAGCATAGGATTTATCCATATCTAAAGATACAACGATTGGGGCACCTGGCTGGTTCAGTCCCCTAAGCATCTGTCTTCAGCTCAGCTCATGATCTCAGGGTCCTGGGATCCAGCCCTGAGTGGGCCTCCCTGTTCAGTGGGGAACCTGCTTCTCCCTCTCCCTCTGCTCCTTCCCCTCCCCACACTGCCACTCATGCTCTCTCCCTCCCTCCCTCTCTTAGTCTCTCTCGAAATCGTAAAAAAAAAAAAAAAAAAAAAGAATAATCATTGTACATTCTTTTTTTTTTTTTAAAGAGTTTATTTATTTATTTGACAGACAGAGATCACAAGTAGGCAGAGAGGCAGGCAGAGAGAGAGGAGGAAGCAGGCTCCCTGCTGAGCAGAGAGCCCGACGCGGGACTCGATCCCAGGACCCTGAGATCATGACCTGAGCCAAAGGCAGAGGCTTTAACCCACAAAAAATGTAAGGTCCCAACCTTACTTTTTTTAAATGAACAGAACTGGGGCTGTGGTGTAGTGTTAGATTTGGTTTGTCAAAATCGTGTTCGGGATTTTTCTGTGTTCTCATAAGAGACTGTGGCCTTTAATTTTCCGTTCTTGTAGCCTGTTGTCAGACGTTCGTGTTGCAGAGATGCCGGTCTGGTAAAGTGCGCTAGGGAGTGTTCCATGGTTTTGTTCTCTCTGGTAGGGCCTGCGTCATCTTGGTATCAACCTTCCTTTGAATGTTGGGGAGAATTCACTGCGGAAAGTATCAGAGCCTGGAATCTCATTTTGTCGGGTGTTATTTCACGGGGAAGTTTTCAATTTTGCAAGACGAGTCAGAGTCCGTTGAGGGTGGGGGTGGGGGCCAAAGCCCCCCCACCCCAGGCTTGCCAGCAACGAGCAGGGGGCTGAGGCACAGAGGAGGGGAAATCCTTCCCGCAGCTTTGGCAGCCTGAAGATGCGGGTCTCCTTCAGAACAAGAGGTGAAGCAGCCAGAAATTTAGGAGGGGACTCCTGGAAGTGAGAGAGACAGAGTGGCTCAGTAAACTCCCACGTTCTTGGCTGACTTGGATGTTACACATGGGTCGAGGGGACCTCAGAGACCCACGAGAGCGCAGGGAAAAGCAAAAGACAGCCTTTTGGCCCGAACTGCCATCTTCCAGCAATTCGCCAAAAAGACCAATACAAAGGGAAAGAGGAGAGATACCCGCTGCGTGTTCTCGAGACCTTTTAGAAAACACGGAGCTGTTCCTTTGGCCGCATACATGCGAATCGACAAGGGGATACTGTGGACGGCGGGGGAATGGGCACTGTTCATAAAGGAACGCCCCACAAGTGGCGCCATGACAAAACTGGAAGGGTCCACAGTGTTGCCCAGCGTGTTGTTGCCATTGCTGTAAACAAGCAAGGGAAAGGCAAGATTCTTCCACGAGGATGGAGGTACGTCTGGAGCGTATTAATCACTCAAAGAGCCAAGTAGCTTCCTGAAGCGGTGACGGAAAATGATCAGAAAAAGAAGGAAGGCCAGGAGAAAGGTACTTGGGTACAGGTACCCAACGTGTTGGGTACAACAACGACAACAACATAGGGGCGCCCGGGGGGGCTCAGTGGGTCAAGCAACCAACTCTTGATCTTAGCTCGGGTCTTGGTCTCAGGTTGTGAGTTAAAGTCCCGAGTTGAGTTCCACATTGGGCATGGAGCCTACTTTAAAAAAAAAAATAATAAGACCTCAAGATCATTCAAAACAACAACAACAACAGAACAAAAGACAAGGGAGACTTGAGAGCTGGCTGGATCTTTGAATGCATCCCGCAATAGATAATTCAATAATTTCAGTTGGATATTTTAGTACTTCACTATCAGTATGCGATGGCCTGAAGATATGCCTCCAAGAGCTCTGCCGACAAAGAATATCGACCAAGAGCCCTAGCTCTTGTGCCTGAAATACATGGCTGCCTTTGTTCCCTGGCCATGCTTCCACTGGGCTACCCTAGGCCACCGACTGTGTGTCGTTGGACTACTAAGGTGGGGCCATTCCTAGGAGATAGGAGGTTCTTGTGTTTGCTAACAACTTTGACTTAAGGACTCACAACAGGTTGGCTGAAACTTCTTAGTCTCTGTGGTAGTCTAGAATGCTTCAGCCCACCCTTCCCTGTCTCTGTGTCTCTCCCATACTCAGGGTCAAGCCCATATTGTGGTCTGAAGGATCTCTCTCCCAGGCTCTTCTGGCTCCTTCCTATTTCCTCTCACAGCCATTTCCTCTCACAGGCACTCCCCTGTCTTTAATCCTATTGGCACGGGCTTCTTAGGCTGCCCAGATTACCACAAATGGCATGAAGAGTGGTCCAAGAAAATGGGTGGTCAGATGGGGATTTAGGACTGGCTCATCTCTGCCCAGCTGAAGAGTAGAATGCTGTCCCGGTTGGGACACGGCACAAGGTGGTGACCCAGCTGGTAGATTTCCCTAGGGGTGACCTAGGAAGATGTCCTGGTAGAAGGCAGAGCTTGTAGCAGGCGCAAAGGCTAAGGCCTTTCAAAATATGGGGACCTGGGGCACCTGGGCGGCTTAGTCAGTGAAGCATCTGCCTTCTGCTCAGTTCATAATCCAAGGCGATCCATAATCCAATGTGAGTCCCACATTGGGCCCCCTGCTTAGTGGGGAGTCTGCTTCTCCCTCTGCCTGCTGCTCTCCCTGGTTGTGCTCTCTCTCTGTCAAATAAATAAATAAAATCTTAAAAAAATATATATGGAGGACCAAAGCCTCCAAAGACAGTGGAGTTGGCTTGTTTTAAAGTTGTAGTGATACTCTTCTGTTAGCAAGGAGTCAATGGTTAAGTGAGAGGCAGAACACCTCTGGTAGCTTCCAAAGAGGCCCTGATCTCTTGCAGTAGAAGGGCAGGCACGTTTGAGTGGCAGGCTAAAAAACTAACTGTGAGAGCCTTAGGGCTCCATAACTTTTTGCATTGGTCAGCTAAGGCAGAAGGGTTAGGAGAACGTCAGGGCCTTCATGACAAAAATCGAGGGTCCTAAAATATGGGATACCCGGACGGATGCCCTTGAGCATATCGCCTGCAACAACCATGCCCCCAGCCCCTCTATGCTTGCAGAGGTGGCCCATATTCCCTAAGAAGAGCTAACACTTCTGAGATGCTCTCCTCAGAAGCTGCCCTCACCCCTACTTCCTCTCCTGGCTACCAGACTGACAACTGGGGTGACGTAGGGTCTGAGTAAGTTATACTAAAAATTCTACTTGTGTGCATGCGTGGGCACATGTTTTCCTGGGGAATCTGTTGCTTTTGTTAGTTTTTTTTAGTCTGTGACTAAAAATATTTCTGAAACACTAGCTTTCCTCCCATTAAGCCTTAGGCCTCTTCCCCCCTCCCCACCCCGGGAACAGCTGTAATTTCATTACAAAGCAGAATTGAACTGATTTTCCCTCCTAATGACCTGGGGAGAGTTCACTTTGGCACACCAAAATAACTATACAGAGAAATACCACTTAAGAAGAAAGAAAGGAAGAGGAAGAAAGAGAGAGACCAGTTGAACCCTGAGCAAAGACTAATTTGCCGGATCTGTTCATCTCCTTTGGTCTCCAACACCAGTTGGAGCTTCAGGCCATCATCTCAAGGACAGTCAGACCGGCCATCCTGGGCCATCCGTCTCATACAAGCCACCAGACCAGAGTTAACTACTCCTTTAAGACGGTTGTCATCAGCCACACAACCCTCGGCTTCACCTTTGGCTACTCACCAAAGGGACTGGGGGGAAGCAAGGAAGGCACCCAGAGCCAACCCATAAGGAGGGGCTCGTTCTCAAGGCTGCCCCTACACCGGCCCTTGCTCCCTCTGGAAGTCAGAGCCTCCTTAGGTTTTGCGCCATTGGGGTCGCCCTCGTCAAACCCTCGTCCCACCCTTGTTCATTCCCAACACTGGTGCATCACTTACCCTGTGACGGGAAGAGCGTCAGTGCCAGGGTGTGGCGGGGCCCCGGCGTGGGGGATGGGGCATTTACAGAGAAGATGACCTGGCAGCTCGCTGAGGGAAGTGAAGGAAGTCCCTGCACTTCTGCCGCAGGAGAGCAAAGGTTTAGTCTGGGGACAGGAAAAGAAAGGAAGGGTCAGACGCAGGTCTGGGAGAAGCCCTGGATGAAGGATGAAGCTAAAAGGCTTAGAGCGCAGAGAGTGAACGAAATGGGGTTGCCAGGAGCTTGCTCTTCCTGGGCGCCTGGTAGCGTCTGGGGGAGACCCCTAAACCCCTGATGATATCCCAGTCCTACTTTCATAGCATCTTGTTAGAAAATATATCCTAGTATGGGGACAGGAGGCAAAAACTGGAAAATCTATATGGAACGAAAATCTGTACGTTAACATTTCTAAGTCTGGGACTCTCGATTTGGGCTCAGGTCGTGATCTTGAGATCATGACATTGATTGAGCCCCATGTTGGCTCTGTAGTGGGAGTGGAGCCTGCTTCAGATGCTCTCTCCCTCTGCCCTTCCCCTTTCCCCCCCAAAGAAAGGCCCTCATATGACTATTATCTTTGCAGGAGAAAGCTGTATGCACAAAAATCAATATGTTGAATATAATGAAATTAACAAAATTTGCATTTATGTAACATTTCAGAGGTTATAAAGTCTTCTGATACTCTTTTTAATTCTTAGTCTCTCTGTGCCTTTGCTCATTTCTGCCAGTTCCTAAAAATCTCTTTCCTCTTCTAGCCTACTAGTTGAAACCTATTTTTTTTTAAGATTTTATTTATTTATTTCAGAGAGAGACAGTGAGAGAAAACATGAGGGAGGAGAAGGTCGGAGGGAGAAGCAGACTCCCCATGGAGCTGGGAGCCCTATATGGGACTCCATCCCGGGACTCCAGGATCATGACCTGAGCCGAAGGAAGTCGTCCAACCAACTGAGCCACCCAGGCGCCCCTGAAACCTATTTTTTTAAACAGCTTTATTGAGATACAATTCACATACCATATAATTCATCAATTTAAATTCTACAATTCAGTGGTTCTTACGAAAATCAAAGTTGTGCAACCACTAAGATAGTCAATTCTTGAACATTTTCCTAAAAAGAGGGGGACACATGGGTGGCTCAATCTGTTAAGCATCTGACTTTTGATTTTGGCTCAGGTCATGATTTCAGGGTTGTGGGACAAAGTTCCATACTGGGACCCATGCTCAGCATGAAGCCTGCTTAAGCTTCTCTCCCTTTGTCCCACCCCCTGCTTGTGCTCTGTCTCTCTAAAATAAATTCAAAAAAGAAGAATAAAGAGAGGGATCCCTGGGTAGCTCAGTGAGTTATATGCAGACTCTTGATTTTGGCTCAGGTCGTGATCTCAGGATTGTGAGAAGGAACCCCACATCGGGCTCTGCACCCGGCAGAGAATCTGCTCGAGATTCTCCTGCCCTTCCTCTGCTCTTCCCTGCATTCTCTCTCTAAAAGAATAAGTAAACAAATCTTTAAAAAAATTAAAAAGAAATCCTGGGGGCACCTGGCTGACTTCGTCAGTAGAACACTGACTGTTGATGTCAGAGTCCTGAGTTCAAGCCCCACTTTGGGCCTGGAGGCTATTTGAATAAATAAATAAAAAGAAATCCCATTTCCTTCCTAACCTCCCTAGCTGTAGGCAACTACTAATCTACTTTCTATCTGTAGATTTGCATGTTCTGAATATTACCTTTTTTTTTTTTTTTTTTGGTTTTTCGTTTTTTTTGTTTTTTTGTTTGTTTGTTTGTTTTACCTTAAAGTGACCTTGGGGATTAGGAATTCTTATCTTTGGAGCTCCTAATCCCTAAATGGTGGGACTTCTAGGGGAAGAGCTGTGATCTGTGATTGAATAGAAGGGGAGAGAAATGGCATTTGACAACTGCTGTAGACCCAGATACAGTCTTCATTGTCACAAGCATCCTACAAGCCCTGTATCATTTAAAGGCTGAAGAAACTGAAGTCCATAGAAATGAAGTAACTTACCAAAGGTTACAAAGTAGCAACAAAGCAGGGATGTAAACCTTGCCTTCCCAACTAGAGGTCATTGTCTTGTTTCCACTACATCAGTGTTTTCTCAACCTTAGGTGGGTGCTAAGAGGTTTCAGGAGGGCTTATCCAACCCAGATTGCTGGGCTCCGCCCATGAAGTTTTGGATTCTTTAGCTGTGGGATGGGGTCCAAGCTTTTGTATTCCCAGGTGCTGCTGCTGGGGTTTGAGCCGGCTGCATCTTGGCAGCCAACAGCATCTAAGAATGTGATTAAGATCACAGAGCTAGATGTAAGCAGCTCCCCTGTATCATCTGGTCATCTTTTCAGAACAGTATTTGTGATCTGTCCAAGCAATTACTGATTGATTAAAGGCAATACAGGCAACTACAATGTCTCAGAGACAAGCTAAAGTTTTGCTAACCTTTTTTTTTTTTTTCCTGCTTTGGAAATGGGATAAGCAATTAGAGAATTAGCCATGGTTTGTGAGGCACCTAGAGGTAGAACTTTCCCAAGGGAGATAAAATGTAGTGTTCCCTGTCTGGTGCGGACCTACAGCCACTTAGAGGGAAGGCAGGCAGATGAGGCCTGTGAGCGGCCCTGTCTCTCGTTCTTTGGCTACAGCTGCACACTCATGCTGATTTCATTGCCATATGTTGACTAGGCCAGAACCTGATCAGACAGAAATCTAAATATAAATGAAAATGATCACAGATACCTAGAAAATAGTATTTCCTTGAATCTATTCTAACTCTGGGTTTTATTGAACACATTTGATTTTTTTTCTTGGTGGGAGGGGAGGGAGGACAGTTGGGAATCACTTAATTCAGAATCTGCAGTGTAATTTCTCTAGGAGACTCAAACGTGATTTGAACGTCCCCAGCTATGGGATTTGGTGACGAGGCTCCTGAGAGAGGATGACACAGCACAGGGAATAGCACAGACAGCCTGGCTGGCTTTATAGAGAGCAGAGATGCAAAAGTCCTTGTCGAGGTCACCAGTGCTCAGGATACTCTTAATTTAAATGGACTAGGGTAACTTCCTTACCTGTAGGTAAGGCAGCCCTAGGGACAGAAGAGAGTGAAAACAGGGAGTGCAGAGTGCAGCTGGATGTCCTTGCTAATTAGGCCTTACCTTTATATAGACAGCTTTTGTGTGTGTGTGTGTGTGTGTGTGTGTTTTTCAGAGCACTTTCATGTGTATTAACTTACGCACAGAGGTCAGAATTATTAAACAAGGTACAGAAGGGGTGCCTGGCTGGCTCGGTACCGCATGTGACTCTTGATCTTGGTTGAGGCTGTGAGTTCAAGCCCCACATTGGGAGAAGAGATTACATTAAGAAATAAATAAAATCTTAAAATGAATAAATAAAATCTTTAAACAAGGTACAGATAAGTGTAACGAGTTAGCTCAGTTAATGGGTTGGTTCAACTAGTTCACAGACGCATAATCAAGATCAGTGGTAGACAGTCACTTGGAATGCCAGGAAAAGAGAACATTTGGAATTAAGAGTAGTAACCATGTAAATAGCACCTAGGGAATACCACCTGTTGTTTCAAAATGGTGGCAGTGAACTTTACTGGTTGGTACTTTTTTTTTTTTAAAGATTTTATTTATTTTATTTGACAGATAGAGATCACAAGTAGGCAGAGAGGCAGGCAGAGAGAGAGGGAGGAGGAAGCAGGCTCCCTGCTGAGCAGAGAGCCCGGGGCTCGATCCCAGGACCCTGGGATCATGACCTGAGCCGAAAGCAGAGGCTTTAACCCACTGAGCCACCCACCCTGGGATCATGACCTGAGCCGAAAGCAGAGGCTTTAACCCACTGAGCCACCCAGGCGCCCCTGGTGGTACTTTTGACCTTTTCCGTAGTCTTCACTGATTCATTCTCAGTGAACACATCATAAGTGCTTCCTGCCAGCTGCCTTTCTGCTCAGTGGGCCTCGGGAATGTGGCAACAAAACACGGCGTTTCTTCATTTGTTCGACAAATATTTGTGAAGGCCCTACATGTGCCAGAAACTTGTTCTAGGTGCTGGGAATATAGTAATTAAAAACAAAAAAATAGCAAGGAAAGTATAAACCAGTTTGGAGTAAGCCACTTCCAATGAACAAGGGAAAGGCAAAAAAGTACTCCAGGCAGAATGTGCCCGATAGAGGGACGGGTAGATGACTAGTGTGAGGAGTATGGTCCAGTGTTCGCGGCAGAATTCAGCTGGTGGTTCTATCAGTGTTTACTAAAAAATATTTCAATGTTTGAAAAACATTTTTTCAATGTTTGGAAAATTTTATGATGAAATATCATGGGAAAAAAGCTAGAGAAAGAAGGAAGGTGGAGATTGGGGCAAAGTTCATAAAGGATGCGGCATTATCTTACCCTCCTCTTCTTTTTCTATCTCCTTTGCTCTAGGTCCATCCCATTGTCCAAGTTCCAACAGGCTTTATCTTGGGCTATAAAGAGCTCACAAAAGTCTTTGAAGACTGTCAGATCTCTTTAGTGGAGAAACGACATTGGGGAGAAGAGGCAGCCTATGAATCCGCTAAAACCCACCCACCCCACAGCCATGTGGGAAAGCGCCCTCCTTCCAGCTGACCTCTCCCAATCAGGTAGCCACTCTCTCCATCTGAGCCTCCTGTCTGAGCTTCTGTGCAGTTTGGTTTTGGGTAGGGACACGAAATATTTCAGAAGTGAAAAGAACATTGGTGCTTTCTAATGTTCTTGATTTTCTTCAGCAATTAAAAAAATTCTGAATTTAAGGTACCTAAGTTTGAAAATAATGCTGTTGACTTAAGCTCTCTTTTAGCCTGTAGGAGCACATCAACTCATCAGTTCCGGATTCACCGGGGCAGAGGCCAGAAGCTACTGATCTAGTCCTACCTCTCCCCCTCTGTACCCCAACAAAAGTTCCCTCTAGGGTCCCAGCCTTGTAGGAGCCTGTTTTCTTCCATCTCTTGCATAGGGCCTAGACTGTGACAGGAGCTATCTTAAGAACTTTTTTTTTTTTTTTAAGATTTTATTTATTTGGCAGAGAGAGACTGCGAGAGAGGGAACACAAGCAGGGGGGAGTGGGAGAGGGCTAAGCAAGAGCCTGATGTGGGGGCTCCATTCCAGGACACTAGGATCATGACCCCAGTGGAAGGCAGACACTCAAGAACTGAGCCACCCAGGCGCCCCTATTCTAAGAACTTTATCTATAAGAATTCATTTAACGCAACAATCCTTGAACGGAGGTGCCATTATTATTCCCATGTAACAGATGAGAACACTGAGGCACAGGGAGATTATGTAACTCACTTGTGCAACTGCATGTGAATGGAGAAATCCGCCTCCAGAGGTTGAGGCTGCTCTGAGTCCCGGTCGGATCCGGCCTTTCTCATCAAGTCACTAATGGCCCATCTCTGAAAAACCAGTTCACTTAAGGGTATTAATGGGTCAAAATGGCATTAATTACTATTGCAATGTTTCCATAAATTCTAATTCCACAGGAACCTCAGTCTTTGTGACTTCAAACTATGGTTTGAAAGGGCCTTGCTTTTTGGAGGGAGCGCGCCCTTAAGATACCCCCCACCCCCAATACCCTTCTCTAGGGACAAGGACTCTAGGGAGTCGCCTACTAAGGAGGATGGTGTTTCCAAGAGAGGAAATATTTAAAGCCAGAGTCTGACATATTTTGGCAGACTGGCGGGGGAAAATTTTTCATTTGGGGAAAACACAAGTTTTTAGCCTGAATAATGGGCAAATGACCTTAACTCTTTGCTTCGTCTTAACCTTCCATGCTTGTTCGAATTTTGCTTCCCAAACCTGGGGCGTTGGCATTCCGCCCTGCTAGCTCTGTGGCCCCTTTGAAAGAGGGGGGGGCAGCGCACCCAATTAAAGCGCCGAGCGCGTGTTTCTCTGCCCTCGGTCGGCCGGAGGTCCCCGGGGAAAGGGTTAACCCGGCGGGGGGCGGAGGGGGAGGGGAGGGAGGGCCGGGCTCACACCTCTCCCGGAGACCTCGGGCGGCGGCGGGGCCCGGGAGGGGCGGAGGCTGGGGCCGGACGCCTCGCCGCCTCCGCCTCGGCGAATAGCAGCGCGCTGCCCGCCCGGATTGGAGCAGCGGCATCACGCTGACCTCCGCCTGGGCTGTAAACCGAGGCGGCCGCTGCGGGCAGAGGCAGGCTGTCGGCGCCTCGGGGAAAGGCAGCCCCACGGCCGAGCTCCGGGCGGCTCACAGGCAGCCGGGCAGCGCCCAGCGGCGGCCGCGGGGAGCGGGGGAGCCCGACGCGGGCGCGGGCGGGGAGCGTGCGTCGGTCCGCAGCAGCGGGAGGAGGGGCGGCGCCAGCCATGGCCGGGGACAGCGAGCAGACCCTGCAGAACCACCAGCAGCCCAACGGCGGCGAGCCCTTCCTGATCGGCGTCAGCGGGGGCACGGCCAGCGGCAAGGTACGGCGGGGTCGCGGCGCCGCGCTGCGGGGCCCGGGCGGCGGAGCATGTGGCGCGGCCGCGGGCCGTGTCAGTTGCTGCAGCCACCGCGTGGCCCGCGCGCCTCCGCTCCTGGCCGCGCTCCAGCGCCCAGTCTTCCCCGCGCCGACTGCGGGCCGGGCCGGCGGCCGGGCGGGCGGGGGTTCCGGTCCTCGGGGGGCCCGGGGAGGGGGCTGCCGCCGACCCCCGGTCGCGGGGCTGGCGCGCTCCCGCTCGCTCTTCTTCTCCGCTGCGGTAACTCGTGGCTCGGCTCGTATGGGGGCACCGGCCGGCAAGGCGGGTCGGACCGTACTCCGCGGGTCGGACGGTGGGGGAGAGGGCTTGAGGCACGGTCGCCGGCGAGCCCCCGGTGCGCCCCCCACCCCCCCCAGCCCCGCCCGGAGGTCCCGGGGACCCGGGGCGGGGCGAGCCGGGGAGCCGGACCCGGCGGGCTGCGAGAACGCGCGAGGCGGTGTCCCGGGGCCGGGAGCCGGTCGTGGGCCGGGGATTGCAGGGCTTTCTGGGGAAAATCCCGAGCGCCGGCTAGGTGCGGTGACATCAACCGAATGCTCCTCGCCGGGGCTTCTGGTGTTCCACGGTTCTGAGAGGAAGCGTGGCCGGCTTCAATGAGAAAGTTGCACCGGCCCCGGGCCCCTCGGTGTCCGGGGCTTGCGCGTCTTGGGTCCACGGAAAGGGGTCATCCTCTGGGTGTCCGACTCCCCTACGTGCCTTTCTTTGTTTTATCGGCCAGGCAAGGAGAAACTAGGGAAATGGCTTTTTAGCTTTCCCGGGGCTTTTTCTGCAGGTGAAGGGTGGAGTCCTCCCAGATGTTTCTTTCTCTGCTCCCCTGATGCCCCTGAGATGTGGGTGCTTGTTTCCCGGGGCGTTTGGCGACCTCGGGGTGCGGCGGGAGCGCGGGCTCCCTCCACCAGCCGAGCCTGCGGGCCGGGGCTGTGCGCGCCGCGTCTGGCGACGTGGGATGCTGCCTCCCAGGGCCCGGGAGAGCAGAGCAGGAAGGCTGCTTGGCGCCATGAGGAGCGAGCCACGAGGTTCTCGCGCCCGAGCCGACTCCTCCAGCCCCTCCTCCATTTTGGCTTCTCATTTCCCCCTCCAGGTCTGGACTCGCTTGGCGCGTGGGGCCCGGACCCGGCCGCTGGCGCTCGGAAACTTCTTTATTGATCAACTTAATCTCCTGTCTCTAGCTCCCGGGGCTGGGAATCTGGCAGCGTTAGGCCCTCAAAGCTGATGTGGCATTTGCGCCAGGCTGAATGCATTTTTTTTTTTTTCAAATAGTACGTAAAAGCAAAACCCACGATGCCCAGCCCTTTGAGGAAGCTTTCCGTGTTCTTTTAGGACTACCTTTCCTCCCCTCTTTCCATAGCACATGCCTGTTGTATGGGACCTTTTTGTTTTTCATGGCTGTCCCAGCACTCCGAGCATGAAGTCTGACGCATAGTTGGTCCCAAATACTTACCTGAGGTCCGTCCTCCTGGGGGCAGGGAGACTTAAATTGGCAGATGACCGTGGCATATAGAAACAGTGTCCTTGGCAATCATCTAAATGGTAAAGTCATTATAGAGGGGGAAGCTGAGACCCTAAAGGGGGAAATCAGTCCATTCTCCTTGCTTTTGTGGCCCTCAGTCATTTCCTGGTCTCAGTTGATACTCAGTGTTAAGTCCTAAGTGTTACTTCTGTAATGTGTCAAGTGGGAGCTGGTAGTGAGCCATGATGGGAGTAGTAACCGCTGTCCCTGGGATTCTCATCAAGGGGGAAGATTATAGAAACTCTCAAGAAACTCTGTCTTCAAAACCAGATTCTTGTATTTCCTCCAGAAGGATAGGTCTAGAGAGAGCAAGAAGTCAGCTGGAAGGGGGAAAAAAGCAAACAGCGTAAAGCATGTTGTACACTTTGGGCACTGATAAATACTATGTCATTGTCTAAGACTAACCAGTTATTATTTTTTGTTGTTGTTGTTGTAAAAGAAGTCCAAAGGAGCATTGGACTTCCGGAATTCCATATTATAGTCCATTTGCTGCAATTTTATCTTGGTTCTCTTATTCCAGTCCTTAGTGCCTTTCCTGCGAGGAATTAAAAAATTACAAGTTTTTTTTTTCCCTTTTAGAGGATTATCAGCATCAACAGGCTGGACCTCCTTTGGAAGTCTGAGCATAGTAGGGCAAGAGGATCTGGAAGCCAGATTGATCCTCTGTTCACTGGGTTTTTTATTATGTGCCTGTTTAAAGAATTTGGAGGAGGGGCGCCTGGGTGGCTCAGTGGGTTAAGCCGCTGCCTTCGGCTCAGGTCATGATCTCAGGGTCCTGGGATCGAGTCCCGCATCGGGCTTTCTGCTCAGCGGGGAGCCTGCTTCCTCCTCTCTCTCTCTCTGCCTGCCTCTCTGCCTACTTGTGATCTCTCTCTGTCAAATAAATAAATAAAATCTTTTAAAAAAAAATAGAATTTGGAGGAAGCCAGAGGATCCAAGAACATCATCAAGACTGACAATTTTCGAGCTAGAAGGAACCTCAGAGCCCCAACAGTTAGTCCAACACTTAGTCTCATCACTTACAGATGAGGCAAATAATGTATTCAGGTCATATTTTAGGGTTCTAGGCTGGTGCTCTCTGCTGCCTGCTGTTGCTTTGTTAGGGAAGACTTAACTAAGGAAAAGTAAGACTAATGTGCTAGGGGGTGGGGAGGGACGGACACACGTTTACAACCTTCACTTTGGAAAAGGGCTGCTTGGAAATGACCGGGGAATGGTTTCAGAAGTGCTTGATTCAAAGGGAAATGGAAATGCAGATTGCTTTGTACCCTGGGCCCAGCCCTATAGATCTGGAGCCTCCTCCCCCATCCTTCCTTTATAAGAAAAAAACAGCCCCCAGTTCAGTTTCTCTTGAGGGCTCTAATTTATGTTAATGTTGAGGCTGCCCTAAGTACAAGCATTGTCTCTCAGACTAAATTATTTTGGTTGTACAAGGCGAAAATAGTGATTGCAGCTCCGTAGATCACATTTTCCAGTTTGTTTTATAAGTGAGCATGCGTTGAACTTGAGATAAGCTTCACCAGCCTGACCTGGCAAGTCATTGTTAAGAACTCGTCTAAAAATTGTAGTGGGTTGAGAAAGTTGTTCTGATCTGTGTTAAAAACCAGGTTCTCACCTTTCCCCTAAAGGATAGGTGTGGAGAGAGCAGAAAGTCACATTAGCAGAGGGGAAAAAGTGTAAACTTCTCTACCTGCCTGTATGGCTTTGACAGTGGGGGCCGTTCCCTCTTCTTGCTGTGACTTCTTCCTTGGCGGATTAAAATAGCTTCTCCATCTGCTTCTTCACACTGCCATGAGAGTGGGTTTCCTTGGCTCTAGTTCTGACTGTGTCACTGTCTTGTCTGGAAACCTTGGGCCACTCTCCATCGCCCAGACAACAGGTCAAACATTTCAGCACAGCGCACATGCCCTTGACCCCCCAATGTGGTCGCAGACTGTTTAGTGAACATTTCCCCTTCCCCTTGTCACCCCCCCCCCATGCACACAGACACATCTGTAGAGCTGCTTTCACTTACACTTTTGCTCTGGGTCTTGTCCAGAATGACCTATCATCCTTTTAAGCCTTCACTTCTGCAAATATGTCCTCCAGGGAACTCTGTACTCATTTCCTTAGTCAGAATTAACATTGTGTCTCTAATGCTTCCTATAGTTTCACCACATTTTGCCTTGTAATGTGGTTGCGTAGTAGTGTAGGTTACCTGCTGACTCCTTCCCCCCACCCAAAAAGAAGTTTCTGTAAGAGCATCTCCCATATTCGTTATCTGTGCCTTCTGCCCATTTCGGTGTTTGATAACAGCATTGGTGTTTGGTGTTTGTTGGGCTGAGTTAGGCAGACCAAAATTTGTAATGACTCTTTCATTATTTAATTCACTAAACTATTTGAACTAGGATTTGAAGCCACAGTGGAAACCCTGTTTAACTCTGTTATTCATGTTGCAATGACCCAAATATTAAGAGCTCCCAAACCCTAATACATTGGTATTGCTTATTCAGAGCCTAGTAGTTATCTAATATGTACTAAGTAGGTACTCGATAAATGAATGTCATTGTGCAGAATACTGTATTTAGTGGGTTTTTTTTTTTTAAGATTTTATTTATTTGAGAGAGAAAGAGGGAGCATGGAGTGGGGGGAGCCCGATGTCACGTGGGGCTCAATCCCAGGACCCCGGGATCATCTGAGCTGAAGGCAGATGCTTAGCTGACTGAGCCACCCAGGCATCCTATATGAAGTGCTTTTGAGGAGAAGTTGGGATATGAAGATACCTGAGAGAATGTCTCTTGGTATTTACAGTTAAAACTTGCTTAAACCACTTTCACCATCAAGACAGTTTATTTATTTATTTTTAAAAGATTTCTCCCTCTTTCTCTCACTCTCTCTCTTTTTTTTTTCGGAAGTAATTTCTGTACCCAACGATGGGCTCGAACCTGTAACCCTGAGATCGCGAGTTGCTTGTTCTGCTGACTGAGCCATCCAGGTGTCCCCAGGCCAGTTCATCTTAAGAGCGTTGGATTATCTCTTCTTTGAGACCAGGCAGATGTGTTCCCCATTCATGGAAAATGGTGGAAGATGAGGTTAGGAGATTTTTTTTTTTTAAAGATTTTATTTATTTATTTGACAGAGACCACAAGTAGGCAGAGAGAGAGAGAGAGAGAGAGAGAGAAGCAGGCCCCTGCTGAGCAGAGAGCCCTATGCGGGACTCAATCCCAGGACCCTGAGATCATGACCTGAGCCGAAGGCAGCGGCTTAACCCACTGAGCCACCCAGGCTCCCGAGGTTAGGGCGGTTTTTGACTTGCCTGACGTCACGGGCTGGTGAGTGGTACGACTTGGATTGGAAGCCAGAGTTTTCCGGAACCGGTGCTGTTCTGAGCTGTCTCCGCAAGCGGCAGCCAGTCCTCTGCGGTATTTTGGGGGAGGTTGGTCTGAGTGTGTATGAGCAATACAGACCAAGAGGGGAAAACTGCAGTCCCCTGGAGGTGTGGGCTGTCACCTTGGCTCGGCTTGGCCGTGACTCCGCATCTGCTTTTGGAGCACTCTGGAATGTGCTGTGGGCCTCTCCTTGGCTCCATCCCCCTGTTCCTGAGACCTCAGCAGCGATCCCCATCTGGCCAGCCTGTTTGTTCCACACCCTCCTTCTGTGAGGTACTCCCAGAACCAAGGGACTGGTTTGGTCCTGCTCTTTTATTCGGAGCTGGTGCTGTGTGTTTTCTGTCACCCCAAACTCCGGCCATGATGTGACGTGGCCCTGCAGACCTCTTGCCCTTCTCCCCCTTGCTCCCCCTGTTGTAGCCATATTGGCTGCCTGGTGCGCCTGGCTTTCCCCCTGCCCCAGGAATTTCGGCTCCGCAGGAAATTGTCCTGTTTGGTGTGCCGGCACCTAGGACCGTGCCTGGCAGAGGGAAGAAGAAACAGCAGGTCCCGAGGAGTCAAGTGTGTTCCTCTTCTGCTGCTGGTCTTCCCCCAGCTGTGCCTGTGTCAGCTGCCTTCTCTTACATTCCTTGCCTAGCATGTCTTTGAAGTGTGGCTTCTGATGCTCGCTCTCTGTGGTCACCCGACTCCAGCTCTGTGGCATTTGCCGAGATCTTCTGTCTAGATGTCCTCATTTCCTTTGTTGAGTCTTGCTTTTATGAAGTTCTGGGCTGGGGACAGATTGTTGGGGGAGTTTCACTGTTGAGGGCCTGACTCTTCTTGCCATTGGGCTCTCAGATGGTGCTGTTGGACTGTTCTAGATCTGGGAGGTCTTTTAGATGTGTGTCTCAATGTTTGAAACCAGTGAGAAAGCTTGGAGGGTATACTCTAGGTCTCTGCACGCGTGCTTGCTTTTCTTGTCCGTCAAACCATTTTTATCATTAAGCCAGTTTACTGAAGCATGTGATCATCTCTTTCTCATCATAAGTCATGTATACGTATATATGAATTATATAAGTATAATCTCTCTAAAACAAAAATTGGAATTGTAAAACTGAGAAAAATGAAATAAACACTGAAAATGGTGGTTTCTGAGGTGTGGGGTGGCTCAGTCATTGACTGTCTGCCTTTGGCTCAGATCATGATCCCAGGGTCCCGGGATCAAGTCCTGCATCGGGCTTCCTGCTCTGCTCGGGAAGCCTGCTTCTCCCTCTCCTACTCCTCCTGCTTGTGTTCCTCTCTCACTGTCCCTCTCTCAAATGAATAAATAAAATCTTAAAAAAAAAAAAAGGTGGTTTCTTTAATGGTATAAAACCTTTTGATTTTTTTTAAAAAGATTTAAAAAAAATTTATTTGACTGAGAGATACAGAGCGCAAGTAGACAGAGTGACAGGCAGGAGAGGGAGAAGCAGGCTCCCCACTGAGTAGGGAGCCGGATGTGGGGCCTGATCTAGAACCCTGGGATCATGACCTAAGCCAAAGGCAGCAGCTCAACCGTCTGAGCCACCCAGGCATCCCAACCTTTTGATTGTTATTAAAATGGGTGGCTCAGTGGGTTAAGCCTCTGCCTTCAGGCTCAGGTCATGATCCCAGCATCCTGGAATCTAATCCCACATCAGGCTCCTCGCTCAGCAGGGAGCCTGCTTCTCCCTCTGCTTCTGCCTGCCACTCTGTCTGCCTGTGCTCACTCTCTCTGACAAATAAATAAATAAAAAATCTAAAAAAAAAAAGTTTTTTATTTGTGACTAAAGAGTGTTTTATTTTTAAAAATCTTGTTTCATACATGGTGATTCAGGGAACTTGGAAGATCTTCGTGATATTAGTTTTGGTGACTACAAGGCTGAAGGTTTAGTTCTGTTTAGTCCTTTTGGTCCAGATTTAAAGATCATCACCTTTGAAAAAGTTATCTCCTTAAAAGATCCAGGAACAAGAAACTCCCCAGTTTGCAGTGTTTACCAAATCACAATAGTCCCATCCCCCAAAACCATCTAGAAAATTTTGGTCATCTGTCAGCTGTTTTTGCAAATCAAGGTACTCCCTTTAAAGGTTTTTAACTCGGGGATTCAAATTCTACGGAAGGTCCTTATTTTGTAAGTTTTTACAAGTTTCTGTTTATAAATTTTGTAGGTGCACACATAAGTTTTGGCAACAGAGTTGCTTAACAATGGAAACATTTTCAAATCTCTAACATAATTTAATAAATGTATTAACATGTAACATTTATAAATGTATAATATACATTTAATAAATGTATTTGTTTTCTTTTACTCCAGTGTAAAGCCAGAATGTAAAAACTTTATTTACTTGTTTTCTTTTAAGATTTTATTTATTTATTAGAGATTGAGAGAGAGAGAGAGAGAGAGAGAGAGAGAGCAGGAGCAGGCAAAAAGGGAGAGGGAGAAGCCCTGTTGCAGGGTTCATTCCCAGCACCCTGGGATAATGAGAGCCAAAGGCAGATGTCTCATGGACTGAGCCACGCAGGCACCAGTCAGAACCTTATTTTTGAAAGAGAAGTACTTCTAGATGAACAAATAACTGCAAAGTTTACATGAAAATAAAAAGGGAAAGATAGGAGTTTCTAGCTTTTTTTTTTTTTTTTTTTTGGACACAGGGAGAGAGCACAAGCAGGGGGAGTGGGAGAGGGGGAAGCAGGCTCTCTGCTTCCTGATGCAGGAAGCCTGATGCAGGGCTCAATCCCAGCATCCTGGGATCATGATCTGAGCCAAAGGCAGACACTTAGATGCCCTAAAGAGAGGAATATCTAAAAGACAAAAGGTGTTAACAGTTGTCAGGTGTTGACAAAAAAATACTAATCCGTGTTTAGGTCACATGCATGCAGAAGTGAAGTGAACAGGAAAGTGCACCCAGAGAAAGCCAAAGCGTTTACAGTCCTAAAATTACCATCAGTAGACTACTTAACATAATAACCGGAAAAGTCTGAAGAATCCTAGAAAGCTTTGGGGCACCTGGGTGGCTCAGTTGTTCAGCGTCTGCCTTCGGCTCAGCTCATGATCCTAGAGTCCTGGGATTGAGTCCTGCGGCAGGCTCCCTGCCTGGCGGGAAGCCTGCTCCTCCCTCTTCCGTTACCCCTGCTACTGTTCCCTCTCTCACTGTGTCTCTCTCTGTCAAATAAATAAATAAAATCTTAAAAAAAAAAAAAAAAAAAAGAATCCTAGAAAGCATTGAACCTTCTGACCTCTCCTAAGCAGTAATTTGATTAGATATGGGGGCATTGGTTCTAAAGTGGATCACAGGTGCTTTGAGAAATTTTGAATGATGATGGGAGAAAGTGATAATTCCAAAAAAATCGGTTTGCTCTGTTATCTGGCTATTAAAAATGGCCTTTTCGTAGTACATAGTACAAGGAAAAAGCAGTTATTTCCATAGGGTTACAAGCTGTGAAACTGCAGGAAAAGTATCAAGAGTGTCTCTGAACCTCTTATACTTCCTACAGTGACCTTGACTCCCCTGCGTAGTAACCTTGAGTATCCTGTGGAACAGGTGGCCCGCAGGTTTATTCCTGCCCGGTGTGGTCCCCATCTCATTTTTGTGGTACTCTTTTTCACAGGAGTAGTGATACAAGGTTCGGCCACATGCCCTTTGTGTGACTTGTGGAAACATTGGAGGACTTTGGAAGAGTTTAATGTGTGCAGGTAAAGTAGGGTAGTGCTTCTTTATTGTTTTGATCAGTCCCTAAGTGTGCTCTCTTGTCTGAAATTTTGGCCTTTTCCCCTTAGCTGAAGGGCCATTCTGTCATATCCCAACACACCTCCACTGTCAGCCTGTCCTGGGAAGCCCCAAGTCTTGCAGATGTCTCTGACATGGCCTCCATCCCTGTGGTGTAGGGGGAGCTCTGTCTCTGCAGAGCTCTGTCCCATGCAGGTTGGTAAGTCTCAGTCTGTAGAGACCGAGCTTGTGGTAGAAGAGGATACTAGGAGTCCTGACTTGGAATTGCTCTCTGCTCTTCAATTAGCAATAATCGCGCCTCGGATAAACCTCATTGGCTACGATACTGCCACTGCTCTCTGCTCTTCAAACCTGTTTGCATCTCAATAGCTAAAAGAAGTTCTGGAGAATCCTTTATCTCATCGCGTACTTTTGCTGTAAGTGTTTTTCACCCTGATTAAAGAGTTGCAAAGGATATATTTCTGATATATTGTAAATATGGATACTCTGAAATAATGGTTGTTTTAATCTTCTAAGCGTATCTAGTGGGCTCTGCATACTCTAATAATTTGGCCTGTTGTTATTCATTAAAAAATACATGAAAAGGCTCTTATTTGAGCCAGAAAGCTTCGTTTTTTTTTCCTCTACGAAATCACACTTTCAATTCCACTTTACCCATAAAATATTAGCTTACTCTCATCTATTTTTACGCTTGAAAATCTTCTGTTGATCATTCTATCATCCTTACGCAACAAAAATGCATGTGTACATTGGAATGATTTATTTCCTGTTCTAAGTCTCTTCAGTGTTAATTTCTTTCAGATTATATTACTGTCGTTACTGCCATAAGCTAATCAGAACAGGTAGACAAACATTTTGATGAATTCTTAGATACAAAAGGTAGACATTGGTTGGAAAACAACTTGATGAGATAGATGAAACTCTCCCACCCAGTACAACTCATGTGTACTTGTGGGTTATTACGACTTAATGCTAGAGTAAGGTTTGTCTCTTGTAGAGATAGAAGCTTCCAGAAGCCATGCTGACATAAGTGGATGGGAATGGAAGGGCTTTTGTGATGTCAAGGTCACTCAGTTTGTACCTTTCAAAATACATGTCAGAACCCAGGATCTTTGGATGAATCATCCTTTCCGCCCACCTCCTATAATGTTGTCAAAAGCAGGAAGCTGGAGACCTCCAGATTTGTAAAAGGATTTTGTTACATCATTAGCCATTCACTTTTTAGTACCAGCACTTGTATTTCACGTTGCCCCTTCGTCTGGCCACCGATGTAGGGAACACGGCTTCTGGCCTGGCTGTGTCATTACCCACTAGCTGTCTGTTACTACGCATCTCCAGGAGAGGCTCCTGTCATCCCTTAACATTTCTCAGGTCTGTAGCGCGCCTCACGTGTTCTCTGATTGTTTTCTCGCCATTGGTCACACACCAAGTACTTCTTCCATCCGTACCTGCATAACGCACTTGGGATTTGTGATCTTGTGGTGGGGTCCGGAAAGGCTGTTTCCCTGCCCGGTGCCAGCATCCACTTCAGTTGGACATTAACTGGGTTTCTCGTAGATCCTGGGACCTTAGATCTCCCTCTCATAGACGTTGCTGTCTTCCTAGCGTCCTTCCCTTTACCTACCTGCCTTTTTGTTACCTAGGTAACCCCTGCTCATCTTTCTGTATGTGTTCTCGCGTGGTCTCTCCTGGGAAGTCCTCCCGGGCACATTTAGATGTCCCTCTTCTGTGTGGCTGAAGCATCCCAGTAGACCTCAGTCGTAGGATTTCAGTCCACCTGGCTTGCCGAGTCCGCCTCAGAGACTGTTTTCCCTCACTGTTGCCTGAGGCCGGCACACAGGCCAAAAAGCCTAGGTAGGTCCTCAGTAAATATTTGTTGAATAGCCAAATATTAAGGACCCCTTTCTTAGACTCCTTGCCATTTTCTCTTGGGATCTCATCCGGAATCTCAGTATGGCCAGTATTTAACTCTGACCTTATCCTCCCGTGTGTTGAACCTGCAGCCTTCCCAGCCCAGCTGCCGAGAGCTTCATCCTTCTGGTTACGCAGACCTAAATCTTGGGAGTCACTCTTGACTCTCTCTCCCATTGGTTTCCATTCCATGCAGAGGGCTTGCTGGTTCTCCTATCACATCACGTCCCCAGTCTGCCCCTGTTCGCTGTCACTGCTTCCCCCTGGTCCAAGCCATCAACAGCTCAGAGTTGGGTCATTGCCGGCTCCCACTTCTGCCTCTGTCCTTGTATGTTCTGCTGTCCTCACAGCAGCCGGAGTGATCCTGTTCAAGTCAAGGTTGGAGAAGAATTGCTCTGCTCTGCTTAAAACCCTGCAGTAGTTTTTCTGTTTTACTCCCAACAGAGAAGAGTCCTTGCAGAGTTCCACAGGGTCTTCAGGACGGCTTTGCATGGGCTGTTCCTTCTGCCAGGATAGCCCTTCCCTCAGATACCAGCATGGTTGAGTCTCTCACCTCCTCATGGTCACATTATGTAAAATTGAGGGGGTCCTGGGTAGCTCAGGCAGTGGAATGTCTGCCTCTCGGTCGTGGGATCGAGCCTCATGTAGGGCTCTGTGTTCAGCGTAGCCTCTGAGCGTCTCCCTTTGCCTCCAGCTTGTGCGCTCTCTCTCTCAACTAAGTAAATAAATAAAATCTTAAAAAAAATAAAATCACACACAGTAGGCACTCAATTACTTGTTGAATAAATGGTTAAGAATGCATTCCTCCTTTGCTCAGTTATCTCTCCTAATACTGGTTTTCATTGTTCAAACCTGCTTGCTTTGGCGGTTGCCGGGAGATGTGGATAGTTGTCCCTTGGCTGTTCCTGTTTGTACCTCTTGAAGTCCCTTTACGTGGGTAGGATTCCTGGCACATTGCCAGTCTCAGAGCTCAGTGTAGGCTTAGGTTCCTGTTTAATGGTGCGTTTGTAAAAATATGAAATCAGCTGGAGGGTAACTTACATCTTACCAAATTCTTATTACAGTTGTCACTTTAGATGCTTGTTAATATGAACCGGATCTCTACTTTAACTCAAGAAATGCTGTAAAAATACTTACTTATTTGAGAGAGAAACAGCATGAGTTGGGAGGAGAAGAGGGCGCAGACTCCCCGCTGAGCAGGAAGCCTGACGTGGGGCTTGATCCCAGGACCCCGGGATCATGCCCTGAGCCGAAGGCAGACGCTTAACTGACTGAGCCACCCAGGCACGCCTAGAGGAGTTGATCTTTTAAGCCAAAATGATCATCTTCCCTATGTTAGGGGAAGACAGATCCATCATCTCTGGAGAAAAGCTGTTTCTACTGGGGGCAGCTCGCCTTCGTGTGACAACCAGGCCTTCTGTAGCTGGGCTTGGAGCTGGGAAGTGCTAAGGAAATCTGCTGGTGGGGGCCTGGGCGCTTTTCAGCTTCTGAATTTAGTGTGACTTGTAGGCAATAGGATATATCCTAGTTGAGTTGTAGAGATCCTACTGGACAGAGACACTTTCCAGGGCGCCTGGGTGGCTCAGTGGGTTAAGCCTCTGCCTTCGGCTCAGGTCATGATCTCAGGGTCCTGGGATCAAGGCCCTCGTGGGGCTCTCTGCTCAGCGGGGAGCCTGCTTCCCCAGGCTCTCTCTGCCTGCCCCTCTGCCTACTTGTGACCTCTCTCTCCGTCAAATAAATTAAAAAATTAAAAAAAAAAAAAGACACTTTCTGAAGCCATTGTCCTGTTGGGATTATTAATGTTCTTCTTCCTCAACATAGATGATACATAATTACATGTATTATAAAACTTCAGTTTCTGTTATAAAACAGCAGTATTAAGAGCTGAGATGCTGCCATTCAAAACATTTTTATTTATTTATTTATTTTTTTGACCAAAGGAACACAAACACAGTGAACTGGAGTTATTATCGGTCTTAACTGTTCAAGTCGGTTTATGACGGGATCGGCAATGAGAAGCAGTTCTGAGCGGAACTAGAACTCAGAACCCGGGGCGTATACCCAGGGGGGCCGCCGGGAGAGGCCAGCGCCATCTGGGTGCTCCCGGGTTGGCATCTCCACCAACAGCGGCCTTAGAATCAGTGGTCGCTCAGCAGAGCAGCTTTTGTCTCTGGGGGGGGGGCTGCCCAGGATGTGTTTCTCTTGGGTGGCCCTACTGTTGTCTGAGAGAACTTTTTCCCCATGCGTTGAGTCTGGTGAGGAGATTGGCCAAGAGCCTTGCTGTTCAGGGTGAGACCTGTCTCCCGATGGCCTATTGATTTTTCTACAGTTCTTGGCTTTATTTTTCTCCACTTCCTTGGTAGAGAGAGTAAATATTTGAAGACAGGACAGAATAGTATTTGACACATAGTATGGAACACAAGAGTATTCGAACGAGAGAGGCAGTGAGTACTCTTCTGCAAGGAAATGCGGGCCTTCGCGCTCTGCTTGGTTCCTGATGAAGGACGCAGCCCTGAGGGCCTGTGAGCTGGCTGGGCCATTTGGTTTATAGAGGTTTCTAGAGGCCGGGATCAGGAGACGTCTCGCTTGAGGTGCAGAAGCGTGTGTTGTGCAGGTGTCCTCAGAGAAGAGCTACATGAGGCCTGCTGGGAGGCTCCATTTGTGGTCTTGGTGGGGTTTAAGGTCTGAATGGTGTGACAGCATCGAGGCCTTATGAGGCCTCGTGTGGAAAATGCTTTCTTGCCATGAGTCCAGAGAGCTTGATGGGTGGGATGGAGACGGGTTTCAGAGTCCGCCACGCTTGTATCAAACATCCCAGCTTGACCACTTTTTTTTTTTTAAATTTCATTTATTTAATTGAGACAGAACACAAGAGAGCAAGAGCGGGGAGGAGGGGCAGAAGGAGAGGCAGACGCAGACTCCCCGCTGAGCAGGGAGCCCCATGTGGGGCTCGATCCCAGGACCCTGGGATCCTGACCTGAGCCGAAGACAGACGCTTCACTGACTGAGTCACCCGGTTGCCCCCACTTGAATCTGTTTTCTCCTGAGCCTGTTTCTGCATCCGTGAAAGGCAGATACTGCCTGGTTTGGACAGTGGGTGGGAGGAAGCAGAGAGAAAAGTCGCACCAGCTTCCCCATTGTGACGTTTCTGCAGCTGGTGGGACCGCAGTCTGTGCTCTGGGCTGGTGTGTGGCCGTCCTGCTGTCTGTCCTTCTAACCAGCTCCGCTTCCTGGACACGTGAGCCTGGTGTGTCCCAGTGTGGTGTCACTGATAGTGATGAGAACCTGTTAGGACGGTTTGATTTCCACTCACGCTTGTGATGTTACTGGCTGGAGGCAGTGGCCCTTCTTTGCTGATAGCGGGCGCCCAGCTGGCCAGATACTGGCCACTCCCTGCCAGGGGCTGAGGTCACTCTTCTCTCCTTACCAGCTTGCTGGAGGTCTTACCAGTCCTTTTTTGCACTTGTCAAGTTGGAGCTTTTCTTCAGAAGAGTTAAGTGAACTTGGTATGGGAAGAACGGGTTGCTTCCTAACACTCCTTTTTTAAAACCTTCCTAACACTCCTTTTTTAAAACCCTCCTAATGAAAAATGCAACCCATGGGAAAGTTGCACATGAAAAATGGAACCCGTGGGAAAGTTGCACATTTTTCTTTTTTTTTTTTTTTTAAAGATTTTATTTATTTATTTGACAGACAGAGATCACAAGTAGGCAGAGAGGCAGGCAGAGAGTGAGAGGGGGAAGCAGGCTCACTACTGAGCAGGGAACCCGATGCGGGGCTCAATCCCAGGACCCCGGGATCATGACCTGAGCTGAAGGCAGAGGCTTTAACCCACTGAACCACCCAGGCGCCCCGAAAGTTGCACATTTTAAGTGTATTAAATGGTTCAGTGGATTATTCCAACGCGAACACACCTGTGGAAGTCCTCGCCGAGTCCAGGACTCGAGTGTGCCCCACACCGTGGGCAGCCCCCGTGCTCATCACTGCCCTCTCTGATGACCGGGAAGAGAGACAAGGCCTGTTTTATGGCTCTGGGGTTACAAAGACTTGTGTGATTCTAGGAACTTGGTCTTGTATAGAAGAGACATTATAAAAAATTCAGGCATCACGTGCCCAGCAGAATCCTGCCGCTGGTCAAATCCAGATCACAGATGTCTCCTAAAGGGTTTACCGTTGGGGATGCCTGGGTGGCTCAGTGGGTTGAGCTTCTGGCTCTTGGTTTTGGCTCAGGTCATGATCTCAGGGTTCCTTGGGTGGAGCCCCGTGTGGGGCTGTGCGCTCAGCAGGGAGTCTGCTTGAGATTCTCTCCCTCTGCCCCTGCTTGTTTTCTCTTTCTCTCTCTTAAATAAATCTTTAAAAAAAAAAAAAAAAAAGCTTTACCCTTATCTGTCCTCAGAAACAATAGGTCATGTCCTCTTCCATTCATTTGTTCATCCAGAAAATGCTCGATTGCTTATGAAGTGTCAGGTGCTCTGCTAGGTGCTGGGAATAGGGCAGTGCAGTAGATAAAGCCCGTGACCTCGTGGGGCTACGTGGCTGGTCTGACTCATGTCTGCTAACCCAGGGTCCAGCACAGCACCTGACCACGTGGTGGGTGTATAATGCAACGTTTGCCAAGCCCAACTAAACATTCCCTCTTCACTCTCCAGTAGCATTCATCCGTGGGCGGCTGGCAGACCGTGACTGGATCCCCGGGTCCTGCACAACAGGCCACTCCATCTATGTATCCTTAGCCTTGTGCACAGAGAGGACATCGTTCTGGTTATCGAAGTCGTGACAAGGGCCCTGTAAGTGTGTAGTCCGTAAGCAGTCAGAGGCCAAGAGGAGGGAACATGTTAACAGCTGCTGTAAAGCTTTTCTTGCCAAAGTCACCAGTAAGTCCCCAGTCCCCAAGTCCTGTTAAAGTCCTTGATAAGGAGCTCACTTTTCTGTAACATTTGACAATGACCATTTCCTCCAGGAAACTTTATTTCCTTCCCCACTCTTGGCTGGCTTTCTGCCTTGCTCCCTATTTTTTCTCTCTGGGTTCTTGTCTACCTGTGGATGTGTCCTGCCTCAGGACCTTCTGCTCGGGTCAGTGGTTTTCTCCAGCTCCATCTCTGGGTTCTTCCTCTCTCGATGACTCCCACGTTATTTCCTGGCCTGAGTTCTTTCCTGGGTTCCTCTCCCGTTCATCCAGCGGTCCTATGTCACCTCACCTGGTAGCATGCACAGACCTGCACTGTCTATGTTGTGTCTCGGACAAAGGCACGGCCCGGAAACCCTGGGTCCTGCCAGCGTGTCTGCATCTTCTCTCATCCATCCTGGCCCCCCCTGGGGTCCGGTCAGTTCCACTTTCTCACTGTCTCCTGAAATTCACTTCTCTTCCCTACATCAATCATTTCTTGCCACGGTAACTCTCCAGTGGCCAATTTCCCAGCTGCCGGTCTGGACCTTTTTCAAAAACATTCCCCACGTTGCTGTTGGAGCAGAGCAGTCTTTTGAGACAATGCGCCTGTGATCAAGCCTGTCACTCCCCTAAACTTCTCTGGGTGGTTCTTCTTCACCTTCGGTCTTGTCATCAGCACTGCCTGGCCCCCCACCCCCCCCCCACGCCCGCGCCAGCCTTTCGAGCTTAGTCTCTCCAGCCTTCCTTCCTGCCGCCCTCCTTGTGCCATCCTGTCCTTTCCCAAAACGCATTGTCAGCTCCTTCCTGTTCCCAGATGGCAGAGCGCTCACCTCCATACCTCTGGACATGTTGCTGCTTCTGCTTCATTGACATGCTGTCCCCTCCTCTTTTGTCTGGTAACTTCAAAGCCCAAGGAAGTGTGTCTGTCAGTTCCCTGCTATCTGAACCCAGGTGCCTATCCTGTGTTTTCCCCCCTGCAGCCCTAAGTGTTGCCGGCCACTGTTTGTCTTTCCAGGAGACTGAGAGTTTTAAGAGCAGCTGCCTTCTTTTTTTTTTTTTTTTTTTAATTAAAAAATTTTTTTTAAAAACCTTTATTTGGGGCATCTGGGTGGCTCAGTGGGTTATGCCTCTGCCTTCGGCTCAGGTCATGATCTCAGGGTCGTGGGATCGGGCCCCACATCGGGCTGTCTGCTCAGTGGGCAGCCTGCTTCCTGCTCTCTCTCTGCCTGCCTCTCTGCCTATCTTAAAAAAAAAAGATTTTATTTTTTTGAGAGAGTGAGCAAGAGAGAGAGAGCATGTGCAGGGGGAGGGGAAGAAGGAGACTCCCCTTTTGAGCAGGGAGCCCGATATGGGACCCAATCCCAGGGCTCTGGGCTCGTGGCTGGAGCTGGAGGCAGTCACCGAATCGACTGAGCCTCCCAGGTGCCCCAAGAGTAGTGTCTTTCAGGCGCCTGGGTGGCTCAGTGGATTAAAGCCTCTGCCTTCAGCTCGGGTCATGATCCCAGCGTCCTGGGATCGAGTCCCGCATCAGGCTTTCTGCTCAGTGGGGAGCCTGCTTCTCCGTCTCTCTCTGCCTGCATCTCTGCCTACTTGTGATCTCTGTTTGTCAAAAAATTAATTAAAAAAAAAACTTTAAAAAATAGTAGTGTCTTTCATCTCTACCCTCTGTGCTTAGAATATCATAGGTGCTCAGAAATACTTGAGGGAGGGTAAAGAGGTGTTTTTGTTTTCTTTTTTTGCCACGAGCTGCAGGATGGGGGTCATACGGAATTCATCTGGCTTTTTTTTTTTTTTTGGTGGGTTTTTGTTTTGTTTTGTTTGTTTGTTTTGTTTTGTTTTTTGTTTTTTGCTTTTATTTTGTTTGTCTTGGGCTTTTCATCTGAATTTGAGATCTGAAAAGTTAATCTCACATCTGCGGTTCTTGGTGGGTAATGCTTCTGATCGTCATGGTGGTGGTTCTCCCCGGAGCTGAACATGAGGCTAGCGTGGGTGAGAACGGTTCTGGCGGGAGGCACACCTGTTTATTTTGGGAACGGTCTGCCCTCTGCCTTGACTGTCTCCTGAGTCGGGCTTCACAAGTGTGTAGGTGTGTGGAGCGGGGGGGGGGGGGGGGGGGGGGGTTGTTAGACGTGGGCGGAGGGATGGCAGACGGACTTCTCTGTGTTGCTTTGGAACACAGGACTAGTGCAGAAAGACTTCGACCTTGTGAGGTTAAAAACTATTAGTTTACATGAAGAATTCTTGTATTTCAGTGTGAATACTCAGCTTTAAGTGAACCCTGCATTTATAGCAAAAACCAGAGCTGTCGGGCTTTTAGGCAGATGTTTGAGTTTCAGGTTTGAATGGAGGTGTTTTGAGGGGGGGCGCAGATTTTTAATTTAGTGGAAATAACTTTCATCGTGTTTTGCCCTTTTTCTTTCTCAATCAAAAGTGATACACGCTCTTGCAAAACATTGACGTCATACTAGTGGATCCGCTCGGCATCCCACTGCCTTATTTTATTTCCTTATTTGATGCCACCCGAGATTATTTATATGTGTGTTCGTTACCTGTTTCCTTTCAAAATCCGTCTACTACTAACGGCTCCCTCTCTGAGCACACACCCAGCCCTCGGTGCCATTCTCCCGCATTCTAGCTCCTTTAATTCCTCAAAAGCCCCAACGGCTAAATTACTAGGATCGTCTCCAATTCCCAGATGAGGCGATAGCAGCCCAGGGAAGCGGAGCAGCCCAGGGAAGCGGAGCAGCTGTCTGGCGCAGGCAGCGCTAAGTGGCGGGACTGGGGTTTAGCCCGGAGCCGCCTCGCTCGTGGAGTCCACTCCCCTCTACCCAGTCTGCGTGTAACCTCACGTCTCAGATCCTCGGACAGTCTGGTTGTCTTCCCCAACCCAAAGCTCTTTCTTTTCAATTACAAACATACGCCTACTCACAGATAGAGTCTTGCCTCTCTTGGGAAACAGTTCTTTTTCCTTCCATGACCCCCTGGGGGGCCCTTCCCTAGAGGTGTGACATTATCTGAACTCTGCAAAATGAACAGGATCCGAGGTCAATTTATGTTACCGAAATGTCAGTCTCCTTGAGATTTGGGAAACATTTTAGCCTCATCAGCAGTGTCCTGGGGAGAGGGCTGGGCTTCAGAGGGCCGCTGCCAGGTCTTGCTATTGATTTTTCCTGGTAGGTAAGATGTCATCCCTATAAAGAAAGTCCGTGTCACTGAATTCTAAGCATGTGGCTGACTTGGAATTCTGAGCACCCTGGTTACTGACTGTGATCTTTTTTCTGGTTCCTAGAATTGGGCTGATGAGGAAAAAGACCACTTAAAAATTTTTCTGTAATATTTTATGGTAATATTTGGAAGGTGGTTAAGTCTTGTCTTTCCTTTTCTTCTCCTCCAGTGGGAGCACAGGGTTGTCCTATGGGGCAGGGGTTCTTAGATCAGCCTGGGGTCCGTGGATGGGCTTCAGAAGGGTGTCAGGCTCTTGAGATATGCGTGCAGATTTTTGTCAAGGGCGCACGTTTTGCTGGGGCAGCATTCCAGCCCAGAACCGTGAGAACAGCAAACAGTCGTCTTCGATATGAGCATTAACACACTCTCCATCCCAGGCTGCAAGAATCCTGGAAACTGGCTCGATTTAAAGATTAGAAATCTTCCCTCCCCACCCCCAGTCTCAGAAAATGAGGTGGTGTGACTAAAACTCTGGAGAGGGGGGGCGCCTGGGGCTCAGTGGGTTATGCCTCTGCCTTCGGCTCAGGTCATGATCTCAGGGTCCTGGGATCGAGACCCGGATCGGGCTCTCTGCTCCGCAGTGAGCCTGCTTCCCCCTCTCTCTGCCTGCATCTCTGCCTACTTGTGATCTCTGTCTGTCAAATAAATAAATAAAATCTTAAAAAAAAAATAAAACTCTGGAGAGGGCAGTTTGGACTTTTCTTCATTAGGACACAGGAGTTCTCACTAATTGAGTGGATATATGGGCTCAGCCTGTTCTGGGGACGGGGTACCTATTCAAATTAAATAATCACGTTTTGGTGTGGCCCTACTGTTAGGCTTCCTTTGTCCGCATCTGAGTTTTCTGTCATGGGGACTGGAAGTAGCTCCCACCCTCATGTGTAACTGGCTCCTCTTATTTCCACTTGCCGCTGCTTGTGTGCACGTACATGATTAAAAACTTAACCTGGGGGCACCTGGGTGGCTCAGTTGGTTAGGTGTCTGACTCTTGAATTTGACTCAGGTCATGACATCAGGATTGTGAGATCGAGCCCCATGTCGGGCTCTGTGCTGAGCATGGAGCCTGCTTGATATTCTCTCCCCTCCTCTGTCCCCCCCTCTTAAAAAAAAAGATTTAACTTTTATACTATTACTTTAGTAGACATTTTAAAAAGTATATGGTGGGACTCCCGGGTGGCTCAGTCAGTTAAGTGCCTTCGGCTCGATTGCAGGGTCCTGGGATCAAGCCCCATGGCAGGCTTCCTGCTCAGCTGAGTGTCTGCTTCTCCCTCTCCCAAACTACCCCCCACCGCGTGTGCTCCCCCAACCTCAGATAAATATATAAAATCTTTGGTGGGTGCCTGGGTGGCTTAGTCGGTTAAGTGTCTGACTTTGGCTCAGGTCATGATCTCAGGGTCCTGGGGTGGAGTCGTACATCGGCTCCCCTTTCAGCAGGGAGCCTGCTTATCCCTCTGTTCCTCCCTCCACTTGTTCGCTCTCAAATAAATAAAATCTTTAAATAAATTAAATAAATTAAATCTTTAAAAATAAAAAAAATTTGAAAAGTATATGGTATAAAAAGATAGTATTGGGTGGCTCTATTGGTTAAGTGTCTGCCTTTGGCTAAAGTCATGATCCCAGGATCCTGGGTCGAGCCCTGCCTGCATCGGGCTCCCTGCTCGGTGGAGAGCCTGCTTTTCCCTCTCACTCTGTCTGCCACTCTGCCTGCTTATACTCTCTGCCAAATTAATAAAATCTTAAAAAAAAAAAAAAGATTATACTGTCTCAGCTCTGCCACTTCTAGTGCAAGTAACTTGGCTGTGT
Organism: Neogale vison; assembly: GCF_020171115.1. Classification (NCBI taxonomy): domain Eukaryota; kingdom Metazoa; phylum Chordata; class Mammalia; order Carnivora; family Mustelidae; genus Neogale; species Neogale vison. The sequence continues at coordinate 9,348,118 of NC_058100.1, forward strand.
GCCCCATTTTCCTCATCTGTAAGATGGGTACAGAATAGTAGCCTGCCTCTCAAGGGTTGGAAGGATTATATGAAGTAATACAGAGAAAGCAATTGACATGCTGTTTGGTCAATGGGAAATAGCCAGTCAGTGTTAGTTGTTATGAAGATCATGATAGTCAGGACCTCTACCCCCCCTTCACTGTGAGGCAAGAAACCGGTCGGCTCTCCTACATCCCATTCCATTTTCCAGATATTGCCACTTTCTGTTGCTTTGTTCTTTCCTCCTTTTATTTGTCTCCATATCACATGGCATTCTGACCCCCCCTATTTATTTATTTATTTATTTGACAGAAAGATAGAATGAGAGGGAATGCAAGCAAGGGGAGTAGGAGAGGGAGAAGCAACCTCCCTGCTGAGCAGGGAGCCGGACACGGGGCTCAGTCCCAGGACCCTGGGATCATGACCTGAGCCCAAGGCAGACACTTAACCGACTGAGCCACCTGGGCACCCCTGATTTCCCTCTCTCAATACCAGGCATTCATTATTGACTTCCTATGGGAGGTGATTAGGGACCCCTCCTAATCACCTAACCCTAATGATTAGGGTGGGTGATTAGGGTTTAAGGGACAACTTTTCCCTTCCCCCCATGTCCTCCTCTTAGTCTGCTGTGATTCTGTCACGGCGGGTTCGAGCGACATGCAGTGTTCTACATTACGGTCACATAAACACTGTTCAGAGCTGAGTCACGAGATCACACATGCAAGAGTGTTGGATGTTATCGAACATTTGAACTGCGGCTCTGAGTTGAAGAAAGCCAGAATGGGGAATCGTTGAGTTGCCTTTCATTACAAGTGAAGTTAAAGCCAGCCACGTGGTTGCTGTCTCTTCAGGTTTCTTCTGTGACACGCTTGTTGTTCTCCTCTAGTGATCAGTCCATTCGTTCTAGAATCTTAGAAGAACTGGTAGAAGTTAAGCTCCTAGAAGAAACGGGACAGTTAAGACAGACCTGGAATTTGGGGTAACGCTGCACGATCCTTAGGTCTGTGTCAGCTTTCGGGACTGGCGGCCCTTCATGTTCTTACCCTTAGGCTGCTGTCGTCTGCGGCTAGAAAGCTCCACGGTGGGTCACAGCGAGGCACAGAGACGGGGCTGCTGACTCCGTGGAGGTGGAACAAAATAACCCAGTGTGAGGAAAGGCAGAGGAACGTGGTTACGGAAAGTAAGAACAATAACGGGGAAGAGCAATTTTCTTAAAAGTGCCCTCAGGAGGAGGACTAGGCAGATTCCCGTTGGTGGAAGTCAGGATTGATTTACTTGGTACAGGTTACCGGGGTGGGGGGACGGGCGGGGAATAAGGAAAAAGGTGGAGTTTGTGGTTTTGTGGTTCCCTTGTGTTTACCGGTGAACCTGGTCGAGGAGGTCAGGTGTCCTGTTCCAGGAGGTGTCCTGCACTGAGAGTCACAACGGGAGGCAAAGCCTTATGTTCCGGATCCGGGAAGGAGTGGGGAAACCCGGAACAAAGTGGAGTTTCTTTCTGGAGCCACAGTAATGGCCCTAATGTCGGTGGTGTTCCTCGTGGCAACTTGGTTCTGGGACTTTCTGGCCTCAGAGATTTCCAGGGAAGGGGGCAGGGTTTGGTGGTTGGGAGGTGGTACAGAAGTGAGAGGAGAAACCCAGTGCTTGCATACTAGCTGGAGTTAAATTAAATTAATTAAGTAATTAATTTATTTTTTACTAGGTATAGTTTTAAACAAAATTAGAAGATCCAACATGGACAGGAAAATGAGATGAACCTCTGCATCAGACAAGTTCCTTTCCCCATCTCGGGCTTTCAAAATTTGTGTTGGGAGTTAATGGCCAGTTTTATAGGGTGATGGTAGTGAGGGAATCTGGAAGATCTGTAAAAACTGGAAAAGCTAGTTTTCGACAGGAAAACCTGTCCTTTGGACTGAGTCGCAGAGTTTTCTTGTTCGAGGTCGTTTTTCTGTGCTTCCTGCTCCCGGTGTGGTGCCTCCACTCCGTATTTCCCCCCAGCCTGGGGCCGGGTCTTGCTGAAAGCTGCCTGCGAGTCATAAGCTTCTGCACCTCCGTCATCTTCTGCGTGGACTAAGTGTGATGAACAGGACCGCGACTCAGAGATGGACTGTCTCGCAGGAGAGAGAGTCGATGTGGGGGGACCCGGAAATGGTAGGAAGGGCAGAGAACCTACGATCTCTCCGGGCCCCAGAACAGTCGCCTGGTGCTTATTACCAGGTGGCGGAACCAGCAGTGGCACAGACTGTCGTCATGTTCCTCCCCACACCCTAACTAACTATGTCTCCCTTGGGTATTTCACAGCCCGGGTCGCGTGAGTCACCTTCCTGGGAGCTCTTCACTAGCATTCAAGGCTCTTTGGAGCCACGCAGGGCTTCTGGAATGTCTGTTTTGTTTCTTAAGATTTTATTTATTTATTTGACAGGCAGAGATCACAAGTAGGCAGAGAGGCAGGCAGAGAGAGAGAGAGGAAGGGAAACAGGCTCCCCGCTGAGCGTAGAGCCCGATGCGGGGCTTGATCCCAGGACCCTGGGACCATGACCCGAGCCGAAGTCAGAGGCTTTAACCCATTGAGCCACCCAGGTGCCCCTGGAATGTCTGTTGATGAGAGGGTCGGACCGAGTTCACTTGAATGTCAGGTTTCCTCTTGTGAAGTGTCTTCCGTAGCAGAGCGTCTGGGGTCCTGAGCCTCCTCCAGCCTGGCCAGCCGTGAGTGCAGTCCGAATCCCGTGCTCTCTGGCAGCTGTGAACCTTAGGGCCCCTTTCACGGCTGCCTTCCCTTTGACCCTGAGGGAGAGGCAGGAAGGAGTGAAGCCGGGGATTCTGGAATGGTTTTATCCCGGCACCTTGGAGCGCCGCGGAGACCTGAGAATCCCTGTGCCGTCCCCGCAGAAAGTTTGGGCCTGGCTTCCGAACCAGTCCTGCAGGAGGGGACGGGAACTTGGGCCTGGGGGCCTGGGATGGCCATTCACTCCGTTGGGGTAATTCCACGTGGGTGTGGGAAGGGGAACTGTGCTTTCTCTCTAGGACTTGATCACTCCAATAAAACAGAGGACTGACGGGTAGTATTAAGTCCCCATTACTGACCTGACCAGTGCAGCCTTGTACCAGTGTGCAGGTGGTGGTAACAGTGTGCAGGTGGCGTTAACTGTGTGCAGGTGGTTACCTGTGAACCTCTTAGCGTCAGACCCGTACCGCACCGTGCCGGCAGCCTTTTCTGTGAACCGTATCTCCAGCCTGGGGCCCTAACCTCTGCTCTTAGAGTTAGTTCCTGGCTCACTCAGTATTTTATTTTATTTTGTTTTGTCTTGTCTTTCTTATCCCGACCCTGACCTTATGACCTGAGCCGAAATCACAAGACGGTGCTCAACTGACTGAGCCACCCAGGCACCCCTTGGTTTTTTTGCTTTCTAAGAGATTTTATTTTTAGGCTGCTTGGGCGTGAAGCATCCTGCTGAAGATTCTCTCCCCCTCTCTCAGACACACCTTCCCTTGCTCACGCACGGGCACTCACTCTCTCTAAAAAGAACAATTTTAATTCATCTCTGCACCCAGTGTGGGGCTCGCTGTCTTCAGTCACTGCGCCGGCCGGGCACCCCGGTCTGTCTTCTTCCATGTAATTTTTGAATCTCTTTAGATTAAAAAAATCTGCCTTTTCCTGTATTTATGTCCATGTTTGTTCTGCCTTTCACCCCGAAGCTGCTCCCCACTAGCCTTCACTACCCCACACCTTTTCTAGTCCGTAGGTAATACCTTTTCTTTACTCCAGTTCTCAAATGCTTTCCTTTGGGCTTCTGGGTTTCCCGTAGCTCCCTAACACTTCTACACCCTGCTTTCAGAGCACCTGGCTGACATTTCAACTGGGTTTGGAAAGTTAAATTCTCTTCTGAAGATTCTGAACAAGAATTCAGCCAAGTGGATTTGAAGATCTCATGGGCTTTATTACGTGATCCATGAATGGACGGCATCCCATCTCAAGGGGAGGTGTCTTTGGGGGAGTTGTACAAAATGGAAGGTTTTTTCTTTTTTCTTTTTTTTTTAAAAAGATTTTATTTATTCATTTTGACAGAGAGAAATCACAAGTAGACAGAGAGGCAGGCAGAGAGAGAGAGAGGGAAGCAGGCTCCCTGCTGAGCAGAGAGCCCGATGCGGGACTCGATCCCAGGACCCTGAGATCATGACCTGAGCCGAAGGCAGCGGCTTAACCCACTGAGCCACCCAGGCGCCCCGGAAGGTTTTTTCTTTTAATAGGAACGGGGAGTGAGGGCAAGGAAATTATTAGCAAGAGAAAAGACTGTTCCAGGCAAGGTCACCTTCCCTTAGGGGAAGGACTGGGGGGGTCTTAATTAGGTGGGTCACACCACAGCTTCCTTGGGGGGCTGGAGGGGGCCCCTGAGACACAGTCTCTCATTGGTGCTCATCAGAAAATTAATGACTGATGGGCTAAGACCACTTTTCTGGGGAAGGTGGAAACCACTATTAGGTCTTAAGCCCCGGCCTGGCCCAAGTGAACCCATTTTGGGGCTGTGGTTTTCTTTTTTAAACAGGTGTTACTAATAATTTGCTAAATGCCTTGAACACATGCACACTGAAGAGAGAAGGGACAGAAATCTGGAAAGTGTCTCATGGAGGGGTGAAATGAGCATTGCCTTTTTTTTAATCCTTGAACAGTAAGTAGTGCAGAGTGTTTGGCAGCCTCTGTTTTTTTCCTGTTTTGAGCTGTTCTACCTGGTTGGACGGACACTTGTAAAATAAATATGTGAAAAGGACACTCTTTCTCTCTGGAATGACCCAGATTGGAATTGGCAGGGTCCATCCAGCTAGCTCTCTTGAGGACTTCTTTCCAGAAGTAGCCGACCTGAGGATGTGAAGGTTACCTGTAACGGGTCAGGCTTCCTGAGTTCATCCTCACTGAATGCCTATTTCCAGTCCCGGTCTAAATCTCCCATTTATTTCGCAGCAAGGCTGTCCTGAAATAAGGCGCTTACATCTTAGCAACAGAACCGACATCCTTGCCCTGTTGTTTCAGAGCAGCTCACCGTCACAATTTTTAACAGGCACAGAATCCACCGGGGTAGGAAGTGAAACCGTCTTCTCATATGCATTGACCCTTCCCAGTGCTTGCATTTTCCGTCGCCAGCTTCTTCTGTCCTAACAGGGACTCACGTAGCCTCTGTCGGCTGAGCTTTCTGTTGCTGTCGTGCACACGCAGGGCTGTAGAATATTTTTTTATATATATTTTATTTATTTATTTGACAGAGATGGAGAGAGCCAGAGAACACAAGTGGCGATGGGGGAGGTGGGGCGGCAGAGGAAGAAGGAGAAGCAGAAGCAGGCAACCTCCCCCCCCCACCCAGTGGGGAGCCTGAGATCATGATCTGAGCCAAAGGCAGACACTTCCTTGACTGAGCCACCCAAGTGCCCCAGAATGTGTACTTTCTGAACCTTGCTCTGGGTGGCCGGCCGGGAGTCCCCTTGTATGACCCTGTGGTGTGCAGAAAGCAGGGGCCACCTGTGAGGTAGAGCATGGAGGCTCCAGGACAGCTGGTGGGTGCAGGAGTGAGCAGGGGGAGTCTGCAGTGTCCCCGAGCTGCCCCGGGCGGGGAAGATCTGGAAGTGTTTCCTTGCGGGTGAGCGTGGCGGAGTGGAGCAGTCGCCGTTCTGTGACTCCGCTCCTGCCCGGCCCTGCGCGTGCCCCAGTGCAAGCCCGCCAGCCTACAGGAGTTTCAATCCTTGCTGTAAACGGAGGGTGTCCCTGGCAGTGAGGTGTTGAAAGAATAAAATGTGGAAAGAGGTGCAGAAGTGTTTTTGACTCCTAAAGCCTCTCCCTTGGCAAAGTGGTTTGTGTCTCCCGGTGCAGAAGGTGGTGCATATTAAATGTTCTGAACAATATGTTACCTGTTGCAGAAATTGTTTAGCCGTCCCTGCCTCTCAAAGGTGATAGAAGTAAGGCTCCAGAAATGTCTTACTGAGCGTGGCACAGCCAGTCCTGCATCTTTGAAACCTCGTTTCTGCTAAGCTGATTGGGGTTCCCTGAAGTAGTAGGCAGCTTAGAGTTAACGCATTGATTCTTTCAGCAAACATTAAGTGCCTCTTGTATCCCTCCTACCTGACATTTGAGATATTAAGTGAGTTTTGTTTCTTTGTATTTTTTCCCCTTAGGTAACTAGTAATGAGCTTTAAAGGCTTTAAGACGAAAAAACTTTGCTCTTTGTAACCACTCCACCCCTGTTCCTTCGTCTTACTTTCTCCGTTGACATTCTTGTGTGTATTTATCCCGCAGCTGGCCAGAGGGGTGTCTCCCAGGAAAAGCGACTTGGAGTGACTTGGGTGAGCAGACGAGGAGTTGTGACTCGTGTCGCTGGCTTGTGTTCCCTCGTCCAGGTGGTGACTGCCCTGTTGGCCTTCCCGGCTCCAGCCTTGGGCTCCCCCGGCGGGAGCTGGAAGGCTGTAATAGATGCGTTAATTGGAAAATGCTCTGAGAGTCCAACAAATGTCACTCCTCCAGCCGCCGCACGTGTCCGTGGGGACCAGTATCAGAGCCCGAGAATTAAGGATAAATACGTTATACCTACAGCCCTCGGGGGTAGCGGGGGTTGAGAAAGCCTTGGGCCCTGAAGAGCGCGGGCAGTTAACCAGCTTCTCAGCCTCGCTTTCTTCAGTGATCCTGGATCCTCACTCTTCTTCCGTGGCAAACTGCGGCGCGGCAATGCACGGGTCTTCCGTAGGGACGCAGAGCGAGCCCTTGGTACTTGACCCTGTCCTGAGTCTCCGGCTGCGGGAAGCCCATGAGATGCCTTCGGTGGGGGCAGCTGTGGCCCTGGTGCGTTCAGCCTGCCCGGAGTGCCTGCTGTACCCTCATCCAGAGATGGGGACGGTGGCCGTGCGGCCGAGTACTCGGTGTGACACGCAGCGCGGTGTATGCTAAGAGCGCCCAGGGGGACACTGAATACCGGGGTTAGCAGAGGGGATGTCCGAGCTGGAGAAGGGATGAGCACTGGTCCGCAGCGGGGCTGAGAGGCAGGAACGGCAGCGCCGGCTCCGCTGGACAGGCCTGTGTGCCAAGCCGCGGTGCCTGAAGCGTGTCCTTGACACGTCCTTCACCTGCCGCTCTGGCTGCCATCTGCCTGTCCTTCCGTGTACCCACCCCCCTACCCCTGAGCTCTCCTTGTCCTTTTTACCTCTCAGCTTCTGCCTTAGGCTGTCAGTGGTGGCCTCAGGTATTAAAGGTTAGTACTGGGGGCGCCGGGGTGGCTCAGTCAGTTAAGCATCTCATTCTTTATTTTGGCTCAGGTCGTGATCTCACAGTGGTGGGTTTGAGCCCTGCGTGGGACTCCAAGCTCAGCGGGAGTCTGCTTCTTCCTCCGCCTCTGCCCCTCCGTGGCTTGTGCTGTCTCTCTCCGTCTAAAAGAAATAAGTCTTAAAACCATAAAGGGGGGCACCTGGGTGGCTCAGTGGGTTAAAGCCTCTGCCTTCGGCTCAGGGCGTGGTCCCCGGGTTCTGGGATCAAGCTCTGCATTGGGCTTTCTGCTCAGCGGGGAGCTTGCTTCTCTCTCTCTGCCTGCCTCTCTGCCTACTGTGATCTCTGTCTGTCAAATAAATAAATAAAATCTTTAAAAAGAAAAACCCATAAAGGGTTACTATTGAATGAAGGGTGAGATGCCATCACCAGGCCAGCCCTGACATCTGGAGCAGCTTCCCTATGTGTGTTTTTGCTGGAGGGACAGAGAGCGGTCAGAGAGTTCTGAGGATCATGACCTCTAGAATTAGCTATCAGAGGGAGTGAGGGAGGGGAGTGTGGTCAGAGGGCTGGAGAAAAGGGGTTGTTCTTCCAGACCATTACAAAAAAATCTAGAGGTAGGCAATGTCCAGGTTTGTGTGTGAGGTGGTATGTGAGGAACAGCATGTACTGAGCCTTGAGCCACTCTTGCCAGATGCACATACAGATTAAAAGGTGCCTGTTTGGGACACCGGGGTGGCTCAGTCAGTTGAGTGTGTGCCTTGAGCTCAGGTTATATCTCAGGGTCCTGGGATCAAGCCCCACATTGGGCTCTCTGCTCAGCAGGGAGCCTGCTTCTCCCTCTCCCTCTGCCTGCTTCTTCTCTGTCTCTCTCTGTCAAATAAATAAATCTTTTTTTTAAAAAGGTGCCCATTTACTTCTGTCCTGAGGTCTGAGTCATTGGTCTTCTGTTCAGGGGAGGGAGTGGAGGCTCAGAGAGGTTAAGTAATCTACTCGAGGTGGCTCGGCCAAGGAGGGGTGGAACCAAGCTTTGACAAATGGGTCTGTCCAGTTCTTCCTGTGTGTCTCCTGCACCTCATGTGTCATTGGTCTGTTGGCACTGCCCTGGGTGTCACGCAGTGAGTGACTGTGGTTCCCTGTCTGCCCCCTTGGCAGCCTGGCCCACGAGGCTCAGTTTTGCAGACACATGAATAAGCGAGCAGTCGGCTGCTCTGATAGGCCTGGGAACTGGTCCCTGGGGAGACTGGCCAAGTCTGAGAAGGTTCCATCAGGCTTTGCAGCAGAAGTGTCTGGGCATGTCGGGGGAGCTGCTGAGTCAGCAGTACCTGCTCCGTCACCCGTTCTGCAAGCAAGGGTGCAGGTGGTTCCTTGGCTGGCTCCCTGCCTGGTGCTCCTCCCTCAGCCCAGGTGGGGGTCACCGGCGGTAGGGAGAGTTTCAGAGACTTTGCCGGAGGAATGTTCCCTTCCTTCCTTTCCTTACCCTGGAGAAGGTGTTCATGGAATTCAAGCCAGGCAAGAACAGATGAGTGGCCCATGGGGCGAGGGTGACCTAGGCATTCCAGCTGTGTTTAGAGCAACAGAAGATGACCGTGGGAGCCAGTGGGTGACTTCTGCCGAGGTTGCTTTTCGTTCCTACAACACGTTTTCTAACCATCTGACATGTTTAGTAATCATCCGCTTTGAGGGATGAACGAGGTAAGATAGTTCACCGAGTTCGGACACGGGAGTGAAGGACGGTATGTGGTCTGCGAAGAGGCCTTGTTTGTGGGGCTCGAGTGCACGACCCTGAGATCAAGACCCGAGCTGAGGTCGAGTCCGAGGCTAAACCGACGGAGCCACCCAGGCACCCCAAGGCTTTGTTCTTCACGTGCACGTGGAGTGTCCTGGGACAGGTGTTCTGGTGGACGCCATCCTCCTGAGGCGGAGGCAGCTACAGATCGTGGAGTGGAGCTTGACACCAGTGGCTTCCCCGGAATTTGTGCAATGTCTAGGGAGAGGCTGGTCGCTGTCGCTGTCCTCCTCTGTTGGAGATTCTTGGCCTCTGTCCTTTAGCTGCTTGTCTGAATTGGTCAACCTCAGCCGCTCTCTGCTGCTGCCTTTTTTTTTTTTTTTTTAAAGATGTTATTTATTTATTCGACAGAGAGAGAGACAGTGAGAGTGGGAACACCAGCAGGGGAGTGGGAGAGGGAGAAGCAGGCTTCCTGCCGAGTAGGGAGCCCAATGCTGGGCTCGATCCCAGGACCTCGGGATTATGACCTGAGCTAAAGGCACACGCTTCATCACTGAGAAACACGGCCCCCGCCCCCCCACTGCCACCTCTTACTTGGTCTCTTTGTTCTGTGTGTCCGAACTTTCAGGCAGCTGTCATCTGTCCTCTGGGTCTCATCTCTAAACATTCCCCTGCATTTCTGACCTCGGTAGCACCCTGTTAACCGGGTCGCCTGTGGAAAGCAAGAGACCCATCCCCAAAACAATTTGTCACCAACAGGCAGTGATGGGATTAGCTGTTGTTTATTGACCACTGAAGATGTCACTTACACAGGCCTGTGAGCTAGCTGTCCCCTACTTGGCCATCTTAGGAGAAACTTGGGCCCAAAGAGGTTAACCATGAGGCTCAAGGTTACCTGCTACATCTGGATGGAACACAGACCCCTGGACCTCGGCCTAGTTTCTCTTCATCATGCTCTCCTTCCTCCAGGGAAATAATACCGATTTCATTTCATGATACCACTTGTATCATTTCAGTAAATTGTGCCACATTTTTGGTAAACTGATAAGTTTTCAGGTGGCCCGTGGGGGAAGAGAAAGGGTTGGGCCAAAGGTCCCCATCGTTTTTTTTTCTGTAGTGACTCCCACTTGAAGGTCGTTGCTCATAGGAAGGAAAGTCCTAAGTCCTCCCGTCAGCACTGGCAGAGATCCTCATTAAACTCATGAAATACTTGAATGAAACAGGAGAGTCCCCTGCTCTGTGCCCCCAGCAGTCTCTCTGGTCACGTTCAATCTCTTACTCTCCATCTTTGCTTCCTTCCGACGGGTCTCAGAGAGCAAAGTCCAGGAAGCTAAGCCTTGCACTGTGCTCTGGAGTGTGTCTTGCTCTGGCTTCCCAAACGCTCTTGGCTTTGCTAAGGCAGCCCCCAGCCACGACTGAAAATGTCCCCAGGCTGTCTCCAGGCCACACTGCCACTACTCTGAGATCTTTCGGAGGAAAACCCCCATCACCCTGGAACCTCAAGGCCAGCGGGTTTCAGATAAGCCTCTTTCAAGTCCTGACACCTTCGGAGACTTAGCTGTAAAGAGAAATGATTGAAAAGGATTCCAAGCACCTTTTAGGGGATGGGATAGTTACAGTCTGAGACTTAGGTCAGCTTCTCTCTGTTTCTTTCTTTCAGAGACAGAGCATGAATGGGGGGATAGGCGCAGAGGAAGAGGGAGAAGCACACCCCCTGCTGAGCAGGGAGCCCGATGCGGGGCTCGATCCCAGGACCCTGAGATCCTGACCTGAGCCGAAGGCAGACGCTTCACCCACTGAGCCACCCAGGCGCCTCAACAGCGTCTTTTTATTGACTGCCTTCATTGTACAGGTGGCTGCTGGCTGTTGGCCATGACACTGACTTGAGCACCAGCCAGGCTGGGTCTAGTTTCAGCTCACAGGTCTTAATGTCATTGCTGAGTGGCATTGACAAGAAGCTTAAATCTTGGATGAGAATAAAATAATGTCCTACAGAGATACTCAACATTGTTCTCTTCCCTTTCACTTGGATCTGGAAGAGCAACTTGTTTGCATATAAAAATGACACGTAAATAACCTCTAATTGAGGATCTCCCTGGGTAGGAAAAAACCCCAAAGCTTTATTTAAATTAGGGACCTTGATAGGCATTTGGCTACTTAGAGGATTTTTTTTTTTTTTTAACAGTCTGGTTCTTAGCTGCTCCAGTCAGAGCTGGAAAGTCAGACCTAGGAAACATGGAATTCCACGCAAGCCTCTGGGCTCCAAGAAGAGAGATGCACAGAAAAGAGAATGCACAGATACCCATCCGGAGTGGACTGCGTTTTCTTGTGCCTGGCGCCAGCGGTGCTAGAGGTCTGCTTCGCATGTTGATCCTAAGGGGGTGTGATGCACTTAAGGGTGTCCCCGTGGGAGACGCTCAGAAAAGTGCACGGCAGAGAGGCCCTGAGTAGAGCAGTCTGGAGGGAGGTGGCCGGTTGTGTGTTGAACAAACCGCATTGAAGAAAAAGGCTTCTGAAACAGAAATAGCTTTTCTCTACCCTCAGGCACCAGCATTTACTCACTTGCCCAGGTACTCTTTTTTCCTCCCATTTGACGACTGTGGCGACATGGTTTTCTCTGTTTTGTAGATAGATGGTCAGTACTTTGTCAGCAGTACAGGTCAAGCTGACATCGGAAGCTACGCTGGGAACCTCATCCTTACTCAAGTGCACGGAAAGATGTGTTCCTGCCTTAGCACGGCCGGGGAACTTCCCGGTGGCGGTGTATTTGTGAGTCGCGCTATTTGTAGGCTGTCGTGTAAAGCAGGAAAACTTCTTTTCAAGCCAGGGCCTTCCACAGGCTATAGGGGAGTTGTCACTGGAACCAGAGGCTAAAAAAGCATACTTGAAATTGGTTTTTTGGGGTTTTGTTCTTTGTTTTTAAGTAGGCATCACGCCCAGCGTGGAACCCAACACGGGGCTTGAACTCATGACCCTGGGATCGAGACTTGAGCGAGATCAAGAGTTGAGCACTTAACCGACTGAGCCACTCAAGTGCCCCTAAATTAGTTTTGGAATTGACCTTGATAGGGCTGAGCCTAAATGGCCTCAGACCGGATGTTCTAGAAATGAGGAGTGTTGGAGGCATGGTGACCATGTGGTCTTCCTCACTGCTGGATTGAAGACTTGTTCTGTTGTTGATAAAGATGAGATTTTCCGGGGGCGCCTGGGTGGCTCAGTGGGTTAAAGCCTCTGCCTTCAGCTCAGGTCATGATCCCAGGGTCCTGGGATCGAGCCCCACATCGGGCTCTCTGCTCAGCGGGGAGCCTGCTTACCCCCTTCCCCCCCACCCCCCGCCTGCTTCTCTGTGTACTTGTGATCTCTTTCTCTGTCAAATAAATAAATACATCTTTAAAAAAAAAAAGATAAGATTCTTCAAACTGTCTATAGAAAGCACATTAAAGAGGGGGTGCCTGGGTGACTCAGTCAGTTAAGCATCTGACTTTGACTCAGGTCTTGATCTCAGGGTCCTGGGATGGAGTCCCGCATTGGGCTCCCTGCTCCGCAGGGGGTCTGCTTGTCCTTCTGCCCCTCCCCCACCAGTGTTCTTGTACTTGCTCTCCCTCTCTCAAATAAATAAATCTTAAAAAAAAAAAAAGATAGCGTTTATGATATATGTCAGTTACTTTATGTGTTTGTTAAACGTGGCAGTCACCTTGTATGTATTATAAGGAGTCATGTCATTTATTTTTTAATAGTTCTTTGTTTTTCTAATTACCAGGTAAGTAGCCCCACATAATCACGGTTCTGCATCTGCCACCTGTTTTTGTACATTCTTTGGCTTTTGTAGTGGTCAAACTGAGGGTGCCAAATGAGAGTAGGAAACCACAGACATTTTCCCATCTCCGCCCAAGCACCATGCATCCTAATGATAATGGATGGTAAACCTCCCCAGAGAGCTCGCCTTTTCCTCTTAGCAGTCATTTATAAGGGTTGTAAGCAGCCTGATTTTTTAAAATAACATTTCAGACACAAATGACATTTAGTGATTTGCATGTGTATCAGGATCTCGTGTGTGGGTTTTTGGGTTGGACTTCTTGCTGCCTGAGCCATCCCATTTGGTATATAAAAAATAATTAGAAGAGTATAAAGAAAGAAGCAACTCTTTCCTTCACCCAGACCTAATCTTTGTTGAAATGGTTATATTTCTTTTTTTTTTTTTTAAGATTTTATTTATTTGACAGAGAGATCACAGTAGGCAGGGAGGCAGGCCGAGAGAGAGAGGGGAAAGCAGACTCCCTGCCGAGCAGAGAGCCCGATGCGGGGCTTGATCCCAGGACCCTGAGATCATGAGCTGAGCCAAAAGCAGAGGCTTAACCCACTGAGGTGCCCCAAACTGTTATATTTCTTTCTGAGCTTTAATATATATACATCCATGAAGCTTTGGATGAGACTGAGAAATATGGGGGGCGCCTGGGTGGCTCAGTGGGTTAAGCCGCTGCCTTCGGCTCAGGTCATGATCTCAGGGTCTTGGGATCGAGTCCCGCATCGGGCTCTCTGCTCAGCGGGGAGCCTGCTTCCCTCTCTCTCTCTCTGCCTGCCTCTCTGTCTACTTGTGATCTCTGTCTGTCAAATAAACAAATAAAATCTTTAAAAAAATAGTTTTCTATCATGTCTCCTCAGCATTTTCCCATATTACCAAATATTCTTCTTTTTTTTTTTTTTTGAAATTGATTTGTTTGAGAGAGGGCACGTGCACCAGCTGGGGGGAAGGGGCAGAGAGAGAGAGAATCCCATGCAGACTCCCCGAGAGCACAGAGCCTGATGTGGGGCTCAATCTCAGGACCCTGAGGTCATGACCTAAGCCAAAGTCAGACGCTTAACCGACTGAGCCACCCAGGCACCCCCCATATTGCCAAATATTCTATGCAAACATGACTCAGTAGTGTTTTGTGTGTGCCAGAACGTATTTAACAAATCACCCCCCACCCCCCGCCCATTGTTTGACTGTGTAGGTTGCCATCCAGTGTTTTTGAAGGCATGGACACGGACACTTGGTTCATCTAATTATTCCCTTAAGAGCGATTCCTAAAAGTTGAATTATTGGTAAGAACGATGAACGTTTTTCACACTCTTGCCTGGTGGGCAGAATTCTCGGTGCTTGCTGTTGGCAGCGCTCCAAGTGGTTTCCCAGGACAGCTGGGTCCCAGATATGGGGTGGGGCAGGGCGGGGTGGGGGGGAGGGTTGCTAGGGTGGCAAGGCCATGAGGGCCACTGGAGAAGATGCTCGGAGAACTGTGGTTCTTCACGTTTTCTGCTGTTGCCTTCTTTTTGTTTTTTAGATTTTATTTTTTTGCCAGAGAGAGAGAGAGAGTCCACAAGCAGGGAGAGCCACAGACAGAGGGAGAAGCAGGCTCCCTGCTGAGTGAGGAGCCTGACACAGGCCTCGATCCCAGGACCCTGGGACCATGACCTGAATCGAAGGTAGATGTTTAACTGACTGAACCACCCAGAGTTCCCTGTTTTTGACTTTTATTTTTTTATTTTTTTTGGAGACGGAGGCTTTGCGTTCTTTTATTTGTATATTCCTTACTTTTTTTTTTTTTTTTAGTGTAAAAAGATAGGCTTGTATTATATTGTCTCTTTAAACCTCTCCCACATAAAAAAGGTAGGCACTGGCCATGCATTCCATTTCAGTAGGCAGCTGTTCAAAGTGTGTACTGTGAGGGCATCATAAAGGTGATTTGCAACGGTCACAGTAGTGGTGGTCCCCAGGGACTCCATGAGCACACTCGGAGAAGGAAGAGGCGTGGTTAACTAGGATATCCCTGGTTGTAATAACTAATCACAGAATATCCATAATCAGACTCAGTTCCCATCAGTGGTGACAGAAGTCATGCGGGGTTTCTTGGTTCTGTAAAGATGAGACCAGGGACACCTGGGTGGCTCAGTGGGTTAAAGCTTCTGCCTTCAGCTCAGGTCATGATTCCAGGGTCCTGGGATCGAGCCCCGCATTGGGCTCTCTGCTCAGTGGAGAGCCTGCTTCCCTTCCTCTCTGTCTGCCTGCCTCTCTGCCTACTTGTGATCTCTGTCTGTCAAATAAATAATTAATTAAATAAATAAATTAAAAAAAAGATGAGACCAACTTTAATGCTTCCACCTGCTTAGCAGAAAGCTCTGGTTCTCCTTTACTGTTTCTCTCACACATACTTGGTGTGTGGCTGGAAAGGGAGTGGTTGGCACTTATGGGGAGCAGGGAGAGGAAAAAAGGAGGGCTAGGGCAAAGGTACTTGCAAGAGGCAGTCTTCTAAATCTTCCTGGAAGAGTGGGGCACCTGCATGGCTCAGTTGTTAAGCTTCTGCGTTCGGCTCAGGTCATGATCCCAGGGTCCTGCGTTCGAGCTCTGAGTCAGGCTCCCTGCTCAGCAGGAAGCCTGCTTCTCCCTCTCCCACTCCCCCTGCTTGGGTTTCCGCTTTTGCTGTGTTTCTGTCAAATAAATAAATAAAGTCTAAAATAAATAAATATATCGGTCAATCAGTCAATCAGGCTTCCTGGAAGAGGAAGTAACCTCTGGGAGATTAAAGTATATGCTTGTGTTTTTCCCATACCAGGAAGTACATACCCCCTAACAATGTGGCTGGAAGTTGGTAACTAGTAATACAGGCTATTGATTTTTTTTAATTAGGTGTTTGTTAATGAAGGAATTGGTTTCTGTAACTGAGGAAAAGGTGGTATGATAAGATCTTTTCCTCCTCTCCCTCCTGCCTCTGTCATTTTTTTTTTTTAAGATTTTATTTATTTATTTGACACAGAGAGAGATCACAAGTAGGCAGAGAGTCAGGCAGAGAGCGGTGGTGGAGGCGGGGGAGGGGGGGCAGCCTCGCTACTGAGCAGAGAGCCAGATGCCGGGCTCCAACTCAGGACCCTGTGATCATGACCGGAGCTGAAGGCTGAGACTTTAACCCACTGAGCCACCCAGGCGCCCCCGCTGTCATGGTTTTAGGTGCTGTGTTTCAGTCCTTGGACCGGGACCCTGGAGGGCAGCTTGGTTTTAGAGCCTCTGCGTGAGAAATGTGACTTAGGTTCAGAATACTTGTACTGAACAGTTGGCACTCGATAGGTGTACAGAGATTAATGAGCGGAGATCCTTGCCCTGATTTAGTGGTAGAGAAGAGCGTAGGAATATAAATAATTGTTTCATTGTGGTAAACATACATGACATAAATTTACCATTGAAGCCATTTTTTAAAAAGATTTATTTATTTATTTGACAGAGGTCACAAGTAGGCAGAGAGGCAGGCAGAGAGAGAGGGGGAAGCAGGCTCCCTGCTGAG
This sequence comes from Neogale vison, assembly GCF_020171115.1. Lineage (NCBI taxonomy): Eukaryota > Metazoa > Chordata > Mammalia > Carnivora > Mustelidae > Neogale > Neogale vison. The sequence goes on from NC_058100.1 coordinate 9,364,414, forward strand.
CAGAGAGCCCGATGTGGGGCTCGATCCCAGGATCCTGGGATCATGACCTGAGCCGAAGGTAGAGGCTTAACCCACTGAGCCACCCAGGTGCCCCCATTGGAGCCATTTTTAAGTGTAAAGTTCTGTGGCATTACGTGCGCTCACATTCTTGTACAACCATTGCTACCATCCATCTCCAGAACTTTCTCGTCTTCTCCATTTTAAACTCTATACTTGTTAAACAATAACACCTCATTTTCCCCTCCCTCCCGCCCCTGGAAACCACCATTCTACCTTCTGTCTTTATGGATTTGACTACTTTCAATGCCTCCTGTAAGTGGAATCGAATAGTATTTGTCCTTCTGTGATTGGCTTGTTTCATTTGGCTTAATTCTTTGGGGAATTCTCTCAAGGTTCATCCATGGTATTGCATGAGTCAGAATTTCCTTCTTTTTTAAGGGTGAATAGATACTTCTTTGTTTGTATGTACCACATTTTGTTTAGTCATCTGTCAGTAGACTTGGTTTGCTTCCATCTTTTCTGCTGCTGTGAACACAAGTACGCAAATAATCTATTCCTGCTTTCGATTCTTTTGGGTATCTACCTACAAGTGGAATTGCTGGCTCTGTCGTAATTCTGTGTTTAATGTTCTGAGGCGTCGCCATATTGTTTCCCACCAGTCGTATACAGGGTTCCAGTTCTCCATATCCTCACTTACCTTTATTATTTTCTGTGTCCCGCTCCCCGCCCACCCCGACTGTAGGCATCCTAAACTGGTGTGAAGAGGTATCTTACCATGGCTTTGATTTGCATTTCCCTAGTGATTAATGATGTTGAATATTTTTCAGCTGCTGTCTGTATATGTTCTTGGGTGAAGTGTCTGTTCAAGTCTTTTTGTCAGTTTTTTAATTGGTTTGCTGCTGTTGTTGACCCGTAGGAGTTCCTTATATTTTGTGGGTACGGTTGGATATTAGATTTGCAGATATTTTTCTCCCATACCTTAGTTTGTTTTTTTACTCTGTTGATAGTATCCTTTGATCCCTAAAAGCTTTTCATTTTTGATGAGGTCCATCTCATTTATTTTTTCTTCCGTTGTCTGTTTTTGGCATCATACCCGAAAAGATCATTGCCAAATCCAATGCCATTGTGCTTTCCTGTTGTGTTTTCCTCTGGGAGTTTTACAGTTTCAGCTCTTACGTTTAGGCCTTTGATCCATTTTGAGTTAATTTTTGTATATTGTGACATGTGGGTTTCCAGCCTCGTTTTTTTTTTTTTTTTTTTAATGTGGGTATCCAGTTTTCCTAATATGATTTTAGAGATAATTTTAATACATGAAAGAAGATGCTTAGCTGCTACTCACAGGGGTTCCTGAGCCAGTCTCGGCAGGAGGGTTCTGTTTGAATGATGTAGGAAGAGATGGCGGGCCTCTCGCTGCGTTCTGGAGAGGTGGCACACTTATAGGACGCTTCCCCAAGGGAACTGAGTACTGTTTCCTGGAAATGTGTGGGAGCCATTTCAAGTGAGATGGGGAGGGGGCGGGGAGAGAGGGAGATCAGGGTTTGTAAGATTACAGACCCTTGGTATGCAATGTGCTTCTTACTTTCCTGTCTTCAGTTGTGGATGCATCATTAATAGAAGGCTTGTTGGGACCGAAACTCCCCATGAATCTTTAGTTTGTATGTTTTTTTGTTTTTATTTTTCTGTTTTGTTGGGAGTGTGTGTGTGCTTATTTTAGGTGTTTGCCATGATGGGGAGGAACAGGATTTCATAGTCTTACCAGCATATCCTGCATGGGGTGGGAAAAATACATCTCCTAAAGAAAGGTAACTTGACGCATGGCCTTCGTCTGTGACGTACTCCACACTTGCTGTGGGATTCCTGCTCTCCTGGGGCCACAGCCTGGTCCCTTAGCCTGTGTGCAGCTGTGGGCCTGAGGGCTGGACGCAGAGCCCATGTCTCTTTCCGGAGGAATTCCAGAGGGACACAAATGCAGGTTTTTCTCTGACTGTTTGTATGTGCACAGGAAGTGCCTTACAGCCCACAGCTCTGCATCTCGTTTCCGTTCCGTTGCTTGCCATCCGCGTCCCTGGCCTTTTGGCTAGAAGCTCCTGGCGCAGGGGGCCCCTGGCCGGGAGACCTCGGCCCTCTCGTGGTCCTCCCTCAATCCAGGCGGGATCATGGGAGTTGAAGGCAAAAGCAAGGATGTGAAGGTCATGGAGGAAAAGACACCGTAGGGGAATTCAGTATAAATTTCTGTGTAAGGAAGTCTTTTCTAACTATAACATGATAAAGAAACTTTAGAAAAAAGTATCCATTTACATAAATAAAATTTTTTATCAGGAAACACCACTTCAAAGTATAAGGACAGTAAACTGGAAAAAACACGGGTGATAGCAATGAGAAATGGGCCATTTTCTTAGTATGTATAAGAGCTTTTGAGGATCAGGAGGAAGAGAAGTGTGGGTAGGGTATCAGCAGCGCCGTTTCAGAAAAAAAACAGAAGGCTTTTAGGCATATAAAAGGTATTTATTCTCATTTAAAACAGTGGTAAATTAGATAGCTCGTGTGAAGTTAGACACTCTTAAAGAGTTTGAGGAAGTAGGTATGTGTGGATCGTTGATGGGGGCTCTCCGGCCTTATGCATGGAAACTTAAAAAAAATGCATATTCTTTGCCTTAGCAAATCTAGTACTAGAAACTTGTCCTACTTGTATAAAGCTTGTTTTAGCTTTTATTTTTTGAAGGTTTTATTTATTTATTTGTCAGAGAGAGAGAGAGAGTACAAGCTGGAGGAATGGCAGGCAGAGGCGCAGGGAGCCCTACGGGGGGGCTCCATCCCAGGACCTTGAGATCATGACCTGAGGGGAAGGCAGACGCATAACCCACTGAGCCACCCAGGCATCCCTGATTCTCACTGTAAAGGCCCTGAAGCACATAGCCAGACCTAGAAGCAACTTCTTGGTCACCAGGCAAACCGTAAGGGAAGTTCAGTGCCGAGCACTTGTAAGTATAGCCGAAGACTTCAGAAATGGGTTGAATCTGTTGGAGGTGCACGATAATGATTAACCCGCTGTTTGAGGAAGCCGACACTTGATGATGCCAGCCAGCGACAGTCTACTCTGGGAGCAAACAGAAACACCAGGAAAAATTCTTTTTTTTTTTTTTAAAGATTTTATTTATTTATTTGACAGAGAGAAATCACAAGTAGATGGAGAGGCAGGCAGAGAGAGAGAGAGAGAGGGAAGCAGGCTCCCTGCCGAGCAGAGAGCCCGATGCGGGACTCGATCCCAGGACCCTGAGATCATGACCTGAGCCGAAGGCAGCGGCTTAACCCACTGAGCCACCCAGGCGCCCCAACACCAGGAAAAATTCTGCGGAAAAAGATTATAAAGTGAAATGGTACATCCTTAGGGTATATCCTCTGGAAGAAGACGAAAAAATGTGTCCAGGAGTTTATAAATACAGAAGCTGAAGAAAGTGCTCACATCCTCTGTGATGAAAAAGAGAGAAATCGAGCCCACTAAATCATGACGGGTGCATTCGCTTGCTGGGGCTGCAGTAAGAAGTTGCCACAAATGTGTGTGAAAAAGGAAATGCTTACTTTCTTACTGTCCTGGGGGCCAGAAGCCCCAAATCTGGGGGTTTGGCAGTGTTGGTTTCCTGTGGAGGCTCTGAAGGCAGATCCACGCTTCTCTCCCAGCACTGGTGGGGCTCCTTGGCTTAGATCTGGTCCCCACCCCCGTCCTGACATGGCATTGCCTGTGTGTCTGTGTTTTCTCCTTTTCTGTTTCTTCTAAAGACACTTGCCATTGGGTTTAGTACCTGTCCTAATCTGGCATGACCTCAAGGTCCTTCACCTTAGTTACATCTGCAAAGACCTTCATTCCAAATAAGGTCACATTCTGAGGTTCTGAAGGTTGGGACATAGTCCAGTGCTCTTGGGGGCCACCATTCAACCCGAAACAGTATGTTCTTTTGTGACCCTGCCCCCCCCCCCCGGTCACGTCTGTCCCACATGCAGAATACAGTCACTCCATAGCAATTAGTTATTTGGGGTTTGTGAGGGAAAAAGAATTTTGAGAGAGGAGAGCCTGAATTTCTGGTATTGGAGAAGATGGATGGTCATTAATCTTTTTTTTTTTTTTTTTCTTAAGATCATTGTCAATTCACATACAGTTGCAGGAAGTAATACAGAGGGACCCCATGGACCTTTTCCTTAGTTTCCGCGATGCAGTGGCTTAAAAAACACAACCAGCGGATTGATACATTTTTTAAAAAATATATTTTATTTATTTATTTATTTATTTGGAGGGGGGCAGTGAGAGCATGAGAGGGGAGAAGGTCAGAGGGAGAAGCAGACTCCCCACAGAGCTGGGAGCCCCATGCGGGACTTGATCCCGGGACTCTGGCATCATGATCTGAGCCGAAGGCATTTGCTTAACCACTGGAGCCACCCAGGTGTCCCAGGGGATTAATATTGATACAGTGAAGATACAGAACATTTTCATCACTGAGGGGTCCCTCCCTCAGGCTGCCCTTTGTTTGCCTCCCCTGCCTTCTCTGCACTCCCATTGCCCCCTGTCCCTAATCCCTGCCAACCACTAACCTGCTCTCCATTTCCATAGCTGTCGTTTCTAAAATGTGATATGAATGGAATCCTACAGTATATATACCCTACCGGGGTTGCCTTCGTTTCTTTTAGCAGAATTATCTGGGAGTCTATACGGGAGGTGGTCTGTTCCTTTTCAGGGCTAAGTAGTGTTCCGTGGCATGGACACATCACAATTTGTTTAACTGTTTACCCCTTCAAGAACATCTGAGTGATCTCCAGTTTTGGCTGTTCTGTGAGCATTTGCGTACACGTTCTAGGGTGAGCATGTGTTCGTTTCTTTGGGATAAATGCCCAGCAGTACAATTTGCAGGGTCATATCATAGTTGTGTGTTTAGTTTTTTACGTAAGTGCCAAATTGTTGGGGCCACCTGCCTGTGTCTGTAGAGTTTATGATGCTGGATCTTGGGTTGTGAGTTCAAGCCCCACATTGGGTGTAGAGAATGGGATGAATGAATGAATGCCAAATTGTTCTCTTGAGTAGACGAACTGTTTGCATGTCTACCAGCAGTGTGTGACTGATCTTTTCTCCTTGTTGTCACCAGCATTTGGTGTTGTCACTATCTTTTCTTCTGGCTATTCTGATGGGTGTGTAGTGACATGTCATCTTGATTTGAATTTACATTTCCCTAATGGCTAAAGATGTTGTGTCTATCTTCATGTGCTTATTTGCCAGCTGTGTATCGTCCTGGGTGAAATGTCTCTTCATGTCTTTTGCCGATACTCTAATTAGGATTGATTGTTTTTTTACTATTGAGTTTTGAGAATTCATTATGTATTTTAGATACTAATTCTTTGTTGGACATGAGTTTTACAAGTATATTTTCTCATCTGTAGCTTGTATGTTCATTCTTTTTTTAAAAAAATATTTTATTTATTTATTTGACAGACAAGAGATCACAAGCAGGCAGAGAGGCAGGCAGAGAGAGAGAGAGGAAGGGAAGAAGCAGGCTCCCCACTGAGTGGAGAACCCGCTTGGGCTCCATTCCAGGATCCTGGGATCATGACCTGAGCCGAAGGCAGAGGCTTGAAGCTACTGAGCCACTCAGGCGCCCCTTGTGTGTTCATTCTAAGAGCAAATGTTTCACAGAGCACCTTTTATTTTTGGTAAAATTAATTTTATCAGCTTCCCCTTTTATAGGTAATGCTTTTGGTATCAAGCTTAAGAAAATGTTGCCAAGCACTAGATCCTGAAGAGTTTCTCCTGTGTTTTTTCCTTAATAAATGTGATAGATTTTCTTTAAAGAGTTTATTTATTTATTTAAGGGTGGGGGAGCACATGAGTGGGAGGAGGAGCCGATGGATAAGCAGACCCTCCACTGAGTGGGATGCCTGTTAGGGGGCTCGATCCCAGGACCCTGTGATCATGACTTGAGCTGAAGTCAGATACTTAACCAACTGAGCCACTGAGGTGCCGCAAATTTGGTAGATTTTTGCCTGTGCTTCATTTTTATTTTATTTTATTTTATTTTTTAAGAGTTTTGTCAGAGAGAGCACAAACAGGGGGAGCAGTAGGCAGAGGGAGAAGCAGGCTCCCTTCTGAGCAAGGAGCCTGATGTGGAACTTGATCCCAGGACCCTGGGATCATGACCTGAGCTGAAGGTAAATGCTTAATCATCTGAGCCACCTAGGCGCCCCTGGCCCGCTCTTTCTTTCTTTCTTTCTTTCTTTAAGGTTTATTTATTTATGAGGGAGAGAGTGTGAGAGGTGGAGGGAGAGGGCGGAGAGAATCCTTAAGTGGACTCTGCCCTGAACACAGGGACTGACGTAGGGCTTGATCCCAGGACCCCAAGACCATGACCTGAGCCGGAATCAAGAGTTGGTGGCCTAATCGACGGAGCCACCCAGGTGCCCCAACCTGTGGTCCATTTTGAGTTACTTCTCACATATAAGTGTGAAGTTCAGGTCCAGTTCATAGTTTTATGTCTGGACGTCCCCTTGCTCCAGCGCCCTTTCTTGACAAGGCTCCGGTCCTCTGTGGAATTGCCTTTGCGCCTCCGTCAGATCAGTTGGACATACTGTGTGGTTGCAGAACGAGTTCGGCCTGTGTTTACTGATAGTAGCTTTGGTTCCACAATTTAAGGAAAGAAAATCATTCTCCTGAAAGGATATTTACTTGAACTCCTGTTAGTCACCAGCATGGATGAGCCCTGCGAACTGATGATGACTTTGAGTGGGGTCGGCTTGCTGGCCTTTCCAGAGTCACGTGGTCTGTGTCGCTCTGGGAGTTCTTTCATCTATTTTTGGATTCTAGAGTTTGGGGGGCCTAGGTGGTTGATAAATGATGACTCCATCGACACCTAGAAGGGACACCGCAAACGAATGAAGTCTGCTCATAGAGCCCTTGAACCCCTTTCTTCAAGGCCAGGAAGAATAAATACTAAGTTGAGTTTTCAAAGACACTGCGGGACTTTCAGAAAGGAAGGGAAGTGGGTGCTGGGCACAGTGTTTTCCGTTTCCTTTCCCTGCTGCTCTGTGTTTAGGCCTGGGTGCTGGAGGAGACCTAAAGAGGAAATTAAAAAACAAAACAAAACAAAACATCTTTTGATAACCAGATAGTTTGGCCTCCGGGTTTCAGCAGCGTGGATGAAGATTGCTGGGGAAGGACGAGGGACCGCAAAGCTCCCCTGTGCTGTTAAGGCTTCAGTCAACAGTTGCCCCGCGAATGGCTTTTAATTTGGAAAGATTGAGCAGAGGATCCAGCTGGCATCCTGGGCTCTCCTTTATCCCACTTATTTTATTTATTTATTTATTTTAAACTGGGGGAGAAAGTCAGCTTTTTTCTTGTGTCTCTCCCTCAGTGGGACTTGGAGTCCTGGGCAGTCATTTCTGTGCTGGGCATATTATTGTTACTCCGTAAGCCAGGCGGCAGCAGGTGCATGGCTTTGGGTATGGTATGCCTTGCCCAAAGATACGCTTGTCTGTTCCTAAGACTTGGGGCTTGGTTTGCTGGGTCTCACCCTCTCAACCAGCCTCATAGCCCTCAAAGTGAAGGGCTGGGGGGGGGGAAGTTCCAACCTTACTTGCAACCACAAGGCTAAGAATTGACCCTCCCGCTGACTTCCTGTTTGCGCCCAGCTTTCCAGGAGGGCTTCCTGAGCCGCAGAGTCATCGAAGCTTGTGGTGATCCCAAATGCTTTCCAGTGTGTGTGTGTATGGGGTGGGGGGTGCCTTTGGTGCTTATCCTGTGGGGAGTCTAAAGACATACTTACAGATTCCATATTCAGGCTCAGAATCCGCGTGAGGAGCCCGGGATCCATCCCTGTTTGTACTGAATCATTTTAATCCAGTTGTGAGGTCTCGTGGCTGCTTGGGGACCAGCACAGTCCTGTCTTGCCCGCTGTTTGGCCTTCATTTGGCAACAGCTGTTTACCAGGCCGTGGATGAACTGCACGCTTGGCTTTGCGGGAGGAGTGTGGGCACCCCCCCTTTTTTTTTCTTTAAGAGAATGTTGAAGAACTACATCAGTTTTCACTTTGGATGGGTTTGCCTTCCAGATTTCCCCCGTCCTGTTCCTCGCTTTGGTCACATGGTTATGGTCCTGGGGTGCACACCGGTCTCTGTTCTCTTTCCTGCTTACACATTTATATGTCATCGTCCTGTCTCCTTCCCCGATCCCACTGTGAGTGTGGTGCCTGGTCAGAGAGTAGGAATGTTATCGGTCCTTTCTCTGCACTTTCTGGAAGGGTTTCTCCACGTATACGCATCTGCTGTAACCGGCGAGGCCTCTGCTTACTTCTGCTCAGACGCACCTGCAGGGTGCGTATCTCCCCTGTGTATCTCCCCTGAGCTGCCACAGCAGAATTCAACATCCTCCCCACCCCATCAGTACTTGGCTTGAGCTACAGGCTAAGCTCCACAGAGGAAGCAGTATCTGGGGGGGGAAAGCCCCCTGCAGGGGCTCCCCGGTTTCCCAGAGCTTCCATCCCGCCTCCTTTAACTTGCATTTAGATACCATTTTCTCCCCCAAAGAACGAATTGTAGGGAATCACAAATGATTTATCTTGACCTCTTCCTAGTTAATCGTTTGACAGAAAAGTTACCCAGGAAGGAAGCCCGCGTTGTGAAGCCCACAGAGAACAGGTCGCAGAGCCTTGGAGAGAATGTTCTGCTCCTGGCAGCTCCTGTGTCCGTGGTGCTGGTGCTCCTGCGTGTGCAGGGTCCTTGTGACTCAAGGGAAGGGAGGGGATCTCCCCCTCTCGTGTGGCAAGGCAAGGTGCATGTAGGGCCCAGAGTGTGTGTCCTGAGGCCGGTTCACCCAGGTTCAAAGAGCGGCTCAGCTGCGCGAACTGCCTGTTAGGTCTTGGCTGGTTGTGTCATTGCCTCCCTGTGCCCATTTCCTGCTGTGTCAGTGGGAATGATGAGAACCTCCTAAGGGCCGGGTTGAGGACTAAGTAAGGGAGGATCTGCAGAGTCTTGCAAATAGTTGCTGGCGTTTGGTGCATTCCGTGTAGCTTTTTAAAATAAATTTAATTTTAATTTTTTTATTATTTTTTAAAGATTTTATTGATTTATTTTACAGAGATCACAAGTAGGCAGAGAGGCAGGCAGAGAGACAGGAAGGGAAGCAGGCTCCCTGCTGTGCAGAGAGCCTGATGCGGGGCTTGATCCCAGGACCCTGAGATCATGACCCGAGTCTAAGACACTTAACAGACTGAGCCTCCCCAGGCGCCCCTTCTGTATAGCTCTGAAGTGTTTCTGTTGCTCATTATCCCCCAGTTGATTCTTGAGCAGTTGAAGCTGATGAGTAAGTGTTCTGTGACCGGGTTTTTCAGTAAGCGCTCCTGATGGAGAGAGAGAGCAGGGCCAAACATACAATTTTACGAACCCAGAAGTGCATTCTAGAAATGTCTTTCCTAGGAACGGAGCTTAATGCCATGGGCAGTTCGCGGAAAAGTCTTGGCAGCGTGTTTGTGTTGATGACTGTTGATCAGTGAGGATTTTTCTCATGCAAGGACCTGGGTTTTTCTAGGCTAAACTGCCTTTGCAGCCCCAGCATATGTATCAGGAATTAAAACTGAGAACTTGTGTTTTGGGGAGTTTCTTCTCTGGCACTGTTTATGTGCTGGGTTTCCCCCCCAGATACTGCTTCCTCTGTGGAGCTTAGCCTGTAGCTCAAGCCAAGTACTGATGGGGTGGGGAGGATGTTGAATTCTGCTGTGGCAGCTCAGGGGAGATACACAGACGGTGGCAGGGGGGTGCCCAGTGGTCTGGGGACCTTGGTTCGGCAAGTGGTCCTCCTCACCCCACCTTTTAAAACTCACATGGACATGATTTGGCCGATGAGATATTCTTGGCTTCTGTGAAGAGTAAGGCAGCCTCATGGCCCAGGACATGAGAATCACTCCTGCTTTCAAAAGAACATTTGCACTGAGGTATACTGGGTACATGAGGGTTGACCTCAGTATTAGGGTCGTTTTGGTTAGAGAGGACCGAAAACCACAAGTGACTGGGTTTAAACAAGACGAGTTATATCTCACTGTCCTTCCTCTCTCAGCTCTGTAATCCTTAGAGTCTGGGACTTCCTTGATTTAGTTGCTCCACTACCTTTAGTCTCATGATGCCAGGGCTGCAAAGTGGCTGCTTGTGCTCCAGCTATCCAGTCTGCAGTCCAGCCAGCAGGAAGGAGAGTGGGTGGGGATCCTGATGTTTTAAGGAGATTCCAGGAAGCTGCTACTCCACACTCCTGCTTATTGGTTTGGTTAGAACTTAGCACAGTCACTGGGAGCAGCAAGGGAGGCTGGGAAGCAGGGTCAGGTGCCCAGCTAAAACTCTGTGGACTCAGATTGAGGTGCACAGCTAGCTGTCCCTGCCTGAGTCCTTTACGATGGAACGGAGGCTCGTGCTATTGAGCAGAACAAGCTTTGCTTTTACAAATACCAGGTCTGGGGGTGCCTGGGTGGCTCAGTCAGTTAAGTGTCTGCTTTTGGCTCAGGTCGTGTTCTCAGGGTCCTGGGAGATGGAGTCCCGTGTCCGGCTTCCCCCCAGTAGGGAGTCCGCTTCTCCCTCTCCTTCTGCTCTCTCTCTTCTCAAATGAATAAGTAAAATCGTTAAAAATGAAACAAGCAGGTCTGAAGAAAGGGAGGTCTGCTGGGGTCTGCTGGATGAATTCAGACATTCTTTTGGTAATCATGACATACATTTGAGGGAGCCCTGCAGGTGCCCTGTCCTGCCGGGCTCGGGGAGCAGATGCTGAGTCACAGCTGGTCTCTCTGCTCCAGGGGTTGTAGGTTATTGGATTGTCCTGTGGCTGCTTTTTGGTACCTAAGACGCGTTTATTACATAACAATTTAGTGAGTTTCCAACTTAGGTATTTCTGTATGTGGGGCGGGGGGAGGGTGGTGGTAATTGTATTTTGGCTGGGAGAACCCACTTGCAGTGCATGGGTTCTGGGGCATCCAGGCCCCTAAGATTGATGGCCTTACAGATATTCCCAGAGCCCTCCCTGTTGCTGCCGTGCCATATGTTTGATTGGGAATCCCGCCAGCATGTTTGAGCTCTCTTTTATCTCATCTAGGACAAAGGACTGGCACTTTAGTTTTCCTGTGCCTGTAAATTGGAGCTTCAGAGCCGGGGGGTGGGGTGGGGTGGGGGGAGGCAACCCCTGCCCCCAGAGGAGTGATGTGTCTGGGGGCCAGTGCTGGACGCCGTATCAGTTAGCGGTGTTTACTTAATGCTAGAGACAGTGAAAGTCGCTGTCCAGAGTAATTGGGGTAACTTGGAAATATCCCCAGAGTGACGGAGCTAGAGGGGGTCCCCCTGCTTGAAGAGGCTGAGCATCTGGCCTTCTTGTGCTGTTAGCTAGTGGTGGTGGCGAGTTCAGGGCAGGTGTTACGGGACGTCCACAAACCATCCCCAAGGCCTGGGAGGACATGATGAGTCTCCGCACTTGACCTGGGGCTGGCTGGCTCTTTCCAGCCCTGGACTGGGGGGTTGCTAGGCTTTTCTCCATTTCCACAGTCCTCCGCCCGATCCTGAAGCAGCTTACTGAGAGTGGCACAGGCACCTGGATGGGACCCCTAAATGTGGGGCAGCAGTTCCCTTCCTCTGTGTTCTTGCAGAAGGCTACGCTTACCAAATACTAGCCCATTGCTCTAGGGACACACCCAGTCTGGAGGCCTCCTGGGCTCTCCGCTGGCCTCCAACCTGCTTCTCAGCAGCTAAGTGTTGAGGGTAGAGGGTTTTCAACAAAGAAGCCACCCAGAGCTCCATTGCCCTGTTTGTTACCAAGTTTTACTGACCGCAATACTGGAACTGGGCAGAGGACCTGACGGACGTGTGTGGGGAGCAGACACACACCAGCAGCGGCGCGGTTAGATGGGGGCCGGTCTGCCTTTAGTTCTCTGAAATTCTGTGACCGTTCGTGTACCATTCTGTTGACTCTCACGATGCAGCAGGGCCAAACCTTGTTCTGTTCCTAACCAGTTCCCTCCGTGTCTCCTTTTCCCCATCACTGATCTCTGGAAGTAGAGTCTTATTTATGGAGAACATCAGGGCTCCACTTCTGGAATACTGAAGAGAACTGGGGCATTTGGGGGGCATTTGAAGCTAGAAGAGGTATTACGTTTGAGATTCAGCTGTGGGACCTTGAACAAGGCATTTAACTGGTGGGCTCCAAGCTTCAGGTTCCTCATTCTGTAAAAAAGAGAGAAAATAGTAACATCTTGTTGTAATGGAATTAAAGGAATTGGTGTCTTCCAGTGCCATGCAGGTGAAGAAATTGTTTATCTCCTTTACTGGTTATTCCGTGTGTGTGTGTGTGTGTGTGTGTGTATGTGTGTGTGTGTCCCCTTTCTAAAGATAACTCATGTTGACTGACCTTCACTTTGTATTCAGACAGCAACCCACAGTCCTAGATTCCTTATTTTCCACCCCTCCCCCCATAGAAGAATGTGCCGGAAGTGGCAGGAGCAGAATGTATTTGGATGCGTTGCACTGAATCCGGAGATGCCACGTGAAACCGAGCCCCGCTCCAGCTCCAGTGGACGAAAGCTAGTTTGCCTGGGAGGTACAGCCAGTAAGGGGGTGAGCTCTGGGGTTTGGGCCCCTTGGTTTGAGTCCTGGCTCTGCCGCCCATGCCCTGCGCAAGTCATTGAACGTGTCCTCACCTCAGTCTTCATGTCAGTGGAATGGGTATGATAATCATGTCTGTCACATAGGGTTCTCGTAAATACGTGAGATCATTTAAAAATACCAAGCCTAGTGCCGATTTTGCTTTTGTTACAATAATAATGCGTGCTTTTAATTGTGGTAATAAACACTTTTGATGACATTCATGACCTTAGCCGTGTTTAGGTGTACATTTCTGTAGTATCAAGGACAGTCACATCGTTGGGCGACCATTCTCCAGAACTTTCTCACGTAAAAGTGAAACCGTATCCATCGAACCACTCCTCACTTTCCCCTCCCCAGGCCCCTGGCATCCACTATTCTGATTTGTTTCTGTGACTCTGACTAGTCTAGAGACCTCCTTTAAGTGGAGTCCTACAGAGTTTGTCTTCCTGTGACATAATTATTGTAAATCTTAGCCCCCGACTCCCAGTCGCACCCTTGCCCACTCTTAGCGTTTCCTCTCAGCTCGAGACTGCCTGCCTTCTCCAGCCGTGGGCTTTGCCGAATTATTTCCTTTCTTGAGAAAACGGGATACCTTGGGAGTCCCATATCATCCTGCTGAAGAGGGCAGGATTCGGGGAAAGGGCCATTAAAATGAAGGAGCCCTAAGAAGAGGACATGAAATAGGGCAAAGACCATTCACTCGTGGGACAGCGGCGTCTTTGCAGGGCTCCTTTCTTCGATTGTGTGAAAATTCAAACCTCTCTTCAAGGAGAGGAATGGCGTAATGGACTCCCGTGCACCTCTTGCCCCCAGTTCCGCAGCTCTCTAGGTTTTTTTAGAGGCCACTTTGACAAGTTCCAGGAGGAAGAAAAGACTGGAAAAACCACTGGAAGAGATGATGCTGAGTGAAAGAAGTCAGGCAGAGAGAGTCAATTATCATATGGTTTCACTCATTTGTGGAGCATAACCAATAGCATGGAGGACAAGGGGCGTTAGGGAGGAGTAGGGAATTTGGGTAAATTGGAAGGGGAGGTTAACCATGAGAGACTATGGACTCTGAAAAACAGTCTGAGGGGTTTGAAGTGGCGGGGGGGGTGGGAGGTTGGGGTACCAGGTGGTGGGTATTATAGAGGGCACGGCTTGCATGGAGCACTGGGTGTGGTGCAAAAATAATGAATACTGTTTTTCTGAAAATAAATAAATTGGGAAAAAAAAAAAGACTGGAAAAACCTAGACTGACCTGGAGGCAGGTGTTTTCTTTGCTTGTTCACGTGGTGGTGTTTATCTCCATGATAAAGGGCTTCTGCCTTGGGAGTTCTTTTTTTTTTTTTTTTTAATTTTTTTAAAGATTTTATTTATTTATTTGAGAGAGACACAGTGAGAGAGAACATGAGCGAGGAGAAGGTTAGAGAGAAGCAGACTCCCCGTGGAGCTGGAAGCCCGATGCGGGACTCGATCCCAGGACTCCGGGATCATGACCTGAGCCGAAGGCAGTCGTCCAACCAACTGAGCCACCCAGGCGTCCCTGCCTTGGGAGTTCTGACTACCGCTTAGGTTGAGGATGAAAGGAAACAGGATTGTAGGCGAGTCATTTCACCTGGTTTCACATCTGGGAAGGACCGCACTTGGAACTTAGGAGGGTGGTTGTCATGGAGCACGTGGCCTACGCCCTGACTTACTAAATCAGTAATAGGTGAGGGTGGTGTGGTTGTAGAAAGTAGGATGGGGCGCCTGGGTGGCTCAATGGGTTAAAGCCTCTGCCTTCAGCTCAGGTCATGATCCTAGCGTCCTGGGATCGAGCCCCACATCGGGCTCTCTGCTCAGCAGGGAGCCTGCTTCCCTTCTTTCTCTCTACCTGCCTCTGCCTACTTGTGATCTCTGTCAGATAAATAAATAAAATCTTTAAAACAAAAACAAAAAAAAGAAAGAAAGTAGTATCACCAAACAGGCCCTGAAAACGTGGAGCCAAGACACACAGCTGTGGACCAGCACAACAGCCAGATTTACCCTTGGTAAGAAATTGTGATGAACACTGGCTTTCGAGATGTGCTCAGTAACCCGATTTTATTGGCCATTGTGTCCATTTGTCCTGGGTTCTACATGGGTTAAGGGAAATGATTGTTTACCTGCAAAATTAGGTAATATAACTACTTTATATACACTTTTTTGGTAGAGATTGGTCTTCATATTAAAAAAAACTTTAGTGGTTTTTAACTAGAAATAAAAATATCATGATTTCAGTAATCAAGTAGATTAAATACCTTTGGCTCCATGAAGCCCTCTTCATTTTTGTTCTTTCTTTGGACTTCTAGATGTATTTCTATCTGCTCATAAAAGGTACTGGTGTAGACTTCGCCCTGCATAGCCTTAGGATGTGGAACCAGATGGAAGTTAGGAAAATGAAATAATGGGCTTGCACCTGTTTAAAAATGTATAGTTTATAATCGTATAGAGGCTTTGATTCTTTTGGGTGTTGTCATTTTTGAATCTAGCATAAGTCATGTACGAGTTTTATCTTCCTGTGACTTTTTTCCCTGGCCTAACTGCTGTTCAAAAAATCCTGTTTTAAATGCTTTTCTGTTAATACGTGAAAATGTCAGAAAGTAAAGTAGTTTTCTGTTTTCCTTGAAGATTTTATTTATTTATTTGACACACAGATGGAGAGAGAGCACAAGCAGGGGGAACGGGAGGCAGAGGAAGAAGCAGGTTCTCTGCTGAGCAGGGAGCCCGATGTGGGGCTCTGTCCCAGGACCCTGGGATCATGACCTGAGCTGGAGGTAGAGGCTTGACCGACTGAGCCACCCAGGTGCCCCTAGAGTTTTCACTCAATTTAACAATTGAGTCAAAATATTGTTGCTCCAAAGATCCTTACTTGGTTGTGTGTCTCAGTTTGTGCAACAAGAATTATTGTGCAGATAGTCTCATGGGGATTGACTGGGGCTACAGGAATGTCAGTTTTCCTTAGGCTTGGACAGACCAAATCCAGACCTTATGAGAAATGTAACTTTACCAAGTGTCCAGGTTTTTCCTTGTTAAAACCAGTTGGTAAAGTAAGTTCGATAGTGAAGCAAGCTCCCAAGACTGAGCCCAAGAAACCTCTAAATGCGCCACTTTTATTTATTTATTTATTTTTAAGATTTTATTTATTTATTTGACAGAGAGAGATTACAAGCAGGCAGAGAGAGAGGAGGAAGCAGGCTCCCTGCTGAGCAGAGAGCCCGATGTGGGACTCAATCCCAGAACCCTGAGATCATGACCTGAGCCGAAGGCAGCGGTTAACCCACTGAGCCACCCAGGCGCCCCTAAATGCGCCACTTTTATCATCCCTTGTAAGTAGGTCAGCCAGCTCCGTAAGGCTGGCTATGGCTTGTAGGGGTCTTGTAATGTAGACATTCTTATTTTTAAACTAATCTGTATACGATGGAAAAAAATGAGTTATTTGGTAAATACGGTCCTTCACTGTCATTCTTTTAAGAGCATATCTTTTTTTATGCTTTTCTTTTTATGAAGAGTACGTAATGGGAGAGGAAAAAGAGGTAGATGTTAGGTTCTGTACCCAGTTCCAATTCTAGTGTGTGGGGCTGTGGCGGGGGGGGGGTTTCCCCACGTCAATAAGTAATTCTTCCGCGTGAGCAGGTGAATTCACCCAAGAATTCACCCTAATAATTCTGACATTACCTAGAGATCGCATTAATTCCCACGGGTAGGGCTCAGTCCTGAGACACTGCCCCGCACCCCTTCTGCCCTGACGTCCGGTGTCCCCCCGAAAGCACCTGTTGTCACCTGTGCTGCTGGCTGATTGGACATAGATTGAAGGTTCCAGCTGTCCCTTCTGTGGGTTTGATTAATGTGCTTGAGCAGCACACACAACGTGGACATTTTACTTAAAAGGTTGTGGGTTGATCATAAAAGAGTATCAGGCAGGACCAGCCGGGTGGGAGAGATGCCGTGTAGCGCAGGTTCTTTTTTTTTTTTTTTTTTTTTAAAGATTTTATTTATTTATTTGACAGAGAGAGATCACAAGTGGGCAGAGAGGCAGGCAGAGAGAGAGAGGAGGAAGCAGGCTCCCTGCTGAGCAGGGAGCCCGATGCGGGACTCGATCCCAGGACCCTGAGATCACGACCTGAGCCGAAGGCAGCGGCTTAACCCACTGAGCCACCCAGGCGCCCTGTAGCACAGGTTCTAAGAGGATCAGAGCTGGCAGCTCTCCCCACGCTCCATGGGTTCGCCAACCAGGAAGCTCACCAAACCCCATCATCTTGGGTCTGTGTGGAGGCTTCATGACATCCCGTTTTTTATTATATCGTTGGTGTTGGCCCGGGATTCAGCCTCCAGCTCCTCCCCTTCCTGGAGGTCAGGGTAGGAAGGTTGAAAGTTCTAACCCGCTCAGCAATGGTTGGTTCCCCTGGCAACCAGCTCCCATCCGTAGGTGCTTTCCAGAAGCCGCCTCCTTAACATAACAAAGACCGGTGCAACACTCTCCCTCTTTAGGAAATTCAGGGGTTTTAAGAACTCCGCCAGAAATGCAAGGAGGACTAAATATGCATTTCCCATTTTCACGACATCACCGGTACGTGTGTGTTGCTGGCACAACGTTGGACCCAAAGCGTGTAGGTTTGAGTTCATCCGGAACAGGCTGTCCTCTTCGTGGCAGGGAAACCCCGTGTTAGTTTAGGTGTTGGTTGTGTTTTATCCCATGTCACCGCAGCCCGTAAGTGGTGGTATATATTTGGTTTACTGTGAGTGTGAGTGCGGACAAGACCGCAGCCAGGCACTAGAGCAGAAGGAAGCCGCGCAAGCAGGATGCAAGCCATGACCTTGACCTTAACTGCTATCTGGCCAAGTCCTCTGGCCTTGGCTTTTGGTTTCCATGGTCTCAGTCCCTTAGTGACTCACGGCCATCAGTCCCTTCATGACCAGAGGGCCATCAACACATCTCCAAAGTGCATTCTTTCCACTTTCGGCTCTTCCCTGAGTGTCCAGACCAGGGCACAAGCAGGGATGAATACATTCCTGTTGCTTTGCAGTAGCGGCTTTAGAAGGGACTGCATGGAAGAGGAGGTAGGCATTACTGCCCTGCTCCCCACTGCGGCCCCCGTAGATACCTGCGAGTAGAAAGCTGTGTTAAGGAAGGAGGGAAAAGAGACTCTGGGATTCCCCCTCTCAGCAGACCGACTTTCTCCTTTAGCACCTTCTGATCCATCCTACAAGATGGTAGCCTACGGATTCTTCCCTTCCAGAAGCCCCTGGCGGAGGGCATGCACATCCGGGAGCGACCGTGAGCCCCTTTAATCCTTGCCCTCCTCTTCTCTCCTGCAGTCTTCCGTCTGTGCTAAGATCGTGCAGCTCCTGGGGCAGAATGAGGTGGACTGTCGCCAGAAGCAGGTGGTCATCTTGAGCCAGGATAGCTTCTACCGCGTCCTCACGTCGGAGCAGAAGGCCAAAGCCCTGAAGGGCCAGTTCAATTTTGATCACCCGGGTGAGTCAGCGATTGAGGGGAGGGTATGTGTGTGTGTGTATGTCTGTGTGTGTGTCTGTGTCTGTGTCTGTTCGTGCACTTGCTGGTTCACTGAGGACGTTGTTTGACCCCTTGGAATCTGTGTGGATAACACGGGAATGAATAAATGACCTTACGGGGTTATGTGGGGCCTGAAGAAGGAGTTTCGAAATGCATTACACAGTTGCACGGAGTTGTGACTAGGGCTTGCATCTGAACGAGGGTGACTCTGTGTGAGCCTGTTACTTAGATGGGCACAAGCACAGCTGGTTCTTCTGCCTCCTCTGATCGGAAGCAGCTTGTGCCCCCCCCCCCCATCTCACACATGCATGCCCATGGCAGACTGTGGAACTCACCGATTGGCAGAAAGGACCGTGGAGAGCCTGGGATGTCTGCTTGTGTGACTTCTGCCTTGATAGTCTCAGACCAGTGCATTGCCCTTCAGCTGGTTTTGGTTCTCTCTTTTTTTTTTTTTTTTTTTTTTTTAAGATTTTATTTGTCAGAGAGAAAGAGAGCACAAGCAGGGGGAGGCAGCAGGCAGAGGGAGAAGCAGACTCCCTGCAGAGCAGGGAGCCCGATGCCCCGAGATCATGATCTTGGACCTTGAGATCATGACCTGAGTCGAAGGCAGATGCTTAACCAACTGAGCCACTCAGGTGCCCCTGGTTTTGGTTCTTGTAACTATTGGAATCAAACCCTGGTGCCCCTTACACTCCCCTAGTTGTGTGTATACTTTTCCAGGTTAACATATGCCAGCTGCCGAGACAGCAGCTGAACTTGGAGGAGAGAGATGGGTGGGGCCCGGGGGGCGGGGAACAGAAAGGTAGAAAAAAGAAGTGAGTCCTTCAGAACGCATTCATACATTCTGTTTTGAGATCCAGGGAGTTTGCCTTCTGTTTCGGGTAGAGATCTGGCTTTTTTCAGTGGGAGCGTATGTGCTCCTCTAGGGTATCGTATACGTCCACGAAATAGATGGGGATGATTATAGAAGAAGTAATTTTAAAATTCAGCAACATTTAAACAGTCTGATTTCCTTCAGATGCCTTTGACAATGAACTCATCTTCAAAACACTTAAAGAAATCACCGAAGGGAAGACGGTGCAGATTCCCGTGTATGACTTTGTCTCCCATTCCCGGTAAGTGAGCTCGTTGGGACTGCGCGTTGCTTCTCACAGCTCCCGGAGCCGCCCCGGCTCCCAGGCTGCAGGCCGGGGCCTCCCCTGCCCTGTGCCCACGGCCACCTGTGTGTGAACAGCAGCAGTGTGCGCCAGGGGTGTGCAAGGGCTGGGGAGTTTGGCTGGTGCTTCCTGGAACAGTCTGCTCATCACCTTTTCCTGACTCTGAAAGGACAAGTTCATGGATTTGGGCTCAGGTGAGGGGCAATACACTTGTCCTGATTCCCCGCCCCGAGCTGTTATTCCTGGAATCCGATGTGAAACGGGCTGGGCAGAGGACACGGGAGGAAGAACAAAGAAAACTGTTCTTTCTTCTCTGCTGGTTGGACCGGGCAGAGAAGTGTGAGGGCACTGAGGTCACCAGAGACCAGACGCTCAACTCTCAGGCGAGTTCCTCAGTCATGTTCCTTCTGCTGATCTGTGATAATGCTCCTGATGAGGAGGGCCTCATCTTCTTTCCCTCTGAGTGGTTGCCCAAGGCTTCTAGAAGACCTCACGATGCCTGCTGGCCAGGCTCCCAAGCTCCCTCGAGCCTCCCAGGACTCTGCTCACTCAGTGTCCTTGGGACTGACTTCCCAGGCCGACTCTAAACTTCTGAATGGCATTTCAAGCACGTGTCGTTGCTCCTTATTCTTGGCTAGTAATTACTTAGTAAGTGTTTTCAGCGCGGCGCTGTTTTGAAAGTTTCTCCCACCTGCTTTCATCCTTCCCTCTTGGTTCCTTTCTTTTCATTCTCTCAAGTGGAATTTTTTTTTTTTTTAAATGGGAAATTAGATTTCATGCATCTTTTGCTACCAAATGTCTCTATAATTAAAAGCCCATCTCCGTCTCCCTGTGTGTTCCTTTAGTACTGTCTCAGCCAGCCTTTGATGCGGGATTCCTCACATGTTCTGTGCCTTTCCCAGAACTGGAGGGTGTGGCAGAGATTGGCTGGAGGAGGAGGAGAGTGAACCCAGCGTGCTGGAGAAGCCAGGCTGCTCGGCGCCTTGCCCTCATCCCTCCCCAGTATCTTCTCAAGGGTGTCCTACTAAGGACCAGACGCTACTGTGCTGTCAACTCAACAAGGTGCACCTCCAGCATCAAACCACCACAGACCGTGTAGGAATAAAGGGGTTTGGTATAGGAATTGGAGCTAGTAAGAGTGTTGGGGGAGATGCTGAGAGAGCTAAGATCTGGGAACCTGTGGTCTGAGGCACTGGAGAAGAAACCAGTGTCCATGGCAAGTCCAAGAAGCTGCCACATCTGAGCCCCAGCCTCCAAGGGGCGGGGGGGCCACTTAGAGAGTGTCTGTGAAGTAGCCCTGTGTGGCTATTAAGGTTTCTTAAAAATTAGATGGGTTTTGTTTCATCGTCTACATTTCCCATTGGCAAAGCACCCTGGGACCCCAGAGGGAAGAGGATTCTGGGAATTGTAGTTTCTAGCCTTAGCAAGTGGTGGTGATGTCCTGTCTATGGGAGACTAGGGAGCCCACCAGCTCTCAGGTACAGGGCAGGGCAGTGCTCTACAGAATTAAAATGCAGCCAAGAACTAAAGTAAGGGCTCAAGGAGGAGTGTGAAGGAGGGAGGAAGGGTTGGAGTATTTAGAGCAGGTTGAATAGCGGAGGTGATATTTAAACTGTATATTGGAAAGCGTAAGGAGTCGTCGGAGAAGGGGATTTTCAAGGTAATGGGTAGAGAAGCAGTTCAAGGACAAGCGTGGTGGGGAATCGCAGCTGGTTAGGAGGGCCAGGTTGGGGTGGGTGTGCGGGAAGAGTGGCTGGAGGCCGGCCGGCCCCAGAGACCCAGAGAGGAGAGGCTGGGGACGCCAGGGCCAGATCGTGAATGTGCTGGGAGTAGGGAGTCACAGACGCCTGTTGGGTGGGAGCAGATGGTTCCGGTGTCAGCAAGAGAGGATCACGATGCTATTTATGAAGTCCTTGGAGTAGTAGCCGAGGTGAGAGCCTGCCGTCAGGCGGTGGACGTCTGCATGGCCTGCAGGCAGGATCTGACCGGCTGACCGGACGGAGGGGGTGGGGTCGCGTGTGCTGCGTGAGCTCCATCAGGTTCGTGCATTAAGCAGGAGAATTCCCGTCTGGACGTGATGTCCTCCCCTAACCCCTGATTCCTTTCACACCATACATTTCACACCCCTCTTTTTAGTGGCCCGCAGCCCATCTCTTTGTGAAACTTCTCTGGACCACTTTTGGCCACAGCCATCCCTCCACCCTCAAGGGCCACTCGTCAGGGACCCAGCTGTTCCGAGCTTAGGGCTCCTGATGCGTCCGCGGGCCTTTCGTGGTGACGTACAAACAGATGTTGGACTAAGACCGAGAAGAGTCTTGTTTGCTGTAGATCCCCTTCTCTGGCCTTGCCTCTCCTCATGAGCCACCCGAGAAGCTTGGATTTAGGTTCTCTCGGATGCTCTGATCGTCTTGGTATCGTGTGTGGACTTCGCAGCCAGACTCCGAACTTCTCCCCGGAATATTGCACCAGGCGAGGCTCCTCGCTTGTTCTGGGCTGGCAGTTTCCCAGTAGATGTTGTTCTTAGCTGTGGGCTGTTGGAAGGGTTCTCCTCCCTGGATGGACGTGCACACTGGGAAGGGATCGATTCCAGCTTCTTGGGGCACCAGCAGCAGCACGGACAGCGATGTTTTCCTTGCTTTCCCAGGATCGGAGAGGCGTGTTTGTTGAGTTGGAAAACCACCTGTTCCTTGTTCATGCTTATCCTCGAGGTGTCCTGATCACGCTGGCTCTGGTGTCAGCGCACGTACACCTAGCACGGTCACAGCGCTCTCCGGGTGTGTGTTTTCCAGAGGGAGCCCTGGGAGTCCCCCTTCCCCACGCAAACAGGAACATTTCCGTTTCCAGCAGAGACTTCCCACCCTCCTTCATGCAGGGCACTTGCCCAGAGCAGCTCCCGTTTCCCTTTTGAGCTCTGTCCAGTTAGGTTCGTTATCCTAAACCACAGGGGGCACCCTGTTTTCTGGTAGCTGACACTCCTCCAGACGGGTGGTCCTCACCCCTGGCTTCACGTTAGAAACACCTGGAGTGGTATTATAAAATACCAGCACTCTGGCTCTACCCCAGATGAATGGAATCAGAGCCCTGAGGGGTGGGGCCCAGGCATACATTATTTTCCTTCTAAAGATTTTATTTATGTATTTGACAGAGAGCGAGCACAGGCAGAGGGAGCAGTAGGCAGAGGGAGAGGGAGAAGCAGGCTCCCCGCTGAGCAGGGAGCCCGATGCTGGGTCTGATCCCAGCACCCTGGGATCATGACCTGGGCCGAGGACAGATGCTCAACCCACTGAGCCACCCAGGCATCCCAGGCATTTTTTTTTTTTTAATATTTTATTTATTTGAGAGAGAGCACACATGCGTGTGTGCACACGTGCGGTGGGGGAGTGGTGCCGAGGGACAGGGAGAGAGAATCTGGCAGATTCCAGGCTCAGCACAGAGGCTCAGTCTTAGGACCCTGGGATCATGACCTGAGCTGAAACCAGGAGAAACCAAGAGTCGGTCTCTAATGGACTGAGATTTCCAGATGCCGCCAGGCATGCATTTTTTTTTTTAACTCCCCAGATGGTTCTGTGTGCATCCAGAATTACATCACTGCTCTAGAGAGTTTCCTAATCTTACCCGGTCCTCTTGGGTTGCCTTTTCTACCTCTTGTTCTGGCCCTTGGGTAGTGGCTCCCAACAGTTGCCTGCCTTACAATTTGCCCAGGAATCCCTGGGTCTGAGCAAATAAGGAATCAGAGAGTGTTTATGGGAGGGACGCTCCGTGCATCCTCTCGCCGGGGCAGCTGCCGACTTTCCTGTGTTTGCACAGATAAACCCATTGTCTTAAAGGTTTAGAAAATTGTTTAAAAATTTAAAAATTGTTTTATTTTACATTGTTTTATTTGGTTTTATTCCTCAATGTGCACGTGAGTAGTAAACCTTGCAGTGGGAACCGTTACCTTGCTTTTCGTGACTTTGGGGCAAGAGGCCATAGATGATGGTTAGGATGGAAGCGGATGGTGACCCTGTGGGGTAGGTGGAGAGGTCCTGCGTACCCCTGCCTCCCTGAGGAGGAGGAGGAGAGCACCGTCAGCCCCAGACCACAACACACCACTGCTTTCTCGTGGAGCAGGACCAGATGGAGCTTTGGGAGGCTTTCCCTCCCTCTAGGAGCTTCCTCTCCTCTGCAACTTCCTTTTTCTGCCTCCTCCTCTCCGGACCCTTCCTGCCTCCTTCAGTTGCCTTCGAAGGGGGAAGGGGTTGGGGCCGTTGGGAGAAGACTAAGTTTCTGTTTGTGGAAGTTCATTGTTAGCTTCCATAAATGCCAGGCCCGAGAGCATTCCTGGAGACGCCTCCAGAAAAAAGAAGGAATCACATCTGCTTCTGTCTTTCTCTGTTGTGTGTTCAAGCAGCATGGTGGTTTTTTTTTGTTTTTTTTTGTTTTTTTTAAATCCCAAGGAGAGGGACTACTGCCTTCGGTTTCTGCTTTATGGTGAGAGCTCAGAGGAGACATTTGCCCCAGTTGTGATGGCTCTTTGGTTGGCCATCAGTGGGAGTCTCAGGGCTCTGCAAGGTGGCGGTAGCTTCCCCCTTCCGTTCCTGCTGTAGGTCTACAGGGAGGGGCCCCCAGACCCCCAGAAAAATGCTGCTTTCCTCCAACCTTTGCTCACCCTGCCTGGTTCGGCCCATCATCTGCTCTGTGCTTTGCAGGAAGGAGGAGACGGTCACCATCTACCCCGCAGATGTGGTGCTCTTTGAAGGGATCCTGGCCTTCTACTCCCAGGAGGTGCGAGACCTGTTCCAGATGAAGCTTTTCGTGGACACAGATGCAGACACCCGGCTCTCCCGCAGAGGTGGGTTCTGAAGGCCTCCAGTGGCCCAGTCCAGCTAAGCCAGTTCAGCCCTAGGATGTCCTGCTGCTCAAACTCCTGGTGGCAGCTGAGAAGGGATTAGTCACTGTGTTGCCTAACGAAAGGTTTGTGAGGTCACGGAGATGAAGTCAGAAGTTTATGTTGTGGTATTGCGGGGGAAAAAGTTGGATTAAATGCCCAGTTCTGTGTGGTTTTCCCATAGGCATCGTCATCAAGATAGGAACTAAAACTAGGATGTCTGGGGGCAGGAATCCCTAGTGCCCACAGCGCTGGGCAGCTGGTCCCACCAGCCCACTTCTGTAGTCTTTATTTTCCAGAAAGCTCTATGGAGGTTTGGTCCCTCTGTCCCGCCAGTTGCGGCGCAGTTGCTGGGTCATTCCCTCCGCAGGCCTTACTGAGGGTGTGCCTGTGTCGGTCTCCGTGCCTGGTGTCCTGAGGGGCTGCTGTCCTTTGGTGGGGAGCGGAGCCTGTAATTCAGCCTGGCAGGACATGGAGTGGAGCCCTTGCTTCCACCTGCGGGATCAGGAGGCTTCACCGGGGGTGTGGCAGGGTGATGACGTAGACAACACAAGAAATTACACGGTGCAAACACAGGCACACAGGGCTTGTTTCAGGAAGCAAGTGGCTGGAATTCCTAGATGGCTGTCTAGAGAGATGCTGGAAATCGCTAGAGGCAGATGATGGGGTCTGTGGCTTCCCGTTTGGTCCCTGGTCCATGAGGGAGAGCTACCAAGGGGTTTTGAGCAGGGCAAATGAAAGGGCCTCGGCTCTCTGTTGGGAGATGAGTCTGCTGGAGGGCGTGGGAGTGAAGACAGTAGGTAGGGCTGCTGTAGGAAGTGGCAGGGGTGAGCGGGTACCAGCCGAGTCAGAAAAGGACAGCCCCTGTAGGGGCCGTGGAGATGAGGAAAGTGAGCAAGGCTTCCAGTCTTCCTCACGTGGAACAGAAATGAGACCCTGGGAGTGACAAGGCTGACTCCTAGCCACAGAGCAAATCTTGGGCAGATTGGAATTTAAAAAAAAAAAAAAAAAAGATTTTATTTATTTATTTGTGAGGGAAAGAGAGAGAGTGAGTGTGTCAAGCAGGGGGAGCGTCAGGCAGAGGGAGACTCAGGTTCCCCGCTCAGCAGGGAGCCCAATGGCGGGGCTCGATCCCAAGTCCCTGAGATGACCTGAGCCGAAGGCAGATGCTTAACCGACTGAGCTGCCCAGGCGCCCCGGCTGATTGGAGTTTTATAAGGTCCAGCGCAGAGCCTTCTGACCTCAAAGCCTGTAACGTGTTCTCTTTTCAGTTCATGAAACAAACTTGTGCTTTATCCACTTAAGTCCTCTTTGCAAGAACTATAAATGGAACCAGCAGAATATAGAGAAATGAGACCTTGGATTTTGTCCTCCCAAGGAGTAATGTCTACGCTCTGTAAAGTGAGTTGTTCTCCCACTTCCACTCCGAGGTGGCGTGGGGGTTGGGTAGAACTCCTCAGTGGAAGAAAGGAGAGTGGGAGACCCCTATTCTAGGCCCACAGTCTCCAGCTAGCTTTGTGACTTTGGTGACGCTTGGGACTCCTGTGACCTCCTAGGCTTGGGTTTCTTTATAGATAAGGTGAAGGAGACAGGCTTGTTTAGAGGGTCATGACTTGGGCCCGGAAAGAGTTGCGTGGTCTTTTTTAATAGATCCTCAAGGTCCCAGCCTGGTATTCCCTCCTGTACCCGCCCCAGGGCCTGGTGTATCTGTCACCTTAGTCTCCAAACCCAGGACCTGCTATGGTTGATCTGTTCCATGTCCCCGCCAGTCTTTCAAGTCTGGGAGGCAACAGAATGCACCCGGGGTGGGGGTGGGGGGGTGGTTGGAACCGGAGTCAGATGAATTCTACTTAAATCCTGATTTCACCATTTAGTCGATGTCTGGCCTCGGGCAGGTTATGTTGTAACCTCTTAGTCCCTCATAAATAGGGATACGCGGGTTGGTTGATGAAGTATCGATCAGTACCCCTGGGTTGTGAGGAGGAGCCATAAGCAGGTTAAATGCCTGGTGGTGTGTTAGCTGATAATCGTCCATGTGTTAGGTTGGGTCTGCTTTGTCTGAGATGGTAGTTGTTCTGTTTTCCTGAGTTTTCCATCAGGATTGGCCAGAACCTCTGAGTGGTCATCTGATCCTCAGGAATGGGGACGCCGGCCTGACCCCATCATCAGGCCCGCACCTGGTACTGAAGTCCTGGGGAGGGGGGGTGCAGTTAAATGCTTGAGGGAGAAGGACATGCGAGCCGTGGCCAAATAGAACCAAATTTGAGAAATCCAGAATTCAGAATCCTTGAAAATCAGACGGTCTTGGCCTCTAATTCAAATGGATCACCACGGCACTGATGGCACAGAGAATTCTCCTTTGCTCTCTTATACTGGGATCCTTGTGCAAAACGAGCGGAAGGTAGGAGGTGATGGAGGCTTTCTGTGGGGTTTCTCCGGTCCCATCCCTGATGTTCCCAGGGAGGCTGTCGCTTTCCCTCTCAGACCTCTGCCTTCTTGTGTCACCTGCTAGTGAGTCACTTTCCTGGTGGACTTGCGGGGCCTTTCCACATGCTGCTTCGACAAGTTCATTCTCTGTCCTTGTAGGACAGAAAACATGCCTGGCATGTGCTTTGTGGGATGGGAGGGAGGGTTAGTCAGGAGCAGCTGATGGGCCTCAGAACATTCCTGGAGACTTGAGTTAGTGCCATGGTTTTGCCCTTTTGCGTGTCACCGGGCCCTTGACACTTGGTCAGAGTTGACCATCGTGTGGAATGGGGGCTTTGCCTTTGAGCTGTGCAGCTTTGGAAACACTCCATCACGGGAACCCCTCATACTTTGGGGTATTGGCTTCTCCAGCTTTTAGCTTCCTGCCATGTGTGTTATTTACTCTAACCCACCCTTGAATTTGGGGACAGGGAAGAACTGAGACCGTGGACCAAAGAGGGCTGACACCTACTCTCTTTTCTGGTCTAATTCTCAGTGTCCAGTCCCCACAGCTTCAGGGCTGCAGTGGACCTTGAGATGGTTAGTCTGTTGCTAGAGTAACACATTTCCTCGACTAATTTTTAGATTGAATTGGCTGAGCCATTGAGGAATCGTATTTATTCTGGGTCCTTCTAAATTTCGTTCTTGGCTTTGGCTGACCAGAGGAGCCCTGGTGGCTTTGGAAGGGCGGCCATGAGAGCCGAGCAGGGAAGGTGGGCAGACGGGTACTTTCCTGCCCTTTCCCCCTCTTCTGAAAGGGCCTTTTCCTTTCCCAGCAAATGTGCCGGGTCAGAGTGATGATCAGGGAGCCGGTATTGAGTCCCTGGAGTTTCTGGTTTGTGCCAAGACCTTGTTCTGACTCAGTCCTTGGCTTGGCCCTGTTTCCTGACTTCGCCTGAGGAGCCGGGCACTTTGGTGCTGTGAACTGGCTGGCCTTGTGTTGTCCTTGGCTCGAGGTGGGGTCTCGGGCTGTTGGAGGTGGTAACTTAGTGGAAGGCTCTCAGGGAGCAGAGGTGGGTGATGCTGTTTGGTTTTGCACGTTCCCAGTGTCTGGGCAACATTCTCCCCCATTTCCTGTTTCCCTTCCCAGGGTAGAAACTGTAGGGTGGCTCCTCCCTGTCTTCCCTGTTTCTCCCTCTCCAATGTGTCTTCCCATGTGTCTGTGCCCTGCGGTCCCTCCCGCACGGCAACCCCCCACTCCCACCTTTCCAGCTGCTCCGCGGGACCCCGGCTCTCGGCTGGTTCCGGCCTGCTCACCTGAGCTCACCTGAGTTCCTCTGAATTCACAGATGCTGCCCTCCCAGGGGCCCCCTGCTCCGTCAGGGAGCTGTCCTTCTCCTGAAGCTTCCCAGATTCGATTACCATCCTCATGGGTGGTAGAAATTCAGGTTTATTGAATACCTCCCATGCACCAGCCACAGCGCTGAAGACTTTAAGCCCATCCCCCTGTATTTTGGATAATGACCTTATGAGAAAGTCTCTGTGTATCATGTCTCTATTTTACAGTTAAGGAAAACGAGATTCACAGAGGTTGGGTAACCTTTCTAAGGTCACAGAGCTAAGAGTGGGATCAGGATTCCAACCCAGGTGGGTTCTACCTGCCCCGCTCCGGGTGGCGGGCCCAGGGCCTAGGGCAGTCTCTGGGTGACTCTCCTGCTCCCTGTGCTTGCCCCCAGCTCTGCGCCTTCCCCACGCAGTGGTGTAGGCGCAGGTAACAAGGGAGCCGCTGGCTGGGGTCAGGGGCTGCAGGAGAGCCCCTGGGGAGCCCACGGGTCCGTGTGTGTGTGTGCCGGGGGAAGGACAGAGGGGCCCACGCCATGCACGCCAGCCGCCCTCGTGTGCAGAGCGAGTCTTGTGAAACACACACATCAGGCTTCTGCACGGCTTTTAAGCAAAAGCTATCCGAGTGTGGCCGTGTGTTTGTTTTTTCCCCAGCTCTGATACCCTTTGCCCTGGCTTCCTTTCCCCTTTGTACTTTATCTGGGAACGTGGAGAAATTGGAGGCCGCCCTGGCTGTGTGTTTTGGCGGAGGGGAGCCCGGTCGCTGGCGGGCCAGGGCTCCGGAGGCTGGTGGGGGCGAGCCACGTGGCGGCCCAGGTCCCTGGCAGAGCCTCCGGCCCCACGTCAGGATGCCCCGGAACACCATTTCCTGGCGGGGGGGGTGGGGCGCCTCTGCTGGTCCTGGGGCCGGGAGGGGCCGTGGGACAAGCCCTGACCCATCAGCAACCTGCTGATTGCCCGATTGCCTGAGACCAGGGTTCCTGCGGAGATGTCTTGTAAATGCAGGCGCTGCTGGGAGAGTCAGGAGGTCTGGCCGGTCACCTGACCCTCTGGAATGTGGTCTTCTCGCCATCTAATCTCACACATTCCACACCAGCCCAAATCCTAACTACGACAGCCTCCCTCCCTCTTTCCTGCCCCTGCCTGTGTGCGTGTGTGTGCGCGCGTGTGCGGACACACGGAATTATCTAGAGACGTGGCTGTCGGGAAATTCACTTGCAAGTGTGCCCTGGTGTGTTCATCCCCTGCTGAGTCTGTAACCTGAGAAATGGTCGAGAGGAGTCCAGGGGCCCTCACAAATGGTTGCTGATGGACAGGGCACCCTCTCGGGGTCGGGGTGGAAGATCGGGCAGCCGTGGGGCTGAGATTGACAACACCTGTAGGGAGGCGCTGTTTTGAAGGCGAGAATCTCCTCCCAAGTTCTCACTGCCGAGTTTGGGGGGAGGCTGAGGCTCAGGGAGGTTGGTGTAGAGTGGCAGAGCCAGGATCCTAGTCCCTTCCGATGGTCAGACCCTTTCTCTGTTTTTTTGACGAAAGGCTGTTAAAATAATAAAGGTGTTGGGTTGAAAGCACTTGAATGACACCGCCCCAGGGGGAGAAGGTCGAAGATGGGGAGTGCAGCCCACTGTTTCCAAAACCAGGGTGTCGTCCCCTCAAACGAGGTGTTTTCTATTTGCAAGCCCCTGTGCTTGAGGTCGGCAGGAGTGGCTGGCCACAGTGGGACCCTCTGCCCGGCTTCTGCGCCTGTAGGGGCTGGAATGTTGGGGGGGTGCAGGCGTGATAAGGTGGCACGTCAGCAGTAGGTCCGCGGGCTGCACGCAGGTAAGTAACTACAAGGGGACGCCGTCCAGGAGCCGCACCTCCTCTCTGGGCCCCGTCTGCTCCCTGTTACGAGCCCTGCAGGACCGTCCTGCTTTTTTATGTTGTTCACACTGAAATTTTATTTGGGTCAAATGCTGCTTGAAACCAGAAGACTGTTGGCTAAGGCTGGACAGCCTTTTGCTTCAGAAGATCCTTATGTCATCGCCCAATTTGACTCTAGCAATAAAAATGTAACTTGTTTTTCTTGAAGCTGCTGCTGACCCGCTCTTGGGCAAGTCTCTCAGGAATCCGGCTTGTGAATCATCCAGAGTAATCGCAGAGCCCGAGTGAGCCTGGTCTGCCTCACGAAGGGTGGACATGGGTTGGCTCATGCACCATTTTCTTGATTCTTGTTTTTCCTTTTCTTATAGTATTAAGGGACATCAGCGAAAGAGGGAGGGACCTTGAGCAGATTTTATCTCAGTACATTACGTTCGTCAAGCCTGCCTTTGAGGAATTCTGCTTGCCAGTGAGTTGTGTTCTTGGTTTGTTTTTTGTTGAATTTAGCATTTAAAACTAAATCTCACGCATACAGGTATGTAAGCCCGATGGAGTCCCCAGCCGGAATTTCATTCCTCTCTGAATGATCCTCTGTCCTCCAGTCCCAAGGAAGGGGGCAGCCTTTGAGGCTTTCTGCTCTCTGGGAGCTGTCGGCCGCCATCTTTGCCAGAATGGCCCTTCAGGGTCCCGCTGTCTGACCTCAACAAACTCTGCACTCCTTGCTTGGTGGGCTCACGGTGTGAGGGTGCACCATACCTAAGCATAGACTCGGCCATTGGGATCTTCAAAAGGTCTGTGATGGTTGTAGTATTAGTGTAGGGAGGGCTCAGCAGTAGGGTATCTCCTGAATCTCTTCTGCTACTGCATGGAGTCCCTCCCTCCACCCCGCCCTTTTGAGCTTGTCTTTGGGCCCTGGATACGTTCCCCAGTGGGAAGTGTCCTGCCATGTTGGCATAAGCTTCCTTACTTCTGCCATGGCATAGGCTCATCATTCCTCCTGTGGCAGCTGGGAACTCTCTGGGAGGTGGCTTTCAGAGAAGGGAGGTTGGGGATGTGGGGAATTTTCAGTGTTTAGTGAGTCGGCTCTCAGCACCGGAAACACTCTCGGCTTCAGGGGACAGAGAGGTGAGTGCTGCGGGAGGCCCACCAGGGACAAGAGGTGCGGTGGTTGGGTGGGGGGCGGGGGTAGTGGTAGAGGAAGAGGCAGGAGATGATGTCGTTTGAGAAGAAGCGTTTAATTCAGGAGATGCCTGCACCTGTGTCCTGTGTCCTGTGTCCTGTGTCCTGACCAGGTTGACCTCACTGTGGTCTAACTGCCTAACGATTTATAATGAACTCTGAGTGAGAGTGGGGAAGGCACTGGGACTTACCTGATCTTAGTTGATCTCTTCTGGGAGACTGGAATTCTCCCAGCCGAGTGTGGGAATTTCTGTTTCTCCGAGTCATGAACTTCTTTCTTTCTCCTGGAAAAGTATGATCTCCAACTGTCTGTTCCTTCAAGTCTGTTAGTAGGTTTTGCGCCAAACCAGACTAGACTTCTGTTGTTTCAGATTGGGGACAGGTGGACTTTGTGAGTCAGTCTGAGTAATGCCGGTGGCCTGCTCATTCCCCTGGAGAGGATTGGGTCACAGGATTAGGTTTCCAGGCAGAGGGCAGAGGGAGTGGAGAAGCCAGGAAATTCGATCTGTCCGTCTATCTGAGGACGACTCCTCCTCTTTTTACCTTGATAATAATGCAAGGTAAACTTACCGGACATGAACTAGAGCTAACTGCCACTTTCCTGCTGTTTCACTTAGTTATAACAGAGCTTAAAGTTCTGCACATTTTTCTGGGTGGTTTCTGCTTGTTCCCACTGTCCAGCCACTCTGATCAGGGAAGATCAGGTCATTCCCGTGTAAGCCAGGAGCTCAGATCTGATAAATTGTCTGCCTAGCTCAGATTGGGTTTGGTCCTGACACAGTTGCATTTGAATGGTTTTAGTACACAAGATGCCCGTGTGCTGAAGGCATCCTTAGGTGGAGGTGGTCTTACGCTAGACGTAAGCTGGGTCACACACCACAACACAGTTACTTGTAAAGTGGTCCACAAAATCCCAGTGAAATAAGAAAACAGAAAAGGGAATGTATCAAATTGTATCTTTACTTTTTTTTTTTTTTAAGATTTTATTTATTTGACAGAGATCATAAGTAGGCAAAGAGGCAGGCAGAGAGAGAGGAGGAAGCAGGCTCTCTGCCAAGCAAAGAGCCCGATGCGGGGCTCGATCCCAGGACCCTGGGATCATGACCCGAGCTGAAGGCAGCGGCTTTAACCCACTGAGCCACCCAGGCGCCTTTTTAAAGTGTGGTATCAAAATGAGCATGCAATTGTCATCAGGGGGATTATTTTTCTTGGATTTACCCTTGTGCTAGGATTAGTGGTGTCCCCTTTCAGACTGTGTGTAGAAGTCCCAGGTGAAACACTTCCCTTTTCAATTTGGGTTTTCCTAATTCATATTTTTCTTAGTAGGGAGGAGGCAGTTATGAGCTTGGTTTCAAAGACCACATTCTCAGTGCAGGTCCTAAGCTTAAATAGTATGAAACCATTAATAATGAAAGATCAAGAGAGCTGGTTTATTGTAATTTAGATAAAGGAGCTAAAAAATACTGTGTTGGCAGCCTCAAGCTGCCACCAACTGGGGTCCGTGGTAGGAAGGCTGACCCTTTTCAAACGGCCCCTCAAGAGGGGCGAGAACCAGTTTGTTTCTTCTTTAATGCATTGTGAATTTCTTTCTCCACAGACAAAGAAATACGCTGATGTGATCATTCCTAGAGGTGCAGATAATCTAGGTGAGTCCTGGTGGGGAGTCATCCGTGGAGGCATGACTTCTACCCTATGTCCGTCATACTTTGAGACAGGATGTGGTGACCAAGCAAGGTTCCATGGACGTGGCTGAATCACTGGTCTGTTCCTGGGAGCCAGAAAGGAATTTCTGCTCACATAGTCGGCCTTGGGAACAGGCCCTTGTGTACATGTGTGTATGGCCATGGTCACAAACAGGAACTGATGCTGCTTTAACAGAAACCAAAGGGCTGGAGACTGGCCTTTGCTGTCACTCCCAGCGATGGCACTTAGAGAGGCCTTGCATCCAAGGCCATCTTTTAGCAAAAGCATGCTTTCTTCTTAATTTAATTTCGAATGACCTGCCACTAAGGTAGCCCTTCTGAAAGGGAGCTGGTTGCTTTTATTTATTTGTTGGTTTCGGCTTGTCTGAGAAGTAGGTAGGGGTACGTCTGGGCTGAGGCAGACTGGGGCATGATCTGTGAGAAGTCCCTACCTTCTCATTCTCTTTTTATTAATTAATTTCAACTTTCTTCCATTTAAACAGTTAATTTTTTTTTTGCTGAGTCATTTGGGAGTCTGTCTTAGCAATGACTATTTCACTGTGTATTTCTTAATTTTTTTTTTTTTTTAAGATTTAGTTCATTTTAGAGAGAAAAGAGGGAGAGGCAGAGGGAGATGGAGAGAATTGCAGGCAGGCTCCCCACTGAGTGTGGAGCCCAATGAGGGGCTCGGTCTCAGGACCCTGAGATCATGACCTGAGCTGAAACCAGAAGTCGGATGCCCAACTGACTGAGCCACCCAGGTGCCCCTCATTGTGTCTTTCTTAGAGAGAAGGGCATTTTCATTCCTGGCCACAGAACAGCCATTCCATCCAGAGAAGTAAAGATTGATACAATTTCCTTTGACAGGCTTGAGGCGTGCAGGCCCGTTGTTTTGTAGAATGGCCCTCAGTTTGGGTTCATCTTTGTTTCCTCGTGATTGGATTCAGTTTACACAGCCCAGGGAGAACAGCGTAGGAGAGACGTGGTGTTGCACGTGTTCTTTGTGCAGCATCTCAGAAAGCACTCAATCTTCATTCCACGTCTGGTGATGGTGGTTTCAACATCAGTCACTTGCTTGAGATGAACCGTTTATTTCTAACGCTAAGAACAGAGAGTCCCCTTGTTAACATTTCTGAGCCTTCTGCAGGGATCAGTCTACTTGGGGCTGGTGGGTTCCCTGGTGGAAGGCTTGTCTCCTCCCTGCACTGTCCCTAACACGGCCGCTCTCTGCCCCACAGTGGCCATCAACCTCATTGTGCAACACATTCAGGACATCCTGAACGGAGGGCTCTCCAAACGGCAGACCAATGGCTATCTGAACGGCTACATCCCTTCACGCAAGAGGCAGCCGTCGGAGTCCAGCAGCCGGCCCCACTGACCCCTGTCTCCTTCCGGCCCGGCCCCTCTCTTCAAGAGACAGGAGGAGGGATCAGAAGGCACTGTTCATTCGTACATGTGCTTTCCTAGGACATTGCTGTATTTAAGAACACACTATGGAGATGACATGCCTTTGTTTTTCCTTTTTTTTTTGTGCTTTGGAGCGGCGAAACGAAACCGAATTTGACCCTGAGCTTAAACGACAAACCGTGCCAACTACTACTGGTGATGCCTAATTATGAATCCAACGTGTAACCAGTTATAAATACATATATATATATATAAAAGGATCTATTTTTGTGTAAATGTACAAATACTGTAAAGCTGTTTGCTGTAAGTGTTGTGTTAGGAGGGCCTGTACTTGCGTGTCCGGGGCTTGAGCTGGAGTCTCACCGAGGGATCGTGGCCGCTGTGTTGCGAGGGGGGCAGGCTCAGGCATGGGTGCGGGAGGCGGACGGGGGAGAGGGGGGGCCCCGGCTCATGGCGCTCGTGCCTGTGAGGACAGTGGAGCTGGGAGCCTTGGCTCGCCCCTCCCCTGCCAGGGGTCGCCTTTTGAGCCGGAGCTTAATCGTGTGTTCACGAGAGATACTCCTTTCTTTTCTTCTTCTTTTTCTTTCTTTTCTTTTTTTTTTTTTGAGTTGAAATTAGGCAAGACCTCAGCTCAAAAATCAAACTCAGGGAAGAGGCCCACTAAGGAGAACAAATCTGTGTTTTCTTCTTGCCCAGTGCCGCCCCCTCCCCCTCGCAGCTGCCTGGGTAGCTCAGCCGCTCCTTCGTGACCCACCTGCTTCTCAGTCTCCCCACAAGCCAGAGCTGCCCCCTCTCCTTCCCTGATGGGCACGTGACGGGCTCTCTTCTGCAACGGGGGGGAGGAGAGAGTCGGACGGGATCTGGTGTTGTGTCCGAGGAAACACAGGGAAGTCCGCGATCAGATTCCTTGGGCCTTGTGCCAGAGGGTAGCTCGCACAGTGGCCCCTTGACCTTGAGTCTGGGCTTTGGTTGAGGACTTCTGCTGGCGGAAGGACAGCCGACAGCCCTTGGCAGGGCAGCAGGGGGAGTGAGTGGTCGTTCCCGCTCACCGAGAAGCAGGGGTGAGGACAACACGCACCTCTCGGCGGCAGTGCTTCCCAGCAGCATGCCAGCCAGGCAGATGGCCGGGTTCCAGGGAGAGCCCCACCTCTCCCGAGGGCTCCCTCTTTGGGAGGAACCCAGATCCCTGAAGAGTCTTGGTGGAGGAAGGGGGAGGACCAAGTGAGACCCAGGAGGGGTGACGCGAGGGTCCCGAAGCCTCCGCGATGAACCGCGGACGAGCAGGAGCCCTTCGCTTGCCCGTTGACCATCTCCGTGCTCTGCAGGCTGTGCCCACAGCCTTTCCACCGCCTGAAGCGTTTCGGGGGACCTTCTCCCCCCCATTGCTTTCCCAGCCCACTGGAGCCACTCAGGTACATCTGACACCGCGTCTCTCTAGTCACACCGAAGTGTCCCTCAGACTCTTTGCCGTCCAGCTTTGATTCCCCCTTTCTGGACTCGATGTGACTCTCACCCTGTGCGGCTGTTTGAAAAAGTCCGACCTCCACCCCAGCAGAGCTTTGCCGCCCCTGAGACACTCAGGAGGCCGCTGCGGGCTTGCGGGGGAGCTCCCGAGGGTGGGAGTGAGGGAAGACTCCCGAGGGGTCTGCGTCTGAGGCCGGTGCCCCTCGGGATGAGTACCTTCTGGAAGGCCGCAGCATCCGTATTCTCTCTCTCGTCACGCCTTGCTCAGTTTTCAGATGAAGGTTCGGTGGCAGGCCTGGGTTAGGATCCTGAGGACCCAGGGCCTCTTGGCCTGGATGGGGCCTCTCCGTGCTCAGGGGCAGCCCACCCCTGTCTGGGGGAGCCTTGGCCTTCCAGTGGGTAGCACATTCAACTGTACTTGAAGCTCCCAGGTGCCAAACCATTTAGTGCCTTGGCTGTCTGTCCCACTGCCCTGGAAGATGGAGTCTTCTCATCTCTGAGCCTTGATGTCCTCACCTGCTTCCTCATCTACCTGTGGTGTTGGGACCAAGCCTCCGGTGTCTCTCAGTAGCCCAGTTGCTGGGAAACTGCTCTAGGGCTGCCTTGCCTCCTGGTAAAAACCATCCCCAGTTCTTGGTGGCTTGGCTTGGGGTACTGGGCTGTGTCCACTGGGCAACGTTGACAACTCCCTTGGTTCTGTGACACACTGTCTGGGGCAAGGAAGGGATGAGAAGCTTCATCCCTGTGCGGCCCCCTCAGTATTTAACCAACTCTCTGAACTTGAGCTTTCTGAGTGACAAATGCTGGACTCGGTATTTTGAGTCATTAGGTCTCTGATTCCACTGGAGAGTCAGCAGTAGGATCGTTGGGCCAGAAACCATGACCCGAGGCTCCTGGGTCCTCTCTTTGGTCCAGCAGGGAGGTACGGGCAAGCTGGGTGGGGTGATGTCGGCCATGTGTGCGTGGGAGTCCCGTGGCTTCCGAGCTGCCCAGTGGTGCTTGCTCCGGCCCCCCCCACCCCCCGCCCAGCTGTTACCCATAGACCAAGTGTGTAGGGAACAAGTATCCTCACTTTGTGTCATGGGAAGGCCTGACCTCACACTCCTTCATGCTACTGGAACTTGTGCTGACCCAGGTTTCTTTTTCTTGGGTAGCCCAAGGCCAGTAAGGACAGAGAGATTGGATTCTGTAGGAGGAGCTCACGAGTGTCTAGAACTTTGGTTTGGGGTGGATAGGGTAGGCCCTTGAAGAGGCAGTGGTTAGACAAGGGGATCCCCGAAGGACAGGCCGTGGGAGGGTGGCAGGGGAAGGTCTCCAGTTCCTCCTCCAGAGCCCATCATTCCAACAACCTGCTCGGGTCTTGGCTGCCGCGGTCATGTGGATGCCGCCGTCCTGCCTCGCCTGGGCTCGGCACTGGACGCTTGTCTCTGTGCCCGGGGCAGACTGCCAGTCTCTCATGAGGCCACTAGGTCAGCTGTGAAGGCTCTCGTGCTCCCCGGCACGGTTGGGAAGCAGGAGGGACTGGAGCCCAGTCGGTTTCTGTATCCCCTCCTTTGCTGTCCTTTGCTGTCCTTTTCCGCTCCCTTGATTAGCAGCCTTGACCTGTGCTAGCACCTGAGGCCAGCGGAGGGAGGCAGTAGCCTCTGGCAGGGCTACTGGAGTCTCCTACCTGCCAGTCAAGGATTGCAGCACCAAGGACCCGTGTTGGTTAGGCTGGCTGGGGAAGGTTCTGCATTGTAGGGCTCTGCTGCCAGAGAACACTGGCTGGGCTTCCCTCACTCCCTTTCACCCTGTCTCAGGGTGAAGTGGGGGAAACGGGCTTGGTGTCCGGTACAACAAGGCAGAGAACATGTTGAGAAAAGCACTGGGGTTGGTCTGGAGCTCAGAGTCCCCTTCGATCTTTTGTCTCTGGGCCCCGTGCTGCCCTCCTTAGGCGAGGTGGCTGGTGTTAGATCAGCTTCCTTGCTGCTCTTAGAGGCGGTGAGTGCCTAACCGGTCCTGCCTCAGGAACAGGGTGAGTAGCTAAATAAAGACGTAGGCTTTTTTTTTCTTTCAGATGCTTGCTCTTCCTCCTTCCTTTCTACCACCCTGCCTTTATTGTTAGTAGTTACAAAAATGACCACATACTATGTACTTTGCTGTAAATAAAGACTGGACAAAAAAAAAGAGCCAATTCTTGTCTCCCTTGTGGTGTTTGGGCAGGAGGAGCAGTGACTGAGGCCAGCGGCCCTGAGGGCTCAGCCACTCAGGATGTGACTAGGAGGCTTCTGTCACTAAGCCTCATGGTGCGGGCTGGACCCCGGACCTTAGCTGTCCTGGAATGTTGGTGAGATGCACATTTGTGCATTTCTCGTCTGTCCCTGTCTCTGTTCCCAAAAGCCAAGGCCAAGGTTTCTGGGAGGCTTCCGATCTCTGGGAGGTTCTGGCTCGGAGTCGCCCAATCAATGTCAGCACCTCCCTCAATTCCTACCCTGGAGCATTCACCACCCCTTCCTGAACTCCTCCATTGAAATCCCAAGCAGCCTTCTAGAGGAAGAAAACTTCACGGAGGTGGGTGGAGGAAGTGTACATTGACAGTGTGAACAAGAGAGCTTGTGTGTGAGTGTGTGTGTGTTTGTGTGTGTGATTGCTCAACATATCGATACATAACACAGATATTCATACATCTCCCTGTTTTTTTCTTTTTAAAAAATTTTATTTGAGAGAAAGCGTGTGTGTGAGCCAGGGGAGGGACAGAGGGAGAGAATCTCCAGCGGGCTCCCTGCAGAGCACAAAGCCTGACTCTGGGCTCCATCCCAGAACCCAGAATCATGACCTGAGCCAAAACCGAGAATCAGATGCCCTACTGACTGAGCCACCCAGGCGCCCCATCCCTGTCCCTGTTTTTTTTTTAATTTTTTAATTAAAAAAAAATTTTTTTTAAACATTTTTTTTTTTAAAGATTTTATTTATTTATCAGAGAGACAGAGGGAGAGCGAGCGAGCACAGGCAGACAGAGAGGCAGGCAGAGGCAGAGGGGGAAGCAGGCTCCCCGCTGAGCAAGGAGCCCGATGCGGGACTCGATCCCAGGACCCTGGGACCATGACCTGAGCTGAAGGCAGCTGCTTAACCAACTGAGAAAGATTTTATTTATTTATTTGTCAGAGAGAGAGGGAGAGAGAGCGAGCACAGGCAGACAGAGAGGCAGACAGAGGCAGAGGGAGAAGCAGGCTCCCTGCCGAGCAAGGAGCCCAATGTGGGACTCGATCCCAGGACGCTGGGATCATGACCTGAGCCGAAGGCAGCTGCTTAACCAACTGAGCCACCCAGGCGTCCCCCTGTCCCTGTTTTTAAAAAGGCCTAGGTCACCCACCGCCAAAGACTAAAATAATTGGCCTTTGTGCTGTTCTCAGCCGCCAGTCGCCCACCAGCCCTGCGGCTTCTCAGCCTCCATCCCTTCACTGCCTGCCAGACAGCCAAGCACCCTCACCAACCTGCAGTGAAAATTCATAAAGGGAAACCTCGCTAAAATGGGATCAGGAGGTCTGGCCAGGTGTCCTCGCTCCCCACCCATGAGCCGCTCCTTGTCAGCTGCAAACTCGACAGGAAGAGACGACCCTGCACAGGGATACTACTTGGCATTGGGATACCCCCATGGAGGAATAAAGGCTTACTTAACCTCCTCTCCCGCCAGCGACAGTCCAGCCAATGGGAGACCCGCACAGATCAGCCAATGAGACTCCCGCACAGCTCAGCCAATGAGAGGCCTCGATACTTCCCACCCCCCCCAGTTTACTCCAATGGACTTGTCTGTAACAGCCTTCCCACTTCCGCTTTCCTCTATAAAAGCCGGCACCTGTGCTTGGTCCCCGCAGTTGGCGTCTTCTGGTTCGCAACTCGCTCTTTCTTAGTAAATCCATCCTTTGCTGGTAAAATACGTGGCCGTTTTAATTTTAAGGCTAACAGTGTAGCTCCACCGTGCTGTTTCCAGATGCTTGTTTCAGGCATACATGCAAGCCTATCAGGGACTGTAGCGATCCGAGGGAACATTCATTTGAGAGGATCCACCCTCAGAAGGCTGCTGTGTTGTAAAATAACCCCCAGGTTCCTCTACCACAGCTGGTATTATCCTCCGGCGTGACCGTCCTCTTCAGGCCAGTGAAGATGTGATCAGTCGCGGAGAAGCGCCTTGCGTGGTGTCGCACAGGTAGTGGTTGTGCGAGCCGGTTTAGCTGTGTTCCCCTTTGCCTTGCTCCCCCCACCCCCCCAATCCTTGGTGGACACCCCTGGAGCTGGGTGCTTTGCTTGGGACTCAGGTCGTTCCTCACGTTTCAGTTCCGCTCCCTTGTAAGTGGGAGGACAATGGGGCAGGCCAGTGAGGCCCTCAGCACCCTGTGTCACGACATCCTCCCTTCCACCTTTCTGCTCCTCGGCCTGAAGGCGCCCACTGGACTGGTGCTGCTTTGGCAAACCCTCCTTCCATTCAGATGAAAAGAAACCTGTTGGAACCTGCTTAAAGGTTCTATGGAAGGGGGACAGGGGGAGAAGGGGCCCTGGGAGATGCAGAAGTTCACAATTCTATCATCATCTGGTGGTGGAAGATGTTTAGAATTTTTTGCTTAAAAAAAAAAATATTGGAGAGAGTGTGCCGGTGTCGTGGGAGGGGTAGAGGGGTAGGGAGAGAATCTCAAGCAGAGTCCGTACTGCTCTCACAACCTTGAGATCATGACCTGTGTCAAAATCAGGAGTCGGATACGACACTGACCAAGCCACCGGATGCCCAATTTTGCTGTTGTGGCGGTTTTGTTTTTTAAGACTTATATTTTTGAAGCTGAGTTTCAACAGATCACCTGCTAGAATAAAGTTAACCTAGAATGCAGTTAACTCACTTGCTAAATCTTGGGCTATGCCTCTCTATATACTTAACATTTTTTCAGTCAATTGTGAGCCCAAGATAGCAGCCGAATGAATCCGCTTGAGTTAGGACTAAACCCAGACAGACAGTGATCCTCAGTTAAATGAGTGGAGAGGGAGGGGCAGGAGGACATGAAGCTGACACAGGCTCCCCGTCCTACAGTCCAGTTCCTGCTCGGCACTGGTTCCCCGGATACTGAGGGTTTGCTTGTCTAGATCAGGGCTTCCTCTGATGTCTGCAGAATGACCGTGGCCTGGGGTTCGGTGCAGTGTTAACTGCTGATGGCTGGTGGCCAGGGGAAGCCAGATGGCCTCTGCCTTCCAATCTCACACATCTCTGTGGTTTTATGCTGAAAAGTCCAGGATTCTCTAATGTAAGTTAGTAACAGCTGTGGATGATGTTTCAAGATTCCTCTTTATCAGTGCCATGCACTTCCTTTTCAGGTCGTGAAATTCCCGATTTTCATGGCTGTGCACCCTTCGGACTTCTCCAGCCTTCACCGTACACTTCGACTCGGACCTCCTGCAAGGTATGTAAGGAATGCGTCCTGCTCGGGTTCCACCGACCATTGGAAAATTTAACCCAGACCTGCTGGGAAGGAGGCCCCCTGCCAGGTAAGGCTGTCTGGTGCGTGTCTGCCCTCTAGTGGTGGGATGTGGACCTGGCGCTGGGCCGATGTCCTTTGCTTGACTTGTGTGGTTTTAAGAGAGAATCAGAGGGTCCCCAGACTTCTGACTGCAGATGTGATTATTCTTTTGTTTCTTCCTGGAGGGTGTTTAATGAGAATCTTCGTTAGGGCCGATCAGAAATGACCTTCTTGGTTTCTCTGTTGCGGTAACCTATTGGAAGTGGTTCTCTGAGCTGGTCATCACGGTCCGTGGAAGTTCGTTGAAAAGATCACTGTGATTCATTCCTGGGAATTCTGATTCTGTAGGTCTGGGGAGAAGATCTTTCATAACAAGCTGTGCCGGTGAATCAGATGCATAGGCAGGGCTGAAAACCAGGGGTCTTGTAGATTTCACTGTACAGACCATTTGAATCCATGGTGTTCATTGCACTGGGGGGCCCATTTCTCCCAGAAATGTCTGTGCTGTAAGGCTCCTCTTTGCCTGTGTGAAGACAGGAAAGAAAGTTTGAGTTTGCTCTTAAGCCCATTCAAGGCCAGCACTACCCTCTCAGGTTGCAAGACCCCCCACCCTGACCCCTAGCCCAGGTGATGCTAAGCTACGGGGCCCTGGGAGAGTCCCTCAGGATGTCCTCAGGAATTCCGAGTTTTCCTGGAATCCTGGAATCCGAGCCCTTCATTTTACAGATAAGGAAACCAGGGTCTAGAGGCAAAGCGACTGGTCAGGACCGTCCTACCTGGGCACTGAGTCTGCAGTGGATTGATTAGGGCTTTAAAAAAGAGAGTTCCCTTCTAGGTTTCATCTTGGAGCTTCTCCAGGGGCAGCATTGTTGGCAAATTTGGGATGGATCTCTGCCCTTGGACTGATCCTTTTTGGTAGGAAGAAGGACCTAAGTCAGATTCACTTGGTGGGCAGAAGGCAGTAGAATGAGGAGGGAAAGTTGAATGCCTTTTAAAAAGATTAAGTTTAGGGGCGCCTGGGTGGCTCAGTGGGTTAAAGCCTCTGCCTTCGGTTCAGGTCATGATCTCAGGTCCTGGGATCGAGCCCCTCATCAGGCTCTCTGCTCAGCAGGGAGCCTGCTTCCTCCTCTCTCTCTGCCTGCCTCTCTGCCTACTTGTGATCTCTCTGTGTCAAAGAAATAAAATGTTTTAAAAAATTAAAAAGATTAAGTTTAGTGAGTTCATGTCAGTTGGGTTTTGTGAAATTTTCACCTGTGTTCAATGATTGCTGAATCTGCTAGTTCGCTACCAGGAGAGACTGCCTGTTGGGGTAAAGAACTTGGGAGTCAGCGGACCTCGCTTGAAGTGCTGGCTCCTTCGCAGAACAGCTGGGTGGTCTCTGGCAGGCTGTAACCCAGGGCCAGAGCCCCCTGCTTGGCCCAGAGTACTGAAGGAGTGTGTGCAGGCAGAGAGGCATGGCTGTGCCTGGGGTAAGGTGCCCGGCGAGTGGTGGCTGTATGTGCGGTCTTGGGATCGGGCTGCACGGGCGAGCCCGAGTTCTGGGAAGGCCGTTTCTTCTCTGGAGCTCAGGCAACCTGGGAGAGGCTGGCTGGGTGCGGAAAACCCCTGAACTAGAATTCTCTGCACATGTTGCTCAACTCCTGCCCTGAGGGTAGCCTCCTCTACTGGCGGAGGAGGCTTTAGCCAAACCCGAGTAGGCTGTCCTGCTGTGGAGACGTGCCCCAGGGCTGTGAGCCTCCCAGGTGCAGACTCACCCCTTTCTGGGTGTCTCCTCAACTCTGATGCCCCTGTGATGAGAGGGGGGCGGAGTCAGGAACGACATCTGTGTCGTGTAGCTAGTAATTTAAAAGGGATCCGAAAACGTAATGGTGTGCTCTTTAAGACCTCAAAATAGTGAGTATCGGACAGTCCTGGCATCCAAACGAAGGGGTCAGATGGCGTGTCCTCCGGTTCCGTAGCTGGAGTCTGTCCGTCAGGTGGACAAGCTGAGGGGGCACCGGGCATCTTCAGTGGGACAGCCAGGGTTGGGCCTGGCACGCCCTTCAGGACAGTGTCCCCCTCCCGCAGGATGTACCCGGGCTGATGAAAGCGCCTCTCTTTTCTCGATTAGGGTTTTTAATTTCTTTTTGTCCCTAGGCCCCTCTAGCACTGTGCCTTCTGAGCACCCCCTCTCAGGATAATGTCTTTACCTACATGAAGTAACACCTCAGAATTGAAGGAGGGGCGCCTGAGTGGCTCAGTCGGTCAAGCGGCTGCCTTCAGCTCAGGTCATGATCCTGGGGTCCTGGGATGGTGCTCTGACTTGGGGGGGGTCCCTGCTCAGCAGGGAGCCTGCTTCTCCCTCCTCCTCTGCCTGCCACTCTGCCTGTTTGTGCTCTCTCTCTGTCAAATAAATAAATAAATAAAATCTTTTTAAAAAATCAAAGGAAAAAATTAAATATATAAATATATACATATATACGTATATGTGTATTTTTTAATTTTTAAATTTATTTTATTTTTAAGATTTTATTTATTTGAGAGAGAGTGTGAGCAGAAGTGGGGGGGCAAAGGGAGAGGGAGAGTCAGGCTCCCCACGAGCAGGGAGCCTTGAGCTGGATGTGGGGCTCCATTCCAGGACCCCGGGATCATGACCTGAGTCAAAGGCAGACGCTCAACCGACTAGGCCACCCAGATGGCTATATATATATATTTTATTTATTTATTTATTTATTTGCAAGAGAGAGAGCATGTGCACTAGCAAGCGAAGGGCAGAGGGAGGGAGACTCTCACTCAGACCCTGTGCTGAGCAGGGAGCCTGACACAGGGCCCGTCCCAGGACCCCAGGATCACGACACAAGCCAAAGTCAACACTCAGGTGCCCCAGGAAATGAATTCTTTTGAAACACAGTTACTGAAATGTGGAAACAAATGGCTGATAGGGTAATACATGCGCTTCTTTATTAACCCATCAAATAACAAGATCCTGTGTCAGGTCTAAGAACTGCCACAATTATGGAGAATTAATGAACCTAAATGATATTTTGAAATTCTGTTCACAACTATAATATATTATGAAAACGACTGATTTCTACTGCCCATAAACAAGTACAAGTACGGCTGATATTCCCGTGGTTTGTTGCCTACATTCGTAATGCAAGGAAATGCACACATTTCACAGGTTGGTGAAAATGAAATTTTAAATTCATAGACTGCCTGAATTTTGACCTTCTGTCATTCTGTCCTTACTCCTCAGACTAAGAACCCCTGGGTGAGATCCAGATCTTCCAAATCACTGGTGACTGGCGTAGACAAAAGTGTTCCCTTTCACTGCATGTCTTAAGCGAGCCAGGCCTCTACCCTGGCTTGGGGCAGGCAGTGCAGGGCGGACACGGAGTCGGGCGGCCTCGCTCTGGTCTGAACTTGCCCGTGATGTTGGCGGGTCCTATCACTCATCCTGCCGGCCCCTCCGTCTGGGATCCTGCCAGCCCCATCATCTGGGAGATGAGACTATAATCTCTGCCCTTCTCCACTTAATGGTTTTAGTACATGATGGGAGGGAGTAGATTGAACCTGAATTAGAAACAGCGGAAACTATCATATAAACATAAAGCGTGTTATTTATTTTCAGTGCAAAGTGTAACAAGGCCAAAGCGCTACTTAGAAATGATCAACTTTGACTCAGGCCAGGTGTTGGCGAGGAAGATAAGATGTCCGTGCAGAGCCAGAAAGGAGGGTAGAGCAGATGAAGACTGTGAAGTGGGGGTTTCCTGGGGTCAAAGCCTGTACAGCCACTCAGAGACAGTGGCCCCGGGACAGCGTCCGTGACCCGGCCGCAAGCAGGAAGACAAGTGCTCATTTCTTTCCCTCCGGCCAGAGTGGTCCATCATCCATTTCCCATAATTTTTCTTCATGGTGTGGGCTGTC
This sequence comes from Neogale vison, assembly GCF_020171115.1. Taxonomy (NCBI): domain Eukaryota; kingdom Metazoa; phylum Chordata; class Mammalia; order Carnivora; family Mustelidae; genus Neogale; species Neogale vison. Next base: position 9,409,323 of record NC_058100.1, read on the forward strand.
GGTAGAAGTTCACTATTTTGCATGCGATATCCTTTCGTTCCAGCAGCATTGTGACTTTGATCTTTGAATTGGTTTTGCACCTTTCTGAAGGGTCAGCTGTTGGCATTCGTGGGCCTGTTTCTGGACTCTGCTCCCCTGGTCTTTTTGTCTATTTTGGCGTCCACACTGTCTTGATTACTGCAGCTTTATCATAAGTCTTGAAATAGGGAGCATTTGCCCTCTAACTTTGTTCTTCTTTTTCAACATAGTTTTGGCTATTATAGGTCCTTTGCATCTCTATATGCATTTTAGAATCAGCTTGTCAGTTTTCAGAAACTGTCCTGCGGAGGCTATACTTGGGCCCGTGTTGAATCCACAGGTTAGTTTGGGACAGTTGTCATCTTAACAGTGTTGTGTCTTTTGACCCCAGAACAAAGTCTGCCACTCCATTTTCCTTGGTCTTCTTTGATTTGTCTCTGTAATGTTTTGTAGTTTTCAGTTTACGGATCTTGTGCATCTTTTGTCAGATTTGTTTTTATGTATCTTGTATTTTTTGATGCATGGTAAATAGTGTTTTTTTTTAGAATTCCAAGTTCCGATGTTGTTGCTAGCATATGGAAATGCACATGATTTTTGTATACCGGTCTTTTGTCTTGTGGAACTCCCTGTGGCAATATTATCTTTAGAGTGTTTTCATGAGGAAGCAGAGATAGAACAGCGGTTTTATCTACTGTGTTTAACCAGAAGGTCTCGAGATTTCTATATTCACTTGTATCCTCTCTACAGGTTTGGAAATTACACATATTTTTCTTTTGTGGTTATCTTTTAAAATTAATGTACAAGCATTAGCACACCGGACTTGGCAGAATCCCTCACCTCCTCCCGAACAACCCAAGAGCTTTAGAAAGCCTCAGCTCTCCTCACACTGTCCATCCTACACGTTCATGGTGCTCAAGCATTTTAGTTCCACCTTGCTCTTTTATATCCCTTAAGTTCATTGTCATTACTGGTTTTCAAAAATTGTTGCTGCTGCATGCTGTCAGTTCTTGTTTGATTTACCCAGAATTTTGCTACTGCCTTTACTTCCTATGTCATTTTGCATTAGTCTTTGTACCGGATTCAGTTTTCTTCCTACAGTACATTCTTTTTTTTTTTTTTTAAAGATTTTATTTTTATTTATTTGACACAGAGAGATCGCAAGTAGGCTGAGAGGCAGGCAGAGAGGAGGGGGTGGGGAAGCAGGCTCCCTGCTGAGCAGAGAGCCCAATGCGGGATTGATCCCAGGACCCTGAGATCTTGACCTGAGCCAAAGGCAGAGGCTTAACCCACTGAGCCACCCAGGCGCCCCCCTAAGGACATTCTTGATGCTGTCCCCTCACAGAGGGTGTCAGTGGTCTATGCTTTGTTGCAGATGTCTTTATTTCACCTTCATCTAAAAATTTTTTTTTAAAGATTTTATTCTTAGATAATCTCTGCACCCAATGTGGGGCTTGAACTTACAACCCCAAGATGAAGAACCACACGCTCTACTGACAGCCGACCAGGCGCCCTTACCTCCACCTTTGCATGGTAATTTAGCTATGTATTTTCTCCCAGCGTTTCGAACGTATTTTCTACTTTCTCCCGTCTTTTTGTTTGAAAGACTTCTCCTTTTTTTTTTTTAAGATTTTATTTATTTATTCGACAGACAGAGATCACAAGTAGGCAGAGAGTCAGACAGAGAGAGAGGGAGAAGCAGGCTCCCTGCCGAGCAGAGAGCCCGATGTGGGGCTCGATCCCAGGACGCTAGGATCATGACCTGAGCCAAAGGCAGAGTCTTTAACCCACTGAGCCACCCAGGCGCCCTCTTTGTCTCTGATCTTCTGCGTGTGTCATGAAGTGCTGAGGTGCGGATGTATTTTTAATTTTCCTACTTGTGCTTTCTAGTTAGCAAGATCTATGTGTTTCCTCTAGTCTAGAAAATCACAGCTGTCATCTGCTCACCTTTCTCTGTTCTCTCCCTTTAGAGCTGTAGTTACGTGGATGTAGGACCCTTTATTCTCTTCCCTGAGTTCTTACTTTTTTTTCCTTTATTTTTCACATTTTTAGCTTCTCAAGGCAGCATTTTTGCAAAGTTTCTCATCTATTTCCAGTTTCCTTATTATCTCTTTAGCCATGTTTAGTCTGCCATCTAAAACGTAGCCATCGAGTTTTTAATTTTATTGACTTTATTTTTAGCTTTCAGGAAAACTACTTCATCATGTTACAAGTCTGCTCCTTGATTTTTCTAGTGCCTTATCCTTATGTTTCAGTTCCTATTCTTGGCTGCTGTAAAATATCTTCATTTTCTTGTTCGCTCCCCTCTGTATTAAGCAGGGCTTTTTAATATTTTATCTAGAATTTCTAAGTATTTTGTAGCAAGAGGACTTTCTGGTTATCTGAATCATCCTAGTTGGGGTGGGGGGAGTATGCCATTCGTTCTCTCAAATTTTTTGCTCCAGAAAGTTTTTGCTTTGACTTCTGGGTCAAATGTCACCTGGGATTCCCAAACTTCCAGTGCTCTCAATATGTGGGGTGTTCTGGGATGTCAGTGCTGTGGTGTTATGACTCCAGATTAAATTGTAAGCTCCTTAAGGTCAGGAATTGCGAAGTGCGCTTCTCCTGTATTTTAATGCGCTCTAGGGCCTACTTGTCCACATAATCTATGCATAGCAGTTGGATGATTTCCTTATTTGACTTTTCTTTCGGAGCCAGACACTGTGCTAGCACGAGATGCATATATATTTTTATTTTTTTAAAAGATTTTATTTATTTATTTTTGAGAGAGAGCGAGCGAGAATGAGCAGGGGGGAGGGGCCGGAGGGAAAAGCAGACTCCCTGCTGAGCAGGGAGCTGGCCATGGGACTCGATCTCAGGACCCCAGGATCCTGACCCGAGCAGAAGGCAGGTGCCTAATTGACTGAGCCACCCAGGCGCCCAAGAGGCCCATAAATTGTTTATGAGTGTCGTGGAAATTTGTGATTGAGTTTGTCCTAACCAGAAGGGTGGACTATTGCCTCGGGGTGGCCCTGCTGGCAGATTGGGGTGCGGGGTGGGGCAGGCGCCATCTGTGCGCTGTTTTTCAAACTGGCCACGAGATGGCAGCAGTGAGCCACAGCCCGGTCAAGTCGGGCTTTCACCTTCAGAACAGCTGGAGGACAGTTGGTTCGAAAATGCGGACGGTTTACTGTGTGCCAGGCCCTGCGCCAAGCCTCCCAGCCCTCGGGGACCTCACACATGGCCAGAGGCCACTGCTGTATAGACACAGCACTCCCATGGAGCAGAATGGAGCATCCACGAAGAGGGATGATTCTGGCTCCTGGAAGTAGGGGGTTGCAGGGAGAAACCCTTGACACTTTCCCAGGGAACCCAGACGGGTCAGTAAGAAGGAAACCTCCAGCACCTGGGTCACCACCTCTGTCTCCCCCAACCCCTTAGGCGGTTGTTGCATGTGAACGTGTCGTAGCATTCCCATTAGCGTTTCCTGCTAGAGCCTCCGAGGCCTCACTTTGCATGTGACCAGTGGCTGGACCCTGGATCAACAGTCGACCTGATTTCTTTATTTTTGGATGATAGGATTGGTCCTTGCTGCTTCACAGGGTTGTGTCATATTTAAGTAATAAAGGTTCATGCTTTGAGCAGTCATTAGTGCCATCCATTTGTGAGACATTAAGATAATTGTTCATCCCCATTTCCCTAAAATTTCTTCCAGGCTGGTTGGGTCCATTATGGGCATTTGTTGAGTTGATTAGAATGTAAACTCTCCTGAAAGAGGAGGCCCATAACCCACCGATGCATACCAGGCTGGTTCCGGCCAGCTTCAGAGCGGAGAGAAGAGCCATGGCACTGACACGCTGGGATGAGAGTCAGGAACCGATACTCCCCGGGAGGGATCTAGCCCGGCGTTCAGGAGGTGGTGTGTTGCCCATGGCGGGAGCTCCTGTGTCAGGCCCACACAGGGCCCTGGAGGAAGGGGGGGATGGGGTGCAGTCAGGCTGTACGGGCACGGGTGAGAGGGCCCGAGTCCCTGAAACAAGCTCCTAGCAAGAAAAGCCACAGTCACCTTTCAGGACCAGTGGGACAAGGGCCAGCTGGCTGGGGGGGACCTAACCATCCCTGCTTGCTCTTGAGGGAGGGAGACTCCTTTTCCAGCTGCTGGGACTTTCAGGTCCCCATGCAAGGCGCCTGGGAGGAAGAGGGGAGAGGAGGACAGCCGGGAGAGAGGTCCCCATGCTTCCGTTCCTGCCCCAGCAGAGAACATTCCAGTGAGACTGCTAGTCCTTCTGCCACGAGTCTCTTCCCAAAACAGTCTATCGATACGATCACCACCAGGGTTTTAAAACCTCCCTTAAAGGGAGGTTTCCACGCAGACACTTCGGTGTGAGTGCGAGCGTGCAGCCGGCTGCTGGGAAGGGCGCAGGCGCCGAAGGAAAGGCTGCGTCCGAAGAGGGTTTCCTCTGAGACGGTTCTGGGCAGCTTCACGTCAGAGACTTTTTGTTCTCGCAGGGACCAGCCCGTCAGCAACAGTGGCCTCCAGTTCTAACACACATTCCGTAACGTGGCTTCCGGACACACTCAGACCCGGACCCGTTCCTCTTGGCTGCATTTTGTGTGTGTGAGCCCTGGGAGAAGTGCTTAGCACACGGTTGCCTCTGTTTGTTGCTGTGGCCTCAAGGGGGCCCTGGCAGAGGGGTAGCTTCTGTGTGTTCGTGTGTGAGAGAGAGTGAGAGCGTACATGAGAGTGTGAGTGTGTGTGTGTGAGTCTATGTGTGAGAGTGTGTGTGTGGGTGTGTGTGTACGGACATACATGTGTGAGTGCGTGCGTGTGCGGGAGTGCATGTGAGTGTGCATGTGTGTATGTGTGTGCGTGTGTATGTGTGTGCGTGCATGTGTGCAACTGTGTGTGTGAACATGTGTGTGAGCGTGCATGCATGAACATGCATGCGTGTGTGCGTGCATGTGAGCATGTGTGTGTATATGTGAGTATGTGTGCACGTGAGTGTGCGTGTATGAACATGCATGCGTGAGTGTGTGCATGTGCGGGAGTGTATGTGAGTGTGCATGTGAGCATGTGTGTGGGTATGTGTAAGTGTGCATGTGCGCGACTGCATGTGTGAACACGTGTGAGTGTGCATGTATGAACACACATGCGTGAGTGCGCATGCATGTGAGCGTGCATGTATGAACACACATGCATGTGTTGAACATGTGTGTGTATGTGAGTGTGTGCATGTGAGTGTGCATACGTGAGCGTGTGTGTGTGAGTGTGTGTTGGCCACAACACACACTGTAAGTCGCACCATCTCCTGAACGCTCCTTTCATTCTCCAACGTGTTAGGCTTCGAGACCCCACCAGGGGGCATAACTGGAAATTCTCCCAATCCTTCCATTCACCAACAGTTTGCACCCGCTCCTACTGTGTGTGTCACTGAAATTCATTAGTTTCAAATTGCACTTGACTTCCGTGAAGTGGATTATATTCCCTCATTTCCTGTGAAAGGGATGGAGGTTTAGGAAAGGTCAAGTAACTGATACCAAGTTGGCAATGCACGGAGAAGCTGGAATTTGACCTCTTTGCTGACTGCAAAGCCTAAACTCTCCCCCTCACTCCCGGCCACCGCCTCTGTGTCCTGCTGTCCCAAAGACCAAGTGCTAGTTCCCACGCTTCCCCACCTGGATGTCCTTCCATGGGCCCTGCCCCCCCAGGAAGCTAGTCCCCCTCCGAGGCCGCTGCTCCCCTCCCCAGCTGGTGATCATCCCCTCGGGCTCCCGGGTCCCCATGTAGCATCCCCATCTGGGACGGGAGCGTTCCTGTCTGTATCATACAGGCCTCATTGCTGACTTCTCCAGCTCCAGCTCCTGTCTTCTAACTGGGTCCGAGCTGAATGTGGGCCCCTTCGGGGGCCGCTCCTGGGACCCCAGCAGTCTGCAGGGGCGGGGGTTACTCCTCTGACCGTTTCCCACACACAGTACCCAGGCGGGAGCAGGGCCTGGATGGTGCTGCCTGAGAAAGTCGGGGGTCGATCTTGTCCTGCGTGGAAGGACTCAGGGAAGACAAGGTTTGCTGAGAGCAGAGTGGCCGGCAGAGGCCAGGCCCCGCAGACTGTGTGCTGCAGGCTCCCTGAGCTGTGCCTGGGGGTGAAGGGAGCAGAGGGGTTAAGGCTCGTGTTGCCTGGGACTTTGGAAGAACCCGGGCGAATCATGTTCTCGGCAAAGTTCATGCCTTTCTGTTTTGTGTATTTAGCTTTGTACGAGCACACAGACTGGGGTGGGGGGAGGGGGCAGTAGGGGATGCATCTTATGACCCAGCTGGGGAACTGGAATCTTTGTGTTTTATTTTGCCGTGTGGCGCTTTCTTTACATCTCACAAACTAAAACACTCAGCTCTGAGAAGATGGTTAAATCTGTTCAAGGACATTGCTCGGGGCTGTTGATTTCCTCTCTCCAGAAGGACATCCTTGTCATCAGATCACATTTTCCTGAAGGCGCGAAGTGGGGGAACCCCGCTGACCCGCTGTCTAGCACACAGCCGTGCCCCTGAGCACAGGAAGGCGCTTCTCTAGACAGGCCGCAGGAGGCTCTCGCATCGGTTTCCAGAACTCTCTTCAGAGCGGTCACGGGTCTGCCGCCGGCCAGCAAGGAGGGCACGAGGAGCTCGGCCCACACGGACATGGGGTTGGGAAAACGATGCCGGCAACGGGGTGCGGACCCGACCAGACTGGTGTTTCCATGCCCGCAACAAATCCTGTTCTCTCCCGCACACCTGGGTGCAGATCTCGACCCTGAAAACACGCCTGTGGGGTCAACAGTCAGGAGAGATGGAGGGGCTTAGCCTCGGGAAGGGGAGGGGAGGGCTGGGGGGAGCAGGAGCAGGTTCAGACTGGTGAGGTCTGTTTCTTGACCTGCATTGTGCTTCCTCCGTGTGCCCGCTTTGTGAGAACGACCCAGCTACACGCTTGGGGGGGTGGGATCTTTTCTGTGTGTGCTGTACGTCAGTAAAAACATTTATTAAAAAAATAAAAAATCTCCATTCCTCCCCGTGCTGGCCACGTGGTCTGGTCAGTCCCTTACACCCTCTGAGCCTGGGTTTGCTCATGCTGCCTCCGGCGCCCCGAGGACTCAGCAAACGGGTTCTTCTCCGCGTCGCTCAGCGAACTGTTCCTGTCGCAGCTGCCGGTGCTCAGGCCCCACCAGCCCCCCGGGCCCCAGGCAGCCCTGGGCTCTGCGTTCACATCTCGTGCCTCCCTTCACACGTGGTCCTGCCCGGTCGCCTCCTCCCTCCTCACTGTCACCAAATCCTGTTCAGGGCACACACCCAAGACCTTTACCTGGTCCCCTTCCCTCCGCCCTGGATCCATCCTTGCTCTTTCTCCTGGGGCCCTGCCAGGCCTCCCCTGCCACGGACTTCAGAGCCCAGCGCCCGGTGATGCTCTGCTCCGCCCCGCAGCCAGCCCTGGCAAGCAGGTGCCCTCAGGGGCGTGGAGTGAAATGCAGCGTCATCAGCTTCCCAGTGGGACACAAAGCCCGGCTCCCCGAATGGGAGGGATTTGAGGAGCCTCCCCTGGAGTCGTGCCTTTGTTCCACGACTTGCATTCAAGTGGCCTGCTGTGTTTTCCCTGCTGGGGAAATGTCATCTGAAAAATACACAGCAAGCGCTAGATGGTGCATCTGGCCTGCCATCTTGACTGGGAGGGCTGGGGAGCCCAGGGCAGACGCAGCACTCCCGCTGCTTCGTGGCTGGACTGGGCTCCCTGCTCCCAGTCTTGCCCTTTACAGCCTGTCCCTCCGTAACAGCCAGCTGCATATTTTAAGAATATAAGTCAAGGGGTGCCTGGGTGGCTCAGTTGGTTTAGAGCCTGCCTTCAGCTCAGGTCATGATCTCCAGGTCCTGGGACCGAGCCCTACATCGGGCTCCCTGCTTAGTGGGGAGTCGGCGTCTCCCTCTCTCTCTGCTCTGCCTCTGCTCCTGCTCTCGCTCTCTCAAATAAAGAAAATATTTTTTAAAAAGAGTATATGTCAAATCAAGCCACTCACTTGTCCCATAATCCTCCAGTTCTCGGCACACTTAAAAATAAAACCTCAAATGTGTTCTGTGACTCTCCCACGGCTCACCCTGGCCCCCCTCCCACGGCCCCCAGCTCTAAGATCTCATCTTCCGCCACCCGCCTTCTTGCTAGTTTTCAGCCATGTCTTACTCGCTCCTTCTACATCCCTGCACTGCTCCCTTCTCAGGAGCTTTGCACTGGCTGTTCCCTCTGCCTGGAATGTTCTTCCCCGAGATTCCCGCGTTCTGGCCTCCTTTGGCTCTCTGCTGGAGGTACGACTCGGAGCAGCCATCCTTGACCGCTCAGCCTGTCTCCAGCCCTGGTCTCATTTTTAAACTGAGATTGTCTCGACGCGCAGGTCTCGCTCCATCTGCCTCCCTTTCCTTCTGCGCGGCTAATTCTGTGGGGTCCGTCTCCTGACTCGCACAGAAGTTTTGCGTTCAGGGACTTTGTAGGGTTTCCTGCTGTATCCCTCTGAGTCAGGGAGACTGGCTCACGGCCAAACTCAGTACATATTTCCTGAGCGGGTGAAGGCGTGTAAGGAGACTGCGTGTGAATCGCCCCGAAAGGTGTAGTGTCCCCCCCTTGGTGGGGGTTGTTGTCTGTGCCTCTGCCTCCGGGGCCAGTGAAGTGCCTGCGGGTTGGGCCCTGGTTTCTCGCAGGCTAGCGGTGCAAGTGTGGGCCGTGGCCCCCAGCTCTGCGACTTGCTCCCGGGGTGAGCTTAGAGAAGCTACCGGATCTCGGGGCCTTTGTCCCCTCATCAGTACCTCAGCGCCGGTCCTGCCTGGCTCGGGGCCGGTCAGGGAGGCCGGGAGACAGAAGCAGCACATCCCCGGGCCACGGACGGGTTCCTTCCCTCTCCACATCTCGTTCAGGAGGGACACAGTCGGGATGTAGTCAGGCCCCCACTGTTGGCCGTAAATTCAGTCTTACTCTCCAACTCAGCTCTGCCAGTAAATCTGACTTAAAAACAAAACTGTTTCATCTTTGTCTTTTCTTTTCTCATTGGTTCTGAACTTAGGAGGGGTGTTATTTACGTGCCCCCCCACCCCAGGTTCATGATCCTGTTTGACCTTCACAGCAACTCCGTGAGAGAGGGAGCTGTTCGTTTCTCCCCCTTCCTCAGGTGGGGCTTGGGGATGGCGTGTCCTGGGTCAGGCCACACAGTGAACAAACGGCAGAGCTGGGGGCCACACTGAACCAGCTAGCTCTGAGCCCAAGGCCCTTTCCATTTTGTCACGGACACGTGTGGGTGACATGTCATCCCATGCGTCCGGGGAGGGCACAAAGGAGGACAGGTTCAGCAGGTCTGCTCTGGTGCTGGCTGGGGCACAGTCGTCAAAGGTATCGGGTCCGAGAGGCAGAAATCCAGTTTGGGGAGGAATGACACGGCGCCGGGGGGAAGGAGGGTGGCCAGAGTTGGGGGGAGGGAGGCAGCAGAAAGGACACTGGGGGCACCTCCCAGCCTTTCAGCCCGGGCTGGGGAAAGAGCCAGGGGAGCCCATTAGCCGGAGCCCCAGCTGAGGCTAAGCTGCCTGGCTGAAAAGAGACAGGCGGGGGTCCCGAAGCCAGCCAGCCCTTCCCACCGCCAACAGGCAAGAAATGAGAGGCAGCCTTAGTGGGAAGTCTTGTGGAAGAAACAGAGAAAGAGCACTTGGGGCATCAAAAACTTCGCTGGCTGTAGGAGAGGCCCTGCTTCTCTCTCAGATACGTCCCCATTTCCCCAGTGTGGCAACGAGAGGACAGCTGCCCAGATGCTCCTGTGGCCCAGGAGGGCTGACATTTCCAGCTGTGGCCTGTGGTGCCGCTGAAACGGCTTCACTCGGCCAGGAGAGCTTCGGCAGGCCCCCACCCCACCCCTGCCCAGGGTGGGGTGGGGCGGGGGGGGGCACTCCGGAGGGCCAGCTGTCCTAGGTGGGGCTGGTTTGGACCCTGTGAGCTCTCAGATGGGGTCGTTCCCTGGATGCGGGCTGTGGTTCCTGGCAGAGAACGCCCGTCTCCCTGCTTCTGCTCCTCTGATCGCTGCAGCTCCACCCCACAGAATACAGCCTCGGGGTTTAGGGGCGAAAGTGAATTCAGGAGTGGAGTTGGGGCAGCCTTGCCTCTCCAGGCCTCCTCCTACATCCTACCTCTCCAGACCTTCCCCATGTCCTGTATCTCCCACCTTCCATATCCTGCATCTCCAGGCTCCTCCCCATTCTGCATCTCCAGGCCTCCCCTCCCCCATTCTGCACCTCCAGCCCCCCACCCCAATATATCCTGCCTTTATTCCCCCTACATTTCTTACACGATGCTGCAGATTTTCACGTTTGTTGTTTGCTTGGGTACAGAAATGGTCTCCAGAGGATCTCTCGATGAGTTCTAGCCATGTTTTCTGAGTCAGTGTCACAAGGAGGGTCCGCACTGGTCACCTGCGTCACTGACCCCACACCAGGGTAGCTGAGCCCACCCAGTTAGCTACAGACAGCAGGGAGTGGACAGAGAGCAAGACACAGACTGAGTAAGTGTCAAAAGCTCTGGCTAGAAAGGCCTGGAACACAGGAGAATTCTTAGAAGTCTCAGAAGAAAGAGGTAAGGGAGAAGCCATGTGGCACGGCCGGGTGACGCTCTGGAAGGGGCGTGGTGATGGAGAACCAGAGGCCGACAGGGCCGGGGCTGGCTTAGGGCTACTGGCCCCATGAACTGAGCCTGTGATGTGGGACCTGCAGAGGCCTGGCAGCGATCGGCTACGCTGACCGGCCAGAAGCTCACAGCCATCTTCTAGAAGACTTGATCCGGAAAGGACTATGGCTCTCGGGTCCTGGGGCCGCTCTGTTCCCAGAGTGCCCTGTGACCCCAGAACCAGCAGTGCCCGGCAAAGCGGGACCCACTCCACCGGAGACTCGGTCCTGCCCTCCAGGTGCTCTCGACAGGCCCCGGCAGGAGCAGCCCTCCCACCCCAGCCAGCCTCACCTCCCGCCTCGGTCACACCGGGCCACTTGTGTCTTACCGTGGACCGCGTGGGGTGATGAAATAGTCCTAACGGAGCCCTGAATGTTTAAGCTCCGAGAGCCACAGCCCTGTACCATATGGAGCTAAAGATAAACCATCCTGGAGGAGGTTTCACTGGGCTCCGTGGTCTCTGTCTTAGCTGCCTTGCCTGTCAGAGCTTTACTCTGTGTGTGGATCGGAGGCCGTGTTTGATGGCTTAGTGCCCCCATTCATCTTCCTTGCGTAAATTCAACAGAAAACTTGGAGGGCCTCCACTGCGCCAGCCTGGCAGGAATTTTTGTCTGATTTGTTCCTGGCTGTGGCACCAATGCTGGCGATGGTGGTGGCACACAGTAGGGGACCCGTAACGTGTCCCCTCAGATGCCAGCCTCCACCAAGGCCCTACGAAGTATCTGTACCGTTCCCTGTCGCACGTTGTACGCCGAGGACAGCCACCTCTGCCGGGGAGCCGAATCCCTGCACACCCTCCGACACCGAACGGCCCACCTGTGGGGAACACAGCCGCAGGGAGCAGGAAGTGGGGGTACACTGGCCTCCTAACACTTTGTCTGTAGTCTGAGGAGAAGCACTGTCCTCAGTGTCTCTCGAAAGTGGACCTCCCTAAGCACGAGGCCGGATCCATCCGGAATATTCCTCAAGATGGAGCGGAGCCCCTCAAGCCTCTGAATTCGGCCTTCCCTTTGGAGCGAACGCTGTCTCGGGTCACCAGGCCATTCCTGCCTGGAAACCAGCACATTCTGCGGGCGCTGGGGCGTTGTAGATCGGGGCTCGCGGCCTCCCGTATGAGGCCAGGGAGAACCAAGGCATGGCATTGCTGTAGGGAGCACGGGCCAGTGGTTCCTGGAGTGTTTGCTGAGACCGGCAACACCAACGCCAACGCCCCCCCCCCCCGGTAACTTGTTCTAGAAGCAGAGCCTGAGGTCCCACCCCTGGCTTGCCGAATGTGAAGCTCTGGGGAGGGCCCCGCTCTCTGTGTTGACAAGTCCTCCGTGTCACAAGCATGACTTACGCACCGAAGCTTGACCTGGACCCCACTCGTCCAGACCAGTGTCTGTCAACATCAGCACGACTGACTTTCTGGGCTAGACAGTTCTTTGTCGTGGGGGCTGTTCTGTGCGCTGTAGGACGTTTCACAACATCCTTGACTTCTCCCCCTCGAGGCCGATAGTACCCATCTTCCAGCTGTGACAACCAAAAGTGTCCCCAGATATTGCCAAATGTCCCCTCTGAGGCAGAATGGTGCTTTTGAGAACTATGGACCCAGACCCTTGCTTCTCAAGATGCGGCCAGTGGTCCTGTAGCATTGGCCTCACCCAGGAACGTGGTAGAAACAAAGACGCAGGCCCCACCCCAGATATCCTGAATCGGAATCCGCCCTGAACAAGGCCCTCAGGTGACTCGTCTGCAGTTGGAGATTGACGGACGCTGACCTGAACTGACTGTGATGCGTGACAGATGGGGACATGGCACTCTAAAGGGAATGACCTCCTCATGATCCAAGGTCATGACTAGGTGCTGATTTTCTTTGACTATTTCCGTAGTTAGGAGAACGGACCACCTGGATCCTGAGGCCACAGATTTTGGAGGCTCTGGGCGCAGAAGCACCTCTAGCTGTGACCGGAGCTTTGTCACAGCAGTGTCTGTAGCGGCTAGTACATAGAGCAATTTTGACATCGGGTTCAATATTTTGAACACTGTCCCTCAGTTGGGATTTGTCTGGTGTTTTTCTTGTGAGACTAGGATATAGTTTGGGGGGAAATCACGGGTAAAGAATCACTTACCTCTCATCATGTCAGAGGGTAGATTTTACTTTTTTCCCAATAGCCGATTATATTTTCCAAAAAGCAAAATGCTCAGGTACCTGCTACCCCCCACACCTCCCAGCTACCCACCAGCAGAGCGACTTGACTTTGCCTTGTTGATGCAAAACAAGACTTGTGTGATAATGTGTTCTCACAGTGCTCCAGCATCTTCTGCCCAGAGCCTCCCACGGCCAGTGAGAGCAGCCAGGCCCCGTTAGAGCTGAGGTTTGACTCAGTTGTACCTTTCCCTCACTCATGGGGAGCGGTAGGCACGGCCCTTCTCTGATGAGCAGCCAGCCGCTTGGCGATTCCCCTTTCAGGGTTCCCGTTTCTGATCACTGCCCCATCCTAATTAGGCAGGTTGACCACAGGCTCCTGCAGAGCAAAGGCGGCAGCGGCGGGTTCCCGTGAAAGGGAGTGAGAGGACCAGGAAGCCCCGTGGAGGGTGAGGTCTCCTTAGGCACCCGGGTCGGAATCGCGTCCCGGGTACCGTGTGAACCGCCCTGGGGAATTCTCTGCAGTAGAACAGACTGTTGGCATTCCGACGCACATCCAAGCACTCCGCCAGCCCTCCTGACAACACACCCCTGCTCGCACCCACAAGACAGGCCCCAGACACCCTCATCTCCCCTACTGGCCCGACAGATTTGACGAAAATGTCCTCTGTTGGAAGAAATGGCACTGAGTTAAGATAGTCAAGATTTCTGTTCAGGTGCCAGTGCTGTGTAAACTCAGTGTATCAGTTTCCTGGGGCTGCCGCAGTGAGGTCGCACACGCCTCATTGCTCAGTTATGCAGATTTATTACCCTTACCCTTCTGGGGGTCAGAAGTCTGAAATGGGTCTGATGGGGCCAAATCAGGGTGTCATTGGGGCTTCGATCCTGCTGGTGGTTCAAAGAGAATCAATTCCCTTGCCTTTTCAGCGTCCAGGGCGGCCTGCCTTCGTTGGCTCACGGCCCCTTTCTCCCCGTTCAGGGGACACTCTTCCAGCCCCCGTTTCTGCCGTCGCATCTCCTCCCTGCCTCAGATGTTTCTACCTCATTCTTGCAAGGACACTTGTGATTTCCCTGGGCCCACGCAGCAAATCCAGGGGAATCCCCCCCACCCCAAGGTGCCTAATCCCATCTGCAGAGTCCTTTCTGCCAGGCGAGGAGGCAGATTGATATGTGCCGGGAATGGGGATGCAGGCATCTTTGGGATGTTCTTTGGGCTACCGCACCCGATTTTGTCTTCTGTTTAACAGCAGTGATAATGATAATATCTACTATAGGTACTAAATTGTGAGTTCGTTCTTTCTTCCTTTTTTTCTTTCTTTCTTTCCTTCCTTCCTTCCTTCCTTCCTTTCTTTCTTTCTTTAGAGAGGGAGGTGGGAGGGCCAGAGCAGGATAGAGAGAGAATCTCAGGCAGTTTCCATGCCCAGTGTGGAGCCCGACACAGGGCTGGATCTCATGACCCTGAGGTCATGACCTGAGCTGAAATCAAGAGTTGGACACTTAACTGACTGGGCCATTCAGGTGCCCCCTAAATCGTGAGCTCTAAACTAGATCATGTGTGACTTTTGTTTGGCCCCGGTCTGGCATGTGCATAGGGAGCCCTCAGTAACAGCTAACTAGTTACTATTGGAATGCTGAGGTACTCTCTTTGCCAACAGATTGGTATTAGTATTTTTTTTAAAGATTTTATTTATTTATTTGACAGACAGAGATCACAAGTAGGCAGAGAGTGATGGGGAAGCAGACTCCCTGCTGAGCAGAGAGCCCCATGCAGGGCTCGATCCCAGGACCCTGGGATCATGACCCAAGCCGAAGGCAGAGGCTTAACCCACTGAGCCACCCAGGTGCCCCACATTGGTATTAGTTTTATCAGGCCACTGTTTGGAAAGGCCAGACGGTGATCAGAAGTGGAGTGGGTCTGGTTTATGCGGGAGAGGGACTAAGAAGGTCGGGAATACAGGTGTTGTCTGGGGCAGGACAGGTGCAAATGGGGCAGTATTGAGAGCAGGCACTGGGTGACGTGGGTGGGGAAAGCCGGCGTGCAGAACCGTGTAAGCAGGAGGGGAGGGATGAGCCAACTGGAAGAGAAACACCCTAACATTTTTTTCTCAAGTCTCCCTGACGGCTGGTGGGTAATGGCTTCTCTCAGATGCCCACTGCTCCAGCTCCTGCACACCCTGGAAACATGCTCTTCCTTCAGGGTTTTGCTCAAGCATCACCTCCTCCTCCGGGAAGCCTTTGCTAATTATTCAGTAAGGGTGCTCATTTCTTCTCCTCCAAATGTCAGGAGTGCTCTGCTCCGAGCCACTGGCATGGCGTGCTGTCATCTAATTTTTGACAATTAGATCATAAAACATTTTGCAGCCCTCTGGGTTGCCTGCAGTGTCCAGCTTGGGGCTTGGCTGGCAACTGCCAACGTGTCCAACACTGAGCTCCTCTCTTCTCCCCTCTGTAATTCAGCATCGGCCTGTGGTTTCCTGTTCTGTTTAAAGGCCTCTTCTTTTCCAGTCCCCTAAGCGTGAAACCTCAGTCACTTTTCGGCCTGCATTCTTCACCATCCATAACTCAGTGGTAACCAAGTTTTGGTGATTCTTTCTTTTTAACAAAAATGCTGGGTGATTTGTGTGCCATACAGATTTGGGAGAACACTGGCATAGTGATTGGCAAGAGGAGACCCAGGATTCGGGACTCCAGGGTGCTGTTGGTCCCATTTCCACCCTTACAGAGTCATATGACCTTGGGACAGGGCCCCTCCACCCCTAGCCTCCACCTTCACTTTCCTGGTGCCTAAAAGGAGAGCACTGGGCCGGAGAGTCTCAGAGCTTCTTGTGGGCTCCTACAGCCTTCCTGTCTGTGTGCCCAGCCCACAGGGAGCCAGGGCCCTGTTCTTGGGGCTGTTGATTGCGCCCCTGTCCCTGGTGGAGGTGGGAGATGACAGAGCTTGTTTTCAGACATCTTAAGTTAGACCCAGGCTCCCTCCCTGCAGACAATGAAGCTACTGATTAGGAAGCCAATTTGCTCAGGAGACACTGAAGATAATTAGCAAGAGAGGAGGCCGTGCATCTGGGAAGGAGTTTTTCTAGTCCCTCAGGCATTGATCAGTCCATCCCACGAGTGCTATGCTGGTTGGTCAGGACTTCGACGGGGAACTAAAATCAGCAGCTTTGCAGGCACTAAATAGATTACTGCAAGGAGGCAGATGCTGGTGTAGTTTTACTTGGGGGCTTGATGCCCAAGAGAGACAACGGACATGCTCTTTCGTTTTCCCTTCAGTGAACATTTCTTCATTTACGAGGACAGTTTTGAGTGCCTAGTTCATACAAGGTGATGTTACTAACGAAAGGGTCTCTAGTGCCTTCCCTAACTGGTGGAATGTTGAACCCAGGGAAGGATCCAGATGGATTACGGTGTAGGAACCGCTCTTGAGACGGGATGTGGAAGTCAGCGAGCACCCCCACCCCTCACGTCAAGTGCTGTGCAAATCAGGCAGAGGGGAGCTCTGGCTTGGCTGGGGGTTAGCTCCGCCTCCAGAATGATGGCTGGATGCTCAGTAGGCAAAGGGTGCTTGAAGGTACTGGGGGATCAGGGGCTGGCCCGAGTAAAATTGCTCAGGAGGAATAATGAAGGACAAGTTCAGAAAATGAGTGATCTGGGTGTCTGGATTGCAGCACTCTACATAAAATGAAATGGAATTAGAAAAATAGGTCAAGTTCAGCTTGTTCCAGACCTGAAAAGATGTTGGATTGAGTTTGCTGGCAATGGGGCAGCACCGGAAGTTTCTTCTAGGCACAGAGTCACGATGTATAGGGTTTTACATTAATTAACAAGTGAGAAGTGATGTACTCCCATCTCATTCTGAGAAGAAACCAGGAAGCTGTACACAAGGAAAAGGATGGCAATGTCTCACATTCCTCATATTTCCGTGAAAAGGAGGAAGTGGCCAAGTCAAGCTCTGTGCCACCATTTCTGAAATCCCTCGTGATTCCCTGGGCTGTGGAGTGCAGAAAGGTGTGACGAGAAGCTGTTTTCCCCGATTCACTCAACTGCCAGGTGCTGCGTGCTTCTGGCTTAGGAAAACCAAGCACACGGAGAGCTGTTTGTTCCTGAGTTCCCTCTAGGTGGCCAGAAACAGCCCCTGTTATGGTTAAATGAAAAAGAAAGAAAGAAAGAAAGAGGGGTGCCTGGGTGGCTCAGTGGGTTAAAGCCTCTGCATTGGGCTTGGGTCATGATCTCAGGTTCCTGGGATCGAGCCCTGCTTCGGGCTCTCTGCTCGGCGGGGAGCCTGCTTTCTCTTCTCTCTCTGCCTGCCTCTCTGCCTACTTGTGATCTCTGTCTGTCAAACAAATAAATAAAATCTTTAAAAGAAAGAAAGAAAGAAAGAAAGAGTGCCAGAGAAACCGTTCAAAAGTACTTAGCTGCTTGGGAGTGTTTGTGGCTGTTAGAAAAGATTTCTGCTGAGTGCGTTCAAGAGGAGAAATGCCCAATCCCTTCGGTGCCTATCTGCCAAAGGTCTGGTAGGGATTCTGGGAAGTGGGAGTGAGTAACATCCACACTGATGCAAACCAAAACAAAATAACAATACAACTAAACTCTGTTTAGCAATGAATAGTCCTTGGGATTGTAGATGTGCTGCCATAGGACAGTTTCCTCATTTCCCTCTTGTGTGCTGCACCTCCCAAGAGAAGAAAGACAGAGGGCACAGGAAGGCTGCATCTGGGGTGCTCAGCACCGGGAGGGAAGAAAACTGGCTCCTCAGTCCCGGTGCATGTGCTCTGTGTAATGCCTCGTCACTTCTGATCCTCTGTACTGCAGATGAGCCAGCAGAGCTGGCTGACCTAGAGTGTCCTGGTTCACCCAGAGAGTAACATGAGGTGCCTGGAGACTTGGGAGGGGGCACTGATGATTGGCGGTTCTAGGGTTCAGTAACCCCAAACAACCAAGTGGGGTAGTGGGTTAAAGTTGCTCAAACCAAGAAAGAGAAAGGCAGAATTCATTTAAACTAGTGAGTTTTGAGACTGTGGACTCTGAGAAACAAATTGGGGGTTGGGTGAGCCTGGTGGTGAGTATTATGGAGGGCACGTATTGCGTGGAGCACTGGGTGTGGTGCATAAACAATGAATTCTGGAACACTGAAAAGAAATAAAAAAGAAAAAGAAAGAAAATAAATAAACTAGTGAGTTTTGGAAGCTTGGATGAGGGAAGTGGTTATAATTCATCAGTTACCTGAAGGTTTTGCAAAAAACCTTTTTATTATAGAAAAATGGAAACACCTACCAGATGAACAGGAGTGACATCATCAAAAATGACAGAATAGGGAACTCAAACACTGTTTCTTTATGAAAGCAATGACCAAGCAGGAAAAAACTGTCAGGATCAACTTTTTCAGAATTCTGGAAACACTTAATAAAAAACTGACAATGACTAGGGGAGGCCTTAATAAAGAAAAAAACTGCTGAATTTCGGGAAGAGTTAACCACTTCCCAACCCCCACTCCTCAATTGGTCTGCTGGTACTAGAGGGAGCAGTGCAGACCTTCTTTCTTCCTTCCTTTCTCTCCTCCCTCTCTACCTCCCTCCTTCCTTCCCTCTTTTCTTTCTTTCTTAAGATTTATTTGTTGGGGCGCCTGGGTGGCTCAGTGGGTTAGGGCCTCTGCCTTCGGCTCAGGTCATGGTCCCAGAGTCCTGGGATCGAGCCCCGCATCGGGCTCTCTGCTCCGCAGGGAGCCTGCTTCCTTCTCTCTCTCTGCCTGCCTCTCTGCCTGGTTGTGATTTCTCTCTGTCAAATAAATAAAATATTAAAAAAAAGAGATTTATTTGTTTATTTTAGAGAGACTGAGAGAGAGAGCATACATGAGCAGGAGGGGAAGAGGGCAAGGGAGAGAGAATCTTAAGCAGGATCCCTGCTGAGTTCAGAGCCTGACTCGGGGCTCAGTCTCATGACTCTGAGATCATGAGCTGAGATGAAGCTAAGAGTTGGACACTCAACTGACTGTGCCACCCTGGCGCCCCTGTGGACCTTATTTTCAAAGTGCTGTGGTGTGTGTTTTGACCTGTCTGGTTGTGGCCTCCTGAAGGTAGGCTGAATGGCTTGCTTTGTTTCTCCTGCTTTCGAGCTTTCTCAGGGCTGAAGTAGTTTCCCTGGGTGGTGTTTGTTGAAAGCACCCAAAGGCAAATACACTAGCTGCAGCTGCCTGCTGCCAGAGGTGACAGTGAGGGCAGGCAGGGACAGACAGGAAATCCCAGAAAGGAAAAGGTGGGGAAGGAGATACAGAATAAAGGCTTTGAAAAGCTCCTGTTGACCAGGGCACCTAGAAGGCCATACGCATGCCCAGGGCTGGACACATGCTCAGAGAAGACTTGAAAAGACTGTAAGCTTTCACCTCAGCATAACCTTTATGTTCCCTCCTACAGGAAGAGAAGGCTAAGGCAGAGTTGTAAATGCCTGGCTAAGTATGGAAGGAGTAACACACAGTCACTATGCAAAAATCAGGATAATTTAAAAAATATTTTATTTATTTTTTAGAGAGAGAGACCAAGAGAGCATGTGAATGTGCACGTGTGCGCACATGTGCATGCACGCACACACACACACACACACACATACACACGAGTGGGGGGAGGGGCAGAGGGAACAGGAGAGAATCTGAAGCAGACTCCTCACTGAGCCCCAACATGGTGCTCAGTCTCATAACTCTGAGATCACAACCTGAGCTGAAATCAAGAGTTGGACGTTTAACCGACGGAGCCGTTTGACTGACTGATGCCCTGTAGACAGGTTTTTTTTTTTAACTTTATTTTTTTGCCTCCAGGAGTTTAAGGACATCTCTGTCAGATCACTAGCTAAGCACTAAGCCAAGAGAACAGACATCAGTGGTCACATGACAGAGAATATAGTCTTGACATATACACAATGAACAAAATAGTCTATGTGCCCATCATCCAGTGTCAAAAATTATCAACATTTTGTCACCCTTGTTTCATCCATTCCTCTACCTGCTTCTCAACTTACACTTCATTTGTTATCCTTTTACAGTCATAACACTTATATACGTTGAAATGCATCAATTTTACCTGTTCAATTTTGACAGATAGATAAGCCTCTGTAGCCCCCAACTTATCATTATCATATAGAACTTTATCATTAGATATAGAACATATCATAATCATAGAGAGCCTTATCATATAGAACTTTTCTATCTTCTCAGCAAGTCCCACATGGCCTTCTAGTAAATCCCCTCAGATTTTCTTTAAATACTTCATATGGTCCAATATCTTGCCTTGTCCCCTTGCCACCCCTCTCCCCCCAAGGCTGGCAGTCACTGCCCGAGGATCCAGGGCTGTAGATGGGAAAGTGGGAGGCTGCTTATGTATCTGCCTTATCTGTCCACTAGTCTGTGTACGGGTAGAGTAAATCCTCATGAAGTCTTTGGGAGAAATGGCCAGAGATAAATGGTGTCCCTAAGAGATTTGGTAGATGATGTCATGGTAGAGTGTGACTGGTGGTAGGGTAGTAACCGCACTAGCTGCAGCAAGGGGCTCCTAAATGGGGAGCACTGGGAGCAATATTTGGTAGGAGATTCTGGAATGGTTTAATTCTTCCAAGCCTTTTTATATACCATTCCCTTGTCCTGTGTCACCTCTTATCAGACTGCCTCTTACATATCCTTCAAGACTTAGTTCAGCATTTCTGATTATACCAGAGAGCCTCCTTTTTTACTCCCAATATGAATTTCCATTATGATAGCCTATCATACTAAAACTGAATGTGTTGGTACCCTGGAACAGATTTAAACTTAAAAAAAAAAAAAAAAAGCAGGGAGCCCATTGTAGGGCTTGATCCCAGGACCCTGGAATCATGACCTGAGCCAAACGCTGACGCTTAGCCAAATGAGCCACCCAGGTGTCCCCAGACTTAAACTTTTTGAAATCAGGATCCTGGTCTTATTTATCATGGTATTTTTTAGCCTCTAGAGTGCTGGTATATAGTAAGCACAGAATATATGTTTTTAAAAATAGATTCATGTTGCAAATGTGGCCTTTACCTTACCTCGGGCAGTGGGCCATTTCATGGATGAACTCCTCACCTTATATCTTGGGCAGTTGTACTGCAAGAACATGCCATTTATCACAAGAGGAGCTTGACGAGACAATGGTCTGAATCAGTTTGATAAGGTTTGGGGAGTGTATGCAAAGGATGGCTGATTTTGAAGTTTGATGCACTCTACTGAAATGTAAGCTCCTAAAAGTCAGGAACAATATTATTGTTGTATCTTCAGTAGAGGGCCCAGTGTGTCATAAGGACCCCCTGATGCAAGCACTGTTCCAGCAGAGGCCAGCTGGGAAGTGGCTTCTCCTGGTGGTCTAAATTGAAGGGAACCTTATAGCTTCCCTGTCTTCTCCCCACACAGACACCATCATCTTCCTTGAGAACTTAAGGTAGCAGTTTGTGTGTAAGTCATAAGCTAGCTTTTCTAGCTTGGGACCTGAGGAGCCTACCCGGCTGAGAAAGCCTTTTACTCTATCAAAGAGTAAACTTTCTTCACCTTCCATTGTGACTCTGTTGGGAAAGTTCCAGGTTTCCTCTCTGCCCTGTAGCAGGGAACTGGCTCTGAGGCAAGGTCTGAAGCAGGCTTTGTGGGGACAGGCTGAACAGGGCATCCAGGAGGTTGTCAGGAATTTATTTTTGGTCATTTATGATTGAGAAGGATTTTGGCTCGAGTTCCCTAGGAAATGGAGCTTGAGGCAAAACTTACGAGCTGATGCTCACGGGGTGCAGGAATGCAACTCCAGGGAAGTTAGATGAGGGGAAGCAAAATGATGCAAGGAGGAAGGGAAATCAAATATGAGGAGGAGTGTTACCAAACTGGCTAGAGTTTAACCAAGAAGCATGACTATTGATCCATCAAATGGGAGGCCCCTGGAAGGGTTGTACAGAAATTCTGAGTCTGAGGCACTGGGATGGCTCATTCAGATGAACCTCTGACTCTTGATTTTGGCTCAGATCATGATCTCACGGGATTGAGCCCTGTGTAAGTCTCTTTGTTTAGCAAGGAGTCTGCTTGTCTTCCTCTCTCCCACCTGCCCCTCCCCTCCCCTCTATTAAATAAATAAATATTTTAAATAATAATAATGATGATGATAATGATAAAAAAAATACTGAATCTAGTAGTAGTTGGGAGGAAGAAAGGAGAAGAATTGATCCACTGTCTCCTTCCTGTCTTCCTGCTCTGACCAGCCAAAGTTCTCCCCTGAGGCCTTAATTCCTTGTACTCTCAGGCTGTGTTACCTGCCCCTTTGGGCAGCTGCTGGGGAAGCCAGAGCCCATGACATAAGTGATTGTGGTTGAGTCAGCGGCACACATTCCCTCCCTGCCTGCCTATAGCAAAAGCCTGTGAGCCAGCCAGTGTGTATGCACAGTGGCTCAGGGAGACGAAGTGAGTGCTGCAGTGTGGGGGTTGGGATGCATGAGGCATGGGACATGACATGTAAGACATGAGGGACACTGCCCTATCAAGCCTGGAGCAACATGGGAGACCAGAAGCAGCTGCAGCAGTGGGTCCCGTTGCCCATGCTGATGAAGAGGGCCTGGTGGTTAATAGGAGACAGAAAGAAGCAGGGATAGGGTCCCTCTGAGAGCAAAGCATACAGCTGTGGTATTGGCTCTCTCCCTCTTGCTTATGGTTTATTAACTCCTGGAAAGCTGAGGCCATTTCCAGGTCCTGACCCTGAGTGCAGCATCTGACGCAGAGTAGGGGCTCTGCAGACAAAAGTGAGGAGACAAAGTGAATCCACCTGGAAAAAGCCATCCACGTCATACCACACAGCATCTGAGCAGGGTAAATGACTCCAGTACAGATGGAGGTCTGCCATGGTTTCCAGAGTCAGGGAGGGATTGTCCCAGTGCTGCTGGCTGCCTGCACACACTTGTGATTTACAGGATTTTATAGCCCTGTTTTCAGATGTTCATTCACCGTTTACTGCTCTACTGCTAATAAATATCTTGTCATAAATGATAAACGGGGCAGCTCAAGGGGGACGTGGGAGCCATGTTTAAAGAGACTTCTTCTGCAGAATAACCAACCCTGCCTGTGGATTAGGTGGCCCCAAATTTATTTTCTAATGTCTGTCTGTCTTTATTGTTTATGTGACTGGACTCCAAGAGAAGCAAAGTGCCTAGCTTTGTGGAAAATCTCTAAGAATGGGAGGCATGGTGGTAGGGAGCTGTCCACGGTACTGGACGTAGCGGCCAGGGCCTGCTCAGATGCTGTGGGCCTTCCTTCCAGGGTGCTGGGCAAGCTTTGTTCAGGAGGAAATGGGACCCCTCCTGGAGGGCAGATTTCCTTAAGTTCCAGGAGGGTAAAGTACCACATTCCTCAGTGCTCAGCTGCTTGGTTGCAATTTGAATCGAGGCAACTGGCAACAGTTTGGCCCTCATGGTGCAGCAACAGGTGCTTTAGACTCTGACAGAGAAACTTACACAACCTGTGCTTCTAAGACACAGCTGGTGCTGCATGCCACCCTGTGGATTCACAGTCTTCTGTTGGTGCCCTCTTGGCCCTTCTCCAGATGTTCCCCCTTTGTGTTTCTCCTCTTTTTTCCTTTCCCTCCTCATGCTCTATTTGTCCCTCCCATCTTTTTACCAAATCCAAGCTTCACACCTGCTACATGCTGGAGGGCTGAAATGGGAGAAGGGCCAGGCAGCTGCCTGCAGGTGGGTATTGTGTTGTTCAGGGTGGGAGGAAAGAAAAGATCCAAGAGAAATAGAAAATCTTCAAAGTGACTGGCAACTGGGAAGAGGCCAGTTTGGGCTTGCCAACTTTGGATTCAGGCAGATATGAGGCAGTGGGTGGAATGCCTGTTGCCCCTGTCACTGGCATTTTATGAGAAATAAGGAAAATGTAGAGCTGTCGGTCCATTCAATAGGCCTCACTTCCTTAAACTGAGGTGTTAATTTGAAAATGGGAAGAGATATACTTTACTCTGATGTCATCAGAAATGGAAAGAGAAAGTTAATTCTGTGGTCATGGCTGGAACTTGGAGTTTTGGGCAGCAGAGTTCCTTGGTTTAGGACAACTCTTAGCATCCTTGGGTTGCTAAGAGTTGGGCTGAGCCTCCGTGGGGTCTGAAGAGACCAGTCAGGTTGTGCAGTCATAGATTAAGGGTATGGGCTTTTTCTTCAAGTCACCTTGTGCAGCAACGTGTGACTTCTGGGGAGGGTTGGCACACATCCAAAGATGGGGGGCAAGATTATATACCCTCTTCTAGTGTAGAAGGGAAGTGACTTTGGCAGCCACTTGGAAGAGGCAGTAGAAACTGCAAAGACCCCTGAGACCTGTCCCCACCCTAAGCCCACCCCCATGAAAATATTGTTCCCACAACTCAACCGATTATAGATTCATCTGGGTAAAAGTTGTTCTTCCTTTAAAATTTAAATATTTCCTGGAAGGGCCAAGACTCACACTTGAATGGAATTCCTCAGCATTATTTATCCTGAGCAGCTGAAGTTCTGGGGCCTCTTCCCAGTTGGAATGTCCCATGGGTTGCAGGGAAGGAAGGAACTGCCAGCTATATCATCTTCCTCTGGTGCTAAGATTTCTGTGATGCTGGTGGGCTGTAGCTCCTACCTTGATCCAGCAGGTGAGCTGAAATTTCCACAGCTCTGGGACCACAGGAAAGAGAAAGTGCTGGCAGGTTCTCGCTTTATCTTTTTATGTTTTGGCAACATGGTGTAAGAACAACATGGTGTAAGAACCTTGTAATCACAGACTTATTTTCAAATCTCAGTTTCCCTGCTTTATAGTGAGGAAGATTACTTATCTTTACCTATGTGAAGAAAGATGTCACCCCTAACATGTTGTGGGAGTCAGAGAGTTTGCATATCAAAAGTACCTGGAACACAGGCTTCTGTCAAGGGCTAGATTCTCAGTAGGAGAATAAATATACTCTCTATCAATAATGATGAATTTCTTCTCGAATGGATGCTTTTATTTCTGTTTCATGCTTATTGAATTTTCTAGAACTTTATGAACAAAATAATGAACTGTAATGAAAATGGTGGGCATCTTTGTTTAGGGCTTCTAGTATTTATATACTACATTATGTCAGTTGGAAATAGGATCTTATTATCCTATTGTGAAACAACACATCTAGTCTCACATTTTAAAATGTTTATTTAGAACGTATCCAAATTTTATAAAATGCCTTTTTCACACCTTTTGTCATATATAACTGGTGATATGATATACTCATAGATTTGTTAATGTTGGACTATCCTTATGTTTATGGGATAGCTTTGCTTTATCACTGAGGATTATTTTTTAATGTACTAATTCCCTTTGTAATATTTTAATTTGTCCTCCTGCCTCTACTCTTGAGGTCCAAACTGCACAAAACAGCCAGAATTATCTTTGTATAGCATAAGTCACATCATGTTGCTCTCCTTCTTAAACAATTCTAGCATTCCATTGTAATGGGAATAAAATAAAACTCTTTGTCTTAACCTGTAAGACCACTTATTATTTAACTCCCACCTAACTCTCTCTCCACATTCCCCTTTGTTTCCTAGTTCAGCAGTGTTGTTTTGTTTTTGTTTTTAAAGGGGGAGAGAGAGAGAGAGCACAAGCAGGGGGAGAGGCAGAGTGAGAGGGAGAAGCGGACTCCCTCCTGAGCTGGGAGCTGGATGTGAGGCTTAATACAGGAACCCTGAGATCATGACCTGAGCTGAAGGCAGATGCTTAATCAACTGAGCCACCCAGGTGCCCCAGCAGCACTGGTTTTAAACATGCTAATATCCCTCTGTCCTGGGCCATATTCTTTCCCCAAATTTCTTCTGAGCTACCTCTTTCTCATCAGTTGTAATCCAACTCAAATATCACCTTCTTAGAGAATGGATTCCTGGGTTTTCTGGCTAGGCAGCTTCTCAGTTCCTCTATATACTTCTACTTATTTTCGTCTTGGAATTTAGTAGTGTCTGAAATTACTTTATTGCATTTTTTTGTTTGTTTATGTGCTGATTGTCTGTCTCCTCCTACTAAAATGTGTGTGCCTTGACAGTGAATATTTCTGATTTGTACTGGTCACTGCTCCTGGGAACTGCTGACTGGTAAATGATGGGCACTCAGTCAATAGATTCACAGGTGCAGGTGGCCTATTATATTCTTGACCTTTTCTCTTTTAGTCCATTGTCATCTTTCAATAACTGCAAAGCCTTGACTGGTTTTCTTGTCATCTTTTCCTTTGACTGGGATCACTTTACATAGCACAAGACCCTCAGAGTGTAATGGGATCTTATAGGTTATTTAATCCTTGGACTTGTTCAGTGCAGGAAGCTTGCTGTCCCATCCTGAAAGGTGCCCATCCCACCTTTGCAGATCTTTCTAGGAGCCGACACGTGTATGAAATTGCTCCACTTCCTTTCTTACTCTTCACAAGGAAAGAATATTGCAATGCGAAGAGCTGAGGACTTTCTGAGACTAATGGTAGGAAGACACGAGTTAAGCCGTAGGGTCTATTGTCAAATAAGGGAGACAGATGTCTGACCCAAGTTATGTTTTACATGCCCATGAGTGTTTTTGAGCTGGCCAGGAGCCCTTGGTTGTTGTAGCTTTTCCCAGGACCTGAGTGACTGTGACTAGTGCCCTCTTGTATCTTCTGAGCTTAGTTTGGGAATTCCTGTGCTCACACATAGATATAGTATTTCCTTTTCTCTTTTTCCTTTCCTGCGTTTATTATGAATTTCTTCCCTTATCTCAAAAAACATTTTATTATGTATCCATTGCCCTAATGGTGCTTTAGGATCTTGAGGACATTGGAAAAGAAGCAAACTAAAAAAAAGTCATTCAGGTGACTACCCACCTCTGTGAAGGAATCTCCCACCTACTGGTAGAATTATTATTTTTTTTCCCTAATTACTCTTGATGTCTTTGTTTTTATTTTCCTCTAGACTGTGAGCGCCTGGGAGAGGGATGGTATCTTGTCTTTGGATGCTCAGGGCCATCTTAGTGTCCATCACAGAACAGAGACTAGATTTGTGTTGGTTAAAGAGACATTATTAGACCACCATGACAACATGGTATGTGTCCCCAGAAAACCCACGGGCTCTCCCTTTGGTCAGACTCAGATTTGAATCTTGAAGCTGCTACCTACTGCTTGTGTGGTCTCGGACATGTTGCTTTAGTATTTTCTGGGCTTTCATTTTTTTCCCATGTAAAATGGGGGTTGCAAAACCTACACATCATGGGAGGATTAACCATAAAAAAGTCTGTAAAATGCCTGTGCTTAGTAGGTGCTCCATGACCAGCTACGACCATTAATATTTTATGCTCTCCCAGACTTCTGAGCAGGGCTCAGTTTATTTATCCTGACTAATTATCCTCAGCAAGGAGGCTTCCCAACACCCTCATCAGTCGTAATTACCCCGGTGAAGTCATCCGCAGGGTGCAGAGCTGCCATCTGCTCAGAGGCCTCCCGGGCTGGGCTCCTCTCCCCCTTCTGGAGCCGGGGAGCAGATGTGGGAGGCTGAGCAGACAAGACTTCCGCTGCTGCTGTTAGCAGCTGAATTTCTGGAATTCCTGCTAATAGCTCAGATCAGAAAGTGAGAGCTGCGGTATATTCCTAGGGGCCTGCCAGGACTTTGTACATGTGTGATCCCCATCTTCATTTCTCCCCACTCCCTCCCAACTTTCTTTCCTTTCTGAATTTCTGGAATTTTCTGACAATGATGATAAGATAGGAAAGGAGATTGCTGTGGCGTGTGAACTTTTTTTTTCCCCCAATTTATTTATTTTCAGAAAAACAGTATTCATTATTTTTTCACCACACCCAGTGCTCCATGCAAGCTGTGCCCTCTATAATACCCACCACCTGGTACCCCAACCTCCCACCCCCCCGCCACTTCAAACCCCTCAGATTGTTTTTCAGAGTCCATAGTCTCTCATGGTTCATCTCCCCTTCCAATTTACCCAAAAGCACATACCCTCCCCAATGTCCATAACCCTACCCCCCTTCTCCCAACCCCCCTCCCCCCAGCAACCCACAGTTTGTTTCGTGAGATTAAGAGTCACTTATGGTTTGTCTCCCTCCCTATCCCATCTTGTTTCATGGATTCTTGTGAACTTTTGTAGGATGAGGACACCCGGGGCAAGGGGAAGGAGATCGGGATGGTAGTGCAAGATGGGCCCCAGCAAAATGGCCTTTGGGGTCTTCCATCTCAGTCTCCAGGAGATGCATGGTATAGGAAGAGCAAAAAATGGGGGATGGGGAGCAGGGCGCGCCTGGGTGGCTCAGACAGTTAAGCATCTGCCTTTGGCTTAGGTCATAATCCCAGGACCCTGGGTTCAGTGCAGAGTCTACTTCTTCCTTTCCCTCTGCTGCTGCTCCCCCTGCTTGTGCTCTCTCTCTCCCTGTCAGATAAGTAAAATCTTAAAAAAAAAATGGGGTCAGGAGGTCTTGGACAGGGAATCCACATTCTTGTTAATGGACTGTGGACAAGTTCCTTCACATCCCTGGGACTCAGGGTCCTCACAGACGTGATGAGAGGTTGACCGAAAGGACTTCTAAGGTCAGCTGTCCTCTTTGAGGTCTAATGATTTTCTTTCCATATTTCTGGGTCTCTCTCCCCATTACCCCAACAATGGCATAGTGGGCCTAATCCTATGCCCCATTTTCTAGGTTTGCTTCTGGCCTTTCTTGGAGAGATACAATGTTTCCAAACATAGGGATAGAATTTCTAGTGTTGGAATTGCAGATACTATACAGGGAGTGCAGGCAACTAGCGTGCGTGTGTGTGTGTGTGTGTGTGTGTGTGTGAGAGGGAGAGAGAGAGAGCACGTGCGAGCATGAGTGAGCGAGTGTCAGGGCTGGAGGGGCATGGTGAGAAGGCAGAGAAGCCTTACTGATCATCCGTGAGATCCCATCGTGGCCACTAGGTTAGGGCACCTCTGTGTCCACCTGTGGCCTGATGGAGCCTACCTTGTAACAACAATGGCTGTCACTTGTCACTTGAGTACCTGCTGTGTACTAGGAATGGCTCAGACTATTTTCTGTTCCTCACAAGAACCCTGCAAGGTGGGAATTACAGTGTTTATTACTTACAGTTTAGCAATTCTGGAACAACCTGGAGGTCCATGGGGTGCGGTAATCTATGGTGTTGCCAAGGCAGAGTCTGTGAGGCTAGGTGCAGAAGGAGTCCCTCAGCCAGTGAGGGAGGCTCTCTCACTGCTCTGTGTCCATACCTCCACCCAGCAAGGAGTCCTAATCATTAAATGATAATGCTTGACGTCTTGATGAAAAATGGTCTCTTTGAGAGAAAGCAACACCTCGTGTTGAGGATGGAGGCAAAAGTGAAGGTTAAGACAGTGGACCAGACAATAGAACTTTGAGATAAAGACTGGAAGGTTGAGTTAAGTAGTGGCTTAGATTTATAATGGGACTGAGAGAGCTCAGCATGTTTTCTATACATACACAGAGAGGGCCTGTGCAGGTGATGGGGAGGGCACTCAAAGTGCAGGTTACACAGAGTGTGGGTCCAAAAGATCAATGAGATCAAAGCCCTGTTCTCAAGGAGTTCACAGTCTAGCAGGAAAACAGTCAACAAATGACCAAAGATTCTAGAAAACTCCATAAAATAAATACCCATGAACGGGACACTGAAGGGATTACAGGAATCCACAGGAGGACTCATTTCTAACTCTGCTCATCCAGGAAGGCCTCTCGAAAAAGGAGTTGCTATTTGAATTTTATAAGCTGGTAGGATTGAGATGGGAAGATGGCATTTCAGGCAAGGCGATGAGTATGAGAAATGGCCTGCTTGTCAGATGCTGCTGGATAGGTTTGGAGAGTCATAAATAGACCAGTTTGACTGGAGTATAGAATTCATGTAAATATTGTGAAAGAAAAGCCTGGAAGGGTAGATGCTCTGACACACAGGGAGGCCTTCGATGCCAGTCAAAGGAGTTTGGATGGACTGCACTCTGCTGCAGGGATAAACAGACTAAAATTGCGGAGACTTTGAATCAATAAAGCTTCATTTTAACTCATACTACAAATGATCTCAAGTCAGCAGGGAACCTGCTCCCTGTCCTCCTCACTCTGGCTCATGATGGTGATAGAGCTCCCACCATTTAGCCTTGTCATTGTACATGGGGACATGGAAATTTATACATCATTGCTTAAAGGCTTCCACTCAAAAGTAACATGTTACTTCCACTCACATTTTATTGATCCGAGGAAGTCATATGGTCATAGGGAAGGCAGGGAGGAACAATGTCACCGTGGACATGGAAAAAAGAGAGCAGGGATATTGGTGAAGAGAATCTTATTTATCTGACAGAGAGAGAGAGACAGACAGACAGACAGACAGTGAGAGAGAGAATACAAGCAGCAGGAGTGGGAAAGGGAGAAGCAGGCTCCCTGCTGAACAGAGAGCTCAATGCAGGGCTCAATCCCAGGACCCCAAGATCATGACCTGAGCCGAAGGCAGATGCAAGACTGAGCCACTCAGGTGTCCCTTGGTGAAGAGAATCTTGATTGCTACAGTTAGGGAGGACATGGGGTGTGCTTGTAATCTTTTGGACAGGGAGGTGGCATGGCCGTCTGAACTTCCTGGGTGTCCAAAGTTCACATGCCCATTGTTGCCCATATTACACTGAATGGTCTGCTCCATGTTGGTTTATGGGTCTTATTCATCTTGTCCCTCAATAGGACACAATGCTCAAACGGGATTTGTTAGGTAGACCAGTTAATTTATTTTTTTGAAGGATAGATTAGAGAGAGGGTAAGTTGAAGCCTGGGGAGGTGAGTCACTGTACTTGTCCTGTTTAAAGAAAGGAAGACACTCTCCATGGAGTTGTCCTGCCTTTTTATTGGGAAACATTTTGTCATTTCTAGTGTATATGGCCATGTTAATAGTTAAAATCAAGCAAAATAGTTATTTCCTGGAGGCAGAAGAGAGCTGCTTGCTCCTCTCATCAGGCGCTTCCCGAAGGAGCCTATACCCAGTTTCATCATCTGGGGACTGTTCCCATCTGGTCTGGTGTGTCTGGCATGCTGGCCTCCTTGCCAGTCCCTGGTCTAATGGGTACATGAGTCTGCTAGCTTCTGGCTCTGAAGAGATTGATGTGGGCAGCTCTGGCAGGGACAGCTCAGGAGATCAAAGTGTCTTTTGAAAGCTGCATTGTTTGTTGCTGACATCCCAAGCCTGATTAGATTGTGACTGGATTAAAGAGCCCTGATGCAATTAGTGGCTTCTCTTCCTTCCCACCCTGGGCAGGCAGAGGCTACCGGGCAGGGTCAGGTGGAGATAGGGGTATGAATCCCCTCTCTGGCTCCCCGGGAGGGTAATTTGGTTTTAGTCAAGGCAGTTGTCCTGCTCGGGGTGCCCATGTCACTGTTTGCTTCTTGGCAGCCTGAGCAGGATCCCAGCTGTTCCGCCTGGTAGCAAAGCTGCTGTGGTTTAGGGCTCAGCAGAACGACAGCCCCCATGAGGCAGTGTTTTATTCTCCAGCAATCACTGAGCATGGATACACAAATACGTTTATTCACTCAGCTCTCAGCTAATATTCCAGGATGTACTGTGTGCTGGGCACTCTCCTAGGCATTGGGCCTGACTGGACAAAACCAGAAATGGTTCCTGCCCTTCTGGGAGCTTCTGTTTTAGTAGAGGAGGCAGATAACAAGGGAGTAAATGCCAAAATAAACAAAATTCTTGGAGATTGTTATAACTACCACAAAGAGGGTAAATGGAGGGCTGAGATATAGAAGTGAACCTTTCCCCCCTACTACTTGTAGCTTCTTCCTCCTCACCCCAGGTGATCATGGAGCCTTATGCCGTATTGATAAAACAGGTGCCGTCATCCACTCTCTTCCCTTTTCCTCTTCCCATACTTGTTCCCCACCTGCCTATTTTCTGGCTCTTTCTGCTCTACCTGACCTCTAGATGCCAGTGAACTTTAGGACTTGCCTTGGGTCATTTCCCAGTCTCTCTCTAAATTCTTTCTCTAAATAATTTTGTCCAGTTCCATATATTTAAAAAGACATCTTGGGGCACCTGGGAGGCTCAGTTGGTTAAGAGTCCGACTCTTGATTTCGGCTCAGGTCATGATCTCATGGTTGTGAGACTGGGCCTCATGTTGGGCTCCACAATGAGCATGGAGCCTGCTTTAGATTCTCTCTCTCCCCCTCTCCTTCTGCCCCCTCCCCTGCTTATGCACTCTTTCACCCTCTCAAAAAAAGTAAAAATAAAAATAAAAAGACATCTCTATGCTGACAATGACCAATTGGACTCCCCAGCTCAGAATTCTGCTTAAAACTACAGAATTGCCCATTACCCACTTTCTCAATCATCTCACAGATTTCTTTTTTTTTTTTAAAAGAAGATTTTATTTATTCATTTGACACAGAGAGAGAGATCACAAGCAGGCAGAGAGCCAGGCAGAGAGCGGCGGGTGGGGGGTGGGAAGCAGACTCCCTGCTGAGCAGAGAACCCAATGCGGGACTCGATCCCAGGACCCTGAGACCATGACCTGAGCCGAAGCAGACGCCCAACCCACTGAGCCACCCAGGTGCCCCCATGTCACAGATTTCTTTAATCATGTTTGAGGGGGGGACGCCTGGGTGGCTCAGTGGGTTA
The DNA here is from genome assembly GCF_020171115.1 of Neogale vison. Classification (NCBI taxonomy): domain Eukaryota; kingdom Metazoa; phylum Chordata; class Mammalia; order Carnivora; family Mustelidae; genus Neogale; species Neogale vison. Next base: position 9,441,777 of record NC_058100.1, read on the forward strand.
AAGCCTCTGCCTTCGGCTCAGGTCATGATCCCAGGGTCCTGGGATCGAGTCCCACATCGGGCTCTCTGCTCGGCGGAGAGCCTGCTTTCTCTTCTCTCTCTGCCTGCCTCTCTGCCTCCTTGTGATTTCTGTCTGTCAAATAATAAATAAATAAATCTTAAAAAAAATCATGTTTGAGGGGGACACTTGACTTCCTCTCCCTCACCTACCCTGCTGACCCCAGGTTCTCCATCTCACTCAGTGTCACCATCCACGCAGTGACTCAGTGCAAAACCTACAAGTTATCCTTGGGTTCTCCCTCTCCTTTTTTTTTAAAAAAATATATCTTGAAACTGTTTCCTTTCATCTTCAGTGTCATATCTTAGTCCAGAAAACCCTTATTTCTCTTCTGGACCTCTGCAGCGACCTCTTCCCACGTCTCCCCTCTTCCAATCTTGCCCCTCTTGCATCATTAAAACAAACTGAATAGCATCTTGACCCCCGTTGCCAAATACTGGAAGGATTTCTAACCTTGCCCATCAATTTATATATTATTATTTTTCATTTTTTTAAAGTTCTAACCTTTTTAATCTTATAAATTAGAATCATTGTTTTTACTTAGACAGTATTTTTTTTAATTTGTCTGTCTATTGTTTTCTTTGCTCTCCATTCTTTTTTGCATCTAACTCTTCCTTCTTTTATTTTCTTTCTTTCTTTCTCTCTTTTTTTTTTTGAAGAATATTCTTTAGTTTTTTAGTAGTAAACTCTCCCAGTTTTTGTTTCTCTGTAAATGTTATTCTTTTATTCTCTTTCTTTAAAGATAATTTTTCTGGGTGCATTTTTTTTTTCAGAGATAAACAGTGTGAGTGAGAGGGCAGTGAGGGGCAGAGGGAGAGAGAAAATCTTAAGCTGGCTCCATACCTTACATGAGGTTAGATCTCACGACTCTGAGATCATGACCTGAGCCAAAATCAAGAGTTGGACACTTGATTGACTAAGCCACCCAGGTGCCCCTGGGTACATACTTTAAATTGTCTGCTATTTCTTCTCAACTTCTTTAAGTTGTAACTCCACTGTTTCTCATTTCTGTTGTTGCCATGGAGAAGTCAGTTGTCTTTCTCATGACTACTTCCTTGTAAGTAAGCTCATTGCCAGGCTGCTTTCAAGATCTTGTCTTTGCCTTTTGTGTTATGCAGTTTTACTGCTATGCTAGGTGTGGAGTTCCTTTTATTTATCATATTTCAGATGTTTTACTTACTGAATTTTGGGATCAATACTTGTCATTAGCTCAAATTTGTGGAGGCATCATCAATTTAAATATTGCCCTCCTTCATTCTCTCCTCCAGGAATTCCAGTTGCACACCAGTTAGACTTTCTCATTCTATTCTCAATGCCTCTAAGGTCCTCTTTCATATTTTCTTCCTCTTCATTTATCTTTTCCATATTCTGGCATTTCTCTGGATATCTTCCTCTTCACTAATTCTCTCCCAAATTGCATCTAAACTGCTGTTTTCACCAGTCTTCTGAGATTTTGATTTTATGTATTTTTAAAAGAGATTTTATTTATTTGACAAACACAGAGAGAGAGCACAAACAGAGGGAGTGGCAGGGGGAGAGGGAGAAACAGGCTCCCTGCTGAGCCCAGTGCAGGGCTCAACCCCAGGATGCTGGGACCATGACCTGAGCTGAAGGCAGACACCCAACAGACTGAGCCACACAGATTCCCCTTTATGTAGTTCTTCTTTTTTTCCCTAAAGATTTTATTTATTTATTTATTTGACCTTTTTAGAAAAAATTAATTTCTTTTCAGCGTAACAGAATTCATTGTTTATGAAACACACCCAGTGCTCCATGCAATCTGTGCCCTCCATAATACCCACCACCTGGCTCCCCCAACCTCCCACCCCCCACCCCTTCAAAACCCTCAGATTGTTTTTCAGAGTCCATAGTGTCTCATGGTTCATCTCCCCTTCCAATTTCCCTCATTGTCCTTCTCCTCTCCATCTCCCCATGTCCTCCTTGTTATTTGTTATGCTCCACAAATAGGTGAAACCATATGATAATTGACTCTCTCTGCTTGACTTATTTCGCTCAACATAATCTCTTCCAGTCCCATCCATGTTGATACAAAAGTTGGGTATTCATCCTTTCTGACGGAGGCATAATACTCCATAGTGTATATGGACCGCATCTTTCTTATGTATTTTTAAATTTTTTTTTCAATTTATTTATTTTCAGAAAAACATTATTCATTATTTTTTCACCACACCCAGTGCTCCATGCAAGCTGTGCCCTCTATAATACCCACCACCTGGTACCCCAACTTCCCACCCCCCCCGCCACTTCTACCCCCTCAGATTGTTTTTCAGAGTCCATAGTCTCTCATGGTTCACCTCCCCTTCCAGTTTACCCAAATTCCCTACTCTTCTCTAACGCCCCTTGTCCTCCATGCTATTTGTTATGCTCCACAAATAAGTGAAACCATATGATAATTGACTCTCTCTGCTTGACTTATTTCACTCAGCATAATCTCTTCCAGTCCCATCCATGTTGATACAAAAGTTGGGTATTCGTCCTTTCTGATGGAGGCATAATACTCCAGTGTATATGGACCGCATCTTCCTTATGTATTTTTTAAATTTTTAAGTGGTTCCATTTGTCCACCCTCCCCCCCCGCCGCTTAAAGTTGTTTCTTCTTTCCTAATAGTTTCTTATTTTTTCTTATTTTTTAAAAAAGGTCTTCTTTATTTAATTAATTTATTTGTTTATTTACTTTTTACTAAAATTGGAACGATACAGAGAAGATTAGCATGGCCCCTGCGCAAGGATGACACGCAAATTCGTGAAGTGTTCTTTACTTATTTTAGAGAGAGTGCGAGCTCAGGGAGGAGCAGAGGGATAGGTACAAGCAGATGCTGTGCTGAGCATGGAGCCTGACACAGGGCTTGATCCCACAACCTTGAGACCATGACCTGAGCTGAAATCCAGAGTCAGATGCTTAGCTTACTGAGCCACCTACATGCCTTTTTATGTAATTAAAAAAATTTTTTTAAATGGTTCCCTTTGTTTTTTCTCCTAAAGTTATTTCTTCTTTCCTGATAGTTTCTTTCTTTCTTTCTCTCTCTCCCTTTCTTTCTTTCTTTCTTTCAAGATTTTATTTATTTACTAGAGAGATAGAGAGCACAAATAGGCAGAGGGCGATGGAGAAGCAGGCCCCCTGCTGAGCAGGGAGCCCGATGCAGGGCTTGATTCCAGGACCCTGGAATCTGAGCTGAAGGCAGCCGCTTAGCCAACTGAGCCACCTAGGTGCTCCCTAATAATTTCTTATTGAATGTTCATCTTTGTATCTTTGATTTCTTTAACATAACATAAAAATATAGCTCAAAAATACATTCTCGTATCTTTGGGGTTCTGGGTATCTAAATCTAATAATTCTTTTTTCAGTACTGATTCTCACTCATAGTGGCCTCTCCTGTACTTAATACTTTTAAAAATGTGAGCATGGGGTGCCTGGGTGGTTCAGTCAGTTAAGCATCTGCCTTCAGCTCAGATCATGATCCTAGGGTCTTCAGATCAAGCCCCCATCAGGCTCCTTGCTCAGCACTGAGCTTGCTTCTCCCTCTCCCGCTGCCTGCTGCTCCCCCTGCTTGTGCTTTCTCTCTCTCCGGCAAATAAATAAAAGATCTTAAAAGAATAAAAATAAAAATGTGAGCTCATTGCTTGACCTTAGTTTGTAGAACATCTATAGGCCCAACATGAGAAACTTACTGCAGAGATGGTTTGGTTTTGCTTTGCTTAGTGAAGAGGGATTGCCTGGAAACAGGACCATATGAGCATAACTAGAAGATTTGGTTCAGAGAAAGGGTCCTGAGCTCAGCTTTCTCACTTAAATTTATTTGCCTAAATATCAAAATACCCTCAATAATCTTAACAGAAGTCAGTTAAACTTTCATATTCTGGATTCCTAACAGTTTAGGTCAGCTCCTTACTACCCACCAAAGTCCTCCCACTCTGAATCCTTACCTCTTAAGACCTGGCCTCCCACCTCTGTGACCTGAATTTTCAGACACTCCACACTAAGCTCACGTTCATATGTATGTCTCTGTGGGGAGGCATTATTTGTGGAGACATTCTCTTTCTGCTGTGAGATCTCTGATGACGAGAATGTGTCCTCATGTTTTGGTCTGGTTGTGGGAATGGGGAGGTCTTCAGAGCTCCTTGTCAGCCAGGTTTCAGTCACAACATACACAGCGTGTACTTGTTGTATATGATCAGCTCATGGGGCTCTTTGCTCCTTGCCTTTCAGCAACTTCCTGTTACCCCTCAAGTCAGTCCCTGCTTCTCACTGTGTGGCTCACAAGGCCCTAGGGAATTTTCCTTGTTGTCTCTTCAACTTTACTATTCATGACTCTTCTCCCCTGTCTATATCTCTAGTTACACTGGTCTTTTTTATTTCCTAACTACCAAGCTCTTCTTGCCTGTATGGTGTGCATGGTCTTCTTTTGCTTACAACAGTCTCTTTCCTGCTCTTCACATAGTTCTTAACATCACCATTCTGAAAGGCCTTCCTTCATCACCTCCTATAACTTATGCTTTCAATCGTTCCTCTCCACCCCAGCCTCCTGCTGGTGGGTAACATTTGTTGTATAGATATTCCAAGTTATATTTTAGCTAGATTTTTTTTTTGCTTTTATGATCCATGATTTTATGTGTTGTTTAAGAAATTTTTTTAGCATATCATAAAGACATCATGTTTATTTTCTCCTATAGTGATTCTGATTTGATTTTCTTCTTTTTTTAAAAAATTAAATTTAATTTTTTCAGTGTTCCAAGATTCATTGCTTATGCAGCACACCCAGGGCTCCATGCAATACATGTCCTCCTTAATACCCACCACCAGGATCACCTAACATGAGAAACTAGTTGTTTTATCACTATCTGTTGAATTTCCTATCATTTCATGCTGATGTGTAATTTTTTTCCAAAGAGGAACAGAGTGTTGTATGTGACTAAATAGGCTTAAGTCAGTTACCAGTAGTCATATGAGGTTTGGGATGCTCTATTTGGATATTCAAGGGGAGATGTGTAGTAGTCAACTGGTTAGATGGGTCTGAAGCTTAAGGAAGATATAGAGTAAGAGATACATTAATCAGTACTACATGGTACTTAAAACCATGGGACAGGATGGGATCATTAAGGGGATGCATGTAGATAAGTCCGACAAAGGGTCTAAGGACTGATCCTTGAGGCTGTGCAACATGCACAAGTAGGGAGGTGAGGAGGAGTAGCAAATGAGGCTGAGAGGTCGCTAGGAAGTGACTAGTGACGGAGGAGGAAAGCCAAGTATCCCAAAAGTGAAGTGAGAAAAATTTCAGAAAGGAGCGAGTAATCAACTGTATTGAGTGCTGCTGGTGGGTCTTGTCAGCTAAGACTGAGAAGTGGCATTGCTTTGGACAATATGGAGGTCTTTAGTGATTTTGATTAGTACAGTTTTGGTGTAATGTTGGGTATTAACTCAATCAGAAGGGGTTGAAAATAAGAGGAAGAAAGGAAGTAGAGACCATGAATATAGACAACTCTTTCAAGTCTTGCTTTGTGATGACAATAAAACTAGAAGGAGACATGGGGTGAAGGGAGGATTTTCTTTTTTAAATATAGGAGCCAGTACAGTGCTTTTGTATAATGATGAGAATGATCCAGTAAAGAGAAAAATATAATGATACAGGAGAGAATAAGGAAAATTGCTAGAGTGATGTCCTTCTATAAGTGACAGGGAATAGGATCCACTGTATAAATGGAGGCTTGGCTTTAGATTGGGAGTGCAAATAGACTTATTGTTGGCAACCATTGGTTCATGTGCAGACTAGGATTAAGGAGGAGCTCTGAGTTGCATTCTTCTTGGAACATCCAAAAATCTCTGACCATAAAAAGAGTAGTCCTATCCTGCATGATACCTATCATAATTGTCCTCTAACTCTCTGACCGTTCCTAAGACCAGAAAGATCTTGGACTGGTTACTAATTTTTTTTTTAACAACCCAAGGAGTTTATCTACATGGACTGAGGAGGACATACCAGTCAGATGCCAGGGTATGGCTATAACTTTGGGAAGCTAGACACATAGAGAGTATGTGTACCTACTGAAAGAGAAAAGCTCGAGAGAGTACCTGCACTGTTGACCAGCAAGACCCTTATCAAGTTCTTCTAGTGGAATGAGAAATCTAAATTTAATTCTTAAGCATGCCTCTTGGGAATTTGACTTCAGGATGTGATATCCTTTGTTGAAAATTAATTGGGCTCCAGCTCTCTGCCAGGTCCTGGGGATATATCATGAGTGAACATTGTCCTTGCCCCTTCAGAATTCAGACCCAGGTGGAGAGAAGACAGCGAGTCCAGGAAGCAGACTGAGGGAACCTTCCCGTTATAGACACGAGAAAAGAGCTACAGGAGTCATGGGAATATGGCTGCAGGGCTGGGAGCTAACTGTAGAGGGGTGCTGACTAATGAGGAGGGGAATGAAGCAGGCATGGCCTGTGCTGTCTTGTCAGGGAGAATGCCCAGGCCAGCAGCTTCAAAGCTAATTAAGTAAAAAATGATGCGATTGATTTGTTTGCTTCCAGCTGAATAGAACTTGATCAGCGTGGAAAACCCATGAGTTTAAAAATTTCTCCACTCTGAGCCCACAAGATGACCTCAGCATCTTCCCTCAACCCTGCATTCCAGCGTTGAAATGTGATATAATTTAAATATTTCAAAACGCATCTCTGTAGCTGCATGAATGGACCACACCTACCCACAGCAGAGTGTGATGGTTACCCGTGGGTGTGTGGAAGTGGAAGGCAAGGAGGGGACATTGAAGGGATGGTAGGAAATGACATGATTGGATCTGTTGATGCAAATCATTCTGGTGGTGCTGAGGGGGATGAACTGGAATGGCTAAGACAAGAGGCCAGAGGCCCAGGAGGAGCACGTTGCAATTCTTCAGTAACGAGCTGAGGAAGGGGGCGCCTGGGTGGCTCAGTGGGTTGGGCCTCTGCCTTTGGCTTGGGTTATGATCTCAAGGTCCTGGGATTGAGCCCCACATAGGGCTCTCTGCTCAGCAGGGAGCCTGCCTCTCTGCCTACCTGTGATCTCTCTGTCAAATAAATGGATAAAATCTTTAAAAAAAAAAAAAAAAGAGCTGAGGAAGGTGGTGGCAAAGGGGAGGAACAGATATTTCCCAGGAGTTGATAGGACCCCGGATCCTATTTCATCCTTGGCAAATTCGCCGCAGAAACGTTAGATGCCTGCTGTTTCATTACGAAGGTCAGATCTTGAACTCAAATCGTCTATGTTTGTTGAATTCAAACAATTATTACTACATCTTCTTCTTTAAATTTAATTTCAGTAATTTTAAAAATGGCAGTAAGATGCTAAATCCCAGGTGCTTGGTTTTGGGTTGCAGAGATGAAGGTTACGTAGGCCTGTGGCTGTGGATCTTTGGTCTCTCCTGGTTGGGGAGGAACAGACACGTGAGCTACACTCACCGTGGAGCAGGAGTCGCTTGCTAAATGGGCAACCGAAGCAAGAAGAGAAGTTCAGACAGAACAACACGGACAAAGGCACAGAAGTGTGGCAGCATCTAACAGACGCAGAGACATTCGGCATGTGGTTAAGGGTCCAGAATCTGAAGTTAGACAGTTCAAGATACTTAAGTTTCCGTGCTTCAGTTTCCTCAAGTCAAATGTGATTATTAATAATGTGTATCTCAGGGTTGTTATGAGGATCAGTGATACCTGTAAGTTCCTTAAAGCAGTGCCTGGCACATGGTAAGTCCTCAACAAATGCTAGCAGTTGTCATCTGACTAACCATTTAGGAATTAGAGAAAGAAGGATGGGGAAGAGTGGAAGGCACAGCTATTCTTACTTTTCCTTAAGAATACTCATGGGTGTCAAATAGTATAGGGGAGAGGGTCCTAGGACCAGGTAAAGATTTATTAAAAAATAGCTGTTAAATTATTTCCATGGGCTAAATTGTTGCCCCCATCCCTAAATTTCCTATGCAGAAGCCCCAACCCCCACTGTGATGGTATTGGGAGATGGGGCCTGTGGGAGGTAGTTAAGATCAGACAAGGTCCTAAGGATGGAGCCCTCATGATGGGATTAATAGCTTTATAAGAAGAGGAAGAAAGAAGGAGATATTATTCTACCATGTGAGGATGCAACAAGAAAGTGGTCATCTACAAGCCAGGAAGAGGGCTTTTACCAGGAACTGAAATGGCCAGCATCTTGATCTTGGACCTCCAGTATCCAGAACTATGAGAAATAAATGTCTGCTATTTAAACCACCTGATTTGTTGTGTTTTGTTATAGCAACCCTACCTGACTAGTACAGACTTCGGTACCAAAAAGATGGGTGCTCTTGTAACAAACACCTAAACCTATGGAAGCAGATTTGGAATGGGGTATCAAGTAGAGGCTGGAAGAGTTCTGAGGCATGCTATGGACATTTATATTTTTTTAAATAGATTTTATTTATTTATTTGAGAGATAGAGATCACAAGTAGGCAGGGAAGCAGGCAGAGAGAGAGGAGGAAGCAAGCCCCCTGCTGAGCAGAGAGCCCGATGTGGGACTCGATCCCAGGACCCTGAGATCATGACCTGAGCTGAAGGCAGAGGCTTTAACCCACTGAACCACGCAGGTGCCCCTGCTATAGACATTTAAAAAAATTTTTATTTATTTATTTGAGAGAAAGAATACATATGAGCAGGGGCGGGCAGAGGGAGAGGGAGAAGCAAATTCCCCACTCAGTGTGGAGCCTGATGTGAGGCTTGTGGCGGGACTTGATCCCAGGACCCTGAGTTCAGGGCCTGAGCCAAAGTCAGACACTTGACTCCTGAGCCACCCAGGCGCCCTAGAGGCGTACTGTAGAAATGTTAAAGGTGATTCTAGTTGAGCTCTCAGTAAAGAGGAACATTTTGGAAATTGGATGGAAAGCAATCCTTATTATGAAGTGGCAAATAACTTGGCTGAATGATGTTCTAGTGTTTTGTGGAAGGTAGAACTGGGGAGCAATGGAACTGGATATTTAGCTGAGATTACTTTGCAAAGTGCTCAAGAAACAGCTTTGTTCCTCCTGAATGCCTAGAGTGAAAGGGAAAGGAAAGAAGTGAATTAAAGAAGGAAATTTTCAACAAAAGGGAGCTGGAACTTGGAGATTTGGAAAATTCTCAGCCTTTCCATCTTGCTGAAGCTAAGAAAGTTTGTGAAGAGAACAGTGTGGCTCAACAACCATTTGATAACAAATCATGGGTGTGACTCACGGACTTAATCAGCCATTTCGGCAGAAGCCAGGAATAGCACTGGGATTATGCCAGCAAAGACACTGCCAGTTTGAACTAAGGGAAAGAAAGTATGAGACAACATGAAGGTAGACTGTCAGCCTTCTTAGATCATGTGGGACAGGACCATAGAGCCAGTCAGTGGGGAACATGGGCTACTCTTCTGGGAATGGAAAGGACTTTGAAGGTGACAGTCAGAGATGATCGGGACCACCACAGGTGACAAAGGAAACACCCAGTTTGTGGTGTTTCATGGCATTTTGTTACAATCATTTACAACTGGGAAGAGGGAAGGTGTTCGAACTCCATGTAGCTGGTGGAGTCTGGGCTTTCATCCTGGGCAAATTTCAGTGTATTCTCTAGAGCAAATCAACTCATTATTCGCAGACTGCCACATTTCAGGACCTGGATTCAAACAATATTTTCTCTGCAGAGCCATTTCTCACTCTGACTGAATTTAAGGCCAAGGCTTGTCTCATAAACTAGAGGAAAATAACAGAACGGGGGCTCCTGATGTGGACTGTGCATGAGCGGAGGGTAGCGGAGGACACTACATGGAGTTTCACTGAACTGGCCTTTCAGTCGATACAAACCCATTGCACCCTTTTTATCCCCACATCCTGTATAATGACTGCAGTGCCGGGAAATGTTGGCCTAGCTGAGACCCTGAGGCCTCCAGTAATGGAAAAGGTGGACGTGCTGAGATTGCTCACTATTTCACTTGTGTAATAGTGTGCCTGTTGGGCCTCCTCTTGGTCAACTTGCTGAACTGACCATTTCTGCTTTTGGGGCAGGGTGTGAGAGGATGACCATTTTAGGATTTCTCTGTGTTTGTCCTTCGACCAAGAGGTGTCTGTGACTAGTGGGAGCTTCCCTCTTTCCTTCCCACTACCTCCACCTTCTCATTCTGGACCCATCAATGTTGGCCAGACCTCAGTGGAGTAGCATTGTTAGAGGAGGGGCATTCAACCACGCATTCTCTGGTGGACCTAGAGCCTGAAGCACAAGAATGGACCAAAGAAGCAGAATTACCCACCGACTCTGCTCCCCTCCCAGCAAGGAACCTGAGGAAGACTAGCTCAGCTTATTGAGTGTCCATGTGTATATGTGTATGCACATGCCAGGCTCTAAGCATGTCAGTTAATTAATTACATGCATATTCTCATTTAACTTTCACAGTTCTGTGGAATAGGGATGTTTTGCCCAATTTACTGATGAGGAAGCTGAAGCTCAGAGAGTTTAAATAATTATTCGAGGTCACTCAGCTAGGAAGAGGCAGCACTGGGACTTGCATGCAAGTTTTTCTGACTCCAGAGGCCTCTCCCTCAACCACTCTGATGTCCTGTCTCCTTGATACTAAAGTAGTCCATGCCTTGGTCCTTGCCCACAGAGAGAGACACTGTGCCTCAGACTGGCTTCTCAGAGAGGGGTTGTGACCTGGACAGATGCTCCCCAAGGCAGCTCCTGAAGAGAAAACCAAAGGACCTGGATGCTCAGGTAGCCGTCGTCATTCCTCAGGATGAAGGCTCAAATTTAGAAAAGAGGAGCTGGGGAGCTCTGGAAGGTTCTTAGTGGTCACGTGGATGACACTTCTTGTTTTACAGCTGATGGAATGCTGGCTCAGAGGAGGTGGCCTCTGAAAAGTCACAGAGCATGTGTTTGGGAAGCAGCCAAACAGGGTAAGAAGCTTGAGAAGGCGCCACACCAGGGCAAGACTTCGACACCAGCAGCGTCCTCTACGGAGCAGCAGGGCGGTGTGGAGACCAGTCTCTTGAAAGACAGCCCTTTGGTTAGACATCTTCACCAAACTCTTCTCACCCTCCAGAAACATTAGTTGGGCCGGGGGCAGCTGTTTCTCCACCTGTAGACGAGTAGACGAGTGTCTACGAGTGTCTATGGTGTTTAAGCCATTCCCTGGTCACCTGCAATCACTCTCAAACATCACTTTGAGATGGAGGGCTGATGATAGTGTTGGTGATGGTACGTGTGTGTGTGCGTGTGTGCGTGTGTGTGTGTATAGGGGGTAAGGACTCAGGCTGGGGAGGAGGCAGCATAGCATAGAGAAGTGGCTAAAACAGTCAGTTCTGGAAGTGGAGAGGTGTCTCTTCCAACCTGTGTCTTGCCACACGCTGTTACTTAACCTCACCAAGCAGAGGCTTCTTCATCTGCAAACCTGGAGTGCCGCCACTGTCTTCTCACAGTTGTCATGAAAGATGACTGAGGTCAGGCCCTAAGCACAGTACCTAAGTATTCAGTGAATGGTTTTGCAGAAATATCAGCTCAGTTCCCACAGGAGAGTTTATAAACTGCCACCCTGATCCCAGCCACCACTGCATTGGGCTGAGAGGGACCTCCCCGCCAAGGGTCACAGCCAGTCATTGCAGAGCCCTGATCTCCATGTGCTTGCCCTGAAACATAGATTTCAAATAGTACAAAAACACAAAGGGTGGAAGGTTGGCCTCCCTCTCTTCCATGATGGCCATGAGCAAACCCTGTATCCTCCTAGACAGCTCTGCAGGTGACGTGTTTGCCTTTGGAATCTCCCTACATCATTATAGTATTTTTTAAGGGTCTGAGTGGAGAATAGTCCCCGAGACTTGTGGCACCAGGTCAGGTGCCTCCTCTCTGAAGAACCCATGTCCCTAGATGACGCTCATCTGGGCAAGACCGGCTTTCCCTTTTCTCCGATGAGGAGGGTCACGGGGACTTCCTGCAAGATGAGCTGACATCAGAATTTGGAACCCCGAGAAAAAATCCAGGCCCTGGGGCAGCCCTTTATTCCTGCCTGTCTCCTTCTCCCTCAGTATAACAGGAACAAAGCAGGCCTAGAAGCCCAGACCTGCATGAAATTCTAGCTGTGTAGATACAGTGTCAGAGAGAAGAGTACAGTTTAGAAATCCATGAAGTAGAATGAAACAAGAACTGACAGGCCTGGGGTGAATGGCAGAGAAAGGCAGATGGACTTGTGGGAACATCTGTATAGATGGCTATAGATTTCTCCTGATTTAATTGTCACAAAATGACAAGAAGTAGGAAGTAGGTAGTTGTGCATGTTACAGACAATGAACCTGAGGTCTTTGGAGGGGAGAGAGGATTTTACCAGGATTGTCCACATGGACAGCTGACCCATTGTGCATGCTCCAAGCATCCCACCTGCTCACCACTTACTCATCAGCTGAAGACGCTTGGAGGGTGAGGAAGAACGTGTTTTGCAAGAGAATTGTTCACCTGACCAAGGAGGCTCTAAAAACTTGGGGATAAAGAGCAAAATACCAGACCACCAATCGTTAACTGTAGAGAATAAGTGTCCTGACCCTGAAGGAAGAAGAGTGGAAGTGTACAGCTGTTCTAAGGAGGGAGAAATGAGGAGGTGTGACATGGACAGTAACTATGATCTCATGTGCAGATCTAGTGATATGCAGGGTACAGAGAATCAATAAGGAAACTCTAGCATTTTAACAAAAAAAGATCACAGAGTATCTCAGATACAGAAACTTGATGAGGAAGCAAAAGTTTAGGTATAGCTAGGGGGAGACTTGTGAGCAAAATGACCCCACAGAGAGGTCCTGCATGAGCTCAGATATATAGCTTTGCATAAGAGAACAATTGCCAAACAACTAGGAAAGCATAAGAGAAGTATGAATGTACAAAAACCATATCAGAGTAGGTCAAGCTCAGGATGAGATGCAGCTTGCAGAAGCTGTTCCTGACCAAAACCAACCAACTACCCCCCCCCACACCAAAATGGAAGCTACCTCTGACGCAAAAAGCTGAAACAAGGGCTGAAATGCTAGGCCAGGGCTTGGAGCCAGTAGGATGATGTAAACAGATGATGGAGAAGGCAGTTGGTTTTGCTTCTGTCTTCTTTAAGCAGAATGACCTTAAAACTGCAAAGGGTAGAACAAACATGATTAAGAGGGAATTGAAATCTTAGATAGGTCAAGTGATAGTGCAAAGCAGCTTTAAACGAGTTCAAACCCACATGAATTACTTCCAAGCGAGCTGGAAGAAATTGCAGATGTGACAGAAATGCTGCCCTGAACGCTGAAGAGTCATGGATAATGACAAGGCCACATACCTGTGAGCTTCTTCGGCTCCCAAGACTTGATACTGACACTTGGCAAGATCTCAGAGCATACCATGAAGTCGAAGTAGTCTTGGCAGAGGAAACGGTGTCTCTGTGGAGCTGGTATGAGTTCACCAAAACAGGGCAAAGTAAGTTGAGGTAACCTCTTTGGGATGGGAACTAGAGTGGTAGATGAGAGGAGCACATGATCAAGCATTTTGGTGCTGCTCCTTAGAATGAACCTGTGAATGAGAAGAAGTATGGTCTGAATGCCATCTCGGGGAGGAAGCAGGTCGGATGCCCATTCCCAAGATGTGTTGGTAAAGGGACTGATGGTGCTGGGGTCTCTGAGAAGGCTCCATGATGAGCCCGTCCGTTCCCCACCTGCATTCTGAACATGGGGAGATAGAGGACAAGAGAGTCAGCAGATGAGAGCTGAAACATCATCTTTATTAGTGATCAAGGCTAAGTTTGGAAGACTTTGCTTGGTGTAAGAACTAATTAAACCCCTCAACTGGACAGACCTATCTACTCAGCCACAGGCAGTATGGACCCCATGATATCACCTCTCTTCCCCACTTGCATTCTGAACACAGTGAGATAGAATACAAAAGAGTGAGCAGGTGAGAGCTGAAATGTCATCTTGATTAGTGACAAAGGCCAAGTTTGGAGGACTTAGCTGGGTATGAGTACCAGTTACACCCCTCAGCTGGACAGACCTATCCACTCAGCTTTGGGCAGCATGGACGAGAGCTGGCCTCCTGGAGAAGAGCAAGGAGAGTTGGGGGGATGGCAGGAGTGTCACAGCCACACATTGACAGAAACAACAGGAGCTGAAAGAGGCGTTCCAGACCCTGCCCCACCACCTGCCATGTCATTCTTTAATTCTGTGCCAGTCTCACTGGGACTTCCACTTGCTTTTCTTTCTCCTTTAACACTTAGCTCTCTCAATCACTTCCTGGCTCATGGGGTGTCCTCTATTAAATATAGAATAACATAATGTTTTTTGAACTATTAACTGATTTATTTTTCATTTCTTGGTAAATTTTATTTGTTCCTAGTTCCTACTTTCCTCAAGGACTTCTGCCCATTAAATCAAGAGTGGTCATTGTTTCTAGAGAAAAATAAACATGGCCTAGACAGAAGAATCACTGCTCAGTTTTGTTTCAAAATAGTATTTTGTTGAAAAATAGAAAAGTTCATGGCAGTGACAGCAGTCGGAAAACTTGCAAGAGCCAGGCTGAGAAAGTCTGTTGTCATCCAGAGAAATAAACGTGGCCTATATTTATTCAGTTTTCAAATTGGGTAACTTGGGCTTGAATTGTTCCTTAACTCCGAGTACCAGGGATTCCAGGCCTCCTGGGTTAGTTTGGTTGTATGAAGCACTTTGCCAAGATGGAGGTGGAGATTATGTTCTCCTATAGTTCAGCTGAATGGGGGTGGGGAAGCTAACCAAAAAATATCTTTCCTTCCCCAACGTCATATCCAGTTAATGATGGAAGCTTCATGTGCCAAGTCCAGGTTGGAATTTAAGCTCTCTTGGTGTGACCTGGGCAACCTGCTTAACCTTGAGTTGCTCTGCCATGGCTCCCTTGACCAATGCTAGCCTGCCCACATCAGTAGGTGTGGGCACCACATGAATCCAGCCCCAAACTCCAGCTTAGGGAGCCCTCCAGATGTTGATTTGTTGGTATCGTCTTGAAATGTTCTCATGAGGAGGGTCCCTTGGGCCCCTCACTCTCTTGGCTGGATATGTGTCTTTTCTTGGTTAGCCTAGAGGGATTTGGCAAACTTACATCAGTCTGTCACTTTGGTTCAGGCCAGATACCCTCATAGAATAGGCTCGGAATCCATCAGCTCTCCTTGGACGCAATTAGCCAGGCCACTAGGGCAATGTGAGCCAGGCTTTCTGAATGCTCCGGCCTCGGCCTTTCTGGGAGGGAAGTCAGACAATTTATAGGATTGTCATGAAGAGTAAGTAAGATTTTACAAAGTGCCCATCACTATGTTTGGTATACAGTGGGTGCTTGTAAATATTGGTTCCCCTTTTTTCATAGTGCATTCCAAGGGGTTGTCTCAGTGATGAGAAAGATGATGGCTTTTCTTCTTTAAAATTCATAATTTCAAGAGAGATGGAGAGCAGAGAGAGCCAGTGTGGGAAAAAGGCCAGAGAAGCAGGATGTGCTGCTCTTTACCTCTGCTGAGATACATCTCATAATAGCTACTTGGCCCACTGATGCTTAGTCACTTAATTTGTAGTCACCTCCATTAGTCACTGCTCCTGGGTAAGTCTTATCACAATTATGATTCCTTTGCTTTATTTTTAAACCCAATCTTACTGCCGTTGGAAAAACCAAGTTGGAACCCAGCAAAGCCAAGTGAACAAAACCTGCAGGAGAGATGAAATCTTCGGATCAGAGGGACTTATCGGTGGAGAGTTTTGAAAGTAAAGACGGGGTTTTATTGGGTAGGGGATAAATTGGGAAGTCAAAGTAAGGTAGGCTAAGGGTTGGTCTCAAAGAATCCAGCAGGGCAAACACCTTGATTTGATGCTCACAAGGGAAGGATCTGATGGAAGAGCCTCAGGCCAAGCTATTTGTCTCAATGCAGTTCTTCAACGTGGACACACATGGCAGGGCTGCAAAACTGACACTAAAGGATGTTAGGGGTTTCTGGAAAACTAGAATAACATTAATGCTGCTGCCTCTCTGGGGGTGGGGGAGGGGATGCCTTAGTGGGCGAGAGAGCTACACTGTCTACTCTCAGAAGAAGCCAGGCTCTTGGTTATGCTCTGCTGTTACCATCTTGGAATTTGTAATGATTTTATCATTGAATTTGTGTTTTGTAAGAAAGTCTGATGGTATGAAGGAGCGCATGTGTGAACAGAGATAGTCCAGGCAGCACACAGGCAAGTCTAGGCCAAGTCTCCAAACACAGCCGGCAGTGGTCAACACACATGCTGAGCAGTTGGCCTGACCATCTCCTGTGCATGCCTGGGGCAGTCCAGGGCACTGAGGCCAGACAGGAGAGGATGATTGTTGTGGCCACAGTGGTAGTGCATGACTGTGGGAGAAAGGAGGAGCTCCCCGTTGGCCAGTGCTGGAGTCTGCAGTGGAAGCCTGTCTCCATGGCCTCTGTGCAGATATTAACTCTGAGTGCCTGAATAGGAACTGCAGGCACAGGCAGTAAACTTTGTGAGCAAATTATTACAGAATAAAAGCATCCATATGGGCATTGCAATAAAGCGTACAAGAGAGCTATTACGATTCTTCAAAGACTTTAAAACCTCTGGGTTTGAAAGCTGTTGCAGCATTGCACAGTAGACATCCACAGGCTTAGAAATAGAAATTAAATTTAAAGATCATCACATTCAGTGGAAGAGAACCATATTTTCTTATTTTAAAAACAGATTTTATTTATTTGTTTGAGAGAGAGAAAGAGAATGAGCATGAGCAGGGAGAGGGGCAGAGGGAGAAGCAGGCTCCCTGCTGAGACATTCCAGGGCCTGATCCCAGGACCCTGGGATCATGACCTGAGCCGAAGGCAGGTGCTTAACTGACTGAGCCACCCAAGTGCTCCTAGAACCATATTTTCATATGATGCTTTGGATGAACCAATCATTAATGAAAAAGACAATTTTTCCCTTGTAATTGAGGTCCAGCCATATAATGCATGTGCAGACATTTTGGATGATATACAAACCATGATGCCACTTTTGGTTTGTTGTACATCTTCCTTAAGTTACAAGAAATGTCAGAGGACACATTAAAATGCCATTGTATAAATTTGTATTTAAAATTAAATTCAGACTTACACAGAACTGAATTATACAAAGAGTTAAATCTTTTTAGAAAAATTATTTTGCAAGAATTATGAGCTCTAGATGGACTAACTTTTCTGTTTTGAAAGTATTTATCAGAAATGCATCCCAGTGTTGTCACAGTTCACAAAATACTCTTAACAATTCCAGTAGCAGTTACATCATCAGAAAGATCCTTCTCAAGATAAAAAGTTACCAAAAGTTATTTGCAATCTTGCATTTGCCAAGAGAGACTATTCAGAATAGTCCTACCTAAAGCAAAAATGAAGTTGCTGAAACTATAAATTTCAATAACCTAGTAAATGAATTGCTAGTAAAGCAAGCCAGAAAAATCTCAACCAAGGTATTAAGATTATTTATTAATTTATATTTATTATACTTATTTATATTTATTATAGTTTGTATTTATTTAGTAAATAATAAAGTATTATTTAATGTGTTATGTAAAATTATGATGCCAAAGTATTAGTTTTGCAATTTATAAATTTATGTTGTTATTCACATATTACCATCCCACCTATTATGGTTTATAGGTAATACAATATTTTTAAAGGAAAAAGCTTTACATTTAGTACCTTTAGTTGTACTCCCCTGTGCTTTTTGAATAAGGGTCCTTGCATTTTTATTTTGTGCTGGCAGACGAATTATGTAAATAGCCCTACTCTGAGGGCTGCATCTCAGCTAGCCTTAGGATGCATTGTGGAAAATGATCACTTTTTTCATCTGCTTTGGTAAAAAAAAAAAAAAAAGCACTTCATTTTTATAATAGAGAAAGCTCTAGAGATTATCTAGGGGCAACAGGTGGCCTCCTCCTCTGAGGTGAACACCAGGAGCCAAGCGGTCAAGAGCCCATTCATTCACTGCTGACTTGCCAATCCTATTACAAGGCCTGGCACAGCTCAACAAACATGTGTCAAATGGAGGGAATGTGAATGCCATCGTAGGAATGGGGAGGCTGAGTTTCAGAGAATGTAAGCACAATATTCAAGAGCAATAGGAGTATGGGTCGAGTGGGGAAGGGTGAACTAAGAGAGGATGAAAACTAAGGTATCCTGACTTATTCACATGTGGGATTTTCAAACCTGTTCCTCAGAACACTGATTCTGGGCACGTTAATGGGGCAGCCATAAAATCAGGGTGCAATGGCAGAGCAGATTTGGGAACTACCACATTAAACAAAAGTAGATGGGTTTTGGCTTGTTAAACTACAGTGTTATCCACATTATTAGCATTCCAACGTGCATGTGACTCTCCAAGAAAAGAATATGCTATGTAGTTTTTGTTCAGGTTGATGATCTTGAGGTCTTTATTTGGTCATCACTGTTCCTCAGACACAGCCTAGGAAATGATCATCTGGTACCTTCCTTTTTGGTTTCTTCTGGGTAGGGTCTCTAGCAAAAGACTAGAAAGTGATGCTGAAATTCTTCAGCAGCTAAACTCTGGGACCCAGGCTGGAGTGCAAGGTCAGCTCTTGATTCTTGAGCCAGGCAACATGGTGCCGGGCAAATGAGCATGGATCCACAATCTGTGAGCCCAGTGCCTCTGCTCTCCTTAGCTGTGTGACATTGAATAAGTCAACTCATCTCTCTGAGTCAGTTTTCCCAGCTCTAAAGTGGCAACAATATAAAACTATATCCTGGGTTGTCGGAAGCTTATAATGTATGTGACATGCTGGAGTGCGAGGCCAGGCACATGACAGCTGTAAGTGTGGGCTCTCAAGTTTCTGCAGGCAGCATGTTATCCCTGATAGGTGTTTTGCAAATACTTCCAAGGTGGCAGAATCATTAATTCAGATGACATCTTCAAGGAGACCAACCTAGAGAATGGGTGTAAGTTAGCATAAAGCATGTTACTCTTTTTTTAAAAAAATTTTTAAAATTTATTTTCAGCGTAACAATATTCATTGTTTTTGCACCACACCCAGTGCTCCTTGCAATCCGTGCCCCCCCTAAGACCCACCACCTCATTCCCACAACCTCCCACCCCCTGCCCCTTCAAACCCCTCAGATTGTTTTTCAGGTCCATAGTCTCTCATGGTTCACCTCCCCTTCCGATTCCCCTCAACTTCCTTCTCCTCTCCATTTCCCCATGTCCTCCATGTTATTTCTTATGCTCCACAAATAAGTGAAATCATATGATAATTGACTCTCTCTGCTTGACTTATTTCACTCAGCATAATCTCTTCCAGTCCTGTCCTTGTTGCTACAAAAGTTGGGTATTCATCCTTTCTGATGGAGGCATAATACTCCATAGTGTATATGGACCACATCTTCCTTATCCATTCATCCGTTGAAGGGCATCTTGGTTCTTTCCACAGTTTGGTGACCATGGCCATTGCTGCTATAAACATTGGGGTACAGATGGCCCTTCTTTTCATTACATCTGTATCTTTGGGCTAAATACCCAGTAGTGCAATTGCAAGGTCATAGGGAAGCTCTATTTTTAATTTCTTGAGGAATCTCCACACTGTTCTCCAAAGTGGCTGCACCAACTTGCATTCCCACCAACAGTGTAAGAGGGTTCCCCTTTCTCCACATCCCCTCCAACACATGTTGTTTCCTGTCTTGCTAATTTTGGCCATTCTAACTGGTGTAAGGTGGTATCTCAATGTGGTTTTAATTTGAATCTCCCTGATGGCTAATGATGATGAACATTTTTTCATGTGTCTGATAGCCATTTGTATGTCTTCTTTGGAGAAGTGTCTGTTCATATCTTCTGCCCGTTCTTCTAATATGATTATCTGTTTTGTGTGTGTTGAGTTTGAGGAGTTCTTTATAGATCCTGGATATCAACCTTTTGTCTGTTAAAGCACGTTATTCTTATCGCAGTGAGGGTGGGAGGCTGAGTGCAGAGGCGTTTTTTAGAAGCTCAATTGTTGTTTCTAACTGTCTCCTTGGCAGTTCCATTTTGATTCCTAATAAGCATCCCAAACAAATTTCTCAATTCTTTGCCCTCAAAGCTGATGCCTTCTTCAGTCATTCCCATTCCATAAGGTGGCTCCCGTGTCTGCCCAGTTGCTTATTAGGTTCCCACTCCAGGAACCACCTTTACCTCTCTCTTTCCATCACTCCCCACACACAGCCAGAAAGCTATGTCAGCTCAAGTTCAAATCTATCCACTTCCCACCATCTGCAGCACTATCTCCTATTTCAAGCCATCATTACCCTTAACCTGGTATAGCAGATGATGTTGATGCCCACTTTTCTCCCTCTGACTTGGTATCCCAGTGCCCGAGGGCTGTCCTCCTCCAATCCTGAAAGGCCACTCTGCCCATCTTCTATGGCCTGGAAGTGCTGGGGAGTTAATACTCATTGCCCTCTAAGAGCAACCTCAATTTAGGAGTTGGTGCCTAAATACCCCAGCTCTTTTGCCCTTTAGGTGGGATTCCAAGGTGTGTTTTAAAGCATTCCTGAGTTTCTCTGAAGGATTAAACTTCAGCTATTCACCTGGTTATGGTTAATGATGAGCCCTTTGTTGCCTCCCCTTCTCAGTATCACTTTCCCACAGTCCTACCAAGGTACTGCTTCTGGGGGGAGGACCTAAATTAAGACTGTGTTTTATTGAAATAGCTTCTTCCCTCCTACAAATCCTTCTCTGCATACTAGCCAGACTGAAACCCTAAAAATGTGAAGTGGATCATGTCTTCCCTTCTTTGTTCATTTCCCAATCCCAAGTCTTTGTTCATTTCCCAATCCACTTAAAGTAATATCCTCAATCCTTCCTATAGCTCAACATGGTACAGATTCTGGCCCCATCGCATATCATTCTTTCTCTCTTTCATTTCATTCCAGCCACACAAGGTTATTTTTTCTATCTTGAACTTAACAACTCACTTCTTCCTAAGGCCGTTTGCACTTGTTCCTCTGTCTAGAAAAGTGATTCCAGAGCTTCAGGGGCCAAGCTCCCTTTTAAAATTCCAATCCCAGTTCAAATATCATCTCTTCTAAGAAGTCACTCTAAAGTAACCATACCTCCCCTCCATTACAACTGTTTCTGATTATCTCGATATCTGTATATTTACTGTTTGTCTGTCTTCCTCTTCTGTAAGGACCCCACTCATAGGACAAGAACCTTATGTGTCTTGTTCTTATCTTCAGCACCAAGGCCAGGGCTCAACAGCCCTTAGAACACATTTAAAATCTATTTATTGAGTGCGTGCATGTATGTACAATAAAATATCTTGTTTGTCTTTAATTATGTCAAAAAATGGCCCATCTGTTAATAATTATCATTATATTATCATAATTATTTTACTTAAAACCTATTTAATAATTAGAAATAAAACAAATGATCTCTAGTAAAGAACAGACTCATTCACCCAACAATAATGGAATGTCAGATATATACCAGGCACTGAAGATATCAGATGAATAAGATGGTCTCTAGTCTTTCAGGGAAAAACTTGTGATGTAATTGAGAATAGAAAACTGGAAAAGCAGAAGTTGTCTTATGTCTAACAAAAACAGCAACAGCTACAACTTCCCCCTGAGGATGATTTTCAGTTTTCCCCAGCACATTCACTTCACTGTTGTGGGCAGTCTTCACGGCAGTACTGATTGGGCAGCCCTATTCTTTTTTTTTTTTTTTAATTTTTTATTTCTTTTCAGCGTAACAGTATTCATTGTTTTTGCACCACACCCAGTGCTCCATGCAATCCATGCCCTCCCTAAGACCCACCACCTGGTTCCCCCAACCTCCCACCCCCCGCCCCTTCAAACCCCTCAGGTTGTTTTTCAGGTCCATAGTCTCTCATGGTTCACCTTCCCTTCCAATTTCCCTCAACTCCCTTCTCCTCTCCATCTCCCCATGTCCTCCATGTTATTTGTTATGCTCCACAAATAAGTGAAACCGTATGATAATTGACTCTCTCTGCTTGACTTATTTCACTCAGCATAATCTCTTCCAGTCCTGTCCTTGTTGCTACAAAAGTTGGGTATTCATTCATCCTTTCTGATGGAGGCATATACTCCATAGTATATATGGACCACATCTTCCTTATCCATTGGCCCGTTGAAGGGCATCTTGGTTCTTTCCACAGTTTGGTGACCATGGCCGTTGCTGCTATAAACATTGGGGTACAGATGGCCCTTCTTTTCATTACATCTGTATCTTTGGGGTAAATACCCAGCAGTGCAATTGCAAGGTCATAGGGAAGCTCTATTTTTAATTTCTTGAGGAATCCCCACACTGTTTTCCAAAGTGGCTGGGGCAGCCTTATTCTTCAGGCAAGGAGAGTAAAGCTTAAAAGGGTGGAGAGCATGCCAAAGCTCAGGCAGCTCCCAGGAGACAGCAGTGGGACAGGAACTGGATTTAGGAATTCCAGAAGCCAAGCCTCTCACTGCATGTCCTGCTCACACAGAACCAGGGCACAGAGCATATTTCCTTCATATGCTCACTGATGGGTGGAAGGATGCTTACAAACATCATAGGGAATATCTTCTACATGGGAGACCCTTGGGTGGCTTGACCAACAGACATGCCATCTGCTGCTGATTGTCCAAAATTATCTGGTCACTGTGAGAAGTGATTGGCTTCTTGTAAAGCAAATTTACTGTTGGTAATGAATAGTTGGGACAGGTGCAAACCTTCTAGGTAGGTAAGTTATATTTTTATGTGTTGCTAGTTGAACTCATTAATGAAATACATTGACAAAATAAACAATATGTGTAATTCAATAATGTGTGTTGGTGCCTAGTGTAGTAAGCCAACCTTAACGTAACAACTATTAAGAGAACCAAACTGCTTAAGGCATAGATTTGTTCTATTTGAGGACAGGGAATTAATAGATTTCTTCTTTTTTATAAATACTAGATTTAACTTTACAAAGTTAAATCTGTGATGTAACATTTGCCTTTCTACCTATTGCTTAAACAAAGCCCTGCCACGTGTTTGCGTGAGCTGAGAATGCAGTATTTTTTGTGAATCAGATAACATACACTGCAAGGCAGGGATGAAGGGAGGAGACTGTAGAGAAGAATGTACCAGAGAGAAGTCAGATGGAACAGAAAGGGCCATTTACTTGCTGATTGCTAGGTGGGATATGAAGGTGAGGATGGATGTGGAAATTTAATTCTTTTTTAGGGATGGGATGCTGCAGTGGAAAATTGGTGTGCTGTCCAGAAGGGAACCTTAGAATGGAGAGCTACATGCTTCTCTGGTTCACTGATCCCATTATTTAGAGGGGAAAACCCCCTCAATCAGCCCTATAGGCTACCTGGTCTCTTTTTCCACTATCACAAACCTTACCCAAACTAAAGGAAGACCAAGGACTGTTTTGGTCATCAAAGGATGATGTCTTGGTTTCATTAAGTGTGTTGTAAAGTGTTTACCAGAAATACACATTCAGAGGATCATTGAACTCACAGGACTATATCTATTCCCATTCTTTAGTGCCTTAATAGGTGTAAGGATTTTACCAGAGCCCCACAGACTACACCCATCTTCCTGTCCAGCTCCTTCTTTCACATCTCTCTCTCTCTCTCTCCTTTGCAGCCCTTTCTGTCCTCAGTTGTCCTCATGGAGCATACTGATTTGGGCCCTATGTGGTCCTAGGGAACCCGGAGCAAATTCCCTCCTCTGTTTTCTGGCTCTGGATGCACTAAAGCAGGGAAATAGTTGCAACCTGTCCTACAGAGCACAGCACAGAGCAGGTGGAGTGTGTTACATGATGTGTCTTGGGGCATTCTACCCATCCCAGGCATTCCACTTATACGGCCACGTTTTGGGCTCTTCTTGTTTTTGTCCGTAAGCCTAAATTCTTCAATCAAAGGGGCTCTATGTCAATGCTTGGGGACAAAGAGACTTACTGCTACACAAATTTTGAAATGGGAGAAACAGGGATGCCCTCTGAAAGGTTAAACAGGGGCATGAGCCTACCATGCAGACACACCATGCCCCTCCCCACCCCTTTCAGCCTCATCTGCCACCCTGCTCTCCCCAGCACGTTGCAGCCCAGCAAACAAACATCTTTCCACTTTCTGTCCCTGTCTGGGACATGCTTCCCCTTCTGCCTGAGATACTTTCCTTCTCTCCGCCTACCCCTTCCCTCCAACCTTTCTCTTGACTGGGTCCCATATCCCTGGGGGTGGTCACTGTAAGGATCCACCGAGATCCCCTTTTTGGGTCAGTCCACTCACCCCCAGGTGCTGGGCCGGGCAGCAACTGCTGCAGCTGTCACTGAGATCTGCTCTGAGCCACAGGAACCACCTCCCCAAGGTCATGCCCCTTCCCAGGGGCAGCACACAGCCAGTGACTAGCTAGTTTGGGGATTCAGAGGCTTAGCTCCCCTGCCTCAATTTGGGCCGCTCTGCAAGGCTGTCCCAGCTCCCAGGTCCCCATAAAATTGGTGGGGTCCTGGGCTGCAGCCTCACTGCTGGCCAGCTTTTCCATCTCCCAAGCCTGCCTTCCTCATTTGCTCACATGTGTGTCTCCTTCAGGAACTCTCTACTCAACTTTCTGTACACACCTGTCCATATTAGTCTGTTTCTCTGAAACCCAAGCTAAGATGGTTGGCATTGAGGTGTAGTCCTGGGAAGAAGATACTGAAATGCCACCTGGGAGCTCCCACCGTCCAGTCATCCAGCAAGGAGGACCTCAACACTGATGGCAGGAGGAGGGAAGGCCCCAGGTGTGTGCAGCAGTGCAGTTGTCAAGCCTAGGATAAGATACCAGTGGAAGGGGCTGCACTGGCTCACATAGTATCTTGGGCATTAGAGAGGTTTGAGGGCAGTAATATCTAGGAGGACTACGGCATTGGTGTCAGTCACCGAATGCCACTGTGTCATTGAAAAGAGATGATGGCAGACTCAGAGTGGAATTAATCTCTGGCAAAATGTGAGAGCCAGAAACCTCCTTGGCTGCATTTAAGACAATACTACTCTCTCTAGAAGGGCCAGGAAGAATGGAGAGTCAGGCTCAGGCCTCAGTTATAGGAGGAACAGATCTTCAGAGAAGGATGAATTCTAGCACTGATGGGTCTGAAATGCCAGCGTCAGGGCCCTAATAGAGAAGCAGGTGGACCCTGAGACTCAAGATGGGGAACTTTGGGTAGATGCAGTTGGGAATCTTTGGCTTACAGATTCCCCTGGAGCCACAGAAGTGGCCCTCTCCTCTGCTGGGTGGACGCCGTTGATCACGTGGAGGCTTCTGTTGAGGCGGGGGTCTTCCAAGGTGATGCTTGTTTCTCTCAGAATCTACCTCTGGCTCCTCTCCTGGCAATCGCAAGGGCCACATCCTTACACAGTTTGACAGAGGGTATGCTGGGCCCACTAAAGAGGAGAAGGACTGATTCGACACTCTCATTGCCGCAGGGTCTGTCTGACAGGTACCAGCGGGAGTCTGGTAGGAATAGGGACTGAATCCTGAGGTACTGGGTCAGGGCACCAGACCGTAAAGTTGAGGAAAGAGGCATTTATTTAGATACAGGAGCACTCCGAAGGGCCTTCTCAATTTCAGAGCTCCCTGTAGGATCGATGGACGCTCAGCTTCTCTCTCTGCCCAATCATACTGTTGTCAGTTCCTTACAGATCCTTCAGCCTTCTCTGGGTGACCCTCCTTGCAGCTCTCCCTCCCAGAGTCCAGGTTCTCTCCTGTGTGTCTCCAGTCCATTCTGTGCTTCCTCCATTGTAACACGTATAACACCTGCTCACTCTGCTGCCTGTAGTGCCTGCTGTAGTGCCTTGAACCCTGGCACGTAGTAGTTGCTAAGTTAGTGACTGATTGCTGAATGAATGGTGAAATGGATATGAGTTGAAGAGACAGAGTTCCTCTCAGACCAGAGTAAGACCCAGTGGAAATAAGGACTGTAGCTAAAGAAAGAAGGGACAGAAAGATGGGCATCCCCAGAATAATAATGAAAGGCAAATCTTTGACAAGTGCCCAGCCATACAGCATGCAGGAGGAGGTGCCTTAGCCATGAAATTTTGCTTATTCTGATCCCATTAAGCAAGACTATGTCTAATGTGGAGATGTAAGAAAGAGTTGCAGCCACTGGATCTATAGAATTTCTGTAAGGTAAGACCCTGCTGTGGAAGTAGGTGCCCCAGAGGCAGCCCTAACCTATTGCCATTGCACATTTGATCCTTCTAACACGTTTTCTGTTCCCAGGCTCAACAAATAGCTCTAGCTGTGGTGTGGGTTCCCACATAGGTCTCTCCCATAGGTCTTGGGGACCAGAGTGCTTAAGTCCATGGAGCAGTTATAATTCCTCTTTTTTTTTTTTAATAATTCCTCTTGTAAGTGAATGAACTTGCAGCCTGATTTTATACAGTGACTCTGTTCTCTCTCTAATGGCAAGCCATGTTTCTGAGCCTGGGAGGGCCAGGGCCAGAGCCTGGATTGTGGGTGAACTCAAGTAATGATGCAACTTTCAGATATCCATGTTGACTATGGGGATCCCGTTGGCTTTTTCCAGAGAATACCCTGACTTCACACTTGCTGAGAACCTATTCTCCCTTTTGGGATTTACTTGAAGAGTAGGACAGGGACTGAGTGGTCAATTTCCTTTTTACATCTAATGATATTACCTAGTGCTAGACTCCTCATCATTATTTAACAAAGACCAGATGAACTAAATGTCCCTATAGTACATGGCATCTCTTGGAACCAGGGAGTTCCTGAATCAGGGTAACTGGTGGACTGATGAGGAGGTCTCAGGGCCTGTGGACTGAAGTGGGTCCTCTGTAGAACTTCATATGGGATCTGGGATGCTTATTGCTCTCAGGGCCCCTGGGAATGCATTTTGGGTCTATGGGAGAGCCCTGAACCTCAATTTCAGAAATACTAGTTGGAAATAATTTTGTGTCTTATGGCTTGGACTAAAACCATTTGTATACTTTATAAAATCCTTTGTATTTGTATGTAGGATTTCCTCCATTTTACTTCAGGAGAAACTGAAACCCAAAATTACCATCACCATAATCATGATCAAATTTTTGGGTAACAACGAACTGTTCTGTACTCCGACTATTTGGAAAATTTCTCGTTACAATCCCCACTCTAGCGGATGGATGGCATTATGTCAAACAGTGGCAACAGCCTAGACATATCGACCCAATCAATGTATAGGTATTAGACTTCATAGATTTTAAGATGTAATTCTTCCCACAGTTATCATCTCTGAAATTGGGATAAATCTTATAATCGATGTCATGTCACAGTTTAAACTGGAAACAATTTTTCTTTCATAGTGTTACATTAAATTATGGTGTCTTACAATTGATGATGTCTTAGATTAAATGAAATATGGGAGTAAAATGTTACACAGCATTCTTTTTTTTTTCCAATTTATTTCATTCTTGATTGAGGGAAAGCTAGGGATTGCAATTTTTTTCTCATTTTTGTCTTTCATAATTAAATATTTTTTCTTATGGGGAGGAAGATAATTGTCTAAAAGGAAGAAACACTTCCCAAAATAAAATTAAAAGGAAGACAATCACTGCTCCGGATGAAGAGTGCTGGCCTTCTTGCTGTCACTGCCCTGGCCTGGGGATTGCCAATCCTATGTTTACCTGGGTCTCCCTCTCCGGGTGTCATCTGAAAGCTTTATACCCCTTTTCTCACTCATAAAACCTTACCTCTCCTATATCCTAACTTCACAGAATTGGCCAATCTGAGCAATAATTCCATGAGAATACACCATAGCAGTTACTGCTAGTAAATCCGTGCTTTCTCTTTTCCCTTCCTTCTCCTGAATGATGTGAATTTTAGTAGTGGTTTAAGGGAGCATCTCTCATGGTAGCCCCTTAGAGGCATCAGTAACAAGCTGGTAGGTGTCAGGTTTTAAGTTATAGGCTCCCCAAAATCACACCATTTATTATGGGAGCTCAATTTTCATACTGCTTTGTGGTTCACAAAACATATATTGGCAAACATTTTATTTTTTAAAGATTTATTTATTTATTTGGGAGAGAGAGAGAGAGAGAGAGAGCAAGAGCGAGAGCAAGCAAGAGCACACAAGCACAAGCAGGGGGAAGGGCAGAGGGAGAAGAAGAAAGTCTCAAGCAGACTCCCGGCTGCGCGTGGATCCTGACACAGGGCTTGATCTCACCACCCACGAGGTTCTGGCCTGAGCCAAAATCATGAGTTGGACACTTACCTGACTGAACCACACAGGCACCCTGGCAAACATTTTCTTATTAGAGGCTTGTAAGACCTGGTGAAGTAGGCAGGGTAGGCTCTATTGCTGTCTTTCTGATGAAGAATCGGAAGGCTGGAGAGATGAGGTGGTTTGGTCACTGGCTGATGAGAAAATCGGACCCGAACCAGGTGTTCTGGTTCTGGAGCCATTGTTCCTCTTTGTAGGACACAGCGGTTTCCCTTGCCTGTGACTAGATGGGCTTCAAAGAAAGCTAGATTATTCAGAGCCTGGTAGGTTAGGTCAAAGACGTGTGTCTTTATTCCAAGAGCCCTGGGAAGTCATTGAAAGATTGTAGGTAGGAAGACAAGATGAACAGATCTTAGTTTATTTGTTAAAGAGCTATCTGGGTGCGGTGGGGAGAATGGACGGTAGGAAGGCAGGAGTGGTAACATTCAGGAGGTGGGAGCTAAGGCAAGAAATGATTGTGCCTGTCTAGATACATGACAGTGGAGGGGAAGTGAGTAGAAGGAATTCTGGGAAGATGGTGGTTTGAGCAATTATCTTACTGCCTCTCTTTCCTAGCTCCAATCCAACCACCGGCTAGAGATATAGTGTTCCAGGAATAATATTCAGATCTCTAGGTATGTTGGGAGCACATCAAGAGATAGAGGAAAAGCCATGGGGCAAAAAGTAGAGTTATTACAGGGAGGTTGATCCATGGAGACCATAGAAAATCAGTGCCGGCCCGTGTGGTTCTAAGAGCACCTGCTGGTGTGTCTGCTTCCAAGGAGCTGGGGCAGAGCTGCAATGAGGACTGAGCTCTTCCATCCCTGAGAGATGTGGTCATTATTGCTGAGGAGATGGATTGCAGAGATGCTTTCTCCGGAGGTTTCAGCAGGCGAGAGACAACTTGTCACATGGGTCAGGGGCTGCTGTGCTTCCAGGGCGTCCAAGTTCATTGCCATCCTTGATAGGCAATGACCTGGGTTCAAACACAGAACAAGCCGAGAGCTCACAAAGGAAAATACAAGGAACTCAGGGACTCACAAGAGCCTCAGAAAGCAAAAGTGAGTAGAACATTCAGAGAAGTAGCTCCTTTGGAATAAAACTTCTAGAAGAGATAGATATCAATCTTAATTTAAAAATAATACAAGCACTTAAGGAGCATTGCACAACATTAAAAAAAAGTAAGACCTCCTAGAATTGGGAAAAAAAGGGAACCAAAACAAATAATAGTTAAAATTTTGAATTTAAAAATTAAGGAAATGATGATCACTGTTGTAAACAGTATTAGTGATCTAAAAATTCAAGTGAAAGAAATCTTTTAGTACAAGATCAAAAATACAAAGAGACAGAAATCATGAGGGGAAAATGAGATTTGGAGAGTAGATATGGGAGGCTTAATGCAGGAATGGTAGGAGCCTGGAGGAGGCAAACTAGGGACAGTTTGGTGACCAGTGCTAGCAGGAGTAGACGGAGAAGAAATGTCAAGGATGTCTCTTTCCTTGGCTTCTGGTTTGGACAGTCGGATGGACAGCAGTGCCACTCCCCGAAATGGGCTGTCTTGGAGGTAAAGTGGGCTGTGGGCAAAGCAGGAAGGTGGGGGAATGACAGGTTCAGTTTAAAAGTATTGAACATGAAGAGTATATGGACATATAGTGATGTTGAGCGGCTGTCAGATATGCGTTCTAGAGAAGAGGCGTCTGGGATGGAGGCAGAATTGGAAATCACCAGCCTATCATGGCAGATGGAATAGGAGGCAGAGAAAAGAGTGCCTTGAGTGAGAGGGAAAGAAACTTGTCAAGAGACAGGCAGCCCCATATTCTTTCTCTTCTCTCCCTTTCCTTTGTACTCCCCATTCTTGATGTCACACTGTGCACACATTCCACGTCCTTTCTTATCACGTGACATGGGGGAGAGCAAGGGGAAAGGGGAAGAAAGAAGGAGAAACTGGAAAAGGACATGAGTAAGAGTCATGGGAGGGGTGCCTGGAAATGAAGAAGCAGCGTCATACCTGCCCAAAGAGTTCCCAGTTTTGACCCCCTGAGCGCAGGGCTGACTGGGAGAATGTAGTCTGTCGACAGGAGTGGCTTCGCAGCAAGGCTCCGTGGACATAAAGGGAAAGGTGGAATTAGCATTTATTGAGCAACTACCATGTGTGGAGCCCTGATATGGTCTTTGACATTCACTCTCATTTAATTCCCTCCAATCGCCTTATAAATAAGGAAAGGAAAGCTCAGAGGGGTCAAGACATTTCCCTAAGATCAAAGAGTTCGTAGCAGCATTGGGTGACTCTGTGCTTTTGCCACTGTACCATGAAACATCTCTGCAGGAGAGACCCTGGCAGCCAGGAGATTCAGATTCTGACCCATATGACTCTACTTGTATTTCCCCGGGGCTTTTATGATCTCCAGACTTGCAAAGATTTACCTTTTCTCTTCACACAGAGTTGAGTACACACCGCCAGCCTGACCTTTCAATCGGGACCGCTCTCTGGTTCTTCCAGGTTACTGGCCAGCTCAGACAAAGGGAGAAAAATGAGCTCTAATTCTTTCTGGGAATCAAACGGCTGCTTCCTTGTAAATACCTTAGAAAATCAATCCTCTGTGAATTAAACTCTTTCATCAGCTATCAGCCCAATTCTAAATCATTGATAAGATGGAAAACCCCCCAATTCATGGATCAAAATCTCAAGGTTTTATCAATACAAATAAAATAAAAGCAGTAACCTTTGGGGCAATACTCAGCAGTTACTCACTTTGAGAGAAGAAATTCTTGCTTTCAACTGAGAAAATGCCTGATATTCTCAGGATTGACATAAGTGACCTTTCTTCTAACTCCATTTATCATCCTGAAAACCACATTAACAGAGATTCTTGTAAGTAGCACACACTCTATTAGGTGCTGGAGAGTCAGGGGAGTAGCAGGTTAAGCCAGAGTGCTGGATTTCTCAGAATCATCCAGATTTAAAGTATTCACTTACGTGGTCCTCATCAGTGCATTGTCATCTGTCAGAAATTTTATCCTGACTTTAGTTGGGAGACTCAGGTTATTACAGGCATATCTTCATAGATTTCCTTTTTTAAAAAAAATATTTTATTTAATTATTTAGCACACAGAGAGAGACAGTGAGAGAGGGAATACAAGCAGGGGAAGTGGGAGAGGGAGAAGCAGACTTCCTGCTGAGCCAGAAGCCTGATGTGGTTCTCAATCCCATGACCCTGGGATCATGACCTGAGCCGAAGGCAGATGCCTAAGGACTGAGCCACCGAACTGCCCCTCTTTATAGGTTTCCTTAAGGACTTGGTAATTATCTTAGGGTGCCTGAGCATGCATAATGTGCACTGGGCAATCCAATCCACAAAACATTAAAGGAATGATGTTTAGCCACATGTGTTAGGCACTCAAATTAGAGAAGAAAAAACATATGGTAGCTCTTTGTTTACTGTCCTATGGTAAGCAAACAGGTAAGGAAATAGAAGCTGAGCATCCAAGTAAAGATAGGAGACTGAATACAAAGCTTTATCTCCTCTCCCTCAAGATCCCTTAAAATAATATTAATCACAAAAAAGTTATCATCTCTCTACAGTAAGAGAAAGATTTCAACACCTTCTGGGAGATGGAAAATAGTTGGAGAAGGGGTACCAAGTGAAAGAGAGAAAAGGAAGGGCTACAAGGGAGGGGGAAACATAGGTGCCCACAGGCCCTGGAAGGACATCAGCCATAACAGAGGGGGAATGCTATGTGGGTCTGTAAGGGGAGAAAGAAATTGCAGCTACATACAGAAAGTCAGCCTCTCCCTTACTCCCTACACTGCGTGCCTCGCATCAAGGCACATATTCCTCAACTCAGGCAAACAAACACATAAAAACAAAAAATGGGAGTCATTGTTAAAGAAATTAAATGAACTGAATGACAGATGAGTCAGTACAGGAGGTCCAACATCTGATTACTAGGAGTCCCACAAAAAGAAAGCAGATGAAATCGAGGAGAGAACATTGTCAAAGAAACTCAAAACTGGGGGTGCCTGGGTGGCTCAGTGGGTTAAAGCCTCTGCCTTCGGCTCAGGTCATGATCTCAGGGTCCTGGGATTGAGCCCCCCATCAGGCTCTCTGCTCAGCAGGGAGCCTGCTTCCCCCCCTCTCTCTGCCTGCCTCTCTGCCTACTTGTGATCCCTCTCTCTCTGTCAAAGAAAAAAAAAAAAAGAAAGAAAGAAACTCAAAACTGAAGGAGCTCTTTAAAAGCTTCTGAAGAGGAAAGAAACAAACAAAAACAGAATGTCCACAGGGAAACAAGAAACAGCCTGGGATCGCCTTCTCATCGATAACCTTGGATGTCGGTAGTCCACTGAGACGAATCCTCAAGATTCTGAGGGAAAAAGAATTTTAAACCTAAAGTCTTTTATCTTTTCAAACTAATGTCAAACATAAAGGTAGAATTATTTTTCACCTTGTAAGGACTGGGAAATAGTATCTCCCACACATTTTCTCCGGAAGTTGCTTGCGAGGGCACCACACTGTAAGGCTATGCTAAGACAGGAGATGGTGCATCCAGCCCTGGGGAGTGGCCGAGTCCATTCAGCAGGCCTGGAGTGTGCTCAGGAGATTGGACTCGGGGAGGTCTCTGGAGGGGGAAGTTGCCAAATCTATTGAATGTTTGTATGGTATGGTATCTTTTTAAAAATAAAGATTTATGGACGCCTGGGTGGCTCAGTGGGTTAAAGCCTCTGCCTTCGGCTCAGGTCATGATCTCAGGGTCCTGGGATCGAGCCCCACATTGGGCTCTCTGCTCAGCAGGGAGCCTGCTTCCCCCACCCTGCCTGCCTCTCTGCCCACTTGTGATCTCTATCTGTCAAATAAATAAATAAAAATTTTTTAAAAAATAAAGATTTATTTACTAATTTGTGTGGGCACAAGTGGAGGGAGGGGCAGAGGGAGAGACTCTTCAAGCAGACTCCCCTCTAGTGCAGAGCCCACCGTGGGGCTTGATCTCACAACCATGAGATCATGACCTGAGCCAAAACCAAAACTCCAACACTTAACCAGCTGAGCCACCCAGGGACACCTGGTATGGTATCTTTTTAAATACATCAGTGGTTTAGTTGAATCCCAGAAGTTTTGGTAAGTGCTATTTTTTTTCTTTTCTTTTTCCTTTTTTTACTGTTATTTAAACTATATTCTAAATTTTATTGTGATTTCTTCACTGGTTATTTAGATGGCATAGTTCTTTCTTTCTAAACATATGGAGACTTCCTATAATCTTTCTGTTATTGATGTCTGGCTTAATTGCATTATGGTTAAAGATACTCGGTTTGATTTCTGTCCTTTGAAATGTGTTGAGACTTGCTTTATGGCTCAGCATATGGTTAATTTTTGTAAGTGTTCTGAGTGTGCCTGAAAAGAATGTGTAATTTGCAGTTGCTGGGTGCAGTGTTCTAAATATGTCAATTAGGTTTGGTTTGTTAAACATGTTGTTCAAAGTTTCTATATCCTTACTGATTTCTGCCTCCTCTTTCTTTCAATTTCTGAGAGAGGTGTATTTAAATCTCCCTTTTTTTTATAGATTTGTTTATTCTCTTAGCAGTTCAGTTAGTCCGTCCGTCCTTCCTTCCTTCCTTACCTGTTGCCCTCACGTACTCTGTGCCGGACCTCATGATAGAGGAGCAGACACAAAGACACAGGGCATTATAGTTTAATGGGAGAGAGCTTTACACAGAAGGGGCGTCCTTGTCAGCATATAAGATCTGGGTTTGAGGTATCTCCAGTGTAAATCCATCAATGTAATCAGATATAATAATAGGGCAAAAATAAAATGAGTAGGAGTGGAGAGGAAGGGATGGTAATTCTACCTAAGGACATTAAGGAAAATTCCATATGCAAAGTTTTGGTGTATAAAGGAGAATTTCCTTTTTTTCCCTCCTCCAAGTTTTTATTTAAATTCCATCTAGTTAACATACAGTGCAATATTCGTATCAGGTGTAGAATTTAGTGATTCATTGCTTCAGTACAACACCCAGCGCTTACCGCAAGTGTACTCCTTAACTTCCATCACCTGTTTAATCCATTCCCTCCACAACATCCCCCCTGGTAACACTCAGTGTATTCTCTATAGTTGAGAGTATTCCTGAGTTACTTGGAAAATTCTCCTACATGTAGAAAACCTAATTGTCTGGGGCGCCTGGATGGCTCAGTGGGCTAAAGCCTCTGCCTTCAGCTTAGGTCATGATCCCAGGGTCCTGGGATCAATCCCCACATCGGACTCTCTGCTCAACAGGGAGACTGCTTTCCTCTCTCTCTCTGCCTGCCTCTCTGCCTACTTGTGATCTCTGTCTGTCAAATAATAAATAAAATCTTAAAAAGAAAACATAATTGTCTGAGTGTGTTCTGTAACTGAAGTCCTAAAGTACACGGATGTCTTGTAGAGTTCATTTAAGTTGAACAAACATTGATTGGGCTCCACATGCTTGTCAGGCACTGTGCTAGGCACAGCTGCTGCCCTGAGGAATTTGTGTGTAGTGAGACAAACCCTATCTCCCATGAGATGATTCCATATACATATAACAGAAGGACTGGTGACAAGACATAGCTTTCGTTCTTGTGAATTATTCTTTTTAGAGAAATATTGGTCCCTGGACCAGAAAATTCCAGGCTTTAAAAACCATTTACTAGGGAAGGCAGATAGCTTTGTTATGTGTAACACTGCAAAATCCTGATGCTCACATGTTGGGACTTTTTTCATTTGCATTCAGAACACTTCCATTCATCTTTCTAGGCTTCTTAGCCTTCTTAAGAGAAGAGAGAGAGAGAGAGAGAGAGAGAGAATCTCTTATTTTAAAATTAATTCCACTTAAATGTTTAAGATGGATCTTTCAAAATAGAGAATCTGAGTTACAGGAAGACAAATGTGTACCTATCTATGGGACACACACCATATGTCTTTCCCCAAGTCAGAGGGGATGATTCAGTTGGCCCAGCTTCAAGGTCACAGTCAGACCCAGATCAAGAGTTGCAAGATCAAGGCTCCAGTCCTAGCCCTGCCTCTTGCTAGATGTATGCATGACCACAGGCAAGTCATCTGTTTGATCCTCCCTACCGACACGTAACATATTGCCTAACAGGGAGCAGATCCTCAGTGAATGTTGAACTAAGCATCTCAAGTTCATTTTTTATACCTGGAACTTGGGACTAAGTCCTGCTGTCAAGAGAAATTAAATGAGAGCACAGGATAAAGCTCTGTAAATGGCAAAGGACAATACAGATTTGAAAGGGTTGACTTGAATCCATACCTGGTCATGTCATCTCTGAGTTGGTTTCCTCATCCCTTAGAGATTTCTGATGAAAGTGAGTCTTGTTATTGTCACTGGTTTTGTGAATTTGGGTGAGGTTCATGGTATTTTTCGATGGAGTGGATATTGAAGGAAGTGTGGTGTACTCTTTAGAGCCCTGTTGAAATGAATGGAAAACAAACCATCTCCACCAGCAATCTTAGTTAGGACTAATGAAGACCAAGGGTCATCTCTGACTCAATGATCATATTTTCTCTCTGGTCCTAACCTTTTTAAATTATTGAATGTTCTAGAGCCCTCCTCACTTATTTAAGCATTATGACCCTTTACTTATGGGCTTCAAGATATAATTATGGTCTCCTCCCCCTAATGAAATGAAAGGATTTAACTGAATTAGCCCATCAACAGCCCCTGCTGAAGCCTGACAGATCTCTTTCTGGATGACAGGCACTTGATAACAGTAATTCCAGGGACCTTTCCTTCCCTCACACTCACTTTCCTGTGCTGAGTGAGTGATAAGAAAGCCTTTGTGACATCCTCAGACAGAATGGAATCAGTGCCACTTATGGCTCTGCCTTCTAGAGACCCATACTGGATCTAATAGACTTAGAAAATTGGTTGTGTGGATGGAGCTGCAGGATTCAGCCTTCTGAGTGGGTGGTGTTGGGGTTTGATCTGGAGACAGGCAGGAGGAAGGGGGCTGAGCCGTATCTTCTTGAAGTTCCCCTGGGAGAGGTATGAAGGCAGCTGCTACACCGTAGAGTTGGTGGGGCTAAAAGTGTTTTTGTTAAGGGAAGGTCCTAAAGGGCCCACCAATCAGAAGCCAGTTTGCTAATAGGGCTGGAAAAAGTGAATCTTTATTCCAACTTTGGGCTAGGAATGGTGGTATTGCACTGCACTGGGTGGTGGGGGCTACAGGTAGATTCTGGGGATAGACATGGCAAAAATGAGGCTTGGAGATGGAGAGCCCTGATGGGGAGGTGCTGCAAGGCAAATATTAAGCAGCTGGAGGGTGGTGGAGGGGATTGTTGAATCTACCATATGGCCTTCTCCTTCCAAAATTCACCTTCCGCAGATGCCAATGCTTTTGAGAAAGAACCTGCATTCCAGCCATCAAGGATACTGATGATGTGTCCTTCTGTTGAATCAGTGTAGTGATTCTTCTTTTCTTGGGTACAGTCTCTCTCCCAGACTTTATGCTAAAGACTTGACAAATATTATTGTGTTTTGTAATTATTATAATCTTTTGGGGCTAATTACTATTTACAGATAAGGAAACTGAGGCTCAGCATGGTTAAATAACCTGACCACTGTCACACAGCTCATTTCTACTTGACACAAAAGAAAAAGCCCATTATTCATTTATTTATTCCACAAATTCTCCTTGAGATACTTACTGTGTGCAAGACAGAAATTACCAAAAGCTCATCACCTGGTTTCTTTCAGACTTAGCTTCGTTTCTTTCTAATTTGTTCAGCTAGCCTAAGAGCTCCTAGACAGATAGGTATTAACGTTATTTTGAAAAGCCTCCAGGGAAGAAAGTTTCTTATGTTCTCTTGGTGAGTGAAGTTTCCCAGAATTTCCAAGGATCTCTTAAGGCTGAACTAAGACCCTCTTCCTACAGTTGAAGCTGATTTCTTATGAGGAGATGGGGAGCAACTAGAGCCAAAGGGCAGTCTTTGAGAATAACCTGTCCTAGAAGGAAGGTAGATACAGTGAGATGGGGTCCCGGGATCAAAGAATATTAGTATCGACTGGAGCTAAAGACTCTAATTTCTATTTCATATGGATGAACCTAGAGAGAATGAACAATTTCCCCAAATTACTGAGCTATGTCGTGGCAGAGCTAGAACCAGAGTCTGAGGCGCCTTATTTCCAGAGAGGCAGAACAATTGTGATAGAAATCTGGGGCTTTTTGAAGCAGGCGGGTCACAGGTCAACCCCTACTCTGCATTCCCTAGCTGTGGACTAGGCAGTTTTGCAGTCTTGCATACTTGGTGCCTTGGTTTTCTGATCTGTAAAACGGAGCTGATGTCTACCTCATAGAGGTGTTGTGGGGATTAAATGAGATAATATATGTGAGTCCCTGAGGTGTAGTAGTCTGAGCGATAGTAGTAGGGGCTCAGTTACTCTACTTCCTTTCCCTGCCCGGACCCAGTTTTCATCTGCTGTATTTAGTTAATGTAACAAATTACACCGCATCTCAGTAGCTTAGGACAACAATAATCATTGATTACCACTAACAGATACTGTCAGGCAGGAACTTGGCAGCCACTTCCCTGGGTGGCTCTGAGGTCTCGTCAGTTTCCCATTAGGTGTCAGCTAGGCTGCATCATCTGAAGGCTTGACCGAGGCTGTAACTTTCACTTACATGGCTGGCTGGTGGCTGGTGGTCTCCATTCCAGACTACACAGGCCTCTCCACAGGGCTGTTCGGGTGTCCTTACAACATGGTATCTGAGTGAGCAATCCAGAAGACCAAAGTGGAATCTGCACTGTTATTTATCATCTAGCTTTGAAAGTCATACCCTCCTGTTGTGTTCTATTGGCCACGGAGGGCTAACCCTGATTCCCTCAGGGAGGGAGCCACACAAGGGCACAAGTCTGAGGAGGTAAGGACCACTGGGGGCTGGCCCACTGTCTCCTGGATGAGGTACTATTTCGATGTCCACAATTGTGCCGAAGTGTCACGTCTCATCTTACCTTCCTGTGTCCTGAGTGTGGACTTGATACAGTTCAATAATTCCTCCTGGCTTCTCAGGGCAGACAGGGGCTGTACCCCCTTCGTGTCTTCTGGAGTTCTGCGAATGCTGTTTATAATTAGCCAAGCAATAATCCCCACCGCTGAGCTAACTCCAAGGCTCATCTGCTTGCTTCTCTGGAGGTTTTTAAATAGACAGGGATGTGTTAATGACACAGTACATTATCTGTCTGTTACCGTTTTGGCAGGCAGCGTGGAAGCGTGACTTTTTTAAGGAGGAGTTAATCAGTATTTAAAAAGCAGCTCCCCTGGCAGAGGCATGAAGCAGGTATCAAAAGGCTGCCTGGGAAGGCTGAGGTTGCAGAACCCTAGGCCCTGACATGATCCCCTGTGAGCGGCTAGTGGGCATGGCCAGCTGGGCTCATTACGACTGACATCTTCCTGCTTCCTCTGCAGTTTGAACACATTGAATCTGCTCCCCAACTCAGCATCACCCTCAGGGAGGAAGCCCGTGAAGTGTGATTGCTGCTTTCTTGTTGATCGCTCTCAAATCTATTTGCCCTGCCCCCTACCAAACCTATTTCCTGAGCTCCAAGAACACCTGCTGCTCATTTTCATTGGATGTTCCACAAGCATGTGGAAAACTGAACTCATAACTTCCTTCCCACACAGACTCATGAGCCCTCCTGTTTTCTACCTTAGTACAAGGCACCGCCATTCTCCCTGTTGCCCGAGCCAGACACTGGAATGCTATGGTGCAATAATCAAGATTCGGCCCCGGGGCCGACACTTAGATGCTCGGTGGCCATGGGCAACCAAGTCCATTTGATATGTTCCCGTTTCTTCTTGAAACCTGGAGATAATAATAGAAAAAATCCAGGAGGACTGTTGGGGGAAGTAAATAAGATAATTCCTGCCCAGCATACAGCAAGAACTCAGTAAGTGCTCTAAGAATTCTTAAGCTCTTCACATTCCCTTTCCTAAATATTTCCTGAAATCATCAACATCTTTCCATTCGCTGCCCCCCAGCCTGGGTCACCATCATTGCTCAGCTGAACGAGGGCTTCCTGATGTGATCTCTGCTGCCAGAGAGATATTTCAAAAGTACAAATGTGAGTGACATCATGTCCCTGGTTAAGCAGGACCCCTTTATTCTTAGGATCTGGGGCAGATTTCTTCCATGGGTGGAAGGTTATGCAGGTTTTGCTCTGCCTGCCTCTCCAGCCACATCTCCCCTGCCTCTTGCTGAAATGTTTTCAGTCCCTCTGATGGACCCCACTGTCTCTTACCTAGAGGCCTCACGCAGGTTTTTCCCTCTTCAAAGAAAAAATTCCCTGTCAAGCCCCTTCTCCGCATTCACCGTGGATCTTATTGTTGAAAAAGAAAGGAAGAGGCAGGTAGAGGTGAATCAGATCAGGGTGTTTTATCTCTTCCTCTCAAAGTACTCCTAGGCCTTCAATAGACCCAAGGATGTAGGCGATGTTCCCTCCCAGGTGGCAGCTCTTTGAAGAGCTATGGATGGAAACTTTCCAGTGTCCCCAGGTGTGTCCCGTGACACCTCCAGTTGCCCCCTGTTGCCTGGCCCTCAGTCTCTCTCATCCTTTAATCCAGAGATCCATCACTCTGCTGGGAAACTGTTTGCAGATCTGGCCTGGGTCAGCCTCCCTTTGCCTCCTCCCTCGGTGACAAGGACGAATCTTCCCTCCCCTTTTCCCTCCGTAGATTAGACTTTGTTGAAAGTACATGCCACTGGGCAGAGACTGAGCTCCCCTCTGCACCCTTGGTGCCTGTGGAGTGCTGGGTGCTTAACCAGGACGTGTTGGATTAACGTATGAGTGGCGGCTACGGTTTTCAGGTATCTGCATGCTCAGAGTATCCGCACGGCCTCCAAAGCTTCCTCTTTGCTCAAAGTTCACTCTTATTTCCAGAAGCGGGTGCAGAAGTCAGATCCTTAGCTTGAATACGTTTGGCGCTTCTTTGGGAAAAAACAAAAACAAAAACAAAAACCAGAATTCCTGTTTTCATCCAACAAATATTTATTGAGCGTTTCATATGTACGAGATGCCGGAGGTGCAGAGGTGAATATGACATGGTCCCAGGCTTCCAATTATCATGGAGTTTCCAGTCTGGAGTTAAATAAGGTGTTGAAAAACCATTGTTGGGTGGATGAATAAATAAGGAATATGAGTATTTAATTTAAAAAAGCAAAGCTTTTAGGGGCACCTGGGTGGCTCAGTTGATTGAGCATCTGCCTTCCACTCAGGTCATGATCCCAGGGTCCTGGGATCAAGGCCCCATCACATGGGGCTCCCTGCTTATCGGGGAGTCTCCTTCTCACTCTTCTTCTGCCCCCCCCACCCGCTCGTTCTCTCTCTCCCTCTCAAATAAATAAATAAAATCTTAAAAAAAAAAAAAGCCATTAAACTTTATAATTGCCTGGAACACCGGCATGTGTGGCTAGCATGCAGCGAGAAACCTCTGTAAATTCATTTTATTTGTTCATTCAAACTATAGTTATTGAGCATCTATTATATATTTTTAAAAGATCTTATTAATGGAGAGAGAGCGAGCAAAAGAGTGAGATAGAGAGAGAGGAGGAGCAGAGGGACTGAGCGCCGAGCCCCGTGTGTGGCTCTATCTTGGACTCTGAGATCATGACCTGAGTCGAGACCAAGAATCAGACACTCCAGCAACTGGGGGTATAGCTCAGCAGTAGAGCATTTAATGGCAGGCACTCAAGCTACTGAGCCACCCCGGCGCCCCTCTATTATATTTTCAGCGTGCGAATATATGCTCATTTCTGGATGGGAGCCATTAACCCCACCCAAAATATTAAGGGCCTTTCAAGACCAAATGCGAT
This sequence comes from Neogale vison, assembly GCF_020171115.1. Classification (NCBI taxonomy): domain Eukaryota; kingdom Metazoa; phylum Chordata; class Mammalia; order Carnivora; family Mustelidae; genus Neogale; species Neogale vison. Next base: position 9,482,884 of record NC_058100.1, read on the forward strand.
GTCAACACAGAAGAGCTATTTGCAATGCAGATGAGCCGCCAGCCCCTGTAATAAACTGGCTGATGACACAAACCCCCGAGAGCTTCTGGTGAGAAGATCAGGTTTAGCAGTTTTAATGAATTACAAAGGCAGTGAAAACTGCTTCTAATTTGTGTATCATCCATGTCTGAGTCAAGGCATCCATCTGCACCCGGGCCAGACTGCCAGACCGCTGGCCTTGTTTGTAAACCAACACACCTGCTGCGGGTCAGTGATTGTTAACCTTCGTGGGGACACATTCCCTTTGGAGAATCTGCTGAAGGCGATGAACTCTCTCCCCAAGAAGAGGTAGGCCCACTGTGCTCGGCATTCAGGTCGAGGGAACGCATCCCTGGGGGCCCAGAGTCAGGGTCGAGTTCTCTGGAGTGGAGTCACATGTCTGGTTCCAAAAGTGGTTCCCCGAGGCTTGTTTTCTTTCCTTTGGAGCTGGAACTTTGGGTGCGTATGAGGGACTTCAGAAATGGAAGGAATCCTCGTGGCCTGTTGGGGCATCTGTTAGCTGCGGTTCCTGGAGCACCTTAGGAGCACCTCAGGACAGGGCTGCAGCGCGGGACACAGGCATTGCGAAGGAAAACTTTCTCCCTGTGTTCACTACACTGCAAGCGGGCCTTCTCTGCGGGAGTGCCCAGACCCAGAGCTAAACCCAGAGAGGCCTTTTCATGGGCTTTCAGGTGGATCCCGGTTGTTCGGTTCGGGCTGGCAATGCGTGGCCCCTGGGTAGGGGGTGGGCTGGGGGAGACCAACAGCCACGGCCTCGCCGTGTGTTCTCTCTGCGGTCGCTCTCCTGTGACCGTCTTGCTCCTTGCTCCAGGGAGAGGCAGGAGGACAGCATCCTCCCAACATTGTCGACAGAGATCTTTGTGTCTCTGTGAGTCGGGATGCTTCTCTCTCAAGAAGCTGGGCACAGTTTCCTTGAGCGGCTGAGCTAGAAGCTCACAGGGAGGAGGGATCTCTGTTCACCTGACTCCATGTCACCCTAGCTTCCTTCTCTGTGGCATCCAGGGGCTTGGGGACACATTTCTCTGAGGTCCCGGTGGACAAGGAGTGCCTTAGGACGGTGCGGTTCCGTGGCAGCCCTGCCAGTCAGTTGCAGTCCGGGGCAACCCCCCACCCCGCACCGGAGCCGGGGCTGGCCCACGCCTCTTCCCGGACAGGTCCCGCAGGCGGGCCAGAGGTGCACAGACGTGGCAGCGTTCATTAGAAACCCTGATCCCTGATTGCTCTGTGCCTCTTTGGGCCTGAGCCCTCCCCATGTCCTTCTGTTTCTGAAATCTGTGGGAGTTTTCAGGCCTGACACGAAGTGCCTGGCAGCGTCGGTGACACCTCCGTCCTGGCGGGAGGACCTCGGCCAGGGCTGGCGAAGAGCTGCGAGCGCTGGGGCCGCGGGGGTCATGGCCTGGGCGCGCGCGCCCACCCGACCCACGCCGCCCGAGGCTTTTAGCCCACGGTTCACTCTTTTTATTTTCTTCTTTTTTGACAAAAACCCAGCTTTTCCACGACCAGTGTTGCATGAAACTGGCTGTTTGAAATATATTAGCAGCTGCTGTTATATCCAGCTGGCAGAGCGCCAGGGAAGGAAATTAAACTTTGCATCCCCCCAGCCCTCCCTCCCCACTTCCTACTAACCCATCGATTCTGTTCAGAGTGTGCCGGGGAGTGCCAGCTCTCGCCGCGTGCCAAGACCATGGCGCTTGGATTTCTCAGTGAGTTCAGACATTCATTCAGCCCCTGCCAAGCCCCTGACGGGCTCCGAGGATTCTAATGTTATTCCAGAGAAGGGTCCTCGTCTGCCCAGTGTCTGACCCTGAGGTGGGTATAGCCTATGCGGAGATGGGGGGCTGGTAGCCAACATCCTAATTTGGCTTTTCGATGATGGAGAGGAAACAATTTACAAAGGTCAGAAAAGCCATACATGTCAACAGTTTAAGAAACCAGCATGTGAATAATAAATACGGTTCTCTTTATCTTATGACAATAAACTGTAATCTCTCATTGCGAGAGAGTACAACGAATGGACAGAGTGTCTTCTTGTGAAGACACTTACCGCCACTGTGCCCCAGGAGCTCTGCCCCTCTCCCCCAAGCCATTCTACTCAGACTGCCTCTTGGCTCAAGTCTAGGGCCAGGCTGGGGCCACAGAAATGTGGAATGTGGAAGGCCTCTCCTGGCCGCTGGGGACCTCACAACCCATAGGAGAGATAGCAGACCAGTCCTCATCCCCGTAACACGGGCTGTGATGACAGCCGCCGACCAGAAAAGGCCTCTACAGTGCAGGGCGCCCAGTTCGTACCTTCGTTCAGCGAACACTGAGCTCTTACCATGCTCCAGAATGCTGCTTACGCTTGAGAGTCGAAGCCTAAAAAGTATTTCTGTCTTGGAGGAAATCACAATGCGTAGACATGGAAAAATACAACTTTTGTAGAGAGAGGCCGGGTTGGCTCTGGCCAGTCTTGGCTCTGGCAGGACACTTTCCCACACCGAGCCTCTGTTTCCTCTTCAACAAAATGGAGGAGGCTGAGGACCGCCTCAAAGCGATGGGGCGGCCGATGGAAATGAGGTAAGGCAGGTGAAGAGGTTTTTCAGGAAACAGTAAAGCATTAAATGGGAGCCGCTCTGAGTCACTGAGCGGGTTGGAATGGGTACACTTGGGGTCCCTTGGCGGTCCTCTGTCCACAAGACCTGACTGCCCCCCTGCTGGAGCTCCTCGGATCCGACCTCTCAGCACTCCGCACCTCTGCTTCTCCGCCTCCGGGACTGGCCTTTGCCGGGAGGAGTCCTCGGATCTGTAGCGCTCACCCACCTCTCCTCCCTGCCAGGCTTCTGGAACCCTGGGGGGTGGGGAGGGTTGCCACCAAGACGTGGTGCGATATTGGCCGAAAGCTTTGCCCCTTATTTATTTGTTTATGATTTTTAAGTTTTATTCTGGTATATCTCAAACACATACAAAAGTAAAGAAAATAGTGTAATGAACCCTAAGTACTCAGTCCTCAAGACCAATAATTATCAATACATATCCTGTCTCGTTTCATTCATAATGCTGCCTACACCTCTGGTCCTCTGGATTATTATAAAGGAAAGCGCTTAACACACACACACACAACACATGTGCACGCACACACACACACACACACACAGAGATCACAATCACACCTAAAAATTTAAAGATTGTTTCTTAATATCATCAAACATTTAGTTGGAGTTCACTTTTCCCCGATGGTCCCACAAATGTTTTCATGAGGTAGATGTCTTCAGATCAGGATCTGAACAAGATTCACAGCACATGCTGCCATTTTGGCGCAGGCGTGTGCTCCCCTAGAAGGGAGGGCGGAATGATTTATGCAGGAAAGGGAGAGAGTGATTTCAGGACTAACGTGTTCCAGTAGCACGCAAGGTCCAGGGCACACGTGGAGGAGTTGACTTTGGAGAGGCGCAGAGATCCAAGGATGTGTGGTCTCAGAAGTCGGCAGTAGGAAGGTGAGGTGATGCTTATCTGGTCGCTTCTATTTTCTCAATCAAATACAGAAATAGGCAAATCGCTTTGGGCTGGGGAGAATCTGAGCACCGCTCTGGACAATCTTCTTCATTTGATAGGTAAGGAAAGCAAGACCCAGAGAAGAGATTTGCCGAAGTTTCCCTGGACAGTTCATAACCGGCTTAAGCTCAGAACCTAGATCTCCGGGTTCTGAGCCCTGTGTTCTTCTTACTCCCTGTCAGTCAGCAGGAGGAGATGTCTCTGGCTTCCCCATAGAGGCGGTTGGCTAGACTCTGGTGAGCTACCAGGGAGCTGTGTCCCTGGGGATTGTTACTGGAATTTCCACAGTGGCTTTGGTGTGTCTGGATATTGGGGGGCATGATTGATTGATTTGTTTAATTTAGAGATTTTATTTATTTGTTAGAGAGAGAGAGGGAGAGAGAGCAAGCACAAGCTGGGGTGACAAGGAAGGGGGAAAGGACAAAAGAAGAAAAGCCTGATGTGGGGGCTCGATCCCAGAGTCCCAGGATCATGACTGAGCTGAAGGCAGATGCTTAACCGACTGAGCCCCCCAGGTGCCCCTGGGTTGCATGATTTAAATCCAAGTGTTTGGTCAAGGAGGAGACTCAAAATTACAGAATTTCATACTTAAGGAGGCACCTCTAGGTGCTCCCAAGATCCATGCTCATTGCTAAGATATCCCTCAGAGCCCCTTATAATCCTCCAGTAAGTCATTGTTCAACCGCTTTCTTATTCTTTTTCTTTTTTCTTTCTTTCTTTCTTTTTTTTTGAGAAAAAGAGAAAGTGAATGTGAGAGAGAGGAGGGACAGAGGGAGAGAGAGAGAGACTTAAGCAGGCTCCATGCTCGGCGTGGATCCCGACATGGGGCTCAATCTCACAACCTTGAGATCATGACCTGAGCCGAAAGCAAGAGTCAGATGCTTAACTGCCAGAGCCAGCCAGGCCCCCCTCAGCCACTGTATGATCACGTGCAGTGACTGGGCGCTCCCCACCTCTCAAGCAGTGTCCCCTACTGTGGGACATCCCTAATGGCAAGAAAACATCAGGCTAATGCGGGGTTGAAACCTGCCTCTGTATAATTTCTACCCACTGAGTCTAATTCTGCCTCCGGAGCTGTACAGTGAGACTCATCTCCCTTCTTCTTGACAGCCTTTCAGTTACTGGGAGCTCCCTCCCAGGGCCCCCTGCTGAGAAGTGGCACTGCTTCTGAACGTCAGGAAGCTGAGCTGTCCCCAGAACGGCAGCCTCACCCCAAAGCTTGGAGGACCAGATTCTCTGGATAGCTCAATTTCTGTTGCTTATTCTAGTGGATGCCTGGAAGTCAACTCTGCTGCTGCTCCCATGTTCTGCTTCTTAAAAATGCATTTTCTTTTCACTTCAGTGTCCTGGGACCCCAGTCACAGCTCTCTAGTACACCCCACTTGTCTTGCCTGTACCGCCGCACGGACCCGGGGCACACTGTGGGCAGGACCCGCTTGCTCTTCCTTCCCCTGTTGGAGTCCCACAGGGAGGTCCAGGGCCCCGAGCCTTGGTCAGGAGGCTCCTGCGCTGACTCCCTGGCAGATTACCAGTAGGAAGTCTCTGGCAGGGGAGGTGGGCACGCTCCTGGGTGTGGCGATGTCAGGAATCCCTACACTTACCCCTCACTATGCCAATTCTTCCCACACAGGAAGGTTCACCCCTGGACCTTCCTCCTCTGTGAGGTCTTCCCACTGTGCTAACCTCCTCTTTCTTGGGAATCTTCATCGTAACAGCAGTGGCGTACAGGTTGGCCCCATCTTTGCCCATGGGAAGGAATATTTGATGGTGGGTGTTGTTTGGAGTTGCAGCAGTGGGGACCACAGGAAGCAGACCTTCTTTTAGTCTGTCTGTTGTTTGTAAATGTTCAGTGCAGAACACACCTCCTCATCGCCTGCGCGGGGACGGACGCCTCAGCGCCGCCGGCTTTGGTAAGCCACTGCTTGACGGTGACTCGAGGCTTGCAGGATGGTTTCTCTGATTGTTGCCTGAACCTTGGTTTTCTCCCCCAACCCAGGCATAAGCCGCTGATGGCTGGGGTGAGTCTCACTAATCTTTAGCCTTTGGCCCTTCTGAACCTGGGTGCGTATTTGTGGCTTAAGAAGTAACTGCCTGGGGGCACCTGGGAGGTGGCTCAGTGGGTTGGGCCTCGGCTTTCCGCTCAGGTCCAGATCTCAAGGTCCCGGGATTGAGCCCCACCTCCAGCTCTCTGCTCAGCAGGGAGCCTGCTCCCGACGCCCACCCCACCCTGCCTGCCTCTCTGCCTACTTGTGATCGCTGTCAAATAAATAAATAAAATCTTAAAAAAAAAAAAAAAAGAAGTAGCCCAATTTCTTGAGTGAATAACAGGAGAGGTTCCCCATTCCCAGCACCCACAGCGGTGCACTGTGGTTCTCATCTCCCTTGGAATCCTCTCTCCTGAGCAGCCTCGAGGAGGAGAGAGACTGGAGTGAGCGGGCGTTCGTGTGTGTGTGTGTGTGTGTGTGTGTGTGTGTGTGTGAAGGAAGAGGGAAGCACAAGAGGAGGACCCTTCACGCCCCCACCCTGGCTGTGGGAGAAGGCGGAACTGGGATGCGCTCTGGCCCCGCTGGTCTGCGTCCACCCAGAATCCTCCGCTCTAACCGGGCAGGAGTCCTGCTTCTGCGGGCCTTCTCTCATCCTCCCCCTCCTCACTGCCACCTTCCTTTTGTAATGACTCTGATGAGTTTCAAAGCCTAGAGCATCTCTTTCCTGACCTCAGCAGTCCGTATGATTGCATTTTGATTTGGCTTTGGCTGAGCCCTTGACCTATTGTAATTATTTTCCCAAAGTGCCTGCAGTCCCCAGTGCACACAGCTAATGATCTGCAGAACATGCGCCGAGTGATCTCTCAGCTTCTGAGGGGTCTGGGGCTCTGCAGCCCTCGCCTGTTGGTTGAGTACTGGGCGCTTTGGCAGGACAGCTTTGAACTTCCCATTCAGAGTTTTGGCATGTGGGAGGTTCAGTAAGGGCCCCATTCCTTCCGGGGGCTGGCTGGCAGTGAGTCACACCCAGTCATCAAGAGGACGCTTTGCCTGGATATTCATTCCGACCACACGGTGGCCAGCCCGCTTTCTGGGAATGAGGCCACCGTGGGAAATCATTTCATTCAATTCCTTAGTTCATTCCTTCATCTAGTCAACATCTTTTGAGACCCTACGACATGGTAGACATTATGCCGGGTGCTCTGTATCTGGTGAATGAATAAGACATGGCCTTTGCTTTCAAGAAACTTGGTCTAGTCAAGGAGATGACAAGCACATAGGAGAGTCTTGTATGTGCCGAGGGAGGCGCAGATCGAATGCCACAGGAGTTCACATGACAGAGGGGAAAAGCACTTTAAATGAGGGGAGAGGGAGGTCGTCTGGGAAAGGATATGTTTAAGCTGGACTTAGAAGATGGGTTTCATTTGGCTCTTGGGAGGCAGACACTAGAAGCAGCCCATTGTGTGGGTGAGTCTGTAGGACTTTCTCCTGAAGACCCATCAGGGGACCCCAGCTTCCTCGAGGCCAGCAGCAAAGTCACTACAGAAACCTTGCTGGCCCCCCATCCTCACTCCCTCCCAACCGGAGCAGTGATCCTCTGCAGAATGACGTTCAAGGTCATGTTCATGAAATGTCATAGGCTTATGGCTCCACAGTCTTCTTTCTGGCCCATCTCACGTAAGCTGAGGAACTTCCCCACTTCCAACTTCTGCAACCTCCGTGCTCCCCACTGTGCCCTCTCCAGGGTCTGGATGAATCACTCTAAGTGTCAGAGATGCTGCGCCCACAGACGGAAGGCCTGGGAAACACACCTGTTCCCCGACCCGCCACTCCCGGATAACTTCCTCACCTTTGTTCCTTGGCTTAGGCTGATCGTCCCTCCTTCTCCCTCCTCCCAGGGCTGACTCCTTATGTCCTTCTAGACTCAGCTCCAGTGCTGCCTCCCCCTCGGGACCCCTTCCCCTCCACCGGGATGTGTTATGTGTCTCTCTTGGCATTCCCATCAATGCCACCGTTGCTCAGAAGGTCTGTATTTGAATCTGGTACAGTTGGTTCTCTGTGGTCAGGAACTCTGTGTTTCCATCACCAGTGCCTACATAGTTAAGTGCTTAATTGGTGTTTGTTGGATCAAGAAACGCAGACTCTGTAAAGCAGATGCCTCTGCAATGAATGGGGATTGAAGAAAAGGACTTTGCCCATTTTTCCTAAAGCTGTCATGGTATTGAAATTATGTCTCTGCTGTGGCTGTATTCTGGCAAGCCACGAAGACCAGGAACTGGACTCAGAAGTGGGAAAAGCTTATGGGATGCGACGGGAGGTGGTGTCCTATGTGGCCTGTGCACCTGGCTGCCGGGAGACCTTCCGGGTGAGACTCTTACCCAGATGCACGGCCTTGATAGTCTTCAGGAGATCAGTGGGTCTCCAGGTGGAGTCCCCAGACTCCATTAGTATCACCCGGCAACTGCTTGGAAATGCAGATTCTCAGCCCTACCCCAGAGCTACTGGGTCAGAAACACTGGGGCCGGGGCCCAGCCATCTGTGTTTTAACAAGTTGTCTGGGTGGCTGAGATGTGCTGAAGTCTGCAAACCTCTGGCCCAGCCCAGTGCTCCTTAAACTGCACTCCGTATAAGAATCACCTGGGGAGGGGGACACCTGGGTGGCTCAGTGGCTTAGGCCTCTCCTTCTTCGGCTCAGGTCATGATCTCGGGGTCCTGGGATCGAGTCCCACATCGGGCTCTCTGCTTGGCAGGGAGCCGGCTTCCTCTTCTCTGTCTCTCTCTCTGCCTGCCTCTCTGCCTACTTGTGATCTCTGTCAAGTAAATAAAATCTTTAAAAAGAAAAAAAAAAAAGAATCACTTGGGGAACTTACCTAGGATGAAGATCCCTGGACCCCATCGCAGAAGCTGTGATGCAGGAAGTCAGAGAAGTCCGGGCGTGTGCACCCTGGGAGATTGGGGACCCCGCTCCGGATCATGTGTTCGGTTCATCCCTGGGGCAGGAACTGATCGCTGAGGTCCCCGCTGGAGCGGCTGGCCTCCGGCGCTGGTTGGCCAGGAGCGTTGGTGCAATGAGAGGCAGAAGGTGGGCCTGGGGGGCGGGTGCTCTGCCAGCCTTCCAGTTGGCTGGGAGAGGCCCTCCGCGGGAAACCGTGATGACCCGGAAACGAAAGGGGCCCCCGCCTGAAGTGGGACAGTCTTTCCCCCAAAATAGTCTAGAGTGGTACTAGGGGGAGAGCCTGGCATTTCTGCCCCTTTAAACAAGTTTGTAATTTGCATTTAAAAATAGAAAAAAGCTCATGAATAATTTGTGAGTCGTGAGCAAGCCCCTTCAAAATACGGTCATGAATAAAATATCCTGCTTTGCCTCCTCTAATGACACCGGCCTTTGATGTTTTATTGATGGCTCCCCAGCCCTGAGTGCTGCCAGGCTCTGGGATTAGCTCATGCACTTGGGCCCACGACCCTCCCAGGCTGGGGGGTCTGCCCTTGCTTGCTGGCTGGCTTGCTTACACGTAAATATACCACCTTGTTTTAGGCGGTTGGAAAGGGCCGCCTCAGCTCCCTTTGGAACAAGAAGCATGATTAAAGGACTGTGGCAACCCCTGTTGCCCTGGCCGCAGAGAGGCTAAGACCTAAATCACCAGAAGCCATTGTTGGTAGCAAGGTGAGAGTTTCGAGCAGGTGCAGGTGTGTCTCATTTTATTGCTTCCTAGGAAGCCAGGCGTGGAAAGCAGACATTAAGGAGCTATAAATAATTATCCCCCCGGAGCCTGCACGAAGAGGTACCCTAGAGGCATGTGCCCCGTGTGCCAGGGGCTCTGCCTTCCCAGGGGAGGGGTGTATGTGTGTGTGAAACAAAGGTGGAAGCCCCAGAGAAGGAGCTGGAGGTGGGGCTTGGCTTAGCATCCTACCTAGGTCCCTAGGCACCTGCCAGGGACCCTATCTTCCAGCAAGTCCAAAGGACTGCCTGAATATGTTGCTGTCTACACAGGCACAGGAAAAAGTGGGGGAGAGTGGAAGAGGGCAACTTCATGGCTTTTAAAGTAAAAAGAAACAAACCAACCTTATAAGGAGAAGAGATTGCATGGATGAAGAGGATGCTGGTCGTAAAGTTCCAGGCACTGGGTGTCCTGACTTAGGGGAGCCCCCAGCTTCCCTCCTCGAGGTTGAGCTGGATGGGCTGGGAATGCACCGTGGGACAACAGGGAGCTGAGGTGCTTTCGGTCTGTCCTGGGATAGAGTAATTGTTGGAGGTGGGACGGTTTTGGGGTGGGAATGTGGAGACCCTGCCAAAGTCTTTGACTTCGGGCTTGGGCCATGTCCCCAGTTTGCTGAGAGAGATCACCGGAACAGTGGAGGGAGTTGTAATCGGTGGCGACAGAGCCCTTCAGAATCTCAGCCCTGTCAGAGTGGACAGCGGCAGTCATCCAACTACGGATCCGGGTCTGGTGGGGATGAGAAGAGCCAAGGGACACTGGGGACATGGCAGAAGCAGTTGAAGGCATTCAGGCCGGAGAGTGGGAGCACCTTGAGGGCTGGAGACCACAGTGGTCCACACAGAGACGGCATGAGCTCTCCGTGGAGAGCTCCATCAGATCCGGCTGCTCTCCTCTTCCCCTTCTGCATCCTGTGACTGACCATGGAGTCCCGGGTTAGAGTCTCCAGGCTAGTCTCCCATGGAGGGTAGGACACTGGTTCCTATTAAGATGCAGAAAGAGGGGTGTCTGGGTGGCTCGGTCAGTTAAGCATCTGACACTTGATTTCAGCTCAGGTCATGGTCTCAGGGTCATGGGATCGAGCCCCACCCTGGGCTCCCCACTGGGCATGGAGCCTGCTTGAGATTCTCTCTCTCCCTCTCCCTCTGCCCCTCCCCCAATGCACACGTGTGAATACACACATGTTCTCTCTTTCTCAAAAAAAAATAGAAAATAAAAAAGATGCAGGAAGAGGTCGTGGAGTGGAGGCAGACTGAAATGATGAGAGAGCACAAGCCTTGGTGGAAAGAACAGACCGGGGCAGACAGGTCCGTGGGCCTGCACCCCGCCCCCTCCCATGACTCAAGGCAGCAAGGTGGTCTGGATAAAGTGGGTTCTATCCTGGTGCGGGGAGGTGGGAAACATTAGTACTAGACATCTGACTGCTATCTGCTGGCCAGCTGTCACAAAAATATAAAGGATCCCTGAGTATTATGATGTAAATCGCAGCCCTAGGGCTCTGTAGCATAGAGTGTGCACCAGCCTGGGGGGCCGTGGGCAGGGGGCTCGTGGCTTCTGCCGCAGGCTGCCCTTCCAGGGGAAAGGGTGTTTGAATAGGATCACAGCCTCCTGCAAAAGGACATCATGGCTTTCCCTGCTGGGAGTAGGGACTAGGTATTTTTTTAGGGGGTCTCTTAGTCTGTTTGGGTTGCTCTGACAGATTGCCGCAGACTGGGTGGCTTACAAACGACGGGATTCATTTCTCACAGGCAGCCGGAAAGTCCCATTTTCGCTTTTGTTTCACTGAAAAGTGCCAGATCAGGGCGCTGGCAGACTCGGCATCTGAGGAGGGCTGATTCCTACTTTGTAGACATCCAACTTGCTGTGTCCTCGCATGGTGGAAGGGACCAGGGAGCTCTGCGGGGCCTTTCATAAGACAACATGACCTAATTACCTCCCAAAGGCCCCACCTCCTTTTTTTTTTTTTTTTTTTTTTGTTAAAGATTTGTTTATTTATTTATTTGAGAGCGAGAGAGAGCACAAGCGGGAGGGTCAGAGGGAGAGAGAGAGAATCTCAAGCAGACGCCCTGCCAAGCACAGAGCCCCACTTGGGGTTCGATCTGATGAGCCTGAGATCACCACCTGAGCCTAAACCAAGAGTCGGATGCTGAACCAACTGGGCCACCCAGGTGCCCTTGCTCTCCCTCTTAATACCATCCAACTGGGATTTAGGGTTTCTACATAGGAATTTTGGGGAGATACATTCAATCTATAGAGGAGGGATTGGGGGGTTGTGGTGGGTGTGTATGCTAACAGTGGGGATCCCTGAGGCCCCTAAAGAAGACCGTGAGTGTCACCTGGTGTCCCCCCAACACAAGGACACAGCTGAGGGGATAGAGGTCTTTACTAGTGGTCGAGTTCCTTCATGCTGCTTATTGGACCAAGGGCCAATGCCCGTCTCTACATCTCCGTGTAGAGCCAATATTCAGGTGTGAGAGTGTTGATTTCAAAGGGGGTATAGAAACTGTGTGTGTGTGTGTGTGTGAGAGAGAGAGAGAGAGAGAGAGGAATTGTGGCTGTAGCGTGAATTAAGAGACACTTGAACACCAAAGTGTTCATAGGAGGTGAGAACAGCTCATTGCCGTCTTGCCCACACAGTCTGGGACCTGAGCTAGCTATTGCTGAGACTCAGGAGAGGCCAACACCCCAGAAAAGGCAAGTGGGGAAAGAAAACTTGTTTCCAGGCCAGAGGATGGAGGAGATGGTCCATTTCCTCATCATGCCTCTCAGCCAGGGTTCAACAGAGCACCCTTCCTCCGGAGCCTTCTCCGCCGTCCTTCAGGACGTGGACAATAGGCAGGAAGGCGGCCCAGCCCAGTCCAGCCCCGTGGTCAGGTGGCTGGGAGTCTGGGGTGCTGTCCCTGGGCCAGCAAGCCCCAGCGTCCTCACCGGTAAAGCTGTCATTCCATTACTTGGCGTGGTTGTCGTGAAGGCGAAGTGAGGGCTGTTTCAGCACTTGGCATGTGGTGAGTCCAGTGAGTGTAATTTTCAGTGCTTCTTGAAAACCAAATACATAGCGACGGGATGAATATCACTGAAAAATGTGGGAAAGTCTCTATATACTAAATATGATGAATTAAAAACTTTTTGAAAGGCTGTTATACACGCATAGAAACAGAATAGGGCAGAAGGATAGGATATGTCGCACAAAAGAGGTTCCCCTCTTTCCCTCTTCTTAGTTCCCAGGTTCCTTCTCCCAAGGGATTATCAGGGCTCACCCTCTTGCCGAGAGGGCTATGTCTCAGAGCCCTGGCTCCCCCCTTGTGCGCCAACCATCGCAGCCTCCGAGATCTAGGCAGCTTCGCTTGCCCGGGAGCCAGTTTTGCAGAACACAAGATTTGAAATGTCTGACATAGAAATAAGCGTTCCCCACATTTGTTTGACAGAGGATTTGTTTTCTCACACCCTGGTGCCCCAGACAAATACCTCTGCCTTGCTGGCCCCTTGAGTGACTGCTGGCACGTTTCTCTGTGATGGCCAAGAGGCAGGAGCCAGTGCACGAGGTGTGGACGAATGCCCCGTGGAGGCGGGGGGCTGGCAGGAGGCTGTGGCTGCACCCCTGGCCACTACCCCTTCTCACTCCATTGGCCTCTGCGAAGCGGGCTGTTGCGATGGGGATGTTTATGAGTAAACCCTGGGCTTTTGAAGCAGCAACTACCATGGCTGAAGTCTCACTCTGGCAAAAGATAGGCGAGCAAAGCAGCGAAAATGACCTCTCGCTCTCTGGGCCTCTAAAGATGCCATCGGTGTCAATTGCTGCCTGGGTTTATCCGCAGGCACTGAGCCCCAGTCACGAGACCCCTCCAGCCCCCCCAGCCCTGCCCCTCCCCCACCAGGAAGGGCCAAGCCTTGGGATTCCTGCTGGGTCCTCACGAAGACTGGGCGCTGGGCTCTGTCCCCAGAATTCGAGCTCTGGAGAGACTCTACCCCGCCCCAAGGAGCTCATGTCCCAGGTCGATGGGGAATGGGCTCTGCAGGCCTGTGCACCAGGCCCAGCTCCCAGATGCAGTGGGAAACTCACTCCGAGGAGGAAGATCGGCTTTGCTTGGTTGGAGCCTCCCTCCACGAGACTGCAGTAAGTGCGCCAGAGCACTTGGTTCTAAGGGAAGCAGTGATCCTAGAATCTCCTACCCGTTCGGCCCATGACCCTCTATTCTGAGGTCCCAGAGCTATGGTATTGCTTCCTGACCTCAAGAAACTCATAATAAGTGAACTGCCAAGCTGCCGACGTGAGTGTAGAGGTGTGTGCCAGCCGCTGGAACGACTGAGCCCTGCAGCAGGAGTGGGGCAAGGGAGGGTCAGCATTTGCCCAGGGGCAGCTCGTGCAGAGTTACCGAGAAATTAGCAGGACCTGTTCACAGTTCTGTCCACGGTCTTGCACAACCCCACGTGTCCTATACATGCTTCTCCTTACTATTTCCTTCCTTCTTTTTCCCATTATGAACTCACCTCCATCAAAGACCCAGGAACTCCTGAAGAATTTTCATGGGAAAATGGCTGCCCAGCCAGGGTATCCTCACCTCTGATGAAGACCAGTGGGCAGGGCCAGTTCAAACTCAGTAAGACACTCAGATGAGCTCCTGGCAAGCTGGGTCTGAAAGATAAGGCTCATTCCACTCTAACCCACTGGGCTTCTGTATTTCCTCAACCTTGTCCACTTCCGGCTGGCTCTGGCCTCAGGGCCTTTGCACTGCCAGGTTCCTCTTCCTGATAAGCTCCTTCTCCAGGTATTGGCTCGACACCTGCTTCTTTCAAGTCTGTATTTAAATGCTACCTTCAGGGCGCCTGCTCAGCAGGGAGCCTATTTCCCTTCCTCTCTCTCTCTGCCTGCTTCTCTGCTTACTTGTGATCTCTGTCTCTCAAATAAATAAATAAATAAATAAAATCTTTTTTTAAAAAAATAAATGCTACCTTCTCCGTGAACCTTCCCTGACCATCCTGTTTGAAACCCATCAGTCTTTATTTCCATTTCCTGCTTATTCTTCCCCAAAGCACTTTTCTCTAACATAGCCTCTATTTTGCTTACCGATTTTTCTTTATTATCTATCACTCTGCAACCTCCAACTAGAACATCAGCTCCCGAAGGCAGAGTTTTGCCTGCCTTGTTCACCACTGGGTCTCCTACCCCTAAAACAGTGCCTGGCACAAAGCAGGTATGCCCAACGTGTACGTTGAATAAATAATGAAGGACTGGGTATTTCTGGGGGCTGAAAAATGAGGCTGAAGGGAGGTTCATCTTACACCTCCACTGAGGGACTCTGCATAGTGGTTGGGGGCTGCAGGAGAAATCGCTGGGCAGCTCCTCTGCTCCATTGACTCTGGGGCCCCTGTCCTCGTTCATGGAGGATTCACACCCCGCTACCAGGCTCCGGCCACAGGCTTCCTCTGGGGCTCATCTGGGGGCTTGGTACTAACGGGCAGTGTTCTATTCCTCTTCCCATCCCCCACATAGTAGATGCTGCTGGGAGGTGTGTCCAACTGAGTGGGCCCCCCACGCCCTGTTCTGTGAGGGGCCTGCTCATCACAGGCAGTATTTCCCTAGCGTGACTTGGCAACAGAGGTGTTAAACGGAATATAAGAATGTCCTTGTTCTCAGGCCCTGCGTTCTGCCTCTGTGCACACACCAGCAGGGAGATCTCTCCTTCAAGGGAAGGAGGCGGTGCGGGGTCGGGGTCCCCAGTCAGCTTGGTTGCTTTCTCCTGCTGCTTTGGCGGCGGCCTCCCCGCCCTGGGGTCCCAGGCTGTGTGGGTGCTGAGCGACTCACCACCCTAGACCCACCGCCCCCAAGTTCTGTTTCCTACTAAGGGGCACTTCTCCTCCATGGGACTTGGGGGGGTCCTTATAACCATCTGTTTACCACATGGAGAGTCAGAAGAAATAGCCCAGGTCAACTCAGAAGTGCTCAGGGACAGATTCTCCTGCCTGCTGCATTTGCTGCTGCCTTGCGGACCCCTCTGTTTGGTGGTGGTGGGGGGAGGTGTGTTAGGAAGGGAAGAACAGCCCCCACTGAAGTCCATTTTTCACTCTCTCAGAATCTTAACAAAAGATCCCTACAGCTTCGGCTGGAACCCATTTCTCTCTGTCTTTGCTCGGTGATAGGAAAATAATTGGTTCCCATCATCCTCAATGTAGATAATCTCGCCGGACTGAGCAGTTGCTGCGTTCAGACCACGCTGTCAGGTGCAGACACAGACAAGCTCCAGGATTTGCAGTTAGAGTCTATTAAACTGTTTTGTGTCTTTGCCAGGCTGTGCACATGATTTTTTCATTTAGAAACTACGAGCATCGAGATTCTAGCATCTCCCACCCGCTTCTCGCTCCTTTTGGAGTTGCTTTCGTCTTCCATCTCGGTTCATTCTCTGTCCTTCCTCATGAGAATGAGACTTGCGGCTTACTTCATGTTGACCCTGGGCTTATCGAGCATCTTTGTGCTTTGGGTGGTTTTGTCCCACTTCCTCAGAATCTTGACAGTGAGGAACTGCAGAAGCAGGGAAGGGATACTTCTGCTGGGAGGTATGGCTGGAGGATGGCTGAAAAGGCCACCTGCTGTCTTCCCTTATTGTTCTAAAGTCTCTGACCCTGACCGTGGGGAGAGGAGAGCAGGTGACATCTGGCAGCTCTATGAACCATTTCAGAAAAGAGAGTATGCCTCTTGTCTTAGTTAGTTTGGACCGCTAGGAGAACACCATAAACTGGCTTGCTTCACCAACAGTCATTTCCTTCTCACAGTTCTAGAGGCTGGAAGTCCAAGATCACGGAGGTGGGATGGTGTGATTCTAGTGAGGGAGTTCTTCCTGGTTTCCTCACATGGGGGAGCAAGAGAGAGAGAGAGAGCACGCAAGAGAGCATGTACAAGAGAGTGAGCTGGGGTCTTTCCATCCCTTTATAAGGGCACCACGCCCACCATGGAAGCTCCTTCCCCATGACCTCATCCATGACCTGATCTCGTCTCCAAGACTAAAATACCGCCCCCCAACCTACTTACCTCCCAGTCTCCAAATACCATCTCTTTGGGTGATATGCATTCAACATATGCATTCTGGGGGACACGCTCAGTACGTAACGCCTTCCTGCCAGTGGTTTTTATCTTCTATGCTTTCCCAGAAGGTGAATTCAGTCTTCCTTCCTACCTCAGAGTGATAGGCTCAGGACCAGCTGCCTTTCAGGCCAGTGTGACCTTTGCTTTCATCTCTGTGGTGGACATTCTCCAGTGGCTGCGATAACAGAGGGAAGCCAGAGGCCTGCAATGGGGCAGTACATCCAACTGGCTGTTCATCGCCACACACACACACCCCTGGGATCTGTCACACGAATGCCTTTTCCTCCACACAGGGTACTCAGAAGCTCCTGGCAGGGACCATGTCCCGGCGTTGCTTCAACACATTCCGTGTAGTCACTCGCATGCTTTCATGGAACACCTACAGGTGGGCTTGCTCTGAATCCAACTGGAATCAGATAATTAGTTTACAGACAGAAAATATATACTGTTTTAATTTTTCCAGCTTGAGTAAGGATTGCTTTGGGAGCTGTGCACAGCATGCTGTAAAAGTAACTCCTTTTAATTATATTTATTTACTTAATGAATCACACCGATAGTAGGTACATGGAGTGTTGAGGCAGCCCGCGGAGTTGCCCAAAAGCGTCATTTGTCCCAGGCCTTCTGATTTATGATGTAATTTCACATCCAGTCTTATCTTCTTTGCAGGGAACATTCCGAGGTTCCATACACCTAGTAAGAGGCAATGCTGGGTCTCAGTTTTGAATCTTCCAGCTTCATGTCTTATGCTGTTTCTGTGTGCGTCGGGAACATCACACAATGCATGAGGACAGTGTCCTTGGAATCTTCACCCTGATGCTTAGAACCCATGTGACCCTCAGGGGCCACTTCAGCTTTCTCAGCAGCAGTCAGTGAAGGCCCCATGAGTTGCTGAGGTAGGAGACAGTCAACCTGAGACTGCGCTAGAATGTGTGAAGTGTAGATCTCAAGCCTTCCCTGGCCTGGGACGCCTCCTGACACATAGATTCAGTGGGAGAGGTCATAATTACTATTGTTATTAGTAAATGTGATTGGCAGCTGCTTCGTGGCACATGGCCCAGACAGAAAAGCACCCGGAGGCTGATCTTCCTGAGCTCTTGATCCCCCTTCTCTGTTCTTTTCCCCTCCCATTGAACCTTGCACCACATAACAAGTAATTTCCTTATTCATTATGTCTATTGCGTCTCTCTCCCTCGTCTAGGATGGCAGATCTGGGAGGGATGGGTTTTTGTCTGTGTGATCCTGAGGATTTCTCAGCATCTAGAATAGTGTCTGGTTTGTGCAGGCCACTTACTGAGTATTGGCTGAAATAATAAATCTCCTGCTCTTCAGATGGTGCTGGTGGTCTCCTTACGCACGCAAATAGGGGCTTCAGGGAGGGGGCATGGCCGGAAGTTGATCGGCTGGCCGAGGAAACCCGGGCCTTTCTGTAAGACAGGGAATGAGAGCCAATTCCCTTTTCCCAGGTTTGAAGTTGGGACCCTCGTGGGGATCTCCAGGGGACCCATACCTGGGCTCAGAGCAGAAACAGTGCTTGGCGGGGTGGGACAGGACGTTAGGTTGTTGAACTGGGTGCAGCATAGAGGCTGGGAAATTTGCAAGGAAGGTGGTTTCAGCTCAACATGAGATGGATTTTAGAAGGGCTTCTGGTCCCAGCACTCTTGGTATCGTTTTTCTTTGAGAACAGTGAGCAAAGTATGGTGTCCAAAGCCGTACCAGGGTGAGAACTTGTGTCCTGGGCTCCTTCTGTCAGGGAAGGCAGGAATGGGTCAACATGGCCGTGTTCTTCCTGTTTGGAGTTTCGGCTCTCTTTGGGATGAGTTTGGGACAGAGGGTTCCTGAGAAATTAGGAGTGGGTGGGCTGAGGAGCCTCAAGAAGGGGTCATTGGCCCTCTGCTAACAGGGCCAAAGATAATTCAGGTAATTAATTTGAAAAATAAAAGAAATGTGACCCTATTTGTACCATAAGTTGATTAGGCAGGTTGCACCATTTCTTCACATAGTTGACAATAAATATTGTTGGAATATTGTCTTTGTTCTTCCACATTTCTTCTCTAAGTGTGTGTCTGTTTCTGTGTGTGTGTGTGCATTAAACCAAATACATCATTGTTTCCTTTTCTAAACCATTATATTTTAATATAGAATTTTACAGTTTCTTTTAGTGAAAAAGAAATGCTGCTTATTTTCAAGTTTGCCTCAACTGTCACTATGTTCCCAACCCTCATTCGTATATTTGAGCTTTATACGTGTACACACACACACACACACACACACGGTGTGTTCAGCCATTGCCAGGCATTGTTTATTTCTTAAATGAATTAGGAAAAATATGCTAATTGCCCTTTCTCACAGGATGTACTTCAGACTATGCTATTATTTATTTATTTATTTATTTATTTAGGGGGATTATGCTTCTTAATGGAGAAGATGCAGGAATCCCTTTTCTGAAATGTGCCTTTAAGGTTGCTTCCCATGGAATCACTCATGTCCTGTGTGGCTCACTTGGGGGGAGTGTCCTAGTTATAAATACCTATGTTTAAAAATGTACCCCCCCCATTGCCCCAGGAGATGCATGATAGACAAAATTTTTTTTTCACTAGTGGAAACCAGTATTTACCATTGTTTGAGTATCCAGGTCTCCTTGCTTTTCCTCTTTTGAATATGTGTGTGTGTGTGTGTGTGTGAGAGAGAGAGAGAGAATGAAAGAGAGAACAAATATGAATTTCGACTCCTAGCCCTCTCAAAACTGCTGGTCCCTCAGGAGGATCCCATCTCTCTCTCTCTTTTTTAAAGTATTTATTTATTTGACACAGAGAGACATACAGCGAGAGAGGGAACACAAGCAGGGGGAGCGGGAGAAGGAGAAGCAGGCTTCCCACTGAGCAGAGAGCCTGATGTGGGGCTCAATCCCAGGACCCTGGGATCATGACCAGAGCCGAAGGCAGATGCTTAATGACTGAGCCACCCAGGCACCCCCAGAAGGGTCCCATCTTTTGTGGCAAACAGCCATGATAGCTCTGAGTAGAAGGTCCAGTAGAAAGAAGGGCTGTCAGCCCGGTGACACCAAGCACTTGCCAGCCAGGTGCTGGCTTCTGGCAGAAGAGCAGGGCAAGGAGGAGGCGGGAGAAGCGGGCTGGGAGGTGGTGTGGCCGGCCCGGGCTGGAGAGCTATGCTCCTCAGTTCCTTCCTGCCGGCAGAGTGTTCCGAACCCACATGCACGCCACGACCTCCATCCCAGCTACACTTCCCACTGTCGCTGAGCTAGGTCTGTCTATTAAAAAACGCGCCTCGAGGGAGAGAAGGCAATACCCCAGAAGCCTTAACTGCCTTTGGGAACTCAGACTCTTCACGTTACCTTGTTTTAGTAGAATCCTAGGAGGCAAGTGTTGAACTAAGGGAAAATCATTTAGCAAAGGCAAAGCAGAAACTGGCCAAAGGGTGCCCTAGAGAGGAGTAGTGGCGGGGAGGGGATGAAAGGCAAGGTTTCCCTCTGGATTTCTAGAATGTTCTCCTTTCCCCAGTTTCGCAGCACTCAGTGGGCCTTAGCCCCCCAGTCGTCCTAGTGGGCAGGACCCTTGCACCTGCCCTCCCTACATCCCAGAGCTACTTGTTCTGAGGCCTCCCTGAGGCTTTTTAAAAAAACCCAGCCGCTGCATCTTTAATGACCAAATTAAAGAGAGAAGATACTTTGTTGTTGAATACATACTGTATTTAACTTTTTTTAATCCCAGAGACGTGAAATGCAACATCTGTTTGAGTTTATGTAACATCCAAAGACTGACGATTCAGAATTTCCTAATTAAAGTCATTTTTAAGGCACTCTGCAGAGCCAACTTTCGTCTCTTCCTCCGGTGGCTTTTTCTCCAAACTACAGCAGAATACCTGGTTTCTCTTTCTTCCAAGCGATACACACATGCTCATGCTTTTCACCTGCTCTTTGTCCAGACAACACCGAAAAACAGCACAATTCCAAACAGGAAACAGTGAGGGAAGGAAATACATTTGTTGGAGGGGGAAGGGGAGGGGGACACAGAGAGGAAACTTTCGGGTAAATTAACGGATGGGGGTGGTCGTAGAAAAGAGAAGGAGCAGAAGGGAGATGGAACAAAGGTGGGGGTGGGCCAGGGGCTGGCGGCCAGTGAAATAGAGGCTACATTTCCCAGTGAGGTTTCAATTAATTTAGCTGTTCCTTCTTCTAATTTTTTTCATTTGCAAACTTTGGGCCAACACAAGGGACGTGTGTCAGCATTCTGGAAATTGTACTTAGATCCGTGTCCTTTCTTGTGCTCATGTACTTATGAAGGGTTGATCTTAGAGATAGGTAGGGTTGGGGGGTGCTCTAAAAAGCTCCCCTGATAAAAGATAATCTCCCGTACTGGCCCACTGCTGTGCCCGAGATGCCCACCGTGAGAGCCTCTCCTTTGGATTAAGGCATTACCTGTAGCCCCAATTAAAACATACATGTCACCTGGAAGGGATAACACTCAACTCTTTAGCACCCACCGACTGAACCGTCTGTCACCTGTCAGAGAGGAGGACCCTGAGAGATGGGACGTAGGGCAGGGACATTCTGTCTAATGGGGATCGGAGGAATGAAGGCTTGGTGGGACACAGGAGTGGACAGGCTGGGCAGCGGAGGGTGTGTGTGGACTAGTACTCGCCCCAGGAAATTACCCGATGAGGGAGATGGAGTACTAAAGACACCTCCTCCCACATCCCAGGTTTCCCTAGGCGCTGTGTGTGTGTGTGTGTGTGTGTGTGTGTGTGTAAAACAGTTTGTTTATACCTAATACAGAATTCTGGTGTATATATCTAATACAGAATTCACCTGGGCCCACTGTGAACATGGCACATCTCTATAGATCTCGATGGTTTTATGCAGCACATGAACATCACACACATGCACACATTCACACACGCATTCACTCACACTCAGCAATGGAGAGCTTGTAAGTGCAAAGAGGGAGATGTCACTTCTCAGCCCTTTGGGATTTGGATGCCGCGCTGTTGTTGGGGGGAAGGATTGGCTCGGGGGGATGAGACTCCTTCCTCTGTCACCGTCGCCCTCATTCACTTCGGGCGGCTCTGCAGAAACGGCCGGCGTTAACAGCACTCAGCACAGGCCTTCCCATCAGGATTGAGATTTGGAGTCACCAAAGTGCCCTTTAAACCTCTGGAGTTGGGCAGTCCAGGGCAGGTGGAGAGAGAATCTGGTGGGGAGTAGGTTTCTGTTCCTAGGAAAGCTGGACACGGTTTGAGAGCCCCTGGGCTGGGTGCAGGCACCAGCCTTGGGGTGCAAAATGCTGGGACCTGCCAACTCTCTGGGGATCTACTCAGGCTGGTTGACCGGACGGGTAGGTTGAGTGAGGAGGAGGGGCTGGAGAAGTGGGAAGAGATTTCTCATTCCCAGTGGCCGCTCCCATTCTTGGCGAGGCAGAAAGCTTCGGAAGTAGAGGATAAAGGATGTGAATGGATGGGAGGGATGAAGGGAAAAAACACTAGAAGCGCTTCCCAAGCCTAGCTTCACATTGGGATCATACGGGTACTTTTAAAAACGCCCACGTCCAGGCTGTAGCCCCAGATTCTGCTGTAATGAATTGGGGAGGGGACCGGGTATGGATGGTTTTTAAACTCCTCAGGCATCTCTCATGTGCATGCGGCCTTTGGAAGGCAGCCCCAGAGCAGAAGGAGAAGTCTAGATCCGAGATGCCCCCCCCCCCCAATGCATAGAGGGCCGGGGAGAGGGGACGGGCTGCTGGGAGCTTCTACTTGGACAGCTGACCTTCTGTTTGCTGATTTGTGTGGCTTTACCATGACTAGAACTGGTGGTTTCTAACCCTACTTCTGGCTGAAAATCAGGTTGGGGTGGAAGTGTTTGGGTAGAGAGAGAGAATTCCCGCCCTTTCTTCTGTGGCTTCAGAGAGGAGTCACTCACTGTGCTCTACGGGGCCAAGAAGACAGATTCTGGGGCTGAATGCCTCAAAGATGGAAGTGGATTTTCTGCTGTATAATAAATACATATTTTCTAAACGAATCAACCAGAAAGCAAGCCAATCAATAACCCAATAAATAAAACAATGCACACGGTTTTGCCCTCTTAGGGTGGCTCTCCCCTTTCCCCATCAGTCCTGCTGACATGCACTTTGCCCTTGGTCCCCTGAAGACACCCAGCCTGGTCATGCCAGGGGAGCAGGACTGCTTCGGCCCCGGCTCCACGGATCAGAGAAATCTCGAGAAGAGTATCCACATTGGCCCCCCGACATGGAGAAGGGAGGAAAAGGGGAGACACGCCTTCCCACCGTTTCCCACCCAAAAGCGTAGGGAAGGAAGGCAAGAGTTTGGAAACCAGGGCTGGGCCATGTTAGGTGTCTGAAGTCCAGGTTGACCAGCTCTTTCTCCCTGGGCAGCTTCACTTAGAGGGTCAGGGATGGACTTGAGATCTGGATGGACCCAATCTTTTCACACACAAAGATACGGCAGGCACAGCTCCCATTTCAGCGCAGCCCACCGAGGGCTGAGCAGCCAGCCCAGCCAGTCCATGGGGAGTGCTGCATGACCCGTCGTGGGATAGGAGGGGCTACAGGTCATGGGGTGACAGGACGGCGAGGAGACAGAATGGCACTCATTTTCATGGGAAATCAGCTGTCCAGGTCTTCCACTTCTAGAACCACCAGCCATGGCTCCTTCCTCCTCTTTAGTCTCTGCCATGTGGTTCTGCTTGCCGGACGTGCCTTGTCCTACCAGGTGACCTGTATGTGGACATGGAAACATGTAAATAAGATGGGCATTAAGACAGTGACCAAAGAGTGTCATTCCTTAAAAGCAGGTGTTTATAATCTGGGCTTTATAAATAGATGTCAAGGGGATGAAGACCCTTTGATTTTATGCAAAGTTATTGGAACTTCTTTACATATGCATTTCTCAGTAAAGATGGTCTATAGCTTCTATGTGGGTCTTTAAAAATGATTAAAAACTAAAAGAATATTAAGGGATTCCAGATGACACCTAGGTATAACCCACCAGCAAGCCACAAAGGGATCTAAAGAAATGGGTGGGAACTCCAGAACCCCCAGCCCCAGCCCAGCCCCATGGCCTTGATTCTCAGCATCAAGGCACAAGGAAATTTGCAAGACTTGCTGATTTACCAAAACCCTGTGGCTTACCCCATATTCCTGTGCCTGGGTGCATGCTCCAAATGCACTAAAATTTGTTGAGTGTGGGCCTACACTACTCAGTTGAACTTGTCAGTCTGTTTTCCTTTTGAAGACAATTGGCTACCACTATCTTTGTGTGGGGGAGGGTATTTGTATGTAACCCTCTATGTAATCACTGTGGTCCTGAAGAAGGGGGCGAGCTGAATCTTTCAAATAAAAAGAATATTTTTGAATGCATGGAAGGAGGAGCTGCCCCGAGGCAAATCCAAGCACCAGTCCTCCTCCTCTTTCTTCCTTGATCATTTCTTCTGCTTTGTGTCTTTGGATTTTTGATACACTGCCTTTGCTCACAGGGATGCGAAGCTGTAACGGCAGAGCAAGTTTTTCTGAGAACAAACGAACACGGCTGCATTTTCAGAATGTATGCATGGTTTCAATTTCAGGAAGAAAACAGAACCTCAGTTCTTACAGAGGTTGTCAAATCAACTTGTAGTTGTTTGAAGTTTGCAAACAACCTCATTATATGTACAATAACCTATAAGCCATTAATAGCCGATAAGCCATTCTAGAAACCGTTCCTAGACTCTAGACTAGCTGCTGTGCTCTACTGTCTACAATGCCCGTTCCTCGTCCTGCAGTAAGTGAGGGGCACCGATGGGGCTAGGCTCTGCCGGCCCTTGATATCTTGCTTGGCGCACAATGACAGACGTGGGGGATGATGGCAGAAGACGGGACATGAGGCAGGCACAGGTGGGCAGAAGCCTTGAGACAACCTCAGAGCTGTGGCTGCTCATAGACCATACTGGAGAGAAGCCTGTGTGCAAAAGTCACATCCTGGTGACGACTGCCTTATAGGACCATTCCATTCATTATTCCAATGTTCATGTTATGTTAACACGTGTTTACATGCTCGACTTGCTCTACAATAAGGGTGACTTTGGGTTCGTGTAATTTTCGTACAGGAAATATTTTAACTGCATGGTTGAATTTTGTTGCTCAGTTTCCCCAAGGAAACTCTGCCAGTATGTTCTCACAGCCTTAAAAACTTTGAGGGGGGTGGTGACTGCGGCCCTGAGAACAGGCCTTCTTCCCGCTTCACAGGTGGAAACATGAAGATGCCTCGCATGAGACCGCATGTTACCGTCCGTTCAAAGGGAGCGGTCTCCCGGTCCCTGGCACCTTCCTGAGCATTTGAAAGAGGGAGCTGGCTTGGGAAGTGCCTACTTCTCTCCCAGAGACAAGATCGTTCTGTGCTGCGAAAAGTCTGGACTCCAGCTGAGTTTCTAGCTGTGTGTTCTCTCACAACAAAGGCCCTCTCTCCCTTCTGATGAACGTGCCCAAAGAAGGCGTTTTCCTTTGTTTGATTTTGTGAGTGACTTTTGGGAGCAGGTGTTTTTTGTGCTGTTTTCGGAAGACCCATGGAGTTTTTCAGGTCAGACAGCAGACGAGTCTTCCTCCCGGAGGCGTGTGTGTGTGCATGTGTGTGCACCTACGTGTGCGTGTGTATGCACACGCGCACTTCACAGGGAGGGCGGGGTGGCGTAGAGCCTCGGTCCCCGTTCATCTGATATGCCTACGCAGGGCCCTTCTTTCTTTCCTAATTAATTAGAAGTAATCGCTTTCTATAGTTTCTGGTACGTGAGGGAGTGAAGTGGGAAATAATTTAATTGGCTGTCTTGCTTTCAAAGCTCAGTTTAATGAAATAGTTCTCAGCCTGAAGTGCATGTATTATCTTTCCTGTTATTTTTCCAATTAACATTTCATTGGATCCTGTCTGTGTGGAATATTCTAATTGGTTTGGAGGGTGGGGTGAGGGACCAGAGCAGACGGAGAGATAACCAGCTGTTTCTCCCGTGGCCAGAGCCCGGGAGGTATGGATGCGGCTGTCCAGAGCCGGGAGGTATGGATGCGGCTGTCGGCTGTCCCTGGTGCCTCTCCTTGGACGAGATCACACAATGTGACAATGGAATGCAGCTTGTCACCTCACCTGTCCTCGGCAAGTCCTCGGGCCGGACAGGCGTCTTCCCTCCCAGGCAGATGGAGGGAGCGCTCGCTAAACGGGGGTGACTCGTGATGCGTGGCGCCAGAGAGGACGCGAGCAGTACCCAGAGCTTCCTGTGAGCCCCGTCTCTCCCCTGGGCAGGGCCTCTGTTTAGTCTGGCACATAGTAGCGGCTCCGAATAAACACTTGCTGGAAGAATGAGTATCCCGGGGGATCTCACGGCAGCCGCCCCCCAGCCTCCCTTCCTGTGAAGAAGGCAGCGCGTGGACGACGCCAGCGCAGGGCTGGGAGTGGGCTGAGGGAAGCCAGGCGTCCGGGGCAGACACCGTGGGGTCCTCCCTCTCAGCAAGGCAGAGTCGGTGTTTGCACAAACACGCATCTAGGGCCTTCTGAAGTTTTTGCACCCTGAGTGCCTTGGTTGGCTCAGCCTCTTCCTGGGCCTGGCCTGAGGCCAACTACTCTGTCCTCCTTCCTGTCTCCTCCAGGTTCCCAGAGCCCTGGGGGCTCCTGGGCCAGCCTGAGACCAGCTGCCCATGCGGCCGTCTTGCTGTTCGAATGCTTCGCATGCACCGCCCGAGCCGCCCATGGTCCCCAGGGATGTCCGAGAGCAGCCGGGCCACTGCTCTGGGTCTCGGCCTTCTCCCCTCAGGGCTGTCAGGCTAGCGTCTATTTTCCCTTCTCTCAGGCATTTCTGACCCACACTCAGTCGCGTGAAGGACTGAGCCACATGTTCTGGATTAGCTGAGGACCACTCGGAGCCTGGAGGTGGAGGACAGGCTCCTGCGTGGGGCCCTGTGGCCTGCTGCCCAGAGGCCTGGCTTCACACTTATCCTGGTGAGAAAAGCGGGTCGGTTCTCTTCAGGACCACTCCCCAGTTGGGCAAGAGTAGCTCTCTCCTCAGAGGGCCTGTGGTGCTGGGTCCCGGTGGGGCCAGGGGGCCTTGGGAAGCTGTCCTAAGGCAAGCAGTGTGGCCGGCCCAGGAATGGGGCCACCGCGGGCACGGTCGGCGGAGAGAGGGGCCATAACCAAATATGGCTGCCGTGCAGTGGGGCAGCCTGAGGGGTGGAACATTTGAAGAAGTATATCCTCTTTCCTGTGTACCCTCAGAACCCGATCTGTAGTGCAACCTCCAAACTGTGGAGTCCTAGCCAAGGTCTGGGGCATCGGAAACTGTGTAGAGACAGGACGGTGGGAAAGCCTCACTCCCAACAGTATATATATATAATTATTTTCTACCTCTGTATCAGTGGAAACCCACAAAAAGGTGTGTGTGTGTGTAAAATTATTATTATCATAATTTTCCACCTCTATATCTCTTGCCTGAGCTCACAACAGGAAAGGTGCCTCTGTCCCTGGCTGGCTCTTCTAGGTGGCTTAACCCAGGCAAAGTGTGCTGGGATTTCAAGTCTGGCCCAGATGTGATGTTCAGCCCCCTTTCTTTTCCAAAAGGCTTGTTGGAGTTGCAGCTACGACTTCTGCTCACTGTTGCTTTCTATAGGGCTACATAGTAGTCTCCTTTCTTTTCCTGACTGCCAGGGTCCAGGCCTCTCCAGCAAAGTGTTTGGGGGTGGGGTGGGGGGTGGTAAAAGCCCACCACCCTCCACTGAAGGCCGGCAGGCTTGGCAGGCAGAGTCGGTTTCCCTGAAATGGTTTTGGGCTTCCCAGGAGGTGGAACTTGAGATCGTGCATTTAGCTCTGGGTCCTGTGATTCTACCAATGTGACAGTGCCTCAGAATGACTGTGATGTTGACTGGGTTGTATTAGTGGCTCAGTTAACAGCAGAGGAAATGGAAGGCCGGGTGAATTAAATGATCTGCTGAAGGTCTAGTTCACCAGCTGGATCTCGAGTCACGCTGAGGGCCTGGGCTCTGGCCTCCAACTTCAGAGCCCCCAAACGGGCCTCCCTTCTAGTGAGGAGTAGGAGAGAAATCACCTGAAGGCGTGGAGCCTGGGACAGTTGAACCCAAACTCTTCAGGAGAGCTGACTCTGTCTTGTCAAACCGCATCCAGGGACCAATCACAAAGGATGAAGGCCTGCATTCCTGCGGACGCCCTCTCCTAGTCAGTCAGCCCCGCCCAGGGAAGGGCAGCGGCTGGACGGACAGACCATACTCGCACTGAACAAGGAGAGAATGTTCTGTGAGAATGGAGTGCAGGCATGCAGCCAGACGACGGAAGCTCAAATCCTCCGCGCACGACTAACATTAGGGTGACCTTGGACAGGTCACTTGACCTTTCTCCTCCAATCCTTCAGCAGTAAAATGGGGACATAGGGCAGCTCTTCCAGGATCGTTGAGAACAAAATGACAGAATCTCTGTAACTGTGCAGTGTCAAGTAAAACATACTAACCAAAGGGGGGTTGTTGTTAATACGAAGGATAGGAAGATTAGGCCAGTACTAAGATTTCCTGTCTTCCCCAGAGCTCTACATAAAGGACAGTAAAAACCTCTTATTAACTGTGAAGCATGGTACGGTCGGAGGGAATGGTTAGCAGGGCTGAGGTTAGCGGTGGGATCCATGGGCAGGGGTGAAGTGTGGTGGGAGAGCACAGCCATGGTCCTCAGCAACCCAGACGTATTCCCATAAGAGTGTTTGAGGATGGCCAGATAACCTTGGCTGTCCTCTGGCCTCTGAGCTGGCAAGTCCCCTGCAGGCCTTCTAGAGGCAGATGTCCTACTGGGAAACTGGAACCAGATGTACTCAAGATCTCAAAAGAAATTAATGGCAACAAGACTCTGGGGTAAAAATATCCGTGTGCACTGAGCTTGCTCACTCAGCTCCCTTCTATCTGAGGATCATTTAGGCTTAATTACAGAGTTCAGGCGTTCATTGGGTTTTTGATTAATTTTCTTTTCAGTTTGAGGAGTGTGAGAGTGTAGTGGGTCCGTGTGTGTGTGTGTGTGTGTGTGTGTTTACATCTTTCTTTGCAGCTCAGTTGGGAGCTGGCTCTGGTAATGCCTAACTGTGCCCTCCCTTCTAACAAGAATGTTCGAGGTGCCACCCGGAGCTCAGAGAGCCACTGTGTGTGCACTGCCTCTGCCCCCGGGGGCTGCTTCTGCCACATCGAGGGATGGTGGCTGGCAGGGTCTCGCTCAGCTGGGACCCCAGCTGTGGGATGCACACTTTCCTTCTCTTTTCATGCTTATGGGCTATTGAAGGGGCTCTGAGACCAGGAGAGCAGATTTCCTCCTCTACTAATGAGCAGGGCTGTGCTGAGAGCTGCCAAGTGACAACAGATCCCCCAGCCTGCAGTCCTTAAGAGGCATTTTTGGGGACAGTCTCCCTGGGGATTGCAAGGTTCTCTGCCTAAGAAAACAGGGTTTGTCCTCTTAATTTTAATATGTCCACTCAGTAGCTGGTAGGGACTACAAGGCTGTGGAGAGGAAAGTGAATTGCTTTCTCCCTTGCTTCCTTCTCTTTGGTGCCCTCGAGGCAGGGAATGCCTGGGGGGAGGGGGTGTGCAGTACAGTGTCTTAGTGTGGGATTTGGAGCCAAATGGCCCAGTGTGAATCCTAGCTCCTGACATTTCCCATTTGTGCGCCCATGGATAAGTCACTTAGCCCCTCTGGATCTCAATTTATTGTCTCTAAAATGGGGACAGTAATATCAACAATAAAATTACTCCCTGCAACACTGTCTGGGGACGAGAAGAGGCATATAGAATAAGCCTTTGGTAAAATACTCTATAAATCACAGTTCTCTTACTTTACTGCACAGAATTGCTGCTTAGAATGTGATTTTGCCCTATGAGCTATCATCCCTAGCACCAGGAGACAAGGGGTTGTAAAAAGCCCATGGTATGGGAGGTGGAGAGGACTAGCCTCCAACCTTCCCGTGCGCTGTGGACCAAAGCACTGAGCCGGGAATTCAAAATCCATGCTGCAAAAGGTCCAGATTAAGAGTTCAATCTCAAAACAGCTGTCATGGATAAGAGGGAGTCTGGAATATTCAATTTTTTGACATAATGGTAATGAATTTCACCCTATTTTTTAAAGGGGGAATTCAGTTGTCTCTAGTGCTGGGAGGGTGAATTGTCCAGGGGCAGACACTGGAGGGGACTCTGGGTCTCATGTAAGTGTGCGCATGCTGTGGTATGACATTTGGGAGACCCAGGCTCTTCTCTCTTGGCTCTGTTGCTAATTAGGTCTGTGACCCTGAATAGATGAGCTATTTCAACTGGACCTCAATTTCCTTGAGATTGTGGAAGAAAAGATCTCAAAGGCGACTACATTTAAGATCTATTACCTGACAAAATGCTGTTTCCTACATGGACTTAAAAGCTCTTGCGCCACCAGTCAATTATGTGTGTGTTCAGAATCCAAGTATAGCCCTGAGACCACCCAACTAAAACCTGATCAAGGCACTGAATGAGCTTCTCTAAACTGATGGCCTCTGGCATCAGACCTCAGGGGACTCTCAGGGGAAGAAAAGCCTGATGGGATGATGGGGTGACCCCAATAGAGATTTCAAGGTGACTTCTCTCTTGCTGGAGAGCCTTTCGTTTGGCAGTACCTTGACTAAGCTGAAAGGTAACGATGGAAAGATCTCAGAAAAGAAAAGGGATTGTCTCCTTGCAAAGTGACTTCAACTTGAACACTATCGGCTGCAGGGCAATAGAGCATTCTGCCGGTGCATTCCCAGACCGAGAGACCCACTGCACAGCTCGCAACAGTATCACAACAATAATCATAATGTATATTTGTCCAAGGGCTTTTAACTTTGATAAGCACTTTCCTCTCTATTTTTCTAATTTTGTTATTACATAATTTTCCAGAAAACTGGCCAGGTCATTTCTTTTCAAACTCTGCAAAGTGCAAATTTTCAGCAGGAACAAGTCTA
This sequence comes from Neogale vison, assembly GCF_020171115.1. NCBI lineage: Eukaryota > Metazoa > Chordata > Mammalia > Carnivora > Mustelidae > Neogale > Neogale vison. The sequence goes on from NC_058100.1 coordinate 9,513,223, forward strand.
GCCATGTATGCTGCCCCTTACGTTCTACAGATCTGCCCTTGAAAAAGTTACACTAAATGTAAATGTGATTGTGGAAGTCATGTCTTGTTTTAATGAAGGGGCGAGGGGAATTTAAAAACAGAAATCTTGTACAGGATTTTGTACAATGGTCATTTCTCGTTAACCAGTTGTTTGTTGCAATTCTGGATTTTTAAATACCAGGTTTTCTTAGCATAGGGCCGCATGGATTGGATTCCGGGATTGGTGTCCAGGCATTCTATAAAGGTGGCGTCTAATTCAATCAGAGAGACAGTTTGTTGTTTCAGACATCAGGGTGTAAAATAGGCAGTTTATTTCAGCCATGGAGCTCTTTGGAGCTCCCATAAAAAACAAGGAAGCATGGGAAGGACAGTGGAATCCAAATGTAACAACTGAATTATTTTTAAATGGAATGTCTCTAGGTCTTCTGTGAGTCACTGATGTGTCATTAATGTGCTGTTATAAACAGCTCAGCTTGCCATCAATAACTCATCTATAAGAGAGTGGTTGGTGGTTGGGGTGTGAGGTTAACACTACAGGATTTCGAGTGGATCTGTTAACCCTCTCTTGCAAATAAGCACCATCCCCTGGGACTAGAACCTGAAAGAAATTAGATTTGGTTGTATTTTTAATAAGTAATGAAAAAGTCCTCCTGTTTTTTCCTCTTCATTCTGAAGCTCTGGTAGAAGATATCATTGGAGCCAACCATAGGACTGTAATAATTACTCTGAACTTCAACTCTTTCACCTCTGAAATTAGGCTGCCAGTATCTATCCATAAAATCTACAATGACATTGTGACAGTTTTACAATTATTTTGCTTGGGGGATTTTAAATGAAGAGACCTTGTGTGTGTATGAGTATGTGTGTGTCTGTGTGTGTACAACAATTTGCATGACTGAGAATAAAAAGAAAGGCTCTTTTCTGGGTGATGTACGCTAGAACAGCTGAAAGAATCCTAATGGCAAAGACTGGAAACTCTTTGGGGCACCTGGGTGTCTTAGTGTGTTAAAGCCTCTGCCTTTGGCTCAGGTCATGATCCCAGGGTCCTGGGATTGAGCCCCACATCGGGCTCTCTGCTCAGCATGGAGCCTGCTTCCTTCTCTCTCTCTATCTGCCTGCCTCTCTGCCTACTTGTGATCTCTGTCTGTGAAATAAATAAATAAAATCTAAGAAAAAAAAAGATTAAAAAAAAGACTAGAAACTCTTAAAATGTTTGCTGGTGGCCTGACTGAAGGAAATATGGTCTCTCATCCTTGTTAGTTGGATCTCAGCCATTGTACAACGTGAGCAGCTCAGATTTTCATTAAAGAGCTTTGAAGTTAAGCATTATGAGGCACTTCCTCACAAAAGCTCATGCAGTTGAAGTTGAGCTTCTGTGAACTCGAGCTAAAATAAACATATATAAAGTGTATGTCCTGGGCTACAAGGTCATGTGTAGGGACTGCTGGCACCTGCGTTGGTCAGGCTGTCAGCATCCTGGCATGTATGCTTGCATGTGGGCATGTACATAGGCATATGCATTTTGTATGTTCACATCATTCAGAAGCTAAAAAGACCCTGAAAGAATGAAAATAGTCTTCTTATTTGTTAAAATGTTCTCAAAATCCTACGTGGATCCCATGGTTTATAAGCAATTATCTTTTTGTAAATTTAGAGTTGGTAATGGGAACAGGATAAGCAGCTGTAAACAAAATCACAATTAACGTTTCACCAAAGAACATGGTGAAGTCCCCAATTATCATAGCTTGTGCAGAATACAGGAACTGTCTATCCAAATACTGTGATTAAGGATATTTGGAACTAAAATCTTAAAAAAAAAAGATATTCGGAAAAATCAAATTTTGGAAAGAGGTGGGTAGATGGAACCATCGAGGCACCATCTGTCTATTTATATCAGAACTCTGGACAGTTCCCAGGAGGTTACCCCCCCCCCTTCAGAATGGAGCGAATATCAATGTATCTCTAATTCTCTAGGTGTATCTTTCATTCCACTGAGTATGTTGAAGATCTGATTGTCTACTAATAAATTCATAGGTATTACTTTGTAGTAGCAACTCGTTCCTCCTTCTCCCCATTCTCTTCACCGCCCGACTTCCATCCCACGCCTTTCCCCAAGCACCCTCTAGTCAGACAGTGGGACTGTCTGTCTTACAAACACCTGGTGTGGATGTTTTCACTCCCACTTCTAATTGGTTGGAAAGCAGCATTTGCCATAGGCACTGTTTAATTTTGTTTCCATCCCCTGCATCTCACAGGAAAGAAATGGTCAATAGTTCAGGTAAAAGAATCATCCTGGTCAGCTCCGAAATATGGCTACTTGCATGGTAATCGCAGCAAGTCTGTCAAATCAGTGATTTCTTTATTCCTAAAAGGAAGGGACTTTTCCTAAGGATTATGGTTCTGCCGCCCCAGAAGCAGGCCTGCTCTTCTTAAGTGGCTGCAAAGGCTGGCAAACCAAGAGGTCTGCTTTGGCTCAGAAACTCAGTTTGGCTCCTGCCACCCCTGGCAACCTCACTGCGTGTCATAGCGCCATGTGTTCCACACACAGTCAGGCAAGTCTGTGTCTACTTAGGAGGGATCACAACCAGAGGTGGTCCTCGCTTGGGCCTCCACATGAGGACCTGGGCATCGTTGGCATTGGGTTTCACTAGTGCATTAGGGGGGATGGGTTCCATCCGGCTCAGGATCCGGGGCTGCTCCTGCTGAGTCCTGCCCACCAGCCGAGCCCGTTGCCCCAAGAGCTGAAGAGGGTCCACCTCAATGTCCACCCTCATCCTCCACTTGATGGTCTGTAGAATGATCTTCTCCTTCGTGGTGGTATTCATGGCCACCAGCCAGGTAGTGAAACTTTGGTCCCTCTTGATCCTTGTGAGCAGTGGTACATTGCTGTCACTCACTGGCACTGCCCACGTCACACTTGGGTAGAAGTTGTCATTCATGCTGACGGAGAACCTGGAGATCTTGTTCGTGGGACCAACCAGGGTCACAGTTTCCGTGGTGTTCCCGTACCAAGGGTAGCTCACCCCATCTGAGTCACTGATGGCTTTTACTCTCCCTTCCCTCAAGTCAGGTAGTTCCCAGCTTGACCTGGCAAAGCAGAAGAGATGCACAAGAAAAGAAGAGGCTGAATGAATTTTTTAAAAACTGAGGAGATGTTCACCACTTACTAATATGGTCAACTTGGGCAAAATGGGAAGTTCAGAGGGGAATTCTGGTCAGAAAAATTCTATGCTGTGATGCTTTGGTATTAAATAGGGACAAATCAGAACAACACAAAGATTAAAAAGCTATACTAAACAAGTTAAATAAAGTCATAGCTGGTCCAACTGGAAATAGAAAGCTCAGAGAGGCATTTGTGAGCCCCATGGAGGCATCAACTCATTGGGATGGTGGAATTGTAATCAGATGGTGGAACTGTCATCAGCTGATTAGAGGTATTCCATTGCAAGAACCCCTTTCTTGGGAAGTGTGCGTGTGTGTAAGGTTTGTTTGTTGGGAAGAGGTGGTGAAATCTGATGTACTTGGAAGGAAGTATCAGGTGGAAAGGAGGGCAAAAGGAGCAGAGTTAAAGGGTTACACCAATTTCCCAAGAAATCATAGTAGTAGAATTTCTACTCAACAAAGAAGGTTGCTAAAATTCCAGTCGTTGGCCAATCCAGCACTTGGCAAACAGATGTAGAAATTGATAACAAAAGGAAATCATGGTCACCTTGAAAACCACCTCAATGCAAATGTTGTGCCGTAGGCTGGCATACATAGTCTCTGACTATGTTATCCCACTGACTTCAGGTCCAGCCTGGAAGTCCAATTTTTTAGCTTAGCAAACTTGTCATTCTGGATACTTTGCCACTCCTCCTAACTGCTCCTGATCTTACCCATGTCTCTCCCCTCTGCTCATCATCACTACCACTGCCATCATTGCCGCCATCATCATCATCATCATCATCACAGCTGATACTCATTGAACACTTGCTCTATTCCAACCACTGTGCTAAATACTTTAACTATGTTATTTCTCAGTTAACCTTCAAAATATCCCAAAAGATACATGAATTTCTATTTTCATCTTGTACACAAGAGGATGGAAGTTTAAATATGTTAAAGTCCACACCAAGGGTTCTACAGATTGTAAGAGGTGGGGCTGGGAATTATCTGTCTCCAGAGTCCATGCTTTTGACCACTCTATTTTACCACCTCCTGGTTCTGGAGAGAGCCAGAGTGGAGAGGACTCAGGCTGTCTCATGTGATTGCAGGTCCCAGAACAGTCCCAGGGAGCTGGACTGAACCCAAATAGAAGCAGTAGTCAGCAGAGGCTGCCTACGCATTCTATACCCACTGCTGACACTGGGAGTGATTCTCAGTGACATTGCAGAATAATTTAATAATTTTAAAAAAATGAGATGCTCCACTCATCAGCTAAGACGTGGCTGCCTTGTTTGATATAAAGTTCTTCCTCTTATGCAGTGACAGGAGATCCTACAGGGCTTTATACGAATGGCTTGAGAGAGAGTTGCATTATCAAGTTGAGGCTAAAATGCCTCAGCATCCTTTACCGTCACACAGAGACTGAGCGACACTAATTGCTGCCACTGGCTGGTCCCCACAGCACCCCTGTACTAGTCAGCCCCAATCTGAAGAGAAGGGATGGCAGGGCTGCCTGGGGAGGAGGTGGGCCCACCATTGCAAGAACCTTTTCTCTTGTCTCCATGCCCCTGGTCACTGCTGGGAATAGCTGCAGTGTGTCATGACTGGCAGAAATGAAGAAGAGGAAATGACCTCAAGTAGAAAGTCAGAGGGAGCCCACTTTGCTGTACACGCTCACTGTAGCTGCGCCGATGAGTAGCTCCCCAATAATACTACAGCCGTGTCTCGCTGAGGGACGTCAGTGTCGTTTGAGTGGGATGTGACCATATACACGTCAGAGGTCAGGTGAGACCCAATCTGCTTGTTGGGTTTATGAAATCAGCTTCTTGCCCCCAGCTGAAGTGTGGGGATGATAATTAAGTCACCAGGCATTTACTTTCTGTGTTGCCTCAACTCTGTTCTCCATTTAGGTGGCAGTAACCAGGCCTGCTTTGGATTCCTTTGGTTCCTTTGTGGGACGGCGGGGGGACAAGCATTCTTGGCAGTACCAAATTGTACTTGTTCTTCCGTCTTGGACACTGTGCCAACTGTGGCATATTGGTTGGGGAATTTTTCATTCTGGTGTGTTCTTGGTTTTTGATTCTGGTATAACACTGTCCTTGTCAGGACTGGCTATCTTGCTGGTCGATTGAGAAACTTTGTCTATAGAGTCTTTACAGTTCCTATTTTTGGCCTTACCTTCCTGCCTAGAGCTATGTGAGCAGACTTAAGCCCAGGGTTCTAGACGTCAATCATGTGGGAAATTTATAAAGCTTAGTTTGGTCCCAGATTTTCTGCAAACAGAGATAATACAGTAAAGTTGCACTCTTGTGCCTGTCTTGGGGGAGAAGGAAGATACCCTTTTCTTAGACGATTTTGTGGAATAGAGAAATAAAACAAGTTTCTTATTCATCACATCAAAACAAAGGTACCTGGCTGAGTGTAGCCAGTGGGCAAGGTGACCTTGGGAGGCTGTGTTTTCAGTCCATTCACATTGCTATAACTTCTGACACTGCTCTATTGGAAATCCTTTGGGTCTGAGGCATGTTCTCTCCCACAGCCCCAGGGACTGAAGGGCTCCATCATTAAGGGAAGTTTTGATTTTGGAAATAGCCAAAATTCATTATGATGTAAGTCTAGTGAATAGGTTTCTTTTTTGCAAAAATATCATACTTTTATTTCGTTTATGAAAAATAGATACTAAGGTACATTCTAAGGTAGTGGTCCTTCCCCCCCCAAAAGAGTTATGCCTATACAGTGCATGACTGGTTTATGTAGCTGATAAACTGGCTTTGGTAATAGTATTCTTTTCTTTTCAAGATTTATTTATCTGACAGAGAAAGAGACAGAGAGAGAGCGAGAGAGCATAAGCAGGGGGAAGGCAGGCAGAGGGAGAGGGAGAAGCAGGCTCCCCACAGAGCAGGGGGAGCCTGATGTGGAACTCAATCCCAGGACCCTGGGATTATGATCTAAGATGAAGGCAGATGCTTAAACACTGAGCCACCCAGGTGCCCTGGTAATGGTTTTCAAAGAAGTCCCTGATAAACTCCAAGAGTGATAGGACCCTGGAGTCACTCTCTGATCATTTAAGAGGACTGCTTTGAAGTGCTGGAGGGACTTCAAATTCCACATTGCCCAAAGTGAACATGCCACCTCCAGCATGCACTTGGCCCTTTCCCCTGTCTCTGCCAGGGGTGATCCACTGCTCACCCCGTCTTCTAGACTAGAAGTAAGGGTCATCTTTGGCTTTTCCTATGCCCTCCCCTAGACTGTCTCAGCTGTTGCACCACTGTGTCCCTGAATTTTGCTCCATGAGTGATGGTTGAATTTATTTCCTTTTCTCCATCCAACTATCATTGCCCTCATTTAAATCCAAGCCCTTAGCATCTTCCACCTGGGCTAAAGGTAATGGTCCATAACCAGCGGCTCTCCATCTAATCCTGATCTCTTCCAAAATGATCTTTTGGCTGCACTGGTGTTCAAACACACAGACATGAGTCTGTCCTTTCTATACCTTGAGCCCTTCAAAGACAACACTGGCATCACCCACATGATAAGAATCAAGTTTCTTAATCTATGGCCGTCTGTGGTCCGGCCTCCCCACCTCCACACACCATGCTGTTTCACCTCTTCCTTTTTCCTCATGCCATGCCTTCTGCCTACAGCACTCTCTCCCCTGCTAAGGTCTCACTGGATCTAATCACTCATCCTTTGAGAACCATCACCTTCATCACCTCCTCCAGGAAGCCTTTCCTTCCATGCTCTCATGGATGTACCTAGTTCTTTACAGGTCTCAGGTTATATTATAATTATTTGTTTATGTGTCTGTTTTCCTTGAGACCTGGGATTGTGATTTATTTTTGAATTATTAGTATTGAGCACATTGTAGGCTTATAGTAGATCTTAATACATTTTTGTTGAAGGAATAAATATCTTATTTGAATCACTTTCACGCCTATCTACCTGGAGCTTGGTAGAGCTTGTATACAACAAAATGCTTTATCACAGTTTTACCCTTTATATATTCCTTTACCTTTAAAAAAAAGACTAAGATCTACTATTCATGTATTCTATTATTAGAATTAGCACCATGCTTAGCACTAAAAGTTATTTATCCTTGAGGGGGAGACAGACAAGGCACACACACAAATAAAAATGAATGAACTTGGGGCACCTGGGTGGCTCAGTGGGTTAAGGGCTCTGCCTTTGGCTCGGGTCATGATCCCAGGGTCCTGGAATCGAGCCCCGCATTGGGCTCTCTGCTCAGCGGGGAGCCTCCTTCCTCTTCTCTCTCTGCCTGCCTCTCTGCCTACTTGTGATCTTTGTCTGTCAAATAAATAGATAAAATCTTTAAAAAAAAATGAATGAGGGCGCCTGGGTGGCTCAGTGGGTTAAGCCGCTGCCTTCGGCTCAGGTCATGATCTCAGAGTCCTAGGATCGAGTCCCGCATCAGGCTCTCTGCTCAGCGGGGAGCCTGCTTCCTCCTCTCTCTCTCTGCCTGCCTCTCTGCCTACTTGTTATCTCTCTCTGTCAAATAAATAAATAAGATCTTTAAAAAAAAAGAATGAACTGGTGAATATAAATGTATTTAGTGACAGTCACTAAATTATATACCATATATATACTAAATTGTGTATCATATATATGCCATATATATATACACACACCATATAATATGGCATATAATTATACCATATATATACCATATAAATGGTAAAATTATATACCATTATATATATAATGGTATATAAACAAAAGTGAATGACACAGACTCAGAGTGATATAGGATGTTGGAGACATGGACACCCATGCAGGCTATAGGGGGAGAGCTTTACGAGGAAATGGGTATGAAATATGGGATCAAAGAAAGGCACACCCCAGTGGGAGGTTCCACCATGGTTAAACATGTGGCCTTAAGCATGAACATGGAGTGTCCAGGAAACAGAAGGACCATCTAGGAAGAGTAGAGACAACGCTGAGTGGACAGTGCAGAGTCAGTCTATGAAGTAGCCTTTAGTAATGGGCTTAGGCACTGGGCTTCATTCCAGAGGTGGTAGGATTTTTGAGCAGGGAATAATGTGCCAGGAAGTAGGGTGATGTAAGAAGGAGAATTAGAGGGCCAACAGGAGGGAACCTGGATGTTTAGGAGCTTTTGCAACATTGTAGGTGATCTTTAATGAGCCTTCCATCTAGGCTGGAAGGAACGGAGGGGAGGGGCAGATACTCTATGCCTTGGTAACTGATTGCTTGTCACAGACAAAAAGAAGGGATAAAGTAAAACACTCAGAGGAGCCACACACAGTTTTGTGTGTGTGTGTGTGTGTGTGTGTGTGTGTGAAGTCATTCTCAGAAGTAACAAGGTGTGGTCTCACTGCCTCTGATATCCCACACCCATCCCTGGACCCACCCACAGTGGTATTTCAGGACACAAAGTCCTGACTCCTCCATGAGGGAGTGAGGATGGAGTCACGTTTGTCTTTGCATCTTTGCCCGGAACACAGTGGCTGGCACATCGAGCACATGCATGACTCCTGTTGCCCCGTGTGTCTCATGAGCTCTTCCTCGCCATCTCTTGCTGATTCTACTTCATTTCTCAACCTTTTACCCTTGGAAAGTGCCAGGTCTCAGTTTTCGGTTCTCTTCTCCTTTCTATCTACTCACGTTCCCTTGGTGAATCCAGCCCCACAACTAAGTACCATCTACATCCTGACAACTTCCAAATGTCTATCTCCAATCTGGATTGCTTCCCTGAGCTCTGGATCCAAAGACCCAACTGCCCACCTGCCAACAACTTAGGAGTCACTCTCGACCACAAGCTCACATTCCATGTACTATCAGCAAATCCTGTTGATGTCATCAAAATCTATCCAGAATTTAACTCCTGTCTATCTATCACCTCCATTGCCCTACCCTGATCCACGCTAGAGCTGTTCCTCCTGGACTGCTGCCCTAGCCTCCTGACCAGTCTCCTCCTTGCTAAAACCTCTGCTCTGCTGCCCTGGTCTATTTTCAACATGGTAGTCACAGTGATCTTGTGAAACAAATGTGAAATTATGTTATTCCTCTACCCAAAATGATTCTATGGCTCCTAAGCCACTCAGGAAAAGCCCAAGTTCTTGAAAGAACCTATGTGGCCCCACAGGATCTGGCTCCCCATTTCCTTTTGGCTATCATCAACTTTTCTTTCCTTCTTGACCATTCAGCTGACCATTCCAGGAAGACTCCCACATTATGGCCTTTGCACAGACTCTTCATTTTATCTTAAGCATTCTTCCCTCAGGATCTTCAAGGCTTGCTCTCTTGGTTCCATTATTGCTGGCTCAAGTATCATGTTCTCTGTGCAAACTTTCTTGCCAACTGTATTTAAAATCACAGCTTCCTGCCCCGGCACTCCTCATCTCCTGACTCTCCTTTACTTTTCTCCACTGTCTAATACACTGTATTACTTACTTTGTTTATGGTCTCTGTCTCCTCACCCGGGTCCTCAAAGGTAACCCAAAAGAAGGTAGGGATTCCCTGTTTTATTCACTGCCATATCTCCAGTACCTAGAACAGTGCCTGGCACATAGAAGGAGTTCAGAATTACCTGCTTTTGTGGAATTGCATAGCTGGATAGAGAGCTTAGGAGAAAGTCAGGGCTGGAGGTGAAAATTTGTCAACTGTCTGCATGGAGAGGATTGGCTGATTGGTGATGGTGAATGACTGGGGATAAAAGAGATACCTTAGGAGGTTTGTTCAGATGGCCAGGAGACAAGAGGAGCCTAAGAAGCAGAAGAGTCAGCAAACGGGAAAACTCACTTCCAAAGTCAAGAGAATTTCAGGAAGCCATCATTGCCAAAAGCCACATGAACCAAAGAGAGTGGGGTTAAGAAAAAAACCATGAGAATTATTAATTATCAAGACAGCAGTCAGGATATGTGGTGGAGACCGTCCTGTAAGGGGTTATAGAGGGAATGAGAAAGCGCAAGAAAACACTTGGAGTTCAAGTAATTCCTTCAAGAAGTTGGGCAACAAAGGAAACGGGAGAGCGAGGTGGGGAGAAGGTTGAGCAGAGTGGCCAAGAGCAGGATATTTGGAGCCAAAGTGCCTCAGCTTGTGAACCAAGTGCTACCACCTACTGGCTGTGTCAGTTAGGCAAGTCACTTGCCCTCTCTGTACCAGCTTCCCCACCTACAAAATAGGACACAGTAATAGGATTTACTTGATGTACTTGGTGTGAGCATTAAATGAGGTAATGAATGCAAAGTATGTAGCACTGCATGTGGTACAAGTGAGATCTGACTTGAGGTATTAGTAAGGAAGAGCGATGGGGGGAGGGCTGGGAAGGAAGGAAACTAACAGCCACTGATCCTTCCATGGGCAAGCAGCTGACAGCAACCGTGTGAGGCGGGGATGTTGATATGCTGGTCACACAAGGAAAAGAAGCTCAGAACGAACTGTGCTAAGTCCTTCCAATGGGAAGGGCAGCACAGGATCTGAAGTCAGGTCTCTCTGACCCCAAACCCTGCTCTCTCTCCTTTACCACACTTGTGGGAAAGTGCCTTAATCTTAACCTTAACTGTAAATGTGTCCTTCATGTCATTTTTTCTCTTCGAAGTCTTTGCCATGCTGAGTGGAGAAAACACTCACACTGTGCTTGGTGGTTTGGGTGTCAGTCCCAAGGTAACAGCGGGGTGGCCTCAGACAAGCTGCTTCTGTCAGCCTCAGGCTCCTCGTGTGTAAAACGGAAGAATAACTCCTCACAGGCTCCTTACATCTCAGAGCTATTACAAGGATCAACTGGAGTGATGGAATGTGAGCACTTCGTAAACTGTAACATTCTGGGTAGACCTTAGTATCTGTTTCCCCTCCTCCTGCAACCCTCTCCTCATGGTAATAAACACAGTGTTTTCATTTTAGACAACCAATCATTGACCCAAAGCTCACAGCTAATGGACTCACCAATGGAGCTAATAATGAAAACATCGATTATTGCAACCTTCATGCTTTCTGCATCCCATTTTTAGAAGAAAAAGGCAGATCTCATTTAAACAAGCTCATGTGAAACATTTCATTCAAATAAGGGGTCCCTGGGTTGAGGTCCAGGTTCCAGCCAGTTCTCCCACTGCCCACGAGGGACAGTGCCACCTCTCTGAAGAAGTCCTACTTTGCTCCCCACGAAGCCTTGTGGTCCCCACGGGGATGGAGGCCAGCAGCAGCATTCTCAAGGGCAGGGATAAGCAGCACTGCTGACACTGATGTCCCCGATGGATGTGTAGTTTCAAGCCTGTTTCAAGCTCCAAGGGAGGCTTTGGGATCCAAGATGACATGGCCCCTCAGCCCAGGTGAGAGGAGTCCCTGCCTGGCCTTACGCTGTAAGGGACCCACTCTGGTATCTTGTAGCTTTGCCAGTCCACACTGAGCAAGGGGCCTGTGGGGCTAAGGAGACATGCCCACCTGAAGCCTGTTGCCCTCCTTCTAGACCACAGTATCTGGGATCCCAGGGTATCTGGGATCTCAGTATTCCCAGCCCTTAGGGCTCCAAATGTGCCTCCATGGTCAATGCAGGCCTTTTTCCCGTTCTGTCTTCCTAAGGGCAGCCTACTCTACCTGTAGGTACCACAGCTTGGCTGTTTGTTGGGGGGGTGCACATGGAGTTTGGACACGTGTGTTGGGCATTCACATGCATATGTGTGATGGTCCATATCTCTTAATATGGTAATGAGCCAGGGTGGGAAGACGAGTGGGGCCAGTTGGGGTTGGCTCTTCCTGCACCACTACACTCTAGCACAGAATTCTGAGGAGTCCAAGGATTCTAAATCTGAACCTTGTTTCCTAGGTTGTTATAAAGTTGTGTCTATCGGGGTAGGAGGACAGAACTGATGCGATTTAGCACTTAGTGTGGCTTACACCCGTAGTTTTCCATTAGTTGACTCAGAATTAAATTTAGTATTTAGAAAATTTAGAAAATAATTAAAATTAATATGTGGGCCTTCATTTGTGTTCTTTCCTTGGGCCCTACAAATGTTGGGGACAGGTGGAGATCTCAAGCCCCATAGTTTCAGAACCCTGGACAGCTCCAAATCAGTATTTCCTTTTGCTTTGTGTGCTTTTACTCACTCACATCTGTTCGGTCTTAACATTTACAGAGTGCTCTCAGAAATAGCTTTGCACACACTTCTTAGATCAATCTCATGAAGTGGGTATCATTCTACTTTCCATTACACAATAGGGAACTTGCTCAAGGTCATACGGTTAGTGATGGGCAGAGCTGAGTTGCGAATCTAGGATCTGATTCAAAATCACATGCTTTCCTCACAGTGACTCCCTGGTACTAAATTAGTGGTCCAAAGGCTCTGAAAAAATAATGATAATAGTCATGGGTGATATTAGCCAATAGACACTTGCTATCGCCATACCAGTTGTTAAAATATTGAAACTTTTTTTTTTAAGCAAATGCTAAACAGACACTTTCCACTCTCCCCAAATGCTCCCAGGGCCCCAGATCTCTCCAAAGTCTACCAACCGACGAGTTAATGCAGGCAGGACAGGGGACCTTGGAAACCCTGCTCCAGCTCCAAGGCCGATATTAGGCCTGATCATACTACAGGCACTGCTCTGAGAGTCTGTGGTCCGTCCACGCTCTGATCTGCTCCTACAGGAATTTGGCTGCTGTGTTAACCTCACTGCACTCTGATGGTGAGAAGGGGCTCCTGGCTTCTCTCTTCATCTTCAGGGCTCAAACCTATGGCATTACCACTCAGGAGTGTGGAAAATTAAAGAGAATGTCATGTTTTCTGAGGATTCAGGCTTTTCTCCATCTACTGCAGGGACAAGCAGTCAGTGCCACATCCCGAGAGTCCGTGGCTCAGGATCACTTCTGACTTGGCAAAGGCAGGGGCCAGCACCTTTGTGTCCCTGAATCCACCCCTCCCCCCACCAACCTGAGTTGCTGGAAGTAACAGCCCATGGCTGGTGGGTGAAGGGAGAAGAGAGGAGGAAGAGAAGCCCCTTTTAAGGAGCATGTGGGGGCAGGGCTCAGGGCTGGGGAGAGGGCTGCGGTGGAAGGTGGGGAAGCGGGAGTTCAAGGCCGCTGCCTTGTGTCACCTGGTGAGTCCAGACGCCCACCACCTCTAGGCAGCCTCTCAGCCTGTTCAGATACCAGTCCCCAGCCCGGTCCTGGCAGGGCTCCCGGTTCTCAGATGGTTTGCACCATGATTACAGAGTAAGTTTTTAAAATTAGGTTTTTCCTCATTCTGCACTGTTTATGTCAGACTCCAAGAAGCCTCCCACCTCCTCCTCCGCCCCTTCCTTTCTGACCACATCCTTTTTTCTTGGCACACAGGGAGGTATTTTTTCCCACAGCAGAAAAAACAATTTCCAGTGTTTTTAAAGAGCCCTCCATGTTGGGAGAGGCTCCATGTTTCACTGAAAGGGTTCCCTTGCAGCCACACTCATGTTCTGTCTACACTGGGTTTCACTAGCATGAGAGACACCTTCTTACTACACATTTATCCTTCACTACTTTCTCCAGCGGACCCCCTCGCCCAGTAGGTTTCTCAGAGGCCTCTGCTGGCTTGTTTATATTTGACATGCCTGAGGTTTCGGGTCAGTGGCCAGCTTTCTGGGTCATGTCTGAGGATGGTTCACCTCTGCCTCCAATTCTGAGCTTCTTGGAGCAAAGCACCCTTCCCCACAGACAGCTGCAGGCCAGGGCAGCTGAAAGAGCGAGTGTCCTCACTCATGCTTGTGGGGCAGGTATGCGGGCCCAGGCCGTGTCCCGAGGGAGCACAGTGTCTGCTGTCCTGGCACAGGCACTGTGCTGGGCATGGCGGGGGTCCATGCCCAACCTCCAGGGTCTCAGCCTGCACTCAGAGACTCCTCTCCTGCTCCTGTCCTTGGAATGAGGGTTCTGCCTCCCCCACCCAAAGGTGGCTCCAAGGACACAGCCCTGAGTTGTGCTGTGGCGCTAAGGCCATCCGGCTGGTTCACAGGTGCCAATGTCCAGAGCTGCACAAAGGTCAGTGTGAGCCCCCTGCCCTTGCACTGCCTCCCCAGGTCAACGCCAGCCACCCATCAGCCTGCTCAGCTCTGGTCCCAAATGCTTCACATTTGCAATCCTGTTAGGTCACCCATCGCTTCCTATTACAGAATAAAGACATTTTTTTTTTTTTAAGTTGTCTCTACACCCTGTGTGGGTGTAGAGTGGGTTTGAACTCTGGGTTTGATCTCATGCCCCGAGGTCAAGAATTGCATACTTTTCCAACTGAGCCAGCCAGGTGCCCCCAAATTACTTATTTTTAAAAACAAGAACAAAATAAAAATAAGAGGAAAGACCCATAATCTTATGATCATAGGTAACTACTTTTAACATCCTGGTGTATCCATGCAATATGGATTTCTCAGTTTTAACAAAGCATCTATCTGTAGTAGTAAAAATCCCAAAATGAGAAGAAGAAAACACAGGTCCACCTTCCCTCTCCTCTTGTCCATCATTTGTCGGGTGTCTAGGGATGAAAACAGACCGTCCAGTTGACTGCCATGGCCGCAGTGGGCAGCCTCCCCCCACCCCCCCACCCGGGCCCTCCGGGTTCTTCCAGCGCCTTCCAGCGCCTTGGAGCGGTGCTCAAGGGTGGCACTGGCACATGGAGGCACACGTGCCGATGGCCGATGGGGTTGTCAGGGCCTCAAGGGGAAGAAATCTGATTTCAGAGGAAAGAAACGCTGTGGATGTTCTCTTGGGATGAGCTGCTCCTCCCAGGACATAGGGCCCCACCCACCTGATTTTCCCAGGACTCCAAGGACACTGGGGACTCTGGCTGCTGCCCTGGATCTCAGCTGGGCCTGAGATCTCCCCTCTAGGACCCTCATTTGGTCTCCCCTCTAGGACCCTGGCAGCCTCCTGATTGAGTCTCTGGCACCACCTGCCGCTGGGGAGCCAGTGCGGCTCCCGATGAGTGGTTCTATGCCCCTGCTTGTCATGCTTTCCAGCCTGTGCATTTGGGGCGGAAGGAGACATGGCTTCCATCACTCCACCTGGTCTCAGCCCCAAGCCAGCCTTCCTGGGAGCTCCTATACCCCAGAATCCAGCTCCCGTGATGATGACAGGCCTCTGACCCTTGCAGCACCCAAACCTTTTATTTGCATTTTTTCCTTCGTTCCATCACTGACTGGGAGGAGGCATACTTCTTCTTGTGTTAGTCAAGTGAGATTCCTAGTGTGGAATCTTCTGGGTCCTCCAGGTGGGTCCCTGGAGGAGGATACCTTGGGGCCCTCCCACTTCCCCAGTCCGGGGAGCTGCCAGCTTGGCCCCGCACGCCCTGCGGTCTCATTGACTCTTAGCACAGAACATCTGCAGCTTTTACTGTTGTTTACAAAGAAACAACTGGTTTTCTGGGGGCTGAATCTGATGATGACACATGCAGACAGAGACGGGGAATCCTGAGGATGGCTGGTGGGGGCCCCCAGGCAGGCCCACGGAGCAGGCCGCCTCTCTGCCATCCCACGCTGACATCTGGACCCGCTGCCGATGGAGGCTGGGGCCAGAAGTCCGAAGTCTTAATATTTGTTGGCCTAGATCGTAGTTGTGGTTTCTTCCCATCTGGTTCGGGAATCATTCTGGGGGACAGTTCCTCAAGGTCAAGGACATACTGGTAATGACGTGATTGCTAAATCTTCTCCAAGATGAACAGGAAGTCACTAGATATTTACAACTGAACGAGTGAATGAATGAACGAACCAGAGCAGGGCTCCCAGGCCCAGGTGTCTGAGAGGCATCCAGAGGTGCCTGAGCCTCTCTGATCCCAGCCTGGAGAGGAGAAGTTGCCTCTTCCCCCTCCTGTCCACCGTATCAGCCAGTCCAACAGAACAGCCCACAGGGCTCAGACTGCTTTGGGGAACCAGAACTGGGGAGGTAGATAGAAAGGCCAACAGACCAGGCGAGAGGCTGAAAGACCTGCTCTGGGCCACCAAGCCAAGGATGGGACTCAGGAGTGACCCAAGGGTCTGCGTACCAGGGATGGGGGGTGTTCAGGCAGGGTCTGGGGCATGGGCTCCTTGGCCTCAGTGGTTAGTGGGGCTTACAGGGTAGAAACTAGAAAATGAAATCAAAGATCTATTTATTGGAGCAAGAACAAGACCAGAGGAACCAGACTGAGCACAGTGTCTATGGTGACAAAGTAGAAATCAAGGCAGACAGAGGGGACTCCAAAAAGTCCAGTGTTAGTAATACCGCTGTTGCCCACAAGGATGGCTGATGTTAACTGGGGGCCTCCTGGATGCTGAACATTCTACTGGATACTTGATACAGCAGCCCCAAAGTATGCACACGTTACTCCCTTCCACATCCTCCCCCCGCCAAATAGGGCATTGAGGCTCAGGTTAAATCATTTGGTAAAGTCACAAAGCAAGTAGGCAGCTGACCTGATATGAGCCTGACTCCCCAGCAGCTGTGCCCACTTGTGGCTCAGAACCAGAGGCTGTTGGCAGCCAGTGCTGACCTGAGCGCCCTACCCTGCTCCCCTCACACCCACCCTCCCTCCCAAAGCCCTGGTTCTCTGTACGGGTGACACTCCAGTGCAAGCGTGTCCCCAGGGGAGGCATGGTGGTTGAGGGACTTAGCTCCGCTGGGTGCCACCGGCTGGCTGCTGGGAGCACGCATCTCTCCCCAGCACCGGGCACCGGGCAGGCTGTGGGAGGGAAGGCGGAGAATGGGGATGTGCCCGCGGCCCAGCACTTCCACTTCTTCTTCAAGGAGATCCCCATTCCCACTGCATCATACCCAAGCCGGGATCCTGGAAGCGGGGGGGGGGGGGGGGGGGGGGGAGGGGGGGGAGGGGGGGGGCAGGCGGGTGGGGGGAGGACAAGTTCCTGAAGCAGAGCAGAGGAGCGGGGCAGACAGACGGACACGGAAGGGACGAGGCTGAGGACGGAAGTGGTGTGGGCTAACGGCACTGACTCTTCAAATCAGAGTTTATCGTTTTCATTAACTTTCCACTGTATGTTCTTCACACACCGCATTTCGTGGCACGCTGAGCCGGACGGCAGATGGGGGGGGTCACCAGCACCGATGACGCTGGGGGCAGACGATATGTGGCTGCGGACGGCTCTGTGTGTGACCTGGCGACAGGGCCATGAAAATGGATTTCTAGACAGGTCCTGCTTAGCACACAGAAGGGCTGCCTGTCTGCCGGGAAGTGGAGGTGGACACAGGTGTGAGCAGAGAGGAATTTGCAGAGTATCACCGACCCGGAGCGGCAGAGACATTCCAGAAACGCATTCCCTCGGCCCTCGGTCCAGGCAGGACGGCCCGGGGCTCTCGGCGAGGGAGGTGCTGCACACAGCTGCTCTCACTTAATCTGGAACAATGCTCCCAGAGGGCTTCTGTTATCACCACCTCATTTTGCAAAGGAGGAAACTGAGCCACAGGGAGAGGGAGTCACGCTGGGCTAAGGCAGCTGGTAAACCGTGGAGCCAGGATTCACAGCCTGGTCACCTCGAAGGGCCGTATTAAAGCACTCTGCTCTCCAGAGATGGGAGGAAGCTACCATTTCGCAAGCTCCTGCTCTGTCTACCGTGCCCGGTACTCTCTACGGGTCAGCTCATTCCATCTTCATAACGTCCTCGTGAAGGAGGCGTCGGTAAGCCCTGGCTCACCAAGGCTGCAACCCAGACGGAGAAGAAGCTTCTGTGGATTCTCCCAGTTGGGAAGTGGCAGAGCCGGGATTTAAACCCAGGAGAGACCCCACACTCTTTCCCCTGCCCTGGATGCCTCCCACTTGACCATGTTGTGTTTTCGATTTTAAAAAGTTACTTTATTAACAAAATAAATAAATAAATAAATAAATAAAAAGTTACGTTATTTATCTGTCCCCCCCCCCGCCCCCCATCTGCTTTCCTTGTTAATCGACTAACTCCTTTAATGCCTAATTTGTGAAGTTCTTCTGCATCCATGGTCGTGTGTGTGTGTGTGTGGGGGGGGACACACTGCTGGCTATGGTCTGGCTCCTGGCGGGTGTCAGCTGTATACCATGACCTCAGTGCAAGGAAGAAGGTGAGGCGCGCGCTCAGGCCAGAGAACGTTCTGGGGCGCTGGGGATGTGGGAGGGCACCTGCTCCTCCGTACTTCGGTCTTTTGGATGCTCTTGTAAAATGGACCGTTTTCCTAATTTCCTTTCGAGAGCGTTCGATACTCCTGTGTACAAAGAAACGCAGCTGACAGGGAAAGTGTGCCTGCCCTTGTGTCCTGCGCTCTGGGGAAGGCGGCTCTGCAGTCCGCCTCCCCCAGTGCGGGGTCCAGGCTGCAGATGCTTTGAGCCAATGGTGCTCAAGCTGTGGGGCATCACGTCCAGCCCCCGGAAGGCCTGGCTTTTGCCCCTGGATGGATCATCTCTGCTCTGAAGATGCCGGCACCCGCCTGAGAGTGGCTGGCTGGAGGGCTGGCTCATGAAGGAACCCTCCAGCACCTCACTCTCTTCAGATGTTAAGCTGAAATCCGGAGCTTCATGCTTCTTCTGTCTTTGGGAGCCTGTCCCAGCTGTGGGACCGGAAGGAGCCATGGAGCCCTCTGCACTCCGTGCTCCCCTCTGGCCGCTCTCTCTTCCCAGGGGAGCTTCCCTCTCCTCCGCAGGCCCCCTGGCAGCGAGCAGATGCGTCGGTCTCGACGTCAGAAGATCTGGGCCTGCATCCCGGCCTGTCCCTCAGCCGCACAAGCCCCTGCGCTGCACCCCAGCTCCCTTTGGCCTGAGCTGCTGAGCTGTAAAATGCAGACAATAACGCCCCCTCAGAGCCAGGAGCCACCGTGCAGTTTACATGGGAAGTCTGCGGAACGCTAGGTTTTGTGCCCATTAGAATTTCCTGGGTTCACTGAGTGACATCCAGCTGTGGCCAAGCCATTTCTACCCCGTGGTCCTCTGGGAAGAGCTTCTTGGCCATCCCAGCTCCCCTGACTTCTGGAAGGCTGTGTCACCTTTGCCCACAGCACCCAGCCACCCAGATGGAGAGGCAGCCTCCCCAGCTTGCGACTTTTCCTACTGCAGGTAGAATAGATCCCAAACCCCTCACTTTCGTCACTCACCCTGCCCAATCCGGCCTCTGGGACTCTGCCCCTGGCCTCATCTCAGACCACGCTGCCCGATGCTCTCAGTGTTCGGCCCCCACCCTCTCCCCTTGTAGTCCTGAAACATGCCAGTCTCTGCCCTGCACCAGGACCTTGTCACATGCCATCCGGAAAGCACGGTCCCCTGCTATTGATGTGGGTAACTCAGAATAACCCTTAGCTCCAAGTGCCAGTGGTACTTTCTCTGGGACCTTCCCCGAACCGCCCACGCCCTCCCTCCCACCACGCTGAACTAAACTAGGTTTCTCTTCCAGAACCCGTGCCTTTTCTGATTCACAGAACATACCACCGTTCACTGTATCACCGCTGGCAATTACATAGGCACAAGCGTGTTTGTGCTTTAACGTCCGTGTCTTCGTGCGGGCTAGAACACGCGGACTCTGGTTACCCCCACAGACCAAGTACCAAGTACCAAGCACCACAGGCGGGCCCGTGGTGGGATTGCAGAAGCACGTGAGGTGGGGTAGTGAGCGTCTGTGGAAGGCGAGAGGGTGGAGAGTCTTGCCTGTGCAGGGTGGAGGAGGAGCCTGGTGGGGCGGGCAGGGGGAAGGTGGAGGGTTCAAGACATGAAGGAACCCCTGAGAGTGGCTGGTGGAATATAAGATTTTAGAAGAGCGGTGGGAAGGTTGTCTGTTTTAGGGCTCCCGGAAGGGGTAGGGGCTGCCTCCAGGGTATCCAAGTGCCCAGGGAGCTAGGAAATGGACCCAGCAGGAGGACAGGGCTCTGTGGAGGGGCCCATGTTGCCCACGTCCCTGTGGTGGGGGTGGCCCTGCCCTGCAGGCGTCTGAGGGGTACTTAGAATTTCACCGTGATCCCTTGAATTCTGTGGGAAGGAGCTCCCTGGGAGGCACGGGGCTCTTGCCCGTAACTTTGGTGGGGATTGAACAGCAGCTTTTCCTCCTGGGCTGGAGCCCTGTGGTCAGCAGCACTGCGTGGACTTAGCAAGGCTTGGCCCACATCGTCCTGAGTCACACTGGGGCTCTGAGTCCCCGGGGCAGCAAGTATAAAGCCAAACAGTAGAGGCTGCGGTGGGAAGCCAAACAGGAAGCTGCTAGCAGCCTTGCAGAAGGAGCTCTTTTTAAATACAAAGGTTCCTACCAAGGTCAGTTATCCAAGGCTCCTCCTGTCCCTTCCAGACCCTCCCACTCCCAGTGCCTCCTTTCTGACCCTGTGCATTCCTGTGGGTTGGAAGATGTCAGTGTGCAAACCCAAGGCACCGAAAATCCTATCCTGCATGTGCCACTGCTTGGGGCTCCTGAGCACACAGCCCTGGAGAGGACACTCCGTTTTCCAGGCCAGGACCCCAGAACCCATTCACGGATACAGGAACCAGCCCAGCCCCCCCACATCAGTGCCCAGTCGCAGAAATGGACCCCATTCAACAGGAAGAATGGGCTGAAAAGTAAGTCACCGGGAAGTAAGTGCCATGAGCCAAAGGAGGCGGCCGTGGCAATGA
Source organism: Neogale vison (assembly GCF_020171115.1). NCBI lineage: Eukaryota > Metazoa > Chordata > Mammalia > Carnivora > Mustelidae > Neogale > Neogale vison. The sequence continues at coordinate 9,533,918 of NC_058100.1, forward strand.
GGACAACAGGAGAAGAGCCTCCCCACACCATAGGTCAAGTCCATCCTTCTACGGCTCCACCTAGCCTCACCGAAGGGAAAGTCACCCTTATCAAAATCAATAATAAAGAAAAACTGCATCAAAGATACGGCTCATTTTAAATTTAACTCCATGATGTCTCAAGCCCTTGCCCTGTGCCTGGCACTGTCCTCGGTGTAGGGGACATCAAGGCTCGAGACAGGGCTGTTGACATCCCAGGCAATGTGGACGGTATTTGGGGAGGACGGGCTTCACTGCAGTGTGGGATATCCGAGGACAAAGCCATGTCCTCCTAGGGGAGGCAGGACAAGCTGGAGGCCAGCTGGGGAGAGGAACAGGTGGTGACGACCACGCTGATCGAGGCCCCGCCCTGCACGGGCAGCCTCCCCCGCGCTTCGCACACATTCACGGGTTAATCCTCACAACTGCCCAGGGAGGCTGCAAGTAACACTGTCCGCTTTAAAGGGGACCACGGTGCAGGGGTGAATGACCTGGCCTGGGGTAATGTGGGGTCTGAACATGTCCCATGCGGAATCCCGGATGAAGACTGTGTGGCGGAGGAGGGAGCCGCGTGGCCCTGGGCAGGGAGGGCACAGGATAGCTTCTGAATGACTTGACCGTGGGGCTGGGCCAAGAGTGAGGGAAGACCGGGGCGCCTGGGTGGCTCAGTCGGTTAAGCGTTGGACTCTTGGATTTAGCTCAGATCATGATCTCAGGGTCCTGGGATCGAGGCCCGAGCTAGGCTCTGCCTTCAGCGGGGAGTCTGCTTGGGATTCTCTCTTTCCCTCTTCCTCTGCCCCTTCACCAACTTGCACTCTCGCTCTCTATAAAAGAAAATAAATCAACCATAAAAGAAAAGAGTGAGGGCAGACACGGGGGGAGGGGAGCGGGTGGCCTTGTCCATGCCCCCATGACGGTGCGGTCAGGTCGATGCAAGGGGGTGGGCTCTCAGACACGGTTCCTTGTGGATCCCCCACGTCTCGCTGCCACAGAGATGCTCTGCAAACGTTCACTGACTGAGCCAGTGGGAAAATCAGTAGCGCCCAAGCCCGGCTTAGCACGTCACACTTCACAAGGTACTCCTCAACGACCCCACTTAACTCTCACAGTAACCCCCTCGGGTTGATGGTATGTCCTCCATGTGAGAGCCAAGGAAGCCAAAGCCCAGAAAGGTCAGGTGGTTTTTCTTAAGGTCTAACAGTGAGGAGGTCACGGAGACCGGTCTTGGACCCCCACCTGCCATCTGTGTGTCGTCTGCCACGCTCCCCCTGCTCTCACGGAGGCAGGATAGCCAGAGAGCCCAGACACTGGGGTCCACATGGTTGAGCTGCCATTTTTTTTCTGAAATGCAAAGAGGGTGGGAGCCTATGTACCAAGATTCTATTTTTCTGATGAATTTTCCAGAACTGGCTCTCGGGGAGACTCTCTGTCCAAACTGCCTGTAATACACTTAGTAAACATGAGCCAGAAATAATTGGGTAATAAGCTGCCATCAGTGCTAATTATCTGTGCCAGTGGAGGCGAGCACTGGTGTGGAGAATAAAGAGCTTTGGGAAATTGTCCCTCTGATGGTGGGCATGGCATCGCTCCTCCTAGAGGAGGGGACCCCAGGCTGGCTGGGACCCTTGGGGTCGTCTGTGCTCTCCACTACCCCTCCTTTTTGTCCTTGCACCCAGGGAGTCCTGCTCTGGCCCTCCTGGAGACCGTCCGTCATGGATTCAGGTGTGGTTCTCTGCCCATTTGCTTCCTGTTGGTCTTCGAGCTTCAAGCTTCCTTAAGCCTCTCATCCAGGACACGGACCTCAGTCTTCCTTTACTCCGTGCTCCTCAGCTACAAGCCAGCCTTGCCCCTCTAGACATCCAGTCCTGGCCCTTGGAGCCCCTGGGGAGCGGGCTCCCCAAAGGGAGTTTTGTGTCTGCAGACTAGCTTTGATGATAGGCTCAACCGTCCCGAACATGCTCCCGTAAATGTGGTGCGTCTGTCTGATGACTTTTGCGTGCTAAGGTGAGAGTGAAGAGGCCCCAAGAAATGTCATTCTAATCCGTCGTTTTGACTAATGAAGGAACAAGTAACTTTAATCTTCCAACGATGCCCAGGTCACGGAGCAGTACACTGGATCTCAGACCTGCCGCTAAGCATCCAGGCTAGGATTAAAGCCAGGCCTCTCCGAGCCTCAAACCTATCCTCCTTCAAGCCCACTTGCAAACTTCAGCCTGAGTTAAGGGTATGATGAGGAACAAATACAGATACTCACTAAAGGAGTCTTGCCGAGAAGCATTTTGGAACCAAAAACTCTTGCTGTGACATATACATGAGGACCAATGCATTTTTCCTATTTTACAAGTTTCTTTAAAATAGATACTCCAAAGGGATGCCTGGGTGGCTCAGTGGGTTAAGCCACTGCTTTTGGCTCAGGTGATGATCCCAGAGTCCTAGGATCGAGTCCTGCATTGGGCTCCTTGCTCAGCAGGGAGCCTGCTTCTCTCTCTGCCTGTTTGTGTGTTATCTCTCTGACAAATAAATAAATAAATAAATAAAATCTTAAAAAAAAATAGATACTCCTTTTTTTTTAAAGTGGGACATGTCAGTTTATAAGGAAAGATCCAGAAGAGGTATTGGGTGGGACAGGGTTGGTAGGAACACACAGGGTGGAGGGAAGAGGTACTGGATGGGGCGGGGTGGTAGGAACACACAGCCAGGTGGGGGCACAAGTCTAGTTGTACATGGTGGTCGTGCACGGCCGCGCAAACATGCGGGTGGTCGCAAATTCTAATTTTCATGCATTGATTCCAAGCACCCGCCCTTCCCTTTACTTTTACCTAGGAAAAAAAGTGGTGCAATTGTTCCCTTTTGTTCGGGACCAAAATATCACGAAATGCCAGGCCCTATGAGACCCCCCCCCCACTTTCAAGCAAAGGTCTTGCTTCCTTTTATATAAAATGTCTTTCTGTCCCTTGTCACTTGCAAAGGCTCTAAGACCTCCAGCCTGTGCTGAATGAACGGAGGACAAGGAGGAGAGGAAAGTGCGTCAGAGCAATTCTTTGCGAAATGAGCAATCCTGCTCAGCAGAAACTTTGCAGGGGCCGGGAGTCGGCAGGCAAGAGGATCACAAGGAAAGTGTTCTTTATTATTTTGTTAAAGAAAGCAACGAAATTAGCTGACTAGATGAGGCGCTGGAGGTGAGGTGGGCATTGATTGTTGGGGAAGAATTGGTGCTTCCTGATTGGCTGGGATGCTCCCAGGACAGGGCTGCTGGGAAGGGAAACTACCTGGTCCTGAGGACAAGGGCAGCTCCCCGGGGAGGGGAGAAGGGAGCCTGGGGACTGGGGGGGGGTGCACAGGGAACAGAGGAGGGGGCGCAGGGGACCTGGGAAGAGAGGTCCTCGGGGTGTGTGTGTGTGAATGAGAGTGTGTGTGTGTGTGTGTGTGTGTGTGTGTGTCTTGAGGCCACACTTCACGGAGCTGGAGGTTGGGGAACAAGGAGGAGGTTGGGATCAGGGCTGACCTCACAGAGAAGGCTCTGAATGCATCCCCAGAGAGGTTGCTTTTGGGAGTGGGGGACGGTGCCAAGATGCTGCCCGTGGTCATTGCCAAGAGAAGAACGGTGGCCGCCGAAGGCCAGAAACAGGAGTGCTGGGAATTAGAGTCACGTGGGCCCCGATGGGAGCCAGGAGCTGGGGGACAGAAGCAGAAGTCCCCCACCCTGCTCTTGGTGGGGGGGAGCCTCTCCTCCTGGAGGATCGTGTGGCTGTGGGCTTCTGCTCCCTGACAGAGTGTGGCCCTGGGCATCTTCTGGGCAAGGTGGACCCAGCGGAACCCTCAGAGGTGCTGCACCAGGCTAGAGCCTGGCCCCACGCTGGCCCGTTCACTTGGGACAAATGTCCCTCTGCTCCAGCCCGTACCTTCCTTAGAAGGCTGACAGTGCAGGCGTGTCCTGTAGACGTGGGGACAGAATGTGTCCGGAACGTGTTGGCTCCGTACGGAAGCTGCTGTGAATCAAAATGGCTCCGTGTTCTGGAGGGAACCCTGAGGGTCGCAGAGGCCAGGCGAGGCCGGCAGAGGCCGGCGGGTGCAGGGAGAGACAAAGCTTCTGTTGCAGTGACTGCAGCAGTACTAGCTGCCCTAGGGTATAGGGCACTGGATACTCTTGATCCCACAGTCACCCTTCTGCACAGTGGCTATTATTAGAACCGTTTAATATATAAGAACGTGAGTGCTAAAACCACCTGTCCGACGTGACGGCTCAGAGGAGGCCACACTGGTAGGCCACTCGGACCCCCCAGAGCCCCCTGTCCATCCGTCCTCATTAGGCACGGCACTTTCCATCCCCCTGCACCTGCCGCTGGGGGCCTGCAGGAGCTAGCTGGCAGGCCCGCACTGCCGAACACAGCCACGCTGCCCCCTTCCCAAAGTGCTTGCCCGGGCCCTGTGGGCAGGGAGGCTTCCCGGGGTGGGGACAGCTTCCTTTGATCACAAACAACTCCATGATAGGCACTGTGACTGTGACTATCCCAGTCCCACAAAAGGTGGCAGACCAGGGCAGCTGGGGTGACCAAGCCGGAAGGACATGGGTAGAGGCACGCCCAGACATCACAGGGGCTGGTGCTGGCCTGCGATGTGGGCACATCTGGGGGGGTGGGCACTCTTCTTAGCTTCCTAGGGCTACGGCCTGGGCTGCCGGAGCCAGCAGGGGAGGGGTGGGAGGGGCTGCACCAGGAAGAGGGGCTGCACAGCTCTACAGCTTGGACTCCCATGCACCCAGTCTCGGCTGCCCTGCCCCTGGCCCCGTACTCCTGAACCCCCAGGGACAAACCCCACGGCCCCGCCCACCTCAGTCATGCCTCTCCTCGCCCCTGCTGAGAAGGGGGCATGGGGAAATGAGCAGGGAAGTGCCCAAGTGAGGGACACAGTCAGTGACGCACAGACCCTCCCAGGTAGGAGACGGTTTCTGGGGACGGAGCAGGGGAGCACGTTAGGAACCGTTTTGGGGGGTGACACTCCCCCAGCAGGGAGGAGTAAGATACGCACTCCTGAGGGCCAGTGACAGAGTAAGCACAGAGATGGTCCGACCCTCAGTGCAGGAGGCTGCACACCGAAGCGAGGGTCCTCAGCAGGGAATGGCAACGCCTAAAAATACGGAGCCGCGGTTCTCGCAGGAATGCTCAGCGGCCCACGTTCAGCCGAGACTGGCTTCTGGATTGTGGGTTAGAGTAAATAAAGAAGATCATCTAAGTAACATAACCATAGGTTTTTAGCTTGAGATGACATCTGGTACCGACATAATGTCTGTCTCTTAAGAAGCTCAAATTGCCAGTCGTCCTGGGAGCCTCTGCTGCTCTCAGCAAGGTTTCCTCCCGAGTTGCTCCGCCCGGTAGGAAGGAGCACACGTGCCGACTTCCAGCCGCCCTTTGGGCCTCTGAGTCTCCGAGGTGACCCCGGAGCCGCTGCTGGGGACAGGCGGCCACCGTCGGAACACGGGCAGGGGCTCTGGAAGGGGCGGCGAGCTCACCTGCTCCCACCTGTGGGCCAGAGGCCCCGACGGCCTGTGCGCGGGTCACGGCGCCCCTGTCCCCTCTCCGGGGAAAAGAGCTCCAAGCACTACCTTTCCCCATGCTTAGTCAGTGGCAGCAGTGTCTCTGGAAGGAAGGAGACCTGCCCCACCACAGACCTAAGTCCTGGTTCTAAGGTGTCCGCACCACGTGACCCAGGGCGGGTCACTTCCCTGCTTTAGGCCCGTTCCCTCATCTCAGATGTGGACTCAGGAGAATATTTCCGACCGGCCTGACGTCGCCCGAGAGGCCTGCTTTCATGTTCTCCCGCTCCTGTCCTCGCCCCGGGGCCCCCCAGGACCACCGTGCGCAGTCTGCCTGCACCCCACTGCACGCCGACCTGTGCCACGGGAGGTCAGCCCAGTTGCCGGGGAAACCGGGCCAGAGTCCTGGGATCCAGAGGAGACGAAGAGCGGTCTTCAAAAGGAAGAGAGCGGGGCTCGGTCACCGGCCCTGGTCCCGGGGGTTGTGAAATCCTGACTTCGCCTCCTCCTCCGGCACAGCGGGGCCTCTCTGAAGAGTCGGGGAGGGGGTCGCGACTGTAACTGCTCTCTTCCTGCTGCTGTTCCGGGCTCTGCACATTGTCTCTCTTCCTGCGGCCGAGGCCGGGGCAAGTGGTGAGCACTCGCTGCTCGGGCCAGCATTAATGTCCCCACCCTCGTGGGTGGCCAGTCACTCACGCCGTCAGCCGATGTCACAAGCACATCGGCCGCTGGCTGGCTGGGCCTCGGTCACTGCAGACTCCATGGTACTTGGAACCGAGTCCCACAGGAAAAGCAAGGAGGGAGTCCCCAGTTTGGGGACCCAACTATGGGAGACATGGCTTTGGGCACCTCGCGGAGCAGGGCTCGGGAACACGGAGACGACCCGCCGGGGGGACACGATCCTGGGACAGGCGCAAGGTCGGAGGGCCTCTGCGCGCAGCACTGGGCGTTGGTTGTAAGGTGAGTGTCGCTGACACCACGCAGTCCTGCTTTGGGAGGTCCGGTGCCCCTGAAACGTGAGGAATGACAGAGAAACCTGCAAGGACCCCCCTGAGCAGTGGAGAGGTCTCTCCGGCAGTGGAGAGAAACAAAGTGACCGGCATGAGCTCTTTGACGACCACACCTGGAGGGCAGAAGGTTAAAGGCGGGAAGACCAGTTACAGGTTGTTGTTGACAGGGTTCTCCTGACCATCCACAAGACGCTGGCCTGGACCTGAGCCTTCTCTTTCATACGTCCCTTGGATCAAGCAACTGCGAGGTCCAGGTGGCTGGGATCTGTCCAAGGAGGGCCTTGCTCGGGGCACCTGCTGTTCTCTGCACCAAGAAGGTCGCACATTTATAAAGCTGTTAGAAGTAGGACTCTCTCCAAGACGGATGGGCAGGGATAGGAAGGAGAGGTTTATAATAGGCTCACCATTTGCTCTCTGCACCCCAATACATGGGCATCTGCTTTTAGACATTGGCTGTCGTCAAGACACTGATGAGAATGGTCTCACCCATGCAGTGAGAAGGCCGGAAGTCTCAGACGTGTCCAGGGCTCCCTGCGACAGAGGCCCGAATGGCTGGTAGCCAGCAAGGACGCGCTGACTGGGAGGTTCATGAGTCATGTGCAGGGTGCCTGCGGTACCCATCGTCTGTTCTGGAAAAGTACGAAGTCTCTTGCTTTCCTTATAGGTAACAGCGACTCTCACTTCTTTTTGGCCACCTACGTTGGGGGAAAATTCATATTCACAAGGTCTAGGACGATGCCTGTACTGGTCTGCACTGGTCTAGGAAACCTCCTGCACAGAGCTTTGGGGTGTGCCCTGTGAATGCAGGTCGTTAAAGTTTGGAGCGCACCTAATATGTACTCGGTGGATGTTCAATATTATCTAATTTCCTCTTATATTTAAAATAGAACCGAGAGAGCAGGGCTCCTGGCCCGCCAGAGGCCGGTTCATTACCTGTGGCTTACCGTTCTTTATTGCTCTCTGGCTAAATTTCCACCCAGGTCCTAGAGATCTTGCCTAAGAGAATATAAATTGAGTTCGGGAAGTTGCGCGATCCAGGTTCTCATGGACTTCATCGAGAGACAGGGCTCAGTGGCCTGGCCTTCCCCGGCTCTAAGTCTGCCGTTCCGTCTCTGGAGGTGGCCAGGCCGTCCTGGCTCTGTTCCTTCTGTCTCACTTCTTGGGTGACTCTCTCCACTGCCTCTGCAATCCCCTTCGAGCTGAGTCATTCCCATCTTCAGAATGCATTTACGAGGGATTGGTTTTCTTAGTCACGGATCACGTTTCTATTATAATAGCATTGACAACCCTGGGCCCCAGACAGACACAAAACAGAGGCAGGTCGAGGGAAAATACAGGCGAGAGCCCAGAGCTGCGTTCTGGCTCGGCTTCTCCTCCTCACCTCACTTCACCCGGTTTTTAAAAAAGCATGCATCTGGTTTTCCTGGCCCAGGGTCTGAATTAGCCGAGGAGAAAAACTATGGAGCTGGAAGGAGCCCTTTTCCCTGAGAACCCTCCCGCTGCTGCGGGACCCATCTCGGGGTCCTCATGGCATGGCCTCCTCTGAGGGAGCTGAGAAAAGACTGTGAGGGGGGCCGTACGCCCTGGAGCTCACTGATGCAGAGCAGGGTGCCGGCTAACCCCCTAGTCTGCACTGCCTGCCGCAGATGTCCCCCTCCTCAAGGGTGGTAGAAGAGACCAGCTTCCCTGTCCCCGAAGAGGTGGGTGTCCCCCAGCTCCTGCCCTCAAACCCAGTAGGATAGGGATGCGGCACTGAGGCCCTGGCCTGCCCTCGGTTCCGCGAGTGCTTTCCACACGCCAAGCGCCAAGCTCGCTTCCCTTCGCAGCGACACTATCAAGAAGTACTGGGGTTACTCCCACTTCACAGATGTGGACGCTGAGGCCCAGAGAGGCTCTGTTGTTGCCCCACAGTCCTATCACTAGGAGGCGCCAGAGCTCAGATTCGAACCCAAGTCACTGCACTCCACGTCTGCATTCTTGGGAAATCCTTTTATTTATTTAATCACTCATTTATTTACTTTAAGATTTATTTATTTGCAAAAGAGAAAGAGTGCATGCAAGCGTGGGGAGGGGCAGAAGAAGGGGGAGAGAATCTCAAGCAGACTCCCCACTGAGCAGGGAGCCCGATGCAGGGCTCAATGCCAGGACCCCGAGATCCTGACCTGAGCTGAAACCAAGAGTCAGACACTCAACCAACGGAGTCACCCAGGCGCCCCTAGGAAATCCATTTAAAGTGCATTGTTAAACTGGCTAAGTTACAGAGATGAGAGATTAAAAAAAAAAATGTTTCCTAGTTAAAAAAGTAACACTACAGAAACGACCTGTAGTGAACCAGGCTCAGCTATGCCCAGTCTGTGGCCCCAGACCTGCATGCCTTGTCCCGGCCATGGTCGGGAGGAAGGTGCAGGTGTGGGAGCCACGGTGAGCAGGCTGGCTGTCACCGTGGCCCGCCCCCTGTTTTGCTCTCGGCTGCGGGATGCCCCCACCGTGGGCCCTGAGCTCACAGCCCTCCCCCAGCGGGGTCCTGCCCCTACAGCCTTCCTGGGAGACCAGGTGGGGCAGCCAAGGGAGACCTGGTCTGCAAGGGAACAGACCTCCCTATTGTCACTGTACGTCCAATGACGACACAGTGTGAGACAGGCCTAGAAACCACATCGCAGAGTTATGAAGATGAAATTAAATGTGTGATGACAAAAGCTGTGTTCAAGCTTTATACACACTGGCAATTAAGTATGTAACTAAATTTATTTTCATCAGGGTGTGAAGGACCATTAGGATTTACTCTTCTGCATTAAAAAAAAAAAAAAGATTTACATATTTATCTGAGAGAGAGACAGTGAGAGCTTGAGTGGGGGCCAGGGGAGGGGGAGAGGGAGTCTCAGATGCCCCGATGAGTGTGGGCCGGGCTCCATCCTGCGACCCTGAGATCATGACCTGAGCCAAAGAGTCAGACACCTAACCGACTGAGCCACCCAGGCGTCCCTACCCTCCTGCATTTTCTCTTTTTTTTTTTTAAGATTTTATTTATTTATTTGACAGACAGGGATCACAAGTAGGCAGAGAGGCAGGCAGAGAGGAGGAAGCAGGCTCCCTGAGGAGCAGAGAGCCCGATGTGGGGCTCGATCCCAGGACCCTGAGATCATGACCTGAGCCGAAGGCAGAGGCTTAACCCACTGAGCCACCCAGGTGCCCCACCTCCTGCATTTTCTAAGAGAGGAATTTGATCAAAACAAATGGCACTCAAATGAGTGGCTTGTTGATGTGGCATCAGAAACTCCTTCCAGCAGGTGGGGGACTGGACTCAGCCCCCACCCCGGCCCCCAGAGGCTCTGGCCCTGTCCGGCCACTCTAGCTGGTCTCCCTGGCACGCTCGCTTGGGCGCTTTCCCCTCGATAGCCTGACACGGGGAGGGGCTGCTGTTTCCTGGCACAGGGGGCTGCTGCATGGGGGATATGGAGATGGGCCGGTGTACAGGTGGGCACAGGTCTGAAACCTCACGCCAGGCCTCTGTCAGCGCTGCCATGCGAGCTGGGGAAGCTGGAGGAACATGCCATCTCCGGCAGAAGCAGCGTCTGGATCCAAACTGGGGTGAAACCACGAAGGCCACATGGGGACCAAAAGGGGGCCGTGAGCGGAGTTGGCAACACGGTGCCCATGCTGGGATCCACCGGCCATGGGTACTGCTGGCACACGAGTTCTTTCTAGAACAAGCTATAGGACAATGACAAAATCAGACAGACCCCATTCATCCTTTCCACGTTAGCCACAGGCCTCCTCTGTGCACATTCTACGCTGGGCACCTTTGGGGGGACCACGTATGCTGACAAAAGGGCATTTCTGTTGCAGAAGTTGAGAGGCACTCCCAGCAGCACGACTGAACCGGACTCGTGAAGCGGACCTGTACCAAACACCGTCTCGTGCCCATCGAGTGCTCGGGAACGCGAAGTTCGGGGAGCAAAGGTGTCGACGGCACAGCGAGGGTGACGAGCCGCTGGTCCGTCGGTCCGTCGGTCAGTCAGTCACAGAGTGGTTGGGACTTTTTGGAATTGATTTTGGTAGAGATCTGCCACCTTTCAGAAAAGTCTGGCCCTTGAAGCCAGAGGGTCCAGGGCCTGAGAGAGGTGTGGGCCCCCCAGGAAAGTGGCTCCTTCGACAGGAGGAGATGCAGAAGGTAGAAAAGGGAACTTTTACCTCCTTCCAATGGTTCTGCTCCCTTCTGCTCTGCAGCTAGTAGTCTGGGGCCTGATCACACGGGCCCCGGGGAAACTGAGGCACCTGGCAGCTGTCAGTCCCCCTGGCAGCGAGCTGCCGTGTTATAGTCTCCTATAGGCACCGACACCTCCCACCTCACGGAAGGCAAAAGCAGAAGAGGAACAGGAGGCTACTGGGTCCTGCTGTGTCCACTGCTCTGCCCACCATCTCCGGGGGCCGCCCACCGTCCGGCCTCTGCCTCCCGCTCACGTTCCTGCTGGCAGTGCTCGGGCTCACCGAGACCCCAGTTTTCTCTCTCATGCAATACGGCCGTCATTCCGTTCGACATTTGTTAAAAATACATGCGTCTATGTATATATTTCATGGGTACCAGTAGTGGCCCGGGCTCTGTGCTGGGCCCTGGGGAAGAATGACGAGTGGGACACAGAGCCTGGCATGCAGGGGAGGACCAGGACAGGAGGGCGGGCATCCCTACTCCGCAGGGTGTGAGCGCCTCACGTGGCATGAGCGCATGGGAGACGCACCTGGCCCAGCTGGGGGAGGAGGGGGCCGTGGAGCACGGGGGTCGAGGGAGGCTCGGGACCTCCGTGATGAGTTCAAGCCAAGCGACGTCCTAATGACCCCCTTTTGAAGATGGAAATGCAGCCAAACCACACCTCTTTCCCAAACCTTTCGGCGGCTCCCTATCACTGACAGAAGGAAGCACGGGCTCCTCGGGAGGCCCACAAAGTTCTCCCACTCTGCCTACATATACACCTGTCTCCTCCATGATGGAAGCACCCAGAAGGCGGGCCTGTGTCCAGCTCAGTTCTTCAAATCTGTGGCCTGTAAGAGGTGCCTGAGGAATTTATTATAACAGAAAGAATCATTTCTGAGATCTGAGTCACTGTCCCCAGAGAGAGGGCCAATTCTGCTTTCCCTTGGGTCTCACGGCAGGAAGGGCCCGAGCTCCCTGTAATCTTGGTCAGTGAGGGGAGAAGAGGAGGGTAACACAGAATGGGAGGCAGCTCCGGCCCCTCTGTTCCCTGAGGAGAACCTCTTGACCGACAGGAGTCAGTTCATGTGTCCTCCGAGCGTCCCCGGAAAGTTCTCTATGAAGTGCCCCTCCCCCAGTCCCTCACACGCCCTCCCTTGGAGCCCCCAGCCCCAGCCGGTGCTCTGCACACACCAAGCCTCAGCCAGTCTCTGTGTGCAGCGGGAGCCCTCTGCACTTCCCACCAGGATGGGGTTTCTAACAAGAGACCAATTCTCCTGCACTAATTTTCAAGGAGAAAAGAAATGCACTTCAAGCAAGAAAATTGGGTATCTGGGAAGCTGTCCAGCCAGGAGATTTCCAGCAGGACTTGAAAAAAACCTAGTCCATCCTGCATTACAACAGGGTGCGGGTGGGGAGGTGACCTTTGCTCATCCGTTCCCCAGCTCTGTGCTCTGTGCTGGTCGCCTCCGAGGACACAGAAGAGGGGACACGGAGCCTGCCCAGGAGAATAGAACAAGGGCGATTCCTTCTTCTTTCCTGAGTAGAGGGCAGCTTCTTTGTGTTCCGTTCCCCAAGCTCCATGTTGGCCACCATCTTGACAGAAAAGACTGTGTGTCTGACCCACGTGTATACCAAGGGCTCCTGACTCCCAGGGAGGGCGTCCGGTTTTGCACCAATGGTTCCCCTCAGCCTTCTTCACTTGGTAGCACAGAGATGGTAATTTTTAAATTCTGGGAGGAAGGATGAGGAGTGAGAGGTTTAGGAAGGGCACATGGTACTACATCCTCTCAAGATATAGCTGAAAGCAGCTTTTGGTGCCTTGACGTGATGCACGTGGCTTGTTGATTTATCCCTGCAAAGGTCTACTGAGTGGCCAAGACTGTTCGAAGCTCTGGGGTCTCAGGCAGCTTGCACGGCTGGGGAAACAGCCAGCAAACACCCAGGACAGAGGGAATGAGGGGTGGGAGCTGCCTTGTAAGACAGGTGCAGGGAAGGCCTCTTTGAGAACGCTGTCACATTGTCATCCTAAGCAAATACCCGCAAGAAGTGAGGCAAAGAACCACGTGGGTACGTGGAGGCCGAGAGGCCAGCATGGGCAAAGGCCCTGGGGGTGGGAAAGCACTTCATGTACTTCAGGTGGGCTTAGGGGAGGTGGGTGGAAGTGAGGCCCAAGAGGGTGTAGACACCACAGAGCGGGGGGTGGGGGGTACAGATCCCATGGGCCCTGAAGGCCACGCTCCATGAACTCTGGGTGTTTATTATGCATCTTCTACGTGCCAGGCAAGTCCTCGGACCTGGGGATGATAAGGTGAACAGGTTGTGGCCCTTGATTTCACACAGTTTAGGATCCAGTGAGTGATGAGAGAGAGAGAGAGAGGAGCCCAGGACCCTGCGGTCAGTGCTGGGGAGAGGGGGGCAGTGGGGACACGGATGCCTTCCAGAGGAGAGGACGCCAGACCTCAGTCAGGTCCCCTGACCTCTCCGAGCCTCCACTCCCTCAGGCAGAAAGCGGAAACAATACCCCTCCTCTACAGAGAAAACACGGTCCCAACTGCGGACGTGCTTGGAAAACCGTCAGTGAAGGCAGAATGAAGTGCATGCCACATGCCCTGTTCCCCAGTTAAAGAGCTCCTCGTGTCCAGGTCCCTTGAGGAAGAGGCGTGTCCTTTCACTAAGCCCACAGCTGGATGTAGTCATCCCTGGTGTGTGTTTCTGCCGAGTTGTCCTCCGGGAAGCTCCCTCCTCCCCGGCTCACCCACACCTGACTTCGGAGTCCAATACTGCTTTTGTTCTATTACCCTGAGCACCCCTTGGGCCTTAAGATTATCTCAAGGAAGGGGGGGTGAGAACAGTGGACCCCAAGGTCCCATGACCCTTCGTTCCTAAGGTACACGCCCTGTCATCGCTCTGGCCGAGGCTCTACTGTGTCCCTTGGATTGTATCTTGACTTCTGCCTTTCCATGTCTCCTTCTGCTTCCCTCTCCAGTTTAGGGAAAGACGCATGTCCCTGGGTAGGATTCGTGCCTAATTTTGCATTTTCTGAAGCCTGCAGCTTGCTCCTGGGCCCCTAGTACAGGCACAATGGCAGACTCCGAATCGCAAGTTGGCCCTCGTTCTTTTAGATGGTCGGCCCCTGTGGTCTTAGCAGCCCCCGCACCACATGTCCTGGTCGGCCAAGTGGGGGCTTGTCCCGTGTACTCGTAACAGAAGTGGCCATTTACTCCCACCTGAGAAGCGCAGTTCCGAGGGCCTGTTTCCTCCCAGTCTTAATGGCACTGATTTTTCTGTGGATACCTGCTTTCGTGAGCCCAGATTTCTGTTGAGAAGGTGGTTAGCGGTTTTATGGCTGAACTATAGGGAAATAGGTAGGTCGAAGGCTCTGGGGGTCTGACTGGTCTGGAAAAGAATTTTAAATACCACAAGGGTTCTCTTATGTTCTAAAGCTTCTTCCTCGATGAATGGGGCCTAAGGGCTGGATGGGGGCAGAGTTTCTGGATGTCTGGGAAGGGCACAGGGGTTGAGAGAGTCAGGACTGCTGCCAGCCTGCCCGAGTCAGCAGGCAGCCCACGGGAGCACCCACTCCCAAAGGCTGGGGAGCACTCACTCCCAAAAGCTGGGGAGCACCCACTCCTAAAGACTGGGGAGCACTCACTCCCAAAGGTTGGCCGGGCTGAGCAGACTGGACCGAGGCCGCTAGGGAGGGCTGTGGGGCCCAGGGATGCCAGGCCAGGAATGCACTGGAGGGAAGGAGGCAGAGCTGACTGGGTTCTCCGAGGTAAGTGTGCTGGGCTCTGCAGCTCATCTTGGGGAGGAGGGGAGAAAGAGGAGGCAGGCTGCGGATCACCAGGGCTGCAGGAAGGGGGAGAGGTGCTTCCAGCATGCGGGGCGGGGGCACTCCGTAATCCTGAACATCCCTTGGAGCTCTAGGAGTCTGACATTCTATGAAATTTTTATCAAGTATATCCCAAGATAGTCATCTAATATATAATTTCAGTTAATCACACAGCAAGTAAAAGAAGCAACAATTTTATCTCCTAATGGGCTTTATGCCTTCATTACATAAAACACATAACTTTATTAAGTTAAGAAAAAGCTTATTGGATCTGTGCACTGCCTTGACTGTGGCGGTAGCTTGTTTTCAGGAGGCCCTGCAGATGTCCAGACTCGTCGAATGAAATATTGAATGTGTGCAGTTTTTCACGTTATCAGTTATATCTCAATAAAGCTGTTAGTTTAAGAAAAAATATTGTGAATTTAAAAAAAGAAAAAGAAGAACCTTATTAGTTCTCTCATCCAGGACCCAGGGCCTGTGGCCTGTTCTTACAAATAAAGTTTTATTGGAACAGCCACACCCATTTACTTACACATCCTCTTTGGCTGTCGTCGTGCCGCAGCGGTGACTTGACTAGTTACGACGGCAACCATATGGCCCGTGGAGCCCAACGTATTTATGATCTGGCTCGTTAGAGAAAAAGTTTGCTACCCGTCTCTCTAGTGCAATCCCCCAACTGAGAGGTAGGAAAACGGAGGCTGACAGAATTTGGGGACTTCCTTCAGGCTGAACGCACTGGTGGCTGAGAGGGGACAAGAGCCACGACAGCGTGCCATGTGCTCACTTCACAGACACAAGGCCGAGGGCGGAGGTGAACTGATGGGCCAGGGCCACTCCCACCAGCCGGGCACCCGGACACCCTGAGTTCTGATCCCACGGGCTGTTGCAAGAAGGCAGAGGCCTTGGCGGGCAGAGAGAGCTTCTAAGACAAGAAACTCCTCTGGCTCCTGGATCCCCTCTCAGCATCAGCATTCACCTTCCATTAGCCAACAAAAGGACACATTTACAACAGTCTCGAGTTCAACTTGAAAAGCCTTTCCTCAGGTTTCCAGGGAAATTACTCCAAGAGGCCCTGATGGGTTAAAATGATTTTAACACACCCAGTTGCCTTCAGTTCCTTCCGTGGCATTGGCTACGAATAAAACACACGAGTACCTGATATTTACCTTCTTTTGAAATAAGAGATTCCAAACAAGAGAATGCACGGGGGGAAACCACCCTATCTGCCCACAATCATATTTAAAAGAACAGACAGCCAACCGGAGGCCCACGTTGGGCCTCTGTGTTCTGCGTGGGAGATTTCTCAGACCTACGAGATCAATCGACGGCCCGAAGGATCTACGTTAGTCTAGGAGAGTATCCGCTGGAAGCAGACCCTCCCCATCCCCTTTCTCCCCACTGCGGCCCCTCAGAGGGCTGTTTTCCTCCTCCCTACCATTTACAAGCCTCTATGTTTTCTGCATTGCCGCTTCTATCACACATCTCTCCTGGACAGAGAGCGATGAATATTCACGGGAGAGATTAAAGAGCATCAGCATTCCCAACGTAAGTGGTCAAGAGACTAACGTGCAAGCTGGGTCCCTGAGAGAACCCCCCCGCCCCCCCGAGGCCTGGCCAAGGCCATACATTTCACACGGGCATGGTTCCCTGGACCCAAGAGCTCCTGGCTAGGGCAGACACAAGCTTGAATTTCAAGGGTGACTTTTCCCAGCCAAGGGAGGAAAGCCCAGGACCAGAGGGAAGCCAGTCACCAGAGGCAGCTTTGCATGGGGCTAACCCTGTTACTCCTGGCTCCGAGCTCAGCCTGCCCTTCTCAGTGGCCTCAGCTCCTCCTGGCTTACCGAAGACCACAGCTGACATGTACCATGTCAGACAGCGGGGGCGGGGCTGGCAATCAGAGACGGAGAAGGTCCTCGTCTCTACATTTTTTGAGAACTGTGCTGGGGCTTTGCCTGTGCCGCCTATTTAAATCCTCACCCAAATGAAAAGGTCAGCATTCTTATCTGCGTTGTACACACGCAGCATCCCCAGCTCCGGGAAGCTAAGCAACTGGTCCAGACAACGCACGGGAAGGAAGTGAGAGAGCTTTGAACTCACGTGTGTCCCGGTGCCCTCCATCACACCGAGCCACCTCCCAAGTCTGGGGGCTGCCTTTCACGGCGGCTGCTGGCCCACGGTGCCTCAACTGAGCCCAGCGGCTGCAGGAACCCGCAGGTGCCTTGGGTGGGCTGCATATCGAGTGGAAACAAGGACAGGTTGGACTGGCGAAGGTCACTGGGAGAGGAGAGGCAGACGAGGGAAACGAGGGAACAACTAACGGGATTTGTGTGGAAATCCAATTGTGTATGTTGGTGTGAATTATTGCGATTGATCTTGGCTGGCCAGAGTGCCTGACATACTGACAACTGTGCTCCCTGAGGCCCCAGGGGCTCCGGACGAATAGGGGACGTCCCCGAGGGCCACAGCAAGGGCTGCTGAAGACAGTGAAAACGTAACACTCCAGCGGCCCCTGGAGTGAGGCGGGCAGGTGAAAACAGGGGCTGATGGCTGTTTCCAAGAGGAGGGGTCGGCGGTGAGCGGAGGACCTCCCCCAGGAGCAAGTAGGTAACCTGGATGCCCGCTCCAGGCAGAGGGTCATCCTGGCTCCAGAACCCCCCGTCGCATCGGCAAACATCTCTGATCTTGTTCCTTACAACTAAGTCCCCAGTACCTCTACCTTCCATCCATCTGGGCACAGTTAGCGGAGGGAGCGATCGCGGACAGAATCAATACAGCGAGACAGACACGTCCCAGAGCTTCAGCTCAGAGTAACTGCTCTCGGTCTCACGCCTCACCGCGATCATCACCACGAGGCCCACCGCAAAAACGTTCAGGGTCTGGGCAAGAGTTAAAAACAGCCCACACGCCACAGGAGTAAATATTTGAAAGTTACAAATCAAGCCTACCAACTGCTAGGTAAGAAAGATGCTGTTCTGCTACCTCGGCTACCGGACATCTTCCCGTCTGGAAGATTAGATTCCAACTCAGAATTTTCAGACTCCACAGAGCTCTGTGTTGGCCCGTGGTGGCGAGGGGTGACACACCCATGGACATGGACCTCAAGGTCAGGGAGGGGCCAGACCCACGTGGTGGGACAGTGAAGTCCACGGTCCAAGCTCTGCCTTGAGGCACCAGCGGCCTCTGAGGATTCCCAAGGCTGTGGAGCCCCCCCACCCCAGGAGGCTGACCTGGGGTGAAAAGCTCCCCATGGGCCCTGGGAGCCGTTGGCGGCTGTTTCAGCAGGGAATTCAGGGGTCCTGGGTCCCTAAAGTATGGCCTAGAAGGAGGAGTTCGGACATAGATGTCTCCTTGGCCATTCAGAACTCCTGCTTCGTGGCGCGCGGGGCCCTCTTAAAGCCTGGGGCCCAGGGCCCAAGAGTGGTAATGATCTCCACTGACCCTCACTGAATGCCACCTCCTAACAGGTGTCCCAAGCATTCTGCAAGGGCTAATTTATTTAAACCTCACGACTCTGGGAAGCAGGTACTCTTCTTGTCATCATTCCACAGCTGAGGAACCTGCGACCCAGGGCGGGAAGCCACGGGCCCGAGTGATGGATGGAGCCCTCGCGTGGCCGAGTTCACCTGTGGCACACGTAAGGCTCACACGGCAGCCCCCTAGAGAGACCCGGAGCCCTCAAGGCAACTCCCAGTCGGGCACGGTAGAGAGCCTGCTGTATGCTCCCAGCCACAATATTTGGGATGACTCTGCCGCAGCCCCTTCTCTCTGACCGCTTTGCTGAATCACAGATTCATCCCCAGACCTGGGGGTAGGTTTGCTGAGGCGTCATTGCGGAACACGGGAAGTGAGTCAGGGGCTGGGTTTGTGTGTGCGCCTCAGCCAGGAAGAAGGAAAGAAATCATCCCTGAGGGAGAGGAGAAGCCCAGTCCGAGGGCACGTGTGGGCTGATGCCGTAGCTGGGAACTGGCAGAAGGCCGCTGGGCCGGGGACCCAGATCTACCTGAAGCGCGAGAGACGGGAGGCTCGTGCGTGAGCGAGGTTTCCAGCAGCCGGTGACGGCAGCTGCCCTTGTACTGGGGGAGGTCCAGAGAGGAAGCTACTGTACTGCATCTTAGAAGCGCAACTCACCTCTACCCGAGTCAGTTAATGAAGGGGAAGGAAAAACCCAGGAGTGTGGTATTTACAGATGTTTGCAAAGCGTGTTGTCCTGCATGATGTCGGCAGGCTCCTGTCTGAGGCGGTAACGGACATCAGAACAGACACAGCTGGGACCCACTGACGGATGGTCAAAATATCAATCCAGAAGAGAGAATCATCACGGATCTGGGTTCAAATCCTCCTTCTCTCCCTTAGTGGCTATGTGCTGCCGTGTGTGTCGTCTGCCTGAACCCTGGCATTCTCCCCTCTGTAAAACGGTGACAAAGGACTTTCCAGGATTACTGCGAGAACGCAGTGAACTAACACGGGTAAGGCCTCTGGGACATAGAAGGTACTTGGGCAAAATGCCATTTCCCCCTTGAGGCCATCCTGGGAGCCTCTGTCCCCTGCTACGTGCAGGATTCCGGGGCACAGACAGAAGTAGCAGAGGGTCTGCTTTCCACAGGAGCCTCTCTAAAGGAAGGTGGGAGACCAGACAGACACCCTGAAAAGAAATCCCTCCATGGCCATGACCGCAGAGCCGCGGGGACGGTGCCCAGCACCACGGGGACAGCGAGCACAGCCCAAAGGGTCTGCTGCACAGGGAGGGGGAGGGGTGGGACACAGGGCCTCTCACTGTCTCTGCTGGCTGCCCACTTCCTACTTTCAGGCCTTGACATTCGAGGCCAGGCCTCTCACATAACCCAGGCTGGTCCAGGGACCCCAGGAGACCTCTGTCTCTCTGTGCAGAGACACAATGGACAGGCTGCTCTCGGTCACCTCAGTGTTTCTGGGATCAGTCTGCCTTCTCTGTTCCTACTTCAAGGTATCTCTATGTCCAACGTGGGACTCGAACTCATGACCCCAAGGTCAAGAGCCACGTGCTCTTCTGACTGAGCCAGCCAGGCCCCAGGCTTCTCTCCCGGACTCTGGCGGCCCCTAACGGGTGTCCCCTCGCTCTATGTCTCAAATGCATAGTCGGCCCCACTTTAACACCTCCAATGGCTCCCTCACTGAAATCCCAGCTCTTTAGCAGGGCCTATTAGTCAGGCCTGTTTCATTTGCAAATGTCGCAGACCAGCTTGAGAAGGCTTGGATTTTTTTTTTTTTTAAGGGCTTATTGGCAGGACGCTGGGAAGTTCACAACGCAGAAGGAGGAACTGCAGTAACCTGGACAGTTCCTGGGATCTCAGGGGCCAGGACTGAGGATCCCTCCACAGGGTGGGTCCTTCAGGCTCCTGGAACCACATGTCTCCGCCACACACAGCACGGGGGTGAGCTGGCTTCTCCCAGCTCAGCGGGGATCCCAGGGCTCATGTGATTGGCCGGCGTGGGGCACATGCCCACTCCTCGCTCACTTTGTGGCCCGTGGAATGGGGGGAGGTGACTGGTCCTTGAGCTCCACTCCGGGGCATACCAAAGTGGGGAGACGAGTGGGATTTGGGTTAAAGTCAGAAGGGTAAACACAAAAGCCCACCGTGATCTGATTTCATAGTCCACTTAGCACCTCACTACTCGGTGTCCTGCCTGGAACCTTCCCTCCCAGGAGCCCCAGTCCCCTTGCACTTCCCAGCACATGCCATTTTGTCTTGCTCATGTCTTCAATACCCGTTTCCAGGGACGTCTATACCTTGGTTGCTTGGGTCAGGCCTGCCCATCCTGCTAGATTCAGTTCTTGTTCCCTCTTCCAGGAACGCTTCCTAGAGCTTTGGATCAGATCGGATGTCCCTTTCTGGCACCCAGCCCGCCTGGGCATCTTTACAGTACTTCCCAGGAACGACGTCCCCCCAGTCGTAATGACGACAATGAAGACAAACACATACAACGTTTACCGTGTGCCAGGCACTGTTCTAGGCAGCAGCCCCACTTGAAGTCATTTGCCCCTCACCAAGACCCTACAAGGCAGGTGTATTACTAGTCCCCATTTTATGAAGCAAAGAAGCCGAGGTACAGAAGCCAGACCCCAGAGCTAGCAGTCAGCAGAGCCGCGTTCAAACCCTGCACCCACGGCTCTGAGTCTGTGGTCCTAACCCCTGTGTCTAGAGCTGGCTCGAAGGGCCGCCCCTGCCCTGCTGGGCTGTGAGCCGTCAACGGCGGGGACAGTGACAGTCACCCTCACGCTCCAGGCGATGACAGAGCCCGCACTCACCAAATACTGTCTGACAGAATCGAATCGAACTTTCTCCAGGGGGCAGCAGGAGGACAGAGAGGGCAGGAGGAAACACTCCCTGAGCTGGACTTTGCAGACCTGTGGGTCCGAGGCCGAGCTGCCCGGGCCCTGGCAGACCACATGAGCCGGCCAGAGCTCTGCTGCCCACCGGCCCTTTCTGCGAAATGCCTCTGGCTGACTCAGCCACACTCCTTGAAGCGCACTTGGCTTTCTCTGTGGGTAACGACGTCTTGCCTCGTGGCACAAGAGGAGGCTTCTACACTGAGCTGAGACACATTTTTTTTTTCAGCATAACGTGATACAGCCAGCGTTGGGGTGTGCAGCGTTGGGACGCATTTTACCTGGAGTTGTGGCATTCCTCGGTCTAGCTTTGCTTTCCCTCGGCTGCTGGCCCAGCGACGGGCAGGCCTCTGACTCAGCAGCTTTCCTAAAGAAGCTATCACACGTCCCCTGACTTGATTTCTCTCGCTGGGTATTGAAGCTGGCTTCAACAACCGGCCTCAGTGGGTCACGGGGCTGAATAGAAGGGACTACTTGTTTCTAGAAGGAAGGCAAGTTAAACATGGCCCACGTTTCCCTCCAGTAGGGACCTGAGCCCAAACTACACCCCAGCAGCGAATTAATCAATGTTAAACTCAGATACGATAAGACAGCCTTTTACTGAGTCCTTCCTATGGGTCAGCCTTTGAGCCACACTATTAACAACTCCTATCTAATTTAATCCTCATAAATCTGTGCCAATCCTTTCGACGGTGTGACGAGCACCCGTTCACGGCAGACTCTTTCTGGAGTGGGTCCCTGGGATGCAGCAGTGGACAGAGTCGAAGACAGAGAACTGTGACTTGTCTACAGACAGCAAGTAGCAGACGTAACACACAAGCACACCACAAGGTTAGCCACAGAGCAGGCTAGGGACAAGATGGACCGAACGGTAGAGCAGGGGAGAGGGGCTGCGAGTGCTGGGGGCATGGTCTAGGTGGGCCCCGTCGAGAAGATGCTATTTGAGCAAAAGTGTGTCGGAAATGAGGGAGTCGGCCGTC
This sequence comes from Neogale vison, assembly GCF_020171115.1. Classification (NCBI taxonomy): domain Eukaryota; kingdom Metazoa; phylum Chordata; class Mammalia; order Carnivora; family Mustelidae; genus Neogale; species Neogale vison. Next base: position 9,555,847 of record NC_058100.1, read on the forward strand.
GGGATATCCAGGAGAAGATCATTCTAGGCGGAGGGAATGGCCAGTGGGACCGGCCTCAAGGTGGGACCGGGCCAGGGGTGCTCGGGGAACGGTGAGGAGGCGCGAGAGGCTGGGGACGTGTGAGGCCAGAGAAGACAAGCGGGAGAGGCAGCGAGGGGCTAATATCCCACAGGCCCTTGCAGGTCACGACACAAAATCACTTTACAGAAGAGGAAACTGAGGCAAAGCAAGGTGATGCCCACGGTGATGTGACCTGCAGGTAGGAAGTATCAGAGCCGGGACTGAGCCCAGGGGGTCTACAGCAGAGCCCAGGTGTACATCCTGAGGTTGGATGCCCCTCCCCCGACACACCGCAAACCAAAGCTGCCACCTTTTTTTTTTTTTCCTTAATATTTATTTATCTGAGAAAGAGAGTGCGTGAGTGTGCACTTGAGTGGGGGGTGGGGCGGAGGGAGAGAATCCTCAGCTGTCTCCTTCCTGAGCACGGAGCCTGACAACCCTGAGATCATGACTGAGCTGAAATCAAGAGTCGGACACTTAACCGACTGAGCCCCCCAGGAGCTCCATGCCAAAGCTTCCTGATGTCCGCCTGATGTCAACCAAGTTAGAGCTGATGGGACCCAAGACTCAGAAATTCCCGAGGAGTACTGACAGTTCCTTTTTCCTGTCCTGCCTCCTTCCCCAGCTTCTTGGAGCCACAGTCACTGACAAGCGTCTCTGAGCTCAGTCCTGCTCCCCGATGGGCACCGGATGCAGATCAGTACGTTGCCCCGATCACCACCGATCTGGGGGAGACTGGGGATTTTCCCGGGACTGTAGAGCGTCACTCCCTCATCTGTCCCCACACACGGCAAGTCCACTTTCCACGCAGGGGGCCAGGATCCGGTACCCCGGGCATCCCCAACCTTGAGGCTCTACGGTTCCTCTTTCAATGGCTGGGGCCCCGCTGGAGGGGCTCAGAGCTCCACTTAAAGCATTAGACACACGTTAGGGACTCGACAAACTGTTCGCCCTGTTGTGACTAACAGTACCATGGCATTTGCTGCCACCAAGAATGTATTGGACAAGTCATGCCCCGCTGTGCAGCCCAATCTTCCCTGTAATGTGGGCTGAATATTCCTACTGGAAACTTCCCACTTCTACAGAAACACGTAGTTTCCAGTCAGGGCCACTGCCGGGGCCACTACGCGTGACCCAGCCGGATCGTTTGTGAAAAGCTCTACACCTGAAAGCCGCTATTTTCAGGCATCAGCTGGAGAAGAAAGCGGACAAGGTTTCAAGCTGGATCTCACTGTCCACATCCACAAGCCAGAGCCTGGGGGGCCTGGTCCCTGGGCCTCTCCTCCCACTGTTCCACCGGGAGCAAACCAGGCACGGGGCTGTCAGCCAGAGGGGCCGAGGCAGGACCGCCTCCTTTGTCCTGCGGTGGCCCCACAGAGGCACGCAGCATCCCTCTGGCCGGTGAGCAGATAAATACTGATGACTTAATATGTACGTAGGACGGAAGATGGATGCGTGTCCCGGGAGCCATCGCTTTCATTGTCCCTTCTTGGATGCATTTAAGGATCTCAACGTGATAATTGTAGAGAGCTGGAACGAAAGAATAAAAAGCCTGGGGGGAGGTAAAGCAAGATCCAAGGAGGAAAAAGAAAGCCACTGGGTCGCCTGCTGAGAGGACACGAGGCCAATGTGACTGGTGGCCGGGGGAGGGCAGAAGCCTTTGGAGGGGCTACCGGCTCCCGCTCCCAGCGTCCCGGCTCTCTTTCTGCTGGGGGTGTGAGCCATGGCAGGAAGCCCAGCGGTCCCAGAGCAGGCTCAGAGCTCCCGCCGCGCATACACGCCAGCGTACATAGACTCAAAGCGTCCTGGTGTATTGTTAGAATATTCGGAAAAAATAGCATATGGCCTATGCGCCGTGTGCGGTTCTGCTCCTGCTGTTAACTTAGTTAATTCCAAACTCGGATTCTCAGGGACCAAGGCCCCAGACTGAGCTGCTTCTCTCTTTTCTCACTGAATGTTATTTTTTGAGGGTCACATACATCGTGCCTAAAAAAATTGTAAATAGATCTGAGAAGCCCGTCCGCTCTGGAGAAACAAAGCATTGAGCAAACCCGCGGGTGTCTTTTCCCACAGGAAGTGTGGGAGGCCTGTCCAGGCATGGGCGTGGCCGCCTCTGGGAAACCCGCACGTTTAATGCTTTTCCCGGACCCCCTCCAGGGCCCAGGGTTTCTGATTCCCAGACTCTCCTCGGCTCTTCCCGTCCCATTAACGGCCGCGTCTTTTTCAGGAATCCAGATTCCACGTTTTTGTCCCTCCGCCCCCTCCCCGCCCCCTTCGCCCCTCACCAGTCCTGCTGCCTCTTGGCCCCTCTTCCTTCATTCGCCCTGTGCTCCCCGGTCCCGCGGCCACCACTCTCCTTCAGGCCCCCACTCACCTTGTGTCCCTCACTCCAGTCCACTCCAGACACTGCCACCAAACAACCCTTTAAACACAGCTCTGACCACGCACTCTACTGCTCCCACACCTCCCATGGCTCCCCATTGCCGACCTTGAGGACGACTGGCCCAGCGGACATTAGAGCCTTCAGAGACTGGCCATTAGGTCTTATGTCCGGCTACCTTGTCCTCTCAAGCTGTGGGCGTCCCTGCCCGCCGTCACACTGCTCCCTCCGCTCGGACCTCCTGCAGGCCCTGCTGTCTAGCTCCCACAGCTGAAACGCTCCTCAACCCCTGGAGCCCCTCCCCAACATTCGCTCTTCCAGGAAGCGTCCTCCTGGCCATCGGCCATCTGACCACCTCCTGGCGGTATCAGGCATGCACGCTCTGCATTCCAGTCCTTTCTGTGCCGGAAAATTCCTCCCACTAGGGGTTCTCACCCATGAAAACAGGTACCGCTACTCATCTTTCTGGCTCTCCCTCACACACAGTAGATATTAAACCTTAGAAGAAAGACACTTGAATGGCGCGAAAGGAAAGCACAGACATATCACGGTTCCTGCTGTATCTCAGAGGGCTCTGACTTAGAATATGCTGTTCCTTCTTTCTGCTTCGGCATAATTCTGGTCCGATTGGAGAAGACCAAAATGCTGAAGGATGCTGATGGTGGTACCCACGGCGTGTCCTGCAGGGGCTCACATGGTAATCCTGTGTTTCCTTGTCGTCCCGTGGCTCCCAGCTGGGGGGCAATTTTGCCTCCCAGGGAACACTTGGCAAATGTTTGGAGACACTTTCAGTTGTGATGGGGAGGCGCTGCTAGCTCTTAGTGGGTAGAGGCCTGGGGTGCTGCTAACCGTCTTACAATTCACAGGACAGCCCCCACCACAAAGAATTGTTCAAGCCAAAGTGTCAATAATTCTGCAGAGAAGCCCCGAATTACTGTAAAATCGGCACAATTAACCCTGTGACTGAGCCAGAGGAAACCAAGGCACCAACAAGTCAGGTGACTCTCCCCAGACAGCACAGCTATGTCTGTGGCAGGAACAGGCCAACCCCCAGGTTCCCCGGTTCCCAGCTGCGTCCCTTCTCCTAGCGTGCCTGTCCACCTGCATAGACGCCCAGCATGGCAGAAATCGAAAACAGCAAACCAGCCGAGATCGCTGTTAACAAGCCTGGTGGACGTTCACATGACCACAAGGGTGTGGGCCAAGGTAAAATAATTGGGTCTTCCGGCCCCTCTCCTGAGCTGGGATGCTTTCCTAGAGTCCCTCCAAATTAAACAAGCCAGGGACGCCTGGGTGGCTCAGTTGGTTAAGCAGCTGCCTTCGGCTCAGGTCATGATCCCAGGGTCCTGGGATCGAGTCCCACATCAGGCTCCTTGCTCGGCAGGGAGCCTGCTTCTCCCTCTGACTCTGCCTGCCATTCTGTCTGCCTGTGCTCACTTGCTCTCTCCCTCTGTCTCTGACAAATAAATAAATAAAATCTAAAAAAACAAACAAACAAAAAAAAAAACAAAACAAATTAAACAAGCCAGTGGGAAGCAAAACCAGGGAACCCTCATCCCCTTTGGCGGGTCCAGCAATGCCCCGGGGCCATGCTGGGAAGCTCGACAGGGAAAGGAAAACACGTCCCCCTCCCATCCATGGATAACTAAGCCCTCGGGGACATGGTGGCTCTGCTGAGGCCCCAGAGCACAAGGCTGGTTTTCTCAGCTCCAAGCGCCCTGAAGCAGCCTGGGAAGCAGCCCAAGGTGAGCCGCGCTGGGAAACCCGACACGGCACCTTGGTTACTGGATTCCTGGACTCCAGAGAGCAGGAGGGCAGCTGGCTGGCACAGAGTGGGGAGGGGCCCGAGAGACACAGAGGCCACTTCGGAGTATCTGGGCCCATGCCCTGGAAGCTGCCATCTGTGGGAGAGAAAAAGCCTGAAGAAGACGGACGGGCAGAGGGCATTCGGGGGGCGCGAGCACTTCCACTAGTGTCTACGGGGCGGCCACGCAAAAAGATGCTCTTGGGGGCTCTGGGGTGGAACTGAGATTCATGGAGAAGGTGACAGTTGGCAGATGTGGGCACACTGTGAGGAAGAAAAGGGACAACTGTATAAAATAGCAAAGTTCCAAGTCACCGGGACCCAGGGTAAGTGGCGTGGTCTCCAGGCGTGTTGAGGAAGCTCCGAACGGGACGCCCCCCAAATCCTGAATGTTTGATGAAGGAGAACGCAGGGGGGCGGCTAGGTGCTAACTGCAGGGTCTGAGCCTGGGGCCTCGGCAGCACAGCTGCCCCGGACGGGAGACGTGACCTGAAAAAGCCCAGCCCTGCACAGCAGGAGATGCTCAGCGGGACGCAGAAGACCTCCGTCTCACAGTGACAGGGACACACAGGCCTCGCTTTTGCTCGGATCAGAGCCGTTGCCTGCAGTTTAGAAGGTTTCTGCTCGATCCGAGGCTGAAAGTCAGGAAGGCCCAAAAAACTCCTCTAAGTATGGGTTTCTCCAATTTTTTAAAATTTGTTAGCAGATGTCTCTACAGCGAGAGCAACAGGCCATGAAGACGGGGCACGGAGTAGCGTCGCCAGGAAACAAAACTCACAAAACGAATATGGTACGTTGGGTGGTACCGTTCCTGCCGTGTTACATGGCGGGGTGGGCGCAGTTCACACACCGAACTGGGGAGGGCCTGGCTTTTCTGTTCCCACTTTGCTACTTAGAGGGGGGATTCCAGACCTCTCCTCTCCCCACAACACTCACAGGACAGGGACACCGGCGTTGACCGACATTCAAAATCTCACACTGCCACTGAAGTGTGACCTTGGCCAAGTCATTGAAATTGAACATTGCAGCTCTCTCATTGGTCAAAGGGGATAACGACAACTACTAGTTCCACTACTACTAGTACTACGACTACTACTAGTTCTACTACTACTAGTACTACCACCACCACCACTTACCGTCACAGGGTAATCATCGCGGATGAAATGAGGTCTCTGTAATGCGCACGGAACAGGGAATGTGCACGGCGAGCGGCTGGTGAACGCCAGCCCTCATTACAAGGGCTTTCCCATATGTCATCTCTTTTCCCCTCGTACCACCATAAGGTGCAGCCGCGGGAGGTTCCCCCACCCCTTCAGTGCCTGGTTCTCCACTCAACAGTTGTGCCCCCTTGCCAAGCCATTCTCCCTAATTAGGCAGAGACTCTCCTGTTAGGATGAAGGCATCAAGGTCTTGCTTCCAGTCGCTTTCCATAAAAGAACCACTATAATATATGGATATATATTGATATGCATATCAATATATTATATATTATATTACATATTATACATATTATATATATACACATATGTGTGTGTATACACACACACACACACACAACGCCAGCTCATTAGTGCCATCAAACAGGGCGTCGTGGTATCTGCCGGCTTCCCAACACGACCCACGATGAAAGCTGTAAGAGCCGTTCGTAGGGTGTCCACAGGACTCCTTGAGCCTTCTGGGATATGGAAACGATCTCTGGGGCCAGGTCAGGTCACCAGCGGTGCCAGGAATTTGTTGGAGATCTTGCACTTGCAACAAGGAGGGAAGGTACAGATGGTTTGTTTGCTAAACTGGTGGGATCTTGGCAGGACAGGAGGCATTGCTGACTCTGGAGATGGCCAAGTGGCCCTCTTCTCTTCGGGAGTAGATAGCTGCTAGAGGCTACACCTGTGCTCTTCTCTTGGCTTCATGCACGGGGAGCAAGGGCAGAGCTCTGCTGATCCAGAAGCTGCACACAGTGCCTGAAACCCCTAATAAGGCCCCCTTTGGTTTTCCACAAGGGCAGGTTATGAGAACTCTAGGGAGAGAATGCCTGTTATTTCGGAATTCTAGGTTTAGAGAATTCTGAACTTTCCCAAAGATGCACCTTAGAGGAACTTTGTTAATCAAACAAAAGAACCTGCAATTTGTGTGTTCTGACAGCAGGTGGCAGCCATGTGACCCAGACGCCTTCCTCCTCCTGCTGGATGGTTCCCCAAACTCCGCAGGTGTGCGACTATTTCCGCGGATTTAGTAGAATGTAGATTTAGTAGAATATAACTTGAAAGCAATATGAATCTGCCAAACTGAGAAATCTTAAACAAACAAACAAAAAGAACCCTGGGTGTAACAAGGAACACCGAATCTGATTTTTACTGGTTAGAGATGGTTCCCAATGCAAACCTCACGCCTATCTAACTGGAGTGGGTTTTGTACAGCTGCAGGCGGCTCTTTCTCTGCCGGCCACTGGCGAGGAGAAACTTGCCACCGTAATCACGCTGGTTTGGAACCGCTGCCTCCCTCCTGTGAACACTACGATGTACTGAGCACTCACTTTATACCAGGAACCAGACAAGACTTCCCGCCGCTCACTGCCACCGCATCACAGTCCCACGGCTCCGCATCATCATCCCTGTCTTACCAGTGAGGGACAGACTCAGCTGGTGACAGAGCCACATCCAAACCCAGACTCGCCAGACCCCTACACACGGGCTCTACCCTGCATGTCCCTCACTGCCTTTACCAGGTTAGAAGAAAAGGAAGATACCGGGGTTTCCCCCAATGCTGACAGTTCTTTCCTGACATGTCCCTACAATGTTCATTTCCTGTCTGAAGGGAGAAGTCCTCTACTTTATCCTTCCTGAAAAAATAAGGCAAAGAAAAAGAACACATAAATCAATTAAGAAATGGGCAGAAGACTTGAACAGACATTTCTCCAAGCAAGATACACAAATGGCCAATGGACACATGAAAAAGTGCTCAGCGTCACTCGGCATCAGGGAAATACAAATCAAAACCACAACAAGATCCACCTCACACCAGTCAGAACGGCTAAAATTAACAAGTCAGGAAACGACAGATGTTGGCGAGGATGAGGAGGAAGGAGAACCCTCCTACACTGTTGTGGGAATGCAAGTTCGTGCACCCACTCTGGAAAACAGCACGGAGGTTCCTCAGAAAGTTGAAAATAGAGCTACCCTATGACCCAGCAATCGCAGTACTGGGTATTTACTCCAGAGATACAAATGTAGTGATCCGAAGGGGCACGTGTACCCCAGTGTTTATAGCAGCAATGTCCACAACAGCCAAACTATGGAAAGAGCCCAGATGTCCATCGACAGATGACTGGATAGAGAAAATGTGGTGTTTATATACAATGGAGTATTACTCAGACACCAAATAATTGAAATCATGCCGTTTGCAATGACCTGGATGGAACCAGACGGTATTATGCTGAGCAAAATAAGTCCATCAGAGAAAGACAATTTATATGATCTCATTGACATACGGAATTTAAGAAATGAAACAGAGGTTCATAGGGGAAGAGAGGAAAAAAATAAAACAAGACAAACACAGAAAGGGAGAAAAACCATAAGAGACTTAATGACAGAAAACAAACAGGGTTGTTAGAGGGGAGGGAGATGGAGGGATGGGGTACCTGGGTGATGGACACTGGGGAGGGCACGTGAGGGAAACAGCACCTGGTGTTACATAAGACTGGTGAATCACTGAAACCAATAATACATTATATTATTATGTATTAATAATATTAGTATAATTATGTATTATGTATTGATATAATATTAATAATACTAATCAGTATATTGTAATCATGTATTAATTAAAATATTATGTCTTATTGATACATAATAATATACTGTATTATTTTACATTATATTAATGTACCTCCATCTCTGAAACCAATAATACATTATATGCTAATTAATTGAATTTAAGTAAAAAGTGGGAAAAAAAACCCAAGACAAAGCAGTCCCCTGCCCCCTCCCATTCTTTCACTCCAGGCACTCTCCAAATGACATTTGTGTGCATATTGTATTTATTTATAGGTTCCCAGAATTTTCCCACCCATGGACCTCAGGGGAGCTTTCATCCAACTCCCTCTCTTTGTGATATGGAAAAACAAGGCAAGAGACGTTCAGGGACAGCTCAGGGTGGGGCACTGAGTTGGTAGAGGCAGGAGCTGAGCTCAGGGGTTTTCCCTCTTAGGGTTGGGCTCTAAGACCCCCCCTGACGTTTTCAAAATCATTTCAGAGACTTCTAGAGAAGCGGCCAATTGAAAGAGACCAGAACATCAAAAAATTAACCATAATAATAGAGATTAAAGTGATGAAATGGGCTTAGCAAGAGTGGAGACTGAGAATTTAAAACACCTTAGTAGGTCAGACCAGCATTCACCCCACCTTACAAGGCACCCCTGACCGGGGTATCCCAGAGGGCCATGGGAGAATATGGGAGATGCATCTAGAATGTTAACTTTAAGTATTTTGGAAATGTCCCCAACTTCCATTTAATAACCCCATTTATATCTGTCATCCACGACTCTCTGAGAGTTCATTCCTGGAATCTATTTATAATTTCAGCCCATACTGTTTCTCGGAGTAACGATTTTTGCACATTTACTACCTACAGCGCAAAGTACTACTTCCTTTTATTTGGCCTAAAACTATCAAGCTCTCCGGCTTGGCTCAGCAGGGCAGGACAAGAAGTCATTAACATCTTTCACCTGAAGAATTATTTTTAAAGAAGCTAATTAAGTCTACAATGAAAACAGGTATATTACTATGCAAAAACATTAATTAGGCCAATTTTGAGGTTCCTACAAGTGCCCTGAAGGAGTTCAGTCCACGTGCAGGGGCTTATCTTTCCAGAAGATTTCCAGGTAGAACCTACTTGTTGTAGGATTTTTCTTTCGACACCTGTGTGGACACGATTGAGGTCTGCCCCAGAAGAAACACGAAAAAAAGTCCCTTGTGGGGCAGGAATGTATCATCTCTAATGACAGCGTAACAGCAATGAAATCTTCAAAACACATTCTTTTGTTCTTCAAGTCCAAAACTCTGAGGACAATTCCTTTCTGAACGAAGGGTATATTGGGAATGACCCTAGCCGCTCAGGCTGGGAGATGGGCTAGCAGGAAACACCATCCTGATGGAGATTCGGGTTACATTACCTGAATCCTTCTGGATCCCCATTTATAATGAAAGCCTGCATCAGCCCTTGTCTGTTTCACTCTCAATAAGGGATAAGCTTTCATTGCTTTTCTATTCAGTCCAATCGTACGAGACATGCTGGGTGAGGCCATCCTCCTTGAAGATTCAAAGAAAGGGCAGACGGATGGCACAGAGTCTCCTGTGGCCAGGCGAGGAGAGAGATGGAGAGGCACCCAAGCCAGGGAGAATTCCAAAGGGAACAATGTCCATCGTGGTCCCAGGCTTCTGGGATCAGCTCTAGCAAGGCCCTGACGCGGCGCTTAACGCCATGCCAGCTGTCACTTAGGGGCTGGGAGGGGTCAGTGCTTAAATGAGTTTCTCTTTCCCCTGAAGGGTCCCATTCTGTGTGCCTTCTGCAAAGGTAATGCAAAGGTTAGTCATCCAGGGTATTTTAGACTCAATACATATGAAACTCATTTTCTAAAAGTTGGTTTTGATACTTTAGGGAGAGATGTCATCTCCCCCACACCATGGAAACCTGCAGGGGTTCCTGCATTCACAAGACGGAGCAGGAAAAACGCAGCAACAGGGCCAGCATCAGCACTCAATCTTCTCGAACAGCCCCTCCGAGGGAGACGTGCCATTCACCAGTATTTTTAGGTAGGATAAGTACCGTGTCTTCGACAAACTCTGCCAGTGACGGGCTTTTGTCTACGGGACCCACTGGGAACTAGCAAAGAACAGGAAGGATGTAACAGAACGAGGCTGTGAGGATCCTAAGGCACGGAAGGAGGCAGAGATCTGAGGAAACTTCAATCTTCTACCACTGTCGGAGTTCACAGCGTGGCCTTTTCCAAGAAGCCCCACGTGTTTTCCAGAGGGCATGTTAATCTGCCAGAGCCCAGGAGTGGGAAGCCAAGGCCCAGGTGGGGCCAGGCATGGGGCTAGGAGGCAGACTTCTCACCCTGTGCTGATCCTGGTGCGGGGGACAGGACAGCTGCATCCAGGCGCCTCGTCCTTCTGCTCTGGCTGCCGCCGCCCTTGTTGCCAACTCTCCCTGCCAGTGTTACTACCAACCGTGACCCTTCCTTCTCTCTCTTCCCAGCAGCCTAGCTTTACTGATAAGCAATAATCCCACATAAAAGTCTCAAAGAGCAGATAAGTGAGGAAAGGGGCCACTGGCAGATCTGCTGAAAAGAAGAAAAGAATGAGGTCAGGGAGCATCTATCCCGGGCTCCAGGCTACCCTGCCTATAATTGGGGCAGTACGTCTGCCCCAGATCCAGAGACCTGGCTCCCCCCTCGGCCTCCACATGGGAAGAGAACCTGGATGTCTGGTGGTGGAGGGCTGCCAATGCTTACCTACCCAAATACAGACACGGCTCACGCCTGCGTGTTAATGAAGTGCCTGGCACAGAGCAGATGCTCTGAGAGTCAGCTCCTTGAACGCGCTAGTCCTGCATTCCACAGTTTAGAAAAGTGTTTGCTTACTCTCTCCCCTTCACTCTTCCCAACCAGCACACGGGAGGGGCTCTTACACTCCAGAGCAACACAGACGACGAAGGACAAGAGAAGGGCCCCGGAACCGGAACTTCTCATTCTGTTACTCTAATATGTCCAGGAAAGGGAGGTTCCAGGCTGACCTGGCTAAAAGAGGAGAACAGATTTCTATGCCCAGGATGATTAGAAGAGAACCTAGCAGAGATCTAGCGGAGGGATGGCAAACAATTTCATTTCATGCGCCAGCTCCGATTTTCAGCAGCTGCTGCTGGCTCCAGGAGCCAGGAGGTCCCTGGGGCTGCTCGGTGGGAGAGTGTGCTATGATCGATTAGCTATGTCTGCCCCAGGCACAGAAAGGGCTAATGGGACCACGATGTCACCATGATGTCACCTATTGGCTACATTTTCTTCTTCAAGAACTTATTAATTTTGCATAATAGTACTTATTTATTTTGTAGCTAATAAAATAAAGTTTATTAGAAAATTAATTCATTCTATGTGACACAGCCGGACCATAGCAGAACTGAAATTTGGATCCAGGACTCTGAACTCCCAAGTCCAGGACTTTTTTCACTATGTCATGCTCTCCTGGCCCTACTACCAGTCATGGCTCCACGAACACAGATGAATGAGTTCTACCCGGATTCCGTTTTTTCACTTGCAGGTTAGAGGGGATCATTCCTGTTTTCTCTATCTCGAGGAATTACTGGCAATCAAATGAAATGTCAGAATCCTAGAACTCGGAGCTCACAGGCCGGTGTTCCTGCTGCTGCACCGTGATGCTATCAACAGATGTGAAGACACAGAGAACGCAGTGCAGTGGAACGGAAACGAAGCATCTGAAGCCCAAGATTCTGCTTCACTTGCATCCGCTCCGCACCTGCCGGCTTTCTCTCTCAGCCCCACGTGCAGGAGCTCAGGAAGAATGAGAATGGAAGACAACCCAGGCTGGCAACGGAGGCAGCCCCAGCCCTTCCCGGCGGGGGAGGAGGGCAGCTTGTTCCAGGGCTGTGGCAGGGGAGAGCACATGGCTGGGGGCAGAAGCCATGTCCTCTCGTATCCCTCCCACCCTTGCATCCTGCTCTCCAGGGTGGCTGTCCCAGACCTAGTCATCACACATGAGCTGTGTCACTGCAACCTGGGACGCTGCAGCTCGGAGAAGAGGATGATGGCCGTAGGGGCTGTGGAGAGGGAGGTTGGGGGGGGTCTGTGTTTTGAGTTGGGAGCTCCCCTTTGTCTCCTGCTTCTGCTCGCTCCCCATCGAAGCCTCCATCCTTCCTTTTATTGCTCGCAATCCCGTCTCTCCCTCCTCCCGACACCCTCATGGTCCAACCACATCACCCATCCTCCGGGGTCCTCTTTCTTTCGCCTCAATAGCACAGCAACCTCAAGGAAAGGCAACCTCCGCCCCTCCCCCGACAGGTTTCAGCAGTGGGTTTTGGTACCACACGTAAAACCAGTCACTGTATCCACCACATGGCTCACAGAGTAGGAGTTGCTGGAGGGTGGAGGGCACATCTGGTCTGGAGGTGTCCGAATAGAGAGAGGTCACTCATCTTGACCAGCCTGAGACTTACAGGATTGTAGGGCTGGAAGGAACTCACAAGGTCATCTTGTCTAACCAGCAGCCACAGAAGTCCCGAAAGTATCCCTGAACGCAGAGGCCTTCCTGGCTCCCGGGCAGCCCGCTGTGCGGTTCCAAGAAGCTCCTACCTACCCACCACGTTTATTTGTCGATTGTCTCCACTTGCTAGAATATGAACTCCGTGAGGGTGGGGATTTTTGGTCTGTTTTATTCATTACTGCATCCCCTTGCCTAGAATAGTTCTTGCTCTCTGGCCGTGCTCAACAAATACTTGTTGAATTAATTAATAATTGGCTTTATTTCTAGCCTTTCGGGTCTTTCAAAAGAGTTTAAAACTTTGCCTTCTGTAGGATGGTGCCTCAAATAATCCAAGACACCTGTGCCCTCTTCTGCCTGTGACTGAACTTTTACAGTCCCTTGAACGCTACCTAAAGAATATCCAGACCCTTTGCCACCTTGGGATGTCCTCTGAAGGTGCTCCAGAATCACAAAGCAAGCAGGACAACCAAAATTTTCCCAGCTCGTCTAGGCTCTCTTGTTACTCTCTGGTCTCTGGACACAAAAGCCCAGAGTGCCTCACTGCCTTGTAAGCCAAGTAGCTGTGTTAGACGAGCACAGGGTTCCCAGACTGGACGCCCTCTTCAAGGGTGGGCCGGCGCGCAGGCGGAGTGCTCACAAAGGGCTCGCCTGTGGTGGCCCAACAGATGTCTTCTGGGGCAGGGACACATGACATGCATGGAGACGGGGTCTCTGCCCTCAAGGTGTCCACACGGATAAGTCCACACGCAATCACATCCTAGCGAGACAAATGGTTGATGGGGCCGAGCAGGGAGCCCGATGCGGGGCTTAATCCCAGGACTCTGGGATCAGGACCTGAGCCGAAGGCAGACGCGTAAGGACTGAGCCACCCAGGCGCCCCGATATTCCTCTCTGAACACCCTCAGAGCATGAAACAGCTGAAGGGAAGACAGTGGAATATTTCTACCTGGACATTTTGGATGTCATTTTGAAACTCCCTAAGACAGATTTCCTGACAGCTGTTGTGACTGCATATTTACTAGGTGTTGGGAGCTGGGCTCAGGAGAGCTCCTCAAGAGCCGCTGGTTAGATGATTCGATGCAGAATCTTCACAAAAACTCTACAAGGTGAGTGTGATCATCCCCAAGACACAGGGCGGCCGCGGAAGCCTTGAGCCCACGGAGAGGCCCTTGGTCCCTCTCTTCAGGGGGTCTGGGGTCCAGCTGGGACAATAGGAAGACTCTATGTCAGGACTGACCATAAATCAAAGAAACTGGCTTTGTGATTTGAGGACTCATTATCAAGGCTCTAGGTTTATGTGTGATCTTGTTTATTTCCTCAACCAAGTCACAAGTTCTCCGATGGTGAGGTTTTGTCTCCTAAGTCTCTGACCCCGTGGTTCTAACACCTAGAAGGCATTCTGGCCTACCCTGGAGCGATGGGCGGGCAACCGGCCGCATCAGGAGGGTTTGCCTTTAAATCCACAGGCCTACGAGGACGGACTGGCAGAAGGGTTAACGGGAAGGGGAGGTGCTCTGGCCTGGCGCCGGGCAGTGTGACCGCTTCCAGGACCAGACATGTGTAGCCCACGGCTTCTTCGGTCAAGGACCTCAATCCAGAAAAGACCATGGTTCGGTCAACAGTAGAGGAGGCCCCAGAGCCTGGCGGCAGACTCGAGACCGGTGCAGACTCAAGCCGGATCCAGGGTTCCAGTCCTAACGCTAAAGCTGTGTGATCTTGAACGAGTCATCTCATTTCTCTCCACCCTGAGCTCCTCACGCAGAGGTGGCCGCCATGAGAACAGCCCACGGGATCGTTGTGAGGATCCCATGACTTGGGATCCAGACGACAGCAGTCACTCAAAGGAATCGGGCTGTGAGCCTGTGGTAGAAGCTGGGGTGGGCGGAGGGAGGGAGAGCTCATCCCAACTTGGTGTCTTCCACCCAGGTGTCTTCCGGAAGGGAGGGGGACCCCGGCTGGGGCCAGCAGAGGAAGCGAGTTACATGCCCTCCACCCCTCCCCCTGCAGACGTTCGGCTTACTTGGTAAGGAGTCTGACCCTTGCTTTGGAGGGCATGGAGCACCTTGGGAGGCTTGTAAGTCGGAGGATGACATGATCAGACGTATGTGCCGAAATGCCCACTCGGACTGGGTGCAGAGGATGGGGGCAGAGGGGAGGGCGTGGGGATAGAAGACAGGGAGGCCAGATGGGAGGCAGTGGTGCAGGGGAGAGGAGGTGGGTGGTAGTGGCCCAAGGGGTCAAGGAGGGGGAGAAGAGGGTGAGCCGATCTGACAGAGGTTAGGCTAAAGGACAGGACTGGCAGACGCTAAAACAACACCCATGATAATTCGTGGGGAGCCCTTAACCAGAGTCAGGCCCTGGGCTGAGCACTGGGCTCGGGCCACCTCATTCGTCTCTCCCCAAACCCTCCAAGCCTCCCACGGGTGCGGTGGGTGGGATGGGAGGGGCTGCGGGACAGCTAAGACACAATCTGCTAATTTACCTTTGATGAGAGTAAGGACGGTCAGGGCCTTTATGAAGGAACGAGTAAGGATGAGGCAAAACAGCTGACAAAAGGCAGCAGAGACATCCTGACCCCAAATTAGTGGATCCGGCAACCAGGCTTCCCGAGGGGTAAAGGGACGGGCGAGTGCCAACTTCTCATTACTCAGGAAATGAATACCAAAACTCAGAACTGCCTGACAGTCCCTCAGATGTGTGGTGAGCACACTGTGTGTGTGTGCGTGTGTGCGTGCATGGAGAGAGCGACCGAGAGACCCAAGGCGGGGCATGAAGGTGTTTTCATGGACCCAGGCAGGCTCAGGCATTTCGATGCGGGAATGTGCTGAGTAAGGGAAGGGTCTAGGAATGGTTCTGCTCCTCTTTATGAATGATCTTGATGTGGGTGTCACAGGAATGAAATCAACAGATGGCAATAAATTTGTAGCAAACGAAAGAGATGGATTTAAATCTGGGATCCCAAGAACCCTTCAACTGCTTCTAGGCAAGAGAGGCCTATGAACATTAAATATCTCCTAAAGGATTAGCTCAGCTCCCAGAGCGGGGAGGCAGGCCTGGGGAGGAGGAAGCTGGCTGTCCTCAGCACCAAGCCGAAGTGGCAAGAAGAGGGGGGCAGAGAGAGGTCTCCCGTTCCTCGGAGCTCCTGCAGGCTCTTGACAGACAAGGAGTGGGCAGGGGTTTATCTCTCAAACCTCAGCTATTTTCTTCAGTAACAAGGTGTAAACTAACTTTCCTCCAGGCGGAATCTTCAGCTTCAAGGGGAGAGACCCCTTGAAGGTATCTATCAAAGATAGAGAGCCCACAGGCGGAGGCAGGGTCTGCCATTTCCTTACAGAAGAAACTTCCTCTCTGTTCTCCCCCACGGGGCCTCAACCAGGGGCTGCTCTGTGACTCATTCATCTGCCCCCCACCCCAAAAAAAGCAACCCTCTCTTCCAACCCCCTACCTATGAAAAGGAGTAGTTCTGAGTTTCTTTGAAAAGGCCAGACATGGGGAGAGCAGTGGGGGGACTCAAAACCACCTGCGAGACGGACTGGCTTTTCAAAGGCCCCCGGCAGACTCCAGCTCCTCAATTCTCAAGTGATGCCAGAGAAGACAGGAGGAAGGGGGCCCTCTGGGGGGAAATCTGTTAGTTGAGGTAAAGGAGGTGACACCTGGAGGGCCCTGGGACAAAGAAGGTGACCCCTGTCTGATGGCCCCAGACTCAGGAGGCCAAGGACCACAGCAATGGCCATTCCTGCCTCAGACTCTCAAATTTTGGATCAAGACTGTTTCCAGCATGTTCTTTTTTCCAAATCGGGGTCGCCTCCTACTAAATCAAGGTGAGACTTGACATTTTGGATGTGTTTCCATCTGTCTCACTAAGCTGTGTGAATGGCAAACAACTGTCCCCGAGCACGTGTGGGCGTCCTGCTTTCCAGGGCCTTCTGCAGGTCGGGTCCAGAGGCCATCACACCATCAGCGCTTCACTCAGGTTTTCAAAGGGAAAGGAGGGTTTTCAATGGGCAAAGGGTGGTGGGGGCTGTGTGTGTGTGGAGGGGCCTGTGTTGTACCAGACACCCATCTGCAGCTGGGTTTCCTAGGGGAGAGGGATGGATGACTCTGATGTTTTCTCAAATTCCCTTTCAGCTGCTTTGTGACTTCAAGAGAGGCCACAAAGCATTATCTTAGCAAAAGTCAGCGAAATGCCCGCCATGGATCTGCATATTGTCAAAGACAAGCACAAGTCAGACACATTCCTGGCACCAAAACGAGCCCATCTCTGCAAGTTTTCCAAATGAAAGGTGACTGGCTCTCCTTGGTTGGCTGCCCACCAAGCTGACGTGCAAAGGCAGAACCCGAGGGCTGGAGGGGGGGGGCAGAGTGGACGAAGGTTGCATCATGAGTTAGAAGAAGCTTGTCTAGTCATATCCCTTGCCTTCAGGCCTTGGACATATCACATAACTCTGCTGAGTCTTGGTTTCTTCATTTGCAAAAAAGAGATGATACCTCCCCGCCTTCCTCGTACAGCTACGGTGAGGAGCAGAGGAAATGTTACGAGCCAAAGCTCTTTGTAAATTTCTGTTACCGAGATGAAGGATGGTTATTATTAACATGGCCTGGAAGGTCCAGAATCTTCCCTGAGGACAATTCATGGGAGTGCTCTGGGCCTTGAGCTCAACAGACGGATGTTTCACAGCTACTGCGACGGCCACTTTGTTAAAGAGGCTTTTGACCTTAAGAGCCAATGTCTACCTTCTCCACTGTGGGTTTTATGACATCTGGGGCCACAGAGCATTATGTTTATTTAGGATCCTGTCTGAATCACTTTTTAAAGTCTGAATTAAACTTACTGATTGTTGGGTCAGGGTGGCACATTAAACTGATATTTTAGTTCAGAACCCAGAAAGCCAGGAGGATGGAAAAGTGGACAAATGGTGGAGAATGAGTCTCGGGGCATCTCCGTCCACCTGGGCACAGGTAAACAGGCTCGTGAGTGTTAGCATGTGTTTCATTCTGGCTCACAGGGCCTGCAGTTATCCTCAGCTTCCCCTTGGAAGCTGTAGGTCCTTTGCCTTCCTCTGTATTCAGGGCTCAGGCTCAGCTGATGACTTTGGATAAGGATCCTCTACTCTGTCTTTGTGGGTCTTGTCTCCAGCCAAGCACACGCACAAAGCCATCAAGGTCCCTAAAAATTCTGAGCTCATAATTAAATCCAGGGGCTTTGAGTTCTGGGTCTGGGGTTCAGGAGAGAGCAGATCCAGGAGGCGATGAGCACAGGCAAATCAGTTCTGGGAGAGGCGGTCAGGAAAGAACCGAGTGCAGCCTAGTCAGCACAGCAATGGACACAGGTAAGGGAAATTTGCTGACAGCCGGGATGGGGAAGACGGTCTTGGTATGAAGTGAGGATGGCCGGAAAAGTCCTAGGGGCTATTGAAGGTAACACCTAACTTCTTTTACTGGAACGCTGTGGTTCTGAAGACTCAAAGCAGGCATAGGTCAGGATAACAATGTCCACATGGAAAGTCCTCCCGCGGCTGCTGCCCGTTTGTAAAGATCTCCTCTGGGAACAGAGTACCAAGGATGAGCAAGTTAGAACCTGGTAAGGACCTTTTAGGAACTGGTATAATTCTGCCTGGAGAAAAGGCAACTTATGGCCGTCTTTCAATGGTCTCTCCCGGTCTATTGGGTTCTGCCTCCTCTAGGCAGGCCTCCCTGATTACAAAAGCCACAATAGACCACACATAGTGCCAAGCACCCAGGTGCTTAAGAACAGCAGCTGGCTGATTTAGCTGTCTGAAGGGCTTGTACACAACCACAGGATTTTCTGCACAGGATGAAAGATTTCCTAGCATAGCTCCTGGCACATACTGGGTATTCAATGCATACTTGTCCATTTAGTTATTTGTTCACCAATTTTTCATTTATCTTTTTAAAGACTTACTTATTTACTTTGAGAGAGAGAGAGGGAGACTATCTCGAGCACACTCCCTACTGAGCGTGGAAACTGATGCAGGGCTCCACCCCCCGACCCTGTGATCATGACCTGAGCAGAAGTCAAGAGTCAGACGCTTAACTGACTGAGCCCCCCAGGCACCCCTCACCCATTTTTAAAACCATTTAACAAAACACAAGGTGCCTGCAATGCATCAGGCACTGTTCTAAGCATGCTGTAAATGTTAACTTGAGTCATTTTCCTAACAACTTTATGAATTAAGTACCTCCTTTTATGGCTGGGGAAGCAGAGGCACAGAGAGGTCCCTGAACTGCCTGAAGTCACACAGCTAATAACAGCTACGTATGGAGCTGCGCACATAGCCCGTGGACGGGGGCTCCGAGTCCATGCTCTTTCATGCTCTGTGGCCTCCAGTGAAAGGGGAGTTAAGGGCCATGAGTTTTAGGAGCCGGGTGGCCCTGAACCCTATGCCCTTCTCCCCCCGGGGAGGGGCACCCTCCGCAGTGAATGCTTCACCTGCACAGTGACAACAGTGACAACGAACTTCCGGCTCTTCCCCACTCTAGCACGCACCAACACCACCTGAATGCAAGGTGCAAAGGGCTGTTAACATGAAGAGCATAATCTTCCATCATTTGTGTTTACAGACTGCTCTATGGGCTTGCAGAAAAATCACGAACTCCCTCTCGCGCACATACAGTTTGGTAGGAAGGTTCACATTGTCCCGTGATGGGGGGTTCTCATCATTTGCTGTGCCCAGCCTTCGCAAGCCCTGCTGGTCATCTTGAGTTGCTTGCCATGTCCTGGGCGAGGCAGCAGCACTGGAGATGCTCTACGGGTCCTGCTGGTCAGAGGCACAGCTTCGAGTCCTTCGAACCTGGAGTCCTCTGCATTCTGGCTCTGGCACCACGAGTTTGGGCGAATCAGGTGATCTTTGAAGAGCTTTGGTTTCTTTGTGTGTGTAACGGAGGCAACAGGAGATTCAGCGAGTATTAACGAGACACATTTGGGTGAAACTCCCGGCATACCCTGTTCGTCCGGTGTCTATCGGGCAGCGATGAACGGATGACGGCATGCCAATCAGATGGGAGAGGTGCAGCTCAGCTCTCCGACGGGCACCACCTGCACCTGAGGGAGGAGGTGACTCATTCTGCCCCTTGGAGCCGCCTGGAGACCCAGCTGAGAGGGGAGGCTCCATCCGTGCGTTCCCGAAGCAGTGTCCATCTGGGCGAGGTCATTCCTGCAGACTGTTGTCTGTTTCTCAGAGGAGGGTCAAGGCCCGCATAAAAAATTAAACTCAGGGCACCTGGGTGGTTCAGTGGGTTAAGCCTCTGTCTTTGGCTCAGGTAGTGATCTCAGGGTTCTGGGATCGAGTCCTGTATCAGGCTCTCTGCTCAGCGGGGAGCCTGCTTCCTCCTCTCTCTCTGCCTGCCTCTCTGCCTACTTGTGATCTCTGTCAAATAAATAAATAAAATATTTAAAAAAATTAAACTCACTGAATTGTTATAAAAAAACCAACATGTTTTACAATAAACTGCATCCTTGGAGGATCTCAGCCGATCTGCCGCTCAGCCGTTTGTACAACCTGGGATGATTCCCTTGACCTCTTCTCGCACCTGTGCTGTTGTTGGGCCTGAGAGAGAAAGCAGTCGGGGTGGGGAGTTGCGGGTTGGGGATTCCTTTCCAGCTTCTCAAGTTCTACCGCCTTTTCTTTTTCTACCATCAGCTACCGAGAGGGAGCAACCAATTTTGAATCAGGTGGCAAGTGTGGCCCCTTCCTAACCGTGTGAACCTGCCAGATCACTCAGGTTTCCTGAGCCTGGGTGTTCTCCCTTGTTACAGGGACAATGACAGCACGAGTTCGAACAGTAAGTCTGAGCCTCAGCGCAAGTACCTAGAGAAAAGCACTTCGGTAGATGCTAAAGTTCCAGCCTAGCCTTGCGTCACCAGATTCTAGTTTTATGTGACCCCCAACTGCCTTGGGATCCCCCAACCCCAGAGCAGCTCGGTGCAGGAGTCCACACCTCTGTCCCCACGTCCGAGCGAGTCAGCCCGAGGAGTGCCTGGGCTGCACCAGACACGGGTGCCTTCTCGGGGTCCCCTGGTTACGCCTTCCAAACAGCAGAGAGCGTTGCCTCCCTACCCCCTCCCTCCTCCTGCTGGTCCTTCTCGGAGCCATCTGGAAGAGAAGGAGGCACACAAGCTCACCACCTGCCAAGGGCCGAATGCCAGAGCAGAATGAGCCTCGGGGTCAGGCCCAGGGAAGAAGAGCAAAGAAAGCGGCAGCAAACCCTTCTGAGTCTCTGATCCCCTGGAGGGACCCTGGGGATGGCTGTGCTCAGACAGGGCCTTGAGAGCTTCCTCTCCAGAACATTCTGGCTCATCAAGGTAGACTTAGGACCCTGAAGTGTGTACAGATGGGGACCAATGCCACGGCCACTGAGCAGAGTCACCTCAGCACCGCAGAGAAACTGAGTCACTGAGGCAGCAGTATGCCTCCGGCGGCTGAGGCCGGTGCCCAGTACGGGTCTTGCCAGACTCCCTCAGTCCAAGATCCTCACCATGCCATGGTTCCTTTCTCCGCTCCCAATGCTGGGGGAGCTGAGAAACCTCAGCTCTTCTTACTGAAGGGCCTCGCCTCAACTAGCAGCTTGCTCTGAAAGATATTCCTTCCCACCAGAAAAAGGAGCCTCTAAAAGTGTATTTTTTTTTGCCTTACTTTTGCCTATAGTTGAGGAATGGAAGAGTCTAGTAGGGAAGTCATAATGTAGTTAAGTAAATATCTCGAAAACCCCTCCATCGCAGACCTCTCATGGAATCCGTGGTTGAGCTTGCAAAACTGATTCCCTGGAGCTCCAAGACGAAGAGGAAGCAAAAGCAAAGAAACAAGCAGGCTCAGCCTTGAAGTGTATGAAGCAAACTTGGGCAGCCCGCAGGGTGAACACGCCTGGAGAGGAGTTTCAACGGACCTTCTCGGTAGTGAACCGAGGGAGCAGATAAAACTCGGCAGGAACACAGAACATCTGCACAACACAACGAACAAATCTGATGTCAGGGGCATAAATAGTGCATATTCAGAAGCCGGTTGGAGGGACCCAGAGCCGAGGTTCTGAGCTTGTCTGGGAGCTGATTTTCACCAAGGAGCTCAGGGTCAGGGTGCTCCATCTCAGTTCCGTCCTGGGTCATGCATACGTCAAAATGTTGACAATCAGGGATGGCAGGACAGAAGAAACCGAACCACTGAGACTGGAAACGGTTGCAGGGAGAGCCGTAACAGCTCAGGAGTTCGATGCATCCCTGTAAACAGGTCCGCGCTCTTGAACTCTGGCTCTACTTAGTGCTTGACCTGTCCCAGTGAAGACAGCCTCACCATCTACCCACTTCCGTCTCTCCGGCCACTCTGCTTCCATTTAATCAGAGATGTTTCTAATAGAATATTTTTTCAATGTCTTTGTTCTTTTGGAATAGCATGAAAGCATTCCAAGATGCTTTTCCTTTTTGTGTGTGTGGCAAGTCATAAACAGTAAGGTGACATTCTAGATCCTAATTCTGATGCCCAGATGTTTCAGGAAGCACCAGATGCTGAGAGTAAATCTTAGACTAACCCCTCTCGGCATCCAAGGGAGGATGGATTTCCCTCGTGAAGACCTAAGCACACCTGTCCGCTGATCCAGAAGCATCCCTGGTCTTCTCGGCTCAGGGGTGGTGGTTTCTCCAGGGTGGGGGTCCCTGGCCTGGGACTCCTCCATCCTGAGTCTGAAGCCACCACCACACACGACAGAAACAGTGGTGCGATGTGAGCAGAGGGAAAACCATCTGAGGCCCCAAGTGCTCACATCCATCCCCGAGGGTGCTGTGCCCAAGCGTCTGGGCTTCAGGTCCTGGGCCCGTGCGACCCTTTGACCATTTGGCTAAAGAGAATTGGCTGCTAAATGGAACAGTATGCACAGATCCCAAGGTCAAAAGCTGACAGCTAAGGCTTCTGCAAAAACCTTATCCGGTGGACCCATGCCGCATCTCCCCTTCCATTCTAGGCCGAGGGCCTGGAAGCTCCTGCAGGAGAAAGGGGCCCTTAGCTCCAAATCTGCACAGTGACCCCTTCTCGGCAACCTTCAGGTCTGACCCTTGGTTTCTCCATGCAACAGTTCCCTCTCTGAGTCTTCTGCAACCCCATGGGGGTCCCCTGGTGTTGTGATGCTCGGGGGGGCCAGGGCTCTGACAAGATGTCCTCTCTCAGGGTCATTTGAAAGAGACGGCAGCCGGTGCAGGAGGAACGCACCTTTGCTGTGGAGGGAGGCGCCTCTCGGGGTGCCCAGTCCCAACCTTCCTATTCATCTCACGCACCCCTTAGTCGGGGCTGGTCGGCTCAGCTACGCGACCAGAGACAGCTACCCTAAGGCCTTTCAGCAGAGAAGAGTTTGGGGGGCTGGTCTTTGGCCTTGGGGTGGGGTTGAGATCAGTGGCAGCCTGGCTTGGGTCTCCCAAGTTCACCCCCAGGAAGGCAGGGCTGGACAAAAGGTCAGGAGCTGGGCCTCACTGGGCAGGAGCAGGCGGGCTGTGGCTTCCCTCGGCCCCGTCCGCACCCATCCGTTGTCCTCTTTCCCACATCTTAGGGTCTACTCCTGACACCCAGGCCTTTCTGATGGCCACTAAGAGGACAAGGGCAGTGAACTATGTTCTTCAACTTCCTTCATACCCCCTCCCTCTGCAGCAGATTTCTGTGAGGAGCCTGGCCCTGGAGCCTGGAGCATCGGTCCGTCGCCTCCCTACTCGACCCTCTCTGCGATGTCCCTGGCCTGCTGGTCTGGCCTGAGTTTCAGCTGCCTTGCCGGACTTCCAGAACTCTAGTTCTACCCCTGTAGGTCACAAACAATTTTTTTCATAAAGATTGTTCTGTGGCTTTTGAAACCCTGACACCCACCCTCGTGAGAGGAAGAGTGCAGGCTTAGAGGGCACGTGGACGGGGACAGGGTGGCTCTCGGCCTCCCAGGACAGAGGACAGCATGGCTCCTTCGAGCTGTCCTGAGAGAGAGAAAGAGGGAGTCTGACAGAGAGGGCCCAGGAGGACAGGGGTCCGGGGCAGGCACCTGGCTAAGGCCTGGCTGACAGGGTGACTGGCCCGAGAGGAGAAGAGGGCCAGAAACCAGGCAGGGAGATGCTGACATGGACACAGAGACGGAGCACGTGGTGGAGAGGGACCGGGACTTGAAAAGGCCATGCAGGCCAACAGGACCACCGTGAGGGGCCCAATGAGGCCAGGAGATCTGAGGTTGCCTCGTCCTCCAGGGAGGGCCGGAGGTGGGTTCCCGTGCAAGTTTTGAGAGGGAAGGAGCGTGCTGGGGGAGGCAGACCGCTTGACGGCGGCTCAGACCTTCCCGAGGCATCATGAGGGCCAGGCTGCGGTGGCACGAAGACAGAACTTTGGAGCCACCAAGCGGGCCGAGGGGGTAGGCTGCTTGGAGGCACCCGCGGCCCCCTCTGCCGTCCTTCCTCTAGATCCCCCCCTTAGATCCCACCAAGGGCAAGGTGTGTTGACCTTGACCGGCTGGCTTCTGTTCCCCTCCACCCTTCCCTTCTTGAGAGTAAGTGGCTGCATGCTTAGATCATGCCCCCGTGCTAAAAGGCCTCAAGTGATCAAAAATAAGAGGAAAAAAAGGGGGAGAGAAACCCAGCTAAAAGCCACAACAGGAACAGAGTCTCCTGGCTGCTAGGATTTTCCTCTCAAATCTGCCCCAGCTGTTCCGACCCCCAGGAGCCTCCCAGCTGAGCCCTGCTGTCAGGGGAGAGCCGCCCCCCCCCCAATCTGTCACCTTTGACACCACTTGGATCTTGTTTCTTCTGGACCTGCCAGGGGCCATGAAACTACCGTGCCTGCGTGTGGGCAGCGGGCCGGGGGGCCCATGTACAGTAGCGGCCCATGGGCGCGAGGGGGTGCGAGGTGGGGGAAAGGGATTCTGAGTTGCTGGGCGCCCAGGCAGAATCTCGAATGCTCCACACATCCCTCCTCCCTCAGGCTGCCAGACCCTCCTACTTCCTGCCATCTGTGATGGGCATCTCTGGGGAGACCCTCTCCTTTCCTGCTTGCTAATGACTGTCTATGGAGGGTGGGAGTCGGCTGGTCTGTCCACTCCGGCAACTGTGCACACGTCCCTTGGGCTGATGAGCGTTCCTCCCTGGGCTGCCGAGGGCCAGGCCCTTCCTGAACTCTGGGCTGCTCCCTCCCTTGGCGATCTCTGCCCAGAAACTTGGACCCTCAGCAAACACGGAGCGGGGGGATGAGGGCAGGGATGAAATCATAGGGGGTGGTGACCCAGTTCCCCCTTCACGGACTAGGGGTGCCCAGGGTCAGAAGGACTCGGGTCACTGGCTGTGCCACGACCCGTCTCTGGGCTTCAGGGTCACCATATGTGAAGACGAGCCGGAGGCGAGAGGCGTCCCCACGTTGCCCTAACACTCCTGACTCGTGGCTGATTCTGCTGGCCTGCTACCTGCAGTCTCCTGGGTGTTTCCCTTGAATCTAGACTCTGCTCTGACTGGTAGGAGGTTGCGGTCACCTGCCAGTGGCTGGCAGGGTAAAGAATGCAAACTCAGGTGCTGAGCGGGTCCCTTGGGTCCAACCCCCAGACCCCAGCCTCATTAACGTCACGTCCTGACCAGCTGAGCAGGCCAGCTGGGAGGCGAGGAGGCTGGCTATTTCCGAATTGATGAAACCCTTTGTTCCCCAGGTTTGCTCAGGAAGGACCAAAGCAAGCACTCAGGCAGTCTCCGGAACGCCCCCGATCCGCTCATTAGTTCATTCTTCATAGAGGCAGCCACTTGTCACAGAGTCTCTGGAAATCTGGTTTCTAATGCCGGCTGTCACTGATTAGCTGGGTAACGCCAGGCAAGTTAGTCAACCTCTCTGGGCCTCAGTTTCTTCATCTCTGATACAGAGAAAGGAACAGCCTCACTCACAGATGCGCACGTGGCACCCTGAGTGTGAGACACGTCTTCAACAAGCGGCTGACTGTCGTTGAGTAAGCTGCTTATGGCCTCGCGGGGAGACAGACAACAGGCAAACGCCGGCCCCTTCCTTAAAGTCCACGTGTGGCCCAGCACCAGACAGGCTCCCTGGCTCTAAAGGCCACGAAGAAATTTTGGGAGTGTGGGCTTAGTTTTCTGACACAAATTACTTAAAAAAATGTGAAGGTTATTTATGAACGTTTGAAACAGAGTCTCAATTATCTGAGTTGCTTTAAAAAAAAACCTAGTCTTGAGGGGTTCCTGGGTGGCTCCGTCGTTGGGTGCCTGCCTTTGGCTTGGGTCGTGGACAGCGGGTCCTGGGATCGAGTCCCACGTTGGACTGTCTGCTCGGTGGGGGGGGGTCTGCTTCTCCCTCTCTGCTCTCCCTCTCTCTCTCTCTCTCAACTAAATAAATAAAATCCGTAAAAAAAAAAAAAAAAAAAAAAAAAAGACAAAGAAAAATCTGGTCTTGAATTGAGTCCCCCCAGCCTCTGGTGTGAAGGCTGCCATTGGGAATGGAGGCCTGGCTGGTGGCTCTTAGGAGGAAGTAAGGCAGCATCCAGTCCCAGACCAGCCTGAGTCCCTTCCAGCCTCATGGTCCCCACATGTCCCAGCGCCCGACCCCGGTCCCTTACCCATGGCTAGAGCAAAGCGACATCTCATTGGCCTATTTCTGGCCATTCCCAGCTTGCCAAGGTGTGTCTAGGCCCCCACTCATGCCCGAAGCCCCGACCTCCTCAGCCCACCTGCCCTTCAAGACGCTGAACTCGGATGCTGTTTATTACTTCCCATTGGCCGGGCCTCTGACAGCTTCTGAGTGCCCCCGCCTGACACAGGCCCCAAGCCAGCTTGGAAAGGTCAGGCCCCAGGAGAGCACCAGCCAGAGGCTTTCTGAGGCAGGCCTGTCCCAGAAACCCCAGTAAGGTGCCATCAGACACCACAGTCTTAAATTTATTTCACTTTAATCTGACAGCCCGCACATTTCTCTTTCCTTCTGTTGAATACATTGAAGTGTTCTCTCTGCCCTCTTGTCTTCAGAGGCCACAAATGCAGACTGGCCCAGAGGTGCCCAATGTGCACGGCTCTAAGGGTGACTTGTTTTGTTCCCAGCTCCTGTCCAGGGTTGGCTGACTGTGCATTTGGCACCGGGAGGCACTAGGGCCGGAGCTGAGAGGCCTGGGCCCCGGGCCTGCCCCACCCAATGTCTGCCCGGGGTGACCTTGAGTGCGCTCTGTCATCTCTGGGCTTCCTCTTCCACGTGTGAAATGGGAATTATGGTTGCCCTAATATGTTTCATGTTTATCATCAGGTTAATTATGGGAGGTCTTCTTACAAAGAGACAAAGTCATTTTATACGGAGAGAATAAAGCGTATTAATGACAGCAGACACACTAACGATAATTTGGATGCAAATCATTTCAGGTGTTGGTCCTACCTGCCCACCTGGGCTAGGACATCTGCAGCGACAGCTCCTTCCAGAGCTGCAACAGCATGGCTCACTCTAGAATCGTCCCCAAGTCCTAGGTTCCTCATCGGACTGACACGGTTACCTCAGGAGGGCCGGGATGGGGTGGGCAGTGTCCGCCAGGACGTGGCTGACTTGCAGGCAACCCGTCCAGGAACCGGAGGGGCTCAGGGTCCTGGATGTTGCCCAGAGCCCACAGATCAGAGTGAGTGGGATGAGGGGGAGCCAGCAAAGCCAGCCTCCTCCCCCAATCCCCGTCTCTGAGCGGGGCCCGGGAGTAGCCGCTGAGCTGTCTGGGACCCCCCATCTTCAGAGTCAGGACGGGTTCCTGCCCGGAAGCCACAGGGCCACAGCCACAACCTCCCTGGTCCTTGAGGCGGATTGAGAGTCATCTTCTAGTGACAAGGGTCACGCTCCACAATGATAACAGTAAAGCAAGCACGGCGCATTTCAGTTTGGAGAGCTCTTTCATGGTCTTTACCCCCCAGTGACGGAGACAGGGCAGATCTTATGGCCCAGTGACACGTGTGCAGAGCAGACACTGAATTGTTAAGGCATCTGCCACAGGTCACGTGACGGGCACTGGCACCCAGGCCTTCTGACCCGAACCCTGGCACTGGGGAGTCGCCATCCTCAGCGGGTACAGGGAGCTGCTGGTTCCCCCCGGCGTGCATCCTGGAACCTAACGAGGGAGAAGGATCCCCAGGGCTCACATGGCAGCCTGAGGGGGCCTTGGGAGGGGAGCAGTAGTACCACAATTCCCAGGAGCCGGGGGATGCCGGTCCGGTGAGCCAAGGGTCCTTTTGCCACCAGAAGGGGGTCTTCTTTCTCTTCCTGATCATCTGTCCAAACAGCGATGATCTGGAGAGTCTGGGGGACAAGCAGACCCTGAAGCCCAGGAACTGAGCAGTCTGGGAGACAGTCATCAGCTGGTGCTGCCACGCTGCCCATCGGGGCTGACACGGGACCGTCAAGGAAGGTCCTGAGAAGGCAGCCCAGAGCCACAATCTGCAGCCCAGACTAGCCGGCTTAGGGTCCCTGAGAGCTAGGGGCTGCCTTCTGTGCCCCCTGCACCCCCAGAAAGCGCTGGCTCTCACTCCTAATATCTACTGCCCCGCTCAGCGGGAGCTCTGAGACGTCCGCACCCCTGACCTCGGAACAATTCTCTCCTTTTCCAAAGGTGAGGAAACCCACAATTCAGAGAAATGTACTACAGCAGGACGCTTTTGGAAGAGACTAGGGAACTGCAGCAGGACAACGGTGTTTTGCAGAGCGAGTTCTGAGCGCCTCCTTCGTAGCAGTGAAGGCAGTGGGTTAGAAAGAAAGGGGGGGCTAGTGGTGGCTGGGGCCTGAGCTCCTGGCGGGGCCGCTTGGATCAGCTACTGAACCTCGCTGCCACAGGAGGGTCCCCTGGCTGCTGAGATTTCCCGGGTGGGGGCCGTGAGTGGAAAGCACTCGGCACAGAGACCTTCCATGGCTTCTCCCTCTCCCTTCGCGGCCTTTCAGTAGCACATCTCCCATTCTCAGGAGGCTTTCCTGGGTGCAAACGAGCCTCCCGCCACCTGGACACACGCGCCCTTCTTTCTAAAACCCACTGCAACAACTCCAGGGTATCTCGCTGATTTGGGAGACCCAGTGAGAATAGCAGGCCGCTCCCCCAATACCCTGTGCGGGTTTCTCTGCGGCTGGTGTGTGCGCCCCAACCCCTCCCAGGGACCCCGGCACCACGCGGGCCCTGCCTGTCTGGGAGTGGCCACCAGAATGCCCTGTTGCTGCTGACTTCCTGTTCTGGCTCTTCTCAGGACAGTCATTCATAAACGGTGGCCACTTCCCATGGCCTGGGTAGTGTGAACACATCAGAAACAGCGGTGCCTCTGGAATCCGTGACCCAAGTGGCCGCATGAAAAGGGCACTCCAGAATCACCCACCCGGGGCCTCTGGGAAACCAGAGCCTCTCCTCGAGGAGCGATGAAGCAGGAGCGAGGCCCCAGGCCTTAGCAGCCGTAACCGCCGGGCTTCCTAGTGCTGACAGGGACGGGGTGCTGGCTGGTCCCCGCCTCGCCGGGCCAAATACAGATAAGGCAGGGTACAGGGTCAGAAGTCAGTTGCCGTGCCGCCACTTGCTGGGCTTGTGCCCTTGAGTCTTCTAACCTCCCTGAGCCTCAGTCTTCCCCTCAGGAAGATGGGCACACTGATAGCATCGAGCTCCAGGAGGGGCAGCCGAGATCAGAGCCCTGTACAAATCGAGGGGTAAGGGGTATTTGGTATCTTGTGCCCCACACCGGCATCTGCGGTTCCCTATCCTATCGCCAGCCTTTCTCTTCGTCTGGAACATGGAGCATCTAGACGTGGCCCCAAAGACAGCCCTTGCCTTTGCTGCCCGGCAGAAGGTCACCGATGCCCTGCTGTCCCTGCCCACCCAGTGCCTGGCTGCATTGTAGCATCTGGGTGACACCAGCCATACTTCATTTTCACCTCCCCTCCTAACCCAAGTCAGCGGTCTCCTCGGGTCCATCCCACCCCCTCCAGCCCCGGAGTCCTGCTTTATCTCCAGTGAGCTTAATGCTTCCTGATCAGACCTGCTAATCCTCCCTGCTCCTCTTCTCCGAGATGGAGAAGATTAGAGGCAAAGGGTGAGGCCAGCTCCCCTTCAAGGGCACTCAGGACTCTCAGAAGGGAACGGGATCCTGTTTCCCATCTGATGCTCTAGACTGGGAGTCCCCGACATTTCTGCGGAAGAGCAGCTCTAGCTCCTTCCAGGTCATGAGCCCTGCCCTTTGCGGATGCAACAGGAATGGGACAGGGTGGGTATTGGTGCAAGTGGCCTGGGGGGCTCATCAGATGCCCGAAGGAGCCATCTCTATGATTGGCGTGGGCCACACTCAAAGCCACACCGCAGGCGCAGGCCGCGTGCAGCCACGGACAAGAAGGGAAGTGCTAGCTTTGGGAGAAATGACCCGAAGGGGTGAGGTACTAAAGCACCCACAGTCCTGAGATTCCGGCCACAAGGCAGTGACGCGGGCGAACGGTGCTATCACACCGTCTCTGTGGGCAGACACCGAATGCCACTTGATCACAGGTGACGTGAAAGTGAGGCTTCGGTGTTTGGTGATCCCCACTCCTGGTGCACAGATCTGCATGGAGGCAGAGGACGTGACAGAGGGAAGCCCATGCTGAGCAGCAGCGGACCTGCTGGGGACGGCGCAGGACGAAACGACACGAAAGCAGAGGGCGTGAAACTGTGTGTACGCTAAGCCACGGCTGGGGTGTCTAGAGTTCAAGAGCTTGATCTGGTTAGCCTTGGGTGTGACAGGAAAAGCTGATTCTGAGGGGGGCCCAGGGGCCTCCGTTAAGCATCTGACTCTTGGTTTCAGCTCAGGTTGTGATCTCAGGGTCATGAGATCGAGCCCTGCGTTGGGCTCTGTGCTCAGCGCCCAGTTTGCTCCGGGTTCTCCCTCTCGCCCGCCCCTCCCTGCTGTGTTCTCGCTCTCTCTAATTAAAAAAAATAATAAGGCTTAAAAAAAAAAGCTGATTTTGAAAAGAGAGACAATTTGTTGAAGATGACACAGAGTACTTGAGGTGGGAAAAAGTGGCTCATTTATTTTTCAAATGTTTATGGAGTATCTGCTAGGAGCTTAACACCATTCAGAGAGCATAAAACGGATGCGATACCTGCTCTCACGGGGCTTATATTCTAGCAGAAGGGTCAGGTGTTAAGTAAACGTACAGTTACGTTCTTACAAACTGTAACAAGTAAAAGAAGAGCGTCTCATTCAAGAGAACAGAAGAATCTTAATTTAAACTGTGAAATCTGGGTGGCCTCTGACGAGGTCAGGCTTCAGACCTGAATAAGAAGTAGGAATGTGCTAGAAAAAGGTGGGCAAGAAGAGCATTTCAGACAGAGATCAACACAAGGAGAAGTTCTGAATTGGGATGAAGTAGTGATTTATTTTGGAAACGGAAGCAGGCTGACATAGCTTAAGAACAGAAATTCAGGGACTGGGAAGAGGCCTTCACAGAGCCTCCCGATTACAATGAGAAGTCAGTAAAGGAGTTAAAGCAGGAAAGTGATGACATTTACATTTTGAAAATCTCACTTGGCCAGTGTGTGGGGAAGAGACGGGAGGGAGGGCAAGAATGAAGGTGGGAAGTTCGGCTGGAAATCGTCTGCTGAAGCAGGTGACCTGCCCTGTGAGGATATTTGAGCGGTGGCCGGATTACAGAGCTACGCCACAGACGGGACCAGCGGGCTTTGATGATGGACTGGATGTGTGGGAAAATATTCTAGGATGACACACAGAGGTTTTAGCCTGAGCAGCTCAGGGGCTGGAGGTGTTCTTTATACCAAGATGGGGGTAGATCGGTGGAGAGGCAGATTTGGGGAGGGAGCTATGGCGGCAATCAAGAGTTCCGGTTTGGATACATGAAGCCTGAGATGCCTTGGAGACAGACAAGTGGGAAAGGTCCATCGACACACACACCTGTACTGCAGGTGACCGCGTATCACACAGGCCATCTACCGCCATCGGGATGGATACAATTCCCCTGGGAAAGGATCAGATGGGGAATATCCTCATGAGTTGTACTCTGAGGTAAGACAGAGAAAATGCTAGAAGAACAGCATAAAGCTAACACATGGGAGTGATTCAAGATGGAGGGATCTGTCAACTATGCAGAATATTGCTGAAAAAGTGAGTCTCTCAAAACCACCTGCTGGCTTGGTAACACGGAAATCACAAACTGCGCCCAAACGATTCTGGAATGCATAGAAACCAGCTTGGTTTGGACTGGTT
Source organism: Neogale vison (assembly GCF_020171115.1). NCBI lineage: Eukaryota > Metazoa > Chordata > Mammalia > Carnivora > Mustelidae > Neogale > Neogale vison. The sequence goes on from NC_058100.1 coordinate 9,587,559, forward strand.
TGGCAGCAAAGATGGGCAGGTAGAGTCCAAGTCTCATCAACATTGGCTCTGAAGAAGGAGTAGAGATGGGCAGGAGTGAGTTACGAGCTCTGCAGGTTTCACCCAGGCCAAGGGTCTCCCAGCCGCAGGCTGACCACAATGCCTTTACCGCTCTAGAAGATGACGCACACGGGCTCAGAGTGGGGAGCGCCTTTAGCCATTGTCTGTTCTCCCCTTGACCTCAGCTTCACCTCGTTCATCCTTGACACATGAGCCCCATTCTCTGTCCACACCTCACTCTGGAAACCTCTTGGGTGGCGTACTTTAGCTTTCTAAATTGTTTCATCACAAAGGTTTTACGTCTCTGTTGAAAGCCCCTGCACGCTGTGGAGGTAGGAAGAAAGTATGAAGAGCCTCTCTGCACTGGTTCAGAAGACGGGACTCAGCCTTCTCTCTTCCAGGTCATTTCCAGCAGACCCTGGCCTGCCTTTCCCAGCAGACCCTGGCCTTTCCCAGCAGACCCTGGCCTGCCTCCGGACCGCGCCTCCCACTGCTCTCCTACTCGAAAGCCCCACCCTGGCCTCCTTATGCTCTCCTAAGACACCTGAGACTTTCCTGTCCCCATGCATTTGCTGTTCCTCCCTTCTAGAACGAGCCCCTCCTTGTCCAGCTGAACCTTAACCATTGCGCACATCCAGCTCCAGTCCTTCTGCCTCTAGAAGACCTTGCCTGGCCTCCTGCCCCTCTTCCCAGTATTTCTGCTACACCACTTGGGAGCAAAGCCTTGTTCTGCACGTGCCCCTCCCTCCCTCCTACAGGAGGAACTATGAAGCTGCCTGCTCGGTCCTTTGCTTTCTGAGAGGTGCTTGATGGATATTTGTTTATTGATGGGATGATTGACAAAAAACCAGAGCCCTTCCTTCCCAAAAGATGAAGACTTGGATCAGGGCTCCACTCGCGGGGTTCACCAGGGCCAAAGGAGAACTAGATAAGAGGACGTGAGTATTCACCAGCCTGGGTTCTATGCAATCATGTGAGGAAGTTCCAAATCACTTGAGTTCAAGTTCAAATTAAGCTCCAGCCATCATGATCATCAACTATTTCAAATGCTCCTTCAGAAACCTACTCCTTCTTGGAAATGCTGAAACTTTAAACCACAAAAGCTCATGTTTTCTTTTAAGTCTGTCCCCAGAAGTTTCTTGCCATTTTAAATTTTGGATTTCCTCTGGCAGTCCCTTTTAAAATGTTGAAAAGGCAGCTTTCTAACCTATACCCTCTGATCATATCATGCTTCATGTAACAAGAGCATTGCATGGGGTGAAAATTCAGCCCCACTCAAGATACTGGCTAAAGTGTGTAATAACAGACAGTACAGACTTTCATGCAATATGAGGTCCCATGAAAGAGTCTGCACTGGCTAAGTTTTCAGGGCATAAATATTTTGTGGGTTCAATCAAATTTGGCCTCCAAAGTATGCTTAAACAGAGCAATTATTGCAAGTGTGAAGACAGGTGGGCTCTGGATCCGGATCTCCAATAATATGCTTCACAATTTCTTGGGTTTTGTTTTGCTTCCATTGATATGAACACCAAGAATCTTAAAATATTGGCAGTGGCAGTTTAAAAGCAAAGCTTTTTTCCTAGCCCCAGAGGCAAGAATTCAGCAAGGGAAGGTCAGGGAGTAAGTGCCCCTCAGACCTAACACCGGTTCATCCCCGATAAAGCTGGTTCCACTGTGGACACACGCTCCCCCAGATTCAAGAAGTTCAACTACTGTGTTTATAACTCAGCTCTGCTTTTCCTGAGGTAGAATAAATTTTCTTTTATGGAAAGAAATTATTTATTTGTTTGCTTTTGCTTTACTGATTCACAACAGATACAAAGCAACAGAGAGGCCTCCCTGTGTAGTCTGGGGAAAAGTGAGGCTGTTTTGGCTCAGTCCTTCCTGGCTTCCTCTGCAGGGGCCCCAGACTGCAATTACTGACTGCTCCCTGCCCACCGCCCCCCTGCCCACCGCCCCCTTCCCGGCCCCCGCAAGGTGCACACTGCCATCAGGGCCAGGACAAAACGGAAGGCCTTTCCCTGGCTTGGCTGGAAATAATGGGTTTCTAAAAGAACAGCTTTAAGAGACCCCTGTGTTTTGATATAATCATCCTTTGGAGGGTGTGTCTGTTTTTAAATGGCATGAATCACCCAAAATCATATGTCCTCCATTGCTTACATCCGGCTGTCTTCCAGAAAGATAAGAACAGAGTGAACAGAGGCATATAGGAAGAAACTAGGCTCTTGCCCATCTTCAGAGGGAATGAGCTTCCTCCAGCACTGAGTTTTTATGCTTAAAGAGAAAAGTTCAAACTCTTTGTGGGGAAGGCAGGGTGAACAAAACAACCCGCCAAAATTTCTTTCAGCACCTATGACTAGTGTTAACTTCCAGGCTCTCAGAGTGCAGTACAAAGCCTGCGAAATGCCATTACAAAAGATAGTTTGGCGTTTCAAAATAGAAACTCTCTTGCCCCATATATTCAACGCATGAACCTTGGGAGCTCCAGAGTCTTCGGCTAATACATGAAATGAGGCTGGGTTTCCAGAAAAGGGTTTCTCTAGAGGCCGCAGGCTAATTAGCGTGCTCTAGACCAACACCGTTAACACAGGTACAATGCAGGCCCCAAAGCTTTTAGCCACTGTGGTCGCCAACTGCTCAGAGCCGGCTTCTGCAAGGAGACCGGCAGGGAGTTCAGCAAATGAGTAACTAAAAAGTCCTGGATGCGACAGCCCGCAGCCTGCGGTTCTGGGGCAGGCTGCGGGCTCCCGGCGGCGGCCGCGGAGTCGCCGCCGTGCGGGGTCTGCCCGCAGCCGCCCACCTCGGCGCGCACCGAGCGGCGCTGCTGAACGAAGTTGGAGAGCTCCCAGCTCGCCGACTGGCTTCGCCGGTGGGCGCTGGGAAATCCCTCCCGGCGCCGCAATTAGCAAAGTTCTGGAGCAAGTAAGGACCCTGGACAGGCAGCAGACGTGTACTTTCCGGAGCCCAAGGAAAACCCTGCGCCGCGCCAGCCCCAGGCTGCTCGCACAAGGTGCCTTCCCGCTCCCCACCGCCGCACAACTCGTCCAGAGGGCGCCGAGCCAGACAGGCGGCTCTGCCGGGTTTGCGGCTCCGAATGGAGACGCCCGCAGGCTTCCCGGCCTGGGCCACAAGGGCTCGACTTCAACAGTCGAGGGAACAAGGGCACAACCAGCGAGTCCGGTTCGGACGCCCGGGACCTTCTCCTCCAAGCCCTCTCGGGCTTTTCCAAAGGACGCGCGGCACAGCCCGTGCGCCCCCGGCACTCCACGCCACTCCTCTCTCCACAGGTCCCCCCAAACTCTTCCCGGGAAGCCCCATCAAGCCGAGACGGCGCCCCGAAACTCCCAGGGCACTCGCCAGCCACCCCCACGCCCGTCTCTCGAACCCTCCTTGTCGCGTTCTCGCCACCCCGCACCGTCCTCCTGGCGTTCACGGGGAGTCAGAAGCAAACCACGAGAAAATGCCTTCGCGAGGAGCCTCCCTACACCCGCCCTGTCACTGAAACAAAAGCGCAGGGAGGAGGGAGGTGGAAGAGGAGGCGGGAGGAAGGTTTAGAAAGAGGATGGGGAGAGCGTTAAGAAGGAGCTGAGGAGGAGGGTCGGGGTGGGGAGCAGAGACGGGGCCAGGGACCCCGCTCCGGCTCCGCGCCGCCGGTCGCTTACATGCCCAGGTCGCTGTAGGTGTTGAAGAACTCCATCTGGTTGCACGCCTGGATCCAGCCCACCACCCAGGTCTCGTGGCGGGGGATGGGGGGCATGACCACGCGGGCCGAGGCTTTGAAGTAGGGGGTCTTGTAGCGCAGGACGATGGGCGAGGTCTCCTCGATGCGCGTGGGGCACTGGTCGATGGTGGCGCACACATCGTACACCACGATGTTCTCGCGCCGGATCCGCGCCTTGCAGGTGATGCTTTGGATACAGCCCATCCTGCCGCCCGGCGCCGGCGCGGCGCGGCGTGGGGCAGCGCGGGGGCCCGCGCGGGCAGCCGGGGGCGCCCGTCACGCCGGCATGGCGACGCGCCGCCCGCTCCGGGTCCGGCTCAGCTAGCGCCCGGGAGCGGGGAGCCGCCGCCGGGCATCCTCCGGGGAAGCCCCCTCCTCCGGCCGCCGCGCGGGGTCCCCGCCGCCCCGACGCCCGCCCGCCGGCCCCCGCCCACGCCCGCCCCCTCTCTCCGGCAGGGCGCGCGGAGCGTGCGCTCCTAGGAGGCGGCGGGCGCCCCCGCCGAGGGCAGAGGGGGGAGCGGCGCTGCGCGGAGCGGTGCCCACCCGGGGCCGGAGCCCCCCGCCCCTCGCCGGAGAGGAGGAGGAGGAGGAGGAGGAGGAGGAGGCGGCGGCGGCGGCGGCGGCGGCGGCATGGAGCCGGGGGAAGGGCGGCGGCGGCGGCAGCGCCCGGTCTGTCTGCCTCCGCGGCGGCAGCAGCAGCAGCAGCCGCCGCCGCCGCCGCCGCTGCATGAACCTCTGCACCGCGGCTGCCCCCCGCGTGCAGCGCACCCAGCGGCGGGCGAGCGGGCGGCCCGAGCGGCAGGCGGAGGCGGCGGCGGCGAGGGCGGCGGCGGAGACCCGCGCGGCCGCCGGCCCCGCCCCGCACTCCCCTGCCCGGCCGCTGGGGGCTGGGGGGCGCCGGGGGGCTGCGGCCGGGGGTGGAGGGCCCCTCGGGCCGGGCTGCCCGGGACGTGATCCGCGGAGGAGCCTGGCTGTACGCCATGAGTTTTGTCCCTCTCCGGCTGCCGTCCGGGTGGCGGGCGGGGGGTGGTGGTGTGTACGGGTGGGGGGGTGTTTAAAGGGCCGCTGGCGCCGGGGTGGGGCCCTGCACGTGGGGCCGGCGCGGGGCGGGGCTGCGGTAGGTGGTGCCGGGGTGGGCGTGCGGGTTGGGGGGGGTCCCCGGCCGGGCCCGGGTGGGGCCGCGGTGGGCGCGGCGCTCCCGAGTCCGGTGGGAGCCCGTCTGGGGCCGCGGGGGCTGGGGGAGCGGCCGTCTTCGGCTGGTGGGTTATTGTAATGTGGTTTGTTCGGTTGGAGTTGGGCTTGAGCTCCCCAGTACCCTACCTTGAGGAAGCCTCCGGGAGCGGCTGCGAATGCGGTGGGTTTACGTCTTTCCCCGACTGGATTTGCTCTGGAAGCTTTTCTCTCCGCCACCAGACGTGGGGAGGGCACCCAGGGATCCGCCTCCCCCACCCCCGAGCCCTAACACCGCGTCACCAAAATGCCAAGAGTTTGGGTTCTAGCATGAGCTCAGCTTTTACTCATCTCCTGCCTTCATCGAAATCTTTTCTTTCTCCGAAAATGCTCTTTCAACAAAACCCCCCGCACTGGGGCATTAGAACAGCGGTGGACTCACCCTAAACACGGCGTTTTGGTCGTCCCTGGATGGAGCCCGGTCGTGCCCCGCAGGGCCATCTAGCTGGATTAGAACGCTGAGCAGCCTTCTTGAGGTTACCCGGGGTACCCTGTGACCTGCTAAGAACAAGGGGAACTTGAGAACATTTTTGGAACCAGGCTGGATTTAAATAGCAACGGCTTAATGATACAAGTCCAGGACACGGGTCTGTAGTAAGCCTGGAATCTCAGGGGCCCACCCTTGTCCTAGCTTCTCCAGAGCGCAGCACGTAGGGGCTGACCCGCTTGTCGTCTGTGAATGAATGAGGGACTAAAGAAGGAGCAACCTCACTGTCATGGCCCTACGGTAACTGCCGCTGTAGGCATTGGATGTTGTGTGCAGTATGACCCAAGCCATGCCTGGGATATTGTGGTCCGAGGTACCAGATGGGAAATGATATTTAGCAAATGCTCTTTCTGGGCATCTTTTTACATTTAAAAGCCCAAGAGCGTTTCTTTAAGTATTTCTTCTCTGATCGTTCAACATGTTGCAGGATCTGGTGCCCAAGTGTGAAACAGTGACTCCCAGGCCGCAGGGGGCTGACCACGGTTAGTCTTTAGCTAGGACAGAGGTGATGAGTAATTTAAAAGTTGGTTGAGATAAAAGCATTCTTCAATCTTGTTTTAACTTTTCTGGCACCTTGATTCACTTTGTAGTTAACAAAAAAGCCGTTTCTGCCTTTTTATAACATGCTTCGGTCATTTTACCACCTCGCCCCAGATCTCAATCATTCAATCCTTTCATTCAGGAGATGCTCACGGACCTCCTGGCAGGGCCGAGCATTGTGCTACACACTAGGATTCAGAGATGAACGGGAGCTCACGGATCACTGGAGATAGACCTGTTAACAAGATGTTAGCATGTGCTGTGACACATACACAATAGTGGTGTGTGTCCAGTACTGTGGGGGGCCAGATGGGCCAGCCCCTACGAGATATAGCCATGGCTCTCTTGGAGTAGTGACATTTGAATTGGATCCTGAAGGTACTGTGAGAGGCTCTCAGAGAACACAAGAGTTTTCAGGCAGTGTAGGACAAAAGCTGGGCAAATGCAGAGTGCATGGAGGTCTGCAAGAATACAGCGTACTCAGGGAGATAAAGAGCTCACAGCCAAGGCGCTCCTCAGTGTTGGATGCAGACCGAGGGCATCTGAGTCACTGGCCAGGAACCAGTTATCAATAGGACGCTATCTTGATCTTCACTGGAAGCCAATGAGTGCAAGGTTTGCAGTTTGAGAAAAATTACCCAGTATCCTTTTGGAGGATAGAGCAAGGATGTTTTCAACGCAGGGGGTCAGGGTATTGTGATGATAGATGATTTGGCCCAGAGCTAGGGCTGTGCCATGGAGCTGGAGAGGCCTGGCTGCATTTGAGAGTCATTTAAGAGGTAAAATCGATTTACTTGGTACCTGATTAGATGTTGGGGAAAGAGTCTGGCCAACTCTGAATTTCCTGGCTTCAGCAATAAATACATTTGATTTAGTAATAGTCAAAACAAGGAGACCGAATTGGAAGCAGATTGAGATTGTGGGTTGTTATGCTAAGTTTGAAGTACGGGGAGGTATTTGGGGGGCGGGGCCAGAGTTTGAGTCCCAGCGGTTATGAGCTTCCAGGAAGTAGAGGGAGAGAAAAGCACTCAATGGGCGGAATGTAGTTAATTGTCAGGCTGCAGTGTCATGGATAAATATCATCCTTGAGCTTCTGGTAGCACATATTAAGCCTTGGTAAACCAGGCAGAGCAATGGCAGCCTTCTCCAAGTGGTAGATAAAGCATATAAAGGAGAATATACCTACTTTCCAAATTTAAAATGAGGCCTTGTTATATCCAGTAGAGTACCAATGAAATATAACTCATTATTCACAGACCTGGACCCTTGACATTCTTAAAGGGTTCATCCATGACCTTCATGAGCCTCCAAAATCATGAATGTCACCATGACATATCATTTCCACTATAAAAAGCAGTAAAGTGTGAAAAATGTAAGGTATCCTTTTAAACTCTTAATGGTTCTATGAAGAGGGGACCAAGGTGATTTCTAAAGTGACTTAAATAAATTTTTCCATTAAAATAAACTCCTTACTTCATGACATCTGTACCTTATTAACTCCATGTTTCCCTGGCTCTGCAAATCAAATTAAAAAAAATCTTAGCTACAGTAGGAGCGTGACTTCATAGATGTCAAAGAGAAGAGAAGAGCTGAGCCGTGGGGGGACATGAATGCCAGCCATCGGGTGTGGTCCATTCACCAGCTAAGTAGCTGGTGAGTTCGCTCTAGCATCCTGGCAAGCCATTCAGATTTGTGTCTCAGCAGTTACCTCATGGCGGAGACCTTTCAGATCATGCAATGGAGATGGTGTTCATCCATGAATATTCAGTCTGCAAATGCCAGTGGACTCCTAAATCCATGTAGCACGCATGAAAGTCCTCAGACGTGCCACGGTCTCTCTGTGCTGTTCTTCTATAAGCTCCTCTTTCTCTCTTGGAGTAGTAAGTGTCCCTGCCCTGTGAGCCTCACCTACTCGCCTCTCTTAGCGCCTTTCGTGCTGTGTCGCCGTAGAATGCTCACGCGGGTCTCCTTCAGTGAGCTGTTCACTCCTCCAGGGACTGTGGCATCGTATCTTGTTGCCCAGCTCAGGGCTCCCCGCCTAGGAGCTGCTCAGTAAATGTTAAAATGATTAAAGTTATGTTTTAATATGATAAAATATTATTTCCCATAACCTAACTAGAAGCTTTGTCTCCTTACCTACAGCAAGACTATATTTTTATTCTAGTTCTTTCTGCACGGTACTTCTTTGTCCTCCCACTCTTCCCTCACGACATGCCTTCTTGATGGTAAGTGATGCCCTTTGTCTCTGAGCACCATATGCCATCTCAAGGGTCATCCACTCTAGGCACCAAGAAAGGGAAAGACTTCAATGACGAGACATTGATGACAATCATTCCTTGTGAATAACCTCATTCGAGTTTATTCTCAGGGCACAGCACAAATGTTCCTTTGTATGTCGTGCTTTTGATGGTCTTGTGCATGACAGAGACCCTCAGTTCCCCAAGTAGAGCCCCAGAGCACACTCTCCGGGATTCTGGCCTTTGCACCTCCTTTACAGTCCACTCCCTCAGCCTCCGATGACCCCATGCTCAGTCTTTCCAGAAGCAGGGTGATCTCTGACTTTATTTTTCCTACTGGTTGACTCATTACTCAATTTGTCAAGTGTGCTTTTTAGAAACTCTCGGTTACAAGGGCCTATTTTCTAGTTGACCTTGGCAAGGGTATTCAGAAACTGGAGAACAGATTACCACGAGTTTTTGCCTCTGGAGCTGTTAAAAACGGAGATGGATTTCTACCTAGCTTGGATGTCCTGAAGACAAGCAAGAAAGCAAATGAATCCTCAAGGTCCAAGAGTTCAGGGTTAAAGAAACAACTTGACTTTTTGGCGTGAGCTCCCCCTCCCACCACTTTAAGTCAGAGTAATCAAGCTAAGCTCAATAGGAAGTGGACCATGGCCATGGTCTCTTTGCAGAAGGCATTTGGCCCAAGATGTGACAGCTGCTTCACGTAGTCTGTATGTATCAAGCCTTTCCCACCAGCCTCATATTACCTTAGTCTGCAGAGACTGTGAAAAAGGATGCTCTAGTTGCTCAGCTGTCCTGTTGAAGGTCACTCATGCCTGTCTCTGCCATATTCGAGTCCTTTTCTAGGTCCTTCTCCATAGGGTTTAATTCTCTTCTTTTAAACCCATGATTCTGCAAATCACGATTCTCTTCCTGGCTTCTTTGACTCCTTTTGCTTCCCCGTCTCCCACAGAGTATGCCCAAGGATCTCTCCTCCCTACCTGAACTCCTTCAGGGCATGTACCCATGCTACTGGTTTTAATTATTATTTTCCATGGATGTCTTCCAAGTTGGGCCCTCCAACCCAAACATTTCCTCAGTTCAAGGCTAGCATGTTCACCTGCCTTCTAGATGTTTCCATTCAGAGGTCCTGCCGTCTTCTTCATGTCAGTGAACTGGCACCTCTCTCGTTGCAAGGCAGTGTCTCCTCCTGACTACCCCACTTCTGGCCGGAGGCTCTTCCCTCCCCATCTTTGCCACTGTCAGCCAACACATCCAGTGAAAACAAGTTTTGGTCATGATCCTTCTTTTTGTAGAAACTTGCAGTGTCTTCTTGTCGCAGATTCGCCAAAGAGCTCATGGGTTGTTGCAGTGCTCCAGGATGGGGCCCCAAGCAGGCTTTTGAGCCTTCGTAGCCTCTGCTTCCAGCATACCCTGGGCCTCAACCTGAGCAGACGACCCGCCATCCCCTCCACAGGGCTCCAGCCTTTCCACTTCTCTGTCCTTCTGTAAGCTCAGTCCCCGGCTGCATGTTCAAAGCCCACCCTGCTCCCTGACGATGATAATGATGGCGGCCGTGTGTGTCTCACTGAGTCTTTACATGAGTCTATGAGGTGGTACTGTTATTCTCCTTTATAGATAACGGTGCAAAGCAAGGAAGGGACTGCCCCAGGTCAGACTGGTAAGTGGCTGGGCCAAGATTCAGTTCCCTGTCTGCCCCCACACTGTGACCCTCTGACTCATAGAAACTGCGAGCACTTCAGCCAAAAATGATCTTTTTTACCCCTGAACTCCTGCACAGAACACACACTGGACGCTGAGTAACTCACACATGAATGAACAGAAGAGGAAGATTTTATAATAGCTTTAAGAGAGAGCAAAGGAGAAGGAAGATTCAAAGACAAATCTAAGATTTTTAGACTAATTGCTGAGAATGATAAGGCCTTTTTCCAAGTAAATCACATGAGAAGAGGTGAAGGGGAGAGGCTGGTGGGTTAGGACTATAGTGACCTTGATATCAGGGCATCCAAGCGTTTGACTGGGGAAATCACTGATGGACACATCTTGCTTGAGCTGTCATTTTAGAAACTACAGCTTAGTGCTATTCTTTCCTTCTCTCATTTCTCCCTCCTTCCCTTTCTCTGCATTACCTTCCCTCCTTCACTTTCTTCCAGAAATATCACCAAGACTTTTCTTCGTGCCTGGTATTATGATGCTGCTTGGAGACAGTGAGGCATATGAAATACTCTCTCCTGTTCTTACTTTGTTCCTAGCACTCACACTTTAAAAAATATTATTTATTTACATGTCTCTCTCAGGACTACATTATCATCATCTTGGGTTTGTGTCTTATATTTAATTCAACTTTGTGTCCTCAGTTGTAAGCACAGTCTTGTGTGTTGTGAATACTCAGGTGATGTTGAGTCAAGCGTAGCTGGAGAAAGGGCATCTTGGGCTGAGACCTGTGCTCCTCAAATTATACATACAGAACCCCTGATGAGCTTGATAAAATGCAGATTCTGATTCTGTAGGTCTGGGTGGGCCTGAGACTCTGCTTCTGTGGTGTGAGTCTCTAAGTCCTTGTGAGATCTGTCCTCAAAATGGGATCTGACGACCTTCAGCATTGGATCCAAGTTCATGATGCCTGGTGGAGAGTTTGGTGTGTAGGAGGCGACTGGACATAGCATGTGGGGAAGGAGGCGTGGGGATCGAGGAAGCCAAAACAAGGAGCTGGGACCAGGGCCTGCAGCTCCCTGGGTCTTCATGAGGTAGAGGGAGGCAGAGTGAAACATTAACGCCGTTGAAGTCGGACATACCTGGGTTCTGATCTCAGTTTAGACAAGAATGAGCTGTATAATTTCGGTGGTCCTTAGCGTCATTTTCTCTATCAAATAGGAATAGGGAGAACACGACGTCTACTTTCTGGGGCTGCCGCGACCATTAATTAAATGTACATCTCCTCCTGTGGTGCCTAGGGCATGGTAGGCGTTCAGTAAATGCTGGTGAGCATTTGCCCCATTCTAGAGGATGCCAGCGTCAACCTGGGCACAGGGTAAATCTCGATCCCTGCCTGTGGGAGCTTCCAGAATGGAAGGGTCATCGGTGTGGATGGGCTCCTGGCCATAGCCTCTCCATTACTGGAGGGGGATAGGCTGTGTATTGGCTTCATAGCATCCCCAAGTGGGATCCCCTTTCTATATTTCAAGGGATCCCCTTTCTATATACAAAGGATCCCCTTTCTATATTTCAAAAAGATCTTATTTATTGTGTTTATTTGAGAAAGAGAAAGTATGAGTGGGGGAGGAGCAGAGGGAGAGGGACAAGCAGACTCTGCTCTGGGTGCAGAGCAGGTGTGGGGATCGATCTCACGGCCCTGAGGTCAAGACCTGAGCTGAAGTCAAAAGTTGGGCGCTCAAACCAGTGAGCCACCCAGGTGCTCCCAAATTTCTATTTTTATGTATCTGGTATTAATGAATGTTCCCATATCGTGGTGGTCACATATATACACGGGAGATACAAAGTACCAGGATCTTATGCCCCTCCCAGCGATGAAGACGACTTTGTAATCTGGCCCCTTCCTACTGCATAGCATCATCTCCGGCTCTCTCCCCGGTGTGGGGAGAAGCCACACCGAGGCCCGCACAATTTTGGCTTTCCATCTTCTCATTCCACAGGCATGCCAGCTCCGTGAGGGTGGGGAGCTTTGCCTTTTTGTTCACTAATGCATCCCAAATGCTTTGCGTGTGCCCGGTATACAGTAGGCACCTAATAAATATTTATCGAATGCATAAATGCTCAGCACTTACCTTTTCTCTCTTGTGGGTGCCATTCACGTAGCCAACTCATCCCTTGGGGCTCAACCTACATGTTCAACCCCCTCGGCAGTGCTTTTGTCCGCCTGGGCCCAGGGAGGGCTCACTAGCGCGCATTTACAAAGCCCCTCTACCTCTTCCTCACAGCCCTTATCACCATAGGAATTACTTAACCACTTCTGTGATTATTTAATTACGATCTCTCTTCCTTTCCATGATAAGCTGCACAGGTGTGGGGACTATGTTTACTTTTTTAATGGCGGTTTCCCTAGGCGTCAGAGCAATGTCCCATACATATATGTTTGTACACTGATCTCTGTGGAATGAGTTGGGGGTCTCATCTTGCTAACCTGCCCACTATCCCCGTCCTTCTAGAGTTGCTGCCCTCTTTCCCCTGAGCAGTCCCTCAGTCCCGCGGTGGGAGAGAGGATGGATCCGACCCTCGCTCACTGACTTCCATCTTGCTGCCCACCTTGGCACTGCTCCTGGAGTTGTCCTGGCTTTTTTTTCCCCTTGCCAGGACGCATGTGTCACTCCAGAAGCAGCTCTGGGGCCGAGGTCTGGCTTTCCTGACACCATGTTGTACCTGGGGGACCAGGTGCGGTTCTCTCAGCACCTGCTTTGGGATTTTCCTGTCAAGCTCCATGCCCCACCCTTCCTGGATTGCCGCATCCGATCTGTGGTGCGGGCATGTATCTGAGATAAAGCAGGAGGACGTGAGGCGCTGGTGTGAGGGTCCCCAGGGACTGATTGTGTAAGGAACTCTAGTGTGTGTGGTCTTTACTTGGAAAATTCAGCCTGGGCTTCGGTCCAGGCTAAATAAACACACACACACGAGGGTACAAATCTCTCAGAGCATTTACCCCTGGAATGAGTACTTACATTTACTACTGCTGGAACATATTGAGTTATGAATGGAAGCGAGTCCAGATCACATTATAATAAAGGGAATGAGCAATATAGGATGAAAACAATACAGAAAGGAAGGAGAAAATCTGAGAATCTCTTTAAATTGGGCATTGTGTTTACTGGAATAGAAACGAACTCTATCTGTATCACTCAGTTTGTACCACACGCAGTGGAAGAAGTAACATTAGTGTTTACACTTCCTGAGGCAGTTGGCAACACCCACAATCCTGTAGCAACACGAGACAAGCATCCAGCAGGCCACACATCACAATTTCATTTCACAGCCCCCCACCCCTGCTCCATGGAGCTGGGTGAAGAGGACCATACTGTTTCCTTAAAATGTTCAAAGTACAATTGACTGTATCTTAAAAATAAGCCCACAGTCTTGCACAGGGAGCTTTATTGGAAAGTTATGTCTCAGGCTTTGTCTTGCAATTAATGGAAGATTAGAAGTGATACCAACTCCCTGACTGTGGGCAGGTCACATAAAGCCTTTGAGACTCAGTTTCCTTGCTTATATTAGGAATTCAAAAAGATGGAATATCTCCAGATTTCGTGGATATCTCCAGATTTCCTCCTGTGTTTGTTCTGGGAAACACCTTGATAAACTGTTTGGGGCAGAAGGTGAGAATTCCATGACAAGGAACTTGAGACCTGGTAGAAAAGATGTTGGTTGGTTCTTGGTTCTCCCACAGAAATGAACATGAATTTGAGGGATGGAAAGAGAAGACAGGGAAGGAAAGAGTGGATGGCCTGCTAAGATGGGTAGGGAGATCCACCCATTAGATCAGGGAAATCTGGTGTCCAGTTTTAAAAGGTTTGTATTAATTTTTTTTTTCATGTAAAAGATTCACTCTTCTTGTCCCCAAACCTTTAACAGAGTCTTTCTTATTTATGAAGACTCTGTGTGTGTGTGTGTATGGTATCTATGTAAATTAAAAAGTAATGCTGAGTTCCATAAGACAATTGGATGAGAGCAGGAGCTGAAAAGTGGCATGAAGTCAGAGTCAGAGGATTCTTTGAGGACATCAGCTTCTTGGAACTGCAGAAATCTTGCACAAGCAAATGAACTTTCTGAGGGTATGGGTTAAGCATTTGAGCTAATCCAGTCTTTCTTTCTCAAGAAGGAGGGCCTGAGAAAGCCAGGTCACATGCAAAAACACAACACAAGGGCAGAAATCTTTGTGAATATTTACCCCTGGAATAAGCAACTGTTTTTATTACTGATGGAAACTGCCCTGCCCTGCTCACCTTAAATAGTTGTTAAGGGTTGAGGAATGCCATCAGAGAAATGCTTTTTCATTTTTCATCAGGTGAAAAGCGTTACCAATGTCAGGTATTGTTACCACTACTACTGTCATAGGGTCCTAAATCTGTCTCTGCTTGTGTCCCTAAACTTTGTGCCTCAGTGTTCAATCTGGAAAGCATTACACAAGGATTATTGTCTGTTCTTCTTGGTTGTCAAAGATCAAGAGCCACCCCCTTAGGAAGAACATCTTTCTAAGCATGCTATGGTAGTAGCTAAAATGAGTGCAAAACAGGGGCACCTGGGTGGCTCAATTGGTTAAGCATCTGCCTTCGGCTCAGATCATGGTCTTAAGGTCCTGGGATTGAGTCCTGCATTGGGCTCCCAACTCAGTGGGGAGTCTACTTCTCTTCTTCTCTTCCTTCTCCCCCAGCTCATGCTTGTGCTTGCACTCCCTCTCTCCCATAAATAAATAAATAAAATCTTAAAAAAATAAAACGAATGCAAACGAAATAATTCTGGAGAGGTAAAAGGAGACTAAGCATGTTCTTCTCATACAGGAAGAGATTAAAATACTACATTATACAGATGACAAAAATGATCAAGGGGAAAGAATTCAGCTCCTTTTCTGCATAAAGAGTGATGGGATCTGAAAAGGGGGAATGGAAAAGAAATTCCCAAGGTGAGGAAGGAGTAGAGACAAAAGTAAGAGATTTTATCTACATTGCCCAAGTTTTGCAGGGATGGGGACACAACTGAGCAGAATAGGTGAAGTTGAAGATAGATGAGCAGACATGGTAAAAACCAAAAGACCAACTAGAGAGATTAGTGTGAGAAGATACCTGTCAAACAAGAATAAAGGGACCAATCTCAAGTGTGTCAGACTGGCCAGTGACCCCCAACACCCCAAGGTGAAGACGCCATGGCTGTGGAGACGGCTGACTGTGTCTGGGTGATTCCATGGTTTCTAAGATGTAAAATGGGAAGGCTCACTGGGTTATTGGCTGTACCTACTTGTCCTCCATTCAAACATGTTCTCTTTTTCATTTTTATTAGTGTTCTAAGTGCTTCGCTAGAGATAAGACCTTCTGCTAGCCAGAAGATGTAGAGGTCAAAGGGCAGCCAGGGTTTCTACCAGGCTGGGGAGACCTCCAGTACCTTAGCCTACAGTGAAAATCATCGAGAGGGCATGCGGTTCAGAACTGCAAAGGGGATGCCTGCATCTAATTTTCACTTCCTTCAGGTCGAGGTGGGAAATTCTGGCATATGCTGAAAGGAACAGGCAGCGGAGGGTACTGTGAGCCACCTGGGAGTGGATATCACTGCTCTGCCATTATCTCATTCCACAATCTTGGGTGAACACTTTATCCTTCCTCAGCTCCAGTTTCCTCCTTAAAAAATGGTATTAATTACATCCTCCTTATTACCCTCAAAAGGAATATCATATGTATAAATGGTTCAACGTGGTGGGGCTTCAAATGCATGTCCATTAGATGATGTAATTTTGAGTGGAAAGATGATGTGTTTCTTTTTGGAACCCTTCCAGCCTCTGAGGCTCATTTCTTCCTTGTGGATTAGTTCCCTCTGTGCCACAGAACACCAGACTCTATCTCAAGTGACTGTCAACTATTCTCTAGTGCCGTATCTATTGATCAGTAATTTATGAAGAGTCTCCCATGTAATAGGCACTGTACTAGGCATTAAGGATTCCAAGATGAATTCGACACCATTCTTGCCCTGATGGAACTCACAGTCTGGGAAGAAAGTAAGAATTATAACAGAAGGTGAAGTCCTATAAGACGGGTCCCATTGGAGTGCTGTGGAGAGAGACAGAAGATGGGGAGGAAGAGCCTGAGACTAAAAGCAGAAGGCTTCTCAGAGCACCAGAAGAGATCTGTTCTAGGATATGAAGAGTGAAAGTGTCCCTAGTGAGAAAGCTAGAGAGGACACTGTTTGCGGGGGAAGAGCATGAGCAAAGGCATGAGCATTCAGAGATATGTTATATATTTAGGAAATGCTGAGAAGGCTGAGGCAGGTAAATTCTGAGTGAAGAGTGGAATGGGGAAAGGTGGAAGATGGTATAGGGTGGGTTGCTGGAGGCCAGGTCTATTAAAGGGATTTGGAGCAGGTTGGAAAAGCAATGGGATATTGAATCATAATAGCTTTCCTGGGTTATACCCTATCTGGGCATGAGGAATTATCTTCGTTATATATTGGTAGAGTAGATTTGCTTAAATTTGCTGATGACATCTAATGTTGTTCTTCTGTGGTTTATTGTAATGCCATTGTCTGGTTTCGGTATCAAGATAATGCAGGCTTCATAGGAAGAGTTGGAAGTGTTCCCTGTTTGTATTATTTTTCTATTGCTGCTGAACTAATGAACACAGATTTAGTGGCTTTAAACAACAAAATTTATTATCTCACAGTCCTGGAGGTCAGAAGTCCACAGTGAATCTTACTGGGTTAAAATCAAGGTGTTGGCAGGGCTGACTTCCTTCTTGGGGTTCTAGGAGGGTCAATTTCCTTGCTTTTCTGGCTTCCAGAGACTGTTGGCATTCCTTGGCTCACAGCCCTGTCTTCCTTCTTCAAAGCTAACAGTGTAGCATCATCTGATCTCTAATTTCAATTCTCTTGCCTCTGTCTTTCACTTGCAAGCGCTCCTGTGCTTACCCTGGGCCCACCAGGATAATGCAGGGTAATCTCTCCATCTCAAGATCCATAGTTTGGTCACATCTATAAAGCCCCTTTTGGCATGTGAGGCAACTCGTCCATTGGTTTCAGGGATTAGGACATGGACATCTGTAGAAACCACTATTCTGCCTACAATACTCTTCTTCAATTTGAGGGGAGAGTTTGTGTAGATTTGGCATCATTTCTTCCTTAAATGTTTGGTAGAACTTGCCAGAGAAGTTTTCTGGGCCTGCAATTTCTTCATCCAAAAATTTTTAGTTAAAAAAAAAAATGCCTTTCATAGCTCTAAAACAATTCAGATTATCTACTTCTTTTTGGTAGAGCATTGTAGATTATGCCTTTTAAGAAATTTGTACCATGTCATCTAAATCACTGAACTTACTGTCATAAAGTTGTTTGTCGTACCTCTTGTTATCCTTTTAATTCTATAGGATCTATTGTGATGTCCACTTTCTCATTCTGATGTGGGCCATTTAGGTTCTCTCTTTTTTATTCATGATCAGTATGTGTAGTGGTTTATAGATTTCTTCGACATTCTCAAAGAATTGGCTTTTGGTTTCCTTTTTCTATTGTTATTCTTTCTAAGATTTTATTGATTTCAACTGTTAGCATTATTTCCTTCTTCTTACACGAGGACCACCAATTACACATATGTATGACTCCTCATGAGAGATCATACATATTTTCTTGTTTGTATGCCTGATCGCTTTTCATTGGATGCTAAGCACTTTACATTCTTTGTTTTTGGGTGCTGAATGTTTGGTACTCCTTTACATGCTTTTGTGCTTTGTCCTGGGATGCAGTTAAGAAAAAAACAGTGGGGCCCTTTTGAGGCTTGCTGTTGAACTTTGTTGAGTGATACCAGACAATCCCATCCCACAGTAGTCTTTCAGATGTCTTTCCGATATCCTACATACTTCAGGTTTCTCCACTCTAATTGTTGCAAATGATACCCAGCTCTGTGTGGGCTTTGGGAGTTGTTTTTCCTGCTCTTTTCTGGTGGGTCTTTCTCTTGTCTCAGCTAGTTTCCTCACATGCAATCACTAATCGGTATTTGGCCAAAGATTCCAAGGGAACCCTCTGAAGACATCTGCAGTTTTCTGTCTGCACAGGTCTGTGTTCACTGACATCTGGCTCTGTGAACTGGGGCTGCCTTGGGTTCCTTAATCTTCCAATGGCATCTCCCAACTCTGGGAGACTTTGCCTGGGTCTCCTCCTCCCTGTTCTGTGCCCTGGAAACTCTTTCCTGACATCATTTTGGGACACCACTGGGCTTCCCTTGTTCTTCCTTTCTCAGGGAACTTTGTCCTTTACTGCCTGTTGTCCAGTGTCTGAAACCCATTGTTCCATACTTTTTGTCCAGCTTTTCAGCTGTTTAAGGAGGGAGAGTAACTTCAGTAAAGTGGACTTCATCTTGTTTGGGTGGGAGTAGACATAAAATAACTTAAAATAAGATTGCTTAAAGGCTTGGTTTTTAAGAAACCTCAGATTCAAAAGAATGGGGCCATGATCAGGAAAACCTAGAGCATGGACACCGGGAGTGTGGTAAGGAGCAAGAGACTAATCTCAATATGCCTAAAATCTGTGTCTTCGGTTCTACGCTGAGGCAGATCAGAAGTCCACACTGTACTCTTCTGAAAGCTTAACTAAAGCAAGACATAGAAGCCCCCATTCTCACTGGGACCTGGGGCATTGACTCACCCTGAATTCTACTGAACCCACTTACCTCAATCTGCTGGAAGTTGCTGAAGTGTGCGGGTGGTGTTGGGCCTGGGCTCCTGGTCACAGTAGATTTGCTTGGCTTCCTCGAAGACTCTTTCTGCCTGTGTTTCCAGGGAAACAGGTCAGAACCCCATGGGGAGTCCTGACCCTCAACACTAAAACTCAAGACTGAGAAGTGAAGCCATCTGCCCAATGTCTCACTTCTCCCCTCTGGGATCATGATCAAGTCTGTGGCAGAGTTGTGATGAATGGCTTTCTTTCCCTGCAGTGACTCCAATCTCCCGGGCGTAGCGGCTCTGCTGGGAGGAGAAGAGTTGGGCAACGCCCTGGGCTGCAGGAGAATCAGTGGCACGGACGCTGAGCATCCCTGAGCATTCCCTCTCAGAAAGACAGATGGGAACAGAGTTACCAGTGGGTTAAGCCTCTCCCCCAGGCCTCGAGTTCTCATTTCAAAAGACAAGATGGCCTACGAGGTCCTTTCCTTACATGGCCTTGGAACTCAGTACTTCTTCCTTCTGGGTTTCTTTTTATTGAGGCTGCATCCTTGGAAACTAGTGCCAAGTAGGGGCTGCTGGGGTGGCCTGCCAAAGGTGTCTCTGACCTCTCTGAATGATGAAGGAAGGCTGCTCTCCCAGGGCAAACTGATTATTCCTATAAGGATGACGGGTGATCACCGTGACGACCCATGCCAGGTGCCATCCCTGCGCACTTGCTCAGAAGGTGACTGCAGGGTGCGAGCCCACCTGTGCCCCGTCCAGGTGCTGAGTCAGCTGCGGGGCCCCACACAGGTCAGGACACGGCAGGTACGTGGCGGGGCCTCCCTGAATGAGCAAGCCCTGAGGCTCTATGGTCATCGTGGGCTTGGAGACACGCATTTAGGAGCTGCTCCTGAGTGTACGGCATCAGCAAAGTGGCACACAAAGCCAAAAATGACACTGCACCTGCCATGGGGGGTTTCCCAGTCTGGGGACAAGAACTATCCTACAAAGTAAAAAGTTGCAATGTCTACAAAAGCAGTGATTCACGAAGCCCGGGAGGAAGAGACCACTTAATTCCAGTGTCTTCTTCACATGCTGCCTCCTGGAGCTAATATTTGTCTGCTTCCTAATCACGTGTTCTAAAACCCCTCTTATGTTTGGGGTATTTTCTGCAACACAAGCCTCCCCTCCTCAAGGAGAAAGGCTTTCAGCCTTCCTTGTAGCTGGGGTTTACTCACAGACCCAAGTTCTGACGGTCAGATATGCTGCCTGGAGACTTCGTTTAGGAAAACAATGGACTGAGGAAGCAGGTGCTGGAAACAGCATTCTGCTGAGGGAAACTAGGGAGCACTGGGCTGCTGGAGGCAGGAGAGTTTGGGGCTTCCAGGGTCAGGACTTGTGAACTGTGTGCTGTCACCCCCCCAACTCCCCCCCGCCCAATGGGGTCTCCTCAGAAGCCATCCGGAGTGTGGTCCCAGGCCCACCCCAGTGTTGTGGCTCCCAGGCCTAACCCTCCCGCCCTCCTGGACATTTTCTGAGTTACCCGGTATCCTTTAATAAATTCGTTTCCTGCTTATGGTGGCCCAAGGGGGTTCCGTTATGTGTACCTGGAAACCTGACTGAAAAACCTCGGGCCAGCGTTTCCTGCTCATGTGAACGCAAACGGGACTCACTTGTTCTGCGACTCAGGTGTGACTTCCTCACGGTTAGCTGGGTCAGAATGAGTGAGCAGACCCTAACCCGCCCTGCAAGGAGTGAGCACAAATGTCATTTCTGGAAGCTTCCTTGTGACATCTGCACTCTAAACATACTGTTAAAAACAAAATTCAGCTGAGTACATTTGATGGAAAGAAAAGAAAGAAAGAGAGAGAGGAAGGGAGGGAAGAAGGACGGAAAGAAAGAGAAAGAAACAAGCTCAGAATGGTGGTGTTTGCCCCGGTAGTAGCAAACTAAGACTTAATTACACTTTTAATTGTGACCTTTTAAAAGTTAATCAGAAATTTCCCAATCAGCACTAGTGAGGTAACCTGCATGAAAAAAAAATAGAAAACCCCACTGTTGTGTGTCAACTATACTTCAATAAAAAAATACGTATTTTAAAAATCGTATTTTTATCCATAGCAAAAAAAAAAAAAAGAAAGAAAGAAAGAAAAAGAAAAAAAAGGAAACTGCTTCCTTCCCTGAAAAGAAGATGTCATGTTCTGAAACAAACCCTTCTTTCTCTCTCTCTCATTTTGTTTTGTCTTTTTTTTCCCTAATAACTTCCCTGCTCCACCTTCCTGCCTGTAAACACCTTCCATTTCATACAACTCCTTGGAGTATCTCTCTGCCTGTTGGGTGAGATGCTGCCCAGTTATGAATTGCTTAATAAGGCCAATTAGGCCTACAAAGGTGCTTCTCTCCCTCAGTCCTGCTGCTCCCCCGGATTGGACTTTGTCTACTGTATTTGTCTCCCCATTCAGTTCCCTGCCTCCAGCCCCTTCACTTTGCAGACCACCTTCCATGCCACCAAATTTAATCAAGTCCCCCCTTCTAGGATAAAACCCTTCGGTGGCTCCTTATTACTAGTGGACTTGCAATCTTGCCCCCTGGGAAACTGGTTTAAACTCACTTCCTGCTCCTCCCTCATCACCTCCTGTGTCTAGCCACCCACCAGTCTCCAAACACCAGGGGCTCAGAGCTGCTCTGACACACACTCCTCTCTCTTCTTGAAATGTCCTTTGTCACATTATGCGTTTGGCATACTCCTACTGAGCCTTCGGATTTAGTGAGGATGCCGCCAACTTTGGGAAATGGTTTTTGCCATTTCCCGTGAAGTGTAGCGCTTCTTTTCTGTGCTCTCTAGCCTCCTGACAGAGCACTCACCACATTGCTGTGGTTCCGACTTACCCACGGGGCTTCCTGCTAGATGGCGAGGAGTGAGCGGCAGGGCTGGAGTTCCTCTGCTCATCTCTGCATCTTCAGGGCCAAGGACAGTGCCTGGCACTTAGTAGATACTCCTTTGATGCTTGTGAATTAACTAACTAATAATGAAAGTGATTGCAGGAAAGAACCTTGAAAGTTATCTAAAACATTGGCAAACGATATTTCCCAAATAGAGGTTGTCATTAAAGGAGGAGGATTGTAGCCACTCTCGCGACCACCAGCCCCTCTCCGATGGGCCATATGCATCTCCTGAGGGGACTCTTTCTGCCCTGGCAGCCTAAAGACAGACCCAGGAAAGGAAACGAAGCACCTGCTAATTTACCAGCACCTAGGAATTTGGAATAGTAATTAACACAAAGCTCACTAATAGTTAGGGAGTAATTAATAGGTAAATGTTGGCATTTAGCAAAATGATGTTTTTTTCCTTTTTCTACCCAAGCAATGATTTTAAGTTGAGGATGCTGAAAACAGCTTGAAATGGGAGGAAATCATTGCAGACGGGCCCTGTATTTAAAAGGCAGTGCCACCGGTGGACGCCCGTCACTGCTATACCACAATGGCAAATGCAAGCATTTACTGAGCCCCCGCCAGCCAAGGCAGAGGTGCGGAACTGAAGGCAGCCCTGCTTTCTCAAAAACCTCTCTTATGAGAACGAATTACACTTGCAAAGCAAATGAATCAAGAGGGAAGCAAGGTTATCATTCACAACCCAGAAGGACCCTTTGCAATACAAAAGGTTCTCCTTTCAATAGGGAACTCCTGGAAATACTTAAAATATCATCAAGTTTATGAAGAATCAATTAAGAACTAATTTTTTCAGCAACCATTCTGTGGCACAATGGGGGTGTTAGCTACCTTTAGAATTGCTTGCCATCGGCCTTTTGCCAGCAACCAGTAGGCAGCAACATTGTGTAAAAGAAAATGCATGGACAGGGTCAGGACCCCTGGGCTTGAGCCTGGCTTTTGACCATGCTGGCTCAGCCTCAGTGTTCTCATCTGGAAGTGGAGCCAACAGTCTTGGGGGCAAGGGAGTGGGACAGAAAATGAGTGGAAATGGCCCGTGACATAGGTAGTTACTCACACCTGTGTTGTTTTGCTAGGGCTACTGTAACGAAAATTAGCACAGACTGAGTGGCTTAGGCAACAGAAATGTATCGTCTCGGTTCTGGAGGCCAGAAGTCTGAGATCAAGGCTTTGGTGGGGTTTGCTCTTCAGAAGGCTGTTCCATGCCCCTCTTCTAGCTGGCAATTGTTGGGGTCCTTAGCTCCTGCTGCATCACCACGATCTCTGCTCCATCATCTCAAGTTTTTTCTTTCTGTGTGCATGACCCCATCTTCAGTAATGGCATCTGCAATGACCCTATTTGCAAATTGGTCACATTCTGAGGTCCTGGGAGTTCGAACTTGAACACGTGAATTTTGAGGGGCTACAATTCAACCCGTAATAACTCAACAACGAATTCTTGGTCTGTCCCTAAGTCCCTGAAATGACAGGCAAGCTGTGTTTTTTTCTTGTTAGATATTTTCCTTTTCTTGGTTAGGATGTTGCCAAGTAAAAGACATTTTTAGAGAAACAACAGCAAGGCACAAGGAGAAGATCTGGAACATAGAAATCAAGACAAAAGGAAACGTTAGCAGAGAGCAGATTGGGGCAGCCGCCCCAGGAGCACTTCTTTCTCCTGCCAGGTTCTTGTATTCCTTGCCTCCCAGGAAAGGGAGCGCACTCGTCATGGATTTGGTCACATTCTCCTTTGCCACGCTGACGAGTATGAGGGAGGTCTGGCACTCTATTCTTATCATGAATCACTTTTTACAGGAAGAAGATATCTCACACCCAGTGGAACCATCCTTCTGTCAGATGGAGACGACTCTCTGCTTCCAGAATTCTGCCAAACCAACCACAGGAACAATGACTTGGTCATTTCCTCCCAAGCTTGGTTTCCAGTAAACTCCAAAAAAACGCCAACTGATGTTGTTGCCTGCCCCCACCCCCTCACCCAGATCGTATTACTATTGGTGGAGGTTTGGAGGTCAGGGCTGGAGAGTCGGTGACACAGTTGTTTTGTGCTCTGGTACCCCAACAGTGATCCTTGCCTCTTGGGGTAGATCGATGGTGACGATGACCACATTAGCTCCCACTTCCTGTATCCAAGCATTAGCTAATGCCCTCCCATGCCACTGTTGGCATAGCCACGTGTCCTGATTTGACTGGAAATACCTGTGTGCTGAGGTTTCTCCTCTTGCTGCTCTTGTGACCTTGGCTGCTGCCACCACCTTGTTGAGCTCAGGTTAGCCTGCTGGAGGAAGAGACACTGCATGGAGGAGAGGTAAGCCATTTCGCCCAAGCCATGACGGACTAGCCAGCTGCTGCGCCACTATGCTGCTGAAGACAGAGGCATGCGTGCCCAGCTGATATTAACAGTCTGGCCCAGATTGGAAGAACCATTCAGCTGTGGGAGGCCCCAGACTGCACACTCTCCAAACTGTGAGCTGCCGTTACGTTTTTCTTTGTTTTTTTCTTTTCATTGTTTCTGTAAACCACTTGGTGTTGAAGTGCTTTGTTATGTAGCAAAAGCTCCACAATATTTTCCTACGAGTTCTCCTGGAGTCTAGTACTACGGATGGAATTGTGTGTGATGGGATTTTAGGGATAGTTTTCTCTGCAGCCGGGTCTAATTTGGGGAATCTGGGCTATAGGAGGTAGGATCTGTTTTCAATCATGCTCTTTGCCCTTTGGGACTACAGGCTTGTTGTCAAACTGGCCTTGACTCAAACTATGGCACTGTGTCTCTGTGGTGTAACAGCTGTAAAAACATAAACATCTCAGTAGCTTCACATCATAAATGTGCATTTCTCCCCCATGTCATAACCTATTTATATATTTATATACAGGGTGTCTCATACATATGTGAGAATCTGCAGAGCTGGCTGGGGTTGGCTAGTCTAAGAGGGCTGCGGGGGGATGGCTTGTCTCTGCTCTGTGTGGCGTCTCATCCCCTCATAGGCTAGCTTGTGTTTCATCACACTGGCATGTGTCCACATAGAGATTTGGGGGCCCAGGTTCCTTCCACCTAGTGCTTCATCTGAGCCCTCCATGGGACCCTTGGCATCCAGCCAGGAGACAAGAAAAGAGAAAGGGCATGGAGCATCTGGAGGTTAGGACTTGTTGTAGGGACCAGGGCCAGAAGGGGCATAGACCACTTTCTCCCTTATTCGATTGGCTAGCACTAGTCACATGACCCCACCTAAATACAAAGGGATGAGAACCTGATCTAGCAGTGTGCCAAAGAAAGAAAGAAGACAGATGTTGGTGAGTTCCAGAAATCTGCCTCATGTAGCTACTCATTAACTAGGTGCTTGGGCCAGTTATTTGACTTCTCTGAAAGTCAGAAACTATTTGTTTCTGTGAAACTGTTTGTTCCACATGGGTTGTGCAATTTATGCAGAAGGTGCTTGCTCCAATCTGGGTCTCTGCATTCTGGTCTGTGGTCATTCAGACTGGAGGAACTGAGGTCGTTGAGTGCTACATCCTTATGCTGTTGTTTTCCAGAATCAGGCTCTGTTTGGCATACCAATGGCAGGGCAGTGGGAACGGTCCCCTCCTGGTGTAGGTAATAAGTTGTTCTTTTTTCCCCCAAATTTTATTTACCCATCTTTAGCGAGAGAGAGAGAGAGACAGACAGTGGGGGGTGGGCAGAGGGAGAGATTGAATCTTGAGCAGACTTCACACTGAGCTCAGAACCCAATGTGGGGCTCTATTCTAGGACCCCAGGATCACAACCTGAGCCAAAACCAAGAGTACGATGCTCAGCCAACTGAACCACCAGCTGCCCATAATTTAGTGCATTTTCTGTGGAGTCTTTTCTAAATTACAAAATTAACTGGAAGTTAACCTATTTTGAATTATCATCATGTTGCACCAATAATAATAAAATACTTCTTCCTAAATAAAAATCGTTATCTAAGTGCTGAACAATGGTGGCATTACTATTTTTTAAGAAATTCTTTATGTAGGGGCACCTGAGTGGCTCAGTGGGTTAAAGCCTCTGCCTTCAGCTCAGGTCATGATTCCAGGGTCCTGGGATCGAGCCCCACATCAGGTTCTCTGCTCAGCAGGGAGCCTGCTTCCTCCTCTCTCTCTCTCTCTGCCTGCCTCTCTGCCTACTTGTGATCTCTGATGTCAAATAAATAAATAAAAAATTTTAAAATAAAATAAAAAGAAATTCTTTATGTAAATTCTATTTACTTAGCATATACTGTATTACTAGTTTCAAGAATAGAATTTAGTGATTCATCAGTTGCACAGAACACCCAGTGCTCATTACATCACATGTCCTCCTTAATGCCCATCACCCAGTTACCCCATCTCCCCACCCACTTCCTCTCCAGCAACCCTCAGTTTGTTTCCTAGAGTTCAGCATCTCTTATGCTTTTCCTCCCTCTCTGTTTTCATCTTATTTCATTTTTCCTTCCCTTCCCCTATATTCATCTGTTTTGTTTCTTTAATTCCACATATGAGTGAAATCATATGATATTTGTCTTTCTCTGACTGACTTATTTCATTTAGCATTATACCTTCCAGTTCAATCCATCCCATTTACAATGGCACCCAAAACCCATAGGATACTAAGGAATAAACCCAACCAAAGAGGTAAAAGATCTGTACTCTGAAAAGTATAGGATACTTATGAAAGAAATTGAGGGAGACACAAAGAAATGTAAAAACAGGGGTGCCTGGATGGCTTCATCTTTAAGCGTTTGCCTTCAGCTCAGGTCATGATCCCAGGGTCCTGGGATCAAGCCCCACATGGGGCTCCCTGCTCAGCTGGAAGCCTGCTTCTCTCTCTCCCACTCCTTCTGCTTGTATTCCCTCTCCGTCAAATAAATATATAAAATCTTTAAAAAAAAATGGAAAGACAGTCATGCTCATGGATTGGAAGAACAAATACTGTTAATATTGAGATTTAATGATATACATAGCTATGATTGAGTCCTAATGCATAAGCCCCTCACACACTTTGGATTTAAGAATATATTATAGGGCGCCTGGGTGGCTCAGTGGGTTAAGCTGCTGCCTTCGGCTCAGGTCATGATCTCGGGGTCCTGGGATCAAGGCCCGCATCGGGCTCTCTGCTCAGCGGGGAGCCTGCTTCCTCCTCTCTCTCTCTGCCTGCCTCTCTGCCTGCTTGTGATCTCTCTCTGTCAAATAAATAAATAAAATCTTTAAAAAAAAAGAATATATTATAGAGGTATCTAGATTTCAGATTCACTTAAGCATGTTTTCAGATAATCACTCCAGCAACTGTGTTTCACAGTTTAAAAGTTTTAAACATGAATAAAAAACTCCAAGTGGTCACATAGAGTGACAAAACTGTTCTGTTTTGTTGTCTTCATAGGCATTATTAATTTTTACTTTATGGCTTTAAGGCAGGAATATCTAGTACCATGGAGATTGGAGACACAAGCTGCTCTCCAGGAGAGCTTGAACTATTCTGAACCACCGTGAGTTTACTGGGAGTTCACCAAGTTCACTTTCATGTAGAAGATAGCATCTATATAAAGGGTAAGTGTCTTAGTCAGCTTGGGCTGCTATAGTAAGATACCATAGACTGGGAAGCTTAAACAGCAGACATTCATTTTTCAAAGTTCTGGAGGCTGAGAATCCAAGGTGAAGGTGATGACTATTTGGTTCTTGGTAAGGGCTCTTTTCCTGGCTTGTAGACAGCTGTCTTCTTGCTATATCATTACATGGCAGAGAAAGGAAGCTCTCCTGTCTCTTCCTTTTCTTATAAGAGCACTGCTCCCATCATGGGGGCTCCATAGTGGTGAAATTACTACAACTGAATCATCTCCCAAAGGCCCTCCATCCTCATACCATCACATTGGGGTTAGGGCTCCAATGAATGAATTTGGGGTAGGACACAAACATTTGGTCCATAACAGTAAGTAATGACACAGTGCTGCTTTGAAGATAATTTGTGGGGAAGCTGGAAAATTGTCTGCTTTGGAATCAAATTTGCTAGCTTAATCATGGGTCCCTCTGCAGAGGTGGTCTTTGGTGACCTCCCCTTGTCAACACTCTACTCTCCACTGGGGTTTCTGCAAGCACCTTGATGTATTAGGATCTTCTCAGAAAGGAGGGTGACTGGAAAGGACTCCAGAATTCCAGGTCTCAGACCCAGACATTAACTGTGGCTTGGGCCAAGCCGTGGACTGGCTGGTGGGGCAAAGCCATGCTCATTGCAAGTGGGGCAAGCATAAGACCTGAATCCCTATCTTCCTCTTTCTTACCCATAGTCTGCTGCTCCAGCCTTTTTTGTTTGTTTTACCATCAACTGCTTCTACAATAGCTGTGTTCAGTTGTCCTCTTGTCCAAATGAGTATGTCGAAATCTGGATGGATCTTTTCTTCCCATACATGAACGACTCTTATTCCAATTATCCCACATTCTTCCTTCTTTTTTCTTTTCTTTTCCTTTCCTTTCCTTTTCTCTTCCCTTCTTCCCTCCTTCCCCTCTTCCTCCTCCTTCTTCTCCTTCTCCTCCTCCTCCTTCTCCTCCTCTTCTTCTCCTTCTCCTCCTCCTCCTCTTCCTTCTTCTTCTCCTCCTCCTCCTCCTCCTCCTTCTTCTTCTTTTCCTTTTCTTCTTCTTCTTCATGACATTATTGTTCTCCCAGTCTCAGTAATCTTTGGCATGATCTCTTTCATTTTCCATTGTTCACTAAGTTCTATAATCAAGTTTTCTCCTTTCCCATCTACCCTGGTTTGGATGCAGGTCAGCTTGCATATGTGCTTATGCCTCATTATCCCACTTGCACACCCTGAAACCTGTCTGCATGCTGCTGCCAGATGAACCTTCCCAAATACTACTTCATCATGTCACTGCTCCCCCTAGCATCTGTGATGGTTTCCTGCTGCTAGTGCATCAAAACCACCTCCTCTCAGGCCTGAGGACACTCTAGCTAGTGACAAACAGACTTAAAAATTTTTTACTAAACATTTCGACTTTCAACTGAAGATGTTTCCCTAAATCTAAATCTAAGCTTGGTTTCTGAAGAGCGAACACATGAGTGGGACAAAGGAGACAGCATTTTCCTCTGCGCACAAGAAGAATGTGTTGACCAGTGTCAGGGCTCAACAAATATTTTTTAGAGAAAAGAAACTTATGGGTAATATATGAAAATTTAACTTCCTGAGATAGTATACTTTGCCCATATTCATCCATCGATGCTGTTTTAGTTACCTATAGCTGCACGAATGAACCACTCTCAAACTTGGTGGCTTAAAGCAACCATTTTACTATCTTTCAAATTTCTGTAGGTTGACTGGGTTCAGAGACCCAGTTCTTTTGCTAGTCTATCTTGGGGTCTCTCTTGCAGTTGTACTTACTTGGAGGCTTGGCTGGGATGCTGGCATAGCTGGACCTCTTCTCTCTTTAAGTGGTCTTACCTCTCCCTCTCCATGTAGCTTCTCCATGTCATCTCACCATGCGGTCTTTCCAGAAGGAGAGCCAGACTTCTTATCTGAAAGCTCAAGCTTTCCAAAAATGAAATTGTGGAAGCTTCCAGGCCAATGGAACTAAAGTCCTAGCTGGCACAGTGTCAGCTCTGCCTTATTCTGTTAATTAAATCAAGTCTTGGGGAAGCCCAGTTTCAGGGAGGGAAGGGTCCATACAATGGTGTGATGCAGGGAGGTGTGGTTCATTGGGAGCCATTTGGGAGACTAGCTACCATCTTCTGACTTTTAATGATCCATTTTCTTTCTTTCTTTCTTTCTTTCTTTCTTCTTTCAAGATTTTATTTATTTATTTGTCAGAGAGAGAGAGAGTGAACAAACGCAAGCAGAGTAGCAGGCAGAGGCAGATAGAGAAGCAGGCTCCCTGCTGAGGAAGGAGCCCAATGTGGGACTTGATCCCAGGACCCCCGGATCATGACCTGAGCTGAAGGCTGTGGCTTAACCGACTGAGCCACCCAGGTGCCCCTCTTTCTTTCTTTCTTTCTTTCTTTCTTTCTTTCTGATTATATATATTTGAGAGAGAAAGAGAGAGAGCATGATCTGGGGATCATGGGAAGGACAAACAGACTTTCCTTTGATCAGAGAACCTGACCCAGGGACCCCAGGATCATGACCCGAGCCGAAGACAGATGGTTAACCAACTGGGCCACCCAGGCATCCCTGATTCATGTCCCTTTTATGTGAAAAACACACTTACCCCTACAAATCTCAGCCCAATATGGCATCAGTTTGAAACCCAGGATGTCGTCCATAAATCAGGTGCTGGTGTGGATGGGGCTCCCTGAGGCAGTCTCTTACGTGCACTTCCTGTAGTGCAGAGAACAGCAAGGGGCAGGTTATCTGCCCTACACCCACCCACCATATAAAAATGAAAGAGAGAGAAAAACTACAATTGACTTCCCTGTGTAAAAAGAGAGAGAAAGGGAGACACAAGCAGTCACTGATTTATAACAATTCTGAAAAATCCAGCCTGGCGCATGTCCCGATTTCTCTGACTCCAGGCAGGGAATATTCCTTGATAAGGCACAATTTTGCTTTTTTAGGAATGGTTCTTCTTGGCTCCTGGTTTCATCCTCTGGGCTCTGGTTCTGAGTCGTTCTTCCTTTTTCCATAAGAACGGCCCATGTTTGCCCCTATGTGGCTCTAAGCCTGCTTCCTGCCTCAGTGGAACTAACTGCCCTGAGTGAGGGCCAGCTGCGTGACTAGGTTACAAAAACTCCTCCAGCAGCGCTGCCTCCTTTTCCTATCCTTCTGAGTTCCCTCACTTACTGACCCTGGGCTGTCTCTGCGATGGG
Organism: Neogale vison; assembly: GCF_020171115.1. Lineage (NCBI taxonomy): Eukaryota > Metazoa > Chordata > Mammalia > Carnivora > Mustelidae > Neogale > Neogale vison. Next base: position 9,617,887 of record NC_058100.1, read on the forward strand.
CTTTAACCCACAGGCTATGGCAGAAGGGAAACCATGCTTCTAGCTCCAGACCCAAGTCTTTGGAAGCCTTGGCAGCTTCTGATTTTGTACTTTGGGGATCCCTGAGGCACCGTCCTGTAGGAGGTCTGGCTGCCCTGCTGCAAAGACTACAGGGAGAGCTCGCATGCAGAGGGTGAAGCTTGAGACCACACCAACAAGGCAAGGAGCCTCCAGATAACTCCATTGCCATCTGACGGCAAACACACAAGAGAACCCAAGTGAGACCGCGAGAAGAATTTCTCACCAAGCCTAGTCAACCTAGAGAACTGTGAGACAGAAGGCTGTTGTTTTAAGTTATTCAGTTAGGGAGGCATGATATGCAGCAGCAGGTAAACAAAACCCATGTGTTTATTCACTGCAAGCTATTTAACTCTCCCTCTGTGCCTGATGCTGTGTTAGGAAACATGGATGCTAAATTAAATAAAACATTGATTCTGAACTCTTATTTGCTAATGAAAAATCTTAAGTAGAAATATTTTAATTTTACATTTTAAAGGTGAAAGTTTCTGTTTCAAGAAAATATCCATGCGGGGAATCCTTGTTTTAATTAAAGACTTTATTTATTTATTTGAGAGAGAGAGAGCATGCGTGCATGTGCACGCGGGGCAGGGGCAGGGGAGGGGCAGGGGGGAGGGAGATGGGGAGAGAGAATCCCAAGCAGACAGATCATGGAGCTCAACTTGGAGCATGGGGCTCCATGCCACAACCCTGAGATCATGACTCTAGACAAAATCAAGAGTCAGAAGCTCAGCCCACTGAGCAACCCAGGTGCCCCAGGAATGAATCCTTTTGTAAAAATGAATAATTACTCTGAGACTTTTCAAATTTTTCATGTCAGAATTCTTACATAATAAAACACATCTGACCTTTTAATAATATAATTCAGCCAATATTTTCTGAGCACTTACTATGTGCTTCCTTATATATTTTTGAAAACTGTGCTGAAATTCACGGGCCATTTTCTACCTGGTATCTATTGGCTTGCCTGGGGCTTTGTTTTCCTGAGTTACTTGGGGGATCCTGGGGATCCTGTTTTTGTCTGTTAGCATGTATTCCTGTTCCTAATGTGCATCCCCTCGGTGTTTTCTTATTGCTTCAGCAAGAATTACGTTCAGTTGTTCAGTTTCTAAATGACCTAATTAGCAGTACTTTTCCATTCTTTCTTTAGAATTCTCAGTCTCCAGTTGAACTCCCTCCCCATTACTCTTTCCCTCTCTGAGTTTTACTCAACATCCTGCTAATGAGTTCACGTTCCACTCCTGTCCCTCCATGGATTGCTGCCCAGGCATTCGGAGACCTCCTTGCCTTAATTATCAGGAAAGAAAAAAAAATATCTTCTTGGTCTTTCCTTGCTAGACTCTGTTTGCTCTGTCTTCCCAGCTTCTTACCTCGTATGTGTCTGCTTTTCAGGCAAAGAGAGACGGTAAAGCAGAGAGGAGCCCTAGAGATCACATAATTACACGAATGACCAAACTTTGGCCAGAGAGCCAAGTGACTTGTTCAAAGAACCCCAAACAGTTAGTGGTAGAGCCAGGCCAGGACTTTGTTTCTCCCAACTAAGAAGTCCTGGCTTCACTAATGTAATGAAGGCCCTATCAAACCACATCACATGAATGCAAGCAGACTAATAGATGATTGATCAATGAGGCCTCTTTATAATTAATTAATGGGTTTTACTTACATCTTTAGTCTTAATTCTGGATTAATACTGGGGAGGGGAATAAGAGGGGAAAAAAAGCAGCACAGTGGATTCAGAAGCTGGAAGATGTATAGCAGTAGTTCACAATATTTTTTAGGGTTTAGGATTTTTAAAAATAGATTTTATTTATTTGACAGACAGAGATCACAAGCAGGCAGAGAAGCAGGCAGAGAGAGGGGAGGAAGCAGGCTCCCTGCTGAGCAGAGATCCTGATGCAGGGCTCGATCACAGGACCCCGAGATCATGACCTGAGCTGAAGTCAGAGACTTTAACCCACTGAGCCACCCAGGCGCCCCTAGGGTTTAGGATTTTTTAAAAAGATTATTTATTTTGTGAGGGACAGAAAGAGCACGAGCAAGGGTGGGGAGGGGGAGGGAAGGAGAGGCAGAGGGAGAGGGAGAAGCAGACTCCACCCTGAGCAGGGAGCCTGACTTAGGGCTCGATCCCAAGACCCTGAAATCATGAGCTGAGCTGAAGGCAGATGCTTAACTGACTAAACCTCACAAGCGCCCTTAGGGTTTAGGATTTTGATGAACTCTCTTGAGCCCCTCATTAATTTATTCAGTTAATATTTGTTGAGTATCTCCTGCGTACACGCCTCTGTGCCCGTATATGCAGAGTTCACCAGATCTTCTCTTAAGGGGACACTGCAAAATAGCGTACGGTGTCCTCATAAATGTCTGTATAGTGCATAGTATTACAAAGTCCATGCCCATAGCAATGGATCACAGATTTGTTGCTTTTTTGGAAAAATGGACACATTAGTTCCTTATAGATACTTTGTCTTCTTAATCACTCTCATGTTCCCAATGCCAAAACCATCTGATCCTTGTACTTCAGACGCCTTCAAGGGCCACGCGGTTAAGGTCAATGAGCAGAGTAGGCTCAGCGGTGCAAAGGGAGGGTGCTGGGGACCCTGATGGCATCGAAGCCATGAATCCCGCTTACAGAGTGCGGCTGCTACTCAGTGTCCGGCGACTTTTGTCATGTGGGAACTCAAAGGCTGGTGTTACCGGAACTTCTGCCTTTTTTTTTTTTTTTAAAGACCTTATTTATTTATTCGGCAGAGAGAGACCCAGAGAGAGAGGGAACACAAGCAGGGGGAGGGGGAGAGGAAGAAACAGGCTCCCTGCTGAGCAGGGATCATCATGTGGGGCTTGATCCCAGGACCCTGGGATTATGCCCTGAGTCCAGGGCAGCCGCCCAAGGCCTGAGCCACCAGGCGCCTGAACTTCTGCCTTTTTAGGACAGGCTGGAAATCTTTATTTTAAGTGAACTCTTCAGATTTTTAAAATGCTGCGGGGGCACCTGGGTGGCTCAGTTGGTTAAATGTCCAACTCTTGATCTCAGCTCAGGTCTTGATCTTATAGCTGTGAGTTCAGGCCCCATGTTGGGCTCCACACTGAGTGTGCAACCTCCTTGAATAAAAATAAAAATAAAATTAAATAAAAATAAAATGCTGGTGGTTAATTTTAAAAACTTCAAACCACTATGTGGGCCAAATAAAACCTGTTAACCAAATACAAATTCTGGGCAGACAGGTGGTCCCACCACCTGGGAGTGCTCCTTCTTCATCAGCAGAAATGGCAGGATTCCAGCTTCCTGGCCATAAGACTCTACCATTTCCTAAGAATTCTGTAAATAAGGGTGCAGGAGCAGGTCGCTGGGTGGCTCAGTCAGTTAAGTGTCTACCTTCCGCACAGGTCATGATCCCAGGGTCCTGGAACTGAGTAACTCATCAGGCTCCCTACTCAGCGGGAAGCCTGCTTCTTCCTCTGCCCCTCCCCCTCCCCTGCTCATACAATCTCTCAAATAAATAAAGTCCTTTAAAAAAGGTAAGGGTTGGGGCACCTGGCTGGCTCAGTTGGTTAAATGTGTCTTCAGCTCAGGTCAAGATCCCAGTGTCCTGGGATCAAGCCCCACATCAGACTCCCTGGTCAACAGGGAGTCTGCTTGTCCCTCTCCCTACCCTATCTGTGCTCTCTTTCACAAATAAATAAAATCTTAAAAAAAAAAAAGGTAAGTGTTCAGGGGCAACATTTAAAAAAATTTTATTAACATATAATGTATTATTTGTTTCAGGGAATCATCAGTCTTACACAATTGGCAGCACTCACCATAGCATATATCCTCCCCAGTGTCCATCATCAGCCACCTATCCCCTGTCCCCCACCCCCCCAGCAACCCTCAGTTTGTTTCCTGAGATTAAGAGTCTCTTATGATTCCTCTCCCTCCCTGGTCCCTCCACGACCTCTCAAATTCCTCATATCACAGAGATCATATGATAACTGTTTTTCTCTGATTGACTTATTTTGCTTAACATAAAACCTTCTAGTTCCATCCATGTTGTTGCAAATGGCAAGAGTTCATTTCTTTTGATGGTTGCACAGTATTCCAGTATATAGATAGATAAATAGATAGATCGATATATATATATATATATATATATATATATAATATATATATATATATATATCTCACTTCTTCTTTATTCATTCATCTGTTGATGGACATCTAGTTTCCTTCCATTGTTTGGCTATTATGGACACTGCTGCTATAAACATTTAGGTGCGCAAGGGGCAACCATTGTTACTCATTGACCTCTATGGAGTAGTTCAACAACCCATTCAGTGATTTGCCTGGTCAGTCTCCATTTGATGTCACTGAGAAAATCAAAGTATGTAATTAGAGGAAGTAAATGGGGAAACACTCCTCATTCCCTTCTGGTTTTGAAGAATATGGAATTGCTTCACTTTTATTAGTTCAAAATGTGTTGGTTATTCTAGAAATGAAAATGTAGTATTGGCAGGGTCACCCAATGAGTCTGCTAGATGCCCGTTTCTACATGAATCATGCTAATACAAGCCTACACATGGCATCTCAGATCCTCCTTTTCCAAACCCAACCATACGTGACTGGTATTAGCTCAAACCGTTGGGTTCAAGGTCCTCAACAGTCTCCTCAGCCTCAAATCTAATTGCCTGCTCTCACTGCTTGTCTTATTTCATTTGCTCATTTGTCAAATATTTATAGAGTGCCTTCTGGGTGTCAGGTACGTTTTCAACACCACAGGGATGACAGACATGGTCTGTTCTTTCACGGAGCTTACTTTCTGTGAAGGTGAGGGAGACAACAGTCAGGTAGACAAATGAATACGTAGCACAGTTGCAAATAGTGGTCACTGTTATGAGGAAATGGGATAAGAATGATTGAAGAAAGGCTTTACTGCAGAGTCATTTGAGCTGAGACCTGAGTGGGGAGGAGCAGAGAGCAATACAAATATACAGGAGCAAAGGGTTCCAGCCAGGAGAAACATCTGGCACAAAAGCCCTGAAACAGGAACGGGTTCGAAGTTTCAAGAACCAGAAGGAAAATCTGTGACTGGACATCTAACTTGAGTTCTTTCCTGCACTGGCCTTGTTCACGAGCTGGTTCTGACCGCACTTGCCAGTATCTATTCATCAGCTGCCTCTGCTGGTTCTCTCCAAGGTCCTGAAGAATGAGTGTGCCCTTTTTGGAGAGTTTTATCCCTTCCTACAGTCTCATCTATTACCCCAGTGTTGTAATGACCTGAGTACACATATAAACCTATGAATTCAGTTAATTTTCCATGCATAGAAATGGCAAAAAGACTTACAGCATTTATAGCTTTCTTCTCCCTGGGACACAGAAATATTTTGCAGTAGTTCAGAAAGATAATGTCTTGAAATAAAGTAATGGCTAAGTAGAATTACTGGTACCTGGTAGCCTGTTAAGGGTGAGGGGCATACTGAGTAAGGGTGATTCCAAAGTGTCAGACTAGAGTCCCTGAGATTCAGGAAATAGGCTGAGATTTCAGGAAATAGAAAGAGAGAGGCTTCTGTCAGGGCACAGAGCAGTATGACTAGGTTCGCCAGGTAATGGAGAGAGGCAGAGTTGGAAGGGGGTTAAAAAGGAGTTCCTGAATCTGAAACTGGGATTCAGCAAAAGAATGCCTCTTTCTGCCATCTCAGATTGGAGGTCCAAATAAATCTTGCCAAGTAAACATAATTACAATGGGAATATGGTTCTATGCTGCTGTTGAACATAGATATAAGAATCTTATAGTTGGTCTAGAAACTTACCCACCAATGATAGAATTGCTTTCATAAAGGTCAGAATGTTACCAGTCAAGCAAGTTAAAAGTTGAGACAATTCCCTAGGAATTTCAGGCCAGGAATTTCAGTTTTTTTGTGCCATTTTGATTTTCCTTCTGCCCAACTAAGTAGATTTCACAAGCGTAATCATTGGTTTTTGAGAATCAAAGCACGGTGGCAGGCATGACCATCATTATATGCTGGCTAATATTCATCAATCATTAAACAAAATTTATTGGGCACTGACTGTGCACCAAACACTGTTCTGGCTGCTGGGGGTGGAAAGATGAATAAGACATGGCCCTTCCTTCAAATTATCAACAAATCACACCTGCGCTCACTCTGACTTTTCTTCTTCACACTAGTGATTCCTTTCCATAACTGATTAATACTACCTTTCTAAATAATCTGCTATGTGTCAAGAGCATGTGGGACGAACTTGTGTTTCCTCTTTTTTTTTTTTTAATTATTATTTATTTATTTATTTTCAGAAAAACAGTATTCATTATTTTTTCACCACACCCAGTGCTCCATGTGTTTCCTCTTTTATTCCTAAAGCTAATTGCAAATCACCATCTCACCAAAGACTCCCTGATGCCAAGTGACTGCAGGTCACCTGGAAGGGGGGAGAAGTCTAGAAGGGGTCAAGACATGCTACATTTATTTTTTAAAGAGTTTCTATTACTAGGAATCGTTTCCTTGATTATTACTTATGAATCCTCTCATCTAGTTCTTTGATAAAGCAGCTCAAGGGCCTGTGTTCTGGCATTTTGATGGAATGGGTTTATTTTCTCTACCTTGGACACCAGGCGTTACTTGCTAAAAACAGCAGAGGACCGAATCTCTTCCCTTAAGGGTCCTGGCAACTCTGCAGCAATTTTGGGCACTGAGCCAGCCCAGGCTCCATTGTTTCCTGATAGAAGTGTGTGTGTGTGTGTGTGTGTGTGTGTTTGGTTGGGGTGAGGTGAAGGGGGAGAGTGAGAGGGAGAGAATATGCTTCAGTGTCTCCCTACTTTCAAATGCAGATGGTGTTCTCTGCCTTAGCTGTCTCACAACTGGTTACTCTGAAAGTAAAATAAAGTAAAATAGGGCAATAAATATGACTGTGCCTAGAAAAAACGGAGTTGTGACATTTAAAAATATTATTTGGTAGCTTGTGTTAAAAATCAGTATTACTCTGCATTCCCATGAAAGACAGTATAGTCTAGTGGTTAAGGACATGGGCTCTTTGATTTGGACTTCACTAGCTGTGTGATCTTGGGTAAGCTACTCAATATCTTTGAGCCTCAGTGTCTTTCTCTGTAAAATAAGGATAGTAACTTCATCTGCTCTGTGTAGTTGCTATGAGGATTGAATAACTTGTTATATGTAAAGTGCTTACCCTGGTGTCTGACAAATGGAATGCATTTACTTAGCCAAGTATTGGCTTTCTTTGTCCCTGCCATGCCCAAGAGGACCTAACAGCTCTTTCCAAATGTATTTGTACAGAAATAACCACCTATATCCTCCCATGACCCACTGAAAATCCAACATTTGCAAAATGGAGAGACACCATGGACTCAAGAGAACAAGCTGATAAAGGACCCAAATTTCAATCCTGATGCTTTGGCCAATAGGCTATGTGATCGTGGACAGACTTTTTTTTTTTTATGGTGGTACTAGCATTTCTGCAATATGCAGCTGAAGAAGCTGAGGCCCTACCGTATTCTCCTAAGATAGTAGAAATGCTCAAGATCTCCCACCTTTGAAACTAACCAACCAATCAATATCAAACATTTTAATAAAACATTTTCTGTTGGTGGCATAGTCAAGCTTCTCTAAAGACTGTCTACATTATTTTCCCCCACGTTTTCACCTGAATTTACTTCCTTTTTTTTTTAAAGAATTTTTAGAAAAGATTTTATTTATTTATTTGACAGAGAGAGATCACAAGTAGGCAGAGTCAGGCAGAGAGAGAGGGGGAAGCAGGCTCTCTGCTCAGCAGGGATTCATTTCTCAACAAGGCATGGCAATCTATCCTTGGTCCATATCATTGTATTACACCTGCTCTTTGTTGGCAAAAACCAGTGGCCATCTTTCAATCTTCATCTTCCTTAACTTCTGATCACAAGGAGAAGAAGGTAAATGACCTTCACATGTGGTCCAGACATAGCAATTCCTGTTGCTGAAATCAAAATTGCCATTTAAAGGGACTTTGTTCTGTTGAAAACATCCCATATTCAGATACAAAATGTGAATTATTCAAGTAATCAACGAAACTAGGTCTACTAAAATATCTCACTGTGACATCAGACACCAAAAGTGAAATCTGATGACAGGAAAATGATTAGAGCACAAAGCAATCTGTTGCTTTGTCTGATATGAAATGATGATGGTGAAGTAGGCACCTGCTGCCATTTGTACCTGATGGGTCCTAATACATTTCAGACCATCGTCTAATCATTCTACCCCCGTCCAATCAAGACATATTTGTCCATGTCACATTCCATCAAGACCTTCATCTTTGTTAAGGAGTTGTTACAAAGATAGAAGCAAAATGTTAAATGTAGTCATTTGCATTACAACAGACATTTTCAACGTTTAATTCCAGACACACAGGCAGGTGGGTGCAGGCAATATTTTTGGTCAGGGGAACCTTCTGTAAGCCCCTTGCAATCCACCACCCCTATGGAATTGACTGCATTTTAATGGGGCTTTTGGTGAAACTGCTACTCTGAGCTGAGTCAGATCATTGCGGAGTAAGTTTATCATTCTCAGGGGCTGTCAAGATGATTAAATAGGGCTGTTGTGCAAGAGGTCCCAAACGGGCACCGTCCATGGAGTGGAATCAACAAACACTGGACTGGGAATCAGGGGAACTGGTCTGGTCTGGTTCTGCGACTCTCGGCAAGCTCCTCCTGCTCCCGCAGCCTGGGTATTGTCCCTGGTGAGAGGAGGGGCTGGCCCAGGTGATTTCTAAGGTCATGCCCAGTTCAATGATTCTGAAGTTATTTTTTTAATCTCCTCTCTCTTGGCTCTATAGCTCTCCTTCTAATTTCTTTGACCTGTTTTTACCTTGCCTGATTTTACGACTACTTTCCAAAGTGATTACTTCTTATCTCTCTGCCTCTTCACTTACTTTCTGGCTAGTTCACTCCAAGATAACCCCGGGAAATATGCATCTCACAAGCAAATCATCTTCTCGGTTGGAGATAGTCTATCTCTGTGCTATGTTCACAGCAGAGCAATTACATGGTAAATTCAGGATGTGTTCAGAAGAGTCACTTTTACAAAGCAAGGCTCTTCAGCCTGAATTCTGGGTCCTTTCCTAAGATTGTATACTGATGCTGTGTGACATGCTGATTGGGTGGCTGGGCTGCAAACCAGACAATTGAACTAGATGACCAGGCCCTGTACAGAGTACACTGGAGTCTTCCTATGCCTCTTTTTTTTTGATAATACCTTCTCTAAGGATTTTTAAACTCCATGTTTGATGAAACTTTTTTCCTTGCTCCATTTCCTCAAACCCAAGCTGACAGAGAGCTGCAGCATAGAAGCAGTCGTGACTCACCAGTTAAACAAGTCATCAAAACCATACCCTCTTTCTTGGGGCTCAGTTAGGATTAATATGATGAGTTTTTTTCTTTTAAAGACGCACACTTAGAAATACTGTGAAGGGAACAGGGGTGGCTCGGCTGGTTAAGCATCTGCCTTGGGCTCAGGCTGTGATCTTGGGGTCCTGGGATCTAGCTCTGGTTGGGCTCTCGGCTCAGCAAGGGGTCTGCTTATCCCTCAGCCCCTCCCCCCCTTGTTCACACTCTCTCAAATAAATGAATAGATAAAAATCTTTTAAAATATACTACGAGAGGAACCTGAGTGGCTCAGTGGGTTAAAGCCTCTGCTTTCGGCTCGGGTCGTGATCCCAGGGTCCTGGGATCGAGCCCCACGTTGGGCTCTCTGCTCGGCAGGGAGCCTGCTTCCCCCTCTCTCTCTGTCTGCCTCTCTGCCTACTTGTGATCTCTGTCTGTCAAATAAATAACAAATAAAATCTTTTTTAAAAAAATAAATAAAATAAAATATACTACGAAATTCCAGTACATCAAGGATAATGAGAATGTCCTAAAAGCTTTCCCAACAGGGGTAAAAGATAAAACACAGGACACACAATTAAATCTGAAGTCATATAAACAAGGATAATTTTTTAGAATAAATATGTCCCAAATATTTCCTTGTTTATCTGGAATGGAAATTCAATCAGGTATTCTGTATTTTTACTTGCTAAATGTGGCAATCCTGTTTTCCAGAATCAAGCCAGATCACCCAAATACCCCATCAGCAGCAATGGATGGTAAAAGGCAATTTGAGTGATTAAAATTTTCAAAACTCCGAGGTATTATGATTTCCTTCTAGAATTTGTTATTATCTACCCAACTCATCAATGAAGCATATTGGATAAATTAAAACATTTTGAGTCATTTAAGGACTTAGAAATCTATAACTTATCAGGAAGATGTCCGGCATGTGTTCCTGTAAAAGAAGAGAACAAATAAAAAGAGGAAGATATGGGATCTATAAAAGGGTTCAGAAAGGCAGTGAAGAGGATTCCTAAGACAGCAGGTGTCCAGAAGAACTAAGATAATGATCTTAGTAATGATCATTTTTAGGGTTAGTAGTTCCAAGCATGGGCCTTAGGGTCATGCAAAAAAGTAACCAACATTAATTCAACGTGCCTCTATTTTTCTTATTAAAACAAGGAACCACTGTCTGAGTACATTTCTTACTTTATCAGCTTTGGAGGGATGCATCTGAAAGACCCAAGAAGTCCCCTAGCTGTAGGAACTCAACTCTTTCCTCAAGATTTCCTAAAGACATGCAGATGCTGATACTTCTGGTCTAAGAGATTGAGAGCTAACAGGATAGTACATTTCAAGGAAGTACAAAGAATTCTTAACCACACCAGAAGTAAGGAGATAGCTAGAGCATCTTTGTATTATCTTATGAAATGCATCTCTCTGGATTTTCTACATGATTGTTTTTCTTCCCTGTCTATGGAATTGTTGCTCTCTGGCCTGAGATATTTCTGTTCAAGTCCAGGGATAGTTCATCCCTTTCCTCTTGTGTAGCATTTCCTTGGGACCCTGGACTACAAGTACTAAGGGTGGTTCTGTTCTAAGAGGCTCCATCTGTCTGTGCCTCACCCTGAACTAAGGTTCCAGAACACTCCACCAGCAGAACGAGACGATATCTTACTTGCTTGCAAGAGAATTGGGTTCTGCTGATATTTTTCAAGCCAGACTCCAACCCTGACACTCTGGTAGTTACTTGGGAGAATAATATTTGTCTTGCTTATCTTCGAAGGCTGCTGGAAGACTCTAGTGAGCCATTTTATAAAGTACAATGTGATCTACAAATACAAGGGTTTTATTATTATTAAAAACACATCTCATCTTCCACTGGAACGTCTAGATAAAGGAATGCTGGGTATGACAAAGAGTTGGGGCTAAAAGGAGAGAAACACTAAAAAACTTAATTACCAAATATCACACAAATACCACAAAGAGTGATTACTTGATTAATTAATGATAGAGCCCCCATGTTTAGGTTTTTCAGTTATGTTGGCATCAACCCTCTTTGCCTATCAGGATTTGCGTATTTCTGCCAATGAAAAACCATCAAACCACTGAGGCCTAACTGACGTGTGATTAACATGGGCTCTGTTAATTGTGTGGCTGAGTTTTATGCATGAAGCTGTATCCTTGATTTCTCTCCCTTAATTTCCTCCTGTTTAACTGTTGGTCATAAAACAGCTTCAAATATATCTGCTGAGCATGAGAGCAAGTTTTGCAACTTGAAAAGTGCCTGAGTCAGTCTGGGCATTTCATGTACTAAAACAGACTTGAGGGAACTCTTAGGCTGTAAGATGGATTGCTGCTTGGTTTCCACTCCCAACCCTGCTGGCTCCTTTTCTGCAGCTGCTGGCTGAGCCAGATCTCATTTGTTCTCATTAACCACATGCATAGCATCCATAGTGGTGAGGGGCTTCATCACTTTCTTTCTGACAGCCCATCAGATGTGGCCCTACTCATCCCCATTCTAGATGGATGGAGATGTGACACCTGCCAATCCAGTCTTCCCACCATCCATTTATCCTTTTAAAAAATATATTTTTTCAGTGTCCCAAGATTCATTGTTTATGCACCACACTCAGGGCTCCATGTAATACGTGCCCTCCTTAATACCCAGCACCAGGCTTAGATGCCCTTCAACAGACGAATGGATAAAGAAGATGTGGTCCATATAAACAATGGAATACTACACAGCCGTCAGAAAGGATGATTGTCCAACTTTGTATCAACATGGACGGGGCTGGAGGAGATTATGCTGAGTGAAATAAGTCACGCAAAGAAGTTGCCTCTTGAAAAACATACTGGTATGTGTGAGTTGAACTTAACAAACACTTGATTTGTGTCTGTTCATATGATCATATGATTTTTCTCCTTTGATTCATCATTATGTTGAAATCACATGATAGATTTTTTTTAAAGATATCAAGTCATTTTTGCCTTTGTGGCATGAACCTACTTGATATATACATTTACATACATGTTAACATATATTTACATTTATATTTACATATTTGTTGTATATATTTCTACATATAAATATGTATTTACCCTTTTTGTTAACAGCACCTGATTTTCCTTTGGGAAACTACCTCTCTTCCCACTCCTCTGTTTATAGTCTCTGTGGTTCAAGCAGAGGTTCAAGGAACTGATCTCAGTTCCCTTGCTCCAGGGCTAGCCTTGAACAATTAGAATTCCAGTGATTGGTGGAGGGATGGGCATGAGACCCAAGCTCAGCCAATGAGAGGCCGTTCTGGGACTTTAGGAAGAATTACTGAGAAAGAGAGTCTTTCTTTTTCCTCCTGGGTTTTTAGACTGGTAAAACTTGAAGCCTGAAGTTTCTGGACTCTTTGCCATTAACAAAGGAGAACCCAGTTGAGAATTAAGCCAGCACAGAAGAAAGGAGAACCAAGAGATGGAGAGAGACAAACTCCTACTGGCATCATTGGAATATGTGCATTCAACCATGCTTGAAGACAAGAAGTCTTCTAAGATATGTGCCAGTTTAAATAGGTATTTCTCACTTACAACTTAGAGCCCTGACCCAAATGATGATGCTCATGATGACCACTTTCTGCCTTAGCATGATATACGTGTAGAGATCCTTAAGAAAAATTTGAATGAGACTGAAAGAATTAAGTCTGCAGGAAATAAAGTTCATAATGTTAGAAATATATATATATATATATATATAATTTTTTTAAATATAAGTTTTTCCCCTAGAAAAAGTTTGCTTGGATCCATTGACATTTCCCTTGTGCTGCTATGCTAGAGAGGTCTGATTGAAATAATTCTGCAACTTCTCGTTGGTAGGAGAACGTACCATGTACTAACTGGGGGTGACCATGTAGCTTGCTCATATCATTCACTCCTTCGATGATAGGGTGCCTGAGCTAGATGATGATGGTTTGACAGGTGAACAAGATAGCGCTGTTTGCTTCCCTGATGGAGATTATGCTCTCATACATTTTTTTAGTGAATCAAGAATCTGACATCCATAAAGGAAATCAGCAGATTTTGACAATGAAACCCATTATTGACAGATCCTGTGACTGATTTCCAACGTGTGTTGATGATGTCATTAGTTACAGAAACATTCTTGTTTTGATGTTCACTTTAGTTTATGATGACCTTCAGATCTTTTTGTTTTCAACCTTGAGAAGAAAAAGTTTCTTTAAAAAGGAAATTGAGTCAGTTCAACCACAAGAAGGTTGTACGGACTGAAAAGTGCCACCCATTAATCCTATTACTCTAAAACAATTGGCTTTCTTTGCTAAGATTTTTGTAGATTTAGGGCCCTTTTACTCCAGGGAGCTGTAAACAGTTCATGAGATTGAATGGGTCTTATTTTCTCCAGTTTCTGCCGATTGTATCAGACGCCAGAGTTATAGTCCCCAATTTGCAGAAGAAAAAAACCAATGCAGAGAAGCCTAGGGAACTAGTCCAAGTTGTCATAGTTAGAGGCCAGACAGATACTGATCCATTCTTACCCGTGTGAGAAGCTATCACCCCCCTGAGCTCCCAGCCTACACAGAGTTGATGTCTCCTCATTCAGTCCCTCCCTTCTATCCGCACTGCCACAGCCCTGGCTGAGACCTGTAACTTGAGGATTGTGCAATTTCCTCCTTGTTCTCCTCACTGCCACTTATACTAATCTTTTCTACTGCCCATTCTTTCCAGAGGAATCTATCTCGTGCACAGCAATTAGCATGTCACTCCTCTGACCAGAAACCTTCATTGGTTCTCTTTTGCTTGCAAAGCAAAGTCCAGATTCCTGAACCAGGTAAGCCAGCCCCCATTGGATTGGGCTTCCATCTACCAAGCCTTGTCTCCATGTTTTCCTTTCTGGGATTTCTCTCTCCACTCCCAGACTCATCACTCTAGCACAACTCCCCACTCTCCAGGAAAGCCCCCTTCTTCCCTCAGCCTTTATTCCCGTGATTGCTCATCCTGGAATGTTGGCATCTCTGTTTTCCTGCTTCCCCAACATGTTCATTTACTGAACTCCTTCTGGGAGTTGACAAAGGCACTTCTCTTTCTGGGCCTTGAGAGAGGCACTTCTCTTTCACTAAGCTCTCTGAGAGCTTTCCAAGCTGCAAGTAATTTCTTCATATTTTCTCTCCTCATTATATTTTATTTAAGCCTGCGTTTATTTACATCCCATTTTGTCTCTTCTGAAAGTGTGTAAACTCATCAAGACAAGGAACCATGCCTGTCTCTTATTTGCAACCCCGTTGTGTCTGGTGCTTTGGGAGAGAACTACAGAAGCACTTGCTGAACGGACAATGAGTAGGTTCTCTCTCAGCTTAATCAGTCAGTTGCCCTCTAATGCTTCATAGTTCTTAAGAGCAGCCTATTTCTCCTGTCTACAGACGAAGCCTCCTGAGATGACATGCCCCACTGGGAGAAGAGAGGCAGGCTCCAGGTGAAATCCATGGGGAGATACAGCCACAGCAGTGACCTCCCAGCACCCAGAACCAGCTCTGTGCCAAGTATATTTGGGGGCATTAGCTTTGGAGCCCAAGGCTGTGTCTATACAGTGTAACGGAGACCTGCTTCTGTACTAGATTTGGTATTTGAGCTTCTCATGAGGGCACAGTGCCCAGCAGTGGTTCAGACTATGTGCGATGGTTCTAATTTGGTTGTTAAAGCTGCCAAAAGAATGACTAATGCAACTGACAAAAATATTTTTGGTGAACAAATGACATCAACCACTTGACCACTGGTCTCTATTTGAGTTGGAAAATCCAAATGAAGCAAAATAAACAGTCCATAGGATGAGGACATATTTGTCAGGGGGTGTCTCATAAGGAATTATCTCCTTTCCCTGGGGTCATCATGTGCAGAGCAGGGATGCTGCCATAGCCCTGTCAGAGTCCTTTCCCTTCCTGCTCCTTGTGTCCATCTCCCTGAAGATGCTCTTCTTCCCTTTCAGGCTGAGTATGCATTTGCCTCCCAAGATGACTCTCCTTTCATTGGGTGCTGTCCATATTTCTAGTCTGCTAAGTCCATTTATATTATCACTTGGCCTTGCCTGACGCTTGGCCTATTTCTCTGTTCAGTGTTGCCATGACTTCAGAGTGACCACAGAGCAGGCCATGAGTACGCGTCCTTCCATTACGGGAAGAAGGTGGGGAGAAGAGGAAGAAAAAGCCAACAAGAAGAAAAACAACTATATTGTACTTCCTGAGCAGGAACAGGCTGTGGTTTTGTACAAAATTTGCAGTGAAGAACAAGTCATACAGATAATAATAAATAGCAAACAATAGGATGTGTGTGTTAATACACACCAACTTTTTCAGCCCTCACCCCCACTCTCTGAAGCAGATCCTGATTATCTCCCCTTTAACTGAGGAAGCTGAGGCAAGAGAGGAGAAGTAATGTGCCCAAAACAACACAGCTAGAAAGTGGCAGAGACTGGATCCTGTGGAATATGCATGTCATTATACAGATCTTATGTTTCAGTAGTTTCAAAATGTCCTGTCCTTAAGCTCAGGTGCCAGACATGTCGCTGATTTCAGTATCTGTTTGGGAAACCCAAGAAATATCATTTTCTTCCATAGCTCCAATGATCCACCCACTCCTGGGGCATTTTTGCACACTTCTGCCATGATCACACTTCTGCTGAGGTGATCAGGTACAGTGTGTGTGCGTGTGTGTGCGTGCGCACGCGTGTGTGTGTACACAAATATATGCATAGGAAACAGGTTTTGGGTCATTATTTATTTTACAGAAATGTGATCCCATTATAGACACAGTTATTCCATTTGTCTTGTTCGCTCATAAAAACTAATGGAGCCATTGTTAGGGAAAGAATTCATGCTTTGTAATGGCTGCACCATATTTCATGGCACGAGTGTATTATATTAATGCACACAACCCCCTATAGATGAACAGTCACTTTGTTTTCATGACCTTAATTGTAATTCTAATTGTAATTGATACAGTGTTGGTATGAATAATGTTGCAATAAGAATCCCTGGGTGTGTATTCTTATGTCCTGGGAATTGTATTTCTGAGGAAACCAATTCAATGGTGGTTAGAATATTTACAGAGCTGTGCAGTCATCACAACCCATATCAGAACATTTTTATCTCTTTGCAAAAAAAAACCCCATACCCAATAGTGGTCACTTTTCACTTCTCACCAACCTTCCATCTTTAGGCAACCACTAATCTATTTTCTGTCACTATAGATTTCCCAATCCTGAGCATTTTGGAGAAATGGAATTCTGCAGTATGTGGTCTGTTATGATTTGCTTCTTTTGCTTAGCATAAAGTTTTCAAGGCTCTGCCATGGCATAAGAAGTATCAGTACCTTACTCTTTTCCATGGCTGAATCATATTCAACTAAACGGCTCTACTACATTCTGTTTGTCCCTAAGTGGTCCTTTGGACTGCTTCCACATTTTGGCTACTGTAAATAGTACTATTTTGTACATGGTGTACATGTATTGGTTTGAGTCTCTGTTTTCAACTCTCTGGGATACGTACTGTGTTAGTCAAGCTTCTCCAAAGAAACAGAATCAAGATATAAATGAATAGATTTATCTGATGGTGTTGGCTTATGTAATTATGGAGGCTGAGAAATCCCACGATCAGCTTTCTGCCAGCTGGAGTCCCAGTAGACCAGTGGTAGATTGAAGACCTAAGCCAGAGAGCTAATGGTACAGATTTCAGTCTGAAGGCCCAAAAAGCAAGGGCACTAAGGGCAGGAGACTGATGCCCCAGCTCAAACACTCAGGCACAGAGCAAAGTCAACTTTCTTAGGCTTTTTCATTCTACTCAGGCCCTCAATGAATTGAGTGATACCCACCTGCATTGGGAAGGACCCTCGGCTTCACTCTGTCCACCAACTCAAATGCCAATCTTTTCTGGAAACACCCTTTCTGGAAGTATCCAGCAATAATGTTTAAGTGGTCATCTGGACAGCCCAGTCAAGCTGACATGTAACATTAACCATCACATACACCAAGGAGTGGCATTGTTGGGTCCTATGGTAAGTATATGTTAATTGTTTCAGGAACTGCTAAACTGTTTCCAAAGTGGAAAGTGGAACTATTTTCTTCATTTTTTTTGATTACTCATTACTAGTGTATAGACATACAAATTATTTTTGTGGGTCTATCTGGTATCCTGAACCTTTGCTGAATTCACTCATTATCTCTAATGGTGTGTGTGTGTGTGTGTGTGTGTGTGTGTGTGTGTATCTTGATTCTTTAGGAATTTCTATGTATAACATCATATTACCTGTGAAAAGAGATAGTTTTATGCCTTCTTTTTCGGGATGGTTGCCTTTTATTTTATATTCTTGCTTAATTGCACTGGCCAGGACCTCCAGTACCATATTGAATAAAAGTGGTGAGAATGGGCATCCTTATGTTGTTCTTGATCTTAGGGAGAAAGTTTTTAGTCCTTCCCTATTAGATATGATGTTAGTTGTGAATTTTACATAAGTGCCATTTATCAGGCTGAGAAAGTTATCTTCTATTCCTAAGTCATTGAGTATTTTTTAAAAAAGATTTTATTTATTCATTTGTTTATTTATTTGACAGAGACACAGTGAGAGAGGGAACACAAGCAGGGGGAGTGGAAGAGGGAGAAGCAGGTTTCCTGCCAATCAAGGAGCCCAATGCAGGGCTCAATCCCAGGATCCTGGGATCATGACTTGAGCCGAAGTCAGAGGCTTAAAGACTGGGCCACCCAAGCACTCCTGAGATTTTTTAAAATTATAAATGTGTGTTGGACATTTTTAAATGCCTTTCTCAAAGTCTGTTTAGATGAACACATGATTTTTGTCCTTTATTCTGCTGGTATGGTGTATTACATTAATTAAACATTGGATATTAGCTAACCTTTCATTCTGGGGATAAATCCCACTTTGTCATAGTATATGATCCTTTTTACATGTTGTTAGATTTGATGTGCTAGTATTTTGTTGGGGAACTTTTACATCTATATTCCTAAGATAAATTAGTCTATAGATTTTTGTGATATCTTTGACTGCTATTGGTATACAGGCTCATAGAATAAATTGGGAAAGTTTCTCTCTTCTTTGAGTTTTTGGAAGAGCTTGCAAAGAATTATTTAAATGATTGGTAGAATTCACCATTAAAGCTTTCTGGGTCAAGGCTTTTCTTTGTGGGAAGTTTTTTTCAATTAATAAAGCAATCTCTTTTCTTGTTATAAGTCTGCATATCAGTTCTCTTGTGGAGAGCTTCAGAGCTTTCTCTTTTATGACATACCTTTTTCTCTGGGCAAGATCTCTGGGTTGATTTCTTGGAGCTGGATGCCGGGATGTAGTCTGCTTCTCTTGGAATGACTCCTGCTTTACAAACAGGCTATTGGTCAGAGGTGGTAGCTTCTGGTCTTCTCAGCTTGCCTCTCCTGGTAGAACCTATACGCAACAAGTGAGCTGGGGTGGTAGTCCTCAATTATTCTCATCTGGCGGCATATAGGGTAGAGCCTTCAGCATTTGAGTACAGGCTGGGGGAGAAATGAAGTCTCTGACTTCTTGGTTTTACCTGCCTAGATTAGCCCCTGTAATATAGACTGGGGGAGAGTAGTGGACAGGAATGTGAAATGCACAGCTTGTTCCTCCTGGGTTGATATCAAGCCCTTGATTGGGAGGTTAAGGGAGAGAGAACCTCATCCTCCTGACCACACTTGCCTGAAATGAAACTTCCATCACAGTGAACTGGGGGCAAGGGGAGAGAAGGAACAAGCTGTCTCATAAGTGGTGTAGAGTAGATTCTTGCATTTTTTTTTTTTACCAAAATTAAGTAGATTTTCTTAAACAAGTGCTTCTTTGCTCTATGCCCTTAGGACCATTTCTAGAGACTCTAAAATGTTGGTATTTTAAAATATAATTTTCTTTACAAGTTATCCTTGTTTTTCTGGGAAATGGGGTTTGCATATACTCTGATGCCGACTCATCAGAAATTGTTCACCCTTTCCAGTGTTAGTACAAGTTTCCAGATTACTTCTGTAAAAGGCTGCATTGGGATGTGGGGGTATTCATTTCTCTGTATCTCTGCCAATTGCAGATATCGCCAGCATTCTTACTTTTAGCCACTCTGATAGGTGGAAAGTGATTTTTCCTTGTCACTTTATATTTCTTGACTACTAGCAAGCTTGAGCATTTGTTTATAACCTTTGTGGCCATTTGGGTTTGCTGTTTTGTTCCATTCAGTTCGCCTCTTCATGTCTACTGTCCATTTTTCAATTGGTTTTTCAGACTTGTTTCTGTCAATTTATAAGAGCTCCTTTTATAATAGGGATGTTAATTCTGTTTATTCTCTGAGTTGCAAATTCCCCCCAGATTTATCGTACAGCTGTACAGGGTTGAATTGTGTCTCTTCACAAACAGTTTGTTGGACTAACCTCAGTACCTCAGAACATGCATGACCTTATTTGGAGATAGTATTTTTTCAGAAGTAATCAAATTAAAATGGGGTCATTGGTGTGGGCCCTAATCCAACATGACTGGTGTCTTTATAAGAAGAGGAAATCTGGACACAGAAAATACAGAGGGAAGACCTTATGAAAACCCAGGAAGAAGAGAGCTGTAGCATGCAAGGAGAGAGGCTTGGAGCAGATCCCTCCCTCATGGCCTCCAGAAAGAGGTCAACTTTGATTTCAGACTTCTAGCCTTCAGCACTGTGGGATAATAAATTATGCTGTTTAAACCACCCAGGTTTAAAAAAATAATACAAAAATACCCACCCAGTTTGTGATACTTCTTACAGAAGCCCTAGCAAACTAATATGACACCTACTGACTTCACTTAACAGCATCGTTTTTTCTTCCATAAGCCATTTCCATGGTGATTCTTCTATAATGTCAATAATACCATCACCCTTGGTCTCAAACTTCCAATGGCTTCCCATCTCACTCAGAGCAAGAGTCAAAGACTCTCGTCTATAAGGCCTTCAATGGTTAGGCTCCCTGCTATGTCTCTGTCTTGTCTTCTACCACCATCCCCCGCTCAACACGCAGCAGTCACATTAACTTCCTTGCCAATACTTAACCAGGTATCAGATATTCCCCCCAAACCTGATGTACCAGGCAACCTCCAAATCTCAAGGGCTTATAAAACACTTATTTTTCTTACTCAGAGGTTAAGCCAAGCTCACCTGGGCTAGGCTGGATCCACACTTTGGGTTGAGTGTAGACCTGCTACATGCATATTCAGTATTGCTAGGACAGATGGCTGCTCATGCATGTTCCTTTTACAGTGACCACAGAAGCATAAGAGGCCCAGCCAGATCTCTGTAAGTGCATTTAAAGTCTTCGCTAAAAAAAAAAAAAGAAAAAAATCCTCTGCTAAAGTGATCTCCTCTAACAATCTGTTAGCCAAGCAGAACATACTACCAAACCCAAAGGCCGTGGGTGGAAATATATTCTCTATTTTCCAGTAAGGACCACAAGGTCACTTGAGAGACAAAGGGTGAGGAACTGGGGACAATAATCCAATCTATCTCACATGACCACTATGTTTCTACCTCAGAGACTTGCACTTGCTGTTCCCTCCCTCTGGGTGTTTCCTCCACCTGATATCCTCTTGGCTTTCTACCTCAATTCTTTCCAGACTCTGGCCATGCATTTTTTACTTTAAAAATGAGTTCTTCTATGACCATGTGTGTCATTTGGGGACCACCAGGAAGCAAAGGTCAAGACGGAAGTAGAAGTATGAGAGATGCAAAGGGGGAAGAGCAGCAGTGGGCAGAAATAGGTTCCAGGTAGGAGTGCAGATAGGACAGCGGTGTTAAGAGAGAGGGAAGAACAGAGGATGGGGTTGGAAGATCTCCAGAAGAAAATACAGCTCTGAGAACATCTTAGGACTTGGTGAGCTCCAAGAACAAGGACTGTCTAGGAGAAGGGTCCTATGGGGGTCAGGAAGGTCTCAGCTGTTGTAGCCACACCACAACATGCCCAGGTATGGCTGGGAGGAGCTTGCGAAGTGAGGGGCCTTGACATGAGTACTGCAGGGGATCCTGAAGGTATGGCAGCCACTGATGGTATCGACAACCCTGCCCGAAGCAGGTTTTCTCTTGGAGAGAGACCTTAGAGTCTGCCACCAAGGCTGTCACACCATCCTACACACAGGAACAGCCCTGCCACTCACTCTCACACTCAACTGTGTTCTTCCTGGTACTTCCTATCCCTTGGTTTGCTACTTAGGCATCTATTTGTTTATTACGTTCCCCTTCCAAGAAGAGAGCACTGTGAGAGCAGAGACTTTGTCTTGAGTGTGTAGAGAATCCTGGGAACTGAATTGCACACAATAAATATCTGTCAAATAAAAAAATAGGGGCAAGTATGCTTATCTCTTCTTGACAGCTCCAAGGTTTTCAGTCTTGGTCTTTCCTTAAAAGAAAACAACAAAAAAGAGAAAAGGTCTTTCCTTTCCCTAGATTGTTTATGTAATCATCTAGAGTTTTAGCAAACTTTCAAACATTTATTTATTATTTTTGCATTTAAATATTTAAGCAATGTGAACTTTATTCTACCATAAGGCTTAAGACAGATATACAAAGTTTTTCTTCCAGATTGATAATTAGTGGGGCCAACAATAATTATTAAATTATCCATAATTTTCCCATTGTCATAAAATGGATTATCATATACAGTGAGATCTATTTCTGGGTTTTATATTTTGTTCTGATCTGTTTTCCTCATCTCATGGAAATAGATTATTAGTTTGACTACAATGGCCTTATCATATATTTTGTTATCTGGTAAGTCAAGAGGTCCTCCTTAGGCTGTACTTGGTCACGTTTTTCCTTTACATAAGTTTTAAGATCATTTTACCCAATTAAACAAACCAATTGAGATTTTCATTGGAAAAATTTTAGGAAATGATTTCAGGAAAAGTGACTGTTTTTGATGCCAAATTTTAAGATCGAATTGTGGTATGCTTTTGTATTTTCCCCACATTGTTTTATATCTTTAAGATATTATATTTTCTTCATATCAGTCTTGTGCTTTTGTTGCTAAATTTCTTAAGTATTCTATAATTTTTGTTCCCATTGTAAATGAAATATAACCTAAAATAGTTAATGGTTTGTTTTATGTTATCCATTATCTGCATAACAATAGATAATTATATATCTATGAATTAATTTCTACTGACTTGTTGGTTGTCTTTTTTTTGTCTATTGGATCTATTTAAATATAAAAGAGGTATAATGAAGTCTCTCACTATGTTTGAAATTTTAAGTTCTCCTTAACATTTCTAAGTTTTTTCCTTAAGTATTTAGGTGCCATGATTACTTTAAGCACACAGGGTTATGAGTCATATTGTCTTCCACAATTTTGCCTTATGACTTGTCTCAATACATAATGTTTCCCTTTATGCTGTTAATCTGTTTAAATTTAAATTTTTTTTGATCTTAGCTCCTGTTTTTTAAAAAAAAATTTCAAAGTAACATATAATGTATTATTTGCCCCAGGGGTACAGGTCTGTGACTTGTCAGGCTTACACACTTCACAGCACTCACCGTAGCACATACCCTTCCCAACGCCCATAACCCAACCATCCTCTCCATACCTCCCTCCCCCCGGCAACCTTCAGTTTGCTTTGTGAGATTAAGAGTCTCCTATGGTTTGTCTGCCTCCCAATCCCATCTTGTTTCATTTTTTTCCTTCCCTATCCCCAAATCCCCCATTTTATCTCTCAAATTCCTCATATCAGGGAGATCATATGATAATTGTCTTTCTCTGATTGACTTATTTCGCTCAGGATATACCCTCTAGTTCCATCCATGTCATTGCAAATGGCAAGATTTCATTTCTTTTGATGGCTGCATAGTATTCCATTGTGTATATATACCACATCTTCTTTATCTGTTCATCTGTTGATGGACATCTAAGTTCTTTCCATAGTTTGGCTATTTTGGACATTGCTGCTATAAACATTCAGGTGCACATGCCCCTTTGGATCACTACATTTGTATCTTTAGAGTAAATACCCAGTAGTGCGATTGCTGGGTCATAGGATAGTTCTATTTTCAACTTTTTGAGGAACCTCCATGCTATTTTCCAGAGTGGCTGCACCAGCTTGCATTCCCACCAACAGTGTAGGGGAGTTCCCCTTTCTCCACATCCTTCCCAGCATCTGTCATTTCCTGACTTGTTAATTTTAGCCATTCTGACTGGTGCGAGGTGCTATCTCATTGCGGTTTTGATTTGTATTTCCCTGATGCCAAGTGATGTGGTTAGCTCCTGCTTTTAAAAAAATAGTTGTTCGGTGCCTGTGTCTTTAATTAATTAATTAATATGTTTGCTTTCTTTTAAATATGTTTATAGTAAATAGCATATGTCTAGTCTTGTTCCCCTTTTCCTCTGCCACCTGCTGAACAGTCTCTGCTTCTTAATGGGAATTTAGTTATTTAACATTTATTGGAATGACTGATATACTGGACTTTATTCCTCTCATGTTTATGCTTTTTTAAAAATTTATTTCATAGGAGAGAGAAGATACAAATCTTCATTCTAGAATAGTAGAGCTTCCCTATAACCCTGCAATTGCACTACTGGATATTTACCCCAAAGATACAGATGTAGTGAAAAGAAGGGCCATCTGTTCCCCAATGTTCATAGCAGTAATGACCACAGTCACCAAACTATGGAAAGAACCAAGATGCCCTTCAAAGGAAGAATGTATAAAGAAGATATGGTCCATATATACAATGGAGTATTATGCCTCCATCAGAAAGGATGAATACCCAACTTTTGTATCAACATGGATAGGACTGAAAGAGATTATGCTGAGTGAAATTAGTCAAGCAGAGAGAGTCAAATATAATATGGTTTCACTTACTTGTGGAGCATGAGGAATAACATGGAGGACACTGGGAGATGGAAAGAAGTGACAATTCATGGGGGAATTGGAGAGGGAGACAAATCATGAGAGACTGTGGACTCTGAGAAACAAACAGGGTTTTGGAGGGGGTTGGGCGGTTGGGTGAGCCTGGTGGTGGGTATTATGGAGGGCACGTATTGCATGGAGCACTGGGTGTGGTGTATAAACAATGAATTCTGGAACACCGGAAAGAAAGAAAATAAAATAAAATGAAATGAAAAACCAAAAATCAAAAACCAAATATATGTAGATGCTCCCTGGTCCAGCAGGTGGAGCTTAATTCCATCCTGCAAGGGCACCCCCATTGCACCCCCTCATCCCCACCCCATCGGGAGTCGGACACCTACCGGCTGGCTTCCAAACAATAGATCAGGGAAAGAAAATATTTTACAGTTATGCCTGAAACCTGGCCAATGCTACCTGAAACAAGTGATGAAAATCATGTCACCAGTGATGTTGTGTGCATGTCATCTATCACCTGATGGGATGTGATGACAGGGCATTTCACTTCTGTGGTTTTTCTTTCCAAAAACCCATAATCCCCGTGTAACCTCAAGAAAACATGAGACCAAACCAGCTCTGCTTAAAAAAAAAAAATGTTTTTACGTTATTTCTTTTCTTGTATTTGCTGGTGTGTTCACACAGCTCTTGACTCCTTTTCCTGCTCCATCTTCCTTGTTAATTCGGAAGCTTTACCTTGCTTTCCCTTTTATTGATGCATGATTCAGTCTCCATACGTTAGAGATCAAACACATATGCTTCTCGCATTATTTGAAAACAACATACCAACTGCTCCCTCCACTAAGTCACACATTTCCCCCGAAGACACTTTTCCCCCAACTTTACTCTGCCCTAATAAGGGGAGAACTCTGGGAAACCTTTACGTTTTCCTCTTCTTCCTCAGCTGTTGGGCTTTGCCACTTCTGGGGCTTTTAGTACTTTTAGTTCAGACAATTTTCCTGTAGTATATACCTTGTGTTTCAAGAGACCTTTTATTTATTTATTTATTTATAATTTATTTTTAATTTTTTAAATTTTTTATAAACATATATTTTTATCCCCAGGGGTACAGGTCTGTGAATTGCCAGGTTTACACACTTTACAGCACTCACCATAGCACATACCCTCCCCAATGTCCATAACCCCACCTCCCTCCCTCCCCCCCACCCCCCGCCCAGCAACCCTCAGTTTGTTTTGTGAGATTAAGTGTCTCAAGAGACCCATTTCAAACACATCTATTTCATATTCATAGACAGTTCACTAGTACCCACCGAGAGTCCATTGTTCACATGGCATGGCCCAGCTCATGCCCATCACTGTTTCTTCTCATATATTTCTCTTCTGTCTCAAGAATGCCAGTTTCAGTTCCTTAGTCATTTGCTTAAAGTTCCCCGCCCCTGATTTTTTAAAAATGTGGCTAGTGTGATTAAAGATATTAATTTTTAATTCAATTGTTAAAAACATCTTAGCTGAAATATAATTCACATGAAGTATACAGCTCAGTGGTTTTCAGTATATTCAGTCATGCTACCATCACTAAGTTTGACTTAGCACATTTCACCACCCCCACCCCCAAAAGGAACCCCATACTCTGTACTCCTCACACATCGCCACCACACCCGATCCCATCTCTGCTGCTCCCCCAGCCCCAGACAATTGCTAACATTTTCATTTTCTACAGAACTGCCAATCTGGACATTTCATACAAATGGAATTATATAATGTGTGGTCTCTTGTGGCTGGGGTCTTTCACTTAGCATCATGATTTTAAGGTTCTTCAACTTACAATTCTTCCAACTTTTTGACTGTTGTAATTAACGCTGGTACGAGCATTCACGTACGGGATTTTGTGTAGATAAATATTTCCATTACTTTGGGGTCTATAGCTAGGAGTAAACACTGGGTCATATGGTGTCTCTGTGTTTAACATTTTGAGGAACTGCCAAACTATTTTCCAAAGCAGCCACACCGTTTTCCACTGCTATTGGCAACATAGAAAGGAACAATTCCTCTTCCTCCCCCACTCTCCCTATTATATGTTTTGTTTTATTTTATTTTATTTTAGCCATCCTGGTGGGTCTGAAGTGGTATCTAATTGTTGTTTTGGTTTGCATTTCTCTAATGACTAATGATGTTGAGCTCTTTCCATGTGCTTATTGGCCATTTGTATATTTTCTTTGGAGGTGTCTACTCAGATCCTTTGCCCACTTTTTAAAAATTGAGTTGTCTATCTTTTTAATATTGAATTGAAAAGAATTCTTTTTACATTCTGGATACAGGTCTCTTGTCCAATATTTGATTAGCAAATACTTTCTCCTATTCTATGAGTCATCTTTTCACTTTCCTGATGGTGTCCTTTGAAGCACAAAAATTTTTTTTTAAAGATTTTATTTATTTGAGGGGTGCCTGGGTGGCTCAGTTTGGTTAACCCAACTCAGTTGAGTTAAGCCTCTGCCTTCGGCTCAGGTCATGATCTCAGGGTCCTGGGATTGAGCTCTGCATTGGGCTCTCTGCTCAGCGGGGAGCCTGCTCCCCCCCCCACCTGCTTCTCTGTCTACTTGTGATCACTCTCTCTATGTCAAATAAATAAATAAATAAGGTCTTTAAAAATATTTTATTTATTTGAGAGAGAGAGAGTTAATGCACCAGTGGGGGAAGGGGCAGAGAGAGGGGGACTAGCAGGCCCCTGCTGACGGCGGAACCCAAGGTGGGGCTCAATCCCAGGACCTTGAGATCATGACCTGAGCTGAAGTGAGATGCTTAACTCAGACACCTCCCAATATTTTTTTTTTTTTGAGAGAGAGAGAGCTCACAAGTGGAGGGTTGGGGAACAGAAGGAGAGAGAGAGAGAGAGACTTTTAAGCAGGCTCCATGCCCAGTGTAGAGCCAGGTGAGGAACTTCATTCCATGACCCTGAAATCATGACCTGAGCTGAAATCAAGAGTCAGACACTTAACCAACTGAGCCACCCAGGCACCCCACAAATGCTTTTTATTTTGATGAAGTCGAATTTTTCTCCATTTTTATTTGTTGTTTGTGATTTTGGTGATCTACCTAAGAAGCCATTGCTTCACCCAAAGTCATGAAGACTTACTCCTAAGTTTTCTTCTAGAAGTTTTATAACTGACAGTTTTACTTAGGTCTATGACCCATTTTGAGTTAATTTTTACAGGGTAATAAGGGTCTGGCTTTATTCATTTGCATCTGGATATGCTCCCTGGACTCTTTTCTTAGGGTGAACGATTGGAATGATGCCCTCCTTGATTTCTGGTACGTTCCCATGCATTTCTCTTTCATTTTAGTCGGGGAATAACCTTGGTTGGATTTAGGGTCTTGATTGTAGTCTCAGCGTCTGTAGACGTTCTTGTACTGTTCTTCCCCTTCCAAGGTTGTGGTAAAGAAAGCTGGTGCCATTCTGATTTTATGTCCCTTGTAGAGCTTATGTTCTTTCTATCTGAATGCTTGGCAGGCTCTTTTTCTTACCTAACGTTTAGAATGTTACTAGGATATTCTTGGTGGATCCCTTTTTCTTCAGTCCTGACACAACTCCAAGAGGCCATATTTATTATGTGTCCTTTTTCTTCTTCTGGGATATTTATAATCCACCTGTTAATTTTCCTAAATATGTTCACCATGTCTCATATGTTTTCCTCCACAATTTCCATCTCTCTATTTTTTTTCTCTGTGCTTTGAAATGTTTCTTATTTTTGACCACCCAGGCCACTCATATGGGTCTCAACAGTGACCACACTCTATGAGATTTCTCTACTCAATCTTTTGAGATCTTTTTCTTTTTAAGTTCCAGAACACCATTTGGTTGTTGCTGCTGCTGTTGCTGTGTGAACTTGAATCTCCTTGAGTACTCATTATTTCTATATTCAAGAAGATGGCATTCTTTGGAAACTCTGTTTTAGTGCGTTGTTCAGTTTCCTCTGATGGGTAGTTCACTCTGGCGGCCAGAGGAGAGACATTTCAGCTGCCTAAGGATGAGGTCTGTTTGTGTAAGCCCCTCACATGGCAGCAGCCCCAGCCGTGGCAGAAGATGATGCTGTCCTCACCGTGGGCTAGGGCAGTGTATGCAAACTAGTAGATTGTCAGGGCCCTGGAAGAAGCCTCTTTGCTCCCTAGTTTTGCCATGCTCTCCCATCTTCTGGAGTGGGAGGTACTCTGTTTACTAGTCCTGTTCTTCTTGGCCTTTTAGGGCCAGGAAACTGAGGCAACTTCCCTGGGGGCTCCAGCTCTTACTGTGATTCTCTGCTTATCACCTCAGCCTGGAGCTCTCCAACTCTGGCTCCAGTGCAGCCCATTATGGAGAACATTTGCATAAGTTCTCTCAACGGCTGTTCTGTGATACTCAAATCCTCGCTTGCACCTGCTGTTCAGAGGCCCCTGAAGCCATTAGAATTGGGCATGGCAGAGAGATTGAGGGGAGGGAAGAAGTTCAGGTCCTCCTCTTCCCAGGACTCTCTGCCGTAGATCAAGTCACAGTGGCTTTCTTATACACTAACAATGAAAATACAGAAAGGGAAACTAGAGAATCAATTTTAATTGTTGATTTAATTCTCTGTCTCCTTAAGCAGAGTGTATCCTCTTAAGCCTGGGCCTGAACCCTGTTTTTGTACACCCAACAATTGGCATGGTGCATGAGCTATAAAGGACTTCCATTAATGGTATTTGGAATGAATGAAAATGAATATGAAGCTGCAATGAATGACTTGATCAGGCCTCAGGAAATCCATCTAGATTCTTGTGTTGTATACAAAACCTCTGACCCTGATAATTTAGACAAAGGGTACTTTAAGGATCTTTTGTATGTATGTATGTATGTATGTATGTATTTAGAGAGCACGAGATGGGGGAGGGCAAAAGGAGAGGGAGAGAATCTCAAGGAGACTCCCCATGGAGTGCAAAGCCCAACATGGGGCTTGATCTCACAACCCTGAGATCAAGACCTGAGCTGAAATCAGGAGTCAGATGTTCAATTGCCTAAGCCACCCAGGGTCCTCTAGATAAAGGTATTTTATTGGAATTGAGAGGAGTCTAGAGAGTTAGGCTTAGAAACAGACAGGAGTAAAGTCACTCCCCAGGAAATGAGAGATCATGACTCACTCAGCAGGAATGTGGTCAGGGTCACATTACTGGAGGAATGTCCTCTGGTCACTTTTTTAAGAATGTTTTTACATTGCCCACTAAATATTTAAGATCCTCGGAGAGAATCGATTAGCTGTGTCAATGAAAGACAGCATGGTGGGAAGGATTTGATCCATTGTCTTCCAAAGTGGGAGGCAGGCATCTGGGGTTCCTATCCCACCAAGGCTACCCACAGAGGGAAGTATGGTGTCCCCCAAGGGGATAGCAGCGTGTAAGGAAGGAGAACGTAGTGCTAGGTGCCCACAAAACAACATCTGTTCCCAACAATGGAGTATGTTAGAAGACAGGTCTCTGATTGCCAAAGAACGCAAGTGATCCATTCATAACTCCCTTCCCTTCTCCCTGCGGCTGGAACCCCTGACACCACTGCCAAGGCTGGAAGGAGGGATGAGAGGAGCAGGGGCAGATGAAACCGCTGCCAGACTCTTACCCTCCCCCTCCCTCTTCCAGCCCCTGCTGCTCTGAAATGGAGCCTCTCCCACTTGGGAGGCAGGGGAAATCCCAGAACGTGTTTTAGGGAAAGCCAGATGGGCTCCTGGGGCTCTACAGTCAACCCTAGCTCATGCCCTTCTCTCATAAACACAGTGTAGAAGATGACATTTAGGTTCTCAGATTGAACAGGCTTTTGTGGGTTGGTTTGAGACTCTAGTCACTACATGCTACTAGTTTCCAAGCAACCTCTCTTTCTCCTTGTCTCCCTTTCTTTACAAATGTTTACTGAACAGCAATCATTGGAAACCAAAATAGCCTCTTTCTTCACGGCACTTACGGTCTAGTGGGAGAAGACACATGTGAAACAAACAACCACATGTCGAAAAATGCATTTGCAAACCGGCTCCATGCTACACGTAGGAAGTAGAGGGTACCATGACGGGAACCTG
This sequence comes from Neogale vison, assembly GCF_020171115.1. Classification (NCBI taxonomy): domain Eukaryota; kingdom Metazoa; phylum Chordata; class Mammalia; order Carnivora; family Mustelidae; genus Neogale; species Neogale vison. The sequence continues at coordinate 9,648,239 of NC_058100.1, forward strand.
ATTCAGGAAGTAGAGGGTGCCATGACGGGAGCCTGATTCAGGAAGTAGAGGGTGCCATGACGGGAGCCTGATTCAGATGGCGGAGAAACAGAAAGGCATCTTTGAGGAAGTGACATGCAAGCCGCAGACCTGAATGAACGGCGGGTACGTCGTGGCCCCAGCAAGTGTCTCTTTCTCAGGTCTCCTCTCACAGCAAAAAGTCACAGTTTCCAGCCACAGGTGGTGTTCAGGTGTGTGTGATTGGGGTGGGGGACATTTCATTGCTGTCATCACAATGATTCAGGGAATACTACTGGAAATTAGTGTGAAGAAGCAGAGACGTTAAATGCCAAAGATGGTTCTGCACAACTGTCCTTCTGCAAATGCCAACAACACCTTATTCTAAGAAGCCCCAAAGGCTGGGGGCGCCTGGATGGCTCAGTTGGTTAGACATCCAACTCTTGATTTTGGCTTGGGTCAGTATCTCAGGGTCATGAGATGGAGCCCTGCATCAGGCTCTGGACTCAGTGGGGAGTCTGCTTGAAGATTCACTCCTTCTACCTGTCCCCCTGCACATTCTCTCTCTCTAATAAAGAAATAAATCTTTAAAAATTAAGAAAGAAAGCCTAGAGGCTGAAGTCAGTTTCCTGGCAGTTGGCCTCATCAGAGAGCTGCTCCTTCCACAATGTTTGCTCTCAAAGTCTTGGGATGGAAACAGATTGGCATAGCTTGGGTCCTTGCTGTCCACATCTTCACCAAGCAAAGGGTCTGGGTCTGGAGCGGTGACTCAGAGTGGGGAAGGGGGAATTCGCGGAGGAAAACAGTGGAGCTGTGGGCAGAAGGGGAGGCAGGGCTCCTGGGAAGGTCACGTAGTTGATGAGCATGGCAGAGGTGAGAAGGGCAGCCATGCGACAAGAGGCTTGATGGGGAGGCCAGACCATCCAGGGCCTGGTCAAGGACGTTAGACTTCTCTGAAGTGCCCTGGGAAACAGCAGATAGGTTTTAAGCAGAGGAAGAGGGTGACAAATCTGTGCCACACGTCAGAGCCTCGGATAAGTTTAGGTTTCGTGGGCATCTGGCCCAGAACTTCCTCCATGGAGGGAACATTTTCTCCCCTGCCTCTCACCTTCTCTTTTCTCTTATCCCTTTGGAAGGTGTAGCTTACTTGTCTTATGGCCAGAGGTAAAGGACAAAGGCAGAGTTGTGCCCTGGGAAGGCACTGTTCTTCCACCGGCTTCTGTCATGTGTGATTTTATGAACCGGATCACATTTCAGAATTTCTTTCTGCTCTGGAGCTAAGAGGTAGGGCTGGGCAGGTGTCCTCATCCCAGGAAGTCACTGTTTTAATCCAATTAAGGACCTAGTGGGAAATCTTTCTCCACCCCGGGGATGTTTATGTCATGATGGCCAAGGCCAGGGCTTTGCCAGCACATCTTTGTGAATTTCATCAACAGTAGCGACTCTTGTTGACTTCTGGGTCATTCGTGAGTTTGCTCAACGAGGCCCGTTCCCACACCAGCCTGAGGTTTGCTCTGGCTTTTGCTCCCACCCAGATGTAGTTCCCATTTATCCCGGATTATGTGGGATTCTCACTCTGCCAGCATTCCACGTCGATGAGAGCATTCCCAAACAGGCCAGTTTCAGTTGGAGCACCACTTTTATGGAAGTCGTTGTCAAATGCGTCATGGACGCCCACGTCCCGTTGCTGCTTTCCCATCACCTGCTCATCCCTTCATTCTGTCTCTCTCATGCCTCCTCCTATTGCTGCTCTCCCAATCGGGCTTGTTTGTCTTAACTGTGGTTAATACACATAACATAGTGTCCTTTCCTTGCCCTTTCTAAGTGCACAGTTCAGTAGTGTTAAAACTATTCACACTGCCTTTTCAAAAACTTCCAGAACTTTTTCATTTTATAAAACTGAAACTCTACACCCGTTACACAACTACTCCCCACTTCCGCTTCTCCCCAGCCCCTAGAAACACCATCCTTCGTCTCATTTCTGTGAATTTGGCTACTCTTAGATGCATCTTGTAAGTGGAATCATACAACATTTGTCTTTTTGTGACTGGCTTGTTCCACTGAGCATAATGTCTGCAGGGTTCATCAATGTGTCCACTTTTTTTCCTTTTTAAGGCGTTGTACGGGTATAACACATTTCATTTATCTGTTCATCTATTGATGGATGCTCGGGTTGTTTTTTCACTTTTTAGCTATTGTGAATATTGCTGCTATGAAGATGGGTGTGCAAATGTCTCTTCAGGACCCTTTTTTCAATTATTTTGGATTTATTCCCAGAAGTGGAATTGCTGAATCATATGGTAGTCCTTTTTTTTAACTTTTTGAGGAAAACTCCGTACTGTTTTCCATAGTGGCTGCGCCACTTTATAGTCCCAAGTGTGGGCAAGGCTTCCGATTTCTCCACATCCTCACAGACACTGGCTGATTTCTTGTTTTGATAGCTGCCATCCTAATGGGTGAGGTGACATCATGTGGTAGTTTTGATGGGCATTTCCCTAATGATTAGTGATGTCCCGCATCTTTTCATATGCTTGCTGGCCATTTGTGTATCTTCTTTGGAAAAATGTCTATTTAAGTACTATGCCTATTTTCAAATAAGGTTACTTATGTTGGTGTTGTTAGGTTATAGGTTATAGAATTCCTTCATATATTCTAGATATGAACCTCTTATCAGATACGTGACAAGAAAATCTTTTCTTCTGTTCCATAGGTTGCCTTTTCACTCTATTACTCATGTCCCCTGACACACAGAAGTTTTCAATTTTAATGTAGTTTCTTTTTTTTTTTAATTTTGTTTATTTGACAGACAGAGATCACAAGTAGACAGAGAGGCAGGCAGAGAGAGAGAGAGGGAAGCAGGGGCCCCGCTGAGCAGAGAGCCCCATGTGGGACTCGATCCCAGGACCCCGGGATCATGACCTGAGCCGAAGGCAGCGGCTTAACCCACTGAGCCACCCAGGCGCCCCTTGATGTAGTTTCTTGAAAGTTTTCAGGATTTTAGAAATTATCCCATTTCCTTTAAAAACTACCATTTTTGTGGGCTTGCTGTTTTTTCCCTATCATCTACTACTGATTCTTGCACTTTTATTGGGGGTTAGCATTTCTGAATTGTACCTGTTGGCATCAATTTCCTCAACATAAAGGAAATCCCAATAACCACTTGAAAAAGGAAAAAGAAGAAAGTGGGATAGGTCGTTTGCCACCTTGTTTGGGAAAATGAAGAAGTGCCAAGGGTTAGGGTTAGCGAAGTCAACATGTAATATCCTTAGCTCCATGTCTCATCCTGCTGCCAATCAGTTCCTCCTGCCTGGGACCCATGTAAAAGAAATTGTTATTTCCACTTAACAGATGAGAAATCTGAGAATAAGAAAACGTATCTCGCTCAGCTTCACACAATGGTATGCATGTAAACACCATAAACATTTTTCTATTCTGTGCCCGGTCTCCAAGGAGCTATTTCCAAATTCTTCTGAAAATTGGTGGCTTTCTTGTCCTCACATTCTTCTACCTGCACTCTGCTCTGTGTTCTGTTGATACCAGCTCCCTGGGCACACGCAGGTGCATGAGTTCACTAATCCACACCTCTCTGTGGAAGGCAGCCTGAGGCTAAGGGAAGGCAAAGAATTTTGCCCAAGGTCATCCTTCTGGAAGGGTAGAGGTAGAGCAAAGACTTGTATTCCACCCAGTCTGATCCCAGAGCTATCTCACCCCAAGTTTAGATCGTGGAAGAGTACATGAGTCAGATTTTCTCTGCTTAAATCATCTTCACACTAGATGTGTGACTTTTGGTAGGACAGAATCCCCCTCAGTCTCAGTTTCTTCACCGGAAAGCAGTCTGTTATCTTCCCTACCTCATGGGATTGAGCAATATATTTAATACCTGAGTAATAAATGAAATAATACAAGCATGAGTGCTTAGCAGATATACTGGCCCACAGTAAACACCCAGGAAATGCCAGCTATTATTATTATTTTTCAAAGATTTTATTTATTTATCTGAGAGCATGAGTGGGGGAGAGTCAAAGGGAGAAGCAGACTCCCTGCTGAACATGGAGCCCGACACAGGACTGGATCCCAAATATCCGAGATCATGAACTCAGCCAAAGGCTGACTGAGCCACCCAGGTGCCCTGTATTATTATTGATTTTATAAACAAATTCAATCCAAATGGTGCATACCATAATGTTGGTATAGCCTTACCCTAGTTCTCTATAAATCTTCTTTTCCAAATAGTACATGAGAAAAGGCCCACGTGGAAGAAAGTAGCTACAGACAGAAAAATCTTAACAACTTTGCATTAAGCACATTGTACTTACTATTTCATGTAAAAGAAGTCAGAGGCAGACAACGGAGAACTGGTACGGCAGCACCATGAAGTCACACAGGACCAGGCTCTGTCTTTTTTCTGCCCCACATCTCTGGAGCATAGCCTCCAACTTCCAAGTAACCTTATAGCCCCATACGGCTGTGGGGGCTCCAACCATCACCCATCTGTTACAGACAGTGAGGAGGAGGAAGAGTGGAAGGGCAGAAGGGGCAGGATTCTCAGTTTTACGGAATCTTCCCAGGAATCTTTCATGATTCTTCCATTTACTTATCATTACCCGAAATTAAGTGGCAGGCTGGGAAATGCAGTCTTTTAGTTAGTTTCATTCCCACTGACTGGAATTCTGTTACCAAGAAAGAAGGGGAAGGGCTGTAGGATGGCAAGTTGCAGTGCCTGCCTCGGAGACACACGTGGCTGCCTGTTGAGCAGGTGTGTTCCTTACACTCTAGAGTTCTGAGGCTGGAGAGAGTCTCAGGGAAGGAGAGACTCAAAGATCTCTGCTTACATGTTTAAAAGATTGGAGTGACATGGAAGGTTTATTTTTCTTTAAAAGTATTCCACTGCCCAAGGTAACTCTGCAAACCACAGTTGGTGAGGACAGACAATGTCAGTTGATTCTAAACAAGCCTGAAGGCAGGAACACTACAGAGAGGCATGGGGAGTGGCTAAACTTGGAAATCTGAGAAACAGAGAACACGAACGAGATAATAAAGAAGTCAGCTGTACGCGTGTCCCTGTAGCCAGCCAGAGCAGTGATCACCTTGATTTTGTTGCCCTGTGCGGTGGAGCTGCGTTGGGAAGGGGTGAAATCTTATTCCCTTGTACAGATGGCTGTGCCCATCTTTGGTGTTGGATCGGAACTCATGTTTGGATTACATCAGATTTAACCACATGTATGCAGACCTAATTTATTGTTTTGATCAATGATCCCACTGACCTTTCCAGGTTTATTTCAAGCAAGCAAAATCTTGGCTTTTCTGAGGTAGTTCTATTCTCAACTTTTCTGTTCCAGCAGACTCACAGGGACATTCATGCTTGTCAGATCATGTGTTCTGACTTCTGGTCCTTGAAGCTCTGCCAAAGGATCGATTCACTCTTGCCCACGTGCTCTGTAGGCCCAGGGCATCCGTGGGCATTTGATCAATGTTTGTTGACAGAAATTGCTGCTCCTCATTCAACACAACTGAGTTTGGAAACACAGTGGCCCTTGTTTTAAAACTCTTCAGAGTCTCTCTGGTACGATCACCTTATAATGAGGCTGGGTGATTTCTGCAGTGGCTAAATTACATGGAGGGATCCAGTAAGGAGCCTCCAGATGCTGAGGTCTCTTCCAGAGAACAGGGCTTCGAGAAGGGCAGTGACCACCTGGTTGATCAAAGCCTTGCCCTTGGGTTTGGCTGGGCAGTCCTGTCCTCCTGATGCTGGAGGGATCCCTGGCCACTGCTGCCTCAGGGATGTAGGACATGGAGCCCTCCCTCTCCCCCAGCTCAAGGTGCCTCTTCAGGCCAGTGAACACATTTTCCTTTGCTCAATTCAGAGTGTTGATGCTGTGAGAGAAGCCGCTGCTGGAGAAAGGGTGAGGCCCTCCGCCCAAGAATCCTGCTTTGGGCCTCCCTTCCTCATTGGGGGCCCACCTCCTAGAGGTTCTGTGGAAGGTTCCCTTTCTGACTTCTGCCCCAGTGGCTACCCGAGCTCTCTGCTCTCTCTTTGTCACCAGTCCCCCAGAAAGGACAGCAGTCAGGGTCAGGTACTTGTTGCCTCGCCTCAGGGAGAAATTGTTCCTGGAAGTCCCAGTCGGGGGACTTTGCTGTCCATTTTCTCACAAAAGCCCTTTGAGAAAATATGGAAAGCTCTGGAGCACTGTCCAGGTCTGCAGGGATCTGAAGTCAGTGTTTCTCTGGGGGGAAGAATTCTGTATTGCCCACCACCACCGACTTACTCATGCAGCTCTGAAACCCACAGGAGGCTGTAGGGGAGAAACACCACATTGTAGGGAAGATCAAACATGAAAATTCAGGGCAATGTGTCTGTTCCTGTGGGCATGAGCTACTCAGTGGCTTGATTGGGAAGCCTTTGTGGTGGAAAGCAGGGCTTCAAAACCTGGCTCTGAGTGTCCTCCACATTAGAAGAAGGGGAAAGGGAACAGGGAGGAATCTGAGTGGGAGACAAATCATGAGAAATTATGAAGTCTGGGAAACAAACAGGGTTTCAGAGGGGAGGTGGGTGGGGGGAAGGGTGAGCCCGGTGACGGGTGTTAAGGAGGGCACAGATTGCATGGAGCACTGGGTGTTCTACTCGAACAGTGAATCATGGAACACAGCATCAAAAACAAATGATGTGGGACGCCTGGGTGGCTCAGTCGGTTAAGTGTCTGCCTTTGAATCAGGTCATGGTCCCAGGGTTCTGGGATCGAGCCCTGTATTGGGCTCCCTGCACAGCAAGGAGACTGATTCTCACTCCTGCTCTGCTCCCCCTGCTTGTGCTTTCTCACTCTCTCTGTCAAATAAATAAGTAAAAATAAAATCTTCAAAAAAAAAAAAAAAGCCAAACTAATGATATACAGTATGACGGCTAACATAACACAATTTAAAAAAAAACCTGGCTCTGCCTCACATTCACCTGGGACGCTTGTTAAAAATGGGGAATCTTGGGTCTCACGCTAAGATATACTGAATCCAAGGGACTGGTGTGGGGATCCAACGTTGCATTTTTGACAAGTTCTTCGGGTGGTTCTGAGGCAGCTGCTGGCTAACGGATATCCGTGTGGGGAGAGAGCGGTTCTGTGGGAGCAGACACTGCGCCGTGCTGGGGGGCGTGGACTCTGCCTCCCAGGATGGCCCCAAATCCTCCTCTGGTCTGAACCCGCAGACCACCTGGCAAACCAACGGCTGTTGGGAACACCACAGACTTCCGAGAGATGAAACTTTCAGACCAATTTTCATTACGCAGGGCACGAGGCAACTCTCCAAAGGAGGGAACAGATCCCGAAGGGTGAACCAGAACGGGGAGCAGTGGAGAGCGTTGTGAGGGCATTTGGGGAAGACCGGGATTGTGGGTGTTTGTAGGGCTAGAGAGGATTTTAGGAAGAGGGATGGGTAAAGAGGAGTTTCTGGGTGTCGGCAATAGAACCGGCCTCTTTGCCTTGTCTTCTAAGACTTCCCTAAAGACCTACATGAGCTTGCTGTTGTTGGATTTATTTTGGAGGTCACACCATGCTGAGGCTGCCCTGCAGGCAGCCCAGTTGTAGTGGAAAGTCAGGTGATAGATGAAAAATAAAATAAAAAAAAAAAGACACAAAAAAATAAGTACTGCCCTCGCAGGGTTGTTCCAAGGGTTTGAGGTAGCCTCTTTAAAATGTTTATCAAATAGTAGATGTTTAAAAAAAAATGGTAGCATCTTTGGATTACCAGTCATTACGGAAGGCCCACTACATACTGTGTGTATCTCCTGGCACTGAGAACATGGGTTATGGAGGAGCTCACAGCTGAAGTGAGTCAGTTAACTTTTACCATAAATACAGGCTCCAGAAAGGTCTAATGTGTGGTTCAGACACTGCCTGGTACCTGGCTTCAGAAGCTCAGAAGAGGAGTCTGGAAGGAGTAAAACCCCATATTTAAGAATCTGGCCAGATTCAAGAGTGTCTGAGCTGGTAAGTGCCCTAGAGGCCATCGATTTCATTTTCCACTTTTTACTGATAAAGAACTGAGGACAGCAGAGCGAGAAGACTTAGGACTGTTGATAAACTATTACTATTTTATTCAGCATTTAAAGATATGGTCATTAGTTAGGGGGCATCTCTAGAAATTATTATAATATAACCCTTCTTAACAGATAGTTAGAGCATGAAGAACAAAATGCTGGTGCTGAAATTTACCTAGGGAACATCTGGTTCAGATTGCTTATTTTACTAATGAGTAAACTGGGGATGTATTTTATCTTGTTTACTGCTGAGTCATAGCCTCCTGGTGAGTGCATCTGAGCAAGAGTCAGGGTAGGAGAATAGTAAATGACAGTACAGCAGTCTTGAGCTCCCCCCACCAGAACAGTGTTGATTAACGGTTGCTCAAATACACTGCCTATCCTTTCTTAACTGACTGGTTTTATCTGGTCAAGTAGCTCTAAATTAAGTGGCATAGACAAGGTGGAAAATGTATAGACATGACATATGTCTACACATGGGCAAAGGATACAAGTGTAAGTCAGGATACATTTGAATGCAAAGTGACATAAAGTCTAACAATGGCTTAGGCAACAAAGATGTATAATTATCCAATGTAGCAAGATGAGAAATCTGGAGATACAAGCATCCAATCTGTCAGGAGACCCAGGCTTTTAAAAATCTTCCTGCTACGCCATCCTCAGTATATTGGCTTTTTGTCCATAGGCTGACAGATCTACGGTGTCAATGGTGGTCTCAACTCCAAGCGTCATGCTTCATATACATTCAAAAAAGGAAAAAATGCATCAGTTTATTATGGAACAAAATCCTTTCCAGACACCTGCAAAATTTCATCAGTTCTTACAGCTAGATCTGTGTCATGTGTCCACCAGTTCCCAGCAAAGGGAAAGGAGGTTACTCTGTGTGGCTCAGATCAATGACAGTTCACTGCCAAGGTCTGAAGGAGGGTCCCTTTTCCTTTGAGATGTTACGTTTCAAACAATGTGAAATTCTATAAAGAATAGGCTGGGACTAGCTGGGAGTTAACGAGGCCAGTGTGTAGTGAGATCTCACTGTAGGTAAGATGCATAGATCCTAGAATTGTTTTTGGAGTAAGATATTGTAAGAACACATATTTATTTATTTGTTTTTATTTTTATTTTTTCTCACCATAGTACATACCCTTCCCAATGTCCATCCCCCTCCCCTCCCTCTAACTCCAGTCCCCTCCAGCAACCCTCAGTTTGTTTCCTGGGATTAAGAGTCTCTTATGGTTTTTCGCCCTCTCTAGTTTCATCTTGTTTCATTTTTCCCTCCCTTCCCCTATGATCCTCTCTCTTGTTTCTCAAATTCCACATATCAGTGAGATCACATGATAATTGTCTTTCTCTGATTGGCGTATTTGGCTTAGCATAATACCCTCTAGTTCCAACCACGTCATTGCAAATGACAGGATTTTGGTGGTTTTGATGGCTGTATACTATTCCATTGTATATATATACCTCATTTTCTTTATCCATTCATCTGTTGGTGGACATCTAGGCTCTTTCTGTAGTTTGGCTATTGTCGACATTGCTGCTATAAACGTTGGAGTGCACGTGCCCCTTCGGATCACTACATCTGTATGTAAGAACACTTTTTAGGTAGGTTACACACATGGAGTTTAGAGTCAAACATGCTAGGTAGGTCTGAATCTTGACCCCACTACACACTAGCTATTATTCAGTTTTCTCATCTGTAAATCAGGGATAGTAATAATCTACCTCATAGCTTTGGTGGGATGATGATGATGGTGATGGTGATTATGATGATGATTTTATAAATAGTAAATAGTTAATGTTGTATAATTGTTAAATACTTGAAACAGTGTCAAGTACATAGTAAGCACTCATGAAATGTTACCGCATTTATTTTGAAATATTTCCTGTGTATTTAAATTCCGTCCAATTTTCCTAGCACCATTTATTGAAAAGAATGTCTTTTTGCCATTGGATATTTTTTCCTGCTTTGTCAAAGATGTGTTGACCATAGAGTTGAGACTCCATATCTAGGCTCTGTGTTCTATTCCATTGATCTATGTGTCTGTTTTTGTGCCAGTACCATGCTGCCTTGGTGATCACAGGTTTGTAACGCAATGGAATACTACTCGACCATCAGAAAGGATGAATACCTCCTCCTCTCCGTCTCCCCTTGTCCTCCATCCTATTTGTTATGCTCCACAAATAAGTGAAACCATATGATAGTTGACTCTGCTTGACTTATTTCACTCAGCATAATCTCTTCCAGTCCCATCCATGTTGCTACAAAAGTTGAGAAGGGAGTTGAGGGAAATTGGAAGGGGAGGTGAACCATGAGAGACTATGGACTCTGAAAAACAATCTGAGGGTTTTGAAGGGGTGGGGGGTGGGAGGTTGGGGGAACCAGGTGGTGGGTATTAGAGAGGGCACGGCTTGCATGGAGCACTGGGTGTGGTGCAAAAACAATGAATTCTGTTACGCTGAAAAGAAATAAAAAAATAATAAAAAAAGAAAGGATGAATACTCACCATTTAATTTGACATGGATGGACCTTGAAGAGATTAGGCTGAGTGAAATAAGTCAAATAGAGAGAGACAATTATCGTATGGTTTCACTCGTATGTGGAACATAAGGAATAGTGCGGAGGACCTTAGGAGAAGGAAGGGAAAAACGAAGGCAGGACAATCTGAAGGGGAGATGAACTACGAGAGACGATGGACTCTGAGAAACACACTGAGGGTTTCAGAAGAGAGGGAGGTGGGCAGATGGGTGAGCCCGGTGATGGGTATTAAGAGCACGGATTGTGGGGTGCCTGAGTGGCTCAGTTGGTTAAGCAACTGCCTTTGGCTCAGGTCATCATCCTGGAGTCCTGGGATCGAGTCCCACATCGGGCTCCCTGCTCCTCAGGGAGTCTACTTCTCCCGCTGACCTTTTCTCCACTCATGCTCTCTCTCTCATTCTCTCTCTCTCTCTCAAATAAATAAATAAAATTCTAAAAAAAAAAAAAAAAGAGCACGGATTGCACGGAGTACCAGGTGTTATATGCAAACAATGAATCATGGAACATGACATCAAAAACTAATGATGTACTGTATGGTGACTAACACAACATAATAAAAAGAATTATAAAAAAATAAAGAAATTCCATTTATTTTCATTTGAGTCAAAATTATCTAAGATCCTTCCCTATTCCTCAAGCCTATTCTGTAAATATAAAACAGCATCTGGTATGGATGGGTCCCCTCCTGGGGGGGGGTCCTCTTTTTTAGCCCAAGAAGTATGGGCAGAATTTCACTGGCACTTCCTTCTAATTTTCCAACGACTCTAGAGTGAATCCTATTTAAAAAGCTTACTCAGGCCCAGGATCCATTTATTTGATCTCAAATTGGATGTCTGCCTCTCAGGTCCAAACCAAACAGTGATGCAGTTACCAGGCCTGCTCTCATTTCTGGCTCCCAGAGAGCTGCTCTTGGCCAGCCCTTCGTCTCCCTGGATGGTGGGGCACATAGCCCACCAGGCTTTCTGTCCCAGACCCAGCAAACGGAGCCGATTTGGAAGATTTAGAAATGCTCAGAAGACTAGCAAAATAATTGTCTCCATTCAGTTTACAATTCTGATGGACGGGCACATTTCCTTGGAAGCCAGTCACCAGATTTCTGAGTGTGTCTGAGAGCAAGTGCCACAGGTGGTAAAGATTAGAGCCATCACCGTGGTCCCTCCTTCCAAGATGGCAGGTGGGCCAATCTGTTCAAGGTCCTTTTGCCCACATGTGCTCTCGACAAGTGTTGGCATGATGGGTTGCCTGGATTTTACTGCTATCCTCCTGCTTCTTCCCAAGAGTCTCCCCGAGAGTTCCGGAAGCAAAGAGAACCCCCGCGAGGGACTCAGCGCTAGGAACTGGGGGTCCAAAGGCACATGCTTCTTGTATAGTGGACTTCAGATCATGACTGGCAAACACCTGGCTTCCCAACATGGGGGAAAAGGAATACTTGCTTCTCTTCCCCTGCTGATTCCAATGAAAACTCTGCTGGGACTTCCGTAAGGTGTCTTTGCTGAACTTAAGAAAGGTCAGGAAGCTGGGAAACTTGGATTTTGGATGATCATCTGGGCAACTGGGAAAACCCAAGGAGGGAGCATGTGGCTGGGACCTTGTTGTGACACTGTTTCACACAGACCCTCTGATCACAGAACTTCCCGTACGCCGCGGCCCCCAGCAATGCTCGCTGTGGCTTTTCTCAGCTTCCTTTAGAGGGGGGTGGAGGCTGGGTTCGAGAAGTGACCCGGGCGTTGGTTCCGGTGCTCGTGCCACATGGGAGAAACTCTCCCTTTTAGGAGCTGGCACTAGGGGCCACCTCTGCCTCCTTCTGGGTCTTGGGTCTGATGGCTGAGCTTAGTTCCCTCAGGTTTCTTTTGTTTCTGTCACACCACACACACACACACACACACACACACACACACACCTACCTGCTGCCTGTCTGTCTCTGTCCTTGCTGCAAATCAGTGACTGCTGAAAATATGATTTTCCAGTGTCACCCCGTGGCATGTCCTTAACTGGTAATAGAAGAACTACAGAAACCATCTGCCCAGCTCACATCAGCAAGCAGACTGCCCGCCCACGGGGAGCCCGACAGGGCAAGGTATCAGACCCAGGTCCGCTCTCAGGTGCAGGGTTCCCACACTCAAATTTCTTCCGAATCCTAGTGTGCTGGAGTGGAAGGACTCTGGATAACTGGGACCTGCTCACCCCCCCTCAAGCTGCTCCCCGGCATAGGCTGATGATTGCTAGGAAGGAATGAAGACACCATATTGTGGGAATATCTAATTTTCTCAAGAGAAAGAAGTAGGAATAATTAAAATAGCATGTTTCACATTTATAAAGGGAAGCCATTTTGACTTTTAGTTGAAATCCCCTGAGCCCTAAGTGTTGACCGTCGATGCGGCATGTGTTGGACGCCCATGGCCGTCAGTGTGGCCCGTGCACTGCCGCATTGTGACCCATCCGCTGACATCGTTTGTCGCTGCCTTCAGCTACCCTGGTCACATCTGGGCTTCCAGAGGTTTGTGCTTGCCTTCCAGAGCTGACTGACATTTGAAGGACTGTACAGTCTTTTTGGAAGAAGACAAGCATAACTTGTGAATCACAAATAAAAAAATTAAATGCTCTTCTGTTTGTTTTCATTGTTGGCAAGCATTTATATATTCCGTCTTGCATATGGAACACTATCATCAGAGATGTGAGAGGAAGCACATTTGGTATGAAAACTGTCTGGCCATTAAGCATCAAGCTTGTGGGAAGGCAGGCTCGGGTTTGAATGTGGGTGCCCTGTTTTCTTTCTGTTTGACCTTGGGCAAATTACCCCCTCTGAGCTCTGCTGTCCTCATTTCTCCCAGGTGGAAAATAACACCTCCTTCCTGTGTGCTGCTGTGAGGTTGGAGGAGATAATAAAGAGGAGACCACCAGGCACAGAGGGAGGCTCAGGAGTGCTGACTCTTAATAGCAACCCAGATCCACTCTTCAGAAATACTCCACACACGTGGAAAACCTCACCTGGACTGATTGATAAGATGCTGATTGTAATCTTAATGTATCCCACTTCGAGTGACTGTTCATGTTTCATTGAACAAACATTAATGTGTTTGGTTAGGGGTGCTCCCCTAGAACCTCTATTACCTTCCTAAGACCTGGAAAATTCTGAATTCTGAAACACATTTCCCTCCACAGGTTTGGATAAAGGATAAACAATCTGTAGTCTTAACAACATGTCAACAGGAGGAAAAGGACACAACCCAAACTGAACACAAAACAACATGGAGAGTTAGAAGGGGAGAGAAAATACATGATTAGAGATGGTGGGGGTTGGTAAATTTGGGAGGGCTTCCTGGAGGGAGTGACCTTGGGGCCTGATTTCAGGAGAAATGAAAGAACCACATTTGGCGAAGAGAAGGTAGGACATGCCAGGGGAATATAGATTACTGAACGTCTTTCCAAGGCTTCTAGCAAATCAGACTTGCTTTAAGGACTGTGCGATCTTGGGAAAAGGCATGAGAACCTTTAGAAAGATGCTCCTGGGGATAGGGAAAGAGTCTCTGGCTGGGGAGGGGGGATGTGAAGACTGGAGTCAGAACATGCACACTCTGATGAAGCCCTATTGGAGTGAAAGTGTGTTTCACATGGTTCCAGAGGGATGCCTTGTCTCTCCACCAAGGATTGAGCTTGGGCAGGGACAGCTCTCTTCATGTGTCTTCTGCATATACCAGTGAGCAATTGCTGCATTTACAGATGTTCTCCTGGAGCTGGAACCATAGTGAGCCAACATTCTAAACCGCATGTCCTCAATCTTTCCCACTCTGCATGTCTGTTTCTGATAACCTGGAGATGGAGCTGAAGAGATGCTCTGGCTGAGTGGGGAGGGGCAGGGGACACGGCAGTGACAAAAGCTGGTTTGTATTTCAGAAAAGCTCTCTGCCACGCTGTGCATAAAAGATGGGCCATCTGAGGCTCAGAAACCATGTCTTAATTTATCATTTGACTCCCCGTACTTAGGACAGAGCCAGACACATGCTGGTTTAATTTATTAACAAACACGATGCCCATCTTGGCAAGGTCTTCCAGCATGGAAAAAAGTGCATTGATGAAATGATAGGATTAAAATGTGGTAGGGGGGGTACCTGGGTGGCTCAGTCAGTTGAGCCGCTGACTCTTGATTTCAGTGGAGTCATTTCAGCTGAGTCATTTCAGCTGAGTCATGATCTCAGGGTTCTGGGATCAATCCCTGCGTTGGGCTCTGTGCCAGGTAGGGAGCTGGCTTGAGGATTTTCTCTCTCTCTCTCTCTCTCTGTCCCTACCCCCATTCACATGCATGCTCTCTCTCTCTCAAACAGATAAATAAATAAATCTTTTTTTTTTCTTTAAAGGTGGTGCAGGACCACACCTCCTTCACTCTGTGGGAGTAGCGGTGGTTGCAGGACAAGGAGGGCCCATGACTAGAATTCTCCATAGTGATGTTTCATTGCAGTTAGATGTGCTACTCTTGTTGTCTACAACTGTAGGACAGGACCTAAGAAAAACATGAGGAACAGAAAACTTCCCAGCCACTTCCCAGACACTGACCCTTATGGGTTAGCCTGTACTAATGGATACAGCTCTGGGCTCTGACTCTAACACAATATCCCCAAGTCTTTCTAATGAAAAGATACATTTATTTTCTCAAACTCTTTTTTAAAGGTTTATTTATTTATTTTAGAGAAAGAGAGAGCATGAGTGGGAGGGGCAGAGGGGAAGGAAGAGAGAATCTTAAGCAGACTCCCAGCTAAGCATGGAGACTGATGCAGGACTCGATTTAAAGACCCTGATAATGACCTGAGCCAAAACCAAGAGTTGGATGTTCAACTGACTGAGCCACCCAGGTGCCCCTATTTTCTCAAAATCTTACACTCACTCTTGGGGACAGTGGTCCCAAGAAGATGAGGTAGACCCATGTTGTGTGGGGACTGAGAGGTTGAGAAGTCAAAGTATTAGAAGGGACACAGAAAAGACACATCATGATGGTGCCCATGGAATGCTCATAGATCTTGGCTACCAGAAAGTGACAATGTGCTGGTTGCAGATCACTGGTTTGAGCCAACCTTAGTAGCCTAGCTCTAGTTCATCTAATTGTTGTTTTATCTGAAATTTCCACACACCCATCTGCAGAGTTGAAATTACTGTTCCTCCTTTCTATGTGTTGGAGAGGGCTGCCTCATTGCTATGTTGCCTCCAACGGGCCATCTTCACTTAAGGGATGGCCCAACACTCTTAGGATTACCTGAATTTTCACGTTTTTGGATTCCTGTAACAGCACTGGTGGTGTTGTTGAGGATAACAGCTCCTCACCCACACTGGGCACTGGGTGTCAGACTATCCTGAGCACCATGCATACTTTATCCCACACAATCCTCACTGTGCCACGTTGTGTGGGTACTACTGTGACTTCCATTTATGAGTGAAGACACAAAAGCTTTAAAGAGCCAAATAACTCAAGGACACATGGTCATTAAGCAGTGGACTGAGGATTTTGATTCAGGCAAATCTGAGGAAGAATGTGCTGAGTTCTCGATAAATACTGAGTTCCTACCATGTTCAAACACTGTGTCCAATATGGCAGGGATTTCAGAATGGCTGCACACAAACCGCCGTCCTCAAGGAGCTCTAATTGTATCCAAGGGAGGGAAGACATCATAAGGCAAATGGACCTAGAACACGATACAGGAACATAAGAAACGAGCGGGGTGTGGTCACTGTGACAGACAGAGGAGCCATGGAAACAGGCATGGCTCCAGGAGAGACCCGCAGAGGAGGTGCGTGTGGGAACCAGAGTTTCAGAAGAAGAGGCAAGTCACTGCAGGGAGGTAGTTGACCAAAAGTGTGGACATGGGTTGTACTTGGTGTGTTTGAGGGACACTGAGTGGGGCAGGTTGATAGGAGAAAATTTCACGAAGGAAAAACAAGGAAAAAGAACTTTGGATTGAAAATGTGAGGGATTGGGGGAAAAGGATGAAGAATTTGTTTTTCAATCTGTAAGCAAGGGGGGCTGGTGAATCTTCCGAGTGTTAGAATTATACATTACTTTAGGAGGAGTTACTGGCAGAAACATGCCCATGGATTATAGGGGGAAGACCCTTGGAACAGCAGAAGGGAGTTGAGGGAAATTGGAAGGGGAGATGAACCATGAGAGACTATGGACTCTGAAAAACAACCTGAGGGTTTTGAAGAGGCAGGGGTGGGAGGTTAGGGGAACCAGGTGATGGGTACTATGGAGGGCATGTATTGCATGGAGCACTGGGTGTGGTGCATAAACACTGAATTCTGTCACGCTGGAAAAAAAAGAACTCAGAATTCTAGGGTCCAGTGATTCCAAAGTTGGTTGAATTGGGGCAATGCTGGCAACCATGCATCCCATAGCAAGGTGGGGTGATTGCTCAGAATTGCCATAGCTAAATCACTCCCAATGACAAGTGTCTAGACTAACTGCAGACCTGGAGCTTTGTGCATAGGAAATTTACAACTAATTAATTTACTGATATTTCTCTCCCCAATTTAATTATCTTAAGGATTTTAAACAAGTATTGCCTCTTTTGACCTCACTAGCACTTGAGTCCATTTTTATAAGAGGACATCTAATTGAAACAGTTGCTTATGATCTCAGAAGAAAGGCTCTCAATGTACCTGCCCTCTATCGCTCAACCACAGGCTTTTAAGACTCTTTGCTCTTGGTCCAACACAGCTGGGACCAAGGGCTGCCACCATTCATAATTATTCAGGATTGTGACTCTCTTTGACAATCTGATCATAATCTTAGGGGACTGTCCATCTCCTGAAGTCCTTTATGAGGCCAGATTAGAAACTTGAAGCATTTGGAAGGGAGATGAATCGAACAGAAAATATATTTTTTTAGAAAGGAGAAAGTGAAATATAATCTTAAAGCATGAAAAAAGTTGAATGAACAGAACTTTTTAAAAGAGTAATTAGTTTAGGAATTATTCTCTCCTTTCCCTTAAAATGTAGTTCAGGAATCTTTGCCCCCTCCCTTCCCTTAGGGTTATCATGGGCAGCTTGATGGTTATCATGGGCCTTTGCTTGTAGAACCCCTTGCCACCTGTGTCCCAGTCACTTGAAGAGCAGAGCCTGGAATGTTGTCAGAGGATGCTAATGGGCTCCAGGTAGCTCAGGCAGAAGTAGTCCTTTTTAGCCACTGGGAAGGGAAAGCAAAGGCAGGAAAACTGTTGTGGGGTAAAACATTCCTTTTGGTTGGACTCCTGTGAGCTCTCCTCCAAACGTCCTGCCCCTCAGGCCCTCCAGTCTATAAAGACAGGGCTCAGAAAGCCACTACTGGACAACTATTGAGCAGGGACAAGCTACAGCTTCTAGGCCTCCTCAGCTCTGGGTTGGGGGTGGTGGCATTTGGCCAGAGCACTGGGTTTTCTCACAGCTCGATCAGTAAGGGTCTGTGGGGAGGGATGTGAGGTCAGTGTTGACAGTCATAGATCAAAGGACGCCAGAGCTCTTGGGTTACAGAAAGGACTCAACCCAGCCCTTTGTGTAACTATTGGATGTGGTTTCTCTGAGGTCCCACAGCTGGAAAACAGGATGAGGACCCAGGGGTATCCTCCACTTTCTCCCTTATTCTTCACAGAGCTGGAAAGATGGCTGATGCTGTATAAGTAAAAGTGCTTTATAAATTGTAAAGAATAGATACATATCATCGTGTGTGTGTGTGTGTGTGTGTGTGTGTGCATTACAAAGAGACAACTGTCCTAGATGCTGAACACATAGAATGTGGATAAGGCTTCTGATTTTGAAGACACTTGGGTTTAACTCCCAAGCTCCCCCATCCACTTAACTTTCTAATTTACTTAGTTTCTCTGAACCACAGTTCTCTCGTTGACAAAATGGGAGTAACAATTGTGTCTACCTCATGGGCTGGTTGTTTGGCTGGGGCTTGGCATACATGCCGTCCTCAGTAAACTCTGTCAAATGAATGAGGTGACACAATCCACTTGCTCAAAATAGTCTTAGATGTTATGTTCAGTTTGTGGAAGGCGTGTTTCCATCTGAGCTCATGCCTGGCATATCAAGGTGGTCAACGGCTGTTTGTTGAATCTGTGCACAGAGGAATGCCTTGGTTTTCTTTGTCATTTTTGGTCAATGAGTAAAGCCAGGGCCGGGTGGCAGGGTGCTGACTGTCCAGGGTAAGAAAAGTGTGGGGGCTGGCAAGCTGAACCCACCCACAAGAAGAAGTAAATGAGTCTTAACACCAGTGTCCTGGTGTCGAGTGGAGATGACATTGGAGCACATGACTATGGACCCATTTCTGGGAAGAGATTTGTGAAGAATGGGACCTGAATCTCCAGCCATCCAAGAATTATTGGGATTTCTTTTCTCATCCTAAATAAATATGCATATTTTTGTGCCTAGTTATATATTTGTAGTTTTGTATTTTTTTCTTAAAGAATGTCCCCCAAACTGTACATGTTTTAGACATGACTACACCTGGATCCTCCCCTATACATTTCTCCCATGAGAATAAGCTAACTGGGGTCATCTTTCTTCTTCAGAGAGCAAATGTTCAAGTCCAGAGCTAGCCCCTGACAGCATACCCACACAATATGAATTGAGTTTTGTGGTCTTGGCTGCCTTGTAGAGACAGACAAGGTCTTGAAAGACACAGATGTGATGGGGTAAAGGAAAAATTGTCCCAAATGTAGACTAGGACAGAATTTTTTTATGAGATGAATTTCTGAATCTAGTTGTGGGAAGACATTAGCATTTTTGATAAAAATGCTTAACCTATTTTCTGGAAAGTATAATGGGATTGAGACTTTCTCTGAGAAAACTAACCACCCACTCCCCCACCCACCCCACTGACTGTCAGTTAAGTGTCTAGTGACCTTCAACTGAACATTCTTCCTGTATCTAGTCTAACAATAGTTATCTACCCATTCTCTCCTCCTCTATAGTTTTCCTACCAAGAGGAAATCTTTGGGTTGGTCTACTGGAGGCTATTTCTCTTGTAGCAAGATTATAACAAATCCTGGACTGATCCCATAACCAGATTTTCTGACACACTCCTCTCTGCTGCCATTTCTCATTCTTTGAACTATCTTGACAACTTTCACCCATTATATATATTCTTCTGGGACTTTCCTTCTGCATTTTGTCTTCTTAAATGTCCCTGTGGAGCTATCTTCTCTCCCCAACAGAATAGCAAGTTTTGTTTTGTCTTGTTTTTTCAAACAAAGATACAGTGTTCTGTTCACTTCTTCCATCTTTCTGTCTTTTTTCTGCCTTCCTCTCTGACTGCTGATTCCCCTCCAGCTCTAGCACAGGATGGTACATAAACAGGTCTCCATATGCATTGGACCAGGGACTGGTTGTTTCCTTGGAGGTGCTGGAAGTGAGCCATGTTTTGTCCCAGGTCACTTTGACTTGGTCAAGGTAACATACCTGCCAGACTTGGGGTCCCTCACTCATGAACTCTGTCCACAAGCCAAAGCCACAAACCTAGGGTCTGGAACGTGGGGGAGGAATACAGCATGAGCTTTTTGGATAGGAGGCTTTGAGTGTGGTTTGAACCTTATAGCAGAGATGCTTCTCTGTTTCTACAATTGACTACCCCAAGCCTTTATTTGTGTGTGTGTGTGTGTGTGTATCAACTAATATTTAAAATTTCACAATGATGGGCTTGGTTTAAGAAGAAATGGGCCCATCAAACACACATGGTCCTCACAATCATCCTTTGACCTACTATGGAATTATCTCTTAGTGATTGATCAAAAGGTCTGATGGGGCTCAGGTGCAGACTCTCCCACTCACTTTCTGTGTGACCTCTGTGAGTCATTTCATCTCCCTGAGCCTTATTTGCCCATTTGTGAAATGCAGGCTTGCCAATGCTCAGTAATGAAATGGACCCTTTTGAATTTCAGTTTCTCCAATTATAAAATGAAAATGATAATAAAATAAGTGGATTATATCACTGCACAGTATTTTGTACTTTTTAAAACTCTTGAGCATGCAGGAAGGTCCTTTGAGACTGCACATCAAAATTTTGGAACACTCTTGGCTTGAAACAGACAAAAGGGCTATTCTAAGGCTACAGGCATTTCCCCCCATTAACCCAAGAGTGCAAAGTGGCCTTTAAGGCAGAGTCTTGGTTCTGAAGAAATAGTTTGGGTGAGTCCTCTTTTTGTTTAGGTGAATGTAAGTCAAGTAACTGTTCTTTTTAAATTTTTTAAAGATTTTATTTATTTGTTTGACAGAGAGAGAGACCACAAGTAAGCAGAGAGGCAGGCAGAGAGAGGGGGGTAAAGCAGGCTCCCTGCTGAGCAGAGGGCCCGATGGGGGGCTTGATCCCAGGACCCTGAGGCCATGACCTGAGCTAAAGGCAGAGGCTTAACCCACTGAGCCACCCAGGCACCCCGATTTTTTCTTAAAACATTGACTCTGAAGTTTGTGAAGTAATCCAAATGCAAAAATTTAACCTGGGAATTTAATATTTTTAATCAGGTAAAATTATACATAGTAAGGACAGATACAAGGAGAGATTTCAGCTTTATAAAAATATAAATTTCTTCTTTATAAAAATATAAATTTGTTTTTCACCCTCTACTTCTTTCCCAATGGAGCTGTGTTGAATTTGGGGCAGTTAGCAAAATAAAGCCAAGAATACTTAACCCCACAGGATCGTTGTAAAATACTTATTTCAACATTGTGTTTTGCTGTGAGCTGTGATGGTTACTATTACCGAGCTAGCGTAGGAGGGTATCCCCTCCCTTTTCAGCCTGTGGCCTGAAGGTCAGGGACTCCTAGGGCACAGCTGCTGTGGGGTGCTGTGGGATGAAGTCCAAGTGCTAGGGCTGAGGCCAGGGAGCAAGACCTCAAAGTCCAGGCAGGGCGAGGAGCCTCCCTTAAGGTTATGCAAGGCCCCAGAGCTGGGTGGGCCATTCTATGCCACTCAGGTTACTACCTTTGGCACTTTTGGGCCGCAGTCCAACTCTATTCAGTCCAGACACTGAGGCCCCTTGCTTCACTTTCTTCGTTTCTCTTCTGACCCTAATTCCTGTGATTTTAGCACCTTCTACACAAACAAGGTCATTAAACCCTTTTCTGTCTGTAGTGGGGCCGGTTGATCCATAGGCTGAACCCAGGATGTGGAATAGGGAGGCTGTTTCTCTTCCCTGGAGGACAGAAAGGGCCCAGACTTTGGAATCACAGTGCTGAGCACCCGTGGGTAGTGGGTGGTCAGGATCGCATTTCTCCTCACTTGTCCCATCCCACACGGCAGCTTCTCATCCTCATCCTTTCAGACACACACAGTGCTCTCCCTGGTGTGCGGAGAAAGGACATCTTTCTCTGTCTCATGGCATAGAATGACCCGGTGAAGAATGTGGCAGACAGAGCAAGATGCAGATGACTCCTCCCAATTTTAGCAAACAGAAATGCTCAGTAAAACATTTTTAAAAATTTATTTAAATATGTAACTGAGCTATGTATTTTAAAAAGCTGTATCTTAAAGAAAGAGAAGAAAATTTCTAGGTGCCAGAAAAAAAAAAAGGGCCCTAAAACTTGAGTGGTAGATGGGAGCTAATGCTAGAATAGTCAGGGCAGGGCAGAGGGGAGAGAGCAGAGGGGAGAGGGCAGAGAGGGAAGGGCAGAGTGGGGAGGGCAGAGGGGGGAAGGTAGAGGGGGGAAGTGAAAGGGGGAGGGGAGAGAGATGAAGGGAGAGGAGGAAGAACAAAGTAGGGAGAGTAGAAGGGGCAGAGCAGAGGGCAGAAGGGTTAGGGAAGAGGGCAGAGAGGGGAGAGTAAAAGGGAAAGAACAAAGGAGGATAGCAGAGGGGGGAGGACCCAGATAAAAGCCTTCAGGCCAGGTGGGGGTTTTAGTGCCCACCTGGAAACAGGACATGAGGCCTCACACCTGTGCAAGGAGGGGAATTGAAAGGGAACCCCCTGTGTCTTACTAGGAACCTCAAAGTCTGTCCCTTCCTTGAAGAGAACACTAGAAAAACTCTGATGGTCTGAGGACCTTGCCATCTGTTTGAGGCCCTCTGCAGAAATCTCATCACCTTAGAGAAATCACAACTCTGAGTATCAAATATTCAGTCCAAATTACCTGGAAAATAAAGAATGCCGGTTTGCCAATTTGAGAAATGGAAATGATAATGGACCCCGCCAGTATAAACCTCTCTAGGGATGAACCCACAATCCTGGGCATATGAAGGTCCAAAAGAAATGATCCCTTCTGCTGGTAAGCATTAAAAAAATAAAAATAAATAAATAAATAAATCAACGGCCAAACACCAGGAAGCAAGGTTCATGAGGAAATAATAAAATTAATACCCTAAAAATTAGAGAAAATCAAATAATGTTGAAAAGACTGTAAAATATGAATCTTTCAGATCATGACAATTCTGAGTACTTCCTCTATGCCAAGCACTGTTGTAAGCACTTTCCACATGGTACCTTCCACTGGATCAGAGACAGACACTGTGCACACTGTAGAGAAGAGGAGACTAAGCACGTACTGGTTAGCTAAGGCCACGCAGTTAGGAAATGGCGGAGCCGGATTTGAAAGAGCAGACCCTCTGTACTACTCACCTCCGATCCACTACGACAGAGACTGAAGCTGTCTGGCCAAATCCATGGCCACCTCCCTTCAGGGTGATGGACTTAGAGTCCAGCATATGGTGGACCCACAACCCCATGTTTCCCAGCCTCTCACGTAGTTAGGTGAGACCACGTGTCTTGCTCAATTCCCTCCGTGGGTTGTGAGCAGAAGTTGGTGCCACATCCCGGCTGGTTCCTGATGACAGTAGGGATTTCTCCTCCATCCCTCCTTCCCTTTCACATGGCTCCATCTGAGATGTGGTCCCAAAGCTTCAACCATGCCCAAGAGGACAATGCTCTAGGAATGACTAAAAGGATAGAAGGAATCTCGGTTCTTCAATGACTGCATGTATGGATCCAAACCACTCACTAACCTGGGCGACTACATGAAAGCGAAATACCTTTCTATTTTCCCTTGAGCTTCAGAATTAATGTTTTGTCTGTATTTCTGTTTTCGTCCCTTTCGAAACCGGCTGTGTCGGTTGATGATCAATTCCAGATCAGTTACTTGGCAGGTGGCCGTCCCCTGCACCAAACCATGACTACATTCCACACTGGCCTGGCAGGGGAAAGAGACACCATAAGACAAGAAGTGGACAGAAGAAAAAGAATAGATGGATTTAAGAAGGAACCAAACAGGATTTTTAGAAATGAAAACCACAGTGACAGATTCTTGTACCAAAAGTTTTTTGAAGGAGTTTGCCGCAGAGGCACTGGTTGGGTGAGTAGCTCAGGATGAGCCAGGAGCGAGGGGAGGCAGTTTCTGTGGCTCATGAAGGAGCGTGAGGAAGAGAAGCAGGGAGGATCATGGGGGCCTGCGGGCTGTATGAACAAAGACAAGGACTGCTGGGATGGGCGAGCCGTTCAGAGAGCAGTTGCTCTGGAGACCAGAGCTTGTGGCTCGCCTCTGCTCCCGGGGAAGGCCACTTGCTTTGTCTGCTCTCTGGTGGGGGTTAGAAAATCACCTCAGACTCTACCGGCTCCTCTTCCTGATTCGGGTGAATGTTTGTCTTCAATCTCTCTCCATCTCTATGTGGTCCAGGTTGAGAGAGCCCCTGGGGGCCTCCTGAGTGCTGTGGCTCCAAACACAGGCATCTCTCCTCTGCTCCAAATATGCCACTTTGCCCCTTTCATGGGCAGGACTGAGCCAAGTGGGAAGGAAAAGGCAGCAAGGGCACAGCGAGGCTGTGCTTCTGTCCAGTTGGAAATGTCCTTTTCTAGGCCACGGTCCCACTTTCAACTTTTGTGGACCACTTTAGGGCAATGGCTGGCCTTGAGGAGGATTTGCAGTAATGTCTCTGTCGTGAACGAAAAGTGTATACGCACCTCAAATTCAGATGTTGCGATCCTAAGCCCACAAGGTGATGGAAGTAGGAGGCAGTACTTTTGGGAAATAATAAGACCACAAGGGTAGGCCCACATGAATGAGATTAGTGCCTCTAAAAAAAGAAACACAAGAGAACTTGCTTTGTCTCTTCCTGTCTCTGTTCTCATCCATGTGAGTATACCACAAGAAGAGGGCCATCTGCAAATCAGGAAGGAGGTTCTCACTAGACCCCGGATCCGTGAGTGCCTTGTTCTTGGACTTAGCTTCCAGAATTATGAGAAATAAATGTTTATCGTGTAAGCTGCCCTGTCTGTGATACGTTGTTATAGCAGCCCAAACAGAGATGATCTCAATTTAATTCTTGCCCTCTTGGGTCTATGCATGCTTCTACTCCACAGCCGGCATCTAAAGGACCCTTTGGAATCATTGTCTGAGACTCTCCTGGCAGACTGAAAGCTACAGGATCCAGGCCCGGGGGACCAAGAGTTAGGGTGAGACTCTGGGCTGGTTTGCTCAGGACTAGGGGGCTTCCCGAGGCTCTGGATTTGCAGGGCTGAAACTGGGAAAGTCCCAGAGAATCAAGATGGTAGTTCCCCCTACTAATAGGACGTGCCGGACCACAATGCTTCCACTTTAAGAAATGGCCCAGGGGAACTGAGGAACTTATTTTGGGATTGTCATCTGTGGAACAAAAAAGAATTACCAGGCTGCACTGAGTTTTCTCTGGATCTCAGACCTTTCTTTTCCTGACTATAGAGCTGAGGATCGATGAAGATGACCAAGGCTCCTATCAAGCCGGGACAATGATCACCAACACTGGTGATGCTCCAAGCTATCCTCTCTACTCATGCCTCCAGACAAACCTCAAAGTCTTACCTTCTAAATGACCATGTGATCCAGAGATACCCAAGAATAGGCTAACGACTCATTTATTTCCGGTGGTATCAGAGACAATTAAATTCTAGCACAGTCAGGGAGTCTAGGCTGTCCCTTCAAGGGGAATGGCCTAAGACTTGAGCGGTTTCACCCAGTTTGGCCAATTGTTTGCAAGTTGGATCAATTGATTTCTTCCTGGGGATCCGACTCCATACTCCATGCTTTGCCTGGGAGAGAGGTCTGCCCAGATGGCTGCTCATGCATTTATGTTACTCTTTATTTATTTGTTCGGAGGCACAGGATGGGCATTGAATGGTGGTCAGAAGGGCAGCAAACCTCCAGCCAGCTGTCTGCTGGAGTCAGCTTGTACTGGCTTCGAGGAGCCAACTGTTCAATTTTCAGGAAACTGGACAATCTGTTACTAAAAATTAAATGAACTCAGCCATTAGGAAATTGCATTATACAAACTTATAATTAAATTATATTAAAGCAAAGGTGATAAATATATACATATTCAAGATTTTCTAATTATTTTACTATTCTCTGTGTCCTCATCTATGTGGTAGAAATAGTCTGTAACGGGGCACCACGGGGCATCTCTCCCTAGCTGCTCTGTGGTGTCAAGCTGGCAGCTCACAACAGCAAACAGCCCACGTTGTCAAACGTATGCTTGCACAACACTGTGTAGAGTTCTCATTTATTGAGGGCCTACTATGTGCTAGGCACAATTCCAAGACCTTTGTAAGTATTTACCATTCACTTGGCCGGTCCTGTTGCATTGCATACAATATGCCAGGTATTGTTATTATTGTTGTTGTTAATCATCATTATTATTGTTAGCTAACATTTATCGAGTACTTACTGTGTGTCTAACACTCTCCTAAGCACATTTCAGGAATTGACTCCTTAATCCTTGGGATAACCCTTAGAGGGAGGTGCTATTATTATCTCCATTTTACATATGAGAATACTGAGCCACAGAGGAGTTAAATGATTTTCCCAGGTCCACACAGCTAGTGGCTTGCAGGTCTGTATCCCAAACCCAACAATTTGGGTCTGGAACGTGCGCTCCTAACCACGAGGCTCTCTGCCTCTCATTGCCTCTCTGCACCATGGATGCAGCAATGACCAAGCCAAGTCCCTGCTCTCATGGGGCTTACGTTCTGGTGGATGCGGAGAAGATGTTAAACTATAAACATGTAAGATGGCAAATGGTGGTCAGTGCCATGGATAAAAATGAAGCAGGGTGAGGGCATGTTACTTCATTTATCTTACTTTTAATCTAATACCATCTGCATTACAGATGATGGAACTGAGGCTCAGAAACATCAAAACCGTACCTAAGGAGGCACAGCTAATAGATGGTAGAGCCTGGTTCCAAAGTCTGTGCGTCGTCCCCCTACATGCCTGCTTTCCTCTGCTCCTTCAAGCGCCCAGCTTACCAGGCTCTTACCAAGCTTCAGTCTCCTGTGCAAACTCAGCTCAGCAGCAGTCCGCCCTGTGTCTGTCCTCCTTTGTTCCGCTGTCCCCCAAAGCCACATGAAAGGATAAACAAGTTCCAGCTGACAGCGAGGCTGCAAGCTGGCAGGGCTGAGGGCCCGAGAGAAGCCATTATGAGCGAATGTTCCATCTGTAGCATGGAACCCGCCACACTGCCTTTCTCCACGTTGGTCCCCAAGGGGGCTTTGTCTGAGAAAACAGAGTTATTGTGGTTAATATAGGTCACAGGTGGGAAAGGCTGGGGACTGACAAAGAGTTTAACTGGATTCCATTAGCACTCAAAACAAGCTCAGAAGGATAGGCATGGCAGGGGCTTGTGGGATCCGCTCTTTTAAGCACCGCATTGTCCCACTGGAAATACTGTATTTAATGTCAACGTGGCTTGACCTTTAGTTTTGGTGGCATTTACTAATTCTATGAAAGCAGCCATTTCTCACTTCCCCTGAAGCTTAACAGAAAATCAGACCATTAGTTAAGCCCAGCCCAGCCCATGGGGAGGGAAAGGTCTCTGAAATGTTTCCCCTACAACCTGAAAAAAATATATAAGACAACCTCCATTACTTTGGTTCATTTAAATTTTTGACACCAGGGGAATCAAAAGAAAGTGGTGTTTTAAGAATAGTTTAAAGCATCAGTTTGACATCTTTGGATATCAGAGATGAGGGCCAGATCTCTCAAAGTGGGCCTGGTTATTGAGTGAAGGAAAGCTCTCTGTCACAAATATTTCAGGATCCCTGACATTCAGTGATGAAGAGCTACCCAGTGTATTAGTTTTCCATTGTTGTCCTAACAAATGATCACAACCTTAGCAGCTTGAGATAACACCCATTTGTCATCTCGAAGTTTAGGCAGGAGCCCAAGTGGGCACAGGTGGATTCTCTGCTCATTGGCTCACAGAGCCAAAATCAAGGTGTTGGCCAGGTGGGGCTCTGATCCAGAGGCTCCAGGGGGAGAATCTGCTTCCAGGCTCTTTCAGGTTGTTGGTCGAATTAAGTTCCTTGCAGCAATAGGACTGAGGTCCCAGTGTCTCTGCTGGCTCTCGGACAGAAGTTGTTGTCACTTCCTTTTTTTTTTTTTTTAAATTTTTATTTATATTTTTGACAGAGAGAGAGAGAGAGACAGTGGGAGAGGGAACACAAGCAGGGGGTGTGGGAGAGAGAGAAGCAGGCTTCCCACAGAGCAGGGAGCCTCATGCAGGGCTCAGTCCTAGGACCCTGGGATCATGACCTGAGCCGAAGGCAGATGCCTAATGACTGAGCCACCCAGGCACGCCAGTTGTCATCACAACTTGAGACCATTTGCATTCCCTGGCTTTTGATATACGCACCCCTGGGTTCCCTGGAGCATCAACCACAAGAGCTAAGGCATGGAATCAACCTGTGTTCATCAATGCATGAGTGGAAAAGGTGTGACTATATGTATTTTACTATACACCCATACCTATGTTATCATAAGCCAGACAGAGAAAGACAAATACTGCTGTGGTCTCACTTACATGTGGAATTTTTGAAAGTTGAACTCACAGAAATAGAGAGTAGAGGAGTGGCTATGGGCTGGGAGTGGGGGACATGGGGAGATGTGGGCTAAAGGGTCCAAAATTCTAGTTAGAAGATGGATGAGTAGGTTCTGGGGATCGGACACACAAAATAATGATTATAGTCAACAATCATGTGTTATATACTTGAAAGTTACTTAGAGAGTAAGTCCTAAATGTTCTTACCACAAGGAATGGTAATTATGTCATGTGACAGAGGTGTTCATTAACTCTACAGTGGTAATTGTTTTGCAACACATAAGTGTATCAGATCAATATATTATAGGGGCGCTTGGGTGGCTCAGTGGGTTAAAGTCTCTGCCTTCGGCTCCGGTCATGATCCCAGGGTCCTGAAATCAAGCCCTGCATCAGGTTTTCTGCTCGGCAGGGAGCCTGCTTCCTCCTCTCTCTCTTCATGCCTCTCTGCCTGCTTGTGATCTCTGTCTGTGAAATAAATAAATAAAATCTTTAAAAAAAAATATATATATATATATATAATATACCGTAAGCTTACACATGCTGCATTTCAACTATATCTCAATAAACCTGGGGTGGGGAAAGCCAAGAGTTGCTTGGAAGTGTGAATGCTAAGACATGAAATACCAACTCATGTTCATTCTAGGCATTTCCAGAAAAGACTGATTTATTCACAGCCTATACTCTTTTCTTTCTAGCACTGATGATTTAGGTGATACCCTTCTGATAATATCCTGTATCCTTCTGAGCAAAGCTGGGGTGGGGGAGGGGTAGCCAGCGACAGCAAATGAAGACTCCTTCTCCCACTTGGACTCTCTTGACCTTCAAGCCACATCTCTCCTACTTCCAGCTAGATAAAGTTCTCTGCTTTTACATGCTCATATGATTAGATTGGGTCCACCTGGATAATCCAGGCTCACCTCTCTATCCTAAAATTTGCAACCTTCGGGGGGCACCTAGGTGGCTCAGTGGGTTAAGCCTCTGCCTTCAGCTCAGGTTATGATCTCCGGGTCCTGGCATCGAGCCCTGCATCGGGCTCTCTGCTGGGCGGGGAGCCTGCTTCCCCCCTCTTTCTCTGTGGGCCTCTCTGCCTACTTGTGATCTCTCTGTCAAATAAATAAATAAAAATATTTTTTAAAAATTTTCAACCTTCATTCCATGTGCAAAGTCCCTTTTGTCAGGCACTGTAACATATTCCCAGGTTCTGGGGGTTAGTACTGGACTTTTGAGGGGTTATCTATCATTCTGTCTATCATACTTTGTATCTCCTCTACCCCCATGGCGCTCAGATGCCTGGCTCACAGGATTCTGGAGGCAACACTGTGCAAGTGCCTTGGGAACCCACAGACCCAGGCAGCTGTAAGGTTTGAGACCCATTTTTGAGGTGAGATAAACAGATGTGTGGTTAGAAATCAAGTAGCAATAATCGCGCCTCGGATAAACCTCATTGGCATCAAGACCGCCAATTTGTGTGAAATGGGTATTTCCAGTTATGATTTTCTGCCCCTAATATTAGGATCACTCCTGTAAGGACATCCATCTATCCATTTTCAAAAGCACTTATTGGGCACCTACTGTGTGCCTGACACTATTCTAAGTACTGAGGAAACTGTACTGCAGAACAGACAAAACACCTGCTCTCATGAAGCTTACATTCCAAGGTTGGGAAGCACAAAATAAACTCAGTAAGTTATACTATATATTGGAAGGTTAAAAATATTGTGAAGGAAAAGAAAGTAGGGAAGGTGGTAAGGAGTCCCAAGTGTGGGTAGTTTTTGGCTTGGTTTGAAGATTTGAGTACGATGGGGTGGAGGGCAGCTTTAAATCAGGGTAGTCAAG
Source organism: Neogale vison (assembly GCF_020171115.1). Classification (NCBI taxonomy): domain Eukaryota; kingdom Metazoa; phylum Chordata; class Mammalia; order Carnivora; family Mustelidae; genus Neogale; species Neogale vison. The sequence continues at coordinate 9,678,431 of NC_058100.1, forward strand.
TAGGGCCTCAATGGGATGTTTGAGGGACAGGTAGGAACATCGAAGGAAATGCAGAAGGCAGTTAGAAATTCGGGAGCTGTCCATGTGTGCATAGACAGCTTTGATATTTTCCAGCCATGAGACTGAATGAGTTCTTCATGGGGGTAAATGTCGACATGGAATAGACTAGAGCTAAGGGATGAGTCCTGCAGCATTCCAAAGTCAGAGGCCAAGGAGAAGGGCAGAACCCAGCCAGGAATGTGACAATGAGCAGCGGGTGAAGCAGAGGGACAGTCAGGAGATGGTGGCATTCTAAGAAAGTGTATTGAGGGGAAGGACTTATTCATCTGTATCAAATGTTGCTCATGGGGGAAGTAAGAGGAAAATGGATAGTTGACCATTGGATTTAACAATTCATGGGTCCCTGGTTCCTATGTTGTGGGAACAACATCTTGATCAGAGATTTTCAACAGAAAATAGAGAAAGTGGATTTGGAGGCAGCAGTCAATATAGACCACTTGGGAGATCTGAAGAAGGAAGGAAATACCCGGGTTGGGAGGAGGGGGAAACACTGTGTTGTCAAGAGATTTTTTTTTTTTTTAAGATCAGACAGCATGTTGGGATGACAGCTGGTGAGGATGAGGAAGTAGAGAGGAAAACACAGATGGCATGTGGGAGAAAATGGTCATTTCCTGGAGTGGGCAGGAGGGTGTAGGGACTGGAGGAAGGAATGACCTTGGAGAGCAGCATGGACAATTTGTCCATGGTCACAGGAGACAAGGCAGAACACACTGGTACAGATACAGGTAGATAGGTTGGTGGAAGCATGTGGGTGTGCTTTTCTGGTGGCTTCTATTTTCTCAGGTTAATGAGAAAGAAGGTCATCAGGGAAAGGAGAGAGAAAGGAAAGAGATGAAAGGAATAGCCTTCTCTTGGTGTGGCCATTGGTGAATAGAAGCTGAGACCCAAAGGACCACAGGAAGAAATAGGGAATCTAGCAGTAATCCCAGCCCTATGGAGAAGTCCTCCCCTTGTTGTCAAACACTTACAAGATCCAAATTGAGTCATGGGGAGAGAGCTAGCTAATAATCCTTATAGGTATTCCCCAGTCTGATTTTTAGGATGGGGGCAAAGAGCAGAGGGAAAGAGAGGGAATCTTAAGCAGGCTCCACAATGTGGAGCCCAAGGCACTGTTCAATTGCACAATCCTGAAATCATGACCTGATTCCACATGACCTTCATTCCATGTGCAAAGTCCCTTTTGTCAGGCACTGTAACATATTCCCAGGTTCAAGAGTCGGCTGCTTAACCAATCAGAGACACTACACAAGTATCCCTTCTTAAGCAACCATTTTGTGTCTGGCACTGTACTAATTGTTTTCATTTTTTATTTTTTTAAAGATTTTATTTATTTATTTATTTGAAAGAGAGAGAGAGAGAGCAAATGAGCAGTGGGGAGAGGCAGAAGGAGAGAGAGAGAGAAAGAGAGAGAGAGAGAGAGAGAGAAGCAGACTACCCACTGAGCAGGGAGCCCATTGGCAGGCTTGACATGGGGCTTGATGTGGGGTTGATCCCAGGACCTGGAGATCATGACTGAGCTGAAGGCAAACACTTAGCTGATTGAGCCACCCAGGTGCCCCAGCTCTGATTGTTTTTTAGCCAGTACTTAAATCAGTACACAATGCATGTCCTGAAATTAAGGACTCTTGTCCTCATTACAGACAGTCCCCAACTTACGATGGTGCAACCTATGAGTTTTTGACTTTACAAGGGTGTAAAAGCAACATGATTTAGTAGACATGGTAGTTCAAATTTTGAATTTTCATCTTTTCTCCAGGCCAGTAGTATGCAATATGATCTTCTCTCGAGATTCTGGGCAGGAGTAGAGAGATGCAACTCCCAGTCACCCACCTAATCACAAAGGTAAATACACTTAAAACCATCCTGTACCCACACACCATTCTGCTTCACTTCTAGTCCAGTATTCAGTAAATGACATGAGATCCTCAACACTCCATTATAGAATAGGCTTTGTGTCAGATGACTTTTCCAACTCCAGGCTAATGTAAGAGTTACACCACATGTCTAAGGTATGCTGGGCTCAGCATACCTTATGCTGAGTAGGTTATGATGATGCTCAGTATCATCATATGAGTATGATTCTCAGTAGGTTAGATGTAGTAAACGCATTTTTGACATGACATTTTCAACTTAAGTGGCTTTATTGCAATATAACCCCATCGTAAGTCAAGGAAGATCTGTATTATGGTCATTTTATTGAAGGGAAACTGAGATCCACAGTGGTTCAATAACTTACTCAAATCTTCAAAGCAGATCTGCCAGATGGTGGGTATTATGGAGGGCACATATTGCATGGAGCACTGGGTGTGGTGCATAAACAATGAATTCTGTTATGCTGAAAAGAAATTTAAAAAAAAGAAATGTAAAAAAAAGTGGATCTGCCGGCAACAAATTGCCTCCATTTTTGTCATTTGAGAAAGTATTTCTCTTTCACGTTTGAAGAATATTTTTTGCAGAATGCAGATTTCTAGGTTGGTGGGCACTTTTTGTTCAGAGAGCAGGGAAATTGTGTGTAATTCTTATCTTTGCTCCACTGTAAATTAGGAGCCTGCACCCCCTCTGGCTTATTTCAAGATTTGTTGCTTATCTTTTTCTACAGTTTAAATATTATGTCCCAAGTGTGGGTAGTTTTTGGTTTGGTTTGATTTGGCTTTGGTTTTGGTGGAGTTTGGTTTTGTTTTTGTTTTTGGTATTTATCCTGCTTAGTATTTTCTGAGCTTCCTGGATCTGTAACTCAATCTCTGACATTAATTTGGGCAATATTCTGTCATTATTCCTTCAAATATTGCTTCTGCTCCTTTTTCTCTTTCACCTTCTTTGCATATCCCATTACACGTATGTTGTATCTTTTGTAGTTGTCTTGCAGTTCTTGAATATTCTGCCCCCCCCCCCCACTTTTTCCAGTCTTTTTTCTCTTTGCTTTTCAGTTTTGGAAGTTTCGACTGACATGTCTTCAGGATCAGAGAATCTTTCCTCAGCTGTGTAGTCTACAAAAGAGTCCATCAAAGGCAGTCTTCATGTCTGTGACAGTGTTTTTAGTCTCTGGCATTTCTCTTTTATTTATTTTTTTAAAAGATTATTTATTTATTTATTTGTCAGGGATAGAGGGAGAGAAAGCGAGTGAGCACAGGCAGACAGAGAGGCAGGCAGAGGCAGAGGGAGAAGCAGGCTCCCTGCCGAGCAAGGAGCCCAATGTGGGACTCGATCCCGGGATGCTGGGATCATGACCTGAGCCGAAGGCAGCCACTTAACCAACTGAGCCACCCAGGCGTCCCTCTCTTTTATTTTTTATTAGAACTTCCATCTCTCTGATCACATTACTCATCTGTTCTCACATGCTGTATACTTTTCCCATCAGACCCCTTGACATATTAATCAGATTGTTTTAAATTCCTTGTCTGATAATTGCAACATTCCTGCCATATCTTGTTCAGTTTCTTCTCATTGTGATTGTTGCCTTTTAGAATGCTTTGTTATGTTTTCTTCATGGGTGGACATGATGTACAGTGTCAGAGAAACTGTAATAAATAGGTCTTTAGTAACTTGGGGGTAACATGTGGGGAAGAGGAAGCCTTCTCCGGTCCATCTGGGTCTCCGGATTTCCTGAGTCTGTGTCTCTGGGACCTGCACAGGGGCTTCAGTTTCTCCCTCCTTCTGGAGGACAGGATTCCTAGAGGGTACCGGAGCTGTGTGTTTCCCTTCTTCTGTGTGGAAACATAAAGTTAGAGTTGGGTATTACCCTTCTGCCAGGTCAGTCAGGCTCTAATTAAATTTCAGCGGGTTGGGCTCTGATAAAATAGTTTCTCTTGACAGCAGCCCTTGTTGAAAAGGACAAAGTCCTCTTGCTTATTTCAAAATGGCATCCTTGCCTCTCCTGCCAGAAGCATGAGGAGCCTTTTCTCTGATCCTCACTGTGAGAATCAGATAGAGTTCTTAGAGGAGGAGTTCACCAAAGTGTGGGGCTCCCATATGAATGGACTTTGTAGAGTTTTTCTTTCTCATATTTGTCCTTACCGAGCCTCCAGCCATCTGTCAATCAGAGTTTAGATATCCTGCCCTGGGGCAGTGGTTTGCCCTTGGATATCACGCCTCTGATGAATGTAAGGTGAGTTGTTGACTTCTTAAAAAATTATGTCAAGGGACGCCTGGGTGGCGCAGTTGGTTGGACGACAGCCTCCGGCTCAGGGCGTGATCCTGGAGTTCCGGGATCGAGTCCCACATCAGGCTCCCAGCTCCATGGGGAGTCTGCTTCGCTCTCTGACCTTCTCCTCACTCCTTCTCTCTCTCACTGCTCACTGTCTCTCTCTCTCTCAAATAAATAAAATAGAAAAAAAAAAGTATGTCAAGCTTTTTATTTGTTGTTAGGACTATATGACTACTTCCAAGCTTCTTCTACACCAGACCAGAAACTGGAAGTCCCTATTATTTTTTCAGGAACTTCTCATCACAATTCTGGATATAAAGTGGATGTTGTGGTGTGCCTGGGTGGCTCAGTTAGTTAAACGTCTGACTCTTAATTTCAGCTCAGGGTCATGACATCAAGCCCCACACTGGGCTCTACACTCACCTGGGAGTCTGCTTAAGGATTCTCTCCCTCTACCTCTGTCCTTCCCCCTGCTCACACACACACACTCTCTCTCAAATAAGTACATAAAATGTTTTTAAAAAAATAAAGTGGATGTTGTTAGCTTAGTTTCAATGATAAGGAAAGAGGCTGAGAAGGCTAAGGGACTTCTCTAAGGTGGCCATTCTCCTTCCATGGTGCTAACTCTCTCTGCTCACACCCCGCATCACAGGCTTGTGCTTCATTTGACTGATTTGTGCTGGTGCTTACCTTGGAGCTCTTTAAATTAGAACCTGTGTATTTTGACCTGGTTTTGTAAATTGGTAGGTCTCCTGGGAAAATCCAGCCCTGATCCTTCAGTGGTCTATTACCTCATTCCTTTTAACCTGTGACTTTGGCTTCTCCTTGGGGGGAGGAGGAAGGAAAGAACACGAAGTGAAATATGTTCATTTTATTACTTGCTATTAGCTCCAGTGAGATGATTTAGGATGGCATAATTTGAAAGGGAGAGCCAGAATATAGCTGTAGGAATACATGTGATTCCCATTAATTTGTGCAGAAAGGAAAAATGGACTTACAGCCATAAGGCCAGGGCTGGAGTTGAGTCCTGGCTTTGCCCCTTGGTCAGCAAGAAAGCAGGGGCCTCAGCTTCCTCATCTACTAAGTAACTACTCTCTTATGTTTGCATCAGGACTCAATTAAAAAGCATCTACTAGCAGTTACTGAACACCTTTGTGCCCAGCATGATGCTAGTTTAAAGGAAGAATAGAAGAGAAATATATTGATGCCTGTCTGCTGGGTATTTGTGGAGAATGGACAACTGTGTGCTTCTGGAAATAGGCTACATGCTATTTGTATACAGACCTTGTATCAGTCTCCTCTGTCCTTCAAAATCAGCTGAGGCATCTCACATCTTCTGCTTTGGCCTCTAAACTCTGAGGTTTTTCCTCAATTTCTTAATGTCTTTGGCTACTTTCCAGCTAACTACTTCTTTCTGTTGGTCTGGGAAGCTATCTAATACTTTTGATTTCCAAACTCGAGTTTTATCTAGCCCAGCATCTTTCTGCAAAGCTCACCACTTTTCCACCTGCAGGCCCATCCTGGCCAAAGGCCCAGGGCCCCCTTCCTTCATCAACTCCACAGGTCACCTCATCTGGACTTGCTTCACTTTTAAAGAAAGGCAAGGACCCAAGAATGTCTTTCCAGTATCTCAGTATTCACTTATAAAAAATAAGTAATGCTTATAACTGAGCACACTTAACAGTGTAAGACCTCCCACTTCACACCCAAGAGTGGACACCAAAAAATCTGCCCAAATTATGTCTGCAGACTTGTCTGCATTTGTCATTCTGAAGCCTGCTCTGGTGAGGTTCATCTCAGGAAAAGAACATTGGAGTCTGCAGTGAGTTGTCTCAAGAATGTGGCAAATGAGGTCAACATTCAAGAAACAAACCAGGAAGACTCAGCAAACAGTGGATACGCTTGGCCATGCCAGAGAGGGTCAACCCTGAGAAGTGCTTTGTCAATGTGCTGCTGATGGCGAATCAGGGAATACTCAAGTGCAGCTGTGGTGTGTCCTTAGGCTTGGTCTTCAATGCAGGAAAGAGTTGTGTAATCATCCTTTGGTAAGAGCAGTTTGGCAAAATGACCAGGCTGCCCTGGACGTGGGAAGAAGGAGTTAGACTAAGAAATCTCACCAAAACCAAAAATGTAGGGACCATATTGAGCAGCAACAAGGATGTGGGTCTTCAAAAATTTCTATTTTTGTGCAGATTTTGCAACGCCTGAAGAGGACATCCCTTAAGACCAGTTATTCTCAACTTGGAGCTCTTTTCTCCCCCAGAGGGACATTTGGTAATTAACTCGATTCTCTAGTTTCCCTGAAGAGTGCAGTTGGCCTGGGAAGGAGTAGAGCATCTTCTCGGCCATGTCTTCTCAGCCATGTTTTCTCTTATCCCCATCTTAGTCCTAACACCCCAGTTAACTGTGGGATAGTTGAAGTGTCATAGGCCAGGAAGAAGCTGGAAAACCTTGTAGAAAGGCATGAGCAGAGGGTGATGAGGGTACAAACCTGGTGAAGAGATGCCTAGGGGAACTTTTAAAAAAATTTTGATGCCTTCTTTCCATCCCTTTTTTTCCTCAAACAATTAATGAGGGTCTACTATGTCCAAACCCAGTGTGGGGCATTGAGAATACAAAGATGAATGACTCAATGCCCATGCTTGAGAAATTCACAGGCTAGTGGGGGAAGAAAGCCATAGAATATGTGGTTAGTCCTTCAACAGGAGCATAAATAGAGGTCTCTGAGGGGCAAACTGCTGAGGAGTTTCTATTAGTTTTCTGTGGTTGCTGTAACAAATGACCACACATGTAGTAGCTTAAAACAACACAAATTAATTCTCTTGTAGCTCTGGAGACCAGAAGTCTGAAATCAGTGTTATTGGGAAAAAGTCAAAATGGTAGCAGAGCTGGTTCCTTCTGGGGTCTCCAAAGGAGATTGGCCTCCCAGCCTTTTCTGACCTTTGGAGGCCACCTGCATTTCAGGCTCAGGACCTCTTCCCTGCATCACTCCAATCTTTTCTATCATCACCTCTCCTGCCTCTTCTGTAATCACATCCCCCTTCCACCTGCCTCTTGGGACAAATCTTATGATCACATTTAGGGCTCATCTAATTTAAGATAATCTCTCACCTCAAAATCCTTACCTCAATCACATTGACAAAGATCCTTTTGCTGAATAAGGTAACATTGTTTCAGGTTCCAGGAATTAGGACCTGGATATCTTTGGGTGCCATTATTCAGCCTGTTGAAGAGTTATAGAATGAGGACAAGGGCATTTGGGCTGAGCCCTGAGGGATGAGTAGGAGTTCTGTCCATTTTCTAAGTGAAGGAGATATGACATGGAAGGTCTCACCAGCTGAGAAACTACTAAGATATTTAAGTACCTGGACTACACAAGGGAGAAAGACCGAAGCTGACACTAAAGAGGAGAGAAAGGACAAGTCACAAAGTCTTGAATGACAGACCAAGAAGTTTGGATGTGGCATTTTATTAATTAACATATAATATATTATTTGTTTCAGAGGTACAGGTCTGTGAATCATCAGTCTTACACAATTCACAACACTCACCATAGCACATACTGTCCTCAGTGTCCCATCACCCAGCCACCTTATCCCTCCCCCCACCCAGCCACCCCCAGTTTGTTTCCTGTGATTAAGAGTCTCCCTCTCTGATCCTATCTTGTTTCATTTTTCTCTCCCTTCTCCCCACGTACTCCTGCCCTGCCTCTCAAATTCCTTATATCAGAGAGATCGTATGATAATTATCTTGCTCTGATTGATGTATTTCATGTAGCATAATACCTTCTAGTTCCATCCATGTCATTGCAAATGGCAAGATTTCATTTTTGATGACTGCATAGTATTCTATCACATAGTATTCTATGTATCTACCACATCTTTACCCATTCATCTGTTGACAGACATCTAGGATCTTTCCATAGTTTGGCTATTGTGGACATTGCTGCTATAAACATTCATGTGCACATGCCCCTTTGGATCACTACACTTGTGTCTTTAGGGTATATACCCAGTAGTGTGATTGCTGGGTCATAGAGTAGCTCTATTTTCAACTTTTTGAGGAATCTCCATGCTGTTTTCCAGAGTAGCTGCACCATCTTGCATTCCTGGATGTACCATTTTTAACAACAGAGCTATTCCACAAGGGTTGAAGTGGGCTGTTGACATGACAGAGATGATGAGGTCTGAAAGAAGGCAAAGAGACAGGTATCCATCAACTACCAAATAATAGAACTGATCTTATAGGGGCTTCCACAGGCCCTGGTGATGGGAAGGTCAGAGAATCTGTGATATCAGGGTATCAAGGCCACCCTGAGATTTAACCCCTATCCAGTCCCATCCTCATGAAGTCTGCCACTTTGTGGATGTTCAATAAATATTTGTGAGTTATGTGAATAAAATGATCTTCTAAGAGGGAACCAGAGAGATGACCTTCCTTGTTTGGGTCCTGGGGTTGGAGTTGTCTTCCCAGGTTCACCTAGGGATAAATCAACCTTCATTAAAAAAGAGCAAAATCCTCTACCCTGGCTCTTCTTAGGGGATCTTTCTGGTATGGTACACAGTGAAGAATGCCTTGACATTCAGAAAGAAGACACAGAGCAGAAGGAAGTACCATTCAAGAGCTTGTAGAGCCCATCTATTCCCACTTTGGCTCCAGTTTAGGCTTCCAGAGTAGGTCTGGCACCTGTGCTCGATCAGTCAGTGCCCTCAACTGCTGTCCCCTGTAGGCAGGACAGAAACTCCTGCCACCCTGTCTGCCCTACTGTAATTAAAAAGAAAACAATCCCCATTAATGTGCACAACTGCAGATGGACAGTTGAATGACCCTTTTTAGGCAGCGAAGAGGGTCCTGGGGCTCACAGTTACAGTCCACAGTCCGAAAGCACAAAGTATGGCTTCAGACTGGCCAACCAGACTTTAATTCCTTCCATACCACACATTATTATGTGATTCCTGTCACCTCGGAAAGCTCGAATGATTAAAAGAGTTTATGTTTTCAAAAAAAAAAAAAGAGTTTATGTTTTCTACTTCCAAGAATCCCTCTTGCAATTTAGATGATTCATGTACCCAAGTTTTACAAAGAGGAAAACAACCTCATTGTTATTTGCTCTGTTAAAGCCCTCAAGTGTTCAGCTTATTATTTTGTTATCTGGTAAAATGGGGGAGTTTATCTCTAATTCTCTAACCCTTTCCATGGGGATTTCTTATGGGATAATAAAACTCCTTATTTAACTAGCAAAGAAACAGCTCCTGCTCTCATCTTCCCTCCTGTTTGGGGAGGGTGGGAGGGAGAGAAACTGTCCATCACATGCTAGTATTAGGCCCTGTAGCACATTTCAGAAGAAATGGGCAGAAGAGAGGTCAGAGTGATAAGAGTCTTCCTCTATCTCTATAAGCCTTGCTCCAGAACAATCACATGGTCACGGTAGAGACTGCTGGCTGTCCCCCAGCGTTCATCTTCTCCTGCTTCCTTCCCTTATTTACACAGATTTTTTTAGTTTTACTTATACTATTTGTGTGCTTGTATTTAGCTCTATGTAACTTTACCACCTGTGTAGGTTTGTGTATCCATCACCACCGTAAAGATGCAGAACTGTTCTGTTATCATAGGGTCCCTGATGTTGCCCTTTTATAACCTTACCCACCTCCCTCCTGTCTCCTCCCCACCACTGTCCCTAATCCCTGGAAACACTGATCTCTTCCATTTGTCTGATTTTGTCATTTCAAAGATATGTATATAAATGGAATCCTTTCTATAGTATATAGGGTTTTGAGATTGGCCCTTTTAAAACCCAGCATAATTGCCTTGAGATTTATCCAAATTGTTTTGTGCATTAATAATTTTTTTTCTGGAGTAGTATTTCATGGTACAGGTATACCACAGCTGGTTTAACCATTCCCTTGTTGAAGATGGCCTAATTGTTTCCAGTTTGGACTATGAACAGCTGTGTATAGGTTTTTGTGTGAACACAAGTTTTCGTTTTTCTGGGATAAATGTCCAAAGGTGCAATTGTTAGTTTGTGTGGTAGATGTGTGTTTAGCTTTATAAGAAACTGCCAAAAATGCCTGTACCATCTTACATTCCTTCCAATGATGTATGAGTGGTCCAATTTTTCCACATCCTGTCTGGCTTTTGACACTGTCACCATTTTTAGTTTTAGCCAGGTATGTAGTCATACCTCCTGTGGTTCTAATTGGTATTTTCCTAGTGGCAAATGATGTGGTCCGTCATTTCATGGGCTTACTTATCTTTATATTCTCTTCAGTGAAATATCTGTTCATGTCTTTTACCCATTTTCCACTTGGATTGTTCATTTGGGAAAACATCGTAAATGATTTACTGAGTTTTGAGAGTTCTTTTTACATCCTAGCTACTATCTTTCATCTGATCTGTGGTTTGCAGTCTTTCTTTCTTATAATAACTGAAGGGTCATTAAAAAACCTTTGGTTTATACTGGACACCTGGATGTCCAGCTAGGGACAATGTTCCCAACTTCTCTTGCATCTAGATGTGGCCACATGGCCAAGTCTGGGCTAATGAAATGAGAGCAGAAATGATACATGCAATATTTGAGTCATCTCTAATGAAGAAATAAAGCCATGTGTACCGAACTTCTATCTTCTCTCCTGTCCTGCAACCTAGACCTTGCAGCAACCTAGCTTCAGTGATGCAGATGAGGGCAGTGCCTTAGAGCAGGGTGGGCAGACTCCTTGCAATAGGACACATAGGAGATACTCTAGGCTCATAGGCTGTATGGTCTCTGTACAAACTGTTCATCTTGTTGTTGTAACATAAAAGCATCCATGGGTCATATGGAAACAAATAGGCATGACTGTGGTTACATAAAAACAGGTGGTCTGCTCACAGACTTCAGTTTGCTGACCCTGCCTTAGCAGCCTAGTCAAAGCCACAGATACAGGGAATCAGATCCCCGCAGTGTCACACAGAGCCACCCTGTCAACCTGAACTGCTACCTTCAAGATGAACTCGTGAAAAAAAAACAAAAAACAAAAAACAAAAAACAAAACTTCTGTCCTATTTCAGTCACTTTAGTTTAGGGGTTCTTTGTTGTAGCAGCTCAGCCATGACTTTGCCATGCAGAAATTGGAATTTACGGAGCACTAACTGTGCTCAGCATACAAAGAGGATTCCAAGGTAAGTTGTCTAGTTCCTTGCCCAGACAGAGCATGTAGTCAGTCCAATGTGAGAGCTGCTGGTACAGTGAGGCTGAGCTGTAACCGAGTAAGTAATAAGGAAAGTGGTAGGGGTAGGAGTGGGCAGAAGGGAAGAAATGCTGAGTGCCCAACACGGAACAGTTGTTTTATGTTAGTATATCACTGAAGGTTGGGAGAAGTCTGTTATGTTTCCAGTCTAGAGATGAAAATAATGGGTTTCTAGAAAGTTATTGAGCTCTCCTGCTGGTAGAGATGAATTTAAAACTTTGACAAGTGTCCACTCCGATTATAGATTTATTCATTATGGACACTTTCAGACTGGTCTGAGTCCACTTCTTCTGGACCCAGAAGCCCTCCCTCGTTGCTACAGCCTTCATCAGATTCAATTAAAGTCAGCTCATGAGCAATTATTAAAACCAGGACCAGGGAGGCTAGAGTAATGAAGAAAAAAAAAAAAAAGAGAGAGAGAGAGAGAATTAGAAAGGATTTCACCTTTAAAAGAAAAAGTTGTGTTTTTTGTTTGTTTGTGTTTTTTTTTCTGTTTTGTTTTGTTTTTAACAATGTTGGACTTTTCCTAAGCCCTGTGCTCCTACATAGCAGCTACAGTCAGGAATTCCCCCTAAATTTTGTGTTCTGGGGTTGTCTAACCACAAAGGGCCTTCCTGCCCTTGCATATTCTGCAATAAGATCTGTCTCCATCCTTCCTCAGGACAATTTCATTCATGATGACTCCCTTGTTTACCTGCCTTTATAACTCTCAGGTCCCATTCTTTTTCCTTGAGATGCTTCTCATTAATGAACATTCTCCGTGTTGCAATAATATGGATTAAACCACGTCCTTTATTGCCAGCACGTTTTGTCACTCACAGTTTTGATGCCGACTCAAACAGAATCAGACCTCGCCTTTGAATCCTTATTTATACCATCCACATACCAAGACTCTTCCACCCTTTGTGCTCTCTTCCTTACTTTTGATCTGGGGACACAACAGTGGGCCCAGCCCCTGTTTCTGTGCTCTGGACCCCTGTCCCCTGGTAACACAGTAAGTAATTGACTTTGATTCTTCATGAATACTCAACTGACTTCTGGAAATGGCTTCTCTTGGTTTTCTTGTCTGACAATTTGGTGTTCTTTGTAAACAGAGTAATGTAAATGTAACAGGTGTAATGACATGAAAAAAATCTTTTCTCTATTGGATGAAAGAGAACAGAATCGGATTTGTTAGTCTTTCCTGTTTATCTAGTTGTCTGAGCTCAGATCAACTAAGAATTTGCACTCACTAGGAAGGGAATGGTTCCTTAATATTGACTGGTGAGTTTTCTATTTCTGTGTTTATGCTTGACCCATGGCTAAAATTTTGCACTTAAAGCTATATGTTTTTTCTCTGTGTGTGTCTGCATGTTTATATATCTGTAATTCAAAAAAGATTTTCCCTCTCATTGTGTGAGTATGGAATATTTTCCTACCTCTGGATTGTATGAACAAATCAAATTATAAAATCTCTTTTAGGAGTTCAATTCTGATGGACTTAGAGGTAAAATGTGCTTTGTTAAAAAGCATGTTAAAAAAAAAAGAGGTATTGTTAATGTAAAATAACTCAGAAGTGTTTTAAGAATTCAAGTTTACATAGTTTATGTAAATCACTGGCAAACGAGGTTAGTTTAATAATTTTGGTTTAATAAAAACAGTTGTGTTTTCTCTGAATTATTAAATATAATAAAAGCATACATTTTTATTCTGCTTGGGCATGGGCTTCCAAAACTTCTACAAGTTTAGCATTACTTCTGCTTTGTGTTTAAGATTATGAAAAAATATAAAGTTGCATGTGACCAAAGAGAATCATTGTTCTGAAACTTTATTTTATTATGTTTTGGAGTATAGAAACTGAAGATAATTCCAAGATCTTTAGGCAACATAAAACCTTGGACTTCTACTAAATTGAGTTAATTAATGAATATTCATTGGATACATCCATCATGTCTAAGTACGTATCATGTCTAAGTACGTTAGAAAACTGAAACATTAATTACTACTCATAATTTTAGCTTTATATACATTTGCCTCTTATTTTTATATGGTGCAGGGAAGCTATATATTTTGGCTTTGTTAATGACCATGTTCATTTTTTGCCACTTTGAGACACTGTGCTATAGAGGATGTGTATGGCTGGAGGAAGTTATGAGCCTCACTAATCTGCTGCAAAGTCTGGTATGTGATAGATTGTTCACAGCTATCAGCCCTCTAATTTTTTCTGTGGAATACAAGTTACTGTGGTCAAACTTGTTATCAGTATATGTGAATGAGATGACAGAGAGAAACAATTTTGTATGCAAGGTAGACAGGATGTGTTTTTGCTAATGAAGAATGAGAGTCATTGTGTCCTAAACTAAAATGACTGATGGTTGCAGAATGAGAAAGAAGGAAGAGGAGGACCCAATCTGAGTGGGTATAAAATCTTACAGAAGATTTGTGGAAAGGAACTTTTATTTGTTGTGGTCAAATCTCACCAAGATTTGGGGGGCAGATTTATAAGATTCAGTTACGCCAAAGCAAAACTAGAATTTTCTTTTATCTCTGTTAAAATACAAAATTTTCTCATATCATTGGTCTGCACTTAATATGAGGTTTTAAAATGTTGTTCTTTATTTTCTGTGTAATCTAAAGATTTTATTTATTTATTTGACAGAGAGAGATCACAAGCAGGCAGAGAGGCAGGCAGAGAGAGAGAGGAGGAAGCAGGCTCCCCGCTGAGCAGAGAGCCCGACGCGGGCCTCGATCCCAGGACCCTGAGATCATGACCTGAGCCGAAGGCAGCGGCTTAACCCAATCTATCTAGATTCCATCACCTTCTATATTTTTATGTTGTTTTTTATTATGTCCTTGATGGTTTAAGAAAACAAAACCTTCTCACTTAGGAAGGAGCTAAGGTTCTTTACAATGATACTAACTTCTATGTTTATTTTTATGTTTTACTGTTGCTTTGAAATGAGAAGCAGAATGTTGCATTGCAGGTACCGAGATCCAATTCCCATCTGAGATGTTCAGATCTCTTAACAACTTTTGCTTTTTGTTTTTCCAACATCCAATTTTAAGTGATATCTTTTGCACCTAAAACTGTCTTTGAGATTTCCCAGAGGGTCCTTGGAAAATCACAGAGGATTCATTCTCTCATCTTGTAAATGGAGAGGTACTAGAAATAATGCTTATTTGATATGATATTATTGTTGAATTGCAAGCAAAGAGTTGTCAAATCAGAAGAGATGCTTAGGCTTTCCTAGGTTAAATTTGTATGGGTAATGTTAATAATATAAATATTTCAGAATTGCATGTCATATGGGAAGTCCTTAGAGATTTGTCAGTCCCTCACTGTCTACAATATGCTGGATTTATCAAAGTCCTGGTAATGCTTTGCCTTATAGTGGACAGCTGTGTAGCATTCATCATATTTTAGTATTTTTAAAAATGTTGCCTTTGTTGCAACTTTATTTCATTAATTTAAACCTAGCATCTTTTTTAAAAAAAGGTTTTATTTATTTATTTGACAGAGAGAGATCACAAGCAGGCAGAGAGGCAGGCAGAGAGAGAGAGAGAGAGAAGGAAGCAGGCTCCCGGCTGAGCAGAGAGCCCGATGCAGGGCTTGATCCCAGGACCCTGTGATCATGACCTGAGCCGAAGGCAGCGGCTTAACCCGCTGAGCCACCCAGGCGCCCCTTTACCAGAATTTTTAATCCTTTTAGTTTTCTTCAATATCTGGCTAATATTCTCCAAACAAATTCTTCCAATTTTTCTTACTCCTACCTGATTTAAAGTCACTCAGAAATAAAACCTGACTGCCCCAATTCCTATCAAGATTCTAGGTGAGAATTGGCCCTTTCCCCTAAGATCTGAAGAAACCCTGCAATCTGGAGCCCAGAAACTTGACATAGCCTGCAAAGGCCAACCATTCATGGGCCAGAATTCTCCTTGGACAAACTGCATCTGCACCACTAAGGAAGTCCAGCAAAATGTTGGGTCACCCATGCTCTTAAACAGGAGGTAACCAACATAGTGGGTGACATCAGCAAGAACATCAACATCCAGACATGAAGGCTTCAGAAAACTCAGAGTAGCACTGAATAACCAAGAACTTCCTCCACCAACCTCTTAGGATGTATTGGACTGCTAATCTTCAGAATTCAGTTTCTGGCTCTGTACCTTAATGTTAATATTTCCCTTTTTTAATTTTAAGAATCCTCCTTTTAAGATACCTAGTCTCCAGAACCCCAAAACAACTCATCTCTGTCACCACTTCTCACCGGGTAGTTCAGCTGGTTTTATAGGAGCATGACTAACAAGACGCCTCATGAGACTTTCTTAGATTTTATGTCACCTTCTCAAGAGATTTATGATCACCTTTGAGTTGTTCAGAAAGGAACAGTACTTGTCTTGAACAAATGAGGGGAACTGACAATGTTGAACTATTTCTGGGCCTTGTGCTCCCAGGAAGTTGTAACAGTTAAGAAATCCACCACCACTTTGTGTCTCCAGAGCAGCTAACCAGAAAGGACCACCCTACCCTTGCAGATTCCAAGATCCATCTCCATCCTCCCTCATGAATCCTGTCAGTCTCATAGATGACTCTCTTGAGTGTCTGCTTCTATAAGCCCTAGGCCTCCTTCCCTTTCTGTCAGTGGTTCCTCATTAATAAACATTGTCCTTATTGCAGTATTCTGAATAAATCACATCCTTGATTGTCTGGTACATTTTGTCTTTCATACTTTTCACTGTTGAGTTCTATCAATTGCTTTACCTCTCTGAGCCTCAATTTCCTCATCTATCAAGGACTGTTACTTCCACCTCTGAGAAGCGTGAAGATTGAATGAGAGGAAGCACAGGAAAGAACCTAACTAAGCACTAAGTAAGTGCTCAATAAATACTAGTCCTTCTTCTTAGAGGAAAACAATCCCAAAGCAATAGGTGACTAGAGTGGGAACTGGTTAAAAGATAGGGGTTAAGTCAGTGTAACTTTGTTTCTACTAATGGGAAAACAATTCAGAGCAGGTGCCCTGACATTGAAGGAAACAACACTGGGCAGGAGCACCGTTTCATATGGGGCAGAAACTATAGCACTGATGTATGTTGGAAGCGTGTGTTCCTTCCCTGTAGGAGGTATACTGCATATTAGTACTGAGATCTTTAGAGAAATAATTTACCTTTACAACCTAATAACAAGGAGTATCTCAAAGGGTAGTCCTCCTTCTACCTTGGAGTGGCTGGTGGCTGGGTGCCTACATTGTGGGTTTGCTAACTATTTCCAGGGAGGTGCTGGTGGCTCTGTCTGGCAGGTGGAAGGACCACACATGTCACTTGTATTCACATCTCAGGCCAGGAGAACATAGACCTAAAAACAGGTTAAGAGCAAAATTTCTGACCGCACTTACGGGATTTTTCCATAATTCTCCTACTTCTTTGCAGAGCCCTTTCTAACTCTGCTGGCAGGGAATGAAAGCTTCTGAACATACTTCAAGATTACTGGAAAGAAGAAATGCTGAAGAAACTAAGGACATTACATGGACGTTTACAAGTGAGAGAACAAAGTCACTACTTGACAATTCAATTGGAAACTCAAATTGCAGCCGTTAGCATTCGCGAAATACCAGTTTTAGATACACAAATGCAAAGTAATCAGAAAAACATTTGCTCCTGAAAAGTGATCACTGTGGTGTTTTGCATTAAACCGTAATCAACCTGAATGTAAAATGAGCAAATTCTAAGACCTGGAGATTTTAACCTCTGAGAAGAGAGACTATATTTGGAGACCTTGAGAAAATATGGCTCACGTATTCGCTGCTTTCTCTTATGGCTCTGTGGTCCTCAGTAAAGTTGCTTTTATTCACACTTGCAATTCTTTCCTCCCCACCAACGCCTTTAAATATACATCTTACCCCATCAGGGTCAAATTACCCAGTAAGTACAGGCATGCACAGTGCCGAAGTCCCACAGAACTGTTTTAATTTCCTTTATTTTTTTTTTTTCCTCTCAACACATATTTTTTCTTTCTTTTTTTTTTTCCTTTTTTTTCCCAATTTATTTATTTTCAGAAAAACAGTATTCATTATTTTTTCACCACACCCAGTGCTCCATGCAAGCCGTGCCCTCTATAATACCCACCACCTGGTACCCCAACCTCCCACCCCCCGCCACTTCAAACCCCTCAGACTGTTTTTCAGAGTCCATAGTCTCTCATGGTTCACTTCCCCTTCCAATTTACCCAAATTCCCTACTCCTCTCTAACCTTTAAAATCAGGAGGGAAAAAAGAGAGAGGTGCCTGGGTGGCTCACTCAGTTAAGCATCCGGCTCTTGATTTCAGCTCAGGTCATGATCTCAGAGTTGTGAGATCAAGTCCTTTGTCAGGCTCCGCACTCATTGCAGAGTCTGCTTGGGATTCCCTCTTCCTCTTTGCCCCTCTCCGTTCTCGTAAGCACACACTCTCTCTCTCTCTCAAATAAATAAAAAAATCTTTTTTAAAAATCAGAAAAAGGGGGCACCTGGGTGGCTCAGTGGTTAAAGCCTTTGCCTTCGGCTCAGGTCATGATCTCAGGGTCCTGGGATCAAGCCTCACATCGGGCTCTGCTCAGCAGGGAGCCTGCCTCCTCCTCCTCTCTTTCTTTGCCTACTTGTGATCTGTCTGTCAAATAAATAAAAATCTTAAAAAAAAAATCAGAAAAGGAAGAACTCTTAGGTCAAAGAAAAAATTTTAATATACAGTATTAATATAATCATCTTTATGCCAATGCATAGAATATAATTTAAGATGATTTTTTATGGAGATGGTGCCCATGAAAACTAGTGTGCCTGGGACCCACAAGTCATAGTGCAGCTTTGAGCAGTGGGGGCTACTTGTAATTTAGAACTGTTATTAAACCCTTAAGGACAAGGGTGCCTGGGTGGCTCAGTCGGTTAGGTGTTTGCCTTTGGCTCAGGTCATGATCCCAGGGTTGTGGAATTGAGCCCTGCATGGGGCTCCCTGCTCAGAGGGGAATCTGCCTACCCCCCCCCTCTCTCTGCCCTCCCCATCCCCCACTGCCGCCCATTCTTCTTTCTCTCATGTTCTCTGTCTCTCTCTCGTACTCTCTCAAATAAATAAGTAAAATCTTAAAAAAAAAAAAAAGCCCTTATGGACACAGAAACTCAAGGGTTACACTTATTTTGTCCTAAGCTAAAGCTATCAAGGCCCCAGACCAGCTTTGCAGACCACCAGCCTCTTGGCTGGGGCACTTGTCACTTGCAAGGAGCGTCTTGCTCCTGTGGGTTTCAGAAGGTCTCCTGTCTCGCCCCACCTTGGCTCCAAGCATGGGCTCCAGGCCCTCAGCAGCCGCACTGTGAGGTTTTTGGAAGGTAACAACATTCTGGTGGCAGGGACCGTTAGAAACTCTGATTTGTGGCTGGGTGGCTCAGTGGGTTAAGCAGCTGACTCTTGGTTTCAGCTCAGGTAATGATCTCAGGATCCTGGAATCGAGCCCCATGTCAGGCTCCCCACTCAGTAGGGATTTTGTTCAAGGATTCTCTCTTTCTTTCATTCCTGCCACTCTGTCTCTCTCTCTCTCTCTCTCATTTGCCTATTACTGAGGGACCATAGTTAAGAAACTTACCACAGTTCAAAGCAAAAGTCAAGTTACATAGTTCAATGTAGGATTTTCTTCCTCATTTGCATGAATTTAAATTTTAAAATGTATGTAATACAAACCTTAAAAGACAATCCTATAATTTACTAATGACCTTTGAGATGACAATAAAGTTATGTGAAAAGAAATAGCCAAACTGGCAAGAAGAGCCTATTTACTAATGCAGTATTTGAGTATCAGACCCCGGGCACATACCAGGCATCAGTCTCCTTCCTGGGGTGAGCAGCACCTGTTAGCAGGTTGGCAATCTGCTTCCTCTTCCCTATCTCTTCTCGAGGAGCACATTAACCTTATACAGTAGTAGTCACCACCATTTTGGGGCTCCTGCTAGGTGTCATACCCCTTCCATAAATTATACCTGGATAGTACAAAAATGCTGCAAGGTAGATAGTAACATTTTTATTTTATTTTATCTTAAAGACTTTATTTATTTATTTGACAGAGAGCGAGGGAACACAAGCAAGGGGATTGGGAGAGTGAGAAGCAGGTTTCCTGCTGAGCAGGGAGCCTGATTCGGGGCTCAATCCCAGGACGCTGGGATCATGACCTGAGCCAAAGGCAGATGCTTAATGACTGAGCCACCCAGCCGCCCCAACATTTTTATTTTAAAGATCAGTCAGTGAGGCATGTGACTCTTGATCTCGGGGGCCATGAATTCAAGTCCCACCACGTTGGGCATAGAGAGTACTTAAAAATAAGATGTTTTTAAGATTAAAAAAATTTTTTGTGAAGGTTCATTCATCTATTTATTTATTTATTTTAGAGAGAGAGTGTAAGCAGGGGGGAAGGGGCAGAGGGAGAGAGAGAATCCTCAAGCAGACTCCCCACTCAGTATGGAGCCTGATGTGGGACTTGATCTCATGACCCTGAGATCATGACTTGAGCTGAAATCTGGAGTCAGCTGCTTGGCTGACAGAGCCACCCAGGCACCCCACTTAAAAATAAAATTAAAAATAAAAATAAAATTAAAAAAATGAAGACCAGAGAAGAACTGGGTAACTTGTCAATAACAAGGAGCTGGATGTGTTGTAGAAAATTCTGACTCTGCTCCATCTGATGTGAGGCCTTGGGTTCCAGATGCTTACTAATGGTTGCCAGCCACTGGGATGTTCAGAATTCAAGATGGAAATGAGCTTTGCAGGTAGAGGCAGCTCGGGGGTCTTGACAAGGCAGGGGGCATCCAGGGCTGGTCCCTGGATCTCTTAGTGCCCTCCATAGGACAAGCGGTAGCCTTGGACCCTCTTCAATCTTCCTCCCAGGTCAGGAGCATCTCAGCCTCCAGAGGCTGGGTCACACAGCCAGCTTACTACCAGGACCATTTCCCGGCTTCTCTTCCTTCCTTCTGGCTTCAGCTCAAAGCCCCACCCCTTCTGAGACAGTCTTCCTCAAAGACCCCAGCCCAGCCTGGCCTTTCCCTTCACCATCTTCCTCCTTTGCTTCCAGAAATGGAGGAATCTTGTGCTTTGTATTATGCAGGAAGAAAGATCAAACTCACATCCTTATGGGTTTCAGTGCTCAGAAATCCAAATGAACAGTGAAGAAAAGTATAGACTGTGCCTGACTATCATTTCCCCCATTTTTGATGCCCTGATCTGAAATCACCTTTCCAGGCCTGAGGGGGCCTATGGCTGGTATGTACTAGTGGCCACCCAGCACAGGGACAGACAATCTGAGGCTCTCAAAGGTCTTAGATTCCCCTTTCTCTCTAGGTTTCAGGCGAATGCAAGCTCTTCTTGAACACTGTTGCTGCCTGGCTGAGGAAGGTCATGCATTTGGAACAGTCCTCTTGGCACCGAACCGCTCCTAGAGACTCTTCCAGCAGAGCCTGAGCGCTCAGAAACCTGTCAGCCTTTGAACGTGGATGTGTGAAGTCAATTAAGAATCAAGTGCAAATTCATGTCTTCTCTGGTTCTTTTTATGTGTGCTCTTTACATCTTACCCACGAGACTGTAAATTCTTGGTAGGCAGGGATGAGCCTTTCATTTATTTTGTGCCAGAGGCCTCCTCTTTCTCTTGCTGGTGCTCCGTATGTGTTTAGTAAGTATTTTATGTGTAAGAGGGGAGAATGAACCAACTTTACATTTTCTGCAACACCAGCTCAGGGCTATACCTTCTCTTGGATCCGAGCAACAGGCAAACAAAACACAGTGTATATAGGAAAACCTATTCCTAGCCAACCTAGTCCAAGTCTCTCTGCTCGGTGGAAATCATGGTCTCTTTATTGGAGCTGATGGCAGCTCTGAAAGAAAAGAAAAAAGGGTTAACAGTTCTGGGTTTAAATTCCACCAAAAAAGAAAGAGAGAGAGGGAGAGAGACAAAGGAAGAAGAAGAGAAAAGAAAAGGAAAGAAAAGAAAAGCAATCAAGCATTGGGTGCAAATAATGTGAGAAAAACAGCAGAGGGCTTTTTCAGAAATGCACCCCTCCACTCACTGTTCCCATCCAGTTTCTTCGTGCACATTAAGGTTGCTTCTTCTGATTGTGGGTGAGGTTATTAAGACTGACTGATCTCCTGTTTGGGCCTCCGTGGAGATTCTGCTGCCTTGCACTAATTTGTGTTCCATCGAGCCCCAAATAAGCTTAGGGCACATGGCAAATTGGATTTCAGGAGACAATGGATCTTGGAACAGGCAAAACCCAAATAAATGATGTTTACTGCCCTAGAGATAGGATGTTGCTTTAGTCCTTGTGTGCAGACTGGCTTACTTGAAGGGTGCCTTATCTCAGGGGGAAGGGTGAGACACAGGGGGCGTGCCCTTCTCTTGCGAGGGTGGGGCAGCCTGTTGCGCAGTCTCTCCAGAAAACCTGCTGCCTCACATCCTTGGACCTACCGGCTCTCCCCATCCCCTCCTCGGATCCACAGTTAGGTCTCCTTATTTCCATAGGTCCTTGGTATTAACAGGTTCAGTAAGACCCTACCAGCCTCAGAACTGATGGGGCTTAAGTTAAATACCCACAGGGCTGACCAACTAGCCTAGCCCCGAGCTCCACGGAACTTGATCCTCAAGAATCAGAGCGATGGCTGTTGAACCGCAGCAGTGGGGGCGAGATGGATGGGGCAGGGAGAAGAGGTGGGCAATAATTTGGAGCCCCTTGCTTAGAACTCAAATCCCTTTGCCAGCTCTCATATCCGTTTCCGTCTTCTTAACACTTTGGCATTTGCTTGTTTGTTTAAAAATATTTTTAAAATATTAAACATTTAAATGTTTTTTAAGTGTAGGCTCCATGCCCAGTGTGGAGCCCAGTGTGGGGTTTGAACCCAAGACCTTGAGATCAAGACCCGAGCTGAGATCAAGAGTCAGATGCTTAACTGACTGAGTCACCCTGGAGCCGCCTTTGGCATTATTTTTAAGCCATTTGTATTTTATATAAATATTATTTATATAATATTCATATATTATTTTAATATATGAATGGCACAAAAGAAGTAAAAATATTCAAAAAAGTTGCTGATGAAAGGTGGGATTGCCTCCCATTCTTGCAGCCTTTTCCCACGGTGATGGCCATTACCCATTCCTCCTGGGTCCTCCCGATCTTGATCTATGCATACGCAAAAACACGTGTATATGCTTCTTATTCTCTAAAAATGCAAATGAACAAACTGTTTTACACTCTGATCTTCTTCATTTAAGAGTATATGGTGTCCTGGAGGTTAGTTCATGTCAATCCGTACTGAGCAGTCTCATGATTTTCTTTAACAACCATGTAGTACACTGAATTATAAAAATGCATCATAATTCTTTTTTTTTTTTAGATTTTATTTATTTGACAGAGATCGCAAGTAGGCAGAGAGGCAGGCAGAGAGAGAGAGGAAGGGAAGCAGGCTCCCTGCTGAGCAGAAAGCCCGATGTGGGGCTCGATCCCAGGACCCTGAGATCATGACCTGAGCCGAAGGCAGAGGCTTTAACCCACTGAGCCACCCAGATGCCCCATCATAATTCTTTTTAAAGTTCTCTATGAATCGTGAGATAGTTTCCAACAGGTTGCTTTTATAAACAATGCTATCAGGAATAACATATCATGTACATATCAACCACATGTGTGTTGGTATATATGGAATAAAGTCCTAAAAGGAGAACTGCTGTATAAAAGGATATATGCTTTACAATTTTGATAGATTTTGCCCAGGATCTTTCAAATAGAGATTTTTCACCATTTACCTTCCCACCATCTCTGTACTTGCTACTTTGTATGGTTGTACCTGCTACTCTGCATTGTTGCCAACATACTTTCAAACATTCTGACCTATCATCTAAATAGTAAAAAAGGAAAATATTGTTTCAATTTTCATTTCTTTTATGAGTGAGGTCAAGCAATTCATTTTCTAACTTATTAATACCTATACTATTTTCTTCTTTATGCTTTTTGGATGTTCTATTGTTCTTTTTGTACCTTCTTTTTTATATTAAAAATATTTAATTTATTTATTTGAGAGAGAGAGAGCATGAACAGGGGAGATGGGCAGAGGGAGAGGGAGAAGCAGACTTCCCATTGAGCAGAAAGTCTGATGCAGGCCTCCATCCCTGTACCCCAGGATCATGACCTGAGCAGAAGGC
Organism: Neogale vison; assembly: GCF_020171115.1. Lineage (NCBI taxonomy): Eukaryota > Metazoa > Chordata > Mammalia > Carnivora > Mustelidae > Neogale > Neogale vison. The sequence goes on from NC_058100.1 coordinate 9,702,032, forward strand.
AGATGCTTAACCAACTGAATCACTCAGGTGTCCCTTTTCTTCATCCTCTTGATTTGGATACTTTTTTTATTATTGCACATTTATTAACATCACTTTTTTTTTAAAAGATTTTATTTATTTATTTGACAGAGATCACAAGCAGGCAGAGAGGCAGGCAGAGAGAGAGAGAGGAGGAAGCAGGTTCCCTGCCGAGCAGAGAGCCCGATGCGGGCCTCGATCCCAGGACCCTGAGATCATGACCTGAGCCGAAGGCAGCGGCCTAACCCACTGAGCCACCCAGGCGCCCTATTAACATCACTTTTAAGTTATATTTTCTTTATTGTTAAACTGTTACATAAACCTAACTTCTCTTCTTGTATATTAGTATAAATGTACATTTGCTGAACACTACTCATAGTTTCAGACAATGTTTTAATTACTGTTATTTTGTTGATGAAATGTGATTTCAGTTTTCTTCTTTTAACTATATAAGAATTGTAGAAGAGAAAGGCTTTCTTGTTCTTTCTAGTGCTGCTAATTGACTTCTATTCTATTGCATTGTAATCAGAAAATATTGACTACCCTCATCGACATTTTGGAATATATGGAGACTTTCTTTGGTCCTAAAAAAATAATTAACTTTTAAAAACATTTCTTGGGATCTTGAAAAAAATGATAGTCTCAGTTTTCTCCACAGTAGTACATGTGTTAGAATTATGTATTATGTATGACTCATATAACTCTGAAATTTTACACACACACACACACACACACACTATTGTTTTACTAGGGAAACAAAGAAAGAGAACTTTTTTAAGAATCAGCTCATGTGAGTGTGGAGAGCTAGCAAATCCCAAATCTGCAGGGCAGAAGGAGGCTGGAGACACAGCCTGAGTCCAAGGGCTGCCTGGTGGCCAAATTCCTTTTTGGTCAGGGAAGGTCAATTTTTGTTCCATTATGGCCTTCGACTGATTAGATGAGACCCACCCACACTTTGGAGGTTAATCTTTCCTCAAAGTCTACCAATTTCTATGTTAATCTCATTTGAAAAATACCTTCATAGAAGCACCCAGACGGTTTGACCAAAAATCTGGGCACAATGGCCCAGCCAAGGTGACACAGAAAAGTAATCATCACAAATATAAATGTATGTATTGGAGTTGTATACATTTTGTTCTAGCATTCACTTTTATATCTATACCTCCATATGACACCAGCCTTCTATGTTTGCGAGAGTATCTTTATTATCTTTAATGAGTGAATAGCATTAGAGAACTTCTTTCTCCTCTTTCCTTCCTTCTCCCACATCAATTTCCATCGACTATATAATTTTTCTTAGTGTTTAACTTCTGGTTTTCCATATACTTACATATCTATGCCTTGGATTAGCAGCTTCTAATTACAAAAGATAAAATAATCAATTCTTACATGATCTCGCACCATTTGTCCTCACTTCACCTCCTAAACTTGGCTCGTTGTTTTGTGCCTGCAGCTGCCAGGGGTTGGGACATTTCAGTCTGTTCTGTAACCCTGATGTCCACATCTGGTTGGGACTCTAACTTAAAGTTAAGGATTCATTGCTCATGGCTAACTTTTGGGCCAGTTTTCCCATTTATTTCTTAATTTCTCCAAGAGTCCTCAAGAAGTACTCAAGTTTAGTATTATTTGAGTTCTAGCATGCTCCTAAGAGCTTTTCCTGATGGCTTTATATCTGAACTAATTTTTACAGAGTATGAAATTCTTGGGTCACATTATTCCTCCAGGACTTTGAAAATACTTATTGCACACCTATTTTGTTTGTTTGTTTTTCCACTGCTCAGACCATTTATCACTTAGTCTGCTCTTCATTCAGCCCATTTTATTCTGTTTAGGGGATACAATCTTCTTCTAGCCGCCTCACGTATTCTTTATCTTTGGAGTCTTGTCATTTTATCAGATTATCTCTGCTGTTGGTCATGGGATGGTTTGTCCTCTCGACAGGTGGAGCCCAATTTTCTTTAACTATCGTACATCATCGTATTTTATTAACCATCCCTTTAACTGTACCTGTTTTTGTCCCTTTATTCATTTGGGCCACAAATATGTGGAGCTGCCATTTTCTGGTCTCTCTGTTCCTCTTTAAGTATTTTATGGACTTTGATTTCATTTTTAAAAATTTCCATTCCATGTAGTTTGCTGCTTCTCTGTCCTGCTTTTCATGTCATTGCTTTGTTTTCAACAGGGTTTGTTTGTTTTCCCCCCATTTGTGGTACTTCCAATTTGGTTTTCATCTTGTGATCGATTTTACTCTTTTTTCCTTTGCCAGATCATATTTCATCCAGTTCAGCTTCTTGCCATGTTTCCTCCGAACGTCTCCATCTTTGCTCTGAAGTCTTGTTTTTATGGAGGCGATCACTTGGCGATCATTATTTTTGGTCAGATTTTTCCTCTGCTCTCGGACAACAGCTTGCTTGCCCAAGTGCTTTTCCTTTTCCTGTTGCCTTTCCCTTTGTTTGTTTCCCTCCTCGTAGTTCCTTTCGGTCTTGGAATTACTTCTTCAAGTTAATAATCATCTCTGAGTCAGCGGGGTCCTTTCAGGGCTCCCTCTGGGCTGCAGGCATCTCCCTTCTGACAGCACCGTGTCAGCGTGACCGCTTTCCTCCAGCCAAACTAGGTTGGCCCAGCAGGATATTCCCAATTTAGAGTCTTTCTCTTTCCTCCTGCCATCCTGGTAGACTGCTTCTTGCAAACGTGGCAAGTCTGTGTGATTCCTCATTTAGCTCCACCTTTCCCACTTCTCAAGGCTTTGTACCAGAAAGAATCTACGGAAAATCCTACCGCCACCCTGTGGTTTGCCCCTCGCGCTGGGCGCACGCCTTCGGAGCTCTTTCCTGCCTGCTTTGCCCAAAATCGAAAGCCCTGGGCGGCCCCTTTCAGGCCTTCACACACCCCCTGTGAGACCTTTCCTGTAATTTGGGAACTTGCCTCTATATTGTGGTTTGGGTTAGTGTCTCCTAATTTGATCCACGAGGCAGAAATTCTCTTTTTGGTTTGTTTTTTCAAGGTTTCTTATGAAGAGAGGGGTGTGCCATCAAACCGGAAGTGTTCTTCATAGCAGACCTGGCTGTTTGGCCTCCAGAAGGGATGGGTCTCTGCCAGGCTCCGGGATGGTGCCCGTGATCTCTGCCTCTGGTCCTCACAACTTGTGCGATTCTCTTTTTGAGCAGGGCAGGAGCTAGGGCTTGCTTCCACAAAAATAACATGGCAAAGATGATAGGACGCTATCTCCAAGAAGATGTGACATAATATTGCAAACTGTCCCGCCAGGAGCCCCCGGCGGTGTTAGAGGAAGCGAGAGACAATGCACTGGAAGCCCACATGGCAAGGAGCGGAGGATGGGTTCTAGCCAGAAACCACCTAGGAACTGAGAGCAGCCATGGGTCAACAGCGGGCAGGAAACTGAGGCCCTCAGCCCTGTGCCCCGCAGAAGGACCTGCTTCCTGCCGGCCACTACGGAACTTGAAAACGTCTCTTTCCTTAATCAAGCACTGTGAGGAGACCACACTCCTGGTGGGCACCTTGACGGCAACCTTGCTAAGGACTCAGCCAACCCGTATCCAGATTTCTGACCCACGGAAACCGTGAGACAGTAAATGTGTGCTGTTCTCGTTGCTAAGCTTGGGGGGGGGAGCACCATTCCCTACAAGCGGATAACTGAGACACCACGTCCAGTCTGCGCAGGGAAGAGCCCAGGGCTGGCAATCCTCTAGGGTCTGGAAGGGCGCCACACGGCCGCACGGCCGCCGGTGTGAGGCTCATCGCTTAGTGCAGAGAGCATCAGGCTTGCGGTCGCACGGATGTGTGCTCAGGTACCGGCCCACCTTGGGTGGTGCAGGCAGCAGCTGGGTGGTCTGGGTTGAATCGTTTCATCCACCTGAGTTTCAATTCCCTCAATGTTTAAATACGGTGTTAACTGGACTAATAGTTCATGGGTGAGCAGGAATCTTAAAAGAGACTAATAAGATGGAGACCCCGGGTGGCTCAGTTGGTTGAGTGTCTGCCCTCGACTGAGGTCGTGATCTTGGGGTCCCGGGATCGAGACCCGCATTGGGCTCCCTGCTCAGCAGGGACTCTGCTTCTCCCTCTGCCCCTCCCCCTACTCATTCTCTCGTGTGCTCTCTCTCTCTCTCTCTCAAACAGGAAAAATTTTTAAAAGAGAAAGGGAGAGATTAATAAATAAAATGCTGTACATCATTCCTAGCACAAAATAAGTGCTCTTGAAGATCAGTCTTGCTGTCCCAGAAGCGCTGGGAATTAAAAGTTCCTGGTGCCCGCACCCCACCCCCCAACCAGATTCCGGGATTTGAGTTTTGTTTTTTTCCCTCAGGGAAGCTGCTCTAGTAGAAGGAGCACTGGACTGGGAGTCAGAATTGCTGGATTTCGATCCTCTCTGTGCTACTGCTAAGCTGGGTGAAATGAAGAAGTCATTTCTTCTCTCCAGGCCTATTTCTTCACCTGAAATGAATAGTGTTTGTCCCTGCTTATGTCGTGAGGGTCCAGGGAATGGGTGTCTGTCAGACGCTTGTGATCCGTGATAGGGGACTCCTGAGCATTAGTAACAACATATTATAAAACCAAAATTAAACTCTTGGAAGGGGTGTTTGTAAGGATGCCTCATGGCCTCGGTGGCTGAGCCGGGACAGGAGCTCGCTCGCCCGGCGCACTCAGGAGTGATCTGGTAGCTGAAAGCATGATTTCTAGAGCAGGACCACTGGAATTAAAACCCTCCCCTGCCACAGAGGGTTGAAGCCTCGGGAACTACTTACCTCTCTGGGCTTCTACCTCCTGAGCTGTAAAATAAGCGTAAAGAGTGACCACTGCTCCCCAGGTTGCTCTGAGCACAAAATGTGCCAATGTATTTGAGCACTCTGAATCCAGCATCTTAGAAAACTCTCCAGAGTACGGTCCACTGACTATCAGCTGCCATCATTATTCTCGAAGACTCCTTTATCATTAGGGAGCCAATGATGTCAGTCAGTCCTGTTACTGTTACGGTTCTCTGTTTCTATGCTCTTGGTGGGGGAATGAAGTTTGGGTTTTATTCCAATTCGGCCATCTGGCACTTCCTGTTTGTCTCCTGGTGGGGATTCCACAACAACTGATTAAGGGAGGGCTGATTTGGACCAAATCGAGTGTCATAAAGGACATCAAAAACGGCTTAAATTCACTTTGTGACTGAGTCTGCTCTCTTGAAATAAGATATGGCTAACAAAAGATTAAAAACTAGGAGGGGGAAGAAGTTACAAAGATGCTTCTTTTTTAGGGGCTCCATACCTTAAAAAAAATGGGTATTATAGAGGGCACAGCTTGCATGGAGCACTGGGTGTGGTGAAAAAATAATGAATACTGTTTTTCTGAAAATAAATAAATTGGAAAAAAAAATTGAAGTTCATTGTCTCAGGACTAAATGGCATAAATTTCCCCAAATATTTCGATTACATGAACTCACTCCCTTTATTGGAAGTGACCAGGTAACGAGATACTTAACTTCATTGAAAACAGATTCCCTTTAGAAGATAATTTCTTCGTTATCCTCAGAGGCTCTGGAATCTGCCGTTAGATTCAGAATTCAATTCTGAGTGACTTAAGGGAATACAACCTTTACAACTTTTCTTTCTAAATTATGGAAGCTCAAAGAATGAACGCACCCTTTAAACCAGTCTGTTATTACAACATTTCACACTATAGCACACATTAGGAACGAATGATTTTTTTTTAAAGATTTTTATTTATTTATTTGAGAGAGAGAGACAGTGAGAGACAGCATGAGCGAGGAGAAGGTCAGAGAGCGAAGCAGACTCCCCATGGAGCTGGGAGCCTGATGTGGGACTCGATCCCGGGACTCCAGGATCACGCCCTGAGCCGGAGGCAGTCGTCCAACCAACTGAGCCACCCAGGCGTCCCAGGAACGAATGATTTTTCAATAATTTAACATACTACTAATTTCCTAAAATCTTTCAAAAATTATGGTTTTATCTTTTGGTTTTCGTGTAAGTACGTTCAGGTGGATTTACAAGTAGAGTAAAATTGCAGACCATGAAAACTATTGGGTACCAACCAGGATGGCTCACTAAATCCCTCAGGAGCCTGTGAGGTAGGTGTGAATTTCTGTATTTATATGAGGCTCTGATAGGTTATCCAGCATCATGGGGCTGGGGGCATCAAAACTCAGCTCTATTCAAATTCTAAGCCTTCATTCTTTCTCCCATAGATGCCACCCATCCACCATCAAGCAATGTCTACCAACACTGTGCCCCACTCCAGGACACTCCAGATGAATAGCCCAAGTCTAACGGAGAAGAAGGGGCTGGTCCGGACCCCACTGTGAGCTGGCGGCTGGTGGGGGCTTACTCAGCAGCAGACAGATGTGGGCTGTCCTTCCTTCCCTGCTTACTAGTGACGTGAGTTTAGATCATCTCTTCAATCTCCTTGAGCTTCCATTTTCTTACCTGTCAAATGAGAACAAACTTAAGTCATCAGGATGTTCTGAGGGTTAAATTAGCTTATTATATGTCGAATACTTAGCACTAGTGTCTGGCACAGGGGACATGGTCGGTTAAAGGTAGCCGTTTTCAGTGATGCAAGTAATCATAAGGGGAAATGGAACTTAGCCCCGTGAGTTCTGATAAAGGACTTGTTCTAATTTTCATCACTCTGGTCCAGTTATATAAACATAGCAACTTTATGACTGGTGTATTGTATCCTACCTACCTATTTCTTTAAACAGATGAGCCTTGATTTAGGCTGCATTCACTTACAGGTAGAACGTGTCTCCATCTACCTGCCACGGACCATGCTGTCCTCCAGATACAGTCTGATGCTATTATTTCCTGGCACTGGCCACTAAATTCCTGGCCTCTTGAGAAATTTGGAGTTATGCTTTTGGTCTCTGCAGCCTCCTGGGACCCCACCCTGCTGCTGTTCCCTCTGATGAGTCAGCCCTGGCAGGTGCAGGCTCATTACTGATTCCCTGGGCTCTCTGGGAATCAGGGGCCCTATTAATTTGCCTGCAACCCAGCTGCCAGAGCCCGCCTGCTTTCTGGCCCTCGCTGCCCCCTATAGCTTTCTGATCATATCACAGCGGCCCTTAATTGTCTACGGCTACCTGTCTTTCTTCTCTGTGAGCCAAGCTCAGCTGTGAATCGCTTTGTGCTAATTGTTTATTTAACCCACCTCCCATTTGTCAGTGGGTTTCCCTCTGCACCATTCTTTCCTTCTGTGCTGGGACAGATGTACCCCCAAACCCTTATTGTTCTCCTGATCCCTCCTGTGCGTAGTCCCCCCTACCCCCGCTGTATCCTTATCTTCCTCTGTCAGCTTTTCCTCACACAGCAGATTCTTACCTTGCTCCCTTCCACTTTCCTAAGTACCAACATTTGTTTAACCCTTCGAGAGCAGATGCTTCATTTACAAAGCCATGCAGGTTTCTCCCTATTTTTCTCACTCTCCTGCTTCCATTCGTCTGACCTTAGTTTGAAAAGAACTCTCTTGTTGCTCCCCAAGTGTGTCTTTAACCACATTGAGATATCACCTTACACCAGTTAGAATGGCCAAAATTAACAAAACAGGAAACAACATGTGTTGGAGAGGATGTGGAGAAAGGGGAACCCTCTTACACTGTTGGTGGGAATGCAAGTTGGTGCAGCCTCTTTGGAGAACAATGTGGAGATTCCTCAAGAAATTAAAAATAGAGCTTCCCTATGACCCTGCAATTGCACTCCTGGGTATTTACCCCAAAGATACAGATGTCGTGAAAAGAAGGGCCATCTGTACCCCAATGTTTATAGCAGCAATGGCCACGATCGCCAAACTATGGAAAGAACCAAGATGCCCTTCAACGGACGAATGGATAAGGAAGATGTGGTCCATATACACTATGGAGTATTATGCCTCCATCAGAAAGGACGAATACCCAACTTTTGTAGCAATATGGACGGGACTGGAAGAGATTATGCTGAGTGAAATAAGTCAAGCAGAGAGAGTCAATTATCATATGGTTTCACTTATTTGTGGAGCATAACAAATAGCATGGAGGGCATGCGAGTTAGAGAGGAGAAGGGAGTTGGGGTAAATTGGAAGGGGAGGTGAACCATGAGAGACTATGGACTCTGAAAAACAATCTGAGGGGTTTGAAGTGGCGGGGGGGTGGGAGGTTGGGGTACCAGGTGGTGGGTATTATAGAGGGCACAGCTTGCATGGAGCACTGGGTGTGGTGAAAAAATAATGAATAATGTTTTTCTGAAAATAAATAAATTGAAAAAATTAAAAAAAAAAAGACTCCAGGACTATATGGCCCACATCTACTCCAGGCCAGGCACCCCTCCCCTCTCCCTCATCCCCCTCTATTCTGCGTCCTCACCAGGTTGCCGTCTTGCTCCTAAATCCACTGGAGTACAAACCGTGGTGCTGACAAGACACTCACTGCCCCGCGGTGCCCCCTCCATCTCTGGCAGGAAGCTCTGCTCACTCTTCAGCATGCGTTTCCGTTGCAGGTCTTACTCTGCCGTGAAACCTTCCCTGGAGCTCGGAGAATCACAAGGGTACGTTGTATTTGACCCTCGGATTTTGGTATTGGACGGATCATTTTGCGTCATACTGTGTACTCTTTTCTACCGTGTTCTTTTCCTGCCTTCCTGGTTTCGTATATGCAGTTTTGCTCTCCTGACACGTGCTTTAGAGGACTTACAGGCAGAGCCACCGACGCTCAGACATCCTTCACGCTTCTGTCTTCATCTGCTAGATTCTCTCCTGGACACCAGAATGCCCCGAGGAACGTGCCTTCCAAAGACTCCCGGGGCTTTTCCCAGCCCAGTTGAACGAGAAACTCCAGGCGTGGGGACATAACATCTGCCATTTCAATGAGCTCTTAGGGGGGGCTTATGAAGTCACCCTAAGTTTGCTAACAACTATGTTTCTAGATGCCTCTGAAGCATCTTTACGATTTCTCTTCTTTTCCATTCTCACTGTCCTCGAAGCAAGGTCCCTGTCACCCAAAGCACACACGTACATACACGCACATGCTTCTTTCATTTTAATTTACTCTATGAACACCAAACAAATATTATGACTACTTAGCACAGGCCAAACACTGTGGTAGATGTTGAGAGGAGCAGACCATGACTCTGTCCTTGAGGAGCTGACAATACAGAGAAGAAGGCGCACAGAAGCGCCCCCCCCTACTTGATGGGAGGCTATGAACAAAAATGAGGCTGAAAAGCTAGTCGGCCTGGAGTTTGCGCCTGGAACTCAGGCGTTAGAGTGTAAGGGCTCTCTGTCCACGCAGTCCCTGGAATGGCAGGTGTGCAGTTAACCTGTCTTCAGTTTAAGAGTGAGGGAGATGCATCCAAGCAAGCAAGCAGACAGACAAAGGAAGGACATCAGTGCTCGGCTATGTCCCATGGGACCAGCATTTCCCCCATGACCCAGGTCCCCTCCATCCAAGAGCACACACCAACAGGCTTTCCGCAGGACACGGGCACAGCCAGCAGCTGCAGGGGTCACGGCTGGCTGAGGCTTCTCAGCAGGTGCCTGGCCCCAGAAAGAACCGTCCCCGTCTGTCCTCAGGACCCGGGCTTGGGAGAGACCATCACAACGTGTGTCTCCAGAACAAATTCCCGGGGCCGCGACAGGACTGATTCACGACAGCCCGTGCACACATGGGGGTTGGCGATTTTTACTGACCTCTTCAGCAGTCTCGTTTCTCGAAACAGAGCCTGTCATTTCAGAACATCGAACACTTGAAAACAGCTTTTACTGTGGCGGTGCCATGGCAACGAAAAAAGGCTTTCCCCCATTTGCGCCAAACAAGAGCAAGAGGTGTTGGACGAGCGCGGAAACAGTCTGCAGTTCGCCTGGAGGACGTTCATATAAATGGGCAGGCGTCCCTTCTGCCCCTGCAAATTGACAGAGTTGATTTTCAGCCTCTGTGTCTTGCGCTGGGAGCCTTGAAACATGGCGGGAGCACGAATTCAGGGCAGCTGGCTTTTTTCCCCCCATGTGTTCCCATGTGTCCGTCACATGAACATTCTTTTCTGGTGATGTGGGGAATATTTATGCTAATGCCTTGGCTGTGGGTGATATTTTGATCAGACAAGTGCTCCTTAATCTCTGGGGCACTTTTCTAAGTCCTACTCATCACCTCTGCAGGCGGCAAACTCCTGTGGATCTGGGAGGTTCAGACCAGACCAGCGTTGTTCAAACCTGCTTGTACGTTAGAAGAACCTGAGGGTGGGGGGAGGGCATGTAAAAAGTACGGATTCCAGAGACCCATCCTGACCAACTAATTCCAAATCCTCTGATGGAGAGACCCAGCAAACTGGCTTTTTCACTGGCAGCCGAGTGATTTCAATGTAGGCAGGTCTGTCCCTGGCACTGAGAACCACCAGCTCAGACACTCCCCAACGCCTTCTAGCTTTGCTATGTGTGGATTACCCCTTCCCTGCTCCTACCTGCAGCCCACCACCACGACCGCACACAAAGAACTTGTCAGCCTCTTTCTTCAGTGACTCCTTGAGGCACTAGGAGGTCGGGGAGTTTTGTGGACGTTCAGCAAATGAGCTTTTTGCTCCAGGGTTGTCAGATTGCTGAGTAATGGTGGCTCCTTCCAGAATAATAGGGTGTCTTTGTCTAGCCCTTAAAGCTCATTTTCACTTGCACACCCTTTCCTACAGACTGGAATCGTGAGCCGTTTCTGTCTGTCCGGCTGTGTGAGTTGGGATCCGCAGCGGGGGGCAAACATGAGAATGAGGTTGACCTGGGGACATCGGCAGCAACGAAATCAGACAAGGGCTGAGAAGCATCGTTCTGTCTATAAATCCTCCAGGCCAGTGTTTCCTGCTGAGTCAAGCAATCTCGTAGGCATCCAAGAGACTGAGATGTATGCCGGGTGAGAAAGAAGAGTCAGCTGATTTCCTGTCCGTGGATGGATGGGCAGTGTAGGGAGGCAGGAGAGCAAAGTGGCTCAGGGGCGCCTGGGTGGCTCGGCTGGTTGAGCAACTGCCTTCAGCCCAGGTCATGATTCTGGGATCCTGGGATCGAGTCCTGCATCGGTCTCCGTGCTCAGCGGGGAGTCTGCTTCTCCCTCTGCCTCTGTCTGCTGCTTCCCCTGCTTGTGCTCTCTCTCTTGCAGAGTGAGCAAGAGCAAGAGAGAGATATTTATTTATCTCTCTCAAATAAATAAATAATATATATATAAAAAAAAAGGGAGGACAGAATGGTTCAGACCAGGGCCCCTGAGGCAAGATAGTCCTGCCCTCAAATCCTGCATCACTCCCTTACCAGACTGACTAGCTTAGAAAATTCTCTAGGGACTGATTTTCCCATCATAAAATATGGATGAGAACAGTCCTAGGGCACAGGGTTATTTCAGAGGTTAAATTTAAAAACCTGTTAAAGCACTCTAGCATCTTGAAGGCCTGGCATACAATCGGTGTTCAGAACATGCAATCATAAAGCTAATACGAGTCCTAAATATAAACTGCAGTGTAATTAGTTTTAATATCTGTCACAGATCTCCTTATAGTGCTCCTCTGAGCGACCACATCTGCCGTATCTGTCAGTTACCGGCCTCCTGTCTCGTGGATGGAACTGGAAAAACCCATCCTACCCCCTCTCTTTTTCATTCCCAAGAAGCCCACACCCTTCACTCTGTTTACCACATTATTGGTTTGGCTCTACCTGTCGAAGAACCCGCGCCTCTCCTGAATACACCCTTGGCACCTTGATTGCCTTGAGGTATTTGCCAACTCTCCTTCAGAAATCATCTCCTACGAGCCATTGCTTGCTTCTCTTCTGCCAAAGCGAGCTTTCTTTTCATTGATTTGAACTAGGTTTCACTTTCTAAGCGCGGCCTCTGCTAGCATTGTTAGCTTATAGGATTGCCATGACAACGAAATGAAATGATGTTCAAACGTACTTAGCACAGTTCCCAGCGTGTGGTGGCACTCAAAACACGTTACCGATTTTCATTATTGGACCCAGGGAGCCGGGGGCAAGGTCTTGGTCTCTGGTTGTCCATAAAGGGCTGCCATTCTTTGCAAAGCGGCCTCGGCTCTCAGCTCTTCTTTGATGGAAGCATTTTTGCCTTTTTGAACTTACCAACTTGCAGAAATTTTATGGCCTTGACTTGTCCACACACCCTCTTTTCAAAAACTTCATTTTTTCCCATTTTTAATTATAGTCTTAAAAATTATATCTATTTTTATACAATTCAAAGAATTCAAAAAATTTATATAAAGCTAAAAACTGATCTCCCTCCCATTTGACAGTTTAATATGTAAACTTGCAAACTTTTCTCTATGATATATTTAGATAACGTATGGGACTTTCTGTTTCTTTTCTTTTTACTTTCTTTCCGAAGGTGGGCTCACACTCGATGTAGTTCCCATGACTTGTTTTCTCTACTGGCTTGTTTTTGTTTTTTCTTGCTCAATAGATACTGTGAATATTCTTGCATGTTGTGAAATACTCATTTTTAGACAAGGCTGCATGGAATTTTAGAGCATTGTTTCCAGATTTTTCTTTTGCAACGGATTCTGTCTGGTTTCAATATTGATAATGTTTTTACTAGAGCACTCCACCTTAAACATGAATTTTGAGCTTGTTCTGGAATTCTAGGACCTGGGGGGGCTCCTTGCTGGTGGTGAGAAACAATGAAGGCATCCAATGCTATGATGGGGAAATAAAGACTTCGTGTGCACGCAGCCGTCAAATCTAGTTTAAAATGATAAAACCGAAATCTTGGTCTTGGTGCGCTGATTGAGAATAGATAAGATTTAACCTATTTTAGAGATGGGAAAGATGAGATAAGGGACAGGTCATGATCACTTTACACCTCTACAGTTCTGATTAAACCCAGAGGCTCAGCCGGACTGTTTTTCCATTGAGAAACTTTGTTCTCTTTCTTCTAGAATGCTGATCTCAGGAAATACACCAACAACAGGGGCAGCCAGTCAACATCCAGTTGAGAAGAAAAATCCGCAGGAGACAAAGCCTCCCCCCACCCCGCCCCAGTGGCTTTTTATCAGTGAGATGTGTAAAGTTACTGTTCTCTGGGACAGTTGGTTGACCCTGAACAAGGAGACATTCACAGGGAGGGAAAGACTCAGGAGGACAAGTTCCTGGCCCGTCAGGAACTCCAGCCACCCACACGAATTTACCAATGTTTCCGTGAGCACCTGCTCCTGGTCAGGTGAGGGAGCCACACTTGGGATCTAGTGGCAAACAAGGCAGACACAGATGCGACCCCAAAGGAGCTCCCGGGTCGTCGGGACAGAGGCTGTGAGCCCTGCCTTCCAAGGGGGAGAGCTACAGGCAGTCACGGAATTGGTACAAAGTGCTTCTGACCAATTAATCTGAAGAGTTGCCCCCTGAGAGGCAGGCTGAGTTCTGTTTAGGGAGCACATATTGCTCTGCCTGAGAAGTGAGGTGTAGGGCATGTGAACCAACAGGAGGATCTGGCTGGCATCACAGAATAAAGCGGGACAAATCAGGCCCTCTGGTTGGCCTCATATTGACTAAGTGAATGCCTATCAGACATAGTCCATCTGCAATCTGCAAGCATCTTTGCTCAGCCTGAAAGGAGGCACTGAAACGCAGGAGATACCCCCACGTGACTACTCTCCTGTTCCCCAGGCTGGAGGACAGATGGTGCATGGCAGGTGTATGTATATATGTATATGTATTTGTGTATGCCTATACCCATAGCCTCTATATCTAAATCTATATGAACCCAAAGCCAGCTTCTTTGGTCTCTACATAGAGAGTGGTCCCAACTCCACTAACTTGTTCGATGACCTTAGTCACGTCACAGATCTCTCCAGGCCTGAGTTCACTTTTCTGCACAGTGGGTATGAAAAATGTCTCTTCTCAACAGAGTTCTTGGGGGTGGGGGAGGATGGGAAAATAAAGCCTCAGAGTGACGCTAAAGTGGGATCTTTCTTACCGCTCTCTATGCCCCGGTGCCTGCTAGCACAGTGTCGGGTGCACAGCCGGCACCAAGGGTAGATAATCGCTATGGCTCTGGGGGCCCCAGCAGCTCTGCCAGCACCCCCACACCAGCCATGCCCATTCTGAAATATCTGTGTTGGTGCTATCTCTTCTGCAGAACATCATTCTGGATTTTTTATAAATGGTTGCCTAAATCCCTGGCATGAGGTGTAGAGCACAGAGAACATGACCATCTTTTCCATTACCAAGAATTACTTGGTCCCTCTCTGCCTCCACAATTCTTCCTTCTCTTCTCTTTCCTCTTTCTGCCTACATCTTCATTCCTTCCTGAAGTCAAAATACCCAGTGGACAGCTAAATCATACAGAACATCTGCTTTCATAAAGAAGGAACACATTCAAGTGTCTCCAGACCTCACTTAATGGTTCTAGGATTCCCTGCTGTTTTACCCTTTCTGTTTCTATTCCAGTCTCTCCACTGGCAGCCAGGTTCAAATTGAGTCTTCTGGTTTTTATTCTCTAGCATCTTTGACCCATCTCCTTCCCCAGAGCTGGGAGGAAAGCAAGGGACCTTCAGGCATGGCCCCAGACCTCAAGGAGCTCAGGATCTCCAACAGCATCCTCACAGAGCATGGTTGCAGAGTGGGTCCCATCTGTGCAAGCCACCATGGTGGGGGGGAGCTTCACAAGCAAGCAGAGATGCTTCTGGAGGGATGGATGGAGTTACTTACTGTGTCAGCAGAGTTGGCATTGGGGTATTAGAGGGCACAGAGCTGGGCCTCTGTGGTGGGAGTAGGCAGAGCGTTCTAGCTTTGTGCAGGGCGGGTGGGGCTAAGGCTTGCCTCCGGGGTTGAAGAACCCCATCTTGGCTTGGGGGCAGGACCCATCCCCAGCTCCTAGTGGATACAGGGAGGTTAAGTGCGGGCCAAATCTTCCCAAAAGCAATATTCTGGAAACTCACCTGGACTGGAAATGTAGTTTTAGACAAGAAAATGGTCTCAGAGCCATGTCTTTTCTTTCCCCAGCCTGCAGGGTAGAGGTGTGGGAAGTTCCCAGGGACTGGCAAGCTGCCTTCAGGGCAATTTCCGGAGAGCGGAAGGAGTCTGAATGGTCACCCAGATCCTCTCCTTGTGAAGAGCACCAAGAATCAGAGCCCAGTTTCTCCCCGCTTGGGGTGGAGCCATGAGAGTGCATCTTATCGGGTGAGCCCAGGAGGGCAGCCACGAAGTGTCTCTGAATTCTGCCTCCACGTTGAGACCCTTATAGCTCCGGAGTGAGAGAAGCTTCTCTGCAGAGAGGACAAACAGCAGGATGTGCCCAAGCTAACTTTTCAACAAAATCGAGGGTCAGAGAAGCAGAGCCACTCTGTTGGTTAGGGAATGAGGAACTTACTCACTAGAGGGTTAGCTCTTCCACGCGTGTGGAAAAGCACGGGGAAGTAAAGGTCTGAAAAGGAGATTTGGAAGTCCAGAGGAAAATTATTAATCAGCCCTCCTGGGCTGTCCTTGTGAATGGACAAGTCAGAGCTTGCAGAGAAATGTTGATGCTGGGCACACCCAGGTCATGCAGCGGGGCCACGAGAGGGGTCTTCTTGTATCCGTGAAAGGTCTGAAAGGCCGTCTTCTTGTATCTGTGAATTCACAGCCCGATGGTGGGCCTGGGTTTCCGCTGGCCGGTGGGATGGAAGTTGGGAGGAGGAGCAGGGCACACTGGGTTCCATCCATGTCTCTACACCCATCCGTCTCACGAAAACCTTTGGAGCAAAATGGCTGTGGATACACTTCTTCCTTGCAAATGTGTAAAATCTCTTTTGACCACCTACAGAGATGAGGTCTGGGGAAGACAGTTCCAGCTTAGCCAAGGTGACACAGGATTAAACCACTGCAGCCTGTCGATGATCTAGGCACTGGGTGTGGAAGCAGAATTCCAGGGCACCTGAGACATTAAAATGTGAGCAGGGAGCCTGGTTGGCTCAGTCAGTAGAGCATGCAGCTCTTGATCTCAGGGTCATGAGTTCAAGCCCCATGTGGGGCACAGAGCCTACTTTAAAAAAAATGAAATAAAGACATTTTTAAAAAATTGTATGAGGTCACAGAATCTAGCAACGTAATGATACCTTTTGGGAATCTATAAGTGGTTCAGAACGATTGGACCATAGAGAGCCATGATGAGCATGATGAGGGGTGAGAGATGGATCGAGGCCTAGGGCCACGTTATTCTGTGATGTACATTGCAGTAGGACTTTTGGGCTTTCTCTTATGAGAAAGTACCACTTTAAAGAGTTGTAAGCAGGGGACTGAAAATGAGCACATTTACATTTTAGACTCTGATTGTGTGCAATATTGGTTCAGAGGGGCAAACCTAGTGGCGGGGGCCACGGGAGGCTGCTATAGTAGCTCAGAGCCAAGAGAGACATGAATTTATGTCTGTGGGATCTGGAGAAGCAGATCAATGGAAGGGGTATTGAGGAGAGAGAAATGTTGAATCCTGGAGCTTGACTGGACATGGGAGTTGTGGGAGAGAAAGCAAGGAGTCCAAGGTGACTCTAAATTGTTTTACTGGGACAACTAAAGCAATGATAGTGCTGTTCCTTGAGATAAGGGGGCCTGGGAGGGTTTTCGGTAGGAAGAGAATGAGTTCCATTTGGGGCCTGTTGCTTTACAGATGTTTGCTGGATTCATGGGTCTGGAGCTTGGCGAGGAGTCTGACCTGAAGATCTAGATGTTGGGCCATCAGCATATTCCAGAGTTCTTAACTTTGTGTGTTCAGGGACCCCTTAGAGAATAGGAGGAAAGCTATTTTCATCAGAAAAATGCACATATAGTGCTTTGGTGAGTGCTGTGAAGTGTGTAAACCTGGCGATTCACAGACCTGTACCCCTGGGGATAAAATTATATGTTTATAAAAAATAAAAAATTTAAAAAAAGGAAAAATGCACATATATACAACTATCTGCATATACTTTCAGGGGGTACACAGACCACTTGCAGTCCAACTGTAGACCCTTTCGGGACCAAACTGTGTTCATGGAGTCTGGATGAAGCAAGACAAGGAGATGGGAATAAAGCCTTGGGGAGAATAAGGAGGAGGAGCCCTAGATGGGGGAGCAAAACCATCCATCAGGTAGTGTGGAGAGGTAAAAGTCAAGGTAAAACAGTTCAAGGAGAACATGGTTTCATCATAAAACTATAGAAAAGGTAAGTGAAAAAAAATGCATTCAGTTTAGCTAAAGGGAGAAATTTAAATGTGGAAGATCAGGGGCCACTAGACCATGTATAGGCAGATAGGAAATGAGGGGTCGGCTGAAGGAGAGGTGATCCCAGCCCAGGTGGAGGACTGAACGTTGGATAACGTGGCAGCAAAGAAGGAGGTATGCATGCAGAAGATGGACTGAGTGGGGAAGAGGGAAGCAGGAACTTGGGGGAATTCGAGGTGCTGTCTTCTGGCTCTTCTCTGCCTCAAGAAGGGGATGAGGCCAGGTGATGGGAGGGTCCGCTGGCTGTAACTTTGACGTCAGGCTTCCTGGAAAGTGGGACGAAATTGTACTAGGGAACACTCTCTGGTCCTTTCTGTTCAAAAGAGATGGTTATTTCAACATTTTATTTATTTATTTCAAATGTATCTTCAACACAGAGTGCACTTTGAGCCCCTCTCCACTCCGGTAACAAACAGCTTGTTTCCTGGATCTATGAGTCTGTTTCTGTTTTGATTTGTTTGTTTTATTCGTTAGAAATATGAAGACATAGAGTGACATCTTAATGACACAGACAAGGGCAGGCTGGAGATGTTTACACTCTCCTGAGCAGGGCAGCACAGGGAACAAAAAGACGCTGAAAGTTACTTGCCAAAAGCCAGTAGGGTAAGGGTCTTCATTTCACTGATGTTATCATGATTATAACTCCTCCGGTTAACTTTTACTGATACACAGGAGGAGAGTCCCCAGAATATTTAACTATGAAGTTTTGTTTCAATGTTTCTTATTTTGAAACACAAATTATACAAGAATAAAGAACATTTCCTACCTGCACGTTTGAAAGAAAATTGTCCATCTGTTGCCATCACATCCAATTACTCTAGTATCTCCCACAGATGAGCATACTCTATAAGACCTTAATTCAATCATCAAAATAAGGGAATTAAGAATAATATATTACCATCCAGCCCTCAGATTCCCAGTTGCTCAGTAAAGTCGTTTACAGAGAAAGAGTCCAGTTTAGAATTACACCTGGCATTTGATTGTCATGTTTTTTAGCTTTCTGTCTAGAACAGTTCTTTAGCCTTTTCTTGACGTTCAGCTTCTTAAATTTTTGAAAGAATAAGCCAGTTGTGGCAAGACCTTCAATTTAGGTTTGATGATTCTTCACACCTAGATTCAGGTTCTGCATCTTTGATAGGAATACCACGGAAGTGATGCTGTGATCTTCATGCTGAATCTTTCCATCCAGTGGCACATAATTTTTATTTGTCACATTGCTAATGAGTTACCTTTTTTTTTTTAAGATTTATATATTTATTTCTTTATTTGACTGACAGAGATCACAAATAGGCAGAGAGGCAGGCAGAGAGAGAGAGAGGGAAGCAGGCTCCCCTTGGGGCAGAGAGTCCGATGCAGGGCTTGATCCCAGGACCCTGGGATCATGACCTGAGCTGAAGGCAGAGGCCTTAACCCGCTGAACCACCCAGGTGCCCCGCTAATGAGTTACTTTGATCATTGATTAAGGTAGCATCTGCCAGACTTCTCCATGGAGAAGTTTTGCTTTCCCCCTTTTTAACTAATCAAGCATTTTGAAAGGGCAAACTATGAAATCACATTAAGATCTCATTTCTCATCATCTTTCAAAGTATCTACTGTACATGCTCATAGAAGCCTATGGTATTCAATCAGTTATAATCCATCATTACCCATCTTTATTTTTATGTTCAAATTGTCCTAATTTTGAGTGGTGCAAATCCCTCCAAGCAGGCTTCTGTATCCTTTTGTCATGTCTTCATTGTTTTGGTTCCTTTTGGTTGAGAAGGGTTTTTAGAAGTCAAGTTCTGGGAGAGCACCTGAGTGGCTCAGTTGGTTAAACATCTGACTTTTGATTTCAGCTCAGGTCTTGATCTCAGGGTTGTGAGTTCAAACCCCATGTTGGGCTCCACACTGGGCATGGAGCCTACTTAAACAAAAGAGGAAGAGGAGAATTTACTTTATTTCCATTAATTAAAATACTTGAGTTCATCTTGATAACTCTAATTCCCACCAAACACTACTGAGCTGATTCTAGTCTCCTTCCTTCCAGTACCTGTAACTCCCTCCTTCAACAGAGAAAACCTGACTCCCATGACCTTGAGCCATGACCTTTAATATACTTACTTATTTTATCAACTCCCCTTCTTATATCAGTTTTCCAACTCTGCTGCCCCCTTTCCCATAATGACATCCTCTTCACCCCATCTGAGTTCTAAAACTCTGTGCCAGACTACCCCCTCTTTAGATACCCTCCTTACCATTTGGGATCTATGATATCCCATGCCGGGCCTCCTCCCTACATGGTTATTGACCTCATCTTGACTTTGCTGAGGCTGCTCCCAAGCATAGAGATGCCTTCCTTACTCGTTTTGGGTTCGGACACTCCATACCAGATGCATCTTCTGGGAGGCCCCCTTCCCTGCCCGGGCTCTGATTCTTCATGCTGGCCCCTCCCTCACCATATTGACATGCTGACCTCCTCATCCACTTGGACTCTGGACTTCAACACTAGACTGTTCCCTTGTCCTTCATGCAGATGGCTTCCCATCCTACTTTGGCTCTGAACCCCTAAGCCAAGTATCTGGACACTGTTCTCAATGGTTTTAAACTTTGACATGAGGCCACCTGCTGATAACCTACATATACCCAACCTCCTCCAGGCACAGGTGCCCTTGTCACCATACTCAGTCCCTGCCACTTCAAGCGAAGCTGCCCTTCTGTATTGATGTCCTGCTCTTTCTCCTTGGGTTCTGATCCCTCATGGCAGGCGATCCCCATGCATGAATGCCCTTCTCATCCTACTTGAGCTTCCACACCCCATGCTGGTACACTCCCCTGCAGGACACCCTGTTTGAGACTGACACCGCCCTCTGGATCTCGGAAGTCTACCTCTTATGCCCCGTCAGCACGAATGCCCACCTTGTTCTGTTCCACTGAGTGGCATCCAGGACATTAGTACTGAATTTGGGGGGGGGGGAGTGAAGGAAGAGGAATAGTTCGAGGAACAGCAACTACTAAGTTTTATCTACAAAATTTCTGTCTAACCACTAGGGATATAACTTATAAAACATGCTTGTTATAAGAAATGGTATTTATTGGGGTGCCTGGGTGGCCTAGTGGGTTAAGCCTCTGCCTTCTGCTCAGGTCATGATCTCAGGGTCCTGGGATAGAGTCCTACATCGAGCTCCTTGCTCAGCAGGGAGCTTGCTTCCCCCTCTCTCTCTGCCTGCCTCTCTGCCTACTTATGATCTCTCTCTATCTGTGTCAAATAAATAAATAAATAAAATCTTAAAAAAAAAAAAGATTCTCTCTCTCCCTTAAAAAAAAAAATGGCGTTTATTCACTTAATCAGTTGTAGAATAAGGTGGTTTGAAGACTGAACTTGCTCCTTATAACTGTATAAACTCATCACCTCTGTTTTAACTAATAACCCATCACTATAGCTGTACTATGTAAGGTCTCTTGAGAACCAGCAACCCCTGCCCCCGTGTTCTTTGCAGTCCAGCTGGTATGTCCAGCCGATTCAGATCTAAAGACTATCTAAAGCCTCATTCTGCATAGTCCAATCAGAGTTGATGATTCTTCTACCATTAAAAATTAAAATAAGGATACCTGGGTGGCTCAGTCGGTTAACTCTCTGCCTTCTGCTCAGGTCATGATCCCAGAGTTCTGGGATCATGGCTCTCTGCATCAGGCTCTCTGCTCAGCGGGAAGCGTGCTTCTCCCTCTGCCTGCCACTCCCCCTGCTTGTGAGCTCTCTCTCTGATAAAGAAATAATCTTTTTAAAAATTAACGTAAGAATCTTGCTTAGGCTTATACTTTCACAACTGTCTTCATATGGCTCTAGAATTTGGGGAATATGCCTTAGGGGCCTGGGGAGGATATCTCATCTTGAAGCAAATTTCTGGTATTATTTTTTTTTAAGATTTTTTTTTTATTTACTTATTTGACAGAGAGAGATTACAAGTAGGCAGAGAGGCAGGTAGAGAGAGAAGGAGGAGGAAGCAGGCTCCCTGCTGAGCAGAGTGCCCGATGCGGGACACGATCCCAGGACCCCGAGATCATGACCTGAGCCGAAGGCAGCGGCTTAACCCACTGAGCCACCCAGGCGCCCTCTGGTATTATTTTTAAATTTTATTTTTAAGATTTTATTTATGTATTTGAGAGAGAATGAGTGAGAGAGAGCATGAGAGAGGAGAAGATCAGAGGGAGAAGCAGACTCCCCAAGGAGCTGGGAGCCCGATGCAGGACTCGATCCTGGAAGTCCGGAATCATGACCTGAGCCGAGGCAGTCGCTCAACCAACTGAGCCACCCAGGTGCCCCGAATTTCTGGTATTTTTAAAAATCTGTTTTTCACCTTGGGATTCTAGGGGAGAGTCCCTTTGAGGAGAGCGTTCTATGCCTCATCCCCCTCCTGACATCCTTCTCTCTCTCTCTCTCTCTCTCACACACACGCACACACACACACACACACACGGAAAGAAAGTCACTGTCCTAATTAAAGTCACTCTTCCCAGTTTAAATGTGCAGCTCTCATGTGGAGTTACTTTTTAAGCTTTAGTAGACGTGTTTCAAGCTTTGGTTTCAATGTGTTTCAGATATTTTGCTGCAGAGCCGAAGTTCCCTTAAGTGAATGGTCGTGTGTATACAGTAGTTATTGTCACAAACATGTGTGTAACTAATTGCTCTCAAATTTATAGGACGACAATCATTTATCCTCATAAATCTGCATGTTGGCTGATCTAGGCTGCACTTGGCTGGGTGACTATGTCAGACTGGGTTGGCCTGAATCACAGCGGGGATCCAATGGGTCAGCCTGGTCTGTCGTGTGCCGTCTTCCTGGGATCAGCGGGCTGCTCTGGGACCCGTCTGAGCAGGTTCTTCTCCTACCCCGAGGCAGGAAGCCTTAGCTTGCAAGGGCTTTTCAAGTCTTTCCACACTTGTGTCTGCCCAAGAGGACACGGACGGGGACCAGGGGTGCATGGAGGGGTAGAGAAGGGGACTTTTTACTCAACCTATGGCAGAATGCCACAACAAGAGCAGGATTAGAAAAGGGCGCTGACTACCAGAGCTTAACAATTTTACCTAGAATGTTGGCTGCTTTAGATTCGTCTTCATCTTCTCTAATTTCTCCTTGTTTGAACGACTTGGAACTCCCTTGGTCGTTGGGCTCTCTTCTTCCTGGGGACCCCTCCCTTTTCGGGGACAGCGCAGCACAGCAGACCGGCACTAGGTAAGTACTGAAATGAATCAGTGAGGGAATGAACGATACCATCACTTCATTCCAGCCCTCCTTTCGAGTTTAGGTCCTGAGGCTCTCACTATCATATTTCTCCGGAGGCTAAAATTAGGGATCTACCTGCTGTAGTATTTCCATTTTCATTTTCAATCTGCAACATTTTCAACCCTACATTTCAACCTACAGTTTCAACCCTACATTCTAGGTTTCCTAGGGCACTGCCAATTAATGATTCTTCAGCATTCTGAGACAACCGAGATTTCTTCCAAATTTTTAGTTTATGGATCTTATGGGCGTGTGTGTGTGTGTTTGTGTGTGTTTGTGTATAGGACAATTTTTCCTTTTTTAAATCACTTATTTTTCAAGAAATTTTTACTAATATTTTAAATTAATTTTGATGGGAGAAGATAAGAGCATTCTGTGTATTGTGTCATCACTCATTAGAATAATGGTTATCATTTATGAAGCACCTCTACATGCTGGGCTTACCTTAGCTTTACTCTCCAAGACAATCAAACAAAGTAGGCATTATTTAATTTCCTCATTTAATGGTAGGGGAAAGAGATGTTTAGGAAAGTTAAGTAAATTAGTCAAGGTTAAACAGATTGGTCTGGACTCGGGTCGAACCAGCTACGCAGGCAGCACTGTTTCCAATACACCATGTTGTCTTGATTTCTTCCCTGGGTTGGCCTCATGGGTACCTCCCACCCCACCTCCCTCCTTGCACCTTTTCCTGGAGGAAATGATCATGCTCAGGGAATACAATGGGAATACAAACCACTCTGCTGAGCGGTTTGATAAAGACAACAGCAATAACAATGACAAGAAACCTGTTTATAAATTGTCTCCACTAAGCAAAGGGACGTTCCTTTCTCTCTACCAAGAGCTGGGGAGAGGAAAAAGGGCTTATGCTCTGGAATGAAATATTTAGATCAGATACAAGAGAGGACTTCCTCCGGGTTCATTAAAAACTGTCATGAGATTGCTGGAAAGTTGGCAAATATTTTCATTTGAAAGAGGCATTTCAAACCTTCTCCTTTCTTTTCTCCTTCTTCTTTCTCTTTCCACGGAAACTTTGTTTCCAAATAAAATCTCAAACGTAATTCCACCAGTTCATTCCCTCCCTTAACAAATACTGAGTACCGACTGTGTGCCAGATACGCTGTTATGTTGAGGACACAGCGGTGAATGCAAGACACAGACCCCACACACCATCCGTCCTCAAGTTCTACTAGGGATTTCTGCTCAGGTTGAAAGGACAGGGTCCTCAGAGCTGTCCCCACCTGGCCCTCTGAGCAACCACACCCTGCAGAACAGCAGGACCTCTTTGCTCCCAGCCCTGAAGGCCTTTTGAAGGGAAGGGGACACCAGCCCTAATCTCCCCCTCCCTGGCCAGCATCTTCCGCTGAGGAAGCCAGGAACGGGACGTTTAGTCTGGGACGGCACAGATGTTTCTGCTGGGGATTGTTGTTTAGAACGGCGCTTCCTGGAAGCACAGGGGCGCCCGGATTTCTTGCAATCTCTCTTCCGCCTGCATCCCTCCTCCTCAACCCAACTGCCGTAGGGACCGTCTTCCACGCAGCCGCTCGCCTTGTCTTCCTAAGACTCTCAGTGGCTCCCTGTTGACCTCTTAATACAGTTCAGTCTTCTACACAGGCATTCGGGGACCGCGTGAGCTACCCTAACCCCAGCCAGCTTTCCGGCCTCGTTTTCTAGCACATCTGTCAGTGTAGCTGCTGTCTCCTTCACCGACCACCTGCGCGATCCCCAAACACTCAGGATGTTCGCTCCTCACCTTTGTTAGGCCCCCAACGCCTCCGCCAATCAAAATCCGTGCCAGCTTCCAGGCACAGCTCATTTGCAGCATCTCCCCGAGGTCCCCTTACCGCTCTGGCAGAATTAATTGCTTCCTCCTCTGTGCTCCCACGGCCCTTTCTAGGGTTCCCTTTAGCACATTTTTTTGTTCTGCCTCATCCGCACATGATATGTTTACGCGCCTCTTTCCTGCAACTCCTCAGATACTCGCAATTGAGGTCATGGGTCCATGTCCGCGCATCATTGTATTTTCCGGTGCTTTATTCATCAAAGGGCCTGCACAAAGTATCTTACATTATTGGATTAAATTCTCGTACTCGAGTTCTGTGCGGTGAGGTGGGGCCGCTCCTAGAAGGGCGAATGACTAGATTTGTAATTCTGTCTTTAAGAGCTATGCTAGCCCTTGGTCTAAAACAGACCTGGGGTCAAATCCCTAAATCTGTCCTTACTCAGTGAGCTGCGCTGAATCACTTAACTTCCTCGAACCTCAGTTTTCCCCTCTGAAAAGGGGAAGCAAAACACATGCGTGATTTATCAGGAAGATTAAATGATCACCGTGTGCCTAGGACAATGCCTGTCGCACAGTAGGGAGTGAGAAATATTAGCCACCCGGACTGGTTTTCTTCTGGGGGAAATCTTAGCCTATGTTACTGACTCCCTCCGAGGCACCAAGTGCGTGTCTACACACTTTGCCTGTATTTTATCCCTGAACCTTGATAACCACCCCAATGAGGAGGAGCTACTGCTTCCATCTCCACATTACAGATGGAAAAATATGGAAGGTCAGGAGCTGCCTTAAGGTCATGTAGCTAGTAAGGAGTACAGGTGAATGGGAATCCAGTCATCAGACACCAGACGCCCTGGTCTTAACTAGGGATGCCATTAGGTAGATTAGAAAGTTCCAGTTTTAACGGAACAGGAAAATTGGACAGCGACAGCCTTCCTAAGCAAGATCTTGGAGAGCATCGGTCATGATGGGGACTACCCAGGACACCGGTGGGAGCTGACCAGCAGGAGGACTTCTTCTGCTTGTGCAGAGATAAGCATCAGCCTATCGGGTTCTCCGCAGAGTCTATGCTTTCAAGAAGGTTGTCTGCCCTTTAGATTGCTAAATAACTTCCCACATTTTTTTTCAGTTATAATATTTCAAGGCAAAGTTGGCTTATCAGTTTCCTCAACACCTCTCCCCCAAAGAGGGAGCAAAGTCAAATCAGCTCTGATTACACGGTACCTTCAACAGGGATAGATTGCAATAATCAGCTCTAAAATTTCATTTAGTTCCTTGGGAGTTCATGTGTGAGCTATTTCAAAATGAATAAAAGGGACGCTTCTTATACCATTCATCTCTTTTATTTGCCAGCATAATAATTCCCATGGTTTGTTATCTGACTCACACTGGGGCTGGTTTAATCTGAATTATGCATATTCTACTGTGTTGCTATAATTTAGCCAAACATGACTTTGTATTATATTTTACTTTAAATAAATACATTCCCTGGGGACTAAAGCAAGAAAAACCCAAGCCTCTCTCCTCTCTGAAACCTTGGAGTTTGCATATTTAACACTTTTTTTTCCCTTTCTATTTAGTTCCTTGTTTCTTCTCAAGCCAGAAACTTTAGATCTGCAGTGACTTTTGTGGCTAGATTTCTGGCTTTCTACCGTGCTAAATCCAAGAGCTTTTATCCTTCCTCCCTCCCTCCCTTCCTTTCTTCCTTTCATCCTTTTATTGAGATCTAATTTACATACCATAGAATTCACGTTTCATATGCACGTTCAGTGATTTTAAGTAAATTTTCTGTGTTGTGCAACTCTTGCCACAATCTCATTTTACAACATTTTCATCACCCCAGAAAGGAACTGCGGGACTGTGTGCAGTCACTTTCCATTCCCACTCCCAGCCGCAGCCAAGGAGTAATCTACCTTTTATCTCTATACACTTGACCTTTTCTGGAAATTTTACATAAATGGAATCACATAGTCTGTGGCTTATTGTGTCTGGATTTTTTCACTTGGCATAACGTTTTTGGGGTCCATCTACATTGTAGCATTTGTCAGTACTTTGTTCCTCTTTTTTTTTTTAAGATTTCATTTATCTATCTGAGAGAGAGAGAATGAGCAGAAGGGAGGAGCAGAGGGAGAAGCAGGCTCCCAGCTGAGCAGGGACCCCTGACGTGATGCAGGGATGGATCCCAGGACTCTGGGATCATGACCTGAGCCAAAGGCAGATGCTTAACTGACTGAGCCACACGGGTGCCCCCATTATTTTCTTCCTTTTTATTGTCAGAGAGAATTCCTACTGCATCTGGTTTATCCACTCACCAGCTCATGGACGTGTGGTTTGTTCCCTCCGTCGGGCTGTTAGGAATAATGCTGCCAAGCGCACTCACATGTAAGTTGTTGTACAGACATAGATTTTTATTTCTCTTATGTAGATTCCT
Organism: Neogale vison; assembly: GCF_020171115.1. Taxonomy (NCBI): domain Eukaryota; kingdom Metazoa; phylum Chordata; class Mammalia; order Carnivora; family Mustelidae; genus Neogale; species Neogale vison. The sequence goes on from NC_058100.1 coordinate 9,728,720, forward strand.
ATGAGTAGAATTACTGGTCTTGTGGTACATTTATATTTAACATTTTATAAGAGACCACCAAAGCATTTTATAAGATTTTATAAATCATACATTCCTACTAGCGATACAGGAGGTTTCCAGTTAATCCATCTCCTTGCCAACAGCCGCTATTCTCTTACACATTGATGAGATGTTTTTGGTGAGAAGACAGTGGGAAAATGGTATCTAGATGTAATTTTAATTGCAGTTCTCCTGTTATGTGCAAAACTGGGCATCTTTCCATGTTTAAGGACCATTTATAAACAATAAATATGAACCACATGTCAATTCTTTTTTCCATTTACTATCTAGTTTTTGGGTTTTCTTATCCCTTCTTGATCTTAAATTATCCTCTTAAAATAACTAAAGTGTATTTTCTCTAGCATAAACTCAGTATATGCTTATTTTAAAACAAAGAAAGTGACACTTCACATTAATTGGGTAAATTGACTGAATTTGTTCTATCCTCTCCAGAAAGTCTACCCAAGTAACTGTGAAGTGATTTTTTTTTTTGAAGGAGTTAACCTGGAAGGATAAAAAGGGCAACAAGTTCCACACACGGAGAGCAAATGGAAGAGAACTCATCACACAAGCAGAGTGGGAAGGTTCTACTCCAGCGTCTGCAGAGAGAGGTCTGGGAAAAAGGAGACCCACTCACCCAACAGATACCCCAGAGAGACTGAACACAGGAAAGCCTAAGCTTTGGGGTGCCAAAGGGAAGACAAGTGGTTATGACCTGCTTTGCAGACAGGTCAGAGCTCCCCCCAAACTACCTTCCCACCCACTCTGGTCAGTTGACTACATGTGTCCTCCCGATCTCTCCCTCCCCCAGGAAGTGGGAGATCCTAAGGGGAGGGTTGGAGGCTGAAAAGGGAAAGAGTGTGTCTCCGTGTTGAACCACAGGATCCTCACCACGACTTCCTCTTCCACCCTGGAACATGCCGAGCCCTGCCTCCTGATCCTCTGCTCACTATCCCTAGCCAGGAAATTGAAGAATTCTTTTCTGGAGAAAAAGCGTTGGTACACTGATGTTTGTGAACCCCCCAGGGAAAAGCCTTTGTCACCTCTTGGTCACCTTATTCAAAAGCTCAATAGTTGGAGAATCACCTCCATCCCCAGATTAAATATGAACAGAAAGTATAAGATCATCGATATTTGAGGAAAGCTTTACACATAAAAGAGGAGGCAGGAAATAGCAAGGAAACAAAGATGAAAAAAAAAAAGAATCCTCTTCAAGAAAACAAGTAGTTCCCCGGAGAACAGAAAGGTTTCAACAAACCACGCCATAGAATATTTTCATAAAGATAAGATAGCATAATCACAAGCCAAATGCAGGATGCAGCTTATTGTGTAAAAGAACAGAAAAGCAGTTAGAGCTTCTAGAAATTAAAAATATTGTAATAAAAATTTTTAAAACAATGGAAGGGCCCTTGGAAATCTTCCAGAAAGTATTATAAAACATAAAGAAATGGACAACAGCAGAAAAAAAAATGAGTAAATTGGTAAGATTGGCCTCAAATATTTCCTATTCTCTTAAGATTTCTAGAGGAGAGGGCAGAGAAAAATGGAAGGAAATTTTTCAACAGATACAGAAATTTCTCAGAATTGAAGGGCAGGTGTCTCCAGTTTAAATGAGTCCATTAAGTGCCAACATTGTAAATGGTGGGGGTGAAGGGAGAGCGTGTGATTTTGAAAGTTTAGAGCATTAGAAACAAAGAGTGACTTCTAAAGAGAGGAACTGTGGGCCCCAAAGTCAAGGATGACACTGGATTTCTCAACAGTTATCCTGGATTCTGGACTTTGCTGGGGGAATCCCTCCGGCAGCTTTCAATTGAGAATTCTATATCTAGTCATCAAGGATGAGGGGAGAAGACGTTTTACAGATACAAAGATTCTGAATGCTGAGCCCCTACGCATCCTTTAAGGAGCTACTTGAAGGTGTTTTGCAGCAACGGAAGTGAGTAAAGCAGGAAAGAGGGGTGACGTGTGACCTACCAGCAAACCGCCTTCACATCATCAGAATAATATCATCTCCCTCTACTTACTTAGGTAAGCATTCTCATATAATCACTTAAAGGCAATGGGAGAAGGCGCCTGGGTGGCTCAGTTGGTTAAGCGTCTGCCTTCAGCTCAGGTCGTGATCCTGGGGTCCCGGGATCGAGTCCCACATCAGGCTCCCAGCTCCACAGGGAGTCTGCTTCTCCCTCTGACCTTCTCCCCTCTCATGCTCTCTCTCTCACTCTCTCTCTCTCAAATAGATAAATGAAGTCTTTAAAAAAATAAAGGCATTGGGAGAAAGAAAGTGCTCCTAAGTATGCTTGGATGGTTTTAAAGAGTTAAATCTTCAAATACTAGGGAAGGAAATGAAGAGCTGCCTAAGCTGTGTAGACCAGGATATAGAAATATAAATACATTATTTTAAAATGTTATTTAGAAGAAACGGTATGAGAGCTCCTTGAGACGTGTCTGCGCCGAGGGACTCGGGGTGGTTGAGGACGGGTGGGGGGTAAGGGACACTACTTGCATAAACATGAAATAAATAATTGAACAAGAAAGAAAGGTCTTGGGGCCAGATGGGAACTACTACCACAACAGAAGCCACAATAAGACCAAAAAGTAGGTGGGAGAAAAACCACTAGTGGTTGCACCAGGCGGAGACAAGCAGGGTTCACACTCGGTGTCACTCTCTCTTAGTCTTCACGAGCAGGTTCTTGTTTCTGGCTTTTGCAGAGCTGCGTTCATCCAGCTGGCTCTTCTGCTTTTTTTCATTGATTCTCTCGGTATAAACATTTTCCCACATTGTCACATCACATTCAAAGGAAACGTATTTTGAAAGGGCTGCTTGGTAGCCCAACCGGGCAGCTGCACTCGGATTTACTTTTGTCATTGTCCTTTGCTGTGCTGTCTGCCCAACGCTCCCATATTCTTGGGAAGAGCCTCCCGAGAGATTCGCAAGCAGGCAGCCCCCCTTCCTCCACTCTGGCCGTGTGATTCAGGTGGGGGGGCGGCCAATCCCCACCTAGCCTTCTGGCCGGAGCCCTGAGAAGGGGTCCAAGCCTGGGCAATGCAACATTCCTGAGACTTTCTCCGACTGGAGCAGGGCCAAAGAGCTCAAAGTAAGGATGGAAGCCTAAGCAGGGATGTGAGGCCGGACTCCCAGGACAGCCCACCTGCAAGCAGAAAGCACCAGGAAACGGACACAGAGCAGGGACAGGCCAGGGACAGGCCAGGGACAGGCCAGGGAACCAAACCGGAGGAAGAGGGAAGAGAGAGATACAGGCAGAGAGAGAAGGAGATCAAGCTCACAGCCTCCACACCTATGAATCTCACTGTCCTTGAGGCCAATCTGATTCTAGCCCTTTCCATAACTGGCTACATTAGCTGATAAATAAGAACTTCCCTTTGACATTGTCTATGTAAGAGAGGTCGCATTTGCTTCTGTGCTTTTTAAATGAATGAGCCTTCACCCAGTGTGACCCCTGGAATGGAACATAATATTCAAGTTGTTTTTAGCAGATACTTAATAAATAGTTATTAAGCCAAATTAAATTAACTCCCCTAGAAGCAAAATGGTACAGTGAAAAGAACACAGGCTTTAGAAACTGGCCGACCTGTGTCTGAATGACAGATCTGTAAGAATTCTGGCAAACTGTTTCTTCCGGCACAGCTTCCATCGGTCCTCTTCCTTCTTCATCTCCAGCCGCGTTACAATCTCTAGCATGTGTGGAGTTCTTTCTCTGTGGCTCACACCACAGCAGGTGCTCTGCGTGTGTTATCTCTTGGATAAAATAATCCCAGGGGAGAGGTCTCATTGTTACGACCTGTGAAATGAGGATTCCGTGAGACAACCAAGAGATTGATTCTTCTCCAACTTTTTGCTTCCCAACTTAATCCTTCCATTTACCACTTTGCCAGCATTCAGAGTGACTGTTCTTTTGCTTTTGGACAGGTTAATATGTTTGCTTTTTGCCATTATAACTTGTTAGCCTTTGTCGTCTTGTCTTTTAGCTTGTCTGTTAGTCAGTGTGAAATGTGCTCAGCAATGTCATAACACAAAAGTAAAACTCGGCAAATGGAAAAACGCACTCTGCTCTTGCATGGGAAGACGGAGCATCCTAAAGAGGTCAGTTTTCCTCCATTTGTAAATTTAAATTAATCCGAGAAAAAGGAAGGAAGGACAGAAGGAAGAAAGAAAGAAAAAGGAAGGAAGAAAAAAGACCTTCCCCTTCCCCTTCCCCTTCCCCTTCCCCGGAGTGGGCAAGTTGATTCTCAAGTTCATATGGAAAAATAAACAAGCAAGGGTAGTCAGAAAAAATCTGAAAACAAAGAGTGATGAAGAAGGACCAGCCCCTGTGGATAATAATGTGTGTCAGACCACCTCAGTAATAAAAACAGAGTGATCGTGATACTTGAATAGACACACACACCGTAACACAAACTGGAAAGTTCAGAAATAGACCTGATTAACAAGAGAATTAAATGGAGCAAGTGGTGAATGTGTGTCGACATTGAGGTTCTGACCGCACACTCTGTTGGCAAGACGGACGGGAATTAACCTAATTTTATCAAAGTTACAAGTGCATTTACTCCCCCTTCTGGGAATTTTACCTATACATTTAAATGATAGGTATTCAAAAAATGACAAAATGATGGGTATTCAAAAGGGGTCTGTCATGACATGTTTATAAGAAGACATCCAAGTTCCCACAACTGGGACACTGCTGGAATACTATTGCCCACGAGGTAAAATACTACACAGCTCAAAACAACAACAACAAACTGGAAAAGTTCTCTAATTATTTCTACGGAAAGAAAAAAATGAAAAACTCCAGCGTAGAGCAGGGTATATCCTACATTGCATTTTGGAGAGGAAAGGGGACAGTCCGAATAGATGTTTGCATTGGCTTCTGTCTGCATCAGAAACACTGAAAGGCTACACAAGTTGCTAAGAATACAACCTGTGGGGAAAGGGGCATCTGCCGGAAGGGAAGAGATGCGAACACTTGCCAGTATATACTTTGTTACATTGTGCTGGGTTTTTTGAATCATGAGTTTATATTACCCGTTAGATAATTTAAAAAAACAAAACAGTAAGGGTTAGAAAAAAGCCAAGCTGTGAGTACTTACTGTGGGTAAGACACTGAGCTGCACTTGTAAATACATCATCTCATTTAATCCTCACAAGAGCTCTGCGAGGTTTTATTTTAATCTCCATTTTAGAGCTGAGGAAAAGAGTGACTTAGATCCTGTAAGCAATTTGTGCCTGCCTCTTATCAATCCGAGTCGCTCCCTTCTTTCACGTCCGAGCGACATATTAACTTCTTGGCAGTTTACACAGATCATTTCCACCCAACTCCAATGGGCTGTTGGAATCTCTCTAACAATCAAAGACCTAGTTCACACCATATTTTTTTAGCCTAACAACATCGCTAAGGCCTTTTGTCTGCACGTTCTCCATCTCTTGGACTGGACTGTCAAAAGCATATAAAATAGTAACCTCCATTTGCATAGTTTCATGGAGTCTGCCCAGTCTCTAATTAAATGGAATCTCTCTAACACCCTTCCAGGGACGACTTCTTACTCTTTACAGAAGAAGAAACTGAGAGAGAAACCCGGAGAGACTCAAAAAGACAAACTGGGAGCCATATCCAGGACCTCTGGCTCTAAGATAAATTCTTTCTTCCTAACACCACAGCTGCCTCTAGCTAGCCTTCCAGAAAATATCTTGAATATTTTATACCATATTTATTTTATTGCAAAAATGAACCCTATTTATTGCAGGAAAATGTCTGTGTCAACTAGTCTAGGAAAGAAGAACAGAGATAGCTCAAGAATGGTGAACACCAGGCCCTTTATTCATACCGGGCATCACTGACTGGTGGTTGAACTTTGTCTTGGGTCTTGGAGGCAGCTTCACATTCTTCACGACCTCCAAATCGGCTCTGTCTCCACAGCCCATCTTCATCGAAGATGGACACTCAAGAAGAAACGTACTTACCATCTGAGAACCAGACGATCTCCGTAGCTTGCTGCTTAAAATGTGGTCTTCAGAGCAGCAGCCTCACCATCTTCTGGAGGCAGAATCTCTGTCCCGTCACAGACCTACAGCATCAGAACCTGCATTTTTTATAAAGATTTTATTTATTTATTTGACAGAGAGAGAGAGAGCGAGATCACAAGTAGGCGGAGAAGCAGGGGTTGGCGGGGAGCAGGTTCCCCACTGAGCAGGGAGCCCGAAGTGGGGCTCGATCTCAGGACCCTGGGATCATGACCTGAGCTGAAGGCAGAGATTTAAACTGAGCCACCCAGGCGCCCCAGAATCTGCATTTTTATATGCTCAGGTGATTCTCGGAGTATGAAATTTGAGAGGCTCCCCTCTAAGATTTCTTTTCAGTGACAATTCTCCATGATTTCATGGCCGATGGCCCTTCCATCTCAGAGAACCATCCAGAGCTGCCTCTTCACCCTTCTCTCAGGTCTGGGGATTGTGAGGAACTCTGCTAAATTTCTCTAGAACTTCTTCCAGGAATTTGGGGTTGAACAAGAAATTGGTTCCACTTGAAAAAGATCCTCCTGGGACCGGATTTGCCTAACTGAGAAATGGGGAAAGGAGGGGGGTCTGAACACCCCTGTTTGGCTGCCATTAACTCTCTTGTTGCCTGGAGAGCTGTTCTCTGCTTTGCATTACCAGTGGTGAGGTGTGACCCATCTGCCCCATACCTGCCGGCACCATGGAAAAATGGAATCCTAGATGGCTCTCCTGGGTGTGCCAGCATCCTAGACAGCCTGGCTCATGTTCCGGGGGGAGGAACTACCTTTCCTGACACACTATCTCTCTGATCACCACTTTGCACATTGCCTGTTTCTGGATTCCAAAGGCTACTGCTGTGTTAGTCAACTTTCTCTCTCATGCACTTTTTTGACATTAAAATTTTTTTTTTTCGTTTGGGGCACCGGGGTGGCTCAGTCGGTTAAGCCTCAGCTCTTGGTTTTGGCTCAGGCCATGAACTCAGGGTCACGAGACAGAGCCCCACGTGGGGCTCCTCACTCAGCAGGGCGTCTGCTAGAGACTCTCCCCCTCCCTTCCCCCTCACGCGCTCTCTAAAATAAATCACAAAACAAATCTTTAAAAAATACTTTTCTTTATATTCGCTTGTTGGCTTTAATTTATGACATGAGAGAAATGTGTTTCCCATCACGAAGCTGGAATCAAATTATAAGGATTATTCACCAGTGGGGAGGACAAGAGCAGGTGGTAATTGAACAGAAATAACAATTTTCTGTGTTTTCCTAGAAACCTCTCATGGGTCTTTTCTTTATTTCTACATTTGTTGTATTATTTTTCCACCTTTATTTTAAATGTGTGTCATATGTCATCTAGTTATGAAAGGAGCATTTTTATTTTGAAATCCTGAAAAATTCAGAGGATTATAGGGGAATTAATAAGAAAACAACAAGTTCCATACTTAGCATTTTGTTCTTTTTTCATTCCACTCCTTTTGCTGTGACGGGGATCTTTCCTGGCTTGTTTCTGTCTGCAACTCACAGAGGGGAGGCTTGTTGTAGGATCTCTTATTTCATGACAACAAGAAGGACAGTGACTGAGCTCCATCGCAGAGAGCAGCAGAATGAGTCAGCAAAATGACACAGAAGGGACCCCGACAGACCCAGAGCTGGACCTCTCCAAGGCACCTTCCTCTGACTCTTGGATGTCTGGCAGACATGCCCGAGCCCTAGCCACTCTGGCTCTTTCTGCACTGGTCCCCACATGCTCACATCACAACCTCCACACCTATGAGGCTGAGCGGGTGGTCCTCTCCAGGACTCTCTTCTAACTGGAAAGATAGCACCCCCACATGGCTGGAGGTCCTCTTGCTGTGTGAGGGCTGTTTCTTCGTCTCGGCAGAGATAGGACACAAATGTTCCCCAGTAATTCAGAACCAGGCAGCCCTGGGTTCTAATTCTAATTCAGTTCCTTAGAGGTTTTATGATCATGAGCAGAGGTAAGTTTCCTGAGTCTCATTTTTCTTAGCCATGATATGGGGTTACTAAAACCTGCCTATGGGGTCACTGAAAGGATCACGGATCATGGGTATTTAATGCAGCTGAACTGGAACTCAATGAAAAACAGCTACTACTGTCACTCTCTGTCCCCTCTCTCAGCTCTTTTGTAAGCTTATGTTAAACACACTTTTAATATTGGTTCCACATCCCATTTTCCCATATCTGTGTCTTAGAAGCAAATTCCTTCTAGAATTATAGAATCCCAGGACATCACTGGCTCTCTCCTAAGATTTCAAACTCCCTCCCTCCCCTAGCTTTCTCTCCATATATTTTCTTGCTAGTGGTAAAAATATACAAGGGAAAAATCAAACCTAGCCTCTGTCCTTTGGGAGCCTTTAATCTCATTGGGGAGACAAGACTTAGACACAAGATACAATTAGAGAATAATAAAAAAGAGCGAGAATGCTCAAATGTGCTGAGTATAATGTTCTACGCCTCTGTCTGCTTCCGAATTCCATTCTTGCTTTATTAAACAATATTGCAGTGCTGCTGACTCATGTTCCGTTTCTGGACCCCTAAGACTGTAATATTTCTCTGCTGGGTGTGCACAGAACAAGTCAGAATATTCTATTGTGTATATTTCTGCAGCATATTCTACTTGGGCAGTTTTCCCTGGGTGTTCTCCACGGCACTTGTCCCTATCCGAGTTCACTGTCTGCCTCTGATAATGTTTCCATGCTGTCAGCCTTGTAACATGATGCATTCATTTCCTAACAGAGATATCTTGGAGGAATGCTCTTCGAACAGCTGTCTTAGCCACCAAGGTCTGGTATTTCCACATTTTCTCTCTGTACTTGGAATGCAAACTCTCAGAGTAGTGGGAGGGGGAAGGAGGGCTGGGTGGATGCTACATACCATGTCTCTAAGCTGATAGATGACCTTGGACATATCTCTTCCTGTCTCAGGGCTTTGGTTTCCTCCTAAGGGGAAGGAGGCTACATGGGAATTTCTGTGACAGACAGACATGCTATGATTGCACATACAGATGCTAATGTTGATGTGAGGGATGTCGCTGACAACTAGCTCTGTCACTGAGGAGTGAGATGGGGCTCAGCACCGCTTCCTCTCCTGATTTCTTTACTTGAGGACAGTCTGTGGGATGGCAGCTTTCCCCTGAAAATGGTGGCAGGTCACTTCTCAGAGTCTTCCCCAACTCACGATGGGCCTGTACCTAGTGAGATCAACCATAAGGCAACACAGATGCTTAGCAAGAGCAAATGTTGATTTCTTGGGTTTCCATTTCTTGTTAGAAATGGAAAGAGACAGCTTGCCTGGTGCCAGCGATAGAAAGGGAGAGCTCCCTGAGGCTGTGTCCTGGGGAGGATATTTCACAAGCAGCATGGCTGGAGTGTCTACCTTCAAGACGTTTGCCTGAGGTGCTAGTGACGGTAAAGGAGACAGGGTAAGCAGATACATGGAAAAGTGCGATAGGAGCAGTGCATAGCTACCTTCACCCAGCGTGTCTGCAGGAGCACCAAACAGAACGTTAGACATGGAGGAGATGTTATAAGACCCTCTCAATAGTCATACGTGGCAGAAAATGGAAATGAGGCTTTGTGGGTTAATGGTCCTCTTAGAGGAAAATTCACGGAGCTGGTTAGTAGCAGGTCTCCTGTTGATGGATTCAAGGTCATTTCCACCACAATTTCTGCTTCTGCTGGGATTATTTGATTTTGGTTGGTTAGTTAGGGTTATATGGCATGGCTATATTTGAAAGTTATTCTAATATGAGAAGTGTGGTTTGGCTGGGAGGCACATATTTTGGGTTTGCACAGGTAGATTGTGTCTTGAACTTAAGAGGAGTTCAGTTAGGGGCACCGGGGTGGCTCAGTCGTTAAGCCTCTGCCTTCAGCTCAGGTCATGATCCCAGGCTCCTGGGATTGAGCCCCGCATCGGGCTCCCTGCCCAGCGGGAAGCTGCTTCTCCCTCCCCTTCTGTTGCTCCCCCAGCTTGTGCTCTCTTGCTCACTCTCTCAAATAAATAAAAAAATTTAAAAAAAGAAAAGAGGCATTCAGTAATAGTTAGTGAATTTGAGGGGGGATTTGCTAAGCATGCAATCAAAAATAAAATTCCCCTTATCCTTCTCAATTAATATTTCCTGATTGAGGTGGGAGTGACTGAGTCATATTCGTGAGTAGGTCTGCCTAATTATAGACCATACCAGCTGGTGAGTGTGTCCATAGAGGCAGATGAAGAGCCTCACACATAAATACCCAGTGTGTTGGAAGGTCCAGACGTTAAGGTAAGAATGGTGTCCTCCGTCAGCTTTGGGTGTCTCAGCGAATTCCCAGCCATGTCACAGAGGTGGGGAGATCTTAATAATACGAGGTACTTGCACCCGGGAATGAATGGCCTATTTTACCTGCATAGTTATTTTCCTCGTTTGGCATTAATAGTGCCAGAATAAAATATCCTACATCTTCAGGAAGCACTCACGATCAGACATCCACTCCTGGTGGAAGAAGTCTACAGCCAGGAAGGAAATTTGTATTTATAACTAGTTACAAAGGGTTTTTATAGAGAAACATTCTGGGCTTTCCAAAGGTATTTTAGTTATATACACGGTACTTCACCCCTCTGTATTTAATCCTTAGAAAATCATGTATTTTGAGCGCTTCATAATTATGTATTGCCTGATAGTTTCCAAAAGCTTTTACACTATCTGATTAGGACCTTACAATAGCCTACTGAGCAAGGTAATACACTTTGTCCCATTTTGCAGAAGCAGTGGAGAAGGCATGCCCTCAGGAGCCCTGTGGTCATCTACAGGCCCTTGGGTCATCTACAGTCCTTATTGGTTCAGGAGAGTGGATGGCTACGGGGGAGGCTGGGAGAGAGTAAGTGCCTTGCCCAAGGCCACATTCCTATTCAAAGGCAAATCCAAACGAGGCCCAAGACTTCAGACTATAACCAGTCACCGCCTGTCCACACCAGGAGCTCTCGAACACGGGTGAGCATCAGAATCACCAACGCATCTTATTCAAACTTAGATGGCTGGCCCTGTCCCCGAGTGTTTGACATGGACGTCTGGGAAAGGTAGGCCCCAAGTTCGCCTTTCAGTATTTCAGGACGTGCTGATGCTGGAGACCAGGCGCTGAGGAACCACTTCCGGCTCAAAGTGCAGTGCCAGGCGCTCCTAAGAAACACAGAATCTCGGGTCCCACCTCAAACCTGCAGAATGAGGATCTGCATTTTAACAAAAGCTCTAGATCTCAAGTACAAAGTTGAGAAGTGCTGCTGTCCACCCCAGCTGTCAGTCTGCAAGGCCCTGGACTAGAGGTTGAGGGGACAGGAGTGAACAATCATAATTTTTCAGTCAGTCACTTTCTATCGGTCAGGCACTCCTTTCAGCACTGGGTATATTATCTCATTTAATCCTCCCAACAGGGGCACCTGGGTGGCTCAGTTGGTTAGGTGTTTGCCTTCTGCCCAGGTCATGATCCCAGTGTCCTGGGATCAAGCCCCACAACAGGCTCCCTGCTCGGCGGGAGTCTGCTTCTCCCTCTGCCCCTCCCCACTGCTTCTACTCTCTCTCTCTATCTCTCTCCAATAAATACAATCTTTTTTTTAAGATTTTATTCATTTATTTGGCAGACAGAGATCACAAGTAGGCAGAGAGGCAGGCAGAGAGAGGAGGAAGCAGGCTCCCCGCTGAGCAGAGAGCCGATGCGGGGCTCGATCCCAGGACCCTGAGATCATGACCTGAGCCGAAGGCAGAGGCTTTAACCCACTGAGCCACCCACGCGCCCCCAATAAATACAATCTTTAAAAAAAAAATCCTCACAATAACCCTGAAAGGGAGATACTAATATTATTTCCATTATAAAGTCAAGGAAATACCCTGGTACAGAGAGGTTGGCAGTCTGCTTCAGACCACTCACCCAAGAAAAGATGGACCCAGGTTTTGAAGCTGGGTCATTCATGCTCCTTTACTATGCTTCATATAAAGTGGGTTCCCACTCATAGATGAGAGGGAAAGACATGCAAACAGAAAGCAAGAGAACAGATTGCTGGGGACAAATGCATCTGTGTGCCCCAGTGAAAGTCAGAAGAGCTGGCTGGGCTTCTGCAGAGATTTCTGATGATGTAGCTTTGGTGAGCCCCACTGTTTGTATCTTCACTTGTAGAATTGATCATAACCCCTGATAAAGAGAAAAAGCTTCCCTCTGACAGCTAGACCATGGAGGGAGGGTACCAAGAATTGAAAAAGAAGCCACGATTTGTCAAAACAGACTGTATTCTGATTTGACAAAACAAACAAATGTACCAAATCGAAACCATGATGTTCATCACAAGCCACCAAGCTTCAGATCTTGTAACACCAGTGTCTTCAGACCCATGGATTCCAAAATCAGACCACAGACACGTTGATCTGAGGGTGACCCTGAACAGAGATGCGTGTTCCAAGTACAAGGGTGTGGATTGTTCCAGCAACTTTCTCGTTGATTCCTCCCAAGCCCATCCTATGACTCACTTGAGCTCCCAAGACCGTAAATAGACCTTTTTCCTGACTCCTCACTATGGAGACACCCCAGCCCCCCCCCCCCCCGCCGCCGGGACATATAGTTTCCCTTGCTGTAGCAAATAAATAGGAATCCACTTTACTCACTACAAGCGTCTTCCCAGCAGCCTTTGCCTGATGGACTCCAACACAATAATATTTTCCGACCTACCTCACAGACTTGTTATAACTATGGAAATAAAGTCGGTCGGGCTCCATACATTTGTGAATTTCTCGGTTTGTTTGAGTTATTATTTATGCTTTGTTCCATCTTCCCCCCCACAAAGACAATGATGCCTCAACTTAAAAGAGACCAGGTCCTATCTTCTCTGTGGTCACAGTGTCTAGAATGGTTCTTAATGCATAAGAGACTCAGTAATTATTGGTTGAATGAAAAAACAAATACACAGGCAAATGAAGGAAATCCTTTTTTTTTTTTTTTTTAAGAGATCTTTCCCCAGTTCTTCCTTCCCAGGTTGCAGCCCTGTGAGTCATCCAGGTGAAAGGTTTGTAAGCGCTGGAAAGTGATGGTTACCACCTAGGCAGACTGTCACTAGCACTTTGTCATGGTTGCACATAACTTCCTTTGCCTCTTGAAATTTCCCTACCTGCAGATTGCCTGGAATTGCTAGTGGGAATATTGCTCCCTTTGCCCACAACATTGATCTTGCTGCAGTAACCACGCAGCGCAGCAAATAGCAGCACATATCGTAGCTCCCAGAGCTGGTGGGTATCAGTGTATCAGCTGAGTGCCTCTTGCAATCACTGCCCTGTATTTAGCAGCACAATATTCGTAGGTGCTTTTGCAATAGACTTGTACCAAGCAGAAATCATGGTGTGTAGAACACAGTGACTCCATCAAATGTCCTTAAATCCTTCTGGCACAGAGAGTTCTAGCTATGGCTAGAACTCCCCCCCTCCCCGGGGATAATTTTGATCAAGCAGAAGCTGCCAAAGATTCTTCCAACTCAGAAAGCGCAGGGGCTGTCCACTGTTATACACATTCCGTTCTCTCCTAGCACCCCTTCTCCTGTTCCCCTCAACCCTCTTTCTGGGTATCAGGACTTCTGAGACAGGCACCCAGAGGAGTAGGCAGGCATTTACATTGGCTTAGGAGGGAAGGGAGTGGACAGCATTTATAGGACCAGCAAAACCATGATCTCAGGAAGCACAGACCCTGCAAGATGGAGTTCAGACCTGTGGTTTCTGTGACCATGTTTTCTGCTGAAGTAAAGCCTACCCTACGGGGTATTTCCCAAGAGAAACAACCTCTACAATGTGTTTCCTTCCCAATGCCTTCTTCCTAGGGCAGGAGTGAGTACAAAGAGAACGCTGCGTTGGTTTCCCTCTCTCTTCGAGCCGTCAGAGGGACATTACCCCTGAAATAAAAATGAAATACATCCTTCAATGTGTTCCAGTGTCAGTACAGAGGTCCCCTCCAGAAGTTAGAACGGAGGGGGCTTGTCCTGGTCCTGGCTCTCCTGCTCCCTGGGCTCCAGCTAGCATATGATGGCTCCCATGCAATCCCCTGTTTCTCTTCCTGCCTAGAACCAGCTCTCAGCCTGGACAGGGGAGAGGGCAGGATTTCTTTCTAAGCAGTCCTCCCATCCTGTTGCATTGGGGTCGAACTGGAACATCAGGCTTGAACAGTTACATACATACCCCACATACCCATTTCTTTCTGTGCATTTCCCTCGTACATGCGGTGTGTACCTGCCCTAGGGGTGAGCACAGGGCTTGGTCTGTAACAAGTGAAGGATAGATGGAAATTTCGTTTTATTTTATTTTTTAAAATTTGTTTGTTTATTTGAGAGAGTGTGCACACGTGTAGGGGAGAAGGCTGCCAGGGAGAGGCAGAGGGAGAAGGAAAAGGAAAGAAGCAGACTTCCTGCTGAGGGCAGAGCTCCATCCCAAGACCCATGACATCACAACCTGAGCCAAAAGCAGGAGTCGGAAGCCTAATTGCCTGAGCCGCCCAGGTGCCCCTACAGACAGATATTTTAAAGAAGCATATATGTGGACAAAGATTATGGGATTGTGGCGATTCAATAGATTTAAGATTCTTCTTTTGCAAAACGAAATCTTGCCATTTGCAACAACGTGGATGGAACTAGAGAGTATTATGCTAAGTGAAATAAGTCCATCAGAGAAAGACAATTATCATATGATCTCACTGATATGAGGAACTTGAGAAACAAGACAGAGGATCATTAGGGAAAGGGAAGGGGGAAATGAAACAAGACAAAAGCAGAGAGGGAGACAAACCATAAGAGACTCTCAATCTTGGGAAACAAACTGAGGGTGGCTGGAGTGGAGGAGGGGTGGGAGGGATGGGGTGGCTGGGTGATGGGCATCGGGGAGGGCATGTGCTATGGTGAGCACTGTGAACTGTGTAAGACTGATGAATCTCAGACCTGCATCCCTGAAACAAATAATACATTATATGTTAATTTAAAAAAAAGATTCTTTTTTGCTGAAGGTGACTTTAAGGAGGTATGGACTGGCTCTTGCTTCTTGAAGTTAAAAGTTGGAGAGGAGGGGCATCCCATCTGGCTGGATGATGCACTGCTGGAGACTTTCTTACCTAGCTGAGCACCAGCGCTGAGGTTTCTTCCCCAACATGGCAGTGTCTCTCCTCAGTCAACTTCCAGAGGTGGAATGGAGGCTGGCCCCACCCTGCCGGCTCACCAGCACGGACAGAGCTGTTTCCTCCAGCCTTCCAGCGCTATACTGGAAAGGGGGTAATGTTGTCCAGTGAAACCTCAGATCACAGATGGGAACAGAGGTCATTGCCAAGAAGAATGCTCATCCTTTCCATTGGAGGGCGCTGTCTTCTTTGGTGGGAGGTGGCCTGTGTGATCCTTCCAGTGTTCAAGGAGGGGTGTGTGAGCCCTGAACTTTCAGCTTTACTCTTCTGATGCTTTACTTCTTGCTGTGGGTGATCCCCAAGCTGCTGCCTTCCTCCACAGCTGGGCTCTGCCCTGAAGTCATCTGAGCCGGCGCTGCTGAGAAATTTGAAAGGATGAAAGTTGATGTCTGGGGGACTGTTTGGAGAAGCTCCAATTCAGATGTGAGTGTTATCATTGTTAATTATAAGTTCAAACTCAAAGTGATATTATCACCACTAATTCTAGTTAGCTTCCTCTTTTGCGAGAAGACGGAGGATGAAAGCTGTACATTTTGTAAATTGATTACTAATGTTCAAAGGGTTAGAATGTAAGATAACACACCACGTTCTCACTAGATGAGGCATAATTTAAATTTTCTTTGATTCAGAAAACATTTCAGCATCTTGCAGTCAATCTGCTGACACTATGAGAAACTCTGATTTTTGCATGGTTAATTGAGTTTGGGGTAAACGCTCATTCACTGTGTATTTAGTAGTATTATTAACATGTATTTAATCAAACAACACTTATTGACGACTGACTGTGTTCAGGGTACCATGATATGTGAAAACAGTAAGTAAAAGTCTAGATGGAGAACACGAAACTCTGTGAGACAGAATGAAGGACAGTTCCGTTGACGGGAACCCTGAGCAAAAGGCACAGGTATGCTCAGGGACTGGAGAGACCATGAGTGTGCCCGCGCGTAGGAACCCTGCAGACAGTGATAATGATAATTATTGCAACAAGAGGCCCAGCCTTGACTGAGCATTTACCACTTGTCAAGCATTGTGCCAAGTGTTTTCTGCTAGGAAATCATTGCATCTCCACAATAACTTTGTGAGGAAGGTCCTGTTTTATTTCTCAGATGAGGAAACTGAGGCACATAGTGGTTAAATGACCTGTTGCCTCAGTAAGTGGTGAAGCTGAGATTTGTGCCCAGGCTGTGTGACCCCAGAGCCTCTGCTCCTGGGAGATCAGATGGCAAAGGGTCAGGGAGCAGAGCATCTGTGTGCTGGCTAAGATTATTAAAAGGGGCACCTGGGAGGCTCACTCAGTTAAGTGAGCGGCTCACTCATTCTTGGTTTGGGCTCGGGTCATGATCTCAAGGTCATGAGATCAAGCCCTGTGTTGAACTCCACACTCAGATGGGAATCTGCTTGAGATTCCCCCCACCTGTCTCTTTCTCTCTCAAATAAATAAATAAATCTTTTAAAAAAAATTATTAGGCGCCCCTCCCTTCAAGCTATGCCCTTGGCCTGAAACTGCCTATCCTCCCCTGTCCGCCATTCTGCATCCTTCCAGGAAGAGAGTAACTGGAAGCGGGGAGAGACGTGGTGCTAGCTCTCCTTGTTGCTGTCGGCCAGCCGTCCAACCCTGGATAAGCTCTCCAGCCTCACCCAGCCTCAGTGTCCTCAACTCTGAAATAGGAATGTAATTCCGGGGTTGCTGTCGGGATCAAGTTAGCTATCCCTTGTAAAACAGAACAAACGAACAAACTGTGAACTCACTGGTAGTAGCTAGTGAGGGAGGCCCCACGGAATTTCTTTCGCAAAGATTTGTCGATCCCAATTATCCACAGTAAGAAGTTATGCTTGAAAACAGATTTGCTCATCTTCCTCCTCCAGGCCCGCTGCCATATCTCCGCTGCGTTCATGCTCCCAACCCCAACACAGCACCTGAGGGGTGCTGAATGACTCCCTCCCGCTAGAATGGATCTCGAGGGTCACCAGCCTCCTCAGCCCACTGGAACGTCAGCCTAGTGTGTAACCAGAGCAAGCACAAGGGTCACTTGCCGACAGTCGAGTGAGGTGGGAAGCAGGGATGTGGGGAACTAATGTCAGTCTCAGGAACAGTGCGGACCATTGAAGGACCCGTTCACCAGAGAAGGGATTGCAGAGTGTCAGTTGGAGGGAGCACCAAAGGAGAGGACACTCGAGGGTGCCCCACTGGACCCAGGACTGGCTGTAATGGCATTCCCTTCCCTGCCTTCCAACTGACCCTAGTGTCCCCTACCACCAATGCCGTTAATGGGTTCTGTGCGATGGGTCTTGGTCTACATCACTCTGCACACCTCATTTCCCCTGCTGGAAATAGTGGGCTTCTAAGTTAAAAGTCCTTTATTCTGAGCCAGGCGTTATACTGGATCCTTTACAGAGATTATCTCTAATTTTCATCAAAACTCCAAGGACAGTATTATTCATACCACCCTTTACTGCTGAGGAAACTGCCATCCAAACAATACAGCTGGTAAGACAGGGGAGTAAGTACTAAGGGTCACGGTTCTGTAGCTAGAAACCTTTGTTCTGGCCCCTCAGTGTTTTCTCTATGAACTGGGAAGACCCGTTCCACTGTACCACACCGAACAGTTACGAGATGGTGAATGGGACGGCATTTTGCCAGCCCGTCACGGCACAAACATTTATAGGGCAGCTAACGCATGCCAGCCAACTGTAGTCAGACATTGGGTGTTATGTCTTCTAATTCCTGTACATCTCAGGATGTGTAACCCCACGCCCTGTGTGCTCTCTTCTGAGCTCGTACTTGGGATGGAAGGGTTTTGCTTACACCATCGTTCTGGGAAATTCCACCTGACTCAGTGTATTATTAGCAGACAAAGCACTTTCCTGCTCATCTATTTTCCCATCTAACAAATGAAGAGGAAGATAAGTGGTCTAAGAAAGCTCTGGGAGAGAAGTGCTATCTGGACGCAAAGCATTATTCAGGAAAAAATACATATATGTATCTCCAGTGTGGGTGTGAGTGGAGTGTCCGTTTTTAGTTATTTTCACAGGTGAGCCGATGGGCGAGAAACACCAAAGGGGAAGCTATCTGTGCAGGCCGCCTGGGATGTGGAGGCAGGAGGTCTCCCCTGACTGCGGGGAAGGGCGCATGCTACCGTTGCAGATGCTGAAAACACTCCGTCCAAGTGAAATCGTTCCCCAGCTCTCGAAGGGCTTTCCTGGGGGTGAGGGGTTGGCATCAGCCAAAGCCAGGAAGAAAGGGATCCAGTGGGTTGCCCTGAGGGTGCCGAGGGACACTCTCTGTCCAGACGGCAAAGCACACACCGCACTGGGATTAAAACCCCCGGGTGCAAGAAGGCAGGCTTGGTCCCACCTGCCAGGCGATGCTGTTAGAAGGAAAGGAGCCCAGAGTTCATCCTCCTGATCCGTAATGTGAATTTTCTCTAACAGATAAGCATGGCTGTGTGGACATGACCTGGAGCTCTCACCCCGAGCAATCAAGGATGGAAGTCACCTTTTTACCGATGGCCCCGGCTGCATGCCAGACCCTAGGCTTAGGTTTGCTCTTGCTCCCTCTCACCTCAGTGAGAAAGGAGGGGGTCCACGAAGCATAAGGAGCACTGTTCTTATTTTGCGGGGCTCCCACTGAGAAGCAGGAAGCATCAGAAATCCCAGGAAAACTTGGTGGGGGAAGCAGGGGCGTAGGAGAGCTGGGCATAGGGACAAAGATGCTGTGCCTGGAGAAGGCAAAAGCTAGGATTCCAAGAGTGAAGGATTCCACATTGGAGCTTGAGTTCTGGCTTCCGAAATTATGAGCCACCTGACCTGACGCAGTCAGCTCCTCGCTGGGAGGGCCAGTTTCTGCATTTGACTTTCTGGCCTCGGAGAGTGGATGCCTATTGGAGCATTCTCCGAAGTACAGAATGCTGTTAACGCATCAGGAGTTAGACCGTGCTGACAATGGGGTTAAAACAATGCAAAGAAGCAGACCCCCACCGTCTTCATGCTTCCGTGCCCGGCACCTGGGTCACTGCCTGGCACAGGGTGACAAGGGTGGTAACAAGCTTGGCTGTCCTGGGAGAGCAAAGGAGTGCATGGAGGAAGGGTTGCGGTCACTTTGATATACAAAGCCCTAAAAAGTTCAACTATGTTCTAGATCCATTTTTTTTTCTAAAATTCAATACTATATAGGTCTTTTTTAGAGGAAGAAAACCTTCTGTGGAGCCAAA
Organism: Neogale vison; assembly: GCF_020171115.1. Lineage (NCBI taxonomy): Eukaryota > Metazoa > Chordata > Mammalia > Carnivora > Mustelidae > Neogale > Neogale vison. The sequence continues at coordinate 9,748,161 of NC_058100.1, forward strand.
GGACTAACTCAAATTATTGTTTTGCCTGTGTTTTTTTAAAATTTTTTTATTTTTTTATAAACGTATAAACGTATAATGTGCCTGTGTTTTAACTTAACAAAAAGACATGAAAGCAGCTATACACTCCTGTGTTTATTAATTCCTATTGAATTATAAAACAAAACAAATCTATTAATTAAATCTAAATGGAGCTAAGATACAACACGATTCAAGTGGGCGTTAATTTAATGAGATAGATGGTGTCGGTTTGTGAAACAAATGTGACTAATGTTACTATTAGTAATAACTACTGCGTAAGAGTGAGTAAGGGACCGAGAGCTAAGGGACCGTCCTGAGTCCACTCCACTGGTGCCCTCATCGGCCACGTGGTGACTCATTTCTTCCACCACGTTTTAAGACTCAAACCAGTGTGAAACACGTACCCTATGACATCATATACTTCCTGTTTGATAAAAAGACATTACTTTTATCATCCGTCTTCCCAAATTATTTTCTTCTCAGGTAAGGACAAATAAAATATTATTGTCAATGAATATTGACAATAATGAACTCATTCATTTTACTGAGTACCTGCTATGTTCCAGAGACAATTCTCAGTGATCAGACTATCTCACTAAGCAAAACAGGGGGATAAAATAACCCTGTAATGGGAAGACAATAATCAAGAAGATGAATTAATGTGTAGAGTCTATCATGTATTAGCCGTTAATAAGTGTGGTGATGAAGACAAGGTAGGTGAATTAGGGAGTCAGGAGAAGGGATATGGCTGGATGTTGCAGGGTTTTTTTCCTTTCTTTTTTTTTTTTTTTTAAGATCTTATTTATTTGAGAGAGGGAGAGAACACAAGCCAGGGGCAGAGTCAGGGAGAAGCAGACATCCTGCTGAGCAGGGAGCACAGTGCTGGGCTTGACCCCAGGACCCTGGGATCATGACCTGAGGAAGGCAGATGCTTAACCCATGGAACACCCCAGGTGCCGCATGGGTGTTGTAGTTTAACACAAAGTTTTAGGCTCACTGAGAAAGCTGATTTTGAGCAAAGACTTGCAAGAGGGGAGGAATAGCCCAAGAGAGGAAAAAGCCAGGCCTGAGAGAGCATGTGCCTGGTAAGGAGGCCAGCAGTGCCAGATGGAAGTGAGCAATGGGGCACAGCAGTGGTAAGAAACATGTGGAAGTCAGATCTTGTAGCCCACATGAGCCATTGGAAGGACTCTGGCTTCTGCTCTGAGAGAAAAGGGATCTCACTGGAGGACTTGAGCTGAGGTATAACATGACCTGCCTTACCCTTCAGTTCTACCGCCCTGGTTTTTGTGTTGAGGTTGGGTTGTGAATGGGGTGGGAGGCTGGAGTAGAAGCCTTTTGCAAGGCTGTGGGAGAAGCATGATGGTGGTTCAGAGCGGCATGGTGGCAGCAGAGGTAGAACGAACGGTCAGTCTCCTCCTATGTGTTGAAGAGCCAAAGGAGTTCCCTTTGGTTTAAATGTGGACTGTGAGAGAACGAGAGGAGACCACAGGCTTTGGCTTGAACAACTGGATGGATCTAGCTGCCCTCCTTTGACTGAAAGAGGGAGATGAGTGGGCAGGGAAGTTTTGGAGATGAGGAGTTCAGTTCCGTGTGGGCAGGCCATCAGCAGGGTGATCATACAATTCAGTGTCCAAACTTGGATACTTGTGAGTATGAAGGAGAAAGTAGACAGTATTAATAATTACACTGGAACAACAGGATTCATCCAGGACAGGGGCGCCTGGGTGGCTCAGTGGGTTAAGTGTCTGCCTTCAGCTCAGGTCATGATCCCACAGTCCTGGGATTGAGTCCCGCATCAGGCTTCCTGCTCAGTGGGGAGTCTGCTTCTCCTTCTCCCTCTGTCCCTTCCCCACTCCCATTCATGCTCTCTCTCTCTCTCTCACACACACACACACACACACACACACATTCTCTCTGTCTCTCTCAAATAATAAATAAAATCTTTTTAAAAAATCATCGAGGACTGACCCAGCCCAACCAAGAAATGTGGCCATCCTATCCAACGGCCAATAGAAATATTGAGTCAACAAGGGCTAATGTTTAGGAAAGAGGCCTGGGCCAGAGTTTTCCATTTGGGGGTTGTCAGCTTATGTATGAGGTTAAAGTCATGCAATTGGGTGGGATCACTAAAGGAGTGAGTGTAGATGAAGAAGAGAAGAAGACCACACAGCACACACAGAAGCACACACAGCATAAGGACAGAGACACTTCCACTTCGAGAAGTCCAGGAGAAGAGGAACCACCAAAGTCAGTACACACACTCCTACATATGTGAACACAGAGATCAAGGGGCAGGGTCAGGCCATGAGGTTTTCTTCAGGAAAAAATTTTTTTAAATGCCTACATTAATATATTTTTAGATTACCATCAAAATATAAATGCAAAATTTTAAAATTCTTGTGGAATCACCTACATTCTTGAGAAAATTCTTGGGTCCCTGGTTTGAGGGACAGGGTCCCATTAATCAGGGGCAGGTACCCAGGACACGGATGGAGACTAGTGGTCCCCAGGCAATTGTTAGTTGCCTTTAGTACATAGAGATTACTGTGTTATCCTGCTGGAACCTGAAAATAATCCCTCATTTAGGCAGGGAAAGACAGTCACATCCCATTTTAAAGAAGTAGGAACCTAGATGCTGAGTGAACTTCCTGTTCTTACCTCTTTATATACAGATGTGTGCCTCCTGAAAGTCAGCTTTTATATCTGTCTGTTTTCTTTTCCTTCTTCACATGAGCCTTTGACCATACTTCCATACTTCCTTTTTTAAAAACATTTTTAAAAATTTCTTTTCAGTATTCCAGAATTCATTGTTTATGCACCACACCCAGTGTTCCATGCGTACTTCCTTTAAAAGAAATCGCTGAAGGATTTTCAAGACTCCATCTGCCCCATCATTTTTCTTTTTAAGTGTCTTTGTTCCTACCCCATATAAGACTTCCAAACTAAGGCTCTCACCCTCAAGACCCTCCAGACTTAAGAAGCTGAGATATCCCATCCTCTTTGACCTTGGAAGGATTCTCTCCTAAAGATCTCCTTTATGTGACCGATTTTCCTTGAGTAGAAGCCACTTTCTCTGTGGAAGTGATAGTTTCCCAAACCGAGTCCATTTTTAGTGGATTAGCCCATAACCTAGGATGTGTGTCCTCTTGCTAATGAAGAATAGAATGGAAAGATGGTTGGGTTCTCCATTTCTTCCTGCCCAGGGGAGTGCTGTGTTTGGGTGGAAGATGCTCTGGGTTGACAGACAAGATGCCTGGGTTCTCAGGCCTTGTGTCAACCAAGTTCCTGCAGGCAGCCATTTCCCAATGCTCTGGTATGGAATTCAGGGCAAAATCCCATCTTGCTGTGTAGTCCTAGAGATACCTTAGGAAGTAATAACAAAAAAATCGAAAGAGTATGAGGGATACCTGAGTGGCTCAGTCAGTTAAGCCTCTGACTCTTAGTTTTGGCTCAGGTCATGATCTCAGGGTCGGGAGATGGAGCCCTGTGTTGGGCTCCACACTCAGCAAGGGGTCTGCTTGAGACTCTCCCTCTCCCCTGCCTTTTTGCCTGTTCACATGCTCTCTCTCTATTTCTCTTTCTCAAATAAATAAATCTTCTTTAAAAATCAAAGGTTATGGGGCACTCGGGTGGCTCAGGGGGTTAAGCCTCTGCCTTCGGCTTGGGTCGTGAGCTCAGGGTCCTGGGATCAAGCCCCACATCGGGCTCTCAGCTCAGCAGGGAGCCTCTTTCCCCTCTCTCTCTGCCTGCCTCTCTGCCTACTTGTGATCTCTCTCTCTATCAGATATATAAATAAAATCTTTAAAAAACTCAAAGGTATGAGATTTGCATTTGAATGATTTGAAATTGAGATTTTAGTGTGTCTGTTTACTAGCTGTGTATCCTTAGACCAATAACACAATCCCATTCTACCTCAGTCTGTTTGCCTGTAAAAATGGGTTTTACAAATGAAATTTCACCACATTGTGGGAAATAAGTGGGGCCAGGGTGAAGAGACCCTAGTAATAAAACATTACACAAGCATTAGCTGTCGTTATTGTTGTTATCAACTTTAATATATCAAACAAACATTAGAAGATCAATCATGGCCAGAGGTCTAGAAACAGCTGGAGAAACACAGAAGAGCAGAGTGCCATGACTTTTTCTACTTCATCATCATGGACATGCTAACCTAATAGAAGGATTCTTACGATCGGTAATTTCAATTTCCATCTCTGCTGATAAATAAAGGCATTTACTTTGATTCTCTGCACTCAAGGGAAGCCCACTGTTCATTAGTCGTTTTGTCTCCTTTACCCCAATCCTGAACCTGGTTGGTTGACTTTCCATTTGCTTAGACGGTGCCTTTATTTGGAGAATTCTGTTTATTCATTTACTTATTCCACAAAGGTTTGTGGATGTTCCGCTATGTCCTACCCAGTGGCAGAAAACCGAATCAGACTTGGACAGTCCCCTCAAGGATTTTGCGGCCAAGTGGCCGAGACAATGGAAGCAGGTTATTATGGCAAAACAAAGCAAACACTGTAACAATGGCACCAACAATAGGGCATGGGGATGGGGGGGTAGCAGTGCTATTTTGGCTAAAGGACTTCAGAAATGGGACCTTACAGCAGGCAGATCAAGGGGCAGAGGGACAGCATTTTGGACCCGGGGGGAAGGTTGAAACAGGACAGTAGAGGTCAGAGGTTCAGGGAAAGTGAAAGCAGATCAGTGTCACTGGAGTGTGTGTGTGTGTTTGTGTGTGTGTGTGTTGTGGGGGGCAGTTGTGGGGGGTAGAGAGAGAGATTGAACACGGGAAGCAGAAAGGCTGATTGGCGATATCCTTATTAAATAAATGGATAGCGGAGACAAATGTCTTTTCCCTTCCACATCTTGGCTTTTCCCGAGACTGACAATTCATCTACTTTTGCAAACTTCATTCCAGTGCTACTGGCTACATGCCAGTGCTGAATGCTAGGGACAAAAACAAGAATAAGACATTGGGGATAACAAAGAAATCCAAGATCTTGACTTCAAGCACAAAGTTCTATCCTTTCAGCTAATTTACTCAAATATTAATCTTCGACCCCATTATGATCACCATCCATTGACCATACCAGTTTTTCCTGCTCTTACCTTCATGTATTCATTTCCTCTTCACCCAAATTCCATATCCTAGTGCTGCTGCCGCTTCTTTATAAAAACTTCACTTCTCCCCCAATCCCTTGTGCTAATTAGCTGGCGGAGTTCCAGTCTGGTTAAAACCAACCGTCCATCTACTCTGTGCCCACACTGGAGAAGCTGAGCATTGTTGAAAGGAAGGAAAGAAGAGAAGGAGGGAGGAAGGGAGGGAAAAGGGAGGAAGAAGGAAGAGAAGAAAAATATACATACAACTCTGCTTGCTCAACCTCCTCTACTTTATGACTATAAATCTCAAAAGAACACTCTAAATTGGCCAGACAATCCAACCATGTTTTCCTAAACAAATTCCACTTCCTAATCTCTGAGATTACTATTCTATAACTTCCTTTTCCCCCTCCAGGGTCTGTCCCCATCCCCCAGCTGATGATCTTGCTTCAAAGACCTTTGGGCAGAAAAAAAAAAAAAAAAAAAAGAGGTCCTCCTCAGAGAGATGATTCTTCTAAATGTGGCACCCTCTGTCCTTCTGTGCTTTGTTCCCCACGCTTCTTATCTTCTCAAGATCTTTGAGAGAAAAAAGGACAGAGGATGATTTACGTTTTCTAGTTTCCAAGCAGATCGATGTGTTATTTTTCCAATACCCGCTTTTATCCCCCCTAGAAGAAGGCTATGTGACTTTAGGTAATTGACTGAGCCAGTGAGTCTCAACTTTCCTGTCTGCACAGTGGGCCACGTCCTCTGATTTAAGACAGTTAAGTTGTGTAGATATTCATCTCAGATGATTCAAAATACGAAATTTTGAATGGAAGGACGATTTAAAGAGGTGTGGGCAGGGTTCAAGCAACAGACAAGATAAGGTGAGGCATCCAAAGAGAAGCCACAGTGAGAGGCAGCCAAGTCCCCAACGACTCCAAGAGCTTGGGTCCCAGGAGCTGGAGAGGCAGCTGGGAGGCAGGGTAGCCCAGAGGAACCACAGCCCGGGAGCAGTCAGCTAAGCAGGGTAGCAGCCGGGGCAGGGAGAGCCTAGGCCCTCGCTGCCTTTCCACTCCTCTGATCCCCTGAAACTGACTGCCAAATCCAGCAGCAACAGAGGGTAGGGAGCCTGAGCAAAGTGGTGCAGGGGCAGCCTCGTGGTGGTGGTGGGGGGGCGGGGGCAGCCGAGCAGGGCAGCATGTAGACAGTAGCCAGCACCAAAGCCATTCTCTGAAGGAAGTGCTGCATTTCCAGACACAGACTTCCGCGTGAAAACTCCCATCACAGCATTTCAAGGGGAACACTGATAAGGATCGTTAGACCTTCCACCTCGCCTTTGTGCTCAGAGCGCATTTTCCCCCAGAGAGAGGGTGTGGGGAGGTGAGCCCGCAGCCCTGCAGGCCCCTGAGCTCCACCTGCAAGGTAGACTTCGAGAGACTCGACTTAGTTCCCAGACCGTGGCAGAAGCTCAGAGAAGGAAATAGGAACAGTTCTCAACTTCCCATGCTTCAGCTGCTCCTCTTTAAACCATGCCTTGCCCTTTCTTTCTTCCTCTTCTTTTCCTTTTTTTTTTTTTTCTTTTGGAAAGAGAGCCTCCTGATTGACTAATTGTTAGCATGGAGCACGCATCTGATGCTCTCCCTTGGAGATTCTCGTCTTTGCCTGGTAGCAGTCAATCAGCATGCATGGCTCTCAACGATATTAGCATCCAAGATGGTGAGATAAACAAGCTCATTAAAAAGCAAGTTGTTACACCAAGCAAACACCTTAGACTAATAAAGCTTGGCATCCTCTGTGGTACACTCAGGGAAATAGTATTAACTGCCTCGGTAGCAGGCTGCATCTAAGAGAAAAGCCCAGAAGGCAGCTAGTTGATCCGGTAGAATTATTCAGATGGCCTCATCGATGTTTGGCTCCCTGGGGAAATGCTGGGCCCATGAGCTCAGAGGTACAATGTTTGGACGGCACACTCATGGGAGGAGATTTTCACCCATTTAGGCGGACTTTTTCAGTCATCTGACAAACATCTGTGGGGTACCCATAATATGTGTGCACAGGCTACTGAACACATAAGGTGTTGTCCTAGCTACAAAGGGCTCCCATTCTTCTGGGTGACACAGGCTGGGCGACACAGCTGCAAACAGACCCAGCATCCAGGGAGTTTAGTGATCCAGGGAGTTAGCCTGTGGGACGCAAAAATGAAATAATTATCCCAGTTGGGGCTGGGATACAGGGTGAGGATGACTTTTGGGGGACCTGTAGATTTTTAAATTTATTCTAAGGAACAGTCAATACAACATTGCACATGAAGTCATGTCTAAGAGCTAGATGGCCTTGTCTTTCCTTCCACTTGGAGACTAACTGAATTTATGGACACCATATTTTCCTAGAGACCATACAACTTGATGCAACTTGGAAAGCGGTCCCCACCCCCAGGTCTACAGCCATCCCTGAGGTAGGTAGAAAACCTTGGCATGCATTGGGCTGTCATGCTCATCCTCGCTGGACGTCGTGTACTGAATGTCCAGCTAGAGAAGTTAGGAGTCCAGCGAGGGCAGGATGCTAGGGACTCACTTGGGCCAAAAAGAGGGGTGGGTTGAAATGATTAAGATGAGATTTGTAGGTTTCTATCTAAACTGGTCTGATTGAGGAGAAATTTTGGAGGTGCAAGTTCTCTCTGGGCCTTTCAGGGGAAGCTAGGACCTGTCTGATCTTGGCGAGGCGTCCCAGAGTAGCTTTGTCCATATCTGAAAAGCTGGGTGTGGGAGGCGGAAGTCTAACATTTCTTGAGTCCATATGATATGCTCTACAACTCTGATTGGTGTTCCACCTACTTAATAGTCCTATAACCCCATGAAAGTAGGGGTTTGGTTTGGTTTGGATGGATTTAGTTTTAAATCCCCATTTTAGAAAGGATTTTGAGGTTCCGGTGGGCATACAGGACCAGACAAAATCACAGAGGAGATAAGAGGTGGTAGGTTTTGAGTCAAGATCTAACTGATCTTCCTTTTCCCTTATTAATCCCCCAGATTTCGAGCTGGGTCTGGGTACCATTTTGGCCCAGAGTTTACTCCAAGGTGGTATGTTCCCATGATGTCCTTGGAGTATCATTTGATTAGTAGATAAAGAATGATAATGAGCCAGCATGTTATTGAGCTGGACTGCCCCAGTCTGTGAATGGGTTCTCAGGAGGCTGCTGGGACACACTCACCAGCCCCTGAATACCCATGGAAGCTAGTTAAGGAAGGAACAGCAAATCTGCAGGTCTCGAGGTCAATGTAGAAGGAAAGAGTTGTGATAATTTTGCTAAATCTATTAAGAAAGCAGAGATTTTGGCTAATTTTCCTGGAAAACATTCTTTTTTACTTGTACCTTCCTAACCTGGGGTTTGTTCTATTGATCTCTATTGAGGTTATGAGATTATGGGATTATGAGGTTATGAGATCTTTTGCAGTAGGCACTGGATTGTCTAAAAAGAAAATTATTGGTTCTTTTTAGAGAGACATCATGTCTGTTTTTTCTGTATCCATATTATGTACCATTCCTGGTAGATGCCCAGTAAGTATATGCTACATTAATGAATTCCAGAAACACTAACTAGAGACTATCAGTACCATGTGTGAGGTCATGAATGGTTTAGGGCAGGAAGAAGAAGATCAGTGGGATCTAACATAACTTGTCGCTGATGGAAACAGACACAGGGCACTGCTAGAGGCCCCTCATGTCACCCCCTTCTACCCTCTCCACCTTCAATGCACTCCGAATGGGGGGAGGGGAAGCAAACATGGAAAGACATTGTGATAAAAGGCAGAAAGTATATGTCTCTATTCACCTAGGTCTTTGCGGCTCCTTTCATCAGTATTTTGTCATTTTTAATGCACAGACTCTGTACATGTTTTGTTCAATTTATACCTAAGCATTTCATTGTTTTTGGAGTGAATATAATTGGCATTGTGTTTTTATTTCAGTTTCCATGTGTTTGTTGTTGGTACAGAGAAATACTATTGATTTTTGTATGTTGGTCTTGTATTCTGCGATCTTGCTGAACTCATTTATTAACCGTAAGGGTGTTTTGGTGTATCACTGGGATTTTCTGTATATCTAATCCTGTGATCGACAAATAGAGAGTTTTAATTCTTCCTTTTCAATCTGTAGGTCTTTCTAGGAATCATAAAAGCCAGACATGTTTTTCTTGTTTCTGATCTTAGGGAGAAAGCACTCAGCCTTTCATCATCATATACTATATTAGTTGTAGGTGTGTTTTATAGATTTCATTTATCAAGTTCAGTAAGTTTCCTTCCAGTCCTAGTTCATGGAGAGTTTTTATTTTAAACAGGCAATAAATTTTGTCAAATGTTTTTTCTGCATCTACTGAGATAATGACATGATTTTTCTTCCTTAATCTATTAATGTGGTGGACCACATTGCTTGATTTTTGAGTGATGAACCAGATTTGCATTACTGGGGTAAATTCCACTTGGTCATGATATATTCTCCTTCAAACGTCGCTGGGATTGATTTGATAGTATTTTGTTGACGGTTTGTGTGTGTGCCTGGTCATGAGATGCAGCAAACTGAACTTTCTTTTCTTAAAATATTTTTGTCTGGTTTTGATATCAGTATAACAGTGGCCTCATAATGAGTTACAAAATTTCTCACTTCTTTAAATTTCTGGAAAATATGATATACAATTGGTATAATATCTTCTCTAAATGTTTGGTAGAACTCACCGAATAAGCCACCTCGGCTTGAAGTTTCCTTATTGGAAACATTTAGCTACAAATTCAATTTTTTCCATGGAGAGAGAACTATTCAGATTATTTATTTTGAATGAGTTTTGCATCTTCCAAATAATTGCTTCCTTCCAGCTAAGGTTTCACAATTATGGGTATAAAGTTGTCATAACCTTCCCGTATCATCCTTCTACTATACGTGGGATCTGTAGTGATGTCCTCCCTTTCACTCCTGATATTGACCATCTGGGCTGTCTTTTTTTCTTGAGCAGCGTGGCTAGAAGTTTATCAATTTTATTGATCTTTCTAAGAACTAGTGTTTGGTTTCATTGATAATTTCTGTTGGTTTTCTCATTTCAGTTTCATTGATTTCTGCTTTTGTCTCTATTATTTCCCTCCTTTTGCTTTGGTTCAATTTGCTCTTTTTTTTTCCTGCTTCCTTAAAGTATATGCTTATATAATTTGAGACTTTTCTTCTTTTCTATGCGAGTATTTAATGCTTTAAATTTGCTTGTAAACACCGTTTCAGACCCATCCCACACCTTTTGATGTGTTGTTTTCTCTTGTGCTGTTTATACTGGCTGCCTAGTTCCACAACAGGCTTACCCTTGGCTCAAAGCTCAGAGACAAAAGAAGACAGATATTCCCAAAGCTCTCCCCTTTCTGGTTATTTTTCACCTGTTGACATCCCAACCCAATGTGGATGCTAATGTGAACTCTTCAAAGTCTTCAAGCAACTGGGTGTTTTGTTTTTTTTTTTAAAGTAATAGTTTGTATTTTTTAAAAAGATTTTATTTACTTATTTGACAGAGAGAGAGATCACAAGCAGGCAGAGAGGCACCAGAGAGGGGGAGGAAGCAGGCTCCCCACCGAGCAGAGAGCCCGATGCAGGGCTCCATCCCAGGACCCTGAGATCATGAAGGATCATGCTGAAGGCAGAGGCTTAACCCACTGAGCCACCCAGGTGCCCCAAGAAGTTGGGTTTTTTGAACTGTGTTGAGAGTTTTCCACTATAATCAGTGGACTATGGAGCTATGGAGGGCTAACATCATCTTCATCTTGGCTAGCATTTGAAATCCTGTCTGATTCTGAGTTTCCATCAAATTACCAAGTACAAAGCTGTGCGTTGAAAAATACTTTTCCATATGGGACTGACTAAACCCTTGCACTACCTGCCCCCCCCCACTACTGCCTGAGGGAAGGGGCAGTGAGTGACTTGTAGAAAATATCCTTTGTTCCGAAAGGAAAGCATGCCTCTGCTGCTTTCCAAAGGAGTAGAAATCCCCAGGCTGCTTTCAGACTAGGAGTGATGCAAAGCTGGCCTCCCTTTGCCCTGTAGAGATCACAGCTGAGAAGCTCTGGTCAGTGAGTGAAGAGAGAGGAATAAATGCTGAATAAATAAATGAATAAATGCTGAATGTCTGTTCTGGATACCCCAATCCCCATGAGATCTCTCCTTATTCCATTCTTTTGCTCTTCCATCAGACAGACACCCTGCTCAGCAGAGAGCCTGCTTCTCCATCTCCTTCTGCCACTCCCTCTGTCACTCCCCTGCTTGTGCTCCCTCTCACACCCCTCTCTCTCTCTCTGGCAAATAAAGAAATAAAATCTTTTTTTTTAAATTAATTCTGAGGGGCACCTGGGTGGCTCAGTCAGTTAAGTGTCTGCCTTCAGCTCAGGTTGTGATCCCCTGGTCCTGGGATTGAGCCCCACATTGGGCTCCCAGCTCAGCGGGGAGCCTGCTTCTCCCTTTCCCTCTGCCTCTCTCCCTGCTCACTCTCTCTCTCTCAAATAAATAAATAAAATCTTTTTTAAAATGTTCAAAAAGAAAAAAGTAATTTTGAGCACCCACACCCCCAACACACACACACACACACACACACCACACATACCACACACACACAAACACACACACACATTATCTAATTATAAGAAAACCATCTATAATGCCTGCTGTGTGTGTTAGGCACTTCCCCAAGCCTAGATTAGTAGACAGATTGCTGTTAATATATCAAATAAAAATGAGTAAAACTCACTTTTGTCTTTTTTTGTTCTAGATAAAAAGTCCATATGAATAGAAATTCTAATATTTTCTTCTCACACCCCCATGGGCATGGACTCCTTGGGTCGTACACAGCCCCTGCTTTTGTGACCACTGATTTAATCTACCCACTGAGAACGAAGTGAGGATCCGCCTGGTCTTGTTTCCTGAGTACCTGCCATGTCCTGGGGGGTACCTCTGTATCACGGACGGAAAATGAACATTCAGAAGGAGATTTCGTGACGTGCTGATAAATTACTGGTACCTTTGTGGTCTCAGAGTAAAGGGTACATCTGGGACGTCATCCTCCAGTCATCTTGTCTTTTACCCCAATTCCCCAGAAATGGGACTTTCTTCAGCCAACCGGGGTCCTTTTCGGATGAATGGATAAGGAAGATGTGGTCCATATACACTATGGAGTATTATGCCTCCATCAGAAAGGACGAATATCCAACTTTTGTAGCAACATGGACGGGACTGGAAGAGATTATGCTGAGTGAAATCAGTCAAGCAGAGAGAGTCAATTATCATATGGTTTCACTCATTTGTGGAGCATAACCAATAGCATGGAGGACAAGGGGCGTTAGAGAGTAGTAGGGAATTTGGGTAAATTGGAAGGGGAGGTGAACCATGAGAGACTATGGACTCTGAAAAACAGTCTGAGGGGTTTGAAGTGGCGGGGGGGGTGGGCGGTTGGGGTACCAGGTGGTGGGTATTATAGAGGGCACGGCTTGCATGGAGCACTGGGTGTGGTGAAAAAATAATGAATACTGTTTTTCTGAAAATAAATAAATTGGGAAAAAAAAAAAAAAAGAGAGAAGTAGGAGGTGACGGGAAAACAGGAGACCCAGGGCTGCAGATATTCTGGTGGTTGCTGTCCTAGGAGATGGAAGGTCATGGGTCTCAGCTCAAAGGGGGGTTCATCTTCTCCCTCCCTCTCCCCGAAGCCGTCGTGGCTGCCTCCCCTCCCAGGGTAGCACCAGAGGAACAAGTGGCGACTCCCATCACTCTCCGCCTCTTCCTCTCCCCCTCGCCTCCCTGCCAACACCTATCCGCTCTCACCAGCCTCCTCCGTTCCAAGCTGTTCCTTGAAAATTCACTAATGAAATTCCAGTTTCTTTTGTAATTGTATTTTAACATGGTTCATGCTCTGATACCAACCTTAAATCAAACTCTTTGCAGAAAGACTATCACAGGGTGACAAGCTCCTTTCTGCATGCCTCATTACAGAAACATTTATTCAGAGCTTCCTGGATGATATGAATGGCTGCCTCTCACTGCTGCAATGACTTAATCCACTACAACCGAGGGATTTTAATTTCCTCTCCTGGGCTCCTCATTCTGGTTCCCTGCCTGAGTTTGTCCCTCACTTTGGATGCATAGCTGTGGCGGGGAGGTGGGGTAGGGGGCTTCACTTGGGCCTAGAGCCTGGAAAGGGTCTTCTCTGGCACGGATCATAAAAGCAGCCTCCAGCCCTGGGCCTCGGTGGCTAGTCCAGATTCTGGCCAGCTGGTTTTCTCATCATGGTACCTGCTCTCTCCAAGGCCAACTAAATAGAAAATGTAAAAGTAAGCTCTTGGAATGGGGAAGCCATGATGGTAGCTTCAATCTTCTGAGAGGCCCTGGCAGGACACCTACAACCAGGATACTTTGTGAATCTTTGTTCAGCAGTGGAGGAAGACAGTGGCCTTACCAGGGACCCCAGACATGAAAACAGGGCCACAAGGGTGAAGCCGCATGAAGACACAACCCGAAGATGACACAAGAAACTGCATGTTCTGGACAGAGACTTTTGTGTGGGTTCCACAAGGGTGAAAAGTATCACTCAGAAGATGAGCGGAATGGGATGCTAGAGGGGATTTCCCTTTTGCTCTGGAATGAGCAACTGGGACTCAGAGAAGACAGGGAAGATCAGGCGTTCACATTTTTAAAAGATTTTGATTTATCTATTTTGAGAGAAGAAGAGCACAATCGAGAGGGACGGGCAGAGGGAGAGGGAGACGGGCAGAGGGAGAGGGAGAAGCAGGCTCTCCCATGAGCGAGGAGCCCAAGAGACTCAGGGCCTGGTCCCAGGACCCTGGAATCGGGACCTGAGCCGAAGGCAGATGCTTAACCAACAGAACCATGCAGGTGCCCCAGGGGGCCACACACTTTTTTTTTTCTTATTATGCCATAATTTTTTCCCAATTTATTTATTTTCAGAAAAACAGTATTCATTATTTTTTCACCACACCCAGTGCTCCATGCAAGCCGTGCCCTCTATAATACCCACCACCTGGTACCCCAGCCTCCCACCCCCCCGCCACTTCAAACCCCTCAGATTGTTTTTCAGAGTCCATAGTCTCTCATGGTTCACCTCCCCTTCCAATTTACCCAAATTCCCTACTCCTCCCTAACGCCCCTTGTCCTCCATGCTATTTGTTATGCTCCACAAATAAGTGAAACCATATGATAATTGACTCTCTCTGCTTGACTTATTTCACTCAGCATCATCTCTTCCAGTCCCGTCCATGTTGCTACAAAAGTTGGGTATTCCTCCTTTCTGATGGAGGCATAATACTCCCTAGTGTATATGCACCACATCTTCCTTATCCATTCATCCGTTGAAGGGCATCTTGGTTCTTTCCATAGTTTGGCGACTGTGGCCATTGCTGCTATAAACATTGGGGTACAGATGGCCCTTCTTTTCACGACATCTGTATCTTTTTAAAAATTATTTTTATTAATATATTATATTACTTGCCTCAGGGGTATAGGTCTGTGAATCATCAGGCTTACACATTTCACAGCACTCACCATAGCACATACCTTCCCCACTGTCCATAACCCAACCACCCTCTCCCTACCACCCCCCCACCACAACCCCCAGTTTATTTTGTGAGATTAAGAGCCTCTTATGGTTTGTCTCCCTCCCGATCCCATCTTGTTTCATTTTTTCCTACCCTACACCCATACCCCCCCACCCTGCCTCTCAAATTCCTCATATCAGGGAGAGCATATGAAAATTGTCTTTCTCTGTTTGGCTTATTTCGCTCAGCATAATGCCCTCTAGTTCCATCCACGTAGTTGCAAATGGCAAGATTTCATTTCTTTTGATGGCTGCATAGTACTCCTATATATATATATACCACATCTGCTTTATCCATTCATCTGTTGATGGACATCTAGGTTCTTTCCATAGTTTGGGTATTGTGGACATTGTTGCTATGAACATTCCGGTGCACGTGCCCCTTCAGATCACTACGTTTGTATCTTTAGGGTAAATACCCAGGAGTGCGAATGCTGGGTTGTAGTGTAGCTGTATTTTCAACTTTTTGAGGAACCTCCATGCTGTTTTCAAGAGTGGCTGCACCAGCTTGCATTCCCAGCAACAGTGTAGGAGGGCTCAAGGGGCCACACATTCTAATAGGAGTTCGAAACAATGAGAGCTGGACACTTCTTATATCTTCATAAGAGCTAAGCTGTCTTTGCTCAAATGTTCCCTGTTTGTCGAACAGTTTGAACTCAAGGACATCTGAACATCAAACAAGATTGTTTCTAACCACACTCTCCAACACTCTGCTCCTCAGTACCCGTTTCCCTCCCTTTACTGACACCTCAAGCAAACCCCATAATTTTCCAGTCGGTTTCAGTTAGAACAACTTCCAGGTCAGTCCACTTTAAGAGGCCCACCCCTCGCTCCAGCTTGGCTCTGACCTGTGGTCCCAGCAAACTGGAGGAGGAGAGATTTCTTCTCTCTGTCTCTCTCCTCTCTCCTAGTTCCAGCTTAATGGGGATTGAGATGGAGAGGCAGGCATGAGAAGGAGGACAAGGGTCCTCCCAGGTTGCTGGCCACTGTACCTGGAATGACCTTGGAGGTAGTGAGTTTACAGACAGACCATAAGAGATCTCCAGAAATCAATTGCATATCAATTAATTAACCCATTTAATGGACTCTTACAGATGTAAGAATTTTGTGGCCTAAGAGGAAGATCTAGGCAGGAGTGCACTGACGTATCTTAAGGACTAAATAAATAGAAATATAGTCAAGTGCAGAAGCAGTAGGGGTGGGAGGTGAGGAGGGTGGGGGGTGTACTCAGATATCCCTCTGTGGCCTGGGAGCTGGATGGTGGGAGCTCAGACGGTTATGTGTTTTAGTTCCAAAGCCTGATCATCTTCTACCTTAACAATTGAGAAGGTCTCTTCCAAAGTTGTTGGATGACTGAATTATCAAGTGAGGAAGTACATTTTTAGCTTGGGAACATTTACAGTTACACATACAAATGTTCATGAAAATTAAACCCATAGTATAATATTTTTATAAGGCATCTATACATGACTCCTGATCTCGGGGTTGTGAGTTCGAGTCCCATGTTGGGTGTAGCGATGACTTAAAAATAAGATTTAAAAAAAAAAAAAGAGTAGCAGGTCAATCTGGTGATTCTAATTCAAAGTGGCTAATTGAGTCATTAATTTGAACCTGAAACTTTAAGTGGAAATCTTAGGAGGTATTAATTTGCCTTAGAGCATTTAAGAAGTCTTAAGTTTTATCTTTGTATAAATTTTATTTACTAACTCTGTTTTATTCAAGCACATAGGGAAGAAGATTTTTGTTAAGTCAAACATATAGGGAAATTAAGTATATTTAATAGTTTAATGCATCAATGCAACTGAAGATATTTGAAGAAGTTAAACTAAGTTCGTAAATGAGACCTAACGTTAATCGAAGGCCCCCTTCAGAAGCTGTTGCAAATGATTGCTAGAACTATAAAAGAATCATAAGACCCATAAGCTGAATGTCAAAGCTGCAGAAAGAGCTGGATTTGTTCACAAATGGAATATTAATTGTGACGTTAAAGTAACCTCAGAATAATCTTTTCTGTGCACCCCACCTGCCCTTGACAGCCACCTGTCAGAGAATTGTCTTTTGGCGGCTGCTCCTCGGGCTCACGTGGACGGTCCCCAGAAGCCCCGTGGGTGGCAGGCTTGAAAGCAGTGCTTTGGGAGTGGGGTGGGTGAGGGGCTCGGCACACCCCAGCTCTCCAAACTCTGATCCTGTGTCTTCCAAGAACCTCCTTCCCTCTGGCTCCTTCTGCAACGTCGGCACGTGACCAACAGCGCGGTGGGCTTCGGGGGAGGGGTGCAGGCTGCTTTACCACCCTGCCCTACCTTCACGTTCATCCTTCTCTTTCTCTTCTCCCCCCACTCCACCCTGGGTGCCCACGATGTCAACCCCTGATCTTCTTGGGGTTCTCTCACTTTGGTGTCGAGAAAACAGCCCACAACCTTGTGACTCGCGACTGACTGGCGATTCTCTCCATCCCTTTCTAACCACCCCCCTCCAAGGCTTTTCAGTCAACTAAGGGAATACATGGGTGCTCAATGGGTTCCATTAAGCAGGACCGGAGACCACAGACCCCTTGATTAGACCACATGGGTTGGGGGTGTCTCGTGTACAAATGTATCTCGTGTTTGGACCCTGAAGGGAGATCGGCTGGCAGGTAATGCTTAGGTTCAAGCAGCAGGAACTTCCTTTTCAAGCATTTCCAGAACGGCCTGACCGCTCAGAGGCAACAGCTGGCACCTGCTGTTGTTGCTGGACACCCTCTCTTCCTTTGTTGTACCGGCTTCACTCGAGTTCCGAGCCACAGCAGGGTCCCTGGCTGTGAGGATGTCGCACCCAAGGACTCTGAGAGATCTGCTTTCCTTTTATTCCAGATTCTGCTTGTACCTTCTAAGGGAAAAAGCTTTAGTTCCCCCACCCCTGCTCCCCCAGGACAGTTAAGCTCTCTTGGGAATAGCAGTGGCAGTCAGAATAAAATCAACTTAACTAGCGACGCGTCTAGTTACTAAGCAAGTATTCAACAGCAGTGTTGTTAAAAATGCTTTACATGTGGTAACAATTTCGGTTCTTATAACCACTCGACCGCTATGAAGTAGGTACTGTGATTACCTCCATTTTGTAGAGGGGGAGACTGAGGCGCAGAAGGGGTAAGTAACTGGCCCAAGCTCTCACAGTTTGGCCAGGACTGGAGTTAGGATTGGAAACCAAGCATTCTGACTCTGCCACATTCCCTAGACCTAGCAGTCACCATACATTGTAGTGCGCTCCTAGTTTCAGAAATAACTGGGTGCTCCCAGAGCCAGGGTGCCTGCAGAGACTCGACTCGGCCCAAACACCACCAGAAAATCCCATATGTATAAATTGGAACCAACCGATAAGAATAAAACAAGTCTTGGGGCGCCTGGGTGGCTCAGTTAAGCCGCTGCCTTCGGCTCGGGTCATGATCTCAGGGTCCTGGGATCGAGCCCCGCATCAGGCTCTCTGCTCAGCAGGGAGCCTGCTTCCTCCTCTCTCTCTCTCTGCCTGCCTCTCTGCCTACTTGTGATCTCTCTCTGTCAAATAAATAAATAAAATCTTTGAAAAAAAAAAAAGAATAAAACAAGTCTTCCCCATTTTATCACCGTAATGCTCCTTGCAACAGAAAGGTTCCCTCTGAAGGCACTGAATATGACTCTTCATTTGCCAAAGTCTAATTTGCCCACAACTTTTCCAGAAGAGATCTCTTAGGCAGAAGAAGTCCTCTGTGGCTCCACAGAGAGGAGATTCTGGGATGAGGTCCCATAGTGAGATGCAGGCGGTAGGGCCAAAAAGCCAATCACATTTAGATTCAACCCAAGTTCATTTAATTGTGGATGCACTTAATAAATTCTCACCAACAACATAAGACCGGAGGGAAGGCATTTAAATATGCTATCTCTTGGTAAACAAAAAAATTGCAGGACATTACGATGCCTGATTTATTTGAAACCTAATTCTTTCTTGAACATTCCGTGGAGGCAAGGTGAGAATTTTGTGAAGCTTCGAGTGGAATGCCAAGTCACTGGATAGAATTTGTCACTTTCACTGGGTCCCTTCCCCAATGCCTTAGAGCAGGAGTTAAATATGAGCCAATAGTTGGTTGAAATCCAAGAGAGATCTTACCATTGTGTTTAGAAGCATGGCAGTCGGAAGCTGTCGGGGGCGCCGGGGTGCCTCCTTCAGTTAAGCGTCAGACTTAATTCCTGCTCAGGTTGTGATCTCAGGGTCCTGGGATTGAGCCTCAAGTTGAGCTCTGCACTGAGCCTGGAGTCTGCGTGAGATTCTCTCTCTCCCTCTCTCTCTCTGCCCATCCCCTTCTTAAAAAAAAAAAAAAAAAGGAACCTGTCACAGAGGCTGGCACAGTTAGTAAAAATCCCACAGCAGAGGCGCCTGGGTGGCTTAGTGGGTTAAGCCTCTGCCTTCGGCTCAGGTCATGATCTCAGGGTCCTGCGATCAAGCCCCGCATCGGGCTCTCTGCTCAGCGGGGGGCCTGCTTCCCTCCCCCACAACTGCCTGCCTCTCTGACTACTTGTGATCTCTCTGTCCAAAAAAAAAAAAAAAATGTCCCACAGCAAGGTCAGGAAGTCTAGGGTGGAGGTAAAGGAGGAGGCCTGGATCCAGGGAGGGCTAAGAAAGCAGTTCAGGTTGGAAGAGGTGTTGACGTGGTGGCTGTTTAGTAAGGAGAGGTGGAGGAAATTTATTTTCACTTCTGACAAGAAATGTGGCGATTGAGTGCATAGCGCCTGTGCTGACATGTGAATGGGGTAGATTAGTGCAGACTCTGAAGCTGGGTTTTTAGATTTTTTTAAAATGATATATAATTGACATATTACATTGTGAAAGTTTAAGGTGTACAACATGTTGACCTGATACATTAGTGTACCACAATATGATTACCACCACGGCCTAGCTAACACCCCTATCACGTCGCATAATTATTCTTTCTTTTTTGTGATGAGAACAAGAAAGATCTAGTGTCTTGTCAAGTTTGAAGCTTATAATTGTATAATCACTATATATTGCATATTAGTCTAATAGTTGAATGCAGGGTTTTGGGTGCCAGCCCCCCCACAAAAACCCACACAGAACTTTTGACTCCCCCAAAACTGAACTAATATGCGTATCATTCACTGGAAGCCTTACCAATAACAGGGTCAATTAATACATATTTTGCAGGTCGTATGTTTTATATGCTGTATTCTTACAGTAAAGTAGGCTAGAGAAAAGAAATGATATTAAGAACATCATAAGGAAGGGACACTTGGGTGCTCAGTCGTTAAGCATCTGCCTTCGGCTCAGGTCATGATCCCAGGGTCCTGGGATCAAGCCCCATGTCGGACTCCCTACTCAGTGGGGAGCCTGCTTCTCCCTCTGCCTCTGTCCTCCCCCGCTCATGTTCTCTCTCTCTCTCAAATAAATAAATAAAATCTTTTTTAAAAAGGAAGAAAATCATAAGGAAGAAAAAATACACTTATAATACTGTACTGTACTGCCTAGAGGTAGACCCGTGCGATTCAAACGGGTGTTGCTCAAGAGCCGACATTATTATTATTATAGTCAGTATTGTTGACTAGTCAGTATTGTGGAGTATAGTCAGTACTGTTGAGTAGTTCTCTAGGGTGCATTCCTGGGTTTAAATCCTGGCTCCTCCACTTACTTGCTGCCATGATGTTGGGCAAATCTCTGGACATTCCTGCCTCGGTTGTTCCATTTGTACATTTATACATAACCTTTTAGGGTTATTGGGGAGATTAAATATGCTAATGTATATAAAGCACTTACACTGGTGGCTAGCACAGAGTCAACAGTATGCAAATAGGTAGCTATTATTATTGTTAAAGATGGGTATTTTTTAAAATCATGGTGGTACTGCCTTTGAAAATCTCCAGCAGTGACATACATCCTGGTCCATAGCACGTTTTGGAATAGCCCATCGGAGAGTGAAGACGTGCGCTAACGCTGATGTCCTACTGCCCAGGGCAGCTCTGGGACATTAGGCTTCTGGGACTTCCCCTTCTTGGGGCTTCAAGGGGAGGCTTAAGGACCAAAGCTTCCTGGAGAGATTCAGTCACTCAAGACTATGGCGCCCTCTAGTGCCTGATGACAGCAGCTGCTCACACGTTCTCCCCCGCGCATGCCAGCCATCTGAGCATCCCTGAGCTTCTGCTCACCCTACCTTTCAGGGCTGCTGGGAAAATCCACCTCTTGTGATCAACTTAGAGACCTCACTGTACATCTCCCATCCGGGTCTCTTCACCGCCCACAGCCGCAGTGGCTGGTGAGAGGCTCCCGGTCTGCCATGGACTTTGCACCACCCCGTTCTTTCTCTGTGTTGTTGACACTGTGGGAAAGGGGCGCCACGGTCACATGTCAGCCAGTGAGGGATCTGCCCAAGGCAAACCCCAGGCAAATGCTGCAAGAAAACAGAGCCCATAATTGTTTAGGTGAAGATGTGAGCGTATTTAAGTGGGAAATGTGCGTGAAGAGCATTCTGTGGGAGTTTAGAAAGGAAGAGACCAAGGAGATCGCTTCTCTTTCAGGTCATGGTAAAGTGTTCATTGAGGGAGGCGGCATTGCAAGTGCTGTTTGGGTGATCGGGGAAAGAACTATTGGCTGTAGAGTGGGCGGGCAGGGGTGGGAGGTAGAGCCTGCCCTGTGGGCGAGCTGAGAATAAACAGTGCCTTGTTTCGAAGTGGGGAACCTCATCCTTCCTGAATGCTCTTTATTTCTCCCCTGTGCTGGTCCTCGTGGCATTAGAGGTGACAGGGAAAATGGGATGGGTCGGGGGGAAATGGAAGCTCCCTTTCTCCTTGTTGCTGTCCTAGGATTCAAGTGTGGGAGAGGCAGAATGGCCAAATACAGACACAACCAGCTTTGAGCAGAGCAGCCTTCTTGAGTGAGCGGGTATGGTCTCTTCTGGCCTGACTACTTTGCCTGTACGCTTTTCCTTCCTGGGAACAACCACCACAGGTCACCCCATAGGATGTGTGTGCTGCCAGACCCACACATGCCTAGATACAGGTGCCATGTGGGGTAGCACATGACTGCTGACCTCTGGGCCCCTTGACTGGTGACAGTGATGCCAACAAGCCTTCCTTTCCTCTTTACGGCCATTTTGGCAACATCCACCAGCACCTTGGGAAACACCGCCTTTTCCTGTGTGTGCTTCTGTCTGTGTGTGCATTTGAGGACAGGATGCATGTTGCACTTAACCATACATCATCAGTTCTAAGATGGAGGGGATTTTACTCACATTTAATCATGTCCCAATTTGAGAGGCTTCTACCATGTGACATTGGGTTTCATAACTCAATCAATGACTTTTTTTATTTCTGCAGTAAGATATAAATTTATAATAAAATAGGAATCTGTCTTATAATTACTGACATCTTAATGACAATAACTGATGAAATCTCACAGGAAGGAAGTATTTCTCTACTGCAATAAGCCCCAAATCCTTTCTGGAAATCTGCTCTTCCCAATGCTACCCAACAATTTCCAATGCAAATGTTATTCTCCTGGACTGCTGCAACTCAGATCGAAGGCATTAATCTTTGTCGTGGATATCAGGGTGGTCTGCCCAGGTCGCTCCCTCCAGCACTGAACCACTTGAAAATGCTGGCCGGATGCTCTCAGAGGAAGAGAGCTGTGTCCCCACTGGAGCCAGGCCACATCCAATGACTGGTTGATGTGGGGATGACATTGAAGGGGCCTCCAACTCCAGAACTTCCGGTAGGATTGGCTGAGGGCTTTGCTGCAACTGCTTTGCAGTTCAACTTCTCCCTTTGCCCATGATGTTTCCTTTACTGCCTCAGGTGTTTCACTGTAAGAGCATTTTTCTGCATGCTCCGCTCCATCCCAGAGCCCTACTTCTAACCTGCAAACAGCTGGTACCGGGTGCAGCCCGAGAAACTCTACTAGGGGATTTTGGAGCTGGATCACCTGCTCATGGGTGGAAATGGGATAAGGGTCTGGGTACCTATACCAGGTAAACCCTACTCACTCACAGAGGTACAAAGAGAGGGTGATGGGTCTCTAGAAGGGGCTGGGAGGATGCGTGGAAGAGGAAGACGATGAATGTAGAATGTAGATGTGGTGGTTTATGACACTAACCTTCCTCTTGTAAGTTTCTAGCAGGAGAAGGGCCCCGACAAAATCCTGGTGGAGCCTTTCTCACAACTTAATATATGAAGCAAGGGATGTGGACAGAAGGAAAAGTGGCCCTCGGGCGCCTGGGTGGCTCAGTGGGTTAAAGCCTCTGCCTTCAGCTCAGGTCATGGTCCCAGGGTCCTGGGATCGAGCCCCACATCTGGCTCTCTGCTCTGCGGTGAGTCTGCTTCCTCCTCTCTCTCTCTACCTGCCTCTCTGCCTACTTGTGATCTCTCTCTCTCTCTCTCTCAAATAAATAAATAAATAAATAAAAATCTTTTTTAAAAAAAAAGTGGCCCCCATGAATATGGTGCAGCCGCCAGTATCTCTGTTTCCCCAGTATCACTGTTCCTCAAATGCCTTCCCTCCTCCATCTAATCTGGAAACCTTTTAGGTTTTAGAACCATATTAGCTAGACTAGGTCCTTTTTAAATAGAACATATTATAAATTTTAGGCTTTACAGTGAGCTTGACAAAAATAGTGTACCATCGTGGTCAAGAGCAGAAGTTTAGAACTGCCTGCACTGGGTTTGAAGTCACTTTACTTTTCTGTGCCACAGTGCCCTGTCTGAAAATGAGGCTGATAATAATGCTTTCGTCTCACAGAGATGTTGTTAAGTCTTGACTTTGATGATGTATGTATGATAATCTCTAGACATGTAATAGGCAAACAGTCTAGGATAGATATTATTATCATTATTATGATTAGCCATCCTATCTTAATTACTAGACTCTGTCTTCTCCAGGCTGAACCAGGCAGAGTCTGCGTCTTTCTCTGGAGAGCCGAGTGAAGTGTCTTATGCCTCACAGTAGTAAGTTCTCACTAAAGTATTTTAAAAATTCTTATTTTGTTAAAGAACCCCATTAAGATAGTGAGAAATCAGCCCACGGAATGGAAGAAAATAGTTGTAACACTTACATCTGACAAAGGATTCGTATCAGACCAGATAAAGAAATGAGTAAGGACAATAAATATTCAAATCCATAGAAAAATGAGCAAAAGACCTAAACAGAACACAAGCACTGGAATGGCTCAGACAGAAGACCCCAGGTGCTGGGAGGATGGGAAGACAATAAGCTCTCTGTAGAGCCGAGGTTAATGTAAAACGGGGCCTTCTTTTTGGAAAACTGGAAGCGCGTACTTAAGCCAAGCATATGCATCCCCAGTGACCCAGCAGTTCATCCATAAGCATAACCCAAAAGCGATGCATGTATATTTTCACCAACAAATATTTAAGAATCCTCATAGCAGTACTTTGTATAATAGCGCCCCTCCCCCCCCAAAAAAGGGAAAAATGGAAATCAGCCAAATACTCATCAACATTAGATAGAGTAAACACCCTTGTGGTGCAGTCACACGATAAAACACTAGAGAGCGGTGAAAACAAATAACCAACAACCCCGTAAAGCAAGAAATCGCTGAAACCTCGTGTTGAGAGAAAAAAGCCAGACACAACACGTACGCGCTGTAGAATGTAATTTTTACAAAGCACCCATGAGACAGAGTTAGACTATGCTCTTCGGAGTGAAATGGTGGCCACCTTGGTGGTCCTTGTGACCCACGGGGAGCAAGGGATCGGCTTCTGGGTGCTGGTAATGTTGTCGTTGCTGCTTGAATCTGGTGTTAGTGACATGGATGTGTTCAGTGTCAGGTGAACACTGAGTCACATAGAAGTGCCACTGCCGTCTTCATCATCATCATCATCATCATCATCACGGCCAGAGGAAGAGAACTGAGAGGTCGGTGGACACAGAGAGGAAAATCATACAGAAAGGAAATAGAAAGTTCAAAGGAAAGACTTGGGAGTTGCCGTCGAACTCCATGCTCTGTTCCGATTTCTTCGGCCCACCAGGATTGCTCCAGGCCCCAGAGCACTGAGCCAAGGGCTTATTTTGGTGGCTGTCACTGACATATGCATTTATATGCAAACAGGCTTCCTAATGTGTTAACAAAGCTGACTTATGAGCAGCAATTTATTTTTATCAACATTTGAAGCTTGATAGTGTGGATGATGTTAATGATGACAGCATATTGATGAGTCAAATTAGATCCTAGGCTTGGGTGTGAGCTGGAAAGGAAGAGGCACCTTTCTCCCCTCTCCATTTGGGTCCCTTTGTCCTCTCCAAACCTGTGTCAATATCCCTTAGTGATCGCCTACCAAGGACCAGCTACCGAGGACCGGCTACTCTGCCCTGTCCCTAAGATTTTTGCTTTCTCCAAGTCCTAATCTATATCCAAAAAATGAATTGTGCCTCACAGCGATTATCGGAGGCCAAAAGCTCATGTATCGGCCCTTGGAAGCAAGACTTCCAGTCCCCTTGGCAGGGACCTTGCATCAACCCACTGTTTCTGCAATGTTCCTGCTGCACCCACAGCTCACCTGGGCATCTCCACACTTTCATTCATATTATGACCAAGGACATGAACTGTCTCAAAATTTATTACTAAAATGTATATCTCTAGAAGAAGGATTCTTTCAATGCATTTTTTTTAGGGTCTGAGTATTAGGTAAAAAAAAAAAAAAAAAAAACCACCAGTCATTCCTTCTTTTTGAGCCCAGATCCTCGAGACAGCTACTACTGCATGAAAATCAGAACATTGGTAGGTTCGTGACCCTATCGGATTTCACAAACACAGCCATCAGAGTCCTTCAAAGGTCACTTTGGAAATGATTCATTCACTAGAGAGTATTCCTGCTGAAGAGCTCATGATAATTCTTTTTTAAGAAGAAGGAGAAAATGATTAGAAAGTTCTTTTCCTATGTGAAGTCATGGTCTTAAAACGTATCTGACTTGGGAAAACATCATAGATGCCATAACACCTGCAATCTTCCTCCCAAAGCTTATCCGTAAGCCTACCCAGACGCTTAACCCACCCCCAAACCCACCACTGGCTTTTTATGATATTCATCAGGACTTTTGTTTTTCTCTTTCAGGCATGACCAGGAGAGCAGAGGATTTTAAGGAAATATACTCAGTCTTCTGAATTTAATCCCATGAGTGAGTGGCCTCTCACTCCCATATTTTTGAAACCACTGCTGGAAATGGAATCCTTTCACGGTACCTGCGAGAGATGCAAGAGAGGTCCTATCACAAGAACTTGGCTAGGGCATCGGGAGGCCTGAGTCTAGTTTACGTCTCATGAGTGAAATGATCCTGGGTCAGTGACTTCATTCCACTGGACTCTAGTCCCCCCCTTTGAAAAACAGGGAAAATTCTTCTACCTTGCTTCACATTTTTGAGACTCTCATGAACTTGTACGAAAGTGATGTATAAACTGTAAAATGCCAGCCAAATACAGAAGGACCGTTGAAATTATGCATATTTTTCCCACCAGGTGCTACTTCCTCCACTACTGCTTCTGTCTCCATCACTTCCTGGGGAGAAAAACTGATTATCGCTTAGAGAAAAAGCGAGCGCCAGGAAAATTCTAATCTTAATCCTTCTGCTCGATTTCCACCGAGGGTCATTCGTCAATATTAAGCTTTGAATTTTAATTTTAAACACCATAGTCCCAGGGAAAAGAAAAGGTCTCTTTTGTCTTTAATTCTGCTTATTAGAGAGCAGACACTGGGCCACCGCATAGTAATGGGAATTCAGGAATCTATATTCTTGGAGTCATGTTTTTCCCTTGACGGCCCACACATCCATTAACAGAGGCCTCCTGGTCTCAATGACTGGAGAGACTCGAAGCGAGGCGTATGTGATGTAATCGCTAAGTGATACTCTTTGAAAGTTTCATGGCCGTGAATTCCCTCTGTTTCAGGATGCGTGTGCTGTTGTGATGTGACGTTTATTTTAATGGCCCCAGAGATACACTGAGCAACAGTGCAGCAAATTAACACCATCTTCTCGCTTGCCTGAAACTGTAAAAGGCAATTTGAACCACATTTAGTGTTTATAATTATTTTGTAATCCAATTTGCAGAATTGCAACAATTATTGGTTATGTAGATTACATATAGACCTTAATAAGAGATTTTGGTTCTTTTTAGGAGACCTAACACACCCACTTGGGCCCTGGAAGAAGAGAGAAGGAGGAATATTTATCACACTGTCTCTGATTTCAGTCTCTCTAGATTATCAGGGGAAAGCGGCAGAGAAATTTGTGACAGTAAATGAGGAGAGATATTCAGGGAAAAAACTCTCTGGAGAGATGGAGGCTCCCTCTGGTCACTGGGATATGTAACCATTTTACCCATTGCAGACTATTCTTGGCCTTCTGAAACCTTACAGCAGCTGAAGTCCATCTCAGAGCAGCGTGTGATAGGGAGCTGTCTTCACAAATGGTTCAAATTTCAGTGGCTTCCCACACTGGCATGGTGTGGCAGCCAGAAAAAAAGCCCTCGGATCAAGCTCTTCACTTGGAGGGTAGTTCGCTGGCAGAATTGCCTAGTACTGCATCTACCTTTGCACAAGCAGGAAATATATCTTTGGGCATTAAGCCTCAGAGACTGGGGGAGTCATTTATTACAGCAGCATAACTGGATTAGTCTGCTCGGACTGCTGTAACAAAATAGAGACTGAGGAGCTGTAGCAAGAGAAATTTATTTCCTCGCAGTTCCAGAGGCTGGGAAGTCCCAGATCAAGGTGCTGTCTGATGCATTTCCTGGCAGATGGCCACCTTCTCTCTGTGCCCTCACACGGCAGAGAGAAGCAGAGCAAGGTGTCTTGTGTCTCTTCTTGTAAGAGCGCTAATCGCATCATGAGGACCCCGCCCTCATAATTCGTTGAAGCCCGAAGGCCCCCTCCCCAAATACCAGGTAGGCTTCAACACACAAATCTTGGGGGACCACAGTTCACTCCAAAGCAATAAATCACCTATCCTGGTTGATTCAGGGATGATTTGGGGATGTCTTAGCATCTTCATATCCTCTCATTAGGGTGTATGAAAATTTCGACATCAGCTTAATCTCTACATGTGCTACTCTGTCTTCCTGTGCTGTGCTGGAAGTGACCTCGGTGGAGCTTCTCCTAGCGTTATACTCAGGGAAGCACGTCATTAACTATCTGCTAACATTTGCAAAGCTCCTAACGTCCCCCTATCTGATGTTTCTATCATATTTCCTTTTCTTGGGTTCTAGTCTGAGTGGAGGAAAGTTAGCATGTGTGTGTTTAACCAGTTCACACTCTCTTTGCCTCCCTCTTCTCTCTATAATCAACTAAGATGAATAAAATGGCCTTTCCACTGTCTCTTCCCATCTAGCAAGATTTCCCCATGTCACATTCTTCTCATTTCCAAGGACTTTTTTGTTTTGCTGTCTTCCCCTGGGCCATAGGGTAGGTGCAAGGGGAGAAACTGGTTAATTGATATGGACAAATAGAAATATGGTATCCATGTTTCCATTGTGTGCTTGTAAATGCCATTATTTTGTTCATATGATATTTAATACAAAGTGATGAGGTTCATCAGGGGAGAAATTGGGCCTATTTTCCCTCACATTGTATCCCTAGACTAGTGCATACCCTGGCACAGGAAAGGAGAGCTAGGTTCATCCTTCAGAAGGGAGATGGGGCCACACCGCACAGGTGTCCTAGACCTCAGTCTGCCTTCTCTTGCTCTAATACATCCTTCACACTTCTTGGCCAAAGCTTGGCTCAGATACTATTCCCTCCATGACCCCCTTCAGAGAGAATGAATAACACGTAACAGTTACTATGACAATACCAGTTTCAGCCTTAATTGTTTCTATGACTATTTCCTCAACTAGCTGTGGCAGGCAGACCCCTGCTTTATCAAATTTTGTTTATCTCTTCCTCTCCTTAGTACCCTCAATGGTGCCTAGCTTGTTGACTGTAGTTGGTATTGGATAAACATTTGTTAAATTGAAATGAATCCCCACTGTCATTTTCTCTCTTCTTTAACTTCTTAAAAATAGAACCCCACACTGCTTCTAAATGATTTTTTGTGTGTCTATCCGCAACATCTTTGATCTGTTTGCCAACGTGACGCCTGAGGATGTCTAGCATAGCTCTAGCACAGAAAAGGCTCAGAAAATATTGTGTTGATAACTGGATAATGGGGCACGCAGGGGAGAAGAAATTTGCCTGGAGTGCCACCGTGGCTATTGGAAGCTGTACTTCTTGTGCGTCATTTAGCTGTGGAGCCACACTTTCCCCTCGTTCAGCATTCTTTAGTTCAGCAAACATGTATTTAACTTAGTTGGATAGAGAATGATGTTAACATAGACAGAGTCCTGAGATTGGCTCTGTACGAACACCTGGCCTGGCTCTATTCCACAGCCAGAGACGGGATCACGCACCACAGGCAACTGTCTTGTAAAGGCAGACCCAGTGACACAGGGTACAGACAAGAAAGGGCACCTCCAAATGCAGGCACTACAGATGATATGCCTACAGCATTACTTTTGTAAAAGAAGCAATCTTTACCCCACTAACTGTACTGAATTTCCAAGCAGAGCACTGGCTGAAAATCCATTCCACTACTTACCAACTAGCCTTGGGGTGGATGAACCTTTAACTAGTAGTCTGGAAGTTCAGTGTTCAGACCCCCATTTGTGCTATCAAAAGACCTTCTCACTCATTTCCATGAAAATGGTGACACAGTTCTCCAAACCATTCTCCACAATGACTCCAGAGTTTTCCTTGAAAAACAAACAAGCAAACCAAAAGACTTCATGTGTCTGATTATCAAAGCAACCCTGTTCGTGCGGGGCGGGGAGGTGTGCAGGATTCCAGAGTGGGGAGGAAACATCAGGGGGCCTACTGCGATCTCTTACTTCATGTTATAAAACCTACTCCGTGACTCTCTTTCTAGTGGGGACTCTCCAGTGAATGGAAACTCTGCTGCTGGAGGTAGCCAGCACTTTCCATCTTCGCATGCATGTGACCAACCAAAGAATCGTCCTTGAGGAGTGGGTACAACAGACAGAGAATATCAGCATGTACTTCATTTCAATCCCATCAGCAGCTAACAAGATGACGTCAGACATAATGACACAGGGAATTTCCAAATAATTAGTGGAAACTATTTACAAAAACTTCACTTTAGAAATTCCTTTCCCATGAACAACGAGGTACCCTTCCAAGATTTACCACCCCTGCATGAGCCTGGGATGTAACATTTGGCTTCTCTTTCAGGCGGGTATCAAAGGAGAGCCATGCCTCCTTACACGTAGAAGTGTATATAACAATAGAAATAGAAACTTCTAGAACCAAAGAAGTATGGATTATTGGCATAATGAGACATAAAGCCTAACTCTGAGGAATTATGGACAGAAAGAGAACTTTCTGCCCTTGGTCTATCAGACTTGATACAAGACTGACGCAGACTGGCATGGAATTGAGGACGTAGGAGGACAATAGGATGCAGAGAAGAGAATTTCCAGACCAGACCAACACAGAGGCGAATGCTTTGGCAAAATCTGACCAAGATTTCACCAGAGGTAGTTCCTGTATTCAGCAAATGTTTGTTGAGTACCTACTATATGCCAGGAACTGTTCTAGGGCCTGAGGATCCAGCAGCAAACAGGGTCGTGGAAGGGTCCCAGCTTTCAGGGCCACCTGGTGGAGGGAGACAGAAAACAAACAAAAACCGAGAGAAAAATACCAGATTATGACAAGTGGTGCCAACGAATCAAAATGAAGGGATATGAGAGGGGATGGCTTGGATATTTTAGTTTGGGTGATCAGGTAAGGCCTCTCAGAGTTGACGCAGAGCTGAAACCTTATGTCCAAGAAAGAGTATGTGCCCTGGAGATCGGGGGTAGGAGTCTTCGAATCAGAGGAACAGTTAACGCCAAGGTCCTATCATGGGATGGAGAAAGAGAGGCAAGGCCTCGGGATGCCATCACTGGGGGGGAAGGAGAGGCCAGAGAGGCAGGGGACAGATGATGTGATCGCAAGCCTGGGTTAGGAGTTCGAATGTCACTCTCGTCACAGTGACAGTCACTAAAAGAATCTAAGTAGGAGAGTGACAGGGTTTGGTTGATGCTTTGGAAAGATTATTCTGGCCGCCCTGTGGTGCACACACCTGGGAGAGGAATCAGGCAAGGATGGAGGCAGGGAGGCCTGTCCGGGGCTGGGGGACAGGTGACCGGCTGGGGGCTTGAACTGGGGTTACAACGTGGAGATGAAGAGAGATGTGGGCTCCAGATATATTTGGGGGAGAAAGGCAGCGAGACTCTCTGACAGACTGAATGTGGAGAATGGGGGCCTGAGCAGCTGCATTCTGCAGCGGGACGGCAAAGACAGGGTGAAGAGCAGGTTGGCTGCCGCACAACTGTGTATGCCCCACTCTCCTGTCCACGGCCGCAGCCAAGTCCCGCAGGACGACCTCCTTGCTGTCGACTGTCAGCCTGTGCTTCTGCAGGGGGTACCCGTGCCCCACCTGCTCCACCCACACAAGCATCTCTTCTCAGCCTTTCCATTTCTGAGCCTGACTCCAGGGAACAAAGGTGCTGCCCTGTGTTTCTTTCCAGAGTCTCTGAACAGGGCTTTGTGCAGAGCTGGTGCAACCCTTCTGGAACACAGGGCAAGTACGGTTTCTGGGGTGCCCAGAGGCCCCTCACACTTACTCTTCCAGGCAAGCACACCAGGGGATAGCTACAATAACAAGGGATTCCCTTCCAAACATTTCTGGCTGCCCCCCAGGACATGCTTCCCTTCAGTGACACCACAAGAGGAGAGAGAGAAGGTAACAGGGGCCCACAGTATTTCGGGGTACTGTTTACACCAACCCCAGAGATCTGGACCCTGTGGACTCAGTTAAACCTTTTTATATAGAAACTCTCAAATTTCCCATGAAGATATCCCATGTATGCAACTCAAATCCCTACCAAACTTTAGCCCAGTAGCTTCCCTTATAAAAAAAAAAAAATACAGTAAAGTCATGTTTGTGGAGAGCCTGTCGCATCCATGTCGGGGGTTTTGCTAAGCCTATTACGTGGATGATCATCTTAATCCTTTCAATATGCCTATAAGTGGGTACTCTGATTATCACCATTTCACAGACAACTGGACTGAGACTCTCCTAACTGCAGTTAGGTTGCTTGCTCAAGGCCACATAGCCGGTGGGTCATAGAGTCTGGACTTGAACTCAGGTCTGTCCTCAAAGCAGCTGTGCCACAAAAAAACAACTAGCACTCACGCATGCACACACACACACACACACACACACACACACCACTGGCACACAAAGGTTTTACATGTAAAGACATTCATTGCTGCATCATTTATAATAATGAAGAATGGAAGTAAACCATCTGATCATCTTGAGGACTCGAAGAACATTAGATAAAACTCATCTGACAGTGTGCAGCTATTAAAATTATGAGTTTGAAGTAAACAAGTATTGTGGGAGAAGTCATTATATAAGACATTTTAAAAAATTATACAACTATTGTGTTGGGCAACATTTCTAAGACATCTTGCCCCGCCCACCCCCCAGCACACCTTGATAAAGGAAGGGCACAAGCCAAAATCCCGGCAGTGATTCATCCCCTAGGGGGCTAGGACTGTGGCCGATTTTCACTTCTCTTCTCTTCTCTGTATTTCTTGGCTTGTACAATGTTCATCAACCTTAGTGCCAAGCACAATAAATGCATTATCTCACTTAATTCTCATATCAACACTAATCCCCAGTTCACGGGTAGCTCACCACTGTGCATAGGTAGGAAGTGACAGAATTTTCAATGAGACTGTCTCCAGAGCACACAAGATGGACCGTCCTTCCATGCTGCCTCTCAACTGCTTTTGTGGTCAGCAAAATAAAGCCACAAGAGAGAAAGGATGGTAGAGAGAGTTGACTACCCTCACAAAATGCCGGCTTGGGACAATACGAGAGTCTGTTGAGATTAGTGTCCCTAGAGGAAAGTAGATTGGGCAAGCCTCGAAAGAACAGATTCATCTTTAATATTCCTTGTAGAATTTAGTACATGACAAACCTTAAATAGAATTGTGTCCCAGCTCTTGGCTTCTGGGGTGGAGTGAGGTGCTCCAGAAGAAATCCGAGGGACTTCCTGTAGGAGATGCAGGGCTTGGCTTTGCCTGAAATGCACCCTGGCTGTTTGTTCAAGGCCTTTTCAACCAGGACAGAATCACTCTCCACAGCATCACTGACAGAGCTCCCCAAGGGTGGGCTGCTGCAGCAAACACAGAGGGCTCTCTGCAGAGAGAGGCTTCATTTAAATTAAATAGCAAATGCACACATGGCTTCAGAACCAGGCTACAAGGCCTCGACACTGTGACTTTGGTGGATAAAAAGGTGGTCTTAGATGTGGCTGGTAAAGTATTGCCTATGTACAGAGTCTATGAGAAAGTCATGAAGAATCTATGACTATTTCTGGAGTTGGATATATTTTTTAACGATCATGGAAATGATTCTTCCTGACACCCCAGTAACTATTGCTCACAACTCTTGCTGTCTTCTGTCATTTTAGAGATGTGGATGTCTACCTCGGGTCATTTATCTAGAATTCTAGAGGTAGAGTTGCAACTTCCAGATGACATCATGTTTGCCCACAGAATGCCCTATTCTGTCCTGCCTAGCGACCCCCAAGCCATCAGCATGAACACCTACTATGTGCAGGACACGGTAGCCACTTAGAAAGGGGGGGTTGAGGAAATGAATGAACGATGCATGATTGTAAGAAGTTTTATACATGCCTTCACTCCTTCACACAAGCACGACCAGGTTACTGGCATCTCAGTGGACAAGGGTGCTGTGTCTCATGTGCAAAATGTGCTTCTACCTTCCCGGTTGCCTTTTAGTGTCTGTCACGTTTACAGGTGGCTTGTTTGGTTAAAACAAAGCTCACGCAAAAGCACGAAGTCTAGGAAGACACCATTTTGCTTTGGAATCTAGTGCTTATAGACAGTGAATGAGCCAGGATTGGAGCTCACTCCTCAAGCCTTCTCCTCAGTTACCTGTGAACTGATAGACATGGGGAATTTCAGGCAGAAGGTGTGAAGCAAGGAGCCTGGGGTTTATTCTTTAATCATGTTCTTGGCCTTCATCTCCTGTGACATTAAGTGTCATCTGCAGAACTTCAGGGAGGTGACAAGGCCATTTGGGATTCTCTAGAGGGGAATTATTTAGGCTCTGTGATATCTTCCCTTCCCTTCCCTTGTCTTCTTTCTTTT
Source organism: Neogale vison (assembly GCF_020171115.1). Taxonomy (NCBI): domain Eukaryota; kingdom Metazoa; phylum Chordata; class Mammalia; order Carnivora; family Mustelidae; genus Neogale; species Neogale vison. Next base: position 9,782,139 of record NC_058100.1, read on the forward strand.
CCCCTCTTTATGTTCAAAGCTATCTCCAGAGACAGGAGAGTCAGCTACTTCTCTTCTCTTCTTCTCGTTTCTTTTTTCTTCTTTCCTTTCTTTTCTTTTTTCTTCCCCTTTCCTTCCCTTCCCTTCCCTTTTCTTTCCTTTCTTTTCTTTTTTCTTCTCCTTCCCTTCCCTTTCTTTCTTTCTTCCTTTATTTATTTATTTATTTATTTATTTCCTTCTTTCGCAGAGAGAGGGAGCAAGGGGAGGGGCAGAGGAAGAGGAAGAGAGTCTTAAGCAGGCTCCATGACCATTGCAGAGCCCAACTCGGGATTCGATCTCATGACTCAGCAATCATGACCTGAGCCAAAATCAAGAGCTGGACAAAAATTACTGAGCCACCCAGGTGCCCCAAGAGTTAGCTACTTTCCTGAAGTGCTGGTTAAAATTTTGTGTAGTGTGAAGGGTTGTAGTAAACTAAAATTTAGGGATCGTCATTACACATGTTCCTTTACCCTGTATCTGTAGCAGATCCCACACACTGAGTATTTTATGCAAGCTAACTTTTCTCCATTACAACAAATCCTCTTACATCTATGTAATATTACTATCACCTCTACTTTACCAATGGGGAAACCAAGATACAGAAAGATGAAACAACTTGTCAGAGGCCACATATCTCGTAAGTGATAGAGCTGAGAATGTCAACCCGAGTAGGCTAGCTGTAGAGTTAACCTCCAGTGCTGCCTCTTTTAGAGGTGACAGGGGATTTGGTTATACCTTGCATGTATACCTGCCCTTAAAAATCAGAGCAGTTTGTGAATTTCCTTTTTTCTTTATAATGGTCCTCATGCTGCTCTTCTGACTGATGCAAGCTGCAAGAACTTTATACAGCAGCTGAGAGGAAGATCCAAGGAAACCCACTAGCAGGTATGAAACCTTTCTCTTGGTTAGCTGATCCAGCAGAGTGGTAGACTAAGTTACACTTAGTCTAACTCCAACAGCAGCCTGACTGGCAGCTACAGACGGGGAAGTGCATGACCAGACATCTTCACTCTCTAGCTCTGGCTTTAGTTTCTGGAAGGAAAAAAAAGTACACCTAGATCTACTCAGCCCTGCCACCTGTTTTCCTCCTCATAGAAGACCTGCCAGTCCACCCTTCTCTTCCATCCTGGCTCTCCTTTTATTAGAAGTGGGCCAGCCTTTGCAAGTGAGAAGTGAGTTTTCTGCCCCATACTCTCCTCTGCTGCTTCATGATTGTGGGATCCCCACCATGCCCCCTTGCCATTTTCTCACCTGCTCAGAGGATCTTGCCCACCAGGCAGCTTTGGCCCCTCCAATCTCAGGATCTCGGGATGTACAACTGGGTATACTGAGCAAGAGTCCTGGCATTCAGAATGGACAAGTGAGAACTGGATAAAGCGATGGACTGAAATGATTCTAAAGGATACTCTGATTCTGCCCTCTTGTAACTTACCAACTTTGGATGGAGCAGTTTTGAGAATCCCTCACTTGGAAAGCATGATCATGTGGCCACTGTCTCAGAATCCAACAACAGCACACCATGCCCAAGCACAGAACTGAATGGGCTGGTATAGGTCACTTGAATGCAAGATCAGTAAAAGGCAAGCAAACAAAAAGCCAGAAAACCAATATTGCTACACTTCTTTGTTCCAGACATTTTTTTAAAGATTTTATTTATTTATTTATTTGACAGACAGAGATCACAAGTAGGCAGACAGGCAGGCAGAGAGAGAGAGAGAGAGAGAGAGAGAGAGAGAGGAGGAAGCAGGTTCTCCGCAGAGCAGACAGCCCGATGTGGGGCTCCATCCCAGGACCCTGGGATCATGACCTGAGCCGAAGCCAGAGGCTTTAACCCACTGAGCCACCCAGGTGCCCCTTGCTCCAGGCATTTTGACATACATTGTCTCTTCCAATCTTCATAATAATCAAAGGTGGTGGGTATTACAGACAACACACTATCGATGAAGGAAGTAATGATTATTAAATGTAAGTAGCTGTTCGGGGTTACAGTTAGTTGGTGACAGGTAAGATCTGAACCCAGGTTGTTGACCTTCATTATAGCAATCTCTTGAGTTCACAATTTGTTCAAGCAAGTACCAAACTTTGCAACAGGGTTTACTTAAAAGGCTCTACAATCAGATGACATTTTTAGATACAATCCTTTTCCACGAAGAGTATAGTCATCAAATATCATCACGGTGGATAATCTACTTGGTTAACCTTATCCTTCCCAATTCCAGGTAAGCTTCTGTGGAGCTCTCCTTGCCCATCAACCTGGCTTCCATGATTAAATGCAAGGTCACTGGACTGCTGTGGTCAGAGTCTACCTGTGCTGAGCTCCTGATCTAGAGGACCAACTACATTGTGGGTTTTCTCCATTCTGCGTATCAGGATTCACGCCAGAATGTCTTTGGGGATAATTTTAACCAGATTTATTTGGAGACCGTTACCTTCCTAATGCCCCTTGTCTTCCTAGATGTTCGTCCTGGTCCAGTCTCATGTGTGTATCTTTGTCCAAATTCTTGGTTTCCACTTGCTTGGGCTTGTAATCATCTCCAAAGTGGTCTGTCTCTGATTTCTGAATTTTCATGTTATTAGTTTTGTTCCAAAATACTCCTTACCACACCCCAAACCATAGCTATACCTGTAGAAAAGCTGAAGTTCCTTAGTATTGTGTTCAAAAAATCTCAAGATTCATGTTTTACCATAATTTTCTAGGTGCATTGCTCTCTACTTCCCCTCAACATATTTGTTCCAATCAAACTGGTCCCTTGCTGTTCCCAGGGCATATTTTATCATTTCCTCTTCTCCACCTCTTGCCACAGGTTGGGCCTGAAGTGACCTTGTTCCCCTCTTTGCTTGGTAACAAACTACCACTTCTTAACCCAGCTCAGGTTCTGCCCTCTTCATGAGACTTTCCCAAGTCCACATACTCCCTCCTCCATTTTTGCTTCCCTTGTATTTTATTTTTTTTTTTTACTATTACAGCATTTAATAGTCTCAGCCTTGAGTTATAGTTGCTTATAAGTAGGGGTCTGTCTCATCATTCTTTTTTTTTTTTTTAAGATTTATTTATTTATTTATTTGTCAGAGAGAGAGAGAGAGAGAGCGAGAGAGCATAGGCAGGTAGAGAGGCAGCAGAGGCAGAGGGAGAAGCAGGCTCCCGGCCAAGCAAAGAGCCGGATGTGGGACTCGATCCCAGGACACCGGGATCATGACCTGAGCCGAAGGCAGTTGCTTAACCCACTGAGCCACCCAGGAATCCCCTGTCTCATCTTTCTATAACTTCTGTAAGGGAAGGACCATTTCTCATTCAGAGTTGTGCCTTCCGTAAAGCTAAGCACAGCACTTGGCTAATCACAGGTATTCAGTAAGTGCTTGACAACTTAAATATATTCCAATAAAGTTAATTTCTGAGTATGTGACAAAGGTTATGGAGTCATTAAAACTTATGTTTAAGAGGTAAGAGCTAAGAGTTTGTGACTTTAGGGTCGTGAGATCAAGCCCCACATTGGGCTCCATGCTGGGCATGGAGCCTGCTTAAGATTCTCTCTTTCCCATACCCTCTGCCCTACCCCCAAGCAGACATGTTCTCTCTTTCTCTCTCCCCATCTCACTTAAAAGACTAAAAAAAAAAAAAAAGAGAGAGAGAGAGAGAGAGAATGAAGAGCTAAAATTATTTTTAGATTCTGCTGTCTGCTGTCCTATTGACAGAATGGTATGTTTTATCAGGGGCTTTCTTTAATGTGACTCCTTCTGAAATACCCAATATATCCATGCAAAGGAACTCACTGTCATCTGCTCCTTATTCTAGATGTCACATTTTACCTCTCTGCTTGATAAGTATTTCAGTAGCCTATAGATAAAAACAAAATAATTTGACCTAACCTGAGGGAAAGCCATTACAATTCTTTGTTATGATCTTCTTGGCTTGGAAAAACCATGAGTTGTTCTTTCTTGGTAAGAAGACTCTCTAAAATCAATAAGATCTAATTCATGTTATAAAATTGATTACTGGGGGCCCTCAATGTTCACCCTTTGCTTTCCTCCAAATTCTCTTTTTTCTATTTTCCACTTCTGATAAAAAATGACTTGTTTGAATAGTTTTATATATATGTATATGTATACCTATACATATATACACATATATATAAAACTTATCACATCTGTTATATATTATATCATACACACATATTTATTATATATAATTTTATATGTATCAGCAGTGGAAGAAATTCCAAAGAATGCCAAACTCTGTAAGATAGTGATACATTTTTAGGGCAGGGTGATTTTAGAATGAAAGTGCAAGTTCTATGCAAATCATTTGTAAAATTAACTTATGGACTTTTGAGCCAAATTGTGCCAGACTGAGGTCAAGAAAAATGTCCTTCAGGAACACATCACATGCTTGTGTTATGTAGCCCACCAGGCATCCTGTTTGGTCTGGACTTACAGATGAAGAGAAACATGAAAAAGTTGAAATGTGTCCTCAGAACAATAACAGAAATGACAAAACTGAGGAAAATATGAACAAGAGGTCACCAAAGTGGATTAAATAACAGTGAGCAGACCCCTTCTGAGGCAGGGTTTTCAAAGTACCACCCCCATCTGCAGCCAGCCTCCTTCCCCAACCCAGTGGTCAGAGAGGTCTCTTCTACATCAGGCACCCCCCATAGAGTCCCACCAATACTGGGTACTGACTTCCCCATGGAGACTACATATAGTGACTATGCACAGTAACCACTCATAGAAACTCTACCCCTCCCTTTGTCTGTGGTGATGATTGTGACACTTGCTTGTGACTCCATATCTCAGGGGTTCTTCATCTTCTGTGTCATGGCCCCTGATTAGAATCTGGTAAAAGGGATTTATCTTACACTCAGAAAAATGTACATACAGCCCCAAAGCCATGCATGTAATTTGGGGAATTCATAGTCCATGGATTCTAAACTCATAATCCTTTCGCTGGACTCTAAACTCTATGAGAGCAGGGCTTGCAAGTCATTCATGTTTGTATTACCAGCGAACCTAGCATATAAGAAAAGCTGGGTAAATTCTTGATGAACTAATAAAAATTAAAAGTTCTGGACAATCATTTTGGAGAAGAAGGAGGGATTACCTGCTGTGTTCGTTGTAAGAGTGCTGCTACACAAACTCTTACAGCTGTTGGTCTCTGGAACGACTAAGTCAAGAAGGAGAAATAAGGTGACTGCTACTAATTAATAAGTGGACACGTGAGCTGGCTGTAAGGGAGGATTCTCCAGTAGGAAGGTTGGGGCTTCCAAACTGAAGTGAGCTTAAAAGAAAGGTGAACTCCTCTGGGTTGCTTTTAGAGCAGCATTCTTCTCTATGGTGGGACAGAGCAGAGTGAAGTGAGGGGAGCCAGGCAGTGAAAAACCAGCCTGGAGACTCCCCCAGATGTTGCCTCCACCACACATATGGATTCTGCAAACCCCAGATCTCAGAACAGACTCTGTTCCCAAGGGCTTAGAGCCTTAGTCTGAGACCAAATACCAGACTGAACAGAACCCAAATCAGATGCACACTAGGTATCCAAGGCAACAGTGGGGGCATGGGGAGACGCCCACTTGGAGAGTGGGGTAGGGGCTACATTTAGAGAGTTTTGATGATGAGACATGGAAGCCTGCTCCAGGCAACCAGGAAAGCAGGATAACAGGAAATAACAGCATGAAGAGACATCTGTTGTAGTAACAACTGTACATTTCCACTTTCCACTTACCTCTCCAGCCTGGACTCTATTCTCAGGGTTAGGAAAGAACAGAAGTCATTCCAAAGACCCAAGGGGTTTTGCCAAGATCATTCCTGGGCTTGAGGTTTCTCAGAAGCTCATAGTTTAAAATCAAGTGTGGGATGCATCCAAAAAAGAGTGTGGTCTGAAATAGAAAATATTGTTGGCAGTGCCCTATTTGCTTTTCTTTTTTAACCTATTTCCTCTTTATGACCTTCTCTACTTCTAGTTTTCTCTCTTCACCGTCTTCACCTCTCAACTATTTTTTTTTTGTTACTTTTCCAGGTGTTTGGTGTATTGAGAATGAGAATATCCTGATGTTTCTGCCAGCTGCATGATCCGGGACAAGTCACTTCATATCTCTTAATCACATGCTATCATCTGTTAAGCAAGGGCATTAGACTAAAATGTCTAAGCTGTGACGGTCTGTAGAAAGCTAATGCCTATCTCCCTCTCCTCTTCTCACTTCTCTTATCTCGACTTTTGGACCCGGAGAGGGCATCTCTTAGAGCTAAATTATTTCTTTTATAATATTAGAGCATAGTATTAATAATAACAATAACTGTAGCAAATTGTAGTTTCCAAAGATGGCCAGATTAATACACCCTTCCCCATGTCTTCTTCCTATAATATGGCATTGACATTCCTCGCATCAGGTGGCAAGGTCTGTGTCCCCTCCCCTTAAACTTAGGAAGTCCTTGTGACTGTTTTGACCAGAGGAGTACAGAGGAAGTGAAACTGGGTCAGTTTCCAGGCTAAGGTCTTAAGAAACTTGCCACTTTCAATCTCTGTCTTTTGGGATACTGACTCATGGAAGCCAGCCACCATAGCTGGGAGAAGCCAAGTAGCCACATGGAGAGGCCCCAGATAGGTGTTTGAACCAACAGATTCTGTTGAGTTCCCAGCCAATGGCTTATATCAAGCACCAGAACAATGGGAAGAGACTATGCTGAGTGAAATAAGTCAAGCAGAGATAAGTCAATCATCACATGGTTTCACTTACTTGTGGAGCATAGGGAATAATATGGACGACATTAGGAAAAGGAAAGGAAAAGTGAATTGGGGGAAATTGGAGAGGGAGACAAAGCAGGAGAGACTGTGGACCCTGAGAAACAAACTGAGGGTTTTGGAGGGGGGGGTGAGCCTGGTGGTGGGCATTAAGGAGGGCACCTATTGCCTGAAGAACTGGGTGTGGTGCATACACAATGAATCTTGGGACACTGAAAAAATTAAAGTAAATTTTCAAAAAAAGAAGCTATCAGATGATTCCAGCCTCCAGCCATACGGTCATCCCCAGGCTCAGACTCGCCCAGCTGAGGCTTCGGACATTGCGGAGTAGAGACCAGCTGTCCCTGCTATCCATTCTCCAAGCTTCTGACCCACAGAATCCAGGATTATAATAAAATGGTTGTTGCTTTAGGTCATTAAGTTTGGGTGGTTTGTTAATTCAGCAATGAATAACCAAAACAGTAGCTCATCTTTACTGAGTGCTTGTTTATGCTTAACACTTAACACTTATTCAAAAGGCTTCAAGTGTAACAGGTCATCTAATGCTCACAGGAGGTAGGAACTTATTCTCTTCCTTTACTGAAGGGAAGCAGGGACATGGGGGAATTAAGCATTTTGTCCACATTTACACCTCTGAGAATCCATCAGGGATAGTCCAACCCTCAGGCCCTACACACTTAACAATTACACTGTCATGCTACTCAAAAACAGTATTTTTGATAAGATCCAAACATATTTCAGCCATGGTTTCTATCCAGAGGAAATCATAGGATCAAATACCTGCTGTCTTGAAGATAAAAAGGTAGGAAGTAAAGGGTAGGAAAACATGATTTACAACATCTTTTAAATATTTAAATATTAAGGGACCAAAAGAGAGGTGTTACCTTCTTTCTTATAAACATAGAAAGGAGACCCAAAGAGGTTTAATACGTTGTTTGTGTATATGCAACTGGCTGGGGAAAGCTTGGGGTTCAAAACAGGGCTGTCAAAGTCCAAAGGCTACAATTATCCTGTTAAACTGCCCACCTGCTCACTAGGCTGTGTGGGTAATGAAGACTAAAGAGATGAAACAATGAAAGAACACAAAGAATACATTTTATCCATTATAAAGAAGTCCTAGTGGCACCTGGTGACTCAGTCAGTTAGGCATCTGACTCTTGATTTTGGCTGAGGTTGTGATCTCAGAGTCATGAGATCAAGCCCACATCAGGCTCTGCACTCAGTGGGGAGTCTTCTTGAGGACTCTCTCTCCCTCCCCTTCTGCTCCTCTCCCTGCTCCCACTCTCTCTCTCTCCCTCTCTATAAAATAAGTAAATAAATCTTTTTTTAAGAAGTCTTAGTTGCCTGAATAAAAACATAGCAGTAGACCATAAGCCCCCTGAGGGATTATACTTCACTTTTGATTCCCCATTATACACAATACCTGGTACACAGCAGGTATATTTATACTTTGAACAAACAAATGTTTGTTCTCTCAAACATTTGTTTGTTCAAAGTATAAATATGACTATTTTATTATTGCTATATGCTGATGTGGATTCTTACTAATCATTTTTGTTATTTCTGTATGTATTAATATTCATTTCACAGATTTTTTTTAGCCTTTGCCACATCTTAATAGTTTACCCTGTAACTAAGGATATACTTTTCAAGAAGAAAAACAAGGTTCCTGCTCTCATGAAACTTAAATTTGAGTTGACAAGCAAACAAAAAAGTATGTATATGTATTCTATATACAGCTTGTATACATACAATATGTTAGAGAGTGACACTTAAGAGTTGAGTGACTAGGGGTGCCTGTGTAGCCCCGTCAGTTAAGAGTCTGACTCTTGATTTCAGCTCAGATCATGTTCTCAGAGTAGTAAGATCAAGCCCTGCATTGGGCTCCACACTGTGAATAGAGCCTTCTTAAGATTCTCTCCCTCTTGGGATACCTGGGTGGCTCAGTCATTAAGCGTCTGCCTTCAGCTCAGGTCATGATTCCAGCGTCCTGGGATTGAGTCCTGCATCAGGCTCCCTGCTCAGTGGGGAGCCTGCTTCTCCCTGTCCCACTCCTTCTGCTTGTATTCCCTCTTTCACTCTCTCTGTCAAACAAATTTTTTTAAAAACTTAAAAAAAAAAAAAGATTCTCTCCCCCCCGCCCCTCCCCACCTTTACTATGCACAAGCTTTCTTTCTTTCTTAAAAAAAAAATACAAAAAAAAAAAAAGTTGAATGACTAGGAGATACCTATGTAAATTCTAGAAGGAAAAGCATTCCAGGCACTAGAAACAGCTCATGTAAAAGCGTGTTTAAGGAATTTAGGAAAGCCAGGAGGCTCTTGGAATCGGGAATGAGCTCAGCATGATGGAGGAACAGCCAAAAAGCAAGTGGGCTGCAAAGAAGGGGGAGGAAAGCACTGCAAGGGGTCCGAGGGTAGCAGAGGCCAGGTCACACAGGGGCTGGGTCTCAGTCTAAGGATGGTGGGAAGCCACTGGGTGGTTTCACGCAAGGAGCTGCATGATCTGGTTGACATTTTGTAAGGGTGACTAGATACTGTGTGGACAAAGGGTTGAAGGGCCAAAATGGGAACATTGAGACCTGTGTAGAGGCCATTGCAGAAAGCCAGATAAGACATATGGTGCATTGGACTTGGGTGATGAGCATGATAAAGAGAAATAAGTAGATGTTAGATACCTCAGAGAGGCAGAGCCCATATAACCCGCTATTGTATTCGTTATGGGGGATGAAAGAATGAAAAGAATCAAGGAAGCCTTCCAGTTTTGGGTGAAGCACCTGGGGAGATAATGGTGCTACTTCAATGAGGTAGAGGAGATGGTGGGTGGGGAGCAAGCTGAAGGGAAAACAAGAGACATGTAGAAGCATAAAACACGTTACTGGACACGAAATGAATACTTAATAATGGCTATCGTTTATCTAAAATGGGATCACGTGTGTGCTAATCCCCAGCTTTTATGATGCCCCTGCAGGCATTCACATCCACATTTTATTAATGACCCTACTGGCTTTAAGGGAGATTAAAGAATGTGCCAAAGGCCACTCAGCTAGGAGGAGCCAGGACTGGAACCCAGATGGTCCAACTAAACACATCCTTTTTCATTAAACCACAATGCCTCCCTGCCCCAGGCAGTGTATCCCCTTGGTCTTTATCCTGTCTCAGAGTTTTACTAAATTTTATGCCCCCTGCTGTTCCTTCTACATAACCACCTGTAGTTAGGAAGGGTTTTTCCAGAAGCAGCCATGTTCAATTAAACTCAACAAAATCTGTTGAACACAAACTAATTACAAGACTCTACGGAAAGAGTTGGTGGGGAATTTACATGAAGAGGAGACAGGCTCTGCCCTCAAGGACTGTAGAAAGAACAGATCTTTTTGAGCAGAGGAGTGAAATGCTTTAAGAAGCGCAAAGAGGAAATGAGGGAGGAAACTCCCCCCCAGGACAGTGGGGCAGGCAGGGATTAGGGACCACTCTGCTTGGGACACAGGAGCATTTGACAGGGATCCTGAAGGATGGGGCAGACATTGTGAGAGAAATGCAAGTACAAACCAAACAATAGCTTGAGTAACAGCAGACTGGGCTCCTTGGGTCTCTAGCACACATGGTGGTGAACGGCAGTGGTCAAAGCACGAACACTCTAGCAAGAAAGCCTCAGCCGGGTTCTATCCCTGACCTCTATGTGACCTCAGGCCAGGCATTTTAACCTTTTTGAGACTCAGTTTCCTTTCCTGTAAAGGAGGGATAGCAACAGCATTTACTTCATAGGGTTCTCATGAGATAGAAATGGTTTAATGAATTTGAAGTGCTTAACACAGTTTCCAGTTCTCAGGAAGTGCCACAAGTCACCTGTGGATGACTGGAAGGGATGGAAAACTGGAAAGCTAGAATCAAATCTCGGAGGGCCTTGAATGCCTTGTTATAGCCTTAAGACTTTGTTCTGTTGGCTGTGGGAATCCATCAAAGTGCTTCTGATCGAGGGAATGACATGAGGCATCTTCCAAAGGTAATTCTGGCCTCTATGTGTAGAGAAACAGACAGCAGGTGACCAGTTAGAAGCCAGTATACTTCCTCACTAAGGTGCCTGGAAAATTTCTGGGATCCTATGCACATGTGTTTTGCCTTGTATTTTCATTCATCCACAAATGTTATAACTACACATCCCGATGAATTGAAGGCCAATTTAACATGTTGGGAAGGGGCTCTGATATGACTTTACTTACTGAGGGAATTATGTTGATTTTTCTAGAAACACTTTCATAGTAGAAATTTGCCTAGTGTAAAAGTGTCACACTAGCTAAGACTGGGATTTGCTGGCAAGACACATTTCTGTGCAAATATTGTTCCAAAGTTGAGATGAGGAAAAGAGTCACTCTCCTTTCCTGAAAGGAGGACAGAAATAGTATCAAGAAGGGCAAACAGAAAATAACTTTTCACAGCTTCAATGAAGATCCAGATTAATCCCAGAGCTCATATAAGATCTTTCTCGTCGGTTACCCCCAAAGGAAGGTAAAAACTTAGAAATGCAAAGTGAACAGTGTACTTCCTTTTAAATTTTAAGACGATATCTGTCTTTTTCACGACAGTTGGCCTTTTAACAAATTGATTTTTTTTTCCTTTTTGACCTGAATTAGTGAGATTATTTGCTCCTAACTGTTTTGTGAGCAACTTCAACAATAACTCACAGGAAAATTGTTCCAACAAAAAATCAAGCCATTTGATTCAAGAAAACGACACTTGCTCTCTCCAAAGAAATGCACACAGATGCTTTTTTGGAGCTTCAGAGAAGCAGCAGTGAGGGTCCTGAACCCCTGGTAAAGCTATGAACGGAGGGAGAAACTGCATGCGCCTGTCTGACCCAGTGACCATGAGCAGAGCTAACATAGCAACAGTGGAAATGTTGCTTTTCATTATTATATTATTGTCTTGTGTTTTAAGCAAGTATTTACAGTCTTCTTTTAACATACGTCTTCTTATTATAGTCTCCTAGACAGGGAAAAACAAAAATCTGTGGTTTGAGACATTGGACTGTGACCTACCTTTAGGTGAAACAATAAATCTTATTACCTTGTAAATTTCTAGCAATGATTTCTTGGCTTAATTTCAATTCAAAACGTGCAAACTAATCCAGGAGAATTGCAGGTTAACACTTATATGGGTTGTGAGGCATCTGATCTGTAGGCTGTCCCTTCAATCTACCACCGGCTGAAATCACTGTGACTCTTTTATTGCCTTGATGAATGATAAGTCCCAAGGGTGGTGACTTCTTTGCAATCTGCTTACTTAAGCGCATACTTACACTTTCTTTCTTTTTTTTTTTTTAATGTTTTCCTGTTTATTTGTCCTGCTGTTATCACAGTAAGATAATGGCCTCTGCTTTACCACTCCACTTCTGTGTCTGTGATCATAAAAAGCCTGATGGATCAATATGAGGCTTTTAATGTACTTTTTCTGCCTTTTTCATTAAAGGTTTGCAGTCAGCATATTAAAATGCAGTTGAGACATAATCTCTTTCTAGCGTTTGGTTCCCAGGAGGAGTGCTTCCTGGGGAGAGTGAGGGTCTACACAGGGTGGCTTTCAGGAAGTAAAGCAAGGCGGCCTCAGTTCCAAAAATTTTATGGGGCTCTTTCTTTCGGAGGGATTAGTGATTGCTGAGCAGATGTTTGCAGAAAACTGCATGTGTATCCTAGAGCGCTGTCTTTGTTTGAAAGTTCAGCTCTCATTCCCAGCCAAGGCTCAAAGCAAAAAGGACTTAATCCAGTGCACCTCAGGGGTGTGCAGGCCAATGTTAACAACAGGATCAGGGAGGCAGGGGAGAGCCTTGACTGGTAGCGACTGCTGATTTCTAAGGTGGAAATAATCCCACCATGGCCAGTCTCAAGCTACCAGATGAGATTGCCGAATGCCGAGTTGGGAAGAGGTAGGCAGTAAAACACCATTATGTGTTTCCACCACACAAATACAATACGTATGAGAACCACTCGAGGGTGGGAACCATAAATTGCAATGAAGTAACTGGGAAGTGATGGGTTTTGCATTTTTAGTGTCTTCAAGTTTTAACAAAATGCACTTACTTGTAAGTTTACATAAATTTGACTCTGTTTTTTTTTTTTTGCATTTTTTTTCCAATTTATTTATTTTCAGAAAAACATTATTCATTATTTTTTCACCACACCCAGTGCTCCATGCAAGCCGTGCCCTCTATAATACCCACCACCTGGTACCCCAACCTCCCACCCCCCCGCCACTTCAAACCCCTCAGACTGTTTTTGACAATCGGCTTGCAAAATTCCTAGAAACTTAACACCAAGCTGATTCTGATAGCCGATACCCATGCTTTTCTGATAACAAAAAGAGTACATTTTTCTAGGTAAATGATCACTTCGACAATGCCTCTGGCCGTTAGGGGAGAAATGCCCGCAGCTGTTTTCTGGAAAGCTGACTACATGTGCAGAAAGCACCCCATAAAGGGAAGTCAGTTGTGGGAGCAGGCTGTGTTTATGATTCGAAGAGCGCAGCACCTGGGACAAGCATTGGGAAGGCTCTGGAGGCATGGCCATAGCCAGCCAGCCAGCAGTGGCGTTTTACTATGACAGGATGAAGAAATTGTACAATAATTCTGCCTTGGGGTTCAACCAAAAGAAGACGTGAAATGCATTTATTGTGCTAAATTTGACTTTAGATCAGTAATAAGAGTTTTCCACATCATTTATTCTTTTGGTCAGGGTACATTTTCACACCATTTACTGAGGTCGACCTGTCTTTGGTAATTTATTCATGCGTTCATTGTTTGCACATTTATCGGATCCCTATGGCATGCAAGGTGTGGTATTAGACCAGGGATATTCAAAGACAAGTAAACCAGTAGTCCCTTCTGCTTTGGAAGTCACAGCCTAGTGGAGAGACAAATACATATACAAATCACAATTTAACATATTCATTTCTTGGTATAGAAATAAAGTGTTACATGAGCAAAAGGTATGAACGACTGGTTAAAACTTGTAATAAACTTCTCCCTAAAAGAACTGAGGGACTAAGCTAATCATTTAAAGAAATAATAACCCAAGAGGTGCATGAAGAAGAAAAGACCCAAGATTTCAGGCTGTTTCCTGCGTGGATTCCCTGTTTCTGTCTTGGTGATGCTCCAGGGTCCCAGCATCTGGGTGGTTCAGTCAACGCTCTTCGTAGGAAGGGCTCAGGGCTCTGCCCTCACTGGGACTCAGATTAGCCTTAAATCATAGCACACAGCATAGCTACTAGCTAAATACAGTGGGGTCATTTCAGGGATACAGACAGCCAGAGTACAGCCACTTTAGAACGCCCAGATGCTCTATTTCATTGTCAAGGCTGGGCCTTTTCCTTCCGCTTCTCTCTTGTCTCCTCCCTCTGCTGGGTGACATCCTTGTGTTACCTTAGGCTGCCTTAGCCCTCTCAGGAACACGGTAGCTCTCTCTAAGTTATATCCCTCTGCCCTCGCCCCCTCTGCACTGACTTTGGAAGGATCAGGAGCTCACTCAGGCCACACACCTGAGAGCTGGGCGGGCCAAAGACACACAGTCCAGAACACGACTGTTTGGAATATTAGGGGGTGGAGCCAGGAATCCCCCAGAAGGAAGTGCGGGCGGGTGGGCGTGGTGAAATAGTGGGTGCGGGCCCCGCGGAATGCTGGGAAGAGCACCAGACCGGAAGTTAGTCTGCGCACGTGTGTCGGCTCTTTTCTGTGTTTGCCGCGTGCGGACCTTGAACAAATAATGACACGTCACTAGTCGCGGCTTCCTCATCAGGAAAGTGGGATGGTACTAGTACTTGCCCGACCTGCTTTATCATACCAGGGCCATACTGAAAAGTGTTACCAGGGTGCTAGGAAGACACCTAAGCCCTGAGCAATATCGGGTGGCTGAGAGGCGTGATCTCCGTATGTTTTCAGAAATAGCCAGAGCGTAGGCAGGCTCAGGGGCATTTCCACTAGCACATGGTGGGGGGAGGGGCAAGACTGGGCGGAGCGGGGCCGGGAGACCCGGGCTTGGTTCCGGAAGCAGGTGCAGCCTGTGCACTCCAAGGGAGACCCCTCTCTGCCTCCGGTTTATTCAACTAATGTTTCTGCCTTTAATCCCTGTTCTGAAAGAAAAGATTCAGGGCAGCCTTACTCTCAGTTTTCAAGAGGAAAAGCCCTTTGTTGATGTTTTAAAAATCTAACAGGAACAGAAAGAAGAAAAGGAAAATCTATGCATGGATGAGGGCAATAGTAAACAGTAAAGGGGAATAAGAGTCACATCACATCAGGTACCTGCAACATCCAGCCTCAGCAGTGGGGAAAGCCCCACAGAGACAGCCAGCCTGGTGTCCGGGTGGAGAGACAAGGGCATAACATCCTCCGCACAGGTGAGACTTCCAACTGATCCCATAAAGGGCCATATTTATAGGGAGAAGGGAGGATCTGAAGATAAACATTTGTTCACCTACAAGCATTTTAGAGCGAGATGCATTCCTATGTTTTCCTCTCTTTACATATTCAAGAAGCCCGAGCTAGGTGTGTTTGCCTCCCCTCCCAGATTCCATTTGCAAGGCAAAATTTATAGTTCTCAGCGTCCAGATCAGAAGGGCGAATTCTGACCTGGAGGCCAGCTAATGTCAACTAACCACGCTCCGAAGGTCACTCATGCAGCTTGAGTCTCACAAATAATATTCCTCTTCTCCTCCTCCTCCTCCTCTTCTTTTCTTCTTCTTCTTCTTTAAGATTTTTGTATTTATTTTTAGGGGGGTTAGAGGGAGAGAGAGAATCTCAAGCAGGCTCCCCACCAAGCATGAAGCCCAACTCAGGGCTCGATCTCATGACCTGGATATCATGACCTGGGCTGAAACCAAGAGCTGACGCTTAACCCACTGAGCCACCGAGGCGCCCCTCACAAACAACGTTCTGCCTGCCTGTGTCCATGCAAGTCAGGTGGTTGGTTACACAGGACACATCACAGAAACTTCCATCCATACAATACAATCCCTCACCTCCATCTGGCCCTGAGAGTTTCAGGAACAAGAACAACAGAAAAATAGCAATTTCTGCACTTCTTAAACTTCTGGCTTATTTTTCTGTGAAACAAGGACACAGAGAGCCTGTAACCCACTTGATTAGAGATAAAGGAGAGATCAAAACATTTGTGTCCCAATATATTGTCCAGGCTCACTTTTTCTTTAATAAGAACCAAGGAGGACTGATTATCACTAATTCTACTGGGAAAGGCGGGGAAGGAAAGAAGCAACCAAAGTTCTAGCACATTGGATTATTTCTGAAAAAAAGAAAAACGAACTGTTAGAGATCTTTACCAATATAGAGGTATTTTAACTGAATGGCAGTTCATCCTCATTTACCTGGATTTGCAGCACTGAAAATGCTGGGTTTTGTTCCTCCAGGTGATGAGGAAGAACATGGTGATGGAGACAATGGCAATGATAGGAATTGGGATCAGTGGTCTGGGGGCCATCAAGCTCTGCTTGGATGAAGGGCTGTAGTCAACCCCCCACCCCCTCCCACCACTCTGCTTTGAACAATGTGGCGATATGGAATCTGGAGATTCCAAGTCACAATGTTCTTGGGATGGCAGGCAGTACATGTCCAATCTACAACTCAACACAGGTAAAACAAGAACCTACTGTGAGCTGGAATAGTTCCCTGTGGGGAATAAAACGATAAGTATGACTGGTTCCTAGCCATCAGAGCTTATGGCAAAGGACAGAAGCCATGGAAGATGGTTACGTACAAGGAAGAGAGTGTGTAGTGCCTGGTCAGGTGTCCTGGAGGGGTTTTAGGGGGGTGGGCAAGACAAGGGCCCTTGAAGAACAGAGTGGAACCCTAAGCTGGGCAAGTCTCAGAGCCTCAGTTTCCTGATACAAAAAGACACTAGAAATCAGTTCTTCATAGGTGGTCTCTGTGAAAGCACCTAACCTAGATACTGGTTACAGAGTTGGTATTCAACCATCTCTCTCTTGTTCTCTTTAAAATTCTCTTGATAATGGCCAGCAATAAGTCATTAACCCAAATAGTACAATTTGAAGAAAACCTGACTTCCATAAGTTTTTAAGTTTTAGAAAAGAAAAAGCCTGTTATAATTGCAATGTTCAAGCTCAAGAGAATGTCACTTAGGTTTCAACTGAAGAGAGACTTCTGCTTTGTCCTGTGCTGTCAGACTTAGGTTTCAACTGAAGAGAGACTTCTGCTTTGCCCTGTGCTGTCAGACCACACCTGGACTGCTCTGCTCTGCTCCGGTGCCCACTCCCAAGAGGAAGGCGACAAAAGGGAGCATAATAAGAGGAGAACAATCAGAATAGTAAAGAGTCAGGCAAACACAGCATGGTGGATGTTTGAAAACCACTGACACTATTTTTTCTAGCAAACACTCATGAGGGGCAGGAGAGGCGCAGGATCACTATCTTTGACTGCAATATGAACTTTGTTGAATGAGGGAGTCAATGTCGTGTGTGTTCTTATGGGATGGGACAAGAGCTGGTAGGTAGAAGTTCCAGGGAGGTGGCCTTGCCTCTAAATAAGAGGGGATTTTCCAACAAGGAGTCATATCCCAAAATGAAATGGTCTCCTTTGTGAAATAGTGAGTTTCCCAAGTCAGGAGGTATTCAAACTGAAACTCATGACCATTAATAAGGAGTTTTCAGCACAGTGGTTCCCAACCTCTAGTGTGGTAAGAATCACTGTGAAACTTGTAAAAATCAGATTGCTAGTTCTAGCTTCCTGAGATTCTGACTAGGTGTGTCTGGAGTGGGACCCATGGACTTGCCTTTCACAGAGTTCCCAGGTGATGGTGCTGCTGCTGGTCTTCAGGTCACATTTTGCACAGGAAGGCGGTATTAATAGATAATGTAAGATAGGACCAGGAAATCTAATTTTCCAATTTTGTGAGTCTATTGTGATAATCATAGAAAAAAATGTAGTTCACTATAGGGCTTTAGATATCACCAAAATAAGTTTGCTCTGTAAAAATGAATATAAAATAACTCCATGCGTATGCTATGGCAAATCAAATTTCCATTAACATCAATTGATGCTTGGGTATCATAGAAGGACCAATGGAGAAGCTGAACATGGAACTACATAGATTTTAGATTTAAAGTAGGCTCACTACAAAACTAGAAAGCTAACTATAAAAGTTTGCTATGCAACTATGTAAATGCAATGGAGCAACTGATGTGAGCTTTGTGTTTCTAGAATCTAAACTGTTATTTTCAATGACTCTGCTTCTACAGTGTTTCCATAGCAAAGACCGTAAGAGTCCAGAGGGATGATGGGAAAGAGAATTCCCATGATTGGCAATGGAATTCTGGCACTGGCCCAGCTGTGAAGGTCAACCGCATTGTAAACGAATCTGCTTTCCCAGAGTTGTGTCTTGTTGGCGTGAAGATTCTCCACTTGCCTTTGCTGATGCACAAACCGAGGATTACCAAGATTCAAGGCCTGTTTGTATGGCTCTCCACTGAGAATACGTATCTGTGGACAGAAGGCAGCAAAGGTTTTGAGTATGTTGGCTGTGCCAAATGGATACTCAGCCGTCATGACCAAAAATTGGCCTTTTGCTCTTTGTCAAGACCTTTGTCATGATCTCCAGTAGTTAATACATCCATATTGTAGAATAATACATGGTTCAGAAGGATTGAGGCACAATTACATGTGCATATCGAAAGCTCTCCATTGGAAAAACCAATTCTGGGACCATGTGCCTTTGTGAGCCCATTTATAGAAAGAAAGTATATACCTATGATTGTACATGCATATGCTGTTTTAGGAAGATACAAAACACTTAAAAGGGGCTTCCTCTGGGAGTAAGGATTGGGCATGTGTTTATAAAGGGGATAATCTTTCACGTTTCATGGATTTTTTTAAATCATGAGAGAGAGTAAAATACTGGTGAAATAAAATCCAGCAACTTGGATAATTAATTCATATCATCACTCTCTTGTTCTGACAGGCATGGTTTAGAAAGATATCTGCAACTTGCAAAGAAGATTTAGAGAGTTCAGAATGATCTAGATTAGGTGACTGAAATATTGCAAATTTTCCAAATAGTTACTTAACATGCCTCCCACTTTGATGTCTGTGAACAATTCGAACATACGTGTGGTTGTGCTTCTATTAGTATGGTTAAGAGTGCAGATATAGGAGTTGTTGGAGATGTGCAAAATCATTGCACAGTAATCCAGGTGTACACTGAGGGGGGCCCACACACTGAGGTAACCCCTCTAAACCAATGGTGAGTTTTGTCAATGTCCAAGCTTGCCCTCTGCAGGCCATTCTGTGGGAAATCACAGATATTTAAAAACAACAACGTCCTATCTCTGGTTCAGGTCATTCATTCATTCCTACTGCATTAACTGGTCACCTACTATGTGCCAGGTGCATATATGTATGACCATACGTGACACTTCCGTATCTGCTGCATGAGGCCATTTGCTTTCTTGTCTGTTTAGAGTATTTTCTATTTTAAAAAGTATCCTATGTAGAGAGGACAGAAAGTCAGAAAAATGATATGAAAAACAAAATTTCACATTCGTAGTGTAAGCCCTGATGGCTTTGTTTTCTTTTTTGTGATGCCAGCGATAAGGCAGGCATTTCAAGGAGGATTCCACTTCACAGGCTCTCTGAAAATAACACGTCACCAGCCACACGGCTGCAGAGAGAGCCAGGCTGCCTCTCGGCGCGGATGTCCTTCATTCAGAGATCTTAGCTGATTTTGCTAACTGACTGTTTAGGCCACTTGTCTTTTCTCTTCCTCATACTTTAAATTCCCATGCTTTAAGGTCACCAATAAAGAGTAAACTCTCAAAACCATAGGTCCCCACCGTCAACTCCAATAAAAGCAGAACCCCTGGGCCGATGAGAATTCTCTGTCTCTCTCTCTCTCTACCTGTGATCTCCTTGTGTGATCCTAGGTACATTGTGTACTTTCTACTAAGTAATAAACCTTCTAAGTAATAAACCTTTATTCTTCCAAAGTTTTCTGATGGTTGTTACTGAAGGCTATCTTGCAGTCATAAGAACCACAAGAATTAGTCCAGTTGTAACATTGGTTTGGAAAAGGGGCTTGTCTGTGGGAAGCTCATGGGGGCCCAGGTGAGTGCCCCCAGGCATTTCCACCAATAGTGTGTTCTTCCATAGGCGGAGACTGGCATAAAACAGTATTTTAAAGGAGTTCTGGTAGTAGTTTTTTGGACCTGTTAAATGAGGTAAAGGCATGTAGTAGATACCATAGCCGAACCAGGGATGCTTAAGAAATTATTTAGTTCTACCCCCTTTATTTTAGAACCAAGAAAACTGAGGTTCAGAGATACTGCCAGCTAGTAAAAAGGCAGACAGGAGATTAGTGGGGGAAATGGCTGGCCCTAAAATTTATATCACCTTGTTCATTGATTTGCCACATTTTCAACTTGAGGATAAAAGAACTAGTCAAAAAGAAAAAGGATCAAGTTGTTGTGTTTCATTTCTTTTTTGTTGTCACTGTATTTTTTATGTTTATGCCTTGAGCTCTGGTTTGAAAAAGAGAACACATAAGAACCAACGTTTTATGTAGAGACATATATTTAGGATTCACGCACATGGGAGTAAATAGCTGACATCAGAGAACAGATGAGAACACCAGGAATGAGCCAAGAAGTAAAAACAAGGAACGCTGATCCCCAGCCCTTTGCAAGGTGTGTGATTTGGGAGCTGTGGCTGAGAGTAAATGCCTGCAGCAATCCAGGGTTGGAGTCTGGCAGAGCTCAGGAGACCAGGAGGATGAGAGAGCCCAGGAGCTGCTGGGGCACTTGTCATGCACAAGGCAGAAGCTCTTGATCTTGAGAAGCCGAAGAGCAGGAAACCATAGTTACACTATGCAAAGGTTGTGAAGTCTTGGTTTACCGAGTCTTTTTTTTTTTTTTTTTTTTTGAGAACACACACTAGAGTGTGGGCAAAAACACACACTAGAGTCTGGGCAAGAAGAGTTGAGGCCTTTGTGAGCACAGGCCAAGTCCTCAGCAGGGCCCCCAAACAATGAAGTGGTCCAGTCATGCTCCCAAGAGCCAGCAGGAGGAGGCACTGAGGTGTGGGGAGGGAATTCTGGATCTTGCCTCGTTTCCAGGCCTATACGTATGCAGTAGACCTATGGTTCTGTCTTTACCAAAGAAACCAAGTAACTTCTAAGTTCTTTGTCGTGCCCCACAACTGCCCCAACTACCCCACTTTGCACACACTCCTACTTTATTCCAGGTGCTTCCAGGCACCCAATGAGGGGCTTGAATATTGAACCATGTGTAGGACAAAGGCTCCCCGTTGGACACTCTCTTCTCATTTGCTTTAATGAGGCGTCAAAAAGACCATGATGGCGTCTGTGATGATAACTGGGCAGAAGATAAATTAAATTCAAATTTGCAATCATGTAGACTAAGATCCGAAACCTCAGAAAAGGCATTTATGTTACCTTATAGGGTGCATTTGTCTTAGCTGATGTGATTATAGGAACTGGAAAGGACAAAAAAACAGGCTTATATACGTTACGACCCATACATACCCTTCACTAATGAGACAGGATTGGAAATAATCCCTTAGAATTTACTGACCTTTAATTTTACAGATAATTCTAACCATGGGTTGTCTGGTTTGTCAGACCAGACCAACACATGAGAAGGGAACTACTGTTGATTACGGACTCAATGACAAGAGCCATAATAATGCCTAGCACAGGGAGGAGACATTAAAACCTCATTATAGCATTTGAGGAGTAATTAAGGTGCTTAATGATGAGAATGAGCAATAAAAGCAGGTTAAGTTATGTTTGTTACACACAGTTCAAAATGAGACAAGAGTGTGATGAATTTTAGAGATATTTTTGTCAAAACACAAAGTAAAAAGTAAAGGAATTAAATAAGGATTTCCTCGCCTATGTAAATTTCAGCATCCTCAAAGTTCTGTCTACACAACAGTGCCGGATAGATGAAGCTTTGTTCTGTGTATCACCAGCACCATGTGAATGAAAGTCAACTGAAGATCTCAGCACTTGGCAAGAGCTGTGTGCTAGAGCCAAGGCATCACTGCACAGAGGAGGAGAGGTGGCCTGTTGTGATCAATACTTCATCAGAGATGAGACCCAGGACCAAAGTTGAGAATGGGACACTCACATTCTAGCCGAGACCTTCAACGCTGTCTTGATAGCTGTGTTTGAGGTGAAGCCTTCTGGACTAGAGGACTAAAACTTTGTTTCCCTGGCTTTTTCCTGGCTTCTTAGTATGATGATGGCCTTGTAGAGGAAGAAGAAGAGACGAGGAAAAGCATAACCTTAGAGTCTTAACCTTTTCTAAAGAACATTTTCATCTCATCTGTGAAACAGAAGTTAGAAAAAGAATACCCAATAAAGTTCCCAGAATAAATGGATATGTGAATGAATACATGGGAGGAAACAAAGACTAATAATATGAGTTTCCCTGGTTTTGCGGATTCCCAAACTCTCAAGTAACCATCACTTACAGCCTTCTCAATCACATTTATGGCAAAATAATGGTCTAACCCAATGTGAAAGAATTCATACAAACAGCCTTCATTTTTGAAGACAGTAGCACCGTGGAGAATACTGATGTGGTCATTTTTGCAACAGGATATACCTTCTCATTTCCTTTCTTTGGAGATTCTGAGAATATTACTGAAGACCAGATATCCCTGTAGCATCATGGTGTATTCCCACTTCATTTGGAAAAACCATCTTTGGTTTTCGTTGGCATAATCCAACTGGTGGGAATAGTTATACCCACAGCAGAACTCCGAAGGTGCTATTTAAAGGGGAGAGAACAGGCACCTGGGTGGCTCAGCCAGTTAAGCATCTGGCTCAGTTTCTGCTCAAGACATGATCTCAGGACTGTGGAGGACTGTGGACTTGTGCTCAGCTTGGAGTCTGCTTCTCCTTCTCCCTCTGCTCCTCCCCCTGCTTGCTCACTCTCTCTCTCAAATGAATAAATAAAAGCTTTAAAAAAATAAAAATAAAGGTGAGAGGACAGTGATAGAGGGAATTCTGTGGTTTCCCTGCTTGGTAGACACCCTGAACCAATGGGATATGAAAATCAATCTAGTTTAAATTAAAGGACTTGTCAATTACAATCAATATTTCTACTCACTAATTTTTTCTTTTTAAAAAATTCCTCTTTCTGGGATGCCTGGGTGGCTCAGTGGGTTAAAGCCTCTGCCTTCGGCTCAGGTCATGATCTCAGGGTTCTGGGATAGAGCCCCGCATCAGGCTCTCTGCTCAACAGGGAGCCTGCTTCCCCCTCTCCCTCTGCCCAATGCAGGGCTTAATTCCAGGACCCCGGCATCGTGACCTGAGCAGAAGGCAGAGGCTTTAACCCACTGAGTCATCCAGGCGCCCCCTTATTCTTATTCTTGTTCTTAATATTATTATCCTGGGGTCCTGGGATTGAGCCCTGCATCGGGCTCTCTGCTCAACAGGGAGCTTGCTTCCCCCTCTCTCTCTGCCTGCCTCTCTGCCTACTTGTGATCTCTGTCAAATAAATAAATAAAATCTTTTTTTAAAAATTCCATTTTCCAGACAAATTTTATTTAGCTTAAAGTAATAACAAGAACAAATTCTCTCCTCTCTCTCTTTTAATTAGGCTCCATGCAGGGCATGCATGGAGCCCAACACAGGGCTTTAACTCACAACCCTGAGATCAAGACCTGAGCTGAAATCAAGAGCTGGGCACTTAACTAACTGAGCCACTCAGACATCCCTTTTCCTTCCTTTCTTTCTCCCTCTCCTTCTCCCTCTCTCGGCTCTCTCCTTCCTTCCTCCCTCTCTTTCTCCCTCTCCCCGTCTCTCTGTCTTTCTTTTGGGGGAAATCAGAAAGGCCTGAAAAAGAAAAGTAGGAGAAATCCATTCATACCAATATTACAAATGTGGAAATTTTCCCCATCCTTGCCCATGCTTTCTGAGCTCTCCCCACAGCTCAAAAGTAGCCAGAATCAGCAATCAACACCAGCCTTGTATCCATGCTGTGAGTTCCACTTAAAATGTTTATTCAAATTCTTTCTGGAACAAAATTTCCCCTTGGTTCTTTTTCTATCTGTTCTATGGAACGAACAGTAATGGAGGAACCAGAGGAGGGAAAACATACTTTCTTCACCAGTTCTGGTTAACTCTCATCTCTATTGCTAACAGAAAAGTTAGGTGTGCCTTTTCTTTCTAGAAGTCCTCTCTCAGGTCCTTTCAATCAGCTCTGGAGAAGCTCAGCACCAGGATTTCCACTTTTTTTTTTTTAACTTTCCCAAGCCATACTTTGTCTTTACCTAGGCCCTTCCTTGTACCATGTATCCTTTCTTTAAAGATTTATTTGACACAGAGAGAGAGAGAATGCATGACAAGCAGGCAGAGGGGTAGTGGGAGAAGTAGAAGCTAGCTTCCTCTGAGCAAGGAGGTGGGACTCAATCTCAGGACCCCCATATCATGACCTAAGCATGATAAGGCAACTGTCTAACCGACTGAGCCACTGAGGCGCCCCCTGTGTATCCTCTCATAGGACTGAACATGATGTCCTCCTTCAAGGATGTGATGGCTGACACTGGAGAAGAGAGGCTTTGAGGAGAAGGTGGGGCCCTTCTTCAGCAGACAATTACTGAAATCAGCATTTATGGGCTTAGGGAGGTGGGGTCAAAGGAAAACAAAATCTCTGAGTCATATTTTAAACCTAACTTCTAACAACCAGAGAGGCAGCTTCCAGAACCATTCAAAGGAAAGACTAGAAGCTCATTATTGCTTACTCTGATGCTTACTCTATCTTGGCTTTAATATTCAGGTATAATTTGATTATCCTCTGAGCCAAGAGAAAATACTCTGTAATATGAAAATAAGAGAAACAAGCAGAAATTCACTTATGAAACAAATATCTGAGAGCTTACTGTGCATTGGGAATCATTCTAGTCAAACGGGATAAAGGCGGCAGTAAGAAGATGCCCACCACAAAGATCTGCCTGCTGACAGTAATTACACGTTTGCCAGCAGAAGGAATGAATCTTCATACAAGCTAAGACCACGGATATATCCCAGGAGAAATTTTGAAAGTGGCAGGAATCATTTGAATGCTCTAATCAGGAAAAGACCTAAGGCTACTAGATATTTCCTAGGTTCCTTTTGTCACCTTCAGGAGACTTCTGTGCAAGTCCATATTTAGGTTTAATAAAGAAGGAAAATAGGGGCACCTGACTCGTTCAGTTGGAAAAGCAGGTGACTCTTCATCTCAGTGTTGTGCATTCAAGCCCCTCATTGGATGTAGAGATTATTTAAAAATAAATCTTTAAAATAAAATGAAGAGGGAAAATAGCGGGCACCTGGGTGGCTCAGTCCGTTAAGCGTCTGCTTTTGGCTCAAGTCATGATCCCAGGGTCCTGGGATCAAGCCCTGCGTGGGCCCCCTGCTCAGCAGAGAGTCTGCTTCTCCCTCTCCCCCTGCCCCTTCTCCTGGCTTGTGTTATCTCTCTCTCTCTCTCTCTCTCTCTATATATATATATATATATATCTCACAAATAAATAAATAAAATCTTTAGAAAAAGAAAAGATGTAAAATAACCTTAGACCCTAGCACAGGGTAGAAAGAAAGCCAAATTCACCCTTCTGCTGCCAGATGCTCCAAAGGAACTCTTAGTTAATTGCAGGCAATAGTTAAGTAAATGTCCACTTCACACCTAAAGATGTGCTGAAACCTATATAGGGTATAAAAAGTCCTCCAAGCTCTGGTCCCTCCTAACTGGCAATTTATAACATCACTGAGAACATGAGACTCCAGGTGCACGAGGGCTATTCCTGGACCACACACCCAGTGCAGACAGACCACGATAAGGAATCGGTGAGGTCAGGAGCCCAGGTGGGGAGAGGTAGGGAGAGCTCAGGTGATCACCAGGGGAGGGACTCAAGCCTTGTCCTGAAGGTAACACTTGTCAGAGCAAAAGTAAGGAGGGACTGAGTATCCCAGGATCAAATGTGGCCCCAGAACCTGAAAAGTCATACAAAGTTTTGAGTCTCTCTGCATAGTCCCTGAAAGCCACATGGTCTGTGTTTAGATATCTCAGAACCCTTGGCATGGGCTTCAGAGGGTGACATAAGCCACGTGGACAACACTGCCTCTGTGGACAACACTGCCTCTGTGGAATGAGACCCACTTTGTGTATCTCTCATCTCTGAACCCAATCTAGCTTTGGAAGTTTTCCTTGCATCATGCATCTCACACCAGTACCACTGGCAGGGATGGAGCCCACAGAGCCAGCCTGACCCAGAGAGAGTGGATTCTCAAGCCCATGAAGACCACCGGCAGTCCATGAGTATACTTGCCAGTCTGTTAGGGCAACGGTTCTAGTTTGTCTGAGCCAGCCTGGCCATCTCAGTGTTCCTGAACACCCGTGTTAACATGATGGAAGGGAGCAAAGGTCACAGGGTCCCATATGTCCCTCTACTTCTTAATGCCACCCCACTGCCTTTGGATGACTTCATTCCCCTCACTTGGCTTGCTTCCAGAGAGGAATGTACCCATTGTAGGTCACGAAAAGGGGAGGTTTCACTGGTTGTCATTGTCTTCCTGTGTCATTATGTTTTCAGGGCTCCCTACATGATGGCACTGTCCCCAGGAGGGCAATCATCTCACACTGGTTGGGCATCTGTTAAAAGATAAGCATCTCGTGGCATTCTATTTGATCAGTATCTCCATTGAGTAAGAACAATCAGGTCATGGTTGCTTTCACCAAATATCTCTACATATCTATTCATAACAGAGAGGAATTTGAAAAATATCTGCTCCCCTTAGTGTATGGCAGGATTACTATATAGTTGTAATTGCCCATTATTCAGCAAACACATAAACAAATGAACATTCATTTATCTACCATGCGCTAGCCACTTTCCTAAGTGCTTTACGTGTGTTATTTCATACACATCACAACAATACACATAGGGAAAGAATTTTTTTTTTAATGGAAGACATTAGCCCCGATTGCCCAGGGTTATATAACTCAAAACTGATGGTTCAGCATTTGAACCTAACTGATACTAAAGTCAGTGTTCTTTGTTGTACACCAGACTATCTTTCATTCATTTTCAATGGATATTTTTTCAGGAGTTTATATACCGGAATATTTAAAACCCTACTAGCATGACATGTATTTTCTTTATTGCTGATTACTTGCTGAAGCAAGCAAATTGTTATAGTATACACAGGCAAAAGATGTATTTTTCTAGCAGCACATAAATATTTATAACAGAATGCCTTCTTGAAATTTCCTTTTCCATATAACTTATAAATTGCATATTACAATGATGTGAAGCCAGAAACATTTTGAAATCAAATTCTATATCCTAAGTTGAAAATGTTTATCACCTCAGTCCGTTTAGAACATTTGAATTTTAAAAACATACATTTTAAAGAATTTTTGGTTAAAAGCCTTTCTTTGAATGATTAGTATGGTATATATATCATCAACTCCCAAATTCTGGCTTTCAGTAGAATCTGAGGTCATGATAGCATAAAATGTACTTTCACATTGTAAACTATTTGAAAAAGCATCTACAATTCTATCAGTCTCATTGTAAGATTCATCAGTGTTGTTCATCAAATACTACTAGTTCCTTCTCTGATCACATAGTAGGAGTTAGCATCTTTGCCTCTTTGAAGTTGGGCATGACAATATGACTTGCTTTAGCCAAATAAATGTAAGGAGAAGTCCATATTTCACAGCCATATAGAATCTTTAGGGTATAGTACCAATCACATCTTCCCTCTGACAAGGTTTTGATAATTGAGCAGGTGTGAAAATGGAAGCTTTCTCAGTCTGGGTTCCTGAACGGTCACAATGAGCACAGCCTGATCACATAGTATGAACATCTGTTGTGAGTCACTGATAAGAATTTTTTGTTACTGTAGCATAACCTGGCTTATGCTGACTGATACCCAGCAAGGTCTTCCATTTGTTCATGTTCCCTTCACATTTTATGCACATAAACATACAGGGTTTTTTTTTTTTACACAGCTATACTCATATTATACATACACTTTTCTTTGACACTTTTCAAAACATTATAAACATTTTCTCTGCTTTTTCTGAACACCATGTTTGTCATCTTAATGGTTGTATAATAGCCTATTATATCCATATGCAATTATTTATTAACTGTGTTTTTCTATTGTTTAAGTTGTTTCTGTGTTTTTCTATTACAAATAATGTTGCTAAAAGTAACTTTGCACATGCAGCTATTTTTTTCTTCAAAATTATTTTCTTAGGATAAAGGAAAGAAATTGTTGTTTGCCTTCCAGTTTTATAGTAAAGTATTTTATAGTCAAACTTACACTATACTTTTCTTTAAGTTGATATAAGAATTTTATTATTAATGAGATTGAGAAAAGATTGCTTTTATGTTGTCATTCTTTGAAATCACTGTGCTAATTGGTTCAAAAGATAATGTCCAGAATATTCTGAAGCAGTGACCACAAAAGATATCCTTCTGAGATAAAATCAGGTCACACTCTAAATGTCACATCGTGATGAACTATGTGATCATAGTATTTTTTTACTTACTATAAATGGCTTAAAGTTACCCAAGTTTCTGCACAAAATACAGCTGAATTGTTTCTGCTGAGACCAAATTAGCAATGTTCCATCCACATGTTCAACGAGGGAAGCACTATTTCTCTAGAATCTCTTATTGGTGGTAAACATGTTTATACTCCATTAATCCTTAGGAAAACCAGACTGGTTGCCCAGCCAAGACACAAAAAACTCTGCTTTCCTCACTTTACATTGATCACTTTGATGAATAAAGCAGTTTTATTTCTTTTAACACACAGACTATATATCTGAGATTGTCTGCCACTTTTATATTCGCAGTATTTTATATTTATCTAACACTATTTTCCAAGGCACTCAGAGTGCTTCTTAAATATTATCTCATAAATGTCCTGTAGAATGATGAAGTCAGCACTTTACACAAGTATCTGAAACATTGAGCCACCATTTGTGAACTATTAAACACTGCCAACCTTCTTCCCTTGATTTCCTCCTCCTCTTCCTCCCTTTCTCATCCTTATTTTTTGTTTCCGCCTACATTTCAGTGCCTAAGAGATAGAAACATCACACCCAACGCCCTGATGGTAGACATAAGGGCTGCACAAAGAGGTGGGGGACCTTCTTTTCCGAATGCTCACTGACTGAGAGGTGCCCCTTAGAGGCCAGGCAGCTGCTGACATCATCTGATGGGTGCCTGCACCACAAGGTCCCATGGTGGGCATGACCTCCTGCTTAGAGATGAGTTCCTGAATGTCCAGTGGTGTCCTTGAATAATTCTGTGAGACCTTGGGATGGTCCCATGATGTTTCTCATACCAGATTCTTCCCTGTAAAACAGAATTTGTCCCCCTGTTTTCCCCTTCTCAAAGAGGGACTGGAAGAATCAGACGAAAAATGGAGGCATAAGTGCTTTGAAATTGTCTGGACGCAAAGAGGAGCTAAGATAGCGGAGGAGTAGGGAGACCATTGACCGAGTGCAACTCGGTAAGTTATCAAATCACTCTCAACACCTGAGAAATCCACTGGAGAGAGTATTTATGACCACATCAATTTAATAAATCAAATGTGATGGTATTAGCACACATCCTACCACCACAGAAGAAAGATTAAAACAAAAATAAGAGCTTATTTCTCCAAACAAAAAAAATCTTAGGTTAGGTTATGTTTCACTGTGGGAGAGAATAACATGGGGAGGTGGGGGAAAACATCATTTAGAGAAATAGAAGACATTTCATGCTGACAGGTAAATAGAATAAATAATAAATAAATAGAAATAAATATAACAGAATAAATTATATAATATATAATATATAAATTATATAAATAAATTATAATAGAATAAATTCTATTATAAATAGAAATAAAATAAATAACAAGTACGTTCTTCAGTGGTCTAGTTCTAAACTAGCTTTCTGCCACCCACCCCAGTTATTCCTGTAAACAGTGAGGCACCAGACTTGCTCCCAGCCAACCAGCATTAAAATCTGGGGTTACTCCTTTAGTGACCTTGAGAAAAATGACCCCATCCTTCAGAGTCTGCTTCACTGACAATAAGTGAGGATACCCGTAGCATATACTCCCAAGGATCACTTGTCAAATTGTACACTGAGAACAGTTTGTAAGTTAAAAAGCAAACCAGGCCCTCACAGCACCCATCTCCACAAACTCCATAAGAGTTTTAGGGAGGGTATCATGGGGCACCTGGGCGGCTCAGTCAGTTGAGAGGCCGACTCTTGATTTCGGCTCAGGTCATGGTCTCAGGGTCAGGGGATCGAGCCCTGTGTCAAGGCTCCCCACTCAGCAGGGAGTCTGCTTGAGATTCTCTCTCCTTTTCTCCATCCCCACTTAGAGGAATAAATAAATATTTGAAAAAATAAAATAAAACAGGTCTCATTAGCTAATTGGGGTACCCTTTCTAAGTCAAAAGGAACTTGCGCACCATGAAATGTTAGTAAGAAGAGGAGAACAAGAGGAGGCCTGCAACACACAGCATTGTAATTATTGCTTAATGTCTGTCTCCCAGCTAGAGCAGAGGGCGGCCTGCAGTGTGGACCGTGCTGGGCTATCCCCGTGCGCTGGGGACGCCTGGAGAGTAGACATAGTCAGCCCACAGCAAAGGTCTGCTGACTGTGGAAGAGCCACGAGAGCACAGACTGGAGTATGGTTGAACACTGGAGAGCCCAAAACCTAAAGTCATGATCATGCAGTCAGCTCTGCCTGCACAGCTGGCCCGAGAGGGGAAAGGAAAGCAGAGAGCAGCTCTAGAATGAGTGTGAGAACGACGGTCCTCGCTCACATGTCCTCACTCACACCTGCCGTTCACTTCTCCAGCTCGTCTCAGGGACATGATCCAGCCGCATGGACTCTGGACGCAGGTGCACAGCGATAGGGACCCCCTTCCTCTAGCTGGGGAAATAGAATTCTGTCTATGCAGCAAGAAAGCTCTATGAACCAGTAGGCTGACTGACTCAGGC
Source organism: Neogale vison (assembly GCF_020171115.1). Taxonomy (NCBI): domain Eukaryota; kingdom Metazoa; phylum Chordata; class Mammalia; order Carnivora; family Mustelidae; genus Neogale; species Neogale vison. The sequence goes on from NC_058100.1 coordinate 9,812,927, forward strand.
CCTTAAACACGTAATTAGAGAAATAATCTGCAGATTGAGGACGTTGCAAAGGTTTTACGTGTCAGAAGGGTTAGGCAAAGTCTTAATTTGTCGTCCTGCAATTCTGAGGTCCTCCCCTTGCGTCAGCCCCCAAGAGCACAGACAGGTTCTTGGGGATTTCCTGGGATCTTCCCCAAATGCCACGCCCGCTCTAGGTGATCTGTGTTGGCCCTTGGGTGAGCAGGGTCAGAAGGCTTCAGCCCGCGATCTTCTCTGTTCTTCCACCTACAGAGCCGCCAAACCGCAAAGACAACCTAAGCCTTTCTGAAACGTAATCCCATCTCCTCAGTATTTGGGGGGCAGAAATAGGATGGCCTTTTGCCGTGATACCAGCTGTGGAGGGGCTAAACCAAAGCTTAGATATTACAGAACAGTAAACTCAGTAACTCTCTTCTCAGAAGATCTGAAGATTTCCTCCTGTGAATTGTGCGGCCACTCAGCTGATGAGTGAAACCCCAGCTCAGTCCTGCCCCTTCCCCACCCCCAACATCTCCCATCTGCTCCAGCACACACTCGGGCTCTGGCCTCTGTTTGGACACATGGGACACCCGTGAGCACTGTGTTGAAATGTATGAGCTCGCTTTCCTCACTTGCATTCCTTGCCCTTGTTCGTGCTCCTAGTGCTGGGATCTAGTCCTACTTAACTGTGTAGCCCCAGTGGTCGGCCATTTGGCCCCAGAATATGATAATCTTTATACCTAAAACTGGATGAATGAACGAAGGAAAGTTGAAAAGGGAAGGGATAGAGAGCTAACCTGGAGATAGTTCAGGGACAGAGAGTTCTAGAGAATGAAAAAGTGCTAAAATAAGAATTTTGTGGCTATTATATAGTTCAACTGCACGAGCTCTGGGGAATTTTTGGCTTATTGCTTTCGTACGTCTATTTTCCCCCCAGCCTAATGGAGTTTCATCCCATACATGTGCAGATTAATATTCAGGCAAAGACTCAAGGGGGCACTTGGGTAATTCTGTGGAGTCCTCTTTCTGCTCAACAACCTCCTCTAACTTTCTGCCCACAGATTCTAGCTGCCTCCCATCTTGAACTCTTTCCTCTGTCTCCTCACCTCAGTGAGACCAGCAGATTCTCTTTGGTTCCCCTTCCTGTGCTGTGGCCTGGGCATCGCCTTTACACAGTAAGTGGGAACAACGGCAAGGGGTAGCTCATCTGTTTCCTTTTCTCAATGATCTGGAACCCAGTGTCTGGAAATAACTGTCTAATATACTTTCTTGGGTTTGCTGGTTATTTATGGTGGAAGGGCCATCCCCATTGCATTTAATCCTTCATGGATAGCAACAGAAATGTTATACGTTTGGTTCTAAAATTTCCAGTTGACTTTTTTATACCATGTACTCCCCTGGTGAAACTTTTTATAAACAATATCATAAAATCCAACTGTCTTTGTTTGCAAATATAAAATTATTGCTTACAACATGTAAAAGATATTTACTGATGCCTTGAACTCTTTTAATCCAAGTTATGTATATATAAGATAAACATTTTGCTATATCTCTAAATTATGTATTAACCACAGAGCGCTTCTTTTAAATTATTAATACCAGACATTAAATTGTTCATGGGTGCTACCTGAACACTGATGTCTGTATTTAAAATTCTTCATAAGATTAGATTTCTTCTCCTATTTCCTTGCTATAAAGGCTACATTCTGTATATCTTCCTTATGGCATCCCACCATGTCAACTTACTGATTCATACTCTGATTAGTTAATTCATCATTTTACTCATAAGCTTTTAACTCTTTTTTTTTCTTGAGTGTGCATGGTGTGCTGACACTATTTTAGACCCCAGAGATAAAAGTTGGACCATTCCTACTCTGGAGCATTCTTCCTGTTTCTTGGAGGAAATACTGCCTCCCCGAGGAGGAACTCTTCCCAGGGAGAGTTGGCAGTGAAGGGTATCTAGAGTAGGAATCACAAAAGCTGTACCCTGAAGGATGACGAGAGCTTCTCTGGGGGTCCATCATTGCAGATAGAGGGAGTAACTTTGAATTTAAAGAAGAAACACCGACTTTCATGGAGGAAGTGGAGAAAGACATGTCTGGGCAGGTATATAGCAGTCCATTGTTCTGGTTACTATGACCACGAAACAAATTACCACCAAACTTAGAAGTTTCAAACAAATATATATATATATATATATATATAGAGAGAGAGAGAGAGAGAGAGAGAACAGATTCTGTGGGTCTAGAACTAAAAAAGAAAAGACATAGTAAAAATTACAGTCTCTGCATCGTGATGTCTAAGGCTTCAGCTGGAAAGACATGGCAGTTGGGGGCTAGAAATCCGGGGGCATCTTCACGCCATCTGGTGATTGACGCTGCTGCCAGTTGTGGTTTCTCCAAGCGTCCCAGGCTTCTTCACAGTGTGGTGGCCTCAGAACTTGACTTCTCACATGGAAACCCAGGCCTCCACAGTGAGTGTCCCAGGGACCAAGACAATTGCATCACTTTTTGTGACCTAGCTTCAGAAATTGTGTGTTCACTTTCTTGTTCTTTCTTTCCTTTTTTTTTTTAAGATTTTTTTTATTTGTTTGATAGAGAGCACAAGTAGGCAGAGAGGCCGGCAGGATGGGCGGAAACAGAGGAGGGGGCAGAAGCACGCACCCCGCCCAGCAGAGAGCCTGATGCAGGGCTCCATCCCAGGACCCTGATATCATGACCTGAGCAGAAGACAGAGGCTTTAACCCACTGAGCCACCCAGGCGCCCCACGTGCGTTCACTTTCATCGCATTTTATTGATTGTGAGTCACAGGCCTGCCCAGATTCAAGGGGAAGAGGCATAGGTCCTACCCCTCAAGAGGAGAAATATCAAAGAATTTGTGGCTGTTTATTTAAAACCAACAGACAAATCATGAAAGAGGCTGCTAAATCAGAGTGACAAGGAGGGAATTTGAACTTAAATAATCAAGGGTTTCCTTTCGGTTCTACCATTTCCTGGGCAATTAGTCTCCCTGGAGCCTGTTTCCTTGTTGATGAAATGGATATAATGTTTTTTTATAATTGGGTCATGGAGAGGATTAAATGAGATTATGTTTATAAAGTGCGTATTAACCATACTTGGCACATAGTTAATGCTCAATACTGACAGCTCTCCCCAACCTAAATTAAATCAAAATACTTAAGACTTTCCTTACAATACAAAATACTGTAATCATCTATGCTACCGAAATACCTTACATGGTACAGTTTTGAAGTCAGATTTTAAGAAAAGTAGAAAACTTTTGGAAGTGTCTTTACAAAAAAGAGCAAAAAAAATAGTAGGAGGCAGAAAACTTGCTTTATATGTTAAGGCAGGAGAAGAGAAGACTAAAGAAAAGGTTGCCCAATTAGAGTTCAGGGCAAAGGGACAGCAAGAAAAAAGCCCCCTCTCTAACCTAGTGTACACCTCAAGGACGTTGCTTTCCATACGGAGAAGGTGTCCCCGGGGTCTGTGTACAAGCCTGTCAGACACAACCATGTGAAACACTGCCCTGTTTACAAAGCAGACCAGAGTCTCATCCCACATGGGCAGAACCTTCCAACTCATTGTAGAAATGCCTTTTACAGTATTAAAGGTGTTCTGAATGGGGGGGGGGGATATCTAAGCTCAGATAAAGCAAAAGGCACATGTTAAGTGAGGATGAAAGAAGGTGGATAGTAGACCGTAAGTAAAAGATTACGTTTAGCGTAAGAATTCGCCATCACCCCCTTGCCATACACACACAAATGCTGCCTGTCTTAAATAGGTAGAAGGGATGCTTTCATGGAGGAGCTATGGGCTGTGAACCTTTCAGTGTGCATCAAATTTTGGTCAATGTGCAAAATTAATTTTTGTCAAATGAAGAACCCAGTTTGTTAGGGTCATGAATGTCAGACAGACATTGAGAATCTTCATCTACTTAGAAACAAAAAGCACAGGGGGGACTGGGTGGCTTCGTCGGCTGAGCATTGAGCATCGGACTCTTGATTTTGGCTCAGATCATGATCTCAGGGTCCCAAGATGGAGCCCCACGGTGGGCTCTACCATTGGTGTAGATTCTGCTTGGAGATTTCTCTCTCTCCCTCTCTCTGCCCCTACCCCCTCCCCCTTCCTCTCTCAAACTCCGACAGCGTCCTCTAAAGATGGGCAGCCAAGGGACACTGGTCTGCTTAGAAGGGCACTCTTACACTCCAGCCCTGGCTTATCTCAATTTATTAAGTCCTTTAATCTTTTCAAGTATAATTTTAGAAATTCTAATCCTAGAATGTGCCAAAAACGCCTGAAAGTTGAAAACCACTGGCAAAGATTCTGACTCCTGACAGTCTTGGGTTTCTAAAGAGATTTCTGCCACTCAACAATTATGTGACCTGGAGGACTGTGGGCACGTCATTTAATCTTTCCTCATCCATCAGGTGGAGACAATAATATCCAGAACTCTTGTGAGGGCTAAAAGTGACACCAAATGTGAGAAAGTGCCTACCTTTCAAAGTATCTGGGAAATAGAAGGTGCTGTTTTATTGGTAATATAGATTTGTAGTTCCTTGGTAGCTTAATAAAAATATGTATTTTTTAAAAGATCTTATTCATTTATTCATTAGAGAAAGAGAGAGACAGGGGAGGGACAGAGGGGGAGGGACAAGCACACTTCCCGCTGAGCACAGAGCCCAGCATGGGGCTTGATCCCACAATCCTGAGATCATGACCTGAGCCGAAATCAAGAGTTGGTCACTTAACTGACTGTGGCACCCAGGTGCTCCTAAAAATAGTGAGTTCTGATTCCTCCCTAGGGCCCTTAGCTTAAGTACATACACGGTGAATCCCAGAGGGACGCTCAGCGTGAAGTTCCTTAGTGATTCTAACACTCACTTAGATTTGAAAACCACCTAAATAAATCATCTTCTAAGTAATAAAAACCAAATTTATAAGTTATGTTCCATTTTTGAAAATATCTCTAAGTATAGCTGTTTGTCAAAACCATATCATAATTCTGTGAGGTTCATATTCATATATTATCATTCCTACTTTACACATTTTTTTTAAAAAGAGGCTTTGCTCAGATCACACAGGTGACAGCAACAAATGGAGAGATGAGCAATCCTTCGACCCACCGTTCAGTGCTTTCTCCTGGATGCAATATTTCCAACTGCTTCGTTTTGGGTATTTCGTTTCTGTTGGAATACTTAATAGATGGACTCAGCTGTCTTTAAGAAAAAATGCATAATATGACCATCATTATTTATAACCTATAACTTTATAGTCAAGACGAGTGTATATACCTGTGCATATAAATTAATTACTTAAGATGTAACTTTTTACCTTTTTGCTTTCTCTTTCAGGAGGTCACGAAGGAATTGAAGGTGCTGATTTTAGGGACTTCACCTTCTCCGTATTCCACAAAATCACAAAACCCCTAGTTCAGACACATTTTACCTTGCCTGTCCTTAATTAATTATAATAATCACATAGCTCATTAAAGAGACTCATTGGTTTTAATTAACTGAAGAAATATTGGCAATGATTTTAATGGGCTAATAAGATTTAATACAAAGTTATTAAGGTGTGTTATAATGTCACAATTCATTGCCATGAAATACGAGACAAAACTTTGATAACTTTATTATATAACTTTCTAATCTATTTTGCATCAGTTATAAAGCAACACTTGAGTCAGCACCTGAGAACATAACTATAGGAATCTGGGGCGGATTCAGTTCTTAGAACCGCTCCCATAATTAGATGTACCATAAGGCGGTTCAGGAGTTATGTTTCTGACTAAGGACACAAGCCAAGATGAAATCCTTAGAACAAGAGAGCTGCAGTGTTTTCCATGGACTTCAGCATTTCCTTCATTGTGTGACCTCAAACTTTTGGTTTCTAAACCCTTTTTATAGAATTTCACTGTGCATGTGATACCTAGTGGGTCCCCACTTGACTGGGTTTAAGAACAACCCTAGGTGGGCATTCTGCATGCTGCTTTCTTCCCACCCAAGGATTTGCTTCCCTTCTCTCTGTTTTAGATCTGTTAATGCCTATTTCATTTCAAGGGAGTCCTTAACTGCAGAGTGTGATATGGAGCCCTCAAGAAGTGAATTAGGGGGGCGCCTGGGTGGCTCAGTGGGTTAAAGCCTCTGCCTTCGGCTCAGGTCATGACCCTAGCGTCCTGGGATTGAGCCCCGCATTGGGCTCTCTGCTCAGCGGGGAGCCTGCTTCCTCCTCTCTCTCTCTCTGCCTACTTGTGATCTTTGTCTGTCAAATAAATAAATAAAATCTTTTTTAAAAAATACTTCTCTTTAAAAAAAAAGAAGTAAATTTATATTTATATTTGTCTATGAGATCTTTCATTCTGCGGAGCAGTCAGGAAGTAACAATAGTAACACAGGTGCCGGCTTTGCTGGTGAACAGCCCAGCTCCACAGCTCTAAGTTCATTGGGAAGTCTAGTGGCCTCCTGCTCCCTCAAGAACACTGGAGGACATGAAAATGCTCTGCCCTTTCCTGAGAGCACTGTATTTCCTGTCAATTTTATGTCATCCTTCAATATCAGCCTTGACTAAATAAATAGCCAATAAATATTTATTGTCACCTCCTGTGAGGTAGCATTATCCCAGGCACTGCAAGAAGAGAGAAAGTTCTCAAATGCCTTTATCTTTTAGCTCCTTTTTTGATCACTTAAATTAGTGGTTTAGGGTTCCTAAGATTTTTGTAAGTTCACTATAGACAAGAATCTTTTCATATTTTTGCATCTCATATCACGTTCCCTTAAAAGGAAGGTGAAGACAAGATATTTTCCCCCAGAAAAATGCAAATTCACATGTGCATAATCTTTGAAGACATCCTCAGGAGGTCCATGGACTCCTGAGTCCCATCCAACACACCTTGAAGAGCATTGGTTTCAGTTTTAGAACTACCGACATAGACATTTTTGCATATTATTTTCTGAATCTCAAAGAAGAGTTTTGAACCAAAGGAGATAAAGCAAGGGGCCAGGAAGGGAGTGTTACAACAAGAAGATGTTGAACAAAGTTTTATTTGAGCCTCTGATTGATGTTCACTAATTTTAGGCTGTTGTGCAAGCCTGTCTTGGAGTAGTACATGGATTTATCTCCTGATGCCAGCTCCTTATTCCATTGGGAACTGGTTGGTGTAGCTCTGCAATTAGTCCAAATTTTTATTTAATTTTTAAAGCTAAAGCACTATACAAAATGAGTAAAGAAGAGCCAGTTACAAATCAACAGAGATTTTAAAAAGCCATAAAATGAGATTACATATAACACTAGCTTAAATATTGAAACATATAAAGAAATAACCTTCAAAGAAAATAAATATTAATTGTACATGAAAAAGTATAAAACCTATAAAACAAAAAGTTTAAAAATAAAAATTATCTCCAAAAAAATAACTGGGCTCAGAGGATTGGCCAGAAAAATTAGTATTAGTTTTCAATATATGGATATTACCAAACTATGTAACTGTTCAAAGTGTAAGGTAAATATGAAAGCTTCCTTGTAACCCTAATAACAAAGATCACATAATCTTGCCAAAGACAGGAAAAAAAGTAAGCAATAGGCCAATATTAGTCACGATTTGAAACCATTAAGGAAGTTCGAGAAATAAAATTAAACATTGCTTAATACTTGCATACCATGACGAAGTAAGATTTAATGTTGAAACGCAAATATGGTTCAAATTTGAAATCTCTTCATATAATCCATTATAGCAATCGATGAAATTAGAAAACCCTATGATTATCTTAATTGCTTCAAGAATGCATCTAATTAAATGAATACCGTGTCCTGATTTAATACACACACACACACACACACACAGCTATCTAGAAAGAGAAGAATATTTCCTTCAAATGATATAGCATGCATTTCTTAGATCAGGAGTCAGTGTCATACATTAAGGGTGAAACACAGGGAACATGTTCAGTAACCACTTCTGTTGGAAATTGTTCTGAAAATTCTAACATTTTGTTTAAGATTTATACTTGAGAGAGAGAGTGGAAGAGAGCACGAGAGAGGGTAGGATCAGAGGGAGACGCAGGTTTCCCACGGGGCGGCGAGCCTGATGTGAGACTCGATTTTGGGACTCTGGGATCATGACCTGAGTTGAAGACAGATGCTTCACTGCCTGAGCAACTGTGGCACCCTGTTCTGGAAACTCCACACAATTCAGTCAAAAAGAGGAAAAATACAGGAATATTTATCAGAAAGGAAGAAACTAAATTGTATTATCATTTTGATTCTTTATTCTTTATTTGGACTGACCTGAGAATCTATGAAATAATTAGAATGAATGGTAGTTGGGTAAATGATTGAATTCATGTGTGTATAGGAACTATTAAAAAGTATAACTTTATATAGTTTCCTATGCCAGCAATAAACAAATTTTAAAATACAATAGAAAAAATACTATTACCAATAATACTCAAATAAGTAAGTAGAAATCAACAAAAAAAATTTGTGAGCCCATGTAAAAACCATTTTACCATAGGACACAAATTTAGTTTTTATTACTTAGAAGATGACTTACTTTGGTGGTTTTCAAATCTACGTGAGTGTTAGAATCACTAAGGAACTTAACGCTGAGCGTCCCTCTGGACTTCACCCTGTATGTACTAAAGCTAATGGTCCTAGGGAGGAATCAAAACTCACTATTTTTAGGAGCACCTGGGTGGCACAGTCGATTAAGTGACCAACTCTTGTTTTTATTATTATATTTTATTTATATATTTATATTTTATGATATATATTTATAAATATATATATTTTATTATTATATAGGTAAATATGAAAAATCTTTTAAAGCAATAATATTTAAACAGTCTAGTTTTGATATCTGAATACAAAGAAGCAATAGGGGGGCAGAAAATGAATATCTACAATAGATATATATTGAGGATAAACATATAAATATTGAGAATATTATAAAAGTGGCATTTCTAATATAATAAGGGAGGGATGTCTTATTTGATAAAATAGGCAGAAGGACCTGGTGATTATTGGAAAAAAGGATCACATTGAAATATTACTTCACACTCTATCAAAATTGAACTCTGAGGGCCCCTGGGTGGCTCAGTCGCATAAGTGTCTGACCCTTGATTTCAGCTCAGGTCATGATCTTACGGTTGTGAGACTGAACCCTATGTCAGGTTTCACACTTGATGTGGAGGCTGCTTAAGATTCCCCCTCTCCCTCTGCCCCTCCCCTAATCACTCACCTGTGCGCACTGTCTCTCTCTCTCAAAAAAAAAAAAATTGAACTCTGGAAGGATCAGAAAATTAAATAAAACCATAAATAACATAATTAATATAGATGAACAATTTTACAGTCTTGATAGGGAAGACTAGGAGCATGACCCAATAGCCAGTAACTGTAAGGAAGAAAAATATATTTCATTTAGTAAAAATGGGGAGGGGGAATCTATGTAATTTTTAAAAGCTAATGACAAAACAAGAGAAAATATTAGGGAAATGTATGAGAGGAAAAACGTTCCTATTTATAATGTTAAAAGATTTCTTTAAACAAAAAGAGTAGAAAAATGTAGAGATGATATTCATCAAATTCACTAAGGAAGAAATACAAATGCACCAAAAATATATGAATGGAGTTTAGACTCACTGATATTCCAAGAATGGCAGATCCATTAAGAAAATGAAATATTTATGTAATTAGCAAGGAGGAGAGAAAGGGTATCTTCAAACATTTTTAATCATCATGAAACTGTTTAAATCTTTATTAGAAACAATGTATCAGAGATCTGAAAAACTGTTCCTCAAATGCTTTTGGACTCAGCCATCACAGATGTAGGAATTTACCTTAAAAAACTAGTCAGAAATAAATAAAAAGTCATGTAGGTGTATGTTTTAGGTCAATCGCTCCCAGGTCCTATTCTAGCTTTGGTGATAATGCTCTATCAACTGAAATGACTTTATATTCATTATCTATCATCCAAGAAGTTGAAATTTCTCCCTCATGTTCAAGTTTCACTATAGCTCAATTTCCAAGCTGTATACTGTCTTCAAGAAATTCCTTCTGGGCTTCTTGTTAACTTTGATTAATTAGACTTTGTGAGACCAACACAATTACTATGTTTTGAAAAATTTGACAATATGCCAGCTTCTTACCTGAACCCCAACTTTAAAAGCCGGGTGGAAAGGAGAGAGACACGGGGCGGAGTTCTTGCAAATTAGTCATTGCATAAAACTCACCTTGGTGGGCTACCTCAGTGTTGGGAGGAGCAAAGAAGAAGCCAGTAGTCTCCCGAAAAGACACGGAATTAGGAGTCTATTTCTCTACCTCGGTGCCAGGAGATTTCAGGAGCAAATCGGCTTTTATTTTTCTTCTTACTACAGGTTAGTTTTATGACCTTTATTTCCTTGAAGACATTGGGGCTTAATGGGATTTTTAAATTTTTGTTGTATGTCATATAGCTGCATGATTAGAAAAACACCCTGTGTTCTATATACACAATCAAAAGAAAAAGGCTAGCTAATGAGTATGGGATGGTCACAAGGGAAGGAAAAATGGACCAAGACTTCATTCCAAAAGGAACTCATTACCATTTCCAGCGGGGAAGAAGACAGGTTGGCGTCAGCCTCTGCTACACTTTGGAGAGAGATCTGACCCACAGAGGTTTCATTTGGGTTTATTTCAGATGAGGGGCTAAAGAGACCTAGGGGATGGGATACTGGAGTTTAAGGGGAGCTGCTGGAAGCACAAGAGGGTATAAATGATCAAGGGTGCACCCACGACACACTAAACATAGATTGCCTGTGCTAATAGCCTTTTATTTCAACAGCCAGGGAATTTAAATACCTAGGGGAGAAATACTTGACTATATTTTTGACATTTGAGAGGTGATTTGTCAAACAAATGTACATATCCCAGTGAAACGTAATAGCCTTGGCATTTAAAAATGGGAACTATGTATTTGGATCTACATTTTGGATTAATAAATGCAACATTTCAAATTAATAAATGCAATATCCGTTATCCCTGTATTTTCTGTCGATAGTGATTTCTTTGTTACTATGCACTCATTCTGCTACTTTGTGACCCAGGGTGTTGGCGGATATTATAGTCCTGCTAAGTGCTTGGAAAACCTACGCATTAACTGCTGTACTCAGGGGGATTATTTGGGTATTTGCTGCTGTCATTGGGTAAACTCATTGCCCATAGCCTCTGGATACATTTTTAAGCAGTAGCAACACATCAGTGGTACGGCGTTATGTTAATAAGCCTTAATTTAAAAGAATTTACCAAGGAACTTCAGACTAAAAAAGTAGTCTCATATTTTAATAGCTGCCTTAATCCACTATAACATAAACTCGCTAAAATGCAGTACAGAATTCCATTTGGTTTCTCCTTCAGAAAAAATTCAGAGTAAAGAACAAAGGTACAGGGAGAAAATTGCTAGATGATAGTGAAGGAGGCCTCTCTTGAGAAAATTCTATTTCTTGGGGCACCTGGGTGGCTCAGTGGGCTAAAGCCTCTGCCTTCAGCTCAGATCCTGGGATCTCAGGGTCCTGGGATCAAGCCCCACATCGGGAGGAAACTCTGCTCAGCGGGGAGCCTGCTTCCCCCCTCTCTATTTGCCTGCCTCTCTGCCTACTTGTGATCTCTCTCTGTCAAGTAAATAATAAAATAAAATTTTTAGAAAAAAAAAGAGAAAACACTATTTCCTTTGTTTTTTAGTAGAGGTTTTATTTATTTGTTTATTTGACAGAGAGAGAGAGCAGGAGTCAGGGGAGGGGCAGAGAGTCCAATGTGGGGCTAGATCCTGGAACCCTGGGATCAGGCCTGAGCCGAAGGTAGACTCTTAACCTACAGAGTCACCCAGGTGCCCCAAGAAAACTCTATTTCCTAAAAAAAGAAAAGAAAAGGATGGAAGGACTCTGTTTCTTCATGGCTCAGCTGAACAGAAGACGAGGAAACATTCTCGTAGAGCAGATAGGGTGAGGAGGATAGTGTCTGCAGAGGCACTCGGTGGTAAGTGGCATCTCAGTACCTGTTGGTATTCTCTGTGTATTTCCTTTGCTCCCTCCTTTGAGAAAGTGCGCTGCCTGCTCTGACCTCTGAGACTGATTCTGACGCTGACACTGGCAGCAAATGCTTCCTCTCCGACCTCGTTATGCCCTCTACCCTTTGGGCACCCACTCACAAATCTTCCCTTGCTTTTCTTTAAAAGTGCCCCACATGTTTCTGCCTCAGACTTCTGCTTGGAATTCTCTTTCAGAAATAGACTTGGTCTCTCACTTCCTGCTTCAGTGTCATCGGGGAGCACTTCCTTGACCGTGTTATAGAAAACAATACCCTGCTTCCTTTTTCTCCATCCTCCTCCTCTTACTACCTACTTACTTCTTTTTTATCCACCTGTTTTCAGGGAACAGTGTCAGATCTCTTTGCTGCTGTATTCGCTCAACGCAAGTAGTATCTGTCACACAGCAGATACGGTAAATGTTTCCTGAATGAGTGAATGGCAGAAGATGCATCTTTGGTATGAAGGCAGTTGGTGAAGAAGAGGGTGATGAGTGAGATCTACTTGATGAAACGTTCTGTTGGAGTTCTCTTCCCCCTCCCCCCACCACTTCCAACCCAATCCCAGGGAAGAGTAGGAATTCTCTGGCCTTAATCAAAAGTAAACTGGGTGGATACCCAGTATGAGTGTTTCGGCAAGCAGATGGTACTAGCGGAAGGCATTAAAAGTCAGTTTGGGTAAAATCTGTGTATGGAAAGGGGTGTGTGTGTGTATAACTTCAGCAGTCAAATATATATACATATTTTTAAAGCAATCTACTTTGTACTTGGAAAAGAAAGTCTGGTGTGAAGCAGGGTCTTCCATCACTGAGAGAGACTTTGAATTGGATAACAACACCGAGTAGGACATTTCTTAAAGGCATTAGCTAGCAATTTTAGGGGGGAAATGATCTTGCACTATAGAAAAAAATTACATGACAATAAAAATCTAATTCTCTACTAATAAATTCCCTGATACAAGACACAATGCCAAGAAAAAGAATTGCGGTGATTGGTGCTGGGGTCAGTGGATTGGGCGCCATTAAGACCTGTCTGGAGGAGGGACTGGAGCCCACCTGTTTTGAGGGAAGCGACGACATTGGAGGAGTGTGGAGATACGAGGTAAGTTTGAATACACTGTGCTTCCGTATGTGTGATGACATCTTTTCCATATCTGGGAAATAGGAATGCGAAGATTCTTATCCCCAACTACTAGCCTAATAAGTATTATTTTTATTAGTGCCTGTACCGATACTTTGAATCGTAATCCTTCCTTCCCCTCAGGATGATACTCCAGCAGTCATTCCTCCTTCCATAGTCTGGCTTCCTGAAGGAGAAGCATGTGCTTACTCTGCATTGTCTCAGCCCTGGGTCATGTCTCCGCCACCGTTACCTGATGGGCGTACCAGTGTTTCCAGAAAGCTTCTCTCACTGTTGTAACCAATCCACAGAGTCAAATCAGATGAACTTCCTGTGCTAAATTTTCTTGCTTTCTGGGGGATCTAAAGATGTCAAAAACCAGGCACCTGAGTGACTCAGTCATTAAGCGTCTGCCTTCAGCTCAGGTCATGATCCCAGGGTCCTGGGATCAAGCCCCGCATCGGGCTCCCTGCTCAGCGGAAAACCTGCTTCTCCTTCTCCCACTCCCCCTCCTCGTGTTCCCTCTCTTGCAGTGTCTCTCTCTGTCAAATAAATAAATAAAATCTTTTAATAATAAAATAAAATAAAAATGTCAAAAACCAATGCCTTTTAAAACAAATTGTCCCTGGCTTCTGTGATTTCACTCTCTTTTCTTCTCTGCTTTTCTTATTCAGTATTTTTCTACTTGGCCTCTAAATGTGACTGATTGTGGTTCTGTTCTCAATCCTCAGATCTTTTACTTTTTGCAAGTCCCTTAGGTTTCTTCCTTATCACCCTTGGCCTCAAGTATCACATATATGCTCATACTTGATTATTTATCTTCGGCCTAATAACATATATGTATTAGTAAGGGCAGCTAACACTAACTGCCCCACAGACAAACTCTGAAATCTCCAGAGTTTAGCTCAGTAAGGGTTTCTGTCCTGCCTTAAAGTCGGGTGTGATTAAGGCCCTTCTCCATCAGTGTTATACCCCAGACCACGTGGCCCCTAATGTTGCCATGACGGGTGGGGGAGAAAGGTAGCAATATACCAGCTCTCAACTGCCTAGATCTCGCCTAGAGGTGGTGGTTCCTGCCTGCTTTTGCTAATCTCTGGGTCCCACACCAACACCTGGCCGTCTTTTCAGGTTTGTTTGTTTGTTTTTTCTATGAACAATTCCATGCATTACATTCCCAGTTTCAACTACTGAGAGTAGTTTCCATGTTTCTGGTTGGACCTTGACCAATGCAGACGTGTCTCTAGGAAAGCCTCGCCAACCCCCGAGCCTGAAGTCCCAAGCACCCTGTGCGTTTATGTGCATTATTGGGTGTGAGGTAGGATTTGCCAGGTAAAGAAGCAGGTTCAAAGAAGTGACATGATGTCAGGTTCTCTATCCAAGCCAGGCAATGAAATATCTCAAGGACCAAATCAGAATGTCACAAAATGCCACATGGCGTCGTCTTATTTCACTAGTGTTGTTCATTTTTTAAGCTTTCACTTAGAAAAAATGTTGCACATATTTGCAGAAACTATCCTTATCAGGATGGATGTTTTTACATATGAGTGCTTCAATAAATACAATGACCTTTATTAAACAACACTCTTCATTCTGAAGAAGAAAACACATACTTTGATCTGTTCTTAAACTTGATATACTTTAGGGGTACCTGGGTGGCTCAGTGGGTTAAGCCTCTGCCTTCTGCTTGAGTCATGATCCCAGAGTCCTGGGATTGAGCCCGACATCGGGCGCTCTGCTCGGCCAGGAGCCTGCTTACCTCCTCTCTCTCTGCCTGCCTCTTTGCCTACTTGTGACCTCTCTCTGTCAAATAAATAAATAAAATCTTAAAAAAAAAAAAAACTTGATATACTTTAGCAGGAATTAGATTCCATATTTCCTGGCTTCAAGTTTAGAATATTCAGAATACCTGCATTACTGATTCTTTATGTCACCAATAATATACAAAAGATACAGAAAAAAATTAATCTCTTCCCCAACTGTGTTTTCTGTGTACATATATTAAGATGATTATATTTTGGATTCTAATAAATTCTTCTAAGAGAAAACAACACATTTTAAGGGATGGTGTATTTTTTTTTTCTTAGCCTTAAATTACTTAGGTATCTAGCCTTGGGTTTTTTTTGGTTGGTTGGTTTTTATTTTTGTTTTTTAAGATTTTATTTATTTATTTGACAGAGAGAGACAGACAGAGAAGGAACACAGGCAGGGGGAGTGGGAGAGGGAGAAGCAGGCCCCCTGTTTGAAAGAACACCCAGGTGCCCCTCTAGCCTGAGTTTTAAGAAAACTCAGAAATTGGGGCACCTGGGTGGCTCAGTGGGTTAAGCCTCTGCCTTCTGCTCAGGTCATGATCTCAGGGTCCTGGGATCGAGCCCCACATCGGGCCCTTTGCTCAGCAGGGAGCCTGCTTCCCCCTCTCTGCCTACTTGTGATCTCTCTCTCTGTCAAATAAATAAAAAATAAATAAAATCTTTAAAAAAAAAGAAAACTCAGAAATGGCTGCTAACGCACATAACAGATAGAGTGTGTTGTATGGATTCCTATTATAACCTGCACAATGAGGACAATAAAGTGCTTCACAGGATTGAATTAGGTAATAGATATGATTATATATTATATAATTCTATACTATTATATAGTATATTTTATATATTATTTTATATTATACCTTTATATACTATCAAATACAGCTATATAATTATAAAATATAATATTGTTATATTATTTATATAATATAATTATAAACCATGACATTTTAAAGTGCTAAAATACTATCTCCTATCTGTATGCATATAGATAAGTAGATAATACAGAGAGACTGAAACCAGACAGAGAGACTGAAGCCAGAAGGATATATAACAAAACATTTAAAGTGATCATCAAGGGACACTCTGGGGGCTCAGTCGGTTAAGCATCTGCCTTCAGCTCAGGTCATGATCTCAGGGTCCTGGGATCCAGCCTCATGTCAGGCTCCCTGCTTGGCAGGGAGTCTGCTTCTCCCTCTGCCTCTCTACCCTGCTCATGCTCTATCTCTCAAAGAAATAAATAAAATCTTTTTAATTAATAAATAAATAATAAAGTGATCAAGAATGAGATTCATCTCTGTGATTTCCTACAAAATTATAATAAACATGTGCTGCTTTTGTAATTAGAAAAAAATCGCTAGTAAAAGCAAGAAATGAAAAAAGAAAGCCTCATGTACTAAGGCTCTCTACCCATCACTACAAACAAGGGGGACATCTCGGATGCCCTCTGGCCAGGACTCAGATTCCATGGAGCTCTGTCGGCAGAGAGAAAGCCCCATCCTCCTCTGTTTATTTTCACTCTCTGGTATTCTAAAGACGTTTTTCTTCTCATGTCCTTTTTTTTTTTTCCAATTTATTTATTTTCAGAAAAACAGTATTCATTATTTTTTCACCACACCCAGTGCTCCATGCAAGCCGTGCCCTCTATAATACCCACCACCTGGTACCCCAACCTCCCTCCCCCCCGCCACTTCAAACCCCTCAGACTGTTTTTCAGAGTCCATAGTCTCTCATGGTTCACCTCCCCTTCCAATTTACCCAAATTCCCTACTCCTCTCTAATGCCCCTTGTCCTCCATGCTATTTGTTATGCTCCACAAATAAGTGAAACCATATGATAATTGACTCTCTCTGCTTGACTTATTTCACTCAGCATAATCTCTTCCAGTCCCGTCCATGTTGCTACAAAAGTTGGGTATTCATCCTTTCTGATGGAGGCATAATACTCCATAGTGTATATGGACCACATCTTCATTATCCATTCATCCGTTGAAGGGCATCTTGGTTCTTTCCATAGTTTGGCGACTGTGGCCAATGCTATAAACATTGGGGTACAGATGGCTCTTCTTTTCACGACATCTGTATCTTTGGGGTAAATACCCAGGAGTGCAATTGCAGGGTCGTAGGGAAGCTCTATTTTTAATTTCTTGAGGAATCTCCACACTGTTCTCCAAAGAGGCTGCACCAACTTGCATTCCCACCAACAGTGTAAGAGGGTTCCCCTTTCTCCACATCCTCTCCAACACATGTTGTTTCCTGTTTTGTTAATTTTGGCCATTCTAACTGGTGTAAGGTGATATCTCAATGTGGTTTTAATTTGAATCTCCCTGAGGGCTAATGATGATGAGCATTTTTTCATGTGTCTGATAGCCATTTGTATGTCTTGATTGGAGAAGTGTCTGTTCATATCTTCTGCCCATTTTTTGATGTGTTTGTCTGTTTTGTGTGGGTTGAGTTTGAGGAGTTCATTATAGATCCTGGATATCAACCTTTTGTCTGTACTGTCATTTGCAAATATCTTCTCCCATTCCGTGGGTTGCCTCTTTGTTTTTTGGACTGTTTCCTTTGCTGTGCAGAAGCTTTTGATTTTGATGAAGTCCCAGAAGTTTATTTTCGCTTTTGTTTCCTTTGCCTTTGGAGACGTATCTTGAAAGAAGTTGCTGTGGCTGATATCAAAGAGATTACTGCCTATGTTCTCCTCTATGATTCTGATGGATTCCTGTCTCACGTTGAGGTCTTTTATCCATTTTGAGTTTATCTTTGTGTACGGTGTAAGAGAATGGTCTAGTTTCATTCTTCTACATATAGCTGTCCAGTTTTCCCAGCACCATTTATTGAAGAGACTGTCTTTTTTCCACTGTATATTTTTTCCTGTTTTGTCAAAGATTAATTGACCATAGAGTTGAGGGTCCATATCAGGTCCTTTCTGTGTTCTTTCCATCATTTCCTATTTTTCTTTTTGTTGTCCCACAAAATTCTTTGTTCTTTTAAACCATTTATGACAAAGTATCTTATCTCTTAGCGAAGGTACTGGAAAAGCAACTTTACTTTCTTTGAAGGAATTCGTCATAATTTGACAAAGGAATGAATTTTTTAACTGTTACTCTTGTGTTCTAAAAGACAGGGAACGTCCTTTTTTTCTCGGTAGGAGAAGGCTGAGAGTGGCAGGCCAAGCATCTACGAATCTGCCACCAGCAACACTTCGAAGGAGATGACGACCTACAGTGACTACCCATTCCCTGATCACTTCCCCAACTACTTGCACAACTCCAGAATCATGGAGTACCTCAGGATGTACGTGCAACACTTTCACCTACTGAAGCACATCCGGTTTCTGGTAAGTGGGGCAGGGAGTCCCAGGGGAGAGTCAAGAGCCAGACCAGAGTGAGGGGCAGTAAGGCACACCTGATCAGTCTGGGAGCTTAGGTCTATAAGACCAGAACAGTCAGCAAGACCTTCCCTCCTCACTTCCTCCAGGAGAAAGTCTGACAGATTGGTTGAAACGCGAGACTACGCACCTGGTGTTGACTCACCACCAACTACATTTAGGGTCACGGCCGGGGACACACTGGCCTCCATCTCTACTTAAAAAAGAAAGCCTTGGTAGGGAAGCCAGCTTCAAAGACCTTTCAGGAAACCCCAAAGGAGAGTAGTTATAACCAATGTTACTCAATGAGGCCCAAAGCTGTGGGACAGGAGGCAACCGGGAAGAGAGGCCACAAGTCCACGTCTGTCTCATCCCCAGTCGAAGGTGTGCAGTGTGAGGAAGCGCTCCGACTTCTCTTGCACGGGACAGTGGGACGTCATAGTCGAGGCCGCAGGGAAGCAGGAATCCTATGTCTTTGATGGGATTATGGTGTGCACTGGCCTTTACACCGACCCCTTCTTGCCACTCCAGAACTTTCCAGGTATGTCATACTGAATGCTCAGGCACTGGTGATGTGGAGTTTTATCATTGCTGCTTACTGTTATTTTTGAAGAAAGTTTATATCTCTGAAAGTCACCTTATTTTCAAAATCAATATTATTTTTTCTAATTGTAAAGCAATGCATGCTCTTTCCAGGTCCGTTCAAATAATACATAATGTTATAAAATTGAAAATTAAAATTACCGGGGTGCCTGGGTGGCTCAGTGGGTTGAAGCCTCTGCCTTTGGCTCAAGTTGTGATCCCAGGGTCCTGGGATCGAGCCCCACATCGGGCTCTCTGCTCAGCAGGCAGCCTGCTTCCCCTCTCTCTCTGCCTGCCTCTCTACCTACTAGTGATCTCTGTCTGTCAAACAAATAAATAAAAATTTTTTTAAAAAAATTAAAATTACTAATACACTATTACCACAAGTCCTGGACTATTTTAAGAGAAAGGTGCTACATCATTCCACATCTGGAAAGCAAAATGTGGGAGTTGCTTTGTGTTGTAACAGTTTGGAGTAAACACGGAGCACCTGGCCGGCTCTGCTGGAAGAGCATGGGACTCTTGATCTTGGGGTCATGAGTTTGAGCCCCACATTGGGTTAGAGGTGACTTAAATAAACAAATGAGGATTTTTTAAAAATAGTTTCAAGTAAATAGTAGGATCAAAGCAACAGAAAATATATTAAGATTTAGCTTTATTTCTGGATGTCTACATATATGCCTAACATAATGACTATAAATAGCCACAGAATCGTCTTAGAAGCTACTGCCATGTTATTCTTTACTATCTGGAAGCTTAAGCACCTTGCATCTAAGGAATGGTGTGGGAATGATCCACCTGCCCAGCACCTCCCTGTTCATCTCTAGGTACAGGACATACACTTGGTCTTCTCAGAAAGGACTGAACTTGAGACTCCTTTGGAGCTTTCGGGAAATTCTAGACTCTCTCCACCCCCTGCCCCTTCCATCATCATGAGTGTCTGGTTCCCAGTGTTTGAGAAGAGAGAGAGGTTAAAACTGGTGAAGAGAAATCTATTAGTTGGTTAGTTCGTTAGAAATTTAAATATTCCTGTATTCATTCATTCAATCTTCAGTCAAGAAATACCCATCCAAAAAAAAAAAAAAGAAATACCCATCCAACACCAATCGTCCAGAGGCTCGGTAGAGAACAAAACGGGCAAAACCTCTGTGTCTGTGGAGTGCGCATGCAGGAGATGGACACAGATCAAAAAATGGGATAACGTGTGGCAGACAATGACTGTGGAAAAGGTGGGGGGCTTTTAGGGATGGGGGTCGCAATGCAAGATCGGATAAAGTGGCCAGGGAAGGTTTCCATGAGAAAGGGACATTTGAGCAAATGCCCAAAGGAATTGAGGGAGTGGGGCAGGTAGGGGGAGAAAGCACACCACACAGAAGGAAGAGCAGTAAAAGGGCCTCGATGTGGGAGTGAGCCTCACAGGTCATGTGTCGTGTCGTGGGAGTGGAAAGGGTGGGAAGGCGATGATGTCAGAGAGTGAACAGTGAGCCATGGTTTTCACTCTGGCTTTGACTCTGAGTGAGGTAAGGGGTGTAGGAGCTTTCACAGAGAGGAGATGCGTGCTCTAATCTGCTCAACAGCAGTGTCCGGAAGAGCCAGGGAACGAAGTGGTAAAGGTAGAAGTGGGGAAACCAGGGGAAGGCTCTTGCACAAATGCAGATGAGAAAGGATAGTAGGTTGGAACGGGAGCAGGGGTTGCGGTGGGGGCGTGGGCAGTGGAGATACAATGAAGTGCTCAGATCCTGAGTAGATGTGAACATAGAGATGATAGAATTTGCAGATGGACCAGATGTGAGATGTAACAGAGAGGCATCGAGGATGACTCTCAATGTTGTTGGTCGGAGCAACTGAGTTGCCGTTTCCAGAGACAGGCAAGACTCCAGGAAGAGCTGATTCTGCCTGTATGAGGGAGGAAGACCGAGGAGGTAACAAGGTAACAAGGTTGAAGAGATGTTCATTAAAAATGGGAGAGGGTGGGCTGTGATTAAAGATACTGAAAGAAGAGCATTAAACCTATTTCTCAAGTACTATACAGGAACATTTTAAGGGATCCTTATACCATTTCTATGAGCGAAGTGAAACCATTTCCATTTTACGTATTGCAAATGTCACTAGTAGAAAAAAATCTGCGATCTGTACCTATATTTTGTTTGACCTAACCCTCCCGCCCCCGCCCCGCATTTTAACCACAGGGCGAAGGGTTTGTTTTGGAATAGAAGAGAAATAATTCCTCCTGGGGAAAGGAGACGGAGGAAGGATGGCAGAGGAAGGATGGATGAACACACAGTAACTTGTAGGTGTTGAGACACTCCCTAAGATCTTTATTGTTTCGTAAAAATGAGAAAAAAGGGTTGTCTTCAGGAAATAAGAGGAATTGCAGTGGGACCAAGGGAAGGGGTAAATACTGAAATAACCACACTGCGAAATTTTATGGACTATTGAACTTGCAAATATGGAGTTTGGGAACAATTAGATACATGCCAGGATCGAAGAACTGCTTCCAAAAGAAACCTGAAGTTTGGGATCAGATTCTGTAGGGAGAAAGGAACAGGGCAAGGACTGACCCTTGGTCAGGAGGGACTAGAGCTCTTCAGCATCACAAGAGGAACAAATGAAGCCCTTATGTCCAGACCCCAGTAGTGCTGCAAAGTCAACCAGCTTTTATGACTTTGGCATACAAGGTTTCTGTTTATGTCAGAGCATATTTTTAGGCAAAAATACAAAGTTCCTACATTCTCTTAGTTTCAGATCCTGGTGGGTGATGGTGGGGCATTTGTCCCCCACTGGAGAGCAGAGTGAATCGTGCTGGTGGGAAGAGGGTACTTGGCCCAGGAAGAGATGAAAACATCCAGACAAGGATGATGCTTGACTTGGGAAAGCAAGACAGGAAAATAGGTTCAAAGCAGCAATTATAAATGACAAGGGTGAAGGATGAGGAAGATGTACTACTTAAATGGGAGAAAAACTCTTCTTTGAAGGTTTGGCAGGGTTAAGTAGGTAAAAAGGTAAGTAAGTAAAGAATGTAAGTAAAGTAAAAAGAAGGCAGGCATTAGACGTCTGAGTGTAAGCATGGAACTTGAGGTGTAGAACAGAACTATATGGGGATTTATTCTGTCTGGTGATGGGCAGACACAGTGCACAGCCCAGCATTTGCAGAACAGCGAAGGAGAAGTAGGATGGACTTTGAGTTCAATAATGATCTTTAAAAAATAATGTGAAATAATGACCAAGGCTTGAGCAATACTTTCTTGCCCACAGGAATCAAGAGGTTCAAAGGTCAATATATTCACAGTTGGGAATACAAGAGTCCGGAGAGATTTCGGGGGAAGAAAATCATTGTGGTTGGCATTGGGAATTCGGGAGCTGATCTGGCTGTTGAGCTCAGTCACGTAGCTTCACAGGTTTGGTTCCTACAATTTTTTTTTTTTTTTTCAGAGATGCACCCTGCCCAGAGCCCTCTGAGTTACTAACATTGCATGAAATATGTCAGGGGTACCCATACACTGCTTCAATCCTGATTGTTAATTACCTCCTCACACTTGTTTTCTCGGTGGACATCTTGGCAATACATTTAAAAAATGAGAATGGAATAAAAATAAAAATTTCAAACTTTAGTGACCATCATATGGTTTATTTTTACCAGAACATGTAGGCTTCACCAGCTCTGCCACTGGTTACAAATGGGAACACTACCAGAAAACCACTCTAAATCCCTTTATTTTTTACTGACATGACATGTGATACATCTCCCTACTGTGATTCCTTCCATACTTAGATTTCAAGGGATACCTATTAACTAAGTATTTGAAATTCTGTAATATCATAATTAGCAGGTGGATGGTGTGTGGGAATGTGTTGATTGCTAGCCTTCTTGCATCATTGTGTTTGTCCAGAATTTGCAACGTAAGAGATGGCAGGCTTTAAGCACTGCTTTGGAGAAAGCACAGGAAGGATAGTGAGTGATATCCAGAGGATGGCATGGGGAGCTCTCTGGGACTATGGCAACCAAGTCAGATGTGTCCATTTGTATCAGTGTGTTTGCCTGTATCTGTTGGTCTATCTGCCTTTGAGAACAAGTCAATATAGTTGTTATCCATTTCTCATGAGCCAAATGAGAGACATCAGAAACACTGGGAAAGGAAAGTCTTGCATTGTGAGGCATCTGTTTCTCATTCATTTGCATTCTCTCCTAGGTGTTTCTCAGCACAAGGCGGGGTGCATGGATTTGGAACCGGGTCTGGGATTATGGAATGCCTGTGGACACTATTCTCTTCACTCGTTTTAAGGCTGTCCTCAACAAATGTTGCCCTACATTCTTAATCAACAGATGGGCAGAGAATAAATTAAATGCTCGATTTAACCATGATGTTTATGGTTTGCTCCCTCAACACAGGTAAGTCTATGATTTTTTTAAACTTTTTAAAAATTTGAGAGAGAGAGATAGCAAGCATGTGGAGGGGAGAGCATGAGCAGTGGGGAGGGACAGAGGGAGAGGAGAAGCAGACTCCCAGCTGAGAAGGAAGCCCGGTGCAGGGCTCCATCCCAGGACCCTGGCATCAGGACGTGAGCCAAAGGCAGACACCCAACCAACTGAGCCACCAGGGTGCCCTTGTTCTAGGATTTTACAAGAAGTCATTTTGCCTCTGCCTTTTAACTCTGGTATAGTTAAATATTTTCTTTTTTTTATGTTGGCAAAATTTAATCCCTATTTATCTATATATCTATCTATCTGTTGCAAGGTATAAATGTGGAAGCACATAAAAGTGACTAGGCGTACAGCCTACATAAACTTAATAAATATTTCTGAGTTCCTACTATGATCAAGTAGGTATCTAGTTACTGGGAATAGAAGGACATGGCCAGGCAGTGTCCTAGCTCTTGCTGGGCCACCTTTCTAGTAGGGGAGAAACCTTATGTAGGTTTCTATGTAGTAGGGTCAAAACATAATGCAATTACATGGAGTGATACGTGGTATGAAGAAACAGCAAGCAGAGTTGGGGAGAGAAATCCTTTTTTAGATGGGGTGTCTCTGGAATGCTTATATGATGAGAGAGCCTTTGAATGGGGACCTAAAGGAAGTGAGGAGGTGAGTCCTGAGAGAACATTTGAGATGAGAACCACATTCTAGGCAGAAGAAGCACCAACTTCAAAGGCCAGAATGAACATGATTTATTCAAGGAAGAGCAAGGAACACAGCGAAACCACTGGGAGAGGGGAAGTGGTAGGAAATAGGTTCAGAGACATAGGCAAGGGCCAGGTCACAGAGAGACTTTTATTTTTTACTTTGTTTGAGGTTTATTTATTTATTTGAGAGGCACAGCACGAACCAGGGAGGAGCAGAGGGAGAAAGAGAATTCCAAGCACACTCCCCACCAAGCGCACAGCCCAAGGTGGGGCTGGATCTCATGACCATGACCTGAGACCATGACATTAGCCGAAATCCAGAGTCAGAACTCCATCAACTGAGCCACCCAGGTGCCCCCAGAGAGATTTTTAGGGCTACAGCATGGACATAGTTTGGATTTCATTTTTAGTGACATAGAAACTCATCAGGATATAATCAGACATTTTAAAAGGATCACTCCTGCTCCTGAGTGGAGGAGAAATGGTAGGGAGTCAGGGTGGAAGCGGGGAGACTACTAATGGTATTAAATAATGTCATCAAAATTTATAAAAATGGTATGTAGGTTCTCAAAATAAATGGAAATTGGAATATGATCTGATTTTGCTATTCTAGTATGAACACTTCCACCAACTGCTTTTAAAAATCTCTCCCCCAGAAAATTGTTTAAAGAAGTGAGATATTAATATGATCACTGGTATAAACTTACATACCACATTTCAAAATCTTCTCTTTGCTTATAGTAAGCATTAAATAAATGTTATTGGCATTCTAATAAATACAAAATATTTATTCAGTAAAAATTCCAAGAAAGTATGGCGTCAAGGAAATAGTTTACAAAACAAAAATGTCAGTCTTTTTTTTTTCTAAGTCAACTAAAAAAATATTCCAAGTATTTTCTGAACTCAACGCCTTTCCAAAAAGACATATTAATTTTCCTGGATTTCAATTTTTATTCTTCAGATTTCTGAGCCATCAAGCTACTTTCAGTGATGATCTACCCAATCACATAATATCTGGAAGAGTTCTGATAAAGCCAAATGTTAGAGAGTTCACAGAGACATCCGCCATCTTTGAAGATGGCACAGAAGAGGACCTCGATGTTGTTATTTTTGCCACGGGATATACTTTCTCTTTCCCCTTTTTGGAAAATAATCCAACAGTACTGGACAGCCAGCGCTCCATGTTTAAATTTGTCTTCCCTCCTCAACTGGAGAAACCAACCCTGGCTTTCATTGGCATTCTCCAGCCAGTGGGAGCCACCATTCCCACATCAGAGCTCCAGAGCCGATGGGCCGTCCGTGTATTCAAGGGTATGTGCTTACCTTATGCATGTTTAGAAAAGATGACCATCCAGATAGTGTGATTTCAGAGGCATTGCAAAGCTCTTCTGCTGCAAAACATAGTTTGAGGTTAACCTGTACAGTATCTGAAATTGTGCCGCTTGAGATTGTTACTTTGGGATTTGATCACTCTTTAACTTTCAGGATTCCTGTATGGAAATGAAGATTTAGGGCTCCTGGGTGGCTCAGTGGGTTAAGCCTCTGCCTTCGGCTCAGGTCATGGTCTCAGGGTCCTGGAATCGAGTCCCACATCGGGCTCTCTGCTGAGCAGGGAGCCTGCTTCCCTCTCTATCTGCCTGCCTCTCTGCCTGCTTGTGGTCTCTCTCTCTGTCAAATAAATAAATAAAATCTTTTTTTAAAAATGAAGATTTAGAAACCACGACTTTACATATCAACCAGTGACCACTTGTTGGCAAAGAATTCTTTAGAGCACTTCAGGACAGTAGATAGTATAGGAAGTGAGGGCAGTGGAAGAAAGATCTCAACCCAGAGTATAGACAGGAAATAAAGACCTTTGATAAACCCAGGCTTAAAACTCAGCCCCTCCATGTACTGGCGGCATGATCTTGTCATGTTCCCTGACCTCCACAGTTTCCTCATTTATAAAAATGGGAATATTTATATATACTTTTCAGGGTGGTAAAAGTGAATAATTAAATACCCTGACTTTTATGGACATTCAATAAATATTGAATGAAAGATTAGCCACTGCTGTTATAACTACTATTATTATTTATTACATCATTAATTCTAAGGTTGAGAATGAATTGATGAAGACAGATTCAAACCCTACCTTTATGGGGGTGCCTGGCTAGTTCTGTCACTGGAGCATGCAGCTTTTGATCTCAGAGTAGTGAGTTCAAGCCCCATGTTGGGTGTAGAGATTGCTTAAAAATGAAATCTTTAAAAAAAAAAGGAAAACAAGAAACCTAACTTTATGAAATGATGTCAATTACATTGTGATAATTCTGCTTGTTTGTTTCTCATTTAACAATTCTCCCATATTTTCTGGAACATTCTGTATTTCTCAAAATATAGGATGTCACTCATCAAAGAAAAGAAGGAGAATTATAGGAAGGTGACTTCCATGAGTTAAGATGGAAAATTAAGATGAAATCTCTGTCCAATGACAACAATCAGGAGACAGTGAGTTACTATTAGTAGATACAATATATATTTGTAAAGGAATTCATAACATAAATCAACAAGTGTAACTCACTATTGAAAGGACACTCAGTGTGAATATTCTGGTAAAGGGACTACACACACACATTACTTTGTGTCTTGTCAGTTGGGTGCAGCTCCCTTCAGTCCATCCTTCATTGTGAGCTTTGAGGTCTCCACTAGTCAAGGTGCAAACTCATTAAAGGACATGCCTTTGCATTGAATGCCTGATTAAACAATGAATGGAGGGCATTCCAGAGTAACTCCTGGATCCATCTCCCCTAGTCTTGTACTAACTCATTCGTGATGTTTTCTACCAAACAGATTCTCAGGGTATTCATTTCTTGTGGAACTTCATCTTCTTTCTTTCCTAGGACTGAACAAATTACCTTCGGTGAGGGGCATGATGGATGACATAAGAAAGAAGAGGAAAAAAATTGAAAAAGAGTAAGAAACTTGCTTCTTGGTGAAAGTCGGTTCAAAGCGTTTAAGTGGAATGGTTTGCCTATCAAGTATGCTCTGTATTTTTCTCATCATAGAATCTGAGTGTATTTGCCTAGATGAGATCTCAAGTATCAATTTCATTTCTTCTTAATCGAGCATAACATAAATGTATGGAGTATGTGTGGGAAGAATGGATACAGAATAATCCCGTGTGGAAACTTCAGAATTGTGTTTAAAATTCTTGTAATGCGATATAAGCATACAATTATAAGTTAATGTCATAGCATAGCCTAAGAAGTACAAAAGTGTATGAAATGCAAACATGAAATGAAGGGTTGTTCACTCTTCTAAGGAGTTGGAAAGATAAATCAATGTGAGAAATGAGTTGGCAAACCATTACAGAATCCAATTAAAATTCTGACATGAAATCAGAGGCTTGTACGTTGTACCAAATCTTCTTAATTAGAAATTACTCTCAACCACTGGGGTTGGAAATGTATTTCTATGCAACAAATACCTGTTGAGAATCTACCACATGGACGTCACAGCTTGTTTTCTACGATCAAAGGGTTCATCCTAAGAATAGTCTGTTATCCAGGAGCTGGTTTAAGAAGGTAGGCCAAGAATTACATTTCACTAATACTGAAAATGAAATTAGTGTCACATCTACCTGAATAACTGGCCTGTATAATTCGTATTTCCCACCAGTTTACTAACATGAGACTATATCCAGAATGAGAATCAGATGCATGGCCAAAGTACATAAGACTTCAGAAAAGAGTATCATTAATATGACAAAAATCTTCTGAACCCCACCTATGACTATCCAAGACCCCAGCAAGGATTTGAGAGTGAAAAATACACTGTATGAATATTGTGTTAAGAACCCCTGAGATGGGGCACCTGGATGGCTCAGTGGGTTAAAGCCTCTGCCTTCGGCTCAGGTCGTGATCTCAGGGTCCTGGGATCGAGCCCCGCATCGGGCTCTCTGCTCAGCGGGGAGCCTGCTTCCCTTCCTCTCTCTCTGCCTACTTGTAACCTCTGTCTGTCAAATAAATAAATAAAATCTTAAAAAAAAAAAAAGAAGCCCTGAGAATTTTTCAATAGCTATTCCATTCTTTCTCCCGTGGATTATCCCCTCACACAAAGTCCACCAATGTTTAGAAGACATTGTGCTTGGAGGGATGGGAGGTGTCCTCTGACTTGCAGTTATTTATTTTTTTCCCCCTTCTGATTTCAGATTCCTGACTAACCCTCGTGACACACTCAGAGTGCAGTACGTGGATTACATGGATGAGGTGGCCTCGGAGATAGGAGTGAAACCCAACCTGCTCTCACTCTTCCTGGGGGATCCGAAGTTGGCTATGGAAATTTTCTTTGGACCGTGCACGCCTTACCAGTACCGCCTGCGGGGACCAGGGAAGTGGGCTGGGGCCCGGAGAGCCATCCTGACCCAGAGAGAGCGGATCATCAAGCCCCTGAGGACTCGCACCCTCACCCGTGACCAACCTCCCTTCTCTGTGCCATTTTGGCTTAGAAGTGCCTGTGCCGCTCTTCTCTTTGTTCTCGTTTTAGTCATTATTAAAGGATAATCCTATGATCGTTAGGACGTTAGAGGCTAACAGTAACACACACTAATTAAGAGATGGGCGTGTGCCAGTGTTTATTCCTCAGTTCCGACAGGACCAGTACAATAAATGATCTGATAACTCCACAATTTCTCATGTAGAAGTATTTTGGCCAAATTGGAGATTTCTTCACCAGAGACTTCAAACGAAGTGGCTTGTATGAAACTTGCTTTGGAAGTGTATAGTTAATTTCCATAACGTGACAGATGTTCTCCTTTATGCCAAGTTCTCCCAGGCCCGCCCTTTCTAGTAAACACACAGTTTGTCAGCTGTTGGCAATTGGCAAATTCTTGCTTTTGCATGGAAAGCATAGGCTAAGAAAAAATATCTCTTCAAACGATCTTGAATCGCTAACAATGAACAAACGTCTTCATGAGAAACCTTCTCCACTAGGGTCACATTCTATAGAATTATGGATATTGAGGTAACAGGTTACTTGTACTCAGGTTATGTCAGGTATTACTGAAGGTATTTTAGGGGATGGAGTATGCTGTGCAGGAAAAAAGAAGGAATAATAGAAGTCAGGAGATGTTCATAATTTTGTTTTCTATTAAAACAATTGAAACATTGAACAAATTTTACAGTAAACATACAAATTCTATAAAAACATTCAGGAACATGTGAAGAAGAGACAAAAAGAAAAAGTAGCAAATATACATAGATGTGGTGAAATGATTACCATAATCAATGTAATTAACTTATCCATCATCTCACATAGGTATGTTTAGTTTTTAGGTGAGAACGCCTAACATCTTACCCTTTTAGAAAATTTTGATAGGGCGCCTGGGTGGCTCAGTGGGTTAAGCCGCTGCCTTCGGCTCAGGTCATGATCTCAGAGTCCTGGGATCGAGTCCCGCATCGGGCTCTCTGCTCAGCAGGGAGCCTGTTTCCTCCTCTCTCTCTCTGCCTGCCTCTCTGCCTACTTGTGATCTCTCTCTGTCAAATAAATAAATAAAATCTTTAAAAAAAAAAAGAAAATTTTGATAGTATTATATTCAATACAATATTTAATAATTTAGTCATACAGTACTATTAAGTATAGTCACCATACTGTACATTAGGTCTCCAGAACTTACTCATCTTCTAACTGAATGTTTGTTCCTTTGACCAGCATTTCCCCATTTCCCCGCAGCCATCGGCGCCTGGTGACCACTCTTCTACTCTCTGTCTCTAAGAGTTCAACTTTTCATAATTCCACATACAAGTGAGATCATGCAGTATTTGTCTTTCTGTGTCTGGTTTATTTCATTGAGCATAACATCCTCCAGTTTCCCCCATTATGACACAAATGGCAGGATCTCCTTCTTTTATAATGCAAATAATACTCCATTATATATATGCATACACACACACCATATTTTCTTCATCCCTTCATCCATCGATGGGCACTTGGGTTGCTTCCCCATCTTAGCTTTGTGAGTAACACCACAATGAATTAGGGAGTGCAGATATCTCTTCATGATCCTGTTTTCATTTCCTTTGGATATTTAGCTACAAGTGGGATTGCTGGATCGTGTATATAGGAGCTCTATTTTTAATCTTTTGAGGAATCTTCATACTGTTTCCCAAAGTGGCCATACCCATTTACATTCCCACCAAGAGTGTAAAGGGGCTTCCTTTTTCAGTCTCTTGATTCCTCTCTCCCATATCCCATATCTAGTCGAACAGCAAAACATATCACCTTCGAAGTCAATCCAGAATCTCACCACTTCGCACCCTCCACCACTGCCACCTTAATCCTTACTGCCATCTTTTCTTTGTATCATTATAATAGTCTCCCTATCATACTCCTTCTTCTCACCCCTACTCTCTGTGGTTCATTCTCATTAGAGCAGCCAAATGATACTTTTAAAACATAAAGCAGGGGCACCTGGGTGGCTCAGTGGGTTGAGCCTCTGCCTTCAGCTCAGGTCATGATCTCAGGGTCCTGGGATCGAGCCCCACATCGGGCTCTCTGCTCAGCAGGGAGCCTGCTTCCTCCTCTCTCTCTGCCTGCGTCTCTGCCTACTTGTGATCTCTGTCTGTCAGATAAATAAATAAAATCTTAAAAAAAACTATAAACCAGATTATGACATATTATGTCCATAATTGCCAGTGGCTTCCCTTTCACTCAGAGTAATGGCTAAATTGGAACAATCCTACCGGTCCTTTCATAACCGACTTCTGCTCTACTTGTCTGACCTCCCCCCAACCCACCCCTGCTCTCTTCTGTGTTCATTCCTTGAACAGGCCAAGCCTAATCTCACTGCAGGATCATTGCATTTGCTGTTCCTTTTCCTGGAACACTCCTCCCCCTGCATACCCACAAAGCTCTCTCTTTCACCTCCTTCAGGTCTTGGCTCAAATGTTATCTTTTTAAATGAGATCTTTTTTTTTTTTCATGAACATTATGTCCCATTTGGTAAAATTCTGAGCTTTACGTTATATTGGTTATTTTTTTGGTTTGCAGGTGTACAAGGTTGTGTTTTTTTTACTTTCTTTTTAAGATTCATTTATTTATTTGAGAGGGAGACAGGAAGTGGAGAGAGGGGCAAAGTGAGAGAAAGAATCCCAAGCAAACTCCCCACTAAGGGCAGAGCCCAACATGGGGATCGATTCCGGGACCCTGAGATCATGACCTGAGCCATACTTAACTGACTGAGTCACCCCGGCTGGCGCCCTAGTTCTTTTTTTTTTTTTTTTCTTCAAGTGAGATCTTTCTTGACTACATGCAATAGCAATTCCCATCCTCCTCATCCTGCTTTATCTATTACTCTATTCTCAAAGAGCTCAAAATCTAATAGGGCAAACTAGCCACCTGAACAGACAAATAACATCTGACCTTGGACACATCTGTCTATAGCTAATATTGGAACAAGCGCTGTTGGAATACAGAAGACAGAGCAAAGAACTCAGAGAAAGGGAAGCAAGGAAGGAATCACGGACAAGGAAAATGGACTTGGATCTCTAAAGATGCAAAAGAGTTTATTTCTGGAAAAAAAGAAGGACATCAATTATGCAATGTATGAGTGAGCAGAACAGCCTAGAATGCTAGAATATTCAGGAAATGAACCTAGCGTGGGGTATGTGAGAATGGGTGACAGAAAAGCTTGAAGCGGTGATTTGGAGATAGAAATGGAAGGACTTCTGCCCTCCACACCTATCCCCACTCCCTTGGCTCATCTGGACCAGAACCAGAATTTTCCATATCCTTACCCTCCACCTCCCTGCATCCAGCTTCCACCCCTCGTCATGCAATCTCCTAAAGAGACACCAGAGTCAAATTTCTAAAAGGCAGATCTAGTCCCATCATTCCCCTGCTTAAAACTGGTTTCACTCATTATCGTCTATGGAGCCAAGCTCAACTCCTTAGCTTGCATATAAGGTTTCTTTTTATAGGTTGTACGTCAAGTGAAATTTTTCATTTTTTGTCTGTTTTGTTTCTTTTGTTTTTCTGCCTCACCAAACTTTCCATTTTTATTAAAGTTTTTTTCACTTTATTAATCCAGAAATGTCATGCTGGAATTCAAATTTACGTCTGATAGATATTTCAGTTGTGCCCACATCAGACCCCTGACCATACTTCTGAAATTCATCATACAAACATAAACACATAAGAGTAATTTCAGGGGTGCCCGGGTAGCTCAGTTGGTTGGGAGTCCATCTCTTGGTTTTAGCTCGGGTCATGATCTCACAGTCGTGATCTTAGAGTCCTGAGAGACAGCCCTGTGGCTCACAGTGGAGTCGGCTTGAGATTCTCTGTCTTCCTCCCCCTCCGCCCCTCCCCAACCCACTGGTGCACATGCGCTCGCTCTCTCACTCTCAAATAAATATTTAAAACACACACGTGCACGCGCGCACACACACACAGCAATTTCAAGCATAGAGAAAGGTTTTTTTTTTTTTCCTTTTATTTGTTTTCATTTTTTGGTAGTTCTGGTCTAACCTCCTACTGACAAATGATCCCCTTCAACAATGGTCCTCAAAGTTCAGTGTGCGTCCGATTCCTCTAGAGAGCTTGTGAAAACACTAACTGCTGCACTCTGTCCCCAGAGATTGTAATTTGGTAGGTCTAGCATGGAGCCCAAGAACTGACATTTCTAACAAATCCCAAGGCAATGTTGCTGCTGCTGTCTGGGGTCCACAGTTTGAGAACCACTGCCCTGTAACAGTTATAACCACATGATTACTTCTGAGATCATTCCATATGTTCATGGGAAGTGAATTCTGGCAAGAATGTTGAAGTATGGGTTTTCAGAAAAATGACAGCTTCTGCTCAATCTTCCTGGAGCAGATGCACAGATAGATAGAGAATGGGAGATGCCAGACCCATGGGGACCCTGGAAGGACGAGCTCAGCACCTCTCCACGTGAGTCACAGAGGTGTTCTTAGTGTAACCTTTTTCTGGGAGACCTAGAAATGGATGCTTCTTGGTAGCAGGAGATCCTGTCTGAGGCTGACCCTGCCTGTGGCTCCATGAGTGGGAACAAAACCCCTTACTCTATTGGCCTCTACACATTTAACACCTACTTCAGAGCTCACATCAGTCAAGGTTCACAGTAAATACTTACACCTGAATGATCAAGTTCCACTGAACCCAGATACCCTGGAGGGGTTCCATGTAAACGGAAATACTTTTGAAATGTGTTTCTTGCTCTATGCTTATCCAGGTTCTTTGATGGTGTCTATTTCAAAGAAACAGTAATTGCATGTATATTATAATTTTTAACATCGGGTAATACTTTGTACAAAATCCCTCAGAGGTCAGAAAGTTTTTAATATCCTTTCATCCCCAAGAAATGAAACAGATATGTTCAGCAGTCTGGCCTAAGGCCGTTCACTGAGTCACTGTTGGGTGTAGAGATTAAAGACCCAAGAACTCTAAGAGTTACATGTTGTCCCTGAAACAACACCGTTGCCCAGTCACTGCTCCCCACAGTTCCCTTGCAGAAATTACTAAAAGAATTGGAGAAAATTAAGAGCAAAGAAATAGAGAAATCATGATATGAAACTGGAATGATTCTCTGAAGACATCTAAACATAGAAATTTCTCGTAATTATTTCCGTTCCGAGTGCAGTCCTGAGCACAAACGTCAGTGCCGTTTTTTGGAAAAATGCTACATAATGACGTGGTTTTTAAAAATTACAATGTTGGGGGTGCCTGGCTGACTCAGGTGGAAGAGCATGCAACTCTTGATCTCAGGGTCCTGAGTTCAAGCCCCATGTGGGGTATCAAAATTACTTAAACAAATAAATAAATTTAAGGGGCATCTGTTTGGCTTAGTAGGTTGAGCATCCAAGTTGGTTTTTGGCTTGGGTCATGACCTCAGAGTTGTGAGACTGAGCCCCGAGCCAGGCTCTGCTCAGCACGAGGTCTGCTTGCCCCTCCCTCCCCAACAGCCCCTTCCCTGCACTCTCTTTCTTGCAAACCAATAAATAACATCTATAAATAAATAAATAAACAACAAACAAACAAACAAACAAAAAAACAGCCACAGAAACCTGGATCTAAAATGTCAAATTTTGCTAAGACATGTTGGGATGGCGATGAAGAGAGACGGAGCTTGTGCTAAGTTCCCAGTCCTACTAAGGAACGCGCAACCTGCGTGACTGCACCATGGTGATTCTGGGACAGCACTAGGGGTGGAAGTGTTCCCGCCTTAGCCCTAATGGCACGTTCTGGAAGTTTGCTGTGCTCTGCGCCCCTGGCTCTGCCCCTTGTCAGTTCTGCTGATTCCTTTCTCCTGGGCCACACCCAAAATGGGCTGTAGGGACTCTGCCTTCCTTCCAAGGGTCATGTTTAGTCTTCGCCTGTCATGGTCAGTTTTCATTCAGGCAGATGGTTCTTTTGACAGCATGACTCTCAAAACTGAGCTTATCTCTTCACTTCCTGCCAGCTGCAAGCAGCAATAGGAAGCTTGCTGTACTCCTTTGCCGTCCCCACCTATGCCTCTCCCCTCGGACCCCTCACCCATATCCACACTTACCCCTATGCCTTCTGTTTCTCTTTCATGCGCCTCCCCACCCCATCTTTTTTTTTTAATTACATTTATTTATTTTCAGCAGAACAGTATTCATTATTTTTTCACCACACCCAGTGCTCCATGCAATCTGTGCCCTCTATAATACCCACCACTTGGTACCCCAACCTCCCACCCTCTGCCCCTTCAAAACCCTCAGATTGTTTTTCAGAGTCCATAGTCTCTCATGATTCACCTCCCCTCTAGTCCCCACCCCATCTTGAGTGGATTGCAAGTCCTTCTGCTCAATGGAAAGGCTTTACTGAGCACCAAGGCCGAGGCTAGACCTTGACACTTTAATTCACTCAGAGGTTTTAACAACGAGTGGGATGACTGTACTCTTAATTTGATGCCTTCCCAAGACTGGTTTTAATCAGCCTTTGTCACTCAAAGGCCTTCCCAGTTTTGTAGTTTATTTATTGGATTAAGCTGCAGTTGCCTCTTCCAATCCTGTAAGCCCCTAGTTTTTTTATTCTTTTTATTCCTCTTACTCTTGCTTGCTAACTGGCCAGCTCTTTTCTGTGCTTATTTCTTTCTTATAGTACTGAACCATGCAGAGCAATCAGCACACACTCCTGTTTCTACACCCTCCCCAATTCCAAAGTGCAGATTCCCCCCAAACACCAAGCAATTTGCTGACACCCGTGGGGTGTCCCACAATTCGATGCCAATTCTGACCCTATCTATTTAGAAACAGCATCAGATTCCCAGGAGCTCCATCCTGCAAGACTGCCCCCCTTCAGATCCCTATCACAAGCCAGTTGTCTGACTGCCCATAAATCAGAGGTTCGAAGACCCACTCCTTGGGTTTGATTAATTTGCTAGAGTGGCTCACAGAACTCGGAAAGCAGTTCCCACAGCTGGATGAAGAGATACACAGGGCGAGTTTCTGAACAAAGGAGTGTCTGTCCTTGTGGACAGACACGTGGCAGGCGGGAGGGCACTGCTTCACAACATGGAAGACGGCAAACACCATCCTTTGGATTTTTCTGTAGGCTTTGTTACAAAGGCATGATTGATTAAGTCATTGGCCAATTGGTGGCTCATTCAACCTCCAGACCATCTCTGGAAATTGGGGGATGGAAATGAGAGTTCCAACCTTCCATTCATGTTGGCTCTCCAGGCAAGGAGCCCCATCCTTAAGTGCAAGCTAAGACGCCTTAACATAATAAAAGACAATTTGACTGCTCTCCTCTCAGAAAATCCCAAGGATTTGAGTTGCTCTGTGCCAGGGAAGAAAACCAAATATATATTTCTACAAATCACAATATCTCAATTCCTAACATTGTTTTCCAACCTCTTTCTCCAGGGGCTAAAGCAGAAGACAGCAAACTTTCTGCGGAGGTTGAGATAGTCGCTACTTTAAGTGCCGGAGACACCGTCCCGCTGCAGCTGCTCAGCCTGGCGGCTCTGGCAGCCACAGACAGTAATGACACGGAAGAGTATGGCTGGGTCCCAGGAAAACTTTATTTATGGGCACTGAAATCTGAACTGCATATAATTTGCACATATTGTGAAATGGTATTTTTCTTTTGACTTTTTTTTCCAATCATATGAAAATGTAAAAACCATTCTTGGCTGCGGGCTGTATGAAAACAGAGAGTGGGGCCGGTTTCGGCCTGTGGGCCACAGTTTGCAGACCACAGTTTGCAGACCCTTCTTTAGAATTAGAAGTTACTTGATCATAAGCATTGCAGGTCCTCACAGGTGGTCATTTAACCAAAGGTCTCAACTCTAAATTGGACCCTTAACACTTACCTAGATTTTTGGCATGGCAGCATCACATTTCAAGGTATCACTCAGGATGACAGATTTTACTACCATTCAAACAGCCGTCAAGCTTCATCCACTCAGAATCACAAATGTTTATTTCAATGTGTACTGTGGTGAGGTCGGCAGGGGGGATCGACACACAGTCAGTCAGGGACCCAGGCTGTGGAAGAAGCTCCATCTCTGCTCATCTCTGCTTCCAAAATTGTTGAGACGTGAAAGAGGGACCATGGTGAATTGTGCATTCACTATTCAAACACCACCTAAAAGTGGAATGTGTCCCCACCACTCACATATTACTGGCCAAAGTCAGTCATGTGGCCACACCTGACTTTCAAGATGAAAAGTGAAATCCTATCACCATTAAGATAGACAGTTTCCCAGGAAGTCCGAGAGCTGGAACATGTTTGAACAGTTCAAACATCCTGGACAAAGGACAAGGTTACAGAATATTTTGAAAACTTTCACCAGTAAAACCAAATACAATGTACACAACTTTCTAGAGACCAGAGAAGGGACAAGCAAAGGCACCATTGCCCATGTAGTAAGGAAAAACACGGATCCCTTTAAAAACGGAAGCCATAAAACACAAAGATGGAAATAAAGTCCAACTTACAATTTTTTAAAAATAAATGTATATGGGTTAAATTCTCAAACTGGTTGAATAAGACAAAGTCTAACTACAGAAGATAAAACAAATGACTCAAAACATTAGACCAAGAGACAGAAAACCATGTTTCACAAGCCAAATCAAGCCCAGTTCAGTGTCTGTTTTTATTAATAAATTTTTTATTAATAAATTTTTTACTGGAACACAGCCACATGGAGTAGTTTTCTGTGGAGTAGTTTGTAATAGAAACCATATGGCCCATAAAGCTTAAACTATTTACCTGCCTCTTTACAGAAAAAAAAAAAAAAAAAGGTTTACTGACCTCTACATTAGGCAGTGAAGGATAGACTAAGATACAGAATATAAACAGAAATAAATCAATTATAATATTTTAAATAAATATTATAATTGAGTTATGAAATGTCAGCCTTCACTAAGTGGATAGAAAATCCTCATGTTTTAATGAATGGGAAAATGAGCTCAGAGTAGAACAACTCACATTTTTTCAATTTCTTTTAAAGCTACACAATACTCTCTTTAAGGTAGAGGCTCATTTAATTTCCTAAATCATAATTCTTCCTTTATAATCAACGAGGGTTAAATAATATTTTTTCTTTCTATCAAAACAAAGTATTCAGTATCTAATTTGCTTCCTTTCAAAGAATGGTGTTTGACTAAACCACACAACACAAGACTGTGGGCACAGTGGTAGGTAATACTGAAATGAATTTGGGTTAAACATATGAAAAATTTTTGGAAATTCTATATAGCTTACATTTATAACATACATAAGGCCTTAATAATTTCATTAAACCAAAATGTTTTATGAATGTTTCTTAAATTAGGTAAATGCAATTTTTCTCTATCTCTACTATTCTTGTATTGGATTAAACTTTTTAAACTACAAACTGAAAACATCATAGCTCACCTATTTGCAATAAATGCTCCTCTCATTTAATGGCTTGAAGGGCTCTATCCTAGTTTGAAGGGAATTCTCCACTAGAGCTGAAGTAAGCTTACATGCTCTAGAAGAAAGCAGTTCCTTTAAAACTTCTAAGTCACCAAAACAAAGAGCCCACATATCCATTACATATATTTTTTTAAGATTTTATTTATGTATCTGAGAAAGAAGGAGAGAGAAAGAGAGAGAGAGAGATTATGAGTAGGGGGTGAGGAGAATGGAGGGTAGAGATAGCAGGGAGCCAGGGTAGAGAGAAAGCAGACTCCCCACTGAGCAAGGAGCCAACGCAAGACTCCATCCCAGAACCCTGGAATCATGACCCAAGCTAAAGGCAGGTGCTTAACTAACTGAGCCAGCCGGGTGCCCTCCATTATGTATCTTTTAATCCACTGCTTAGTTTTTGAAGATCTATGAAAGACATTGTATACATCCATGAGTTCCTCAGGTAATTAATATCATGAAATGGTGTCTTAATGTTGACTTTCCTGTCCCAACACTCCTGAACAATTTGTTTATTTAGAACAAGTAGGACAGTGCTACATCCTCACTCTCCCTCCTATTTATTCCTCTCACAAATATTTATTGAATGTCCACAGTATGCATT
Organism: Neogale vison; assembly: GCF_020171115.1. Taxonomy (NCBI): domain Eukaryota; kingdom Metazoa; phylum Chordata; class Mammalia; order Carnivora; family Mustelidae; genus Neogale; species Neogale vison. The sequence continues at coordinate 9,851,492 of NC_058100.1, forward strand.
ATCCAGCATTCTCAGTTCAGAGAAACAGAACCAAGAGGACATAAATAGATAGATAAACAGATAAAGGTAGATATCTACCTATATATAAAGAAACACAGAGACAGAGAAATCTGGTATGGAGAAGTAGCTCACATGATTATGGAGGCTAGGAAGTCTGAAATTTGCAGGCAGAATGGAGACCCAAGAAAGAGAGAATGTTGTAGTCTTGAGGTTAAAGCAGTCTAGAGGCAGAATTCATCATTCTTGGAGGACCCCAGTCTTTCCTCTTAAAGCCTTCAGCTGGTCCCCGGGAGACCCACAGATCTACTGAAGAGCAATCTCCTTACTCAAAGTCTACTGATTTAAATTCTAATCACACCTAAACAAATAACTTCACAGCAACATCCAGACTGGTGCTTGCCCAGGAACACCACAGCCATAAAACGAACCATCCCACCTGCTGTGTGCCAGGCACTGAAGACATAGAAGTGGACAAGGCTGATAGACCCTTGATCTTGAGTAGCACAAAAATACAGATTCACAGAGCAAAGCTGAATTAATATGAAATATAGAGAGAGCAAACCTATATGCAGACATGAATGTGGAGAGAGCAGGAGGACTTGGGAGATGCATTCAGGCAAACTTGGCCTCATGGTCATGGATATGGGATGGGTGTGCTGCTGCTCATTTGGGACAGTGAGAGTTTGCTCTTCACAGTGCCCACACATTTGGGAAAGCACATACAGGGAAAATGCTTATCAGAGCAGCTGTTACATTCTTTCCACCTCTCCTGACTATGTCTCCATTTTTCTTCCACTTCTGTCTTTTTGTAGGACTCACTGAGAAAATAGACCAAAACGCACACGTTTGTGGAAATGCCATTCGACCTAGCTACCAAGACTTGGCCAGCATTCTTCGGAGGACAGGCCTGGTGAATTCCAGCCCTTGCCCCGAGTTGCATGTTGTCTATTTTCCTCACTGGAGTCACACTCGTGACTTTGCATGACCACCGGTCCCCTTTACAGAACATGTTATCCTCATACGACCTCAAAGAGATCTCTGTAATTATATCAGCTCTTCGAGCCTTTCCCAGATATATCATATAACTTATGATCCAGAAGGAAAAACAAGTGCTACCTTAACCAATAATTGAGCAACAGTTAGGGAATTACTCAAGAATCAAGAGTAACTTGGGACACCTGGGTGGCTCAGTCGGTTAAGCTGCTGCCTTTGGCTCAGGTCATGATCCCAGGGTCCTGGGATCAAGTCCCACACTGGGCTCCTTGCTTGGCAGGGAGCCTGATTCTCTCTGCCTCTCTGCCTGCTTGTGCACTCTCTCTCTCTCTCTCTCTGACAAATAAATTTTAAAAAATCTTATAGAAAAAGAATCAAGAGTAACTTGCTATTGTGAGTTTTGAGAGAGAAAAAAGTTTGTCTGAATAAGCGGCTCCCGTTAGGACCCTTCAAGTCCCAGAGCCAAGAAGAGGTGATTCCACTGGGTGGGCTCAGCTAGGTCAACTTCTGGGCACTCCAATCTTGAGATTTTCCTTGTGTCTTGTGTTGTTCCTCTGTAACACTGTATTTTCCCTTTCCTCCAAGCGTTAAGTTCCTGGGTCCTCAAGTTTAACTCATAATGACTTCATCTACTGTCCCCCCAGTCACTCACTCTGGTAATTTTTCTCTGATTTCCAAATAGCTTCTGTTTCAACTTTTCAGACACCGGGGACTATATACAACTCACTCACACACAGTAATTCAACACAAAGAACCCAAGCTCTTGCTCTTGACAAATATCTCTAAGGGGCAAAACCCTGATCCTTGTAGAAAAGGGGCAGAAATGGATTTGATTTTTAAACAGAATGTCGATTCTTTTACATAAAATAGGTTTGTAGGCAAACTATATTCAAATCATGAAATTATTGTACATCCTTAATTCTGAAAACTTTTTTCCTCCTCATATTACCATCATCTTAAAAATATTTAATATGATGCCTTGGCACCTTTGTAAATTTAAACATTGCATACTATCATCCAGGGAATAAAACAGTCAGTGGGAGAATTAGCAGGGAGAAAAATTGTTTAGGAGTCCCTGAAGAGACTCCCATCACACTACAGGTGACAATGGTAGAGGCCCTTCAACTACAGAATGCAAAGACAGACATGCTTTCAAATGTTATTAAGACTTACATACAATACTGATTATAAAAATAAAACTTGTTTTCTTTAAAGAAAAAAAGTTAAATACAATAGATCTTGAGGACATTTTCAGTGGAATAAGTCAGAGAAAGACAAATACCATACGATCTCACTCATATGTGGTATCTAAAAACAAACGGAAAGGAAAAACAAAAAAGGAGCTCATAAATAAAGAGAGTAGATTCGTGGTTGTCGGGGGGTCGTGGGCAAAATGCGTGAAGGGGGTCAAAAGGTGCAAATATCCGGGAATAATATAAATAAGTCCTAGGGACGTAATGTACAACATGGTGACTGTAGCTAACAATACTGAACTGTATATTTGAAAGTAGCTAAAACAGAAGATCTTAAAAGTTTTCATCCCAAGAAAAAGAATTCTGCAACTATGTGGGGTAATGGATTATTGTGGTGGTGATCACTTCACAATATATACAAATGTCAAGTCATTATTTTGTACGCCTGGAACTAATATAATGTTGATGCCAATTATGCCTCAATTAAAAAAAAATGTTAAATCTTAAAAAACAAACAAACAAGGGCACCTGGGTGGCTCAGTGGGTTAAAGCCTCTGCCTTTGGCTCAGGTCATGATCCCAGGGTCCTGGAACTGAGCCCCACATCGGGCTCTCTGCTCAGCAGGGAGCTGGCTTTCCTTCCTTTCTCTCTGCCTGCGTCTCTGCCTACTTGTGATCTCTGTCTGTCAAATAAATAAATAAAATATTTTTAAAAAACAAAAACAAAAACTGGTTACAATTGCTAGTTTTCTCCTTCTGTCCAAGGACGATTCCACTGGAAGATCTCTTTGGTGGATAGTCCCACTACATTTTTCCTTGGCAAGATAAATAGCATTTATTTGCACTTCTAGATTAAGAAGATAAAAAATGAAGGATGGAGCACCTGGGTGGTTCAATGGGCTAAATGTCTGCCTTGTGTTCAGGTCATGATCCCAGGGGCCCTGTGTCAGACTCTCTTCTCAGCAGGGAGTCTGTTTCCTCCTCTCCTCTGCTCCTCCCCCCACTCCTACCCATACTCTCTCTCTCTCTCTCTCCCTCCCTCTCTCTCAAATAAATAAAAAAATAAATAGAAAAATTGCTGGACCAGAAGCACTGGGGGCTTTGGGTTTTATGATTATTTCCCCCATAATGCAATTATTCAGTCACTGGCATTTTAGCTTCTGGAATTTTTTCTTTCTTTCTTGCACTTCTATTTTGTTCATTTGTTATTGTATGCCTGTACTTAGCAGATGGCTCCACCTTATGATAGTTTAAAATGTATTTGTTGAATTGAAATTTAATACAGACATGGAATTTTCTGACTACTTACTAAAACATAGGCTACTACCTACTGAGAAGTTTCTATGTCCCAGGCACTGGACCAGGGAGATGTCCGTGTACTCAAAAGCATCAATAATGGGACTAATTGATGAAGATCCAGTTGCCAGAAAAGGGAATGGAATAGTACAACTTCGGAGGTGGGAAAATCTTTTGAAAAACTAAGAAATGTTACTTTATTTATAATAGTGGAACTCTGGAAAAATCTAAAATATGCAATAATAAATTATAGTGGAAATGTCTGCAGCCATTAAAATTCATTAATTCATTTGACAAATATTCTGAGAGCCTCATGTACATGGAAATGTGTTCACAAAATTGTTAGGCGATAAAGTTTATATGCTGTAACTGGTATGCATAAATTTAGATATAGATATTCTAATTTTTAGGAGATTTATGCAGGAGTAAGAGTAACGTATCATGATATCTACGACGTTTTTGAAAGAAACAGCCAAAATTATGTGTGTGCACGTGTAAGAGAGAAAACGAAAGGGACAAAATATTAACAACTAGTGAATCTAGGTGAAAGGTATACATGTGTCCCCTATACTATTCCTTCAGCTCTTTCTAGGTTTGAGAATTTAAAAAAAAATTTAGGGAAAAGCATATTCTTTATAATGATATATAAATATAGAATGTAGATAGGCAAATCACAGGGCTTACAAAATATAGACAGACCAGCTGGTAAGGAGAACATAATGATACTCAGTATGAAGGTGAGGCAGGAGTTTCGATGGGGGTGTCTTGTCAATGAGGACACCACATTGTAATAATGTCCTTGGTGGCCTCTTTAGCTTACCTGTGACGGAATCTCAGTTCTGCCGAAACCCATTCATTGCGATCTGGTTCCTCATCTTTCACTAGTGAAGTTAATTACCCTGATATGTTTTAGAATAAATGGCCCACTGTCTTCTGAGCAACCTTTGCTAAACATTATTTCTCTCAACAGTAATTCTGCTAAATATTGAGAATGTAGTCTCTGGAAACGTCTGGAGGTGAGCAACTTTTAAGATGGTCATTTCAATCACAGTGAAAGAATGGGACTCACACCTTTTTGCGGACCGGAGGGTCTGAATGGGGCAGCTGTCTCTAAAGCAGGTCATCAGTCTTACCTAAGATACAAGCCCAATGACAGCTTGCTGCGAGGCCAACATTCTTCATTGGTCATGGTTTTGAATCTGCTTCACAGAGGCAAAGGGCTGACTGAAAAAGAGAACTAATTGCTCTGCGCCATACAGGGTGGCCAAAAGAGTCATAATTTGAAAAAAAAATTGTAAAGATTTCTAAGGAACATTCATCATTTAACTTCCTGTTGAATACTTTCAGGTAAACTGGGAAATATATTTCAATGCAAACGAGCTAATTTACTTTTTTTAAATTTTATTTATTTAAGTGATCTCTGCACCCAGTGTGGGGTTCAAATTTGCAACCCTGAGATCAAGAGTCAGATGCCCTACAGACTGAGCTAGCCAGGCACTGCCAAGTGAGTTAATTTATTATAAGGGATTACAATTTATAAGACAATTAAAAGCTGAGAAACGTGTACCCAAAAATGATAGATTTAGATTAGAATAGCTAACTTTATAAACATTTTATTTGTTATATATATATATAGGGATATATATATATAAATTTATATATAAATTTATATATATATATAAATAAATAAATATAAATATATATATATTAATATATATATATTTATATTTATTTATTTAAAGCCTGCAGAAGTGGAGGAGAGGGGTCGAAGGAGAAGGGAGAAAATTGCAAGAAGACTCTGCCCTAAGCAGAAGACTCCCAACTCCGGGCTCAGTCTCATGACCCTGAGATCATGACCTGAACCCAAATCAAGAGTCGGTCGTTTAACTGACCGAGCCACCCAGGAGCCCCTAGAATAGCTAACTTTTACTTTTTTTTTTTTAAGATTTTATTTATTTGTCAGAGAGAGAGAGGGAAAGAGCGAGCACAGGCAGACAGAGTGGCAGGCAGAGACAGAGGCTCCTGCCAAGCAAGGAGCCCGATGTGGGACTCGATCCCAGGATGCTGGGATCATGACCTGAGCACAAGGCAGCTGCTTAACCAACTGAGCCACCCAGGCGTCCCTTACTTTTTTTTTCTAGCAACAACTAGCTATCCTTTATCTAGTTAGTCCCCTCAAAGATCAAAATTTTGAAAAACATGTTACTTATTTTTTAAATAAAATACAAGACTAGGGTCAGAGAGGAGATACGGAGAAGCGAGGGGAGGAGAGTGAAGTGTTCAGCTATTTCAGACTGGAAACCCCATTTTAGGGGTACGTGGGTGGCTGAGTCAGTTAAGTGTCTGCCTTCAGCTCAGGCCATGATCTCAGGGTCCCGCTCCCTGCTCAGCGGGGAGCCTGCTTCTCCCTTTGCCTGCCACTCCTTCTGCTTGTGCGCGTGCTCTCTCTCTCTCTCTCTTTCTCACAAATAAATAAATAAATAAAATATTAAATAAATAAATAAATAAAATCCAATGTTACATGTTTTTAAAATCTGTGGCTTTACCCTGATGCTCTCAGTCTCCTCTTGTACTTAAACATCAAGTGCCGGTTGTTTGGAACTAGACAAAGCTCTTCTTTCTCCTTCTTAGGGAAAATCCACTGAAAGGCCCAGCCTTTCTTCATCAAGCAGAGTCAAATCTTTTTCTTCTTTCAGTGATTCTGGGGTTCCTGCAAGTGTGAGGCAGCCATCTGGGGTAAATGTGGCCGCTCTGCGGACCCGCCTCTCTCCTGGTCGGCCGTCCTGGGTCAAAGCCCACGTGCAGCTGCACCGCTGAGCCCCGGCCTCTCATCAACTTTACTAGCGATAAAATGGGTGTTTCCTGGACCTATTTCTGACTCCTGCTTCTTCGTCTTAAACTGTTTCTGAATTCAGTAGAGATACAAAGGCCGTGGGCAACGATCTCTCTAAAACATCAGCACGACTGTGAGAAATTTTGGAAATGGAGGAACAGGGATGGGACGAGAGGCGGCGAACACACATGAAACCAGGACATCTGTTACGATACCGAAGAAGGTAGAAGAGATGAGAATCTATTCGTGCGGGGAAAAAATCCCAAATGAGAGCATATAGGAACACTAAGTGAGGTCCTACAACCTCTACCTGGCTACCACTCCCATCCACGGCTGTCATCCTCGACCCGCAAGGACGACAAGAAGCCCCGGTTCAGATGTATCTTCTCTCTCTCCATTTCCACAAGCCTACACACTTATATACATTTGCATGACCAATCAGCGAGCAAGGTGACCAATAAGGGGCCAAGCAATGGGGAGAGCCAATGAGAGTCCTGTTACTATGCTGATTAAATTTGAAACAGCCAATGACTATGTCCTCCTTTAGGCGGGCTTCACCAGAAAGTTCGGTGTTCACTTGCAGCGTATTTTGCTGGCAGTGAGCCAAGCGCCATCTTGTAATGGCAGGGACTTTCCCGGCCAGAGGCGGTCCCCGACATCTCCCCCTTTTTTGTTTTATGGCAGAGATCGTGCCTGTCTTAGGTCGTCAGTAGCAGAAAACATCCTTACCCGTCATCAGACACAAGATATCGATGATCTCTGTCCTGTCTTAGGTTGGTATGTTTCTCTACTGATCTTACCCGTCTTTGACTACCAATCTAGCATGCTTAGCCATATCTGGGGAGATGTCCAGCCTCTATTGACATAAGGGCTTGTACTATAGCTCGGCTCTGCTCTCGCTGCTGTGTTCTCCACTGGCGAACTTTTCTGAATAGAAGCAGAATGCCAATAAGAAGGAGGACAAGAAGACCAATTGTGCCAGCCCATTGTTTGGTAAACTGGGACATATTGCTGAATGTTTGAAATAGCTCTGGGAGGGAAGCTGGTTGCACACGCGTACTCTTGTGAAATTTTGAAAATCGTCAGACCAAGCACCCTGCAAATACTGGGAGAGCTGTCGGGAAACATTCTGTATAGGCTATGGGAGTTACACAAATTGCCGGGAAGGGTGCTATACATCCCAGTCCCAATAGGGCCCCCAATATGTCCACTTGTTCTTGAACCAAATCCACTCTCTGGTTGACTATCAGGATTCCTGCTTGCAGATGTGCATTGATTTGAGTGTGTTTGAAGGGCAGCCGCCATTCCTTCTGCAAAGGTGTTCACAGCTTCCGCAGTGGGTCTAGTTGCAGCAAGCGAGACTGCTGCTGCCGTGGCAGCTGCTGTAGATATAGCCAATGCTGTCACAATGGTGGCTGTGATACCAAAATCTCTCTTATTTCTGGATAGCACCACCAGTAACTTGTCCTCTGGAATGAAAACTGGGATAGGAACAGGAGTAGGGATACACATAATCACAGCCAGCTTGAAGGCCGTGACATTCCAGCACTGGGAAAGATAGCAATTCTTAGTGCAATTCAACGTATCATTCAGCTTGCTAGCATTTGTTACGAGGGAAAGGAACGGTGGCGAAACCCATATGGAAGTGGGCTGATAAATAATATTATTGGGACAAGACACATTAACTGTTGTCTCAAAGGTACTAGAGTCATGTTGTTTATAAGAACAGTTGAGGAATTTGCCACCGTTTAACATGGGACACTGCTGAGATATCAGTACATGCTCCTAACAAGTTACAGACTTGCCATGCATCAAAGGGAGAGGAGGGAATAGGAGAGAAGAGTTAGTCACTGGTAAAGGATATAGCCATGCTTTAACCACTGCTCACAGCTCTCTGGCTTGAGTCTGCCGCAGGAGGTGTAGCATCCCCAGCGTTATCATCAGCATCTTCAGCATCATGACTGGTGTTCGGAGGCAAGGCTGCACGCACCAGCCGCTCTGGGATCCAAATTGGAGCCTCTTTTTCCTGTGGAAGAACACATACAGACCCCCTACTCCATACTAACACTGGATCTGGTCCATTCCACTTTCCTGTGAGGATGTCCTTCCGAAGTACTAAAGGCTTAGGGGGAGCAGCAGCAGCACTTGCATGTCTGTCTGCAGCTGATTTACCTGTTTTGTCCAACGTTAAAAAATTCAAAATAAAGAGAATGGTGTTGCGCTTATCTTTAGGGGACCTGAAGGTGTCCCCTATTCCCCCTTTTTGTTTATAAAGCGCATTTTTTATTGTAAGATGCGCGCGCTCCACAACACTCTGTCCTTGTGGGTTATAGGGTATTCCATGTATCAAGTGAATGTCAAGTTGTTGTAGGAAGGCTTTAAAGGGTTGTGAGGTCTAGGCTGGACCATTATCTGTCTTTAACTGGCATGGCTTTTCCCATGCCGCGAAAGCCTGTAGGCAATGGGCGATAACATCTCTGGATTTTTCCCCCGTATGCACTGAGGCGAAAATTATTCCAGAGCAGGTACATGAACATATCTTAACTTTCCAAATTCTGAAACATGTGTGACATCCATTTGCCATATATGACTAGGTAACAGACCCTTACGATTAACCCCCAAGGACGGTGCAGGTAGTAAAGTCAAGCAGTTTTTGCAGGAGACTACTATGTCCCGTGCCTGTGCTTTTGTTATGTTAAATTTGAGGCGAAGAGTTAAGGCATTCACATGGAACAGCTTATGATAATGTCTCGCCTGTGGCACCGGGTCCTCAATGGCAAAGGTTGATATGGTGCCGAGGCATTAATAGGTTTTACAGGGGCCAAACCCTGGATCACAGGTGGTCCCATTGAGGTATGTTTAGCAAGCCTTCATCTAGGAACCATGGAGCCGCCTTTTCCACTGTATTCAAAAAGGCCCGAGCAGTTTTTGCTTTTAGTGGAGTTCCATTGGCTTACAGCAGGTCTTTTAAAGACCCTTCTAACCACACTTTAGATACTTCAGATCCCATTATGAACACACAGACAACAGACGCGGACGTTAAAGACACTAACTAACACACTGACTTTTTACGCACATATACTTCAGTCGACCTTTATTCCCCGCTTTACCGCGGAATAAAATCCCAGCTCTATGGCCGCCCCGCTTCTTATTGCGGTCTTGTACAAGATTGCCACCACTTTAATCGTGGTTCCTTCCCCGCTTACCTGCGGTTTTTCTCCTTGCAAGGTTTACTTACTCATTAACAATTCCCGGGTTTCGGCACCATTTGTCGTCCTCGACCCGCAAGGACGACAAGAAGCCCCGGTTCAGATGTATCTTCTCTCTCTCTATTTCCGCAAGCCTACACACTTATATACATTTGCATGACCAATCAGCGAGCAAGGTGACCAATAAGGGGCCAAGCAATGGGGAGAGCCAATGAGAGTCCTGTTACTATGCTGATTAAATTTGAAACAGCCAATGACTATGTCCTCCTTTAGGCGGGCTTCACCAGAAAGTTCGGTGTTCACTTGCAGCGTATTTTTCTGGCAGTGAGCCAAGCGCCATCTTGTAATGGCGGGGACTTTCCCAGCCAGAGGCGGTCCCCGACACACGGCACCTTAATAGTCACTCAGGAAAAATGAACAAAAATGGAAGACTGTTCACTATTAAATGAGGATCTAGAGAATCCCCATGTAGAAACGTGAAATCCTAATGTGATCCTAACATGATTTCTCTAGGAATTCTACTAGTATCCTACCCTTACTCATCGGAGAGGTACAGTTTACCAATTAAATTCCATATAATATCTCAACTGCCCTTAAAGATTCTGAGGTGAGAAAAAAAGTAAGACTCTTCCTAAACACTCCATTTATTAAGTTTGTGGGTCCATGAAACTATGTTTTTCCTATTTGCCAGAACATTTCCATTAGAAATCTGTGAGTCTAGGACAAGACCATGTGATTCTGATCACTGAGTCTCAACCTCACTGCGATAGCGGCATCCATAATCTCAAAATAATGTCAAGATGTGAAGACGAGACAGGATGCAATCATCAATTCCTTGTGAAGCATGACAAGGCTATTTGCACCAGGCTGGACCGTAGCAGTCAGGACCCTCACCTGTATCCCGGTACCCTAACGAATAGCTGTGACTTAGAGCTGTTGCTTGTCTCCTTCTTCCTCCCAGCTTTATTCTCATGCTGCGATTCCAACAGGGTCCTCTTTTTCTTTTTGTTGAACGTGTCTAGTAAAAGCTCTGCTTTTCCTTTTCGCTTCTGTTCATTTTAGCCTAGCCAAAAATTCCATAGAGTTAGGTCGATTCCTTATCCAACCAACCAGCACATACAATTTGCTAAGTTCTGCCTTAGGAAATAGGTCAGAAATCACTTCAGAATAGCAGAGCTGTTTTTTGGTTTTTGGCTTTTTGGAGGTTTTTTTGGTGACTTTGATATGATTAACCGCATACAAGAAAATTCAACAGCAACTTAGCAGCCTAAGCCCTAGTTATTTCCATCTTATGGACATAATAGGATATATTGCACTTATATAAGCTTATGTATTCATTTATTTATATAAGCTTATATATCCATTTTTAATGCATGTTTTTCAGCAATCACACAATCACACTTCCACGTATCCGTGATTAGATCATCCTAAACACCCTTTCTGAACTTCTCTATAGAAAAGATAAATAAAAACTGCCAAATATTCTAAAACCTTGAGATTATAACAGCTGCCCAAAATTTGCTTCTTTCTCTAGTAAATATTAATGATATTCATTTAACTATCAAAATTTGTTTCATAGACTTGAGATGATTTCCGCCTATAGCTACATTATAACTTTGCTAAAAGGTAAAGAGTCAAAAAGATGTTAGGGTATGACACTGTACGTCTGAGGAAATTTTTTACTGAATTTGTTAATTGTCTCAACATTCTACCAATCACTTGGTAGATTCTCTAGTAAGTCTTTAACTACAACTTCTTAAACAGTAGCAGAATCTAAGTATATCTAAAATGCTTGATCTATTTAAGAGGTTCTCTTGGAAACTTCTGGCAATTGGGGCATGGCTCTATTTTCACATTTGTGTATTTGTTAATATCATTCCCTGGAGGTTTTGAACAGTTTATTTCTGTAAAAAGCAGTATAGTTTAGTTTCTTTTAAAAATATATTTATTTATTCATGAGAGACAGAGAGGGAGAGAGAAGAGGGCTGAACAGGGAGCCCTGTGTGGGGCTCAATCCCAGGACTCCGGGATCATAATCTGAGCTGAAGGCAGACGCTAAACTGACTGAGCCACTCAGGAACCCAGAATGGCCAGTGGGGAGGAAGGGCTACGTGAGAACCAGCCACATGCCTTTAAAAAAAAAAAAAATGCCATCGGTAAAGGGGGTCAAAGGTACAAACTTCTAATCATAAGATAAATAAGTCCGGGGATATAATGTACAACATGGTGACTACAGTTAATAGTCTTGTTTGTTTGAAATTTGCTGAGAGAAAACCTTGAACATTCTCTCCACAAAGGGGAAAAAAAAACTTTGTAATTACGTGTGTTGATGGATGCTAACAGCTTATTGTGATCATTTCACAGCACATGCAAAAAACAAATCATTAAGCTGTACCCCTGAATATATTGTTCTATATCCTTTATACCTCAGTTAAAAAAAGGAAAAAAGACACAGGCCACAACAACACTGGTTTGTACACACAACTTCTCCTGGTTTAGAGACATCATAAAAAAAAATGGTAATGCGTCTCACTCATAAATAAGTATTTAAATGTAATTTTGACAAAACAAATTCTATTGTGCTGTGTGATTGGTCACTGGTATCCCTTATTTTTTCATAATTTCTTTCTTTGTATACTTTTATGATTATTGTATTCATTTAAAAAAGTGATTTTTTTTTAAGATTTTATTTGACAGACAGAGATCACAAGTAGGAAGAGAGGCAGGCAGAGAAAGAGAGGGAGAAGCAGGCTCCCTGCTGAGCAGAGAGCCCGATGCGGGGCTTGATCCCAGGACACTGGAATCATGACCTGAGCTGAAGGCAGAAGCTTAACCCACTGAGTCACCCAGGCTCCCCTAAAAAAGTGATTTTTTAAAAATATTTTATTTATTTATTTGACACAGAGAGAGAGAGAGAGAGAGATCCCCGAGGGGTGGTGGGGCAGCAGGGAGCCTGATGTGGGGCTCGATCCCAGGACCTTGAGATCATGACCTGAGCCAAAGGAAGAGGCTTAACCCTCTGAGCCACCCAGCCACCCCAGTAATGTTTTTATATTTAAGTAAGTTATAGCAAAACTCCATACAGTATTTGACATATCCTAAATAGCTCTTAGCTGTCTGGCTCAGACTGCCACTGAATAAAGTTCTCAACTCCTCTTTCACATTCAATTCCAAGAAAAATGGCGGGAGTGGGAGGCATCTCTGCCCACATTGTGGCTGAATGCCTCACACTCCAATGTCGAACTGACTCAGGTTCAAATCCCAGTCCTTCCTCTTATTACTGTGTGAGGTCAGGTGAGTTGCCTCAACCCACCAAGCCTCTGTGTCCTCCTCTATGACACGGGGACGCCAGTCCCTATCCCACAGAGGAGTTGGGACGATGGAATGAATAAAGCATGTCCACATCTTAGCACCGCGCCTTCTGTTAGATGCTGTTACACTTACTATGATGCTTTTTCTGCCTCATTCCTACCCAACCCAGGAGGTCAGAAATGGAAGTTAGATCTTGATCTTTGCACAGAGCAGAGATAGCGCGGCAACAGAAGCCCCTCCACCTCGGGTAATATGACCGAAAACTTATCCAAGCCAAGCCTGAGAAATCCTCAAAGAAAATTATTTCAAACTTCTTTCAACTCTCCAAACTTGCGATTATAGGAAGGACCACAAAGTTTTCTGAAACCAAGTGCCTCCTCATTACTATGGTTCTCTAGCGCCCTGAAAATGCCTGTTAAAGATGTTAATTTCCCTGATGTTCTATGAAAGTTAAAAAACAAACATTTGTTGAACTGACAACAAATAGAATTTTTATTATGCAGGAGGATGTGGATCAAAGTCCACAAACATCTTTTCCATTCCAAGGGCATTTGGGCCTGGCAGTAGTAGCATGGGATCCTGGGACAGGCTTCAGAATATTTTGCTACCCTTGGTTCTCTAGACATTTTAGGTCCTACTAGGATGAAGAGCTTACCCAAGGCATTTGAAGATCCAGGGCTAGATATGGGCTCTGGGATTTGTCTTTTCAGGACGAATAATCTATCAGACTGTATTCAGAAGCCCTAAACAAGTAGACACAGTCAGAAGTACACATTGCTGAGAAAGACTTGGTCTACTCCAATGGGACCCCTCATCATAAGTGGGTTATTTCACAGGGCATGAAATGGCCTCCACCCTTACTTTCTCCTCAGACACCACCCAACAGGGAACTGTATCCAGCGGAAACTCAAAAAACACTTCTGACAAAGTATTTCCCGCCAGGCAGGCCGGTGCCTGAGGAGGGTAAATGAGTAGGAAGACATGTTGTAAACTTAGTATTTTTGACATGTGGTTTTCCCAAAATCTTCGAAGGAGTTTATTTCAAAGTAATGATACTTGTACATGCGAAACCATTTGAAACATGAACTAATGACTCTATACAACGTCTTTGAGATGCCAGGAAGCCTTATTATCCCTTCATGTTTGAGGTGATGACACAGATATATGTGATTGACTGGCCTAAGGCACCACCATGAGGAGGGATTAAGAACCAGGAACACCCCCAAATAGATCCCGTGGTTTGAATCACAGCTGCCCTGTCTCTGTTTCCAAAGACTTGAAGGAAGTCCTTAGAAAATTGGTAACTCTGAGGCACCAGGGGGTGGGAACACCAGGCGCCCTGCGTCGTCTGCCACAAGGCAGCATTCCACTCAAGCAATGGCGCCAGGACATCACAGGCCCCCCTGCTTTCCCAGCTGACTGGCATTTAAGTGGGCGGCTCGGTGCTTAGTACCCCTGCTGGATCTAATCCAAAACATGAATAGGTTCTTACATTCTCAGAAAATCCTTCTCTCAGTTGGCTTAGGCATTCTGTTTAATTAGCAGACAAAACTAGTTGAAGCATGAAGCTACTCCAAACCCCAAGAAGCACCGTATCCATTTATGCAACTTCATCCCCCCATTTATCCAGGCCCTGTCCGAGGCATTAGAGATGGACCAGGAAACAAGAAAACCAAAGTTCCTGCCCTCCGGAGCTACATAGCCTGGGGGTTACGGACACGAACAGATAGACAAACATCATGCCAAGGAGGGAGAAGACCAGGAGGAAAATAAAGGAGGGAAGAGAATTGAAAGTGATCTTGAGTGGGGGGTAAGGTGCTACTTTGATCAAGGAAGGATTCTTGAGGGAGAACTTTTCAGCCAAGACCTGAGGGAGGGGAAGGAGACAACTGCTGTGAACAACTCGGGGTGTAGCCCATTCTTCTCCAAGCACGTAAATACCCAATTTTTCAGCCTAAATTGGAACATACCATACCTAGTTTCTTGTAAATGTCTATGACTTTTTCCAACAACCTGACAATTTGGGGAATTCGGTTTGCTTCAACATATGGGAATCCATTTTAAAAATAATTGATCAAAAATAATTATATATGAGACAGTAGATAAGGAATACTTTAGATAACTAGAAAGTCTAAAGGCTGGGAAACATGTTGATGGTACCTCCAGACATCATTGTCATGTGGACCAGTTTGCTCCTAGCCAATTACTGTACTTCATATAGAACATTTCTTTATAGTAACTGTGGGTTCCCCTACTGTTTCTTCACACCCGTAAACCCTGCCATCACTTTCATAATCAATTATTACCTGCAGACCCTAGGAGCCAGTCCAACACACAAGAAGTGACCCCAGGTCTACTTTCTCAGCCTTGGGAACCAGGAAAGAACATCTGCACAGGAAACATCACCTGGTCCCCTCCTTCAACAGACAAATCCCTCCCTGAAGACAGAACACACCTGGAACCCTCCTGATCCCATGGCATTCATCCTACCTGTTACCCTCTGTCTCCATGTGGATCTATCCAATGTTCCATCCACTCCCTGACACACCCTTTCCTGCTCCTCTGAATCCGAGCCTTGAAAACTTGAGAAGGTGAACTAGACACATGGTACCAGAAGCACTGAATTCCCACAGGAACCTAATCCACACTATTAGTACCATGGGGAGGGTATGAGGTGAAGAAAGGGTCATGGGAGCTGCATCCTTTCTTAATGAATCACTGCTTTTCAGGAAGCCCGGTCTCTGCTGCACCAGTGATAGAAAGCCTAAAGGAAAAGGGATACTTCCTGCTCATCTCTTTAAGCGGGCCAACTCACTGGGCGGTCACCCCAAACTCTCCACTCCCCAATTGTTCCCCACTTACCAGTCCTTACTTCTATACTTATTCCTTGGTCCTTATTTATAGCCCTGGCCCATCTCTGTGGTTGCCTCATGCGCCCTTTTGCTTGGGTAACCTTCAGGTAGTCACCTTCAAATTTCCCTCCAGTTATTTTAAATCTTACCTTTCTAGCAAAGTTTTATTCTTTGCTGATTCTAAAAATGATTCTAAAAAATCATTTATCTGTTTGTCAGAGAGAGAGAGCGCGCACACAAGCAGAGGAAGCAGCAGAGGGAGAGGGAGAAGCAGATCCCCCGCTGAGCCAGGAGTCTGGTGGAGGAGGAGGCTAGATTCCAGGACCCTGGGATCATGACTTGAGCCAAAGGCAGACGCTTAGCCAGCTGAGCCCCCCAAGGGGTCCCTAGGAAGGTTTTAGTTTGCTCACTCTCCACTCCCTGCCATCACCAAAAAACAAACAAAAAAGCAAAGAATCAAAACCTCATTAATACAACTATCTGGTATCTTTTCAGGTAAGGACAGCCCAAGTTCAACTAAACATACAAAGCTTTACAAAGTTGAAAACAAATATGTCCATAATACAAACCAGAGTATAAATATTTCCTAAGTGTGCTGAATATGAATGGTCATAGTCAAGTAATTTGTATAAAAGCTTTCTTCCTTCTTTTCCCAGAGTGGGGATGTCTAGGAAATGTGAAACTGCAGAATTTGTTCCAAATCGGAAAGAGAGTTGGAAAGAGAAAAACAGAGCAGCAGGTGGGTAGAAAAGGCATTGTAGGAATCTTTCTGGAAACTTGCTTTCACTGCTAAAACGGGCACACCACTTCCACCTGGTGGCAGAATTGTGAGTCACAGAAGCAGACTTACAAGGTAACCAAGTCGCTTTTGTAGCTGTATTTGCAAAATTAAGATTAGGAAATGCGCCTTACTAATGCTGTCGAATGGGACTCTCTCAAGACAGATCTAGGGCAGACAAGGAACGGCAAAACCTATGGACAAAAACTGGGACAAGACAGAGCCGACCTAGAATTTTCCGAGATGACGGAACATTATAAACCCAATCTCTGAATTATGAACTGCCTTTTCCATCGTATTCAGTTCAACGCAAAGGCAGGTCTCTAGAGAAGCCGCGAGAGCAGGGCTACGGGGGTACGCGGTGGCAAAGCAAATAGCCATGGGGGTACTTCCAGGAAAATCCTTGCTGAAGACAAGATGATTATAGGGACTTTCTATAAACCAATACAGAAGTTACGTAATTTCCAAGGAAAGCCAATTATTTGGTCCCACTGCATGAGAGAGAGAGAGTGGGAGAGAGAGAGACAGAGAACGAGAACAAAGCGAAGTCAAGAGCTACAGACTGATGAACGAGGACTGGGGACTGGTCCCTGCCCAGGACCTGCCGGACGCGACACCTGGTGATTCTGGAGGCGCTGCCAGCTGGGAAGGGCAGAGCCCTGTCTGATACTGGGCTACCCTCACCCCTGCCCCACCCCGACTCAGGCTGGAAGGTAACGGTGTAGGGGGACTGCAGGGCGCTGCGGCAACAGACGCATATGCGACAGAGCCCGAGGGATAGGAGTCAGCCTGGAGACACACTTGTCTGTAAGGCGCACATCCTCACTCAAGGACCCACACACACACTGAAGATGCTGCAAATAAGGGACGTGATAACTTCATCCCCGCATGTGCTCAATCTTGTCCATTTTGGGTGGAGAGCAAGCCCCACGGAGGAAATGACGTTGGAAGCATCCTCTTCAAGCCTGTGACTACAGGATAAAGAAACTTAAAAACGAGAAAAGGGGGCTGTATGATGTTTATACAGACAGCAATTTCAGAATATCCTGTTAAGTTTTCCAACTTGAATTGTGATAAGTAATCGGTTCTGTCCAAACAGCGCTGACTAACTCTATATAGGGTGAGGAGGTGGGCAAACTCCCTACTGAGAACAGGTGCCCCAGGCTCCACATTACCCTAGTACCATATCTCAGGGCATCTCTTGAGGCTGCTTCCTGCTGTCTGCTAAAGGGCAGAGACCACGTCTTGTCCTCTTTTTATTTCCACATCTGGAAAAGTAAGCAGCACATAGCATGCACTCAATTAACATTTACGTGGTGAATGAAAAAAAAAAATCCAGCCATAAGAGTTTTAGAAGAAGCAGGATGATGATCACTAAGCAGATAAAAATAGAGTGAACCCCACCGAGTGAAGTTAAATTTGGGACACAGCCTTTAAAATGCTCTCTCAGTCATGTAAATTAGCGAATATTGACTCTTCCCTGACAGGTAGGAAGGCTACACAGCTGCTTTGAAATAAGGCCATGATCTAGGTATTTTTATAAAGTGACAAGAATATTTCTTTTCACTGCTGACAACTGTTTATATTTCTCCACTGTGAAGTTAACCTAATCTTGTACCTTGTCATTTTCTTTCTCCTGCAGAGGTAAATCCTCTGTCTATAAATGTATACAATCATAATCCCATGAGTTTCACATAGAGAGCTTGATAGTTTTGATGGAGTAACATAATATTTAATAGCTCAAGGGGTAGCTGACAAAGAAGTAATTAAGAGACACAGATTTCATGAACTGATAGAATTTCTTTCTGTAGCACAGTTTGCTAACTACAAACGTAGGACTTAAATCTAGAGATAAATATTAGAGATAATTAGTTCCTGGGCCTTTTCAAAAATAAGCTCAAAATAAGTTTGAGCTTACACCCGCTGAATGTAATTAATGTCAGTTAAATCTCAGTGGCCTTATTTCTAGCTTTTTGTAATTTTAGAAAAGCTGGCATTAAAAGGCAATCAGAAAATCCTAGGTGTGTTCAAATTTTGAGCACGGGATTTTCTCAATATTTGTGACTGTACACAATATTCCAGACACTATCCTGGGACACAAAAATGAATAAGATAGGGCCTCAGCTCTCATGATGCTTATGCTCTAAGGCAAATGAGCTTGTGATTCCGTTTTTTTTTTTTTAATAGTCAAAATTGAGGAACTCTGAATTAGCACAGGTGTCCAGAATTTTCTTTCCTAGCACCTAGCAGGTCTCATTAAACTATTCCAGATATCTGTGCATGCTGGTTTCTCTTGGTGAGAACTCTGACATACTAAATGTCTACTTGAGCACTATTAATAATATGTACCTTTAATAATTAATAAAAACTATCGAAAAGAAAAGCAGCATCTAAGAGATGGTCAGTGCAAATATGATCAAAATAGTCATCAGTCTGGTACCAAATGATTAAAAGTTGATGGATTAGGAGTCAAACTACAAAATCCCCTTAACATTTTCTGAGAGAGCTCACAAAATCTGTGGGATCTTTGAAGTCTAGCCACATTCCATCACAGGAGGATGATTTGAGAAAAAAGATTCATTTTTCTTAGCAGGACTTTTCTATCTGTAGCCGTATTTAGGGGACAACATTAAAAATGCCTCATTTGTACTTTTTTTGCTAACTGTAAGGTCTCCATAGCATCATGCATGTCTCCAGGTCATGTTGGTGGATTAGACTTGATTTTTAGACCATTGCTGATTTTCCCCTTCCTCCCAAAGCAAAATACCCCCACAAAAGACAAGATGAACATAGAGTCTATGACAATAGAACAGACCCACATCATACTGGTGTTAGGATTTCAGTGAAGTAAAGGCTATATATTTCTAGCATTCCTCTCAATACAGCAGAAGGCCGGAAATTCTGCTGCTGTGACAACTACAAGCAAAGCAAAGTGGCTCAAAATGACCAAAATGGCTCAAAATGGCGCTCACTGTCCACGCAGTGTTTCCGCTCTTGCATTTGGCCTTTCCTTTCTTCCCAAGTCCTGGCTTTCCCTGAGAGAGGTAACTGGCAGTGAGGTAAGTGACAGTATAAAGGTTACAAAGTGAAGATGGGCTTCAAAGTCCAATTTCACTCTTAACTCTAGAAAAATGCACATTAAAAATATTTAAGAAACATTTCAAGTGGCTGCTAATGAAGATCGTCAACTTCTTGACCCCCTTCCAAAAACAGAGCATATAAAGAAAAATTAGGACAATTTTAAAAACTTTTATAACACATGAAAAAGGAAACATAACAAGATGACACAAGAAGCAGAAATTATGTAAATTAAGGTAAATGAATTAAATCTCCATATTTTTAAAAAACCCTCTTATATTAGGTTAAAATTCAAAATCCAACATCACTTTTGAAGTGAACTCACTTAAAACAAAGTGGCCCTTGTAACAACTTCTTATTAGACACAATGCCAGAGGCAAGGGAAACAAAAGCAAAATGGACTATTGGGACTTCATCAAGATAAAAAGCTCTTCCCAGTGAAGGAAACAATCAACAAAACTAAAAGGCAATTGTCAGAATGGGAGGAGCTATTTGCAAATGACATATCTGATAAAGGATTAGTATCTGAAATCCATAAAAAACTTAGCAAAGTCAACACCCAAAAAACATGTAATCTATTTAAGAAATGGGCAGAAGACATGACTAGACATTTTTCCAAAGAAGACATCCAGATGACTAACAGACGTGTGAACAAATGCTCCCCATCAGTCATCATCAGGGAACTACAAATCAAAACCATAATGAGATACCACCTCACACCAGTTAGAATGGCTAAAATTAAAATCACAGGAAACAACCGGTGATTGGAGAGGATACAGAGAAAGGAAAACCCTCTTTCACTGTTGGTGGGAACACAAACTAGTGCAGCCACTCTGGAAAACTGTATGGAGGTTCCTCAAAAAGTTAAAAATTGAACGACCCTACAACCCAGCACTACTAGGTATTCACACAAAGGATATCAAAATACTGACTTAAAGGGGTACATGCACCCTGATGTTTACAGCAATAGACAAACTATGGAAAGTGCCTGAATGTCCATCTACTGTTGAATGGATAAAGACGATGTGGTCTTTGTCTACAATGGAATACTACTCAGCCATCAAAAAGAATGAAATCTTGCCGTTCGCAATGACATGGATGGAGCCAGAGTGTATTATGTTAAGTGAAATAAGTCAGTCAGAGAATGACAAATACCATATAATTTCACTCCTATGTAGGATTTAAGAAACAAACCAGATGAACAAAGGGGAAGAGGGAAACAAGTGAGAGAGAGGGAAACAAACTGTAAGAGACTCTCAACAACAAAGAACAACTGACGGTTGATGGAGGTAGGTGGGTGGAGAACGGGCTAGATGGGTGATGGGTATTAAGGAAGGCACATGTTGTGTTGAGCACTGGGTGTTGTATGTAAGTGATGAATCACTGAATTCTACCCCCGAAACCAATATTGCACTGTGTTAACTAACTAGAATTAAAATAAAAATTTGAAAAAAAAAAGATAACCTATTATCATATCACCTAAAAAAATAAGATAAAATAAAATAAATAAAACAAAGTGGACCAAAATATTAAGATTAAAATAATCATCCATATGAGAGACTATGGACTCTGAAAAACAATCTGAGGGTTTTGAGGGAGCGGGGGGAGGGTGATGGGGTTGGGTGAGCCTGGTGGTGGGTATTATGAGGGCACATATTGCGTGGGACACTGGGTGTGGTGCACAAACAATGAATTCTGGTACACTGAAAAGAAATTAAAAAAAAATAATCGACCATAATGTATTAAGCAAAAGAAAACAAAAACAAAAATGGAGCAGCTTTTACCGTATTGAAATCATATAAAAATGTAAAGCGGGGCACCTGGGTGGCTCAGTCGGTTAAGCGTCTGCTTTCAGCTCAGGTCATGATCTCGGGGTCCTGGGATCCAGCCCGGCATTGGGCTCCCTGCTCAGCGAGGAAGTCTGCCTCCTTCTCCACCCACTTCTTCCCCCTGCTCACGCTCTCACTCTCTCTCTCAAATAAATAAATAAAAGCTTTTTTTTTTTAATCTTTAAAAAATATTTTTTTAAATGTATGGCAAAAATTAAACAGTTCCTACTGATTAAACAGTACAATTCAAGTGGATTAATCATAGTTCATTAGTCATATGTTCAAAAATTTCATCTTAATAAGTTTCTGATATATATAAGGTAAAATAAATTAGAAATCAACAAACTAAACTCATTACTAGTGGTTGCCTTACAGCGCAAGAATGTCCACTAATCCATTTCAATTCAACATTGCCCTTAAGATTCTAGTGAGTTCAGTAAGGCAATAAAAAGAAATGGAAGACATAAATATTTGAAGGGAAGGAGAAAAATTACTCCTATTCTCAGGTAATGTGACTGTATCCATAGAAAACCCAAGGAAATATTCAAACTACAGAAATAATGTGTGATGTTAGCAAGGTTGCTGAATTTATGGTCAAAAATTTAAGTGACTCAAAAAACTTGTACTATATTTTTATATTGTCACTAGACAATAAAAATACATATTAAAAATATCATTTAGAGGGCTCCCGAGTGACTCAGTCCCTTAAATGTTCACCTTCAGCTCAGCTTCAGATGCCAGGGTCTGGGATGGAGCCCCATGGAAGGCTCCCTGCTCAGCAGGGAGTCTGTTTCTCCCTCTTCCTCTGCCCCTCTGTCCCACTTGTCCTTGCTCTCTCTCTCAAATAAATAAAAATGTTAAAAGTTTTTAATTAAAAAATTAAATAAATAAAAATACCATTTTCCCCTTACAACAGAAAGCCTATGTATAAATATAGAAGGAATAATGGTACTAGAAAAAGTCAACAGTTGCCAACCATCAAAGTAATAATTTATTTAGGGAGATGGTAAGGAAGGACGTGGGGTAATGACAATATTTTTTCTTGATCTGAGTTTTGGTGATATGGGTGTGTTTAGTTATGAGTAATTATTGAGCTGATGCAAGTGAACATCAAAGCTTTAATGAATCACCCAGTTTTAATTTTTTTAATTTTATTTATTTATTTGAGAGAGAGACAGTGAGAGAGAGCATGAGAGGAGAGAGGGTCAGAGGGAGCAGACCACCAATGGAGCAGGGAGCCCGATGCGGGACTCGATCATGGGACTCCGGGATCACGACCCGAGCTGAAGGCAGTCCCTTAACCAACTGAGCCACCCAGGCACCCCAATCACCCAGTTTTAAGTCCCAAGTTGAGCTTCTCTGAGAAGCTGGCCACATTAGTCCTAGGGTAGTACAACCCCCTCACCTGGGAACTAGAAGAAAGTAAGGGACAAAGCAAATGAGCAGTGTTTAGAGTATGTTAAAATTTGTGAAAGAAAAAATAAATAAATAAAGTCAGGTATGAATTGTCATTACTCAAAAAATTAGTAACAATGGTTTTTTTTTTTTAAAGATTTTATTTATTTATCGGTGGGGGGGGGAGCGAGCACAGGCCGACAGAACGGCAGGCAGAGGCAGAGGGAGAAGCAGGCTCCCTGCCGAGCAAGGAGCCCGATGTGGGACTCGATCCCAGAACGCTGGGATCATGACCTGAGCCGAAGGCAGCTGCTTAACCAACTGAGCCACCCAGGCGCCCCTCCTTATAACTTTCTATACCTTCTAAATTTTCTACCATGTACACCCATTGCCTAGTCAAAGAATTAATGGAACAAAGAAAGAGATTCATAATGTATTGTTAAACAGAAACAATATACCATTACAATCCCATTTTCATAAACCATATACTTGTGGATTTTAACCAAGAATTTGATTTTATTCTCCACTTTATATAGTTCTGTAACATTTTAATTTTTCAATGAGCTTATGGTTTTTAGAAAAGATATTCCCATTTATAAAATATGTAAAGAAGCACATTTTGAAGTTGAGGGAAGGTGTTTGGGGTCAGTTTCCTGCTGTGCAGGGTGCATTTTGATTGAGAAAACATGAAGTATGAGAACGAAGCCAGCCACAATTAAATACGTGGCCTGTTGTTATGCAAGCATCAAACAGCGCCACTTAACATGATTAACCAATAATTGTGTCATGGGACTCCTACCAAAGAGGATTCATAGTGTTTTCAAACACTTTTAAAGTCAGATATTTCTGTTTCAGGAGTACAAGTTTATCAACAATTTAGAAGGTCATTTCCCTACATTTCTCGGCTCTTCAAGTAGGATTGAAACCTCTGGTTGTTTGCCAAACACAGTCTACACCCGTGAAAAGATAGTGGCCGTGAGGAAATCACTAATTTCAGAATCAACCGATAATATATTCATTAAATAAATGCTCTTCGTACAGGTAAGTTTACTGCTTTAAAGCTCTTTAAAGATGTTTAAAAATAGAGAACATCCAAATCACAGTCCTTGGAGTCTTTTGATCTAATGAGGTGGATAAAAACATACTCTTAAAAAAACCCTTTAATCCATATTTAGGAGTCATATATTTAGGAGAAACTATACAAAATGTGAATATCTATAACTGGGGGAACCTGTTTCTTAAAGAAGAATTTGGTGTAAGAAAATCTACCTTGAGTTTTAGCCAAAGGAATTCAGGTATTGAATGGACAAAAAGGCTTGTTCATAAGCAAAATCTGTAGTTATTATATTTTAATTTAATGAGCATTTATTATGATCTCAGTGTGCCCATGGAATGACGTTGTTGTTATATAAAGATGATCCTTTACAAGAGTCATGACCTTCGGAGTCCTGAATAGACTCCAAAACTTGAAAGCAATTAAAATGCCCTCAGGAAGTGAATGACAAATATATAATAAATAATGTAGACAATAGAATATTATTCGGCACTAAAAATAAATGATCTATCAAGCCATGACAATGTGTGAAGGAAACTTAAGTGCATATTAGTAAATGAAAGAAGTTAATCTGAAAATCTTCTTACTGTATGATTCTAACTACATGACTTTCAAGAAAAGATAAAACTGGAAACAGTAAAAAGATCAGTGGTCGTTGGGGGTTAATGAGGCAAAAGGCATGAAGAGGAGGAGCACAGAGGATTTCTAGGGCAATAAAATTATTCTGTATGATACTGTAATGGTGGGTACAAGTCCTTATAAATTTATCCAGACCCACAGAATGTGAAACAAAAGTGAGTCTTAACATAAACT
The DNA here is from genome assembly GCF_020171115.1 of Neogale vison. Taxonomy (NCBI): domain Eukaryota; kingdom Metazoa; phylum Chordata; class Mammalia; order Carnivora; family Mustelidae; genus Neogale; species Neogale vison. The sequence continues at coordinate 9,876,126 of NC_058100.1, forward strand.
GTGGACTTTGAATAATGATGTGTCGAAGTAGGTACATTAACTGTAACAAAAATTTCACTCTGGTGGGGGTTGGTGATAATAGGGGAGGCTGCCCAGGTGTAGGGGCAGGAAGAACACAGGAAATCTCTGTACCTTCTCAATTTTTCTGTGAACCTTAACTCCTTAAAAATTTTTTTTCATTTAAATAAAATTTAAATGTGTTTAAATATGTGAATATAAATATTTGTTGACTAAATGAATGAATGAACATAGGATAATGCAGCCACCCCAAAAATGATAAAACGAGCATGTTCAGGGTTGGTTTTGTTTTTAAAGATTTATTTTGTTTTGTTTTGTTTTTAAAGATTTTTTTGTTTTTAACGATTCATTTTTTGTTTTTAAAGATTTGTTTTGTTTTTAAAGATTTTGTTTTGTTTTGCTTTTGAAAATTTTGTTTTGTTTTAGTTTTGTTTTTTGTTCTTAAAGATTTATTATTTGAGAGAGAGCAGGGCCGGGGAGATAATCCCAAGCAGACTCCCCGCCGAGCATAGAGCCCAATGCTGGCTTGATCCAGCAACCCTTCCCCACTCCGTCCCCCTCCCCCACAACTCCCAGATCACACCTGGAGTGGAAATGAAGAGTCAGTTGCTGAACCCACTGAGCCACCCAACGGCCCCTACACCCTATTTTTACTTTTTGCTGTTTCACCACTCTGTTCTCATCGACGAGAGCCAGAATCTTTGTAGGGACAGAGTGCCGGCTGACAGGTGCTTTTTAGCTCATGCACGTGGCGCGCAGCTCAGGGGACCCAGGGACCTGTTGCAGGGAACCGCCAGAAACCTGGTCATGGGAGGTGGGCTGATGAGGGCCAAGGCTTCTTCCCGATCCAGGCCCACGATGCCCGTGTTGCCCTGAAGCCAGAGCCGGAGGACACTGCACAGCCTTGCCAGCCCTGGCCTGTGCTACATGAGGAACCGCTCCGATTAGAGACGCCTGGGAGGGGGTCCCTGGGGGGCTCAGTCAGTGAGGTGCTGCCTTCAGCTCAGGCCCTGACGATCCTGGAGTCCCCAGATAGAGTGGGGCTACCTGCTCAGCGGGGCATCTGTTTCTCCCTCTCCCTGCCCCTTCCTCCGCTCATGTTCTCTCACTCCATTACTCTCTGTCAATTAAATAAAAATCTTTACGGAAAGGGAGAGAGAGAGACCCGGGGAGCTGTGATTGCTGGAGAAGCCCTGGACCCCATCAGGCAAGCCGCCCAAAGGCGGACCGACTGTTGTGGGTTTTAAGGTGCCCTCTCAGAAAGCTTTTCCACTTGGGAGGAGGCTGTGCAGGTGGTCCAGGCCAGGGGCCCTCAGTAGACCCTTGGGGCAGGTACTGTGATGGCCCTCCTCGCACCTCAGGGGAGCAGGGGACTTGGAAGGAGGCAAGTTCCTGGAGAGGCGAGTCGCAGCAGCCGGCTGTCAGGATAGAAGGCACCTTCCTGATTCCAAGTTCTAAGCTACACAAGTGTGCCTATTCCCCTGGCGGGAAAGCAGGAGGGGTCCCGACTGCCTTGCCAGGTCTGGGCCTGGCGCTGCCTCCCTTCACTAAGAAGCACCTGAGAGCCTGGATTACTGGTAAGTCCAGGACCCCATCAGGCAGCCAGTCCAAACAGGCACTGTCACCAGTTTAAAGGAACCAGTTCAGAAAGATTTTTTATGGGGGTGAGAGGGAGGGCTGCTTCTGCCCTGGAGGCTATGCTGGTATTTTGGGACCAACAGAAGCTCCACAGGCCTGGTGGGCCCTGGTTTCACCGCCAGGGGCTGAAGAGGTGCTCGGTGTGCGTGCGCCAAGCGAGAAGTCCTGATAGCGGGTGACCCGGACAGGGTCACCGAACAGAAATGCTGGGGTTGCAAGTCATCAGCCTGATTCCCAGGGCTTCCCCACGCAAGCGTGCATGCTCCCCTGGAGGGAAGAGCTGGAGGAGTCAGGACTGCCCTGCCAGGTGAGGCAAAAGAGATGGTTGGGACACCCTCCAGTTAGAGGCACCCGGGAGCCCGGATTGCTGGAGAACCCTGGGAACCCACTGGGCAGCCAATCCAAATGGGGGCTGACTGTCCCCATAGTAAATCTGCCACCTCAGAAATATCTTTCCATCAGGGCCCCTGGGGAGTTCCGTTGGTTGAGTTGGACTCTCGATTTCAGCTGGGGTGGTGATCTCAGGGTCCTGAGATCGAGCCCTAGCTTGGGTTCCACACTCAGCGTAGATTCTGCTTGAGAATCTCTTTTTCTGTCGGCTCTTGCCCTCCCTAGCAAAGTAAATAAATAAAATCTTAAGGAAGGAAGGAAGGAGGCAGGGGGGGAGGGAAGGAGGGTGGGAAGGAGAGAAGATGGGAGGAAAATATTTTCCCATCTCGGGCTCCCTCCACCCTGAAGCCGTTCAGGTGGTCCGGGGGGGCCGCTCAGAGCTCCTTGGGCTTAGAGATGCCCAATCAGCCCAAGGTCGGCAGATGAGGTGCAGACTGCGGATTGGCAGGTCAGGGTAACCAGGGACCTGGAACAGGGCAGATCAGGCCAAGGAGCAGGCTATTTGGAGTACCTGGCATCTACCTAATTCCAGGCCTTATCTTCCACAAGTGTGTCTATTTCCGCTGACAGCAGAGCTGGGGGACACCAGACTGCCTTGCCAGGGTGGGGCCAAGATGATGGTTGGGGTATCCTCAAGACAGCTGGGAGCACTGGCGGCTGGACAGGCCCCTCCCTGCTCCTTGGGGCCTGGTGCAAGAGAGAGGTTTGTGCTTGAAGCTCCTGCACGGCTCGGGAGCAGGGGGTCGTAAGGCCCATCCCGTGCCCTGGTGCTGGACCGGGACGCAGTTCAGGAGAGCAGAGTCACAGTTGTGAACTCTTGGGGGCAAGGGTGCATCTGCCAGTGTCGAAGCTCGCACTACACAAAGGCTCCTGTTCCCTCTGAAGCCAGATGTGGAGAGAATCCCAAAGCCTTATTTGGAGGGACTGCGTTGTCTTTGAATGAGCTACCTGAGAGCCCTTGCTTATGGATAACTTGGGTCCCCATCAGCAGCACTTTTAAAAGGGAATTGACTTTCACACCTTTGTAGCCTCGGGTCTATATCCTGTTGTGGGGGCATCCCAGGACAATATCCAGGTGGTCGGAGCAGCCATGGCCTCGGAGGCTTGGAGGGCCCGGCTGCCCAGGGTCTGCTGAAGGGGTCTGTGCTCTATGTGCGCCTGCTGGGTTGTGGTTGCTGGAGATCTGAATCAGTGTTGGTCTCCTCTAAGCAGGAGAATCAATGGCTCAGGCTCTTGAGGGACCCAAGGCATCTGAATAACCCCAAGCCTTAACCTATCCAATGGTGCCTTTTGTTCTTAAAGGCAGATCTGGTTGGGCTGGGGGGAGACTTGAACATCTTTCCAGGGCTGGGCTTCGGGATACCCTCTATCAGAGACACCTGGGAGCCGTGGCTGCCCGAAGGCCCGGCTGTTGGTGTCCTGGAGCGGGAGGAGGAGCTGTGCATGTGGGTCCTGGCAGCTCTCTGAGCAGGGGGATGTACCAGCCAGGGTGTGGTCTGTAGCCACCAGGACTGAATTTGGAGAAACGGGGAAGCTGTGGTTGGCTCTTGGGACACACTGGGCCTTCAGAGCTCCTCTGTTCCTCGCTGGCTGTTGGCTCGAGACTTCAGTTCTTTATCAGATGGACCCGTGCACAGGCTGCACGGAAGTACTCTCAGCGGGCTCTCCCCAGAGTAAATGGTTTAAGAAAGAGACCAAAACAGAAGCCAGTCTCTTACAGTGATCTCAGAAGGGCCACACCATTACTCCTGACATATTCTGTTGGTCACATAGATGTCCCTGGTTCAGTGTGGGAAAGGCTACAAGGGATGTGAGTACCAGAAGGTGAAGATTTATTGGGACCCTTTGAGAGGCTGGCCACACAGTCCTGGGAGGCCTGAGAATTCAGCTGTCTGGAGTTTAAGGCCAATGGGGAGTGCAGAGATTTTTTTCTCTTTGATTGATAGCCCTAAAACAGTAACTGGTCCAGGGAAGATGCCCAATTAATATTAAAAGAATGAGTTAATATTAAGGGAAATGTGAACTTATCTTGCAGCCACAACCTGGTAAGATCTGGGCATTGGTTCCTATTTGCTTTCCTTAGGATTTTTAGCTCAAGATTTGCTTGATTTGACATGGCCACTGACCCTAAGGGAAGGCAATCTCCATTCTTTCAGAAGAAAAGAAAGATAGATTGAGAGTATACTATTTGCTAGATAAAATTCAGTGCTGCAAATATTACACTTGGGTTTGCCTAGCTCTCTAGAATCAGCACTACGTGGATATCTTCTAGGGCACCCTTACTATTTAGGGAAAGTTGAAGAGTTCAAAAGAGTCCATCATGGGGTCTGTTTTGAGGCAACGTTGCAAATAAAGCAGGGACTGGGTTTTAGTACCCTGACACCTGAGGTACAAATAACCAGTGCTTACCTGGTAGGGTTAGCCACTTTTTCTGCATATCAGAAGCTCAGGTTTACTTTATCTTGAAATTGGACTAGCACGGCCTGTCAGATAAAGAGCTAAGACTGACCCCTTAGTGGAGATAAGCCCTTCAGACTCCTTGAATTCACATTTATCAGTATTAATAATTATAATTGATATTATAGTTTAAGTACCTAATGTGTTTTTCTCAATTTTCACATTTATCCTTAGAATGGTCATGGGGTATGTCTGCCTCGTTCACTTTAACCCTCTTCTCCTGAGATTCTTGCTCACCCGGAAGTAAGTCCTCTGTTCATGTTGCTGCTACAGGACCCCCCTTCCCTGGTCACAACTGATCAGATGATGGATGGTCACCTGAGCAAAAAGGGCTAATCAGATTCTATGTCCTGTATGTCTGGAATTGGGACTAAGAGGCAGACTTGAATAGGTGAGTTATAAAAGGTTATCGATTTGACACCAAAAGCAAAAAGAGCAAAAGCAAAAGTAAACAAGTGGGACCACATCAAACTAAAAAGCTTCTACATAGCAAAGAAAAATGCCAACAAAATGAAAAGACAAATGGGAGAAAATATTTTCAAATCACCTATCTTATAAGGGTTAATGCCCAAGATATATAAAGAATTCATACAACTCAATAGCAAAAAAAAAAAAAGAGAGAGAGAGAGAATCTGATTAATCAAAACATGGGAAGACAATGAATTCTGGAACACTGAAAAGAAATACAAATGGCTAACAGTTATATGAAAAACTGCTTAACGTTCACTAATCATCAGGGAAATGCAAATTGAAACCACAATGAGATATTACCTCATTCCTGTTAGAGTGGCTCATATCAAAAAGACAAGCAAAAGCAAATGTTGGGGCACCTGGGTGGCTCAGGGGGTTAAGCCTCTGCCTTCGGCTCAGATCATGATCTCAGGGTCCTGGGATTGAGCCCCGCATTGGGCTTTCTGCTCAGCAGGGACCGTGCTTCACCCGCTCTCTCTGGCTGCCTCTCTGCCTACTTGTGATCTCTCTCTCTCTCTCAGTCAAATAAATAAATAAAATCTTTTAAAAAATAGAAGAAGAAGAAAAAGAAAAAGCAAATGTTGGTGCAGATATGGAGAAAAGGAAACATTTGTGCATTCCTGGTGGCAAAATATATTGGTGCAGCTACTATGGAAAACAGTACAGAGATTTCTCAAGAAATTATAAGTAGAACCACCATATGATTCAGCAATTCCATTCATGGGCATTTATCCAAAGAAAAGGAAAACACTAACTCAAAAAGATATATGCACCATGTTTACCGCAACACTATTTGCAACAGCCAAAACACAGAAGCAGCCTAAGGAACCATCAGTGCATGAAGGGATAAAGAAAATGTAGTACACACACATACACACAAAGTGGAATATTATGTAGCCTTGAAAAAGGAGGAAATCTTGTTATTTGCCACAACATGGATGGACTGTGAAGGCCTTATGCTAAATGAAATGATTCAGATGAAGAAAAATAAATACCACTTAATCATACTTATATGTGAAATCTAAAAACCAACCAACCAACAAAAACAAATAACAAAAATCCAGATACACTGAACAGATTAGTGGTTGCCAGAGATGGGGCATGATGGGTGGGTGAAGGTGGTCAAAATGTACCAACTTAAAGTTATAAAAATAAGTAAGTCATGATGATGTAATCATACAGCATGATGAATATACTGTATATTTGAAAGTCGCTAAGAGAGTAGATCTTTAAAGCTCTCATCACAAGAAAAAAATGTGTAACTGTGTGGTGGATGTTAACTAGACTAACTCTAGTAATCATTTCATAATAGATACCAATATTAATCATTAGGTTGTATACCTTAAACTAATAAAATATTGCAGGTCAGTTATATCTCAGTAAAAAATAAAGATTACAAAATAAAAGAGCTAAGGAGTGATCTTTCTTCCTCCTGTAAGAAAGATGAGAAATGTTTACTGAATTTGTTCTAGACCTACTGAAGTTTATCTGCTCTTGGGGTCCATGAGATACCTCAATATCCTTAAGAAAAATTCTTTTTTGTTGCATAAACTAGTTCAAATTGAACTTGCTGCCTGTCTCAAACCTGGTTTACACATAGGAATGTTGTGAAAGCTGCATCACTTGCACAGGGCCACTGAGGTACAAAGGGGCAGCAGAGCTGAGATTAAATCAATATCATAACTCCTGAGCCCATCATTTATCCCATACTACCACTAGGAGAAAGCGTTTCCCCTTCTCAGCTGTCCTAGGAGGCTCACATCCCTTAAAGCTGATTGTGGCCATGTGACTTTCTTTGGTAGAGGAAACATAATCAGAGGCAACATGATTCATTCTCAGTGGGGACATTGATTGTCCATTCTGTCTCTGCTTCAGCAGCCCTGAGCACATCACAGTATGGAGGAATCGTAAGATCAAAGACACATGTACAGGGGCACCTGGGTGGCTCAGTGGGTTAAAGCCTCTGCCTTTGGCTCAGGTCATGATCCCAGGTCCTGGGATCGAGCCCCACATTGGGCTCTCTGCTCCGCAGGGAGCCTGCTTCCTCCTCTCTCTCTGCCTGCCTCTCTGCCCACTTGTGATTTCTCTCTCTCTGTCAAATAAATAAAATCTTTATTAAAAAAAAAAAGACACATGTACACTGAGCCAACGCTCTGGGAAGCCATCTGAACTGACAGCAGACTTCCCATGAGAAAGAAATAAGCTTTTGTTGTTTCAAGTCACTGAGCTTTAGAATTGTTTGATTAGGCAACAAAACCTGTCTTATTCTCATATATCCAAACAACACCACCTTATTCCCAAGGCTGCCTTCTCGATTTCTTATCGAATCGATTCCAATTTCCCATTCTCCTAGAGCTATTCCTTCAGTTACATATGCTGCATAATAAACCCCTCCAACACTTAAAACAGTAATGATTTATTCTATCTCGTGATTCTGCAGGTTGACTGGATTCAGCCACGGGGTTCATCTACTCCACGAGGGATAACAGAAGGTCATTTTTGTGGCTTCATTTGGTGAGGAGCTTGGCTGGTACTGGAATGTGCAAGACAGTCTTTCATCCTTGGAAATCTATTTCCATGTGGCTTTTCATTAGTGAGAAGTCTAGCCCAAACTTCTTTATGAAATGAAGTTTCTAAGAGGACAGGCTCCCATTCACAAGTACTCATCAGGCCTCCACTTGCATCACATTTGCTACTGTCTCATTGGCCAAAACAAGTCACGTGGCCAAGCCCAGCGTCAAGGTAGCTGGGACAGTATCAGGGCGTGAGTTTGAGAAGCCATGGTTCTTTAGGGACTTTCAAGATAACAGCCTATAACAGCCATTAATTAATCATTACTGTTGAATATTAACAGTTTTAAAAGTGTTTTTGCTTTTATTATCTCATTTTTGTTTAACAGTAACCCTTGAGGAATAAATATATGCCACCCCTATTTTGCAAAGAAGGTGACAAGTGCTCAGAAATCTGGACTCCTAAAATCACATGACTAGTAAACGGTAGAGGGGAGACTTGACCTCCTGTCTTCTTACAGCAAGTCCTATGACTTTCTATAATATCATAGCACAACCTGTGATATTGAGCTATGACTTCCAGGTTTGATCTTTCCAGGTTTTGAAATTTTACTGACAAATTTTAAAAAAGTATTTTTTAAATACTTTTTCTAGAGCTTGGCTTATTGTTTTTAATTGTGTGTGTTGGGGGGGAAATGCATCCAGTTCTCAAAGACTTTGATATATCATAACAAAGTTACTAACAATGTTAGTTTCTTGTAAAGCAAGTCCCAGTGAAGCCAGAGGAGCTTCTGGGAAGCACACACCTTAGATCAAACCCTGAAAGAGGACTTACTTAGACTTCATAATGCCCAAACTTTCTTCTGAGGAAGAGAGCTTCTTTCCTGCACCCCAGCCCCATGACGAAGAGTTTTAGTCCAGATCCGGGTTCCTTAAAGCATTTGCATTTCTGGGCAAACATCAGTAATAAGAGATGATTAGCAAAATTACCATTATGACTGGGCAGGGGAAGGGGGTTGACTTGGGAGGCTTATAAAATTGAGAAAGCATCCATAATTCTCATTACTGCTTATAATCACGGATGCTAGAGAATAAATCACAAGATTAAAATCAGACCTGGCTCAGAAGCACAACCTGTGTTGCCATGGTCATCAATGGCGGTGGAACAGATATTCAGAGGAACTACAGCCCCGGGGCACATTATGGGCTGAAATCTGCAGCCACGCCTTCCCTGGATGAGACACTCCGCTGAGGAACACCCTGGACAATATCCTGTCGTCTGGTTCCATACTCTTGGCCTCCAGCCTCCAGGTGACACTTTTCATTAGGAACCTTGGCTGGCTGGGTCTTAGATCCATTCCCTTCACTTTCCTTGTCACTTTCCTGGTATGGAGAGAAACATGGAAAATTTAATTGCAAACCAAATACCTCTGAACTGCCCCTCTTGCAGAGACACCCCCATACGAAGCTTCTTTATTTAATGACTCTCAGGCTTCATGTTCAGTCAACTTTTACAGCCCATCTCGTGACATTGGAACTTCACACAAGAGAGGCAGCTACAAAGTATCATGGAGGGAAATTGTACATCATTTCCAGGTGGGAGAGTAATTTATATGAAGTGGAAGCAACCAATCTTCCCCCAGCAGGGGTCACATACCTTAATTTGTGTCTTATAGTACTCATTCAACACATACTGATATTTGGGTTGATTAAGACCAAAGAAGGTAGCAAATCTTTCACCAAGGAATTCACATGCTAAAAGGAAGAACAAGCACTTGGGTAAGTTGAATTAATAACTAAAACTTAGAGTCAGTCAAGGGGTAAGAATTTAAACTTGCCTGGAGGAGATCCATTACTACACTTAACTGGAAGGCTGATGAAAGATTTCAGTTGCTCTGGATTCTCAAGAAGTTCTAGGACTCAGAAGGACTTGTTAAATCTTCTATCTTCCCATGTGATTACATCTAAACTATCCTTTCCAGATGGGTGTGTCAGGAGAGATTTTTCAAAATACTTTACTACCCAGGGCCAACGTTGGTGCTAAGCAATCACAGTAGATGCTTTGCTTGTGAAAGGTAGAGATAAAAGTTTAGCATTAATAGTGGTTTCCTGAGGGTGTCTCCTAGAAATGTTTCCCTTTAAAATTGTAGGATTTCTGACACCTCTCCCTGTCCCCAGTGACACAATTTTCTGATCCCCATGACTGATTTCCTCTTTTTGAGATTTTGCTCATAGAACACATTGGAATGGGGGTCTACATTTTTTAAATGTGTTTTATCTTTTCAAAAATACTGTAGTTCTTGGCTTCCTGGGTGGCTCAGTTGGTTGGGCAACTGCCTTCTGCTCAGATCGTGATCCTGGAATCCCAGGATCAAGTCCCGCATCAGGCTCCCAGCTCCATGGGGAGTCTGCTTCTCCCTCTGACCTCCCCTCTCATGCTCTGTCTCTCTTTCAAATAAATAGATAAAATCTTTTTAAAAATACTGTAGGTCGCCAAACTATGGAAAGAACCAAGATGCCCTTCAACGGACAAATGGATAAGGAAGATGTGGTCCAGATACACTATGGAGTATTATGCCTCCAACAGAAAGGATGAATACCCAACTTTTGTAGCAACATGTATGGGACTGGAAGAGATTATGCTGAGTGAAATAAGTCAAGCAGAGAGAGAGTCAATTATCATATGGTTTCACTTATTTGTGGAGCATAACAAATATCATGGAGGACAAGGGGTGTTAGGAGAAGGGAGTTGGGGTAAATTGGAAGGGGAGGTGAATCATGAGAGACTATGGACTCTGAAAAACAATCTGAAGGGATTGAAGTGGCGGGGGTGTGGGAGGTTGGGGTACCAGGTGGTGGGTATTATAGAGGGCACAGATTGCATGGAGCACTGGGTGTGGTGAAAAAATAATGAATACTGTTTTTCTGAAAATAAATAAATTGAAAAATTTTAAAAAAAGAACACAAGTTTTCACAATAAAAGATGATTTCTATTCACCATTAAAAAATAAAAAAAATAAAAATAAAAATACTGTAGCTCTTTAATCTGTTTGCTTGCCACCATGCATGGTATATGCATATAAGAGAAGTTTCTAAAATATTAGATTAAATCTTGGGAAGTTTTCCTGTTTATGACCTACTAGAATTTTAGATTGAAAACATTCATTACCGGTCCATCTGGGTGTCAGCTCTATCCAGAGCTTCTGTGTGGAGACCAGGGTGCTAAGTGGTTGCATACTCATGCTTCCACTACCACCGGGAAGCCCCGCACAGATGCCCTTGAACACTACAGTTCTGCTTGGAACCTGGAAGGCAGCTTGGTTCCCCTTGTGTCCTGTCCTTACCATCTTAAGTCAAAGCCCAGCATGGAAATCACTGCCGTCCCTGTTCACCTTCACATTTTCATATCGCTGTACTGGGTTTTTCTTTTTCACCTGATTTTATCTCCTAAGGTTTTCTCCCTCCAAAACATTTCATCTCTTTGAATGGTCTTTCCCCAACTAAAGCACAGAGCTCTCCGGAAGACAGCATATATATTCTGCCAGTATGTTATGCTTGAGGCAAGACTAGTATCTCACCCAGGTTCCCAAAGTAACTTCCAAATCCATAACTGTCTACCTTGGTGTGAAAGCACTTGCTCCTTTAAGGCTCATACTATCTGACTAAATCACCCATCACTACTTTTTACTGTAATTTAAACACTTCCCTCCCCTCCCCTGCCCCCGGTGACTTTCATGGTCTCCACGCTGACCTTAGCCGTACTTTCATAGTACTCTGATGGTCCTGCCTCCTTACATCAGCGTTACTGAGTTTCCCCATCGGTGGTCCCGATGCTCCTTCGACCCGGCAATGGTGGCAACAAATTATAATTATAGGCATGTTTACTGGCCTATAATATCCATTGAAAGCAAAGACTGTCATTTGTTTTCATGTCCCAGGGACCCACACTGCGCCAAACACATACTGTCACTCAATAAATGTTTGTTTAATGAACGAATGAAGATCAATTCTTCAGAGCTATAGCTATACTTCATATTTTCTCACATTTTTAAAGTTGTTTCCTCCCTGTTGTCCATCAAGCATATGTGAGTTAGGAGGAAATAAGTAATAAGGTATTGACAATTGGGCTCTAAAGAAAATTGGTGAATATCAAGGAAAATAAGATTTAGTATTTCATCTGTTATAAATAGCCACGTAGGCCATTCACTGTGTCCCTGGGAAGGGTCAATAAAGTTCTTATTCATAACAGAGTGGTTATGATGAGGGACCTTGGAACTGTGTCATATAACAATAGTTTAAAAAAAAACTTGGAAGTTTATTCAGAAAAAGAGTCAACTGGGGATGGGAGAGGTTATTGCCTTCAGATATTTGCAACTCTGTCCTGTGAAAGAGGAACCTAGGCTTGTTTTATACGGTCTTAAGAAAGACCCTGAAGATCCATGGGAATAACTTTAGAAGAAGACAAAATAGGAGGCAGAATTTACTAAAAAGAATTGGAAAGAGATGGAAGAGTCTGCCTAAAGATGTGAGGTTCTATGGCTTTGGGAATGTTGAAGCATAGACTGAGAACCAATCAAGTCCTTCCTCGGGGATGCCACAGAGCGAAATAGAACTATTGGAAGCCCTAACTCTGAGGGTCTGTCAGTCCATCCTTGAGTATTTAGGAAAAACAAATAAATAGTGTTGGCCGTACTTACCAGACAATGAGGTGCTTGCTATTTGGCCTCCCCAAAACCATAGATAGGGCCCCCATGAAAGGGTAGACTGAAAAGAGAGAGAGAGAGATCAAGTTAGAGTAATTATTAATAGGAGTGGTGATACAAAGTGTTTCATGTAGAGGTTTCAAATGCTTTCTAGTATATTCCATTTTCTTTCTCATAAAGAGAAATCCAAGTTACCAAAATTATGAGCTGACTATAAATGGAACTAGAAAACAAACTAAAGGGAATAAGGAGTTAGCTTAAAACTGTATTTTCTACAAACCTCGTCTGGCTTAATCTCTCATGCACTCAGTCCACATGTTCCCCAATATTGATACTGTAAGCTTAGGGGATCATGTGTTGAATTTGTTTTCTGTCCCTTTTTTTCTTCCTCTTCCTCCTCCTCTGTGCTATACTCTTCCAGGATGTCTCCATCAACGAAATGGATAATTCTTTTGGGAGTAGCTCCTTTGGGAGATCCACTCTTCTCTAATTCGGACTCCCAGAAGTTGCCTTCTTCCATAAGAAAATAAAACAAGTAGTGAATTAAAAACCAGACACCTTAGGGCAGGTCTCCTGGGCAGAGTTTCTATAGCTGAGAGGTATTTGGTTGTTCTCAATGGGTAGTAAAGCTAGAGACTTCAGATCTAATCACAGCTGTGACCTCATCAATTCTTCAAATCCACCAAGGACTGTCCAGTTCTGTATCAAAATGGAAAAAATTTTATTAGTAGTGAAAATGTGAACTTTGAGTCTCCAAACAAAAATTTCAACAGGGTTTCCTTACCCCTTATTAATTACAAAACCAACAAATACTAGTAGAAAGAGTCCATTAACCTGTGGAAATTTCCTAATTATTTCAATAAATAATGAGAGGCAATATATGCAGTGATTAAGAGAGCAGGCTTTGCACAAAGAAGAAAAAAGCTGTCAAGTATACCTGGTAAAGGACTTCTTTCCAGAATATGTAAAGAACTATTACAATTCAATAAGTAAAAGATAAACAACTCAATTGAAATATGAGCAGAGAGGGGCTCCCGCATGACTCAGTTGGTTAAGCATCTGTCTTCGTCTTGGGTCATGATCCCTGGGTCCTGAGATTGAGCCTTGCTTTGGGCTCCCTGATCAGCGGGGTATCTGCTTCTCCCTCTCCCTCTGCCTCTCCTCCCTGGTTTGTGTTTTCTCTCTCACTCACTCACTCTCTCTCTCTCTCAAATAAATAAATAAAATCTTAAAAAAAAAAAACCTATTACTTAGTATCTCTGTGCCTTGGTTTCCTTATCTATAAAATAAGAATAGTACAGTTCGAGTGTATGTTTGAATATAGCACCAACCTTATAAAATGAGAATTCAATGAATAAAGATACACCATGGAATTAGAAAAATTTTTAGCAAACAGCAAGTGTCTCGCAAAAGCTAGCTTTTAAGTACCTATCACGTAATAGTGTATATATTAGACACTATTCTAATGTAGTAACCACACTATTGTCTTAATTGGTACTTAATATATTTTAAGATTTTATCAGCAAATATGGCAGACTGGGCTGACATGAGTGACTCCTTTCTGGTTCCAAATACACAAGATTAAACAAATAAAAATATTAAATCAAGCTGTACTAAGGCAAGAAGAGAGAAGAGAGAGTCACTGGAAAGAAGGAAGCCTAGGTGTCTGCAAAAGAAGGAACTCAAAATCCTAAGGGTGAGCGAAAGCTGATATGATTCCTGAGGGTTTCAGAAATAGATAAAGGCATTGGGGCTAAAGTTTTAACACGGGTGCAGAGAGGAGAGCCCAAATCACAGATCCTGTGAGAGTGAGGAGCCAAAGTGAAACCCCTGCACGAAGCCAAGATAATAGTATACAATGTTACCTATAAAATATGGACTACAAGGGGCGCCTGGGTGGCTCAGTGGGTTAGGCCGCTGCCTTCGGCTCGGGTCATGATCTCGGGGTCCTGGGATCGGGTCCCGCATCGGGCTCTCTGCTCGGCAGGGAGCCTGCTTCCTCCTCTCTCTCTGCCTGCCTCTCTGCCTACTTGTAATCTCTCTCTGTCAAATAAATAAATAAATCTTAAAAAAAAAATATGGACTACAAGAACTGCCTACTGCTTTACAAAAGTGGCAAAGTAACTTGTCATCTCCTGGCAACATGGGTAGAAATAGTCACCTGAAAAATACTGGAGCCCCAGGCCAGTACCAAGCGCTGGGTGTGGCCAAGTTCATAGTCCTCCTGTGGTATCAGGACCCAAAGTGAAGCTGCAGGGTGCCTGGGTGGCTCCGTGGGTTAAAGCCTCTGCCTTCAGCTCAGGTCAGGATCATAGGGTCCTGGGATCAAGCCCCGCATCAGGCTCTCTGCTCAGTAGGGAGCTTGCTTCCCCCCCCCCTCTCTGCCTGCCTCTCTGCCTATTTGTGATCTCTGTCTGTCAAATAAATAAATAAAATATTTAAAAAAAAAAAGTGAAGCTGCAGGCACCAAAGGTGGGGGAAACCCATAGAACACTGTAGGAAGCAAGCACAAAGCCGCCCTGAAGGGAACGGTCAGCAAGACAGGGTACGCTGCCTCTCCGCTAAAAACAACTCTTGCTGAGGAGACACTTGCAAAAACTTACAAATCATGGGAAGAAACCAATCCCGTCTTGAGGAAGGGTAAGCCAATGAAAAAATGGGGCAAGTCTTCACCCAAGAGTTAGAAATACTAGAACAACACAAAACTTGAAAATGAATGTTTCATATAGCCACAGGGATAAAGGAAACAAAACATAATATCCCAGAGGAACAGGTTGATTTGAAGAAGATCTGAAAAGAAATTCTAGAAATGAAATATATAGTCAATATAGGATAGGTTGGATGTAGATTGAACAATGAAGAAATCTCTCACAGCACAGCATCAAGCGGTACATATTCCACCAGCATGAAAGGAAAGCTTTGAGATGAAGGACGGGTGAGAAAGTACAACACCTACTGATTCGGAGTTCAGAAGAAGTGAACAGAAAAAACGGAGAACAAATATTTGAAGAGGTAATGGTTATGAATTTTCAAAATTTAAAGAGCAACATAAATCCTCAAATACAGGAAACCTAAAGAATCCTAAGAGGGGCAAATAATAATGAAATCAAACCTAGATCATGGAAATTACTGAAGATCTTAAAGGTTACAATACACAAGGCAGATTATTCACAACGGTGTAACAGTTAGACCAGTTAGACTAGTGGCTGACATTAGATCAGCAACAATTGAGACCAGAAATATGTTTGTTTATGTATATATGAATATTCATATATTTATGTGTTGAAAGGGCCAGGGGCAGGCTGCCCCAAATAGGTCACTTTGGCATAATGATTGTTTTAAATAAAGGTTACTCAAGAGCCAGCCTGTGCGAGAAGGACACTTAGACCCTCGCCTGAAAGCAGGAGATCTATGTGAAAGGGACCCTCCCTGGGTACCAGAGGTAGGAAATTTAGACCCAAGAAGACTGTAGAAACAACCCTCTTTGCTTTTTACTGATTTGCTATCCCAGCCCAAAGTCTGTTCAGAAGTCCATACTAATTGACGCTCCAAAAGTTTTGTTTGTTCTGTGAAATCTTCACAGATCTATCATCTATCGTCTCTCTGTCTAAAAAGTACAAAATCAGCCTGCCTTGGGCATTTCTTTGGGTCTCAATTTCATTATCGGGTCTCTCTGCGCATGTAATAAAACTTTGTTTTTTGTTTTCTTTTCTCCTGTTCATCTGTCTTTTGTAAATTTAATTCTTTGTCCAACTGGAAGACCTTGAGCATAGAAAAATTGTTCAAGCCCTTCAGTATAGGCGAAAAGATCATCAGATCTTAGTGGTACAGTGCCGAGTTTATGTCCTTGGCGAAGGTGCGGGTCACACAAGGCCCGTCGAGGGTTCAATCTGTCATCCGCAACTCGGTGATGGGAGGTGACGGAATGCCCACCCAGCACAGGGGCTTCTAAGGAGACTTGAACATGCACAGGGTTTTCCCTGCCTGACTTAGTGACTGCGTCACACAGAACCTTAGCAAGAAATAGGAAAAGTTGTTACTGCTTAGTTTCTGATGCCAAAGAGCAGCAGAAAGTAAGCATTTTGATTTGGTGTTTAAGACCCAATTGTCAGTGCCATGAGAAATAAAATACATCCTACAACAATAGTCAAAAGCAACTCACCTGCCTTTATCCCTCTGCGTTTTCTCTCATTGCTTTTACTCAGTTATGTTTGGCTTGCAAAGTAGTACAGAATTTGGTGCTGGAAATTGTTCGGGAGCTTGTGAGTCAGTGAAACTCGGCTGAGACCGTGCCGAGCCCTCGACTCTGCTGATGTGGATTTGCTCTAGTGTGTGTCTTCCAGGGTGCAGCGTGTTTGGTTTGTGGGAAGGTCAGTTCCGTGACACACGCTGCGTTACAGAAACCCAGCAGCGGTTATCTTGCCCAGATTAGAAGCATCTAAGGGTCTTTTAAGAAATTCTTAGGGCAGGGGTGCCTGGGTGGCTCAGTGGGTTAAGCCTCTGCCTTCAGCTCAGGTCTTGATCCCAGGGCCCTTCAGCTCGGGCTCTCTGCTCAGTTGGGAGCCTGCTTCCCCCTCTCCCTCTGCCTGCCTCTCTGCCTACTTGTGATCTCTGTCAAATAAATAAAATCCTTTAAAAAAAAAAAAGAAAGAAAGAAATTCTAAGGGCAGAACACACCCTAGACCACTTTAACCACAATCTCTGTGGGTGCGACGTGGATACTGGTTATGTTTGAAGCTGCTCAGGTGATCCCACTTTGCAGACAAGCTTGGGGACCTGTGCCCAAGGAAGCAGGAAGAGATTCAGCAATCTGGTGTACATTGAGCTCGAGCCAAGACGTCCTGTGTATTTTTTTTCAAGAGGGCTTTTTGTTTTTTTGTTTTCGGAGCAGTCCCCCCAACTTTGCTCTAACTAAAAAGCTTAAATATAAAAAGTTTAAGAATAGCGCCCAGCAGTCCCACTATCATTTACCGTACTTCACTCCTCTGAAGACCATCTCCCAGGACACACATTTCCAAACAAAGTGAAGTACCCCATCACCCATATTCCTGGCTTAGTGTTACCTATTTTACAGATTCATGATACCTGTTGGCTCTCTGAAGAAAATACTGGCTTGGGTTCTACCTGATAATAGTGTTGAGAGTTAAATAGGCATTTATATCTTTCAGTTGAGGGAGGCTCAGAGGGAAGGTGGAGAGCGAAGGAGAGAGAGAAAAAAAGAAAGTGAGAGACTTAGATTACAGTTGATTTGGTGAATATTTTTCTGCCACCTAATGGACTTTTTAGGATGTGCTATGCAAAATTACCCAAGAATGTGGAATCTATTTATTTTTTTTTTAAGATTGTATTTATTTATTTGAGAGAGAGAGAGAGAGCACATGCCAGGGCAGGGGCAGAGGGAGAGGGACAGGCAGACTTCGACCAGGGAGAGGAGCAGAGAGCCCGATGCGGGGCTCCATCCCAGGACCCTGGGATCATGACCTCAGCTGAAGGCAGACGCTTAACCCACTGAGCCCCAAGGTGCCCCCGGAATCTACTTATTTTTATTTACAAAACCCTTGGGAGCACCACCAACTTCACACCATGTACACAGACATGGGTGTTTTGCAAGTGACCTTTCGGAAGGCCAAATACTCCCTACAGCGTGCTTTTTCCTCCATTTCGTTCTTATGAGAACCTCGACTTCTTTCTTAAAAACCCCAAATCCAGTTTATCAAGAATTGTGCCTCAGGATGTAATTAACAGACCATACCATCTCCCTGATCTTTCAGTATTGGAGTACCTCTAGGCTCAGTGATTTGATCTATTTTTCTCTATTCGCGGATGATCTTACCTGGTCCTATGCTTGAAGAATGATCTACACACAGATTTATAACCAGCAGTGCTATCTCCAGGTCAGACTTTCCTTGGATCTCGGGTTCATAGATCCTCCTGTCCACTCCACACGGCTTCTTGGACATCTGATAGACTGCTCAGCCCCGACAAAACTGAATCTTTGCTCACACTCCAGTGCACTCTCCTTCCGGCACACCCCTCCCCTAGACACACACTCCTCTCTCTTCTGGGAGTCTTTCCATTTCAGAAATTCTATTCTTCCCGTTGTACAGACCAGGAACTTTGAGTCGTTCTTGATCCTTCTCGTTTAATCACACTTCCCATTAAGCCCATCAAGAAGTCCTCTTGGATATTTCTGGAATCCTCATACCACCCCTCCAGGCTGGTCTGGGCCATCACTCCTCAGCTTAAAACCCTCCAGGGGGTTCCCTCGGCAGCACCTAGGGGGTTACGCCCAAGTCCTTATAATAGCCTGCAGGGCTGTAGGCCTGGGCCCCAGTACTTGTCTGATCTCATTTTGTGCTGCTCTCCCCTTCACTCATCCCACTTCCACACACTGGGCACGGACTCCAGGCGGGAACCTTGTGCCCGCAGTTCCCAGGACTAGTCCTTCCTCCCTTGGACTTTGTTCCCTCACCGCCTTCCCGGTTTTAGTGCAAATGGTCTGCTCTGAGCTCCTCGGTCTCTGGAGGCCCCTTCCCGTTCCCTTCCCGCTGCCACCACCGCTCAACAGTCTACCTCAGTGTTGTGTCTCCTTAGCCCTTATCCTCACTGAACATTCCCTGTGTTCCACGGGTCTCCCTCTCCCCTTCCTCCAGCGGGTCCTCCGGCCGGCGTGGGAGGGCTCTACCTGTGAGCTTCCTGCTCTGTCTCCCGCCCCCGCAGAGACGTGGCTGGAACTCAGGATTTATTTAATAAATGAACCGTATGTTCAGATCATTTGAACAGGTGGGGGGAGGGATTATGTAATAGGTTGAAAAAAAAGAGAAAAGACTCGTAATTGGCTTTATTTCTGAAGCTAAAATGGCTGCCTTTTGTTTAATATTTTTCTCATTACGTTTACGCATGAATCATTTCATTAAGTCCTTCACTGTAATCTGCCCCTACAAAATAACAAATACAGACCCGGCATTTAACTTCAGGAAGACGTCGAACCTACGACTACCCGGGGCTCTTCCATTTTGCACTCACCAAGACCTGTTTTCGTGAACCGGGCTCAAGTGCACGGGTCGGTTAGTTCCGCAGGAGCTACCGGGCCCAGGGCAGGGACTCCCAGCTTCCACCTTCCCCCCTTCCCCGGGCTGGGGGGTCTCAAGTTCGAGCCTCTGGTGGACACGGGCCTGGGACGGCCAAAGCCCCACGTGGCAGAGTGGAACTGGCTACCAGTGTCTCAGCGCCATTTCACGGGAGAAGGGCCCACTCCGTTGTGTGTGACTCGCCCTAGCGCGGGGAGCGGGCAGGGCTGAGCGAGGAATTCTGTGGACTGAGCAAAGATGAACACATGGATCAGTCAACCACTGCTCCCCTGAGAACTGCTGACAGAACATTCCCTGACAGGATTTTTCTCTATTTTCAGTACTGAGCCGTGGACCAAGTGTCATGACTGACGGGCCGGTGCTGTTAGGGCCTTTCTCAACCTTTTCTACGTCAGGGCAGATGACACAGGAATTCTCTGAAATTCTGGAGGTGACCAGCCAGGGAGCTCCAGCCGCCTACGCTCCGCCCAGCTGAGAGGCTGAGGTGACTGAGATCAAGTAGCTCGAGGCAAACTACTTGGGAAACTCAAGAGAACAAAACCCAAGGGGCACCTGGCCGGGTGAGTTCAAGCCCCATGTTGAGTGGGTGTAGCGATTACATAAATAAGCAAAACTATAAAAAAATTTTCTTTAGAGAATAAAACTCAAGCTACCAATGAACAAACATTCTCTCTAGGGAGCATTCTGAATGACAATATGAACTCACACCTACCTCGAGCATATCAAAGGTTTTGGATATATTGAATTGCATTTCAGTGATAGCTCTGGCCTTCTGGGTAAGTCGTTTTTATTCTATAATTCACAGTAGGCTCCCCTTAATTTAGTCCCTTCAGTTTACTAAAACATTTTAAAGATAAAGATGTAGATGGCACCTGGTGGGTCAGTCGGTTAAGCACCTGCCTTCGCCGGGGTCATGATCTCAAGGTCCTGGGCTCCAAGCTCTGAGCTCCCCGTGCGGCTGTGCTCAATGGAGAGTCTGCTTCTCCTTCTCCCTCTGCTCCTCTCCCTGACTTGTGCTCAAATAAATAAAATCTTTAAAAATAGAATTAAAATGTAAATTCTAAGCAAATTACTCAAATATCAAGCCTTTAGACACAAAATTATGCTAAGCCAGATGACATTCCAAGTTTTCTTTTTAAGATTTTGAGAGCGCACAAGGCGGGGGGCGGGGAAGGAGGGGGCCTGGCAGAGGGAGAGGGAAAAATAAGACTCCTCACTGAGCAGGATCCCAGGACCCTGGGATCACGACCTGAGCGGATGGCAGATGCTTAACTGAGCTACCCAGGCATCCCCAAAATTTATTTTTATACACATATTAAGAGATTTTAAAAATGTGGTATTTTCTAAAGCACACTCTGGAAAATAAAGAAAGATTTCCGAATGGGGTTTTATGTCTCAATACATTTATAGCTCAAGTTTCCAAAGCACGGAGTTTAGTGCAGAGCACTGCTCGGCCACAAGGACTGATCTCTAGCCCAGGTTCCCATAGGACACACCACCGTGTTGCACTGGGTAATGCAACAAGGAAGGTAGATACAGGCCAAAGGAATTTCTACTTTGAGATTCAGAGGTGGTATGTACCAATAAACATAAATAGAAACCAGATAGGTCGAGGAATGTTGGATAGTTAATGAACTCATGTGGCGTAAAGCACCTGAGGTATGTGGGTCTGTCATCGGAAAACCTTACTGTGAAGAATTAGGGGTTCTGTGTCCTATTAATGGTTACTGGTTTAATAAATGTAAAAATACTTGTCAAAAAACAAAATCCCAATGAGTTTGTAAGTAAAATTACTTTTATTTTCATAAATAAAAAGATAATTCATTATATAAACCAACACTTGTAGTGGAGTATGTTAACTGTCATTATCCAGTTTAACTAAGAATGAAATGTACGCGTAGTTGACACACAGTTACATCCCTCTACAGCTTCCATGCAACTGCTTTACATCTGTTACAACCTCCAAAAATCTCCAACACCATTTTAAAGAATATGATAAAAATGGGGAATTCTAGTCACAGAGTGTCACTTATGCTGAAGTCAACACGATATTACTTGCTCAGGTCGAAGCTGCCAATTACTGACTTAAAGTAACACCAGTATTTTCTGCATTTTACAGAAGCACTGACCATATGACGCGTTTTCATGCCACATATGGTGGTATGATGCACAAAAATGTCTATGTGGAAATTCGGTTAACTAGGTTAGTATGCCCTAGTACCCAAGATAGATAGTTCCTACAGGCCAAGAGCAACAAGCGGGCATCAAGTACTATTTAAAGTTCCATCAGTAAATGGCATATCGCAAACCAGTGATTTTGTAGTAGCACACAAGATACAGTGAAACTTAATTAAAATATTTTTTCTATACACAGAGAAATAAAATGAAATGTCTGGTTATTATTCCACTTATTGGACTCTGCAGCTTCAAATATTACCTGTTATACAGCAAGGGGTAATTAGCATCTCCGCTTATTTAAAAAAAAAAGAATCCTCACTGATACTAAGTATTTTCAAGAGTGAAAACTGTAATTTAAAGTAATCATTTATTTGAACATAATACTGATTCAGACAGGCATAATCTGTTTCTTTTTAAGGGTGTTTTTTTTTTTTTTTTAAGTAATCTCTACATCCAACGTAGGGCGTGAACTCACAACCCTGAGATCAAGTCGTATGTTCCACTGACTAAGCCAGCCAGGCGCCCCATTTATTCTTCATAATGAAATGTTTATTACTATTTAAACACTTTACGCAGATTCTACTCATTTGTCATAGGACTGCGGTGTGGATTCAATGGTTCATCCATGATCAGTGTTTAGCAGAGGGCCTGGCAAATAGTAAGCTCCTGGTGTCCACTACTATGATTTCTATTAAGTGAACCAATCAGTCATTTACGATAAGGAAAATCAGCTAACACCCCAGAAGAATATTCAAAAGATAAACCTACAGATGTGTGACTTTTGTTAAAAGTATTATGCATCCACTATTTCCCAGGTTTGTGTATATGCTAAACTAATGACTTCAATATTACGAGCTATTTTTAAGAACATATTGTATGTTTGCTCTTTAAGTTTTTGTTACGGCCTCTGGCCTAAAGCAATACAACTTGGATAGGACACGTGTATTGGAAAACCATATAGAAACAATGCACACTGAAGTCAGGTAACAAAGGCATTTCACCATAACTTCTGTTGCCAAAATGTAGTTACCAGTGTAATTCAGGACAACCTACCTCCATTTAGGTTTCAAATACCTTCTTTACATCATGCATTATCTTACTTCTGCAAAAACATTTTCATTCTTTGTTCATTAAGAGCTGTCACAAAGCTCTGTCCTCTAAATAAAAAAACCTACTAGGAAAGGAACTTGTAAAAATCATTGTAGGTTCATTGAGACTGAAATAAAGTGCAAGACTACCAGAATAGGAGTACGTACCTTTTTTTTTTTTTTTTTCCGCTAAGATTTATTTATTTACTTGAGTTATTTGTATGTCCAACATGGGGCCTGAATTCAGAACCCTGAGATCAAGAGTCACATGCTCCCCCAACTGAGCCAGCCAGTCACGCCTGGGGTAAGTTCTTAAATGGTCTCAAAATACTTATAAACACTGATTTCTGAACAAATTATCACTTCTTATATATGTGAGGGATTTGGTAGAAGATTTTCTGATCTTCAACTCCAAATAACTTTTCTACCAGAAAAGAGAACAGACTCAGAACACAAGTCTGTGTGACAACATAATGGTGAAGGGGGAAAACCTCTCCGTTAAAAACCAACTCCTCTCCTTCTTCTGGCATCAAATAAGAGAAAGGAAAATAAACTTTTTGTGTGTGTGAGGACAGAAAAACATACCTGAAACCACATGATTCTGGCCTATATTAACCAGAAACTTATTACTACCCAGAGTTCGGAGACAAAAACCAACAACAAAATAGGCCCTTCAGGGGCATAATAAAATCTTTTACATGTTGTCCTGATTAAAAAGGCATCTGGAAACAAAGCATGAAACAACTCTACTACATTAAAAATTAAGAACAAATAAACTGAAGGCAGATTTCCCTCTGAATGTACTAAATCATTCTACAGGCTTCAGAGGAAACATTTCAAGAAATATGAAGTTCCATGGTTTCTCTTAGCTACTAGTAAAGAAATTCAAAGTGCCCCTTTTCTCAATGTACTTTAGGAGATATAGCATCCCGTGTCCTTCTGAGGTTTGATATCTGGTTCTTTCACAGGCTTCACCACTTCTTCTGGTTTGGGTTTGGTCTAGGGAGAAAGAGAAACACAGTGCTAAATACATAAACTAAGACTTGAAAAACAAACACTAGACCTTTTCCACCTTAGACTTTTAAGAGATGCTGTATTAAAATTACACAATACGGAGATTAACAATGCTGTTCCAAAAGCTACGTGTACCAATTCAAGACGGAATCAGGAAGCAACATTTCCGTGAAGATGTAGTACCTACATCTACCCAGATGGGTAGGCAAAAACCAAGCTAATGGTGCTCTTCCTCTTTCTGATGAGGGAGAAACTGAGCGATGAATCTGTGCACACGGAACTCTTCTAAGTTTGAAAATACCTCATGACAGTAACAGGCTACCTCATGCAGCATTACTTTAGAGGCTGAGCAGGATAAAAAGTCATTTTATTCTATTTTTTAAAAAGATTTTATTTATTTGATAGAGATCACAAGTAGGCAGAGAGGAAGGGGGGAGGAGGCTCCCCGTTTAGCAGAGAGCCCAATGCAGGGCTCGATCCCAGGACCCTGGGATCATGATCTGAGCAGAAGGCAGAGGCTTTAACCCACTGAGCCACCCAGGCACCCCAAGATAGTCATTTTAATAACAGTTTCAGAGTTGGGAGGAAATCATATTTTTAAAAACTATATTATAAGATTACCTAAAAACATTTCAGGAAGGAGCTATGGCTGCAAATTAATTCCCATCCCTTTTTTTCAGACACCTCCTCTTCTGGCAGTCAAACCTCAAATGTTCCACTTAATCTACTATCTGACTTAGCACACCTAGATGTACTTAGATAGAAATGAATAAAAGCAGTCTTATTTTACCGCTGGATGATTTCATGGAATGTTGAAATTAGATCAAATCTTCAAATACCCTGAGGCATGCTAAATCCAAAACACAGTATTGCTACAGCAATACACACATGGACAAGCCATCTGTTTCAGACCTTTTCTCCCACACTCTTCTTAAAGGAGGCTCTTAGAAACTACAGAGAGGCAAGAGAAGGTGTTTGAAAACAACTTCAATTATGCAGAAAATCAGAAGATAATTCAGGCCTAGAGATCTTATTATCTCCGAGAGAGTTCAACAACACATTACCCAGCACTGCAGGTAGCTCATTTAACGTTCAGACAAACTATACATCTAAAATGCTAATTCCGAACTCTCTTCTCAAACTTCTATGAACAAGTGGAAGAAAGCCAATCTCATACATTGTCATCCTTGGGTCTTTTGGTGAGATCAAATGCGGCCAGCGTGTCTGGTGTCCACTGTGCACTTGTAGGAGGAAATTCGAAAGGTACAGGCTCTACGAGACCGTAATTTGCTTTGAGTTCCAGTTGTGGAGCTTCGGTTGGAATTTTTTGAAAGTAACTGCAAAAAGCAATTTAAAAAGCAATTCATTCATTCAACTACTTGAGCATCTACTATGTTCAAGGCCCTGTGCGAGAGAAAGACAGTAATGACGGGCACGACAGACAAGATTTTCCTGCTTCACGCAGCTTGCATGAGCAGACGAAACAGGAAAACTTGTCAACAACAATGCACCGTAACTGAAGCTGCGACAAATATTGTACACCGTGAGAACACGAAAGAGGGGCAACTAACCCCCATGTTAGGGGGCAGGGGTGGTTCAGGAATGCTTTCCAAAAGAAGGGACAGAAGTTATACTAGGTATGTTTAAGCAAGTAAAACAGTTCAGTGTGACCAAATGCAGGACGTGAGCGGAAGAACGTAAAGAGATCCAAGCGGGGACAAAACTGCTTCTCCCAGTCCACACAGGTGGTTGTCTACAGTTTGAACAATGCGGACTTAACAATGGAAAACTGTTTGATAGGACTAGGCAGGACTGACAGAAAACCCATTTCCCTGCTTTACAGACAGCTGCAACCAGAGTGAGATGAACACGCGAAGGGAGCAGAGAAGCCATCTGTAACACGCCGGGAAGAAACAGCAGGGAGGCAACGCGAAGAGAAAATTCAGACACTGTAAGTGAGCTACATGTTAATAACTGATGTTTAATTTTTAGAATCTGCTTTTATATATCATCATCAGAAGTAGAATAAAGTCAGTCCAACACCAGGGAATTTTACTACCAATTTAAAGAGATTATCAGAGTTAAAGTTAAATTCAATCCGACATAAAATCTTTGGGGGCAGAGACTAACAGAAACTGTGTGATTACTGACACAATATAAATACTTAAACATTATAAATACAAGTATATACCATATTAATATTATGAAAATCATACTGAGCTGTACCCACATGAATCCATTTTCTCTCTGACATTTCTCTAGGGTGTTCTTCACAAGATTTCCAAGTTTCCTGAAGAATAGGTGTCCTGAAGGTTTGACCGTTGGGCCGGGTCCTTTGGTTTCTCCATATTCTTTGCACAATGCTTCTGCCTTGGCATAAACTGCATGTGAAAGGGAAAATCATTTGATTATAATTAGTTATTGACCATACTAAAAAGGCTCTGACCTAGTCTGACAGCAATACCAGTACGAGTGTAAGGGGAAGTAAGTGTTTTCTACAGATTTTTTGGCTTTTGGAACTTTGTTTCTCTCTCTCTCCAGTTCTCTCACTTGGTCCCATTCTCTTTCATGAAATCAGCCTAACTCTCTTCTAACTGGTTATTTCCTTTTAGGATAAAACATTTGTTTTTAAAAAGGGAGTCAATATTCTGGCAGGAATACTTACATTTTTCTGCTTCTTGGAGGGACCTGATTGCTTCACCACATTTATCGCTAGCCAACAAAGTCTGACCATGATAACAGTAAGCCTGATAGAGAAACAAATTTTTATTCATTCTCACCACAAATGATGCCTTCTGCTATCATTGTTTTACATACGCATCAGATAAAGGAGCGCCTTTGTCCACTGTTGGAAGTATCAATGCAACCCCTTATACTTCTTTACTTGAATAAGCCTCCCCCAATCACTGTTAGTATAAAAAGTGGGATTAAGTCAAGCTTTGAGCCAAACGAACTTTCTAACTACAGGCTGAGAGCAAAAAGTATTTCTGAGTAATGAAATCTGTTTTTACAATCCAGGCACAGCAGATAAAGGAGGGAAACTGCAGTGCTAATGCAGAAGGAGAGGAAGGGAGGGCTCTAAGGTT
The DNA here is from genome assembly GCF_020171115.1 of Neogale vison. Taxonomy (NCBI): domain Eukaryota; kingdom Metazoa; phylum Chordata; class Mammalia; order Carnivora; family Mustelidae; genus Neogale; species Neogale vison. Next base: position 9,902,770 of record NC_058100.1, read on the forward strand.
AATGACTAAACAGTTTTCAGGAGAAATGTTATCAGCCTGTAGTACGCCTTGCTCTCTCCTTAAATGTCTGTAATCAAAGGCAAGGACTACAAATGATCCAACACTGAATGCTTGAAGACATGTTTTTAAGGTATAAAAAATAAAATATCAACCTGGATCCAAAAAAGGTGTTTGATTATCTCTCACAGGATATTCTAACCAACAAAAAGTAAGTTTGTTTAATGGGTGTAACAGACTGATAAGCAACTCCTCAAAGAGGGCTTATGAATGGTTCTGCACAGATCTAGGGGACATACTGGATGGTATGCCTTATGATTAGAATCAGTAAATGCCTTCTTCAACATCCAAGATGAAAGGAGAGAATTCTCGTTAAGTAGGCGGAAGGTTCCGGCTTAAAAGTGAGTTTCGCTCAGACAGTAATTCCACTGCTCTGATACAGTTCTACAATTCTACATCATCTATTTCCACCCACTTCAGCTCACAATGGCTGCACTGTCCGTCACCACTGACTGAGAACTGGCTGTTATTTGTAAAATGCTGATTGAGAGTCTGACAAGATGACAGACCTAGCACTCAAGGGGCTGGAAAGACAATAATTTATGTTGTTTTTCAGGCTACAAATACTTACATAAGCTGTGTAGAAACACATTTTCAAGTGAAGATACTTTCTCCATTTAGCAGAATACGCAGGCTCCAAACTGGATAAAGTATGATCTAAAGTTACATTTTAAAAAGCAAAATATAATTTCACCCTGATTCACTAGAAGACTTTTAGATCATGTGTTCAGATGCTAACAGCAGAATGCCATTCAAATCTAAAACTCGAGCATTTACACATTTCCCCAAAAAACTTTAATTTTCCCATAACTGTATTTTAACTACATAATAAGGTTGTTTAAATACCACGGCACATCTTTTGATGGTAATATAACAAGTTTAAGATAATGGTAACAACAGAACTTCAAGATAAATACAAAATTATATACTGTTTTACTGTCTTCTTAAAATTATATAACATAGCAATGTGTAGTGTGGTCACCCAAGTCAGAGACATGGGTGGTCCTACTGGTCCATCCCGCAGCACTGAATCTTGCCTAACACACACACTAACACACACACACACGCACATCCTGCCAACTTCTCTCTTACCCATTTCTCTTCCACTCCCCACTTCACTGTCTTTGTCGAGGCTTCCATCACTTCCTCCACACACTATACTCGCTTCTAAACCTAAGCGGGGTCAGCCAAGTAGTCCTTCACCAGGCAAGCCCATTTCTCATCTTACAATTAGAGGGACCTTTCTTAAATTCAAATCCAATCAGATTTGCTTCCTATCTATTAATGGGTCCCAATTATCTACTGAATAAAAACCAAATTTCTTAGATAGGCTTACACACCAATTCAAGATCTCACACATGCATACTTTCCTAACCTTTTCTCCTATCACCCTGTTTCAGCTAAGACAGCTGTTTAAAGGTCCCAGAAGGTGCTGAATTCTTTCTTATCTCTGATGTACTACAGAATGCTCTACTCTTCCATATGGCAAAGCTTCCTAGCAAATGTAGAACTTCTGTTTCAAAGTCAGGCTCAAATGCCACCTTCCCCTAGACAATCTCCTCCAGCATGCCTAGATCCTTTTGGTTTTCATTACACTGCTGTAATAACATCTTATTTTATGCTGTGATAATGTGGCTATATGTTTGCTTCCTTCCCCAGACTGTGAATCTCTTCTACTGATCTTTGTATAGCTAGCAACTAAAATAGTAATCATCCCATACATAGAAACAAATGCTTGTTTCCTAAATAAGTGAATGAAAAGAATAATGGGCTAATGAGAAGACCAGAGTTCTAGTCCCAACTTCATGCCTAGTAACCGTTAAATTACAGGTTAGTTAATTCTCTGGAGTTCAGTTTCTTTAATGACAGCAAATGTAAGGTTATTATTAAGGTAAAAGAAAAAACTTCAAAATTAAAACACCTGGGGGCCCCTGGGTGGCTCACTGTGTTAAAGCCTCTGCCTTCAGCTCGGGTCATGAGTTCAGGGTCCTGGGATCGAGCCCCACATCGGGCTCTCTGCTCAGCGGGAAGCCTGCTTTCCTTCCTCTCTCTGCCTACCTCTCTGCCTACTTGTGATCTCTCTGTCAAATAAATACATAAAAAAATCTTAAAAAAAAAAATTAAAACACCTGTATAATTATTACATATAACTTGTTAAAAAGGACTACACTGTCCTTTCCGTTAAGTTACATAGCATATTAACTGAACAGTCCTCAGTCTTTGAAACAACGTAATAAAATAATGTGGTATTATTCCAGTTTTGCAAATGGACAAACAGTCTGAGAATCTTGTAGTTTTGCTTGTTCCCTATTAAGCCAAGAGTTTAATCTGAAAATCTGAACACTAAAAATACAACAAAAGAATTATAAACTTACCAGCTTTTTGATAGAAGTTGGCAGTTTCATATGCCAGTGCAGCAATCAGTCCAGGAGCGTGCTTCAGTTCAATTGCTCGAGCAATGGTTACTGTAACCAAAGCACAATAAAGTGAGTTGTAATTAAGTTTACTTGCATTAAATTCATTATAATAGCAAAAGAAAGCCCAACGATCTATTTGGAATTTTAATAGTTTGTTAAGAATTTTAACATGAAAAGTTTAAGTGACTGAGCCTGCTGATTTTGATACTGTTTCTTTAAATCACTAGCCAATTATTAGCTACTCACAAAAAATTACTACTACGACAACAAACACTTCCAGGACACTCGAATTTAAAACAGAGAAAAACAAAAAGCCTACAAAGTTTCTTTACTGGTTTTACCGGAGTCTTCATTTATTTCCTGCCACTAAAAGATGAAGATTTAAAGGAAAGCCACGCAGTGCAAGAGGAAAAAGAGCAAGCAAGGTAGAGAGGGGAAAAGGAGTTACCGAATTAATCTGATGTTGTCAGAAATGGCATGACATCAAAATCCTTTTTAAAAGAGCCAACAGGGTGGCTGGGTGCCCAGTCTCAGCCTGGGTAGCTCAGTCATTAAGCATCTGCCTTCGGCTCAGGTCATGATCCCAGGGTCCTGGGTTCAAGCCCCATACTGGGCTCCTTGCCTGGCAGGAAGCCTGCTTCTCTCTTTCCCATTACCCCTGCTTGTGTTCCCTCTCTGTCTCTCTGTTAAAGGAAGAAAAAAAAAAAAAACTCCCCAACTTTAAAATAAATAAATAAGTAAATGAAAATAAAAGAGCCATTAAACTGCAAGGCCTTTTCCTGCTAACTATCCATGAAGGCAAATGCTGAAGGTGAAGTTGTTCCTCACAATAAATTTCTCAAATGTGAGACTCAAATCCATCTAATTCTGATTTAAGGAAAAAAAAAGAAAGAATGAATGAATCAGAGGCCAATAAAAATTCCTTTAAAAAAAAAAAATCTTACAATATATAGGATACCTTCTTGAGCTTCAGCCTGACACTGGACAACATAAGCTTCTAGCAGTCGTGCCTCTAAATCCCTCCCCTTTTCTGCAGGTGTAATAAGCTTTGGGATATGACTTTCCTGAGAGAGAAAGAAAAACAACAAAGAAGCCACATTTTATTTTAACCCAGTTGTTAGAGATGAACAAAAATGGAAGACATTCAATTTGGAGATTGATCAGAAATTCAGGGGGTGCCTAGCAGGCTTGGCCAGTAGAGCATGTGCCTCCTGATCTCACAGTTTTGAGTTCAAGCCCCACCTTGAGTGTATAGATGATTTAAAAATAAGAGCCTAGGGTGCCTGGGTGGTGCAGTCAGTTAAGTGTATGCCCCTTGGTTTCAGCTCTGGTTGTGATCTCAGAGTCCTGAGATCGAGCCCTCTGTCAAGCTCCGTGGCTCAGCACGGAGTCTGCTTGGGTTTCACTCTCCCTCTACCCCTCCTTTCCCCTCCTCTTCCCACCCCCCTAAAATAAATAAATCTTAAAAATAAGTAAATAAAATTTAAATTAATAAAATATTTTTTAAAAGGTTTTTACGAAAAAAAATCCTAAACAGAATAAATTCAGGGCACCAAAACTGTGTACAAAAGGAGCAGTATTTAGCTTCTAGAGAACAAAAGATCCTGTATACTAAAATTTTTAAAGCTTCTCATACGCCTTTGCAAAACTTGGGTCAAAATAGATAGTACAGATATGCAAGCTACATTTTCATCTTTGGAAATGTTTAACTGCAACAGTAACCAAAGCTCTCTTTTGCGTGACTGCTGGAATTACTCATTCCTATTAACAACTGTAGAGTAGAAAGAGGTCTACAATTCTGTTAACTCAGAATCACAGGTTTTTAATCACTAAAAGCATCTCATTTTATCATGAGAAAACCCATCACTGGCCTCTGGAAGGTGTCTAGTAATTAGCAGTTTAACTAGGATAAGGTGTGGGTAAGCCTGACTGCGAAATCCACCAGTCTTTCTCCTAATTTCTTTTGCTGGACATTTCATATAATTAGTGCAAACTGATTGCCCTCCTCGGCTTTTCATGGAGGTAGAGAGAATATACTCAAGTTCAGCTTTGCAGAATCATGATTTATCCTGGCAACTGCCACAGACCGCAATGGGAAATGGTAAGAACCGTCAGATTTTCTTTTTTTTTTACCGAAGGGATACAAAATAACCATTGAATTACAACTTGAATTTTGTAATTGTAAAATTCACTGATGACTTTCTAAAATGAAGACATCTGATATTCTGTAATTGGCTGCAATCACCAATAAAGTATTCAACCTAAGAAAAACAACCTATACTAGGTTCTTTTTACAATGTGAAATAATTCCTAATCCCCCATCCCAAGAAAGAAAAAGTATTCAAGAATTACAGTATTAGTCTTTATATTTTATCGTTATCATTATTTTACCTTTAAATGTTTAAAAATCCCCGCAGCAATTTTTAGGCTTCGATGGACTTCTTTCGCTTCATCTTCTGTTATGCTTAAAGATAGTGGTTACATTAGTTAGAGGATGAATCTTGTTTCTTGTACTAAAATCAACAACCAATGCATTATGATAAAACCAAATTAGTCGTTTGTATTTCTTACCACTTGTTTTCTCCCTTTTAAAAAAATCTAATTTGGCACTTAAAAAGACAAATGCACATGAAAAATATCAACAGAAGATACTACAAATTATAAAAAGGGAGACCCTGTCTACACGTTGAGATATAGCCTTCTTGCTCCTTCCAGGTAATCTACTGTGCTTTAAGCAAATGCAAAATATTCTACACCCAATACATGCACACATGTCAAAACACAATATTCACTATCCCATTTGTGCTTAATCATTTAATTACTTTACAGGTGATTTTACATCAGGACATAAAATTCAACTTTATTTTACTTATTGTTGTTAAGATTTTATTTTTGAGTAATCTCTATGCCCAATGTGGGGCTCAAAACTCACAACCCCGAGATCAAGAGTCGCGTGCCCCCCTTATGTTGAAATGGCTGCATATCAGATGCACCACAGTTGGTAGTTGCCAGTTTCGTACCACTAACGCCTATTTTCACTATTATAAAAATTGCATCTTATTCATTTCACAATTCTTGAATCCATCAAAACAGCTTTCCCATCTATCTCTTTTTCTGTGAGTTGCCTGTTTAAGTCGCTTGCTTATTTTCAAATGATTTGTTGGTCTTTTCCTTTCCTCTTCCACTATAAAAACAATTTGTCATGTGCATCGCGATTTTTCTGACCATCTGTCATTTGTTTTGTAATCTTGCTTACAGTACTTTTATGCAGTCAAATACTTTTTTTTTTCCTTTTCTTTTTTTTTCCTTTTCTTGGGTTTGGGTTTTATTTAGAAAGACCTTCCTCATGACAAGATTTTTTTTTTTTCCCTTTTAGGGCTCCATAACAGAGGCTTAAAACGCTATGAGGCAACCTTTCACTTTACAGAAGGGGTATTATAATCAATAGCCCAGACTTTTTAATAATGAATCTCCATTTATTTGAAAAATAACACATTATTTATACAACCCTCCCCTTTAGACTTACTTTTCTTTTCCAGCCAGTCTAGAAGCATATTTGGTATACCATAAAGCTACATTAAATCCCATGGAAATTAATTCAAAAACAGCATCCTGCTGGGCACTAGAATTAAAAACATGGGTGTCATTAAGTTCTGTCAATTATTGAGACTTTGCTATATGAAGCCCCCGTACAGCCAACTCAAAATCATGTAAGAACTATATGCTAACTGGAAAATGAAGAAACCAGTCCTGTGTTTAATGACTAAAAATAATGGCCCGTAATAGTAAACATGAGAATAGCAGGTTCTCAAAGGTTACTGTGCACAGATTAGCTTTAAAAATTTAAAAATTATAGGGCACCTGGGTGCCTCAGTGGGTTAAGCCTCTGCCTTCGGCTCAGGTCATGATCCCAGGATCCTGGGATTGAGCCCTGCATTGGGCTCTCTGCTCAGGAGGGAGCCTGCTTTCCTCTCTCTGCCTGCCTCTCTGTCTACTTGTGATCTCTCTCTGTCAAATAAATAAATAAAATATTTAAAAAAAATAAGAATAAAAAATACAAATTACAGAGACTCAACTCCAAAGAATCAAAAGTCTGGGAGGGACCCAGAACCTACATGTTTAGTAAGTACCCAGCTGAGTCTGGAGTGGATGGTTCTTACAGCAATTTAAAAGCAATGGGATTCAGAAGAGAGACTGTTTCAGGCCAGACTGATTAGAGAACTTTAATGGTAGAGACGGTCTCTGAATTGTGCCTTGAAAGATGGCCAGAAGGGAGGCAGAAGGGCACTCCAGGTAAGGGAATGATGCTGTTAAAGCCCAAGAGAAGCATAAACATATTTTTCTGAGAGGAGTGACCCAACTAGTGTGATGGAGCACACGGTCTGTAGAAAGAAATCAAGGTCAAAAAGCCAAGCTGAAGTGAAACTGGTAGACTTTGAATGCCAAGCCAATCAGTATGGGGACCACAAGGAAAAGGTCTTATAAACTCTTATTTGTTTCCTTCAGATTCTATTACTAGATACGACACCAAGAGGATGGCAAGAACTTATTTAGCAAATAAGGTAATACTAATTTTTAATCATTCCTGTTTTGAAAAGAACATGAGAATTTTTTATATATTACCTCATTTATCTCAAATGATGAAGAAGACAGAAATAATAGCCTTCTTTTATATACATTATACTAAGATACAGAAAAATTACCCAAAGGAAAGACACTAGAATCATGGTCCCACTTTTTCTTTTTTAAAGGCTTAGGGGCGCCTGGGTGGCTCAGTGGGTTAAGCCGCTGCCTTCGGCTCAGGTCATGATCTCAGGGTCCTGGGATCGAGTCCCGCATCGGGCTCTCTGCTCAGCAGGGAGCCCGCTTCCCTCTATCTCCCTCTCTCTGCCTGCCTCTCCGTCTACTTGTGATTTCTCTCTGTCAAATAAATAAATAAAATCTTAAAAAAAAATAAAGGCTTATTTATTTATTTGAGAAAGAGGGTACATGCATGCACACGCATTTGCGGGGGGCAGGGGCAGGGGAGACAGAGAGAGAATCTCAAGCAGACTCCCTGATAAGCACAGAACCTAGCACAGGGCTGATCTCATGAGCCTGAGACCACAACCTGAGCCAAAATCAAGAGCTGGATGCCTAACTGTCAGAGCCACGCAGGCGCCCCGCCACTCTGTATTTTTTATTTAACTGCTGCCTCATAAAAGGAATGGAGACAGGGAAACTTTTTAGGTTAAAAAAAAAATAAAACATTCACAGTTCAAAACCAACTTACGTACTATCTGGTTTAATATGTTACAATACACATAAACACGAGTTATGTATTTTTTAACGGAATACTTCACAAATTTGTGTGTCATCCTACCAAAGGGGCCATGCTAGTCTCCACGCTGTTCCAGTTTTAGTGATGTGCTGCCAAAGCGAACACTAAACACACTTCTTAAAACAGCGTTACCCACGGAAGAAAACTGGAAGCACAGCTTCACTGGAAGCACAGCTTCATAGTTTGTTCTTGGGATGCCTGGTGGCTCAGTAAGTTAAGTGTCTGCCTTTAGTTCAGGTCATGATCCCAGGGTCCTGGGATAGAGACCCACATCGGGCTCCTTGCTCAGCAGGGAGCCTGCTTCTCCCCTTGCTTTTGCATCCTCTCTGACACATAAATAAATAAAATCTTAAAAAAAAAAAATGTTCATTCTTTTCAGCACTGAGAACTTTCAAATGAATTACATCTGGTAATTTGGTAGGCATATCTAATTTATAAGTTTACCTTTAAATAAGACAGTTTTGCTCATTTATATAAAGTCTCGTGAATAACTGTCTCCCTTTTTATCCTTCATTTATTTCAGTCTCACTTGCTCCCAAACACTCCATTTCTACTGTAACACGTCTTGGAAGTCAGAATACACAGTGTTGAAAAAACATTTTCAGAACAGATACATTCATAGCACACTTTTTACTGAATAAACAACAATCAAAGATAAAGCAACTTAAAAATCTTAGCTGTAGAGTATATTGGATATCATTTCTTAAGGACTTCATTACCTAATTTTTCATTGCCTCATAAAACTCACTAAAAAAAAGCTGTCACAAGGAATCAAGATTTGGCATGGGGGGGAAAGTGTCAAATGTATGTACTGCAAAACACTTTACAATCTGCCAAAGTTTTGCGATGTGATAATGATAGAGGTCTGACTCTCAAAAACGTCTTTCTGAAGAAAAACATCCCTTAATTTTAGATAAAGTACAAAGGGATCACATAAAGAAACACATAAAACGAGGACTTGGAAAACCTTAATATCCCAGAATATTAAAATCTGGGAAGAACCCACAGTCCCCACCTTCCTATCAAATTTATTAATTCTACATACAATATGGCCAAGGAAGGAAGGCAGGCGAGAATTCTACCACTGAACCACCAATGCCCAAGGAAGGAAGGAAACTATCTTTTATATACCTGGCATTATTTGAGTCACTTACCATAAACTTGCCTACGTCGTTCCTCATGAAAGCCCTGCATCTGTAACCCCAACCCAGAGCTGAAGCAGGTGCTCACACAGAGACCTGAGACGGAGTATGGAGCAATCCGAAGTCCACACTCCTTCTCCTTCCACTGCAATGCCTGTCCTGGGCCTCTCAGCAAGCTCCACTTCCTTCCCTTCTGACTTTACACAACTTTCTACAGCAAACTGACATCAGGATACATGGTCATTTAAATAATACAATGGTGTTTAAAAAAAAAAAAAAGTCCAAAAAAATTTAGCACTGTTATGACGTTTCCTGTTATAACCAGATCTCTTCTGATTAGTTTTAAGTGAGTGATAAGAAAGTTCTGAGGCAAAATTTTTTAAAAAGAGCAGAAACAGTGAAGACAAATTACGGAGAAAATAAGACTATGACTCAAAAGAGTATCGAGCAGGGATGGAACCAGGGACAAAGAGTAAGAAAGAGACTGACCAAAGACATCTGAACTATCCATCAGAAAAAATACTAGGTGAAAAGCAAAATTTTGATCTCCTTGAAGGAAGGCAAAGACTAAAAGACAGAGTAGGATTCCAAATTCCCAAACTGTTCTTTGTGAGTTATTAATAAAGCCAAGAGGGTTTAAGTCTAGTTAATATCTGTATTGATTATCTCAAAAACAGATTTGGCCTAGGAGAAATAAATTATATTTTTACTTAACAGAATGTATTAGTTTAGGTCAAATGTTTTTAACTAATTACCTGATAAGAGAAGATGCTGATCAGACCTAGTTCTATTTCTTCAAATACAGAGGGTATGGGTTAAACACTGGCTAAATAGTTACAAAAATGGCTTTTGTTTTGTACTCCTGGGTTGCCTACCTTGGAACCTGCCCCTGTAATGTATCAGTCCACTTGAAATTTTGAATATATCGTAACTTGCTTTCTTGGGTAGATTCATCCAATGAATTTATGAAACCTGTAAAAAGGTACAGCATTTCAGTTTTAGAAGAAATATCAAGTATTCTGTTTAGAAATTTTTTCAGATAATGACTTATCCAGATACCTGAAGAAAACTCTTAGCCCCTCTATCCCCTTCTTTACTACATCTTCTTCTAAGGTAACATAATATGAAGTATGTACACATTTAATTTTCAAAATGTTAGAAAGACCAAAATCACCCTATCATTTCTCATGTTTCTGAAACTCAAGTACTGAGCTCAAAGAATACAGACCAAAGACTAAACTATTCAAATTTGAAAAACCTAAGAATTAAATGCGAATTTCTGCAAAGCTGTTAAGTTCTCATAAATAACTAACCTTGTAAAAGTGAAAAATAGGAATCTGATGCATTCTTCATCATTTCTGGAGTACAGCTCAGATCAGTGAAGAGTTCAAGCAGTCGTGCTCTGGATGATCTCAAGTCACTTACAGGAGACAGAAATAGTCAAGATATTTAAGTAAGCTGCAATGTGATGAATCTATGTAAAAGTGGCTTGAAAGTGTCCATTGTAAAAAGCTTTCAGATAACACACACACACCTCCTTGAAGGTTTTACTAAGGCATACACAGGATAAACTTAGTTAAGACTAACACTGGGGTAAGTGAAATTCTAGTAACAACTGTTTTACAAGTGGTACTAAAATAAAAGTCTCATCTAAGGGGCAAATCATGGATATAATTATGTAATAACAATATACAGCAAGTTTTAATTAAAAAAAAACAACAAATAAACACAAGCATGTAAGATGGGAGAAAGGAATTAAGAATGAGTAAATTGAACAGAGCAGTTCACAATAAAAGATATTCAAAAAATGGTAGTTTAACATGCTTATGCAGTTTTAGCATCTCCTTAAAATTTCATAACTCGACAATACACTTTATTAAGTAGGGAGCCCTATTTTTAAATTGCATCCTATAATTCAACATACACATCAAGAGTGTGTGAGAACACGTGGTTACTACTCATTTTAAAAAGGCTCCCGGTCTCCATTCTCCTTTACTTCTTCACAGCAATAAATGTTGCAGATCCACCATTTCCTTCTTGAAATTCTCTTCTCCCTTTATTCCACTAACATTAAATTTCCCAGGATCTCCTCTTATCTCTAAAAGTTCCTTACAATGTTTAGTCTTTGGCTTTCTGCCAAAGACTATTTCTTCCTTTGGAGGTCTTAACATCTTTACACCCAGTCTGAGAGCTACAACATCAGCTCCAACTTGGTCGGGTTCCAGTTCCACATCTAATTTCAGAAGGCAACATGCTTAATGAGGGCTCAGAAATTATTCTGCAGGACAATGATTGAAGACACCTGTATGTAAATGATTAATGAAAGACTACACTTCGATTGTTAGCACCAAGAGACTTGGGACTGTACATCCAGAACTTAGTAGGTCCTGAGGATAAAGGACACACTCAAAGTTCTCCGTTGAATGAAAGAATACTAACATTTCAAATATTTTAAGACTTACAAGGCCTATAATGCAGCAGTGATGTTTAGAAGAAAGTGCAGACTTCATTTTAAATGGTCTGGGTGGAATGTTGACTCACTGGTACAAGTTCAACAAAGGCTTACTCCAAGAAAATACATACCAACACTTACATACAGATTACCAGAAATGGGATGGGCTACCTTATGAATTTGTCATTGTTGAGTTTTTTAACTAGAAGCTAGGCAAGAGTAATTCCTGGACCAGAAAAAAAGCTGAATTCTTAAGGCCTATTCTAGACTCAAATAGTTTACTGGCTACTTCCTGGGAGGCACTCAATCATCTGCAACCCAACTGTATAAAGTTATACTCACCTTAAAATTAAAGAATTTCAGAAAAAAAAAAAGTACCTCAGAAATGTCTGTTTTAGGCTGTTCATTTTATAGATGAATAATGATATCCAGAGAAGTTAAGTGACTTGCCCAGTATTACAGATAAAACAATTAAGCTGGGACCAACCTCTGTGAGTTTAAGATTAGGGTTAGCAAATGACAACCTATAGCTTGTTTTGAACGGCTCTCAGCTTGTTTTTATAAAAATGAACAAATAAGAATATGCCAACGGCAGCTGTATATAGCCCCACAAAGCCTAAAATGTTTACTACTCAGCTCTTCACAGAAGTTTGATGACCTCTGATATATATAAATACGTCAGTTTTCCTATCTTTTGCTCCACTCCTTCTTTCCATAGAAAGTAGCAACACTCTCAATTTTCCATTACTGGTGCCATCAGGTCTTGATCATCTAGGTTCTGTGTTTCATACAGACTGAATCCTTTTCAACTTCCCAAGCATATTAGACACTCTGAACAGTTGACTCCTCCTTTGAAATATCTCTTTTGTTCTGATCTACTCACTACCCCAGAATAACATTTTTCTGTAAGAAATTATCTTCTATCACGTCTTACCATCTAAATCAAGTATTAGCAAACCTTTTCCATAAAGAGGCTAAAAGTAAATATATGAGGCGCTGTGGTTCATCAAGTCTCTGCTGATACTACTCCGCTCTGCTGTTGTAGAGGAAAGCAGCCAAAGGCAGCCGGACACAATATATAAATGGTGTGAGATGACATGTCTGTGTTCTAATAAAACTTTATTTATAAAAATAGGCAGTGGGAAAAATCTGCAGGACAGTTCGCCAACTCCCAACCTGAGCCACAAACTCCAACTCAAGTCCTTTCTCCTATATGAACACTGCAAAGCCTATTCCAGCCTACTGGACGCTCTCCCTGCTCAGAACTCCATGAATTTACGATCCGCTTAATTAACAATATCCATATACAGCTTTGTGAAGTCTCTTGTACTGTTTTAATATATAGCTTAACTCTTTTGTTTGTTTTCCTCTCTCTGGGACTCACTAATCTAAAATTAAGGACTGCAGTCTAGATGGCTGCCAAACTTTAAATAATCTATTATTTCACTCTTCACAAGTCATTTGTAAGTTTATAAGGAGTCTAAGGGTAGGGCAATGTGCTACATACTTCTGTATTGCCCATGAAACCTAAATTAGTACCTTGTATCCAACAGTGGCTCAAACAGTACTTGCTGAGATTGACTAAAACTAACCTGCAAATTTTTGAAGCAGCAGGGCCAGCGGCTACACCATAGTAGTTAAAAGTGACAGGAGCTGTGGCTTTTAATGGGTTCCTATGAAACCAATGTGTCATTTTCTCCAGCTGTTTCCTATAAATATAAAAGGAGATGTTTAAAAAATAAAAATAAAACATTTACTAACATAAACAGTATAAGAACAACAAAAAATTTACTAAGAATATATGTACGCATTTTAAAGTATATATATACATATATATATAAGTAAGACATACACAGGTACAAATGACTCTTTATTAATAGACTGCTAAAGCTACTTTAAATAAATAGGTTTTAAGTTAACTATATTTCCAACCCGGTGTTGCTGATGCCAATTTATTGGTTACAGCATGTGTTTCTACAATAAATACACTTTCCACAAAACAGTAATAAGAAGCAGAATTTTCATGAATAAAAAAAATCACAGTACTTGACCAATAATTTCTATCCTATATACCCAAAATATTTGAAACATTACCTAAGTGAAATGCCAACTTAAAAAACAGTCCCAAGGGTTTCTGGGTGGCTCAGCTGGTTAAGTGTACAACTCTTGTTTTCCACTCAGGTCATGATCTCAGGATCCTGAGATCCAGCCCTGAGTTGGACTCTGCACTGAATGTGGAGCTTGCTTAGGATTCTCTCTATTCCCCTGCAGGTAGTCTCTCTCAAATAAGTAAATCAACCATTTAAAAAAAAAAAAAAAAAAAGTTAAGTCCTACCCCTTTTTGGTTTAAAAAAAAAAAAAAGCATGTCACTTGCTTAATAGTCCTTAGAAGATAATGCAAATACAGAAACGCCCAGTGGAACACTTAAGTGTGGCAACTAGATTCCAGGAAATCATCTTCAAGAAAACCTGATAAGGTTTAATTAACTTAAAGGCATTATACAAAAACCATGGGCTGCACCGTGAAATACCTCCTGGAGCACCTCCTTTAAAATATTCAGGTAATCCTGACAAAAGCGATTTGGGAGAGCACCAGACACTCAACGCATTGTCTATGTGCCGCGGAAGCCAGCACTACTCAATGCACTGTACACTCAATGAAAAACTGAGTTCACTTATGGTTCAAAACATTTCCGTCCTTTTAAGAACATACATAACCTTCTAAACATCCATGTAAACCAACTTTATAACATAAGTAAATTAATACTGCTTGTACGTGCACGTACGTCAAGCCTTCTCGAGATAATGGCACACCGTACACTTGACTTTGGGGCCGCAAATTTTCTACCAATAATACCCTTTCCAGGTGGATTTCCACTTCCCGGATGAACACGTCCGCAGATCCGTATATCCTGACTTCGGGAACGCAGAGGGTAAGTACTGCACCGTCCGCCCCGGCCCCACCTTGCCCCTTCCCGAGACCTGCCATTCCTGCTTTCAGGAATTCGGAGAGAGAAGAGCGACACACCCAGCCGCAGGTGCAAGGTGCCCTGAGAGCCACGAGCACAGCGGTCGGATCGAAGCGGCCGCCTCCCCTACCTCCGATTACCGAAAGGGGTCCCCCCACTCGCGAGGCCCGGGCCCCCCAGACACCTACCTGCGAGCCACCCCCCAGCTCGGAGCGCCCACTTCCTGTTTACCGCCCAGCCTCTTCCTCCCCAGCCCCGAAGCCGGAGGCGGCGCGCTGAGACCCTGCGCAGGCGCCGACGCTGGCCGCCCCCACATCCGAACAGGCATTTTCTTGGAAAGCCGATGCTTTCCACCCGGGGGAGGCGGCCACACAGCGGCCGCACAAACCCCCGTTTAGCTCCTAAGATCCCGGCTGCCAGTGGAGACGCCAGCAAGGGTATTCGGTCGAGTCCAGCTGTTAATACGACCGACTCGCGGGGCCAACATGCATTTTCTTTCTTTCATTTCTTTCAAGGCCTTAGAAGGAGACTTTTTTGGATTAGTATCCGGGAGTCTGTGGAGACTGAAAACGCGTGTAAAAGTCGGGCAGGCAGGCGGGCGGGCGGTGTGGGGGGGGACCCTATCGCTTGGGACTCCAGGATAACGCCAGGGGTAGGGGTGTTCCTGGGAAACGCCCATTCTCATGACAAACTTACCGGATTTGTCGGAAATCTGTGTAGCAGTCCTCCTCGGGGAAGAAAGGGAATGTCCCAAGTCCGCAAACGAGAAAGGGAGGGAGGCGGAGAGCCAGGAGAACCAGAGCGACGGGCAACCAGGCCTGCGCCGAGGCGGGGTCACGTGGTCCGGGCCGCCATGACAGCTACCGAGGCGGCAGTCCGCGCCGCTTTGGGGCGGAGGCTCCGCGTGTTGCGGCCCCGTCGGAACGCTCCGTTCCTCAGCCCTGTCCTAGCTACTTTTCCCCAGTCTTTAATCGTGAGCTGCACTCTCTTTTCCTGAGAGGAAGAGAGAACGCGACGGGGACTCCCAAGCCGAGGAAGAAGGCCGCAATAGCAATGGCGGCCCTCGCCGGCAGCGGGGCGGCCTCAACCTAACGCGGGGCGGGGCCTCAGGGGCGGAGCCTCGGCAGGGCGGCCGCTTCAGAGCCGCAAAGTTTGGCTGTGGCGGCAAATGGGCTTGGGCGGCTCCTCGGCGGGTGGCGGTGGTGGCCGTAGCGGTTCCTCCTGGCCCTGTTAATGTCGGGGCCAGGCCCGGGGAGGATGGCGCGCTAGAGCCCGGCCTCGCTGGGGTAGGGGCGGGAGGGGACGGGGTGGGCACCGGCCATGTCGGAGGTGACCCGGAGTCTGCTGCAGCGCTGGGGCGCCAGTTTTAGGAGAGGCGCCGACTTCGACTCTTGGGGCCAGCTGGTGGAGGCGATAGACGAGTATCAGATGTGAGTGACTAACCGCGGGAGCGGGCCAGCCGGGCTCCGGTCGGCCGCCTCCCCCTTTCTTCTTCCGTGTCTCTTATCGTATCCCAGGGTGGGGCCCCCGAAGGCACAGGGGCTGGGATCGCGCTGGCCCCGGACGGGCTGCCCAGGAGACTGCAGCCCGCTCGCTGGGCTTTCGCGCCCCTCTCTCCCTCCGCCGCCACGGGGTCCGTCCCATTCAACAGGTAGCCCCCCTCTCCGGGGGCGCCCGCCCTAGCAGGCTGCCTCTGTAGTTCCCGTCTCCCCGGCTCTGCAGTCGGAGCCCTTCCCTCCTTTCCCTCGCCTCTCTCAGGTCGCTGCCGCTCAGTTTCTCTTCTAGAATCTCGGAGGGATACTTGTGTGTTCCCCGCCCACGTTCCAGGGATGAGTGGCCTTGCTCGCTGCGGTGCCTTCCTCCTCCCATGTGTAGGACAGGAGGGAACTGGTGGCGCTCGAGGGGCGGGGGCGCCCCCAGGAAGCAGCGGGGACCGGGGCGCCTCACCCGCCAAGGGAAGGGTCCCCTCTGGCGCCCCTTCCCCACCCCTCTTTCGGATGAGCCGTGTTTTCACAATTCACCTCGATTCCGTTTCGGTTTCTGGGACTGTTATTTGCTTGGCTGTGGGAGTCCCACCCACCCCCTCGCTCGGTTGCTTTGGGTGGAGTCCGCGCAGGATGTGAACCGAAGAGAGCGAACTGAATTAATGGACCGCGCACGGGAGCCACCGCTCCCTCTCTGGGTCGCTCCTCCTCGTCCTGTGTCTACTGTATAGCCGCAGGGTACTTTGTGAGTGCCCGTTTCTTTGATCTTTGACCCGAAGTCCCAATTTCTTTACCCTTTCTGGCAACCCCCCCCAAAAAAAAACTTTAGGGAGGCTTTTTAAGTTAAAAGACAAGATTTACGCCTATATAAAACCTTGCTGGGGCAGCGGGGTGGCTCAGTGGATTAAGCCTCTGCCTTCGGCTCAGGTCATGATCTCGGGGTCCTGGGATCGAGCCCCACATCAGGCTCTCCGCTCAACAGGGGGCCTGTTTCCCCCTTCCCATCTGCCTGCCTTTCTGCCTACTTGTGATCTATCAAATAAATAAATAAAATCTTAAAAAAAATAAATAAAACCTTGCTTAATTTCTTGCACCTTTTACTGAAAAATTAGAACTGTCTGCTAAAATGCTATTGTTTGCAAACTGTTGCCATGAATTACTTCTTGGTTAAAAGCAAGTTATTGTTTGAGGTGTTACTGAGTATGAAACCCTGTGAGAAAAATCAACCACCCCCCCCCCCGTGTCGCTGAGTGTTGGGAACTTTAAATTCTATTTCCTTTCCGTACAATAGTCTCTTGTTTTTATCTGACCATTAAGATAATTCAAATGTGCAGATGTTTTAGACCCCCAAGGTACTGACTTGTAATTTCAAAGAGCCCTGAAAACAACCGTGCCCTGGGCCCTGTTGCCAAGTATAACAAGTACTAGCTCTGTCTTGCACCTTTGCTTGATTTCACGCACTCCTGCAACTACTTAGTGAGAACATTACTCTCATTTTACAAAATGAGGAAGCTGAAGCTCAGGTTAAACAAATTAACGGGGGTCATAAAGCTACTGCTGAAATCTGATTTTTTCTAACTCCCAAATCCTGACTGCTGTACTACATAGTGCTTAGTTCGGTTTATTTAACATGCCTGGTGTATGTGAATTGGACAAATGAGGAGGTTTCCCTCGTTACCAGTCTTATGCTTACCGTAGCTAGTGAGCACCTATGTGTACCCATTTTGCGGCTTCACTAGAATCACATCCCCTGAAATGTAAAGCTACCTTCACTTGTCATACGGCGGGACTTAGCAGCTGTTGGCATTCAGCAGCGGACTTCACAGTGGAAAGTGAAGAATACCGTGTCCAATTGAAATTACAAAGGAAAATTGAGTATGCAAGCTGTTGAGCTGGAATTTCTAGAAACATCTCAATGAGAGTAATAGCCACATACAAATCCATTGTTGGGCCACGGTACTAACCTTTGAACTTCATGATTCAGAGAAGTTCTCAAATTATAAGAACTGCCAGTGTCGGAGGAGTAACGATTGGCTAAGATTTTGTAAATACATAGGCTACATATCAAATGAGGTTGAATTTAAAATTAATATGTTAAAAAAATGAAGACAAATTGTCCTTTTTATTTCAGTTATCTGGGAGGAAATGTTGCAGAAAAGGAGACCATTTGGGGGCCGCTAAATACTAGAAAAACGAATGGACAGCATTTAGTGACTGGATGTTGAGAATGAGTGAGGAAGAGTCTAGGATAATTGGCATTTCTGGTTGGGCAGCAGGGACTTTATGGTCTTGCAACACAGAGGGAATTTATGGGAGTGGAGATGTTGGGGAGGAAAGAAACATGTTTGTACTGTCATGATGTAAGAATACTATCGCTTAAACAATGTTTTCTTTCAGTGACAAGAGCAGGAGATGTAAAGATGTAGATTTGATTCCTACCTTCAAAACCCTGAGAGACTAATGAAGGATTTTAAAGTAAATGGGTTTTGCTATTACGGAAGTAGAAAAAGAGTATGTGCTACCACATTGCTTGCTGTTTCCAGGAGCATGCTTCTGCTTTAGGGCTTTTGTACTTTTTCTGGAACATTCTCTCATTATCTGCTTAGGTCCTTGGTCACCTCCTTCAGGTCTTTGTTCAGATATTATCTTAGTAAGTTCCTCTCTGGCTACCTTATTTAAAATAGTGAAACCTGTTATCCACCCCAAGTCCCTCTACCTCGTCTTCCACATCCTAACCATCCCCCCGCCAATCCTGCTTAATTTTTTTCATAGAATTTATCACCATCTAAAATACAATATATTTTACATATTCATTTGGTTTATTGTCTCTCTTCCCACTTGAATGTAAACTCTAAGAGGGCAGAGTTGGAGGTGTTTTCTTATTCTGACTATATACATCGTGTCCTAGGGAAGCTAGGCTGTTATTAAATAATTGTTTACTTAGATACTATATGTTGTATTCTTTTGAATGAATATGGATTCGGAATTCGGAAGTATGCCGTGGGAGCATTGAGTTGATATTAAAGTGCTGTTGGAAGATTTAAACAAATATGTGAGAATTAGAATCGCTAGCCAAGATATACCTGGTCACTTAAAAATAATTCCATGAAGCAGGCCAGCTCTTTCAGCAGCCTGGGGATACATGACCCCAGACTTCCACTAGAATGGCATGGACTGTGTTGCTCAGAATCAGGTGTTTTGCAGGATCAGTGCTGAGGTATTAATCTGGCACACGGATGTTCAATCAATATTTGTTAAATGAATGAGTTTGAAGACTGAATAATCCTTGCTTTAATCATCTTTATTAATGCCTTCAACAGTGCTACTCAGAGTGGGTCTACAGAGGGGTGCTGGTCTGCAGTGAGGTAAAGAATTGAGATTGAAGATTTAGAAACTTAATAGCAATTGGACATCTTCAGAGTTTTTATGTTTTAGAGAAGTACTAGCTTGGAACAGATTGGGGAAAGAAACTCGTCCTTCACTACAGGTAGTTTGAGGAGCACTAATTTTTGTTGTGGATTGTTGTGGGGTTTCCTTCAGTCACTTGTTTATGTGTTCCAAGGATATTTCAGCTCCCTCTTGAGAGCAGTGCTGGAGGCGTCCTTGTGAGAGGAGATGCTTCTCTAGAGAAAATTTGACAGGTTTCTCGCCTTTCCCAGGAGAATGTGAACTCTTTGAGCTGCTCATCTAATACCCCGATCATGTGCATTTTCCCTCAGTGGCCAAAATCATGTCTCACTTTGTCTTAAAATGGTGCCATCATTTATGGATTTAGAAAATTTTTTTACACAGGCCTTTAAAAAAGTTTTTAAAAATAGTATAACTTATATACCATAGAATTCACCCATTTTTATGTATAGTCCAGTTAATTTTTATTAGCTTTACTGAGTTGTACCACCATCACTATAATCAAATTTTATGACGTTTCCATCATCCCACAAAAGCTCCTTTGAGCCCATTTGCAATCACTCCATATTCCTGCTCCAGCCCTAGGCAACCACTAATCTATATTCTGTCTCTTAAGATCTTGTCTCTTCTGGATATTTCATGTAAATTGAATTATGTAAATTGTGGTCTTTGGTATGTGGCTTCTTTGATTTAGCCTAATGTGTTTGAGGTTCATCCATGTTGAACGTATATCAGTACTTTGTTCCTTTTTACCGCTGCGTAGCGTTAACATTGTATGGATATACCGCATCTGTGTGTCCTTTCCCTAGCTAAGGGACTTTGAAGTTGTTTCTCCTTTTTTACTGTTACCAGTAATGTTGTTGTGAACATTCACATGTCTTTGTGAGCACATATATTTTCATTCTTTTTGGGTAAATACCAAAGAGTGGGATTTCTGGTTAACGTAAATTTATGTGTACTTTTTGAAGGAAACTGCCGTATTGTCCAGACTGACTATACAGTTTTACATTTCTCCCAGCAGCGTATCAGAGTTACTGTTCTCCAGATTGATGGCGTTTGTCACTGGCTATCTAGCCGTTCTAGTAGGTGTATAAGGTACTTCACTGTAGTTTTAATTTGCCTTTCTCTTATGACTGATGATGTCCAGCATCCTTTCTTGGGCTTATCTTCCCTCTGTAAATCTGGTTCGGGAAATGTCTATTCAAATTTTTGCCCATTTTTTAATTGAGTTGTTTCTCTTTTACCTCTTGAGTTTATAAGGGTTCCTTATGTATTCTGGGTACAGGTTCTTTATCAGTTACATGATTTGCAAATATTTCCTCCCAGTCTGTTGCCTAATTTTTAAAAGCAGGATTCTGTTTGAATTTAATATCCTTGCCTGCTGACTGTTATTAGCATTTGAGCAGTTAAGAGCTACCCTCTTTCTTCCAAGAGTGACCCTGCTTAAGTTAACAGTCACTATTAGCATACTGCATGTAGAACTATTCCAGTAAAGAAACTGTGCCCCATTATAACTTCCCTGGTATCGGAGATATATAGTTGACATCATTAAAGAGAGACAATAATTCCTAAAAGAGAACTTCATATAAGTGGTAGGCCAGCAAGAATTAGAAATCGAGTGCAGAGCAAGGACAAGGATAATGGCTGTATCTGTTTTTGTGTTTTCTTCTGGGTAGAATCCACGAAGAGAGGGTCTCTACATGACATCATAGGATAATATTATGGGGGTTCTACCTTTGAGGTACAATAAATAAATGGATAGAAGCATTTTAAGTAACATAATGGAGTGATTCCTGGCAAATGTCAATAATTTGTGGTAGGAGTTGGATTGGATGGACGCCATCAAATCTAATGAACTTTACACCTGAACTCTGAAGACATGATTGCATAGAATAGAACTCTCATCTAAGACTTTTCTTTGGAAACTCAGTGAACTGTCTTGCAGTGGGCTTGGTAGGAAATCTAATGCTTGCTACTCTTTGCACTCTTGGTTTTATTCCCCACCCAGAATGGTATAGTATGCTTGAGAATTACGATTTTTAACTTCTTTTGCCAGTTACAAAATGTTTCACCAAAGAATCTCTCGATTTCTAAAATTTCTAAAAATTGAGATAAATATCACATAAGATCTCTTATTGTAAAGTTGTACCATTTGGTGGCTCTAGTATATTCCCAGAGCCGTCTGTGGCTCTGCATGGTTATGAAGCCGTCACCACCATCTCATCTCAGAACATTTCCATCACCCTCAAACCCCATACCTGCTATCGGTCGCTCTCAATTCCTTCCTTACCCCAGCCCCTGGCAACCGCAAATCTGCTGCCTCTGTGGACTTAGCCATTCTGGACATTTTGTGTAAATGGAATCATACGTGATTTTTTTTTTTTTTTTTTTTTTTTTGCATCTGGCTTCTTTCATTTAGCATAATGTTTTTTTTTTTTAAAGATTTTATTTATTTATTTGACAGAGAGAGATTACAAGTAGGCAGAGAGGCAGGCAGAGAGAGAGAGGAGGAAGCAGGCTCCCCGCTGAGCAGAGAGCCCGATGCGGGACTCGATCCCAGGACCCTGAGATCATGACCTGAGCCGAAGGCAGCAGCTTAACCCACTGAGCCACCCAGGCGCCCTAGCATAATGTTTTTGAGGTTCATCCGTGTTGTAGCATGTTTCAGTCTTCATTCCTCTTGCCGCCAAATCGTATTTCGTTGAGTGGATGCACTACATTTTGTTGATTCATTCTGCAAGTTGATAGACATTATGGGTGTTTCCAGTTCGAGCGTCCGTGTGCAGGTTTTTTTGTGTGAGCATGTTTTCAGTTCTTGGACTATACCTAGAATTTTGAAATTGCTGGGTTTTATGTATGGTAACTCTATGTTTAACTTTTGAGGAACTGCCAAACTGTTTTCCACAGCGACTGCATCATTTTACATTCCTACCAGCACTGTATGAAGGTTCCAAATTTTCCATATCTTTGCCAACACCAGTATTTTTTTTTCTCTCTTTTTAGAAATTGTACCCATCCTAGTGGATATGAGGAGGTATCTCATTGCGGTTTTGATTTGTAGTTCCCTAATGACTAATGATATGATATTCATGTGCTTATTGACCATTTTTGTATCTTCTTTGGAAAAATGTTCAAGGGACACCTGTGTAGTTTAGTCGGTTAAGTGTCTGACTCTTGGTTTGGCTCAGGGCATGATCTCGGGGTCATGAGATCGAGCACGGAGTCAGGCTGTACGCTCAGAGGGGAGTCCGCTTCTCCCCGTGCCCCTCCCTAGCTCGCGCTTTCTCAGTCTCTCTCATTCACTCTAAAATAAATAAATCTTTTTTTTTAAAGTTCGAATTCTTTTTCCATTTTTAAATTAAGTTATTTGTCCTTTTATTGTTTCATTGTAAGAGTCAGTCTTTTAGTTTTTATTGTCTCAGGAAGAGTTTTGGGGATGCCTGAGTGGGTCAGTCAGTTAAGTGTCTGCCTTCAGCTCAGGTCAGGATTCCAGGGTCCTGGGATGGAGTCCCGGCATTGGGCTCCTTGCCTCTTGGGGAACCTGCTTCTCCCTCTGCCCCTCCCCTTGCTTGTACATGCATGCTCTCGCTTTCTCTCTCTCTCTCTCTCTGTCAAAATAAATAGATAAAATCTTTTTAAAAAAGAGAGAGAGGGAGAGAGAACAAGCTTTGGATCCTTACTGTTGAGTTTGGACTAGTAACACAGATCCATCCTTGAAAACTTATCCAAGGCCTAGCTGCTATTTTTAAGAATGATAATTGGACAAACAATGATTTTCATGTCTGATTGGTGAAAGATTTTCTTTATTTTTCATGAAAAATATTTTGAAAAGCATAATTTAATAGACTTATCACTTTGTCATGGCTGTTATTTGGACTAATCTTATCAGCAAATTAATGATAGACTGATAAAGTGTCTCTGGCTGGTACTATGACTGGTGCTCACTGAAATGTCTAAGCAAAATCTGGACAATTGCTTATTGGCTTGTTAAAGAAGAAATTCATGCATCCTGAAGAAAGTTGGATTAGTTGCCACTTGAGATTCTTTCCAGCTCTAAGATTCTGTTTTTACTGCCTAGAGCTGAAATTTGTCCCAGTGCAATGGTATAAAAAGTATTATATCTTTTTTTTTTTAAGATCTTATTTACTTGACAAAGAGAAAGAAGCAGGGAGAGAGGGAACACAAGCGGGGGAGTGTGAGACGGAGAAACAGGTTTCCCACCAAGCAGGGAGCTTGATGCAGGGCTGAACCACCCAGGCGCCCCAAAAGTACTATATCTTATTTTCATTTTTGTTGTATAGAGTTTGATTCTAAAGATAATGTAGATTTAGACTTTGAAAGCACAGCAACATATTATTGTACTTCATTGTCTCTTTTAAAAGATTTAAATTATTTCATTATTGCACTTGAGATAGTTTGCTTTCCTTCAGTTCTGAAGAATGTATTGTTTTCTTCTTACAGATTAGCAAGACATCTACAAAAAGAGGCCCAAGCTCAACACAATAATTCCGAATTCACAGAAGAACAGAAGGTACTATAAAATAATCTCTACATATTATCAGATTCCAAATGAAAAAGATTCTGTCTTTCAAGCCATTAAGCAAAAACAACGGAAACTTATACTTAAGTACAAAAAATGACATTATTATGCTTTGGGGAACATAGAGTGATCGCTGAGGTAA
This sequence comes from Neogale vison, assembly GCF_020171115.1. Lineage (NCBI taxonomy): Eukaryota > Metazoa > Chordata > Mammalia > Carnivora > Mustelidae > Neogale > Neogale vison. The sequence continues at coordinate 9,926,701 of NC_058100.1, forward strand.
CATGATTTACCAGTTAGTGACTTTCTCACTTCATGAATTTCTCGACTCAGCCGTTCAGACTTAAACTTCAGTGGAGGCTATCTACACTCTTTGGGAGAGGGGTAGATTCCAGAGGCTCAAGTTTGACTGTGAGTAATTCTGTCCAACTTCAATACTTTTTTAACTCTGAATTTTCTTAACCCCTCTTCCTCCTCTCAAAACAAACACAAAGCTAAAGGGGAAAAGAAAAATCCCCCAAAAGCCATCACTGAAAAAAAATTAATAATAAAATAATAATTTTTTAAAAATAGTTCAAGTAAAGAATTTGGCATAAGAATCCATCAGCAAAATAAATGCATAAACTTGCAAAATGTCTCAGTGGTGCCCTTGAATATTAAGATTTTAACATGTTGGAGTCGGTGCCCTGGACTTTTAGAGATTATAAAAAGTGGGATACTTTAAGAAGCTTTGCTTTCAAAGAGTGAGAAGAAACAGGAAGAAGCAAGTCCCATTTTTTCCTGGCTTAGAGTATCTAGTGTTAAGTCAAATTTTAATCTTGTAGATAATGAAAAAAATTACTGTTGTCAGTTTTTCCATCTCTTAAGAAAAGACACTGAAAACTGTAGTGACTTAATTTGTTTTTATTATTCCTTTTTTTGTACGAGGGGTGGGAGTGGTTTTCTGCGTGCATTTTAAGAAAGTCTAAAATTTATTTTAGTCCTTTTCCTATATTCATTTGACTCTTACGTATATGGGTTTGAACAGATTAAAAACATCAAAGATTAGGGTTAGGATATTTCTTACACAAGTCAGTATATTTGCATCTTAAAAATACTTAGTATCTACATCACCTATACTTTTTTTTCTGTATTTAGAAAACACGTTATTCCAATTTACAGGTGCATTTTTCTTTTTTCCTTTACAGTTGTTAATGTATGCAGTAGATTTAGGAAATTTAGGTTTAATTGTTACAGAGGAAATGATTGGTTTGCTCTAGGAAAGGAACAAAGACTATATGCTTTATCTCCTCTATAAAATATGTGAACTCTAGGAATTGATTAGAAAGTGGGACGCCTGGGTGGCTCAGTTGGTTGGACGACTGCCTTCGGCTCAGGTCATGATCCCGGAGTCCCGGGATCGAGTCCCACATCAGGCTCCCAGCTCCATGGGGAGTCTGCTTCGCTCTCTGACCTTCTCCTCGCTCATGCTCTCTCTCACTGTCTCTCTCTCAAATAAATAAATAAAATCTTAAAAAAAAAAAAAAAAGAAAGAAAGTGACCAGCTGGGACGCCTGGGTGGCTCAGTTGGTTAAGCAGCTGCCTTTGGCTCAGGTCATGATCCCAGGAGGCTGGGATCAACACAATAACCCTTGCTCAGCAGGGAGCCTGCTTCTCCCTCTGCCTCTTCCTGCCACTCTATCTGCCTGTGCTCACTCTCTCTGTCAAATAAATAGATAAAATCTTAAAAAAAAAAAAAAGTGATCAGGCGACATCACAAAATTAATTTGAAACAATCTCAAATATTTGAGTATGCAAATTAATAGCTGACAAACTTATGAATATGGAAACAGATGAAAGCCTGGGGGATTTTTTTAAAGTTTCATGACCCCTCCTCCCCCAGTACTTGAATCACCTGTTTGCCTGGTGTTACTTCCATGCTTTGTCATCAGCACCTTAGGACCTCTGAGCCACGTGACCTCAAATAGTAGGTGAGTTCTTTTGAAACAAAGCAAAATTTTTTAAATGCTGTCAAGAAATGAGCTTTGTCATACAATGATTAAACTAACAAGAAAAAATAAACTTTTTCTTAATTTTCTTTAACTTTCTAAGTCTGAAGCAACCTGATGTTCGATAATGTTCTTTATTCTTTAATTTATAACTTCCTCAGCAGCCACTGATGCTGCCTTGTTTTTAGTTTATACAGACCCACGGGTCTTATACCCCATAAGGCCTGGGAGGCATGACCTAGGAGAAAAGCCTGTGATCTGGAGTCAGACGACTTGGTCTTGAATCCGGGCTCTGTCCCCCGGCCCTAATTTCCTTACGTATGAAATGAGGGATTAGATAACTCTACATGATCTTCACTCTATCTTCTGATGACTTATACCTTTGAAGTTTTCTGTACCTCTTCCTTTCCTGGAGGCCTGATTTTGGAGGCATTTGTTATTTATAATACCTGCGTAGGGGGCATTTGTGGCTCCTGCTTGTGACTATAGAGAGAGCTTGTGCCTGCCTATTCCTTGAGCTTGGAGAAGGACCCCCAAATCATTCCGTACTACATTAGGAACATAAAGCAAGTTAAATGCATATACAAATTTAATTTTCTTTAGAAATGCAGGTGAAACATTCACAGTGGGCAAAAAAACTCATATTGACCTATAGACCTTATTTTTGAATGTCACACAAGGAAAAAGTTAGAGGCTCCAAGTTAATGATTAGGAAACAAAGATTTCCCAGATGATTTGGGGGAACACTGCCTCTGAAAAATGAATAGATGTTATTTGAACAGAGAGTCTGTGACTTGTCAGGGCTTTTAATATGCTAATGTATATGTTGAATTTTTTTTAAAAGACTTTAGTAATGGAGTGTTTGTTAGATTTGTTTGCTTTTGGACGCTCCCCTTCCCCTTATAGAACACTTCATTGGGTCTAATGTTCTGAAGAACATGTTATAGGAGGTTTTGAAACCAACTGTTAGGTTTGCAAAATTAATCGAATGCCAGACCTGGCACATTAGCCAAAGGCCAAAGAAGAAACTCAATTGCGTTTTCCTCAAAAACGGGGAAGATGCAGAATATACGTTATATTATTCTAAGCAAAATTGTTCTTTATGTTTTCTATTTTGAATTATATTTTTTATGCTTTTTGCTATTCTACTGTTTTTACAGCAGTGACAAATCTTAGAATTATGCTAACCATTCATAGTTTCTGGGACTACGAAACATTTTTCTAAAAAACAACCAATATTTCTTTATGAGACTTTTTACTGTCTGGCTCACAATAAGCTTTTAAAAAATAGTTGATGAATAAATGTTTTGTTGGTGCTTAGGTTATTGATATGTATCCATATAAATTATTTAAGATCAAAGAAATATTAATTTTTGAGAAAATAGTATATGTATCTTAGTATTTATTTTAAATCTAAACTCTAGAGCAGAACTACTGATCTCTCTAAACTTTATTAATTAGTGATTTTTAAAAATCTTCATGTGGATTTGCTATTCATAATATTCTCAAAGATTTCTGGTGGAAAGTGAGAATGTTTAGGATTCTTGTTTGATCCTCCCTCACGATTTGTTGACTTAGCTTCCATTTCAACCCTCAATAGTTTTGTCATTATAACAACTGAGTTTAGTGGCCAAAGAATAGCTGCCAAAAGCTTTCATTCCATTAAATTCCCTACTTCGGTGTTGTAGATTTTCTCATGTAAGTTTCTGGGCAGAATAGAACATCCTGTCTCATGATGCTTAGAAAGTTTTTCCCTGTTTTGAATCAAATTTGTAGTAATGAGAGTTCCAGCACTAAGGGCTTGTTTCCTATTTTATAGGATCCCCCTTCCCCCTTTCCACCGTCTCCCCCCCCCCCTGCCTTCCCCTTTTCCTCCCACCCAGCCTCCCTCTGGCTGGAGGGTGGACGGCTGGCTGTTTAAATAAAAAAATCAAGTCTGGACTGAGACTGTTCTACTTTATGTGTATTTTTTAGACTACATTTTCCATATGTAAATTGAATAAGTTGAAGCAAAATTAACTCGGCTCTTCGTCTGTTTTTATGCTATCTTTTCCTTACCTGCTCTTTTTACTAATTTCCCTGCCATTGACAAAATAGCCAATATTCTGAAAATGAGGACATTTTCCATTTCTGTACCATATTAGGCATGAGCAGTTAATTTGAATGAGGTGCTAATAATTTAAATCTTTTAAAACTAAGCTTCATTTACCTTCAGTGCTTAGTCTTAATGTACATTAGTTAATAGTACTTATATGGGGACATAAGTGACCTTGTGCTGCTTAATCGTTTTTCCTGACCATTTGTTTCGAAGAAAGGGGACACGGTTACAGTAGCAAGCACTTGATTTTGACATCAATAAATGCTACATGTTTTAAAAGTCATTGCTGCAGCTGAAAATGATAGTGCTTTGCTCCCTTTTTAATACTGATGTTGGGTGTGGTCCTTTAAAGTAGTTATGAATAATGCCTGTTGGTAGTTTGCCACGGTTCAGTAGATTCTGTGTAAAGAGCTGTTGGTTCTGCTGAACTTGGCAGAAATGTTTAAATTTAAAATAGGTTATTAGCGGAATCGTAATTGTTCAACTGCATTTTACCTTAAATGTTAACAGCCTCAAATCAAATGGATTTTAAACCAAATGGAAGAAAGGGAGTTAACTAATATTTCTAAAGACCCTCTCATTGATACATCTAACTTAATACAGAATCTTTCCTCAAAAGCATTTTTTTAAAAACCTAAAAAGTATGGCCAAATGATATTAACACAAGTATATCGCTTTATTATACATATGACTATTATATGTCTAGAAGACACGGATGTCTAGGGCAAGTTGCTTAACCTCTCTTCAGTTTTCACATCAATAAAATGATAGTCTCTAACTCAGGGTTATAATGAGGATTACATGAATTAATGCTTATAAATCCCTTAGGAGAACTTGAGTACTCAATAGCTGTTAGCCATTACTCTATTATTATATGTATTTTTATGTTTTTATACATATATACAAATAAAACATAAATTTTATTTATACATATTTAAATCACCTCGTTTTGTCAGAGTTGAGTGGTATGTTTAAACAACAGTGAGATATTAGATTTGATGTAGAAAAGACTATTGCTGGTTCCTGTGCATTAGCTGTTTGAGAGAGAAAATAAATATGAGCTATCTTGAGTCCTTTTGAAGTTATGAAGTTTAAATGTAATCTTTAAATGTAAGATTTCATAATAAAGTTGGGTATTTTCTAAATGGTGATATTGGGCTTAAAAGAAAATTTTTAAAGATTGTGGAGATGTTGGAGTGTTACTTGTTCCTTGGCCAAGGGTCCTGTGTTGCTCAGGAAAGGTGGGAGTCGGCTATCCCAGCAGTTGGTTGTCGGTAAGATGATTGCATAGGGCCCGCTCGCCTGAGTGCCAGAGGCCAGGACCGGACCTGCTACACATAAAACAAGTGGAAATCCAATTTACTAAACTTTTGCAAGTGATCAGTACATGTAGAAAAAAAGATTTCATTTTTTTTCCCAAGAGTGTTTCTGTGGTGAAGGCATTGCAAATATTGTACATAAATACTTCACTTTTATGGTCTGGATATATTCTTAATAAAAGCATAAGAAATACCCTTTTCTGGAAGGACTTAAAAAATGTCAATGGGCCTAATTCAGCTGCCTGCTCTTGTAGATGTTTCTTCTGTGGGTCTCGTCCTCTTTACTTCCACTCTAGTCAGTCATGTTCTTGTTCTGATTCATGGGTACCTGGACAGCTGGAGTAGCCTGACCGTTCTTGCCTGTGGTCTTTTCCCATTTCTCCCCCAGCCTATGGGGATCGTTGCCCTAATAGTCTTCCTAAAGGTCAAATCTGATCGTCATTCTTCTATTCAAAAACTTCTGTGCAATTTATTGCTAAAGTACTAACAAATTCCTCAGCTAGTCATGGAAGGTTCCCTTCAGAAAGACCCCTGCTGTCCCCAGCGTGCACGCCTTCTCTCTCTTTCTCTCTCTCTCTCGCACACGCGCGTGTACACACACACACACACACACACACACACACACACACTATCACTCCCTCAGTCACTCTTCACTTTTCAAACCTATATCCCTCTACTTTCACTTTGAGATTCAGGATAACTGAACCGTGACAGTTTTCCATGTTATAAATCCTCCCAGTCACTGGGGCACGAGTTCTAACGCAGAATCTTGCACTCTTTCTTCAGAACATATGTAGTGGTTCACTTCGCTAAAGCTTATAAGAATCAAGTATCTCTTCTTTATATGACAGTGATTTTGTAGAGTGTCATGTCACATAATAGAACTTGAGCTTGTTAAAAGCAAGGACTATACCCTATCATTTATACTCCTCTTATAGCTCACCTAAGACAGGTCTGACTGTAAAGCTGGCCACCATTCATCACAAGTATTGATTTTGCTGAGTATTAGCTACATAATCAAGTCAAGATTGGACTTACATCAAAATTAAATGATACCATTTCGCTAGCTTTCAGATATTTTTAATTTTAAATCTTTTAACGAATTTCAGACCTAATGGAGATAAAGAGAAGGCAAAACTTGGGAGGGAAGATGTTGGAAGTCCTTTTCATTGCCCTTTAAATAAATCTAAAGCTGTCATCAAAGCAAACTTGATTTAAAATTGGTCACGGTACATTTAGGTCAGGAGAGAATATAGACTCACATTCTCTCCTTTATCCTAGCCCTTTGCTTCCCGTTTCTCTTCTCTAAAATCTGCAAGATGCTACACAGAAGTAAAATTTAACTTGAAAAAAAGTATAGCTCCCTAACTATACTAACTAGAATAAAAACTAACACCGTGGTTTTAACAATTACCAATTACAGTATATTCAGCATTTATGCTTTTTCTTTTTCCTACAGAAAACCATAGGCAAAATTGCAACATGCTTGGAATTACGAAGTGCAGCTTTACAGGTAAACACTGTTTTTTTTCCTGCTTTCTAATGTGAGAAAAATACATTATGAACTATTCTAATAAACCTTAAGCATTAATGTTAAAATGTCTCAATACTTTGACACAAAGTATTGTCTCAGAAGCTATGTCTAGCAATAGGAATTCATGGGTTAAACTCCTATTAAAAGATTTAGTTCAAATTTAATAAACTGTAGACAGAAAAGATATAACTTCAATTTTTTGTTATTTTTAGCTCAAATGTTCTAAAATATAAAAACAAAAACCAGTTTGGGACTTTTCATTTTCTATTCTTTTTTTTTTTTTTTTTTTTAAGAAGATTTTATTTATTTGTCAGAGAGCACAAGAGGGGGGGAACAGCAGGCAGAAGGAGAAGCAGGCCCCCTGCTGAGCAGAGAGCCCGATGTGGGGCTCAATCCCAGGTCCCTGGGATCACGACCTGTGCCGAAGGCAAATGCTTACCCAGCTGAGCCACCCAGGCATCCCGGGACTTTCCATTTTCTACTTTGAGAGCATGAAATGGATTCCTTCATTTTGTGCACTTTTTGAATATTTAGTTCTTGCCACTTAAAAGACATAGGGTATCATGAAATCTTTGTAATAAAAAGATGTAATATGCATATTTCAAATTCAGTCCACACAGTCTCAAGAAGAATTTAAACTGGAGGACCTGAAGAAGCTAGAACCAAGTAAGTTTTATCGTTTCGTGGGACTCCTTTAGAAAACTACTTCTCCGTTATAGATATTACGATTGTTTAGCATAGATGTTTATTCATTTCTGTTCCTACCTAGTCCTGTGTGATATTTTGTGCTTTTATAATTCCTGTAATATTTATAGTAATTATTATTCTGTTTACCATTGTAGAATATGAAAAATTGATTCCAGGTTCTACCTCATTTCTATATTTTAGCCTTTGTTTTAATCACTTTAATAAAGACTGTAATTACTTTGGTAAACAATTGCAGTAGCATTCACTGGAGAGTATAAAGTTATAGGTACTGAGGCCCATTTATACTGTATGTCCTGGAAAACTACCGTCCAGCTGTTTGTGGTGCTCTACAAAAGATTTCCTTGTTGTCCCCATTTTCCTGTCCCTTCTTGAAAGCTTTTTTGAAGTAAACAGTTGCTTCAAATGTTTTGGTGGTTAGGATGTGCCAAATAAGATTTTCTTATTGGTTCACATGAATGTTCTGTCAGAGGAATGTTTTCTTATCGTTCTTATGAATGTTCTCTTTGCAAAGTGGGCAGAGGCACAAGTACTGAATATCACCGTGTTCCACCACATTTTCATCACCCCAGAAGAAACCCTGGCCCTATTTTTAGCACACATCTGCTTCCCCCCTCCTCAATTCCCAGGCCTAGGAAACCGTGAATCCACTTTCTGTCTTGTGATTTTGCCTGTTCTGGACATTTTGTATAAATGGAATCCTATCACATATGGTCTTTTGTGACTCATTATATATAAGATTATTTTAAGGAAAGCACATTGATGGCTTTTTAAAAAGATCAGCCGCAGTGAGGATATCTGTTGTGTAATGCTTTTAAAGATTGTAATGTTCAATTTTTTGTGAATGATAAGAATAACTAAAATTTTGGCTATTTAGTCATTGTTTTCTATTTTGTTGTTGTTGTTGTTTGGTGTTTCCAAATAAAACTTCAGAGTGTTACAGATTTCTCCTATTGCCTTATAGGATCTTTCATGGTATTACTGGTTTCCATTCCCATTAATGGAACCAAACACTCAAATAAGTCCACCAGCTGCTGTTTGCTAACTTCATGGTCTTACTGCTTGTAAATGCAAGAACTGGGTTTTAACCAGGGTTCTAAGCCACCCCAAGGCCATTGTTCCTGCCACTGTCCTCTGTTGTACTACCTGTAGGTGCAACATTGACATCAATCCTAAATACCGGGGATTTCCAGCTCAGGCTCTTGGGAGATTACTGACTCACATATGAGTGGCATTTTGGACTAAAATCTGCATTCATCTTCTATTACTTGCTTTTTTGTTTGTTTGCTTGTTTTTGTTTTTTTAAGATTAGGGATGGGAATGCAAAGGAAAGATAATATTGGGATTTATTTTGTCATATTTTGAATTTATATAGTGCCTTTCATTTGGACCTGTCCCTTCTTCATACTTAGTTATCTTTTCAGGTGATTTTAATTTGCTCTTGCCTTTTAAAGGAATGTAAATGTGTATCTTATATCTCAGGATATGCTCTGTAATTTTGCATTTATCAAAGCTTAGGCACTTCTTATGAGTTATATCAGAATTGAACATTTTCTACAGATCAGTATTTGAGTATATTTCAGGTTAAGCTAGTTTCTGCCTCTTTTAAGACTATAAGGAAAGGAAAATTAATATGTGGGATTTGGTTTATTCTGTTAATGTACTTTTCCTTTAAGGTTAAAAAACAAAGTCTTTCGATAATCCTTTCTGAAACTAGTACTACCTCTAAGAATTTGAAAGTACTATTTATTTCATTTTCCAATGTTGATCCTTGGTAATATACTGCTTCTTACTGAAACATACCTCCCCCACCGCCACTCTGTGAAGTTCCTTCCATTGACTGATCGTTAAAGGCCCCAGAGAAATCCCACCTTTCTCTGAAAGCTTTCTCTGCTCTCCCAGCCCTAATTAAATTCTACGTCCTGGCCTTTTTGGGAGCACTTTTTATGTCCATCATCATAGAGTGCCCTGTGTGATGCTCACTTAAGTTCATTTTGCTCCTAAATGAGACTGTCAATAACCTTTGTATTTTCCCCACAGAGCCCAGGCTGCATATCATATGATCTTGGCAAATTTTTAAGTTGAACAGTGTTGAATGTCTTCAGGAAATCTTCTCCCATGATTAAAAAAGTAACCTTTCAGCTAGGAAGCACTTACTCATTTTGTCCACCAGAAAAATGAAACAAATCAGCCACAAAAGCAGAACACAGGTTGTTGACTGTGTTATTTTTAGAGTATGGCCTTCAGGAGGGTGGGAGGCCATGCTCTGTGAGAGTGGGCAGGGAATACTGGGTTTTTCCTCGCAGGGGTGCACCATCAGATGTCAGCCACGGGGTGAGCCCCTTGGTCCCCAAACCGTGATGGACTCTGTGCTCATGATAATACCTTCCGGGAAATTATAAACTGCTTCTCTTCTCCAAATCTTCCTAAAATATCAGCACTAGCATCGGTGGAAGAAAAATCCTATATATAAGTTTTAAGTAGAACCCTATTGTAAAAGCACATTAGAATCTCTGTTATTCCATAGTTGGTGAGAATAGAAACCTATAATTAAAGAAAATGAGAAAGGACCTGTTATTTTCTTTTAAAAGGATATGAGTTAAATACCTGATCTGCTCTATTACTGTAAATAGTAACTAATGAGAGGCTGTTGTTCCAGGTCAAGCCTTTCCTATCATAGCATTGGTACCTAAGAAAAGAAATACTGTCCTATTCTCGTATTACAGTAGAAACAAAAGGTATTCTTAATAACTGATAGACTGTTTGACTTTTTTAATTGATTTTTTTATACTTGTTGTAAAGTTTGATTTTTTCCCTCCTTTTATTATTAAAATAGCATTGCAGTGCTTTCGTTTCTGATGTGAATGCTACAAGGCCTTCTTTGTCACCACTCCCCTACTCTTAGGATCTAGCACAATACTGTGTAAGCGATTAATTGATATTTGAGTTGAATTAATAGTTTTTTTACACTGAGCAGTCATGCACAGGTTTAAAAAAGGATGTTTTTATAATTTTAAAAATAGTACTTCTTAGACCTGAAATAGTAGGATTCTAGTTAGCTGAATAGGGAAAACTATGGAGAGAATAAATTACCATATAATAATGTGAGCTTATACTTATATGGGACTTTAAATTTCCCATGCAATTTCATATCTATTAATTTACTTCTTTGCACAGTGGGTAAGTGGTGTTCCCGTTTTAGAATTGGGGAAACAGATTCAGAGTAGTTATATAAATGATATAATAGCAACTGACATGATTATGGGACTTCTCTCTTGCTTATCAAACTTGAGTTATATCGTCTGTTTTATTCGTTGAACAAGCCAAACTAGTACCTGCCTCAGTCTTTGTTGTTGTTGTTACAAAGATTTTTTTTTCCAATTTATTTATTTTCAGAAAAACAGTATTCATTATTTTTTCACCACACCCAGTGCTCCATGCAAGCCGTGCCCTCTATAATACCCACCACCTGGTACCCCAACCTCCCACCCCCCTGCCACTTCAAACCCCTCAGATTGTTTTTCAGAGTCCATAGTCTCTCATGGTTCACCTCCCCAAGATTTTTTTTTTTTTTTAAGATTTTATTTATTTATTTGACAGACAGAGATCACAAGTAGGCAGAAAGGCCGGCAGAGAGAGCAAGGGAAGCAGGCTCCTTGTTGAGCAGAGAGCCCGATGCGGGACTCGATCCCAGGACCCTGGGATCATGACCTGGGCTGAAGGCAGAGGCTTAACCCACTGAGCCACCCAGGTGCCCCCAAAGATGTTATTTTTAAGTAATTCCTCCACTTAACCTGGGACTCAGACTCACAGCCCTGAGATCAAGAGTCACATGCTCCACAGACTGAGCCAGCCAGGGACTGCCCCTCTAGCCTGTTTTTTGTTTTTTTAAATTTTATTTATTTGAGAAAGAGCATAAGTAGGCAAAGCAGCAGATGGAGAGGCTCAACCCCAGGACCCTGGAGTTGTGACCCGAGCTGAAGGCAGACACTAGACCCACTAAGCCACTCGGGCGCGCTCCCTTTAGCCTGTTTTTTAATACTTGGAAAGCCCTGCCCCAGTGCTACTGAGGGACAGTCCCTCTCATTCCAGATTATGTTGGAACACACTAGTGTTCCAGCAGTTATTTTGAAAGGCCTGCCCTGTCCACCTTAGCCGAAGTCCCTCTGCTCCGCTTACGCACTCACCGATCCTGTCCTTCGTGATGCCAACCACGGTCTAACAGTACCTTGTTGATCTGTTGCTTTGTTTACTGTCTGCTTTTCCTGACTGCGGGCTTAAGATCCATAGATGAGAGCAAGAACCCTCTGTCTCGATCACTGCCATATCTTTAGCACCTAAAACAGTGAGTGGAACCATGTGGGCACTCGGTGTACATCTGTTGAGCGAAAGAACGAGAAAGGAAAGATGAGGATGAGAGCTGGAGGGAGAGAAGGGGTAAGAATGAACGAGAAGCTAGACCCGAGTCCCAGACCTCTCTCTCACTGAAGGACTCAGTAAGAGTGCCCCTCTGACTCCTGTTGGGATAAACCACTAAATTGCACGTGCTCTGGGATTTCATGCTTTGGGATGGTAACATATATGCCACAGCTATTTTATCTCTAAACTACAGCGCTCCAGAATGAGGCTAAGTAAGTTGAATACAAAATCATAGGAACTTTCCGGATTGCTCAGTTAATGCCATTACTCCACCTTCATGTAACTGCAGGGAGTTGCTGAAGACCCGTAACCCCACATATGAAGCTCTAAATTACATGCTTTTAGGGGCACCTGGGTGGCTCAGTCGTTAAGCGTCTGCCTTTGGCTCAGGTCATGATCCCAGGATCCTGGGGTCGAGCCCTGTGTCAGGCTCCCTGCTAGCGGGAAGCCTGCTTCTCCCTCTCCCTCCTTTCTCCCCTCTCCACCTGCTTGTGTTCCCTCTCTCACTGTCTCTTTGTCAAATAAATAATTTTTAAAAATAAATTAATACTTTTAGTAACTCTGTAAGGTATCCATATTAATAGCAACTCTCTAAGCACAGGCAGAGTTATAGAACATCTCTCTTGAAGTTTACATACCAGCATGTAATCACGGACCCTACCATGATGCAGAAGGTGATGGGTTCCATGTTATCTGAAGACTTCTCCTGAGGGTAAATCCCTCTTTGTGTATTTGTCTACGTATGTGTGTAGATATATGTATGTCTGTAATAAACTGCTGTAAATGGTATATTGAAATTGTAACCAGTTTTGTTCAGTTTTGCCAGTTTAATGGAGACCAAAATGTTCTGACCAAAACTGGTTATCTTTGGACCAGTCTTGTAATTGAGGTACTCCAGGAAGGAGATCTTCTCTTCTTCCCTGCCCTGTGTCTCACCTAGGACCTCGTACATACAACTTAGTTTGTTTCCTGTGAGGGCTCTGAGACTCTGGAACTTACTTTTCTTGGAGATCTGACAAAGTACTGGTGCCTGGAATAGACTATGGATATTTTCATTTTGCTAAGACGTGCTGTGGACAATTGCATCATGGTTCTGAATGAGGATGAGAGTGAGAATTTTTTTAAGTATTAATATGCATAGTAAAATTGACTAAAAATCAGTCATTTCTAATAAAATTTTTTATTTTGATTCATGGAAGAGTTTATGTGTCTGTCTTTCTGTTTTTATTTTAGTCCTAAAGAATATTCTTACGTATAATAAGGAATTCCCATTTGACGTTCAGCCTGTCCCCTTAAGGTAAAATAAAGAAGCACCAATATTTGTCTTATTTTTTTGTCTTATTTTATAACTATTTTTCAGATATTTCTCCATTTTTAAATCAGTATTGGTATCTTTAGTATCAATAGGTCAACATTTTTGTGTCAACATTTTTTGTGTCTGCATCATATTACCTGGGTTGTAATCTTTATCTGTAATAGAGTTATAATGCCTCTCTAGGGTAGTTAGTTTTGTAGCTCACTCTTTTGTCTGCTGTTTTGCATGCAGAAGAATTTTAGCACCTGGTGAAGAGGAGAATTTGGAATTCGAAGAAGATGAAGAAGAGGGTGGTGCCGGAGCAGGGTCTCCTGATTCCTTTCCTGCTAGAGTTCCCGGTGAGTATCACTGATTGCAAAACAGGCATAACTTAATCCAAGCTTAGGGGGTTTAGAACTTATTTTGGTACTTGACAATCTTAAGCAAATTTTCATTGCCATGTTATTGGCTGGAGCTATTTTATATGTATAGCCTGAAGGCATCTTACTGTCTGTGTTGGGTGCACAAGGCCACCCAAATTCGGTGATCTGCTAGGAGGACTCACGGACTCAGCGTGTAGTTGCATTCACAGCGATGATTTCACAGCTGTGACTTATTGCACTGGGCAAGGACAAGAACAAAGTCAACAAAGGGAAAAGGTGCGCAAGTGAATGGAGTCTGGAGGAAACCAGGTGCGGGCTTCTTTTTTTTTTTTTCTCTTTTTAGATTTTATTTAAATTCGAGTTTGTTAACAGAGAGTGTATTGTTAGTTTCAGGGGTAGGATTTAGTGATTCATCATTTGCATACAACACCCAGTGCTCATTTGCATACAACACCCAAGTGCACTCCTTAATGCCCATCCCCCCATTGCCTCGGGAGGAGCAGGCTTCTGAGAGTCTCTCCCAGTGGAGTCACGCAGGTTGTACTACGTGTAAAATGGCTCTGAGGGAAGCTATTAGAGACTCCATGCCCACAGCCATGATCGCACCGAACTGGAGGTTCAGATGGCCACTTTGGACTCCTGCCTCTGAATCGACAGGCAAAGAAGGGAGTTACCCCGTGCTGGCCATGGTGGCTGATTCCGAGTGCACCCGGGGAAGGCAGACAGCTACTCCACAGTGACTAGAGGGACATCCAGCCGTTTGGATGTCCGTTGTATCACAACTTTTGTGATTAGGGTTGATGGCAGAGTGCACCCATCTGGTCCCTGCACGACCAGTGATGGTTTCTAGTACTTGGGTTACAGGATGTCAAGGAGAAGCACAAACATCGCTCACAAAACATCACCTCCTCCTCTGGGGAAGGGGCTAGTGAGGTTTGGGTTGTGTACAGGACAGTAGTATCACGTTAAGTATGGCCTTCTTATTGCCTTTATAGAGAGCTTAAGTGTGGCTCAAGGAGATGTGTATGCGCACCGAGTAGACAAGGGGTGACATGGTGATGTTTAATTGTGTATGTCAGCCTGACAAGGGCCCAGGGTGCCCAGACATCTGGCCAGATGTCACTCTGGCTGTGTCTGTGAAAGTGCCTCCAGAGGCTCACATTTGAATTGAAGACTGAATGAAGCGGATTGCCGTCCCTAACGTAACGGGCTTCGTCCAGGCGGCAGAAAGCCTAGGCGGGACAAAGAGGCCTCCCCTCCCCTCTTTGAGCTGGGATACTGGTCATCTTCTGCTGTGGGACTCGAACTGAAACATCAGCTCTTTCTGGGTCTCAGGCCTCCTGGCCTTCTGTCTGGAACATATGCCATGGGCTCTCCTGGTTCTGAGGCCTCAGACTGAAACTATGTATCTGTCTGTCTGTCTGTCTTCTGTTTCTCTGGAGGACACTGAATACAGTAGTTAATCATATCTTCAAAAAGAAAAAAAGAACAAAACTCCATCCCAGCACCATTCCTAGGGGCTGATCACATAGGCACCCTCTGCTTAGCACTGGCCAGAGTTCCAGACTCCCGGCAGGAAGGCGCATACTCAGCATAAACCATATTGTTTGCACGGTTTACCGAGAGTGACCGTCCTTACTGGGGGATGATGGGGACATGCCGGAAATCCAAGTTCCCAGACTCTAGCCCAGGGGTGGCCTTGCCACCTGAGAATAACAGTCTCAGGCCTGCTATAGTAACTCTTTACTGTAGACTCTTCTAAGCACTTCTTTAATTAATCAAATGTAGTCATTAAGACTGGATCCAAGGGGAGTGGGTACTGAGCAAATGCTCTTTTTTCCCATATTATTTTAGGAAAAGAAATAACATATGGCATGTCGTTTTTATTTGCAGAAGATCTCCATGAGGATCTTCCCTTTCTGCAGATGACCTAGGCAGGCACCTGGGATAAGTCGCTTGCCTCTCCCAGTCCCTGGGTCACTCTTACACGTGCATCGTGTTCATTTCTGGCAAACTGATTCACTTTAGGTGTGAGAGCAATCTGCTACGAGATTATTACGCATTTTGAAATAGATCCTAGAAGCTTTATAGTAGAGCTAAGCACAATTTGTGTGTCATCCAGATAACTTTCTTGGTAATAAAAGTATAGTTATATTCCGATATTTTTAATACTCCCCAGGGAGGAGGCATTATGGAGCAGGAACAGCATAGACTTGAACCAACAGGTGCTTGGGCTGGAGTCTAGGCTCTGACAGTGACTCGTTGAAGGGCTTTGTTCTGATTTCCTAAACCAGTCTGAAGCTCAGTTTCTTTTATAACATGGGATAATAGCAGCGTCTAACTTGTCAGGTTCCCGTGAAGATGAAACACAGTTCTGTGGCTAAAGCTGCGAGCGCCATCGGCGTCACATGCTGAACATTCCGTGACACCTGTTGTTCTGACCATCCCTTCCCGTCAGTGGGGGCAGCAGGACCTGCGCTCTGGGGTTACTGGGAAAATTACAGGCTGTGTTTCTTTGGGGCAAGGGCATTATTTCCAATTTGCTTTGCTTTATGAAGAGCGATGTATTTTTCTTACTTTTGTCGTATAGGTAGGAAATTTCAAGTTGGTTGAGCTGGTGAGAGAAATTACTTTGCTGTTTTATTGACTGAATAATTGTCATTCCCTTTCCAAACCACATATTGTAATTGACGTAGCTTCCAGTGCTATAAATTTCAGTCTAACTTGGTGGTTTGCTCACTGCTGTACTTTGATAGCATATAAGATCCTTAAAGTAGTTGATATAAACTGTGATACAGATTAAGATATTTGTGGGGTTCACGTTGATGAGTTGAAGGGAAATTTGTACCATAAACTAAATCTATTTGCTATATGGGATTAAGCCCAAATGAAATAGATTTTCATATTCTGATACAGCATTGCGATATCTCATTTCAGAGATACAGAAAGGTTACTGAACCCTTGTTTTCGCTGAATTTCTTTTTTCCAAAATTAAGAAAGAGCACATATAGTTTAAGTATTTAGTTTGTGTATGTTTATTGTGTTTATTTAGTTTGTTTAGTTTTAGTTTAAGTATTTGGTTTGTATTTAGTTTGTGATATGAGTGTTGTTAAGTAATTTGCAGAGCGCCTGGGTGGCCCAGTCGGTTAAGCGTCTGTCTTCAGCTCAGGTCGTGATTCCAGGGTCCTGGGATCCAGCTTCTCCTCTGGCTCCCTGCTCAGCGGGAGTCTGCCTCTCCCTCCCTCTCTCCCCATCCCCCCCAGCTCATGCTCTCTCACTCTTTCTTGCTGTCTCTCAAATAAATAAAATCTTTTTTTAAAAAAAGTAATTTGTGAAGTTATATTTACTGAAATCATCATCGAAATAGGAAGGTGACATTTGACATTTAATTGTAGAGCAGGTAGACATTTCTATTTCTTTTTTTTCCCCCAATTTATTTATTTTCAGAAAAACAGTATTCATTATTTTTTCACCACACCCAGTGCTCCATGCAAGCTGTGCCCTCTATAATACCCACCACCTGGTACCCCAACCTCCCACCCCCCGCCACTTCAATCCCCTCAGATTGTTTTTCAGAGTCCATAGTCTCTCATGGTTCATCTCCCCTTCCAATTTACCCAAAAGCACATATCCTCCCCAATGTCCATAACCCTACCCCCCTTCTCCCAACCCGACATTTCTATTTCTTACAACCCTGAGGGAATTCAAAACTTCAGTGATGCCTAGGCGGTGTCTGCATTTTGGTGGCAAAAAGATTCTAAGAACTGTGACTTTTTGTCCCCTTTGTTCTTTTTTTTTTTTTTTTAAGGTTTTATTTATTTGAGAGCGAGAGAGAGATAGCGAGAGATAGAGCACAAGCAGAGGGAGATGAAGAAGCAGGCTCCCCCGCTGAGCAGGGAGCCCAACACTGGGCTTGATCCCAGGACCTTGGGATCATGGGCAGAGCCGAAGGCAGATACTTAAACAACTGAGCCCTCCAGACAGGGTCCACTTTTGTTTTTATATAATTTATTGAGTTGTAAGTTTGTTGTGACTTTTTTAAAGTCAGATTTACTGAAATATCGTTTACATGTATATTTACGTATAAAATGAGTGATTTTTAGTATGTAGTTTATACGTTTTGACAAATGCCTACAGTTATATAAACACTACTACTAATGAAGAATGCGGTATTGTATATGGTATGTATGACTCAGTGGTTTTTTTCCCATTTAAAATTAAAAATGACTTTTGTCCAACCTTTCTTGAAGAAAAAAGATGAAAAAAATCTTAGCTTTCTTGACAAGTACTTTCTTCTTTTCAAAAATTTAAAAACTCATAAGGCAAACAAACTTGTTAAATAATTGGCTTAAGTCAAAATGACATTTAATTTGTCTAGAGGTAGGCTTGGCGGGGACGCCTGGGTGACTCAGTCAGTGAAGTGTCTGCCTTCAGCTCAGGTCTTGGTCTCAGGGTCCCGCGATGGAGCCCCCTCCCCGGAGAGTCTTCTTCCCCTCTCCTGTCATCCCACTCATCCTCTCTGGCTCTCTCTCAAATAAGTAAAATCTTGAAAAATAAAAAATAAAGTGAAAAATAAGGGTAGGCTTGTTAGATTTCATTTAAATAAAGGATATAAATTTCCAACCTGTTTTTTATGTCCAGAAAATTGACTGACAGCATTGAATAGTAAAGCTAGTAAAATCGTAAGCAGAGCAGCCTGAATTTAAAAATA
Organism: Neogale vison; assembly: GCF_020171115.1. NCBI lineage: Eukaryota > Metazoa > Chordata > Mammalia > Carnivora > Mustelidae > Neogale > Neogale vison. The sequence goes on from NC_058100.1 coordinate 9,944,869, forward strand.
GCCCAAGACACAATTTTCCAAGATTTTAAAAAAAAGTTCGTATTGAATGACATGATCAATCTCAAATATAGGTTTAGCCATTTCAAAATTATTATATGAGTGTGTTGATTTATCTCTATAGAGACTTAACTATCTGTACACGTTTATTTTTGAAACTAGAAATGAAGAATGTGATTTATCTCTTTAATGTGGAAACAGTTTTCATATTCACTTGGGAAAGACATCGTTCATAAAAGGAGAATTACCCTTGGCTTTGAAAGTTAGATATGCAGTGCCCCCCCCGCCTTTTTTTTTTTTTTTGAGAGAGCGGGCTTGCATGATGGGGTTGCCGGGTTGGGGGAAGCTCTTAAGCAGGCTCCTTGCTCAGTGCAGAGTCCAACAAGGGGCTTAATCTCACGATGCTGAGATAGTGACCTGAGCCAAAATCAAGTCAGATGTTTAAGCAACTGAGCCACCCGGATGCCCCAGCAGTCCCCTTTTGACTTTCAAAAAAAAGCCATAATCAGAGTGAAAAAGACAAATAAGGAGCTAACATCCTTAATACGTAAGAAATCTTTAAGCTCTGACAACAAAGGCCACAGGCACATTAGAAAATTGGGCAAAGGACATGGACAGTTAACTCACACAGGCAAATACATACACATAGCCCTTGAACATATGAAAAGATGTGTGTAGTGAGAGACATACACACTGAAACTACCGTTGCTGAGGCGGCGGGGGACATGCTCGTTCTGTGCTGGCAGGAGTACAAACAGGTGCATTCCCTTTGGAAGGGAATTCAATATCTAACGACGAAAGTAGGCATTTTATTCTTAGGCCCAGCAGCCCATCCCACTTCTAGGAATTTATTCTAAGGATACACCTCCAATAAAATGAAGAAAAAAAAAAAAAAAGACTGGCGTATATCAGGTTATTTATTGTGGTATTATTTGTAATAGTAAAATATTAGAAACAGCCTAAAAACTATGTTACATAAAAAACTACAGATCACAATTAGGAAAATCTTCATGAGCTAATGAGTGATTTTTAGAATATATCGTTAAATAAACAAAGTACATTGAGGTGATCCACCTTAAGAGATTGAGAAAAATCTCAGTCCTCTCAATAGATGAAGAAAATGTTTTAAATTAAACTCTAGGGGCGCCTGGGTGGCTCAGTGGGTTAAGCCTCTGCCTTTGGCTCAGGGTATGATCTCAGGGTCTTGGGATCGAGCCCCACATGGGGTTCCCTGTTTCCCTATCCTTCTGTCCCTCCCAACTGCTTATGCTTGCTCGCTCTCATGTAAATTAAAAAAAATTAAATTCTAAATCTATTCTTGAATTTAAAAAAAAAAATTCTAGCAGACTAGGGCACCTGGGTGGCTCAGTCAGTAAGCATCTGACTCTTGACTTCAGCTCAAGTCCTGATCTCAGGGTTGTGAGATGGAGCCCCACATCAAGCTCCATGCTCAGTGGGGAGTTTGCTGGAGATCCTCTCCCTCTGCCTCTCCCCTACTCCTAAAGTAATAAATAATCTTTTTTTTTTTTTAAGATTTTATTTATTTGACAGAGAGATCACAAGTAGGCAGAGAGGCAGGCAGAGAAAGAGGGGAGGAAGCAGGCTCCCTGCAGAGCAGAGAGCCCAATGCAGGGCTCGATCCCAGGACCCTGAGACCATGACCTGAGCCGAAGGCAGAGGCTTTAACCCACTGAGGCACCCAGGTGCCCCAATAAATAAATAATCTTTTTTAAAAAGTCTAGCAGACTGAGAACAGAACACATCTCAGGTGTTCTCTAGGGACACTTAGAGCCAAAATCATACTTATTGGTAAAAATTGAAGCTTTCCTTTTCAGATCAAGAGCAAGGCAAGAATGATAGTGCCAGTATTACCTCTTTTTATTAACATTGTCTGGAAGTGCTAGCCAGTACACTAGACAGGAAAAACAAAAGATAAACATTAGGAGAAGAAAATCCCCTCCCTTTATCTGCAGGTGTTATGAATATATATATAGTCCATATAAAAGAATCAACAGGTGAGTAATTAGAATTAATAACAGAGTTTAGCATACATGGTTCCTTGAAAGAATCAATTCTTAAGTATAGATTTTTTTATCTATAAACAAGCAACAGTTGCTTAGAAGATAAATATAACATTTATTATGGTATCATAGAATATCAAATACCTAGCAATAAATCCCAACAAAAGAAGTATTAAGACCTTTGTGAAGAAAATAGTAAAACTATTAATTTCAAGAGAAATTAAGAAGTCTTTAATAAATGGAAGTGTATATTTCAGTTCATGGATTGGAAGAAGCAATTTGTACAGATGTGACTATTTCTAAAGCTGATCTTGAACTTCATGCAATGCCAATAGATTTTTTTTTAAAGAACTTGACAGCTGTTTTTATAATTTACATGGAAAAGCAAATGGCCAAAAGTAGTTGACTCTTGGAAAATAATGTTAAGAGGGGAGAATTTGTTTCACCGAATGTCAAGACTTTTTAGAAAACTGTAGTGATGAAGACACTGTCGTAGTGGTGCGAGGATAGGAAATGGTCCTGCGAGGCAGAGTGGGAAGCCCAGAACAGCCCGTGCTTGATTTGTAATCAGGGTGCACGGCAGGCCAATGGGAGAAATGATGGCCTTTTATATACATGGTGCTGGGGCACCTGGCTGGCACAGTCCATTAAGCATCTGAATCTTGGTTTTGGCTCAGGCCCCTGTCTCAGGGCCGTGAGATTGAGCCCTGTGTCGTGCTCCCTGCCCAACGGGGTTCTCTCTCCTCTCCCTCTGCTCCTCCCACTTGTGCTCTCTTTCTCTCTCAAATAAATAAAAAGATCTTTTAAAAATAAATAAAAAAATAGTGCTGGGACAGTTGGGTTTCCATGTTGGATAGAATGAGATTGGGCTCTTATACACACCAAAGACAAAAATTAATTGTAGAATTAAATGCAAATGGAAAAATGGTAAGTCTACAAGATAAGAAAACACCTTTGTGATCTTGGAGTAGGGAAAGATACTTGAATAGTACACAGAAAGTGGTGACTGTAAAGGAATTTAGAGATTAAGAAATATGAAATACTAACATTGAGAATTTATCATAATCAGAAGACACCATTAACAGAGATGGGCTTAACATGTAAAACTAATCTGTGGTGGTAGAAATCCTGAAAGGTTATCTCTTCGGGGAGAAAATGACTTGGGTCTGCTGGAGACACAGGAGGGCTCCCAGTACGCTGGCAGTGTCTTTCCTGGATCCACTGGTGGTTACACAGGCGTGTTCACTGTGAGAAAATTCATTAGGCTGTACTTAGAATTTGAACATAATTTATATACTTTTTTAATATGTTATCCTTCAATATAAAGTTTATTTTTAAAGGTAAGCCACCTGAGAATCTAATTACAAACACATATCCAATGAAAGCTTGTGTCAAAATACTAGAGAATGCCTACAAAGAAGAAAAAGATGAACATTACGAGAAAAGATGTGCAAAATAATTGAACAGATATTTCAGAAAAGAGGAAATCCAAATGCTCATTCTAAAATGAAAAGAAGCTCAACCTCAGTCAGTCACTGGAGAAACACACATGAAAACTGGACCGACGTTTCTCCGCACCTGAACTGGCTAAAAAGCGTCTGACCCCTCCAATCATCGTGGGGGGCTGGGGGACGGGGCACAGGGGGAGCAGTGCTGGAGGGGGGTATCCGCATGGACACTTTGGACACAGATTGTCTTCGCGTGGTAAGCAGGAGGGCGGCGCCCCATGGGACTTGGTGATCCCTCTCTTTTGCAAATGTGTGCACACATGCATGGGAACGTGTGCAAGAATATTACAGCAGCACGGTTCACACAACTCCCAGTGCCTGTCCGCGGAAGAACGGACACATCGCCTGTGCCGTGTTGAGAACCCCGTGTGCTGTGCACCGGTACCACAGTCCTGCGGAGGAACAAATTACAGCGACTGGCAACAAGTCAGATCAATCTCGAGTTCAAAAGCAGATTATTAATACAGTGCCTTCTAGCAATCACTTTGGAAGCCAGGGTAGTGGAGCGGGATTAGGAAGAACTGTGCACGGCGATACAGGGGAGCTCCTGGGGTAATGCTTCTCTTTTGACCTAAGTGATGGCTACATGGATGCTGGTTTTCCAGTTTTCATTAGGCCCTGCGCTTGTTTTATTTGCCTTTCTAAATATTTGTTAGATTTCACAATTAAAATCTTTTAAAAGACTGGATGCAGTAAGAGACCTTTTATTTTTAAGAAAACCATCGAATATTGAAAATGTGTTGAAATATGGCAAAATGTCAAAGACTAATTTCCTGTGAAAAAGTAATGTTATAATTTTCCTTTCGAAATGGTATTTAATATGCTTTGAGTGTCCTGTTTTGATTTTCTAATTTCTAATTTTTCATAAGCCAAAGGTTTTAACAAATATCACCAGTTAAGACTCTTGAATTTTTTTTCTTTAAAGATTTTATTTATTTATTTGAGAGAGAGCGAGCAACAGAGATAATGAAAGAGACCACAAATGGGGAGGAAAGGGAGAAGCAGGCTCCCCACTGAGCAGGGAGCCCCAATGCCATGCGGGCCTGAGATCATGACCTGAGCCAGAAGTGGATGCTTAACCAACTGAGCCACCCAGGTGCCCCAAGACTCTTGAATTTCTATAGTAATTTTCCCATCATAAAATTCACTCATTGTAAGTGTATACAGTTCAGTGACTTTTGTAGTGTTTGTTGTACATCTCACCAGTTTGATAGATCCAATTGGAGGACATTTCCATTACCCCCTAAAACCCCCTCAAACCTGTTTGTAGTTAATCAAGATGTTCTATTTTGAAGGTAGTAAGTTGATTCACGTATTTCAAATAATTCATCATTAAAAGTAGAGTCACACATTGTTGGACAGAAACATGAAAAATGTCAAAGTCCCTTAAAAACGTTAGACACTTTAGTTTGAGATACAGTGTGCATATTAGATTAAAGTCAGCTTTGGTTCACATCTGTTCTCAATAGATAATATGATTTCTTGATGTCTGTTTTTTGGTAGGGAATGCTCTTCTGGGTGATCTTTTAGTTTTAAAAAATTTGGTTGATATGGGAGAGGGGTTTCAAATACAAGTGTGTATGCCATTCTCAGCAGGATTAATTTCCGAGAGAAAAGATCAGACAGAATAGGATGCAGAAAAGGATAGGAAATTAGATTATAAAATTATTTAATTAAGTACATATATTAAATTGTAGTTATTTCTTCCATTAATAATTAAAAGATTGGGGCACCTGGGTGGCTCAGTTGGTTAAGCGTCTGCCTTCAGCTCAGGTCATGATCCCAGGGTCCTGGGATCGAGCCCCACGTTAGGCTCCCTGCCCTCTCTGCCTGCTGCTCCCCCTGCTTGTGCGCTCCCTCTCTCTCTCTCTCTCTCAAATAAAATCTTAAAAAGAAAAAGGATTTGTTGATTGATTCTGTTATTAAGCTTCTCAAACTTTGGGAAAATATAAGAAAAGTTTAAAAAGCTCTTTGTCTTTTGCTGCCACTTCATATAGAGATAGGAAATATATCTTATGTAGTACGAGTAAGTGTGAAATGAGTGTATGATGTGAGTATAATTAAGTATGTGGTAATTTGTAAATGGGCTTCCCAGAGTGAGTTGAATCTTCAACAGATTTGACCAACTTAGGCTTCAGTGTTGAATATGAATTAGGAAGTACAGATGTATTTTGTATCTCATTAAATATTTGTTCAAAAGGATCACATTGAATGGGAGTTTTGGTAACTACAACAATGTCTCGCAACTTGCTAAGTCGGTTAAGGGCAAGGCTGTATCTTCTCTGTGTTCCAGGATTTGCTCACTTTTTGCTCTTCTCTTGTCAGGCACTTTACTACCCAGGCTGCCGTCAGAGCCAGGACTGACATCACTCACCATCCGAATTGAGAAAATCGGTCTGAAGGATGCGGGACAGTGCATAGATCCCTACATCACAGTTAGCGTAAAGGGTAAATAACTCTGTCTGCCTTTTCCCTTCCCGCAAACCGTGTAATGTTGATTCGCACTTGGGACGGGGGCAGGAGTGGGGCTGGGTCCTGGCACCTGTGACCGTTCATTTGCATTCGCCCTACAGTGAGGGAAAATCCCTGGGCAGCCATCCTTGTTCCTTCACTGAGTATTTCTGAGGGTGTTTCTAAAAATACTTCATTATTTATAACTGACATGCGCATTTGCTTTTGAGAGTTTTTTGGTAAATTTCCATATCCTTAAAATCCGATCCAGGGTGCGGACTAGACATACCCACTGTCTTCAACAGCAGATGCCTCCTTCCACCTTCTCAGGGTGTGTGGTTTTCTTTGCCAAGCCCCACGCTCTCCTGTTCCCCCACACCTCCCCTTTGGGCCCTCTCCTTCCTGCCATGATGTCTTTGGCCCAGGGGAGCCTTGCAGGGGTGCGTGCCCGTGCATTGGGCCTCCAGTGAACCATCTCTGGAGACAGGGAGGTAGGACACATCCATGAATAGCCGTACCCTGAGCCTAATGCTGGGGACGTGAAAGAAACATTGTATTTCTTACTAAGCACGGTTGTCTTCAGGATTTGTTTGTTTTTTCCTGTCTGGTGTGGCATGCCATCTATTCCTTGAAAATAACTTTCTGAGTCTTTGGTTTAGGACGAAATCTGCACTGATGGATCCTTTTGTTGGTGTCGAGCCCTCATAGGGCACTTTATTTGTAAAGCACTCAGTGGTCTTTTAAAAATAAATACTGGGTAACTGAGGATAAGGTTACCATACTATTACTCAGAAATCCTGCACCATCAATTTTCATCTACAGCTAATCTGCACCTTGAGGCAAACCAAAGAAACAGGCTGAAACTAAAGTTACCAATCACAGAAGTAAATTCAGACCTCAGGGTTCATTAATACCAAATAACAGAAAAATGAATTCAGACACAGAGAAGAATTTTAACATGGAGACCACGTGACCCACAGCACTAATGCTGAAGTACTTGAACCTCTGATGTTATCGTTTCCCAAGTCCATGGTCTCCTGGAAAGTCTTGATACCCTACACTATGTGATAGACCATTTGTAAAACTACGAATCTCACGTGGTAAAATACACTGTAGAAATGTACTGCAGGGTAATGTTCTAGGTGCTCTGTTACCGTTGCAAACACTAAACTAAAATAATCAAACGTATTAAATTGTTGTAAGTTCTCCCAGGTAGGAGTCTGTTGAGTCATTCATAAATGCTAGTCATTAACTGAGTCCATGTTGAATTTGATTAAACTGCAAGATTCCTGGCTCCAGGAAATTAAAACGGTACACCATACCTAGTATACTCTGTGGTTGTTGTAAATCAGGTTACTTTATGGCAGGGACAGTCAGAATTTAGGGAACATGTCTAAAGAATGACTCACTTAGAGAAAGGTTTCATTGGCAGCTTTCATGGCCACTGTTCTGACTCTCCCTGAAATACAGCAGGAGAATTCTGTCATGTTTGATGAAAGGCCTTTCCACGCCGTGCGCTTGATCAAAGTTGGAAAATAGGGGTAGGGGCCCCACTGTCGATATCATTCGTGTTCCAGATTTTTGTTGCATCCAGCAGTACAGCGGTGTAAGGAGGACAAAAGCTCTTTTCCCTTCTTAAAAATAGGGATCAAACTTTGTTGTCCTCAAGCTTTCTTTAGCACCTGTACCTGGCCAGGCTTCCTCCCCTGGCCCTGAGGCCTCTCCCAGACTCCGTCCTCCGCTCCCTCCGTGCGCCTCCAGAACCCAGCAGCTCCCTACGTCCCTGCTCACACCGGGGGGGCGGGGGGGGGTCTGTATCTGAGACTCTCTTCGCAGCTTTTGTCAGGCCGCTTTAGGAAACATAACCCTCTGTGGTTTGTTTGCAGTTTCCGAGTCTGTATGTTTGAAACTCTTTTTTTCCCTCTCTAGATCTGAATGGCATAGATTTAACTCCTGTGCAAGATACCCCTGTGGCTTCAAGAAAAGAAGATACATATGTTCATTTTAATGTGGACATTGAGCTCCAGAAGCATGTTGAAAAATTAACCAAAGGTTGGTTTGTGGTGGTAAACATTGGCTTCTGATGGCCAGAGTTCTCAGCTTGGGTTTGTGTGCCCGCAAGCTAGCGTGTGGGCAGAAGTACGTGTCACATAGTGTTTAGTGTCTGAAGTATCGGTTTTTTTAAACATGGGAATTAGGAATAGTATGATCTAGTTGTATAATAAATAGCAGTTATATAAAAAAATGTTCTTTGATTATAAAATTTCATCATCTTGGACAACAAAACAGAATGTCTAAATTTTCCTCTTACCGAAGAATGGAGGGAGACAGGCTCTGACGGTTTAGTCTCTGATGGGTGAAAGAATAAGTTGTTTTTCCAGCTGATTTTATTGGGCAGAAAGATACCATAAGTTGTGCGTAGTTGGCAGGAAGTTGGGAAAGGACAAAACACATTTTTAAAAAGGTGAAGTTACATTTCCAAGTGAGCAGGTTCCTGAGACTAAACGCTTTTCGGTGCTGCGTGCACTGTGGGAGTGTCTGCGTTCTAGGACAAGACTTCAGACTTCAGGATCCCTCCGTCACCTGAGATTGTCTTGCAGTTTTTGACATTTTCACACTTTGCAGGAAGCTTGTTTGAGATCTAGAAGTGCCTTTGGAGCCATTGCCACATTCTCTAAAATATGTGACATTTTACTTCTCCGATCTGGTGCTGCTGCCGCCTCGGCTCCGCCCCTGGAAGACTTGTGTCGTGGGCCTGCGGTGGGTGGAGGGGCCGCGAGTCTGAGCAGCAGCAGCGCCTGGAACCACGTTAGATGCCAGTGCTCGGGGCCCCCACCTCCCGGCAGACGACCTGACTCAGAAACCCACGGGCTCGGCTCAGCAGTCTCTGGGGGGGCTTGCACCTGGTTTTCATACACACCAAAGCTGGAGAATGGCTATTAGAATACGGAGAGGGTAGGCTTAAGAAATAATGTTGAAGAAATTTCAGTATGAAGTATTAGGCTGTCTGCATAAAAATGTGAACAAAACTGGGTTTTTGTTGTTTTTTGTTGTAAGTCCATTGCTTTGGGAGCGTTTTCTGATATGGGCGGGGCCTGTGGCGGGGGAGGTGTGGCGTTGGGAGAACGTTTTGTGGGCTGACTTCTCTGCCGCAGCGCACCGTGTTCTGGAGGGTGCATGAGATGCCGAAAGTAGAGCCCGATTTAGAATCTGTTCGTTTTCTCGAGCTTTGACTTTACGGTGTGCAGTAGTACCGTAGTTTCCACGGATACCCGCTGATGAAGATGCTGTGTTGATGTGTACAGGCATTTCTGTTCATCTCCGTGCACTCGTCTCCTTGTACGTTCCGTTGTTTCTTATAAATACCACAGAGAAGCTGTGCGCGCCCGGATGCAGGAAATAGGTGATCTACTGATGATGCAGATGAATAATGAACACTTTTTTGTTCCTTCACATGATGACATTATGTTTGACCTTTAGTATTGTTTTCAAATGTGACTTTATTCCACACTGATTCAGACCTGAGACATGGGCGCGATGACAAGGAGACGGGCATCATCGCTGCGGAGACGAAGAGATGGGATCGGCTGTCTGAGGAATCTGTGATGGTTTTTAATAACCAGCCGCTTCTGTTATTTCCGTGGGAGAGAGAAGAGAAGCTGCCCTTGGGCAGATACGGAGGGTCATACCTTGGGCGCTGAAAGTTGTCAGTCACTAAGAATTGTAACCCTCGTGTGGGGGCAGGGAGTAGATGGCCAGGTGTGCCTGTCTGTCCCTCAGCCACGTCCCACACTCTTGAGCAGTGGCTCTCTCTTTCCTCCTGTGACAGGAGGTGCACCATTTGGATCCAGTGCCAAGACAGCGCACACAGTTCTGAACGTTGTTAAACCTCTTGTGAGTTTTGTCATTGGTTTAAAAAGTCCTGGGTGTGTGTTGTCCTTAAAACGCAAGCAAGATCCAGCCCCATTCGGGTTCAGGCAGAACTAATAAGTAGCCAGTGAAGAGAGACCTGACTTCCTTCCAACTAGTTTCTGTGCAGCCTTTAGAAGTAAATGGCTTTGGGGCACCTGGGTGGCTCAGTTGATTAAGCGTCTGACTCTTGATTTCAGCCAAGGTCATGATGTCAGGGTCGTGAGATTGAGCCCCGCATGGTGCCGTGCTCAGCGTGTAATCTACTTGAGATTCTCTCCCTTTGCCTTTCCCCCTGCTCACACGCACATGTGAGCTCCTTCTCTCAAATAAAATCTTTTAAAAAAGAAATTGTTCTTGGCTATGTTGATGAGGCAGCTTGTTCTGTTCTAAGCTTCTTTTTGTGGGGAGAGCATCTCTGTTGGGCTTTGGGGTGATAAAAACATCTAAATTTCCCATTGCCACTTGCTCACTGGGGGAGAGGTGGAATAGGAACCGGCTGGCCCTTCGTTAGCCCTTTGTCTCCCAGAACATTTATAATTCTGGGAAAAACAAAACCGTGCTTTGAATACTATAAAAAGTCTTAGGAAACAGGTACTAATTAAAAAGTGAACCAGCACATGATTTATGTTTGAACTCCAAACCCCCCCCCCCAAAAAAAGTTGACTTTTTGAGCTTTTGTTTCAGGGAGGAGCAGTGCTTTAAGCTTGGATGTTCTGACGAGCCCTTACTGGGCTCTGCTGCTTGCCGAGCGTCTGTGGGTAACGTTCGTGCTTCGCAAGCATCCTCTGTGCTTGTTGTGTCCCTGCGTTCAGACGAAGGAGAGTTGGAGGGGACAGCTGCCGTGGGCTCATCGGAGAGACTGGCGGGGGGTCACCGTGTAAACCTGTGCCGACCGCTGCTGGCTCGGATGCGTCCACCGACGGGAGGAGACGAGGGGCACCGTGAAAACGCGCCATCCGGGCTGATGTGGTTTGTGTTCATTCCGCAGGTGCAGCTATCTTCTTTGAATTCAAACACTACAAGCCGAAAAAAAGGTTCACCAGCACCAAGTGCTTTGCTTTCATGGAGATGGATGAAATTAAAGCCGGGCCGATTGTAATAGAGCTGTAAGTGGCGCGCTCGCCGGCCTCGTACGGGCCTAACGCGGACTCTTCTCCTAGCGTGGGGCTGTAGAGCAGGCCAGTTATCCCCGTGTGTTAAACCGTGGCTTTTCTACTGTGGTTGCAGATACAAGAAACCCACTGACTTTAAAAGAAAGAAATTGCAGTTACTGACCAAGAAACCACTTTATCTTCATCTACATCAGACTTTGCACAAGGAATGATCCCGACATGAGTCACCGGGAACGTCCGTGAACTCTCCCACACAGTAGCAACCAGCCCAGCTCCGCGCAGCGTATCCCCCTCCACCGGGCAGGAGGCGGGCCGCACGGGCGCCGGCAGGCCAGAGCGAGCCCGTGGGATTCACAGCCCAGCACTCCACCGACCTAGACAACTCCTTTGGATACGGGCTTATTGTAGTTTTGAAACATGTTTTTACCTTTATAGTATTTGTGCAATTCATAGTCTCTTTTCTAACTCACCACTGTTCCTACCCCGCTTCCTGGAACCACACTGCTGGGGGTAGGATCTGCTCGTCTTCAAAAATTAATACAGCAATAAGAATGTGCTAGAGTTTACACATCCGTTCACTTTTGCTCCAGTATGCTTTTTCGGCTTTTTGAGTTAATGCCAAACTTTGGGCTGATGGGAGTAGGAGAGTATGAAACTGTTCTGAGAGGAGGGATTGGACCGCTAATTCTGCCCAGGGAGGTCAGTCTGGAAAAGGATAGGCTGCCCCTCCGAGGTGGCCTAAATTCACCCTGATCTCATAGTTTTCCTGGTTAGAAATCGTGTGCCTTGGCCAGATCAGTACCCAGGCGGGAGGGTTCCCAGGCTGTAGCCGTGATTTTTCCAGATGACCAGATTGTTTTTCTGAAAGAGCACATTTGTAGTCCGTTGATTAGCTTTTCTTCTACGTCACATTATTCTTCTTTCTGATAGTGGTTCTAGGGTTAATGATGGAACCATGTCGGAATAATTAGACTTCTAGATGGCTTTGTAACGACTTCTAAATCATGTAAGCTACACTGAGTCAGATGCTAGTGAGATGCCGCAGGCTAACTGCTGTTTTTCTGACAACTGATCGTGAACCCTTACAGTCTGCATACCTCTCGGAGTGGTGAGTATGCATAGTTGTTTTCATATAGGTAGACAGGATTGCCATTTCTTTCCTATGTAGATATATTGACTTTCATCCATAGGGAAATATGCAGGTCATTAGCTTATTATAATTTGACTATTTACAGTACTTTTGACTTAATGGGCCATAAATAAAACTTTCAGAGGACACTCAAGGCGGCTGTGTGACACACAGGACATTAACATTGGGGGCGGGCTCTCTGTGGGTTAGATACAGACCCACACGTTTAACATTCACTATGTTGAATGACCGATGCTAGCACGAGGGGAACGCAGCGCCAGTACTTGGCCTGTTTTTAAACTAGTGTAATAACCCCAGTCCTACAGTTCAATGTGTGCTTTTTGAAACAGCCGCAGTGAGGAGTTCTAGCCCTTGCACTTCAAGAAAGCTGGTCTTTACTTCCGGTTGTCTGTCAGTTCTGTTTAAGATGTTAAAAACTTAGAGCCTGAAAGAATTCTCAACCAAATTTAAGTCTTGTCTCTTGTATTAATTAGATTAATTCCAAAAATGATTCAGTCCACAATAGCTCAAGGGGATGAAGAATTTGCCTTAATAAATTACCTTGTTGTTCACTCAACCCTTAGACTTAGTTGTCAGCTCCTCAAGGGGGCAAGAACCACATTTTCTCCAAGTCCTGTATATGTTCTAAGGTGCTTGGCAGCACTCTGTACCCTGTGGAGTACTCAGTACCTTCTGTTTGATGTTGCTGACGAGACCTAAAAAATAATCCCTTAAAGTACCTACTATTAAAATGTAGCAAAATTGATCTGTTGGTCTTTCTCTTTTCTCATAGAGCGTAAGACATGTATGTCAGTGATAATTTATATGAAGAAGCACCAGCTGTCGCTCACATAAGTATGGTTTGTATGAACTGCAATGCCTTTCCGCAGTATTAAAGCAGCCTGACTGGAATGCTGGGTCATTAGCGTAGCTTTAATTCAGACCTGAATGGGGTGACAAGCGATCATCTGGAAGCAGTAGACACAGAATACTGTACTTCCCACAAATTATTTTTTACTGTCTAATGAAAAAAAGCAGCTACTGGATAAGAACTGTAGTAGAAATGCTCTCGGGCCAAAACGCTGCTACTTCATCAATGAGATGATTTTAGCAACTAAGACCAGACACACGAGGAGCTGCAGAAGCCCCGTGAAGCAGCTGGGACAGGGAGGCCGCCCGGGCTCTGCTGTGGCCACAGGGCCCTGGGAGGTGTGGAGAGGCGGTGTCCACAGCTCAAGGGAGCAGCACCAGACCTGCTCTGCACCTTGTGGACTCCTGGGAACAGGAGATACAGGACAAACACCGAGGTAAAAAAGGACTGACTGGCTTTGGCATTAAAATAGGTCTGATTTATCTTTGCAACTTGATTATCTTTGCTAGCAGGTGTCGCCTATTTCATTACTATCTAACATTAGCAATTATATTAACCTCATTATTTTGTGTCTTGAAGAGACTGACCTTACTCAGGAGTTGGATTTATGGTTTCAGTCTTACTTTATTGACCTGGTAAAAATAACCTCTGCTATTACCTGTGGAGGTATTCCTCTCTCGTCTCCTCTGTTCTTGAAATTAAATGGGAAGACACCTGTGATTTATCTTCCTGAAGAACTACTCATGAATTTTAAAGAGTTGTCTTCTTTCAGTGGTCCCCATCTTTTCTAAGTGTTATTGTCGGGTAGTTTAGTGTTAAAAAAAAAAAAAGTTTCACAGTGAAGCTTTTGTTTTTTATTTTATAGGGCATTCGGTAGTACTTTAAGTAGTAGAATGCTGATGGGTCATGGTCTGGGTTTTAATAGTATCATGACAGAGAACTTCAGAGAAGGGGAAAGTGTAGTCTAAGTAGTGAATACTACCAGCCTTTCGTAACTTAATCTAAATCCCAAAGATTGTTTAAAAAACAAGTAGTAGTAATAGGTATAGTAATACTTTAAATATGATGTAATCCCAGATTCCCATATTTACTGGTTTTTAAATCTAAGTGCCAATATTCAAATACTAATTTTGGAGTCGCAGTAATCAACAAAAAGAACCGTGGGCAGCCCACAAACCTTAGTCCTAAATCATTCTTTCTCATAGTATCGCACTCTTCTGAACTTTTTTGCCGTTTTCCTTGAAAACCAGAGGCAAGGTATGGGAGAAATAGGCTGTACTTTTTGAAAAGGAAATTTCCTTACTTTTTATGGTCACAACGTATTTTCTAGTTATCTGTAATGTACCCTTAATGCGAAGATGGTTGCAACCGAACCTCGGGTCAGACAGCTCTTGCTACGACGGTGAGCTCATGCTCAGAGACCATCGTCAGGTCGGCAGTGAGTCACCCGAAAGCGGGTGAATGCCGCCCCGAGGGGCCCGCTGACTTCTCTAAAGGACAAGGAAGACATCCGGTGGTTGCGGTGTTTCCAGGGGACTTCCGACTGCATCTCCCGAGCACTGAGCACCAGGGAGCGTGCTGCCGGTCACTGTGGGCAGCTCTGCAAGCCCCAGTTCACGCGGTTCCGAACGGTACGCGGTTTCGTGAGAAAACAATTCAATGAGACAACACTTGTAATAACCAAATTTTTATGAACTATTACTACAAAGAACTTCGGCAAGAAGGGAGACAAAGTGATCTTTTAGTAAACATTTTTAGCGTAACAGTCTTTGCGACCAGTATTTTAAAAAACCAAGCTAATAAACACCATTGCTCTGTGTTCAACTGGTGTACACTAAAAATAGGAGAAATGGAAATACATGTTGTTCTAGCATTTCCACAGGAAATGTTCATATTTCTATGACATTCTAAATTATTTAGCAGTTACATACGCTACATTAACTAAAACACAGGTATTCCTTATTGCACATTTCAAAGTTGTAAGGAGATTCTAGCTTATGAGGTGGTTTTTATTTAGGGGGGAAATTATATTTTTCAATTGTTTGGCTCAAAAATGCATACTGCCAGGGCAGCTTAATTCTAAAAACAAATCTTTTAAAATAAACTTTTGGATTCTGAAGCCAATGAAATCCTTTACTCTAACAAATGGTGCACAGTTCACTTTCTCAGACTAAATGTCAGAGGTCAGAGTTATGGGCTCTGTTTTAAAGCCTGTGAACAGTCCTGGCTACTGCTCTGAGAGGCAGGTGGGGGCTCGTCTCTAGAGCCAGAAGGTGCTAAGTCTCTTGCAGCAGGTGGAGGTGGATAATCCTGGGGCCCATGAGTAGGGGGCGGTAGTCGAGGACCAGGAATAAAGTATTCTCTTGGACCAAGAGGGCCTAAAGGTCTAAAAGGTGGGTGTCCTGGTAAAAATTCTCGAGGATCAAGAGGCCTGTCCCGTCTTCCAGGTGGAATGCCTGGTGCATATTCTCTCAAGCCTAGTGGTGGACGTAAAGCAGGACCTGGAAAAATAAAAAGTCCTGTAAATACATATGAACACATGTAAACACAGAAGACTCTGGATATGACAGTCTATAATTTCTCACAACTTCAGAAGTCAGGTGGTGGCATCCCTGACTTCAGAGACGAGGTGAACAGGTAAATTGTATGCCCGTGGCTGGGCGGCCAGGAAACCACACAGGCAGCATTTAAACATGGCTCTAGCTGGCTTGTGTTCTCTCTATTAGAGAGTTCTGCCATCTTTCTCTCACAGGGCTCGGTTTAACACTTCAAAGCACCCTAGCTTGTCGTAGCAAGACGACAGATTACAAAACAAGGGCTTCACTATAAGAAAGATACTTGATAAAGGGAAACTCCAGTGTCTGCCGCTGTGTCAATTCAATATGCAGTAGCTCCCCATGGACTTAAATGTGCCGTCCAAACCCAGGTGGTCGCCTGCTGGGGAAAGGCCTTCTAGCTCCCCCTAATCAAATTCAGCGACATTTATTAGGCATTAAACTTGACCTTCTCTAGAGCTAACACTTCCTCTCATTTACTGCCAAGGCAGGAAGTTTAAGTTGAACTGTCCCTCTTCTATACTTGACGATCCATTGTTTATGCTTTCGTCACAGTGATTACAAGCTTTACGTTTCATTATCTATCTACATTCTAGAGGACTTTGTAAGCTCTTGAGTTGGGAGAATTAGACACTAACAGAGGTGACTCCCACTAATTAGCCATCAGCAGACATAATATTTCCAGCTCTCTCTTAATATCTCTGGTCTACATGAGATCTACTGCCCATCTCTGTAGAGGGGGATTATGCAGCACCCTGTGTGTCCTAAAAATTGGAGGGGAAGTTAAGATGCACTGGCTTGTCTTATACTTTCATTACCTAGGCCTGTAAAGCCACTATTAAAATTTCAGCAAGGAACAGAGAGAAAATATGAATTATACTCTATAAGTCAATTACAACTATTTAATCGTCATACCGAATGGTGGAGGAAATGGCCGAGGCCCGAAAGGCCCGCAGATTTGAGGAGGTGGTCCATATCGAATAGGTGGTGGCACAGGGCCTCCCATGGGGGAGCTCATGAGGGGCACCCCTGGGAAAGGAGGGGGCCCTCTTGCAGCCACAGTCACCTGCAGAGCAGAAGCAATTACAGTTGTAAAAAACTCTGGTATGACACACACAAGCACCAACACCAGTAAAAGCTGAAACCCCAGGGTGCCCGGGTGGCTCAGTAGGTTAAGACCTCTTAGCCTAAGACCTCTGCCTTTCAGCTCAGGTCATGATCTCAAGGTCCTGGGATCGAGCCCCACATTGGGCTCTCTGCTCAGCAGGGGGCCTGCTTCCTCCTCCCCCTCTGCCTGCCTCTCTGCCTACTTGTGATCTGTCAAAGAAATAAATAAAATCTTAAAAAAAAAAAAGTTAAAACCCAATGAAGCAGATGTCCAGCATCTGTTCAAAGAACAGAACCAGTGCAACAAAACGTGATCCCCCCACCCAGGGGCGCCTGAGTGGCTCAGTTGGTTGAGCAACTGCCTTCAGCTCACATCATGGCCCCAGAGTCCTGGGATCAAGTCCCGCATTGGGCTCCCAGCTCCTCGGGGAGTCTGCTTCTCCCTCTGACCTTCTCACCTCTCATGCTCTCTCTCACTGTCTCCCTCTCTCAAAAAAAATATTAAAAATCTAAACAAAAACAAAAAAAACTTGACCCCTCCTGTCTGTTCTTGCCAGCAGCTTAGGCCAGGTTCACGGGACGGCACCAAAGCCAAGATGTTCGCTGGAGTTGCACTACTGCTAGAATATGCAAGGGGAAGAGAAAGCAAGAGGATGGCTGAAGGACACTAACAGAGGCGACTCCCACGAACACCATGATCGACTCCTAGGGCGACCCCTTCACCCCCACGTCCTTCCCATTGCCACAATAGTGCATCATTTCCATACTGAGCATGGACAGAACAAGGGGGCAAAGAAAGATCCACTGTCTGCACAAGTCACAAGGGCCACCATTCAGAGTGCCTTCAATCTCCTTTCACATCTTCTCTCTCAGCCTCTGAGCAGGAAGATTTCCTGGTTTAAACGAGGGCACAGACTATCAGATCATTTGCTGACGGTCACACGGCGTGTAAGAAGATGTTGCAATTCAGGATCAGGTCTGCCTCCAAGCCTGTCCTCCTTGGGCCTGCACTTCCCTCACTAACAAAAGGAGCTCTGCTCTCAGGTCCACTCCCAAAGGGTCTCAGTTGCAAGCTGCCCTGGGATAAGACGAGCTCCAGAGGGACGCCTGGGTGGCGCAGTTGGTTGGACGACTGCCTTCGGCTCAGGGCGTGATCCTGGAGTCCCAGGATCGAGTCCCACATCAGGCTCCCAGCTCCATGGGGAGTCTGCTTTGCTCTCTGACCTTCTCCTCGCTCATGCTCTCTCTCACTGTCTCTCTCTCTCAAATAAATAAATAAAATCTTTAAAAATAAAATAAAAAAAAAAAAAAAAAAAAAAAAAAGACGAGCTCCAGAGATCTGTGTCCCCGGAGTCCTGCACTGAAACGTGGAAGCATTTTCCAACAGAAACGATGTTCTATACACAAGGAGGCAAGCACAGCACCAACATTTACCTTCGTGCACCAGTAACGCTGTGCCTTATAGTAAGAGACACTGACCTTTCCCATGGGAAACTGGGTTGGAAATTCTAAATCGTCAGATCACACACACTCTGACTCAGCACACGGAAGCACTGTGAGCCATGCTCAGAGCACCAGCGCGGCTCTCACAGAGAACACACTTCTGTGCGTGGTCCTGAAGGCTGCTGCTGACAATGGACACAACAGCAATGACAGGTTTTTAGGGGTCAGCATTTCACTTCTGGCAAGCATTCTTCCTTTACCAGTCTGTAAGTTCAGGTCATTCAAAGCAGGGTCTGCCTAGTATACAGCTGGAGATATTCAGCACACTTGCAAATGCATAAACGGGGAATTAGGCTATATATAATTTACTCTGCCTCAGAACACTGGACGCCAAAGCACACACAGCACACAGTTGCAGTGATGACTTTCTGCTGCCTTTAGTTACAACAGATGTTCCCTACTGGTTAACAGCCTGACCCAAACAGGGGGGAAAATACCCCAACCAGTCAGATTTCAGCAATCCAGCAACACTTCCAAGTCAAGAACAACAGTAGGATCAATACTGCCGTGCGACTCAAAGCAAAGCAGATTCGTGTCATGCTCCTCATATCCTTTCCAGAATTATACCAAGTAACAGCTCAGCTCAGTCCTCAACCTCCAAGTACTTACTACTACTGACTGCTCAGCCACAGATGTACTGCTGGGAACTGAAGGGCCTTCAGGGTCTTGGGGAACAGTTTGCTTTTTAAAAAAATGAGATAATATAGCTATAACACACAAACAAGAGATGGATGACGCAAAGAGAGAGTGTTGTAACAAAGTTTAAGGTTTCCTGAAATACCTAATTACAATTCAGAGCAACTGTGGAACTTACCTTGCCTTCATCCATCATCTTAGTAGGGGAAGAGCCTCTTGAGCTGCTGTTCATCATGGGAGCTGCACCAGATCCCGGATCTGCCAAAGGCCAGAGAACGGATTTAGACTTATCCTGACGTATATACTCTTTGAGGAAGAACTAAGAGATCCTCTGCCCACTTCATGGTTTTAGACCCAAACACACTCAGGTCCCTTACCAGAGGCAGACGGTTTCCCAGATGCCTCAGATGACCATCGAGGACGAGGTAGAGGTCCATCCATCGACCCTTAAGATAGAAAGAACAGAACCCTTGCATGGATTTTTCAGAAGAAACAAACCAATTGTGGACAGGTCAGGGTTCAACTCTACCTAGAAAGCAACATTAAAAATGGCTCTCCTAATACATAAGGGGAAATCCCAACTTAGGCACAAAGCTTAAGAATTAAAACAAGAAGGTGCCTGGGTGGCTCCGTTGGTTAAGCGTCTGCCTTCAGTGCAGGTCATGATCCTGGAATCGAGTCCCACATCAAGTTCCCTGCTCAGCTAGAGTCTGCTTCTCCCTCTCCCTCTGCTGCTCCCCCTGCTTGTGCTCTCTCTCTAAATGTCGAATAAATAAATAAAATCTTAAAAAAAAAATTAAAATAAGAACTGTTGGATTCAAAGATCAGCAATAAAACCTGCATGTTAATGGCACCAGCTGGTGTTTGAGTGACAGGCCTGATACAGTTGTACAGGCTGATGATTTCAGTCTGTATGATCTGACTTCCACACCTCAACAAGTATTACAGACATATCTTTGATTAGAAACAGACTCCTAGCACTGTGTATTAATGAGAAATGAGTGTATGCTCCAGTAATTATATAGTCTTGAAGCTACTTTAATATCCGAGAGGAACGCCATAGTTTTTACTTCACAGTAAAAAAGTAAAAAGCAAACAGTTACACTTATATATTCTTACATACAAATGCATTTTATGTATTTATAATACTTAATATATGTTACAGTAATATTAGTAACAATGCTTTCTGTTCTAAAGCAGATCTTGCAGCAGACTACACACCAAAACAAACGAAGACATTTTCTTCCCTATACTGGACAGACCCAAATTCTAAAAACACTGTTTGCATTAGAATTCTCAAGACAAACCATAAGAGACTCTTGACAGGAAACAAACGGAGGGTTGCTGGGGGGAAGCGGGGCTGGGGAATGGGGAAGTGGGTGCTGGGCATTAAGGAGGACACATGCTGGGGCGAGCACTGGCTGTTATATACGTAAGACTGATGAACCACTGAACTCTAGCTCGGAAACCAGTAACATATTCTATGTTAATTAACATATGTTAATATATTATATGTTAATTAACTAAATTTAAATTAAAAAAAAAATCTTAAATAACAGGGGCGGTCATCCTCTAGAAAGAGTTTACTACCAGGTAAAATGTGAATGCTCACCAAATTCACCTCTCGGCATCTCTCTTCGGTTAAGTGTAGCGGACAGAGGCCTCGCCGGCGGGTCAGCCGTCGGTGGAGGGGAGCACTCCCCCCCACTCACAGGAGAGGGCCCGAAAGAGCCATTCTGGCTTAGAGGACCTGAAGACGACGAGAACTGTTAGCACCCTGAGGCAAACTTTCTTCCCTTTAGTAAGTTCATCACAATGAAGATACACAGAACCAGAACGTAACGCACACACACTCCGCACACAGCCTCAGGCGCTGCCCCCCAAAGTGCGGCCCACCTCTCCACGGAGGGTTCTGGGTGTTGGGCCTGCCCGGCCTCGGCTTCACAATCACAGGCTCTTCTTGCAGCGCTGCCATCTTCTGGGATAATTCCAGTAACCTTGAATACAGAGAAAAGACAACCTCCATTCCTTAGGCTGTGCCTCTGGAAACCCGAGAGCACGCCGAGGAACCGGGATTCCACATCACGTACTTGTGTCTCAGGTTGGCGGCTTCCCTCTTCTCCTCCGTGATAGCTCTCTCGGCAGCACGAGCTTTGAGCTACGGGAGACAAACAGATCCTAATCAGTGCTGGCACGCTACACACGAAATAAAGGAAAGGACAAAAAGTCTTACCCAGTTATCATGAGCTTTCTTCTCATGGGTGGCAATCTGAAAGACAACACGGGGACAATGGCATGTGGGGACTCGTCGCGGCCACTGCCGGCGTCTGTCTCAGTCACCGAAGAACCCGCAGCCGCAGGGGAGGAGGATTACCTGGGTTTTGAATGAGCGCTCTGTCTTCAGCAGTTCCTCCTCCATCTCTGCAATTCTGCGCCTAAGAATCACACTTGCTTTTACCAATTAAAGTGCAACTAAAGAAAATTTGAAACCGTCTCACCACGTGCCCCTTACTGCGACACCTGCGCTCCCTCGCAGAAATACTCACATGGTCACAATCAGAGAGAAACACGATCAAAGCTAAGACGACCTAATTTCCTTACTATTTAATGGCAGGAGCGCCCGAGTTGACACACTGTAATTTTCTGGGCTGTTCTTCAACACTCTCGAGCAATCCTGCTAGGACACTCTTCCTCCACTAAGCTTTTTTCTTCCTTTAATGACAGCCACAGAAACTTGCCCAGAGCTGTGACTATAGCTCTGTGGTACAACGGCTGTAATGATTTCGGATACACCACTACAGCAAGCGGGCTTCCGGAAAGAATTCCTCCAACACACAGAACCGCCCAGCACGAACCAAGTTCCCGGACGGTCCTGCCGGCACTGGGTAGGTACACGGCAATGGCTGTTAACATGACACTGTTCCCTTCGTTAGCTTAAAATGCATTTTTTCTCATGGGAATTAACTATTCATTTTCCTAACTATTCAGTATCCTGTGACCATTTACGTTCTCTGCTGTTTGGTTCTACACAATGTAACACGGTTTTTAAAGACGTCAACAGCCGTCCCCCGGCACGGACCCCACTCTCGAAGCCGAACTCACTTGTAGATTTTCACTTCTTCCGCAGCCAGAAGCGCCTTCTCGTCAGCAGCTGACAGCCGCTGCTCTCTCTCCTGCCGCTCATACTCTTCCTGACTCAGTTTCCTAAGACAAAATTGGCTGTCAGTCAGACAGGTTTCTGTCTTCCCAGCAGTCTGCCCAAATGCCCCTACTCAAACATCACCTCCCCTCCCCGCTAAAATGCAGAGACAGACAGAGTCACGGAAGAATTCAAAGCTGCCACTCCAGGATAAAAATCAATCTCTGGCCTATCAGCAAATCACCTGCATTTTTTAACTTCTTGTAATTCTTGACACACTAGAAACTAGTTTAGCAAATGTCACTCTATGCCCACCGACTAGTTTCTTGTGCTTAACACAGTGAAAGGACATTTTACTTGACAGTGTAAGGCCAAGGCTGATCGACTTCACACCATTAAGTTTCTCAGGCCAAAGCAAGGGGTAATTACTTCTCCTATTTCTACCAGAGGAAAACCTGTAATTACTTCCCTTGTTCTACCATGGAAGGACTGCCTCTTAATCCAAGATGGGAGCTGCAATAAAATAGCCAGAGAAAGAAAGAGCCTTCTAAGAGAGTCTTCTAGCTTCTAAACCATGTAGTTAACCAACCCCAGAACATTCCTGTACTTCAGATATGGGACTCCTACTACCTATTTCAGTGTATTTCAGTGGCATGATGACTCAAGAAAGAAAAATCTCAGTATTAGCAATGTCTAGTGAATAAAACAGAAAAGGGGGCACCTGGGTGGCTCAGTGGGTTGAGCCTCTGGTCTTGGGCTCAGGTCATGATCTCAGGGTCCTGGGATCGAGCCCCATGCTGGGCTCTCTGCTCAGCAGGGAGCCTGCTTCCCCCCACCCCGCCGTCTGACTCTCTGCCTACTTGTGATCTCCGTCAAATAAATAAAATCTTCAAAATAAAACAGAAAAAGAATCCCAGCTGTTCCATAATCAGGGTCTTATCTACTGGAAACTGGTTTTGACCCAATTAAACTTCAACCTCCAGATGCCCATCTACAATAAATCAATTGCAATGGGAACGTTTATGGGTTGAAAAATGCTATTTTGTTACCCTTGTACATGTTTGGCTACAAGTCTAATTCAGAAGACCCTTAACTTGAAATTTGAATTTCTATGAATCAGAAGCAAAATGAGAAGAGCTACATGGTTAAAAGGTTTAACAAGGAAAAAAAGGTTTATGTATTCTTTTATAACTGCCCATTCAATACTCAGCAAAGTATTTTACAAATGGCTACACTATACTGGCTACCTCCTGAGATGCTAAGATAAAAGTACTGGCAAAGTACTATCCCTGCACTAACAGAGCTCATAGCTGAATATGTGAAAGATACACATAAGAACAGAAAAATCCCTGACTCTGGCTTAGGAAGAAAGGTGAGAAATGGGAGGTCTTGAAGAAAAGCTCAATCAGAATTTTTTTCCCGGTAATGAATAAGCTGATCTGAAAATACTGAGAACAATTAGAACATCGGCTAAAAATAAAAAGACTCTGCCTGAAGACATCAGAGACTTAATATATTAGTTGACAAGTTAATATATGAGGCCAAGCTCCAGGAGAAAAAGAAATCTCAGAATTACAAGAAAGTTTGGCATCTGAAGCCACCTTTCTCCCAGGTTCATTCCATGCACTGAAGACCATGGAGACTTAAGAAGACTGTGAAGAACTTTCACCAGATCCGGGTTCAAAGAAAAATGGAGTTCAAGGTCGCCAATGAAGGGGACCGCCAATCAAAATCCGAGGCTTTGGGTTTGGACTAGAAAGAGCTGTGCAAACAGGCAACACAGTGTCCTTTGAAGGGACAAGGCCAATTTTAAATGACATAAATTGCCGACTGGATTAAAGTAACAACCTCATGTACAAATAAACTCAAATCTTTTCCATAGGAAAATAACATCATCCTAGACCTCTAGCTTTCTCTACGGTTATTATAGACAATTTTTGCCACTCAGTCAAAACTGACCAGGCACTCCACAAAACACCGAGATCAAATCTAAAAACCAAGAGTGATGGACCCATAGCTGAATCTTTACAGACTTTAAAATAATTATGCTTATAGGGGCACCTGGGTAGCTCAGTGGGTTAAAGCCTCTGCCTTCAGCTCAGGTCATGATCCCAGGGTCCTGGGATCGAGCCCTGCATGGGGCTTTCTGCTCTGCGGGGAGCCTGCTAACTCCTCTCTCTCTCTCTCTGCCTGCCTCTCTGCCTACTTGTGATCTCTGTCTGTCAAATAAATAAATAAAATCTTAAAAAATAATAATAATAATTATGCTTATATAATCAAAGTAAAAGTCAAAATTATAAATTTTAGCAGAATCTGTAAAATTGAAATATAGTAACTGAAATTAAGAATTATTAATAGGGGGCGCCTGGGTGGCTTGGTGGGTTAAAGCCTCTGCCTTTGGCTCATGTGATCCCAGGGTCCTGGGATTGAGCCCCATGTCAGGCTATCTGCTCCACGGGGAGCCTGCTTTCTCCTCTCTCTCTGCCTGCTTATGATCTCTGTCTGTCAAATAAATAAATAAAATCTTAAAAAAAAAAAAAAAGAATTATTAATAAGGGCTCCTGGGTGACTCAGTTGGTTAAGTGCCTGATTCTTGATTTCAGCTTAGGTCATGATCTCAGCTCATAGTGTTGAGTCCCACATCAGGTGCCTCACACAGAGAGGACTCTGCTTTAGATTTTCTACCCTCCCTCGCCCCCTCTGCCCCTGTGCATGAGTACATGTGCGTGCACGCTCTCAAACAAATAGATTTTTATTTAAAAGCCCTCAATGAATGATTTTAGCAGCTGACTTAACAAAGTGAAGTGAGACCTTAGCATATGAGACAGGTCAGAAAAAACGCCATTCAGAATGCAGCAAATCAGGTAAGAATGTAGGAGACACAGGGGAAATATTAAAAAAATTTAAATAGAATCTTATAAAAGAGAGATTAAAGCAGAATCAATATACAAAGCAAGGTCCCCAAAACCAAGAGGTGCCAATGACCCCAAGCACCATAAATACGAACAAGATGGGAAGAGGGCAGACAAACAAAAAATGCACACACACGCCCTCACACCTGAACACCTCCCACTAACACTGCTGAAGAACCAGAAAGGATGACTGAAGGCTCCAAGGGCAGCAGTGAGACACTGAGGAGGGAAAAGACAATGGATACTGGAATCCTCAAGGGAACTACAAAACCAGAAGTAACTGGTTACTTTCAAAGTAATGAAATTAAGTAACTGCGAGCATCTCACAGCCAGCAGAACAATCCTTAGAAAGATGTTATCATACAAGAGATAAACTGATCATATCTGTCACTCAAGGATGGCCTTCGAGGAGAGTGAAAGAGACCTGCAGTGAAAGACTACAGACATGGGCGAGGCGGAAGAGCTATAGGAACTATGCAAGTGTGTGTCAGCAGAATGAACGCCGGCCGGACCGCGATGCAGTACGACACTGAAACGTCTCTGGAGTGTAGGTGTAGAGGAAATGACGATGTCATTCGAATAGCATCTATGTCAGACGGGAGCTAAAGCCCAGAAAGAGGCACACTTATTCATGAATATCACACTGTAACAAGTTCAGGACCCATGTTATGGTCTTTAGGGTAAGTATAGGAGGAGAGAAAGAGCAACCTCTAACTACCAAGCCTTAAAGAGCACGAAAGCAGAATTATGAAAAATACTCCAATAATCCAAAAGACAGAAAGAAGGAAGAAACACAGAAACACAGAACAGACCATCAAACAGAAAGCAAACAATAACAGGTAGATTTAATTTTTTTTTTTTTTAATTTTTAAGTAATCTGTACACCCAACATGTGGCCTGAACTCCCAACCCTAAGATCAAGAGTCACATGCTCTACCAAGTGAGCCAGTTTGGTGACCCAGTCTCACACATAGATTTAAACCTCTGTGTGTGTGTGTGTGTGTGTGTGTGTGTGTTGAGGAGTCACATAGAAAAAATGTGCACTCACCCAGTCTCTACAGCTACATACCTATTTATGTTACAACAGACTCCAGAAAAGTTTTTTTTTAAAGATTTTATTTATTTATTTGACAGAGATCACAAGTAGGCAGAGAGGCAGGCGGAGAGAGGAAGGGAAGCAGGCTCCCCGCTGAGCAGAGAGCCCGATGCGGGGCTCGATCCCAGGACCCTGAGATCATGACCTGAGCTGAAGGCAGAGGCTTTAACCCACTGAGCCACCCAGGTGCCCCCAGAAAAGATTTTAAGAAACATAAACGTTTCAATGGGCAGAGACTGCCAGGTGGAGAAACCATGAAAGGGTATTTTTCTGCAGAGAAAGCAGCATACGTAGTGACAGTGAGACTCAGAGTGGCATGAGGAACTATGTTCAGTGTGGCTGCAGGTTGGAAAGCATCAGAAGTTGCTGCAGGAAATGCACCTGGAGAAGCAGCTCCAGACAACTGAGGAAGTGTCCTGTGTGCCTGCGTGAGAGTCTAGAACTGATCCAGAAGAGAATGGAGCCCTGCTGACAGATTTTAAACACTCGAGGCCATGCAGGGACCTGCACTTTAAGTGAGTTCACTCGAGACTGAGAATGAATAAGAGCCTGGAAGGGGGATCTGAGAAAGGGCAGGTGATGAGAGGTCCCATCAGGGACTGTCAGGAAAGAGGATGTGGACCTGAACTGACCCCAGGCTCTGGAGATGGAGAGCACGGTACAAACCACATATGCTGGACGGACCAAATAAACCAGTGCCACAATGACTATCATGAAGAAAAACAACTGTCATTTAGGAAATTATTATTAATTTATTAATTATTTTTTATTAATTATGTTGTATTAATTAGTATTATTTCTGGTGTTAAGAAATACTCTCCAAAAAAAAAAAAAAAAAAGGTAATGAAATTAGGAATATTTCTCTGAAAACAGGCCAGGTATTTAGAGTTGGCCTGAACAAAATCTAGAAAATCTAAACTGACTGCACAGTGAGCAAAGAATCCGAGAAAACATTAGTGGTCTGCTTTCGATGTTTCATGGCACCAGGCAATAGCAGCCTGAGCATTTAAAAAAGATAAGCTTTGCTCAGCAGAATAAGCCTTCTCAGAGGCCTCCATAGATCTATTTTTGGAGAATTCCTGGTAATTTTGTGGAGGAAAAAAAGTTAAAATGAACTACAAAAGTCTATATTTCAAGAAACACACATAACTCCAGATTTGAGATGGAGATTTCAAGATATTAATACCTAAATATACACACAGAACAGGTACGTCTACATTTAAAACTCCAAACACCCTCACCACAATTACAGTATGTAATGTTTAACCTGAGCATTTGTCTAAACTCCAAAACTTAGGATACCTTCAAATAACTAAATTTTTGGAGTGTTCATTCTACTAAACATCGTGTCCTACAAATCACTCGGGATTCTCAAAGGCTGTATTAAGCAGCAGTAGAAGAGGGGCGCCTGGGCGGCTCAGCTGGTTAAGCGACTGCCTTCAGCTCAGGTCACAATCCTGGAGTCCCGGGATGGAGTCCCGCACATCAGGCTCCCTGTTTGATGGGGAGTCTGCTTCGCCCTTACCCTACACCCCCATGCTTGCTCTCTCTCCCTCAAATAGAGCAAAAGAACAGACACAGGACAAATTGCACTTACTCAAAATGCCACAAAGAAAGTAAAGTACATGGCAGAGCACGAGAGGGACCGGTTCTTCACAGCGCACATGCCACAGCAGGACCGCCGCTCCAGTAAACCACTCCCGTCAAACCACCCGCAGTCCAGTAGTGCACACACTCACTCACACGGCGAGACCGCTAACGACTGGGCAGTTATCTTACTTTTGCAGCGCCATCTCCTTCTCCTGGTACAGCTCATTCAGAATCTCTACTTTCTGCCTCAGGGTTTGGCACTCATCCTCCAGGATGGCTTTGGTTGACTGCAGTGAATGGCGGTCATCTTCTAACTTCTTTATTTGGTCTGGAGAGGATAAAAGGGTTGAGCTGGGCGTGTGCACAGGGCTCACAAATTGGTGGGGTCGGGGGGGGGGCGGCTGGAAGGAGTTAGAAACTCAGCACTTTCTTCTCAGGAAGCAGCCTACCTTCCAGGTTACACTTAGTAGACATCGAGGCTCTAAGCTTAACTTGTAGAAGTTTTAGATCCTCTTCAACTACTGAAACTGCAGTTTGTGTCTAAAAATTCCAACAGAGAAAACTATTCTTACAAGGGAGGCACAATGAGAATTCAAAGGTACTTACAGTACTCCACAGAAAAGCTCATACCCGAGAAATGTCCATCATCTGCTTAATTTGATTTTTCACTTTCTCACTCTGGTCACCTAAAATACAAAAAGCTTTAATTGCCTTTTCCTCCTTTGCTTTTTAACTGTATTTTCTTGATTTCTCCAAAAATAAACAATTATAATTATGTTCAAATATTCAAAGGAAAAACAAATCAACCAAGAGAACTAATTAGGCTCCGTTTTAAGAGAATTGCAAATTCAAAAAGCGAATTCCCAGTCTGTACAGCAAAAGTGTTATCTGTGCCATTCTCACACAAGAAGGGATGTGTGAACTAAAGCTCTTTCTTCTCGTTCAGATCTGTGTCCACCTGGTCATGTGTCTTATTTAGACAGACTTCCTCTTCCATTCTCCCCTTGACTCTGCTACCAGGCATGGTTGAAAATGCCCACTGTGAAAGCAATATCCGATTTGAAAAACATGTCCAGAAACATGTCCTTCATCAGTCAACACTGCTACCCTTCAGCTCCACTCTCACGGCCTTCATTAGTGTACGGCTCTCCCGACTTCAGTACTCTTGAAATCGGTTAGGGGCCTTAAAACTGCAGAGCTACAGAGATGATGAGCACTAAGTTCAAAGGTCATCTCCATGGCAACAAGACACAGATTCCTCCTAGTGAACAGTGTTCAAACTTACAG
Organism: Neogale vison; assembly: GCF_020171115.1. Classification (NCBI taxonomy): domain Eukaryota; kingdom Metazoa; phylum Chordata; class Mammalia; order Carnivora; family Mustelidae; genus Neogale; species Neogale vison. The sequence goes on from NC_058100.1 coordinate 9,973,695, forward strand.
GTCTAAGTCACAGCTCTGCTGCTCTCGCGCTAGTGCAAACAGTCCTCAGGGGTATGGAAAAGCGGTCTATGTCCATTGCACACCCACTGCTATACCACAGCCCTGCGACCCACCTCTGCCCGGTGCACAAAGAGGTGTTTCTAAGTCCAGTGACCGGCATCTACAGCTCTTAATGCTTAAGTTAATCAAATCAGGGGACGGCTGGGTGGCTCAGTCAGTTAAGTGGCTGCCTTCGGCTCAGGTCATGATCCCAGTGACCTGGGATGGAGTCCCAAATCGGGCTCCTTGCTTAGCAGGGAGCCTGCTTCTCCCTCTGCCTGACAATCTGGCTGCCTGTACTCTCTCTCTCTCTGAGATAGATAAATAAATAAATATATAAATAATCAAACTTTAAAAAAAAAAGAAGTTAGTCAGGGGCGCCTGGGAAGCTCTGTCAGTTAAGCATCTGACTCTTGATTTCAGTTCACATCATGATCTTGGGGTTCTGAGATCAAGCTCTGCATTGGACTCCTTGCTCAGTTGGGAAGCCTGCTTGAGATACTCTCCCTCTCCCCTGACCCTGCTTGTTCTAAAATAAATCATTAAAAAAAAAAAAAGAGGAAGTTAGTCAGCCAAAAGGAGCATCAGTGTACTTAAAGACAGGAACACAAAAAGAGGTCCAACCTCCCTGAAACCAAACTTACCTCCCACTTCTCCATTTGCTAATTCATCCAACTCACTTCCTCCTTTATTCTGACCCTCAGATTCAGATTCACAATCTAACTGATTCAACTGGGTAATGCAGTTAGTCAAAGCCTAGAAAAGAAGCAAAGGGACATTAGAAAGAGCTTCTCAAATAGATTTCATGAGGATTAAGCATGTAGTCAAGAGAATAAACTTACATTAATATTATCATCTTTGTGAGAAAGAGCTACTTCCAAATTTTTCTGAGATTTCTCAAATGCTTTGATTTGGTCACTGAGCTCAGCATGTGATTTGCTCCAGTCTTTGATTTCTTGCTGCAACTGAAAAGTTAAAACACATGAATTTCCAAAGGCTAGGGCTCTTGCACTGGACACATCAGGAATATGTGAATGAGACAGGGAAGCAGGGAGCCATGCTATTCTTTGGCCTGTCTCTATGGACTGAGGCCTTCGTGATGGGAGAGGGGAGAGTGGCTCCTACCCTCAGAGCTGCAGTAAGCACATGAGATGAGAGCTGTCGAGGAAGTCAACCCAGTTACTGCAACCTTCAGAAAACTGCAGCCCATTCAAATAATTCACTTTCACAGGAACAGAAGAACACATTTCACTGTCTCCCATGTCCACACTCCAGACCACATAACCTTCCTTTTGTCAATAAAGCAGTAATTGCTCAAAGAAGGGTTAAAATTCACAATTCTTTGGTCAAGAAGCAAATCCATCATCCCACTGAGGCTATTCAAGTTAATAATTGGTTGGTATTTGACAAGACAAAGACTAAAAACACTCTGACAGCTATAAAAAATTATAGATAAGAACAGAAAATCTAGAACAGATGGAAAATATATACATGCACTCAATTTTGGAAGCTTAAACTCTGCATATCTAAGAATAAAATTCTGCATACATATTTCATTTCCTTAAAAACAGATCTGAGAAAAGAAACTCAAGGGGTAATGATACTCAGTCCCTTCCTCCACATAATCTAGAACATTTTTCTTTACCTGTTCTTTCTTCTTCTTCAGCTTAGCATTTTCCTCTTTAATCCGAAGGCATTCAGACTTCACCTTCTCTTCACTAAGTTTGGCTTCATTAAGCGCAATCTGAACCTAATGCAAAACACTCCTATTAGTGAGTTCATTCCAAAGGAGGGGTATTACACTTTCCCAATTAGATATCATGTAGTTTTCATTTATTGCAAATTCTAGCACATATCAAATGTTTGCTCCTCAACAAAACTAAGACACCCTATTAACATTTTGCAGAATTAAAGGCAGCTTTACCTCTGAAAATTCTGAGGCATTCACTGAAATGACATCCTTTAGCGTCTCTATAGATTTCTTGCTCTCCGATATCTGCAATGTGGAAGAAAAACACAAAAAATGTATTATGATTTTAGTATAAATGGTAGGATATGTGCTAAAAAGATGAAACGCTATCCCAGAGCCATCGCCTACATATTAGGTAAAAGCAGGTGATTCAGTGTTAGCTGGGGAGAAAAGTCAAGCCTGTAAAGAGGTAAGAAAAAAATAACCGGAGCTCTAACTGCGTGCATCTACGACCTTCCTCGCCATGAGCTCATGTGGTAGGTAGATGACCAGACAAAAAGGTGAAAAAAAGCAGGGAGGAAAAAAAAAAAAAGGGAAAGAAATGTTCAAGTAGTCTAGTTGAAATCTACTGGCAGAGAAAAAAAAAAAAAAATCCCCCAGTTCACCTTAAAAATTCTCTTGCCCGAACTAAAAGTGGTTGGACTTGAGGACAGAGAGACAAATCTCATTTATGGAAGAATTCCAAATAATCTGTCAAGGTACTGCGTCCTCAAGGAGGTAGAACATACTCTTCACTCTTTTCATCCCAGGCTGGCATAGGTACTTCCTTCAGAAGTGAACAGTACACCAAGAGTGGGAATGGGTCTACTGAGAGTAGAGAAACCGGGCAAATACCTGGCCAGGTAGGTCACAAGCTCAGCTGGGTGTGCAACATATGGGAACTCTCTGCAACTTCCCTGTAGTTCTTAAACGGTTCTAAAAGGCTTGTTTTTAAAAGGAATCATGCAAAACAAAACAAAGTACTAGAACTATTCAACAGGGCTACGGTTTCTTAGTTGCTCTACATGTTTCAGATGGCAGAGCCAAGCAATACAGAAATTATCCAGGGCTGAGGACAAAAATATTTCCTAGGACCATGAAAATAACAGCTTGTGGTATTAGCATTTAAGATTCCATGAAGACAGATGAATATAGGTTCAACTTCCCTGTCTCCCAATCCTCCTCTGGTTACACCCTGGGGAAATGCAGAGTTCATTCCACCCCATCTACAAAACAGTTTGAAAGCTAAATTACAGTTAACGATTTGCAATAAAACTTACCAAGTCCTGATTCTTCACATTCTGTTCCCTCTCAGATTCTAACATAACACGCAGATTTTTAGCTGTATCATCCAGAATTCCATTAGTTTCTTCAAGTTTCTTTATTGTATCCTATGAAAAGAGACATTAAAATTAATAGTAACTACTATTTTTCTTTTGTTTTTAGAATGTAATTTCAAAAAGAGAAAGGATTTTTACCTTATATTTAATTGCTTCATCAGACAGAATCATATTTTGTTTCTTAGTCTCTTGAACATGTTTCTTTGACTCCTTAATCTATTTAAAATAAAGCACACAGAATTCAGAACTATAAATCACAGGTGTATCAAAACTTATCTGAGAGGTAACCCCTTAGAGAAAAAAATTATGAAAGATGTACTTTACACATACGATGATTACTTCAGATCTGGATGGCTCATAGGAAATAATGAAATTTTAAAATACCATAATAACTGCACCATAACAGAGGAGGAAATAATTCAAGCTGGAACCATGAGGGGAAAATATTGAAAGAATATTGAAAATATTGAAAGAATAATTATACCTTCTGTTCGTAATTTGACAACTTTTGTACAAGTTCTGCGTTTTCTTTCATGATGTTCTTCACCTTTGCAGCAATCTGCTGTTCAGTAACTAAAGGGGAGAAGAAATCCGTAAGATTATTATGAGAACTAAGTAAAACTAAATAACCCAAGGTATTAGCAGCACATTACCTAACACTATGAGGAAAAGAACTTCTTAACATAACTATTACACTTTTGAGAAAACAACCTGCAGTTCATGGCAAATAAGGGTGTAAAAATACTACTAAATAAGGAAAATAGGGGCGCCTGGGTGGCTCAGTCAGTTAAGTGTCTGCCTTCTGCTTGAGTTATGATCCCAGAACCCCCATCAGGTTTCCTGCTCAGAGAGAGAGCCTGCTTCTTCCTCTGTCCTTCCCCCAGCTCATTCTCTCAATCTCTCTCTATCTCAAATAAATAAAATCTAAAAATAAATAAATACATAAAATAAGAAAAATATAATAAGGACCCTTCCTTCAGTGAGATTCCAATTTATTTCAAAAATAAGAAATATAAAATATTTTAGCTTGATATTCTTCCCTTCATGGTGTACCTTTCTTCTCAGAAACTGCGATCATTCAAATATATGTCATTTGCAAAAAGAAAAAGACAAAAAAATACAAGCACACTGATTTACATCTCTATTCCTCAAATTATATACTTAAATATTTACTGTATTGATCAAACCATTAGCTCAGGAATACTGTTCATATGCAATAAATCTGGAAAAAAAAAGTCAACAAAGCCAATCTGCCCCAAATCAAACTAATCATCTTCCTCCTCCCACAATTTGTTCCACTTCACCTCCTATCTCAGTTGGTAGCATCACTATCTACACTCTGTCATCCAAGCTAGCAACTAGGATTAGTAAAATGTTCAGGAGTAAGTCAATGAGACATCAGAAGTCACTGTATCTACTTCTAGCTTACATAAAACTCATATCAAACACTAATACTGAGGGAAGAGTACAAACAACAGAATAAACCTAAGTATTTACCTTGATATACTCTACTCTTTACCTAGAAGAAAAATAAAATTAAATTAGATGTCAAAACATTTTAATAACAGAATTATAGTATTTCAATATTATAAAAATATTATATATAATAGTCAAATCATAACAAAATGAAAATTTAGTAAAAGTTTGGTTCACTATAATCCATAGAATTAAAAAATAAGAAAAGATTAAAAAGCATTTCAAATGTGGGGCACCTCAGTGCCTCAGTCAGTTAAGCATCTGCCTTCAGCTCAGGTCATGATCCCAGGGTTCTGGGATCAAGTACTACACTGGGCTCCTTGCTCACGGGGAGTCTGCTTCTTTCATTACCCCATCCCCCGCTCGTGACCTCTCACGCTATCTCTAACAAATAAATAAAATGTTAAAAAACAATAAAAAAATATTTTTTAAAAAGCATTTCAAATGTAATTGGTAGGGATGCCTCACAATTTCTGGTAGAAGCACTGAAGTGAATACATCATTTTGTAAATAAAGATATGTTTATGTATTAAATGAGTACCAATCTTATTAAGCACTTAATTTTAATAATGGAAATGAATATTTTCATATTACATATATCAATGCTTCTTTTACCCCAAATCATTTTTTTGACAACCCCAAATAGTGAGAATGAAGTCCAGAAACAATGATCATTCAAAGACACTTTCAGGAAACAAAATTAAAGGCATAATCTTTGTACTAAGATATGTCTCTCTCCCTCTCCAGAAAATATCTATGAAGTCCTATTACAAGTTAGCAACTGGCTGAATTTAGAGATCTAAAAATTATGCTAGGTCATCTGATTTTCTCAAAACCCCTAAACATAGTGATCATCAATCTGAAAGGGAAAGAAGGCTGCTAGAGGAAAAGGCACAAGCAACAAGAGAAATGACAACTAACTAACCTCTAAATCCTCTCTAAAGATGGCACTGAATTATAGGGTTGCAAAATCTAAGCAGGGGGCACATGGGGGGCTCAGTCGGTTGTGTCTGCTTCAGCTCAAATCATGATCTCAGGGTCCTGGGATCAAGCCCCCAAGTCGGGCTCCCTGCTCAGTAGGGAGTCTGCTGCTCCCTCTGCCCCTCTTCCCTAGTTTGTACTCTCTCTCTCTCACAAATAAAATCTTATTAAAACAAACAAACAAACAAACAAACAAAACCTAAGCAGTACTCAATTTTTTAAAAAATTGCATCATTGAAAGTCTTTGTAACCCAGAATTTATTTCCACTTTCAAAAGTTATAAATGGTAATGAAATACTCAGATCAGTCCATAAATCATCCATGGTATCTCATTATTATTACAGTATCCAACAGCATGTATAATAATGTTGTTATTGGAAAATGCACTCAGAGTTCCAACATGGAAAGAAATGACTGTTTTCCTAATGTCACAGCCTTGTTAATGAGACAGTAAGTCCTCCTTTGACCCACATCAGTAGGCGGGAGGAGGTAGGAAGAAACAAGAAGCAGGCAAATGAGAGCAGGGACCAAGGTTCCAAAGTCAACTGCTGAGGTTGAGAAACAGCAGTTAGGACATAAAGCCTGCATCATCCTGTGAAAATGTAAACAGGTGTTAGGACTTTTAAGATGGGAGAAACAAATAAAAAAACGTTTTCCCCTTTTCCCCTTCCACTCATCCTTTCTATGTTCCCTTTCCTCTTCCATCTGAGGAAAAGTCCCAGAAGATCAGAGGAATCCAGGCAAATGACCCTTCTTTTTAAGTGATTTTTCATCACTTGTACAAGGAGAGAAAGCTTACGAACAATGGTATGTCTGATAAAACTAAGAAATCAGAAAAAAAATCTTAGAAAGACATGCATCCAATGCTTTGGCTACTTTAACTGTTAAGCTTTAACTGAAACTGAAAGCTTTTCATCTGCAAAGCTCATTCACCCAAGATTTCTTCTCCAGTTATTTTAGATAACTATGAAACAAAAAAGACATAATACAGTCACAAGACTGAATACATATGAGCATACATATATAGATAAGCAAAAAAGACAAATTCTGCACAGGAAGAGACTCTGAAAAATAAAAATTTTAATAGTGTGTCTTTGGATACTACATAATCTGTTTTTCCAAATAAGAAGTTAATTTTATGAGTCTAATAGCAAATGATCAAGTTAGAAAATATGTGAAACAAAACAAAACAAAAAATCTGTGAAACAGATAACATATAGAAAAATACTGCAAAATTACCTAGGGTCTTAAATATATTTTTTACTATTTTGTTCTCTTGTAGCATTTTTTTCTGTGTACACATCTATTTTTATATAATTATATATACAACATACAGTTTGTATTTTACAGTCCTGATTTATGCTTTTTCCACTTAATATTAAATTGTGAACATTTTCTGGGCTCCTGTATCTTCGAAATAACATAAATTTCAAGAGTTACCTAGTATCCTATTACATGGATATACAATAATTTAACAATTCCCCTACTGCAGATCATTTAGTTTGCACCAAGTTTTCACTCAAAAATAGTGTTTCACTGATCACTCTTATATAAAACTTTTAATGCATGACTTGTTATTTGTCTAGGACAGATTAATTACACATGGTTTTATAATAAAAGGATATGAAAACTTTAAGGCTTCTGATACATACTACTTAACTGCTTTTCAAGATGGCTCTAAGACTTGCCAGTTCTACTAGGAACCTATACATGTGCCCAAGTAGGTACATATACATTTAATCTTTAGATTTTAAGATTTATAAATTGAAGTTTTCACATTAAAATTATACATATTGTCTTCTTCACCTAAATCTTTACCAACAAAGATTATACTGAACTACTTCATAAGATTAGCTGAGATCAGAAGCATTTGTGTTCGTGTTCGTAAATGAAAAAGAAACAAGAGGGCTAGCGATTATAAAATATCTGGTGTCTTGATGAGTCAAAGTGTAAGTTTAATTTACTCACAGCAAGGACAGTTCTCCAGAAGAAGACGGCAAATGAACCAATTCCCAAGAAGGCGGTGATGAGTACAGGTTGCCATGGCAACCCATAAAAATCAGGCCCAGGCTGAACATCATCAGGCAACGTAGCGACTAACTGAAACAGAAATATTGGAAATAACAAGAATCCATGAAACAGTCACAAAGAACCATCCACAGAAATTCTAAACCGACCTCCACCAGGTAACCACCCCCTCAAAATTCTTTAGTAGCTTCCACTGCTCCCATAGAGACGGGATACTGGCAGCCTCTTATTTCTTGTCTGGCTTCAAGTATTTCTGAATATTATGAATCTAAATGTATTTAAGCTGAACACATACTTCCAGTTTGCAACAGGACCTACCACATCGTGTTGTCTAGGACACGTCTAATGTCTCTGGATCAGACTTTCCTCTTAACTCATAACTTAAAAAGCCACATAAAACACAAAATTGAACACCCTAGAGAGAAAACCAATTTGTATGGCGGCAAATAAAAGCAAAATGATAGCGAATAACCCAAATAATGTGCTTCTCCTCCAAGATTTTCAATCTTTATTCTACTGTTACATAAAAACAAAAGCTGAGTAAGCTCAGACGGATCCTCGTAACTGGTCCAGACCGCGGCTCTGAATGGAACCGTCTTCTACATAACGCCGTGCCTGCATTTTAGGCGCTTCCTTGAATACAGCTGTATGAACACTGTCCCACCTTCTACAAGCACACAGCTACCATGCTGGCCCCAACCCACCACAGTGCCAGGGGTCACTAGAAAAGGACCCCGAGAGATCATGACTTTCTACCGGAAAATAACTAGCGCCTGCTACAGTCTAAGAAATCAGTAACAAATTAACAAGGGACGAAACCTTAAAATCACTCCCCCCGGGCTCCCTAAACAGCACTGCAACGTCCTGCCCGCCTCGGCCCTGACCCTCTCCAGTTCTCCCTCCACCCGTCAGCGCGCCAACTCCGCTCACAGCTCGTCTACCCGCCTGCCGGAGCCGGGGTCCCTCCCTGGGCATGCGGACCCTCACCTCCAGTAGCTTGGCTATGAAGGCTGCGTAAAAGACCGACAGGGGTCCCAGAAGTTCCGAGTCCCCGGGAGAAGCGGTGACAGAAGGCACAGTGGCAGGAACTGAGTCCATCGTGAGGGGGAAGCTCAGAGGACGCCACGCTCCCCCCTCGGAACAGCACCGAAGCCCACTTTCCCACCGCTTCCTCCTCCGGAAAGGGTCCGGCTGAGGAGGCGGCACCGGGAGTGAACTTCGCCTTGCCGAGGCGAAGGCACTCTACGCCTCTCTGCCGAACGCCTCCAAGGAAATACGTCATCAGACAATGCCCCTTTTGTGACGTAAACGCGCCTACGGCGGCCCGGCCCGCGGTGGGCGGGGCCACGGCGGACGGAACCAACGGTCGGCGGAGCGACCCGCGCGGAACAAACCGAGGGCCGCGCGCTGACAGAAGCCTCCCCTGCCGCAGGAGCTGGGCCCTCCGTGGCAGAGCAGGGGCGGGGGCTGGAGAGAAACCTCCCGCTCACGCCCCTCCAGGCCAGCCTTGTGTCACTGCGTGCCGAGACCGCAGGCACCTGTCCCACTGCCCAGACGGGAGGGCAGCCTCTCCCACGCCCCGAGTAAAGAGCGAGGCCGGCCTGCCCCAGTATCTCCAGTTCCCCGAAGCTCCGCTCTCCCCTCCCGAGTCCACAGGCTCACGCTGTCTCACATTCCTGCAGGTGCTCTGGCTAAGGCTTCTTCTAAAGAGCCAGGTCATTAGCACACCATACCCGAGGGTCCCGTCTGTTCTAGTTACGTGACTTTCGGAAAAGGACGGGGAATATGCATAGGCACGTTCTAAAAGTTGAAAAAACTGGGCGCCTGGGTGGCTCAGTGGATTAAAGCCTCTGCCTTCGGCTCCGGTCATGATCTCAGGGTCCTGCTCAGCGGGGAGCCTGCTACCCCCCGCCCCCCGCCCATGCCTGCCTCTCTACTTGTGATCTCTGTCAAATAAATAAAATCTTAAAGAAAAATAATAAATAAAAGTTGAAAAAACTGAGGACATGTAAAAGGGACAATGATGTTTGTAAACCTTTAAAGGTAGGCCTTCCAGTTTAATATAAAAATTCAGAACAATCAGGAAAATCCTCAAAAAGAAGAGCAATGGAGGCAGGGAGGGGAGGTGAAAAAAGGCCACGCAAAACAGTAGGGAACTGACCCAAGAATACAGATGGATTATGAACAGAACAGAAAATCCAAAAATACACCCCACTGCATTGAAAATTTAGAATATAATAGAAGTCAACTGGGGAAGAAGACTTTAATAAGTGACGTTAGTATAACTAAGCCATACGGAAAATGTTAAAAATTTTTTTTCATAAGGATAAATTCCAAATGATCAGAAACCTGAACGTAAAAAATGAAAACAAGTACCAGAAGAGACATGAGTGAGTTTCTCGATGTATTATGAGTGATCAAAATTCCTAATTATGCCTCAAAATCTAAGAGAAAAGAATTGCCAACAACTACTTGAAAATAAAAAATGTGCCTAGCCCCTGCGATGCAAAAAAATACGAAATGTCAAAAAAGTTTGACAACCAGAAAAAAAATATTTGTAACATTAGAGACAAAGGGTTAATATTCCTAAAGTATGAAGAACTGTACAAGTAAGCAGAGAAGAAAACAGCCCCAAACCTATAGAAAATTGAGCGGAAATAAAAGAATCAGCAATTCTCAGGAAAAGAAATAGGAAAAGCTCACAAACATACGGAAACATGCTCTGCCTCACTCATAATAAAAGAAATACAAATTAAGCCTACACTGAGATACCATTTCTCACTTCTACTGGCAAGATCTAAACATCTGACAACATATTCTATTGGTGAGAGAATGTAGGGGAAACAAGTACTCTCACATGTTGCTCATCATTCCACAAAATGACACAACCTCTATGAATGGGAATTTAGCATCATCTCTCCAAATTGTGTATTTACCTTTTGATGCAACAATCCCACTTCTAAAGATCTCAAAGATACTGTGGACACAACAAATGTTAAAAAGATATATAAACAAAACTATGTTATTCCAGCATTATTTATAAGAACAAAAGACTACAAACAACCAAAATGTTCATCAGTAGAAGAGTTGCTGAATACACTAAGTTTACTGTGAAACTGGAAAAAAAATAAATTTTATATACTGCTAGGGTATGGTTTCCAGAATGTGTTTTTTTTTAAAGGAGGGGTGGAAAAAATGTAGAAAACTACTTTTACGTAAGAAAGTAATGAGACAAATTAGTATTTTTTATGGCTCTGAGATAAAATTCACATACAGGGGCGCCTGAGTTAAAGCCTCCGCCTTCGGCTCAGGTCATGATCCCAGAGTCCTGGGATCAAGCCCCACATCTGGCTCTTTGCTCAGTGAGGAGCCTGCTTCCCTTCCATTCTCTCTGCCAGCCTCTCTGCTTGTGATCTGGGTCTGTCAAACAAATAAATAAAATCTTAAAAAAAAATTCACATCTAATAAATGGCATATATTCAAAGTGCACAATCCGGTAAGTTTTGACACACAAATACACCTGTGAGAACCTCATCACAGTCCAACTGAGCATGTCCTTCACCTCCACATGTCTCCTCATCACACCTCCTGCCACTTGCGGACTGGGCCTGCCCAAACAGAAGTTCTCTATCATAATAGTTTGCATTTCCTACAGTTTTATATATGAAATTTACAATCACTATGTATCCTACTTCTCTGACTTATCTCACCAGCACAGAGATCCCCCCCATGTTGCTGCACACATCAATAGGTAACTATTCCTTTTCATTGCTGAATGGCATTTCACTGGATGGACCTAGCACAATTTGTTTATTTATTCAGCTGTTGACGGACATTTGAGTTTTTCCCAGTTTTTAGCTTTTATGAATAGAGAGGCTGTGAATATTGATGTACAAGTACATGGATGTAGATGCAGAATTTATTTTTTCAAAGGTACATGCTTAGGAAAGGGATGTTTGAAGCATCTGACACACACCTTTCTAAGAAACTAACCACCAGTTTTCCAAGGTGATGAACCACTGTACATCCCCCACCAGAAGTGTGTATTTCCAGCTTCTCCACATCTTCTCCAACACTTGGTATTTTAATTTAAATCATTCTTTTTAATTTTAGTCATTCTAATAAGTATGTATGATAATTCATGGTGATTTTAATTTGCATTTCACTGAGAAGTAATGATGTTGAGCATTTTTTCATGTGCTTATTTCCTATGCACACATCTTATTTGGTGAAGGGTTAACTTTACTGGTTTATTTCTTATGAATGAGGTTTAAGAGTTCTTTATATATTCTGCATATAAGTCTTTGTTCATATATACACTTTCCAATGATTTTCTCCTAATCTGTGCCTTGTCTTTTCATTCACTTAACGGTGCATTATGAAAAGCAGGAATTTTTATTTAGATGAAATCCAAATTATCAAATTTTTCTTTTATGAATGAATCCTTTTTTTCGGTGTTAAATCTGAGAAATCTTTGCTTAACTTTTTTCTGTACGTTTTATGGTTTTAGGTTTTACATTCAGTTCAATGAAGCATTTTGAGTTCATTTATGTTTATGACTGAGCTATGAATCAATTTTTTTGCACAGGGATATATCCAATAGTTCCAGACTGTTTGAACAGACGTCTCTTTCTCCACTTTGTTTCTACCTTTGTCAGAAGTCCATTGCCAGGTGTGTATGAATCTACTTCTGAGCTGTCTATTCTATTCCAGTGATCTTTTTGTCTATCATACATTGATACCATGCTCTCCTGATTACCATAACTTTACCGTAAGTCTTGGAATCAGGTCATGTTTGTGTTGTTCAAGGTCCTTGGAATTTTCTATATCAATTGTATAATCAGCTTGTCGTTTTCTACCAAAAAATCCTCCTGAGATTTTGATCAGGATTATGTGGACTCTGGGGATCAAAATGGGGAGCTTAATATTTAACATACTGTTTGTCATAGTGACAATATGATAGCTTAATAATATTTAGTCTTCTGACTCTCAAACAACCGATATCTCTCCATATTTAGGTCTTCAATTTCTATCAGCAATATTTTATAGTTTTCAATTATAAGTCTCACAGTATTGCCAGATATATCCTTAAGTATTTCATATATTTTGATGCTATTGTACACAGAAGACTTTAGTTTTAATTTCCAACTGTTCTTTGCTAATACATAAAAATACAGATGCTTTTAGATGTTAATCTTTATCTGGCAATCTTACTGCACTGTAGCTTTTTTGTAGATTCCACCAGATTTTTTTCATAGATTTCATAGATTTTTTCATAGTCTGCAGATAAAGACAGTTTTACTCCTTCCTTCCCAATCTGTATGCTTTTTCTTTCTTTTTCTTGCCTTAGTACACTGGCCATTGTCTCACTGTGCCCCACTTCAGTGCTCAATAGATGTGGTGAGAGTGGACATCCTTGTTTTATTTCTGATCTTAGGGGGAAACAATTATCCACCACTAAGTACGATGTTAGTTAAGTTTTTCATAGAGGCTATTTTAAGCCCCCTTCTATTCCTAGTTTGCTACTATTGTTTTTAGCATCAGAAATAAACATTTGATTTTTTTTTAAATGCTTTATCTATCGAGCTGAATATTTGGATTTTATTTTTAAAACTTGTTAATATGCTGCTTATACTGACTAATTTTCTAATGCTAAATGAATCTTGCATTCTTAGGATAAACCATGCTAGGTCATTATGTATTATACCTTTTAATGTTGTTGGGTTTGATTTGCTAAAATTTTAGAGGTTTTGTGCCTACATTCATGGCAGATACTGGCCTGGGGTTTTCTTTTCTTGTTATATCTCTGTCTGGTTTGAATAGGGAAGTATCTTCCCATCTTCAATTCTCTAAGAGTGAGTTTATATAGATTTTTTTTTCTTCCTAACAAGTTTCATTGTGAAACTTCACCAGTGAAGCCATCTGGGCCTGGAGTTCTCTTTGAAAAAGATTTTTAGTAAACTGAATTTCTTTAACAGTCATAGGCTATTTAGGTCATTTGTCTGTTAAGGAGGCTTTTCCAGTTTGTGTCTTAGATGCTATTTCTTCATTTCAGCCACAATGTCAAATTAAGTGACATAAATTTTCATGATATTCCCCTTTAATTGTTTTAATTTCTGTAGAACCTGTAGTGATGTCCCCATGTGATCGCAGACATTGGTAATGTGTCTCTTCCTTTATTTCCCTGATCACTCTGGCTAGAGGTTAATCAATTTTATTAATCTCAAAGAACCAGCTTTTATTTCCATTGGTTTTCCTTTTGTTTTCTATTTTATTAATTTATGCTCTTTATTTCTTTTCTTCTGCTTCTAGGGGATCAATCTGCTCTTTATCCTAGTCTCTAATAGTAGAAACGGAGGTCACTAAACTGTTCTAATACAGATAGTGCTATAAATTTCCAAGTAGTGCTTTACTGTTACTACACAAACTTGATAAGCTGTTTTCATTTTCATTCAGCTCAAAATACTGATTTCCCTTTTGATATCTTTGACCCATAAGTTATTCAGAAGTATGTCAGTTGGTTTCTAAATAATTGGGGACTTTCAAGAGATCTTTCTATTACTGATTTCTAACTTAGTTTTACTATGGCCAGAGAATATACTTTGTCTGATTTGAATCTCTCTGTATTTTGAACACTTGCTTTATGGTCCAGAATATGACTTGTCTTGGTAGATGCCCCACGTGCACTCAAAAAGCATATATATTCTGCTCTTCTGGGGTATTCTATACATGTCAGGTCAAGTTGGTTGACAGTGTTGTTCAAATCTTCTAGAACTTTATTCATATTCGTATCTTCTAGAACCTTATTCTATCAGTTATTGAGAGGATATTGAAATCTCCAATCATAATTATATACTTATGTCTGTTTTTTTCATTTAGTTTTATCAATTTTTGTCTCGTGTACTTTGAAGGTCTATTATTAGAAGCACAAACATTTAGAATTATGTTTGCTTGACTACTTTATCCTAGAAAATAACTTCTTTATCCCTGGTAATAAACTTTCCTCTGAAATCTACTTTATCCGATATTATAGCCACTCCAGCTCTTTTTAAATGTGGGATATCGGATATCTTTTTCAATCTTTTTAGTTTTAACCTTCTTATGTGTTTTTATTTAAAGTGTGATTCTTGAAGGCATCTATTTGGGTATTGCTTCTTTACCCAATCCAACAATCTCTGCCTTTTAATTGGGGTATTTAAACAAGTTCTATTTAATGTAATTACTGATATGGTTAAGTTTAAAGGCATCATCTTTTTTTCTATTTATCCCATCTGTTCTCTGTTCCCTTGTTACTTTCATTCTGCCTTCTTTTGGATCAACTGTGTCCTCTTAATGATTCTAATTCATCTCCTCTGTTGGCTTATTAGCGCATTATTTTGTTATTTTACTGGTTAGTTTAGGGATTATACCATACATCTTTAACTTACCACAGTCTACCTTCCCATGATCTTGTACAACTTCATGTGCCATAAGAACTTTATAAGAGTTATTACCATTTCTTCCTCTCCTCACCTTCATATTATTGTTGTCATATTTTTACTTTTACATATTTTTTAAACCCATGCTACAAAAAGTTGAATTTTGAAGATATTTAAATAGTAAGATAATGGTTTTATATAACTACTTACACAGTTAGCATTCCTGGCATTCTTCACCCCCTTTCTATGGCTTGACTATTTTCATCTGTCATTTTCTTTATGCCTAAAGGTCTTCCTTTAACATCTCTTATGGCACAGATGTGCTGGTAAATTCATTCAGCTCTTGTACATTGGGAAAAAAAATCTTCATTCAATCTTTGTTTTATAAAATTATTTTGCTATGATATTATAAGTCAACAATATTGTTCAAGTATGTTACAAGATATTATTCTACTGTATTCTCCTTTGCCTTCTGACGAGAAATCTTGATGTTAACCTTATCTTAATCCCTCTCTATGTAAAATGCCTTTTTTCCCCCTCTGCTTTTAAGATTGCTCTTTATCACATATTATGGGCAATTCGATTATGATTACCTCAATGTAGTTTTCTTCATGCTTTGTATGTTTGGGTTTCATTGAACTTCCTGAATATGTGATCTACAGTTTTCATAAATTTTAGATATTTTTAGTCATTATGTCTTTAAATATTTTTCTGAATACCTCTTCTATCCTGTCCTCCAGTGATTCCAGTTACATTTATTAGGCTGCTTGAAAGTGTCTCACAGTTCACAGATAACTTCATCATTTTTCTTGAGTCATTTTTCCCTATGTATTTCATTTTGGATAGCTTCTATAGTTATGCCTTCAAGTTCGCTAACCTTCTCATCTACAATGTCTAGTCTAGCATTCATCCCAACCAGGGTGGCACTGCAGTTTTCAACCTGTAAGACTGATTTGGGTCTTTTTTTTTTTTAATCTTTCATGTTTCCACTTAACTCCTAACATCCAAAATACAGTAATAATAACTATTTTAATACCCTTGCCTAATTCTAACATCTCTGATAGTTCTTGGTTGGTTTTGATGGGTTGATTTTTCTCCTCTTCATGTTTATATTTTTTTGCCTCTTTGCATGCCTGATAACCTCTGACTAGATGTCATGTATTATGAACAAATGTGATGGTTAATTTTGTGTCAACTCCTCTAGTTATGGAGTAACCAAATTAAACCTTATTTTTGGGTGTGTCTGTGAAAGTGTTTCCATGTGAGATTAGCACTTGAACTGATGTTCTCTGTAAAGGAGGTTGCCCTTCCTGCTATGGGTAGGCAACATCCAATCTACTGAGGGCCAGAACAGAACAAACTGTGAAAGGAATTCACCCCTTCCTGCCTGATTCCTTGAGCTGGGACATCATTTTTCTTCCACCCTTGGTACTTCTGGTTCTCAGGCCTTCAGACCATCAGCTCCCCTTTGGACTCAGCCTGAGTTACGCCAATGCCTTCCTGGGTCTCCAGCTTACAGAAAGCAGACTGCGGAATTTCTCAGCCTCTAACTGTGTGTATGTCAATTCCTTATAATAAACCTCTTCTACTTATCCATCTGTGTATGGGGGTCCCATATATGTTTTGTTTCTCTAGAGAACCTTGACTAGTATAACAAACATTCTCGAGCATTGTTCTGTTTGCTCAGATACTTTGATTCTTTTGCATCTTGCTTTTAAGGCTTCCTAGGCAAGAGGAGCAGATTTAGTCTGAGGTGACACCCTTCTGTACTTTATCCAATTTTCCTGGAATTATAAGGTATATTCTTGGCCTTGTGTCAGGAACTACTCCCTCTAATCACTTGGGCGGTTTCTCTGACATTGAATAATGTTGTCAAACTCCTGCTGATGAATACTCAAAGGGGACCTTTCACAGATCCCACAGCTCGCTCTCCCTGCTGTGTTCTCCCCTTGGTACTCAGCCCTACGAACTCTAGCTGCCTCGCTTTCCCTGGACTCTCAGCTCCATCTCAATTCAGGGTTCTTCACGTCTATGCTACAACCAGGGAACTCTTTCAGTGCAGTATGCAGCCATAACTACAGGGCTCACAGCACTGGTTTGCTATCTTTCAGAAATTACTCTTCTTTGTTACCTGATGTCTGGTGTCTTGAAAACAGTTTCATTTATTTTGTCTCATTTTTTTTTTCTTTTCAGTTGTTTCAGTAAGGAAGGTAGATAAAGCCAGAATCTTGGCTAAATGCAAAAATTATTTGCTTATTTTTAAATAAGATGATGAAATTAATTTTTAAAATTACTCACAGAGGAGGTTAACAACAGGTTCAATGGAACTGAGACAAAGCCTAGACTTCTCTGAAATTTTACAAATTGTTTTATAAATTGGCATTGGAGCTTGTAAATATGTTAGATACTTATCAAACAAGACAAAGCAAAACAAAAAATATTTTAAAGTAACCTTAAAAAGAGCAAGCAAAAATGAAACAGTTGACCTAACTGTGAATCAAACTGATGGCAGGAGAACAGAAAGGAATTATTTTTAAGCATGTACTAGAGGGATATACCTTAAAAACAAAAATAACTATAAAACATCCTGAAAACATTTTCAGTAACAAATATGTTACTGAACATAAGGTGTTGATATAGGTATTTTTAAAGTTGTTTGAATATTGTACAATAAAAAAAAATGTGTTGACGTCATGGAAACCTGAGATTTCCAGCACTGGAGAAAGAAAGTACATGTGTAAGATAGATGAGGTTAAGTAAAATCCCTCTAGCATCCTGAATTTCTTCTAGGAGTATCCATATGGCACCAAGATGACTGTTCACACACACAAAAACTATGTCTGTCCTAGCTTTGTCCTCTGAAAAGGTCTAGAAATGTTGGCCAACTCAAAAGCAATAAACAACCTAAGTACTGAGACTGTGGTCTTTAAATACCATTTCCCATCAAAAGGAATCAGGGCCTCCCTGGAGAAAGGACTTTTTCACGATCTGGGCAAGAAATGTAGATGAACGTAGACTATCTTACCACACTAGAAAGCAAGGAAGGGATCAGTGACCACTGGGTGGTGTCAGAAAGGCCCAGGAGCCCAGAAGCCAAGGTGAAGAGGTTCCAAACTCAGAGAAATTGAACACTGAGAAGAATAAGAATTACAGCTAATTAAAACACCCCAAATATTTTTAAATTCATGACATCATAATGATCAGAAAGAGTTAGAAGAAACACACCAAAAAAATCCCTTTGGCATCTTTTTATAAAGCCACGAAGACAACTAATTATTCTGGAAGTATTTAAATAGAACCAAATATTTATACTGCCTGAACTATACAAACCAAATCTCAGTGTAAAGAATACTTGATCATAAACTTCTTTTTGGAGAACTATCCCACTTTTGAAATGAAGCAGGAACAACATGATCAGGGTATCAGCATTTTGCCACCTATAATATATTGACAGATTTAGTCAATGTCACCAATGACGAGTGACATCAAAAATGGAAGGAGAGGGCTGCCTGGGTGGCTCAGTCGTGATCTGACTCTTGATTTCAGCTCAGGTCGTGATCTAAAGGTCATGAGATGGAGCTCTGCGTTGTTTTCTGTACTCAGTGCAGAATCTGCCCAAGATTCTCTCTCTCCTTCTCCCTCTGCCCTTCCCCCCGCTTCTGTGCACGCTCTTTCTCTTTTTCTCTCTTTCTAAATATAAAAAATATTTAAAAAAAAAATAGAGGAGCATCTATTCATTAGACACCTCCTGCTGAAAGTACACATCTCCTACTAAGTATCTTTGCCAATCATATTGAGCCTGATTCTGACTACTGATTCCCAGTAAATATAAAGAACCAGGGAAACATGTTCAGTCATATTGGAGGCTGTGGTTAGCAAAATACAGACCATGATAACCCCTAGAAGCTAAACGAGCCTATTTCCACAGTAAATATATTCCAACAGCACTAAACAAACAAAAGGAGAAATCTACAGAGGAAATGATATTGGTGCCCTCCCCTGAAATAACCAGAAAATCAGGTAGAGAACAACAGGCAGCAAGCAGCTGTCACCCCTGAGGGAAGAGAAACAAACGAGGTGAGCCTGGAGATCACCCAGGTTTCTACGAGGAGGTACTTTCTAGGCCTCAGTACCGGGAGGGAGAAACCCTGTGAGTCCCCCAGTCTCGCCAAGGAGGCGGAGAACAGAGTTCAGGGAGACTGAGGTATGGGAACCGGGCCAGGAAAAGCACCAGAAAGAGGAGAACTACAAAAAAAGAGTTCTAGAAATCTGCAAGAGGGTTTCCTTTGATCTTCGCTGAATATGAGGCAGCACCTGTATAAAATATGATGTTTAATGGAAGATCTGAGGATGGACAAAAAGCACGGCTGCCAGGACACTGGAAGCTGAAGAGTTCCCAGAGTGAACACGGGCCTGGGAGGCGAATCATGTTCCAGCCAGTTAGAGCACATGTTCCCTCCAGTTAGAGCAACCTGACCCTGCTGAATGCTCAAGGCATTCAGCAGACTCCAGAAGAATCACGCCTTACGAGCAAGGCTATTCTAACTCTCGAATAAAGACTACTGCGTACACATCCCTAACAAATCTTAAAAACAAGACTAGAAAGGATCAAGCTGGTCTCCAGGTAACAACAGTCCAGGCAAAGCAAACTCCGATACTTTTTAAAGGAAGCCACTAAAAAGCAGTTACTCAACAATGTTAACATTCACCGGGCCTAGCATCCAGCAACAACAAATCACCAGACATGTAAAAAAGCAGGAAAATATGTCCCATGAGGAGGAGATAAATCAATCTCTAAAAACAGACCAAGAAGTTGCAACAGAGATGACAGAATTAATTTGCTAAAAAGAACTTTAAAGAATTATTTAGAAGTATATTAGGAATTAAAAGAAAGCCATGACCATATTGACAAAAGGTAGAAGATACAAAATAGAATTAAGTGCACCTTTAAGAGCTGAAAAATAAAATATCAGAAATGAAAATTTCACAAAAGGTCAATGAATGTGAAGACAGTAATGGTGATATCTAGCAATAATCGCGCCTCGGATAAACCTCATTGGCTACGATACTGCCACTGCGCAAAGCTAATAATGGTAATATCTAAACGGAAGCAAAGATGTAAGAGACCGAAAATCAACAAAAGAACAAGGCCTCAGTGACCTATGGAACACTATAGTGGTATTAACATACATGTAATTAGAGTCCAAGAAGGAAAGGCAAGAGAAGAGGGATACAAAAAAATCTAAAGAAATAATGTGAAAACTCATCAAACCGTATACAGTAAGAGTGACTTTTACTAAAAGTAATCATGGTTCAATTAACCTGACTTTTTTAAAAGGTGTGTTTATTCACAGATGACATGACCATCTATCTGCCCAGAGAAGCCTATGAAATGTGCAAAAAAAAATCCTACAACTAATAAATTTAATAAGGTATTAAGATACAAGGTCAATATACAAACACCAACTGTATTTCAATAAACACAAAACAACTATAAATGAGATGTAAGAATGACACCATTTACAACATCAAAAGTCACAAAACACACAAGCATATGTAAACAATATGCATGAAATCAGTACACAGAGACTAAGGAAGTTTCTCAGCAGTGTCCTGTAGGTCTCTTACAGACCTTCTTTAGATCTGTGTAGATGAACTTAGTTCTTAGATTAGAAGCCTTAATATTTGTTGATATCAATTCTCCTTAAACTCATCTATAGATTCAACACAGTAACAAAATCTCACCAAGTTTTTTTTTATAAAAATTGCTGTTGGTTCTAAAATTTCTACGGAAATGCAAAGAAACCAAGATAGCCAAAACAATTTTGCCAAAGGACTACCCAATTCTAAGACCCACTATAAAGCTATACTAACCAGAAAAGTGTGTTATTATCTTAGAATAGAAACATAAATCAATGAAACAGATTTGAGTCCAGAGGGACTCACAAATATGGTCAGCTGATTTCAACTCAATGTGCCAAGGTAATCTCAAGGGAAAAGAAATGCTACAGGAGCAACTGGATATCCATAGGAGGAAAAAAATGAAATGTGACACCATTCACAAAAATCAACTCAACATGGAGCGGAGACCTAAGCATGAAAAGTATTAACTATAAAACTTCTGGAAGAAAACATGAGAAAATATTTGCATCTTTGGAATGACCTATGATTCCTTGGGAAGGAAACAAAATGCACTAACCATGAAAGTAAAAATTAACAAAATGGTATTCTATCAAAATTACAAATTTGCAGGGCACCTGGTGACTCAGTGGGTTAAAGCCTCTGCCTTTGGCTCAGGTCATGGTCCCAGAGTCCTGGGATTGAGCCCCGCATCAGGCTCTCTGCTCAGCATGCAGCCTGCTTCCCCCTCTCTCTCTGCCTGTCTCTCTGCCTATGCGTGATCTGTGTCTGTCAAATAAATAAATAAAATCTTAAAAAGAAAATTTTTTTTAAAAATTACAAATTTGCTCCTCAAAAACAGTGTCAAAAAACTGAATAGTCAGGAAATAAACCAGAAGAAATTATTCGTAATATACATCTGACAAAGGAGTTGTATCCAAAATATATGAAGAACTCTTAGACCTTAGTATTTAGAAGGAAAAGAACCCAGTTTAAGGGGAGGTTAACCATGAGAGACTATGGACTCTGAAAAACAATCTGAGGGGTTTGAAGTGGCGGGGGGGTGGGAGGTTGGGGTACCAGGTGGTGGGTATTATAGAGGGCACAGCTTGCATGGAGCACTGGGTGTGGTGAAAAAATAATGAATAATGTTTTTCTGAAAATAAATAAATTGGAAAAAAAAAAAAAAAAAAGAAGAAAGGGCAAGGGGGGCACCTGGGTGGCTCAGTGGGTTAAGCCGCTGCCTTCGGCTCAGGTCATGATCTCAGGGTCCTGGGATCAAGTCCCGCATCGGGCTCTCTGCTCAGCAGGGAGCCTGCTTCCTTCTCTCTCTCTGCCTGCCTCTCTGTCTACTTGTGATCTCTCTCTGTCAAATAAATAAATAAATAAAATCTTTAAAAAAAAAAAAAGAAAGGGCAAGGGGTGCCTGGTGGCTTAGTTGGTTAAGTGTCTGCCTTTGGCTCAGTTGTGATCTTAAGGTCCCGGGACTAAGCCCCAAGTCAGGCTGCCTACTCACCAGGGAGTCTGTTTCTCCCTCTCCCTCTGCCTCCCCCATGCTCACTCTCTCTCTCAAATAAATAAAAGCTTAAAAAAAAAAAAAAAAAAAAGCAAAAGAGGGGCACCCGACTGGCTCAGTCAAAAGAGCACACAATTCTTGATCTTGGGGTAATAAGTTCAAGCCCCACACTGGGTATAGAAACTGCTTAAATAAATAAAATAAACTTTTTTTTAAGGGCAAAAGAAAATAAACACATAAATAAATTTAAAAACGGCAAAAGATTTGAAAAGCTATTTCACGGATGAACACACAAAATATATGGTACCCGAAAAACTGCTCAGCATCATAAATCATGAAGAAATACAACTAAAACCACAAAGATATGCCTACTGGAATGGCTACAATTTAGGACTGATAATACCAAGTATTGGCAAATATGGGACCAACTGAAGGTCCTAAATTGCCAGTGGAAGAAGAAATTGGGACACTTCTGAGAACTGTCTGGCAGCTTCTTTTAAGATAAAGCAAACTGACCATTTGGCTGGGCAGTTTTACTCCTAGGTATCACTCCCATTTTATAATTATAATTGTACAACAGAATAACCTAATCTGTAGTGAAAAAAAGAGTTGCCAGGAGCAGGCGGTAAGGGAGATAAACTGGGGAGGTACATGAGAAACTCGTGTGAATGAAGGAAATGTTCCATGTCTTGGTTATGACTGTTTCTACATGAGTGAATACCTTTGTTAAAACTCACTGAGCTGTATTCTTAAAATGGGTACTCTTTATTGTATATAATTTATATCTGATTTTAAGTTGATTTTAAGATATGAAGCAATCTACTACAATATCCGGACCTTAACAAGATCCTGATTTGAATAAGAGCAATTTTTAAAAAGCAGGGGAGGGTATTTCGAATGTGTCCAACCTTGGGTGATACTAAGGAATTACTGTTAAGCTAGGTAATGGGCTCATGGGCTCATTTTACAATTGTCTCTGCTTTTGTATGTTTGAAATTTTCCACAACAAAACACTTTTAAAAAGTAAAGAATAACTTCAAATGTTTAAAGGTTATTATGTAGAAAAAGAATGCAATTCTAGGAAGAGTCACGTGGAAGAAAATCTGGAGTCAATAAGAGAATGTACACACCAAGACAGCATCAGTGAGTGGCCTTGTAAGGTTAGGGCACTCTAGCTAGGAACTGCTGACGCCCAGATCCCGTAACTACCTGCCACCAGGGTGCAGGAGAGGAAATTACTACAATTTGTGAAGCTAAGCAAGCTGCCCTCGAAGGTCCCTTCCTGCTCTAAGACTCCATTACGTGGGGAGCCCTGAATCTGCCTCCTGGTTCAGTTTTCCAGAACAAGCCAGCACCCCATTCCTCCCCAGCCCTACCAAATAATTATCTATACTGTTTGATACTTCACGGAAATGATTTCAAATTTTTCCATTTTCCCCCATGTTCATATATATCTGAAATGCCATTTTCTTAAACCTTTTCAAAATCAGAATCATGCCTTGTACCTCTTGGAATCTTGTACTCCTAACACAATTCTGGGCCATCAAAATGCCTTCTTGACAACACCTTTCAGGTCAATGTTGCTTTGTAACATTGTGCCCTTTTCCCTCACTGTTCCTGTGTCTTCTCCCGCCATCCCACAAGTGGAGACCCTGTCCTATATAACCTCTGTGTCCCCCAACCCAGACCTAGAACAGGGCTCTGGGCATAGCCACAAAGAAAGTAAAGAATTTCTCCCACATCTGGAGCCTGTTAAAGTTCTGAAGTGACAAGGATTCATCCTGATGATTAAATCTGAATTTGGAGATTGCCTTAATCACTGAAAATTTCATTATTCTAACTGCACAAACCACCACAGCCATAGAGAAAACTGAAAAATCTTTCCCACCCTGGTGGCCTTAATCCTGAATTCCCCAGGTATTCAATGTCTTGACACTGCCCTCTGACCGCCCAAATGAGAAGTGCACAGCAGGTGAGATCCTACAAAATGCCAGGCATGGCACTAGACACTTTATCATCGAGTCATTTAATTCTTCCAACACCTGGAGTAGGCATCATCTGCATGTGGAAGATGTATGACAGCTACACACAGTTTAGTAATTTGCCCAAGCTTCTAGAGGATGCATCAGGGATTTGAAACATGATCATCCTGCCTCAAAACTCATGCATTTTTATGGAACAGAAAAGAAAAAAGGAAAAAAAAAACAAAAAACTCTTTCCTACGCAAGTCTTGAAATAACAGAACCTAATGGAAAAATATTTTCGTGGGAGGATACTTTCTCTACAGGTCCAAGGGCAACCTGGCCTCCAACTTCTGAAAGCTTGCTCCTTCCCCCAATTTGCCAAGAAAAATGTCCAATTTCAACAAATACCACAAGGGGGAGCTAAGTCCTAAAAAGCTCAGATCTACTTCCAGCTAGATTAAATGTCTCGTCTGGATCATGACTCCTTTAAGAAAGATAAATCTGAATAGATACTGTGTCCTAAGTGGCTCTTTCTAAGAAACAAATCTAACCACATCGCTTTCCTGCTTAAAACCTTCCAAGGATCCCCATCCCAAACAATGTAACACTACCTGTCATGATACACAACTTCCTTTACGGTTGGCCGGCTTTCCTCCAAAGACCACCCGCCCTTGACTGCTCTATCTGCACGAGCAAGGCTTCCTCCACTTCCCCAAAAGGCCTTTTCTTTGTAATAGCTTCCATGCTATTTCTTCGTCCGGACTGCATGCCACCCCATCTCCCTCTTCCCACCCCTTCCATTCAGCAACAGCCTGCATCAAACTCCCATTCATCCTTCAACTCCCACCGAAACACGTCTCAGCTAACTTCTGACCTTCTCCGCCCATCCTCCCACCACGATGAACCAACTTATCCAACACCTCAGTCTACCGCCAGGTAAATACTTTCTGCCCATACCATGCCTCCCGTGGAAGTCCTTATCTCCCTGGAAGACTAAGAGGTCCTGGAGGGGAAGAGCCATGTTTTACAGCCAGCACTGACACAGCGCAGATCCTCTCCAAGGGCGGAATGGCACTAAGAACCCAGCAAATTATACACTTGTGGTTTGCTTCAGAGGCTATCATAAAGGATCGGCACAAATTTTCATAAAGACATTTTAAGCTCTTTACCTCATGCTCAAGATCAACTCAAAAACTGTAATCAATCAACATTCTATCTGAAGAAACTATATATGTCGAACTTACCGTCTTAGTTAAATAAAATATGAATGAATATATTAAAAGTATTGCATTTTCCAAAGGTGTGACACTTGCTGGCTCTTCAGCATTTGTTTCTAGTTGCTTTTTTGCATCAACAGCATCAACAGGACTGCTTTCTGTTGTAATTATCCCTAAAATTGAGGGTGAAAATTAATATTTTATTTAAGGCTTTAGCGTAAGACTTGTTTCTCTCCATTTAAAATATCTATTGAGTGCCCACTGAATATTAGTCAGTGGCTTCTCTTAAAGACTTATATGGTTTAATGGCACCTCGCTGGCTCAGTAGGTAGAGCATGTGACTCTTGATCTCAGAGTCATGAGTTCAAACCCCATGCTGGGGATAGAGATTACTTAAAATATTTACTTAAAAAATATATATATATAGCTTTTATATGTCTTATATAAAGACTTAAATAACTTATATAATTTTTCCCTTAAAGAATTATAAAAAGAAGGGGCACCTGGGTGGCTCAGTCGATTAAGAGTCTGCCTTCAGCTCAGGTTATGATCCCAGGGTCCTGAGACTGAGCCCCGCATCCAGTTCCCTGCTCAGCGAGGAGTCTGCTTCTCCCTCTCCCTCTGCTCCTCCCCCCTGCTCGTACTCTCTCGCTCTCAAATAAAATAAAAATAAATAAAAATTATAAAGAGAACAAAATTCAGAATGCCCATTCGAGCCATCATACCCTTCCGCTATGAAATGAGCTCACCTCCAACAAAATCTACTCCACACTGAGAAAGGCGGAATTTTATGTTTTCCCCACACAGACCCAGCTGCCTTTAACAAACATTTAGTGCTGGTGAAGCACGGTGTTAGAGACGTCAGGCAAACCAAGCGTGAGAGCTGGTGTGCAGACCTGCAGGTAGGAGAGTCTGACGCTCAGCCCGGCGTCTGGCACCTGGCAGGCACTCGGTGGCCGCTGACTGAACGGATGAATGACAGTTCCACAAAAGAGAATATAGCAAATGCCCAGAGACCCTAATGGGAACTGCTGATAGCGTCGGGAGGGATCCGCCTAAGAGGTAGGATTCCAGCATTGCCTGAAAGGGTTTCACCTGCAGAGGTGATGGGGAGGGATTTCAGTTTGAATTACTTGAGTCTGGGACACGTCTTAGGAAACATCTAGAAGTTCAAGCAGCCATTAGTGATGGGTGGGGCAGGGGCCTCCTGCGTCTCCTCCAACCAGGAGATTCCGCTCACTATTGATCTGGGAACCCGACCTCTGAAGTGTTCTGTGTCAGGCGAGCATCTCCACGTCAGAGACGCAAGAAGGGATATTTGCGAAGATGAGCCTATAAAGGCAGTCGATGGTATTTTGTGACAGACCTTAAAGGACAAGGCAAAAAATCTGTTTTTAATTCTGCAAGCAGAACTTTTCCTAGCCCTGACAGTTTTTGAGCAAGAGAATAACAAGACTTCATGGTATATGACTCATTTTCAGTAAGGAGAACCCTTCTGACTGAAAGTGTAGAACCAGAGAGGATGACGCATGAATGTTCCCCTGGAACACGGGAGACGTCTGATACGTCTTTTCTTCTCGAATTTGCAGAATTCCTCCCCACGCTGGCTTCTCTGGTACTCTGAAGAGAGGGGGAGGGTCCAGCCAGGGCTACCGGGTCTTAGAGTATCACAGGGAAATGCTACAGCCACAACCTCTAAGAACACAAACACGGTAACGAAATCACGCCACAACAGCGGACACACAAAACAGCACGACCAGCTCTTCTTCATCAGCACCTAGTGCTACCATTACCGGGGCTGGATTATTGTTTTAAACATTTTCCTCAATTCAAGGGAAATGAGCTGCTCTCGACTGACTGCTGTGCTCTGTGATGCGTCCGTATGGACCGGCCACTCGGGGCCACCACACACTGCCAAGTCCCGCACTGCTCCCTACGGAGAGCCACCAGGCGTAAATGTCCCCTCCGCTGTTTTTAAAAAGGTTCTTGCCGAGTCTAGGCAGCAAATGAACAAAAGAGCTAAGCCACAGCGTAGTCTACTGGGGGCAGGGCGGGGTGGAGGGGACTAACAGAGTGGGGAGAAAACACGGAATTTGTGAGTTTCAGCATAGTGCTGAAGGGATCAGAATTTCAAGGGATCAGAATTTCCTGGAGGGCCTGTGAAACACAGCTTGCTGGTCTCCTCCCCCAGAGTTTCTGATGCCTCTGGTCTGGCTGAAAACTGTTTATATTCTACTGTGTTAGAACATAAGGCTTCTTAGAATAATATTTTAGATTAAAATTATTCACGTAAGTAATGACAGCCAAACATTGGGTTTTGGTTACAGTCTCTGGTCTTTTTCGTACTGCTGATCTCCACCCGCCTTGACTCCTGCTTTTCTTTCCCTTCTGGGGTTTCTTATTTCTTAAATTCACTCATTGAGCCTCTTTTATTCTCCCTTCTGATTTCCTACCTTTAAGAACAAATGTCCAGGGGTGCCTGGCTGGCTCAGTTGGTAGAACATTTGACTCCTGATCTTGGGGTCATGAGTTTGAGCCACACACTGGGTGAGGAGATTACTTAAATAAATAAATATAAAAGGGGGAGAGAAAGAACAAATAAAAAAGAGCATAGAAGCTCTTCTTTATGACATACCTCTACTTCATAGAGAAAAATCTGCAAAGTTTACCTGGGTCTATGTCTTTCTCAGTATTTGGCTCCTGTGACACGTCTGGGCCACCCTTGTCACCAGCCACAGGTTGATCCAACTGGCTGGGCTCTTTGAGAATCTGTACTTTAAGGTCCTCTGCATTATCTTGTGGGAAATTGTCTTCTGGGTTATCTTGCGGGAAATTGTCTTCTGGGTTATCTTGTGGGAAATTATCTTCAAGGTGTGGCTGCCTCCCTACGGGGAAGAAGAATGCATTGGGCTGGCAAAGCCTGCTCACACTCCCCACTCTGCCTTTCCCACTGGGCAGCTCCGCCTCACCATCCACCCCCCAGCGCTCCACGACTGCCCTCCACATCCTGGTACCCCAGGGAGCACAAATGAGCAGGGAAGTAAGAGTTTCCGCTGCTTTTGTCTCACTTCACAGACAGCTAAAATTTATAAGGCAAATCTTCTTCCAAGTATTTTATAAACAAACACATTTATGGTAGGGTCTTCAATAACCTAACTTTCCTTGGCAAATCAACACATCGTCACACAGATAAAGGTACAGAAGAGAATCCAGTCAAGCGCAGAAACGTGAAACATCTACTCCGCGCAGGAAGACCATGAACTCCTTCATGACAAGCATGCTTATTTCCAGAGCTAGCACAGAGAAGCCCATTACGTACAAAGACAGTCTGAAGTACCTCTCAAATATTCCGAGAGCATGTCTAATTGTCAAAGAGAGGGAACCCACTTCTTTCCCCAAGAGGCTCAGGCCATGGCCCAATGCAACCCACAGCATAGATGAATTACTTTAAAGCCTCATAGTTTACCCTGAAAATTCATTAGAGTGTTTGCATTCTAATGCAAAACAGATCTGCTTTGATTATAAGCAAAAATGTTCCCCTCCCCCAAATTCTCCGGAAAAATTGGTCCTCTGGGAAGACACATTTATTCTTGTGACTTTATGTCTCCCTGGTACTCTACCATACGTCTCAATTAAAACACCTCAGTCTGAAAAGCACGGGGACACAGAACAGGGCACGGAACGAGGAATCAAATTATATCAGGATACTGGCTCAGGGTCTATTCAATCGCTATTTACAAAAAGGCTTCTATGTGTCAAGTGCTGCATCAGAGAGCTCCGCGTCCGCAGTTCCGTCACTGATTAATCTGAATTCAAGAATCCTAGGGCCCAGCAGAATTTAACCTAAGTGACGGCTCCAAAGAGGCAAGAAAGAACATGAAACCCACGAAAGATGAAAACGGGGCGAGGGAGGGGGCGGGGTAGGGACTAGATGAAGAAACTCAGGCGAGGCATCAGTTTAAACGTTATTCCTGGGGCGCCTGGGTGGCTCAGTCAGTGAAGCATCTGACTCTTGGGTTCAGCTCAGGTCATGACGCCAGGGTTAAGAAATCAACCCCCACATTAGGCTCTGAGCTCAGCATGGAGTCTGCTTGAGATTCTCTCCCTCTATCCCTCCCCCTGCTCACTCTCTCTCTCTCTCTCTCTCTCTCAAACAAATAAAACCTGTTTAAAAATAAATAAAAAGTAAACATTATGCCAACTAATCCTTGGTCGGAGAGCAGTTAGTTTGCGCTTAAGAAACTGTGTTCCAAAGAGCCCTTTCAGAGGCACAGGGATAAAGGGCACAGCACAGGGAATCTGGTCAGTGGTGCTGTAATAGTGCTGGAGGGAGACAGACGGGAGCTCACTTGCAGTGAGCACAGGGGCTGCAGAGACTTGCAGAGTCCTTATGTTGCACACCTTGAAACTAATGTAACACTGTGCGTCAACCAGACTTCAATTAAAAAAAGGAATTTACTTGAGGTGCCTGGCTGGCTCAAACAATAGAACATGCAACACCTAACCTTAGCGTCATGAGTTCAAGCCTCATGTTGCATGTAGAGCTTACTTTAAAAAAAAAAAAAAAAAGTTTTTTTACTAAGTTAAAATAAAGTTCCCTTTCATAATTTTTATAGGGTGTATTTTGTTAACGGTTTACTTGGTGTATCATTTTCTTGTCTATAATTTTCTCCTTCTCTGCTTGTCAAGTCTCCTTTCGAAAATGCTACCAGTCCCAACCGTCCGAAGGGGAAAACAGTACGAAATCCTTACCCACGCTCTGGCCTGGAAGAAGGCAGGAAGGGACACGCGGACGTCACAGGGCTGTTGTCCCTTACCTTCAGGCACTCTGTAAACTGGTCAGAGCTTCAGAAGTAAGGCAGCAAGCCCCCCAGCAGCCACGCACCCCACCCCCCCGCTTCTCAAGCGCACCCCCACGGGGCCACAAGCGGGCACTTTACCTTCCACGGAGCCGCCCCAGCCCTCGGGCGGGAGCTGGGCCGTGGTCAGCGGTTCCTTCTCCTCCACCGCCGAGTGTTTGTACCTGACGAAATAGATCAGGTCTTGAATATCGTCCAGCACCGCCGCCTCCTCAAATACGTCACTGTCCTTCATTCCCAGATCTCTGCCCTCAGTCACACGGGCGTCCAGCATTTTCTCCGCTGTGCTCAGAATGTGGGACTCGGAGGCCCGGAAGACCTTATCCAGGACTTTTTCCACGTTATAGGGCAGACTCTCCTGCTGCGCGGACTTCAGCCTTGATGCCATTTCGTGGAACATGGCTTCTAGCTCATGGACATCAAAGTATTTCCGGAGCCTCTGTAGAGACTGCTGGTCTTTAAAGAAGCTGCCGATTACAGGCAGGTCCTCCACGTCGTCGCTGCGAGCAGGCGTGTGTGTACCCGGCGCCCGCGGTGGCCAGTCACCTTCGTGCTCCTCGGCACTGGTCCCCTGGCTCTCTGTGTCCACGAACCCCTCCGAGTCCTCCTGGTCCTCCTCCGAGAGCTCTCCTACCCCCGGCTTCCGCGGGGATTCGTCAGCGCGGTCTTCCTTAAAATCATCAGTACCTTGATTCTGAAACATTTCTCCCAACTCTAGAGTCTGATTTTGCTTGTCAGAAGAGTCCCTGCCTCCAGAGGCCCGCTGTGCTTGCAGAGCTCCAGGAGGGCTCTCTGTTTCCGCCGCCCTGCCCCCTGGGTCTGCCCTCCTGCCCAGAGTTTCACTTTGTCTTTCAGTTTCCAAAATATTGCCAGTTTCTTCTTTGCTTCCTTCCGTTTCTGCGTCAGGATTAATGGCGCCGACAACAGCCCCTGGGGGGGGCCGCGGACTAACGTCTAACCGCCTGCCCTGGATCTCAGGGCTTTTTTCTTTAGACTGTTTTGCACTCAGAGCATTTTCATCCTCCAGGAGCTCTTCGGGGCTGTCACCATCCTCCGCCTCTGGTCTATCAGTATGGACACCGGGTCCCTGCGGGCTCTCTGTCTGGCCTGTTGCCTCCACTTCCCGAGAGCCCGCCTCGGGCTTGTAAGGAGCATCCTCTTCACCAGAGGAGCCTTCCTGGGCCTTGTCCCCCGAGAGCCTCCTCTCCTCACCCGTCTGCTTGTGTGCGGCCGCCTCTTCTCCTTGCGGCCGGGAAAGATTTCTTTCAAGGGGACCCTCTTCTTCCAGTTCTCTTGGCAACCCCACTTCACCCAGAGGGGAGGGTCTAGGCTGATCCTGAGCTTGAGGAAGCCGTTTCCCTTTGAATTCCTCACTTGGACGGTCCACGGACAGCGTGGGCGGCTGTGGTCCCCCTGCTAGAACAGGTACTTCCTCCACCTTGTCTCTGGATGCGTTACGCTGGTGACCTCCCAACAGTGGTGCAACCCCCCGAGCCGCCTGTCCAGGTTTTTCCTCGTTCACTTGACCCTCTGAAGCTTCATGTTTTGGTTCGCGTTCTGAGCCCCCTCCCGAAACCTGCTCTCCGGGCTTTTCTTCACGGAGCATTCCTTTTGAAATGTGAACAGCTGCTCCTTTTAGGTCATTTTCTTTGTTGTCAAAGGCTGATGCCAACACTTCTCTGCCCCCTCCAGCAGCTGGCAAAGAGCCAGGGTCGCTGCTCTGAGGAGAACTGTGAGAAGTCATGCCTTCCTGCTTTTGCCCCTCCAGCCCCTCCTCAGCCTGTGCCAGGCCCCTCTTGGATTCCTCAACGTTCCTCCCTTTTTCTGTAATGTGAATTTCCGGGTCTTTGTCGTTATTTGTTTTAGGGACATCCACGGTCAAAAGACTATCTTCTGCTCTTTTAGGGTCGACAGACTCCGTGGCTGATGGTGATTTCCCCGATTCACTACCTGGGACAAACCCATCATCACCCTCCTCTGAATCAGAGCTCCCTGAATCCACACCTGTCTGTCTGCCACCTTCCGTGAAGGGGAGGATAACATCCGCCCAGTCTGTTACGACATTTTCCTCGTAGTTTTTGATGCCAGGGGGCTGAGCGGCCTCCACCTTGTCCTCTTCATCGGGACTCTGCTCTCCCTCCGCTGAATAGTTCTCAACGCCAGACGTCGCTGGAGGTTTCACATCTTCTTCGCCATGTGTGAAGGTCAGTAACAGCAGCTCATCAAAGTTCTCTTCGCTCTCCTCTTCCTCCTTGGCCACTGTGTAATACTCAGTGTCCAATTCCTCATCAAAATCATCTTCTAAGGAAGTAACGAGTCTGGTTGTCTCATCATCAGATACAAGTGCATCGGCCGTGGAGCCAAATTTGGTTTTTAAGTCCAGAGTCATTTCTTTTTTCAAAAGTTTATAAGCATCAATCTTCTCCTGTTCACTCGAGACCTGAGAACCATTGCTGGTTTTGTTGTTTTCACTTTCTGGCACTTTTAGTTTATCCTGTAGCATTTCCTCAAAAGGTTCAAATGAAGTTGGGGCTCCCTGAACATGA
Source organism: Neogale vison (assembly GCF_020171115.1). Classification (NCBI taxonomy): domain Eukaryota; kingdom Metazoa; phylum Chordata; class Mammalia; order Carnivora; family Mustelidae; genus Neogale; species Neogale vison. The sequence continues at coordinate 10,006,427 of NC_058100.1, forward strand.
CCTGCTTGACTGTTTACATGGGGGTGGTTCTTCTGAGACCCAGATCTTTCCTTGAGTTCCTTAGTGTTTTCTGAGAAGACGCTTTCACTCTCCTCTGAGCTAACTTCTTCTGGTTCCGGTTCAATGTCACTTTCCTCAAATGCTTCAGGAGGGGTGTCCCCATGCTGAGGTTTTTCTATACCTTTCTCAGAATCTCCAGTTGCAGAATTGGACAATTCCAAAAATGCTAAAAGCTCTTCTGTGTTATAATTATCAAAATCATCTCTTCCCCCATCAAAACAAACAAAATCTGTCTCCTACAAGAGGAAAAAAAAAAGTTAGCATGTTACTAAGTATCATAAGAGCAAACTCTTACCCATGCTAACAGAGGGAATCTCATATTGGCTCTGGAGGGGCTTCTGTGCCCACCTTGGGCAACAATTCTTCTTGGGTAGTGAAGGGATACAGAAGTTGAATCCACTTTCCCCTGGTTCCCTGCTTCCACGCAGAAGGACTCCTTCCTAAGTACTAAGTACTACTCCTGACCACCCTTCCCTGTCTCTTCCCCCAGAGGAAACATGATTCATGTGGCTGGTGTGTTTGCTCTGCACCATCCCTATTTTCTGTTTGGGACCCACTGGAGGGAACACATATCCTCATCCCCCCGCCCCCCGACAACACCCCACTCACTGTCAGTTTTACAGGGCAGTCCCCTGGGGGTGACCCCGTTAGGCAGCTCTGTCTGTGGCCCGGCAGTCTGTCTTATTCTTGACTACAAAGTTAGAAAGCCCACTATTTCTGCAACCTGAGCCATGTTCACTGAAAGGCTTTATCAATAAATAATAGTGACAGTTTGGTCTCCATGTGCCTGATTCCTGGGTCTCTCAATTTGAGCACAAGTGGAAAAAAAACAGGGTGTCATTTGTTGGGTTTCCCCCAACTCCCAATATCTATGCCTGATGTTCTGGAAATTCATCTCATAACAGTTTGTGCAGAAGAAGCTGGAAGACCACCCAGCTTCCCTATCACTGTGCCCTCTGGGCTATACTTCTGTTTACCCCGCTAGAGACAGGCAGAACCTCCTTGCTGTCAGGATCTAAGTCTACACAGATTTTTTTGGCTCATATTTTCTTTATATGGAAAAGACTGATCAGCTTAGGAAGTATCTTATTAAAACACAGAGGCATGGGAACTAAACATATAAAGGCACAAAGAAGGGTGTCCAGGGGGCTCCCCACTTAATTCTTATCTCAAATATACCATGAAAACAAGATTCAGGAAGTAGTATACTCTACCTCTAAATCAGGGTTCTAGGTGTCATTAAGATCTGCTCTCAGAACTATCTATAAATTTATATTCTTCCTTTCTTCCAATAATAAGCAAATTGACATAATATGGGCCATATACAGAGGGAAAGTTAGAAAGCCAACAAAGATAATTCTCTTCTCCTAACTAAACTTTCACAAAAGTCTGAGGAGCCCCTGACCAGTGCAGTAGGGATGGATGATTTCTTCTTTTCATCATTTGTGTTTCCAAGCTATTTTCATTTCTTTTCTTTTTTTTTTTTTTTTAGATTTTATTTATTTATTTGACAGACAGAGATCCCAAGTAAGCCGAGAGGCAGGCAGAGAGAGAGGAAGGGAAGCAGGCTCCCCGCTGAGCACAGGGCCCAATGCGGGGCTCCATCCCAGGACCCTGGGATCATGAACTGAGCCGAAGGCAGAGGCTCCACCCACTGAGCCACCCAGGCGCCCCCCAAGCTCTTTTCTTCATACTGAGTGAAGCGTGCAGTGGGAGGTGCAGTAAGAAGGCAGGCTCCCAAACTAGCGAGGTCACCGGGGCCGATGCACTGCTGTCTCACGCCTCGAACCTGGGGTGGGGTGTCTTGATTAGGAATGAGGCCAGAGAGGTAATGGGCTGATTTTATGACCCTTGAGATTATCGAGAAACGTGAAGGACAGCACCGGCTCTAGCACACCACGTATTCTGTCCATCTCATCTGAGAATGGCTTGAGGCCAGGAGCACGCATGTTCTGCAGCCCTGCAAAGAACTGCTAAAGTGAGTGTCAATTACTATAAATTTTAAAACTCCAGAAAATAGTTAGCAGGACTGAGGATCCTCACCAGCACAGAGCCACGGGTCAGTGCACTCAGTGAATTCTGTGCAGGGTATGCAGTCAGCACTGTGCAGATCTGAGACCAGACCTCCTCCGAGTCTCTCAAATTCCCTGTTCCAAACCTATACCATAACTACACCCCCGAAATCACTAAAGGCTCAGTAATAAGAAAACCAAGGTAAATTGGCATTTGTGGCCTAGTACATAATGTAGGGTTCAATTTTCCCTGATCTCTTCATACTTAAAATGTCTAAGAGCTATTCAGTGAGGGGCTTCCTAATTGAGATACCGTCTCCTTTTGCTTCTAAAAAGATTTACCTCTTGGGGTGTCTGGGTGGCTCAGTCGGTTAAGCCTCCGACTCTTGATTTTGGCTCAGGTCATGATCTGAGGGTCATGAAATCGAGCCCTGTGTTAGGCTCCGCGTTCAGCGTGAAGTCTGCTTCAGTTTCTCTCCTTCTCCCTCTGCCCCTACCCCTGCTCACGCTTGCTCGCTCTCTAAAATAAATAAATACATTTTTTTTAAATGAAAGTAACTAAATAAGAAGATACTGAATTCTTAATTTTTTTCTCATATAAAGCAGTGAAGAAAAACCCTATCTATATGAGTACATATATTAGACAACTACCAAATAATGAGAGTCTCCTATAAGTTCTTTTCAGACTCTTCTTTCTTCTTTTTTCTATTTTTAAAGGTAATCTGATTCTAAATTAAAACTTGATACACACATGTGAACTTGGTTTTTTTCCTGGCCAAAACACAAAGACTTTCAAAAATCATTAACTGACTGTCACTGATGAATTTCAAAGGCAACTTATAATTGAGAACCAAAAAAAAGTCCATAACTTACATCTGCTGGAACCTGTAGCTCCTCCTTAGTATATTCATAGACTACTTGGATTAAATCCCTTGGAAAATATCCAAAAATGCGCCCCACCTATATGAAAGAAAGGGCAAAAGAAAAACACCAATCAAAATTCTGTGTGAGAAATATAAGGGGCATACTTCTTAGCAGTGAGAGGAAATACACAGATAGGTAGGGAGGCATAACCACAAGAGACAGATAGTTGCCCTTAAGATTACACAAATTATTATTCCAATGAAAATTAAGTACGGACTATCTTAAAGCCAACTTTTCTAAAAAAGTTTCCCTTCAACATGCAACTTAATTCTATTTTTTTTTTAAGATTTTATTTATTTGATAGAGAAAGAGAGACAGCAAGAGAGGAACACAAGCAGGAGGGGTGGGAGAGGGAGAAGCAGGCTCCCTGCCGAGCAGGGAGCCGCATGCAGGACTCGATCCCAGGACCCTGGGATCATGACCTGAGCCAAAGGCAGACGCTTAACAACTGAGCTACCCAGGCGCTGCCAACATGCCACTTAATTCTAACCATAGAGCACATAAAGTTAGATTTCTCAAGTAGATAAAAGGCCTACATGAAAGAAAGTTATTGTATATTTTGCTACTATGCAAATCAGGGGCACCTGGCTGGCTCAGTCAGAAGAGCGAGTGACTCTTGATCTCGGGGTTGTGAGTTTGAGTCCCATGTTGGGTACAGAGATCACTTAAAAATAAAGTCTTTAAAAAAAAAAACACACAAATGAAAGCTGGTTAGAAACACAATTGCAAATAACCTCTAGCAATAATTTACCAGCACATGTCACAGCTTTGGCTCATCAACTGGTACTCAGCAGTCTTTTTTAAACCAGTGAACAGCCATGAAAATTAAGTAAAAAGAATATAAAATTCCTAAAATATGTGATCAATATAATAAAAAGCAAATATTTATTGATAGAATGGGGTATAGTAGCTTTTTCAAAAACTAGATTTTCCAGTATTTGGGGAGAAAATAAAATTCATACTAATGTATATATCAAGCTGTAGTTTCATGCCTAATAAATCTCTAGAGAAAATAACACCATTTACCTACAGCACTAATGGCTAAAATACATAAAGTGTGTCTTCTTGAGACGCATACACTGTCTTCTACTGGCTGCATCTGAAATTGAAAGCAGATCTCTTCCAAGGAGGCTGACCCAACGCACCAAAGGAGAAAAAGGCTATCTTATCACCAACTCCTAAAATATCCTCATTAGGAGTGCTGCTGTTATACCTGGCAAATACGTGAAAGCCTGTCTCTGTACTAGAATACGGTCCTGAAGATTAGATAAGACAGGGCAATTAAAAACTACTACACTGGCAGCTAAAATCTAAAACTCTAAAAAACCAAAAAGGACTCCAACACAAAACTAAAAAACAGAAACAAGAATGATTTTGAAAGCTAAGGGAAGAGAATTTTTAATTTCTTAAAGCGTAAGTTTCATGAAATAAGAGGAGAGACTGAGGGAAAATATACTTTTTTTCTTTTCAGGAAAATTTTATTAGGAGACAATGTGGGGGGGCACCTGGGTGGCTCAGTCAGTTAAGCGGCTGCCTTCAGTTCAGGTCATGATCCCAGAGTCCTGGGATGGAGTCCCCAAATCAGGCTTCCCGCTCATTGGGGAGTCTCCTTCTCCCTCTGCCAGCTGCTCCCTCTGCTTGTACTCTGTCTCTTTCTCTCTGTGTCAAAGAAATAAATAAAAAAAAAAAAAAAAAAGAAAGAAAAAGAAAAAAGGAAAGGAAATCTGGAAAAGGGAGAGAAGTCAGAAATACATGGATAAAGGAAATACATTTGTCTTTGTGTAGTCTCTGTCCATTGACACCACAGGTCATATAAAACTCCGTATTTTGGTGGTGTCTGGCTGGCTCAGTCAGTAGAGCATGTAACTCTTGATCTGAGGGTTGTGGGTTCAAGTCACATGTTGGGTATAGAGAGTCTTAAAAATAATAAAATCTTAAGGAAAAAAAAATCCATAAATTTACACTGGGGGGGTAGGTATTGTGTCTTAGGATCTGAAAAAAGAGGTTCAGAATCATAAACCCTCAGGACTGGAAGTCAGCTTTATTTATAATTTTGTTTCCATATATCATCCCTGCCAAGGAACTGCTGATTTGACTGGGGAGAATTAGAACATCTGTTCAAGAGAATAAATTCTGCATAAGCTACTATCAGGACAAATATAAATTAAGGGCCTCTGCCCAGAAAGGGAATATTCAAAAGGAAGGTGGGTAAGACACGGGCCCTTCCCTTATGGGGTTTATGACTTTATAGGAGCAAAGACGTACACAAACCAACTGCAATACAAAGCACTAAAAGGGATGCCACGTGAGCACTGCAAACAAGGTGCCACCAGAGTGACCATCAGCAGCACCGAGCCCTCTGGCTGGGTGCTGAGAGCGGTGCTTCCCCAAGGAGGCAGCAGGAGCGGGGACCTCCACCGCAGGAAAATGCAAGTCAAGCTCACGTACCAAACGCTCCAACTTAACCACCTCACTGCACAAAACACATGCAGCCCAGGTACACGGAAAAAGCATTCCAAGAGTAAAGACTATCAAGAAATCTCGTGTGGTTGACTTGAAGGAGACAGAACATATCCTTCTTTGTATCTAGGGATCTGATCAGGATTCTGCCCAAATGACAAGGGCTGAACCTGACCCATTAGTTGGTCTTTCAAGAATCCCCCCTAGGAACCTGGAACACCAACAAAATGAAACTATTTTTCCTTGTGTAGGTTGCTCAAGCCTTGTTTTCTGTGGTCTGGTATTTTATTGAGAGGAAAAGTTTTGACAGTGGGGACTGGGTATTCCTAAAAGTTTGAACAATCCTAAGGATATCAACAACTCTTACAACTTTCAGTAAATAAACAGTCCACTTTTTAGAGAGGAAAGAAAAAGAACTCATCAGCCTCTCAGTTAGGTCCCTCCTAGGGAATCTCCTCATTAAAAACATCAAAAGCATGAGCATTATTTACAACAGCCAATGCGCGCCTGGGTGGCTCAGTCGGTTGAGCATCTGATCTTGATTTTGTCTGAGGTCATAATCTCTGGGTCGTGGCTCCATGCTCAGCAGAGTCTACTTGTCCCTTTCCCTCCGCCATGCCCCTGCAAGTGCACTCTCTCATTATCTAAATAAGTAAATAAAATCTTACAATAGCCAAAAGGTGGAAGCAACCCAAGTGTCCACCAACTGATGAGTGGATAAAGATGTGATACACACACACACAGTGGACTATTACTCAGCCATAAAAAAGAACAAAATCTTGCCATTTGCACCCACGTGGATGGACACACAGGGTATCATGCTAAGAAAAGTCGGTCAGAGAAAAATAAATGCCATATGATCTCACTCGTATGTGAAATTTAAGAAACAAAACAAAGAAAAAAGGAGACAAAACCAGACACTCGAATACAGAGAACAAACTGGTGGGTGCCACAGGGGAGGTGGGTGGAGAAGGGAGTGAAGCAGGCAAAGGGGATTAAGAGTCCAGTTATGCTGATGAGCACCGAGGAACACACAGGATTGTGGAGTTCCTCTACTGCACACCTGAAACTAACAGAACACTCTAAGTTAATTATACTTCATCAAAAAAAATTTTTTTACAAAAATCAGAGCGCGATGGAGACATCGGTTTCCATGTCTGCCCTCAGGGCCTCCTAAAACCCACTGGGAAGACAGCAGGTGGGGGAACAGGTGTCCAGGAACAGGTGTCTGAAGAGCAGGAAAAGGACGACCCAGAAGTTGCGAACAAAACAAGGCAACAAAACACACACAAGGAAAAGGACATCTTGATTTTTTAACAGACTAGTAAGAGTACGTATGGTTAGGTAACCCGTCCCAGAGCTGCCAATCTTTCACAAATATTAATAACTTAGAAAAAAATACACATACAGTGAACTTCAAATGTGAACACGTGAAACACTGTTCTGCACAAGGTTTGCAGGATTAAGTCTAAGCTTCCTGTACCCTTCCATCGTGAAGCGCGAAGTTCAGAATTTCTAGGTTTCGCCACTACACCCTTTCCTATGGACGCAGTGTTCGCAGTCAGTAAGGCCTGGGACTTACTGCTGAGCAGCAGCAACCACAAGCAGTTGAAGGATAAGAGCAGAGCCCCTTCCCGGGGCCAGGCCTGACGCCTGCCGGGGACACACAGCCACTTTCTGCTTTCCCAGTCTAGCAGAGAAGACCAGTGAACTCCATCAAAGACCCCAGGAAAAGAGTTATTTCTTTCTACAGTGCTAAACAAGCCAATAAAAAGAAAGAAGAAAAAGTGTGTCAAATTTGTACTTACACTTCCGGCCCAAACTTCAGGTGCTCTCCCTGCCAGTTTATAGTACACATACACTGGGTCCCCTTTTTTAAAACTCACGAAACGACAATCCGGACCTGTAAAATCTTCTAGAGCCTCCCCCCGGTACATTAACACTGTAGGCACAGACACGGGGGAAAAAAAAAGAGAGAAGAACAGGTATCAGGATTCAACTTTTACAGTCCGTTCTGATTGAGCAGGCAATAGGAGGGTGTCCTCTATTCTGTAAACGACAGCCCAGTTTCTCCAGCGCTCTCTGGAATCAATCGCTCTTAAGCCATAGGCTCTGAGTATCTAAAATCTTTAGAGCTTTATCGTTATTTATCATTCCCCCTATGAGCAGAGAGACGGCCACTTTCCCTGTTTTTCCCTACGGATAAACAAAAAGCAATGAGTCCACCGCCACACATAGCTGGTGTCAAAAGAAACTCTTGGTCCCCTCTCTAACCTTCTTGTCCTCCACCTCTGCTCTTCCGCCATAAAAAGATTCATGGCACAATTGGATGAATTCAAGGGCAGATGCTGGCTGGCTTAAGCATGGCTCCACGAAGAGGTAATGGGGGTGGGGGAGAGCACCCAGGAACCCCCAAGGGGTCAATTAACTTGAACTAACACTAAAAGGCACTGCCGTTAAGGGACTGTAAGTACTCCCATGCAGCAGTAAACACTGTTGACTTCATCACGCTGTTCTGCCCTTAAAGTATCCGCATAAGTAAACGGGAAAGGACGTCACATCCTATACCGGTCCAACCACATGAAGGGGTAACGTTAAATTATTATGAAAGTAATGTTCACTGTACCCAACATTACAAAGGTTTCATCACGAGAGGAAGATAACCTTCTATAGTTATGGCTATAGTCAAAATCACAAGTGGGAAACACATGTTGCTGGGACAAGCAAAACTCTGAGAACTGTGCAGTAGTTACCTTCAGTCTTAAAATGCAGGACTTAAATCACACTTCGTCTAGAAAAAAGTAGAAGCAGCCTTTTTTTCTTTTTGTTGGCCGAATCTGATACAAGATGAAATGGATACTAGATACAATTAAATAGCAAAAAACACAAAACAAAACAAAACAAAAACAAACAAAAAAAAAATGGTGACATGGAAAGAATACCCTTTCTTAAAGCCAGTGAGCCCCAAATACATTAAAATGTATCTTTAGGGGCGCCTGGGTGGCTCAGTGGGTTAAAGCCTCTGCTTCCGGCTCAGGTATGATCCCGGGGTTCCAGGATCGAGCCCCGCATCAGGCTCTCTGCTCAGCGGGGCGCCTGCTTCCCTTTCTCTTTGCCAGCCTCTCTGTGCCTACTTGTGATCTCTGAATGTCAAATAAATAAATAAAATCTTTTTAAAAAATAAATAAAAATGAAATGTATCTTTAAATACATATCTGAGGGACGAACAGATAGATATGAGGGCAGTGATATGGATTTTGAAGCTGAAATCCACACTTGTCAGCAACCTAATTCAGATATAACTGGGGGAAAGACCAGACTGAAGGTAATGGACAATTTAAAGATCGGGGATTCTATTGCAACTGGAAATGGCAATGTTTGTTTCCCACTTAGATCACTAAAAAGTTGTAACAATAAATTAGATGACAACATTACCAAACATGACAACTTTCTGAAAAACACAGGAGAACAGCGCAATCTCTCTCTCTCTCTCTCTCTCTCTCACACACACACACACACACACCCCTACCTTACTAGATACTTTATGCAACACGCAGGGCTACTGCCCCTTGTGTTTTGGTTCTGTCTGGACACATGCCATTTCTCAACTTCTGCGACAAGTAAGGGCACTTCCAACCCCAGTCTCTGGGCTAGGGGAAGCATCAGCGATGTGACTCTCCAGGTAACCGGTTCTGAGTAGGGGGGTGCTTGGAAGCGAAGAGGGCCAAACGTTTGGTCTTAGCCAACCCTGCCTGCTGCTAATCATCTGGGTTTGCTCGGAGAAAACTGAAGGGGAGAAATGTGGAAGTGGCCCCGCTTTCATGGTCTTGGTTGACGTGTTTCAGCCCCGGGTTACCTCTAGGAATGGCTTAACACAACGATGCCTCCTGGCTTCCTGTTCACAGCGTTGCGGAGATTCAAACTCTCCCAACTATGAAATCTGATTTTGAATAGCACCGATTTGAATATAAATAGCTAAACTGCAGGCAAAGGGCCTTTCCAGCATGAACATTTTTCTATACGTGTTGTCTACAATTTTTGAACAACCGTTTCCGAACGCGATGATCACTAAGTTACAAGGTTATTCAAGACCCTCCGGGAGGCCCAAGAATGATCCCGGTCCCACAAACACTTGCGAAGAGACTCCAACAACACAAGTGACTCAGGCTAAGGCTGGTCGTTGTTTATGAAAATAAATAAATATTTATTACGATTTCTTTAAGAATCGTCTTCATCTGACTCCGGAGATCTCTGTCCTCCCCACTGCCCAGAGTCCATCCCCCGCCCCCAGTCCAGGACTGGGGCACAATTCCGCTTCCTGCGCAAAGAGGAGGCTGCCGGTCCCAGGTGGCCAATGCAGATTCTTGGCCTCTTTCGACAGCGAAAGATGCTGGCCTTCCTGAGGTGCCCTCCCCGCCTGGCTGTTTGCAAGACTTCCAGGCACAGAAATGACAGAAATGAGGCAGAGCCGAGGCGGAGACCTTGGAATACCCTGCACGCCTGGGCTCCGGGCTCGTCCCAAACCCGAACTCCAATCCCTGTCAAAAGGCGGCACGAGCCCCCAATCCGAGAGGAGTAGGGCGAAGGGGCAGTGCCAGCGCACTCCCGGTCCCCAGCATCAGCCCGCGGCCGGGAACGCACCCGCCGAGCCCTCCGCGAGTCTGCGCCCCGACTGCACCCACCCGGGTCCCCGCGGCGGGGGCAGGAGAGCGCTCGCTGCAGCGCGGAGAGCCCAGGGCGCGCGGCGCGCACCCCAACTGCTCCGTCTCCCCTCGGGGCCGGGCGGGGAACGGACGCTGCGAGCCGTCCCTAGGGGAACCAGGGGCCACCGCCACCCCCAAACCCCGCCAGATCAGCGGAGGAAAGGAAACGCCGGCAACAAGTGGGAGGCGCAGCCCCCTGGCCAGGGCCCGCGGGAGCCGAGAGCCGAGGGGACGGCGCGGGGCACCGGCACTCGCCCACCCCGGCGCCGCGCCCCCCCGCCCGCCCGGCCTGCGCCCCCAGCCGGCTCGCGGGGCTGCCCAGCTCCGGCCCCCGCGCGGCCCCGCCGCCGCCGCCCTCCGGCCACTCACTGCTGCACTCCTCGTCCGCGCACAGTTTGTGCTCCGCGAAGCGCCGGCTCGTGTCCGCGTGCGGCTGGCCCGGCACCCGCCAGGGCGGCCCGAGCAGGAGCAGCCAGAAGAGCAGCCCCGGCGCCGCAGCCATGTTGTGGTCACCGCGGGGGAGCCGGCGGCGCGGAGGCGGCGGCGAGGCCGGGCGGGCGCCGGCGGGCGGGGCCGAGGGCGGAGCGCGGCGGGCGGGGCGCGGGGCGGGGCGCGCGGCGGGGCGGGGCGGCGCCGGGGGCCGCGGCGTTCCCGGCGACACGTCAGCACGGCCCCGGCCGGGAGCTGCGGGCGCCGGAGGGGGCGTGCGCTCCGACCTCTCTCCCTCGCGCCCTTCGGCGCTCGCGGCCCTCGCGGCCCCCGCGGCCCCCGCGGCCGGCTGCCCCGTGTCCCGTCGCTCGCCCGGTCCCTTCGCGCTCGCCCTCCGCGCCGCGGCGTTCGTCGCTCACCCCTCTCTGCGACCTTTGAGCCCCCATCCCGCCAGCCCACTACGCGGTCCTTTTCTGGCTCCTTCTCGCAGCTTCTCATTTCTGGTCCAGCCCGAAGCAGCCACCCCCCTCGCCACCCTCACCCCCATTCTTGGTGTGGGGTGCCCCCTTTTCCGAACTACCAGATCCCTCCCACGAGCTGCCACTGTTAGCTCTGCCTTCAGGCTCCATCTTGGGGCTCCCAGGGGTTCTTTGGGGGCCCCCTCTACGATCCCCTTCGATTGGAAGGGGCATGAGTGGAATGGTGGGTTGGCGACGGAAAATGAGCCGGTGGCCGGCTTGGTCTCTTTTTGAGCCTTGGGGGCTAGGGGCTGGCAGTGTGTACCAGAGCTGAGATCTTAAGATTCTTGGGCCTTTTATCCCTAAGGGAAGAAGTAATTTAATTCAAATGTGTTGAGCTTCCACTTGATGCTATTATTTATGTCAGACAGTAGGGTGGTGTGGGAAAGACGTGGGTCAAAAAACAAGATACCAGATGCATATCTGGCATCTGCCTTCAACTCAGGTCATGATCCCAGGGTCCTGGGATCCAGTCCCCCATCAGGCGCCCTGCTCAGCAGGGAGCCTGCTTCTCCCTCTCCCTCTACTGTTCTGCCTACTTGTGCTCTCTCCGTCAAATAAATAAAATCTTAAAAAAAAAAAAAAAAAAGACAAGGTACCTGGCCCTTGACTAAAGAAATCCACAAATTAGTGGAAGCCAACTGACACAAAAACTGCTCAAGAATAAATAGCAAGTAGGGAAAAGCTAATAAACTGAAAGTTGCTTTTACTGAGCTCTTTCTTCATGGAATCTTCACAACAATAGAGGATGCTATTACTATCTTCCATATCTGAGATGAGTAAATTGGGGCATTCACACATCTAGTAAGAGATGGAAATCAGATTCAAACCCAGAGAATGTCCTCCCTTTTATTTTTTTACTTATTTGACAGAGAGAGAGAGAGAGATCACAAGTAGGCAGGGAGAGGGGAAGCAGGCTCCCTGCTGAGCAGAGAGCCCGATGTGGGGCTCGATCCCAGTACCCTGGGATCATGACCTGAGCCGAAGGCAGAGGCCTAACCCACTGAGCCACCCAGGTGCCACCCAGGTGCCCCCTCATCCTCCCTTTTAATCACAACTCTATAAAGCCTCCATCAAGCAACATGAAATTTTTGTACTTTCTTTCTGACTAGGGGAAGCAAAACCCCGTTTAAATCCCAGTGTAACCGAATTATCTGTATGTGCAAAGAAGGAAGGAAAGCTCACAAGCCCACACATCAGCCCAGAGACGAGCTCCTGCGATGTTCTGCCGGTGGTTGGAGCACTTCGCATTGGTCAGTCTTTCCATATCTCAACAAATGCCATTTTAATACCCATCTTCCAGGTGCTCAAGTTAAAAACTTACTTCCTGGCACCCTTTTTCTCACACCCAAATCCAATCCATCAGCCAATCCTGGGCTCTCTTTATTTTAATGGCTTTATTGGAAGGTAATTGGCATATTACATATAATAAGCTGCATATAACAACTTGCATGTAACAAACTGCACACACTTAAAGCGTACAGCTTGGGGGCGTCTGGGTGACTCAGTCAGTTACAAGTCTGCCTTCAGCTCAGGTCATGATGTTCGGGTCCTAGGATCAAGCCCCACCCCCCATTGGGCTCCCTGCTCAGCAAGGAGGCTGCTTCTCCCTCCTCCTCTGCCATTCCCCCTGCTTGTGCTCTCTTTCTTTCTCTCTCTCTCTCTGCCAATAATTAAATAAAATCCTTAACAAAAATTAAAAAACAATAAAGTGTACAGTTTGATACTGTAGACCTGAGTCTGCAGATACTGATGCCTGAGACCATCACTATGATTAAGATAATTAACTATATCCATCACTAATAAGAGTCCTCATGCTCCTTTGTAATCCTTCCCTCCCCTTTCCTGCCTGTCTCCAAACAACCTTCTGTTGCTATAGATTGATTTATAATTTCTGGTATTTGTTATAAGTGGAGTCAGACAACATGTCTTCTTTTTTGGTCTGTTTTCACTCAGCATAAGCATCGGAACTACATCCAGAATCTGACCACTCTCACCACCTCCTATGTGAACACTGTATGGCCAGGCCACCATCATCTCTCACCTAGATGACATTAGCTTCTGACTATTCTGCCTTTGCCTCCCAAGGTCTACTGTGTCAACAGCGATCAGAGTGATCATTTCATGACATAAATTTGGTCATCTCTCTCCTCTGCTCCAAACCTTCCTGCAGCTTTCTACTTCCAAGTAAAAGGCATGGACAACACTGTCTTTATGAAGGACTACATTGTCTTATTTGATCTGACCTCGCTAACCCCTTTTACCCCCACTTCCTAACACTCTCGTCTTGCTCAGTCGGTTCTACTCAAACTCACTAAGCCCCACTCTTGCATCAGAGCATTTGTACTTGCAATTCATCAACCTGGAACGGTTCCCCCAAACAGTCCACCAGACGAGTTCCCTCACTTTATCAAGTTGTCTGTAGCAAGACCATTTCTTGTTAGAGAAGCCTTTCTTTATCACTCTCCATAAAATAGAGCTCCTTCCATGAATATTGAGTTCACCATCCAGCTTTGTTTTTCTTTAGAGTACTTCCACCAACCAGCCTTACATTTATCTATCTGACTGCCTTCCCCCACCCCAAATATAAGTTTTAGGGAAGCAAGGAATTTACTTTGTTCATTCCTATAATATAAATGCCTAGAAAAGTGTCTGGAATGTATGAGGTACTCAACAAAAGATTTGTGGGATCAACTCATGATAACTCACATAGTATAAATATTTTATATCATTAACCTACAGAGAGCCTCCATATGTAAATAGCACCAAGAGGAAACATGCTATAAGACAAGGCATTTTGTGTCTTCCCCTCAGCAGCATCCTCAACACCTGGAACAGAATCTGGAATACATTTATTGTTGATTGAGGGCATATTTATTATAGAAGGAGTGAATTAAATTGCAGTGTATTTTCTTATTATTATTACTGGAATAGATAAAGCAGATAAAGGTAATTCTAATTTTTCTTATTTCTATCTGAGGTAGAATTAATGACAATTCATTGGTGGAAAAGCCAAAATTACAAAATGATCTAATTCAATATTATTTCACTAATATTTACTTTGACTAATATTCAGATATGCATATGTATGAAGGGTGAGAGCTCTCAGTTGCTGAAGAACTGCCTATTTAGCTTGTTGATTTTCTGGGATTTTCATTTATCTGCATTCATTATCGTTATTGTTGTTACTATTATTATTGCCTTTAAGAAATATTAACAAGTTCAGTGGACAGAAAAAAATTCTCAGCTGACCACAATGAGGGTGGTTCTTTCTGCCAGTATATATGTATATATGTGTGTGTGTGTGTATAAATGTATACAATGTATGTATGTATATGTATATATATAATATATATATAAAATTAAAAATATATATATGAATTATATTAATTCATCATTAATAGCATTTGAGTATGTGGCCCTGATGCTTAACATAAATTCAAATCCCAGGTATATTATTTGTTAACATCTCAAATGGAATCTTCACTGGGTAAGGTTGAGTAAGACATAAAAATAAATGTGTCTAGTTTGGGGGTGGGTGTAAAAAATAAGACTTGGAGGGTTTTTGCCCTTAAAGAATTGTCAGTCTGCCTGAGAAGGAAAGACAAATGCATTTGAAACAAAGAAGAAACAAAATAATAACATATATAATTGTAAACTCCATGGTGCCTTCCCAGAAGCTTCTAGAAGGTGTAATACTGAAGTTACCAGAAAGAACACAGTCTACTGCCAACAACGAGGCCACTCAAGAGTCCAGAGAATGGTGTAAAATATTTATTGAGGACAATGGCTTCCAGGCGAGATGGAGTAACAGGGGCAAGACTTACCCTCCCATGTTAAACATATGAAAAAATTGGGCAAAATATATGAAACAAGAATTTTTAGATGTTGGACAACAAGCAGTGGTCTCTACAAAAAGTGGAACAAATGAGGGGAGTGCTATGATTGCCTCAGCTTACTCTCTGGATGAATTTTCCAGGCTACAGCCAGAGAAAGGACATGCAAACAGGTGATCTCCTTGAGTTGAGGAGAAAGATTTGAAAGCTTGGGGAGGTCAAGGCAGCTAGGGAAGAGAACAGGTGAAAAGAGAGGTGCATGGGAAAGACAACTGCACAGAGCTCCCGAGAACAGCGCAGGGTTCTGCCAAGTCTTCAACTGAACAATGATAAGCACCTGTGTGCAAAGAACTACCTGAGGCCAGTTAAAGAATCACCAGAGAGGGTAGAAATAAAACTGTTGGGAGGAAAGAACAGTTTGTGCTCCACCCGCCAGAGAGGAAAATCTATAATAAACAGGGCATCTCATAGATTGTTCAGCAAAGGGGAAATTGTCAGCTTACAATGAAAAGATACCCTAACAAAGCTTTAAAACAAGCTTTGAAAATATCAATGTATTTGGAGCACCTGGGTGGCTCAGTTAAGCATGTGAATCTTGGCTTTGGCTAGGGTCATTATCTCAGGGTTGTGAAATCCAGCCCCACATCAGGCTCCACACTCAGCAGGGAGTCTGCTTCTCTCCCTTTCCCTCTCCCACTACCCTGCTCATTTGCACTCTCTCTCATTCTCAAACAAAGAAAGCTTTAAAAAGAAAATATAGAAATACTTCCAAGTAAATTAACTGCATTCAAGAACAAACTTGAAGAACATTTAAGAGCAGAACTGAAGAGGTAAATTCACAATGTCTGGAATTCAATAAAAAATTATAAGGCATTCAAAGAAGCAAGAAAATACAACCTATAATGAAAAGAAAAATCAGTCAACAGAAACTTCCACAAATGACACAGATGAAAGAATTATTACACAAGGATATTAACACAGTTCTATTCTGTATATTAGAGATGCTATAGAAAAGCATGAGCATGCAAAGTAGAGTATATAAAAATGACCCAAATTAAACTTGGTGAACAAAAAAATGGCTGAAATGAAAAATACAATGGATGGAATTAATAACAGATTAGACACTACATAAGAAAACATTACTGAGCCTGAAGACATGGCAATATAAACTCTCCAAAAAGAAATGGAGAGAAAAGAGACTGAAAGAAATGAATTGGGCACCAATGTGCACACTTCAGTCCAAAAGATGTGTAAATGAGGTCCCAGAAGGAGGTGGGAGACAGAAATATGTTTGAAGAAATAACAAAAGCATTCTAAATTTGCTGAAAACTCACAGATCAAGAAGCTCCACAAACCTCAAGCACAAGAAGCATGAAGAAAACAACACTAAGACATGGTAAATTTCTTGAAACCAGTGATGATGGAAAAAAAATGAAATTCATTTAAAGAAAACATACTACATACAGATGAGCAAGGATAAAG
The DNA here is from genome assembly GCF_020171115.1 of Neogale vison. NCBI lineage: Eukaryota > Metazoa > Chordata > Mammalia > Carnivora > Mustelidae > Neogale > Neogale vison. The sequence goes on from NC_058100.1 coordinate 10,022,851, forward strand.
TGACAAAAGACTTCTCATTGGAAAATGGAAGCAAAAAACCCCAGCTGTTTGACATATTTAATGTGCTGGTGGAAAAACGACACTCTGGAGTTGTATACCAAGTGAAAATATTTTTCAAAGATGAGGTGAAGTCTTTCAACACATGATGCTGGGACACCTGGATATCTTTATGCAAAAGAATGAAATTGAACCACACCTTACAATACAAACAGAAATTAACTCAAAATGGATCATAGACCTGAATGTAAGAGGTAAAACTGTAAAAATCTTAGAGGAAAACATAGGGAGAAATCTTGGGAGTAGGCAATGATTTCTTAGATATGACATCAGAAGCACAGCAACCAAAGAAAAAATAGATAAATTGGACTTTACCAAACTCAAAACTTCTGTTCTTCAAAGGATATGAGGAGGCAGAAGATTGGGGCACCTGGGTGGCTCAGTCACTTAAGTGTCTGCCTTCAGCTCAGGTTATAATCTCAGGATCCTGGGATCAAGCTGTACACCGGGTTCCTTTTGCTCAATGGGGATCCTGCTTCTCCCAACTCCCTCTCCCTCTCTGCTTCCTCTGCTCTCTCACTCTCCCTGTCAAATAAATAAATAAAATATTTTTTTAAAAAGAGAGAGAGTGAAAAAATAACCACACAGAAGGGAGGAAAATACTTGCCATTCCTATGTCTGACAAGGGATTTGCACCTAGAAAATATAAAAAAACTCTTAAAATTCAATAATAAAAAGACAACCTAATTTTTAAAAAACTCCAAGGCAAACTATTTGAGAGAACTATTTCCAGAGAAAATATACAATGGCCAGAAGGGTAAAAATGTAAGCCACCATGGAAAACAACCTGGCAATTCCTCAAGAGGTTAAACATAGAGATAACATACAACCAATTAATTCCACTCCTAGAAAAATAACCTTAGAAATAAAAACATATATCCAGGAGCCTGGGTGGCTCAGTCAGTTAAGCATCTCCCTTCGGCTCAGGTCATGATCCCAGAGTCCTGGGATTGAGTACCACACTGGGCTCCCTGCTAAGCAGAGAGCCCCTCTCCAGCTCATGCACATGCTCTCTCTCACTCTCTCTCAAATAAATAAATAAAATCTTAAAAAATATACATATATACACAAAACTTTATATACAAATATTCACAGCATCATTATTCATAATAGTCTAAGCTACAAACAATACAAATGTCCATCAAGTTAATAAATGAATAAATGTGATATATCAATACATCAATAAAAAAGGAATGAAATATTGATATATGCTAAAACAGAAATGTCCCTTGAAAACATTGTGCTGAATGAAAAAGCCAGCTACAAAAGACCATATGTTACATGGCTCCATTTATATGAAATGACCAAAATATTTAAATCTATAGAGACAGAAAGTAGATTATTGGTTGTCTAGGGCTTAAGGAGATAAGCATATTAGAAAGAGACAGATAAAGAGTACAGGATTTCTCTCTGGAGGTGATAAAAAATGTTCTAAAATTGATTATGGTAATGCAGAATTCTGTGAACATATGAAAAACCACTGAATTATACACTTGAGATGGATGAATTATTCAGTTATGTGAATTATATGTAACACTATTACAAAAAATTAGATTCCCATCACAAAAAGCAAATTTCTAAATATGCGAAACAAAGCAAAAAGATGTTGGAATACATTTTCAGACACACAAAAGCTAAAAAAATTCATTACTACCATATCTATACTACAAGAAATGTTGAAACTCTTTAGGCAAAGAGATATTACTGGATGGAAATCTTAATCTAACAAAGGAAGAATATAAAAAGTGTATATATGTGGGCAAATATGAAATATGTATCTAAAGTACACACAATAAAATAATGTAAAATAATTTTTTCTTACTTAAAAAATCTCTTTAAAAGATAATTAACAATGTAAATCAAAATTAATAACATGTTGGGAGGTTCATAACATATATACAAGTAAAATGTATGACCACAATTGCATGAAAGCCAAAGAGGAGAAATGGAAGCTATAACAGAAGTGATAAAATATCACATGAAGGTATACTGTAATAAGCTAAAGGTGTGTATAAGCTAAAAGTACTATGGAATACAAACAACAACAAAATCACAGAGTTAGAGCTAGTAAGTCAACAGAGGAGATGACACATGCTTAATTAATCCAAAGGGAGACAGAAAAAGAGGAAAGGGGGAACATAGAACAGAAGATAAAAATAGGAAGAAAAATGGTAAGACAACAAAGTTAAATCTAATCATATCATTAATTACATTAAATGTAAATGGTCTAAAAATTCCTTTAAAAGGCATAGATTTTCAGATTCAATTTTAAAAAGGCAAAACTGGTAAGCCTGGGTGGCTCAGTTGGTTAAGTGTCTGCCTTCAGCTCAGGTTATGATCCCACGGTCCTAGGATCTAGCTCAATGTCAGGGTCCTTGCTCAGTGGGAAGCCTGCTTCTCCCTCTACCTGTTGTTTCTCCTGCTTGCTCTCTCTCTCTCTCTCTGACAAACAAATAAGATATTTTAAAAATAAAAATAAAAAGGAAAAACACAGGGTGTCCAGGTGGCTCAGTTAAGCACCTGACTCTTGATTTTGACTCAGGTCATGATCTCAGGGTTGTGAGATTGAGCCCCCCCACTGGGCTTCATGTTCCGAGGGGAGTCTGCTTGAAATTCTCTCTCTCTCCCTTGCCCTCTGCCCCTCCCATTCTTGCTAAAAAATAAATAAATCTTCAAAAAAAAAAAAACTAAAAAGCAAAACTTAACTATATGCTCCCTACAAGAAAACACACTTAAAAAAGATAAACCAAGCTAACACTAATAATAAGGAAGCTGGAATAGCCATATTAATATCAGACAAGGTAGATTTCTTTTTCTTTTTAAGCTTTTATTTTAATCCCAGTTGGTTAACATACATTGTTATATTGATTTTAGGTGTACAATATAGTAATTCAATAATTCTATACATCACCTGGTGTTTATCACATATGCACTCCTTAATCCCCATCACCTTTTAACCCATCCCCCCCAAAACCACCAGTTTGTTCTAATTAAGACTCAGTTTCTTGATTTCTCTATCTCTTCCTCCCCACTCCTTTAAATAGTCACTTCTCTTCTTTGCCTTTGTTCATTTGTTTTGTTTCCAGAGAAAGTATATTTCACACCCAAAAATGTTTACCAAGGAGAAAAGAAAACATTTCATAATTTTAAGGAAATCAATTCATCAAGAGAATATATCAATTTTAAATGTTTATATACCTAATAAGAAAGCTTCAAAATACAGAAAGCAAAAACAGATGGGAGTACTGCACAAATTCATAATTATAGTTGGAGACTTCAATATCCCTTTCTCAATGATTAATAGAACAAGTAGTTAGAAAGTCAGTAAGGTTGTAAAAGACTTAAACACTATCAGTTGACTTAATTGATGTCTATAGAACACTCCACCCAACAACAGCAGAGTATACATTCTTTTTGACTATGGAACATTTATCATGATCATGGACCATAAAGCAATACATTTAAAAAATTTCAAAACAGGTGTAGTATGTTTTCTTAGCACATGGAATTAATTTAGAAATCAGTAACAAAAAAAAAAATCTAGAACATCTCCAAATTTTGGAAATTAAGTAACAAACTTTTATTTTTTTAAGACCTTATTTATTTATTTGAGAAAGAGTGCAAGTCGGGGGAGGGAGAGAGACAAGCAGACTCTGCACTGAGTGCAAAACCTGACTTGAGGCTTGATCCCATGACCCTGAGACTATGACATGGGCCCAAATCAAGAGTCAAATATCTAACTAACTGAGCCACCCAGGCACCCCTAAGTAACAAATTTTTAAATAACTCAGGATTCAAAGAAGAAATCAAATTGGAAATTAAGAAGTATTTCATAGCAAATAAAAGTGAAAACACAACATGTCAAAATTTGTGGGATATCATAAAAGACTTTTAGAGGGTTAGGAAACCAGAAAAGTTTCTAATCAACAACCTCAGCTTCTACCCTAAGAAACTAGAAAAAGAAGAGCAAATTAAAACCCAAACAGAAGAAAGGAAATAATAAAAGTTAAGCTCAGGGGTTAAAAAAAAAAAAAGAAAAGAAAACTGGGATCGAGTCCCGCATCGGGCTCTCTGCTCAGCAGGGAGCCTGCTTCCCTCTCTCTCTCTCTCTCTCTGTCTGCCTCTCCGTCTACTTGTGATTTCTCTCTGTCAAATAAATAAATAAAATCTTTAAAAAAAAAAAGAGAAAATCAAGCAGACTCAGTAGGAAGAAAAAAAAAGAGATGTGACACTAATTATCAATACCAGAAATGAGAGAGAAGACATCACTACAGATAGTACAGACATTAAAAGAATATGGAGGGAGGGGCACCTTGGTTAAGTGTCTGCCTCCAGCTCAGAACATGATCCCAGGTTCCTGGGATGGAGCTCTACATTGGTATCCCTGCTCTGTGGGGATATGATGTGCTCTGCTTCTCCCTCTGCCTCTGCCTCTTTCCTTCTCTCTGTCTCTCTTTATAATGAATAAATAAATAAATATCAAGGGAGTATTATGAACAACTTTATGACAGTGAATGATCCAACTAGGATGAAACAGACAAAATCCATTAACCTCAACCCTTACAACATAACATACAAAAATTGACTGGTAATACATCGTAGACCTAAATGTAAAATCTAAAGCTATAAAACTAGAAGAAAACATAGTTCTTCTATGTTTCCACACTTCCTATGTTCTTGACCTTGGGTTTGGCAAATTTCTTTTTTTTTTCTTTTAAAGATTTTATTTATTTATTTGAGAGAGAGAGAGAGAATGAGAAGGGGGAGGGTCAAGGGGAGAAGCAGACTCCCCCTGAGCAGAGAGCCCAAGGCAGGACTTGATCCTGGGACACCAGGATCATGATCTGAGCCAAAGGCAGTCACATAACCAACTGAACCACCCAGGTGCCTCTGGTTTGGCAAATTTCTAAATACACACAAAAAACATGAACTCTAAAAGAAAAGAAATCAATGCACTGGACTTCATCAAAACAAAAACTTTTGCTCTCACTTCTATATTCACTATTAATGAAAATGGAAAGGTAAACTGCAGACTAGGAGAAAATTTTTCAAAACACATATCCAAAAGAATTAAGCCTAGAATATATAAATAACTCTTATAACTTACAAATAAGAAGACAAACCAATTTCCAAAAAGGGAGCACAATGTTTAAATACACACTTCACCTTAGAAGATATACACATGGAAAACACGTATATGACAAGATATCCACTATCATTAATCATTAGGAAAATACATATCAAAACCACAATGAGTACCATTGAGTATCCACTAGAATTACTAAAATAAAGATTAATCATACAAGTGTTGACAAAGATGAGGAAAATTGGATTTCTCCTGACACTGCTGGTAATAATTGGCAGTTGGGGGCAATTTCTTTAAAAATTAAACCACATCTACCATATGAACCCAGTTTTTCCACTCCTGGGTATTTAATCAAGAGAATAAAAGTTATTTCCTCACTAAGACTTGTTCACAAATGTTCATATTAGCTTCATTTGTAATAGTAAAACCAAACAAACCAACCAAAAAGCCAGCTGTCCATTGGCAGGTACACAGGTGTTGAATTTTGGAATATTGTTCATCAATAAGGGGCTGTTAGGGTGCCTGGGTGGCTCAGTTAGTTAAGCAGCTCACTCCTGATTTTGGCTCAGGTCAGGGTCTCAAGGTTCCAGAATCCAGCCTGGTGTGGGGCTCCATGCTCAGTGAGGAGTCTGCTTGGGATTCTCCCTCTCCTTTGCCCCTCTCCCCCCACTTGTACACATGCTCTCTAAATAAATAAAATATTTTAAAAAATAATAAGGAGCTATTGATACTAGCAATGGCAAGGAGATTCTGAGTGAAATAAACCACACCAAAAAAACACATACTTAAATAGGACAGGGAGACAAGGAACACAAAGAAACTTGAAGATGCTGGCTATGCTCCTTCCCTTGTGCTGATGGTCTCAGGTCTATATGCGTATGTCAGAACTCAGAAAGTGAGAAAATTTAAATACTTAAATAGAATTTATTTATTTTGAAATAGCATTTATATCTCAATAAAGTAAAAAAATTACATGGGGAAAAGTAATTGACAGAAAGTAAAGTGTAATTGATAGAAAGAGATGAAATATGGTTATCTTTTTTGTTTGTTTTTTTGGATTTAGTGTGTTGCTTTTATTCAGTGGTCACACCAATAGGTGTGATGATAGATACAGGTGTGGGGAAGTAAAGCTGCCTGAACCTGTCAACCCCCTGAACCCAACTCCCCCCAACCCCCCTCCACCCCCCAGCTCGAGGGACAAGGTAGTTACAGAGAGACATTCCATCAGATAACTTTTCTCTGGGGTGTTAACTTTTTGGTCCACAAACTGGAAAGGCAGGCTCAGACTGAAATAAATACATTTATTTTGAGCTATGGCCTTTATCAAGCACTATATGGTTATCCTGAAAGGTAACTGGAGAGTCATAAACCAGGTAAATGCTAGTAAAGGTCTTAAACATGAAAACACTGTGATTGGTTACAATATAGTGAGCCAGAAGAGCAACAAACACATTTTTGTTTTATTCTGTCAGGTTAGCTTTTGCACAGTATCATTTCCTGCTGGACACCCTGAGTTCTCTCTTCCCAGATTTCTGACTTTTTGTGTCCAGTGTCATGCGTTGTGGACAGTGTCCAGGAGATAGGTCTACTTGTTATACCTGTGCCCAAGGAGGCCCAGTCTCGGCACCTACCCTCAAGGTGCAGGAGGACTCTGGATCCTATTATATTCTTCAGAGTGGGAACTCCTAAAAGATAAACAAATCCCTCTTGTTAATGCCAGTCACTTTTCTTTTAAGTATGGGGTGGGGGATGGGAGGCAGATGGCAAATCCAGCCCCATAATTATTGCTAAAATGAAGATGCATTTTCACATTCAGAACAGGTACAAATACTAAGCACCAAAGAATTAAAAGAAGGAGGATAGCAAATGATAGTGGAATTTGAGTTAGGTCTTGGTGAGTAGGTAGGATTTAGATTCTAAAAAGAAAGGAATGATAGGCAAAGAAAGTGACATAGAGAAAAAACAGCAGAATATGTAAAGGACAGTAAGGGGATCTAACCTTACCAGAGTGAAATGATCCTACTAAAGAGTAGTGGGAGATAAATTTGGGCAGTTGGAGGAGGTCAGATTATATAAGCCCTTGAAAATCAAGCACAAGAATTTAGACTTAATAGAGTTAAGAAACAGAAAGTTACCAGACTTTAAGGAAAGTGATCATAACTGAAGGGGAATGTAAGCAAATATCCTGTTCTGAAAGCCAAGGAGGATGGAGTTCTGTGTTGGGCACGGCCAGTAGGGTTTGATTCTCCCCCACAATCAAAAAGCCAAGTCCAAGTCATGTCAAAGGGTATTTTGTACTGGGAGTGAGTCATATACAAGGCAACTATACCTACCAGCATGTACTATTTGTTTAGTCCTGACAAATATTATCCTAATTTCTATTGTATGGAGAGAGAAACTCAAACATCTGAAATGGCCACTAAAATACAGTCTTCTATGTAAGTTCCTGTTTCCGGTTCTGCCTGATTTACCCTGGCACCATTTTCACAGAAGTCAAATATTTGATGTTTTGAAACAAATGCAGAACAGATTCCAGGGTGGGACCTGTTCAACCCAAGATCTACCATGTAGACTCTCTGGCTTCATCCATTTATAGTTTTTTTTTTTTTTAAGATTTTATTTATTTATTTGACAGACAGAGATCACAAGTAGGCAGAGATGCAGGCAGAGAGAGAGGAAGGAAAGCCAGCTCCCTGCTGAGCAGAGAGCCTGATGCGGGGCTCAATTCCAGGACCCTGGGATCATGACCTGAGCCGAAGGCAGAGGCTTTAACCCACTGAGCCACCCAGGTGCCCCATTTATAGTTTTCAATACGAATTACTTCCTTGCTAAGACAACAGCAGATGCAAGGGAAGTAAGCAGAAGCGCTAACCTAGGTAAGAGAGGTCTAATTGTGTGGCTTTAGGCAAGTCATCAATTTTTGAGTCTAAGATTCTTCATCAATAAAATTGGGGCTGATATCAAAACCATAGTGTTTCTTTAAGAATCAAATCAGATAATATATTAAAAGGTTGACCCTTCCTGTTGTTTAAATAATTAAACAGCAAAGTATCTGGTTCTCAGCCAACAGAGCCTATTATTGGCACCACAAGAGTCTCCACTTGTTTGTGACCGCCACAAAGGAGACCTTTTTTGATACTAACTTCCCTAGAAACTTCTCTTCTCGGTAAAAATCCACAGGGCAGGTAACAGCCTCCCGGAGTTGTGCTTGGCAGGTCAAAAGCGCCTCCTGGAGGAGACCTTAAGTACTGAGAGGGAGAAAATCTATTCTTCAGGATAACATACAATTACAGCAGTCCTGTTACACACAGATCACTTAACAAGACAAAGCAAATCTCCTGAATAATCAGCATCTTAAATAATGCAGGCAGAAAATAAAACTAGGAACGGGATCATAAATACCATTATGAAGACTAATCAAGTGTGAATACCGAACAGTTGCATATAGAAGGGGTAAGAGTTCTCCACAACTATGAAAGCTCATTCTATTTAAATCTATACAGGATATGAAATGGTATGGAATACACAAGAGGATGAGTGAATGACATTAAACCAGAGTGATTAAACAGAGAATCTAAACATAATCTGATAATGCCCTTATGTCTCACGAATTCTCTAGATATGTTGTCCAGTAGCAATATGATGCCAGCTACAAGTATAATTTAAAATTTCTCAAGTCAGGGCGCCTGGGTGGCTCAGTGGGTTAAGTGACAGCCTTCGGCTCAGGTCATGATCCTGGAGTCCCGGGACTGAGTCCTGGGATCGAGTTCCGCATCAGGCTCCCAGCTCATCAGGGAGTCCGCTTCTCCCTCTGACCCTCCCCCTTCTCATGCTCTCTCTCTTTCTCTCTCTCTCTCTCTCAAATAAATAAATAAAATCTTTAAAAAAAAAAAGGTAAAGCAAAACAAATGAAATCAAATTTTTTTAGAGATTTTTTTAAAAATTTATTATTTTATTTGACAGACAGAGATTACATGTAGGCAGAGAGGCAGGCAGAGAGACTGAGAGAGGAGGAAGCAGGCTCCCTGCTGAGCAGAGAGCCCGATGCGGGGCTCGATCCCAGGAGCCTGGGATCATGACCTGAGCCGAAGGCTGAGGCTTAACCTACTGAGGCACCCAGGTGCCCCAGAACAAATGAAATCAATTTTAATAATACATTTTATTTAAAACAGTAGAACTAAATTATTATCATTTAACTTGTAGTAAGTATAAAAATGAGACATTTTACATTTATTTCAGGTGAAATCTTTGAATTCTGGTGTGTATTTTATACTTACAGCACATTGCAATTCAGACTAGGTACCTTTAAAGACAGCAACGATCTAGAAAGCAGAGATTAAAAATTAACATTAGATCCACACCATATAATTGTACATTTTTGCCATACACTTAAAGAAAAGCAAAACTTAAAATTCTGTTACAGGATATAAAAATTTTTGGCCAAGCTCTTTTGGAACTTTTGCAAAAAGAGAAAGAATTATGGTGGTTATCTCAAAACCCCCAATATTTTGTTTGGAGTCAGAGACTGAGATTTCTGTTGGAATATCTAAGAATTTCATTGCTTCTTCAGATGAATCTGAAATATTTAATGAAAAGCATAAACTATGGTCATCATAAAGCTCCTACACTAGTCATGTTTTTATCACTTATTTATTTATTTTTAAACATTTATTTATTTTAGAGAGAGAAAGAGCATGAGTTGGGGGAGAGGAAGAGAAAGAATCTTAAGCAAACTCCCCGCTGAGTGCAGAGCTGGATTTCACGACCTATGAGATCATGATTTGAGCCAAAATCACAAGTCCGACTTGAGCCATCCAGGTGCCTCTTTATAATTTATTTCTTATAATTATCTTAAACACGTTCACCGTTCTTGACAAATATAAAGAAACCAAGAATTATGTTTATATGGGTAATATAACAATGAGACTGCACAAGAGCCCTTATTCCTTCATTTAAATTGTAGAAAAACACAATTATGGGAAAGTAAGGGACCAGAGCATGTTACTAGTTTAGGCAATGTTTCTTGCTAGACTCTCTTGGCGTTTTGGGTGGGACAGTCCAACCAGCTGCAGGATATACAACCTTAAGCCTAGCCATGAAATTTCAGTAGCATTTTTAGTCATGGCAACAGAATAAAAAATTGCCCCCATGCACTCCCAAACTCCCCTTGGTAAGGATGGTATCACCCTCCTAGTTGAGATGCACTGCTTAAGACTTGTTAAAATCTGATCAGTTAGGGGTGCCTGGGTGGCTCAGTGGGTTAAGCCTCTGCCTTCAGCTCAGGTCATGATCTCAGGGTCTTGTGATGGAACACTTCATTGGGCTTTCCGCTCAGCAGGAAGCCTGCTTCCCCCTCCCCCTCTTCCTGCCTCTCTGCCTACTTGTGATCTCTCTCTCTGTGTCAAATAAATAAAATAAAATAACTTTAAAAAAAACATTAAAAAAAATCTGATCAGTTAAAAAGCACCCATGTTTGGGCACCTGGCTGGCTCAGTCGGTGGAGCATGTGACTCTTGATCTTGAGGTTGTGAATTTGAGCTCTACCTTGGGTGCAGAGGTGACTTAAAAATATAATCTTTAAAAAAATGCACCCATGTTTACAAAAATTCTATACCTTGTGTTTTGTAGTTTCATCTGCTAAAAGAAAGATGATAACCTCAACCTAAAAAAAAAAGAGTCCCTACAGATCTAAGTGACTTTGCTCAACAGTTTGTTACTAAAGGTAATGCCACCTTCATAGACATCTCCTATTTCTGAATTGAATTTGTATTTTTCTTCTTCCAAGAAGGGTTTTATATTATTCTATTTCCACCTTCTCACACTTGGCCCCTCTTCTACACTGTCTTATCTTAAATTTAGATCTGAATAAAACTGTATTGTTTTTCTTTGTGTTAATAGTCAAATCATGGGCACATGTTGAATTATTTGGAATGGATGTAGAAGGTTTGTTCCTTAACGAAAGAACATTTTTTTTTAAAAGATTGTATTTATTTACTTTGGAGAAAGAGAGAGTACATGAGCTAGGTGGAGAGACAGAAGGAGGGGGGGGGATGTAGACTCCCCACTGAGTGTGAAGCCTGACACAGGGCACCATCCCAGGATGTGAGATCATGACTTGACCCAAAACCAAGAGTTGGACACTTAACTAACTGAGCCACCCAGGTACCCCAAGAACATGCTTCTTAATTAAAACTTAGGGGGATATAGGTTGAGATGACACATGAAGATGTATTAGGATAATAATTATAATAAATGTATATCAACTTCATAATGGCTAATCTCATTTACACAATTATAACCAAGTTTCTCCACAATAGAACAGTACAATTACTTCTCAGCATTAACATCTACTGACTGTCTTTAAAGTACTCAGATGAAGTACTAACTATCTAGTCCATGACAGTCATAAGGACTGCGGTGCATGATGGTATCAGTAATTGTTTTTTAGTAGGTCTCTTTTTGGATGCAAAAATTAACACTAGTATGAGTATGTATTCGTAAAAAGTATATATATATATATATACACACACACACACAATGTACTTTAAAATATATTTAATATATATACACTTTATATAAATATATATTATATATAATAATTTAATAGATATTTGATACTTAATATATATTTATATAAATATAAAATATATACTTTAAAAAGTATATATACACGTATATAATGTGTGTGTGCATGTGTGTGCATGTGTATCACAGCCAAATCTCTGTTGTGAGACTAAACTTCAGTTAGTACTCTAAAGCAACAGTTGGCAAACTGTGGCCCACAGGCCAAATCCAGTTTGCCACCTGTTTTTGTGAATAAGGTTTTACTAGAACACAGATAAGCTCGTTTGTTTATATTTATCTATGGCTGCTTTTGTCCTGTAACAGTACAGTTGAAGAGCGGTGATAGAAACTGTATCACCTGAAAAGTCATAAAATATGTATTAACTCTTTACAGAAAAAGCTGCTGACCCCCACCATAGATGAAAAGTTTTAAAAAATCAGCAGAAAATATGCGCAAATAATTTTTTAAAGATTTTATCTATTTACTTGCCAAAGCAAGACAGAGTATAAGCAGGGGGAGTGGCAGGCGGAGGGAGAAGCAGGCTTCCCTGCTGAGCAGGAAACCTGATGCTGGACTCGATCCCAGGACCCTGAGATATGACCTGAGCCAAAGGCAGAGGCTTAACCAACTGAGACACCCAGGTGTCCCAATTTTTCTTTTTTATGGCTAGAATGGGTTTATGAAATGAGATGAAGGAGCTGGTATTTTCTGAGACCAGTGTCTCCTCCTCGTAAAAGGTGTAGGTTTGGGACTAGAAAGCTTGACACTGTGTCATGTCAGAGGTGAAAAAAAACCTAGTGAAGTTATTTTGATAAGATTTAAGAACTGTCTTTTCTAGAGAATTTTGAGGTGTATCTAACTTTTGGCATACAGATAATGATAGTTTTTCAACATAGGTGGAAATAATGTCTTACTCCATGAGTCTAATGTGCTCATTATTATGTGTAATAATTTTTTAAAGATTTTATTTATTTGGAAGGGGGAGAGAGAGAGAATGTGCACACACACACATGTACATGGGGGAAGGAGCAGAGGAAGAGGGAGAAGCAGGCTCTCCCTCCCTAACATTGGGCTCGATCCTAGGACCCTGGGGTCATGACTTGAGTTGAAGGCAGATGCTTAACAGACTGAGCCACCCAGCTGTCCCAATATGTGTAATAATTTCACAACTACCATCTAACATATGAAAGTATCATAAGAGGCTGTCTCCTGGATTGTAAGAACATTTTATAAACCTAACATTAACTTTTATTTTTTTGCTGATTGTAGATCTCACACTCATAAAGGTAGGGGTAAAATACATGGTCAGTTCAGTCTGATTGCCTTGCAAGTTTTGGCCAGTTTATTTTTCAGAGACCTATTTCGAAACGTACTTTTTAAGTTGATTTTGGACTCCATCGACAATGAAATTGTTGTTCAATCTGTGAGACATTATATTACAAGGTTTCTATGTTTAATTTGGCCTAAGTGGATGTCTATTCCTACGATGAGCAAGGATATAAGGAATGTAGTATTTTTATTTTGAATCATGAGGAAGTAACTGCATTAGACTTACTTTTTGCCACATAGAGTATAAAACTAGACAAACTACTTAGAGCAAATATTTTCAGTCATTGATAAATAAGAAGGCCATGACTGTCATATCTGAGAACAAAACATACAAGGTAAACTCCATAAATAGGGAGGTGAAACTCAAGTAAAGTAGTCGCCTGCCTGAGAAGAGGATAAAGGTATCAGAGGTCAAAGTTTCTGAAATGGCTGGAATTTTGTGGGTTACAATACCTGAGCTGTGGTACGTGCGTGTGTGCATGCGCAGGCATGTGCACATGCATGTGTTAGGTTGGTGGGACACAAATGTGCCAGGAAGTTTGCCTGCTGCAGGAGGAAGCCTGAAGAGTGATACTAAAAATCATGCAGTGCTAAGAGACATTGGATTTCCAGCCCGACCCAAGAGCAGCAACCTCACTAATACTTCAGGCACTCAACTGAGAATCCAGAACCAAGCCCTAAGAGAAAGAACTATGCAAGAAGTAAGAGACACATGCTAGGGCCAAGTATAAAACCAAAATGGACACACGCTGCTAATAATAGTACCAAGGCTAACAGAACAAAAGGATCCACCAGTAATTAATTTTCATTATGCACAAATATAATACCCTTTAAAGGAAGACAACAAATTCCAGACTCCCTATAATGTATTCTCTACAACTATCTAATATATAATTATTTATTTTCAAACATACAAAGAAATAGGAAAATGGAAACCATATGAAAGAAGTAGTCTATAAAGAAATTTCTGTGAGATGACCCAGATTTGGGGATTAGGAAAAAAAATTAAATAACATTCATAAATGTTTTCAAGGACTTAAAGGAAGACATAGTCATAATGAATGAACAGATAAGGGAAGTCAGCGAATAAGTGAAACTTTTTAAAGAAAAAAAAATTCCAAGAACTCAGAAATACAGTAATTAAAATGGAAAAATTCACTAGATGGGCTTATTAGCAGAGTGAACACTGTAAAAATAACAAAAAGCTAATTGGAAGACAGATTAGTAACAATTATCTGGTTTAAAGATCAGAAAGAAAAAAATAAACAAAGACTCAGTAACCTATAAACATCAAGTAAACTGACATACATCTAATTGGAATCCCAGAAGGAGAGCAGAGGGATAATTGCATAGAAAAAAAAAATAATACTTGAGGCAATAATGGCTGAAAATAATGCAAATTTAGTGAAAAAATTATACACATATAGGAAATTCAGTGAATATCAAGTAGAACATAGAGAACAAAAACAAGACCCATACTTAGACACAGTATAGTCAAACTGAAAATCAAACTGTGAAAAATAAAGTCTTGAAGGCAGCCAGGGAAAAGTGATACATTACACATGAGCAAAAATAATAAGAATGATAGCAGACTTCTCATCAGAAACTAGAGATCAAAAGAAAGGTACCTGGCTGGCTCATTTGGAAGAGCATGTAACTCGATCTCAGGGTTGTTAGTCTGAGCTGTACATTGGGGGTAGAATTTACTTTTAAAAAAAGAGCAAGATCAAAAGACAATCTAAGGGCTTAAAGTACTGGAAGACAAAAATTGCCAATTCAAAATTTTACATCCAGAAAAAATATCCTTTAAGACCAAAGGAACAACAGACATTTTTAGGTAAATGAAAACAGAAAATTCAATACCACAGACCTGTAGCATAAGCAACATTAAAAAATTTCTTCAGGATTAAAGATGATGACATAGCTGATGGAAACTGAGATATACAATGTTATAATTTCCTCTACTGTGTAATGAATTTAGTGGTTTAAAAGGACATTTATTATTTCTCCCTATTCTGTGCCTTCGCTAGGCTTAACTGGCTGTTTCTTCAGATTTGGGTCTTACTGGCCTATGTCACTCGGGTGGCTGCATTCAGATGGGAAGTTGGCTAGGGTTGAAACTTCCAAAATAGTTTCATTCACATGTCTGGTGACAGATGTGGTGGCTGAAATGGCTGGTACAGGTCTTTTTCTTTCCAAATGTTTCTTGTTATTCAGTAATCTAGCTCAAACTTATTTACTTTCTGGCTGGAATTCTAGAAGATAAAAGTACAAAATGCAAGGCTCTTAAAGTCTGAATCTAGAACTGCCACAGCATCACTTTTGGCATATTTTGTTCATCAAAGCAAATCAAAAGACCCACCCAAATTCAAGGGATGGAGAAATAAACTCTATCTCTTTATTTATTTATTTTTTTTTTAAAGAGAGGGAGTGGGGAAGAGCAGAAGGATGCGAAGAGAGAGAATCTTAAGCAGGCTCCACACTGGGTACAGGACTCACTCTCACAACCCTTAGATTATGACCTGAGCTGAAATCAAGAGTGAGACCACTAACTGACTGAGCCACCCAGATACCCCTAGACTCTACCTCTCTCTCTCTCTCTCTCTCTTTTTTTTAGGTATGTATTTTTTTTAAAGATTTATTTATTTAAGAGAGAGAGAGAGCACATGCGGCTGGAAGAGGGAGAGAGAGAGACAGAGAGTTCCAAGCAGAGTCTGCACTGAAAGTGGAGCCCACTGTGAGCGTCAATCTGATGACCCTGAGATCATGACATGAACTGAAACCAAGAGCTGGATGCTTAACCAGCTGTACCACTCAGGCGCTTCTTGACTCTGTCTCTTAATGGGAGAAGCTACATGTATATGCAGGCAGACAGGAATGGGAAGGATTTCTGGCAGCTATTTGAAGATCATCTATTAGAAGGAATGAAAGCTCTGAAAATAGTAAACAAAGGTAAATATAAAAGGCATATTATATATATATAAAGAAATGAAGAGATATGTATTGCCATATATATGTGTATATATATGTAAACATTTGTATATATATGGCAATACATATCTCTTCGTTTCTTTAAAGTACCTGTGACTGTTTAAAGCAAAAATGATAATGAGTATAGATGTAACATATAAGACAATAAGACACAAAGGACTTACGGGTAGTGGTAAATAGAACTATATAAGGTAAGACTCCTTATTTTATGTGAAGTATCACAATTTTAACTCTAAGTAAATTGATAATTTAAGAATGCTTATCATAATTCCTAAAAATATTTATAAAACAATAACACAAAAAGATAGTTAAAAGCTAACAGAGGGATTCAAATGGAATACTAAAACATTTGATTAATCCAAAAAAATTGGCAATTAAGTGAGAGCAGAGAAACACAAAACTAATGGGACAAATTGGAAACAAATATCAAAATGATAGACTTAAATTCAACAATATAAATGATTACAATTAATATAAGTGGACAAAACACACCAAATAAAATGTGAAGATTGTCAGACTGGAATAAAAATAGGAAGATCCAACTAATTACTGTCTATAAAGGAATCACATTAAAAAACACACATAAGTTGAAAGAAAGATGGAAAAATATAGAACATACAAACAGCTAAGAAAGCTGCAGTGACTGCATTATTGTAAGAAATTTCATTTAAAGATAAGGATTTATTGGGGCACCTGGGTAGCTCAGTGGGTTAAAGCCTCTGCCTTTGGCTCAGGTCCTATCTCAGGGTCCTGAGACCGAGCTCCACATCTGGCTCTCTGCTGAGCAGGGAGCCTGCTTACCCCTCCCTCCCGCTCTGCCTGCCTCTCTGCCTACTTGTGATCTGTCTCTCTGTGTCAAATAAATAAATAAGATCTTAAAAAAAAGGTAAGGGTTTATCAGCAACAGATGATTTTTCATAATGATAAAATGGTTACTTCATCAGGAAGAAATAAGAGCCATTGATGTTAATGTGCTCAATATCAACACTTCAAAATACATAGGGGAAAAACTGACAAAACTAAAGGAAGAAACGAATCCATGGTATATGCAATTTTAACTCCCTTATTACAGTAATTAAGAGTACCACTGTATAAGAAGTCAGTGATGATACAGAAGATCTGAACCAAACTACCAACTACCTTAACCTCATTGACATTGACCAAATACAATGTGCAACAATGGCAGAACACATGCTTTTTCACTGCCCATGGAACATTTATCAAGATAGATCATATCAGGGGATAAAATAAGTCTCAACAATTTTCAATTTGTCCGATGTCAACAATATGGACATCTGACAAGTTTGTTTTCTGATCACAGCATAAATAAATTGGTAATCTCTAACTAGACTGATGAAGAAATATGGAAGATGCAAATGAACGGTATCAGTGTTTTAGTTATCTATTCCTACATAACAATCTACTCCAGAATTTAGTGGCTTAAAACAAGCACCATTTCATTGCCCACATTGTGAGTCAGGAATCTGCACAGAGTTTGGTGAGAATAGTTCACTCCTCCTTCACATGGTTGCAACCAGACTCAATCCTGCAGTTGCATTCAGCAGTTGACTGATCTGGGTCTCAAGGTCTGGGAAAGCCTGTCTCATGTATGGAATTAAGATGCAGACTGTTGGCTTCATGTGGTTTCTCTCCATGTGCTGTTTCATCTGTCAGGAACTCTTTCTTCACGTGGCCTTTCTCACCAGTAAGACTGCTTGAACTGGGCAAGAAAATGAAGGCATGCATTTGAAGATATAGCTTTTTCTCTTCTCAATTCTAAGTCTGGGGTGGGATCCTAGCCTATGTATTTTGGGGAGTTTGTAGTTAGATATTTTTCTCTATGTTATTATGTAAGCTGTCTTTGTTTTATGTTTTCATTTTTGCTACACTCCTTTTTATCTTGTTCGTATTATGAGCTGTGATATAGTATAGACTATTTATGATGATGTCTTTTTTCCAACTGTTTGGTTGTCTAAACAACCTCCCCACTCTGCCCTCTGCCCCTCCCCCACTTCATGTTCACACTCCCTCTCTCTAAAATAAATGTATCTTTTTAAAAAAAAAAGATTCATTCTTAACCTTATCTACGGTTACCTCAAGTTGTCTGAGAATGTTAAATAAAATTTTTTTTCCACTTTTGTGAGAGCATAGATTTGTAGCTTTACAAAATCAGTTCTGGGTTGGTTTGAGTGAAATTATACCTTGTGAAATTCAAGAAAGGAAACTTTTTCAGGCGGAGCTGGGAGGCCAGAAAGGAGAACTCTCAGGTCCTACCTCTCATTGCAGCCCTTTGCAGACCCAACAGGAAGAGATGACCTTGCCTTCCCAACAGGAAGAAACCCACTTCACTATCCCAGTAGGAAAAAGATTTTCTCCTTGCCCAGTAGAGGCCCAGTAAATGAAAAACTGTCACAACTCAGCCAATGAAAAGCCACCACACTTTGAAGTCTTAATTTACTCCAATGGACTTCTTGTTTATAAGGGCTCCTCCCAACTCTCCCCTCTCCTATATATCAGAGTGGTCCTCTCCTTTGTTTTCTGGAGTTGGCTATGGCTTTTGCTATAACTCTCTTGTCCCAAATTGCAATTCCTCCGCTATTCCTACACTTGATCTTAGCCAAAAGGCCGAGAAGTGATCCTCTGCTATTCCTGAATAAACACATTTTGCTGGTAAAATAATAAGCTCATTTACTTTCAAGGGCAACAACCTCATGGCAAAGGAAGAAATGTAGCCAGATAAAGCCTCTAGACTAGAAGATTATGGCCATGTTATTTTGTTTGTGTGCCTTGCTGGACCACATCACCTCGATCAGCCTTGCTGTAGAGCACAGGCTTGAGTGAGGCAAATGGGTTTCAACACAAGAACAGCCGTAGGAACTTTTCTTTCTTTCTTTTTAAGTAATCTGTATGCCAATATAGGGCTCAAACTCACCACCCTAAGATCAAGAGTCGAATGTTCTACCAGCTGAGCCAGCCAGGCATCCCTGGAGCCTTCTTGCAAACTCAAACCTAACTGCATGGTGTTGGCGAGGAAAACGCAGAATCACGTATTTCTGGCATTTTAAGGAATTCCTGTAGAAATTCTTACATCCTTTAATCAGTTCTACAATACTCTGGTTTGTCCAAGTGGTTCACTTTCAGGGGGAGGGAAAACCCAGAGGTTCCTGTGGGAGCCTATGCCATTATTTGTACAGCAAATTTTGTAGGAACAAAATCTTTGCGATGACTTTAAAGCTACCTCCTTTTTACTTTTACTCCTCGGTCCCAGTTCTGCTCTCTGACGCAATGCGAAAACGGTCTGGCCCTTCAACAGACTGAATCTCCAAAACAGGGCGACACATATTGTGTTCCCACGAGTCTCTGCTTCTTCAGGGTCATCTTCCCCAGAACTCGCAATTTTCCCTATTTCACATTTAATCGTCTTACTTTTGACCTCTCTTTCATGTGAGTTCATGAATGTTCCTCATGCAACGTGACCCCAGTGTGTCCTGGAACCACCTCTTCGGCGAGGAAAAAAGACACTGTTGCCCAAATTTGGGGGTGGAGGTGGTGTCAAATCCCTTAAACTCAAAGCTAAAACTTTAATCAAAGAGAAAAAAAGATGTCGAGGAAGCAATTAAGAGGTTAAGCTGATTTTGGTCAGGACCACCAGCCACGCCCCGGAGGCTTGCGCAGTGCGCCCTTGAGCTAAGCAAAAATTTGAAGGTTTTGTACCCGTGAATTACTAAAGTGACATTGTTTCACATTCTCCAAAGTGACATGTTTTTTTGACTGCTCACCTCATCCAGCCACCACCCCCTCGTCCCGGTCTCCACTTGCCTTTACAGTCTCGCATCTTCCCACCCGGGTACACTAACGCGTAAAACCACCACCAACCCAAAGACAGGGCAGCAGGCGCCGTCACTTCCGGGGGCGACGGCGCACGGCGCCGCCTCCGCCGCGGAAGGAAGATTTAGGGGCGGAGCCGCGTCTGCGCGCAGCCGAAAGCGCCGGCGGACTTTGCGCATGCTCGCACGAAGGCGCCTCTACGCTTCCGGTGGCGGGTCCCTCACGAGGTGCTTGAGTTACGAAATTGCGTTCAGAGCTGCGGGAAGGTTTGGGCCGCTTCTTCTGTCCATCGGTCATCGCCAGCATTCAAAGTAGAACCTGAAGGTCTGTGGTAGGATTCACCCATGTCCTGCTGATACTTTCTCCTGGTGTCCTGAAACCTTTATTTCTGAGAACGAGGCGGAAGGGGCGGAGAAGCCCTGATGGTTCCCGCGGCAAGTGCGCGGCACCGGCTCCGTTTTTGATAATTTGGGAAGGGAGAGCTTATGGAAGGGCTCGTTAAAACACGTGGGCGTCGCATGCAAATTTCACTTCACACCCGTGCTCCTCAACCACAGAAGCTGCCTTTAAAAGGTGTACTCTGGCTGTGATGCGGAGGAGCACGGTTGGAGGCGGATAACTCGTTGGAAAGCTAATTAAGTGATGGAGACACAGTTTGAAGATGTCCTGAACTAGGGTAGTGGTTAGGACTGCGGAGAAGAGGGGAAGCTGGAGTCATTCCAACAAGTAGCATCAGCAGGACCTAATAATCAGCTGGACGTGGGGAAAGAGGGACAAGGACCCTGAGCATCTTGAGGATGAAGTCCACACTCCGCTGGGGGTGTGGCTGTCTCTCTGGATTCGTTTCCCATCATCTGTTCTGTCTCTGACCCCCTCCTCTCCGCAGACCCGGGACTCTATTCATGCCAAGTAGTTTGACGATCTAGTTCCTACAATAGTGTCCTCACCTTTCTTAGGACGTTGGGTCAGGTTACGTAATTTAATTAAGCCCCTCGGTTTTTTCAACATGAAAATGGAAGAAAATAATAGTACTTTTTTTAGGGTATTTATAAGGATTGAAAGAGATAATTTAGGGGCGCCTGGTGGCTCAGTGGGTTGAGCCTCTGCTTCCGCTCAGGTCATGATCCCGGCTCTGGTCATGGTCCCAGGGTCCTGGGATTGAGCCCCACATCTGGCTCTCTGCTCAGCAGGGAGCCTGCTCCCCCCCTCCCCCGCCTACCTCTGCCTACTTGTGATCTCTGTCTGTCAAATAAATAAAATCTTTAAAAAAATAATTTATATCCTTGGTGTGTACAGAGGGATTGATATATTAACTACTATTCCTATTAGTATGCTTGTATTGTTTTGTTATGTGTCATTTTGCTGTTACTTCCTCTAGAGTTATGTGTTTTTTGTGTTTTTTTATTTAAATTAAGAAGCACTATCTTAGTTATCTTTGTATGTTCTTGTAACAGGAGTAAAGATTAAAATTGTTTTTAAAAGATCATTTATTTTGGGGCGCATGGTTGGCTCAGAGGGTTAAGCCTCTGCCTTCAGCTGAGGTCATGATCTCAGGGTCCTGGGATCGAGCCCCGCATCGCATCGGGCTCTCTGCTCAGCAGGGAGCCTGCTTCTCCCTCTTTCTGCCTACTTGTGATTTCTGTCAAATAAATAAAATTTTTAAAAAATCATTTATTTTGGCTGTTGCTGACATAATTTTATTACTTTAAAGAAGCTGCCTGGTAGAATTAATTTCACTGAACAAATGTTATTTATTAGGTAAAAAGGTGGCAGTATTTATAACTAAGAAGGCTGTGGAATAAGATGTACAGAAAGTAACTGATACTCTCAATTTGAAACAGGTATGAGTGATTTCAGTGAGGAATTGATAGAGTCCAAGACAGAGGATGACCAGGAGGAATCATATGTATTCTCTGGTACAGGAATGTCTTTTCCTTGGCTCCAAAATCATATAGGGACTATTGGTAAGTAAAATAATATACAGCCATCTTAACTTTAATGTAAGGAGATGATAAGATTCAATATGGATACAAAGTGAGTAATCAAGTTGAATAAACAAGTTGCTTTATTCAGTTTTCAAGATGGAACTATATGAGGGTTTTTGAGGCTGTAAGCAAAAAAATCATAAAAAAGAATACTTTTTTTTTTTACTACTTTTCCTTTGATGTAATAACAGTCTGTATTATGGAAGATACACTTTTTTTTTTCCTCTGACAATACTTACTAGGCACTGATATGCCTAGCATTGGCCTAATACTGGAGATACATAGATGAAGAATATAGGGCCATTGAGGAGCACATACATAGGAAGTGTTTTTAAGAAGTTTGGGTGGAATTGCATTGAAATTCTGGGGCGCCTGGATGACTCAGTTGTAGCCTCTTCTACCTTGATGCTTTTAAAATATAAACTGAGCCAAGAAAATACTCTTTAAAAAGGCACTATTTGGGGCGCCTGGGTGGCTCAGTTATTAAGTGTCTGCCTTTGCCTCAGGTCATGATTCCAGGGTCCTGGGACTGATCCCTGCATCGGGCTCCCTGCCCAGTGGGAAGCCTGCTTTCCCCTCTCCCACTCCCCCTGCTTGTATTCCCTCTCTCTTTGTCTCTCTCTCCATCAAATAAATAAAATCTTCAAAATAAAAAGAATTGCATTGAAATTATTCCTAATAGAATTGATCTATAATAGGTTTCCAAAAAAGAATATTTCCCCATATAAATATAAGTATAAACAAGTAAATATAAATAAGAGTTTTGTGGGCTATCTTTTCTGTAAGGATATATAAAAGAAGAGGTTATCTGTATATGGGCATGTTGGATGGAGGAGTTGTGGGAATATATTAGAATTTACACTTACTGTCTTCAAATGCATCTCTCCTAGCCTAGCCCTCTTTCCCCTTGACTGAGATTCTTTAGCTCCTAGAACTTGCTCCAATTTCTTTATCTTTTAGTGTATATATTATCTCAGGAAATTCATCCTCAAATCCACGTGCTGGGTATTTTAGAGATGAGAGAAATGAATTTCAAAGAAGTTAAACTCTATTATGTTGGTCTCTGGAGTTCAACCCAGGTCTGTTGAATCTCAGAGCTTATACTTCCCAATAACAAATATATTTTTTAAATGAGATAATATATGTAAAGTGCCTAGCACAGAGTCTCACGCTTAGTGAGTGTTGGAAAAAATAACTTCTTTCCTCTCATTTTATTTTTGCTAATGAATGCACGTGGTTCAAACAAGGTTTGAATGGATGGTCCTCAGAGGGAGTGCTGTTTTCTCCCATAGTAGGGATAGTCCCATAGTCACTGAAGTTCCTGCTAGTTAAGACATAGTTGGGCATGTTTCTGTCATCAGTGTTCTATAGAGAGCTTGTGTCAGTCTAAATCAGATAGGTTTCAGACCAGAATTTATGTGCTTAGAAGTGTTTCACAGGTTATGGATAGCCTGTTAAACCCAAAATACTTCATGTCTGCAATGAGAAAATAATTTCAGGTAATACTGACATTGTAGTAATCAATAACCATAATAGGAAAACAAAATTGCCTAGCAATTTTTTTTATTCCTAGTAGATATCTTTCAGGGTTCTGAAGAGTATGCCCCCTACACTAAAAACTTTGAAAGCAGGGGCCAATCTGGATTAAAACTGTATGTTGAGTACCTAGAAGAATTGAGTACCTGGAATAGTACCTGATTCAAAATAGTGCTCAAAAAGTACTTGTTGAGGGCACCTGTGTGGCTCAGTCAGTTAAATGTCTGCCTTTGGCTCAGGTCTTGATTCCAGGGTCCTAGAATCGAGTTCCACATTGGGCTCCCCGCTCAGGGGAGAGCCTGTTTTTCCCTCCTCTGCCCCCCGCCCCCACCGCTTGTGCTGTCTCTCTCTCTGTCAAATAAATAAGTCTTAAATGTAGTTGTTGACTGGCAAGTTTCCACGTTCTTTCAAGGGTATTAGAGATGGGTTGATGGCACTGGCTCTTTATTCTACCTCATTCCATGTCAAAATTTCTTTTCCTAGGCAATTATTGTTGAAAGTGTATCAGCAGCAAATAGGATGATCCTTTGCTCATAAAAGAATGAAGTGAGAGAGAGATATTCCTGAGGTAACTAGGCTAAGTTGGAAGGCAGAAGGGGAAGTCCAGTTTCCAGTCTGAGTGGTGAAAACTTGAGGGGGTAGGTGGGAGCGTGGCCTGAGGTCAGTTCTTCATGTGAATAAATGAGGTTTTAGAGAAGAAGCGCTCTGTCAGTTTTCCAGACTACCTCCCTGGTGTTGCTGCTGGTCCTGGGCAGCTTGTTTGTAGATCTTGCTAAATGCAGCTTCTTACTCAGAGATCTAGGGCAGCATAGTATTCTGCATTCCCGATAAGATTCCTCAGTGATCCTAAAGGCTTTTCTTTCCAGGACCACACTGAATAGCAAGCATCAGGATCCCCAGGTGATGTGTTTCTATTTTGAGTTTGAGTTTGAGAAGCACTAGTGTAGAGCGGTAGTCTTCAAACTTCTTTGCTCGCTTTTCCTTTCTTTTTTTTTTTTTTTTTTAATTATGTATTGCCTTGTATGGTTTTAAGATGCCATCAGAGAATCATATTGGAAGTTTAATAGTTGCAAAAGATTTAATTTCCAAACTAGATTGACATTTTTAAATGAAATTAGTTTACTGCTTTTACTGGTATATCCAGTGGAATCTAAACAGCATAGGAAAGTGATATGCCTTTCATCATCCACTTAAAAATATTTATGAAAAAGATTTTAATTGATGGAGATTTTATACTGTTTATTTTCCTTTCATACTTTCATCTTTGTGATAAAACTGTATATCTACATTTAATTATTTTTTTGTTAATATTCTGTAAGGCTCTAAGTATTAAAATTCATTTTAATGAATTTTAAGGCTTTAAGTATTAAATTCATCTGGAGTGGCACATCATAATTAGTAATTATACATAGCTGATGAAAATAACACAAGTATGAAAGGTTGTATTAAAATACTCTCTCTCAGGAGCACCTGGGTGACTCAGTTGGTCCATCTGACTTTGGCTCAGGTCGTGATCTTGGCATTCGTGGGATTGAGCCCCAAGTCTGGCTCCCTGCTCAGTGGGGAGTCTGGTTCCCCCTCTGCCAACTCCCCCCACTCTTTCTTTCTGTCTTGAAAATGTAAATAAAATCTTTAAAAAAATTATCTCTCAAATAAATAAATAAAATCTAAAGAAAGTTGTTGGGGGGCTGGTGGTGCCTGGGTTGCTTACTCGGTTAGGCATCTGCTTTGGCTTGGGTCGTGATCCCATGCTCTGGGATCAGCCCTGCATTGGGCTTCTGCTCAGGTGAGGAGCTTCCTTCTCCCTCTTCCTCTGCTGCTACCCCTGCTTATGGGCACATTCTCTCTCTCTCACTCTTAAATAAATAAAGTCTAAAAATAAATAAAAGTTGTGTTAAAATTTGAAAGTAAATTTTAATTTCTTTTTCAGTTTGATAAATACGGTGGTCCCGTTTTTCCAATTTTTTCATAAATCTATGAAAGAATATTATGTACTTCCAGAATGAGAAAAGATTTTAGGGGCGCCAGGATGGCTTAGTGGGTTGAGCCTCTGCCTTCGGCTCAGGTCGTGATCCTAGGGTCCTGGGATCGAGCCCCACATCTGGCTCTCTGCTCAGCAGGGAGCCTGCTTCCCCTTCTCTCTCTGCCTGCCTCTCTGCCTACTTGTGATCTGTCAAATAAATAAATAAAAATCTTAAAAAAAAAAAAAAAAGAGGAAACGATTTGGCTTAAATTCTTTGTTTTCATTGATATAATTCTGAGAAGTCTTAGTTACATAATTAAGTAGATGGCACTAGATAGAGTGTAATTATAGCAATGTATCAGGTTTTGGAATTCTTGAAACACTGATGAAGAAATTGCATAGTGCTCTATTATAAAGAATTATTAGATCCTTTCACTTTTTTTTTTTATAAAAAGATTTATTTATTTACTTGAGTGTGAGAGAGAGCACGCCAGCTGGGGAAAGGGGAGGTAGGAGAGAGAGAATCCCAAGCCCACTCCCTGCGGAGCTCAGAGCTGGATGTGGGAGTTTTCTTTCAAGTGAAGCTAGCTTTGATATGAGGGATAGCCCGGGTTCAGTAAAATCTACTGTTCCACTTGTTAAAACTTCTGCTTATCAGGGTGCCTGGGTGGCTTAGTGGGTTAAGCAAATGCCTTCAGCTCAGGTCATGATTTTGGGGTCCAGGGATCTAGCCCCACATCAGGTTCTCCGCTCAGCGGGGAGTCTGCTTCTCCCTCTCCCTCTGCCCTTCGCCCTTGCTTGTGTGTGTGTGCTCTCACTCTTTGCCAAATAACTAACTAAATTTTGGGGGGGGAAGAAAAGACTACTAGAAATAACAAAGGAAAAGAACTCTGTTAAAAAAAAAAAATGAAACCTGCTTATCCGAAATCAGTTTTTTAAACTTGAATTGGGATCACTGTGGGTAAAGACTCTTCTCTTTTTAATCATAGCAACCGGAGGAAAAAAGGAGAAGGATTTTGCCCAGACAACAAGTGCTTGTTTGAGTTTTATCCAGGAAGCGCTGCTGAAGCACCAGTGGCAGCAAGCTGCCGAGTACATGCACAGTTACCTCCAGATCCTGGAGGACTCGGACAGCCACAAGAGGCAGGCCGCTCCCGAGGTAAGTGACTAAGGGACGCGCGAGTCGGCCAGAGGCCATCACAGACCCGGGGCCTTTCTGCCTGCGCAGCTCCGTCCTGAAGAGCCTTTGCAGGATCTCAAATTGATTTTTCTAAAAATTACTTAAAGTAGTTTTGGGTGGAGAGTTTGTATTGGGACGTTGTTTCTCGCACTTCTTTTTACTTACTAGGATTTTAAAGGCTACCCGGAATAGTTTGAACTCTCGGATTCCCTACCCTTCCTTCTTCCTTCCTTCCAGTATTCTTCCTTCTTTCCCTGTGTCATTATTTTCCCCTCTCTGTGGGATGATGGTCCCTATCCTACAGACATGGTATTTCTGCCATCTTAACGTTGTCTCTTGACGCCCCACTTCCTTCACAGGTGTGCCCCGGTTTTCCACTTCCGCTTTCAGCAAAACTCCTTGAAAGAATGTGTGTACTGGTTCTCTCTAAACCCTCTCCAGTTAGGCTCCCCCAACAGCCAGCATCACCATTTCTTCCACATTATCTTGTCAAGGTCAACAGTGCCCAGTTCTCATTGCTCGTATAACCTGCTCTGTCAGCGGGATTTGAGACAGTAGATTGCTGCCTCCTGTGTGATAAACTGTCTTCATCCGGCTCCCAGGACTCTGCGGTCTCTCTCAGTTTTTTCTCGCCTCACTGGCCTTCTCGGTCCCCTGTGAAGTCTCCTCTTCTCCCTGGCCTTTGGACTTGTGAGTTCCCCAGAACTCAGTCCTTTGTCCTCTTCTTTATCTGAACTCACTCCTGATGAGCTCATTCAGTTTCATGGCCTTAAATTTAGTCTCTATGATAGATGATTCCCATTTGTGTATCTGTGGCCCTGACATCTTTTCATGTCTGCGTTCCTGTTTCCAGCTGTCTGTTCCCCATCACCGCTTGGATATCTAACAGCCCTATCACACTAACATCTCTAAAATGATCTGTTCTTCACCATCAAACCTAATTTTTCTCATCGGAGGTGATGGTTATTTTATGTATCTAATCACTGAGGCCAGACTCTGAAGTTCTCTTTCTTTCATACCCCATATCCAAACTGTGAAAAAAATCCTGTTGGCTCTACATTCAGAATTCAGTCTGAGGGGCACCTAGGTGGCTCAGTTGGTTAAGTGTCTGACTTCGGTTCAAGTTATGATTCCAGGGACCTGGGATTCAGCCCCCATGTCAGGCTCCCTGACTCTGCTTGTCCCTTTCCCTCTGCCCCTCCCCAACTCATGGGCTTTCGTGCATGCTCTCTCTCTCAAATAAATAAAATCTTAAAAAAAAAATTCAGTCTGAATACTACCCAACACCTGCATTGCCGCACATTGATCCAAGCCACTGTCCGTCCCCTCACTTAGATGACTGCTTGCCCTCCTGCACCCCCGAGTCTCTTTTCAACACGGTGACCAGGGTGATCCTTTACCAAAAAAGTTTTATAATTAACACACCATGCAGTTCACATATTTAAATTGTACAATTCAGTATTTTTTCACGTATCCATGGAGATGTGCAGCCTTTACCACCGCCTAAATTTCAGACATTTTTGCTCCCCCGCCCCCAAAACAACCCTGTGCCTACTTGTAGTCACTTGCTGTTCTACCCCTCCTTACCCCACTCCCCAGCCCTTGGCAAGCACTAATCTACTTGATACTCTGGATATTCCACGTAAGTGTATTTTATCACATATGACCTTTGTGCATGACTTCTTTCCTCCAAACAATGTTTTCAAGTTTAGCCTTAATTGCAGTATATATTAGTACTTCATTCCTTTTTTTTTTTTTTTTTTTTAATTTAATTCTGAGAGAGCAAGAGAGTGTGCACGTTCAGGGGGAAATGGCAGAGGGGGGAAGAAGAGGGGCATGCAGACTCAGGGCTCAGCAGAGCCCAGTGCACGGCTCGATCTCATGACCCTGAGATCATAACCCGAGTGGAAATCGGGTTGGACGCTCCACTGACTGAGCCACCCAGGCACCCTGTACTTCATTCCTTTTTTTATTGCAAAGTAATATTCCATCACACTTTATGTATTGCTTTATCAGTTGTTAGGCACTTGGGTTGTTTGCACTTTGGGTTATTATGAATAATGCTGCTATGAACATTCGTGTACGTGTTTTTGTTAGGGATGTTTGTTGAAATTTCTTTTGGGTATGTTCCTAGGAGTGGAGGGCTGGTCATATGGTGACTGTTTTTAACCTCTTAAGGAACTACCAGACTGTTTTCCAAAGTAGCTGCACCATTTTACATTCCCCCCAGCAGTTTGTGAGGGTCCCTATTTCTGCACATCCTTGCCAACATTTGTTGTTGTTTGTCTTTTTGATGATAGCTGTCCTAGTGATTGTGGAGTGGTATCTCATTGTGGTTTTGATCTGTATTTCCCCAGTGACTCAGGATGCAGCATGATCCTTTTAAAACATAGGTCAGCTCTCTCTCTCTCTCTCTGCCTGCCTCTCCGTCTACTTGTGATTTCTCTCTGTCAAATAAATAAATAAAATCTTTAAAAAAAAACAAAACAAAACAAAAAGGGAGCCTGGGTGGCTCAGTGGGTTAAGCCGCTGCCTTCAGCTCGGGTCATGATCTCGGGGTCCTGGGATCTAGTCCCACATTGGGCTCTCTGCTCAGCAGGGAGCCTGCTTCTCTCTCTCTCTCTCTCTCTATGCCTGCCTCTCCGTCTACTTGTGATTTCTCTCTGTCAAATAAATAAATAAAATCTTTAAAAAAATAAAAAATAAAAAAAAATAAAACATAGGTCAGGTCAGGTCATTTTTGTGCTGAAAACTACAGTGACTTCCCATTTCACTCAGTATCAGCCGACGTCCTCACGACTGCCTGCAAGTTCCGAGTGGTCTGTATGGTCTTTCCCCCTTTGACCTCTCTAACCTCTCTAACCTCTCTAACCTCATTTCCTGTTACTCAGAGACTTGTTTGTTTTTTTCCTCCAGCCTCACTAGCTCCTGGTTCTTGCTTGAATGGGGCCGTATGTACTTTTGCTGGATTGCCTTTGCCTTACTTGGAAAGGTCTTTCTTCAGATGTCACTTTGATATCCATCAAGTCTCATTTTCACTGAGGCCTGCCGTGACTGTTAAAAATGGCAACTCCATACCACACCCCTCACTTTCCAGCTGTCTCTCCTGATCCCCTTTGCCTGCTCCGTTCTTTTCCCACAGTACTTGCAGTTTAATTATTCTGTTTCTTGGTTATTGCCTGTCTCTCTACAGTAGAATGTAAATTTCATGAGGGGAGGGGTCTAGAACAGGGCTTGGCGTATATACTTTCAAATTTGTTCAGTAAAATACAGTTTATCCATAAATAACTTCACATGAATATCTCAAGTAGCTTTTACTAATATAGTAAACATTACACCACTTAGATATTTAGTAGAGCCAAAAAAAAATCTGATCAAAGAAAATTTAACTGTTGGTTGAAAATTTAGTTTATGGACAAAGCTATGTGCATCCATAAAACACTGGACAAGTTATGTACTTTCTGTTGAAAATTTGTGTTATAAAATGAAGGATTTTAATCATTGGTTTTCAGATACTTGTCTGCCTCTTTAATTAAACACTTTATTTATTTATTTGAGAGAGAGAAAAAGGGATAGAGATGAATGGGGGGTGGGCCAGAGGGAGAGGGAGAAGTAGACTCTCTGCTGCGTGCTGGGCCCCACAGGGGGCTCTATCCCAAAGCCCCGAGATCACAGCCTGAGCCACAGTCAGCCACTTACCCAGCTGAGCCACGTAGGTGGCCCTGTCTGCCTCTTCCTGAGTTAGCTGGGGCTTTTGTTGAAAATACAGATTCTTGGGGCACCTGGGTGGCTCCGTTGGTTGAGTACCTGCCTTTGTCTCAGATCATGATCCCAAAGTCCTGGGATCGAGCCCCACATCAGGCTCCCTGCTGAGCAGGGAGTCTGCTTCTTTTGCTTCCTCTTCCCCGCCCGCCCGCCTTGCATGCATGCTCCCCTTAATAAATAAATAAAATCTTTTTTTTTTAAATGAAATACTTTAAATTGGGGTAAGAGAAACAGAGACTCAGTTCCATGAAAAAGAAAGGCTCCAAGTTCTGTCACTGCCATTTTGGTGCTTTGGGGAGGAAATATATTTTATTAAAATTTGACTGTAGCTGATAACAAATTTTAAGTTGGAGTTCTAAATATAGATTAAATATAGTCAAGAGTTAACAAGCTTGATGGATCTCAGGAAACATCTAGTCCGTTGCTCTCATTTTGTGGATAATAAAGATGAGACCAAGAGCAGTGGAGAAGCCAGTGTTAATAGAAACCAAGTTTTCTGCCTTAAATATTCTTGCCCTCATATTAATTAAAAATTCTATCTTCAGTATGGGTCTTAACTTCTTACCTTCTCTAGACTACAAACTTTATTTATTTTTTTTTTAAGAAGATTTTATTATTTATTTATTTGACAGACAGAGATCACAAGCAGGCAGAGAGGCAGGCAGAGAGAGAGGAGGAAGCAGGCTCCCCGCCAAGCAGAGAGCCCGATACGGGGCTCGATCCCAGGACCCTGAGATCATGACCTGAGCCGAAGGCAGCAGCTTAACCACTGAGCCACCCAGGCGCCCCTAGACTACAGACTTTAAAATTGCACTAGTATAGCCATCTGTTATTTTAATTTAATGGATGGAAGAAGCTTTACCACATAAGATATAATAGTTTTACTGGGTGAAATGAGAAACAGCAAAATGTCGACAGTAGTGGTATCCAGGGAAATGAATTACTGGTTGTAAGCAGAGAAAAATATAGCATTCTTAGACGGAAATTTTTTAAGGCAGGGATTTTACAATTTCATTCGTAATTTCTGTTTTGACAGATTATTTGGAAGCTTGGAAGTGAAATTCTATTTTATCATCCCAAAAGCAACATGGAGACTTTCAATACCTTTGCTGACAGGATGAAAAACATTGGTGTCATGAATTATTTAAAGGTGAGGTTGGGGGAACCAGGTGGTGGCTTTAGAGAGGGCACGGATTGCATGGAGCACTGGCTGTGGTGCAAAAACAATGAATACTGTTATGCTAAAAATAAATTTAAAAAAAAAAAGCAAAAAAAATTTAAAAATAAAAAAATAGTTTAAAAAAAAAGTTGAGAATGCAGGTTTTGTGAATTTACATTTGCAGTGTTCATTTTTTAAAGAAATTGTTTGTCTCAGTAATAAGGTAGGTAATAACGTAAAAGGTATGGAAAAGGGTAGGACACCTGGAAAGATAAAAGAGGATGAAAGGAAGTGTTGTGAAAACCATTTGCTTCTCCATTTCCTGCTACCTTACCTTGTTCTCTGAGAGAAAATACCTTCTGTTTGTATATCTGTGGGGGCCAAAACCGGTCCTTGAACAATGG
Organism: Neogale vison; assembly: GCF_020171115.1. Classification (NCBI taxonomy): domain Eukaryota; kingdom Metazoa; phylum Chordata; class Mammalia; order Carnivora; family Mustelidae; genus Neogale; species Neogale vison. The sequence goes on from NC_058100.1 coordinate 10,054,699, forward strand.
CGCTCGTGCTTTCTTATGGTGATGGGCCAAATCCTAACCTTTCAGCTTTAGTCATTTCGTCATTTGCTTATTAAGTCATTCTCTAGGAATTGGTGCTTTTGGAAAAAGGAAAGAGCGAAAACAAATTGGGAATTTGAATGTGTGGGAAGGGGGTTTTCCCCAGCCTCATGAAGATAATAATCTACATATAACATTGTGTGAGTTTAAGACTTACAGTGTGATGATTTGACCCATGGTTTTTTGTTTTTGGTTTTGGTTTTTAGATTTATTTATTTATTTATTTGACAGAGAGATCACAAGTAGGCAGAGAGGCAGGCAGAGAGAGAGGGGGAAGCAGGCTTCCTGCTGAGCAGAGAGTCCGATGCAGGGCTCAATCCCAGGACCCGGAGATCATAACCGGAGCCGAAGGCAGAGGCCTAACCCACTGAGCCATCCAGGTGCCCCAACCCATGTTTTTATTGTTAAGCGTTTACCGCATAAGGTTAGTTAACACATCCCTCACCTCACATAGTACCATTTTTTGTCGTTGCTATGGTGAGAACAGTAAAGCTCTACTCTCGTAGCAACTTTCAAGTATTCGATCCAGTGTCATGATGCTGGTTTGTTACGATGCTGGTTACCATCCCATTCATTAGATCCCTGGAATGTATTCATCTTCTCACTGAAAGTTTGTACCCTTTGACTTACATCTCACCGTGTCCTCCACCCCCCTGCCACCATTCTACTCTCTTTGAGTTTGATGGTTTTAGATTCCACATGTAAGTGGTGAAACCACACAGTATTTGTGTTTTCTCTGACTTACTTCACTTGACATACTGCCCTCAGAGTCCATCCACCACATGTTAACCAAAAATGGCAGGATTTTCTTCCTTTTTTTTTTAACTGAATAATAATCCATTGTGCATATGTATTTATGTAGACATATATGTTATTTTATGTATTCATCTGTGAGATGGACACATAGCTGTTTCCATGTCTTGGCTATTGTGAATAACACTACAGTGAGCGTGGGAGTACGGAAATCTCTAAGATAGTGATTTCATTTCTTTCGGATATAGACCCAGAAGTGGAATTGCTGGATCATATGTAGTTCTACTTTTAGTTTTTTTGAGAAACCTCTATCCTGTTTTCCATAGTGGCTATATTTATATTCTTATCAATAGGGTACATGGGTTCCATTTTCTCCACGTTTTAGGCAGCATTTGTTATCTCTCATTTTGGTAATAGCCATTCTGATAAATGTAAGATGATAGCTCCTTCTGTTTTTGATTTGCATTTCCCTAATGGTGGTGATGTTGAACACCTTTTTATGTACTTGTTGACCAATTGTGTGTCTTTGGAGAAATGTCTATTCAAGTCCTCTGCCCATTTTTGTAATTGGATGTTTAAAATGAATGTGTGTGTGTGTGTGTGTATTTATTTATATTTATAGATATATTTAGGTTTTATTTATTTATCTCTACACCCATCATAGAGCTCGAACTCACAGCCCTGAGATCAGGAGTCGTATACCCCACTGACTGAGCCAGCCAGGCACTCCTGGGTTTTTTTTGCTATGGAATTGTAGGGGTTCTTATTTATTTTGGATACTAACCCCATGTCAGTTATGTGACTTGCATGTATTTTCTCCCAGTCCGTAAACCACCTTTTCATTTTGTTGATTGAGTCTCTTGCCGTACAGAAACCTTTTAGGTTAATACAGTCCCATATGTTAATTTTTGCTTTTGTTGCTTGTGGTTTTGGTGTCATATCCAAAAAAAAAATAATTGCCCAGACTGGTGTCAGGGACCTTTTTTCCTCTGTTTTCTTCTTGGAGTTTTATGGTTTCATGTCTTAACATTTAAGTCTTTAATTCATTTTGAATTAATTTTTTGTTAGTAGTATAAGAGAGAGGACCAATTTCATTATTCTGAGAGTGTCCCGTTTTCCCATCACCTTTTATTGAAGAGACCATCTTTTCTCTCAAGTATTCTTGGCTTCCTTATCAAATATTAGTTGACCATAAATATGTGGTTTTATTTCTGAGTTTTTGATTCTGTTCAGTTAGTCCATATGTTTGTTTTTATGCAAGCACCATACCACTTTAATTACTGTAGCTTTATAATATAGTTTGAACTAGGAAGTGTGATGCCTCCAGCTTTGTTCTTTCTCAGGATTGCTTTGGCTATTTGGGGTCTTTGTGGTTCCATACAAATTTTAGGATTTTTTTCCCCCCTGTTTTTGTGAAAATGCCACTGGAATGTTGACAGGATTACATTGGCTTCATAGATGGCTTTGGGTAGTATGAACATTTTAGCAATATTAACTCTCATTCCATTCATAAAAATGTGTTAGTATTCCTAATGTGTAGGTGGAACTTCCTCTCCAGATTTTTTTTTTAATTAAAATCTCATCCCAAAACACTGAGGTGTTTCCAGAATATTAGATACCTCCCTCTTTGTAGTATATATTTGACTGAAAGAGTACTTTTTCAATAAAGCTTTAAAATGCTTTGCTTTTTATTTTTTTTCAATATCTCTAAATAAAGTTACTGAAACACAGCCATACCCATTCACTTTGTTGTCCCAGCTCCTTTTAGCATGACAGATGACAGAGTGGAGTAATTGTGACCGAGACCATATGGCCTGCAAAACCTAAAATATTTACTCTGTGGTTCTTTGTTTTGTTTTGATTTTTCCTTCTTTCTAATTTTTTTATTGCAGTAAAATCTGTAAACACATATTTTATACATACCATACATAAATAACGTAATAACATTTTATAACATATTTTATAACATTTTAACCAGTGTAAGTATACAGGTCAATGGCATTAATGACATTCACAGTGTTGTACAACCATTACCAGCATTTCCAAAACTTTGTCATCGTCCCAAATGTAAACCCTGTACCCATTAAGCAATTACTCCCCATTCCATCTTACATAATAGGAGAGTCAAATTTTAACTAAATTATTGGTTGGGTTCTTTTAAACCCATAGAATCTATTCAGTTGAAGTAAAGAAACCTGAAAGAAACCTATTTCACACTCCAGAGTTTGAGGGTGATAATTAGGATAGGCAGTAAAACATTTCTTGTTAATAATTTAAGAAAACCACTTACTGCTATCTTCCAGATAATGTGCTAGACGTAGACCTTGCTGCAGAGGGAGACAGCCATGTACATGGAATAAATTACTCGTATCAGAGTAGAAACGCCAGATACAGTGAGAAGGCAAAGGAGGGGAATGGTCAGCTCTCTGGAATTGGGGAGTGCTGGGAGTAAATGAGTAGGGGAGTCAGGGAAGGAAGTGATGCTTCAGAAGAGGCTGAAAAAGTGAGTGGGTGTTCCCTGGGAGTATTAGGGAAGAGGATGGGCGGGAATGGCAAGGTTTGCTAGCCCTGCATCCAGTGCTTTGGTTACTCTAAAAGTCACTGGGTAGAAGCCACGGGAAGTCAGCTGGGCCCTCTGTGTCATTCCCAAGGAGCTTAGATTTTATTCTGTAGGCAGTGGGAGCCATTGAGGGGTTTTACGCAAATGAGATTTCTTTGGCAGTCACATGGAAGTGGATTGTAGTGGGGGCAGGAGTGGAGAGACCAGCTGAGAAATCGTTGTGATAGTTTGTGATGAAGGCCTTGAACTCTGACACTTCTCACATGATTAACTGCACTTCTCATTATTCCCCTCTTTAGTGTCCTCCCTACCTGGGATGCTCATCCTTGGTGTATTTATTCTTATGGTTTCTGGATCAGGCACTGACTTTTCCATCTGAACCAATGCCATTCTTTAATGCTCCTTCTTAAGATGTTTTCTCTAAGCTTGTTTGACATGTATAGAATAATCCTGCTATGGACCAAAGTAGGTACTAGGTGGTATGCAAATATCTTTTTTTTTTTTAAATATTTTATTTATTTATTCGAGAGAGATCACAAGCAGGCAGAGAGGCAGGCAGAGAGAGAGGAGGAAGCAGGCTCCCTGCTGAGCAGAGAGCCCAATGCGGGGCTCCATCCGAGGACTCGGAGTTCATGACCTGAGCGGAAGGCAGCGGCTTAACCCGCTGAGCCACCCAGGCGCCCCGCAGATATCTTATTTAATTCTCATAACAGCCCTCTAAAGGGTTAATAATTGTTCCATGTAACCCATCAGACTCACAAAGGGCAAATAACATACTCAGCTTTAGGTAGCAGCTGAACCAGGAGCATCTGTCTTGAAAGCCCCTGTTTGTTTCACTAGATCACACTGTCTTCTGTGAGTGTATATAATTTAGCTCATTTCCATAGTGTTAATTATTTCATGTATCTTTTCTCTTTGCTGAATTGACATTTTTGATGAAAGAGACAATGTCGTTACATCATCTGTATGCTACCAGGGTCTTAGCCTAGCATCTGTATTCACTGAGTTTTTGGATTAATGGCTATCTAATGACTTGGTTGTCTGGGCTTTTTCTTACAAATGCAGATCTCCTTACAACATGCTTTATACCTTGTGCATCATGGAATGCTTGAAGATGCAAACAGAAATCTCAGTCACGCAGAAACATGGAGATACGGTGAAAAGTCATCTTCCCAGGAAGTGTTAATCAACCTTATTCAGGCATATAAAGGGCTTTTGCAGTATTATACTTGGTCTAAAAAGAAGTTGGAATTGTCTACACTTGGTAAGTGAAAAGGAATGTACTTGTGTCGATGACACTGAATCACAGGGACAGTCCAGATATTGACAGTCAAGATTTTTTTTTTAACTTAAATTCAATTAATTAACATATAGTGTATCACCCAGTTATCCTCTTCCCTCACCCGCCTCCCCTCCAGCAACCCTGTTGGAACCAACTGAAACCAGTTTGTTTCCTATGATTAAAAGTCTCTTACAGTTTGTCTCCCTCTCTGATTTCATCTTCTTTTGTTTTTCCTTCCCTTCCCCTATTATCTTCTGTTTTGTTTCTTAGATTCCATACATATGATAATTGTGTTTCAATGATTGACTTATTTCTGTTAGCATAGTACCTGCTAGTTCCATCCACGTCATTGCAAATGGCAAGATATCATTTTTGATGGCTGCATAGTATTCCATTTTGTGTGTGTGTGTGTGTGTGTGTGTGTGCGCGCGCACGCGCGCCCGTATACGTATGTATGTATATATATATATATATCTTCTTTATCCATTCATCTGTTGATGGACATTTGGGCTCTTTCCATAGTTTGGCTATAGTGGACATTGCTGTTGTAAACACTGAGGTGCAGGTGCCCCTGCAGATCACTACATCTGTATCTTGGGGTAGATACTTAGTAGTGTGATTGCTGGGTCATAAGGAAGCTCTATTTTCAACTTCTTGAGGAACCTCCATGCTGTTTTCCAGAATGGCTGCGCCAGCTTACATACCCACCGACAGGGTAGCAGGGTTCCCCTTTCTCCATATCCTCACCAACATCTGTTGTTCCCTGACTTGTTAATTTGAGCCATTCTGACTGGTGTGAGGTGGTATGTGTTGTGGTTTTGATTTGTATTTCCCCGATTCCAAGTGACGTGGAGCACTTTTTCAGGTGTCTGTTGGCCATCTGGATGTCTTCTTTGGAGAAATGTCTGTTCATGTTCTCTGCCCGTTTCTTGATTGAATTATTTGTTCTTTGGGTATTGAGTTTGATAAGTTCTTTATAGATTTTGGATTTTATCCCTTTATCTGATAAGTCGTTTACAAATATCTTCTCCCATTTTGTGGGTTGTCTTTTGGTTTTGTCAGCTGTCTGCTGCACAAAAGCTTTTTATCTTGATGAAGTCCCAGGAGTTATTTTTGCCTGTTTCCTTGCTTTGACGATGTTTCTAGGAAGAAGTTGCTGCAGCTGAGGTCACAGAGGTTACTGCTTGTGTTTTCCTCTATGATTTTTTTTTTTAAGATTTTATTTATTTATTTGACAGACAGAGATCACACGTAGGCAGAGAGGCAGGCAGAGGGGTGGGGGAAGCAAGCTCCCCGCCAAGCAGAGAGGCCGATGTAGGGCCCTATCCCAGGACCCTGAGACCATAACCTGAGCTGAAGGCAGAGGCTTAACGTACTGAGCGACCCAGGTGCCCATCCTCTACGATTTTGATGAATTCCTTTCTCATATTTTTGTCTTTCATCCATTTCGAGTCTATTTTTGTGTATGGTGTAAGGAAGTGGTCTAGTTTTATTCTTATGCATGTTTAAATATAAATACCATCTGTTGAACAGACTGTCTTTTTTCCATTGGATGCTCTTTCCTGCTTTGTTGAAGATTAGTTGACCACAGAGTTGAGGGTCCATTTCTGGGTTCTCCATTCTGTTCTATTGATCTCTGTGTCTGTTCTTGTGACAGTAACATACTGTCTTGATGATGACAGCTTTGTAATAGAGCCTTAAGTCCAGAATTGTGATGCCACCAGCTTTGGTTTTTGTTTGTTTGTTTGTTTGGTTTTCAACATTCCTCTGGCTATTTGGAGTTCTTTCTAGTTCCATACAAATTTTAGGATTATTTGTTCCAGCTCTGTGAAAAAAGTCGATGATATTTTGATAGGGATTGAAGGATTTGCATTGAATGTATAGATTGCTATAGTTAGCATAGACATTTTAATTATATTTGTTCTTCCAGTCCATGAACATGGAATGTTTTTCCATATCTTTGTGTCTTCCTCAATTTCTTTCATGAATGGTCTATAGTTTCTGAGCACAGATCCTTTGCCTCTTTGGTTAGGTTTATTCCTAGGTATCTTACAGTTTTTGGTGCTGTTGTAAATGGGATCGACTCCTTAATTCCACTTTCTTCTCTCCTGTTGTTAGTGTCTAGAAATGCAACTGACTTCTGTGCATTGAATTTATATCCTGCCACTTTGCTGAATTCCTGTACAAGTTCTAGCAATTTTGGGGTGGAGTCTTTTGGGTTTTCCACATAGAGTATCACGTCATCTGCCAAGAGTGACAGTTTGACTACTTTGCTGATTCAGATGCCTTTTATTTCCTTTTGTTGTCTGATTGCTGAGGCTAGGACCTCTAGTACTATATTGAATAGCAGTGGTGGTAGTGGACAAGGGACACTCGGGATCCTAAGGATTAACCTCATGCCCCCACTCTGAAGCCTGGTTCTTCCCAGATACCGCACAGAGCACACATTTCTATTGACGTAAACTTCCTTGATCATCCTTTATAATATTTCTGTTTTTATCAAACTTTTCAGACAAAAATTAGATGTTTCATAAATTAAGTCCATGACCATCTTAGATTTATTGCTTTTTAAAATATTTAAGATTACTAATTTTTCCAGTAGACATTATTGCTTATAATAACTATTTCTTCCTGTGTGTTTAGAATGGAGTTTAGTTTGTTTTAAAGATGTTTGTTTATTTATTTATTTTTAAGTAATCTCTACACTCAGTGTGGGACTTGAACCCACGACCCTGAGATCAAGAGTTTCAGGCTTTTCTAACTGAGCCAGCCAGGCGCCCTGGTTGTATAATATTATTCATCAGAATAATAGGTTTAGAGAATAGGGCAAGGTAAAGTTGTTTTATTTCTGTACAAAGGTCATAACAGATAGTTTTCTTGATTGACCACACCAAGAACTGGCTGTGTGTCCTTTCTTCTCCAATGGAATTCCCTTTCTCTTACTTCCAATGGTAGTGGTGTCCTTTCCTCTCCACAGATTCATGTTCAGTTCTCTGCATCTTCCTTCCCTTGTATAGTTTTTCTCCAAAGCTCCTCTAGAATTAACCCTTTTAATTTTCTCATCCTCCATCCCAATCTCACTTCCCACATACATTGGCTCATAAGTATAAGTAGTGGTTCCTTACTATTCTTCTGTGATAAGCAGTATTTCCTTTGTGTCGTGGATGTGTAGGTTCCCGAATCTTAAAAATTCCTTCCCCTTTTTCTGAGTAGGATCTCTTCCGGGACAATTCTGAAATACTGTCTTCACCGTGATAAGCTTGCCTCCCCATCTGGAATGCCATCTGCCCTGCAGGGCTCATTACACCTGTCATTCCAGTGCCACACCCTCATGTGTTAGCTGCACATTCAACGTATATTGATCAGATCTTTACCACTTGCTCTTTAATTAATTGTCCTAAGTTTTTCATACCTGTTTTATGTTGTCTCTCTTCTTCTAGACTCATCAGTCTTCTGAGGTCACGTACCTATCTTCTGTCTTTTGTTAACCTTGCCATAACTCCTGGTATACCATTTCTTTTAAAAAAGGCTTGTTGAGGGGCGCCTGGGTGGCTCAGTGGGTTAAGCCTCTGCCTTCGGCTCAGGTCATGATCTTAGGATCCGGGGATCGAGCCCCACATCGGGATTTCTGCTCAGCAGGAAGCCTGCTTCCCCCTCTCTCTCTGCCTGCCTCTCTGCTTACTTGTGATCTCTCTCCATCAAATAAATAAATAAAATCTTTAAAAAAATAATAATAAAATAAAACAGGTATCTGCGTAGCTACCACTTAGATTCATTCTTAAAGTTCCCCATGTGTGCACTTCCTCCCATTCTGTCTTTTGGGGGGTGGGGAGCAGGGAGAGTTTGTGAAGAATTAGTATTATTCTTTAAATGTTTAATATTTAATAATAATAAATAATTTAAATATAAATTATTCTTTAAAATTCTTTCTTAGAATCTACTAGCAAAGCCATCAGGGCCTGAACTTTTCTTGTGGATAGTTTATTGATTGCTCTTACTGTGAACAAAGCCCTCAGTACTGAATGACTTTTAAGAATCTGTTGTCTCTGGACAGATGAAGATGATTACGCTTACAACGCAGCGTCCCAGAGCATGCTCAACCACAGCTGCAAGACATCTGTAAACCTTGGTGCATTGATTCAAACTCCTGGAGTTTGGGACCCTTTTGTGAAGAGTTATGTAGAGGCCAGTAGCCGTCTTATAAACTTCTATTAGTGTCATTGTGTCATGAGCCTTATTGTTATTGATCTGATGGTGACTAAGTGGAGGAAATTGTTTTAAAAAGAAGAGGGGTGCCTGGCTGGCTCAGCCAGTGGACACGCAACTCTTGATCTCCAGGTTGTGAATTTGAGCCCTGCATTGGGTATAGAGAGTCCTTAAAACAAAATCTTAAAATAGATAAAAATCTGTAAAAATTAAAAAGAGAGAATATGTCTCTTTTTGGGCTGAAGAATTTTTATTTTACTAATATACTGTAAATGTTACTTTTTTTTCCCCCCTTCATCACTGGATAATGTGTCATGGTCAAATATTTATAAAATAAATAGCAATATAGTTTGTAAATGTTAAATTTGTATTACTCTTAACGGAAGTTAGAAGAAAAGCAGAGAGATCCTTTACGATTTGGTGGGGTAGAGAAGACCAGGGGACAAAAATCTGAATGTGGGTCACAATATGTGGGATGGATGAAGACGAATGGCTTTTAGGAAGTTTATTAGGGCGCCACGCCATGCCCTCTCAAAGTCAGTGTGAAAGGACAGGGAGCCTTGGCATGGGCACTAGGAATAAATCTTCAAAGTAACTGGCTTTTTGAGAGTTTCCTGGATGCTAACATGATAATTATTTTGTCAAAAGATGATCTCTGAAACCACATGCCGCATATGGGTGGGAACGAAAGGAAAGGAATTGTAGTTCTCCCATGTTCCCTTTGTGGCTGAAGTTATGTCGGGCGCTGAGGTTAGTTGCATCATATGGTCTTTCTCAGTTGGTCGTATGCCCTCCTTGGAAGACTTTTTTCTGATAGGAATAGTTCCTAGCTTGAACTTGCTGCATTTTTCAGTAACAAAAATGTGATAAGGAGGACGTGGGAACCCACATAGGCCGTTGGTGTAAGTGATCTGTGTTCCATAGAGGTCAGGACGTACGTTGGTGAGAGCAACCAGTGACATTACTATTTTTCCTATTCATCATTTTAATTAATTTTTGTTCCCATCAATAGAGTTAAGTTATGCATTATCTTTCATACAGCTGTCTTACAGGATTTAGCTAAGACATTTTAACTTTTATTTTATATAGATGCTGGAATTCTATGGGGATCGAGATGGAGCCCGAGAGGTGCTCACCAATTATGCCTATGATGAAAAGTTCCCATCAAATCCAAACGCTCATGTCTACTTATATAACTTTCTGAAGAGAGAAAAGGCACCAAGAGAGAAACTGATAAGTGTGCTTAAGGTATAAAATGTTTATTTCAATGTTCGAACATGATTGGGGATCTGCTTTAAAACATCCTGGGGTGCCCGGCTCACTCAGTCAGTGGAGCATGCAACTCTTGATCTCAGGGTCATGAATTTGAGCCCCATGTTGGGTATAGAGATTGAGAAGAGGGGGAAAAAAAAAGTAAATTTTGAAACATCATTAGGTCATGCTTTCCAGCTCTGAAATTCTAGCACTCATAGCAAATGATTGTGTGTGCTCTGAGGTGGACGTGTGAGGCTTGGGTGACTTGGGTGACCCTCCACTGCCATTCCTCCACTGCTTTCTCCAAGTTACGCTGAGGGCAAAGGATCAGTATTTTGGAAACCCTTTGTCAACCTTTCGGGAAAATTCTGCTTTGATACTTTTTGAAAATCAGCTTTATTGAAATTTAATTTACATATAGTAAAACACTTATTTTAAGTATACACTTGAATGTATTAAAAACAATTTATTGGGGTGCCTGGGTGGCTCAGTGGGTTAAAGCCTCTGCCTTCGGCTCAGGTCATGATCCCAGGGTCCTGGGATCGAGCCCCTCATCGGGCTCTCCGCTCAGTGGGGAGCCTGCGTCCTCTACTCTCTCTGCCTGCCTTTCTGCCTACTTGTCCTCTCTCTCTCTGTATCAAATAAATAAATAAAATCTTAAAACAAAACAATACTATTTATTTATTTATGTATAGAAGGAGAGAGGGGGTGGGGGAGAGAGAATCTTTCATTGTGTGGAGTGTAATGTGGGTTCAGTCATAACCCTGAGATCATGACCGGAGTTGAAATCAGTCGTCAGACACTTAGCCAACGGGGCCCCAAGAAAAATTCTTACCTTTCAGTCTTTTATTTATTTATTTGTTTTATTCTTTTTTTAAAGATTTTCTTTATTTGACAGAGTACAAGCAGGGGGAGTGGCAGGGAGAGGAAGAAGCAGGCTCCTGCTGAGCCGAGAGCCCCATGTGGGGTTCAATCCCAGGACCCTGGGATCATGACCTGAGCTGAAGGCAGACGCTTAACCAGGCGCTGCCAGTTTTCTTTTAAAAAATACATTAGCTGGGACACCTGGCTGGTTCAGTCAGTAGAGTGTGCGACTCTTGATCTTGGGGTTGTGAGTTTGAGCCCACATTGAGTGTAGAGGTTGCTTAAAAGTAAAGAAATGCCTTTGTAATATATACAAATTACAAGATTATTTTTTTCTTCCAGATTTTGTATCAGATTGTACCATCTCATAAATTGATGTTAGAATTCCATAGCTTACTGAGAAAGTCAGGTAAATAGTTTTTGTTTTGTATCTCTTTGTGCAGACAAGCTATAGACTAGCAAAACTAGGGTAGGTGGGCCAAATCCACCCCCACCTATTTTTGTAAATCAAGTTCTCTTGGAGCACTTTTGTGTTGTCTATGACTTTTGTACTACAACAGCAGAGTTGTGTAGTTGTGACAAAGACCATACAGCTCACAAAGCTTAAATATTTACTGTTTGTCCCTTTATAAGAAAAGTATGCTGACTTCTGCTGTAGAATATTAGGTAATAGCACAAGATAAATGGCTTTAATTTGTATAATTCACCTCGTTTTAATCTTTACTGCATTTCAGCTCGGTATAGAAAAGCACATACTTCTTCATAGAAGGAAGTCAGCTAAGTCCAGTAGGTACTGGGGCTATGTCAGTCCCTCATCTGTTAGAAGAGAGGGGAGGTTCTTTAAATAGTGTCCTCCCTCAGTCGAATGTAGCCCATTTAGAAATCAGATCCACCACTCTGACTTCATTAGCTGGAACTAAATTACTGAATTTTTCAGTAATTTACTGAAGAGTATGAATTTCAAAATACTGAAAGAGGTAAGAATTCAGTAATTTACTGGAGAGTATGAGCGTAATGAATTATTTTAAACTGCTAACCAAACTAGAAGGCTTACAACTTAGTAGTATTTTATCAACCAAATATATATCTTTAGCCTTGTGCACCTCAATACCTTGTGTAAATTCTAATTGTGCCCATTACAGAAAAAGAAGACCACCGTAAACTGGGATTAGAGGTCTTATTTGGAGTCTTAGATTTTGCTGGATGCACTAAAAATATAACTGCTTGGAAATACTTGGCAAAATATCTGAGACAGATTTTAATGGGGTAAGTAAAAGACACAGTGTTTATTATTGGATCAGATCAGTAAAATTTCCCGTATTTTAGCTGATACCTTTTACTGTTTAAAGTTCTTTGCTTATGTTTTTTGATTTCTTGAACTATGTCTTCAGCTGTTCTGAGTACATCAGAAGCAAGAAAATACATTCCCAAGTGAAACATACAAAAATACCGTCAAGATATTTTATGCTGTCAAAAAAAGTACCATACCTTACCACTGTGGTACTGGGGAAGGTGTACATTTTCAAGTTGGAAATGTTGGCAAACAGTGGTCACCCCCACTCTTCACCGGACTCTTCGTGAAGCTCTTGGTGATCTGTGTCATCATCTTGTAAAATCTCATAGGAAGCAGCTTCTCTTCCAGCTGTTTTTCAGTAATTTTCAGTGGGGCTTTGCAGGCCTCATAAGATCGTCATAGGTTATGTTCATTCAGCAAATATTTGTTAAGTCCACTGTGAGCTGCATATCTGAAACTACACCTGTGATCATGAGGTCATTAGTGCCACATTTCAAGTGAAAACAGGAGTGGCCCTAGTCATTTTTACTTCGTGAGAGGAAGGGGTTAACTTTGTGATAATGTTAAGGTTCATTTGTTTATCATATCCATTTCAGTTGGTTAGAATCTTTAGCATCGATGGGAACTTGTGTCAGGCTACAGATACGACTTGACCTTGGAGAGAGAAGAGGGCTGATTATAAAGTGTTTTTGGTGTGATAACTGTAAACCACTTTTCACATCTACAGCAGCATAAAACCCCCCAACTAACCACAAGATTTGTGAAGGCAAAGAAGTGTACTATTCATTTTTTTAAACCTCTAGAAGTTCTGCCACAGGGCACACATGGGTGCTAATAAATATTTGCTCAATTAAGTTATTGACAAACACTTAGCATTGTCTGGGTTCAACTGTCAAACCTGTGTGTTCACATATTTGTATAATAATGGCATCTTAATTTGAGTAGTAATTTGTAACATATAAAGTAAGGTTTTATAGTTATTTTTAAGTAAAAATCATCATAGCTAACATTCATTGAACATTTAGGAAGTACCAGACAATATGCAAAGGTCTTTATATGAGACACTATACTCCTGGGCCAGTTTAATGACAATGCTTTGAGATGGGGACCATTAATAGCTTCGTGGAAATTGAGGCTCAGAGAGATTAAGCAACTTGCCCAGGATCACATAGTAAATGGGAGATTGGAGATTCAAATCCAGGATTTTGAGTTCAGGGTGTGTGTTGTTAACCGTTGCGTATACAAACTGGCTATTTAATTAAACGGAAAGCAGAAATCAAAGAGAACTAAAAAGGATTTGCTTTCATGCATGTGCTATACCATGGATGGCCACACTAGAACGTACTTTGAGAACATCTTCCTTGTCATCTTTCCACAGACTTTTGTGTGTGTGTGTGTGTGTGTGACTGGGAAAATAATTATTTTCTTTGGGGGTGTGGACAGATTCCAATCTCAGAATTTCTGGAATTGCTTGTTGGTGCCAGGGGCCTTTAGGACTTGGAGCACGTTGAACCACACAGTCTTTTTTTTTTTTTTTTTTTAAGATTTTATTTATTTATTTGACAGGCAGAGATTATAAGTAGGCTGAGAGGCAGGCAGAGAGAGAGAGAAGGAGGACGCAGGCTCCCTGCTGAGCAGAGAGCCCAATACGGGGCTCTATCCCAGGACCCTGGGATCATGACCTGAGCTGAAGGCAGAGGCTTTAACCCACTGAGCCACCCAGGCGCCCCGAACCACACAGTCTTTCCCAAGGGCTGGCACTCGCCCACTGTGACCATGTCACCAATCTGGACATCCCTGAAGTGGGGGGACAGGTACATGAACATGTTCTTGTGGTGTTTCTTGAAGAAGTACTTTTGGATGTAGTGGAGGTAGTCTTAGCAGATGACAGTGGTCTTCTCAGCTTCATCTTGGTCAGTCACCACACCAGCCAGGATCTGCCCGTGGATAGGGACATTTGTCAGTGTAGGTGCCCTCAGTGGCCTCCTTGGGCGTCTTGAAGCCCAGACTGATGTTTTTGTAATGTGGCCTGTTGCTCCAAGCAGGACCCCCTTGTCATTTTGAGAGGTGGTCGGCTGCTTTGGTAGGAAGCCTCAGTCTGAATGTCCACCATCTTTCCAGCTGTGTGACAAAAGGGCTTTCTTGTGTTCAAATGCCGGCGGTATGGTCCGCCTCCCGTCACTGACCTTCCCGTCTGACATTTTTCTTTTCTAGGAATCACCTTGCCTGGGTTCAAGAAGAGTGGAACTCCAGGAAAAACTGGTGGCCAGACTTTCACTTCAGCTCCTTTTGGGCAAAAAACGACTGGAAAGAGGATAAAACATTGGCTTGTGAGAAAGCTTTGGTAGCTGGAATATTGTTAGGAAAAGGTACGAAGGTTTGTTTTCTTCTTATCTAGGCATAGCTTTTGGATGATTTTGAAATTACAAAGTGTGACCATTCATTCGTGCCACAGGTTACTGGGTATAGTGCCCGAGGACATTAGAGGCTGGAGAAATAACTGGGGAATGGGAAAATGGATGTTGAGTTGGAGCCAGCTGATGTGCTAGTCACGACCGTCTGTGAACTAGAAGCAGCGATTTCATCTTGTTAATTGTGGTGGTTGTTTTTATGCTGTAACTTGACTATCTTTAGGGGCCAAGTAAGATAGAGGATGCGGACTGTTTTCACAGCAACTGACATTGTCTACCTTCCAGTATTAGAAAGAGAAGAATATTCTCTGGTGATTTCATTGTTGTATAATTGCTGTTATATTTAGTTGTCTGTTCCTACAAGGATGAAACATTTTTCCCTATAAAAAATTATACCTCCTATAACTTATTTAAAAATCCTCTTAAAAGAAAGGGAAATTGATCTTATCTCTGTGGTCTATCTTGACTGTGAAAACTCTTACTGCTTTTTGGCACTGCCTGGTGAGGACAGAGATGGGACCGCGGCTGGGTCTGTCCAGAGATGAAGTGAATGTCTCCATGTTCATGAGTAAGCAGTCGGTTGCTAGAGAATTCAGAGTTTCCTAAAGAGCATCTTCAGCTTGGCTTTAGATATGGTTGAAGTATCAACCATTTTGATTGAGTTAGTATTTTGGAGTTAGTATTCTCAGTGAGTGTTTCAGATGGTTACTAAGGTTAATAAAGTGCCGGTTTCTCAGAGGAAAGGGACAAATAAAAGTGAAAGCAATCCTAAGATTTCTGAACACACACCAAGGAACAGAAATGTGATTCAGACTGTGATTTCCTACTTCCTTATGAGCATAGAGGCATCTAGTACAGATACCTAAAGGCGTCTGTGTTTGCGCAGAGTCTGAAAACATGGGCTGGTTTTCCAGTTCTGTCATCTTGCCCTGTCACTTAGGTCAGTGAACCTTTGGGAGCCTTCTCTGAGGGGGCTTTGTTAACACCTGTCCTTGATGCTTCCAGGATGGTTGCGAGCTTCAGGTGAGCGTCACATCGAAGTGCTTGAGAAATTCAGAAGTACTGTCTGAGCAGCCATAACCATGCCTGAAAAGTCCATCTCTTGTTTTGGGCCTTAGTGTCGGGCTTCAGTCAGTCTGGTCAGGAGTTGAGCTGGTTCTGCTCATTATATCACAGGATTCAAATTCTGGTCATGGTCTGCCTTTGTTCCATGCTTAAGAGTCGGGTGTGGTAGCTGCCTGTCTTCCCGTCTCTGCTAAGGCGAGCCAGGCCCTGTCCCCTCGACTCCCATGTCTGGTGGGAGTTTACTGTAGTTGATTTGGCTTTTTCTCTGTGTTAGGGTGGGAGCAAAATTCTTTCCATCTTTCAGTATTCTAGATAGAAGCAGAGGTCTGGGTCCAAAGTATTTTGTTTTTGCTGAAGTGGTAGGTGTGTTTAGAAATACAGGTTATTAACACCACCGACGCCGCTGCTTCCCAGCTAACAAAATAGTAGTCATTCTGGCACCCTGTTTTCAGGGACGATAAAATGGTTACTGGAGGTGCGATGTTTCCTAGCAATTTGCCAGAGATGATGGTTGGATTAGATACATGCTGAGACTATGATGAAATTAGTTTTTCTTAGGTGATTATGGTCTCACTCATTTATCGAATTAAAAAACAAAAACCCTGTAATATCTAGTTTACAGTTTTTTTAACAGAGATTTGATTCACGTCTGAAATACTTAACCAGTGATCTGCTTAGCACTGTGAGACTGTGGCAAGCTCGTAGAAGAACTTGTCATAAGCACGAGGCCCCTTTCTCGGAGTCGCACGGTCACCGCCCCACTGCTCACTGGGTGCTGGATTCGCCCAGTTCTGAACTCTTCTCACCTGTGAGTTCATCCTCATCCTTCACCTCAGGGTTTCCTTACAGAGAACTTTCTTACTGTTAACAGATGCCTCTTGGGCTGTTGTTCAAGCTAACCTTGAAAGGGAAGCGATTGTAATTTGCTTCTGGAGGAGGCATACTCAATACATGAGTATGTGATAGTACACATATCACCTTAACTAGGTTTGGGAGGCAGGGTGGAAAGGCAGATGAAGTGTGCGCTCGAATTATGACGGGTCGGAAACATTTTCGTATGTAGGAAGCATACATTTCACCGGCGACGGCTCTCAGAATGTGCTCATACTGGTAAACCTCATACAGATCCCCCCATTTTCATAATCATTACTGTGTCAGAGCTGAAGCAAAATTTTTTAAAATGTAGAAATATATTTGAAGCATTGGTAAGTATTAAAACTCTTCGTTTATTTTGTTTTTTAGGTTGCAGATATTTTCGGTTTATTTCCAAACAAGATGATGAAGTCTTAAGGAAAAAAATTAAGCGGATAAAGAAGTCAGTGGAAAATCACAGTATTGTAAATCCAGGACTCTGATATTGAATGCTAGTTATTTCAGATGAGGAGCTACAGAATAGTAGCTCAGTGGGTAATTGCTGAATGTATTATTTATCTGGTGTTTCTAGGAGGAGAGTTTATATGGCTGCCAAAAAGTTATTTTTATATTTTTCTGTATTTTTTTATTATAATTATATGTAAAAAAACAGTCTCAGTGCCTTTGTTCTTTGTAAGTACATATTTTTCCTTGTTTGTACTGTGAAATATAATATTTATAATGGAATAACCTCCACATAAGAAATACATTTGTTTAATGTATAGAGAGTACAGCTGTAGAGCAGTGACTGCCATTTGTGAATAATGTGCTTATATCTGTTGTGTAATTAACACAACTTGTATTGTTAAGTGAATTTATATTCTTCTTTAATTTTTTTTTTAAGATTTTTTTTTAATTGATTTATTTGACAGAGATCACAAGTAGGCAGAGAGGAGGAAGCAGGCTCCCCGCTGAGCAGAGAGCCTGATGTGGGGCTCGATCCCAGGACCCTGAGATTATGACCTGGATTGAAGGCAGAGGCTTAACCCACTGAGCCACCCAGGCGCATGCCCCTCTTCTTTAAGATTCTTAATGATCCATGTTAGGTTTGCCATCATGAAGAATATAGTAGAGGACGCCTGGGTGACTCTGTAGGTTGAGTGTTTAGCTCTTGATTTTGGCTTGAGTCATGATCTCAGGGTCATGAGATTGAGCCCCTCATGGGGCTCCACACTTAGTGGGGGCGGGGGTCTGCTTCTCCCCCTCTACCCTTTCCCCTGCTCCCAGGTGCTTGGAAGCTCATGTGTGTGCATGCTCTCTCTCTCTCTCAAATAAATAAGTTTTTAAAAAATTATATAGATGTCACGAGTTCTGTTGAGGATTTTGGAAACAGAGAAGGATTTAGGAAAGGAATCCACTTCCTTTTTTGGTATTACGACAAGGGGCAAAGGGTGCCTTTGTCAAGTGTGAGGTCTCAAGAGACTGGTCGGCTTGAATTCTGGGTTTATCACTACGTAATTCTGTGACTTCCTGGGCAGGTTACTGAGCTTTCATAGTTCTTTACTCATAGATGAGAGACAGTAGAATTTATCTCATCAGATTGCTCTGAATAATGAAAAATATAGTGAATGCCTAGGGTAATAATTAATACTTAACAAATCTTAAGTAAGTGACCATCCTTCATCCTGGTTTTAGACACTAAGTAACAGGAACTAAATAAAGATAATTTAAAGTCTTGTTTTCTCCTAGAAACCTCTGAAATACAGAGATCGTATAATAGTTGGGTTAATGCTTCCTACTAAAACACCCCTGTCTTTCAAGCTGCGTACCGTGCAGCCATCAACCTTGGACTTGAGGGCTTCACACACATTTGCAACCACACACGGTTCCTCCTTGCTCACCTGCCCCAAACTGTGATCTCTGGTTCACCAGCTTAGTGGGACTGTCATGCTTTCCTTGGACTCTGATGCAGTGCACTGCGCAGAAGTCCCAAGACAGAGAGGTTAGACTATTATTGTAGAACTTATTTTATGAGTTTCAGTTTAGTATAATGCCAGTCTTGTGTTGTCTGTTGCCCACTACTTTGAAAACAGTTGTCTTGAGTATTTTATCTAGATTAAATGATATGTAAACTAACTAAATTAAAATTAGGACCTTTTTCCTATCAAAGATCCCTTTAAGAAAATTAAGTACAGCCTATTAAAGAAATATTTGTGGGGCACCTGGCTGGCTCAGGCAGTAGAGCATGTGACTCTTGACCTCTGGGTTGTAAGTTTGAGCTTCATGTTGGGTATAGAGATTACTTAAATTTTTTTTAAAAAAAGGAAAAAAAGTCTTGTTGAGAAAAAGATATAAACATATACATTCAACATATACTTTAGTCATGACTAAGATGTTTATAGGTGTATGTATTTGCAATGCATGAGCTGACAAAAGATTAAAATAAATTCAAATCAGTAAACAGGACAAAGAACCCAAGAGAAAAATGGGCCAAGCTCATGAACAAGTATTTCACAGCAGAGGGTAAACATGGACCATAAACACATAAGCCAAGGAGATGCAAATCCAGAGTGGAGTGGGATACCAGTTCAGACCCATTCAGTGAGCAAAAATGGAGATACTGAGGTTGAAGAGATGTGGATCCACAGGGTCTCTCATAGTAGCTAATGGGATGTAAAATACTGGAGTCATTTTGGGAAACACTTGCTTTACCATTTACTAAGACTGTCCTTGAGTGTTTACTTGGGAAATGCTTGTACCTGTAAGCCAAGAGACAATAGCACTGTTCATCATTGTGGAAAAACTAGGAAAAAAAAACCCACAAATGCCCATTGGCATGAGATTGGACAAATTGTGGTAGAGTCATGTAAAGAAAAATGAATAAACCATAGCTTTATACATCAGCATAGACGGATCTCAGTAACATACCGGGTGGGAGAAATGAGTCCCAACTTAATACTTTCTGCCTCCCTAGAGTTCAAACTATAAAGTTCAAACTAATGACTAAAATGTTTATAAATGCATACAGATTGTGATGAAACCCCATATAAATAAAACAGGTGGTAACCTCTGGATGGGAGAAGGCAGAGCAATAGGGTGGAGGAAAAGCAGGGTAAGGGATGTGAATTACTGCTAATAGTCTAGTGTTTTAATGAGGCGGCAGGCTTTTCCTGGAGTAATGTTGACGGTGTATCATGGGCCAAGGATTGTGATTTACTGCATTTGGTGCACTTAATGAAAAGGACCATACAATATAGAATCCATTTATATGAAATGTCCAGGGTAGGCAAGTCTACAGAAATGGAAGAAAGTACATTAGAGATTGCCTAAGGCAGGGGAAGGGAGGTGGATGGGAAGATGAGGCGGGAGTGATAACCAAAGGGTACAGGGTTTCTTTTGGGGGTGATGAAAAATATCCCTAATTTGGGGTGATGGTTTCACAGTTACCTCTGTTGAATATATTAAAAAGCATTTAATTGTACACTTTAAATGAGTTTACTCTATGGTGTGCGAATTTTATCAATGACACTTAACAAAAAGAAATAAAACCAAAAAATCAATAAGCTTTGTGGAGTCAGGTCTGGATTCAACAAAGCACCTCACCTAACTGAGCCTCGGGTTTATTCTATAAAATGGGGTGATCTGAAAAATGTTTAGCATGAGCCTTGATGTGTTTTTCTCAATAAATGGTAACATTTGTTATTATGAACAAAACAAAAAAAAAAAAAAAAAAGGAAAAGAGACTGAACAACGAACACAAGACCAAACTATTCTTGAATGAAGGAGTAAATGTGGCCTTTTTGGATCTAGCTATTTATCCATATTTATAGCACAAGGGGTTTTTTTGGCTGGATTGGATTAGAATGTATTTTAAATATTTCAAAAGGATATAAGCAGACCCTTGATGAGTGTGGTCTACAAATCCCATGACTAACATCTGAATAAGTTAATTTTGAAAATTAATCTATTTGAGAGGTGCCTGGGTGGCTCAGTGGGTTAAAGCCTCTGCCTTCGGCTCAGGTCGTGATCCTGGGGTCCTGGAATCGAGCCCCCGCATCGGGCGCTGTGCTCAGCGGGGAGGCTGCCTCCCCTTTCCCCCCACCGCCTGCCTCTCTGCCTACTTGTGATCTCTGTCAGTCAAGTGAATAAATAAAATCTTTTAAAAAATTTAATGTATTTGGGGTGCCTGGCTGGCTCGGTGCTTGGAGCGTGGGACACCCTATCTCGGAATTGTGAGTTTGAGCCCCACGGTGGGTGTGGAGTCAAGTTAAAAAGAAAAAAGAAAGTTTAAGAACTTGTTTGAAACTCCTCCATCCAAGATTCATGCTCCCCAAAGAAATAATCACACACCAAATAAAAGTCCTCTTCAGTCCTCCAAAGAACCTTCTCTGTGGGTCCAGACAGATACAGATGTCTGCTTTAACTCAGCAAGTAGAGGCAGATCCTGAGTTTCTGTCCCGTCAGCCCCATGATGACAGTTGTCCGCTGTCTGCTTAAAGCTCCCCTTGTGCCTGTACCAAGAATTCACATAATCTTACCAACATACTCTTCAGCTGGCTGGCTGCGTCTGGCGCACGTGTTTTCCAAATGAAGATAAACAAGTAGAAGTGATTGCTGTGCTCTCGTGTTTTGATACATCATGGTGGAATGCACAAGATCTGGCCTATATTCCAGAACACCTAAATTTAATTTTTTGATTTTTAATTTTTTAAAGATTTTTATTTATTTTAGAGAGAGAGCAAGCAGAGGGAGGAGCAGAGGGAGAGGGACAAGCCGACTCCGTGCTCAGTGTGGAGCCCAATGCGGGGCTCGATCCACAACATGAGCTGAAATCAGGAGTCAGATGCTTAACCACTTAGACGACTAAGCCACCCAGTTGTTCCAGAATACCTAAATTTTACTGCCGTTTTTCCCATTCACCCAAAGCAGGACCCTAAACGTTTCATGGAGCATGTCTGAGATAATTCACTTGTCTGTACGCTGGGAATACAGCATTTCCCCTTTACCTCAGAGAATTTTTGTGAAGTTCAAAGGAGATTAAGAAATACTTTATAAACTGTAATACAAATGAAGAGAGTTATTAATACATTCCCTAATCTCAAACACACCTGTTCATTTCCATACGGTGAGAAGGCAGATAAACCAAGAGAGAAAACTGAACTATATGGAAGGGGGTGAGCTAGAACACTTCTTTTTCTACTTTTTTCTGTCTTATTCCATGACATGATGCTAGAATAAACACCAAACCTGAACCTTCCAACAATATTTTTGAAAGGCACTTGCCAGGGATGCCTGGTGGGCTCAGCTGGAAGAGAATAGGCAACTTTGATCTCGGGGTCATGACTTTGAGCCTGAAGTTGGGCATAAAGATTACTAAAAAAATAAACTTAAAAAAAAAGAAAAGTGCCCTTGCTATATGAAATAGCGTGTTGGGTTGAAATGGGTTGAACTGTGTATTCCCAAAAAGATATGGTGAAGACCTAAGCTCCAGTCCTTCACAGCAGTGACCTTGTTTGGAGGGAGGGTCTTTATGGAGATGAGCTAAATTTAGTAAGGTCATAAAGGTGGGCCTAATCCGAAATGATTGTGTCCTCATAAAAGGAAAATCTGGACACAGACACACACAAACAGAATTCTATGCGAACACAAAGACGGAAAATGGGGTATCATATCCTCAGGCTGAGGAATGTTCTAGATTACCCGTAAACAGATTCTTCATGGCCCTGAGAGGAACCAATCCTGCTGTCACCTTGACCTCTGTCTTCTAGGCTTCCGAAGCATGAGGCACCTGCTGTTTCAGCCCCGGTTTGTGATACTTTGTTACAACAGCCCCAGCAAATGAATACAGTATTTTTTTTTTAAAGTTCTGTTTGCTTCCAAGACTGGAGCACAGGTGATTTCAGATACTCAGTCTGGTCCCAACTTGTAGTTCAGACTTAGCTCCAAAGCTCACGTAAGAGTCAAAAATTGTTTCCTGGTCTTCTCCATCTGTACCTCGTCTGAGCACCCTGCTTAACCCTCCTGAGGATTTTCTTAGCCACTCCAGCCTGATGCCCTCTCTTCCTCCTGGGGGTTCCTAGTGGCAAGTTTGTTCCTCATTGTTACCTTCATATCATCTGCCTAGTATTACTTGGTCCTTTCTTCTCAGAGCATAAAATCCTTGAAAAAGTGTGTTTTGTGCATCCGTTTTCTGTCAAACATTCCTCCTTCAGCATAATGCTTTGTGCATGATAATAGCATATTGATGGTAAATTAATAACTGCATAATGATTATATAATCACATATGTAATTATATTGGAAATATTATGTTGTTCCATCTGAAATATTGCATCTTTTAATAATCAGAAATGTATGTGTCAATATGTCTGGTGGAACCTACTAGCTGATCTTTTCTTGGTAATTTTAAAATCCCTCTTTGCCTAAAATATTAAGATCTGATTTGAATTTATATGTCCTGGGTGGATAGGAATTATTATGTCCAAGGTTTTTTGTTTTGTTTTTTAAATTTTACTTATTTATTGAGAGAGAGAGAGTGTGTGTGTGCATGCACGAGTAGAGGGAGAAGCAGAGGGAAAGACAAGCAAAGTCCCCTTCTGAGCATGGCCCAGGTCTCAGGGCTTGATCCCATGACCCATGAGATCATGACCTGAGCTGAAGCCAAGAGCTGGGCACTCAACAAACTGAGCTAAACTTCTTTATTTTTCTTATTATTTTTAAAAGATTTTTACTGCCCTCCTGGGGATCACGACCTGAGCCGAAGGCAGACACTGAATCCCCTGGGTCCCCCAGGTGTCCCTGCTATAATTCTTTAAACACAGTCATTAAGAATTATTTTCTGAGAAGCAGGCAATCCTTTTGAACTCAGTATATTTTGTGGCAAAGGCAAAACTGAGACATAAATGTCAATAAAAGACCTAAAATTACTTTCAGGTCCCACATGGAATGAGAGAATGCACTGATTCTTACACCTCATGGGGTCAGGCTGTTACCTCCCATTTCCGAGAAGGTCATGGTGCATGAGTCCGCTGGCTGCAGTTGGCCATCGTGTTTGTCACTCCCCCTGCCCAAGGCTTCCAGAGCGATGACGTTATCTAACCTTCCAGCAAACAGTCCCGTGGAAACAGCACAGTCACCAGTGACTCATGGGTGCGGTATTATGTTTTTTTTTTTTTAAAGATTTTATTTATTTATTTGACAGAGAGAAATCACAAGTAGGCAGAGAGGCAGGCAGAGAGAGAGAGGAGGAAGCAGGCTCCCCGCTGAGCAGAGAGCCCGATGTGGGACTCGATCCCAGGACCCTGAGATCATGACCTGAGCCGAAGGCAGTGGCCTAACCCACTGAGCCACCCAGGCGCCCGGGTGCGGTATTATGTTTTAAAAACCAGTATTCAACTAGGGATGTTACTGAACAGTACAAATAGGAAAGCAGAGGTGTGTTGTCGAATATTCTTAACGACTCCCTCCTCCTGACTTTTCCCTTAGTTATAAGAATGATGTTTGTTTGTATTTTAGGTGCCACAGGGGCCTTCGTAAGCCACAGCACACACTTGACTAGACTGGGACTCCTTGTGCCCTCTTGAGGACACCCTGGAAAGGCTCTTCTGGGTGGTGAGCAGGAAACCTCCATAGAAGCCCATCTAGGCTGAGAAGAATCTTGATTTCATCTGCATTTCAGAGGGCAATTTTTGCCCATAAGGAAATTTGAGGGTGAAGTAGTGCCATGGAAGGTACCAGAAGGAAAGTGAACTCTGACGATGCCTCTGCAGGCTTATGCCTAGGTTCAGGCCTCTGTCTGGGCTTGGGGTTGTTTGAGTTTGGGACTCCATGTCCTTCATCCACTCATTCCATATATATATATATATATATATATATATATATATATATATGCATATATAATCTGTATAATATAATATAAATAATATAATGTATAATATAAATAATATAATGTATAATATAAAATATAATATATATAATACATTTTCTTAGCAAACTCAACACCCAAAGAACAAATAATCCAATCAAGAAATGGGCAGAGGACATGAACAGACATTTCTGCAAAGAAGACATCCAGATAGCCAACAGACACCTGAAAAAATGCTCCACATCACTTGGCATCAGGGAAATACAAATCAAAACCACAATGAGATACCACCTCACACCAGTCAGAATGGCTAAAATTAACAAGTCAAGAAATGACAGATGCTGGCGAGGATGCGGAGAAAGGGGAACCCGCCTACACTGC
The DNA here is from genome assembly GCF_020171115.1 of Neogale vison. Lineage (NCBI taxonomy): Eukaryota > Metazoa > Chordata > Mammalia > Carnivora > Mustelidae > Neogale > Neogale vison. The sequence goes on from NC_058100.1 coordinate 10,079,540, forward strand.
TGGTGGGAATGCAAGCTGGTGCAACCACTCTGGAAAACCATGTGGAGGTTCCTCAAAAAACTGAAAATAGAGCTACCCTATGACCCAGCAATTGCACTACTGGTATATATCCTAAGACACAAACGTGGTGCTCCAAAGGGGCACGTGTACCCGAATGTTTATAGCAGCCATGTCCACAATAGCCAAATTATGGAAAGAACCTAGATGTCCATCAACAGATGAATGGATAAAGAAGATGTGGTATATATACACAATGGAATACTATGCAGCCATCAAAAGAAATGAAATCTTGCCATTTGCAACGACGTGGATGGAACTAGAGGGTATCATGCTTAGCGAAATAAGTTAATTGGAGAAAGACAACGTGAGATGCAACGTGGGGGGGTTGAGGGTAGGAAAAGAAAAAAAATGAAAGAAGATGGGATCGGGAGAGAGACAAACCATAAAAGATTCAATCTCAAAAAACAGACTGAGGGTTGCTGGGGAAGGGGGTCGGGAGAGGGGGGTGGGATTATGGACATTGGGGAGGGTATGTGCTATGGTGAGTGCTGTGAAGTGTGTAAACCTGGCGATTCACAGACCTGTACCCCCAGGGATAAAAATACATTATATGTTTATTTTTAAAAAATAATTTAATAAAAAAAGAAAAAAATATATAATACATTTTATATATATATATGTATATATATATATATATTTAAATTTTATTTTTTGAGAGAAGGGAGAGGGAGAGGGAGAGAGAGAATCTCACACAGACTCCATGCCCAGCGCTAAGCGTGATGTGGGTCTTGATCTCACAACCCTGAGATCACGACCTGGACTGAAATCAGAAGCGGCTGCTTAAGCGACTGGACCACCCAGGTGCCCCTCATTTAAGAAATATTGATCCAAGCCTTGTTATGTGCAAGGGACAGGTATAAAGTGAAACACATTCTTAAATGCTCATGTTGAAACATATCCTAAGTGCAGAGGTGTGCCCTGAGAGCGAGCATAGAGCATAGAGCTGGCACAAATATAGACCCAGATGTTCTATGATTGCTGGGGACGCTGTCCAGTAGCCCCCATTGCTGACTCCTTGTTTCCCCCGGGCCATGCTCCCTCCTTTCTTCTTGCTCCTGCTGTGGATGTAGGATTTATGGCACGTCCTCTCTTCCTACCACTGCAAGGATGGCCCTCTCCGGATCACAGGGACCGCATGGCTCCCCGTGCCTCCTCCTACCGGCTCCCCCTGCCTCCCCCTACTGCCCCTCCCTGTTCTAAGATCCCTGCCCGAGTCCCGGTGGTGCCATTCAGCACTAAAGGAAGGTTCACATCTTCCCCTTGCACACTCCGACCCCTGGGACTACGTAATCCGTAATCCGATGTGTTCTCTCTGGGAGACTCCCAGCAGCTCAGGCTTGTGAAGAAATTATAAACAAAGTGTGAATTTCCTGCCCCCCCCGCCCCCACCCCCGAGGAATTCTTAGCAGTTTTCATGAATCCCAGCAGACCTGCCATTGATACCACCGAACCTTTCCCTAAGAAGCCATGCACCCCAATCACTAGGCAGTAAGGGTCAGAACTTGGACCAGCTTCATGTTTAGGCAGGATTGGAGGGGACAGGGACACCTCTCACTGTTTTCATAGGAGGCACTTGGCTACCCACACCGCTGAAGGGGCACCGCTCACAAACCACCTCAGGGAACTCCTTGGGGGCGGGGATAGAAGGAAGGAAGAAAACACCCTGGGGGTAGAGAGTGCAGGGTTGGGGAGGGAGGGAACTAGAGCACAGCAGGGGAGCCAACCTGAGCCGACGCGGCAGCCAGAGTCTTCCAGAGCCCAAAATGCTGAGGACATCCACTCCTGGGGGTGCTCTGAGCAGCTGGGCCCTCAGACTCCCTACTTCTTCTGGCATCTTCCACCTCTGCCTCACATTCTGGTTGGGCCAGATGGGCTTGCTGCAGGGACACCCCCAGTGCCTGGATTACGGGCCCCCCTTCCAGCCCCCGGTGCACCTCGAGTTTTGCTCAGACTACGAGTCTTTCGGCTGCTGTGACCAGCACAAGGACCGCCGCCTCGCGGCTCGGTACAAGGACATCATGGATTACTTTGACCTCAGGGGCCATGAGCTGTGTGGGGGCTACATTAAGGACATCCTCTGCCAGGTAGGCCTGAGTGAAACCCTGTACGGTAGTGAGGGAGCCGGCTTGGCAAAGTGCGGGTGCTGGGCTTGGTGGCGTGGGTCCTGGGGCGAGGGGGGTGGGGGAGCTCCTTGGCCACCGGCCCTTTAGAAAGCTCTCCTGGCAGCTGCCTCACCGTAGAGCTCGGGCCTCTGGATGGGCACACGGAAGCGAGGGGGTGCTGGGTTTGGTTTCCACTTGGAGACCAGAGGTCTCCCCCTGGGGTCGGCTGGTCCTTAGGCTTTCTCACCCCAAGGCGGAGATGGGTGTCCCCCATGGAGCTCTCCGGGCAGCGTTGCCTTGAGTTCCTCCTGCACTGCCCTGGGAGCGGGGCGCAGTGCCCAACTGCGGTGGTTACCGAGGCCTTGGAGGGAGTGTGGCACCTGCTGGGGCCCATTTGTGCCAGGGGGTCTCCGGTGTGATGATGGTGGTGGCAGAGTCCGGGGGCTCTCCCCGGCATTCTGGAGCTGGGCTGGCAGGGCTTCAAGCCGCTGGGAGACAGTGACTCACAGAGGTTCTGCTCCTGCAGGCTCTCCAGGGGCCAAAATCCACATCCCTGGCAGGCATCCCCCATCACCGAACTCTGGGAAGAGGGGTTCAGGGTGCAGGGGAGAGTCGCCCTAGAGGAGGGCCGCTGAGAGAGGCTGCCATGGGAAGGGGTGCGCTCACGACGTGGTGGGGGCGAAGAGGCGGGGAGTCCAGGCAGACCTGTGGTCTGGGACCCCGCTAAGCCTGTCCGCGCATCCGCTGGGCCCTCCTGCCGCCACCGCTCCGAGCGCACTGGCCGCCCCCTCTCCCTATGGGCAGGGCACACCGCAGATCGCGCCGCAGAAGCCCGCCACCTCGGTGGCATCTCCCCGGGGCTGCACCCTCCTACCTCAGGGACCAGCCCTCAGCGGGGAAGAGGAGAATTAACTCCGGGATAACCATGGAGGGCCGAAGCTGGGCTCTTCTGAGCGACACCAAGATCGTTCATTTCCGAGATGCCCCCTAGTGAATGTCTCCACCCTCCCTAGGGCTCCCCTCCCCCCTGCTTTCCCTACTGGGAGAAGTTTCCCAAAGTCAAATTCAGCGGCTCTCCTGTTGGAGGGATCTGAGGAATCGGAATAACTACATCAGTCTATTTATTTAAAGTCTCAAGCCCCCTCCTCTTTCTTCCCGCGAACACGGAGTGTATTCCCAGCAGTGATTCTGCGGGAAGTTATTAGGATCCTGATTTTTTTAAATTAATTAATTTATTTATTTGACAGAGATCACAAGTAGGCAGGGTGGAGGGGTGTGGGTGGAAAGCAGGCTCCCCGCTGAGCAGAGCCCAACACAGGGCTCCATCCCAAGACCCTGAGATCATAACCTGAGCCGAAGGCAGGGGCTTAACCCACTGAGCCACCCAGGGGCCCCAAGGAGTCCGGAGTTTTTAAAAACTTGTCGAAGGTCAGACCGTGCTGAGGCACAAATCTAGAGGCTCAGGCTCTGAATCTTCTTCCCTTTGGATCATATCTCACCAAGACAGAGTCCCAACCGCACCAACCCATTTACTTCATGGTTTTCGGACCGGGCCAAGTGTATGTCCCATTAGAAAGCCTCAGTGCATCTTGCCCCCTTCCCTGTCCTCCGTGCAGAGAACAGAGTCTGACACCACAAGGGAAACTCTTCTGGGCTTTACTTTCCTTAAATAGAGAAATGCTGTCCTGAGATAATTGAGTCGAAGCAATTCTGCAGACTAAATTTCTGCCTAAGCATGTGCCATGCTGGCTATATTTCCACGACCCCCTCTGTTCCCTGGTAGCTCGTCCCAATGTCTGTCCCCCGTCTTCTTTCTACTCCTCCAAAGTGGACAGACCAGTGGGGTGAGACTCAGATCAGTTGATTTTGCTTCCTGTCAGCCTCTCTGACAGGTTCCCTGAACTGAAACAGGCCATCCAAGGAGAGACACTGAATCTTCTAGAAGGATTCTTTCTTCCCTTTTTTCTAATAGCTAGGAGCTTGCTCTGCAACCTCGCATCAGGTCTGAAGAGTGAACAGGGAACTCGGGCACATCTGAGAAATGCAGTTCTTCCCTTGTTAGGTGGCAGGGGACATAGGTAGGCTGAGATGGTCCCCCTGGCAACTGCTGGGAGAGGGGTCAGTGATCAGAAAGGGGGTTCTTGGGCCAGTGGGCTCTGTCTGAGGCCCCAAAGTGCACCCTTTAGAAATGGCCTTTATTACTTATTCCCAGTTGCCTGCCTTTCATTACTCTCAGGAGTTGGTCGTCTGCCCACAATAATCTATTTTCCTCCTAAAAAAATGTCGTAGTGTAGGGAGCCCCGAGGAACATGTACTTGGCACGCGGGTCCTGTGTGTGTCTGTGTAAAGAGCACTGTGGCCCCAGCCATGCCTCAAATTTGTGGAACTCCCAGCGTGGTGCTTTGTATACAGGAAGCACTTAAATAGTTTTGTAAGTAAGTGAAGAAATGACTAGATGCCTAATCTCTGGGAGCGATACATCGCATGTCTAGTTTGGTGATTTTATTTTGAATCATAAACTATTTCAAACATATAGAAAAGCACAGAAAATTAAATACTTAACACCGTGTATGCAATACCCAGATTTAACAAATGTGAAACTTTTGCCACATTGCTTCGGATTTGGGTAAAGAAGTCTTGAGGCACCTGGGTGTCTCAGATGGTTGGGCATCTGCCTTTGGCTTGGGTCATGGATCTCCAGGTCCTGGGATCAAGCCCTGCGTCTGGGTTCCCAGCTCAGCAAGGAGTCTGCTTCTCACTTTACCCCCTGCTTGTGCTATGTCTCTCTCGCGTGCTCTCTCTCAAATGAATAAATAAAATCTTAAAAAATAAAGAAATAAAGTCTTATAGATACAGCATTTATAATAAAGGGAACGGTAGGGAAATTAGTTCTCTCTCTCTCTTTTTTAAAAGATTTTATTTACTTATATGAGCGTTCCTGAACCTGAGCGGGGTGGGTATGGGGCAGAGGGAAAGGGAGAAGCAGACTCCTTCCCAGTAGGGAGCTGATGTGGGGCTGGATCCCAGGACACTGGGATCCTGACTTGAGCCCAAGGCAGACACTTAACTGGTGCTTCACCCAGGCGGCCCGAAATTAGAACTCTTAAAAAAAAAAAAAAAAGTCATCGCTTACTAAAACTTTAAAGTGTCAAGAACGAAGTTAAAATGCTAAAGAAGGTATGGTGAACATGAGAGATTACTCCCTCTTTTTGCCTTCCAGGAGCGCTAACTGGCCAGAAAATTGGGGTCCCCGAAAGAGCTTTCCCAGTCGTTGCTCATAGAAACTCCAGAATCCTGATTCTTTCCTAGACCGTGTGTGCTCAAACACTGCGACCAGCCCCACCATGGCCAATCTGGCTACCAGTCAAGCTTCCTTTTTCTTCCTAGGAGTGCTCGCCCTATGCCGCTCATCTCTACGATGCTGAGAACCCTCGGACGCCCCTCCGGAACCTTCCTGGCCTCTGCTCTGACTACTGCTCCGCATTCCATTCCAGCTGTCACTCTGCCATCTCCCTACTGACCAATGACCGTCACCTGCAGGGCTCACATGAAAAGGATGGTGCCCATTTCTGCCACCTCCTCAACCTTCCTGACGAGGACTATTGCTTCCCTAATGTCCTGAGGAATGACCATCTCAACCGCAACCTGGGTGTGGTGGCCGAGGACCAGCAGGGCTGCCTGCAGCTCTGCCTGACCGAGGTGGCCAATGGGCTGAAGAACCCGGTCTCCATGGTCCACGCTGGGGACGGCACCCATCGCTTCTTTGTGGCCGAGCAGGTGGGCGTGGTATGGGTCTACCTGCCTGATGGCAGCCGCCTGGAACAACCCTTCTTGGACCTCAAGAAGATCGTGTTGACTACTCCCTGGATAGGGGATGAGAGAGGCTTCTTGGGGTTGGCTTTTCATCCCAGATTCCGCCGCAACCGGAAGTTCTATATTTATTATTCATGTCTGGGCAAGAAGAAGGTAGAAAAGATCCGGATTAGTGAGATGAGGGTTTCTCGGGCTGATCCCAACAAAGCTGACCCCAGATCAGAAAGGTGAGACATGCCCGTGAGAATGGGCAACTCTGTACTGCGCTCCAAAATAATGCCAGTGCGTCCTCCGAGATGATAAAGGGACGCGTTTCCGGTTTTAGAGACACTAGTTTATAACACTAACGAAGGAGTCATCAGTAGGGAGATGGCAGACTTGCAGCCACAAGGGTTTGAGAAATGATTATAGATAATATCAATGTATTAGATATAATAGTGGCCTCTGATTATTGTGTGGTCCTTGAATTCCAGGCCCTTTGACTTGAACATGGATATTATCTATGGCACAAAGCCATAGAGCCCTAGATGCGTGGTCTGATGAAGGACTTAATTCTCACTCCAAGCTCGTGGTCTTGCCACCCTACCAGTGTGTCTTTTTTCCTTCTTCTTCTTTCTGCCTTGTGTCTCTTGTCCCAAACAGCGAGGTTGGGGGATTGAAATGGACACCTAACTGACAGATTAACTCCTGCCGGGTTGCCCAAAGGAAGGGATTAAGAGTTCTGGTAAATCAAGAGAGTAAGGCCCAGAAAAGGGTGATTGTTACCCTGGCTGTGTCTACAGCTCATGAAATCATGACAGGAAAGCAAAACAATCCATGAAGGAGTCATACTGGGGAATAAGGGGAGTCTTAGTGCTCCAAGCTTTGTGATTCTTGGAAACTCTGAAGCAGGTCTTGGCTGACTTGGGCCAGTCATTTCTGGGTGTCTGAAAAGGATGAAGTTTTAGCTCATATCAAAACCCAATGCATGGTTTCTTTTCCTTCCAGAGTCATCTTGGAGATAGAAGAACCAGCCTCAAATCACAATGGCGGACAACTTCTTTTTGGTGTGGATGGCTACATGTACATTTTCACTGGGGACGGAGGACAGGCTGGGGATCCCTTTGGCAAGTTTGGAAATGCTCAGAACAAGTAAGCTGGGTGGATCTGGGCTCCTGTCCCCTTAGGGTGAGCCCTTGGGATGTTTTTGCTGAGATGGAATCTCCGGAGCGTCAAACCCAAATCATGTACGGCAAGACGTAGCCCCCTCTGTTGAGGCACGTGGGAGAAACATTTGGTTTCCTGTCCTGTGAATTTCAGGCACAGTGTATTCTGGAAAGTAATACTGTAGATGCTCAGTGTAACTCTCAGAGTGCTATGGGGATCCGAATTCAGAGTGCTCAGTATGTACTCGCGTGACGGTATTTACCTCACCAAGATCTTACGCATTTCAGTTCAACTCAGGGATGTTATTGCGTGCCACGCTCTGGGCTCTGTGCTAGGCCCTGCGCACATGTGAGAAGATAGTTAATACGTGATATATGTTGAATGTTTACTGTGTGTCAGGTACTGTTTTGAATACCTTGTGTATATTGAAGAATGTAATTCTGTTTATTTATTTATTTGAGAGCAAGGGAGACAGAGTGGGAGGGACAGAGGGAGAGAGAAACTCCGGCAGACTCCATGCTGACCATAGAGTCTGCCGTGGAGCTTGATCTCACTATCTGAGCCAAAACCAAGAGTTGGATGCTTAACTGACTGGGCCCCCCAGGTGCCCCAAGAACATAATTCTAACATCCCACAAGGGCAGGGATTTTTATCCGTTTGTTAATTGATGTGTCCCCACCACCTCAAATAGTGCCTGGTATGGGAGGGGGATGGGAAGTTGGGGTACCAGGTGGTGGGTATTAGAGAGGGCACGGATTGCATGGAGCACTGGGTGTGGTGAAAAAATAATGAATACTGTTATGCTGAAAATAAATAAATTTAATTAAAAAAAAAGAAATACAATGGAAGGGAGGACTCCTATGAAGTATAGGTATTATGATAGTCGTTTCACTGATGGGAAGATAGAGGCACAGAGGAGTAAAGTAGCTTGCCTAAGGTCACACAGCAAGTGAGTGGCAGAACCAAAATTCAAACTCAGACAAGCTGGTGCGAGAGTCCAGGTGAGTCTGGGCTGACCTAAATAAAAGCCCATGATCCTGATGTCCTTTGTAACAGCAACCACTTGAATGCCGTTATCCCTGATAATAAAATATTGAAGTTAAAGTAGTCAAGAGCTAATGGGGGTGCCTGGGTGGCTCAGTTGGTTAAGTGGCTAGCTCTTGATTTCGGCTCAGGTGGGGAGTCTGCTTGTCTCTCTCCCTCCGTCCCTGCCCCCCTCAAATAAATGAAGAAATCTTAAAAAAAAAAAAAAATCAAGAGCTAACATTTGTCAGATGCCTACGGTTGGGAATTGAGTCACCTGCTACAGGCAAGGTAACGCATTTAGCCCTTCCAACCACAACTGTGAGGTTGTCTTTCTCTCGCCCGTTTTACAAATGAGGAAACTGAGGCCCAGAGGCAGAGCCTCTTGAAAGCTCTGTCCTTTCTGTGACCACAGTGCTCTGTGAGGAAGAATAAACCAAGTCCTTTTAAAAATTCATAGTGTTAGTGCCCACTTGGCAGCACATATACTAAAATCAGAACGCTCCAGAAAAGATAAGCATGGCCTCGCTGCAAGCATGATGGGCACATTCACGAGTGTTTCATATGGAAAAAAAAAAAAAATTCATAGCGTTAAACCCAACCTGAGAGAAACCATCTCATCGAAAACATTTTAAAAATTGGAGCTTCAACTTGCTTGCTCCGGGTCCTATGGGCCAGGATCCCATCAGACTTATGCCTTCTGGTTCTCCCTGAGCCAAAACGTGGCACGTCTTAACACTTTTTTTGTTGTTGTTTTTTAAGATTTTATTTGATTTTATTTGACAGAGAGAGAGGGAGAGACAGTGAGAGAAGGAACACAAGCAGGGGGAGTGAGAAAGGGAGAAGCAGGCCTCCCGCTGAGCAGGGAGCCCTATGTGGGGCTCCATCCCAGGATCCTGGGGTCATGACCTGAGCCCAGGGCAGACGCTTAACGACCGAGCCACCCAGGCAACCAAGTCTTAACATTTTGCATGAGTCAATCTATCTATCTGTCTCGTACAGACATGACTTTATGTATAGATCTTGTATACACGTGTGTATATCTTTAAAAAACCCTGTGTTCCCGTGTGATTCTTAGTAGTTGTTTGGCGTTGACTATCAGTAGGTCCTCCTGGGCAGTCTCTGGTCTGGTGCTATTTTATTTTATCTTATATTTTATTATTTTATTTAGTTTTAAATTTTGAACACTTAACATGAATTCTACCCTCTTAAAAAATTTAAGCGTCAACAAAAATTGTAGGTGTAAATACAGTATTGTTAATTATAGGGACCGACGTACCGCAGATCTCCAGAACCTACTCATCTGGTTAACAAATGTCCAACAGATGTATGGAAAGTGTCAGTCCTCATCAGGGAATTGTAAATCAAAACTATAGTGAGATGTCACCTCCCATCCATTAGGATGGCTCTTTATCTCCCCCCCCTCCAAAAAAAAAAAACCCCAAACACAAAAAGACAGCAAGTGTTGCTGAAGATGCAGAAAACGTTGTATACTGTTGGTGGAAATGCAAAATAGTGCAGCTGCTCTGGAAAACAGTAAGGGGAGGCTTTGAAAACAGAACAAATAAAACTCGCCAATGATCTGGCCATCCATTTCTGCGTGTTTATCCTGTGCCTGTTCCCCGGCCCTCTTTCTTTCAGAAGTTCCCTGTTGGGGAAGGTGTTACGGATCGACGTGAACAGGGCAGGCTCAGACGGCAGACCTTACCGAGTGCCCCCGGACAATCCTTTTGTGACCGAGCCTGGGGCCCACCCGGCCGTGTATGCCTACGGGGTCAGAAACATGTGGCGCTGTGCCGTGGACCGAGGGGACCCCGTCACACGCCGGGGCCGAGGCCGGATGTTCTGTGGGGACGTGGGACAAAATAGGTTTGAAGAAGTTGACATCATTGTGAAAGGCGGGAACTACGGCTGGAGGGCCAAGGAAGGGTTTGAGTGTTACGACAGGAAGCTTTGTCACAATGCCTCTTTGGGTAAGTCAGAAGTTCGCTGGGTGATTTCTGGAGTGGACCGAGGGGGTTGGAGGTGGAGGTGGGGAGTATGACCTGGGAATTCTGCCCTGCAGGTCACTCGGGGGTCTTTGTTTATGGCCGGTGGGGTCGAGCTTCCGGGTTGGGTCTCCGTTCACAGGCACCGGGAACACCTTGGGTTAGTGCTTGTTGACCTGATGCATTCGGGTCTCAGCTGGGTTCGGGGACTGGGATTGACTGAGGAATCTCTGTTTTAGATTAGTTACCCACAGGGTTTTTAGGCTAATTTGAGAAAAACCAGCAGAGGAAAGTTGGTGGCTCTGTTTTTCACTTATTCCCATTTTGCCCAGCCCACTGAGATGGTATTCCATATGCAAACTGGTGGTACAGTCCATCAAGATGTGCTTTTCAGGCGTTTTTTTTTAAATCAGTGGTGCCAAATCTTTTTTGACCCTGATAAGTTGCAAAAGAGTCTTAGAGACCCTTACAAGGTTTTCAGATCCTTAACCTGAGTATCTGCCATGTCAGCCCAGGGGATACACTTAGGTGTGTGGGTTCTCAGGTCACTGCCTCACAGGTGGGGGAGTCTTTGGCTTCCTCTCAGCTTCCAGAGTCCAGTCAAAGGGGAAGCTCACAAATATTGTGGTTGGTGTGTTGAGAAAAATAAGCATGATTCTCTTGGCTGCCTGCCCTTCCAAAGACCAAGAGAGAAAGCATTCTCCACTCAATCAGGCAACTACATTTAAAATCCCCATCTTCCTCACTGAAGCTCTAAATTTTTTTTTTTTAAGAGAGAGAGAAAGTGTTTGTGTGTACATGAGCAGGGTTGGGGGGAGAGAGCAAAAGAGGGAGAAGGAATCCCAGATAGGCTCTGTGTTCAGTGGAGTCCGACAGGGGCTTGATCTCAGGACCCCGAGATCATAGCCTGAGCTGAAATCAAGAGTTGGATGCTTAACCAACTAAGCCACCCAGGCACCTGAAGGTCTCAGTCTTTAGCTGTGACACTCTCTTTGTTCGTGGACAGGTGACATTCTGCCAATCTATGCTTATGGCCATGCAGTGGGGAAGTCAGTCACTGGAGGATACGTCTACCGTGGGTGTGAATCCCCAAATCTCAATGGCCTCTACATCTTTGGGGACTTCATGAGTGGGTAAGAAAGGATTGGTATCTTCTTCTTTTTTTTTTTTTAAATTTTTTTTTTTTTTTTAAAGATTTTATTTTATTTATTTGAGAGAGAGAGACAGTGAGAGAGAGAATGAGCCAGGAGAAGGTCAGAGAGCGAAGCAGACTCCCCATGGAGCTGGGAGCCTGATGTGGGACTCGATCCCGGGACTCCAGGATCACGCCCTGAGCCGGAGGCAGTCGTTTAACCAACTGCGCCACCCAGGCGTCCCAGGATTGGTATCTTCTTTCATTTCTTTTATTTCAGCATTTTTATTGAAATACAAACTACATGTGGTGAGACAAAGTCTCTAAGAGCACAGCTGGATAAAGTTTTACAATATATACACTTGTAACTATGTTAAGATGCAGAACATTTCCATCACTCTGGAAGGTTCCTTCTTGCCTGTTGCCTGTCAGTACCACCCCTTTCTCTCTCTCTCTCTCACACACACACACACACACACACACACACACACACGTCGGCCAGAGGTAACCACTCCCATCACATTAATTTTGCTTCTGGAATTTAATATAAATGAAATCGTGTATATGCATTCTTTTTTTGTACATGCATGGTTTCTTCCATTCAGTAACATCAGTGAGATTCATCTCTGTTGTCACATATATCAGCTTCTCTCTTTTATTGCTTTGTAATATTCAAGTGCATGAATATAACACCAGTTATTCATGTAGTCTCCTGTTTTGGCTATTTCCAGTTTTTTACTACACATTTATTATATATTCATTATATATTTTTAAGTGTGTGTGTGTGTGTGTGTGTGTGTGTGTGTGTATAGCTTGTGTCCAGCAACCTTGTCAAACTTTTTTTTTAAGATTTTATATATTTATTTGACAGAGAGAGACAATGAGAGAGGGAAAACAAGCAGGGGGAGGGGGAAAGGGAGGAGCAGACTTCCTGCTGAGCAGGGAGCCCGATGTGGGGCTCGATCCCAGGACCCTGGGATCATGAGTTGAGCCGAAGGCAGACACTTAACGACTGAGCCACCTAGGTGCCCCCTTGTCAAACTCTTATTAGTTCGATAGGCGTGTGTGTGTGTGTGTGTAGATTCTGTTGGATTTTCTATGAAGAAGATCATTTTGTCTATGAATATAGATACTTTTACTTTTTCTTTTCCTGAATTGCAAGGCTTTTATTGTTAGTCTCTTGACTTAATGGTTCTTCTTAAACTTCAGTATAATGTTGGTTAGAAGGTTTTCGTTTTTACCAGTGAGTATGATGTCAGTTGTAGGTACTTCCAGGTGCCATCTATTAGGTGAAGAAGTTTTCCTTCCATTCCTAGTTCTCTGAGAATTTGTAGTAAGTCTGGATGTTATGTTTTGCAAATACAAATGCAAAATGCAAGATGCAAATGCATCTTTGCATCTTGTGAGAGAATCATGTGGTTTTCTCATTTTTAGTTTTTAATATAGTGAATTGTATTGATTGCTTTTTTTTTTTAAATCATTGAAGCAGTCTTGCATTTCTGGAATAAATACCATTTGGTCACGATGTGTTTTCCTTTTAATATATTGTTGGATTGGATTTGCTAACAGGTTGTTGGAAAATTTTGCATCTGTGTTCACAAAAGGGATTTCTTTCTTGGAATATCTTTGCCAGATTTTGGCGTCAGGATAATACAGGGCTTATTAGAATGAGCTGGAGAGTGTCTCCTCCTCTTCAGTTGTCCAGAAGAGTTTGTTAAAATAGGTTTTATTTCTTCTTTATATGTTTCTTCTAGGTGAAGTCATCAAGGCCTAAAGTTTTCTTATAGAAAATGTATAGTTGTGTCTCGTCTGGTGATTTCTTTGGTCTTCTTTTTTTGTTTAAGATTTTATTTATTCAGGGTGCCTGGGTGACTCAGTGGGTTAAGCCTCTGCTTTTGGCTCAGGTCATGATCCCAGGGTCGAGGGATCAAGGCCAGCATCTGGCTCTCTGCTCAGCAGGGAGCCTGCTTCCTCCTTTCTCTGTGCCCGCCTCTCTGCCTACTTGTGATCTCTCTCTGTCTCTGTCAAGTAAATAAATAAAATCTTTTTAAAAAAGGTTAAAAAATGTATTATTTTTTCATTTATTTGAGAGATATTGAGAGAGAGAGCAGGGGAAGGAGAAGAGGGAGAGGGGCAAGCAGCCTCCATGCTGTGACTTGGGGCTCGATCTCAGGACTGTGAGATCATGATCTGAGACAAAATCAAGAGTCAAGGCTTAACCAACTGAGCCACGTAGGTGCCCCCATTATTTCTCCTGTCTTCTAACTGGTGCATTTAGACCATTAACATTCCACATAGTTATGGACATAGTGGGATTAATATCTGCCATATTTTTTACTGCTTTCTATTTGTTGCCTTTATTCTTTATTCTGTTTTTGTCTTCCACTCTTTTTCTGCCTTTTGTGGATTTAACTGAGCAATCTATGTAATCCCATTTTCTTCCCTTTTTTAGCATGTCAGTTATACTTTTTTTTTTCTTTTTCAGTGGTTGCCTAGAGTTTGCATACGTTTACAGCTAATCCAAGTCCATATTCAAATAACATTATGCCACTTCAGGATGGAAACTATGGTCACTGAGTTGAGACTGTCATCTTTGCCTTACTTTTTTTTTTAATAAAGATTTATTTATTTTAGAGAGACAGAGAGTGAGCAAGGGGCAGAGGAAGAGAATCTTTTAAGCAGACTCCCTGCTGAGCGAGAAGCCCTATACAGGGCTTTGATCCCACAACTTATAAGATCATGACCTGAGCTGAAAGCAAGAGTTGGATGCCCAAGCAGCTGAGCCACACAGGTGCCTTGAGACTGTCATTTTTTTTCTAATACATAAGTATATAAGTATTTTTCTAATACATAAGTTTAGTGTTCTGAATTTCTCCTCAAGTCCTGCTTTAATGGGATCCCATAAATTTTGATATATCGTGTTTTCATTTTCATTCAGTTAAAAATATTTTCTAATTTCACTTTGACGTACCTTCTCACAAGTTGGTTTGAATGTGTTAATTTCCAAATATCTCAAGTTTTCCTGAGGTCTTTGTGCTGTTGATTTATAATTTCGTTTGATTGTGGTCACAAAGAGACTGTGTTTGATTTGGGAGAATACACTGGATTATCTTGGTGGGTCCTAAATATACTCACAAATGTGGTTGGAAGAAGGAGGTAGAGGGAAATTTGAAGACAGAAGAGATAGAAGTCAGGGTAACAACAGAAGCGGTGTGGTGAGCCTATGAGTCAAGACATGAGGACAACCATTGGAAGCTGGAAGAGGCAAGGAAATTGATTCTCTTCTAGAGCCTCTGAAGGGAGCACAGCCCTGCCAACACCTTAATTTTGACCCAGTGGAAACCATTTCAGGGTGTTGACCTCCAAAACTGTGAGAGAATAACTGTGGGTTGTTTTAAGCCACCAGGTTGTGGTGATATGTTACAGTGGTGGTAAGAAACAAATACAGTTTCCATTTTTAATACTCCTCATTACTTTGTGCGTATTTCCTTCTGGGGATGTCATCTTTTTTTAATGCTTGAAGAACTTCCTTTACTATTTTTTGAAAAATGGATTCATTGGTGATGAATTCTTTCTGCTTTTTGCTGTCTTTTTTTCCCCCTTCCTTTTTGAAAAATATTTTCACTAAGTATAAAAGTCTATGTTGACATACTCTTTCTTTAATTCTTTAAAAATATTGTCCATTATCTTCTGCTTGGCCTTAATTCCAATGAGAAATCTGCTGTCATCCTTATATTTGTTCCTCCATATCTATCATGTCAGGTTTTCTCTGGCCACTTTTGAGATTTTATCATTGGTTTTGTGGAATTTCATTATGATACGTGTTGGTGTAGTTTTTGTCATATTTTTTGTGCTTGGATTTGGTTGCACTAATTGGATTTGTGAGTTTATAGCTTACATCAAATCTGGAAAAATCCTGGCTATATTTTTTTTCAAATAGTTTTTGTTTCCCCATCCTCTGTTTTTCTTCTTGTTTAGATAATACTGGAGCAGGACTTTGCTAGAAACGCTTCCTTTTTTTTTTTTTTTTAAAGATTTTATTCATTTATTTGACAGACAGAGATCACAAGTAGGCAGAGAAGCAGGCAGATAGAGAGGAAGGGAAGCAGGCCCCCTGCTGAGCAGAGAGCCCGATGCTGGACTCGATCCCAGGACCCTGAGATCATGACCTGAGCCGAAGGCAGTGGCTTAACCCACTGAGCCACCAATGTTCTGTGAATCATCCTTACACTATGCCTGACCCTGAGTAAGTGCCAAGTGCTTTCCTTTCTAATTCTTTCCCCTGATTTAGGTGGTTCCCTCACATGTATGTGCTGTTAGGTGCAGTGATGGATACTCAAGGGAGATACTTTGCAGCTCTCTGGGGCCTATTCTCTGCATCCCCCTCTTCTCTCCAAAGTCTGTCCTGCAGACTCTTCCTCCATAGGTCTTCCTGGACTCTCATCCCTACCTTTTCAGCTTAAGGAGTCTGCTGGTTCTGCCTGTGTTTTCCTTCCTTGTGCTGGAAACTTACTTAAGGTAGTAAGCTGGGAAACTTTTAGGATTTACCTTGTTTCCCATGTGTTAGGAAATGTAGTCCTTCATTGGCTGATTTCCAGTGTCTTTTAAAAATTGTCACTCTATATTATCTAGGTTTTTAACAGTTTAAGGTGTGAGAACATCTTCGTCAGAAAGGACAGTGGTATTTTCATACTGCAATACTTAGTTCCAGAGATGGGGAATAGCCATTAATTGGTCAGTTCCTTTATCATCACTTGTCAGGTCTTTGGGATTTAATGGTTCTTTGTTTTTCCCACAGTTCCCACCATCTCCTTACGTATCACTTGGTTGATAGTCAGTGATTCTTAGTCAAAGCCGATGCACCAGAATCACTGGGATTGAGCATCTCTGAATCTATAAAATGTTTCATGTGAAAAAAAGAGTTTCATATGACACCCTAGTTGACCCACCTTCCTTTTCTTTTTATTCTAAAAACCTGCTTTGGGGGCGCCTGGGTGGCTCAGTGGGTTAAGCCTCTGCCTTCAGCTCAGGTCATGATCCCAGAGTCCTGGGATTGAGCCCCGCATCCCTGCATCGGGCTCTCCGCTTCTCGGGGAGCCTGCTTCCTCCTCTCTTTCTGCCTGCCTCTCTGCCTACTTGTGATCTCTGCCTGTCAAATAAAGAAAATCTTTTAAAAAAAAAACAAAACAAAAAAACCTGCTTTTAGGTCAGACAGATGACTACATAGACATAATAACAAAAGCAGCTGCCAGTTTTGGGGTCCTTACTGTGTCCCAGGCACCCCGGGGAGTTATTCATGTATATTATCTTACTTAACCTTTGCAGCTTTGGTCCGCGGTAAATTCATTTTACAGATGAGGGAACTGAGGCGTAGCCATTGAAGACGTAGCCAAAAGTCACAAACTCATAGAAATTGCATTAGTTTTTTGTAGCGATGCAACCTTCTCGGGGCCCCAGACTCTTCCCAGGAGGAAGAATATCCTGAAGGGTAAAAATATGGATTCCTATAATAAAGGTTTTATTTTTCATCTAGTCGACTTATGGCTTTGCAGGAAGATAGGAAAACCAAGAAATGGAAGAAACGGGACATTTGCCTCGGCAACACTGCGTCCTGTGCCTTCCCAGGGCTGATCAGCACCTACAGCAAATTTATCATCTCTTTTGCTGAAGATGAAGCAGGTAACAAATGTCCAGGGTTGTGCTGTTTCTGCTTTTTGGAACTTAAATCATCACAGGCATTGTGAACTAACATTTGCATAATAATTATTCTTACTATTGTTATTTAAATAACAACTACACCTATTTTTTACTACCATTTAATTTTTTTTTTTTTTAAGAGAGAGGGAAAATGTATAGTGCGGAGGGGCAGAGGGAGAGATGAGAGAAAGAGAGAGAGAGAGAGAGAGAATCTTAAGCAGGCTCCACATTCAGCACAGAGTCCTAATTCGGGACCGATCTCACAACCCTGAGATCATGGAGCCAAAATCAAGAGTTGGAAGCCTAACTGACTGAGTCTCCCAGGGTCCCTGTAGTCAGCTTTTAGAATGTCCTGGATACTGTTCTAAGCACTTTACATTTTTTATGTTATTTAATAATTACAGCATCCCCATGATGTAATGCTTATGCTTATTGGCCATTGAGGCAACAGACGGAATATGCCAACCTACCCCTTCTTGACTGAGGCCCACACCTCCCTGTGTGGGGCAAATCAAGGTCTATAGTTTGGTCTTTTGGTCTTTTGACCATGACGGAGATTCATGTCCTCCTCCCTGACTGGATTCTGATCAGCGATCACAGGAACGTGGGTAGGGCCAGTAGTGGGGCAGATGTGGTGGACGCTTGTGTTTACCCTCCTGGTGCTGCCTGGGAGGGAGCGCCTCTGGTGATCAGCCCCTCACTGGGCCTTTCCTTATCCTGCCGGAGTCTGTGAGGCCAGTGCTGGGAGGGAGTCAGGGAGAATTTCTTCCCTGAGAGATCTCTGTTAAAAGGGTAGACAGCTCAGTGGGAGGCTATTTACTAGACAGATGAGGTGTTTATTAAGGGCATCAGCAAAGCAAAGCGTGTGTGTGTGTGTGTGTGTGCGCGCGCACGAGACAGAGACTTTGCTCTGCTAAATTGCCTCAAATTCTGTAATCAGAAAATGGATTTTTAATTTCAGCTTTACTTAAGTTGGTTACATTTTGAAAGATACTTTTTTTTTTTTTCGTGAGGAGGACAGGGCCTGTGATCTCTTTGGTATTTGGCACTGCATCTAGCCATGCTTGGGGTCTCGGAAGAGAGCGACAGGGTCTCTCAGGGCCCCTTCCAAACCTGGGCTTCTCTGTGAGGGTGAACCAGAGCCTTGGAAGTTTCCTTAGTTTCCTTAGGGGCTTCTTTCCGTTCTGAGTCATGGGGTGACTGTGCCAGACCTTCACTTGAGCCAGACATACGGAAATCCAGTCAGCTCTTGGACCTTTTCCTAGCTTATCGTTTGAGATGAATGTTTTAGAGGAACGGAGGATATTCGAGAGAATTCAAGCATTCTCAACAGAGAAAGTCTGAGTGACTTCCAAACTGGAAGTCCAATCATATAAAAAAGGAGAGAAACCACAGGCTGGCAGGACGGCGCTCCGGGAAAGGAGGATGACGGGAAAGCCCGAGGCCAGGGGTGGGGGGGGGCGTCTGTCCTGCCAGAGCCCCTCCAGGCTGGGGCCCCCAGGTGGCTGGAGCTCGCTGGAGCCCCGGAGGTGGGTCTTCCCCGGGGATCCTGGGCTGCTGTCTTCTGCCGCTTGCTCCTTCTCAGAAGGCCTCGGAAACCTTGGCTTGGGTGGTTTGGTTTACTGGGCCTGTCGGCTTCTCACCGGAGAAAACAGGCAGCTTTTAAATACCAGTCAGTTCGTCTGGCCAACAGGACTGAGTGTGCTTGGCTGAATTTTATCAAGTGGACCTGCCAGGGTGTTGATCCCAAGCCAGACTGCCCAAAATGGCCCTAAGGCGAGGAAGGCTGTTTTCAAGACGAGTTCTTTTCTTTTTCCTTTTAAAGATTTTATATATTTATTTGAGAGAGAGAGGGAGAGAGAGCGCATAAGCAGGAGAGGGGCAGAGGGAGAGGGAGAGGGAGAAGCAGGCTCCCCGCTGAGCAGGGAGCCCGAGGTAGGGCTCGATCCTAGGACCCTGGGATCATGACCTGAGTCGAAGGCAGGTGCTTAACCAACTGAGCCACCCAGGTCTCCTGAGGCAAGTTATTTTCTTCCCACGTTGCTTGATCTGGTGTGTTTGTGTGGAGTAATTCAGATTTTCTGCTCATGTCCTAGCCTTCCCCACTTAAGGACATATTTTTAGATCTGAGTATTTCATTATTTTGTTATCACTCACCACGCTGTAGACATGTCCTTTTTGGTTGAACCTCCAGTACTGCGGTGTACTTCCAGGTTTTTTTTCTAGCTGACAGCTGGCATAAAGAAGTGACTGTGGAGGGCAGGGCAGGAGGTGGGGCCGCCCCTTGCTGGGTGGGTCCTGATGGGTTGGATTTCTGAAGGTCAGTCACATTCTCAAGAGGGCTGGTCCAAGTACTAATGCTTGAGCTAAGTTTACGTCGCATGCGTTTTGTTTGGCATGGCATGTTACAGATTTTTGGGGTAGTCGTTTTGGGTCCTCAAATAATATTTTTAAAATTGTCAGTTGGACATGACAGGTGAAAATTCACTTCTAGCATTGTTTTCCCCTAAAAATACAATGGGAAGTCTATGGCATGTTTAGGTCATGTAATTCACATAAACTGGTGTTGTGGAGGGACTATGCCACAGTGTGGGGTTTTCAATTAGAGCAGGAATTCTTTGCATGGTTTAGAGGGGCTCCTGCGTGATGTCACCCCATGGACATGCAGACGCTTGGTAGACCCCTCTTTTTTTTTTTTTAAATATTTTATTTATTTATTTGACAGGCATAGATCACAAGTAGGCAGAGAGGCAGGCAGAGAGGCAGGCAGAGAGAGAGGAGGAAGCAAGCTCCCTGCTGAGCAGAGAGCCCGATGCGAGGCCCGATCCCAGGACCCTGGGATCATGACCTGAGCGGAAGGCAGAGGCTTCAACCCACTGAGCCACCCAGGTGCCCCGGTAGACCCCTCTTTTTATCAAATGGACAGTGCCTGGCTTTCCAATCAGACGAGGCAAACTGGCTCTAGGGTGGGGTGCATCCTAATGCCTCAGACTCCTTACAGGGCAAGGTGAGGACCCCAAATCCAGAGTTTATTAGGAGGCTGTGCGTGGGGGCTCCATGAAGACCGGAGGCCTCACATTTGGCATGGGACAAACATGGGTCACCGTCCTCCACTAATTCAAGGAAGAAGGTTGTAGGAATCACTCCAAGCTGTCTAAAGTTCTAGGCTTTTCCAATGAACAGTTTAGTAGACATTTACTTCCATGAGGTTGAGGGAGAGCATACAACAAGTGAGCTCAGTTCAGTGCAGTAGCATAAGTATTAGGGCGTGAAGAGGTAAGAAGGTAAGAGTAATGCTGATCATAATTTTTAAAAATTTAAAAAAAAATTTATTTATTTATTTGGGGGGGTTGAGAAGAAGAGGGAGAGGGAGAGAGAGAATCCTCAAGTAGACCCCCCGCTGAGTGCAGAGGCCGGTGTGAGGCTCCATCTCAGGACCCTGAGATCATGACCTGAGCCAAGACCAAGAGTCGGATGCTTAACTGACTGAGCCACCCAGGTGCCCCATCACTTTCTGATTTAATCCCTAATAATCACGTGAGTATTATCAGCCCCATTTGACAGATGAATTAATAATGTGAGGGCTACACAAGTTGAGGGGTTGCCTGAGACAACACAGCTAGCAGCTGGTGTTGTCAGGATTCAAAGTCAGAAGGCTCCAGCTTGGGAGTTGGGCTCGTCAACCCATCCTTTCCTGTCCCTCGCAGGTAACCAGGAGAAGAGGCGGAATGAGGTAGTGACCGTGAGCAGAGAGTGTTCAAACGGGGGGAAGTGGGAGGAGCCGGGGCTCGACCGAGGGTAGAGGTGATTTCTGGGAGGTGTGGAGAAGGCCAGGAGGACTGTCTGAAGAATTGGGGGGGGGGTGAGGGGAAACGAGGGACCCAAGGACCGAGGAAGGAAGGCACTGCTGGAGGGAGAAGCGAGCGGGAGGGGGGCAGTGGGGGTTGGTGCCAGTGGACTCAAGAGGGGGCAACAGAAGGTGACAGATAAATGGTCCTTAACCTGTGAACGGCTATTTCAGGGTTTCTCAGAGAATCCTTAGTAGGAGTCAAGAGGTAGGGGAGGAAATGGAGATTCCTTAAGGTGAAGTTTCTTAGAGCAGAGATGACAAAGGGAAAGCCAGTTTGGTTCATTGAATGTAAACAGAAATGCACGTCTGTTGGGGTGCACTCTGAGCTAGTCTTTGGGGGTCAGGGAAGGGCTTTCTCCTTAAGGAGCTCACAGTCCGGGGAGGGCTGAGCTGTCAGTCGGGGTTCTGGGGTTCTCTTCCTGGGGCTCCCTTCCTTCACTGCATTTCAGGGCTCTAACCCCATGTCGAGGGTTCTCTGTGCATCCAGCCCTGTGTCTCTGCCATCCTACTGATGTCCTGTCCCTGTTTCCTCAGGGGAGCTCTACTTCCTGGCCACCGCCTACCCCAGCGCCTATGCTCCGCACGGATCGATTTACAAATTTGTTGACCCATC
This sequence comes from Neogale vison, assembly GCF_020171115.1. Taxonomy (NCBI): domain Eukaryota; kingdom Metazoa; phylum Chordata; class Mammalia; order Carnivora; family Mustelidae; genus Neogale; species Neogale vison. The sequence goes on from NC_058100.1 coordinate 10,100,964, forward strand.
GAGGTGAGCTTTGGTCTCATTTTCTTCTTAGGTGCATCTGTATCAGCCCTTATCTTCATGGCAGACCGTGAAAATAGTCCCGACTCCCCAGGAATGACCAGAAATGATCAATGAAGCAAATCTTTGCTTTAGATAAAAAGCAGATTGGGCAAATAAATGTACAGGGCAATGTGTCTAGGAATTATGAAAAATTTGGGAAATGGTCTCTTGTGGTAGGAAATGAGGATCTTGAGCCATTCTTGGATGACTAGTTTAGACCCGTGGATCCTGTTTATTTTTGTTTTTTAATATGCTTCTGGAAACTTCTGTCTGGGATCATCTGACAATGGGTGTAAAGTTCTGACTACCTAAGTGCTGTTGCCCTCTCCCCTGGGTTTGGTTGAGATCTCAAGGTCCTGGGCAAATATCTTATTTATGTATTTATTTTGAATATTATTGTGATAATTTTCTTCTGTAGGTGCAAATTTTGAAGGGAGCCTACTGGCCAAATCTGGGACAATTTATTTATTTTTTAATATATTTTTAATTTTTTTTTTTTTATTTAAAAAAATTTTTTTTTTAAAGATTTTATTTTATTTATTTGAGAGAGGGAGACAGTGAGAGAGAGCATGAGCGAGGAGAAGGTCAGAGAGCGAAGCAGACTCCCCATGGAGCTGGGAGCCTGATGTGGGACTCGATCCCGGGACTCCAGGATCACGCCCTGAGCCGGAGGCAGTCGTTTAACCAACTGCGCCACCCAGGCGTCCCTATTTTTAATTTTTTGAACATTTTAAATTTAAATTCAATTAATTAACATATAGTATATTATTAGTTTCAGAGGTAGAGTTCAGTGATTCATCAGTTTTACATAATACCAGTGCTCATCACATCATGTGCCCTCCTTAATGCCCACCACTCAGTTACCCCATCCCCCTCCCACCTCCCCTCCAGTAACCCTCAGTTTCTTTCCTAGCGTTAAGAGTCTCTTAAAGTTTGTTTTCTTGTCTGATTTCTTCTTGTTTTATTTTTCCATCCCTTCCCGTGGTGCTCCTATTTTGTTTCTTAGATTCCACATGTGAGTGAGATCATATGATAATTGTCTTTCTATGATTGACTTATTTCCCTCAGTATAATACCCTCTAGTTCCATCCATGTTGTTACAGATGGCAAGATTTCATTTTTTTTGATGGCTGGGTAATATTCCATTGTGTATATATACCACATCTTCTATATCCATATATCTATTGATGGACGTCTGGGCTCTTTCCATAGTTTGGCTATTGTGGACATTGCTGCTACAAACATTCGGGTGCTCGTGCCCCTTCGGATCACCACATTTGTATCTTTGGGGTAAATACCCAATAGTACGATTGCTGGGTCACAGGGTAGCTCTATTTTCGACTTCTTGAGGACCCTCCATGCTGTTTTCCAGAGTGGCTGCACCAGCCTGCATTCCCACCAACAATATAGGAGGGTCTAGGCAAATACCTTAAACTGGTTTCTTAGTGTCTCATCCAACCCTTGCTGGAATTCTGTGGCAATATTTACTCAGTTGGTGGGTTCCACACCGTTGACTTCTGCTCTTCTGCCAGCCTCTCTCAGAGGCTAGCCAGTTGCCCAGACAACGGCCACAGGACAGCTTCCCATCTGTGAGGGTGTCGGGCGTGTGGTCCTCACTCTCCTGGGAGGGAGATGCACCGGTCCAGCCCGAGGGTCTGGGGCAGTGCTTGGATTTATCTCCAGATTCCACCCCAAAGCAAGCAAGTCTCCCCCCAAAATCAGCTTGAAGCAGAGTTCCCTGTGCGGCTACATTGGTCCTATGGCGGGGTGGGGGGGTGTTCAGACAACATTCAGCCATTGGGCGCTGCCGCATGTGGGTCAAGGCTCAGGGGCCTGGCCCGGTGCTGCTCCCTGGGGCAGTGGGTTCTCGGTTTCTGTGTTCTCGGGGGTTCCTGGAAGAAGCTCCGTCCCTGAGGCTGAGCCTGAGGCGCTCTCCGAATGGCACCTGCAGGATTGCGAGGGGGCGACGTAGGGACTGGGCTGGTTTACCCGCCCCCCTCCCCCCCCCCCCCCCCCCCGCGGGTCTGCATGTCTCCCATGCTTCGGGGACAGTCAACCCAGCACCCCAGTTCGGGCGCCTCAGGCGGCAGACAGTGGCCAGGTGGGGAGTTCTGCTCTTTCCCCTCAGAGCTTTCCTGTGTGAATCACTTTGTCTGCCCTTTGGCAGTTTCCTGGCTTGGCTGGGGGATCAGCGAGCTCCTTAGTTCTCTCCTAAGAGCAGCCATAAAACAGCTACAGCCTGTCCACCTGGAAGACATGCCTACGGGCTCACCTTTCTCTCAGCTGGGACACTCACTGAGTTGTCGCCGTGTGCCAGGCACTGTGCTGGGTGCCGAGCAGGTGGGCTCTCCTTTCGGGCTCACAGAACCCCTGGGGGACAGACTCGCGCCGTCACTCCATGGGGAAGCTAGCTGAGCTTGGCCAAGGGAACTTAATCACCTGAGGGACAGCTAGCAAGAGAGGGTCCAGGACAGGGACACCGAGGAGCAGAGTCATTTCAGCATCTCTCTCTTCGGTGGTCATCACGTGGAGCCGGACGGACCTGCAAAACTTCTCCAGAGTCTGGATCTGGATCCAGACACTGTTCTGCGTACGCACACGGCCTGGCTGGCTCTGAATGCACCTATGACACATTTTGAGGAGCAAATGATTCATTTCCGTGTGATTTTTTTCCCCCCTTCCTTCCATCCTTTCTTCTTGCCCTCCTTGAGAGTTACAGACCCTGGACCCTGGGCTTAAAACTTGACTTTGCTACCAACTAGCTGTGTGACCTTGCACCTGTTTTTTAATCTTTGTGTGACTCAGTTTCCCCCTGTAAAATGGGGATCCTAGGGTTATCATGAGGTTTCGGTGAGTTATACGTATGAAGCATTCATGTGGCGCCAAAGCACTAGGTGAGTGTCTGTTAAATAAAGGAAATTACTTTTTTTCCCCACCTGGGATGAGGCTGACAACAGGGAGAGACAGAGCTGGAGCAAGGGAGGCAGAGGAGGAGGCAGTGGGGACTGGCCGGAAGGTTCCATGTCTGCTCTGAATCGCGAGTGCTCCTTGTCTCCAGGGGCTGTTTTATTTCAGAAGATGCACCCAGGAGACAGCAGTTACGAAGTTCTTATTCTAATAGGCAGAGAGGCTGGCAGTCCCCGGGGGCTCTCTTTAAAGGGAGTCACCCATCACCGACATCCTCCTCCTCACCGTGATCATCATCTGTCGGGGCACTCGTTACGTGTTGGGCCCTGTGTCGAGTGTCATTTTTTAAATCTTTAAAAAAATAATTTTACAAATGACTGATCAGTCACTTACAATATGCCAAGTACACACTCTTATTTTTTTTTTTTTAAGATTTATTCATCTATTTGAGGGGAGAGAGCATGCGTGCCTGCATGTGTTTGGGGGAGGGGCAGAGGGAGAGGGAGCAAGAGAATCCTGGAGCAGACTCCTGAATGAGCAGGGAGCCTGATGCGGGGCTCCATCCCAGGACCCTGAGATCGTGACCTGAGCTGAAATCAAGAGTTGGTCCCTTGCCTGAGCCAGCCATGCGCCCCACACAGCTCTTATTTATTCCTGCAAGGATGGGTACTGTTACTTTTTCTATTTTATCTATGTGGAAATTGATGCTCAGCAAGGTTTACTTGCCTGTGATCCCCAGAGTTTGAACCTAATTTAGTCACCATGCCTGTGCCCCTGACCCCTCACTACACTCTGTCCCAAGAGCCTGCCGTGTCCCTGTTCTCTCTCCTCCTGTTTCCTACTCCATTTCTCCCATCCCCCTGGATCAAGGAGAGCTGAATCCAAATCTTGCAAATGTATGACCTGGGCTTCCTGGTCCCGTCCTCAGAATCTCGTGTCCTCACTTTTCTCTGTCTGTTTTCAGGCGAGCACCCCCCGGCAAGTGCAAGTACAAGCCAGTGCCGGTGCAAACCAAGAGCAAGCGTGTCCCGTTCAGGCCGCTCGCCCGTGAGTCTGTCTCTGTCCCGGGCTCAGGCCCTGGCCTCGAGGCGCTGGCACGGTGCCCTCTGCAAACACGCTCCAGTCCTCCCAGGGTGGGAGGTCTGTTTCCCGCCGAGGGCTTCTGCTCTGGATGGGGACTGTGCCTGTGGCTCGGTCTCTACGTCTCCGCATTGCCGTGTGTACACATGTGCTTCTGCCGTGGTCCTCCGTCCGTCCTTCAGTTCGTCGGGCACTGTTCATTCAGCCCTGAGTTTGCAGCACTCACTGTGCTAATCCCTGGGGCTACCAAGTGAACCTGACCTGGAGGAGCCCAGAGTTAAATGTAGTGCAGGCAAATGGAGAAATAAATCTAACACTGAGGTTCTGGTAGAGAAGGATGCCCAGGGGACGGAGGGACTCCTAGAGGGGGCAGAGGCAGGGTGGGGATTCAGGAAGGGCTGATAGAGGAGGGAGAGTAACTATTCCAGAGCCATGGATCACTGGAGTGAACTTATTAAAAGCAGTATATTTAGGTCAAGGCCAGTCATGGGGCTTGAACTTATAACCCTGAGATCAAGAGTCACATACTCTACCACTAAGCCAGCCAGGAGCTCCTAAAAAGAATTTATATGAAAGAACCCTCCTGTAGTCGTGGGTATCCTGGGTGGTGTTTCCCTTAGGGTTCCTTGCCAGGATTTCTGTTTCTCACTAAATAAATGTTTGTTTCCCAGAGACAGTCTTGGACTTACTAAAGGAGCAGTCGGAGAAAGCTGCTAGAAAGTTCTCCAATGCAACTTTAGCCTCCAGCCCAGAGCGGGTGTCGTCTCAGAAAGGCCCCTCCAAGGAGCCAGCTTCTCCCACAAGCAGCAGGAAGGCGTCTCAAAGGCCTGGTACCAAGAAGAGAGCCAGAGTGTTGTCCCCAGGCCTCCAGGGCAAGAGGAAGCCAAGCCTGAAACCCCCCAGGGGCCGGGTCCAGCCGTCAGCACAGCCGAGGCGAGCTGGCAGAAGTCTCCCTCGGCCTCTTCTGTCAGGGTGGCTGACCAGGGCACGTGCCAGGGAAGAACCACGTCGCCGCGTGGAAGCTGCTCGTGGGGCTGCTGAAGGTGGGCATTAGCTGAATGGGAGGCAGAGCTGGAGGTGGGGCAGGTAGAGGGAACTTGACTCAGGGCCGGAGCAGCTGTCCTCTCTGCAGGAACCTTGCCATCTGAATGGAGGGGTGCTCCTTCTCTGCTTCTGCGGAGGCATCGGATCCCACAGCGCCAGGGTGCTGGGCTAACCTTGGGCAGTGGTTGTTAGCCTTGGACTCCCACTGCGCGTCTCTCTTATTTCATAAATGCCTACAACTTAAGGTAATAAATCAATATTTGCTCCGTCGGTCCTGTATCCTTTGATCTTTCGGATGTTCGCCTGACATTAAGAAATCTGGTGTGCTTCTACTGTTTGCCCAAGAGCCCTGTTTCACTCTCTTGCCTCTTCCCAGCTCCAGGAGGAGGCCTGTAGAGACATGTTTCAAGGAAAGCTCCTTTAAAATGGTCTTCTCCTTTGTCCCAGGCTGCAGCACACAGACTGACTAGGGGCAGGTCCTGGTCCGAAACTCCAGCTTCCCCTAATTTGACTTGGCCAATAGCATCATGAACATAACTACATTTTGAGTACTTCTTATGTGCCAAGATTATATACATTATCTGAAACCTCAAAACCTTGCTGGTTATGTGTTGCCATGTAATGTCTGTTGAAGAGGAGGAAAGGGAGTCTCGTGCGGTTAAGCTACCTGCCCTAGACCACAGTAGGAGGGAAGAGGGAGTCGTTCAGCTGGACTTGAACCAAAGCCCCTCTCAATGTCTTGAGCACCTCCCCCCGTGCGGGGCCCTCCATGAGGGCCGGTGGCTTTTAGACAGGTATTTGAGGAACAGAAGAGCCAAGAGAGGAAACCATCCCAGTCTTTAGGAAGTTCTCCAAATCCTGCAAATCATCCAGAACGGTGTAGGCAGTCTGGTTTAAGAACAAAAACGTGAAATGCCCTGTTTGTTGAGGATTTTCAGAGGTCATGTAATCACTGCTTTCTATATGGTTGGACATACCCTGCACAGCTTTTTTTAGATTTCCAAAGAAGCAGATTCCATTTTTTCCTTTAACAGTGTTTAATGGTAGGCTAACCTAACCTAAATACATCAGGCCTCTTTCTGATTCTTTTTCCTCCTGTTCTGCTCTTAAGAGAGCTGCCAAACACTGGTCATCATTTTCTGAAGATCATTTTTAGATAATTTTTTCAGCTGTTTCCTTTAGGGCCTAGCTTATGGCTTTTGTTTTTCTTTACTTTTGCCTATCTTTGTAACTCTTATGAACACTCTCTAGGATAGGCACCCAGCCCTGACATTTTACACTTTTAGCATCTTCTTAGATGAGACACCAACATGAAGGCGGGAGGAATTCTACCCTGGATCCTTTTGTCAAAAGATGGCTGGACATCCTGGTCAGTTTGGGGAGATTGGACTGACCTCTTGAACAAGTATTTGAACTCACTTGTCTCATTTTTTTTTCTGTAAAATCTTTCTTTGACGACATGTGGCCGAACTAGGGTCTGGCCTAGAAGTGTTTTGAGCCCTGGGGGGTAAGGTGCTCAGAATTCATGCATCAAAGGACCATGTCCTTCAGGTTCTAGGCTGCCTTCTGGACACAGGTTTTGAACAGGAGGGTGGCAGGTCTAGGGGAGGGAACTGAACAGGTCTCCCTGAAATGCCAGGAAGCTTGGCAGGGGGTAGGGAAGGAGCAGCATATCCCCCTCTGGCAACGTGGCTTTCTTTTCTAGAAATTGGCTGGCAAGGCCCGTGAGCTGTCACAAAGGGGCCAGTGCTGAGAGAACAATCATTTAGGTCATAGCCTAGATGGTTTTGGCTTCCTTGGAGGCTAAGGTTTTGAGAAATTCAGAAAAAGGCATACATGCTTGTGCTTGCTCTTTTTAGAGGCCTGCTGGGGAGAGGACAGACAGGGGGGCGGCGGCGTAAGTAATGGTCCTGCTGGAGGGAGAGGACTGGGGTGCTTCAAAGGCATCTTTTTCCTGCTACGTTACTTGAGGATTGAGTAACTCAAAGCAAGCAGGCTCGGTATTATGGTACTTGAGGACCTGAAATGATCTTACAAAAATGCATCCAGGCATTGAAGTGGTGACCTTTGTGGGATCACTATGGGTCTTGTTTTTTGCACCAGTGGGGCCCATCTCCTCGGAGCACTCTGAGCATTTCACCTCCACAGCGTCCCTAGCAGCAGCTGTCCTGACTGCAGAACGGCCAGTAACCAACCAAAGTAGGAGGGTGCTGTTCCAGAGCTAGAATCTCACAAGCCAAGGTAGAATGTCTAGTTGGTTCCCAAAGTGAACTAAGCTTCAGAAATACATTCTCTTGGAGCGCCTGGGTGGCTCAGCAGGTTGAAGCCTCTGCCTTTGGCTCAGGTCGTGATTCCAGGGCCCTGGGATCGAGCCCCACATTGGGCTCTTTGCTTGGAAGGGAGCCTGCTTCTTCCTCTCTCTTTGCCTGTCTCTCTGCCCACGTGTGATCTCTGTCTGTCAAATAAATGAATAAAATCTTAAAAAAAAAAGAGAGAGAAATACATTCTCTTAAGAAAAACACCATATGATTTCATTCAGGTGTGGAATCTAAAAAACAAATGAATAAACAAAAAGCAGAATCAGACCTATAACTACAGAGAACACAGTGATGGTTTCTGGAGGGGAGATTGGGGAGGGAGCATGGGCAAAATGGGTGAAGGTGAGTGGGAGATACAGGTTTCCAATTACAGAAGAAATCATGGGAATAAAAGAAATGGCTTAGGGAATAGAGTCAATGATATTGTAATAGTGCTATATGGTGACAGATGGTAGCTACACTTGTGCTGAGTACAGCATAGAGAAGTTGATTCACTATGTCCTACAACCTGAATGCAACACTGTCACCTATACTCAAATCAAAAATGAAATAAAGAAAAGAAAAGAGGGGCACCTGGGTGGCTCAGTGGGTTAAGCCTCTGCCTTCTGCTCAGGTGGTGATCCCAGGTTCCTGGGATCAAGCCCAGCTTCAGGAGCTCTCTGCTCAGCGGGAAGCCTGGTTTCCCCTCTCTCTCCCCACCTGCCTCTCTGTCTACTCGTGATCTCTGTCTGTCAAATAAATAAATAAAATCTCAAAAAAAAAAAAAAAAAAAAAGAAAGAAAAGAGAGAAGAAAGAAAAGAAAAATGAAATGAAAAGAAAGGAAAAGAAAGAAGAGAAAAGACATTTCCTTGCCCCCGTGGAGTTTATTATGTTGGAAAGATATTTAATTCCACTTCAACCACTGCTTGTCAAATAAATAAATAAAATCTCAAAAAAAAAAAAAAAAAAGAAAGAATAGAGAGAAGAAAGAAAAGAAAAATGAAATGAAAAGAAAGGAAAAGAAAGAAGAGAAAAGACATTTCCTTGCCCCCGTGGAGTTTATTATGTTGGAAAGATATTTAATTCCACTTCAACCACTGCTATCCTTACTGCTTGCCAAACACAGTGCTGGCTCTGGGAAACCCACACATGAGGAAGACTGAGCCCAGGTTTACCCGGTGGAGCACAGGTTAAGAATTAACTTGAACTCAAGGTCACACAGGACGTGGGCTCTCTGAAGCAGCACCATCCAACGGAAATCGGACGCTGCAAAGGGGAGCCATGGGAGTCATGTAAAGGTTTCCAGTAGCCACATTAAAAAAATAGGTAAGATTAATGTAATTACGTATTTTATTTCATCCAGTATATCCACAATATCGTTTCAGCACGTAACCAAAAACTCCTAGTGGGGGAGAGCTGACGTTCTCCTGGTGCTGAATCGTGCAGCTCCGATGCGCGCTGCGCTCGCGCGGACAGCCCGGTCCACATCAGCCCCGCTGCGGACCCTCCGTGGCCGCGGACGCTCGCGGCTACGCGGCCGATCGCCCGTGATCAGCCCCTGGTCCCGAAATACGGGAAAAGGAATCCGGGGGAAATCGCCTGTTCTGAAAAAGACTCTGGTGGCCGCAGTCCCGCGGCGCTCGGGAATTAATTCAGGGAAACCGCGCAGAAGCGAGAGCGGCCGCACTCGCCCGCTTTCCAGCAGCCCGGGGCTGTTTACTTTCGGGAGGCGCCCCTCCTCCCTCTGCAGGGGCAGGCCCTGCGGGCCGGGCTGGACGCGGGGGTGCGGCTGCCACGTGGCGGCCACCACGCCCGCTTCCGTCCTGGCCACGTTGGCCGCGCTCGGGCGGGGCGGGGCGGGGCGGGCGGCCGGGACGCGCGTTCGCCAGCCTCCCGGGAGGCGAGTGGGAGCCGGCGCGGTAGCGCCGCCCGCCGGCCGCGCGGCGTCCCTGCAGGCGCGGCGCCGGCCCCGCCCGCCGCCTCCCCCTGCAGCGCCCCAGGCGCGCCCCGCCCGCCACCCCGGGAAGCCGGCGCGCACGCCCCTCCGGCTTCTTAATGCAGGGCTGGGGCTCGACTTGCAGGGCGTTGAAAAGGAGCGCGTGCGGCCTCGCGTCTCCTCGGCGAGAACCGAGTGGCAGGTCTCGGTAAAGCCGGGTCGCCGAGGACGGCTTATCTTTCTTTTTCCTGCTCTTTCTATCGGCCCAGGATTTTCTCTTCCGGGTCACGCACTGGAAGGACGCCCATCATTTGCATTTCAGGAGTGATTTTTTAATCCTGCTAGAAGTAGCTTTTTCAGAAATTGTTTTTCCATTTTGGAATTTCTATTCCGTAAAGGGGAAGATGTATTTAAAAAAAAAAAAAAAAATTAGAAAGCAACAAGAGGCCCCAGCGAGGATCGAACTCGCGACCCCTGGTTTACAAGACCAGTGCTCTAACCACTGAGCTATGGAGCCTGCCCGTTACCTGTTTCCCTTTCGTTCAGGGACATTGGAAGTAAAATTGCTTTAGCTGGCAGCTTGAAAACAAGTGACCTCCTGCATCCATTATCAGTGATAATGGTAAAGACTATGAAATGCTAGAGAAAAATGCCTTCAATACGACAAGCATTAAAAAAAAAAAACAAAAACCCAACCCAATGTCAAAGTTCTATGTTTATGATTACAAAACATTAAATCATACCTGCGTTAAGTTATGCATAAAGACAAGGGCTGGAAAGGAAAACGCAAAAAATGAAATGTTCTGATTCTATTCTGAGTCAGTCTTTTACATGTGAAAAAAGTCTGCAAGCCTTTGTTTACATGACACATTGTATCAAATTTAGTATCTACTGGGAAGTTATAGGGAGTGTCTTTGCTTCTCCTAAATTAAATAAGCTATTGATTGTGGATGAATTAATTGATTTAACAGTATTTATTGAGTACTCCCATTGCTCTAGACTTTGGAGATAGGATGGATAAGTAAAGCTCTGTTCTGGCTCTTTAATGACCAGGGATCATCAAACTGTGTCTCATTCTTTTTTGTTGAAAGAACTGTTTACCGAGGGAACGGTAACGGGAATATGTATGGACATTCCCCCCTGCATGGCATTTCATATTCCCTCTCTTTAATAAGGACATTTAATAATGGGCCCTCTTGGATTAGGGCCCACCTCCCCTTAACTTGATCACCTCTGTGATCACCTTCACATCGGTCACACCCTGAAGTCCTGGGGGTTAGGGCTTGCTTGCACCTGAGAATTTTGAGGGGACACAATTTCTCAGTAACAGATGCAAAGTCAGGCATTCAGTTAAGCCAGAAGCAAGGCTTCCTTTATTCCCTTGACGCTGCCCGCCTCTGGTTAGCAGACCTCACCAGCGATTTTCACTTGCTTCATCCCCACTGTTCCCCAGATCAAATGATGAATCCTCAGCACCTCCCAGCAAGAGGAGAGATGTGATAGAAAAACAGAGCCTCTCCTTCTCTCAACTCTAACTTGTGAGCTGTAGGATAAAGGCTGTAAAATGAAAGGACAAGGTGAGGGAGGGCTAAGCGGGGTGAACATCCTATAAAGGCTTCAGTCTGCTTTTGACTCCAGAAGAAAAAGTCTGGGAGGGCTTTCCATTGAATCTTACGTCCCCTCCTCCTGCTCCCCATCCCCTCCTGATGGGGCTTTATGGCCCACTTACACATTCACCATCTGTGAAATGGAGGTGATCATTTTGGCTCTATCTATGAGAGGTTTGGGGGATTCAACCCAACAGTGAATTTGAAAGTGCTAGGAAATTGTGAAGTGCCAGAAACAAACGTGATAGGGAGGGAAGGCATCGTAGGGTCCAGTTTGGGTAGAAGGAGAGGACGAGATGGAAAACAGAAGTCTCAGCAGGGTCCCTTGGCTGTTTTACGTTCTTTTTGGTTTAAGACGACAGTTCCCTTTGCTCACCCCTGCCCTCAGTTTCTCCTGGTGATTCTACGGCAGCCCTCGGGCTGGAGGAAGCAGGACGGACTGCGTTCCCATTGGCTTGGGACAGGGGCACCCGCCCTCTCTCACCCTTTCCTTGGAATCTCTGTCCAGAGCCATCTCCTCCTGGGAGGAAGCCATGTTGTGTCTCAAAGTCAAACTCAAGGTCAGAGCGTGTGAGAGTGCAAGGGCCAGGAGGAGCGTACAAGCTCATCTAGCTCCAGTTCATTTTGAAGACAGGCAAGCATTGGTCCAGGAAGGGAAGGGGCTTTGTCGCAGGCGGCTTATTGCCATTGTAGGGTTTGGGAATTCCCATGGTTTTTGTTTCCTATTGTGAAGCTTGGTCCAAGAAAGTTAAAAAACAATACAGAACAAAAGCCAAAACAAACAAAGTGCAAACCAACCAACCCACCACCCAAAAGAGAGGGCAAAGGGGCTCTATGAATTTGTCCAAGATAAAAGTAGTCTCTTTAGTGTGGGTGCCAGGGGTGGTGGAGTGGGGTAGCGCTGGTGGGTCAGGACAGGGAAGGAGAGAAGTAGGTGGAGGGTCCTTCCTCTGATCTGGTGCCTTCTTACACCCACCCACAACCCAGCTAGAGGTGGAAGGTTGGGGATGGGACCCCCATGGCTAGCAGAAACCCAGACGGAGGGAAGAACAAAGTTAAAGAAGAAGAGGGGGGCAGGAAGCCGGATGCTGTTCATGTTGCTTGGTAAACCCAACACAGATTTGCATGAAGCTGGCCACCCGGCCCAGGCGGTTGAGCTTTTCCACCCCACTCCCCCACCCCCACCCCCACCTCCCTTTCTGTTGGATGGGGGGGCCAGCAGGATCCTAGGGCACAGACAGGAGAGCTTTAGAACCTGGGATGCTGGCCTCAGGAGCTCTGGTCCCAGCTGACCCTCTCCTCCCCTTTGTCTGGATCCTTGGTGGGAGGGGCGGTAGTATCCTTCCCAGTAACTCAGGGCACACAACCCTTCTCACCATCCCAGATGGAAAAGTCTTAGGGTGGACAGCTCAGAAAGTGGGTAGGCAGCTCAGTAGTGAATGCCGGCCGGACTTCTGTGGCCTAATGAAACGCACGCACTTATTGAAATGATTGTAACAAAATTCATCTCCTGGATATTGATCCTATTCCGCACCAGAAAGCCTTCCCTTGGGTAGGTTTCTAATTAGATTGCTGGGCTTTGGGGTGGACTCCCATGGAAAGACCGCAATTCTGAGTCCGGGATGATGCGCTCGGACGGCACTGGGTCAGGTGCTGGGCCACTTCGCGATAGGACCGGGCCTACCTGTGCTGTTTAGGTTGCTCTGAGAGGGAGGAGTCTGGAGGGTGAGGACCGAAGAGAAGGACGGAGAAAAGGTACCCCTAGCCCCGCCACCTCGATACCTGGCTTGCAGGACGAGTCTACAAGCTCAGACCAAGTCCCATTTGGTGGGCTCCCCCGAGCCTCGCGTCTCTTCCCTTCCTGATCAAACGCAGGGGCCCGGCGGGCGCAGGAAAGATCTTGGCCTTTGGGGTCTGGCAGACCTCAGTTCCGAAGACACGCGGAGACCCCGGGTCCCGGCCTCCTGCCGCGGAAGTGCAGGGGGCCGCAGGCTGCCCCAGCGGCGAGCTCGGGCGGGAGCTGCGGAGGGACCTGGTTCGCGGCCCGGCTCTGCCCCCTGCCGGCGGCACGGGAGTCACTGTCCCCTCAGGGCTCCGGTTCCTCACCTGGGCCGAGGGGCTGAAGGGTCGTGCGGCCCAGGGTGCGTGTGGTCCACCCGGCGGCCGCGCCTCCCCCGCAGGTGCTGCCCACCGGGAGGTGCGCGGCCCCTGCCCGCTTTTTGGCCTTCTCTCGGGTTGCGACCGAGGAGCTGTCCCTGGCCCCGGAGAAAGCCGTCCTTCTCGCCGTTCTCTCCTCCCCGGATCCCCGCTCTGCCCTCGACTCCGGGAACATCCAGCCTCTCACTCTCCGCTGGACCCTTCCCATCAGCTTTTAACACGCTCCAGTCTCTCCCAGAGAAAGCATCCGAGGAAAGAATAGGAAATAAAAGCCCCAGTGAGTTGTCCCCTCCTTCCTCACCTTGGTGAGGAACAAAAGCCAAAACAAACAAAGTGCAAACCAACCAACCCACCACCCAAAAGAGAGGGCAAAGGGGCTCTATGAATTTGTCCAAGATAAAAGTAGTCTCTTTAGTGTGGGTGCCAGGGGTGGTGGAGTGGGGTAGCGCTGGTGGGTCAGGACAGGGAAGGAGAGAAGTAGGTGGAGGGTCCTTCCTCTGATCTGGTGCCTTCCTTGGTCCCCTCCTTCCTCACCTCCCACCCACTCAACTTGCCCTCTCTCTTCCAGCACCCCCCCTCCCCCCGCTCTGCGTGGATAAACCTTGGTGTCTTGGCAGCTTTTGTCCCCACTGACCACTTTCTCCTCCCTGAAGACTCTCTTCTGTGTCCCTTAAGGCCCGCACTCCTGAGAGTCTGCCCACTTCCCAGGAAGCTGCCTCTCTGCTGTCTTTGCAGCCTGACTTTCCCTGGGGCGAGGGGCCGGCTGCGTGGTGAGCCAACCGAGAGGTGGTCTTCGCCCTTGCAGAACTCATGGGCCACCGTCGTTCGGATAATTGGTGCAATCGCAGCGACCACGGCTGGGGAGCAGGAACAGTGAATATAGACAGCTCGGGTCCCTCGCATGTAAAACGGGTTGATGATGATGGGGTGATGATGCTGATGATAAAAATAATGTGAACACTAATAATCTCTCACGTGGGTACCCGGGAACAATAGGTGAAACCCCATGAAAATAGACAAACTTGGCATCTGGGGAGTACTTCATGGATACACATTTCTTTTATTACCAGTTGTACCTAGAAGTAGTGTGCGAAGCCCCCTGTGGTGAGAGAGTCCCTCAGGGAAGGCTGGGAGACAGGAGGCAGAGGAGGGGATAAAGAGCCTGGAGCTTAGAGGGCCCGAAGCCGCTGTTCTGTGGCCCGAGATCCTCTCAGGCACCTGCGGAGTGAGACGTTGTCACTCTCCTTTGGCAGCTGATACAGGAGTGGGTGAGTCATGTCCAGAAAGGGGAGATTTTCTCACTCTTGAAAGACAGGGATTAGAATTAACCTTATTCAAGTCGGACAGGGCAAGCGCTCAATGAGGCTGGGAAGAGGATAGTCTTTCAGATGACACAGCTGTCTTCTGTCATTTTCCCTGCCCCCCCCCCCAGTCCTTTGGAAGGGTTTCCAACCCCCAGCAACCACAAGACAGTGGGGTGGGGTCCATAGTTTTGGTGGGCAGAATGATATTGGAGATGGTTAATTCAGGGACCAGATGGCAGTTGCAACAGTGGGGGCCTCTTAGGAAATTGTTCAAGAGGTCTCATGAGACGAAGAAACTCCCCCAAAGAGCCTTCGTATGTCTTATGATCCTGGTGGGAACAGAGAAAAGAAGGCATCCAGCTTGAGGGGAGTTGGGCCTAAAGGCAGAAACACAGAACCTGAGTATCTTAGAGTTCATCCAGCGCCAGGGGTCTCAATTCTGGCTGCACATTGGTTATCTTGGGACTTAAAAAATGTCACTGCCCAAGCCCCAGAAATTATGGTCTAATTGGCTTGGGCTGAGGCCTAGGCATTCCTTTTTCAGTGCTCTGCACATATTTTCAGTGTGCAGCCACAGCTGAGAAACTGATCGAACTAATACTTTTCGTCTTGTAGATGAATAAACAGGCACTTTGAGAGCTTAAATAATTGACCCTAAATAAAGACCTTACAGTCAGTTACTGACCCCCGGGTCTCTCCATGACCCTATAACAACAACTCCTCTAACTAACACTTAGGGTTGGTGTTCCTAGAGAGAATAGCTACAATGTTTATGTCTTTAAACATAAATCTGGACATAGTATGGAACAGTGTTAGCATACTCTGGAGAACTGAGATGTTCCAGCAATATTTGTAATCTATGATCTCAGGATCTGGAGATGGTGACAGGCTCAGGTTTTGGAGTCATAAAAGCCTGGTTTAAAATGGTAGATCTTCTACCAGCTGTGTGAGGCTGGCCATGTTACTTAACCCCTCGAGCTTCAGTCTGCAATGTAAATATTTCCTTGGAGAGTTAACACAGATTGGTTTCTTGATTGCAGAAGATTAAATAGAATATTTTCATAAGGCTCTTAGCATACAATTTGTGCCTTTTAACTGGTAGCCGTCACAGGAGTTGTTATTAGTTTTATTGTTATATTCTGATGTACTTGCCTTCTAGAGCAGTGGCTCTCAACAGGGTGATTTTGCACCTGTAGGGAGCACTTAGCAATGCCTGGAGATAGGTTGATTGCCATAATAGGTGGGGAGAGGAATGCTACTGGCATTTAGTGGGTATTGGTCAGAGATGCTACTAAACATTTCCAGTGTGCAGGACAGGTTCCCTCCCCCACACCACCCAGAGTTATCTATCCTGGTACGAAGGATAAAAACCTGCTCTATATATCTGAAAAGAGTTGGGATTTTGAAGGGCAGGGCTATTGGGTAGTATTAGGATGACTTGGTTCTTGCACTGAGGAGGAAGCAGGGGGACAGTGAGTTTAGGGGACAGTGAGCAGCTCCATCTCTACTTTCAGTCCCCACAGAGGACGGACTTTCTCCGTCTTGGCGTATGAGTCCCTGTCCTAAGCTGTGAGGAAAATCCTGCACCTAGAGTTCGGGAGGCTGGTATGAAAGGTTTAAATAACGCCAAGACGATCGGACCGGGTCCCGCGGGAGGGCTGTCTTTCTCCACGGTTGTGCTCTGGGCACCTGGGACGTGCATCAGTCCTCTCTCCCCTGAGCTAGCTCATCATTGATAAATGACAGGAGAGCTAGCTCATCATTGATAAATGACAGCCGCCGAACTTGGAAAGTACGACACCGAGTTGGCAAGTGGAAAACTTACTCAGCTTTCTCGCCGGAGCCTTGTGTCTTAACTTATTTATCTTTAAGAGAAGATAAGTAGGACACGGCCACGCAAGCTGTGTTATGGGAGGAGGGAAGAGCGCGTGTGAAATTTCTGCGGAAGAGCACGAAACTGTCAAGGGTGCGGCGGCTGGAACGCGGCTGCAGAGCAGCGCGCGGGCACGAGGTGGCGCTGCGTTCTCGCGGCAGCGGAGGGCTCAGCCCCGGACGCGCGTCGCAAAGGTGGGTGTTGCCGCGCGGACACCCCAGAGTGAAAAATAGAGTAACAGAAAAGATTTAGTTCTTAAAATAAGTCAGCAGCCCAGCGAAGCGAGTACTGCAATGGCAGGTACATTTTCTAGCTTGAACTGATGGAAAAGGGCATTGACTGCCTACAGGCATCTGGCCACAGACACCAAGAGATAAAAATACACAATTAAATGAAACCACGCAGCAGGCCCGGCCTCAGAAGGGAATGAGAACGCGCTGGACTCAGCCAGAGGTCTGGGATCTGGCACCGATGTTCCCCCCGAATGACTATTGTGTAAATGCGCAGTTGTCCCGTGGACACCCTTTTCAATGTCTGGTTGGCTCTTCCCCAATGAGGAGAGGGCTGGCCCCGTGCTTAGATGCCGCCTTTCCCAGCCTCCGTGTTCCAGGTGGGACGGGCATCACGTTCGTTACCTATGTTGGAAGGCAAGCCAGGTGACCATCACAGGAGGGGGATGCGAGTGAGAAGGGGGAGGACCTCTCAGCGTTGTCATGGTGACGGGCCATCCACCTCCTCAGCGGGGCCAGAGTGGTCTCCTGGGGCAGTCTAACACCACTTTTGGGGGGGGGAGTTCGGACTCACAGGATCGGACACAAGTTCGCAATCATTTCGACCTGTCCCCACTCTTGTAGCCCTCCCCGTGCAGTCTCAGGTTGGCGGTGCTTTACGAAGGGTGGGAGTGGCGGACTGAGAAGGTGGTTTGGGGACTACTAGTCTTGCATCCCAGCTCCGCCACCAGCTAGCTCTTTGACCTTGGAAATGTCATGTCACTCAAGCCTTGGTGAAAAAGGTGATCTGTGAAAGGTGGATAAAATGGGCAGGGAGCTTGCAAGAACTGCTCCAATGAGTTCCCAGCAGCGGAAACCGGGAAGACGTCAAATAAAGGGACCAGACTTCACTGAAGGAAGTGTTAGACCCAGCAGAGGGAACTGGAATGGATATGGGCAAATGCCTTTTTCAACACTTTTAGCTGTTTTCATTTTTGCTTGTGGCTGCCTAGCCTGGGTGCTAACCCATGCTTGGTAAATTGTTAGTTTATTCTCCCATTCTTGGGTTTCTTGACCTCTAATGATGGAACCATAGCTGTCACGGTCGCAGCACTGGGCATAAGGCATGAGCACTTTAGGAATACTTATCCCCTCAGTTCAGTGTTTGCAAGCACCTGTGAGGCAGGATTCATTTGAGGAGAAGCCGGCAAGTCACTGGGGACCATCCTTTGGCCCATGAGCCAGAGATTCTGGAGGCTAACTCCTGTCCTTCGGAGGAGGCAGGTGGGCACAAAATCAACTGCTCATAGGAGAAGCAGAGGTTCTGTCTTTTTCTCCAGACTGTAGTGTCTCAAAGCTGCTCTGGAAGGAATATGCTGTGAGTTCTTTTTCGATCATTAATGATCCTTCAAAGGACAGATCCCATGCATACCTTCCTTCCCATAGATGCATAGCTTCATTTTTATCCTAAGTTGCACATTTTCATTGTGTTGTAAACAGCCACAGGGTTTAGAACAGGCCAGACCCCTAGCCGTGGGATATTAAACCAGGACTGTCTGGGCCAGTGATGCCTCAGGGTTGAACACTACACTCACCTTCCAGTGGTGACAAAGTGACAGACAGTCGTCTCCAGCACACTTCTGAGGTCAGTCTTTGGGTTGGAAGTGGTTCTTGATATAATTCTGATTTCCAGTTGATTAGCATCTCACCATCTCCCAAACCTCATTTTAGGCCCCTTTAGAGTCAAATCACCTTGTCTTTCCTACTTTGTCCTTGAGTCCAGCCTCCTGGACCAGGATCTCTGGGCTTTGTGTTGTAAAGTACATTTGCCAACTTGGCCTGGGTCCCATCTGCTGGCATGTTCGGTGTCATCAGTTTCAGGTAGGGTGCTTTGGGAAAGGGAACTAACATTTAGTGAGGGCACACTATGTTTCAGGCATCTATTGGGTGCTTTCTGCACATTGGTTTATGTATATAAATAGTATCATTGCAATTAGCCCTGATTAAGAGATGTCTTTAAGGATGACCTTGTTTCTAAGTAGGCAGCTTGCAAATGCACTTGGGTTTAAAGCTCGGATCTGAGTTCTTCCCAGTGCCTTGTACTATTGAAGTTTATGCCTTAATCAACACATTTATTTAAGTATCTTTTCTGCAAGAAGTATTGTGCTAGGTAACCTTGAGCAATTCAAGGGCATGCAGGCCATGGTTGCTGCCTTCGGGGAATTACAGCACAGTGTGGGCGGAAGACTTACACGGAGGGAAGTTAATGAGTGATACCAAGTTCTCACAAATACCCAATAAGAAGAGATGAAATGCTCACTCAGGGAAGAGACACCTGGGTGGGAAGTGGAAGTTCATGAAGAAAGTGGGACATGAGCTCCTTCCTGAAATGTGCATAAGATTAGGGTGGAGCCAGACCCAGCAGATTCCTAGTGGAGTTCGCAGGGTGTGCTCCACGGACCCAATGTCAAGTGGTCTCAGCGGTGTGGATTCCTCCGGTGGAGAGGGTGCAGATCCCAGCAAGGTGGGGACCCTTTTCCTCAGAGCCTTGTTTAGAGCTTGGTTCCCACATCCCCAGAATGGCTAGGGGTTCCCTAGATAGGGAGAATCAACTGGGTGACCTCAATGACCCCATCTTGGTCTCCCCAATCTAAGAGGACTGGTAGAATTTACAAGTCTCTCAGCACGACAAGGTCATGCTGTTGCCTGCAACTCTTGTTGGGGGGGGGGGCAGAGGATCTAGTCTGTGGACATCTGTGCTCTCTTTCTCCAATTCTCTCTGTGGCTGTGTCTCTTATCCAGAGAATCCAGGGGGCAGCGGAGTGGGAGGCATGCAGACTCTGTACCAAGCAGGCTTATCACTTACTTGCTGTTTGACCTTGGCCGAGTTGCTTTATAAACTGCGGTCTCCTCATCCATAAAATTCAAATTAATACCAGTTTCTGCTTTTTAGGGTTGCTCTGAAGCTTAAGTTGGATTGCACATAAAACCATTTCGGACAGTCTTGGTCCACGTGAATAAAATGCAGAGCTCAGTTAGCTCTTGGCTGCTCTGATGAAATGCTGGCTGTTTGAAACAAGTACTCACAAGTGCTTTCAGAGTATCCATGGCCTCAGCATCTGAGTTATTCTCCTCCTATTGGATTTCCTGAGAACTGGTCGATCACCTTTGCCCTAGACTTTCAAATGTTTGTTGAGAGCCTACAACATACCCTCCCACTGTAGG
The DNA here is from genome assembly GCF_020171115.1 of Neogale vison. Classification (NCBI taxonomy): domain Eukaryota; kingdom Metazoa; phylum Chordata; class Mammalia; order Carnivora; family Mustelidae; genus Neogale; species Neogale vison. The sequence goes on from NC_058100.1 coordinate 10,120,643, forward strand.
GGTCCAGTGATGGATGATGGAGACATTGTTGATGTCTTGTGAGTGTGCTTTGGGGTTCCTGCTGCGGGCTGTTCCGAGGTGCTCTAGAGAGGGGCTGCGAGCAGAAGCCCTTTCCAGGGCTATGAAGGTGCTCTGAGAGCCTTCATAAGAGACAACACCCCATTCCCAGGTGAGGCTCAGTCCTTTGGGCTGTGGTTTGGGAATGTTCTTTCAGTCTCTCTACTGACAAATAAATCCTTTCTGCTTTGAGTGCACTATATCAGGGCTCATCTCTGACTACATGTTAGAAGCACCTGGGAGTTTTGAAAAGATCCTGATGAGCTGGAGCCCTCCCTGGACCGACAGGGCCACTGTAAGGGGTGGCGCCTGGACATCGTGTATTTTTAATGTTTCCCAGTTGGTTCTAGTAGCATCAGGATTGAAACAGGTCCCCGTCAAAACCTTGCAGGAGAGAATCTCCCTAGACTTTGGCTTTCAGCAGGCAGTTTGTGGGTGATCACTGGGGAGATGATCTCAGATTGGTTTCCCCAGTTTTTCCCCTAAACTTCCTCCCGAGGGTTTGAAGTGTTGGGTTCAGGAGATCTGCTTTTCACATACAACTCCTGGCATTTTGTTCCAAGTGAACTTGTTTTTTATTTTTTGATGAACTCTGAAAGGTCTTTGCAGAGATAAGTTAAACTCTTGCCTATAAAATGGGACCAAAATAATATATGATTTCTTACCTATCAGATGAGAACCTAACAAGAAAAAAAAAAGAATAGGGTTAATTGTTGGAAGAAATTAAAAATGCATTATGTGCCATGGATGGTGCTTAGGTTGTCTGTGTGTGTGTGTATGTTTAAATATAAGATGAATGGAATTTGGTTACTACACCAAAGGAACTATCAGTCTAACGGGGAAGAAGTCCACGTGCTGGGAAGTCACAGCAGGGCAGGTGGAAAAACTAAAGGCTTAGACTTGGTGGGGACCCTGCCGCCAGCCTCTCTTGTCTGGATTTGAATTCTGGCTCTTAAACTTTTGAAAAGGCATTTGACCTTGATCGACCTTCATTTCCTCCTCTGTAAATTGGGGGACAGGACTCAGACCTTGTCAGCGAGGTGGTCATGAGGATGAGGTGGGTAACAGATGTAAATTGTGAAGACTTATGCTTGGTAAAGAGGGAGCCCTCGATGCAGGAGAGTCATCATCGTTGGGCGCTTACAGCAGGAACCAGTGTGACGTTTTCCATTTTCAGCGATATTCAGACTCTGCGATGGCAGCCCACCAGTGAGGAGCTGGACACTCTGCATTTCAGATGTAGGGAGGTTGGAGGTCCATTTCCTTCCCCATCGCTAGCCTTGCCTGTGATTTAGATGCTGCGAGAGCCACCTTGGGTATGTTGTGAACCTTTGTGACTCTTTTTTTTTTTAAATATTTTATTTTATTTATTTGACAGAGAGAGATCACAAGTAGAAAGAGAGGCAGGCAGAGAGAGAGAGAGAGAGAGAGGAGGAAGCAGGCTCCCTGCTGAGCAGAGAGCCCGATGCGGGACTCGATCCCAGGACCCTGAGATCATGACCTGAGCCGAAGGCAGCGGCTTAACCCACTGAGCCACCCAGGCGCCCAAACCTTTGTGACTCTTGACGTTATGATCTGTTAAATGGGAAGACTTGTCTTAGCATGAGGATGAGCCCACATGGGGCTTCTCAGCCTAAGTGCTCAGCAGATGGGTTTTTATTCTGCAGAGATGCATGTGTATTTCCCTGGAACCCCCGCACTGCCCTACATGTGGGGAGATTGCTAAGCGTGGAGGAACACAGCTGGAGACCGCTGGGGTGGGGGTGGGGTGTGGGGAGACAAGGGTTTTCAGATCGAAACTTGGTAACATTAATCCTTATTTTCAAAGCTCTTTTCTCCAATTCATCTACCTCTCCCCAGCTGGTACGATTGTACTTTGCATTTGACTTGGTGGGATTAAGTGTGCCGCTGGGTTCAGGGGACATTGGTGAAGGTGAGCCGTCTGACATTCTCATCTGCATGACGGGATAAACTGTCCTTGAATCTAATCCACAAACTAAAGTGTAAAGCTATTAGTCAGGTCCCTAGGCAGAGCTTTACTGGACCGAAGTGTCCAGAGTGGCTCTCCATACCTGATAGATAGTTTGGAAAGACTGAGCGTGCATATTAATTCCCTGCCTCTGCAAAATGAAATCCACTTTCGGGCAGTAATGGCTGGTTTCACAACATGCCAGGATCTGTCGCTGGTGCGTAGAAGTGATTGTGATCACAGAATATGCTTTTTGGGCTCCCCTATGGCCTTGGGGCGGCCGTGCCCTCTTCCCAGGGTGGCTTGCTCTCTGGCTGAACTGGTCTGGCTGGCTGTTTTTAACTCCGCCAACTGGCCATGGGAGTCCTTAGTGGGCTCCCTCTGCAGCGGTGTGAGAAGTTGAGATGATGGCTGAACATTTCTCTGCAGCTACAAATGGGCTCAGAAATCTCTATTAAGAGTAAATTAGTAGGTAAGGCATGAAATCAGACAAAAACCTAAAAAAAAAAATGTTTTAACTATTCACCCCTCTCTCTCTTTTTTAAAGATTTCATTTATTTGATAGACAGAGATCACAGGTAGGCAGAGAGGCAGGCAGAGAGAGAAAGGGAAGCAGGCTCCCTGCTGAGCAGAGAGCCAGATGCGGGACTCGATCCCAGGACCCTGACCTGAGCCTAAGGCAGAGGCTTAATCCACTGAGCCACCCAGGCTCCCCTTACCTCTCTCCTTTAACTTTTGGCTCCAATTCTTCCTGAGACGTAAGTGCCGGGGAACATCAGCAGAGTTATGAGTAGTGAAGGCTGAGGCAGTGGGAACGCATCTAGGAAAAAGTTAGGGTGGGAATGAACAGTCATTTTAGGCAGCAGTTTGGGGGAAGAAAGCCTAGTTTGGACTCTCTTCTTTGGTAATGGCTTTCCTGAAGGGAAATGGTGACCATTTACAGATTCCAGATGAAGGGGTCATCTGTACCCTGTGACATTTAACTACTATATTTTCTTTAATTTAAAGTATTGTTTCCTAAATAACAAGCCAAAGAGCACTGTCCTGGAGTGATGTTCTAGGAAGAGGCTTTGTGGTCACAGGAGCCTGGGAAGCCTGAAGACTACAGTACCTCTTGGAAATTTACAGCTCTTGTTGGCAGGTTAAAGACACTGAGAAGTCCAGCAGGGAAGTAAAGGGTGTTAGTTTGTTTCACCAAGCACTTATTTAAGTTGGCTAACAGAAACCATGAGGGAAAACATCCGATGAAGCAACATACTGCCATGGCTGCCACTGGTCCCAGTCTTGGGATATGCCCCCCTCCCCAGGAGGTGCTCCTGGCTCCCGACAGCACACGGGGGAAGGGGCTGGTCTCTGGCTTGTGGAGCCAGCAGTGGGCTGGCCTGGTCAGGCTGGTGGCCACAGAACGGAGGACGGCATTCCTGCTAAGTCAGGCTCGGAGGCCCTTCTCCTGTGCGGGGGGATCTCTGCTCTTCCTGGCGTGTCATCCAGCCTCTTGGTGTTACAGGGGGGTTTTGACAGCAAACCTGACTCCACAGCAGAGTTTAAAAAGGGTTCTTTTCTGTGGCTCATCCCAGGGTGTTATCTAAAGTGAGAGCGGTGGGGGAACCTGGTTGGCTCAGTTGATGAAGCGTCTGCCTTCCGCTCAGATCGTGACCTTGGGGTCCTGGGATGGAGCCCTGGGATGGGCTTCCTGCACAGCAGGGAGCCTGCTTCTCCCTCTCGGTCTCCCTCTGCTTGCTGCTTCCCCTGCTTGTGCTTTCTCTCTGTCAAATAAATAAATAAAATATTAAAAAAAATAAAGTGAGAGGTGCGGCAGCAAACAGTCGGGGAGGTGAGCATCCTTCCTGACTTCCCCCCTTGGACTGAGATGCAGGACAAGAAGGCAGCTCTGGCTGAGCAATGCTGGTCAAAGGGGAGAATTGAAGAATTTGAGACCATGGTCTTGGTCAGTGTGTTCGAGTCATTTAAATGAAAACAGCACAGAAGGACGAAAATAAACCACCCTAAGGAGGGCGCAGGTTAACAAATAATGGCAAAAAATAGTGCCTTAGGAGAGGGACTTACACAGTGGGGGCAGGGAGGGGTCAGCAAGCCAGGAACTGGGGGTCTGAGAAACTCAGCTTGGAAGTGGGAATTTCTCCTTGGACTAAAGGGCAGGGAGAGAAGGAAGGGCATTCCAGGCAGAGGTTATAGTGCCGTCAAGAGAAGAGGTTTCCACAAGGGGCTCCTGGGGGGGCTCACTCGGAGAAGCGTCTGTCTTCAGCTCTGGTCATGATCCCAGGGTTCTGGGATTGAGCTCCGTGTTGGGTTCCCTGTTCAGCGGGGAGCCTCCTCCTCCCTCTCCCACTCCCCCTGCCGGCGTTCTCTGTCTCTCTGTCAAGTAGATAAATAAAATCTTTAAAAAAGAAAAGAAAAAAAGAGGTTTCCCCAAGCAGTGAGGATGGGGAAAGGAGTCCCCCCAGGTAGAAGGTACTAGCTCTGGATCCAGGAAGGGAGAGGAGGGAAAGAGGAGGAAGAAAGACCACAGGTCAGGGTATGGGGGTAGGGAGAGCGGCTTCCAGCACCTTCAGTGCCATGTCTGGCCGAGTCATCGTGCGGACAATCACATCACGTTTGGGAGAGAATCGCGGGCTTGGCTTCGAGTGTGGGGCACTGGACCTAACACCTCCTCCTCTGCCTCTTCTCCAGGAGTGACCGGCGGGGAGGAGAGGATGAGGTCTCCGTGCAGCCTTCCACGACGCCGGCGCCAGCACTGGAAGCTGACCCTTCACCTCAGCAACCTCCCACCCGGGCGCACCGAGGTGATGGTGGGATCCTCACCTCCTCTCGACTTTGGGGCAGACAAGCGGGCCTCTTCCCGGCTGTGGTGGAAATGCCTTCCTGTTCGGGCCTGAATGGCAGCTCTGTCCCCGGCTCAGGTGCAGGCAGTGAAGGAGAATGCCCCCGTTGTGCAGGGAAAGGGCTTCTGCAGGGCTGTCAGGGCCTGAATATATATAGCGACCTGGGCTACAGTCACGTCCAGAGTCGCTATCAGAAAGAAAATACAGGAGATCTCCATGTCTGCCAAGATGTCACACCTCAGAGATTTAAAGCTGGACGAAGCGACTTGCTGACCTCCAACCTGCTCACTGGGGGCACATCTGTCTTCCCTGATGGAATTCTCCAGGCTCCGGCTGCCGCTGCTGCTGGGCCGGGCTCTGCTGCTGAACACGGGGCTCAGGCTGCAGGCTTCCGGGAAGCTCTGCCTGCCGCACGAGGCCCTCCTTGGAACAGGATGCGCGAGGACTTGTTTTGCTTTTTTCCTCTTTGTCTTAATCAGCCCCCGTGACCTTCTTTTCTAGGGAGTAATAGCAGGGAAATAGTAGTAGCAGGGAAATGTCATAGATGAGAACCAGGGCAGTGACGGTGACCACTGCCGGCTCAGTGGCCTATTAGGTTCCTTTTCGTGCTCTGGAGAGAGGCCTGTCACCAAAATTCTGCAGGAGTTTCTGGTGCATGGGAGTGGGGAGTGAGACAGGTTAAGAGACAGACTGGGTGAGCAGACCCAAGAAACATATGGACCTAGGAGCAAAAGCCAGGGGAGAGGCAGGGTCCTGGGTGCCAAGAAGCCCAGGGAGGGGAGCACGGAGGAGGGGGACCAGTACATCACTTGCAAGGCCCGAAGGCCAGGCTGTGTGGTCTTAAGGTCGAGAGATGAAGACAGGGCTTCTAGAGAGCCAAATGCAGGGAAACAGTTACACTTTTCCTTGTAGGACCCTTCTCAAAGCCCTTAGCAGTCAGGGTATGGAGGAGGAGGATAGTCGTGAACCTGTAGAAAAAAGACCTGCCTGGGGGCTTGACTCGAAACACCAGGAGTTTAAGAACCAACCCTTTTCCCTTCCTCCTGTTTCCTTCCCCCTCCTCCTAGGCGGCCCCCACCTTTTCTGGCCGTCCTGCACTACTCCCGTGGGAGGGGAACTCTGCATTTTGTCCCAGCCTCAAGCACGGAGTTGCGTGAGTTCATGGCCGAGGTGCGGGGTGAGGTGCTCATGGAGACGGGGCAACGCTTCTGATGTTGGGCCGGACTGTGTGTGCGCTTTCGCGCCTCTGGTTAGGTGGACAAGGCGCTGAGAATGAATGAGGGGTCTCCTGTTTGCTGCCTTTTCACCTTGTAGCTGTCCACCTCTGTCTGAGGGGACCTGAGGGGTAGCCACAGTCATTGGTGGCGGCGTGACTGTCAGGGACAGGCTGGGAGATGGTGACGCCTGTGTGGGACACTGAGTCAGGCTTTTGTCCCACTTCCTGTGGGGAGGGTGAGACATTCTGGGGTCCTAGCAGAATTCTACGTGTTGGAGGGCTCTGGGGAGGGACAGCAGAGCAGTGGCCATGTGGTTGTTTGAGAGGCAGGGAGGGGCCCCGCTGCCTCCGGTGACTTGCTCCCTGTTATGGCTTGGCTAAGGGAAGCGGCTCGAAGCCCTGAATTAGAGTGATTCAGTTCTCTCTCTTGGCATCACTGAGTCACAAGGTCAGGGTGTTTATCTGGTGGAGTGATCAGTCCACAAATCCTTTCTCTTCTTCCTTCTATTGCCTGCTTTTTTCAAACACACACTCAGATCAGCCAACTGGGAAAACAAACGACAGGCAAACCCCCCGCCCCCCCCAAAACCCCAAAAAACAGCCTGGAGGCAAATCGTAAGCACTCAAGAATAGAAATTGTCTTCATAGCAACCCCCCCCCTTTTTAAAAAATTTTATTTATTTATTTGACAGACAAATATCACAAGTAGGCAGAGAAGCAGGCAGAGAGAGAGGAGGAGGCAGGCTCCCTGTGGAGCAGAGAGCCCAATGCAGGGCTCAATCCCAGGACCCTGGGATCGTGACCTGAGCTGAAGGCAGAGGCTTAACCCACTGAGCCACCCAGGGGCCCTAGGATCCCCTTTTAATTGCTACTCCCTACCCCAACCTCCCACTTTCCACATTAAAGGAATTATATTGAAAGCTGGAATTTTCATTGTAGGAAGCCCGAATCCCCTTTGTGATGGCTTCATGAGAGGGTTAGGAATAGGTTATGCCAGGGAACACCTGCTTGGCGGTGATGGTGACCATTCTTTGCCTCCCCTGGGGAGAGGGGGCGGAGGCAGGGGTGTGATTATGGGGCTATAGATCCTGAGCTCAGAAAGGGGCCCTGGGACAAATGAGTACCTCTGCCCTTGGCTCTGTGGTTCCGTTCATTTCTCCTACTTTGTAAAATGCTTTTGAAAGCACAGTTTATGATTTTGAGGTCCTTTACATTTTTTAATGCTAGGCAAACGCTGGTGGCCTTGTCCTTGTAATAGTTCTGGATGCAGGAATAAAGGATCTATGCGTAGAAGCTATATTATTTGAAAGAACAACTGAAAATAGTCAAGAAACAATTTATATTCTTATCAAATCCTTTAAATAGTTCTTGGGTCCCTAAAAAGTCCTGTGTTGGAGCCATGTACTTCTAGGAATCACACATCTCCACACCTCACTAGACGATCAGTTATCTTGGTCTTGATGCTCGTAGAGCTAGTCTCTCCCCTGTGTCACAGTGTCCTTGGGGCAGGAGGAGCTATGAGTTATTTATTCATTCCTGCCATGCCTGGGTGCTTTGCCTCTGCCATCTCACGAGATCCTCCGCCCTCTCTCCCCTTCCTCGACGCTAACTGGTGTCTCTCCCTGTTGTGCAGGTGAGGACAGGGAGGCTGAGTGTGGGTGATCTGTCCAGTAGAGTCAGAATGAAAGGGCAGGGGTTAAGAAGGGTCAGTGCTGGATTGGAGCCTAGGCTAGTCTGATTTGGAAAGCTTTGCTCTTTCCCTTATACCCTGCCATCTTTCTATGGCTTTGGTTCCTGTTTTAAAGGTCACCAACCAACATATTCCATCTTTTCAGGTCAGGTGTGCCAAAATTCCAGGTTTGGCACTGGACCCTTGGACTCTGTGAATGCCTTCGAGGTGGAACCTGGGATCTGCGTATACGCCCCCCTGCCTCTCACAGCTGTGTGCTAAGTTGGGTTGATAAGGCAGGTGGCACATAAGGTGGATAATTGATTTTCCTTTTATGAATATTCATTTGAGGTTACTTCTCCATCTGCTCTCCTTCTGCAGTTTGAAAATGGCCACTGAGTACTGAACAGGAGCATGCCTGTCCCTCTCCTTCTAGGTCACTCCTTGTACCGCTGGAGGAACAAGGCTGAGCCAATTACTTTTGGAAGGCCAGAACACAGAGCGCTGGGTGGATTGTCTGGGCTTGGGACTTTTCCAGATTGCATAGTCTTAATTGTATTGAGCTCTTTGGAGCCATCTGATGAATTGATTCTCAGCATGGCCATCTGCACAGAAATGCAGGGCTGGTTTCAGGACCGGGAGGCAGTTATGCCCGAGTTATGTGGCTGAGCCCCTGGGCAGCTCTCAGAAGGGGAGGGCTAGTAGGTCGCCAATAATAGTCCATGATGGAGAAGAAGAGCCATCAAGTGCAGAGGCCTCATTAGTTTTGATGGATTTGGCCCAAATAATATAACATTTTAGTCCCTTGTGTAAAAGCCAGGCTAAGCACCAAATAAAAATGTCTCTTTGGGCCCATAGGAACTGATTTTTGGGGGAGGGAAAATTCGGTGACCCTCTTGCTATGGTTCAGGGGTTCCAAAGTGACGAAGTTTGTGTTGAAGCCATGTCTTTCGCCTCGGAAGAGGCTGTTTACCGGATATCGTATCAACAAGGACTGAATCTTACGTAACTCTTCCCCCATCTATGAAATGTGGTAATTGATGATCGAATAATGACCTCTCAAGATGGCAACATGTGACGTGGCTCCTTGTATCATTACAGACGGACAAATCTTGTTCACTGAACTTTTAATGTAAAATGCATTTCATAGTTCCAGTTCTGGGGACAATTACAATCTGTGGGGTTTCCCCCCAACACCAAGCAATTCTGGGACACCAACTGAGCGTCCTACAACTCAGTTCTGGAACTATCTGCCTAGAGACAGTGTCAGATCCCACAGCTTAAAGGCTTAGTCCTCCACTCCAGGTGCCAGTCTCAGGTCTGGGGTGTCACCTGTACTTCTGACCCCCTCCATGGGTCTGATTATTTTGCCACTGGCTCATGAGACTTAGGATACTAGTGTACTTGCTAGATTATTGGTTTATTACAAAGGACACAAATAGGAATGAACAGCCAGGTGAAGAGATATATAGGATAGGATGACCCTCTGTCCTTTGGGGTTTGGGCCCAGCATGATGGCACATGGAAACATTCTGGTTTGCCTACCTGGAAGCTCTTCAAACCCTGTCCTTTTCTGGGGGGAGGCTTATGGAAGCTTCATTACACATGCAAATCATTGGCCTTTGGTGATTCGTTCAACCTCCAGGCCCTCTCTCCTCCCCAGAAATCAGCAGGTGAGAATGGATGTTCTAATCTTCTATTCAGGTTGGCTCCCCAGGCAACCAGCACCCATCCTTAGTTCCAAAGGTCACAGAGAGAGACCTTAAGAGACTCAAGGATAGAGAACAAACGGAGGATTGACGGTGGTAGGTGGGTGGGGGGATGAGTTAGATGAGTGATGGGTATATTTTTTAAAGATTTTATTTATTTATTTATTTATGTTTATTTAATTTCTTTTCAGTGTAACAGAATTCATTGTTTATACACCACACCCAGTGCTCCATGCAATATGTGCCCTCCAAAGTACCCACCACCTGGTTCCCCCAACATCCCACCCCCTGCCCCTTCAAAACCCTCAGATTGTTTTTCAGAGTCCACAGTCTCTCATGGTTCACCTCCCCTTGCAATTTCCCCCAACTCCCTTCTCCTCTCCATCTCCCCATGTCCTCTGTGTTATTTATTTGACAGAGAGAGATCACAAGTAGGCAGAGAGGCAGGCAGAGAGAGAGAAGAAAGCAGGCTCCCCGCTGAGCAGAGAGCCCGATGTGGGGCTTGATCCCAGGACCCTGAGACCATGACCTGAGCCGAAGGCGGAGGCTTAACCCACTGAACCACCCAGGCATCCCAAGTGATAGGTATTAAGGAGGGCACTTTTTATCATGAGCACTGGGTATTATATGTAAGTGGTGAATCACTGAATTCTACCTCTCAGACCAATATTACACTGTATGTTTTTTAAAATTTATTTTAAGTTCACTTAATTAATATATAATGTATTATTTGCTTCATATATATATTCAATCTGAAACAAATAATACATTATACATAATTATATACATAGTTATACATTATAATTATTATAATGACATATAATTATATATGTATAATATATAATATGATATGTAATATATATTATACACAATATTATATTATATATAATATATAATAAATATATAATTATATATGTATAATAATACATTATATATATTATATATATATTCATATATATTCACATCTTCTTTATCCATTCACCTGTCAGTGGACATCTGGACTCTTTCCATAGTTGGCTATTGTGGACATTGCTGCTATAAATAATGGAGTACAGGTGTCCCTTTGGATCACTTCATTTGTATCTTTGGGGTAAATACCTAATGGTGCAATTGCTGGATTGTAGGGTAGCTTTATTTTTTTTTTAAGTTTTATTAATGTATAATGCATTATTTGCTTCAGGGGTACAGATCTGTGAATCATCAGTCTTACCCAATTCACAGGACTCACCATAGCACATACCCTCCCCAATGTCAACAACAGCCCTCAGTTTGTTTCCAGAGATTAAGAGTCTCTTATGGTTTTTCCTCCCTCCCTTGTCGCATCTTGTTTCATTTTTTTCCCTCCCTTCCCCCCACGACCCCCTGCCCTGTCTCTCAAATTCCTCACATCAGAGAGATCATATGATCATTGTCTTTCTCTAATTGACTTCTTTCCTTCAGCATAATACCCTCTAGTTCCATCCACATTGTAGTAAATGGTAAGATTTCATCTTTTTGATGGCTACATAGTATTCCATTGTGTATGTGTGTGTGTGTGTGTGTCTACCACATCTTCTTTATCCATTCATCTGTTGATGGACATCTAGGCTCTTTCCATAGTTTGGCTATTGTGGACATTTCTTCTATAAACATTTGGGTGCATATGCCCCTTCACATCACTACATTTGTATCTTTAAGGTAAAATTGCTGGGTTTTAGGGTAACTCTGTTTTCAACTTTTTGAGGAGCCTCCATTTTGTTTTCCAGAGTGGCTGCACCAGCTGGCATTCCCACCAACAGTGTAGGAGGGTTCCCTTTTCTCTGCATCCTCGCCAACATCTGTGGTTTCCTGACTTGTTCATTTTAGCCGTTCTGACTGGTGTGAGGTGGTATCTCATTGTGGTTTTGATTTGTATTTCCCTGATGCCGAGTGATATGGAGCACTTTTTCATGTGTCTGTTGGCCATCTGGATGTCTTCTTTGCAGAAATGTCTGTTCATGTCTTCTGCCCATTTCTTAATTGGATTCTTTGTTCTTTGGGTGTTGAGTTTGATAAGTTCTTTATAGATTTTGGATACTAGCCCTTTATCTGATAAGACATTTGCAAATATCTTTTCTCATTCTGTCCATTGTCTTTTGGTTTTGTTGACTGTTTCCTTTGCTGTGCAAAAGCTTTTTATCTTAATGAAGTCCCATTAGTTCATTTTTGCCCTTGCTTCCCTTGCCTTTGGAGATGTTTCTAGGAAGAAGTTGCTGTGGCTGAGGTTGAAGTGGTTGCTGTCTGTGTTCTCCTCAAGGATTTTGATGGAATCCTGTCTCACATTGAGGTCTTTCGTCCATTTTGAATCTATTTTTGTGTGTGGTGTAAGGGAATCATCCAATTTCATTCTTCTTCATGTGGCTGTCCAATTTTCCCAACACCATTTGTAGAAGAGACTGCCTTTTTTCCACTGGACATTCTTTACTGCTTTTTCAAAGATTAGTTGACCATAGAGTTGAGGGTCCATTTCTGGCTTCTCCATTATGTTCTGTTGATCTTTGTTTCTGTTTTTGTGCTTGAAGTTTGGAACTGTGATGCCATTAGCTCTGGCTTTCTTTTCAACATTTCTATTACACTGCTTGTTAACTTACCCTAATTTAAATAAATATTTGAAAGAAAAAAAACCCCAAGAAGAAAACAAAATTCACCTCATTAACGTAAACTCAGTCATGGTGGAAAGGGGTTCATTGTGAATAACAAGACACTGATTTTATCTTTATGGCTCTGAAGGGATTTCAAGAACTGAGAAGAAAAGGCCAACTATAACAAAAGATGCTCCTGTGGTGCTTGAGTGTCTCAGTCAGTTAAGCATCCAATTCTTTGTTTTGGCTCAGGTCACCATCTCAGGGCTATGAGATGGAGCCCTATGGCAGTCTCCTGCTGGGTATGGAGCCTGCTTGGGATTCTCTCTCTCTCTCTTTCTCTCTCTAGCTGTGCCCCTATCCCATACCCCCCCATACTGTCATGCTCTCTCTCTCTCTCTCTCTAAAAAAAAAAAAAAAAGGATGTTCCCATTTTTCTTTTCAGAAAATTCCAAGTGTTTTGGGAGCTATGAGCAAGGAACCAAATATATACTTATTATAGAGACAAAAACCCAAATATGTATTTATTATAAATCCCACAATATCACCCTAGGCTACATACTTCGGAAATTGTTAGGCTTTACATTGTATTTAGGAATACTCTCAGTATTAAGATAATTAGTACAATTCTGACCATGATTGACAATGTGTAGCTTATTCTACATTTCCTATTCAACACTCACTCATTCATTCATTCCTCACTTATAACGAACACTTTCATTCATTCTTTTTTTTTTTTTTTAAGATTTTATTTATTTGTCAGAGAGAGAGAGAGCGAGAGAGATCACAAGAAGGGGGAGTCTCAGGTAGAGGGAGAAGCAGGCTCTCTGCTGAGCAAGGAGCCTGATGCAGAACTTGATCCCAGGACCCTGGAATCATGACCTGAGCCTAAGGCAGAAGCTTAACCAAATGAGTCACCCAGGCATCCCACTTTCATTTTTCTTAAGAAAGAATTACCCTGTGCCTGGCATGGGGCAAGAACAATTAATAAAATTTAAAAGTTAGCATTATGTAAAAATGGCTCTAATTGAGCATGAATCTTAGGCACCATCACGGGCAGAGAAGATCTAGAGTCCTGGGTGAGACACAGCTGGTGCTGGAGTGGAACATGTACGTAGTGGGGGCACGGGCTGGGAAACCAAGCAGTTCGTGCCTCAGAAAGGGGAAACGTGGAAGTGCTTCCCACACTTGAGGGGCTTAGGGAGTTTGAGGGATAAATGGGTATTATCTCAGCAAAGAGGAAGGGTGCCTGAAGGTGTATTCCAGAAGAGTGACTGCTGTCCTGGAGAGAGACTACTGCCTTCTGTTTTTGAATTGGTCTCTTTCTTTATAGGAGTCATCTGTGTGAACTCCGTGGTCTACACCAGTGGTTCTCAACTGGATTTTGCTGTGTCCTCCCCCACCCCTGCCCATTCCAGAGACATTTGGCAGACATTTTAGGGTTGTTGCCAACTGGAGGGGTGGGGTGCTACTGGTATTTAGTGTGTACAGGCCAGGGATAGTGCTAAACGTCCTATTTATGCACAGGACAGCCCCCCCCCCCCAAGAGTCTCAGGCCCCAAGTATCGATACAGCTGCTCCTGAGAAATGACAATCTAGGTCTGCAGTCATTCTCTGCCTCTGAACTCCCTGCAGAAGCACTGTCAAAGGAGGCAAGAGGTGCTCCCCCTGGCCGGTGGTGGAGGGATACTGAGAGCCTTTTCCCAGGTCCACCCCCGCTGGATGCTGGAGGAGGGATTCCTCGCTGTCATATGTGATCCTGTCTGTACTGATAGAAAGCAGTTGGTTAATAACTGTAAAATGAACCAAAGTACAAGCCACTGCCTTATGATGGCATTTTAACGAATAAACACATGAAGAGAGTGTGTGAAATGAAGACAATAGTATCCGTCCGAGTGGTTGGGACAAGTTAGAGGAAATAACGTATGAGTTTAGCATGGGATTTGGCGACAGTGCTGCTGCTTCTCGTTTTTATTGTGGTGTGATGGCTTCTTTGATGTGTCAGCTGGGCTAGGCTCTAGTCCCCAGCTATTCAATCAAACAAACACTGATCTAAATCTTTCTAGGGGGGCCTGGCTGGCTCAGTGAGTAGAATGAATGACACTTGATTTTAGGATTGTGAGTTCAAATCCCAAGTTGGGTATAGGTATCACTTAAAAAACAAACAAATGCTAATCTAGGTGTTTAGCAGATAGAGTTAATGACCTTAATCAGGTGACTTTAAGTAAGGGAGATTATGCTGGATCACTTGGTTGGGGCTGACTGAATCAGGTGAAAGGCATTAAAAAGAGGGCTGAGGTTTCCCGAGGGGAAAGCAGGAACCCTTCCCTTGGATGACAGCGTCAGGTAGATTGGATACAGAATTGGTCTGGCTAGTTAAGTTGACATGATCTCTAACCCAGTATAAGCTTGTAATCTAAAAATGGGGTTTGGGAGGCACCTGGGTGGCTCAGTTGGTTTAGCGTCCCATTCTTGATTTCAGCTCAGGTCATGATCTCAGGGTCATGAGATCAAGTTCTCTGTTGGGCTCTGTGCTCAGTGGGGAGTCTGCTTCTCTCCCTCTCCCTTCGCCCCTTCCCTGCTCACTCTCTCTCTGTCTCTCTTAAATAAATAAATCCATAAATAAATAAAATCTTTTAAAAAAAGATTTTATTTATTTATTTGACAGAGAGAGAGGGAGATCACAAGTAGGCAGAGAGGCAGGCAGAGAGAGAGAGAGGAGGAAGCAGGCTCCCTGCTGAGCAGAGAGCCTGATGCGGGCCTTGATTCCAGGACCCTGAGATCATGACCCAAGCTGAAGGCAGAGGCTTTACCCACTGAGCCACCCAGGCACCCCAATAAATAAATTTAAAAAAAAATAGGATTTAGGGAAAAAGAACTTATTTTTATGTATAGTTAGTTCAGTTTTCTAATGAGGGTGGATCCCAAGGTCAAGTGTTTTTGTGTTGGGCTGGGTGATGATGGAGTAGAAGTAAGTTACAGTGACTCTTTCCACCTAAAAGTGGAGCTGGAAGGACACTGAGGAAGGGCTGGGCGAGGAGATAATCTTGTTCAGGGAGCTGCCGAAGCTGCAGAGGTGGCCCGAGAGGAGAGCCGGGGGCAGAGTGGCTGTGCCAGGAGAATTTCATAAGAAAGAATAGAAAAGTATCCAGGGGATATTATTTTATTTCTTTTTAAAGTTTTTTTATTTATTTAAGAAATCTCTAAACCCAATGTGGGGCTTGAACTCATGACCCCAAGATTAAGAGTCACATACTTTTTCAACTGAGCCAGTCAGGTGCCCCTATCAAGGGGATTTTATAGAAAGGTTTGCATATGTCATGAGAATGTAGACCTTCTTCCCTTCCTTCCCATGAAATCATCAATTAAGTGTTCATTTATATTAATGAATTATGAAGTTTGGTCATTTTTGGGGATGTGTTAAAGTGCTGCAAGAGTGGAAATTGTAATGGAGGTTCGTGTGGGTTGTGGCCACAAATGGCTTAGAGAACCACTAACGTTGCACACGATCTAGTTCTAGAACCACCAAGGATGGGCACAGTCTAGCTATGGAACCACCAAGGATACACATTTTCTAGTTTCATTACAGCAGGTAAAAAGTTTGTTATTTATGATAAAGTGGCTCATCCATGCATTCTTTTAAAGATTTTATTTATTTATTTGACAGAGAGAGAGAGATCACAAATAGGCAGAGAGAGAGGGGGAAGCAGGCTCTCCACTGAGCAGAGAGCCCAATGCTGGGGTCGATCCCAGGACCCTGAGACCATGACCTGAGCTGAAGGCAGAGGCTTAACCCACTGAGCCACCCAGGCGCTCCATCATCTATGCATTCTTCATATATTTATTGCATTGTCAGTCTGGGGTACTGTGCTAGGTACCAGGCATATGTCTGAGAACAAGACTCCCATGGACTTTGATCTGGGTTAGGGGACCTGCTACAGGTAACAAGAGGAAATTATAATATAATAGGGTGTGATGAAAAAGCAAGTAAGAAGCTGCTAGGGGAATCCATGAGAGCATACAACCTAAACCTGGGAGCTCATGGGGCTTTCTGGGGGAAGTGACACCTCATCTTAAACCAGAGGATGGGTAGGAGGTGGGGGGAGCAAAATATGACCCCAAATATGCCACTTTGGCATATGAATTACTTAGAGCTGAAGGAATTCAAGACCTGGTAGACTCAAGAAAAGCTTTAAACTTTCTCTTAACTACTTAAAAAAATTTATATAGAGAGCTTGGCCCAGAAAGAGAATTATTACCTAGGAAAACTTTTTTTTTTAATCTGAAAGACCTCTGTATTGCAGGGCAAACAACTAATGGCCTAACATCTGATATTCTTATTGTTCTGTGAATTACTCTCCTTCCCTTTGTAGACTCAGGTGCTTCGTCCGTTTCTTAGCTCAGGATGGCATATAACTCTCAACCTACTGATTTGTCCTTGGGTCTCATATTTTTTATGGGACTCTGTATGTGCGTAATCAAATTTGTTTTTCCCCTGTTAATCTGTCTTATGCCACTTTAATTAATAGACCAGCCAAAAGAACCTAGAAGGATAGAAAAACCTCCCCCGCCCCCAAATGGAGTTAAGAAGATAAAGAGCTGTAGACAGATGATTAATGCTCTTAGCCTGGCAAGCAATTTATTGAATAGGTGTTATTTTCTTATAACCACTCTTCTATTTTGATTCTTGCTTCGAAGTTCCATATGGACATGATACCTTGACATGAAATGGAAACTTAATTGAGGCTAAGACTCTTGGAGTCTCTCTAACAGAAAATCATCCACTGTGCAAACCTTCTAGGGGGAAGAACAGTCCAGTATGGTGGGTTTTCTGGCTTTCCTGTACATACAGATTGAGGTTGGTACACTAAAAATTAAAGTGATTAGAAGGGAAACAAACAGGGCATTGATAACAAGTCTCACAATAACAGAATTTAGAGGCAACCCTTAAAGCTTGAGCTAGTTTAAGGATAAATACAAGCAAAACCTTTATAGGGTTTGCTTTATAGCACATTTATTCTATAAAATGTAGCATAGGCTGAGATTATAGAAATGTTCAAGATTTTGAATGGATTAACGTGTGATGGATTCATAATGCACTGCTGAGGGAATCTTAGAGCTATCTGGAAGAAGTCATGCCATCATCAAGTTTTGACATCATGGAAGATTTAAATTGCCTCAAAGGCCCTACCAGAAGGGAATACTGGAAGACAGGGATCATGAGGGCCCCCCCCCCCATGACAATGATAATGCTCTTTCCCTAAGTGGGTGTCTTAAATAATATATATCGAGTAATGTTTTTATTTGTACAATTTCTCTTTCTTTTTTTCTGGAAGACAGACATAGCGACAGAGAGCTATAATTGTGAGCAAAAAACTGTGTGTCTGTTACATGTCTCATTACCATTTTCACCGGTCATACTTCATCCATATCTTCTGTAGGGCTTCTCTCTCCATGCTTCTTTTCTTTAGACCTTGATTCTGTACAGCTGACTTTTTTTTTTTTTTTAATCACCAGGGGTCTGCTGATTTATTTCCTTCAGAACTCTGAAACTGAGACTCACAAGTTCACCATGGTGGGAGTTTCTTTCACATTTGTTCGTAGGAGAGTCAGCCAAAGTGAAAGACATCAGCTCATCAGTTGATATGGCCCCTGGATGAATGGATTTGTAAGTAGAAGTCTCTTTGGTTGATTACAGCAAGACATGGAGAATAATCCTTTAGAAAGGACTATGGAAAAGAATTTCAGCAGAGAAAAGGGTTATCATGCTATCTTTTTTTTAATGAAGATTTTTTTTTTTAGAGCAGTTTAAGGTTCACATCCTATCTTGTTTTTAAGGGGCCTGCTTTCCTAAACAAATGGAATCAAAAACCATTTATTTAGACCACTGTTGTTTCTGGTTAGTTTCCATGAATCATCTGAGTCATCATTTGTGCGTTTAGGGTACATTTTTGTCAGCGTTTTCAGGATTCTTGACACAGTTTCCATGTTACTTCGTACTGTGCAAAGATGATGCTGTAATTTGGTGAATTACAAGGAAAGGCAGCAGAATTATCAAGGACTGATGGTGAGGATGATCTTGGGGATCTATCCCGAGACTTCCTTGAACTCCTTTCTCTGGCCTGTTCCTGGCTCCTCTCCTGGGATGGGCTTGGGCTTGGTGATCCTTACTTACCTTCAGAACTATATTGACACCCTACTGTCTGCCTCCCACCCCTCAGAGTATCCTGTAGCCTTGGTCTGACTGGCACTTTATTTTATTACTTCTGCCCTGTTGTTAATTTGCTCTTTAAGTTTTGGAGCTTTCATTTGAATGCAGAATGGAACCTTGGTCAGGAGGATAGGCAGTTGGGATGGAATGGAATTTCTGGCAAAGGAGTAACTTTTTTATCACTGACTGTATCTGGTAAGACACCATGTGTCTACCTGTCAAGGTGTGATAGTAGAGTTCCTTTGATGGGGCAAGAGGAAGAGGTGACTTCTGCTTCCCTAACGTTCATTGATTCCAAGATTTGAATGACAATTTACTATTTTTTTTTACAAAATCTCCAAAGAGATTTGTTTTTGCCATTATGTGGGATAAGTAAAATATAAATTTTCTTTAATTTACTTGTTCCCTGAAAGCTTGTGCCCTGATTGCTGTATCAAGTAAAATTCTCCTTTTCTTAAATACTCCCTCTAACTTTTGCTAGTTAGGTTAAGGAAAAACTAAACTACAAAATTAATATAAGATTTTTGTAATAGTGAAACAATACAAAGATGTATGTAAAATAGCTACTAACAGCTGGTCTCTAACACAGCCACCTTAAATCCTAGCCTTTTGAAATAACCATTGTTATATACAACAAAGCCTATTTTATAAACTCATGCTCCTACAAGCCTCCAGAAACATACTTGAAATGCCTAGGTTCTTTTTTTCCCCTAAACATGAGCTCTTACTATCTAATATCCTCTTCCTTACATTTTTCCCCCTAAAAACACACCATGAATATCCTTCTAGATGAGTAGATATCTTTAACTTTGCTCTGTTTAGTATAGTAGCCTCTGGCAATGTGTGGCTACTGAGCATTTTAAGTGTGGCTAGTTCAGATTCCTAGGACTTAGTATGAAGATAAAAAGAATGAACTATCTTTTAATAGTTTTTACGTTGATTACATTTTGAAATGACAGTGTTTTGGATATATTGAGTTAAATAACATATATTACTAAAGTTAACTTCACCTATTTCCTTTTACTTTTTTTTTAAAAATAGTTTATTTATTTATTTGAGAAAGAGAGAGAGATAGCACACAAAAGGGGAGAAGGTTCAGAGGAGAAGCAGACTCCCTTGCAGAGCTAGGAGCCCAATGCGGGACTCTATCCCAGGACTCCGGGATCATGACCTGAGCCGAAGGCAGTGGCCTAACCAACTGAGCCACCCAGGGGCCCTACTTTTTTTTTTTTTTTTTTTAGAGTAAACTCTACCCCCAATGTGGGGCTTAAACTCAAGACTCTGAGACCACAAGTCTTATGCTCCACTAACTGAGCCAGCCACACACTTCTGATTCCTCATATTTTATTTATTTTTAAAGATTTTATGTATTTATTTGATAGAGAGAGACACAGCAAGAGAGGGAACACAAGTAGGGAGAGTGGGAGAGGGAGAAGCAGGCTTCCTGCCCAACAGGGATCCTAATGCAGGGCTTGATCCCAAGACCCTGAGATCAAGACCTGAGCCTAAGGCAGACCCTTCACAACTGAGCCATCCAGGCACTCCTCATACTTTAAAAAACTGTGGCTACCAAAAAATTTAAAATTACTTGTATGATGTTTGTACTAGACAATACTGCTCTAACCCATTCTTTCAATAGCTAATTATATTCCAAAGAACTTCATGTAAGCTTTAGTAAGTTGGTGAGCTATATCTGTACAAAAGTATTTTTAAAAAATATTTACTTATTCATTTATTTTAGAGAGAGAGAGTGTGTGTGGGTGGGGAGGGGCAGAGGGAGAGATTGAGAGAGAAGCAGACTTCTCAGTGAGTGGGATCCCAGTGATCCAGGGTTTGATCCCATGACCCCAAGATCAAGACCCGTGCTGAAATCAAGAGCTGGACACTTAACTGACTGAGCCACCCAGGTGCCCCTCTGTATGGAAGTATTTTGTTTGAAACTCTTTCCATGGAGAACTAACCATTATAGTCTAGAAAATTGGCCATTTTTCTTGATGATCACACCAAAGCGGTCATACCTAATGCAAAGTGCAGATTTCTAATAAGATACTGGACTACCAGCAAAAACACTTGTTATATCTGCAAGTCTCCCGGTTCCATTCTCCTGGAATAGTTGTCATATATGCAGATGATTTTACAGAATTACATATGTTCAGCACAGAGGCTGGAAGCACTGGACCTGGTGGAGCAGGTGGAGCTTGGAAGGTTTTAGGGAGGCTTCAAACTTGAGGTAGAGTTTGCTCATGAAATGCATGTGGTATTATAATTTGGAAGAATATTCTAGGAGGACCATAGTTTGGAGAGAATGACTGATAAACTATGCAGAACCTGTAACATTTTCCTTTTATAGAGGATGAACCTTGTTTGAATCAGAAGACCTGGATTGGAATTTGGACCCAGCCACTTAAAAGCTATGAGATCGGGAGCCTGGGTGGTCAGTTCAGTTGGTTAAGTCTCTGCCTTTGGCTCAGGTCATGATCCCAGGGTCCTAGGATCAAGCACCACTCTCTCAGCAGAGAGCCTGCTTCTCCTTCTACCTCTGCTTGCTGCTCTGCATACTTGTGTTATCTCTCCAGCTCTCTAATAAGTAAATAACATCTTAAAAAAAAGCTATGAGATCTTGGATAAGTCACTTAGCTTTTCTGGGCCTTGGATTTATTGCTGGAATGAGGGAAAAGGACTCCCCACATGGTACGTTTTCTTCCATGCCATGATGTTTCACAAGCTGATGGGGGGGGGAGCTAATGATTTGAAATGAATAAATTGTCATTAAAATTTTTAATTAAAAATAAAGTCCATTTTATAAATATGCAACGGTAATAATGTCATAAATATGTATATAGGAGATGTCTGTCTATCTACTTATCTATATGTCATCTTTATTTCTAATTTCCCTCACCATGCTCCTTGTTCTTTAATTTTTCTCTATTTTGTGGTCATGATTACAGATGACTTGGACTTGCTTATGGTCATACCATTAGTGGTAGTGATAGGTCTAGATTCTTAGTCCTGTTCTTAATCTGGTTCCCTGTTCTTTAAAATACAAAATACTGCTCTGTTTTCCAATAGCTTAAAACCTTCATACATTCAGTGACTAAATCCTTCCAAGGAGAAAAATCTGGGGGTTGTATATCTTGGAGTAGAAAATTTGGGCAATATATATCTTGGACATAAAGTTTGGCTGTATTATAGGAAAACATTTATAAGTAGGAACTCTAGAACATGGCTCTATCCTGCTAATGACTATTACAGAAGGCCTCACATTCACTGGAAGGAATCTTCTTTGGAGGATTCTGGCTGCCTCTGTGCAGTGGTCCTCACTTTGCAGCTCCAGGGCATATCTGTGGTTATTTGTGATACTGGAGGCTAGAGCAAAAGGGAGTTGCTCCATAGCCAATGGAAAACATCAGCTTAGTGATTCCTGCATTGGTTTTGGCTGACCGTCCAGGGCTAATGACCTTGATGCATAGCCTCTGTCAGTCACTGGATAGGTTTGGATAACTTCCACCAAGCAGACCAGGCAAATTTCAAGGCTTCAGGCTGAGCTTCCTCAGGAGAAATGATAAAGCAGGGGGAGGGAGGTGCATCAGAGATTCTGGTCGGGGCTATAAGCTTGCGTGTGCGTGTGTGTGTGTGTGTGTGTGTCTATAAATGTTCAAGTTACCCTCAGCTACCAGGCAAAGGTCACCCTACTCTTTTAGGTTATCTCCCAAAGGTCATGAAATCCTCCAAAGAAATTGATCTATTGTAACTCCAATAGTTCTGAGGCTGACTGTACTTTCCCAGAGTTTCACATTATTCATTTCCAGAAAGTAATTTTAGTTGATTGCCTTGTGGTCTTTTTGAATGAGGCATTTTATGAAATAGGAGAAAATTGAAAGGGTTGGCTCACCATCAGTATATATCCCTTCTGAATGCTCTTAAGGGCACTGCAACTGCCAATGTGGGATGGAAACTTGTTGGAGTTTCTGTCCCTGGAGGTTTTTAATGGGAGGTGAGACAACTATCTTTCTTGGTTCATTTAGTTGGCTGCCTGCCTTGGACAGGTGTATCATATGACCTATGATCCCTTCCAGTATTGGCTTTTTATGATTGGATAGATTCATGAGACTATATTGGGTTCAGGATTTTATCCATCTGCTTTATTATTCAGCCCAGTGTCTCTTAATCTTGTCTCTCCAAGCAGATTTTAAATTATTTGGAGGCTTGGATGATGCCTTGTGTTTCTTTCATTTTCCCCAGTGGAAGCGAGAGAGAGAGAATGGGGATAAGTTATGGGGAAGGGCTCTGGAGGAGACAGTGTCCAGGGAGGTAGGAGCCAGGTCCAGGGTGGAAGACTGACCACTGATGAGAGGAATGATACCACATCTTCTAAGGTTGGAGGAAAGGTATCAAAACTGATATGGATGTCAATAAATTAATAGATAGGCATGCAAAAAGATGAGGGAGATTCCATTTCATAATCTCGGTTTCACTGACAAAGGAGATTCCATTTCATAATCTCGGTTTCACTGACAAAGGATGAGGAAAGATCATTCACTGAAAGAAAGAAATTTAAGGGTTACAAGTAGAATGGTAAACATTTGGAATAACTGTTGTGGGGAATGGAAGAGGTTGCTGACCAAGAGCAAGTCAAAGATTAGATGGGTGGTACTGGAGACTCAGATGAATTCTGAAGCCATGAATATGTAGTGGAGCCGACTCTGAGAACATCCAGGACTTTTTCAGCAGTGTGCAGCTGACGGGTGGCCATGGGGGAGGGATTGGAGCATTGATTGAGGGTTGGGATTTTCCTGAGCCACGTGGTAGAGACAGGGAGAAGCAAGTGAGCAGTCAGAGGAGAGTTCAGAAAACCACTCTGGGAATGTAGGATTGGTGGGGAAGGAAAAGCATTGCTGGGTGAAAAATGGGAAAGCCGAGGACCTTGAGCACTCTGTGAGGCCAGAAGGCAAGTGAAGTGGGAGGAATAGGGAAGTGGGAAAGCTCAGAGGATAGGCAAGTAGGGCCAGAGAGTAAAAAATTGGAGATTAAGCTTTTTGGATGATGACAGAACTGAGAGTGTTATGAGGATGAGTGGTCCAAATCCAGTGCAGGAGTCAGGGAGTCAGGGAGTCAGGGAGTCAGGGAGTTCCATGAATTTCAAGATCACATTATTGGGATTATCAGATGGGTGGTTCATCTTCTAGGACATTCATATCCGCTAGGTTTTGGGTAGGAGTAGAGATGACAAGGATCATGAGTGAGCCCTCAAAGAGCCATGACAGGAGGAGCATATAATGCTTTGGGGACTCATAGGGGGATCTCCTAACCCAGACGTGGGAAGCTGACAGACTTCTGGGAGCCCTACTAGCTATCTAGCGATAGCTGACATGAGGACTGCCCCCCCTCCCGCCCCAAAGTGAGTGAGGTTAGCCCAGGGAGGGAAAGTTTAGGCAAGGAAAAGGATAAGCTTTCTCCAGGTAGAGGGAAGTGGGATGTTAAATAGATCAATATTTTATAAAGTGTGTCACTTCATAAAATGAAAAATGATCTGGAGACGCAGAGCCCATTATTAAATAGCATAGTCTATAGGTTGGTAATCTTCTCCACTTACAGTAGCTCTTATGTTGTTATTTTTAATTAAAAAATTTAACTTAGACTTCTGGGGGCTCCCTTTCACACCTTCACATTCGTAACATACTGTGAAAGGAAGGAGATGAAGGGTTCCTGAGGACCCGTCTTCCTAACATTCGGTATGACTTAACCCTCTGTCTGCAGATTAACTTTCAGTTTAGAACAAGAGCATGATTTATTCTACATGACTGAATTGGGGGGGAAAAAAAGGAAAAGAAAGACATGGAGCTGGCAAAGCAGAGAACAAGCAATGGAAGATAGATAATATACCCAAGGGCATTTTGACTTGTGCCTTGGTAACATGCAAATGAGGGGCACTATTACTGTGTGCAAATGTTCACATGCTAAATGTGGATTAAGAAAAGGTAAAAGCACTCCGAGAAGACAGCCAAAACGTCTGCAAGGAAAAAAAGAAAGTCAGAAAAGAAGCCAACTCTATTTCAACCAAGTACGTTGGGTCATAGATTATATCCAAAGAGATTTAGCTAACTGACGCGTTGGAACACACGTTCCTTTTTCCACCTTGTTCTGACTGTGAGAAGGGGTTGGATGTGGTACAGTGTGAGGAGCCCAGGCTTTGGACCAAAATGGAGCTGGGCTCTCGTCCCAGCTCTGTCACACTGCTGGTGCATGTGCTGAAGCTTCTCCGAGCTTCCATTTCTATATCAGTGGAAGAGGCGGCAGCAAAAACTTTTTAAGTCGAAGGGTGGATGTGAAGTTTGGGAATTATGTAGGTGAAGTGCTCAGAACAGTACCTAAGATGTAGGAGGCAGCCAGTAAGTGGTAGCTATTAGCTAGAAGTACTGCTAATATTACTACTTCTGTTAGTGCTCTCCTCGATAAGGGCATCTGCACAGTCTGTACAGTAGAGGGAACACTTGCAAGGGATATTTGACATGTGTGTGTCACGCTCAACAAATTCTTGCCCTGATAAAATAATTCGAAATGCAAATGGTACCACTGCTGCAGAGAGGGTCATACTTCTTCCAGAGGCCAATACACATTTGTCAGAGACCTTCTCTTTGCATGTGTGTTTGTGGGGAAGGGATGTCAGGGAGATGGGAAAGCAATTGGGAGGCTGGAAGCAGCTTCCTTCTTCTAAATACATAGTCTAGAATCATTCTAGCACCAGGGGAATTTTCTTTTTTTTTTTTGAAGATATTATTTATTTATTTAACAGAGAGAGAGAGAGAGAGAGAAGGCACAAGCATGTAGAGCAGCTTGTAGAGAGAGAGGGAGAAGCAGTCCCTGCGGATCAGAGAATCCGATGCAGGGTTTGATCCCGGAACCCTGGGATTAGGACCCGAGCTCGAGGCTGATGGTTAATCCACTGAGCCACCCACGCACCCCCAGATGAGTTTTCTTAAGCAGACTTAGAGAAATGACCCAATCCTTGTAGCAGTGTACAAATGCTGCTGTGATCCATTTTTTTTGGAGGGAAGATGGTGTCTCTTTTGGCAGCATCTCCAGCTCCTTCTTTGAGCAGGGCACCTAGAGCGGGCATCCTCTGAGTGGCTGACATAAGAAGTATGACCTGGTGAAAGGTGAGATTCAGGGCTGATCCTTTTTGTAAGATGCATGTGTTACAAGTCTTGAAGGGCTCCATTGTTCACCTTCCTGGCTTATGCCATGGCTTGCATCCAGCTGGACCAAGGACAGTGCACCTTTCTGTTTTAATTGTACACCTGTCCTGAGCAAGGTGCCAGGGAGCTGCTGTCTTCCTGCCTGATAAATAAATTAAGTCAAGTTTAGATTTGACCGTTTACGTAGCTCCTGGCAAATATATTTTCTAAGGGTATAATCTCTTTTTTGATGTCCCTGGAAATAAGAGAGCAAACTGGTGTATTAGAAAAGCTACATGAAAAAGGGTCATTAGGAAAATATAGCAGGGATCAAGGCAAAATGTAGGAGGTGAAGAGAATATTGGCGTGGTGATTTTAGAGTAGAGAATCATGATGCCAGGAGGGGGAGTTTCTTTCAGTAAACACGGTTAAACGTCTGGGAAAGTTACCTGGGAAAACTGTGGGTTTGCCTTTCTTGGAATACTTGAGGCCAGACCTTCATTTGCTTAGAATGAGTGAGGGAAGTCGGGCTATAGGTAGAGACATTGATTATATAATTGCTAGACCCACATTGTGTATTTTGATTCCATATTCAAGAGTAGAGCTACACATTTTAAAGAAAGCATTTAAAAATATTTATGTATTTATTTAAAGATTTTATTTATTTATTTGAGAGAGAGAGAGGGAGAGCACAAGCAGGGGGAGCAGTGGGCAGAGGCAGAAGCAGACTCCCTGCTGAGCAGGCAGGCTGATACGGACTCGATCCCAGGACTGCAGGATCATGACCTGAGCCGAAGGCAGATGCTAAACCGACTGAACCACCCAGGTGTCCCCTAAAAATATTTAGATGAGCATTTTCTGGAGCTGTGCCACTAGCCAAGTGTTACATTGTCTGAATTCACTTAAGCGAACCCGGATCATATTGGCAAACGTGTGCAGGCAGTTGTCAAGAATCTCCCACAGGTAGGATGCTGGGATTTATCCTCAGTGACTGACCTCCCTTTCTGGCCCTCTGCCCTTGTTCCTTTTCTGGCCGAAGCGTCAGGATTGACAGCCTGGTTTAATGTCTATTTCCAACCTGGCCCTGGCTCCCCCGTGGGATGCGGCATATGAATTTACTCACTCACTTCACCATGATGGCTGTCTCCTGCTCTCCAGGGGCTCCACCCTGGGCCTGAGGAACTGAACACCTGGGACCAGTTGGCGCCTTGTCCCCCAAAGCTCTACTCTGACAGAGGAAAACTGCATTAATGCCTTGGGGTTCCTATCTCTGTAAAGAGAAGAACAATCAGAAAATTCATGGTGTGTGTAGCTGTTTCCTAAACCAAGGATATTCATCTTAGACTTCGGGAAATAAAAGTGTACTTGTAGTTCTTCAAGTTTCATTAAAATCTGCAAAATTTTGCATATCAAGCCTGGGAGTTAGGGTCTACAGATATGCTTTCAAAGCTAACAGTTTTGTAAAAAAATATTTTATTTATTTATTTGACAGAGAGAGAGAGGGAGAGTGGGAGCACAAGCAGGGGGAACCACAGAGGGAGAGGGAGAGGGAAAAGGAGAAACAGAGTCACCACTGAGCAGGTAGCCCAATGTGGTGCTCGACTCCAGGACCCTGGGATCATGACCAGAGCCGAAGGCAGATGCTTAACTGACTGAGCCACTCAGGTATCCCTCAAAGCTAACAGTTCTAATGACAAGTCCTTTTAATTGAAAATTTGGCTTGAGTTTATGGCCATGCCACCCTTAATGCGCCTGCTCTCGTCTGAAAATTTGATTTGGGAAAGAGGTATGCACATACGTGCCTAAACTTACTAGTTGTTCATGGGCACTAACATTTAGCCAAGTGGACATGGTGTCAGACTCCTCATTGCTTCTTGACGGGGCCTTGAAAAAATGGGGGGATTCTGGATTTCAATCTCTTCCCACTACAAAAGTGTACCACGGGCTTATGACCACAGTCTCATCTTCAGAAAAGAAAGTCCCGTGAAGAGTCAATCCGTTTCACAAAATTCTCATCATGGCTAACCTGTTCACTAAAATTGGATACGGTCGTGAGACTTGTGCTCTGTCTGGGAAAGACTGTCCACTGACCCATCATCACTGTCATTGTCTCACGAAAACCACCTCGAGGGCCCATCTCAGACTCCACAAAACACTGTCACATGAGTGACTTGTTTCCTTCTCTCAACAGCCTTCGAGGCAAGTCAGGCATCTTTCCCCCTACTTTGCAGTTAAGTAACTGTGGTCCAGAGAGGTGAAGAGACTGGCCCGAGGTCTCGCAGCTCTAAGGTTCCAGGACTTGGACTAGAAAGCTGCTCTTGGAAATGCGAGTCTGTGCTCTTGCTGCTGTATTGAAAGTGTGTATAGTTACACGGCAAGGGTCCCACTAAGTGCTTGATAGGGCTGATTCATCGTCATCATCCTAAGGGCCTGGGAACCACCCAGCATTATTAATCCTTTTACCTCCTGACCTTGGTCTTCATCTAATCCAGAGACGGATCCAGCCTATTAACACACAACATCCTTTGGTCTTACCTTGCGTTATGGAGATGGGGCTTCATTTGTTCTGGCGTCGAACCTCCTGCTTCAGGGTGTGGTTCCTGGCAAGAAATGGGCTATCCTGGCCAGGAGAGGTAAGAACATAGGACCATCATCAATCAGGTGGCTTGCTCTACTGTTACTCTACCATTCAGAGACCTTGTGTCCACAGCGAATGATATGGGATGAAAATGGTGCTTCCAGGGGAATTAAGCCAGTACAGGAAAAAGAAAAAGTAGATTTGCAAAGAATGGGTGTATAATAATGATGGTACATTTACTACATCTTTTAGTTCAGACTAGAGATGATCGAACATGACTTTGTATTAGTATGCTGATGCCCACAGGCGCTTGAAAACACATTTGTAAATAACTGGGAGGAGCCCTGAGCTGGCAGCTGGTTTTCTTTGTCAAGTGCCTTCAACTATGATTATATCGACATGTCCCTTCCATACTTCTCTACTTTGATCCACTTTTCCCATCTGTAAATTGGGCATGATTTTGCCTAGCCTCCTTCTACGTTACAGGATGAACCACATTGCAGGTGTGAAGTGCGTGAATGAAGTGTTGCATAGACAAGATCATAACCAGCATCTCTGGCTACTTGGGTACAAGGGAGGGAATATTTGAAAGATATCACTAGCTGGTATTTTATCATATTTATGAAATATTTTCATATGGATTATTCCTTTGTGTGCTGCAAATCATTATTCCTTCTTGCCCTTTAGACATCAGAAAATGGAGCTAATGTTCAGATCAGATCACTGCTGAAAGGCAGAGTTGCACTGGCCTCTGACCCTGGAATACCTACCTTTTCCTTTGCAGGATGCTTCTCCACTCATGTGATGTCTACATTAGGTTTTGGGCTTTGCTCCGGTTTAAGTATTCTGTGTTTTGGCCAACTACTTTGATGTTTTACTTCTGTGTTCTCTGTTCTGCAGTATCGGGAAAGTTTGTCTTCTACTTTTTTTTTTGGCAGTAGGGACAGCTCCCTGATTGGAGCCTGCATCCCTGCACTGGCCAGAAACACAGATCCAGCATGTTTCTTGCAAAGAATCCTCAAAACACGCTAGAGCACAGCTTCCAATGCTATCTCATGGCCAATAGTATGAAGGCATCTGTGGTTCCACCATATCCTTGGGTGAGAGATGAGGAGAAATGGGATGCTGGTTTCTGAGGTCCAAACCTTGGGTCTTACTCTTGTATCTCACTGTAATGTAGTTTTATTAAGACAAAATTGGATACATTCTAAATGTCCATCAAGAGATGATGGGTTAGGGTGCCTGGGTGGCTCAGTGGGTTAAAGCCTCTGCCTTCAGCTCAGGTCATGAGCTCAGGGTCCTGGGATCGAGTTCCACATCAGGCTCTCTGCTCAGCAGGGAGCCTGTTCCTCCTCTCTCTCTGCCTGCCTCTCTGTCTACTTGTGATCTCTCTGTCAAATAAATAAATAAAATCTTTAAAAAAAGAGATGATGGGTTAAATAAGTTATTATATGTCATTACAGAGAATAAAGTAAATTGTTTTGCTGATATGGAGAAATTACCAATTAATAGAGTTAAGTAAAAAAGGGATATATGTATATATATATATATATATATATATATATATTACTATGATCCCATTTTTATAAAGAGAAGATCTATCTATCTATCTATCTATCTATCATCTATCTTAATATTCTTCCTGATGAATAAAACACTCTAGAATGATATTCTTAAAGTAAGGAAGGAGTCACAAGAAAATTTTAGTAGTTGTTAATTCTAATGGATGGCCTAAAGTTTGGAGGGGGAGGTAGATATTCACTTATTTTATGTCTTTCCATATTTTCTGAAGTTTTAATCATAATACTTATTTTCTCTATGCCTTGGTTTCTTCACTTACAAAATAAGCATAATAATAAATGAGTGGGGTTTTGGATCATGACACCCAAACCTTCGCATTCACCCTTGGTTTTTCATTGTAACATTGTTTTTGTGAAGAAAAACACTGGAAACAATATAAATGGCCATTGAGAGGGGGTGAGTTAACATCTCATAAGATTGTTGAGAGGCTTGAGTGATTAAATACATACAAGGTGCTAAGGATGATGCCTAGCAAAGAATCAATGTTCAATAAATGTTAGCTGCTATTAGTTTTGTGGTTTTTAGTAAAGAGGAATAACCGCTTCCCTTTGGGTTCTGCCAGAACCATACAGCCGTAAATAGAAAAACCTCAGGGATTCACTTCTAAGTCTGTCCTCAGAGAAGCCTAAGTGAGAGGTGATATGGAGCCCAGGCTCAATGATTCTGCCTGTCCCTTTCCCCCTTACTACTACAGATGGCAACCACTTTGTGTTTTAGTAAGGGAGAAGATGTTGTGAAGTTCAAGTGGACTACATTTTCAAAATGTTTACGTCAGATGGAGGAATAACTGAGTTTGGTGTAATAAAGAATATATCTGTTATTTGTCTCTGGTTCCTGGCACAAAGCTTCAAATCCCCCCTGGAATTTCCCGAGTTGACAGGAGTGTCTTCGTTATGCCAACAAAGTGAATCGTGGCCTTTTGATAGCTTCAAGATGGCGCCACCAGAAAGACCAAACACGTGATTAAGAGGTTGGAACTTTGGATCAACTCACCCTCTGAGGAAGGGAGACAGCTAGGGATTGAGTTCAATCATACGGTCAATGACTCAATCAGTCATGCCTGTATAAAGAAATGCCCCTAGAAACTCTGCATGCTCAAGGTCAGCGGAGCTTCCTGGTTGGTGAACACAGATGTGCTGGGAGGGTGATGTGCCTGCTTCCACTGGAAGCTTTGCACTCTGTCCCAGACCCAGACCTATGTGGGTCCGTCACAATAGACTGTAATTCTGAGTTATCACTTTCCTGAGTTCTGACTTGTTCTGGTGAATTATCGCACTTTAAGGGGATCATGGGAAACCCCTGTCCCCCAGTTTGTAACCAGTTTGTCAGACGTGTGGGTGGCCTGAGGACCCCTGGAACTTGAAGCTGGAAGCTGCACGAGAGGCATCTTGTGAGGGCTGGATCCTTAAACCTGTGGAGTCTTGTGATAACTCTAGGTAGCCAGTGTTAGAACTGAGTTGTTGCCATCTACCCACGCATGATGAAAACAGTGCAGTCACCTGGCTTAACTAATCATTAGCAAGTTCTCTCTCCCATTAACTAGAAAGCCCATGTTTCTACAGTTTTTATGGGGCACCCATTTTTTGGGTAACCCAAACCAGAGAATTATCTGAAATTATCTGGTTGTCATATACCCTTTTCCCCTCACTTGTTCTTGTCCTCTGCCCTTTGATTCTTGTGAAAAATCATCTGCAAAAATGGTGGTGAAACCAGGTAAGTGTCAATTTTTCATTTATGCCTGGGGATTTTCCCCTCATAGACCAAATGCAAGCCTTCTTGGTGTACAAATTGCAGTAACTGGTTTTCCTCATTTTCTTTTTTTTCCCACTGACTTTCCACAAATAGGGACTGCCAAGGGCATATGTTTGCGGAATAGCAATTTCATTCATAAGACCTCCCCAATCTATTAGACTTGGAGCTCACACAAGAGCTGCTTCTCTGCGTTTAAATGCAACTCATTAATTGTGAGACACATTACTCTTCCTCACTGCTTAGATTTTTAAGGAATGCAAATTACATTTTATTTCAAAGCTGGGAAAAGCCACCAAGAAAGTGCCAAGAATTGTCTTGACTGGTTTGAGATAATTGCTAGAGGAAGACATAACAAGTGCTCTAACCACAGACTCACCAGTGTCCTGTGGGAATTGGAGCTCTTGCTCTCCTGTGTCCTGAGGCAGAGATTTTATTCCTTTTTTCTTCCTAAAACTCGAGTATTTATCTACAAACCAGCCATTTCCTATCACTATCAGCATATTCCCATCAAAATAAACGGGTGTATACTAGCATAATGGAATAAAATAAGAAATGAAAACATGTTTTTTTTTTTTTAAAGATTTATTTATTTATTTCATAGACACCACAGACACACAGACACATGGACACACAGACACACACACACACACACACACACACACACAGAGCACAAGTGGGAGACGGATGAGAGAGAATCTCAAGCAGACTTTCTGCTGAGCATGGAACCCTGTTCAGGGCTCCATTCCCTGACCCCGATATCATGACCTGAGCCAAAACCAAGAGTCAGTCGCCCAACTGACTGAGACACCCAGGTGCCCCCAAATGCAAACGTGTTGGTAAATATACATAATACACAAGCACCTCAAGGCCACATAGGTACAGGGTTTCAGATGACTCGTCTGCCCGTATGACTCTTCTCAGGGGATCAGGGTGGGGACAATGGCGAATCATACTTGTGAAGATCACAGAGAATTAAAAAAGATCTTATAGGTAAAACAAAATAAAACAACAACAACAAAAAAACCCCCAAAAGCAAAAAACAAAAAACTTTACAGGTAAAAAGATCTTATGAACCCCCTTCATCATCTCCTTATAAAAAGTCATCCAAGTTCTGTAGGAACAGTCAAAAAATACAGCGAAGATTCCCATGGTCTTCTGGGTGGTACTCCCTCAGTTAGAAGGACAACTCTAACCGTTACCTGTTTCCTTTTTATGTTTCTTGCATAAGAAACATATTATGTTTCTTTCCTTTTATGTTTCTTGGTCCTCTTTTGCCTTGCTTGCCCCACACAGAGGCAGTAGCAGCCCTTCTCAGGTGGGGAGACAACATTCCCATGGCAGGCACTGGTGTTGGTTTCCTAGCATGGTTGCAACAAAGCCCTGTAAACTGGGTAGCTTAAGACAACAGAAATCTCTTCCTATGTAGTTCTGGATTCTAGAAGTCTGAAGTCCATTCACTGGCATCACTGGGGCCCTCTGGGGCCTCTGAGGGAGAGTCTGTTCCACAATTCTGTCCTTGCTTCTGGTGATGACATACCAGCCTTGGAGTTCCCTGGCTTGTAGCTGTATCACTGGTCTCTTCTTCCATTTGTACGTGGCACTCTCGCTGTGTCTCTGTGTCTTCACATGTGCATCTTTCCTCATGTCTCTTCTTCACCCTATAAGGACACCAGTCACACTGGATTAAGGACCTACCCCACTCCAGTATGACTTCATCTTCACCTAAGTAGTTATAGCTCAATGACCCTATTTCCAAATAAGCTTCCACTGTGAGGTACTGGATTTTGGGATTTCAGCATATCTTTTCTGGGGGGACACAATTCAGTCTACACCAGTATTTGAATCCTTTGAGCTGTTCTTGATAGAACAAAGTTTCCAGGCTCCTTGTCTCGTCCATCTTTGTCCACAGGGTCCTGTTGTCACTGTCCCCTTCACGGTTGTGATTTGAGAGACAATAGAGTAGAGGACAAGGAATTGACTTTTACTCTTTGCTTTTTTGAGTCTAGTAATAAAATACCAGTTGTATTTAAAATTCTAGTTGTAAATGGTAGACGGAGTCAGTTTCAAAAGCTGGCAAATGAAACTTTTAAAAATCCCATTTATCCATTAATAAGAAAGTACTTAGTTTTCTCATGTAACTGAATCCTCCCCTTCTCAAGGCTTACCTCATCCCCTGAACCCATCCCTGGCTTTCTCAGATCCCAGGGCATTGTATCACATGCTCTCCTGTTCACAGAATAGTCATTACAGAAAACACATGAAAGTGAACCATACTCAGAGGGCAAAAGAAGCCATATGAGGACAACCTGGTTGGGGATGATGTCTGGATGGGAGATCTGAATCCTTGGGGCATTTATATTTTGGTGGTCTGAGCTGTTTAGGATTGGTTTGTGGCCACAATGAGTGTTGAGTCCTACAGTGAAATCATGTCCAGCCCCAATGGGTTGTGAAGCACCAAAGAGGGAGTTCAAGGTAGTTGGGCTGTTGTCCATTAGCTGTCCTATTGCTGTGGTTCTATCCACACCCCTCCCTGCACAGCTAAGGGCATTACTTTGGAAGCCTTCCCTGTGTTTATCCCATTTTGAGACCCTGACCTCATCATTACTCACTTTGTCATGTTCTTAGCCTCTTGCTTTAAGAAAGGGATCTTCTGCTGAGGGCGGGCCATAGCAGGTCTTGGCAGAGACATGGGAAGGGCGTTATGGAAAGTGGTTAAAAACAGCTAGTGAATCACTACTTACGTTAGGGTCATGGTGCTTATAAGTATCTTTGGGCAAATATTCCCACCATTACATAACAGGCATTCCCACAATGCATTTGAATCAGAAAATCCTCAAATTTATTTTTATAGTTTTTGAGAAACTTCATTTCATTCTTACAACATATACTTTCCACATTTTAAAAATATTTTTTAATTTTTAAATTATTTATTTTTTAAATTTAATTTTATTTATATATCTATATATATTTTTAAGATTTTTAAATTTATTGACAGACAGAGGTCACAAGCAGGTAGAGATATAGGCAGGGGGAGGGGAGGAACAGGCTCCCCGCTGAGCAGAGAGCCCAACACGGGGCTCCATCAAGGATCCTGAGATCATGACCTGAGCCAAGGCAGAGGGTTAACCCACTGAACCACCCAGGCACCCGTATATATTTTTTTTGTGTTCCAAAATTCATTGTTTATACATCTCACTCAGTGCTCCATGCAATACGTGCCCTTCTCCTTAATACCCACCACTAGGCTCACCCAACCCCCCCACCCTTCTGCCCTTCAAAACCCTCAGTTTGTTTCTCAGAGTTCACAGTCTCTCATGGTTTGTCTCCCCCTCCAATTCCCCCAACTCACTTCTCTGCTCCATCTCCCAATGTTCTCCATGTTATTCCTTATGCTCCACAAGTAAGTGAAACCATATGATAATTGACTTTCTCTGCTTGACTTATCTCACTCAGCATAATCTCTTCCAGTCCCATCTATGTTGATACAAAAGTTGGGTGTTCATCCTTTCTGATGGAGGCATAATACTCCATTGTATATATGGACCATATCTTCTTTATCCATTTGTCTTTTGAAGGTCATCTAGGCTCTTTCCACAGTTTGGCAACTGTGACCATTGCTGTTATGAACATTGGGGGTACAGATGGCCCTTCTTTTCACCACATCTGTATCTTTGGGGTAAATACCCAGTAGTGCAATTGCAGGGTCATAGGGAAGCTCTATTTTTAATTTCTTAAGGAATCTCCATACTGTTTTCCAAAGTGGCTTCACCAACTTGCATTCCCACCAACAGTGTAAGAGGGTTCCCCTTTCTCCACATCCTCTCCAACACACATTGTTTCCTGTCTTGTTGATTTTGGCCATTCTAACTAGTGCAAGGTGGTATCTCAATGTGGTTTTGATTTGAATCTCCTTGATGGCTAATGATGCCCATTTTTCATGTGTCTGTTAGCCATTTGTATGTACTGAGCCAACCAGATGCCCCACTTTCCCATATTTTTAACAAGAAAGAACATAATTACTGAATTGGCATTTGTGACAAGGTGCATCAATAATGCATTGGGTTGGCTCAGTCCATTAAGTGTCTGCCTTCAGCTCAGGTCATGATTCCAGGGCCCTGAAATTGAGTCCCACATTGTGCTCTCTGCTCTGTGGGGAGCCTGGTTCTCCCTCTTCTCCCTGCTTGTGCTTGCTTTCATTATTTCTGTCTCTCTCTCTCAAATAAATAAATACATCTTAAAAAAATAATGCATTGAGTTTTGCAATATTTTTCTTGTGTTATCATCATAGAAATAGATTATGCATCTAAGCAGATTCAGTTGATGCCACTGATTTATGGGAACATGATGTCTTTGGAAAGGCCTAGAAGTCTTCTTCCTGGACAGGAGTAACTTGTCATGATGGTGGCAAGAGAGTGGTAACTGCTCTTCCTTTAAGGTTTTTGAAATATTATCTGCCCTCCTGGATCCGCAATTAGCCACCTTTTTTTCTCTGCCTTTCTGCATCCCCATGGATTTGATGAAAATATTCATATTTCAATTTGTAGTGAGTACAATGGAACAAAAAGCTGTTTTTGTATCGATGTTTGTGGGGAAAGTAGAACTTGGAGTAGAGTTTTGGAGGTAATTTATTTCATAGTGCCAGTGGGACTAATCTATTTTGATCATTGGAATGTTTTGCTTATTGGCGTGAATCCAATGAGATCCAGTTTCACTTAAGTGAAGTATTTATTGAGTGTCTACTATATATAAAGTACATAGCCGTTGGTGTGGACGGGTCCATCAAAAATACCTTTAATACGAAGCAGAATGAAATAAATACCATAAATGAGAGGTGTTACAAATACCATTTGGGGTCAGAGGAAGAAGGTCATTTATTATTTCAGCTGAATTCCCATGAAAAAAGTGCCCCCCCCCAAATCTTACATAGTAACACTTCACGGAGGGTACAATCCCAAGAAAGCAATGGTGAGGCAAAAGAAGTGAGTCAAGAAGGGAGAGTGAATGCAAGATGGTGCCTGGCCAAGCTGATTACAGCTTTTCAGGAAACCAGATGGTTGTTCAGTCATGTGGACCATCTCCAGAGAGAATGCAAAGAACAGTTGTCTGCGTATCATTGAGAAGGAAGAGGGTAAATTTATTGGCTTGCTTTTGCCTCTCACCGTTCTGTCATTAGTCAAAATCTGCTCCATGGACACCAACCCCCTCATGATTTTAGGTTGTTATCTAGCCTTCCATGGTCTGTTCATACCATACCCATGGATGCCTCTTGGTCTATGGTGAGAGCAATGGTGGCTTGGACTTTGTGGTGGTAGGAACAACATAAGCTGTCACTAGGGTCACTCTGGTCTAGAATTAAGGCAAGCAAGTATGGCTGTGGGTGGGGAGACAGTGAGAATCAAATTTCGGGTGGTCCATATCTATATTGTTAGGGTTAGGAAAAGCTTTAAAGAGGAAGATGGCACATGAGATGGCACTTAAAAGGATGGGCAGAGATAGGA